>NC_055988.1:23473844-26046344 GCF_018446385.1 Zingiber officinale
CGCCCATAGAGAGCCTCATAAGGTGCCATGCCGATAGTGGCCTGATAGCTGTTGTTGTATGCAAATTCTGCTAGACTCAGATATTTGCACCACATGCTCGGAGCATATCTTCGAGTACCTGATTTACCCGCTCCATCTGTCCATCTGTCTGAGGATGGAAGGCTGTGCTAAACTTCAACTTCGTGCCCAAAGCTGACTGTACACACTCCCAGAAGTGTGATGTGAATCTGCTATCTCTGTCTGATATAATGGTTCGTGGAACTCCATGTAATCTAACGATCTCCTTGAGATACAACTGAGCTAGCTGTTCCATGGAGTAGGATATCCTGATAGATAAGAAGTGGGCTGATTTAGTCAATCTGTCGACTATTACCCAGATGGTATCAAAACCACTCGTGGTTCTGGGTAATCCCACTATGAAATCCATGGAAATATCCTCCCACTTCCATTCTGGTATCTGTATGGGCTGCAAAACTCCCCCTGGTCTCTGATGTTCTGCCTTAACCCTCTGACAGGTTAGCAGGTGCTGACATATCGAGCGATGTATCTCTTCATCCCAGGCCACCAAAAATGTTTCTTCAAGTCCTGGTACATTTTGGTGGAGCCAGGATGCATCGCATAGGGAGTCTTGTGAGCCTCATCTAAAACCTTCTTTTTGATTTCCTCCTGATCTGGAACACATAGCCTGTCACCAAAATACAACACCCCGCTATTTGATATTCTAAACTCTCCACCTTCTGATTCTGCTAAGCCTTGCTTGATCCTCTGAATTTCAGGATCCTGCTCCTGAGCTGTCTGAATGTCACCAAGCAAGGTAGACTCTAATGTCATAGTAGAGAGCTGTCCGACTATGAGTTCGAGACCGAAATCTGTGATCTCTTTCTGTAGGGGTGGTGACATGGCTGCTAGAGATAATAAGGTAGCACTGGACTTTCTGCTAAGTGCATCTGCTACCCTATTTGCTTTTCCTGGGTGGTAGAGGATGTCTATGTCGTAGTCTTTGACCAGCTCTAGCCATCTGCGCTGGCGCATATTCAGATCCTTCTGAGTAAAGAAGTACTTCAGACTCTGATGATCTGTATACACTCTGCACTGAACCCCATACAAGTAATGTCTCCAAATCTTGAGAGCGAACACTACTTCTACAAGCTCAAGGTCATTAGTAGGATAGTTCTTCTCATAATCCTTGAGTTGTCTAGAGGCGTAGGCGATTACCTTGCCATCTTGCATCAGTACTGCTCCTAGTCCCAACTTAGAGGCATCACTGTATATATCAAAGCTATCTGCGTTCTCTGGTAGAGTCAGAATAGGTGCACTGGTCAATCTCCTTTTAATCTCGCTGAAACTGTTCTCGCAGTCCTCTGTCCACTGAAATTTTCTGTTCGAATTTCCTGTAGTAACCTGCTAATCCCAGAAAGCTTCTGATTTCACTGGCATTCTTGGGTCTTTTCCAGTTACTCACGGCTTCTATTTTGCTGGGGTCTACCATGATACTATCCTTGGAGATGACGTGACCCAGGAAGGACACCTGATCTAACCAAAATTCACATTTCGTGAACTTGGCATATAGCTGATTCTGCTGAAGGGTCTGTAACACTATTCTCAGGTGCTCTGCGTGTTCTTCCTGAGTTCTCGAATAGATAAGGATGTCATCAATGAAT
The DNA here is from genome assembly GCF_018446385.1 of Zingiber officinale. Classification (NCBI taxonomy): domain Eukaryota; kingdom Viridiplantae; phylum Streptophyta; class Magnoliopsida; order Zingiberales; family Zingiberaceae; genus Zingiber; species Zingiber officinale. The sequence goes on from NC_055988.1 coordinate 23,475,506, forward strand.
ACGATGACAAACTTATCTAAGTATTCTCTGAATACTCTGTTCATAAGGTCCATGAAAGTAGCTGGAGCATTTGTCACACCGAAGGGCATGACTACGAACTCGTAGTGTCCATATCTGGTCCTGAAAGCTGTCTTAGATATATCCCCTTCCTTGACCTTCACCTGATGATAACCTGATCTGAGATCTATTTTAGAGAACACTGCTGCTCCCTTTAATTGATCAAACAGGTCATCTATTCTGGGGAGAGGATACCTGTTCTTGATTGTGACCTGGTTTAGCGCCCTGTAATCTATGTACAGACGCATGCTCCCGTCCTTCTTCTTCACGAACAATACAGGCGCTCCCCATGGTGAGTGACTAGGATGGATGAAGCCCTTGTCAAGCAGCTCCTGTAATTGCTCATGAAGTTCTTTCAGTTCTGCTAGGGCCATGCGATAAGGCGCTTTGGAAATAGGATTTGTGCCGGGAATGACCTCTATCTCAAATTCTATCTCCCTGTCTGGTGCAAGGCCTGGTAACTCTTCAGGGAAGACTGCTGGGTAGTCACATACGACTCGGACCTCTGCTAGCTGTTGGTCCTTGTCCTGACTGGTACTGACTACGTATGCTAAAAATCCCGTACATCCTGAATCCAATAATTTCTATGCCTTCATAGCTGAGAGAAAATTCTTGGCTTTTCTCCTGGGTTCTCCGACGAATTCGAACTGCACTTCTGCTTCAGGTTGGAATATGACTTTCTGTTTACGACACTCTATGGAAGCACCGTATCTGATCAGGAAGTCCATCCCGAAGATAACATCGTAGTCAGTCATATTTAGCACTATCAGATCACTAAAGAGTTCTCTGTCTGCTATAATGACTGGCACTGCTCGGAGCCAGTGCGTAGATGCCATAATTTCTCCTGAAGGTAACGTCGTCAAAAACTGACTATTGAGTACCTCTGGAGGTATTGCTAACTTCTCAGCAAATGCCCTGGATATATATGAATGGGTTGCCCCAGTATCAAATAAGACAGCTGTACTTTGCTGTAAAATACTAATCTGACCTGTAACAACTGTCGAGGCATTTGCTGCGTCCTCTCTGGTGAGTGAGTAGATCCTCGCATTGGTCATAGCTGGAGGGGCTTCTAATCTGCCCTGGCTGATATGTGGACCTTCTAAAGCGGCCTGCATCTGATGTAACTGAGCTGACTGGCCTCTGTACTGAATTGGCTGTGGCTGAGGAAGACTGATCTTGTTTGGACACTGCTTGGCCATATGCCCTTCCTGTCCGCATTCAAAGCATCCTTGTGTGCCCTTACGACAAACTCCAGGGTGGAATTTCCCACAAGTAACACACTTTGGATAACTGGGCTGCTTGCTGGCTGGCCCTCCTTTTGGGTAACTCCCTGATTTGCGCTTGTTGCTGGAGTTCCCTTTCCAGTTAGAGTTGTGGCCCTGGTGTTTCTGAGTGCCTGAGCCTCCTTGACCTTTAGCTTCTGAGAGGATTTGCTTCTGCTGCTTGATATTATTCTGGTAGTGCTCAGTGATTAGAGCACTGCTCACTAGCTCTTCTGTGGTTTGTGGCCTATGAATGCCACCAGCCACATTCATTGCTATTTCCGGCCTCAGCATCTTGAGCATCAACCGAATTCGTTCCCTTTCCGTGCTGACTAATTCAGGGCATAGACGAGTCAATCTATTGAATTTCTTCACGGCTTCCTCAACTGATAGGTTGCCCTGACAAAACTCAGTGAACTCGTCGTAGTGACGGTTGGTGACCCGCATGTGAAAGAACTCCTCAAAGAATTCCTTCTCGAAGTCAACCCATGTCATCTGGTTCACTGGGCACTTCACTCTGATTCTCTCCCACCACATGCGTGCATCTCCTGTCAGACAGAAGGAGGCGCACTTCACCTTCTCATGTTCTGGCCAGTCTAGAAGCTCCATCGTACTTTCCAGTGTTTTGAACCATGCCTGAGCATCCCATGGTTCACTGTTGCCTGAGAAAGTCTCTGGCTTGACTCTCTGCCACTGGATCAGATAGGCTTCTCTCTGCGCTCCTGCTGCTGGGGCTACTGGTGCCGTAGGCTGGACTGGTGGAACCTCTAAGATCACTGGTGTCGCTAAGTTAGGCTCCGGGGTGACAGTGGAAGTGTGCTGCTGACTAGCCTTTACTGTTGCTGTTCAGCTAGCTGCTGCTGTAACTGAGCCACTAATGCTGTAAGGTCTGGTGGAGGCACTGAACTGCCTGCCTCATGCTGGGGCTCAGTAGCTGGTGCCCTTCTAGCTGGGCGTCCTCGTGCCATTCTAGAGACATAGAGGACATACATGACTAATACAAGCATAATAGAGTAACTAATGTTATCATGTTAACGACTATCATAAACAAGCATGCTTTAGTTATATCTAAACATGAAAACAAGAAACATAAAGAAAGTGAGAGATGTTCTTACTTGGAAGCTGTAGGTACAATGCTGATGTGTGTGTAGGAAGTATGGAACACTGCTCTTATACCACTCTGTAACGACCCGCCTCCTACTGACTAGGCTGCGAGGCCGATCGTTACGTAATGCTGTGCTAAATTACTATTGCGGAAAATCTGAATTGATTAAAACTTTACTAAACTGATTACTGTAAAATCAGAACTTAATATTCTAGGTGTACCTAGGAGTTGTACACATGCTAGGGAAGGTAATCTATGCCTCTCGGATATCCTGCTAGCTGTAATCAGGCATTTCAATCGATCCATGAATCGATTGGGCTGTCGGATCGATCCAGTGATCGATCGAACTTGACATTGGCACGGAGAAACGCTCTAGATCGGTCGGCTGACCGATCCACAAGCCATCTCCCTTCTGTATGCGGCTGGATCGGTCTACCGACCGATCCAGGAGTACACTGATCGGTCGGTAGACCGATCCAGAGGCTCACTGATCGGTCGGCTGACCGATCTGGATCGGTCGGCTGACCGATCCATAAACTTTCTGTTCGCAACTGGATCGGTCAGCTGACCGATCCAGTGGCACAACTCAACTCTGATCGATCCGTAGATCGATCGGAGTTTCTGATTTTGCACTGAAACTCTGATTTCAGTACTAGTTCGTGCCAAAACCTCACACAACGATTATACAATGCGTGGAAAACATTCTAATATCCACTGACTAGCATTCTAACATGACATAGTGCAAGGTTTATTAATTCATAGCATTTAAACCACTAGAAATGCATAAAAGTATCTTAAGAAAAGAAACTAAGTTCTTAATTTGCTAAACTTCCTAAGGATCTTCATTCCAGGTTCCTGCCACACACACCATCTCTGCATTGACCTCCAACTTCCTCTGCTAGTCCATCTTTCCTTTACCCTTATCTGCAGTATAAGGAAAAATAGTATCTGTAAGCTTTAAGCTTAGTAAGAAACCATCTACCTCACTAAAACATGCAACGATGCAAACATGTTTTTAAAGAATGCTATTTGAAAACATGCACTGAATTTGTTAAAGCATGGCATACTGGAGTTACATGGCATAAACACTGAAACATGGCATGCATAATAAAATCTAAGCATGGAGCTATCTCATGATATCAACTAGGAGAAAATAAGCTGAAACTGTAACTGAAACTGAGCTAGTGCTGATCTTAAACTATAATCACATAACTAGATTATGAGTTTGAAAACTATTATTGTAATAAGTGAAAATACATAATCATGTTGCTAGTGGGCCCGGCAACTGTACTTTGCTGTGCGCGCATCCCTAACTAGACCCAGGTTTGCAAGTCCCGAATTTAGTAGGGTTACTAGGTTGTCTGAACCTAGAGACGACTATGGGAGCCCAACCCAATGGATATCTAATCCAGTACATTGTCACTGAAAATAAAATACTGAATATAGCTACTAATTGCTTATTTTGCTGTTTCTAGGTTATCTGAACCTAGAACTAGGTTATCTGAACCTAGAGGCGACTGTGGGAGCCCACCCATTGGACCGTAATCCCATGTAAGCTGAAACTAGACTAATATACTGATTTAAATGCTACTAATGCATTTAACTGAGCTGTTAAAAATATCTAAGGTGGTATTTAGCTACACTAATCATTTTGTCGAACACTTGGTGTGCCTCAACTCTCCCCTCTAATAGGGAGACCACCTCTAGGCACCCGACAACGTCTAGAGCCTCCAACTGAAGGAGAATAACGTGTCTGGCCCATCTAGAGGTGCTCAACTAGATCCCTAGTCTGCGAGGAGGGTTTAAACACACCCTGGGCGCCGAAAAATCTGCATATAGCTAAACTAAAGGCATGCAATCAAACGAAAGCTACTTATACTGCAGGTGAGGGGTTTCTTACCTCGTACGCTAATTTCCTTACAAATCTATTCGCTAGAATTCCGGTGGAGACGACCCCTTCGACAATCTTCTCGCGTCTATGCGTTCCTCTCGCGAAGAAGAGCGTCCTCGTGCCGGAGTTGTCGCCCGAAGATGACCTTGGGGCCCTAGGGAGGGAACCCTAGAGTTGGCGCCGAGAGGAAGAAGGAGAAGGGAGGGTTGCGGCGTGGCTAGGGTGAGGAAAGAAAGTTCACGGTGGAAAATAATCTCCTCACTAAATAATTTTCCTATTTACATTTAGGAATTAATTTGCCCAACTCCAATATAAATTTAATTGATTCCCTTTCCTTTCAGCACGGCCCTGCTGGGTTCAACCGGTTACTTAAGCGGTCTAAAGGTTTAACGGACCCGAGGGGTCCCGGGTTCGATTCCCGCTTAAGCTATTTTGCTTTTCTAATTATTTTTGCTACTTCCGCTACTCTAAAAATTCCGGAAAAATATCTAAAAATTCCAGAATAATTATAGAATATTTCTAAAATAGTTTTGAGAATTTTCGGGTGTTACATTGATTGTTCAGGATTAAGTCTAGATTTTTTGATCTTGTAGTGAATTTTTCTAGTATTTCTTTTAAGTTATTAATTTATGATTTTAATGATGAATTCTCTTTAAGTATTAGATCTTGAGTTGGATTTGATTTTTTTATTTGTTCCTTGAGGTCTTGATTTTCCTCAAGGAGTGATTTGTTTTCATTTTCTATTTTAATTAACTTACTATTTAAGCAAGAAATAATTTTAAAGAATTTTTTGTTTAAATTAAAATATACCTCATCCGGGCCTTCGGAAACGAGTACGGACTCGTGGCTTGATTCGGGTTCGAACCCGTCTTCCGATTCATCTCCTGACTCGTCTTCAGTTTCAGCTTCGCGGGCCATCAGCGCGAGGTGACTCTGGTGTTTCTGCTCTTCTACCTCTGATTCGTCTGAGGAGTCATCCCACGTTGCTTTGAGGGCCTTCGTTTTGGTTGGCTTCGGTTTGTCGAACTTCAGTCTTGGACATTCGCTCTTGTAGTGCCCCTTTTTGTTGCATCCGAAGCAAGTCACATTCTTTTGTTCCACGGGAGAACTGATCTTTTGAAGGTCCTTTTTGCTGAAGCTCCTTTTTCTCCTGGTGAACATTTTTCTTACCAAGTTCACCAGGTATTCTTCATCTTCGGAATCTTGACCGGAATCCTCTTCAGATTTAGACTTGCTCTTCTTTTCTTTGGATGAGCCTGCAAATAAAGCAATACCTTTCTTGGCTCCAGCATTAGTTTGTTCATGTAATTCTAACTCACAGAAAAGCTCGTCTAATTTTAACTTAGATAGATTTTTCGAAATTTTGTAGGCATCTACGATTGATGCCCACAAGCTATTACGAGGAAAGTCATTTAGTGCGTACCTTATTAAATCTCTGTTTTCCATCTGATGGCCTATCACGTGGAGTCCGTTGAGGATGCCCTTGATTCTCGCGTGCAGTTGACTTGCCGTTTCCCCTTCCTGCATTTTTATATTAAATATTTTATTTAAAAATAAATCTCTTTTTGTTACCTTTGTGTCGCTCGTTCCTTCGTGCAGCACTATCAATTTGTCCCACAATTCTTTAGCATTCTGATGCGGTCCGACCCGGTTCAGCTCTTCTCGTGTTAGGCCGCAGTGTAACGTATTGATTTCTTTGTTTTCCGTCGACGCCTTTTTCCTCATGTCAGGAGTCCACTGTTCCGTGTCTAGTGGATTTCCGGAGTTGTCGGTTAGAGCTCGGTAGGCCTTTATCACGCTGAACCACTGATCGTAATTCGTCTTTAGGTACACCTCCATTCTTTTCTTCCAGTAGGAGAAGTCATCCCCGTTGAATAGAGGAGGACGTACTGTGCTGAAGCCTTCTAGTTGAGACATTCTGCACACAAGTAAACAACGAAAATATCCCAAGACTTGGTCTTGGATTAGTAGTGCGGAAGGAAAAAAAATAATATCTGTATCTAAATTGGTGTTGCACCAATTTAGATTTAATTGCAACGAGAAGAAACAATTCCCAAATTAATAATAATATCAACTTAGATTTTAGCGTAAAGAAAAAAGGAAGAAAAAAAATATTTTCACCCCTTGTCTGATTGGTGGTTGCACCAAATCAGAGCGGTACCTGCTCTGATACCACTTGTTGGATCGTGAAACGTTGATAGAGGGGGGGGGTGAATATCGATTTAAAAAATAGCGTTAATAAGAGTTAAGCGCAGCGGAATAATAAAAAACTTAGACAAACTGAACACGGTGTTTTTTACTTCGTTCGGAGCCTGTGACGACTCCTACTCGAAGGCCCGTACTCCGTGAGTACTTTCGTTGGACAATCACTAGCAGTTCGAAAATGATTACAATTTAAAGTACAGGAATGCTAGAAAAATAAAGAAAATATCTACAAGAATTAAAGAAAAGGAAAGGAGCGTATTGTCGGATCTTTTGTTAGCGTCGCTGGAGCGCAGAGTAGTCGAGCAAGCAGTAGAAGACTTTCTTTTTGTTGTTGTTCTGAAGCTCCCCTCTGACCCTCCTTTTATATGATGCTCGAGGTGCCCTGGATCCCTTCCGGGCGCCCTGGTGGGACGTGGAAGGTCCAACCAGTAAGCTCCACGTGGCGACGCGCGAGTTTGGATAAAACTTACCTCCGGGCGCCCGGATCCCTTCCGGGCACCTGGACCTCCGGGCGCCCGGACCTCCTATTTCCAGGAACTCCTTCTCCTGCAAAATAGAGTTAGTCCGAGGCAAATATATATCCTGTAAAACATATTGTTAGCACAACTAAAGTTCAACAAAGTAATAGAAAAGAGTATGACTTAGATTTCGTCTTTCCGAGACCGGAATCTAGTCACGATCTCGACTTAGATATCCGAAATGGATCTAAGCCGGATCGACGTCTAATGTTCCCTTCCCGGGAACGCGTCCTCGCAGTCACTCCCTCTAGTGACTTACCTTACTTACCTGCCAGACGTCCGGTCAGCCCGTCGACCCGTCTGGACTTCGTGCCAGCTATCCAGTCAGCCCGTCGACCTAGCTGGACTTTTCGCCAAGCGTCCGGTCAGCCCGTCGACCCACTTGGTCTTCTCGCCAGCTATCCGGTCAGCCCATTGACCTAGCTGGGCTTCGTGCCAGACATCCGGTCAGCCCGTCGACCTGTCTGGACTTCTCCTACACACTTGATCAAAAGTGTCAGACAACAACAAACTAACTTAACCTGATTTGTCATTCATCAAAACCTAGGTTAAATCGTTAATGCTAACCGCACCAACAAAAATATGTTAGTGCAGCGGGCCGACAAGAGGGGAGGGGTAAATTGCTTGAAACAGGAAAAGATACTCTTCTCGTTCTTTCAACTCTTCTTAAAGTGCAACAACAATAATAAAATAAAAATGATAAAATTGAGGAAGAGACTCGGGATTGACTTGGTTACAACCTAAATGATTGTTAATCCAAGGCGGTTGCAAAGCTCACTAAGAATCTCCTTTCTCTGAAAGGCGGAGAAGCCTTTTACACACAATGAAAGCTCGAACAGTTGCTAGAAAGTTAATACAAGAGTTGATGTCTTATTACCTAGTTCCAGGGCCCTTTTTATAGCTCCTAGAAACTCTATCCTCAACTTAAGGGTGCCTCCCAAGGTCATGAAGGGCGCCTCCAGCATGGCAGCAGAGGATAAGATTTTATCCGTTACAACAGCTAAAAAATTGGGTCGAGGGTGCCCTCCATAAGCATGGAGGGCGCCCTCTATGCCTCATGAAGGGCGCCCTCTATACCTCATGGAGGGCACCCTCCACCTATAGGGTATAAATTGCTCCAGCCTTCCTTTGGTTCTTTTGTTGCTCCGTTCGCTTGGGTGATTGCGGCCAACCGATATAGGGCTCACCCGAACCCAATTTCCAGCCTTCTCCTTGAGCAGACTTCCACTCCAGCATCTCGTCCCTCGAACATCGCGTACGTTCTTCTCGCCCATCGGTGTACTCTTCCGCAGCTCTTTCGTCCCTCGGACGCACTGAGCCCGTTGGCTCCCTTCCTGTGTCACGACCTAGAGGAGTCCCTGTCAGAGGAAAATCTGGCAGCATCTGCCTTATACTGGTGATAATCTGAAGCATTTATACATCTACAAGAATGCATCAGCCCGCATGGCTAGAATATACACAATCACGCAGTTATATATATTAAACAACCCATACGGTTGTACTGAAAACACAACCACGCAGTTATATATATTAAACAGGCCACACGACTGTACTAAAAACACAGCAAAAAATCAAATGGAAAGCCCATACAAAACAAAACAACACACTGCTAGCTGGCTAGGCTTACACACAACCACAACATATCAAATACAAGAAACCAACACAGCATAACTCCGAAAAATAAAACAAAGTAATACAATAACAAGTCCACCAAAAACGTAAGATGAGTAAAGCAGAGATAACACCAGAAACAATCATCAGATGTGACGTGGGACTGGTAGATAGGATACTCCAAGCGACACGACAGACCTATGTGTTAACTTGAAAATAACAATAAAAATAAGGGGTAGTGAGTTTAACATACTCAGCCGGTATCGACAGACATGCATAGTAAAATATAACTAACAATAATAATCATGGAGTACAGTCTCCTGAACAATAACAGGTAATGTAAAACTGAACAATAGAAGAAGAACTGTACTCACCAGAGCCTCCTATCCTAACATAAGGGTGAGAACCACACCAACAGATGCAGGGTCATCAAACCAAGTACATCATGTTTCCTGTATACATGTCAATCATATGCAACCACCAAAATGCAACATCCAAAATGTAGCAAGCACAAATAATAAATGCAATCCATGCATATAATGCAAATGACATGGTCACCCCTGACGTCAGTCAACCATCTCACACACGATGGTGAGACCGAGTGGGTAGGGCTATGACAACTGTGCACTCTGCCATCACTACTCCTGAGTGACCGAGTGGACAGGATGCTGTCGGAGTACACCTATCCTCCTACCCCAAACATAGTGGGGGAGCCTAAGCTCTCATCTCCCTGTATCATAGTCAAGGGGATGGATCCCTGCCCGCTACCACGCTGCAGTCACACCACCCATGAGCAGACCAGCGGAGCCCTGACAGAGCAAACTGTACACACCTTACCTGATATACCACTAACCCATGAGTGGTTGTGTGTGTAGATCATGTAACTAGTGATGTGCTCAACAATAATGGAGCCGACAATCGCTCAGCATGCAATCATGCAAAATGGTGCATGACACTAAAGCATGTAAACCCTTAAAAATACCAACCTCCTCATAATGTGTACAAAAAGGAAACCAAGTCCAAAACAATGATCTAGGTACACATGGCAGAAAATAAACCTAGGTATACATGCCAAGTGGTAAACTAGTAGCTACACCTATATCCGGTACTGCATTGTATGTCACTACTTCTATGAACAAAAGTACGCGTGGCAAGAATCAAGAAGACATAAGCAGAAATGCACAACATATAACACTATAGGCATACTATAGTATCAAGTAGTGACATGCCAAAGCAGATAATAACATAACCATTACTACTAGTTATAACCTACTAAGCATATCAGAATGACAATATCAAAAGAGATAAGTCAAAGGTACTCGCCTCAAAACGAAGGTCGTATCAGATAGATCCCACGTCCGGATGCTCATCTCCAATCAAAGTCCTGCAAATCACAACGTACAATTTAGCTAATTACATACGCAACAACTAGCTAAATCTTAACCCAAACTAATTAAGGAAAACCCTAATTGAAGCATCCATAAATCTTTAATTAATCCCCTTAATCAATAATCCAATTCTATCCAACATCATCACAATACCTCCCAATTTGATAATCATCCAATCAAGTTTAATTCCATCATCTTCTAAGCATCATGAATCAAACATGTTTAATTCATCCACATGATCAATTGCTTACCATCATATTTGATAACCAATCTCATACACTAATTAGACTAGATTTAACTAAAATATCCACCTTAATCACATATGAAAATCCAACCACTTACCCAAATCCGGAGACTTCTCTGTTAACTCGCCGATGGAGCACCCACTGCTAGAAAAATATGGCCAGAGCTAAAATATCCGATAGTCTCCAAATCTAGCACCCTAAATCACAAATCAACACATCCCCTCTGAGCATCAGCCAAATCACAGATAACTTTCTTAAACAAAAGATTTTACCCATATCTGTGCCAACAAATTCAATTCATGTGGAGAACCCACTTCTGGCCGCTAGGCGACAATCTGTGTCACCAGTGGAATGAAGGATGTAGGAGCTTCGGTGGTGACACAAAATCAGGGCCACGAGACTAGCGGTGGTTGCTGTGGTGTCAAGCCAAGGCAGAGAAGAGAACGACGACTATGTGGCACTAGCAAAATCAATTAGCAACGGCTAACAAGAACCTGGTGTGATCGTACGGCGACACCAAGTAGGGATCCGACGAAATCGAGTAGCGATGTGGAGTGGAGGAGGAAGAGGTCGACCCGAGTAGATCAACCATCAACCCTAAGATCGGAGATGCGATGTCGACCAGAGATTCGGCACGATCAACAACTTCTAGTAGAGATCCAGCACACTTAGTCGGTTGGGGATCGACATCTAGGGCTTGACGCTATTTAGAGAAAAAGGAGGAGACGACGGAGGTCAACATCGGTTGATGGTTGGCATTGGGTCATGGCGGTCGTCGGCGATAGGATTGGGAGGCAGCATGATGAAGAGAGATCGGGTGGAGAAGGGAGGCGTCGGAGAGGAGGTGATATGCTGCGGTGAGAGAAAAGAATCGGGATGAGATGGGAGAAGGGTGTTGTAATGTATACTGAAAGCCAAAGCTTTGTAAACATTTATTATGAATAAAGAATCACATTTGGTCTAATTGTCTACATTTGTTTGTAGTTGTTCATTTAATTTATATTGTAGATAACATAGTATGTGGTGTCACATACAGAAGATGATGTTATCAGTACCTTATAAATTATAAACAGTAGCTCACGACCAAAATAGAAAAGGAACAAACCATTAGAAGGTCGTAGTGTAATTAGATATTAGTTTATCTTGACTATATAATTACACTAGTACACTCAGAGTGTATTGAGTAGGACCATTTGAGGTCGTTTCTTTTATACTGACTTTATAAAGGAACAAAGACCTCAGTTATTATGGAAGTGTGTGCTCTTAATCCTAATATAATAACAAGCACATATATTTGATATTTATTTCTTTAATTTATCAATGGGTGAGATTTAGTTCGTTGAATCAATAAACCCGATAAGTTGGGAAATGGTATTACTTATAGTGTGTGTTGTTGATTATAGAAGGAACTGTGTCCTAAAGATACTAGGTTGATAATGTCCTCAAGAGGAGCTCATAAAGATTGTCATGTTAAACCCTGCAGGTGGACTTAGTCCGACATGACAATAAGGTTGAGTGGTACTACTCTTGGACTTAGATATTAATTCAATGAGTTGTCCGTAACTCACCTAATCAGTGGACATTCGATATCTTAAACACAGGGCGACTAACACACTCATAATAAGAAGGAGCCCAAAAATGTAATTTGGGATTGGTGCGGTAGTTCAATGATAGTTCTCTAGTGGAATGAATTATCATTGATAAAATTAAGTTGTGTGTTCAATGATAGTGCTTAATTTAATGGGAGACCAAAACCAATTCCTCCTCTCGGTCCCTATCGTAGCCTCTTATTTATAGAGTTCTATACCCACCTATACCCACCTTCTATACCCACCCAATAGGGCCGGCCAAGCTAGCTTGGGAACCAAGCTAGGGCCGGCCTGGTGGTCGGCCCTAGCTTGAACCCAAGCTAGTAGGGCCGGCCAAATAAAATTAAAAAGAAATTTAATTTTAATTTTTATTATTATGTGGAAGATATATTTTAAAGAGAATTAAAATTAAAATATCTCTCTTGTAAAAGATCTACAAAAGATTAAAGAAAGAGATTAGATCTCTTTCCTTATTTGTAGATTGGAGAGATGTTTTATTTTTTTCTTTAAAAATTATTCACATGTTGATAAAATTAAAATTATAGAAATTTCCTTTTATCAACCATGAAGAGATTTTAAAGAGAAATTTTATTTTTTAAAATTTCCGGAAACAAATTAGGAAGTTTTAATTGTTGATTAAAACTTGTCCTCTTTTATTTCCAATGATGTGGCCGACCATCTCAAGTTAATTGGGAAATTTTGTTTTATTTTTCTCAATTAATTCATGTCAAGAAAAATTAAGGAAATTTTATTGTAATTAAATTTCCTAATTTGCCTAGGCCAAGGAATATAAAAGAAGGGTAGGGTGCCTTCATGAGACACAACCTCTATTGTTTTCTCCTTTTTCCTTGGTGTGGTCGGCCATTACCTCTCCCTCTCTTCCTCTTGTGGTGGCCGAATACTTCATCTCTCTTGGAGTTCTTGTGGTGGCGGATACTACTTGAAGAAGAAGAAGGAGAAAGCTAGCATCTCTTGGAGCTTGGTTAGTATTTTGATTTTCTTCTTTGGTGAAGTTCTTCCTTTGTGGCGAACCTTGCTTGGAGGAGAAGAAGGTGGTTGGTGGTTTCTCATCTCGGTAGATCGTTGCCCACACAACGTCCGAGGTTAGAAGGAATACGGTAGAAGATCAAGAGGTTTTTCTACAAGGTATAACTAGTAATTTCTATTTCCGCATCATGCTAGTTATTTATGGAAATAATACCAAATACAAGAGGCTTACGTTCTAGAATTTCGAATATGTTTTTCGAAGTTGTGTTCTTTTGTTTTTCTTTTCCTTGTGATTTGATTGTTCTCTTTGGTTAACCTAAAGTTATTTTAGGAAATTAAATATTAGCTTTCTATTAAAGGTTTTGTCTAGTCGGTGGTGGTTGCTCCCATATCCAAGAAGGCCATGTGCCTCGCCACGTGGAACCTTTATGGAAATTAATATTTAATGAAATTAATAACTTAAGGAGACTTGGGTTGAGCGTGTTAAGTTCCGCAGGAGATCAAAGTCAAAACCTAAAGAACAAATAGATTAAGTTTTGGATCAAACGTGTTAAGTTCATGATCCAAAATTTAATTTAAAAGAACACATGGTAACTAGGAAAAGGTTCGACCTTTGTACAAAATTTTTTGTCAGTGGAACCTATAGGTTTTCCGAGTAGCAACCAACAATTGGTATCGAGCTAGGGTTTCTCTGTGTATTTGGTGTTTGGTTTAATTATGCACATGTCATACATAATTTAGGCAGGATAATAGTAGGATGTGCTAACTTTGTGGATGCAGGATCCAACTATTATGGCTTTTAGTTATTATGTGTGTGATTGGACCCTTGGACATGTCAAGGGCATTTAATGTGTGTGCATGATTGTATTAAAATACAGCAGGAGCTGTATTTAGTTTTTATTAGGATTTTATTTTTTGATCTAGATACATGTACATTCCTTTTATGGAATATAGGATCAAAAATGTAAAATACTATTTATGTCGCGGATCGAATCTTGCAAAGCGTGGAACCTTCTAAGGACCAGAGGCGCAGCGGAACTAGGAGCAAGATGGATGCGACAGCTAGACCCAGTGGCGGTGGCCAAATATGGCAGCAGCTTGGGATGACAACATACGGAGGACAATTAGAGATAAAAGTCATAATAGTTGAAAATTAAATTTTCAATTTATTGTTTTTATATTGTGTTGTGTGTGCATGTTAGTTTACAAGTTTAAGTAGGCTAGCATAGTTAAAATTCCTCATTTATAAATAACTAAGTGGGAGAGGGTTTTTTAAATAAATCCCATGGTCTCCATTACTGGTTTGTAAGTGATGCAAACAAGCTTGCGCGTTGGCTCTGAGTGCTTTCTTCTATAACGGATGAGCTTGTTTGTGGATCACTAGAACAGACTTCTATTTTTGGATGACTATAGGAAGTTAATTAAGAGCGTGTGATCTTCCCCAACGGAAGGGGCATAATCTTATTAATGGACTTAGTGTCAAGTAATGGTATACACTTAGACACATCTAATAGTATCCTCCCCAACGGAGTCACTGCTATTATTTGTGTGACCAAATGATACCAACTATTATTTTTATTTGTCAAAAAGTTAGGTTGACAAGATAATAAAATTAATGGGTTAAAACCCTCCTTTTACAAATGTTGAATTTGTATACGTCCACACTAACGTGGCATACAAAATTCACGATGTTATGAGGTGTTGGTTAATTTAAAATAGTATTGTTTGAGGAATCAATATTATTCTAAATTTAGAGTTCTGACCAAAAGTTATTTGTGATTCTTAGGATGTCTTTCAATCCACTTTCCATCATACTTCAACAGAATAGACTTACTGGACCAAACTACATAGATTGGAAAAGAAACCTAGACATTGTTCTTACTGCTAAAAACTGAGCCTTGTCCTGATGCTCCTACTGGTGAATCTACCCAAGAGGAGATTGAATATCATAGGAAATGGGTAAAAGCAGATGAGATGGTGCGGTGTTATATTTTGGCTTCAATGTCAAATGTATTGCAACATCAGCATCAAGATTTACCAACAGCCTATGATATTATGAACAATCTCAAGGAACTCTTTGGTCATCAGGATAGGGCTTCTAGGCAAGAAGCCATGAGAAAGATAATGACACCACCATGCAAGAGGGTACTCCTGTGAGGATCATATCCTAAAGATGATGGCTTATCTGAACGAGATAGAGATCCTTGGAGGAGAAATTGATAGAAACCCATCGATATGATCCTCCAAATGCTACCTAAGTTTTGAGCACAACTATAATATGAATAAGAGGGTTTATTCATTAGCGGAACTACTTCGAGAACTTCAAGCAGCTGAAGGATTATTTCGTCACAATGCTCAAATTCACTATCTTGAAAATGGTTCTACTTCTAAACCGAAAGGAAAGAAGAAGAAGAAACAAGTTGGTTCAAAGTGAATAAATCTCGAGTACGGATTTAAAGTTGGAATGAAGAAGCCGAAGGGCAAGTGCTTCATCTGTAGCGGCGGACATTGGAAGGCGGAATGTCCTCGTAGGAACCAAAACAAAGGTATATCTCATACTCTAGTTGTTGAAACATGTTTAGCGGTGTTATCTACCGGTGTGTGATCGGAGCCATCGATCATGTCTGCAATTCCTCGGGGTTCTAGGAAAGACGACTATCTAAGGAGAAATTACCGTCTACATGGGCAATGCTACTAAGGTGGCACTGTTGCGATGGGAGACGTCTACTTATCTTTTAGTAGAAATAGGAATTTGGTTTAAGAAATTGTCTTTATGTACCCGTTTAGAAAGAATTTAATTTCGGTTTCTAAACTGCTTTTAGATGGATATTCGGTTTCCTTTAGTAACGATGTAGTTATTAAAAGAAATAAAGTGATTATCTTCTGGTGCATTAGTTGGCAATTTGTATACTTTAAATCAATTTCTTCCACAAAGCAAAACATGGAAATTTATAACTCATCTTCTAATTCTAATAAGAGAAAAGAACCTTCGGAAATGAACCAAGCATATCTTTGGCATCTAAGGCTTGGTCATATTAACTTAAGTAGGATTCAGAGGCTTATAGCCGATGGACTCTTGGGTTCATTAGAGTTGGAAAATTTTTCAACTTGTGAATCTTGCTTGGAAGGTAAAATGACCAAGAGGCGTTCAAGGCCAAGGGGTATAGAGCCAAAGAAGTGTTAGAATTGGTTCACTCTGATTTGTGTGGTGTATGTCCATGCAAGAGGAGGTTTTGAATATTTTGTCTCTTTCATGACGATTATTCAAGATATGGATACATTTACCTAATGCGCCGCAAGTTCAAGTGCTTTGATAAGTTCAAAGAATACAAGGGTGATGAAAAACGACTAGGTAAAAGTATCAAGACACTACTGGTCGGATCGTGGTGGCGAATACCTCTTAGGAGTTTAGGAATTACTTATCGGGTCGGATTCAATCCCAATTAACGGAACACCCCAGCAGAATGGTGTGGCGAGCGAAGGAATAGGACTCTTATGGAGATGGTTAGATCAATGATGAGTTATTCGAAATTACCAAATTCGTTTTGGGGATATGCTCTGGAAACGAGAGATAATCTGAACTTAGTACCTTCTAAATCAGTTTCTTCTACTCCCATAGAATTGTGGAATGGGCGAAAGCCCGTCTAAGACATATTCGATTTGGTAGTCCGGCACATGTGTCTTTGAAACCAGATCTTGATAAGTTAGAATCCCGTCGAAGTTCGGCGTGTTTGTAGGATATCCCAAAGGCGAAAGGTGGTTTATTTTATAGTCCTAAGACGAAGGTCATTGTTAGCATCAATGCCCGGTTTTAGAAGAAGACTATATAATGGATCACAAGCCCGATGCAAAGTTGTTTTAGAAGAACTTAGAGGACATGTCTAGTACCAACAATACAAGATGAAGTATCACAAGAGACTGCAACACGTGTCACACATGATACATAACCAGACGGTGCCTCGTCGTAGTGGGAGGTTGTAAGTGAAAGATTCATGTTTTTGGGAGAGTCTTCAGACTTGGTCCCGGGTAAACATGAACCTGATCCACGAACATACGAAGAAGCACTCCAAGATATAGATGCAGCATCTTGGCAAAAGGCAATGAATTCTGAAATAGAGTCTATGTACTCTAATAAAGTCTGGGAGCTTGTAGAACCACCTGATGGTGTAAAAGCCGTTGGATGCAAGTGGATCTACAAAAGGAAAAGAGGGACAGATGGGAAGGTAGAGACCTTCAAAGCTAGACTTATTGCGAAAGGGTACACTCAGAAAGAGGGAATCGATTATGAGGAGACCTTTTCACCGGTAGTCATGCTTAAGTCTATCCGGATACTCTTATCCATTGCTGCTCATATGGATTATGAGATTTGGCAAATGGATGTCAAGACGACATTTCTTAATGGAAGTCTTGAAGAGAACATTCATATGAAGCAACCAGAAGGGTTCAAGAACATATAGTGTGTAAGCTCAATCGGTCCATTTATGGCTGAAGCAACAGTCTTGGAACATCCGGTTTAATGAAGTAATCGATCATATGGATTTATTCAAAGTCCGGATGAGTTTTGTATATAAGAAGTGTAACGTGGTGGTATTTCTTGTACTATCGTAGATGATATTTTGTTAATTGGCAACAATGTCAAGGTATTATCGAGACGTAAGGTATGGTTGTCCAAACAATTTGATATGAAGGACTTAGGAGAATGTGCACATTCTTGGGATCAAAGTTATAAGGGATCGTAAGAAAAGAATGTTGTGTCTATCCCAAGCTTCATATATAGATACAATCCTTGCTCGTTTTAGCATGCAGGTTCCAAGAAAGGTTTCTTACCTTTAGACATGGAGTAGCTCTATCTAAAGAGATGTCTCCAAAGACATCAAAGAGATAGAGGACATGAAAGCAGTTCCTTATGCTTCTGTTGTAGGAAGCCTAATGTATGCAATACTATATACGAGACCGATATCTGCTTTGCCGTGGGCATGGTCGTAGATATCGAGTAACCCGGACAAGGACATTGGATTGCGATAAAGCATATATTGAAGTACCGAGAAGGACTAGAGATTATATGCTAGTTTACCAAGCAGACGCTCTGCACCGTGGGTTACACATTGATTTCCAATCGAGATAGGGATAACATGAAGTCTACATCAGGCTATGTGTTTACTTTGGACGTGGAGCCATTTCATGGAGGAGTGTTAGCGAAATGCGTTTCGGACTCAACCATGGAAGCTGAATATGTGGCACCTCTGAGGCAGCTAAAGAAGCGATATGGCTCAAGAACTTTCTAATGGACTTAGATGTGATTCCTAGTTTGCCCAAAATCATCACAATTTATTGTGATAATAGTGGTGTAGTTGCAAACTCGAAGGAACCACGAGCTCATAAGGCAAGTAAACATATAGAGCGCAAGTACCACCGATACGAGATATTGTGAAGCGAGGAGAAGTTGTCATCGCCAAGATTGCATCAGCGGATAACCTGGCAGATCCTTTCACTAAGGCCCTTCCGGTGAAAGCTTTCGATCGGCATGTGGAGGGAATGGGAATCAGATGTATGGTAGAAGATATGGCAGCTTAGTCATTAGTATAAGTGGGAGATTGTTGGAATGTATACTGAAAGCCTAAGCTTTGTAAACATTTATTATGAATAAAGAATCACATTTGGTCTAATTGTCTACATTTGTTTGTAGTTGTTCATTTAATTTATATTGTAGATAACATAGTATGTGGTGTCACATACAGAAGATGATGTTATCAGTACCTTATAAATTATAAACAGTAGCTCACGACCAAAATGGAAAAGGAACAAACCATTAGAAGGTTGTAGTGTAATTAGATATTAGTTTATCTTGACTATATAATTACACTAGTACACTCAGAGTGTATTGAGTAGGACCATTAGAGGTCGTTTCTTTTATACTGACTTTATAAAGGAACAAAGACCTCAGTTATTATGGAAGTGTGTGCTCTTAATCCTAATATAATAACAAGCATATATATTTGATATTTATTTCTTTAATTTATCAATGGGTGAGATTTAGTTCGTTGAATCAATAAACCCGATAAGTTGGGAAATGGTATTACTTATAGTGTGTGTTGTTGATTATAGAAGGAAACTGTGTCCTAGAGATACTAGGTTGATAATGTCCTCAAGAGGAGCTCATAAAGATTGTCATGTTAAACCCTGCAGGTGGACTTAGTCCGACATGACAATAAGGTTGAGTGGTACTACTCTTGGACTTAGATATTAATTAAATGAGTTGTCAGTAACTCACTTAATTAGTGGAAATTCGATATCTTAAACACAGGGAGACTAACACACTCATAATAAGAAGGAGCCCAAAAATGTAATTTGGGATTGGTGTGGTAGTTCAATGATAGTTCTCTAGTGGAATGAATTATCATTGATAAAATTAAGTTGTGTGTTCGGGGCGAACACGGGATGCTTAATTTTATCAGGAGACCAAAACCAATTCCTCCTCTCGGTCCCTATCGTAGCCTCTTATTTATAGAGTTCTATACCCACCTATACCCACCTTCTATACCCACCCAATAGGGGCCGACCAAGCTAGCTTGGGAACCAAGCTAGGGCCGGCCTAGGTATAAAATTGGGTGGCCGGCCCTAACTTGAACCCAAGCTAGTAGGGCCGGCCAAATAAAATTAAAAAGAAATTTAATTTTAATTTTTATTATTATGTGGAAGATATATTTTAAAGAGAATTAAAATTAAAATATCTCTCTTGTAAAAGATCTACAAAAGATTAAAGAAAGATATTAGATCTCTTTCCTTATTTGTAGATTGGAGAGATGTTTTATTTTTTTATTTAAAAATTATTCACATGTTGATAAAATTAAAATTATAGAAATTTCCTTTTATCAACCATGAAGAGATTTTAAAGAGAAATTTTATTTTTTAAAATTTCCGGAAACAAATTAGGAAGTTTTAATTGTTGATTAAAACTTGTCCTCTTTTGTTTCCAATGATGTGGCCGGCCATCTCAAGTTAATTGGGAAATTTTGTTTTATTTTTCTCAATTAATTCATGTCAAGAAAAATTAAGAAAATTTTATTGTAATTAAATTTCCTAATTTGCCTAGGCCAAGGAATATAAAAGAAGGGGTAGGGGTGCCTTCATGAGACACAACCTCTATTGTTTTCTCTCCCTTTTTCCTTGGTGTTGTGGCCGGCCATTACCCTCTCCCTCTCTTCCTCTTGTGGTGGCCGAATACTTCATCTCTCTTGGAGTTCTTGTGGTGGCCGGATACTACTTGAAGAAGAAGAAGAAGGAGAGAAAGCTAGCATCTCTTGGAGCTTGGTTAGTATTTTGATTTTCTTCTTTGGTGAAGTTCTTCCTTTGTGGCCGAACCTTGCTTGGAGGAGAAGAAGGTGGTTGGTGGTTTCTCATCTCGGTAGATCGTTGCCCACACAACGTCCGAGGTTAGAAGAGGAATACGGTAGAAGATCAAGAGGTTTTTCTACAAGGTATAACTAGTAATTTCTATTTCCGCATCATGCTAGTTATTTATGGAAATAATACCAAATACAAGAGGCTTACGTTCTAGAATTTCGAATATGTTTTTTCGAAGTTGTGTTCTTTTGTTTTTTCTTTTCCTTGTGATTTGATTGTTCTCTTTGGTTAACCTAAAGTTATTTTAGGAAATTAAATATTAGCTTTCTATTAAAGGTTTTGTCTAGTCGGTGGTGGTTGCTCCCATATCCAAGAAGGTCATGTGCCTCGCCACGTCAGTACTGGAAACCTTTTATGGAAATTAATATTTAATGAAACTAATAACTTAAGGAGACTTGGGTTGAACGTGTTAAGTTCCGCAGGAGATCCAAGTCAAAACCTAAAAGAACAAATAGATTAAGTTTTGGATCAAACGTGTTAAGTTCCGCAGGCGATCCAAAATTTAATTTAAAAGAACACATGGTAGCTAGGAAAAGGTTCAGACCTTTGTACAAAATTTTTGTACAGTGGAACCTATAGGTTTTCCGAGTAGCAACCAACAAAGGGAATCGGTGTGGTGAGGAAGATAAATAGGTTATAAACTTAGGTATTTTTTTATTAAACCCTATATTAATTTCTTAGTTAACTCCCAACAAAATTGGGTATTTAGAATATGCTTTCTTACAACCCAATAATTGATCCCCGTAAACTCATCATACAAGCTCCGAAAAATTTCTAGAAAATTTTTGAAAATTCCGTTAAGGTTAATTGCCTATTAAACCTTATTATTTTATTATTATTTTGTTACGTTATTTTACATTCTCCTCCACTAATAAAAATTTGGTCCTTAAATTTCGTTATTTACTTACCAACAACAAGTACTAGCGATAGATAAACTGTATAGATATTGAACGAAAAATCTAACCCACATACCTTAAGTAAAAAGATGGGAGTATCGAGCTCGGATCGTATCCTCGAGCTCCCAGGTAGCTTCCTCGTCAGAATGATACTGCCATCCAACTTTAACCAGTCGGATAGTCTTGTTCCGCAACTAACGCTCTCTGTGATCCAGAATCCATACTAGAACCTCCTCGTAGATAGTGTCAGGCCAAATGAGAACTAATATATCTGACAGAACATATGTTGGGTCGGGTACATATCTCCTCAGCATGGATACATGGAATGCCTCGTGAATGCCTGCTAGAGATGGTGGTAGCGCCAGACGATAAGCTACCGCTCCAACCCTCTCCAAGATCTGGAAAGGCCCAATGTATCATGGAGCTAGTTTATCTTGGAAACCAAATCTCTTCACCCCTTTCGTGGGTGAGACTCTCAAAAATACATGGTCGCCAGTAGAGAACTCCAGGGATCTCCACCTCCGATCAGCATAACTCTTCTAATAGTCCTGCGCCTCGAACATCCTCCGTATGATAGTGCGGACCAAGTCTGCCTCCTGCTGAGCTCTTTGAGGTCCGAGTAGCTAGGCCTCCCCAGCCTTCTCCCAGAGGGTGGGTGTCCAACAAGGCCTACCATACAATGCTTCAAATGGTGCTATCTGGATAGCCAAATGATAGCTGTTGTTGTAGGTGAACTCTACCAATGGCAGGTGGTTCTCCCAGCTATCTCCGAAATCCATAACGTAAGACCTCAGCAAGTCCTCTAAAGTTTGGATGGTCCACTCTAACTGTCTATCTATCTGCGGATGGAATACTATACTGAAACGAAGCTGTGTGTCCAAGGCATGCTGCAGACTCTGCCAGAACCGGGACATGAACTGTGGGTCTCTATCCGATATAATGCTCAAAGGAATACCATGCAATCTGATGATCTCCCAACAATACAGCTCTGTCAATCGATCCAGTGAATCGGTCTTCCAGATCGCTAAGAAATATGCAGATTTGGTTAATCGATCAACGATTACCCAAATCGTATCATGGGCTCATCGTGTCCTAGGTAATACCACCACAAAATCCATGGTGATGTGCTCCCATTTCCACTCTGGAATATGAATCCTCTGAAGTAATCTGACATGTCTCTGATGCTCAACCTTCACCTGCTGACAGACTAGACATCTAACCACAAACTCCGCGATGTCTTTCTTCATGTCGTTCCACCAATAGGAACGCCTCAAATCTCCATTCATGCAAGTTCCGCTTGGGTTGATAGCAAATCGGGAGCGATGAGCCTCCTGAAGTAACTCCTCCATAACCGAGTGAGATTGAGGTATGTATAATCTACCTCAGAAATAGATAATACCCTTGTCATCTCGGGTGAACTCTGTCTGCTGCCCGGAAGCTTTCCGGCTGCCAATGGACTGTAGGCACTGATCACCAGCTTGGGCCTCTCGGGTCCTCATCCTGATCGATGACTAAGCAACCATGGTAACAAGAATACCCTGCTCTGTCTATCCCTGCTCCTCAAGGCCCAACTCGGAGAAACCCTGAATCAAGTTCGTAACCAAAACTCGGTGGCATGCTAAAGTCCCTCTGAACTTCCGGCTAAGTGCATCAGTAACCACATTAGCTTTCCCTAGGTGGTAGCTAATAGTACAGTCATAATCCTTTAGGAATTCCATCCATCTCCTCTATCAGAGATTGAGTTTCTTCTGAGTGAAAAGATATTTGAGACTCTTATGATCAATAAGAATCTCAAATGTAATACCATACAGATAATGCCGCCAAATCTTCAAAGCAAAGGTAATGGCGGCCATCTCCAGATCATGTACTAGGTAGTTCTTCTCATGCTCCTTCAACTGACGAGAAACATAGGAGACTACCCTGTCGTGCTGCATCAAAACAGCACCCAAATCCTATAGAGAAGCGTCGGTGTAGAGTACGAATCCGTCCTCTCCAGAGGGCAAAGCTAGAATTGGTGCTAACACTAATCTCCGCTTCAGCTCCTGGAAGCTGGTCTCGTAGGCTTCTGACCACGTGAACTTCACGCCTTTCCTGGTCAGGCGTGTCAGCGACATAGCAATGCGAGAGAAACCCTTAACGAATCATCTATAATATCCAGCAAATCCCAAGAAACTATGGATCTCTTGAACTGATTGCGACTGTTCCCCGCTGGTGACAACCTCGGCCTTCTGAGGATCTACCAAAATACCTAGGCTATAAACCACGTGTCCCAGAAAACTGACTGAGGGTAGACAAAAGCACACCTGCTGAACTTCACATATAGATGATGTCGTCGAAGAGGCTCCAAGACTATGTGAAGATGCTGTGCATGTTCCTCCTCGGAACATGAGTAGATCAAAATGTCGTCAATAAAGATGATAATGAACCGATCTAGATTCTTTTGGAAGACGTGGTTCATCCAATCCATAAATACCGTTGGAGCATTGATAAGCCCAAATGGCATTATCAAAAACTCCTAATGTCCGTATATAAGGCATACTCAACCATAAGATTACTAGCAACGAATCTGTAATCCGATCACCAACTACATATCACCAAATCCATAAATATCACACATGACACTCACTATGTCACCATCAACGACATACCCAAATAATAGATCATCAAAATAAATACCCACTAATAGATCATCAAAACAAATATCTACTAATAGATCATCAAAACCAATATCCACTAATGGATCATCAGACAACTACATAACTCAACATTTACTTCAATAAATCATTAGAAATCCACATATCACAATATTTGATCTCACAATATCCCTCAACCTCAAACCATCCTCAACATCAATCAAACCTGATAATTTTCCAGTAACAAATTCTCATCTTGGTGTACTATCAAGATGTATAAATATATCACAATCCCACCTAAGATATATGACTACTGAAATCCAAGGGATATCCCTTGACTTCCTGATCGATAATCAATAACTCTCTAAGTGGTAGAGATACGATCAATCCAAAAGATGAGTATAAAAACTCTACTAATTTCATCCATAAATATCTAAAGAGTATGTCAAATCTCATCCTTCAGATACTCAAATATCCACAATAAAGGAATGACAATTCAAAATCCAAAGGGTCATTCAACCTTTTGACTAAGAGTCTACCCATCAAAGAATATCACCACAAATCTCATAATCATACTCGTATAATGCCCTCCGACTAATGTCGACAAAAGATCGAACACTCCAATCTGAATTATAAACTTAAAGACCTTGGTAAAATCATCATGTGGTCAAGGTCTCGAGCTACTCGATGGAGACAATGTTAGTTGAGTCAACTAACTCTTATAACACATAATACTATGATTGCTCCACCTAAGGTTCTGTAACCTTTTGTGACGAACAATGCACACAAGGGTAGAGAAGTACTATCAACAAACAACTAACCGACATAACTGTCAATCGATGCTCTACTCCTCGTAAATCATCATATGATATTTTTCACTCAATGAAGGTGCAACTTCCTAGGTGTTAATCAACTAACACCACCTTTGTATCACTATGGGTCATAAATCCCTAGATACCATTAAGGATATCCGTGATTGGTTCATGAGTTAGGATTCCCCATAGAATAACGTTAGGCGAGTTAATTGACCATCACCTTATAATCCATCATGCTACCGAAAGAGGTAGTGAAGTACTCGCTCTCAAAACACCTCAACGTAATCACCAAATGATACATTGATATCAAAAATCATCATCTGCTTCTTCCTTCATGTGATGGCTTGTCATGTAAAAGATAAGCAGCTAACTTCAACTTTTCTTATGCCAGTACAAATTATATATCCGAATGTACTCACCAATTCATACGCCTACGAAATGGTTGTATCTCCTAAGTGTTAAACAAGTAGCTTTACACCTTTCCACATCAGTGGGGGTATCCTATCCGAATGTGCCTTCTAAGTCATCCTACCAGGTACAGACAGTCCAAGGTCAAAGTCCACATGGAATAGGATATGTCAATCCTCTACAGGCTGACCAAGCCGACAATGATATACGGATAATTCAGTCTTCTCTACATTGGTACAAGTCATGTACCCAAATGTGCCTCAAAATATCTAACCAAGCATGAGCAACCCAAAAATCAAAATATCTATAAAAATAGAGTAAGTCAGTCCCCTACTGATCGAACCAACAAAAATAGATCGGTCATCAACTAACTGATCCAATAAGAGTACATCAATCCTCAACAAAAGTAACTAAAGTAAATCAATCCACAACTACCCAAGTTAATAAGGGTAAATCAGTCCTCTACAGACAGAATAAAAGATTATATAAATTAATCCTCTATAGACTGAGTCAACATGATTATTATTGGTAATGTGATATGACGAATCCCCTGAGATTGTTATCCTTGATCTCCGGCAGGGTCGACCGGGATCAGTGGTTGGCCCATCACATGAAATATATGCTACAAACAACTAGCAAGGTACTAAAAGAGTACTAACACATTTCATAACTAACTATCATAGATAACTATATATGTACTAAAGGAAGTGCATGATAACCGTAAACAAACTTACCTCTTATAGCTTGGAGATGTCCTGCCGCTGCCTTGTCCCAAAACTCAAAAAGTCACATCGAGAAAACTAAAACACGAAATTTAAAATACAAGAAAATAGGCATCGTAAACCTATGGCTCTGATATTAATAAATTGTCACGCCCCAGAGGAGTCCCTGCTAAAGGAAGAAAAATCTGGCAGCATCTCCTCTATACCGGTGACAATCTGAAGCATTTATACATCCACAAGAATACATCAACCCACATGACTGGAATATACACAACTACACAGTTATATATATTAAACAGCCTGTTGGATCAAAACGTGCTAGAGGGGGGTGAATAGTGCTCGTGGCTTTCACTTGTCGTATTCGAAATGATCGAGTAAAATGCAGCGGAAATTTAAATAAAACAAAGAAGAATGCCAAGATTTACTTGGTTTGGAGCCTAGGGCGGCTCCTACTCCAAGGCCCGCACTCGTTGAGCGTTTACTTTGTGTAACAACTGTTGGAGTGTATACTGAAAGCCTAAGCTTTTGTAAACATTTGTCTTGAATAAAGAATCACATTTGGTCAAATTATCTACATTTGTTTGTAGTTGTTCAATTAATTTATATTGTAGATAACATAGCATGTGGTGTCATATGCAGAAGATAATGTTATCAGTACCTTATAAATTATAAACAGTAGCTCACGACCAAAATAGAAAGGAACAAACCATTAGAAGGTCGTAGTGTAATTAGGTATCAGTTTATCTTGACTGTATAATTACACTAGTACACTTAGAGTGTATTGAGTAGGACCATTTGAGGTCGTTTCTTTTATACTGATTTTATAAAGAAACAAAGACCTCGGTTATTATGGAAGTGTGTGCTCTTAATCCTAATATAATAACAAGCACATATATTTGATATTTATTTCTTTAATTTATCAATGGGTGAGATTTAGTTCGATGAATCAATAAGCCCGATAAGTTGGGAAATGGTATCACTTATAGTGTGTGTTGTTGATTATAGAAGGAAACTGTGTCCTAGAGATACTAGGTTGATAATGTCCTCAAGAGGAGCTCATAAGGATTGTCATGTTAAACCCTGCAGGTGGACTTAGTCCGACATGACGATAAGGTTGAGTGGTACTACTCTTGGACTAAGATATTAATTAAATGAGTTGTCAGTAACTCACTTAATTAGTGGACATTCGATATCTTAAACACAGGGAGACTAACACACTCATAATAAGAAGGAGCCCAAAATGTAATTTGGGATTGGTGCGGTAGTTCAATAATAGTTCTCTAGTGGAATGAATTATTATTGATAAAATTAAGTTGTGTGTTCGGGGCGAACACGGGATGCTTAATTTTATCGGGAGACCAAAACCAATTCCTCCTCTCGGTCCCTATCGTAGCCTCTTATTTATAGAGTACTATACTCACCTATACCCACCTTCTATACCCACCAATAGGGGGCCGGCCAAGCTAGCTTGGGAACCAAGCTAGGGTCGGCCTAGGTATAAAATTGGGTGGTTGGCCCTAGCTTGAACCCAAGCTAGTAGGGCCGGCCAAAATAAATTAAAAAGAATTTTAATTTTAATTTTTATTATGTGGAAGAAATAATTTATTAAAGAGAATTTAAATTAAATTATCTCTCTTGTAAAATTTACAAAAGATTAAAGAAAGAGATTAGATCTCTTTCCTTATTTGTAGATTGGTGAGATATTTTATTTTCTCTTTAAAAATTATTCACATGTTGTAAAATTAAAATTATGGAAATTTCTTTTTATTAACCATGAAGAGATTTTTTGAAGAGAAATTTTATTTTTAAAATTTCCGGAAACAAATAAGGAAAGTTTTAATTGTTGATTGAAACTTGTCCAATTTGCTTCCTCTTGATGTGGCCGACCATTAGAGATTAATTGGGGAAATATTATTTTATTTTTCTCAATTAAATCATGTCAAGGGAATTAAGGAAATTTTATTGTAATTAAATTTCCTAATTTGCCTAGGCCAAGGAATATAAAAGAAAGGGTGAGGGTGCCTTCACAAGACACAACCTCTATTATTTTCTCTTCCTCTTTGCTCCTTGGTGTGGCCGGCCATCATCATCATCCTTTCCCTCTCTTCCTCTTGTGGTGGCCGAACATCTCTATTCCTTTGGAGCTCTTGTGGTGGCCGGATACTACTCGGAGAAGAAGAAGAAGAAGGAGAGAAAGCTAGCATCTCTTGGAGCTTGGTTAGTGTTTTGGTTTTCTTCCTTGGTGAAGTTTTTCCTTTGTGGCCGAACCTTGCTTGGAGGAGAAGAAGGTGGTTGGTGGTTTCTCATCTCGGTAGATCGTTGCCCACACAACGTCCGAGGTTAGAAGAGGAATACGATAGAAGATCAAGAGGTTTTTCTACAAGGTATAACTAGTAATTTTTCTTTCCGCATCATGCTAGTTATTTATGGAAATAATACCAAATACAAGAGGCTTACGATTCTAGAAATTCGAATATGTTTTTCGATGTTGTGTTCTTTTGTTTTTTCTTTTCCTTGTGATTTGATTATTCTTTTCGGTTAACCTAAAGTTATTTTAGGAAATTAAATATTAGCTTTCTATAAAAGGTTTTGTCTAGTCGGTGGTGGTTGCTCCCATATCCAAGAAGGCCATGTGCCTCGCCACGTCAGTACTGGGAACCGATTATGGAAACTAATATTTAATGGAATTAATAACTTAAGGCGATTTGGGTCGAACGTGTTAAGTTCCGTAGGAGACCCAAGTCTAAACCTAAAAGAACGAATAGATTAAGTTTTGGATCAAACGTGTTAAGTTCCGCAGGCGATCCAAAATTTAATTTAAAAGAACACATGGTAGCTAGGAAAAGGTTCAGACCTTTGTACAAAATTTTTGTACAGTGGAACCTCTAGGTTTTCCGAGTAGCAACCAACAATTGGTATCAGAGCTAGGGTTTTGCCTCTGTGTATTTGGTATTTAGTTTAATTATGCACATGCCATACATAATTTAGGCAGGTTAATAGTAGGATGTGCTAACTTTGTGGATGCAGGATCCAACTATTATGGCTTTTAGTTATTATGTGTGTGATTGGACCCTTGGACATGTCAAGGGCATTTATCTGTGTGTGCATGATTGTATTAAAATACAGCAGGTGCTATATTTAGTTTTATTAGGATTTTATTTTTGATCTAGATACATGTACATTCCTTTTATGGAATATAGGATCAAAATGTAAAATTCTATTTATGTCGCGGATCGAATCTTGTAAAGCGTGGAACCTTCTAAGGACCAGAGGCGCAACAGAACTAGGAGCAAGATGGATACGACAGCTAGACCCGGTGGCGGTGGCCAAATATGGCAGCAGCTTGGGATGACAACACACGGAGGACAACTAGAGATAAAAGTCATAATAGTTGAAAATTATATTTTCTATTTATTGCTTTTATATTGTGTTGTGTGTGCATGTTAGTTTACAAGTTTTAGTAGGCTAGCATAGTTAAAATTCTCATTTATAAATAACTAAGTGGGAGAGGGATTTTAAATAAATCCCATGGTCTCCATTCGGTTTGTAAGTGATGCAAACAAGCATGCGCGTTGCTCTAAGTGCCTTCCTCCATAACGGATGAGCTTGTTTGTGGATCACTAGAAGACTTCCATTTTTGGATGACTATAGGAAGTTAATTAAGAGCGTGTGATCTTCCCAACGGAAGGGGCATAATCTTATTAATGAACTTAGTGCAAGTAATGGTATACACTTAGACACATCTAATAGTATCCTCCCCATCGAGTCACTGCTATTATTTGTGTGACCAAAGACACCAACTATTAATTTTATTTGTCAAAAGTTAGGTTGACAAGATAATAAAATTAATGGGATAAACCCTCCTTTTACAAATGTTGAATTTGTATACGTCCACACTAACGTGGCATACAAAATTCACGGTGTTTTGAGGTGTTGGTTAATTTAAAATAGTATTGTTTGAGGAATCAATATTATTCTAAATTTAGAGTTCGACCAAAAGTTATTTGTGATTCTTAGGATGTCTTTCAACCCATTGTCCATCATACTTCAACAGAATAGACTTACTGGACCAAACTACATAGATTGGAAAGAAACCTGGACATTGTTCTTCTAAATTTGTACTGACTGAGCAATGCCCTGATGCACCTATCGGTGAATCTACCCAAGAGGAGATTGAATATCATAGGAAATGGGTAAGAGCAGATGACCTGGTGTTACATTTTGGCTTCAATGTCAAATGTATTGCAACATCGACATCAAGATTTACCAACAGACTATGATATTATGAACAATCTCAAGGAACTCTTTGGTCATCGGGATAGGGCTTCTAGGCAAGAAGCCATGAGAAAGATAATGACGACCACCATGCAAGAGGGTACTCTGTAGGATCATATCCTAAAGATGATGGCTTATCCGAACGAGATACAGATCCTTGGAGGAGAAATTGATGGGAAACCCGGATCGATATGATCCTCCAAACGCTACCTAGAAGTTTTGCGCCTGAACTATAATATGAATAAGAGGGTTTATTCATTAGCGGAACTACTGACTGAAAGGATTATTTCGTCACAATGCTCAAATTCATTATCTTGAAAATGGTTCTACTTCTAAACCAAGAGGAAAGAAGAAACAAGCTAGTTCAGAAAGAAAGTGAATAAATCTCGAGTACGAGTTTAAAATTTGGAATGAAGAAGCAAGGGCAAGTGCTTCATCCGTAAGAGCGGGACATTGAAGGCGGATCGTCTCGTAGGAACCAAAACAAAGGTATATCTCATACTCTAGTTGTTGAAACATGTTTAGCGGTGTTATCTACCAGCACCTGGTGTGTAGATACGGGAGCCACTGATCATGTCTGCAATTCCTTGCAGGGGTTCCTGGAAACCCGACGACTATCTGAAGGAGAAATTACCGTCTACATGGGCAATGCTACTAAGGTGGCAGCTGTTGCAGTGGGAGACGTTTACTTATCTTTTAGTAGAAATAGGAATTTGGTTTTAAGAAATTGTCTTTATGTACCCAGTTTTAGAAAGAATTTAATTTCAATTTCTAAACTATTTTTAGATGGATATTCAGTTTCCTTTAGTAACGATGTAGTTATTAAAAGAAATAAAGTGATTATCTGTTCTGGTGCATTAGTTGGCAATTTGTATACTTTAAATCCAATTTCTTCCACAAAGCAAAACATGGAAATTTATAACTCATCTTCTAATTCTAATAAGAGAAAAGAACCTTCGGAAATGAACCAAGCATATCTTTGGCATCTAAGGCTTGGTCATATTAACTTAAGTAGGACTTATAGCCGATGGACTTTTGGGTTCATTAGAGTTGGAAAATTTTCCAACTTGTGAATCCTGCTTGGAAGGTAAAATGACCAAGAGGCCGTTCAAGGCCAAGGGGTATAGAGCCAAAGAAGTGTTAGAGTTGGTTCACTCTGATTTGTGTGGTCCTATGTCTGTCCAGGCAAGAGGAGGTTTTGAATATTTTGTCTCTTTCATAGACGATTATTCAAGATATGGATACATTTACCTAATGCGCCGCAAGTCTGAGTGCTTTGATAAGTTCAAAGAATACAAGGCTGATGTGGAGAAACGACTAGGTAAAAGTATCAAGACACTACGGTCAGATCGTGGTGGCGAATACCTCTTAGGAGAGTTTAGGAATTACTTATCAGAGGCTGGGATTCAATCCCAATTGTCTGCACCTGGAACAACAGAATGGTGTGGCAGAGCGAAGGAATAGGACTCTTATGGAGATGGTTAGATCGATGATGAGTTATTGAGAATTACCAAATTCGTTTTGGGATATGCTCTGAAACAGCAGTATACGTTTTGAACTTAGTACCTTCTAAATCAGTTTCTTCTACTCCAATAGAATTGTGGAATGGCGAAAACCCGTCTAAGACATATTCGGATTTGGTAATCCAACACATGTCTGAAACCAGATGTTGATAAGTTAGAATCCGTCAGAAGTTCGCGTGTTTGTAGGATATCCCAAAGGAACGAAGGTGGTTTATTTTATAGTCCTAAAGACCCGGAAGGTCATTGTTAGCACCAATGCCCGCTTTTAGAAGAAGACTATATAATGGATCACAAGCCCGAGTAAAGTTGTTTTAGAAGAACTAAGAGGACACGTCTACTTTAGTACCAACAAGACAAGATGAAGTACCACAAGAGACCGCAACACGTGTCACACATGATACACAACCACGAAAGGGCCTCGTCGTAGTGGGAGGGTTGTAAGGCGACTGAAAGATTCATGTTTTTAGGAGAGTCTTGGACTTGATCCCTGGTAAACATGAACCTGATCCACGAACATACGACGAAGCACTCCAAGATATAGATGATCTTGGCAAAAGGCAATGAATTCGAAATAGAGTCTATGTACTCTAATAAAGTCTGGTGTAGAACCACCGATGGTGTAAAAGCCGTTGGATGCAAGTGGATCTACAAAAGGAAAAGAGGGACGGGAAGGTAGAGACCTTTAAAGCTAGGCTAGTGGCGAAAGGGTACACTCGGAAAGAGGGAATCGATTATGAGGAGACCTTTTCACCGGTAGCCATGCTTAAGTCTATCCGATACTCTTATCCATTCTTTGCTCATATGGATTATGAGATTTGGCAAATGGATGTCAAGACGACTTTCCTTAATGGAATTCTTGAAGAGAACATTCATAAGAAACCGGAAGGGTTCATTGAAAAGGCAAAGAGCATCTAGTGTGAAAGCTCAATCGGTCCATTTATGGACTGAAGCAAGCTTCAAGGTCTTGGAACATCCGGTTTAATGAAGTAATCCAGTCGTATGGATTTATTCAGTGTCCGGATGAGTCTTGTGTATACAAGAAATGTAACGGAAACGTGGTGGTATTTCTTGTACTATACGTAGATGATATTTTGTTAATTGGCAACAATGTCAAGGTATTATCAGACGTAAGGGTATGGTTGTCCAAACAGTTTGATATGAAGGACTTAGGAGAGTGTGCACACATTCTTGGGATCAAAGTGATAAGGGATCGCAAGAAAAGAATGTTGTGTCTGTCCCAAGCTTCATATATATATGCAATCCTTGCTCGTTTTAGTATGCAGGATTCCAAGAAAGGTTTCTTACCTTTTAGGCATGGAATAGCTCTATCTAAAGAGATGTCTCTGAAGACATCAAAGGAGATAGAATACATGAAAGCAGTTCCTTATGCTTCGGCTGTAGGAAGCCTTATGTATGCAATGCTATGTACGAGACCTGATATTTGTTTTGCCGTGGGCATGGTCAGCAGATATCAGAGTAACCCTGGACAAGGACATTGGACTGCAGTAAAGCATATATTAAAGTACCTGAGAAGGACTAGAGATTATATGTTAATTTACCAAGCAGACGATTTGATCCCTATGGGTTACACGGACTCAGATTTCCAATCAGATAGGGACAATAGTAAGTCTACATCAGGCTATGTGTTTACTTTAGGAGGTGGAGTCATTTCATGGAGGAGTGTTAAGCAGAAATGCGTATCGGACTCAACCATGGAAGCTGAGTATGTAGCAGCCTCTGAGGCAGCTAAAGAAGCAGTATGGCTCAGGAACTTTCTAATGGACTTAGATGTGATTCCTGGTTTGCCCAAAATTATCACAATTTATTGTGATAATAGCGGTGCAGTTGCAAACTCGAAGGAACCACGAGCTCATAAGGCAAGTAAACATATAGAGCGCAAGTACCACCTGATACGAGATATCGTGAAGCGAGGAGAAGTTGTCATCGCCAAGATTGCATCAGCGGATAACCTGGCAGATCCTTTCACTAAGGCCCTTCCGGCGAAAGCTTTTGATCGGCATGTGGAGGTAATGGGAATCAGATGTATGGTAGAAGATATGACAGCTTAGTCATTAGTATAAGTGGGAGATTGTTGGAGTGTATATTGAAAGCCTAAGCTTTTGTAAACATTTGTCTTGAATAAAGAATCACATTTGGTCAAATTATCTACATTTGTTTGTAGTTGTTCAATTAATTTATATTGTAGATAACATAGCATGTGGTGTCATATGCAGAAGATAATGTTATCAGTACCTTATAAATTATAAGCAGGAGCACGACCAAAATGGAAAGGAACAAACCATTAGAAGGTCGTAGTGTAATTAGGTATCAGTTTATCTTGACTGTATAATTACACTAGTACACTTAGAGTGTATTGAGTAGGACCATTTGAGGTCATTTCTTTTATACTGATTTTATAAAGAAACAAAGACCTCGGTTATTATGGAAGTGTGTGCTCTTAATCCTAATATAATAACAAGCACATATATTTGATATTTATTTCTTTAATTTATCAATGGGTGAGATTTAGTTCGATGAATCAATAAGCCCGATAAGTTGGGAAATGGTATAACTTATAGTGTGTGTTGTTGATTATAGAAGAAACTGTGTCCTAGAGATACTAGGTTGAGAATGTCCCCAAGAGGAGCTCATAAGGATTGTCATGTTAAACCCTGCAGGTGGACTTAGTCCGACATGACGATAAAGTTGAGTGGTACTACTCTTGGACTAAGATATTAATTAAATGAGTTGTTAGTAACTCACTTAATTAGTGGACATTCGATATCTTAAACACAGGGAGACTAACACACTCATAATAAGAAGGAGCCCAAAAATGTAATTTGGGATTGGTGTGGTAGTTCAATAATAGTTCTCTAGTGGAATGAATTATTATTGATAAAATTAAGTTGTGTGTTCGGGGCGAACATGGGATGCTTAATTTTATCGGGAGACCAAAACCAATTCCTCCTCTCGGTCCCTATCGTAGCCTCGTATTTATAAAGTTCTATCCCCACCTATACCCACCTTCTATACCCACCCAATAGGGGCCGGCCAAGCTAGTTTGGGAACAAGCTAGGGCCGGCCTAGGTATAAGATTGGGTGGTCGGCCCTAGCTTGAACCCAAGCTAGTAGGGCCGGCCAAAATAAATTAAAAAGAATTTTAATTTTAATTTTTATTATGTGGAAGAAATAATTTATTAAAGAGAATTTAAATTAAATTATCTCTCTTGTAAAATTTACAAAAGATTAAAGAAAGAGATTAGATCTCTTTCCTTATTTGTAGATTGGTGAGATATTTTATTTTCTCTTTAAAAATTATTCACATGTTGTAAAATTAAAATTATGGAAATTTCTTTTTATTAACCATGAAGAGATTTTTTGAAGAGAAATTTTATTTTTAAAATTTCCGGAAACAAATAAGGAAAGTTTTAATTGTTGATTGAAACTTGTCCAATTTGCTTCCTCTTGATGTGGCCGGCCATTAGAGATTAATTGGGGAAATATTATTTTATTTTTCTCAATTAAATCATGTCAAGGGAATTAAGGAAATTTTATTGTAATTAAATTTCCTAATTTGCCTAGGCCAAGGAATATAAAAGAAGGGGTGAGGGTGCCTTCACAAGACACAACCTCTATTATTTTCTCTTCCTCTTTGTTCCTTGGTGTGGCCGGCCATCATCATCATCCTTTCCCTCTCTTCCTCTTGTGGTGGCCGAACATCTCTATTCCTTTGGAGCTCTTGTGGTGGCCGGATACTACTCGGAGAAGAAGAAGAAGAAGGAGAGAAAGCTAGCATCTCTTGGAGCTTGGTTAGTGTTTTGGTTTTCTTCCTTGGTGAAGTTTTTCCTTTGTGGCCGAACCTTGCTTGGAGGAGAAGAAGGTGGTTGGTGGTTTCTCATCTCGGTAGATCGTTGCCCACACAACGTCCGAGGTTAGAAGAGGAATACGATAGAAGATCAAGAGGTTTTTCTACAAGGTATAACTAGTAATTTTTCTTTCCGCATCATGCTAGTTATTTATGGAAATAATACCAAATACAAGAGGCTTACGATTCTAGAAATTCGAATATGTTTTTCGATGTTGTGTTCTTTTGTTTTTTCTTTTCCTTGTGATTTGATTATTCTTTTCGGTTAACCTAAAGTTATTTTAGGAAATTAAATATTAGCTTTCTATAAAAGGTTTTGTCTAGTCGGTGGTGGTTGCTCCCATATTCAAGAAGGTCATGTGCCTCGCCACGTCAGTACTGGGAACCGATTATGGAAACTAATATTTAATGGAATTAATAACTTAAGGCGATTTGGGTCGAACGTGTTAAGTTCCGCAGGAGACCCAAGTCTAAACCTAAAAGAACGAATAGATTAAGTTTTGGATCAAACGTGTTAAGTTCCGCAGGCGATCCAAAATTTAATTTAAAAGAACACATGGTAGCTAGGAAAAGGTTCAGACCTTTGTACAAAATTTTTGTACAGTGGAACCTCTAGGTTTTCCGAGTAGCAACCAACAACAACTATAATCACGAAATAGTACAAGAGATTATTACAATTTAGATGCATAACAACTTATATCGAAAATAAGAATTTGAAATTCATAGCTCCGGGTCGTCGGGGTTGTGTTATGGCTCAGCCGAAACATCTTGTTAGCAGCAAACAATTGTATGATCACTTGGGAGTTGATTGTGTAGGATGCTGGTTGAGACTGCCTTATAAAGGATGTTGAGGGCGCCTCCAATCCCCGAGTCAACTACGCGTGGATAAGGTTGACTTTTTCGCCGCTTACCCTCTTGAAGGCGCCTCCATACACCTTAAGGGCGCCTTCAAGGCTGTCCGAGGTGCCTCAACACTCCTTGAGGGCGCCTCCGACACCTCCGGCTCCTCTGCGCACGTGCCTTCTGCCTTGCACCTGAGGCACCTCCAAGCTCCATGGAGGGCACCTCAGGCACTGTTCATCCGAGGCAACACTTGTTCTTTCGTCCCTGCAAGATATGTTAGTCCACAAAATAACAACATATCCTGTAAAACACAGTTAGAACATAAAAATACCATAAATATAAATGTTTGACAGTCAACGGACTGTCCGATTTTGACTTCGGATTTCTAACTGGAAACCCTAGGTCGAACCGACGCCTAATGTTCCCTCAGCGGGGAACGCACCCTCACTTACTGCACACAAGAGAGCATACCTGTTGCTAGACTGGTCTTCCAGACCAACTGGACTTTCTACTTAGGGACTTTCTACTTAGGGTTACTGTTGATACAGTCTGACCTAGCTGTTGTTTTGATGTTGACACTGATTTAAGTTTGTATCAGATGTTATTTGAACTCGGATTGATTACTGATCAAGGTTGATCGTGTGGAAGGGAAAAGTCCAAGTTGGAAACTTGGCACGCGAAGACGGAGAGGGCTCGGAAGCTCGTTCTCCGGACTAGGTCGGAGAGGGCTCGGTAGCTCGTTCTCTGGACCTGACGAAGTCGGAGAGGGCTCGGTAGCTCGTTCTCCGGACTAGGTCAGAGAGGGCTCGGTAGCTCGTTCTCTGGACCTGACGAAGACGGAGAGGGCTCGGAAGCTCGTTCTCCGGACTAGGTCAGAGAGGGCTCGGTAGCTCGTTCTCTGGACCTGACGAAGTCGGAGAGGGCTCGGTAGCTCGTTCTCCGGACTAGGTCAGAGAGGGCTCGGTAGCTCGTTCTCTGGACCGGACGAAGTCGGAGAGGGCTCGGTAGTTTGTTCTCCGAATTAGGTCAGAGAGGGACCTAAGTGGATATTCCATGGTGCATTGGATCGATCGGCAGACCGATCCAGTGGTACATGAGACAGTGGATCGGTCGGCAGACCGATCCAGTGAAACTAAGTTTCCTGATCGGTCTGGTGATCGATCAGGAAACACTCAGTAGCACACTGAGTGAGGAGATGCTATTACGAAGAGAAGAGGGAAGAATCGGTCATGGAGACCGATCCAGCTGCGGCCTGATCGGTCTCCACGACCGATCAGGTAAGCTGTGGACCGATCAGGATATGTCCTGATCGGTCCATGGATCGGTCTGGTGACCGATCCACACATAATCTGATTTGTTCGATGTTCTGCGATTCCTCTGATTTGCCTGATTTATGTGATATAACCCTCTGTGCTGTTAGCTTTTGAGTTTGCAGGTTTACAGGCACCATTCCAAGCATAATTTCAAATTAAGTCCATAAGAGGAATACGACAAATGGACTTTCTGCTGTGATTCACGGCGCATGGTGCATTTGATGCATCAACGACTACTGGTGAGATCTGGCTGCGATCCGCTTGACTCCTGGTGATTGGTTCAAGCTCAGAAGACACCAGTGAAGACTGTGATTTCATTGGTGTGAGTTTAGAGGACCAGGTAAGGAGGAAGAGGGATTGGCTGCAGCGATGATTTTGTGCAGATTTACCACGATCCGTGACAGCAGAGAATAGGGGCTTAAGAAGCAGAAAACAGCGAGAGTAAACAAGAACAAGCAAGTAAGAAAGCAAAAAAAGTTCTGTTGATCATTGAGGTGTGCGAAGTTCTTGAGCTCTCGGGTGAGAAACTGCTGTCTGTGAGTTCTCTGTTTTTCACTGATCCTCGCGTGGTTGTAAGCGATTAGCTCATTCTTCTTTGCCACCGAGCACTGTAAGTCTTGTGCTTTAACATATATATTTCTTGAGACTTTGTGGAGAGGTTACTCCACCGAGAAGGAGGATCTTTAGCCGGAATTTTTTTGGGGTGCGATCTACCGAAGATCGAGGGGTCGTCCACCTTACGGACACGCCGAGGAGTAGGGGCAAGTTATCCCCGAACCTCGTAAATCCTTGTGTTAGTGTGCTTGTTTCCTCCTTGTTTTAGTTTCCTAATTCCGCTGTGCTAACAAGTTCTTTGTAGAAATTTGTGTCTAAGTTTTTTAAGAGGCTATTCACCCCCCCTCTAGCCATCTAAGATCCTAACAAGTGGTATCAGAGCCTGGTGCTCTTCATCTGGACTAACATCCAAAGGAGCAAGAAGATGGCCATGAAGGAAGGATTCAGCACAAACAGACCACCCTTCTTCGATGGAGCAGATTTCCAGTACTGGCAGAGCCGCATGGAGTATTACCTCAAGACTGATATCTCCATGTGGTTCTCGGTCAAGGAAGGATTCACACCACCGAAGGACGAAGAAGGTAAGGAACTCGATTCATCAAGGTGGTCTACTGAACAAACTCGTAAAGGGCAAGCAAATGCCAAGGCAGTAGTCACCTTACAATGTGGGATTGCCAAGGACCAACTCGTCAAGGTAGGTCCATTCTCGAGTGCAAAAGATTTATGGAATAAGCTTATCGAGCTTCAAGAAGGAACTCGTGATTCTCGGATAGCCAAGAGGGACCTATTCTTGAATCAACTACAAAATCTCACCATGAAGGAAAATGAAACGGTAAGTGAACTACATGGGAGGTTCAAGGAAATCATCAATGGTCTACATTCCGTGGATGAACGCGTGGAGAATCGCGATCTAGTAAGGTACGCTCTTAAATCCTTTCCAAGGAATGCCTTGTGGTCATCTATGGTAGATGCCTACAAGGTTTCCAAGGATCTTTCCATTGTAAAGTTAGATGAATTCTTTTGTGAAATGGAACTTCATGAACTTGCTAACAAAGGTCAAAAGGAGAAGGGTATAGCTTTGGTTGCAGGAGAAAAGAGCAAGGATGGGAGAAGAAAGAAAGGAAAGAAGAAGGAGAAAGAGATTCTTTCATCTTCATCCTCCTCCGAGTCCGATGATGAAGGTGGATCATCATCAAGCGAGATGGCAAATTTTGTGAGAAGGATTATGAGAAGAAGCAGGAGATACAAAGGTAAGACTGTAGATCAAAATATTGATAAGTCTAATGTTACATGTTATGAGTGTAGCAAGAAAGGCCACTACCGGAGTGAGTGTCCAAAACTCAAGAAGGAGGAACGGGCCAAAAAGAAGGAGGAAAGAGCCAAGAAGAAGAAAGCTCTCAAGGCCACTTGGGATGAATCTTCCTCAAGCTCATCGGAGGAGGAAGAGAAGAAGGAGAAGAGTACTCGGCAATTGACACTCATGGCAAGGGAGGAGTCCGAGTCCGAGAGTGATGACTCAAGCACTTCAGCCGCGGCTTCATCATCTTCGGATGATGAAGAGGTAACCTCTTCTCACTTAGAAAAATGCTATAAGACTATTACACATTTGTCTACCTTGCTTAAAAAATCAAAAACAGAAAATAAATCATTAAAAGAAGAAGTAGAGAATTTGAAAGCTCTTAGGGAAGATGAGGTTGATGACCTACATCTAGAGCTCCTTGAAGATGAGAACAAGGCCTTGAAGGGTGAGGTTGAGAAACTCAAGAAAATGCTTGAGAAATTCTCAACTAGCTCTAAGACCCTAGACATGATTCTAAATGCCCAAAGGGCGGTCTACAACAAGGCTGGATTAGGATACCAACCTAAGGAGTTTAGCTTTATTTCTTTAGTGTCAAGAACCCAATTTCATAGATCGCATGCTTCTAGGGTTCATGAGACTAGGAAGAAGGTAACAAAGGCATGGGTGCCTAAGTCCTTCATTGTAGATGCATTAGGTCCCAAGATTTGGGTACCTAAAACATCTATCTTTCGTGTATTGTAGGCATTGGTAAAGGGGGAGCGTCTATCAACTTGGTTTGTTGATAGTGGATGCTCCAAGCACATGACCGGGGACAAGTCACTATTTTCTATCATTCAAAACAAAAATAGAGGTAATGTGTCATTTGGTAACAATGGTAGTCTTAAGGTTATAGGAGTTGGAGACATTCATATATCCGAATGCCTCCAAATCAAGAATGTCCTTCTAGTCAAGGGGATGACTTTTAATCTCCTAAGTGTCAGTCAATTGTGTGATACGGGTTACACAATTGAGTTTCATTCGAGTCAATGTCTAGTCAAAAACATTGACACACTTGACACGGTACTAGTAGGCACAAGAGTAGATAATATTTATCAAGTTTCCTTTAAAAGTGCTACTAATGCTCTTGCTAAGTGTTTCATGTCAAAAGAAGAAGAATCATGGCTTTGGCATAGGAGGTTGGCTCATGTGAACATGAAGAATATCCGGAAGCTGGTCAACAAAGGGTTAGTGCGAGGCTTACCAAGCATTAAGTACCAAAAGACCAAATTGTGTGATGCGTGTCAGAAGGGTAAGCAAACTAAAGCGCCTCATAAAGGTAAAAACGCTGTAAGTACAACCACTGCCTTAGACCTATTACATATGGATTTGTTTGATTGCAGTAGTGTTATTTCATTAAATGGTAGTAGATACTGTTTAGTGATTATTGATGACTTTACTAGGTATACATGGACCTTCTTTTTGAAAACTAAGGATCAAACCATAGATATTTTTATTTCCTTTTGTAGAAGAACTGAAAATGAAAAATCAACAACAATTAAAACCATTAGAAGTGATCATGGTGGGGAATTTCAAAATCATAGGTTTTTAGAATTCTGTCAAGAAAAGGGATATAGGCATGAGTTCTCTACTCCAAGGACCCCACAGCAAAATGGGGTTGTGGAGAGAAAGAACCGAGTCTTACAAGAGGCTGCACGAAGTATGCTCAATGAGTACTCACTACTGAGTTACTTATAGGCTGAAGCTGTAAATACAGCTTGCTATGTGCAAAACCGAATCCTGATACATAGGTTTTTAGGAAAGACTCCCCATGAACTTTGGTTTGGAAGACCCCCTACAATTAAACATCTTAGGGTGTTTGGTTGTAAGGTGTTTATTTTGAACACCAAGGATCATCTTGAAAAATTTTCGACCAAAGCTGATGAAGGGATACTGGTCGGGTACTCGCTCACCAGCAAAGCCTATCGAGTCTACAACAATAGGACTAAAATGATTGAAGAGACCTCTGATGTAGCTTTTGAAGAAATCCCTAACTTAAATGATCAATCAAGGGATGAAGGAGAAATTCAATTTGAACTTAGAAGGCTAAGTTTGAATGATCGAAACATAGAAAGAGTCGAAGTTGACTCTGATGATGATGAACAAAGGCAACAAAGAACTCAATCTGATCCGTTGCCTGATATTGAGTCCTTGCCTATGCCTAGTGAGACCATTCATGAGGCACCACCAACACCAAGACAATCTAGGATAGCCACTAGTCATCCCCAAGACCAAATTGTGGGAGACATCCAACAAGGGGTTAGGACTAGGTCATACTTTAGAAATGAGTCTAATGAAGTCGCATTGATTTCAGAGATTGAACCAAAATTAGTTGATGAGGCATTGCGCGATCCTGATTGGATCATAGCTATGCAAGATGAGTTAGGTCAATTTGAAAGGAGCCAAGTGTGGGACTTAGTTCCTAGACCTAAGAAGACCACCATTATTGGAACTAAATGGGTCTTCAAAAATAAGTTAAATCAAAAGGGAGAAGTTGTAAGAAACAAGGCAAGACTTGTAGCCAAGGGCTATAGTCAAGTTGAAGGTCTCGATTATGATGAGACTTATGCTCCCGTGGCCCGATTAGAGTCCATTCGTTTGATGCTAGCTTTTGCTGCACATAGAGGTTTCAAGCTCTATCAAATGGATGTTAAATCTGCCT
Organism: Zingiber officinale; assembly: GCF_018446385.1. Classification (NCBI taxonomy): domain Eukaryota; kingdom Viridiplantae; phylum Streptophyta; class Magnoliopsida; order Zingiberales; family Zingiberaceae; genus Zingiber; species Zingiber officinale. The sequence goes on from NC_055988.1 coordinate 23,517,614, forward strand.
TCTTAAATGGCTTTATTAAAGAAGAAGTCTATGTTGAACAACCACCTGGGTTTGTGAATACCGAAGCTCTAAACCACGTGTACAAGCTCAAGAAAGCACTTTATGGGCTTAAACAAGCACCACGAGCTTGGTACGAAAGGTTGTCAACATATTTACTAGAAAAAGGTTTTGTAAGAGGCCAAATAGACCCAACACTATTTCTGCGTAGAGATGGTGAAAATATTTTTGTAGCCCAAGTGTATGTCGATGACATAATTTGTGGCTCAAATAACAAGGGCTATTTGAATGAATTTATTTCTCACATGGAAAGTGAGTTTGAGATGAGTCTAGTAGGAGAATTGACATTCTTCCTTGGACTTGAAATCAAACAAACTCGAGATGGAATTTATGTCCATCAGACGAAATACACTCAAGAGATGCTCAAAAAATTCAAAATGAGTGACTCTAAGGAAGTATCCACTCAATGGCGACAAACACTCGTCTTGATAATGATGAGAGTGGGAAACCAGTTGATCTAACGCAATATAGAAGCATGATCGGTAGTCTTCTATATCTCACAGCTAGTCGACCGGACATACTTTTTGCTGTGGGCATGTGCGCTAGATATCAAGTTTGTGCCAAGGAATCTCATTTAACTGCAGTTAAGAGAATTCTAAGATATCTCAAGGGCACAATTAGAGTAGGACTGTGGTACCCTCGTACGGAGTCTTTTGATTTGATAGGCTATACCGATTCTGATTATGCTGGATGCAAATTGGATCGGAAAAGCACTAGTGAGGGTTGCCAATTTTTAGGTTCATCGTTGATTAGTTGGTCAAGTCGGAAGCAACATTGTGTTGCTCTCTCCACGACCGAGGCTGAATACATTGCCATGGGAGAGAGTGTATCACAATTGTTGTGGATGATTCACACTCTAGAAGATTATGGACTTTCATATAAAGGAGTGCAAGTGTTGTGTGACAACATTAGCACAATAAATCTAACGAAAAATCCAGTCCATCATTCTAGGACCAAACACATTGAAGTACGTCATCACTTCATTAGAGATCACGTAGCTAGGGGAGACATTGCACTCACATATGTTGAGTCAAAGTCAAACTTAGCCGATATTTTCACCAAACCCCTTCCGGAAAATGAATTTAGTCATTTAAGGAGGGAATTGGGAATGTGTTTGGCTCAATAAGTCATTTTGACCACATCATGATCAATAAGGACCATTAAAATGACAAGAGAAATTGGAAAATTAATTTGGGCAACTTGGGGACATCTCACACAAACTATAAGGTTTAACAAAATATTTTTGTTTGCTAGAAATGGGGTGAGATGCTAGGATCGACCAAATTATTCAAAATGTATCATGCATCCCTTGAATAATTAGGTTGAAGAGACATAAATTGAGTATGGGGAAGGCCATTACATAATTCATGTGTATTTGGCTCCTAGATCTTACTCATATATTCCAACCAAGGAATCTTGGTTGGATCTGTGTCTAGAAATCATCTAATCTGGTTGATGTGTTGATTGATACCCTTGATTGATACCTTCCTGATTTTGATTGAAAATAGGACAAGTTGGTGAAGAAATTTGACATATTTTGACAAACTTGTAACTACTCATAGGAAGGATATATCGTGAACCGATAGCCTGAGTCAAATTTATTACCTTGGTTCACTATAAATCATAGTTTCAGCAAATAAATAAAACAAACTTCTCTTTTGAAACTTTGAGATTCAACACATTTGTTATGAAGTGTCTGAAACTTTTGAGCCTTGATAATTCAAAATCATTAGAGCTCATCATTAGGAAATATTCATTGGTATCACTGAATATAATCTGTGGGCTCTTCAGATCCTAGGTTCCGAACTTGGAAGTTGTTGAACCAAGTTTCGGTGTCGTCACAATTTCGAGAAGTCACCGATTATCAGAGACCGATCGGTCCGGGACCGATCGGGATGATATTTGATCGGTCTCTACAACCGATCGGAGAGTTCTTCGATATCGATCGGTCCGAGACCGATCGGTGGTTCCGCACGATTCTTGATCGACTTGATCGGTCGGGGCCGATCAGAGCTATCGGTCTCCGACCGATCGGGGGCAACGCCGATCCACCTCGATCGGTGCGGGGACCGATCGAGGCTCCGATCGGTCTCCACGACCGTCGGAGGCTCGATCCACCTATGATCGGTCTGGGACCGATCGAGCTCCACGATCGGTCTCGCGGCGACCGTCGGGGCGTTCCGATCGGTCGATTCTCTGATCGGACAGTCGTCCGATCTTTTGATCTGTTCACCTTTTTTAACTTCCCCCACTCCTTCGTCCTCTCATTTCACGCCGAAAACCCTAGCCGAACCACTCCTCAGTCCCGACTCTTCTCTCCATCTTCTCCGAACACCTCAAATGGCGCCCAGGTAACTTCCTTTCTCCCCGAAATCTGTTCATTTTTGACATTTTAGTTTCTTTTCACAGTGTTTCTCTGTGTGTTGTCTCGGTTCTCTACTTTGTGGCTCCCGTGGACACCCATTTGCCTCGACCGTGTCCTATTTTTGACCTATTTAGGAAGAAATCTGCCGGTGAGGGTACTTCTAAGTCTTCTGCCGAGAAATCCAAATCCCAGGCACCCTCCCGACCTCAACCTTCCTCATCTTCAAGATTCCCTAACCGCCAGTTTGAACAGGCGTTTCAACAGAGGACATTCAAGCTACTCCCATGTCGATATGTGGATCGAAAATACATGGATGAATTTTGTCCCTCTGTATCCGAAACCTTAGCATATTACAAACTTGACTCGATAGTTTACCTAGAAAGGGACATCAACTATGACCTTGTATCTGAATTCTATAACAATCTTCATCAGAACAGTGATGGTGTTTATAAAACCAGAGTAGCTAGAAGAACTATCGATTTCTCCATCGTAGAATTCTTTGGATATCTAGGCTGCCGAATGTGTTCAGGAGATCTTTTTCCCATTTATCCTGATTTACTAGAATCATTACCTCCTCCACTTGATGTCTCACCTGATTCCATCTATGAGTACTTCTTCGGTCATCCTAGACCAGATGGACTGGATGAGTTGGATGTTGATTTTCCCACCTTTGCTGCCCTACGACTATCTGCCCCTGACTATATTCTTTTTAAGATAGTCACAAACTGTATTCTTCCAATCACATCCAAACCTCTTGCAGAGATCCGACCCTATCATTGTTTGATGCTTTATGGGTTACGTCGGCGTCTCGACTTTGACATTATGTCCAGCATCTATTCTTCGATCATCTCCTATTCTCAGCCTAGCAGCTCCACTATTTATATGTCTTATGGGCATATAATTATAGATTGGCTCGAGACCCTTCAGATAGATGTGTCTAAGGGTAGGATAGTGAAGATGGTCAGACAGGACTGCAGACTTGGGAAACGGGCATTTTCCAAGTCCGGTATCTTGGGACAGAATGGGACTGTTCGGTGGAAGGATGGGAGAGGTCTAGGAGAGTTACCACGGGCACTTCCTCGACAGGTTGTTGTTCCTCCTCCTGCTGCTGATGAGGCCGATCCTGACCTGCGCTGGCAGATCACTGAGCTAGAGAGTCGCTTCGATCAGCACGATGAGCTGCTGGCTGCTGAGCTCCATGGACTGCGCGTTCGGATCGACCAGCGCTATGACAATCTACGCAGTCAGCAGCTGGTGACGCAGCAGCTACTCTTGGGCTGGATGGCCAACTACCCACCTCCACAGCATTTCTCGGGCCATCCACCTTCGAGCTCCAGCATGCCGCCTCAGGGTTACGAGCCTCCCGCGGATGATGATGATGTTCCTCGTGTTGAGGAAATTGATTGATACATTCTATGTGTTATTTTGCCTGTCTGTATGTTGGATGATATTTGTTGGATATCTTTGTCTGACCTGGATACTTATGCTACTCATATATTTTTGCTATTCATTTGTCCATTTCTCGTTTTTCCTTATGCTTCAGTTCATATTAATATGTTGTTCCTATGCCATGACTTGATTGTATCTTATCTCTTTCTTACTGTCACATAGTACACTTCGAGGGAACTCTAGGTGCATTAAGAAAAGACAGTATGGGTTAAGGGGGAGTCTTTTGAGTCTTATCACCCCATTCGCACCTTTTCGGTGTTTGACAAAGGGGGAGAGATATCTAAGTTTAGAGGTGTATGAAGGTTTGATTTTAGGGGAGAAGATAACGGGGGAGAAGATAACGGGGAGGATCTTGATTCTCGTTATTGACTTCCTTACATCATGGTATATTCATCTTAGGGGGAGGATCTTGATTCCCCTAAAATTATGAAAATAAGAACATTTCTGATCTAAATTTAAATCGTGTTGTCAAACAACAAAAAGGGGGAGATTGTTGATATAGTCTGACCTGGCTGTTGTTTTGATGTTGACACTGATTTAAGTTTGTATCAGATGTTATTTGAACTCGGATTGATTACTGATCAAGGTTGATCGTGTGGAAGGGAAAAGTCTAAGTTGGAAACTTGGCACGCGAAGACGGAGAGGGCTCGGAAGCTCGTTCTCCGGACTAGGTCGGAGAGGGCTCGGTAGCTCGTTCTCTGGACCTGACGAAGTCGGAGAGGGCTCGGTAGCTCGTTCTCCGGACTAGGTCAGAGAGGGCTCGGTAGCTCGTTCTCTGGACCTGACGAAGACGGAGAGGGCTCGGAAGCTCGTTCTCCGGACTAGGTCAGAGAGGGCTCGGTAGCTCGTTCTCTGGACCTGACGAAGTCGGAGAGGGCTCGGTAGCTCGTTCTCCGGACTAGGTCAGAGAGGGCTCGGTAGCTCGTTCTCTGGACCTGACTGAGTCGGAGAGGGCTCGGTAGTTTGTTCTCCGAATTAGGTCAGAGAGGGACCTAAGTGGATATTCCATGGTGCATTGGATCGGTCGGCAGACCGATCCAGTGGTACATGAGACAGTGGATCGGTCGGCAGACCGATCCAGTGAAACTAAGTTTCTTGATAGCACACTGAGTGTAATCTGATCGGTCTGGTGACTGATCAGGAAACACTCAGTAGCACACTGAGTGTAATCTGATCGGTCTGTAGACCGATCAGGAGATGCTATTGCGAAGAGAAGACGGAAGGATCGGTCATGGAGACCGATCCAGCTGCGGCCTGATCGGTCTCCACGACCGATCAGGTAAGCTGTGGACCGATCAGGATATGTCCTGATCGGTCCATGGATCGGTCTGGTGACCGATCCACACATAATCTGATTTGTTCGATGTTCTGCGATTCCTCTGATTTGCCTGATTTATGTGATATAACCCTCTGTGCTGTTAGCTTTTGAGTTTGCAGGTTTACAGGCACCATTCCAAGCATAATTTCAAATTAAGTCCATAAGAGGAATACGACAAATGGACTTTCTGCTGTGATTCGCGGCGCATGGTGCATTTGAAGCATCAACGGCTACTGGTGAGATCTGGCTGCGATCCGCTTGACTCCTGGTGATTGGTTCGAGCTCAGAAGACACTAGTGAAGACTGTGATTTCATTGGTGTGAGTTCAGAGGACCAGGTAAGGAGGAAGAGGGATTGGCTGCAGCGATGATTTTATGCAGATTTACCACGATCCGTGACAGCAGAGAATAGGGGCTTAAGAAGCAGAAAACAGCGAGAGTAAACAAGAACAAGCAAGTAAGAAAGCAAAAAAAGTTCTGTTGATCATTGAGGTGTGCGAAGTTCTTGAGCTCTCGGGTGAGAAACTGCTGTCTGTGAGTTCTCTGTTTTTCACTGATCCTCGCGTGGTTGTAAGCGATTAGCTCATTCTTCTTTGCCACCGAGCTCTGTAAGTCTTGTGCTTTAACATATATATTTCTTGAGACTTTGTGGAGAGGTTACTCCACCGAGAAGGAGGATCTTTAGCCGGAATTTTTCTGGGGTGCGATCTACCGAAGATCGAGGGGTCGTCCACCTTACGGACACGTCGAGGAGTAGGGGCAAGTTATCCCCGAACCTCGTAAATCCTTGTGTTAGTGTGTTTGTTTCCTCCTTGTTTTAGTTTCCTAATTCCGCTGTGCTAACAAGTTCTTTGTAGAAATTTGTGTCTAAGTTTTTTAAGAGGCTATTCACCCCCCCTCTAGCCATCTAAGATCCTAACAGTTACCACCCCCTAGGGTTTTCTACCATCTAGGGTTCCCTCCTCCTAGGACCTAAAGTTACCGCCCCTTAGGATTTTTTACCACCTAGGGTTACCTCCCTCTATGACCTAAGGTTACTGCCCCTTAGGATTTACCACCACCTAGGGTTATCACCCCCTATGACCTAAGGTTGCCACCCCTTAGGGTTTTCCATCACCCAGGGTTACCACCCCCTAGGACCTAAGGTTGTCTCCCCTTAGGATTTTCCACCTGCCTAACCATAGTTAGGACTTTCCTGCAAACTCATTCACTCATATCAGATAACAATTAACCTTAACTTTGAATCCTTTGCCATTATCAAAACTTGGGTTCGATCGTCGGAAGCTTTCCGCACTAATAATCTCTCCGTTTTTTATTATGACAACTAAAATTCAAAGTTAAGCAAGAAGACATAAATAATAAAGAAATGCTATAAAGAACTTTGAATAATAGTACAAGCATAATTGCATAAATAACAGAATAAGCATAAATTTAGTGCAAGCTCCCCCTTAATAGAAGCGTAAGTGAAAAACACTCCCCCTTAATAAAAGCTCCTCTTTCTAGAAATTTTTATTTATTATTTATACTTATTTTCCCCTTAATAACTTAATTTATCATATATACTCTCCCCCTTTGCCATATATCAAAAAACAAAAGGAAGATATAATCAATAAAAATAGGCAAGTTGAGAAGTTGATCATGGCCTTAGTCAGGGTTTAGGGATTTAGCTCTAAAAAACATATAGCTAATAAATGGTTTTGAGAAATATATTAGCTTTTAAAACTTAGCTTTTTAGAAGGTTTTGAAAAAACTTAGCTTTCAAAAACATTGTTTTAAAAATTTAGCCTTAGAAAACTTAGCTTTTCACAAAAACTCTAACTTAAAGAAAATTTAATAGAAGACACATACTTAAAATATCTTGATAAACACTTAGCTTCTAGAATAAAGTTTCTTGTAGACTTTTTAGCTAAGTGAATGATTAGAAAAACCTTTATCAAAAAGTTCTTTAAAGTAATCTAATTTTTGAGAAAGAAAACCTTTTCCTTAAAAAAATTCAGAAAGTAAGTATGGAAAGTAGTTTTTAGTCTAAGTTTGTTGACTTGAAAAGTAACTTAGCTAACTTTGATTTAGAAAAAAAAAATTAGTTTTTTTTAAATGTGAGAAAATATTTGATAAAATTTTAGGATTTTGAAGACTAATTTTATTTGTAAAGTACTTAGCTTAAATTTTTGAGAAGAAAAATAATGCTAAAAAAAATTTAAGTTTTTTTCTAGTTAAAACAAAAACATACTAGCTGTCTTTAAAATAGAGAGTAAAGACAAATTTAATTTTCTAAAGTCCTAAAGTCCAAGCATGAGTAAACTACTTAGTTTCCTTAGCCACCTGTCTAACCATTAGCTATTAGCTGTTTACCTAAAAGGCAATAGCTTTCACTTGGTTAGTCAAGTTAAGTCAGTGATCCAGTTAAATTTAACTAAGATAGGATGACTTAGCTTGATTAATGTAAAATGGTATTTATTGCCCAGACTTATGCCGATGCACAGACATAAGCATTCTTAAGTCTAGGCAGTACCCTATGCATCTCACACCTTTCTAAGTGTTTTCATACACAAGCAAGTTAAACCTAGTGTGCTTGTGAGATGCTTTGGCTGAAACTAGGGGTACATGATTTCTAGGGGGTAAGTTCCTAGGCTGAACCAAAATTTTTTCAAAACTAACAAAAATTGGAATTTTGAAAAATATTTTTCCTAGGTTTTAAAATCAAAACCATGGTAAGCAAAAATAATAAGTTCTATTCTACTAAACACAAGACTAAACAACCCATTTTTTTTTAGTATTAAGATTTAAAATTAGTTTAAGATTAACTAAGTTTCTTAAGAAATTAAGTTATGCTTAATTTATTAGATTGATTTAATTGAACTAAATAATTAAGTTTAATTTGTGTTAATTTTAATTAAGTTATATTTGTTAAGATAATAAGATTTTGATTAGATTAATTAAATTGATAGTTAATTATTTTGATTGAATAGTTATGTTAATTACATTAAGTGAATTAAATAGTTCAGTTAATTAATTACATTACGTTAATTAAATAGTTAAGTTAATTAATTACATTATGTGAATTAAATAGTTCAGTTATTTAATTACATTAAGTGAATTAAACAGATTAAATTGAATTAAGATTTAAATTAGGTTTAATTAAATTCAACTAAGTTCAATCTAGATCCATCTCACCCGATTCTAAGTTATTAATCAAGTAACCTTATGTATTTTTGTGAGACAGTTATTTTTAATTTAGATTATGTCTAAGGATTAATTTACATTTGAGTTAGACCTAGGTTTTCCAATTAGTCAATTAAATACACATTTCAAGGATCGACTCCCAGGCTGTGGCGAGGCACTAGGCCTTCTTGGGTATGAGATCATCCACCACTTCTAGACAGAGTCTTTCAAAGAAATTATGTAATTAATTTTATTTTTGAAATCCCTAGGTTTAACTAATCGACTATAAATTACGCCTAGATCCTTAATCTAACCTAATCTAAGCATGCATAGACGTAAAGTAGAAAATAACAATCATCAAGTAATTTTATTTATTTATTAAGATAGTTTTTCTACTGGCTCCCCCTGGATCATAGCCTCGATATGGTCTATCAAGGTAATAGACTTGATCCTTGGGGACCCAATATTTACCAAGTCCAACTTGATTGACCAAGTTGGACTTAGGTACCCATGCTTGGACTACCTTTCTATTTAGTCTGTTAACAAGTGACAAATATGAACGGTATTTTCTTTTTGTTATAAATCATATTCCGGATCGATTGCATACGACCTCCTGTTTTCTAAGAATCAAGTCAAGATTTTTGGAACCCAATGTAAACCGTTCCAATGCAATCTTCAAATCCTTGACTTGAGTTTTTAGGCTGAAATTCTCTTCCTCAAGCTTTTGGACTTGAGTTGAGGTTCCAGTCTAAATTGGGTCAGTCAGGGATTCAGAGATATTCACTTCTTTAAGGGTTGTTACCTCCTTTAGAAGTGATTTGATTTAGCTAATTTATGCATAAGATAATTAATTAAATTATATAACCGAGAAGTACTTACAGAGGGGTTAGGCCCTTCGGAAATGGATACGGATACGTGGCTTCTCTTGGACTTAGCTTCCGATTCGTCCTTGCTTCCGGATTCGTTGATTTGGTCCTGGGTCATCATTGCAAGGAAACTCGTCTGTTCGAGTTCTTCATCGTCGGACTCTTCTGAAGAAGACTCGTCCCAAGTTACCTTCAGAGCTTTCTTCTTTCTCTGCTTCTTCGCATCCTTCTGATTCGGACAATTTGCTTTGATACGTCCCTTTTGGTTGCAGTCGTAGCAGGTTACTTCGAATTTCATCTTTGAGCTTGGTTGGGCCTCCTTGGACTGGATCACCTTCTTGATGCCCTTTTTATTGAAACCCTTCTTATTTTTGTAGAGTCTTCTCACCAAGTTGATGAGTTCGGTCGTGAGTTCATCATCGTCATCTTCTGAATCCGGTTCTTCTTCTGTCTCCGGTTCGATTTTACGTCTTGCTTTTGGTTTGCTTGTACCTGCAATCAAAGCTATACCCTTCTCGATCGATCGAGCGTTAACTTGTTCATGAAATTCAAATTCAGCAAATAGTTCATCTAGTTCAATTATAGATAAATCCTTAGATACCTTGTAAGCATCTACCATGGATGCCCACAAGGTATTCCTTGGAAAGGCATTTAAGGTGTACCTTAGGATGTCACGATTCTCCACTTTCTATCCTATTGCATGGAGTCCGTTGAGCAGATCTTGTATTTGGGCATGGAGCTGGCTAGCCGTCTCACCTTCCTGCATTTTAATATCATACAATTTATTAAGTAGTAAGTCACACTTACTTACCTTTGTATCGGGCGTGCCCTCGTATAACTCGATCAACTTTTGCCACAGTTCTTTGGCGCTCGAGAATGGGCCGACGCGGTTCAGCTCCTCCTTGGTTAGGCTACACTGAAGTGTACAGGTTGCTTTGGCGTTTGCTTCTACTTTCTTGATTATGCTTGCATCCCAGTTCACGCATGATATCGGTTCTCTAGAGCCATCGAGTGGAAATTCAAGATCGGTTTTGATGATCATCCAGACCTCAAAATTAGTTTGAAGGTACGACTCCATCCGACCCTTCTAGTAACCGAAGTCATCTCCGGTGAAGAGAGGTGGGCGAGCAGTATAGCCTTCTTGGAGTGCCATAAAATCTTGCGCACAAAGAAAAACAAAAAGAACTTGTCCCAGGACTTGATCCTGGATTAGTAGTGCAGGAAACAAGAAAACTAATACGCGATCTCAAGTGATGTTGCACCAACTTCGAGAAAAAAATCGATTACAAAAAAAATTGGATCGGAAGACGGCAAGAATACTGATTCCGATTGACTCCAAAAAACTAAAAATCACCATGAAAAAAAAATGCTTGACTGATAGTTGCACCAAATCGAAGCGACCCCGCTCTGATACCAATTGTTGGATCTAAACGTGCTAGAGGGGGTGAATAGCGCTCATGGCTTTCACTTATCGTATTCGAAATGATCGAGTAAAATGAAGCAGAAATTTAAATAAAACACAGAAGGACACCAAGATTTACTTGGTTCGGAGCCTAGGACGACTCCTACTCTAAGGTCCATGCTCGTTGAGCGTTTACTTTGGGCAACAACTATAATCGCAAAATAGTACAAGAGATTATTACAATTTAGATGCGCAAAAACTTATACCGACAATAAGAATTCGAAATTCACAGCTCTGGGTCGTCCGGGTTGTGCTATGGTTCAACCGGAATGTCTCACTAGCAAAAAATAGTTGTATGATTGCTTGGGAGTTGATTGTGTAGGCTGCTAGTTGAGACTGCCTTATTAAGGTTGTTGAGGGTGCCTTCAACCTCCTTGAGGGTGCCTCCAATCCCCGGGTCAACTACGCGTGGATAAGGCTACCCTTGGATGAGAATCCCTTACTTTAAGTAATAAATTTATGGACCAAATTTTTATTAGTGGGTGATGCGGTAAGAGAAGGATAGGTGGGCAAAGAGGGCATGAGGGTCATTTCACTATTTTAGGTTTTAGAGGAGAGGAAGCACGGTTGAGAAAGGGATTGTTCTTTTGTGTTGAGACCGCCGCTGTTGTCTCTAAGGCCAGTGCCCTCAGCGCTGCCACTGTCTCATGCTCACACACAAGGATGGTTGGCGACGCTGACACTGCCACCGTCAACAAAGGGGCATACCTTCTCCACCTCTTCTCGGTCACAGTGGCCACCACGACAACGCAGAGGGAATGTAACGCCCCACCCCTCCTGCTAAGGCGACGGGAGTTACTTGACGACACTTGCATACTTAACACAGCGGAAGTCTTACTTAGAGGATTAAAAAAAAATATTTTCTTACTTAAAAATTCACCATAGATATAAAAGAACCACATAGCATACCTATCATATTTTTTTTTGAGTCTTAAATACCCAAACACATACTTAAGGTCATGGAGTCATAAAGTAAAAACATCAACATGGTAAATTTCTTATTAAATAAAAGCAGGTCATTTCTTTTAGCCAGTCCACTACCGCACACATCCTTCTAGCCCCTCTTGCTGCTCCCCTAGTCCATCTATTTCTTGCCTTTATCTGTGGTACAAGAAAGTAAGCTGTGAGCACTCATGGCTCAGTAATTTCCTTTCCTACTCACAAAAACCGTAAAGCATATTAAAAATCACAAGTCTTAAAGCATAAAGACAAATGTATCATGTTAAGAGCATATCATGGCATATCATAACATAACATAAAGTATCATGGCATAATCATAAAGTGTAAGCATACATCATGGCATATCATAACATAACATAAAGTATCATGGCATAATCATAAAGTATAAGCATGGTAAATTCATAAACATATATCATGCAACATATGCAACATGTCTTTTGAAAACTTATACAATACATACTTAAACATAATCTCAACATGATTGGGGCCTCGGCTTGTACCACATACATAAATGTGCGCGTCCTATGTAGGTCCAAGGTAGCAAGTCTTGAACCCTACAAGGCATACATACTAGGCCCGTTTCTTAGTCCATCGACCTAGGAGCACTTAGGAGTCCATCCCTAACGAGGCCCGTTTCTTAGTCCATCGACCCCGGGGTGCTTATGGAGCCCACCCTTGGTACAAGCCATACATAAAGTAAAGTAGCATGACTTAACTTACATATCATAGTTCTTATCATTTCACGCATATCATATTTCTTAACATATCATAAAACTGTTGGATCGAGATCGCGCTAGAGGGGGGGTGAATAGCGCTCGCGGCTATTTTGTTCGACTATCGGAATTGTAAAACGTTCGTAGAGTAATTAAAGCAGCGGAATAAAAGAAACAAACACAAGAACACAGTCGTTTACTTCGTTCGGAGCCTAGGTCGACTCCTACTCGAAGGCCCGCGATCCTTGATCGCTTTCCGTGGGCAACAACTATAATTTCGTATGGATATTACAGATGAATTACAAAATGTAACTATTATTAAAATTATACTGACAACAGTAGTAGAAAGGAAATCTGAGCTCCGGGTCGTCGGAATATTGCAACAGCACTTCGGAAGCAGCACTAGAGCAGACCACAGCAGAATGGAAGCTTGTGAATTGTTGTTGAGAGCTGCTGGTCGAGACCTCTTATAAAGAGGGTTCAAGGCGCCTTACACTGTTCATCAAGGCGCCTTGAACGAGCCGAGTCACCCGCGTGGATCAGCACTGACCTGGTCGAACTCTATCTGGTTCAAGGCGCCTTCATCCTATCCAAGGCGCCTCCAACCTCTGGTCCAAGGCGCCTTGAACTCCATCCAAGGCGCCTCCAATCAGCTGCGCTCAGACTCGAGGCGCCCAAGCTCCATGGAGGCGCCTCGGACACGTTCATCCGAGTTGTAACTTGCTCCTTTGTTCCCGCAAAATGTGTTAGTCCCAAAACACATACCGCAAAACAAAGTTAGCATAGTACACATAAAATAAAGTATAGACAGTCTCCGGACTGTCTGAGTCTGACTTCGGAACGAAAACCCTAGGTCGACCCGACGCCTCCTTCCCTCTACGGGAACGCGTCCTCACCTACTCCACTCGGAAGATACATACTTGACGATCCTCACTGATCGACTTTGCTCGGCACTCGATGCTGGACATCCGCTTCCCGGCTAGTCCAGACTTTCACCTGGTTCGCGACACCGGGACTTTCCACCTAGGGTTACCACCCCCTAGGACTTTTGCCTGAAGCCATCGACCTGCCAAGACTTTCCGCATAGGGTTACCACCCCCTATGACCTAGGGTTACCACCCCTAGGGTTTTACCTTGCCTAACAGCAGTTAGGACTTTCCTGAAACACTCAAACAAAAAGTCAGATAACAACGCACCTTAACTTTGAATCCTTTGCCATTATCAAAACTTAGGTTTGATCGTCGGATGCTTCCCGCACCAACAATCTCCCCCTTTTTGATTATGGCAACACGTAATTCAAAGTTAAGAAAAATAAGATATGTAATAACTGCATAAAGTTAACCAAGCTTAAATAAACTTCAAATGTAATAACAGTTAAGCTGGAAACTTTTAACTTTGTAATATTAGACTCCCCCTTAATAAAAGCCCTCCTTTTATTAAATACTTTAAATTTTCCTTTAACTTTAATTACCTACTCTCCCCCTTTGCCATATATCAAAAATAAACCAGTTTGAGAGTAGACAGGGAAAATATTCAAAGAGGGAAAAAGATAAGTTTTCTTCTTAGCAAAACTACTTAGCCTTTTGAATTTTGGATTTCGCCAAATTTGAAAATAGTTAGCTATATTTTTAGCTTTGAAATGATTTGTCTTGAGAAAATGTTTTGCCAAATAGCTAAGTTTAGAGTACAATATAACTAAGTCTAGTTAAAATAGTCTTTAAAAAAATAGGAGTATTTGAATTTTCAATAAAAGGATTTGTTTAGAAGTTATAAAATATGAAGTCACTTAATAAAAACTTTTAAACGGTTACAAAAAGTTGACTAGATTTGAAAGTAATTGAATATTCACTACATAGATAAGTTTTCTTAAAAACTGTAATTAAGTTTTGAATACCCATTTTGAAGAAAATTTGATACTAAGGAAATATTTTGTTTTAGGACAAAGGGAGTAGCAGTAGTTTGTTTTCTAATCCAAGCATGAGTCAAATTAAATTATTGAGTTTAATTTGATTAAGTATCAGAGCCTTTAAAATAATCAAGTAACGTAATTTGATTAGAACCTTAAGTACTATCGTGCTTGACCAAAAAATTGAAACATACTTTTCCTAATTGTCTAACCTTTAGCTACTAGCTGATTGCCTAGAGGGCAGTAGCTTTCACATGGTTAGTCAAGTTAAGTCCTTTTGGTCCAGTTAGAATTGGCTAGAGCTGGAAGACTTGACTTGATTACTCTTTATGATGTGTTTAACGCCCAAACTCATATTGATGCACAAATATAAGCATTCCTGAGTCTAGGCTGTACCCTATGCATCTCACGCCTTTCTAAGTTTTTTTTAAACACAAGCAAGGTAGACCTAGGTGTTTGTGAGATGCTCTGGTTTTAATCTAGGGGTACATGATGTCTAGGGGGAATACCTAAGCTAAATCCAAATTGAAAAAAATCTAACAAAATTGGAGTTTTGAAAACTGTTTTCCCTAGCATTTGAATGAGTGATAAGTAAACTTAGATAATCATGCAAATAAGTATATGGACAGAATAAGGAAGTCTAAACAAGTGTGACAATAATCCACAGAATACTGCATAACAGAGTCATATCAAATAGCAGGATCATCTGCTCGAGGAGAACTAGCTGGAGGATCATGGGGCTGCTCAGGTGCTGGCTGACCTAGCCGTCGTATCTCGTCACGAAGGGACGTAAATCCAGCAGCCATCTCGGATCGAATAGAGAGAACTATCCGTCGTGTCTGGATGGACTCAACCTCCAGTCGAGCAAGTCTGTCCTCAACGGAGAGTGAGGAAGAGGTCGAAGGTCCAGCTGAGGTGGATGGTCTGGCAGACGGGGAGGGATCCGCGAAAAGATCCTCAGCTAAGAAATCAGCCCACTCCTCTCCCTCGCCTGGTAAATCCTCGGCTGCTGGAGCGATAGGGGCAGCTGCCTGCTGTGGTCGTCCTATCCATGCTAGAACTCCATCAGCTGTGATATCGGCACTGGCTAGTCTACAACTACGGGATCCTAGCTCATCATATATAGTAAGAGGAATGACTGTTCCTCTGGTCACGTCTATACCCTCTATAGTCGAAAAGAAGCGTGTCAGAATATGACAATAGGGCATGTGGACTATCTTGGAGGTAACTGTCCCAGATGCACAGATAATGTTCTGGAACATATGCAGGGCAATATCGATATCCAATCGATGACATAGGGCGTACAAGAAGAATGAGTGTGAGGATCTCATCTTCGGGACATCCCGAGATGAGATCGGCAGAATACATGCTGTCAGGACCCTATACATCATGTAGTCCTGAATGCGAAGAGTAACTGACCTGACCTCAGTCAAGTCAGCAGGTCTCGCTCCCCCGAGGAAATACGTATAGATAGTGTCTAACGTAATGTGGGAGTAAGGATCGCCAAATGGTAGATCCCTACTGGGGTAGCATAGAAAGGTAGACTCAGAATCCCTAAGTCCTAAGGTGGTGCGTAGTAGAGTGGGAGTAAGCTCAATGTCTACGCCAGAAACTCTGGTGCTGTACCTATTATCATCAATCCTCTCAAAATTGTGATAAAACTGTGCACACAACTCCTGGTTTACTGTATCGGTGCAGTAAACTACTTGATCCAGTTGATAGTGCTCTATCATTTGGATAGTTGGTTGACAATACTGGGTATAAAAAGTCTTATTTACATATCTTGGTTTGATAGGTTCAAAGACGTAATTAGCAAAGGTATCCCTAAGATGAATAGTTGGGAATCTGATATCTGCTGATGGAATTCTAGCTGGATTAAGATCAACATGTCGGCGTTTCCTATTTTGAACGATTTTTACCAAAAATTGACAGAAATAAGCAAAAATTTTAAGTAGAACTTGATCGGAAGGGATTAGGATTATACCTAGGAGGCATTGTCACGTAGAGAGGAAAAAAAACGGTTGAAGGCGCCTTAGTTGGGAAGAAAATGCACGAGTTTTGCGTGCTCGGCGTCGGCAGAAAACGAGCAGAAGAGCTTCTGTTCGTTTTGATATAAACGGTTGAAGGCGCCTTAAAACAAGGACTAAGGCGCCTTCTATAAACGGTTGGAGGCGCCTTGGGTTGATCCGAGGCGCCTTAAGACGAAGCGGCGGGAATCTTCCCGCGGCTTGCTAGGGCGCCTCCTCTTGATGGGAGGCGCCTCCGATAAGCTCCAAGTGATTTTTTTTTTTTTTTAATAATTTTAAATTTAATTTAAAATTTTGAGTTTAAAATGAAATTGAGTTTTAACTTTGATTTTAAAATTGATTCTTAGATTAAGTTTTAAAATAATTTTGAAATTAAGTTTTTAAAATAATTTTGAAATTGAGTTTTAAAATAAAGTTTTAAAATAATTTTGAAATTAAGTTTTAAAATAATTTTGAAATTAAGTTTTAAAATTAAGTTTTAAAATAATTTTGAAATTGAGTTTTAAAATTAAGTTTTAAAATAATTTTGAAATTGAGTTTTAAAATTAAGTTTTAAAATAATTTTGAAATTAAGTTTTAAAATAATTTTGAAATTGAGTTTTAAAATTAAGTTTTAAAATAATTTTGAAATTGAGTTTTAAAATAATTTTGAAATTAAGTTTTAAAATTAAGTTTTAAAATTGAGTTTTAAAATTAAGTTTTAAAATAATTTTGAAATTGAGTTTTAAAATTAAGTTTTAAAATAATTTTGAAATTAAGTTTTTTTTTTTTTAAAATAATTTTGAAATTGAGTTTTAAAATTAAGTTTTAAAATAATTTTGAAATTAAGTTTTAAAATTATTTTGAAATTAAGTTTTAAAATAATTTTGAAATTGAGTTTTAAAATTAAGTTTTAAAATAATTTTGAAATTAAGTTTTAAAATTAAGTTTTAAAATAATTTTGAAATTGAGTTTTAAAATAATTTTTAAAATAATTTTGAAATTGAGTTTTAAAATTAAGTTTTAAAATAATTTTGAAATTGAGTTTTAAAATAATTTTGAAATTAAGTTTTAAAATTAAGTTTTAAAATAATTTTGAAATTGAGTTTTAAAATTAAGTTTTAAAATAATTTTGAAATTGAGTTTTTTTTTTTTTTTTAAATAATTTTGAAATTGAGTTTTAAAAATAATTTTGAAATTGAGTTTTAAAATTAAGTTTTAAAATAATTTTGAAATTGAGTTTTAAAATTAAGTTTTAAAATAATTTTGAAATTAAGTTTTAAAATTAAGTTTTAAAATAATTTTGAAATTGAGTTTTAAAATTAAGTTTTAAAATTGAGTTTTAAAATTAAGTTTTAAAATTGAGTTTTAAAATTAAGTTTTAAAATAATTTTGAAATTAAGTTTTTTTTTTTTTTAAATAATTTTGAAATTGAGTTTTAAAAATAATTTTGAAATTGAGTTTTAAAGTTAAGTTTTAAAATAATTTTGAAATTAAGTTTTTTTTTTTTAAATAATTTTGAAATTGAGTTTTAAAATTAAGTTTTAAAATAATTTTGAAATTAAGTTTTAAAATTAAGTTTTAAAATAATTTTGAAATTAAGTTTTAAAATAATTTTGAAATTGAGTTTTAAAATTAAGTTTTAAAATAATTTTGAAATTAAGTTTTAAAATTAAGTTTTAAAATTGAGTTTTAAAATTAAGTTTTAAAATAATTTTGAAATTGAGTTTTAAAATTAAGTTTTAAAATAATTTTGAAATTAAGTTTTAAAATTAAGTTTTAAAATAATTTTGAAATTGAGTTTTAAAATTAAGTTTTAAAATTGAGTTTTAAAATTAAGTTTTAAAATAATTTTGAAATTAAGTTTTTTTTTTTTTAAATAATTTTGAAATTGAGTTTTAAAATTAAGTTTTAAAATAATTTTGAAATTAAGTTTTAAAATTAAGTTTTAAAATAATTATCTAATGAATGTTATTACTTAGTCATCTCACCCGATCTAAATTTTCAATCAGGGAATCCTATGATTGGTGTGAGATGATTTATTGTTGAATTCAGGATTTTGGTTTAACTTGTGTTAGATTCAGGTTTGACTTTGGGTTCAACAAGTAAGCATTCTTTGGATAAACTTCTGGGCTATGGTGAGTCACAAGGAGCTCATTAAAGTAACCATGCCTTCGAGGTTTTCCAAATAGTCCTACCCATTGAACTTAATATCAATCCTTGGTCTAACTAGTCAGGATCCATTTAGGGGTAGCTTCGGTCAGTTCCACTTGGCCAAATGCACCAGGTCGAAGCCATATCTTCCTAGACATGCGATGCCCAAGCTTCCCTAACGTACTATCATCCAAAAATTTCACCAGTACTGTGGTTCAAGTTAACCTTAGTCCGTTTTAATCTAACCTTAATTACCCTGCCGGGTAATCTACTCTTGTTTTACCCATTTCGGGTAGTTTAGTTGGGGGTGCCAGCGAGTCTGGATCCCTCATCTTTATTTTGAGTTTTACTTTCGAATTTTGAATTTAATTTTTAATTTTGAATTTTGAATTTAATTTAATTTTAATTTTGAATTTAAATTTAATTTAATTTTAATTTCAAATTTTTAATTTAATTTAATTTTAATTTTGAATTTTGAATTTAATTTAATTTTAATTTTGAATTTTGAATTTAATTTAATTTTAATTTTAATTTTGAATTTAAATTTTAAATTCTTAGGATTGTTTTTCTCTTTGCTCCCCCTGGATCATGGCCTCGATATGGTCTATCGAGGTAGTATATTTGATCCTTTGGAACCCAGTATTGTCCAAGTCCAACTTGATTAACCAAGTTAGACTTGGAGACTCATGCTTGGACTGTTTTATTACTTTGTTTGTTTATTAATGATATATAAGATTTATATTTACTTTTGTAACCCAGCCCAGTTCTGTTGTAGATGGCTCTTTGTGTCCCAAGAATCAAGTCCAAATTCTTGGAGCCCAAAGTAAACCGTTCTAAGGTATTTTCTAAATCTTTAACCCGATTTGTTAGACTTGAATTTTCTTCCTCAAGTTTTTGAACTTGAGTTGGAAATTCAGTCTGACTCTGGTCAGGTAAGGGTTTGGTGTTAGCCACTTCTTTAAGGACACTTACTTCCTTTAGAAGTGACTTAACCTTCAGGTTTGACTTAGCTAATTTGCGTAATAAATAGCTAACTAAAATGTTCAACCGGGAGATACTTACAGCGGGGTCTGGACCTTCGGAAACGGATTCGGATCCGTGGCTTTGCTCGGACTCTGCCTCAGACTCGCTCTCGCATCCGGATTCGACGACTTGGTCCCGGGCCATTAATGCAAGTAGACTCGTTTGTTCGAGCTCGTCGTCGTCGTCCTCCGATGAAGATTCGTCCCATGTTGCCTTAAGGACCTTTTTCCTTCTTTGCTTTTTGACCTCCTTCAGGTTAGGGCAGTTGGTTTTGATGTGCCCTTTTGGTTACACCCGTAGCATGTAACTTCAAACTTCATCTTTGTATTTTGTGGGCCTTCCTTTGATTTTACTGCCTTCTTCAGATCTCTTTTGTCGAATCCTTTCGTCTTGTAGAGCTTCTTCACGAGGTTTACCAGCTCGGTTGTAATGTCACCTTCTTCATCCTCAGAGTCTGGTTCAGTTTCCGATGCTGGTTCGGATCTCCGTCGTGGTCTTGTACCTGCAACCAACGCAATACCTTTCTCGGTTGGCTGTGCATTAGTCTGCTCATGAAGTTCAAATTCACTAAAAAGTTCATCTAGTTTTAAAGAGGATAGATCCTTGGAAACTTTGTAGGCATCTACCATTGATGCCCACAATGTATTCCTTGGAAACGAGTTTAGGGCATACCTTATTACGTCCCGATTTTCTATCTTCTGGCCAATTCCGTGAAGAGAGTTAAGGATGTCTTGTATTCTTGCGTGAAGAGAACTCGCCGTTTCGCCTTCCTGCATTTTTAGATTATATAATTTATTAAGTAAAAGATCTCTTTTACTTACCTTGGTGTCATCAGTGCCTTCGTGGAGTTCGATGAGCTTTTCCCAGAGCTCCTTTGCAGAGGAAAACGGGCCAACTCTGTTGAGTTCTTCCTTGGTAAGACCACACTGAAGGGTGCAGGTAGCTTTGGCGTCGGCTTCTACTTTTTTTTATTATAGGAGCGTCCCACTTCTCGCAGGGTGTGGTTTTGCCGTCGTCATCGACTGGCAGTTTCAGTCCTGTCTTTATGATCATCCATGTTTCAAATTGTATCTTTAGATACGTTTCCATTCTTCCCTTCCAGTAGCCAAAATCCTCTCCGGAGAATAGCGGGGGGCGTACAGTGCTGAAACCCTCTTGTTGGGCCATTTATAATATGTAACAACAAAGAAAGACAGAATATGTTCCAAGACTAAGTCTTGGATTAGTAGTGCTGGAATAAGGAATAATAAAGACGAACTCGAGTGGTGTTGCACCTACTTCGAGCAAAAGTCGATTCGAGGGAAACAAAAAATTAGAATATAGCTATAAGGCTAAATTCTAATTCGACTCCGAAAACAAA
The DNA here is from genome assembly GCF_018446385.1 of Zingiber officinale. NCBI lineage: Eukaryota > Viridiplantae > Streptophyta > Magnoliopsida > Zingiberales > Zingiberaceae > Zingiber > Zingiber officinale. The sequence continues at coordinate 23,538,414 of NC_055988.1, forward strand.
AAAAACTGCGAAAAATTTGTTTTGAAAGGTGGTTGCACCAATTCAAAACGACCCCGCTCTGATACCAATTGTTGGATCGAGATCGCGCTAGAGGGGGGGGTGAATAGCGCTCGCGGCTATTTTGTTCGACTATCGGAATTGTAAAACGTTCGTAGAGTAATTAAAGCAGCGGAATAAAAGAAACAAACACAAGAACACAGTCGTTTACTTCGTTCGGAGCCTAGGTCGACTCCTACTCGAAGGCCCGCGATCCTTGATCGCTTTCCGTGGGCAACAACTATAATTTCGTATGGATATTACAGATGAATTACAAAATGTAACTATAATTAAAATTATACCGACAACAGTAGTAGAAAGGAAATCTGAGCTCCGGGTCGTCGGAATATTGCAACAGCACTTCGGAAGCAGCACTAGAGCAGACCACAGCAGAATGGAAGCTTGTGAATTGTTGTTGAGAGCTGCTGGTCGAGACCTCTTATAAAGAGGGTTCAAGGCGCCTTACACTGTTCATCAAGGCGCCTTGAACGAGCCGAGTCACCCGCGTGGATCAGCACTGACCTGGTCGAACTCTATCTGGTTCAAGGCGCCTTCATCCTATCCAAGGCGCCTCCAACCTCCGGTCCAAGGCGCCTTGAACTCCATCCAAGGCGCCTCCAGTCTGCTGCGCTGGCCTTTTCCTGATGGAGGCGCCTCGGATACTGTTCATCCGAGGTTTTAACTTGCTCCTTTGTTCTTGCAAGATATGTTAGTCCCAAACACTACCCTGCAACACAAAGTTAGCACAATAAACATTATAAAAGAAGTATAGACAGTCTCCGGACTGTCCGAGTCTGACTTCGGGTTTCCGACCGGAAACCCTAGGTCGACCCGACGCCTACTGTTCCCTCTACGGGGAACGCGTCCTCACCTACTCCACTCAGGAGATTTACCTGTTGCCAGTACGATCCTCCAGATCGATTGGACTTTTGCTCGGCACTCGATGCTTCCGGACTTTCTGCTGAACATCCGCTTCACCGGCCAGTTCAGACTTTCACCTGGTTCGCGACACCAGGACTTTCCACCTAGGGTTACCACCCCCTAGGACTTTTACCTGAAGCCATCGACCTGCCAAGACTTTCCGCATAGGGTTACCACCCCCTATGACCTAGGGTTACCACCCCCTAGGGTTTTACCTTGCCTAACAACAGTTAGGACTTTCCTGAAACACTCAGCAAAAGCTGTCAGATAACAACGCACCTTAACTTTGAATCCTTTGCCATTATCAAAACTTAGGTTCGATCGTCGGATGCTTCCCGCACCAACAAAAACATCCATATTTGGGCACACAGCACATGCATGAATCATAACATACATCATGAACATATCACTTATCTTAAAGCATGCATATTTGGGCACACAGCACATGCATGAATCATAGGCTTGCATAACGAACGTATCATTTTATCATGTCATAAAGTAAGCATGTTTGAGCACATAGTACATACATGGGTCATAAGCATACATGAAAGAACATAACACATATCCTAAAAAGACATAACCATTCATGGAATCATTAAATATCATCTCTTCATAGCATGTGAGGTATATCTAGTCACTAAACCCATATGGCCGAAAGTCATGAAAGGTCCACATGATCTCTAGACAACATATAAACATAAAAATTCTCATGATATCTTCACATACTAACATAAGAAAGATCATAAGCATGTTAACCTAAATTTTAAACCCCTCCTAGGTTTCCAATTATTTCATGGCCGAAACCTTTCATGAAGAGGAATCAAGTTCTAAGCAACATGTAAACATGTAAACCCTATACTCATATCATATTATATTTCATAGGGAACTACTTAAGCACATTTAGTTTGGGTTCTAAGTTCCCTAAGCTCCTAATCATATCATGGCCGAACCCTAGCTTATCTCATCCTAGGTTACAAGTAGCATAGAGGTGTTGAACCTTAAGCCAACATGTTATACATTTTCATGAGGAACAACATAAGCATGTTTGTTTCAAATTTCAAACTTCCTAGACCCCCTTAACTCAAGGTGGCCGAACCTAACAATCATGGAATTAGGTTTTTAGTGGCATGAGAGCATGGGAACCACAACTACATTTCATAGCATATATCTTAAGGACATCATAAGCATGTATAAGTTGGGTTCTAATTTCTCTAAGCCTTTAAACTTGTAGTGGCCGAAACATGTAAATCATGGAACTAGATTTTTAGTGACATGAGAGCATGGGAACCACAACTACATTTCATAGCATATATCTCAAGTACATCATAAGCATGTATAAGTTGGATTCAAATTTCCCTAGACCCTTTAAACTTGTAGTGGCCGAAACTTAACAATCATGGAATTAAGTTTCTAGTGGCACAAGAGCATGGAAACCCTACACAATTTTCATGGCTTCATAACAAGGAACAACATAAGTAAACTTAGTTAAAAAACTTACACATACTAGCTTTAAAACCTAATGTGGCCGAAAGTTACATGTATTCAAAATTCTATATAACAAGCAACTATAAAACATTAACTAGTTTCATATTATATTATCAAGAAGGTCATGAGCCTCTTAGCCTTGGTTTCAACTTTCCTAGGCTTCAACTCTCATCATGACCGAACCCTCATAAGCATGAAATAAGATTCATAACTAACATACAATCATGGCATAACATTTTAGCTTCATGTCTTGTCTTAGGAAAAATCTTAGCATGCTTGGTCTTAGGTTTAAAACTCTCCTAGGTCTTTACTCCTTACTTGGCCGAATATTCATGAGCATGTAAATGGAGTTTCAAACCATATACAAGTAAGAGAAAAGTTAACAACCTCATTATCATAGGGTACATAACTAAAAGAATAAGGAAACATGCCTAGTTTGAGTTTTGAACTTATCTAGTCTTCTTGTTCATGCTTGGCCGAAACATGTAAATCATAAAACTAATTTTCCATTAATTATTCTAGCATGGAAACCATAGATTAACTTCTTACATAAAATACAGGTCACAAGAAAAATAGAAAGCATATCTAATCACAACTTTCTTAAACTCTTCTTCTTGTTTTTGACCGAATTTTCTTAAACAAAATCTTAAGTTTTCTAAGCGATCTATCTCCATGGAAAACCATGCAAACCATTGTACCACAGGTGAGGGGAAGCTTACCTAGTAATCACTTGTTAATCCTTAAGAAATGGTACCCTTGGTGAAGAGGAAGTAGGGAGCTTCTTCTTCTAGCACTCCTTTCGATTTCTCTTGCTTGGAAAGGTACACCTTGAAGGCTCCTTCTTGTAGTTTAGTTTTCTCTTAGGGAGAAACCTAAACTTGGCTTGTGGAGATGAGGGAGGAAACTTAGAGTCTCGGCAAGGGTGAGGGAGAAGGGAAAAAAAAATGAAAACCTTTAGTTCCTTCCCTTTTTATGCTAAGTAGGTGGAAGTTACCAAAATGAACTTTGCTTCCCTTCCTCCTTATCTCATGCATGTATTTTCTTAATGAGAATATGTCCTCATTCTTGCCCCTTAACTCCTCTCTTCACTATCCTCTTTAAACTCAACGAAAATAGAGAGGAAAAAGGGAGAAAGACAACTTATCTTTTGCTTCTCTTTTTCTTAACCAAGAGGTAAACAAGAGAAAGAAGCCACTTGATTTTCCCTTTGTTCCTTCACTAAATTTTAGCTTTACATTTAACTACAATTCCCATCATTTCCCATTCACATATTATTCATTATCCTAGTGGTTATCATACATAATTTTATTTCTATCCTTGGTGGGAGGTTCAAGGTTCAAACCTTCGCCTCTTCTTTTTATTTCTCTTATTTCTTTTTCTTTGATTCTTCTTCTTTTATGTTCTAAAGCAAATAGCACTCATATGCTTATCTTATAATTTTGTGGGTGTTACAGGGAAGTCGTCGCCTCCTCCCTTCTTCATGCCGATGCTAGCACCGACGTCCATGCACAGCGCCATCACTGTCATTGCACACGCCCGTTGTAGCAGGTTTGCCACCTCCGACTATCGCTATCTCGCAGCCCTCACTGCAGGTTAGGCTGAGCTCACACACACTACCATCACCGAGCATGTCGACACCCTCACGCAACGGCTCCTCCATCAGCCAATGATGCTCCTCTCCTCTCCAGTATGCAACCTGCCATCGCTGTGAACAATCACGGTCAGATCTTGTCGTCGCCTCAAGCCTCTGGGTCGCTGCCGCCATGCACCCCCTGTTTCGCTCCACGCTGGCTCCACTCCCTTCTGGTCGCTACCTCCAGCGACACTCACCGGCCGACCCATGACCTCCATCGGCCTCATAGCGCCACCGCTGCTAACCCTCTTCTCGTCACCACTATCCGCCTTCTCCGACACCTTTATAGCAACCTTTGACGCTGCTATGGCCGACTCCGACACCTTTACCATCGTTATCACCGCCTCAGGGCAAATCCGACCACCGCTGTGTTTCGTCCTTCACACCACTATTATTATTGGAACATGTTAGTATTATCTGACCTGAGAGCCGTTATTGAGATCCGACCTTTGAGCCACTAAGACATTCTAGCTTGCGTGTCATTTGTCATATTTCAGCCTGCATGCCACCCTTCGGATCCATTCTGCACCTGGCTCCATGTCGTCACCTCCAGATCTAGCACCTTAGCCAACTCACATTCACGTATCCCTCAAGACCATGACAATTCAATCAGCATCATGACCAACTCATAGAACCACCATAAGGTGCCCCTAGGTCAGGGTACATCATCGTACTCATTATTTATTCATTTCATTATTCTACCATTATCCAGTTCCTTATATATTCGTGCGATCTACATTGAGCATGTATGTGTCAAGGATCGGGGCAACTCAGTCGTTGTATATAGGTAGCATTGACCAAGGACCTTCTGACGACTTGGTCAATATAGAAGACAGCTCATCTTACCCTCCCCCTCCGGGGCATGGCGACGTGGTTAGCATTCCAGCCACATCACACCGGCAGTTTCATCTTCTCATCTTCTGGACAGGATCATATCTATGCCCGTCTATAGGAACTTCGCCTGATCTAGAATGTGAAGATGGACGACGCCAAAAAACTCTGCCATCATCATGACCTCGGTGGATTTTGATGAGCACATTATATTCTCCTTACTCCACGAGTATTTGGGAGTCGAGGAACTGAGTCAGATCTGCAGCTAGTTAGTAGGCCAATTTTTCCATTATAGTTTCTCTTTCAGTCATAGGATCTACCACAGCCACCTGATCAGAGACTAGTGATACAACTCCCCGATCAGGATCTTAGGACCTAGCTCTTTGATCACAGACTAGTGGTGACTATGAACCCTTGAGTCGGAGAACATCAAGTCAAGCAGTGACTATAAACCCTTGAGTCAGAGAATATCACAGTCGAGCGGCGACTATAAACCCTTGAGTCAGAGAATATCACAGTCGAGCGGCAACTATAAACCCTTGAGTCAGAGAGCATCACAGTCAAGTGGCGACTATAAACTCTTGAGTTAGAGAACATCACAGTTGAATGATGACTATAAACTCTTGAGTTAGAAATATCACAGTCGAACGACAACTATAAACCCTCAAGTAATCTCCACTAGTCTTGTACCAGCTTATTGAAGCCTCCATCTCCCTCGTTCGAGGTTGAGTAGTCTTCACTATCTCAGACCAGCTTATTGTTGGAACTCCAAGGTTGTTTTGATGTGATCAACAAGTTAGGTCCTGTAGTGTTTTAACCTTGTGTCTAAGTGTTCGGGAGCTTAGGAGCACAGGAAGTCGAGCAAAAGATGCAGCTAACGAGAAGGACGACACAGGAGAGAGTCGACGGGCTCGGGGCATCCGAGGGATGAAGTGCTTCGGAAGAGTACGCGGGTGGACGAGAAGGAGGCGCGTGGCGTTTCCGAGGGACGAGAAGCCGGAGCGGAAGGTTGCTCGAGAAGGTAGGAAGTTGGGTTCGAGTGAGCTCTATTCTGGATGGGCGAGATCACCCAAGCGAGTGGAGCCGAAGCGGAAGACCCGAAATGAGGCGAGATGAACAGGAGCAGAGGGCTCGGACGGAAAAAGTCAATGAGGTTGACTTTAAGGGTCCGGTCGCCCAAAACCCTTCCGGGCTCCCAGAACCTTAAGTTTATCAATATCGACGTAGACGTTGACCGTTGCGTCAGGGATAAAGTTTTAACCCCTCCCAGGTGCCTGGAACCCTTCCAAATGCCCCGACCAAGGCTATAAATATAGCCTTGGTTGTTACGATCCGCAAGTGTACGGAAATGTCGCAAGTAATATAAAAGATTATCGTATCCACAGGGACTGGAATAAGCACTAGAAATGTCTCAATGCGAATTAGCTAAACAGCTATTCAATCATTTCAAATGCAAAGTAAGGGTAAACAAATCTAATATTAAAGATCAACAAACAAGAGTTTAGTGTTTTGGGTTATGATAAAGGGAGATTCTAGGAGTTTCGGTTTCTTTGTAAGATTTCTTGAATGTAAATGGTTCACCAATTCTTTTCCCTCAATTGTCGAACACTTGTAGAAAGTTGCCGGTTCTCTCTTGCAATAGATAACCGGCTAAGGACTGAGAAATGTATCTAAATATGATCAATTAGACGTGAACCTACGTTGTCCTTACACAGAAGCGCACCTATTACTATGCCTTCCTCGGATATCAGCATAGAAGCCCACAACTTATTAATCTATCAAGATACAAGAAACTAATCACAAAATCCATCCTACTCTTTTGAATATTCCTATTTCCTCTTCAAGATTATCTCTCAAACGTCCTTACACGGGCTTGCACCTGTCACGTGGATCCCTCGGATGATCGAGTGAGGGTTTATCTTTACAAAGTCCACAAGAAATCCAAACAATCAATCAAGAATGAGAATTAAGCACAAATCACCATCAATCATTCAAGATCTAATTGATACAAGCAAGAAAATGTCATTGAAACAAGAAAATGGCAAATCCATAAGAGATTACATCAATCCATCATACAAATACTCCCTTAATCCTAGAATACAAGATCTACTCCATGAATCGAGGAAGAAAACCCGAAGAAATAAAGATTACAAGCATTTCTTAAATCCCCAATCCAAGAAACCAAGAAGAGGGGGAAAGAGAAAACTTATCTCTGAAGAAGCCTCGTCTTCGGATCCAATCCTCGCTCCGGAGTCGAAATCGTCAAGATCTCCCTTAGAATCGCCCAGAAAATCCTCCCAAGAATGGGAGGAAACCACCAAATCTTGTCTTCTCCCAAAAGGGGAGAGATCCCCTTCAATTCATGAAGGAAGGTTTAAATAGAGGAGGAAATCGGCACACACGACACGGTGTGAGATCCACACGCCATGTCCATTCCTTCTCTGCCATCTTGCAGTAGTGTGGTGCACACCAAGGCCCTCTGCTCTCTGGAAATGCTACACGGCCTGTGGTGCACGCGCCACCACTGTTTGGTCTCAAACTTCACACGTTGTGATGCACACGCCACCACACTTGGCCTCAAACCTCACACTACTGTAGATCCACACGGTTATGTAAGGCATCTGCTCGATTTCTTCAAGACACGACCGTGTGAGATTCACACGGCCATGTCCTCTTCCCTTCCTGTTAAGACTACACGGCCATGTGTGGTACACGGCCTGATGATCTCTCCCTTCAATTACTTCCAAGCTTGCCCGAGGACGCATAATCTTCACCAATTTCGACTCCTGTGTACAGAAAATGCACAAAAAGCAGATCTCCGAACCAAAAGAGTAAATATGCTAAAAAGGAAAGCTGGAAGTATAAAAATGCATAGATCAAGCATGCTCAAAGTATGTAAATGTGCGTAAAAACATGCATAAAAGAGTATATAATCTACGCACATCACACCCCCAAACTTAAACCTTTGCTTGTCCTCAAACAAAATGCTGCAGTCTAAATTCATATGTTCTACAACACATTCATAAAACCTAGTGCACTTTCCTAATTCTATCAAAAAGTTTATTAACAAGCATGATCATGGAAACAAGTAAAGTATGGTTCAAGCATAAGAATCTCGTGCACAGTGTAAAAGTAACTTAACACCCTTCAAGTTTCAATCCATGTCCTAGTCAAGTCGTCATCAAATTTGAATTCCTAATGTTTCCAGTGAAAGACAAGTAACCAGTGATAGGCACTTACTCACCATTCACTTGGTTCATATTTCTCAACTAACCCAAGGTCTCAAAGGTGTGCTCAATCTCAAGAGAAGCTAAGTAGTCATTTCCCCAGTAACCTAACTCGGTCTCAAAGGGGTGACTTGCTAGATTCCACTCATGACAACTATTTTTTTATATCTTTTTTTTTTTTTATAAGTGTTTGCATTGTGCAAAACTTATTCACAAATGAACTTTTAGCACACATGTTGGGATATTTTGATTTTTCCAAATGAGCTTTAATGATTTGAGCCTCATCCAGTAACCAAAATGAAAGTTGAGAAATCACCATGGAAACCAAGTACTAAGCAAACAAGATGAATCATGACTATTTCAATGACATCAACTATTCAAGCATCAAGCACAAGTGTAGTGAAGATAAAATCCTTAAGGTTGAACCAAAACTAAAACTCACCACCATAAGATTCTTAGCTTATTAATGCTTCCCAAGATAGAAAAAAGAACTACACAAAGTTTACTACTAGCATCATTCGAACATCATGAATCAAGACAATAATCGTGCTAACATTTCACTTGAATCCAAGAAAGCATATAAGTGAAGATTTGATGTTCTCAAAAATTTTTTTGCCATGATTATTTCAAAAACAAGCAAAATAAAGCAACAAGCAATGAAAATAAGAACCAACATGAAAAACTAACAAAAATTAAAAAAAACTGAAAACCAAACTAAACAATACATGACACCCCCCAGACTTAAACTTTTCATCGTCCCGATGAAATCAATATGGTGGAGGAGGTGGAGGTGGACGAGGAAAAGGGGGTCTACGACGTGGTTGGCCAATAGGAAAACTAAGAAAACCTAGAATCTCACCCAAAGATCTATGATACTCATATAAAGCATCTACTTGTTGGGTAGTAAGTGTCATGCTCTGCATAAAATCTCTCATCCTAGCCTGATCAGTATCATAATCCTGCACAAACTCAGCCACTTGACCTTGAAAATTCCTCGTAAACTGAAAATGATTTTGTACCTCCCTAAATTGATCATCAGATAAAGAGAAGCGACCCTCCAACATTTTTCGTTGGGCATCTTGCTTCTCATGAAGTGACTCTAAAGACGCACGAAAATCTGAAAAATCAAACCTAGAAGATCCCGTGCCATATGCAAAAGATTGCCTAGCAGGCTCCATAAAACTAGAAGGCTGCGGGTGTCCAAATGACGGGGGCTCATGATGTGGCTCAGTGTCTCCAGGTATAGAAGGGTTATCCTCAAAATCCAACTCAGAAATTACCCAATTAGCCGGGTTACGGATAGTAGTTCGTTCAGGAAAAGGAAGGGGTAAAGGAGAACCACTCCTCCTAGGAAACGCGAAACCATTCTCATCCCGAACGATCATTTTCATAGCAAGACATACATCAATGTCAATCATGTCATTACCATGAATTATTTCCAACCCATCAACATCAAGATTTAAATTATAAGCTATTCGGGTAATCAAACCACCAAAAACAATTGATCCCAATGATGCCCTAGCAGATCTTAATAAGGTTTGAACAAAATGAAAACCAGAATCAAATTCAACCTTATAAAGCATAGCCCATAAAGCATAAAGCTCTATCTTTTTAACCACCCCATCACTCTCTCCCCTACCAAAAATAGTTTTACTCATGACTCTATGTAGATACCTAAAGATGGGGTTTTGCATATTGGAGGCCTTAGCTCTTGAAGGCTCATAAGGTTGACCTAACCCAGTTATTGCATTCCAAAAATGATTCCAATTAAACCTTGGATCAAACCTACGAGGGCTACCGGTGGTTATTCCAAAACAAGAATTAAAGTCACTAAATGTCCATAGAAATTCTTGATTCATTAGTCTAAATGAGATTTTTCCAAAATAATCATCTTCATTAGTAAAATGGACATCCAATGAACTTAAAAATTCCAAAACAAGACGAGGATATGTAGGCAAATGTGTGTACATAATATCACCCCAATCTAAAAAACCAATCATCAAATCTACATCTTCCCTAATTCCAAGCATATCAAGAACAGTTGGGTCCATATATCTAGTACACACTATCTTTCTATTGACAAGAATTGCAAATCTAGTTACTTGATCATCATTTCTAAACACGATATTGAATTCATTGTCATTACCTTCGTTGCGTGAAGTCCTTTTGCCTTTGCCCTTCACTGTTGTTTTCCCTTGTCCTTTGATGGCTCCTCCTCTTTGTCCCCACTGGATCCACCACCTCTTTTGCGAAGTTTCTTCAAAATGTTGGACATCTTGATGAGTTTAGATAGGGGAAAAGTTATCTAGGGTTGGAAGAATGAAACTCAAAGAACAAAACTTCAAAGAGCAAGGATCTTAGGTTAGGAGGATGAAAAGTTAAGAGGAGAATCCGGATCTAAGAGATCTTGAGAGATTAGAGAGGAGTTTTTAAGAGATTGGGAGAGAGAAAGATGTTTTGGAGAGTTGGGGGTGTGCGGAACACGGCCAAGATCTGCCCGTGTGAGGTAGAAGAAAGACTTTAATAGTTCTCCTACACGGGCCGTGTAGATCTACACGGCCTCCCCATCTTTCCTCTCGGGATTCTTTACACGGGCCGTGTAGATCCACACGGCCTCCCCCTCTTCCTTCTCTGGACTCCTCGCACGGCCGTGTCTGGGACACGGCCTCTCCATCTTTCCTCTCGGGATTCTTTACACGGCCGTGTTTGAGACACGGCCAAGATCCTTTTCTCCTCGGAAGATGCTACACGGCCGTGTCTGGATGACACGGCCTAAGCACTTCCCTTCTCTACAACTTTTGCCTGGACGTGTATAGCACACGGCCGAGCTCCGTTTTGCACCTAACCTGAAAACAAAATCAAAAGAATGCATCAAACTAAAAGAAATTTAGATACAAATCAAAACTAACTAAAAGAACCCTTGGGTTGCCTCCCAAGAAGCGCTTGTTTAAGGTCTTTAGCTCGACCAAACTTTATCATTCGATCCTTTTCCTCGCCCTTGGAGGACAGATATACTTTTCGTTTTTGTTGGGAGATCTTCTCCCAACATCTTCCACCACATTGTCTCCTTCGTTTGGTGGCCTTCCATGAGGATGGAAGTTCCATTCCTCAAGTTTATAAATGTTTGTCCTGCTACAAGCATTTAAAAGAGACGAGACATGGTTAGAGATATTAGATAAATCATATTCCAACTTTTCTTTACCAATTACCAAAGAAAGCTTATGATTTTTGACATCAATTATAGCTCCAGCTGTAGCAAGGAAAGGTCTTCCTAATATGATAGGAATCCTAGGGTCCTCTTCCATGTCCAACACGACAAAATCTGTGGGAATAACATTCCCATCCACCTCTACCGGCACATCCTCTATAATACCCAAAGGGTACCTGCAGGAATGATCGGCAAGTTGAAGTGCCATAGTAGTAAGTTTAATGTTTTTGAGACCTAATTTATTACAAATTGAATAGGGAATGAGGCTAACACTCGCCCCCAAATCACAAAAAGATTTTTCAAAAAATTCTTTTCCTATGTTGCAAGGAATATAAAAGCTCCCTGGGTCCTTCAGTTTTGGAGAAGTGTTCTTCTCAAAAATAGCACTACATTCCTCACTAAGCGCAATGGTCTCGACCTCTCCTCTTCTTCTCTTGTTTGACATGAGATCCTTCAGGAATTTGGCAAATCTAGGCATTTGTAGAATAGCATCGATAAGAGGTACCTCTACACAAATTTCCTTAACTTTTTCTAGAAACTTGCCAAATTCTTCATCTTTCTTGAGCATTGTAAGTCTTTGAGGAAAAGGGACAGCTTTGCTCTGATGGTTCAGTGGAAGAGTTTCTTCAACCTCAATGGTACTCTCCTCATTAGCTTGAATCTGATTTGGTATAGGAGGAGAGAGCTCTTCTTCTTTTTGTATCCCTTTTGAAGCAGTCGCTTGGGAGTCTCCCAAGGTCCGTCCGCTCCTAAGCTCAATTCTATTGCAATGCTCCATAGGATTCACATCAGGTTTTCCTGGAAGTTGTCCTGGTACTCTGGATGAAGAGGAAGCTAGTTGGGCAATTTGACTATCCTGGATCTTTTGATGCTTTTCAGAATTATCCATTCTCTGAATGAGCTTTGCTAAATCTTGCTTCATTTCATTCTGACTTGAGATAATTTCTTCAAGCATCTTTTCAACATTTGACTTTGGTAAGCCTTGAGAAGATAGATGTTGAAAATTTTGTTGCCCAGCTTGGAAATTTGGTCTTGCCCCCATAGATGGTCCTTGATCTTGATTATTTCTGTAAGAAAAATTTGGATGACTCTTCCATCCAGGGTTATAAGTATTTGAGTATGGGTTGTTCTGCCTTTGATTGTAACTCATGATTGCATCACATTGTTCAAGTTGATTGATTTGTGCAGCGATAGCTCCCAATGGACATGAGTCATTTGAATGCTCTGAACTCCCACATACTTCACAAGATGTACTAATAGCATTGACCATATTAGCACTAGCCCCCATATTCTCAAATTTCTTTGTAAGAGCGTCCAATTTTGCAGACAAAAGAGTGACTGCATCTACATCAAACTTCCCTGATGCTTTAATTGTTGGGTTTACAGAAGAATAGCCACCATTTCTTTCATTTGCCCATTGATGATGATTTTGTGCTACACTTTCAATGATTTCTTCGGCTTCATCTAAGCTTTTGTTCATAAGTGCCCCTCCAGCAGCTGAATCAAGGGACACTTTGGTATGATAATTGATACCATTATAAAAAGTGTGCAACACTAACCATCTTTCCAACCCATGATGTGGGCATTGTCTGAGCATACTATTATATCTATCCCATGCTTCAAAAAGAGATTCTGAGTCAGTTTGCTTGAAGCTTGCAATTAAATTCCTCATATGAGCCGTTTTGCTTGGTGGATAGAACTTATCAAGAAACTGTTGCTCACACTGCTCCCAAGTGGTGATGCTATTGGGGGCTAAAGAATTCAGCCATTGCTTTGCCCTATCTCTTAGAGAAAACCCAAATAACAATAATCTAACTGCATCTGAAGGAACTCCATTCATTTTCATGGTACCACATATTTCATAAAAGACCTCTAAGTGTTGATTGGGGTCTTCATGAGGTCCTCCACCAAATTGGTTCTGCTGCATCATCGGGTTTGATCTCAAAGTTATTAGCTTCCACTGAAGGTCTTGAAATACTAGATCGAAAACCTCTTGCATAGGGTGCTGCATAATCCTTGAGTGGTCTATTTGCCATGTTCAAATGTTCCTGTTCTTCAATTTACCTTTGCAGAATTCTTCTTTTATGGAAAGTTCTATCAATCTCAGGGTCAAAAGGAAAGAATTCCCCTGCAAAGTTAGATCTTCGCATACACAAGAACAAGATAGCAAATGGCAATTCGACAAAAAAAGAAAAAAATAGAAGAATAAAAAATGCAGAATTGAATTTGTACAAAAAGAATTAACAAGAAGTGAAAGTTATACGAGAAAGTAGAAACAGAAATCTAATGATTAGTTACAACTATGCAATATGAAAGGAAAACAAATGTTATGTTTAGTCTAACTCAATTGATAATTCCTAATGTTATAGCGCAATCCCCGGCAACGGCGCCAAAAACTTGTTACGATACGCAAGTGTACGGAAATGTCGCAAGTAATATAAAAGATTATCGTATCCACAGGGACTGGAATAAGCACTAGAAATGTCTCAATGCGAATTAGCTAAACAGCTATCCAATCGTTTCAAATGCAAAGTAAGGGTAAACAAATCTAATATTAAAGATCAACAAACAAGAGTTTAGTGTTTTGGGTTATGATAAAGGGAGATTCTAGGAGTTTCGGTTTCTTTGTAAGATTTCTTGAATGTAAATGGTTCACCAAATCTTTTCCCTCAATTGTCGAACACTTGTAGAAAGTTGTCGGTTCTCTCTTGCAATAGATAACCGGCTAAGGACTGAGAAATGTATCTAAACATGATCAATTAGACGTGAACCTACGTTGTCCTTACACAGAAGCGCACCTATTACTATGCCTTCCTCGGATATCAACATAGAAGCCCACAACTTATTAATCTATCAAGATACAAGAAACTAATCACAAAATCCATCCTACTCTCTTGAATATTCCTATTTCCTCTTCAAGATTATCTCTCAAACGTCCTTACACGGGCTTACACCTGTCACGTGGATCCCTCGAATGATCGAGTGAGGGTTTATCTTTACAAAGTCCACAAGAAATCCAAACAATCAATCAAGAATGAGAATTAAGCACAAATCACCATCAATCATTCAAGATCTAATTGATACAAGCAAGACAATGTCATTGAAACAAGAAAATGGCAAATCCATAAGAGATTACATCAATCCATCATACAAATACTCCCTTAATCCTAGAATACAAGATCTACTCCATGAATCGAGGAAGAAAACCCGAAGAAATAAAGATTACAAGCATTTCTTAAATCCCCAATCCAAGAAACCAAGAAGAGGGGGAAAGAGAAAACTTATCTACGAAGAAGCCTCGTCTTCGGATCCAATCCTCGCTCCGGAGTCGAAATCGTCAAGATCTCCCTTAGAATCGCCCAGAAATCCTCCCAAGAATGGGAGGAAACCACCAAATCTTGTCTTCTCCCAAAAGGGGGAGAGATCCCCTTTCAATTCATGAAGGAAGGTTTAAATAGAGGAGGAAATCGGGCGCCACACGGCCCCACGACACGGCCGTGTGAGATCCACACGGCCATGTCCAGTTCCTTCTCTGCCAATGCTGCACGGCCGTGTGGTGCACACGGCCAAGGCCCTCCTGCTCTCTGGAAATGCTACACGGCCGTGTGGTGCACGCGGCCACCACCTGTTTGGTCTCTGGAAACTTCACACGGTCGTGTGATGCACACGGCCACCACCTGCTTGGCCTCTGGAAACCTCACACGGCCGTGTAGATCCACACGGTTATGTAAGGCATCTGCTCTGATTTCTTCAAATCAAGACACGACCGTGTGAGATTCACACGGCCATGTCCTCTTCCCTTCCTGTTAAGACTACACGGCCATGTGTGGTACACGGCCTGATGATCTCTCCCTTCAATTACTTCCAAGCTTGCCCGAGGACGCATAATCTTCACCAATTTCGACTCCTGTGTACAGAAAATGCACAAAAAGCAGATCTCCGAACCAAAAGAGTAAATATGCTAAAAAGGAAAGCTGGAAGTATAAAAATGCATAGATCAAGCATGCTCAAAGTATGTAAATGTGCGTAAAAACATGCATAAAAGAGTATATAATCTACGCACATCATTGGTCCAAAAGCTTCGTAACATAACAAGAATTAGCAATACAACACTTGTGAGCTTCCATTTCTAGTTTAACTTCTCTTTTTGTGCTTTCGCTACTGTAAGAGGCTTCTCCGCCTAAGAAGATATTTTTAGTGTGTGATTCATTCCTTGGATTAACAACCTCCCTAGTTGTAACAAAGTCAAGTCTATGAGCCTCTTCTTTTAGTTTATTGCTTTCTTTATTTAATTTTATGCAAGTGTTATTTTAAAAGTCCGAGAAGGGTACTTTGTGTTTGTATTTTTTTAGGGCTACTCAACCCCCCTTCTAGCCGGCCAACACGATCCAAAAAGTGATATCAAAGCCAGGACCCTTTAGGAGGACTAACCACCGATCAAAGCAAAGATGATCGCCGAACCAAGCATATACTTGCCAAAATTTGAGGGGGAGTTCGCTAGCTGGGAAAAATGAATGCAGGTATTTTTCAAAATGGATTTTGATTTACTTTTGATAATGGAGTTTGGTTTTACAGTACCGAAGGGCAAAGAAAAATACCATTGGACGAAAAAAGAGCAGGCCGATTACGTGGCAAACAGCAAAGCAGAATTCCATCTACTGAGCGTCCTTCCACCACAAGAAGTCAACCGGATCAGCAACTACGACTCAGCAAAGGAACTGTGGGAAAAGTTCCTTGAGCTGCACGAAGGGACGTCCGAAACCAAGCTCGTAAGACAGGATTTACTTCCCAACCAGCTCACTAGCCTGAGACTTGAAGAAGGCGAAACAGTTACGCATCTGCACTCGAGAATTAAGGAGCTTATCACCGGACTTTCGAATCTCGGAGAAAAGGTAAGTAATCGAGATTCGCTAAGGTACGCATTCAATTCATTTCCTAGAAATACTAAATGGGCATCACTAGTAGATGCTTTTTATATATATCAGGACTTAGAAACTATTTCCTTAGAAGAATTATTTTTCACATTTGAAGTGCATGAATCAAGATGTGCAGGTATGAAGGAGCCAAAGAACAACATCGCCCTAAAGCCATCGAGAGACGAACAAGAGTCAGAATCCTCTCTCGACGATGAAGAAATGGTAATGATGGTAAGGCGATTTAAGAAATTATGTAAATCTAGAAAAACTAACCATCCGCAGGGTAGAAAGAAAAGGATGATCTGATGCTACCACTGCAACGAAGAAGGGCACGCCAAGGACAACTGCACCAAGCTAAGAAACAAGGACAAAGGAAAGAAGCCTTTCCAACCAAACAAATTCAAGACACTAAAAGTGACGTGGGATGATACGTCGTCCGAATCGGAAGTCGAGGCCTTCTCTGGACTTGCATTAATGGCAAGTCATCAAGACGAGGACTATGATTCAAGCTCGTTCGAAATGAGCAACGAGAGCATCGATGAAGGGGGAGCTACGTCGGAAGAAAGCAGCAGTTCAGGGGGAGACATGGATAACGAGATCGATAAGGTAAGTCAGGTATTATCTCTTCCTCCCGATAAATTGTTTAAGTTTATTAAATTGTTAACTAAGGATTGCTGTAAGTTAGAAAAAGAGATTAAAATTTTAAAAGTAATTCTAGCTAAATCTTGCCCATTAGAAGAATTAGACAAATTAAAATTATAAAATAATGATTTAAAAATACAAGTAGATAACTTAAAATATCATACATGTTCACATAATACAAATTTTAGAAAATACAACAATCTAAATTGGTATTTTAGATATCACAAGGGACAAATTAGGAATATTTTAAAAAGGTATGTCCCTATGAAATTCTTAGTTAATCCAGTTGATTGGAACATATATTGGGTTCCAAAGTCTTGTTTAACCTAAACTCTAACTTAGACTTAGCACTTTCAGCGAGAAAATTAAACGTTAAATTTCTTTATAAGGTTTTGTCTAAGAAAGTGGTTGTTGCTCCAATAACCAAGAAGGCATAGTGTCTCGCCACTGCCTGGAAGCCAAATATTGAAATAAAATGTTTAATTAACTTACTAATAAAGCATTGAAATTAAATAATGCTTTAAAAAGTTTTTCAAACATTTTTTAGAAAAATTTCTCAAAATTGTCTAAAAGTTGCCTGAATTAGAATTTTCTTTTTAGAAAATTTTCTTTCTTAAATTTTTTACTTATTCTCAAAAATAATTTTGCTTACAAAAATTTAGAAAAATTTCTCAAAAATATTTGTTAAACATTTTTACTTAGAAAGATTTTCTTTGAAAATTATTACAAAGGGGGGGGGGGGGGGGGGGGAAAAAAAAAAAAAATTCAAGTTTTTCAAAATTATTACCCTTAGATTTTCTATTGGTACCCCATTTTTTTATGTAATCAAAGAGGGAGAAGGAAAAGGTTAAGTCTAGAGGGAGGTAGATTATATTTTTTTTATTTTTGCACCTTATTACAATATTATCTGTTTTACTTTTATGTCTATTTGCCCTAGCTTAACTTAGATTGCTCACATCAAAAAGGGAGAGATTGTTGGAATTCCAAGTTTGTTTTGATGTGATTAACAAGTTAAGTTAGGTCATGTGGTATTTTAACCTTGCGTCTAAGTGTACAGGAGCTTAGGAGCACAGGGAGTCGAGCAAAAGACGTAGCTAGTGAGAAGTACGACACAAGAGAGAGCCGACGGGCTCGATGCATCCGAGGGATGAGGTGCTATGGAAGAGTACACGGGCGGACGAGAAGGAGGCGCGTGGCATTTACGAGGGACAAGAAGCCGGAGCGGAAGGCTGCTCTAGAAGGCCGGAAGTTGGGTTTGGGTGAGCCCTATTCTGGATGGCCAAGATCACCCAAGCGAGCGGAATCGGAGCGGAAGACCCGAAATGAGGCAAGCTGAACCGGAGAAGAGGGCTCGGACCGAAAAAGTCAACGAAGTTGACTTTAAGGGTCCGAGCGACCGAAACCCTTCCGGGCTCCCGGAACCTCAAGTTTATCAATATCGACTTGGATGTTGACCGTTGCATCAGGGATAAAGTTTTATCCCCTCCCAGGCACCTGGAATCCTTCCAGGCGCCCCAACCAAGGCTATAAATATAGCCTTGGTCCATAAGCTTCACAACATAACAAGAATTAGCAATACAACACTTGTGAGCTTCCATTTCAAGTTTAGCTTCTCTTTTTGTGCTTTCACTGTTGTAAGAGGCTTCTCCGCCTGAAAAAGATATTTTTAGTGTGCGATTCATTCCTTGGATTAACAACCTCCCCGGTTGTAACCAAATCAAGTCTGTGAGCCTTTTCTTTTAGTTTATTGCTTTCTTTATTTAATTTTATGCAAGTGTTATTTTAAAAGTCTGAGAATGGTACTTTGTGTTTGTGTTTGTGTTTGTATTTGTGTTTTTTTAGGGTTACTCAACCCCCCTTCTAGCCGACTAACGCGGTCCAATACTTATTAAAGTCTCCATCTCTCTTGTTCGGGGTCGAGCAGTTTCCACTAGTCTCAGACCAATTTATTGAAGCCTCCATCTCCCTAGTTCGGGGTCGAGTAATCTCCACTAGTCTCGGGTTAGCTTATCAAATCATCCATCTCCCCTATTCGGGGTTGAGCAGTCTCCACTGGTCTCGGATCAGCTTATTAAAGCCTCTATCTCCCTCGTTCGGGGTCGAACAGTCTCCACTGGTCTCAGACAAACATATTTATCCACCATCTCCCCCGTTCAGAATCGAGCAGTCTTCACTAGTCTCGAACCAGCTTATTAAAGCCTCCATCTCTCTCGTTCGAGGTCGAGTAGTATCTATTGGTCTCAGACCAGCATATTGAAGCCTCCATCTCCCCCGTTCGGGGTCGAGTAATCTCCCCTAGTCTCGGACTAGGTAATTCAGCTCCACGCCTGCTCAGCTCACGGACTTCACTCCCATTTGCCTCTGATTACATAGGCTCTGTACTCGCTCGACACTCAGGCTTCGAGTCCTTCGATCTCATGAGCTCCTCTCCTGCTCAACATCGCTCGATCGCTCGTTCGACATTCAACCACTTGGCATAACTTGATCGCCTACTTGGCACTATATTTCACCCCTCAATCGTCATGTGCATCACTTGTTGCTCGGTCGATGGGTGCATCGATCATTGCTCGATCAACACTTGCCTAGTTGGTTGCTTCGTCAGTACTCATCTCATTCGACACTCATTTAGTACTATTTTTCGTCACTCACTCTGCATCACTATTGTCGTTTGATTGGCATCGCTACTATCACTTGCTCGACATCGCTTCCGCTACACTATCGACATTATCACAACTACGAGATTGACGTTATACGATGAACCTAGTGATCTAACTTTTTATTCGAGAGTGATTCAACATTTGCGATAAACTATCTAGTCAGTCAGATTTACGTCTCCTTCGATTAGATTTGAAGGGAAGGCTTGTGATGCAGTAAGAGAAACAAGTGGGCAAAGAGGGCATGAGGGTCATTGCACTGTTTTAGGTTTTAGCGGAGAGGGAGCACGATTGAGAAAGGGGTTTTTTTGTGTGTTGAGACTGTCGTCGTTGTCTCTGAGGCCAGTGCCCTCAGCGTCACCACCGCCTCATGCTCATGCACAAGGATGGCCGACGATGCTGACACTGCCACCATCGACAAAGGGGCATACCTCCTCCACCTCTTCTCCATCGCCATGGCCACCACAGCTGCATAGAGGGAAGCCACCACCTCCTCCCTTCTCCATGCCGATTCTAGCGGCAACGTCCACGCACAGTGTCATCATTGTCCTTGCACATGCCCATCGCAACACATCTGCCCCCTCCGACCATTGCTTCCTTGCAGTCGTCACTGCAGGTTAGGTTGAGATCACGCACACCGTCGTCGTCGACTACATCGACGCCCTTATGCGAGGGCTCCTCCGTCGGCCAATGACGATCCTCTCCTCTCTTGTATGTGAGTTGTCGTCGTTGTGAGTAGTCAAGGTCAGATCTCATGCCGACTCAGGCCTCCAGGCCATTGGCACCATACACCCCTTGCGGTGCTCCGTGTCGGTTCCACCCCCTTCTGGCTGTTGCCTCCAGCAACAGTCATCGGCATACCCATGAGCTCCACTGGCCTTATAGCGCCACTGCCACTACCCCTCTTCTTGTCACCACTGACTGCCTTCTCCGACATGTCTACAACAACCTTCAACGTCTCTACAACCGACTCCAGCACCGCTACCATCACTGTCGCCGCCTCAAGGCAGATCTGATCACTGCTGTGTTTCGCCCTTCACATCACTATTATTATTGGGAGTTGTTGGTATTATCGTCATGTGAGCCGTTATTGGGATTCGACCTTCTAGCCGCTGGGATATTTTAGCCTGTGTGTCGTTGTCATATTTCGGCCTTCATGTTGCCCTTTGGATCTATGTTGCACCTGACTCACCCTCAGATCTAGCGCCTCAGCTGACTCATATTCATCTACCCTTCAAGGCCATGACAACTCGATTAGCGTCATGACCATCTCACCGATCCACTAGAGGGTGCTCTTTTGGGTCAGGGTATGTCATCGTACTTATTCTTTATTCATTTTATTATTCTACCATTATCATGTTCTTATATATTCGTGGGATCTGCCTCGAGTATCTGGGTGTCAGAGATGGGAGCAACCCAGTCGTTGTCTGTAGATAGTGTTGACTAGAGACCTTCTAACAACTTGGTCAATATAAAAGATAGCTCATCATACCTTCCCCCTCTAGGGCATGGCGACTTGGTCAACATTCCAACCATATTATACCGACAGTTGCGTCTTCTCAGCTTCTAGACAGGATCAATGGGGAAGAATGTAAAATATGAGAATTAAATAAAAAAAAGTATTATTGGAGAAATAATCTTATAAAAAAATTTAAAAATTTTTAGATTTTTTTTAAAATTTATTCCGATCTTGGATGAGATATTTTAAGAGGTAGATTTATTAGGCTAAGAAAAAGATGGGTTGGAATATCAATTAAGTTGGGATTTGATTGATTTTATTAATCTAAGATTATAAGTAATTAACCTAAGCTATATATATAAAAATCTAAGTCTTTATCTCATTCCTTTTTCCATTTCTCTCCTGATCCCTAAGTCGTCGACCACTTCATTACACAAGCGTAATGCCACCGCCACACCAGTTGCCCACAAGCTCACCACCGAAGCCTCTCTTCCTCTCCAACGTACCTCACCACCACTGACATCTAGTTGTGACATTTCCTCCTTTTTTCCACCTTTGATTTGAAGCCAATTGCCACGCCATCGGATCGTTGCGAGCACAAGCATCGCCACCCTTCGTTGACCAACCAACCGTTGCTACCTCTCCTCTACACCAACTCACCTCTGCAGCAGACACCGCTAGGCCTCTCCTCAGTAGCCATCGGACTATCCTATGACTGTCCGATCCTGACTTCAAATTTCACTGAAACCCTGGGTCGGACAAACGCCTAATATTCCCTTAACCGAAAACGCGCCCTCACTGGATCTCTCCTCCAGTTGCTTACCTTTACTTGCCATTTTGGACTTAGTTGATCTTGATTTTTTGATCCATCAGGTCTTCCTGCCATATGCCTAATCTGGACTTCAGCTGATAGTTTGGTCTTCCCTGACCTAACTATCTAGTCCCCTCTGACTCAGTTGGACTTCCTGCCAATTGTCTGGTCCTTTTGACCCAACTAGACTTCAGCCTGGTATGTGGTCCTTATCAAGTCTTTCAGTCCTGTACATTTGGTAATAATGTTAGACAACACAACATCTAACTTTAATATATTTGTCATTTATCAAAACATAAGTCAATTATTGGTGCTAACTTCACCAACAGTATAAAATATTATCACTAGGAGGTACTATCTAATCTGTTGAACAAGTATACCTCTAAGGCGTGATAAAAAGAGTCGGGGCTCCATTCTCTTTGGCTCAAGGGTGACCCCGTAAAGAAGGAGAAAGAAATAGGAGCTAACTAATGGAGGGGGGTGTGGAAATACTCGTATATGGTTTGAAAGAACTCAAGCATGGGAAAATGAAGGTTGTTGGATAGCTGGCTATAGAAGAAGGTGGTGAAACTTGTCGGTGGTAGGTGTGGACGTTGATCCAGCCTTGACATCCAGATTTTGTGGTACATAGTGACACCAAAGGTCAACCTTATCTCTTCTTGGTCATCTTTGGAAAAAGTTGATTTCATCGACTCGTACTAGGAGCTTGACAGTTCTCCAACGACCATTATCCCAACAGTAACAGAAGAAAAGGAGGATGGAAATGGGACTTACGACAGTGAAAGAAGTAGGAGTCTCGCAGCTGAAGGAGAGCAGCATAGGGAAACACAAATGAAGGTGATGAAAGCAACGTCACCTCTCTAAACCTAATATACTTATGCTTGCTTGGCTATGACTGTCAGATTCTGAATCCAAAAAGGTGGAATGGCTTTTAGACTATCAGATTGAGCACGTGGATCAACACAATCCGATTAATTATGAAGATTCGGATGACTCCTCGATCACCTCAGTCATTTAAATTACATTGATAGATATGACCTTGAAATGATATCATTGCAAGGATCTTGTCAATTAGAGTGGCATATGCACCTCAAAAACTGAGGTTGATAGAGCATGGTTGACCAACGCCTTGAAGGGGCTAAAAGCATATTGATATGACAACTCCATCCCGCCACACCACAACAATCTAGTCAGTCGGGCTCACCCTTCTTTCAATTAAATTCGATGGGAAGACTTGTGATGTGGAGAGTATCAACACCTTTCACGTATACCTAGAGGGTTAATATTCATGTTGAGATGAGGTCAAGTCAAGTTTGGTCAACGGTGGACCTAAGACGGGTGACAGGATGAATAACGTGGGACCCCTAAAGTCGGGGTCAAAGTTAAGAAAGTTGATTGGTGTGACGGTCAAAGTTAAGGAGGGGTCAACACTTACGGCTAGCACGGTCACATGTGTTGACTGAGTGGTATAACCAATCAGACCTTTGGTCCGATCGGATCCCAAGTTCCGCAGGTTCGATTGAACCCCAAGCTGTATTAGGCAATTCAGAGTTGAGTCATCTTGGTCTAATTGAATATGCTAGGTGTACGGCCTGACCGAACTCTTTGGCCGAGAGGAGGACGAATCCTCAAGAGGGTCATCATTCCTTAGTCAACCCGACCCCGTTGGCAAATGAGGTCCGATCGGATAATAGAGGAGACTCAGTTGGTGTACCATCAAAGCGCACATCAACCCAACAACCTAATATTCCTTTTTAATATTTTGTGTAACGGTTGTTAGAAAATTAAGGGAATATTCCTTTTGCAGTCTTTACAATGGAAATTTCTACCCTACAAAGCATAGAAGTGATGGGTCTATTTTCGAAAAGGTGTCAGAATGTTAGAATCATTAGTCCTTGTTTGAAAATACATCGATATTTGCACATAAAGAAAAAGTAACACTATATAAGAAGTTTCCTCCCAAAGGCGCATGTACACAATATTATGCACTCAAAACCTACTCTTCTTTTTTACTGTTCACTACATTCCATTCCCTCTCGACCACTTGTTTGACTTGAGAGTTGAAGTACATGCACTAAGAATCCCTCCCTGACTCGGTTGTTGACACTTTTTTCCCCTCTACGTTCTTTTTTGACACGCATGATCATTCGATGTCTTTTGCTTCCAGCTTAAAGTCTTCTCATAGTCAACATCAAACCACCTACCTAGCACACCATCTTTCCCGATTTCAGACAGGATTAACGGGTATCTTTCTAATTCATCTTGACTCGACCGATTCCTTCATATACTCCATTTGGCTTGGTCGATTCCTTTAGATACTCCATTCGACTTGACTTGACTGAATCTTTCAATTACTCCATTCAACTTGGCAATATCGGTCTCTTTCGGGTCAACCACTCGACTCAACCAAGAGTGGATCCGAGACGAGAAGTTCCACCATTCGGCTCGACCATGTCGATCCTTTCCGTTCGACCACTCTGCTCAAGCGAGAGTGAACCCAAAATGAGAAGTTCCACCACTCAATTCGGTCATGCCCAGCCGTCTTAGGTATATCAGGCCTTCGATACCAAGAGTGTGGTCCATATGAGAGGTAGGGGTTAACAGAACATGGGATGACATGACCCATATGGGTGCGTTTGGTTCAAGTTATCATGTATAACCTTGGTTATGTGATTACCAGGTAATCACATAACTAAGGTTATGGGGAATAAAACATAACCAAATGTTGTTTGGTTCAATCTAGATAATGCAACAAAAATATGTTCATTTGAAGGTTTTAATGAATAACCTAGTTTAGTATTTTACTAGATTACCCTTATTAATGAATAACCTAGTTTAGTTACAAAACCAACTATACATAATAATAATAATAATAATAATAATAATAATAATATTATTATTATTATTATTATTATTATTATTATTATTATTTAAACTCGGTTATATTTTACTATATTTTCATGTTTTTTTATTTATATATATATTTTTATTTTTTTTATGTTTTTTAATTAATTTATTTATTTTTATTTTTTAAGTTTTTTTTTATTTTTTTTACTTTTTTATTTTTTATTTTTAGGTTTTTTTATTTTTTAGGGTTTTTTATTATTTTTTATTTTTTAAATTTTTTATGTTTTTTATATTTTTTTTATGTTTTTTGTATTTTTTAAAATTTTTTAATGTTTTTTCTATTTTTTTTAAATTTTTTTTAATGTTTTTTCTATTTTGTAAAAGTTTTTTTTTACCATTTTAAATTTTTTTATTATTTTATATTTTTTTACAATTTTTTTTATTTTTTTTTTATATTTTTCATTTTTTTCTTTACATTTTATTTTTTTCACGTTTTTCTTTTATCCGAGGGTATTTTAAGTAAAAAAAATCGATAACCCCGGAATCAAGAAAACCTCAGTTTTCTGAGGTTTTCTGATTCCTGATTGCATGTCCCTTTTGCTGACGTGTCGGGCATGGAACATTACTCGGGAATCATCGATTACCTAAACCAAACAGAGTTTTTATTGATAACCTTGGATGGATAACCAAGGTTATCAAGGATAACCTTCAACCAAACGCACCCATAGAATATGTGATGACATGAGTAACATATCATGGTATGACAGGACCCACATTTATATGATGCATTCTAAACTTGTACCAAAGGTTCCATCAATTGGGGTATAGAAACTTAAAGAAGTTAAACTTGCCAATATCTAATGCATGTTGCTTAAACTTGGACCCCCTTTTTACTTAAAGATATTAAACTTGCCATGTTGCTAAAGGATATTCCAAAATCTTGATCCTTACTCACACTTGTCAATATCTAATGCATCATGGAAGAAGTTATAATTGTTTTTGTCTTTGACTAGTTACTACTCACTCAAAGGTAGAATGATTATATTATGGAAGTTGATGAAGGCTATCTAAAATAGCTTAAATTGTGATTGTTTGAAGAATAATTTGGGTACTTTCTCATGTAGTCAATCTTTTTTTTTTAAATAGTTAAACTATATAGAGTTTCACAAAATATTTGATCTTACCAAGATCCCAAGTTGGTCATTTTTACACACATTATATAGAAAACTTAGTTCTTTACTTCAATTTAGTTGTCACCATCAGTTTGAGAAATATCTCAAGAAACTTAGTTGATAAAAATCTTTGTCAATATAATTTTTTTTGTTAACTGATGCTAAATTTGTTTACTCATGCAAATCAAATACCATTTAGACTCTTTGAGGTGGCGTATGTTTGCAATTCAACTACTTTCTTGATCCAAGTTTTCTTTCTATCACTCAAAACATTATCAGTAATGTCAAAAGACAAGTAAAAAACTCATATATATATATATAACAATTAATAAGCACATGAAAAATGATAAGTATAGATATATTGTTTAATAAACAATGAAGCCTAATGCTTACAGAGAAAGATTTTATTTGGATTCCATGTAGGAATTCTTTCCTTCAGTCATCATGGCAAACTCAAGCCTCAATTAAATTGACGTTCATAATTCTTTCAATAATTAATGAAAATACTTACAAGACAATGTTTTAAGAGAATTTGTATTTCATTTATCTTTAACTTGTGTCTTATTAGATAAAGATTCAAGGACAAATTATAGAATGATACTTTATATGTTTCTCGTTTGGTATGATTTTTAATCTTTTAAATTATATTTATTAGGTTTATATTTTCATTGTATAATTTACTTATACAAATTTATTGATCGTATTTGTAGGTGACAGGTACTTGGATTTTGCATATGATGGTTGAAGATGGTTGATAGTAAATTAGTTGAGTTTTTATTTTATAAGACTTTGTTAGCTTTAAAAATCAATGATTTGTTAGGATTAAGTTAGCATTGGATTCAATACTTTTACATTAGTATTGAATTTGTACTTTTGTGATGATGGGATGAATTGTGATGATATGGTGAATGAATTAGATATTTTGGATATAAAATGTTTCTATTCTTATTGTGGTGAATTGTGATGATAGTTAAATTGTGATGATGTATAACTTTTTCTATTACGTGATGAATGTTTTGTATTCTTAATAAATATTAGTAATTTATTGTGGTGTATTCTAAATGTTTCTATTTAATGCTTTTATAAAATATTATAATTGATATTTAATAATGTCATTATTGATTATATAAGATGACAGTTTAAAATACTCTTATAAATTATCATTACTAACATATTTTATTGTCCTTATATAAAAATTTAAAACATTATAATTGTCAATATAAATTAGTTTAGATGACATTTATATTTGTCCTTATTTAGATAATAAAAAGGCATGCATAAATGTTCATGAAATATTTTTTTCCTAACATTTTCGATTGTAATTATATTCCTATAATTAAGACACTTTTAAAGTTAGTATAAATATTTTATAATGACATTATATAAATGTCAGGAATACTAGAGGATCTATGCTAACACCGCATTTCAATACATTTTTTTGATGGTGTTATCATAGCTTTAGTGTCACTAAAAATATACTATAAGGATATTTATGTGTGTCCTTAAAAATCTTAATTCTAGTAGTGGAGGTAGTGAAATATATATTAAAAGGTAATTCATCTTAAAAAAGAGTCATGCGTACATAAAATCCTCAAAATTTCCTGTTCGTCTTTAACACTTCTTCTTACTGCCTGATTTGAAGGTTGGAGTGATTTAGTTAGGACATCCGACCTCCATTCTAATTTTCTTTTAAATTTTGCAAGAAATCAAAGATCTTCCCCTACACTAGTTGCCTCCATCAATACCATGATTTCAATCAGCCCGATTTTTCCCCTGCACTAGGTGACTTCATCAATACCGGAGACAGTTGTTTGGTGATTGATCCGTCGATGGTCTCCGACAAGGACGGACGGTCTCACGCAGCAACAACATACATAACAAATTTATAAATAAAAGTCTTTCACCCTATTAATACATATAAATATAAAGGGTTCGTCTGAACTGTCAAACTGCTCACGCAGCAGCATCTTACGTAACAAAATTGTAAATTGTGTATACAGAGGTTGAGTGAAAGAACACAAGGCAACAAAGGATCACTGAGCCCATGCATGCCTGCCTCCCTCCACGTTCGTCTGCCAAACCCTGTCAGATTTCTTCATCAACTCCAATATTGATACCAAATTATTCAAACGCCCTTTGATTACTACTATTATACAAATGATTTTCATTCACCCTCGAATTTCTGAAAGAAAAATATTGTTTAGTTTCAAAAACTATTTTATTTCGTTTCCTTCCATTTATCGAAACGTCGAAAGCTGAGATAAGTGAAAAGATTTGGGGCGAAATGGAATTGTCTCAGCCCAATGATCCTTCACTGATTACCATAAACAAGACGCATAGCACGACAGAAACAGAGGACGTAGTTTCTAATTGACAGCCACATTGTCGTCGGCGGTGCCGCCGAGCATCATCTGTCGGACGGCGTTGGCGTACTCGAGTAGCTTGTCGATCGGAGGGATCGTCTCCCTCACCTCCCTCTGCTCCTCGAAGTCCCTCAGCCAGGCGTGGAAGCGCGGGAACGCCTCGGGGTCCACCAGCTTCACTTCCATCGCCTCCTCGAAGACGGCGAGCCAGTAGGAGCCGCAGCCGAGGACGACGTCGAGGAGCCCAATCTCGTCGCCGCCGAAGAACCGCCTCCCCTCGAACGCGCCGCCTCCGCCCATCTCTCTCTCCAGCAGCTTCAGGTTCTGATGCACCTGTTCGACGGCGGCCTTCCGTCCGTCCCCGGGGCAGGAGGAGAAGACGGCGGCGACGGAGGGGGCGAGCTTGTCGTCGGCGAAGTGGGACCAGAAGCGGGCGGCGGCGCGGTCGCAGGGGTCGGAGGGGAGGAGAAGGCGCCCGCGGGGCCACGTCTCGTCCAGGTACTGGAGGATGACGACGGAGTGGAGGACGGCGCGGCCGCGGTGGAGGAGGACGGGGAGGCTCCCGTAGACTGGGTTGTGGAGGAGAACGGCGGGGGAAGGGCGGAGGGGGTCTTCTTCCTGGTACTCGAAGGGCAACCCCTTGAGCTTGAGGGCGAGCTGGACGCGGTGGGTGTGGGAGTCGGCCCAGGAGCCGAGCAGCTCGAGATCGAAGGCGGTCGGAGGTTGCTGATCCATGAACCGATGAACGATGGAGCTGGAGATGGAGATTGTGGCTCTTCGACCCTTCTTTATACACTATCAAACCAAGATTGAATTGATCTTCGGCTCTGGGATTGCACGTGGAGTGAGTCAGGTGGTGGAGCAGGGGCTTGTCAGGGAAGGCATGCAGGAGCGCGGAGGGAGTCCATTGAAGTGTGTGTTCTGTTCTGTGGTAATTAGGGGTGTGTCTGTACTCGGGCCCGCATAAAGGACAGTAAGCGGGTGCATCATGAGGTCATCATGCACCTCCCATTCAAAGTCAACTTGAATTCTAAGCACGCATGGCGTTCAGGCGCATTTACAATTAGCCAGGTACGGACGGAAGAAGAGAATCCGAGGCAATCTGGCAAATTAATGTGGTGGGGCGACGCAATTGTATGTGATCATGAACCTGAGACACATTCCTTTGGACTCCGCCATGATTACGTGTCGGTACCAAAATTACGTGTAAAGCGTCACATCCCAGGCTGTCTTTGTTTAAACTCAACTTAATCAAGGAATAGTAAAAAACATATTTTTTTAATTTGTTATTAAAAGAGGTTTTTTTATGTTTTACCTGTTATAACATCTATTTTGAGGATTTATAAAATTTTTAAAGAAGTTTGTAAACTAATGGACGTGATGTTTGAGGTTCTTGTTTTAAGAACCATAGTGAAAATTTTAAAATTAATCTTTTTAAAATTGAGAATGTGGGGTCAGGTTAAAAGAAACATTAACTAAAAATTATACGATATTAAATAATAATAATAATAATAATAACTAAAATGTGTTATTTAATAAATGTGAAGTTTTTTATGATAATGATGAGACTAATAAATTTTTATATATTTGGTGTGATATCAAGATATATTAAAATTTAAAATATATATTTATAATTCTAACGGTTAAAGATGTCCTAAAATCATAACTGCTATGCAGTATGTCATAATTTCTACATAATAGTTAATTTTATAACTATTATTTATAACCGCTATTAGATGATATCTAGTACAATATGATATAATACCATTCGACGAACACCTTTTACTGGGTATTTTTTAAAGAGTAATATTAAATTGGCTAAAATCTTATTAGTAAAAATATATTTTTAAGATTATTATTAAGGATGTCCAAATAAAATTATTTTTTATATTAATAATTAATTATAATTTAAATGACATATATTATAATTTATTTTCTAACGGATCTAACCTAACAAGATTTATCATTTTTAAAATTATTTTTTTAAAGAGTTATTTTAGCTTGGCTTACTGCGCACGTCAGTGTTTCGTGCGTGCATCGGTGCATGGCACAGTGGCGTTAGCTTTACCGCACGCACAATTCACAAAACTCCTCAGCCTCACCGCAAACAGCAATGGCCACTGGCAGTCCTCCACTGTCCGACTGCAGGAGCTGTTCTACTGGGAGACGATAGACGGTGCGACTCAGGCCAGAGTACTAGTTAGAGATCCACGCAGGGATGTGCAGTGGTACACGCATGTGGACTCGGGGTAGCCCTAAGTCAGTCACAAAGGTCTGCAGGACTCACATGGATCACAGGGCTCAAGGAGTCGAAAGGGTTAAGCCAAATGATAACACAGAAGGAAAAAATTGACTAGATTTATGGGGTGGTACAATCTGAGCTGTCTTCTTTGTGTTTTGTCACTGTCCGAATGTCTCTCTTTTAATGGGGTTGTGTGTACATTTGGGAAAAGGATGAGGAGAAAAAGGTGGGGGAGGAATAAGGGGAAGATGTAACTCATCATGGATGGGGATGAAAACTTTGAGACAACAAAGGAATGTTAGTCTATGAGATTTATTGTTTCAAATTTGAAAACAAACTTCATTGTCTTTCTTGTCTTTGTTTGAGAACCTCAATAGGAAGCTCTTCTTCCATGGTAAATTTGAGAAGCTTGACAACAGCTTTTGATTGTAGATCGACTACAACATAAGTGGAACCAAGTTTGTCAACAGCCTTAAGTAACATCTCCACCCTACAAGTACTCAGACCATACACCGGAGTTGACGCGAAGTCGATGCAGCCTCAACTCAGTAGCTCAGACTCGGCTCCGATGGACTTCCTTGATGCTCCTTCTCGCCTCCTGATTCTTCTGAAATACTGATAGAAGGCCTTCCTTGTGCAACACTCAGGCGCAGAGGTCGACCTTCAACCTCCTGTATCATTGTCAAAATTGACTCTTTCACCATATGACAATTGGATTTGCCCTATGAAAACACACATCACCCACCCTGCTTAAGGCTATCCATCTTACCCTATTACCTAAAGATGTGATAGAGATGAAGCAAGAATTTTGCGCCCTAGGCAGTCCTAACCTTGCCATGCTTCTTGCCTAATCTCTCTGTGCCCATTAGCTTCACGTGAACAAGTACAAAAACTATATACACCCTCCTAAATGAGAAATATTTTGGCATGGAATGGGTTCCATCCTA
This sequence comes from Zingiber officinale, assembly GCF_018446385.1. NCBI lineage: Eukaryota > Viridiplantae > Streptophyta > Magnoliopsida > Zingiberales > Zingiberaceae > Zingiber > Zingiber officinale. Next base: position 23,569,808 of record NC_055988.1, read on the forward strand.
ATTCAATATGATAGCAACCCTAGACCTATAGATTTAAGTGATGACAGACACGAGGAGACCTATTGAAGTTAGGATGCTCCATGCTCATTACTAATACGGCCATTGATTTTGAAATGGAATGTGCTCCATCACAATTCAACATCATTAGTGACGATGGACATGAGGAGACTATTGAAGCTAGGATGTTCCATGCTCATTACTAATATGAATATTGATTTTGAAATGGAATGTTCTCCACCCGATCAACATCTAAGTGATGACGGATATGAGGGAACCTATTGAAGCTAGGATGTTTCTATGCTCATTACTAATACGATCATTGATGTTGAAATGGAATGTGCTCCACCCCAATTCAACACCATACATCTAAGTATGATGGACATGAGGAGATCTATTGAAGCTAGGATGCTCCATGCTCATTACTAATGCGATCATTGATTTTGAAATGGAATGTGCTCCACCCCAGTTCAACGTCATATATATAAGTGACGACAGACAAGAGGAGATCTATTGAAGCTAGGATGCTCCATGCTCATTACTAAAGCTATCATTGATTTTGAAATGGAATGTGATCCACCCTGGTTCAACATCATACATCCAAGTGACGACGGACATGAGGATACCTATTGAAGCTAGGATGCTCCATGCTCATCACAAATACGATCATTGATTTTGAAATGGAATGTGCTCCACCCCAATTCAACATCATACATTTAAGTGATGACGGACATGAGGAGACTTTATTGCAGCTAGGATGCTCCATGCTCATTAGTAATACGATCATTGATTTTGAAATGGAATGTGCTCCACCCCAATTCAACATCAATGCAGAGGAAAATGATGGAATGTAAAATTCCTGCCCAAATCTTGAACCCCTTTCTACCCAAATTTCACCCTTCTTTATACAGTAAACAAAATAACAGGAAGCAAAAGAATATGGAATCATACCACTCCGTTCATAGCCTCAATTGCAGCTTGGCAATCCTCATCAGACGCGAAGGTGACAAATCCAAATCCCCTTGACTGACCCGTATTGCGATCGAAGATGACCTTAGCGCCCAGCAGGCCCCGCTGGGAAGCGAATGCGTCCCAGAGAGCCTGCGAGGTGAGATTCCATCCGAGGTTGCCGGCGTAGACCTTGTAAGGGCTGTCGACGTAGCCGCGAGACCGCATTCTCTGGCCAAGCACTTCCCTCTCCGCTCCTCTAGGCACCTCCGGGAAGTTCACCTTCACCTTCCGGCCGCCCGCTAACTGCGTTCATCATTCGCATCAATATCGATATCCAGAAGAAGTAAACATCGAGAAGGAACAGAAATTGCAATTCGACTCACGGAGCCATCGAACATTCGGATGGCCTCCTCGGCCTCCCCGACGCTGGCCATAGTCACGAATGCGAACCCACGGCTGCGATCCGTGACCCGATCGTACACTACCTGAAGCGGATTCCGCATAGAGAAGAAGGATTAGGTCAATGCCTAAATTAGTTAGGCACGGCGAGTGACGGAGAGGAAAGGCGCAGTAGGAACCTCGACAGCGTCGACAGTGCCGGCCTCGCTGAAGATTTCGGCAAGCTGGTCGCCGGTCATGGAGTAGGGTAGGTTTCCGACATAAAGCCGCCCGACGTCCTGCTGAAGGGATCCGGATCTCGAGCTAGCTCTTGACTTACTCAACACTTGCTCCTGCTCTTCCTCCTCTTCTTCAAGTAGTCCTCCGTAGTCCTCCTCGTCGCTGGAGAAGGAAGCAGCGGCCGCGGCGGAGGCGGAGATGTGGGGCAGCGACGAGAAGAAGGAGAGGGAAGGGAGGGGAAATAGGAGGGCTTTCCGGATCGAGGATGACGACAGAGGTGGGGGAAGAGGGTGTCGACGGCGATGGTTCTGCGGCAGGGAATGGGAGGAAAGGGCCGGGAGGCCGTGGACGGAGCAGCGGAGGCAAGTTGCGGTGGTCATTCTTTCGGGGGCTAAACTTAAGCGCCGGCGGAGCAGCACAGCATTCTTATCGTCTATGGATCGTGGGCGAATTACAGGCCCACGGCCCTTCTGAGTGATCCCAGCCACCCATCAGAACGACGCACGAATCGTGATCGCAGCCATCCATTAGAGCCATCCATTAAGCTCGCGCTTCCAACGGAGGAGACAGAGACGACGGCGGCGGCTTCCCCCTTCCATTAGGTTCATTGTTGTCTTCGACGGCCCTGCGATCCGTGAAATCTCCAGAAGAAACCTCTTCCGGTTGTTCGAAGGGTTCCTCCTAGTTGTCAGAGCCCTTTCACTCTCCATTGGCTTTATGATCTAAGTTCTCGACATCGGTCTCTTGTTCCTCCGGAGGGTCGTCGCCGCATTCCTCTATGGCATCTGCGACGCCTCCAATTGCATCCCCCTTAGTAGATCGCTCAACCCTCGTCTGCAGGAGTTGTTGATTGGCACTTCGTTTGCGTCTCCAGCGTATTCGCACTCACCTCCGATCTGGGCTAGGTGCCCGCGCAGCTCGTCGATGATGGCATTCGCCTCTACAAACTCCCTCCCCCGGACAACACAAGCATCGAAGCAGTTGCATACACCTCGGACGTTGCCACCGCCGTCGCCAATTGCGCCATCGGCACGGAGGTCGCCGTCACAAACTCTGACAAACCGCCCAGATGTGGAAATGCCTAGAAAAAGAGAAAGGGTACCTGGACGGACAAAAAACACGAATTCGACTGCGACTCCTCTCTAACTGGATGGGCTGAGAAGGGGGCGAAGGCTGGGAGACCAACGCTAGAAAAAAAAAAAAAAAAAATGGAACTATAGCAAGTCCACGGATATGGCGGATGGTAAATATAAATACATAATTGAAAGCGCATAGTTAGGCCATTAACTCCAGATAATAACACTCCGAGAATCAAACCCTGGACCTTTCGACCACGAAATCATGCACTCCCAGCTGTACTACGTCCTGAGAAACAACGCTAGAGCATTGCTTAGTAGTATCTCTAAAATTTAAAATAAATCATCTATTATATTAAATTTAAATTATTATTGTTCACTACACTCTACAGTTATTTTAAAAATTTTATTATCTTTATTTATTATTATTTTTTTCTCTTTTTTATTTTTTATTATTTTAATTATTTATTATCTCTATATATGTAATATCTACTTTTTCTCCCTCGTCACCACCATGCCGCCTCCATACTACTCTCAGTTAAGCTCCGACAACCCCACAACAACTCTCCCTATCTTTCCCTGTGTTTCATTACCAGCACGACCGCTTGTTGTTCTCTCTGCACACAAGCTTCGCTATTGCTATCGAGTTCATCGGAATGGACACCACCATTGGAGTCTTTGCACACCACTAGAGCCAATGTCACTTTGACACACCGCCGGCGAAAGAAAGTCACGAGTAGCCGTTGGTATTAGGGATAAAATTGAAACAACATATGGCTGAGTTCCCTTCCCCTTCCTTATATTCCAATCGGAGTATAAGAAATTGTGTTGATTCCTTAGCATATAAGTGTAAAAATTACTCTGCTCTCTCCTTCCCCTATGTAACTCACTCCATCCCAAATAAGGGGTTAAAATTCTCCTTCCCTTTTCCTTACCTCCTCCCAAGAAGAGCTTAATAAGTTGATGTGACAAATAGCAATGCATGGAAGACCAAACGATTTCAATTTTGTATATCACTGTTCACTCTTCCACCTCATTAATATGGAAGGTAAGCCGGTTCGATACCACATAAAATTTTCATCCATAATCAAAATAAATCAAAAAAATATTCACGATGATCTATCTAAACGACTAGTATTTTTAGGGTTATCATCACAAAAATTACTACAGTAGACTGAAACTAGAATTCAAACCCTAGTTAACCCCAGCTACCAATTTTATATCTTACTTTTGGAATATAAGGTGAAACCGTCATTTTAATAACCCAACCCACTCTCTTTATAAGGGAATAAATTATAAGGACATTTATCATAGCACAATAATTTATTAAAAATGGCCCCACTAGTACAAATATCAACGGCTAATTAATTTATAGGAAGCTATGAAAAAAAGATAAATCCATTATCTTAAGATTTTCTTAGTTTTGATCCATAAATATAAAGAAAGGTAAATATAGATACATAGACATTAGATACATGAGATCTTATCATTACACTAGAGACATCATACCTCCACGAATTTCAAACACATGAGATCTTATCATTACGCAAAGATATCACAACCCCATTGTTTTGCGCTATACTCTGAGACTTATGAGAAACTATGAAACTTACTATAAATGGGGTATTAGTTGAATAATTTTTATTTTATATCTAAATTGGTCAACCTTTAAATCTTATATCAATTATGATAAACTACTTCGATATGTAAAAATTTTATAATTTTTTCAGAAAAAAATATTATCGAATTTAAGGGGGTGTTTGGTTGATGGGTTTAGGAATGAGGGAATTGAATGATAGTAAAAGATAGTGTTAGAATTGTGAGTTTGAGAATGACATTTTGGGAATGATTACTAGATTTATGGGAATCAACCAAACCCATATAACTTGATGGATTTCATTTCCATTCCTATTCCCATTCCACCTTACTATCAAACTCATATCCATAGTCATTCCCATCATTTAACCAAACACCCCCTAAATGTATCGAATCTAAACGAATATTTAGACAATTTCAAAAAATTCAACGATGTCCCAAATATATTTGGATGAGAGCTGTTTCCCACCTCCCCTAATATCCTCACCTCTCGACCCCACCTAATTCTTTACCTTTATATCCTTTCCGTATTCTCACATTCATGTTTTTTTTTAAGTTTTGTTTCTTTTGTTTTTATTGGTTTTGTTCTTTTTTAATCAATTTTGTTATCCATTTTTTTTTATCAATTTTATTCTTTTTGAATAATTTATTTTTTATTATATGTTTATAATCTTTTATTTATTGTTTAGTTGTAGATTTTAGGAGTTATTATTTATAAAAAATTTTAAAAGTATAAAAATTTTAAAAACGACATAGCACATACGGTGAGCACATAATATCTCTCGTGTAATAGTTATGGATTGATTCTCAGGCTCGAATAATTTTTTTTTCAAATGAAGAGTACATATAATAATACATAAAAAAAAATGCACGAAAATATATATATGTCAAGGATTGGAAGGGGGATAATTTAAAGGGAGATGAGTGTTTTGACATGTGTTAAGGATGTGGGTAATTTAAAAATAGTGAGAAGGCTTACGAATATTTTTTTTTTCAAATGAAAAGTACATGTAATAATACATAAAAAAAAAATACACAAAAATATATATGTCAAGGGTTGGAAGGGGGATAATTTAAAGGGAAATGAGTGTTTTGACATGTGTTAAGGATGTTGGTAATTTAAAGATAGTGAGAAGTTCTGACATGTATCATATGTCAAGAATTAGAGGAGGTAATTTTAAGAGAGGGGAGGTTCTGACATGTATTAAGTGTTGAATAAGGATAATTTAAGTGTCGAATTAGGAAAGTAATTTAAAGAAAGGAAGAGATTCTGACTATTGTAAAAATTATATAAAATAAAAAAATTTGATAAAAATATTAATAAAATTGATTAAAAAAATAAAACTAAATAAAAATTAAATAAAATTGGGAAAAAATAGGAGTATAAAATAAAAAAATTGATGAAAAAAATAAAAAATAAAACTAAATAAATTTTTTTTAAAAAAAAGTAAACTAAAGAAGTTAGGGGTATAAAGATTATTTATATGGGAGATAAAATCTAAAAAGGGAGGTGGGCTATGTGAAAGGAGGTGGGAGAATAAATTTATAAAACTTAAATTAAAATTTAAAAATATATAAGTATTGATGAAAATAATAATAAACAAATTTAATTAAAAAAATAAATCTAAATAAAAATTAAATAGAATTAAAAAATAAAAGTAAATAAAAATTAAATAAAATAAAAAAAATTATATAAGTATATGAAAAAATAATAAATAAAATTAATTTAAACAATAAAATAAATAAAAATTAAATAAAATTGAAAAAAATAAAGAAAAAAATAGGTAGAAATGGTATTTGACAGGGAGAGAGAGAGAAGGGGAGGAGTCAGACAGTAGAGATCCTTTGATCCATAAATTGTAAATCAAGGGATGATCCCTTGCATGAGGATCCTTGATTTGGATAGACTCCACTTTTAAATATGTGGGGTCCATCTAAATTAAGGATTTTAAAAAATGGATCATCCTCTAATTCGTAATTTGCGGATTAGAAAATTCATCCTCAGAGTCAGAGAGGAGAGGAGGGAGGGGGGGAAGCAATTCACTATTTGGATACATAGATGGTAACCCATCAATTTATTTGTCAATCAGAATTTTTATGACTGGTAAAAAAAAATGAAAACATAGATCTTCATTAATTCAAAATTCATACAAATAAATTTCATAATCACATGAAATAAGTACTTGATTTTTTTTTTTTTAATTTTGTTTGAGATCTTTTCAATAACTTTTTTTATAATTCATGTCGGTTAGTTTCTTCAAGAGATTTCATTATTTAAATATTGTTTAACATTGTTATAACTTCTTAAAAACTAAAAAGACTTTTGGAATAACATTGGATAGAAAAACACTTAATGCATTAAAAAATATCTATCTTAACTTCTTTTATATTCATAATTTATTGTTCCGGGCTCTCACTAACTTCATCATTTTCAATAAATTTTAGATTATTAATTTTTACTATTCTTAATTATGATTATGACAATAAAATTTATATACTCTTAAGGTTTCTGTAGTTAATCAATTAAATATTTAGTTCAAAAATCTATTTTTTTTATGTAGATTATAAACTATTGCTTTTATGGAATAACCTCAAACAGATAGTTCCTCAAATTAAGTTTCCTATTCACAACTCGTAGTTTTTGGAACTAATTTACTCGGAACCTCATTTATCAAGTACATTATTATTTTTAATGCATAATACCATAACGACTTAGGTGGTTATGAATTATTTATCATAATCCTGGCCATATTGTATCAATTAATGTGTTGTTACTATTGCAATCGATCTCTAATCAAATTGATTAAGTTAATCAAGCTTGAGCTAACTCGTATTGAGTGTTGATATTTGAATAAATGAGAGGCATTAAGTAGGTTAAGATTGATCGAATACTTAACGATGGAAAAGTTCAATAGGAAATTGACAAGAGAAAATTCTAAGTATATCATGGTTGATAGACATTTGGTGATTGAAAGTCGTCCAACAAAGAGTTGACACAAGATCAGAAGTCTCAGTGCATCATAGTTGACCAAACACTTGGCTTGCAAAGGAAATTCAAAGTGAGTCATTACTTATATGGAGGAATGGATACTTGGCACGAGAAGAGAAGTCCAAGTGAGTCATGGTAGATTGGGCACTTGATGATCGGAAGTGTCACAGAGAAGTTAGTATATGGAAAGTTCAAGTGGGTCAACGGTTGAACAAACACTTGGTAATGAGAAAAGTCTCTAGAAAGTTGACAAGGCATGAAGTCCAAATGGATCATGAAGGATTGGATACTTGACATATGTGTGAAGTTCTAGCAGGTCAATATTGACCGGATGCTAGACAATGAAGAGTCTTGGTAGGTTGTGGTCAACCAGATATTAGGCAATGACGAAGTCCCAACTAGTCAAGATTGATCGGATGTTGTCTGAAAGAAGTCATAGTAAGTTAAGATCAATCCGAATGATCGAATGTCGGAAAGGTTAAATAGAGGTAGCAATCAATTGTCAGAAAGTAACAATCAATTGCTGAAACAAAAACTCCAAATTCAGAATTTTAGGGATTAAGAGGGGTTTGATGCATGATCAATCAATTGATGAGGTTTATTAATCGATTGATAGGCTAGCAATTGATTGCTAAAGATAATAATTGATTGTTGGCATTGTAGCAACAAATATAATGGTTGCAACTCAACTGCTCATCTACCAATCAATTGTTGGCATTGTCGCAACAAGCAAAATGGTTGCAACTCAATTTCTCGGTCCAACTACTCATCTATCAATCGATTGCTCAATTTCAACAATTGATTGTTGGCACTATAGCAACAAATAGAATAGTTGTAACTCAACTGTCAGGTTCAACTATTTGGCTATCAATCAATTGCTAGGTCTAGCAGTGCAGTAGCTATAGTAAGTGTTGTAATTGATTGCTATTCCGTAGCAATCAATTAGTAGACACATCAATCGATTGCTAGTGTTTATCAATTGATTGCTAAGGTAAGTTGAATCGTTAAGCTGACAGGTTAAACAAAGATCAAATTCATAAAGGAACAATCAACTAGTGGATCTTGGCAATTGATTTTTAGGGCGAAAATTAGCCCGACAATAAACCTATAAAAGAGGGTTTTGAGGAGTTTAAAGGCGTCAATTCTTGGGGGTTTGAGGGTGAAGTGCTGCTATATTTCTGGACCAACAATCAAAAGCAAGATTCTTGTAACATAGTCACTTTCATTGTATATGCTTTTATATTCTTGGTTGTATTTGTTGCAAAAAAGGTTGTAAGAAATTTCTTCACCTCTAGAAGGTATCCAATAAGGAGAAGATTAGTGGTGGTAGTCATTAGAACAACGCCTCAGACATAGCTACCTTGGAAGGCGATGAATCAAGTAAAATCAATTGTCTTTGTGCTTGTATTATTGTTTCATTTTCAATGCATATTAACATTTTATAGATGAACATAAGATTGAGTCAACACGATTAAAGTTTATTAACCCATCCACCCCTCTAACTCACACTGGTCCTAACAATTACACTTTTCTATTACATCATTTTGTTGAGATATGTATAACATAGTTTTGTTAGTACAATCAACCTCAAGTTAAGATTGACCTAGTTGACCTAGCTCGAGTTGACTAGAGTTGAAATTTGATGTTTGATCAATATACTAATTTGATGTCAGAAGTTTAATAGATTTAGCACAAGAAGTCAAGTAGGTCAAGGTTAATTGAATACTTGGCTAGAAGTCGGAAGTCCAATGGGAAGTTGGCAAGAGAAAATTCTAAATAGTCAAGGTTGACTAGACACTTGATAATTGGAAGTCCAAAGGAAAGTTGACAATAAAAAGTCTAAGTGGGTTAAAGTTGACCATACACTTGGTGATTAGAAGTTCAATGAGAAATTGATAAGAGGAAAGTCTAAGTGCGTCATGGAGGACCGAATAATTGGCATGAGTGAGGAAGTCCTCCTAGGTTAAAGTTGATTAAATGCTAGACAACATTGATGTCCTGATAAGTTGAGGTCAACCAGATACTAGACAACGATGGAATCGCAATAGGTTAAGGTTAATATGTTATTGAGTAATGAAAAGTCTTAACAAGTCAAGGGTGACCAGATGTTGAGCAAAAAAAAAGTCTTAATGGATTGAGATTAATTAGATACCAAGAAAGACATGAATTCAACCTTGGAAAAGCTTAAATCAAGGTTAGTAATCGATTATCAAGAAATGTCAATCGATTGACAAACCCTAAACTCAGAATTTCGACTTTATTTCTTAACCAATTGATCAATATGCAATCGCAATCAATTTAAGCAATCAATTAGTAGTTTATTTCGGATGAGTAGAATGTTCCCAAATTAACTTGCCCAGGTAGTCGGTTGGTGCATTTGATTATTCAGGTAAAAATAGTCATTCTATAGGTTTAAATGGTCAAAATTAACATGATAATCGATTGGTGAGTAAGACCAATCGATTGATAGGTTGAAATTAGCGTAAACAAGGTTCTGAAGTGAAGTGTTGATGCATTTTTGGATCAATAAGAGGTATTTCCAAGCAACAAGAAAGCATCCAAAGCAAGTTCCTCATTGTAAAGTCATTTTCAATTTCATTTTTCTTTGTATTCATTTTCTTGTTGTGTTCTTGTAAGAACATGTTGTAAGAGGTTCTTCGCCTTCGAAATGTATTAGTAAAGGAGAAGTTTATAGTGGAGGAAGATCACTAGGAGTAGGCATTGGATTAGTCGTCTTAGAGACGGATACCAAATAAATCCCGAAGTTGTGCATGTGGTGTCGATATTGATTCAAGTTTCCACTGCACATTCAAACAAAGAGCACGAGATCAAAATGAGAAGAGATTTGAGCTATTTACTCCCCCCCCCCCCTCCCTCGCAAGGTCCTAACAAGTATATTATGCACATATACCATATCTTTCAAGAAATTTTGTAATGGATTTGGATACTATCCTATTTCATCATATTTTTCATAATATTCAACACCTCTATTGACATTATAAAATTTTTTTATCTAATTGTCTTTCAACCTCATTAATATATACTTCAAAAGCATTTACTACTTAGATTCTTCATTAAACAAATAGATATACATATAATGTGAAAAATATCAATGAAGGTGATAAAATACTTTTTCCATCAAATGATGAAGTATTAAAAGGTTTACACATATCATGTATAATTACAAAAAGTTGACTACTTCTTGTGGCTCCTTTCTTATTTTGTCTAGCTTATTTTTGTTAGGAGATTGTTGGTGAAATCACCCCTGGGTCAAGGTTGATCAATTTGACTAAACTCGAGTAGATTCGAGCTTTAGTTTCGATGTTTAGACAATATGTGAGAAGAGGTCAAGTGTGAAAGAGAAGTCAACTAGGTCATAGAAGACCAGATACTTGACTAAAAAAGTCCTAACTAAATGTCAGGTAAGGGAAAAGTTCTAACTGTGGTTAGACAAATGAAAGTCCAAGTGGGTCAAAGAGGACTACACGTTAGCAAAGAAAAAAGTCCAAGTGGGATAAAGAGGACCGCACATTGGTAAAAGGAAGTTATAACTGCGAATAGGTAAAAAAAAATCCAAGTGGATCAAGGAGGACCGTATGTTGGCAAATAAAAGTTCAAGTAGATATGGGAGGACCACATGTTGGCAAGAAGAATTCCTAACTATGGTTAGGTAAGAGAAAAATTCAAGTGGGTCAAGGAGGATTGCACTTGGAAATCGAAAGTCCAACGAGAAGTTGGCACGAGATGGAAAGTCCAAGTCCGTTAAAGGTTGACCGGATACTTGGTGAGAAAGTCCCAATAAGTCACGGTTGATCGGATGTTTGGGAAGGGAACTCTAGACTTGGATCAAGCGAGTTAGGATTGGGCATTCAATTAAGTAACTAATTGGCACTAACCTACCTAATTGATTAGGCCAAGCCTAATCGATTGGTCCAATCAATTAGGGCGGCTTTTCTTGCAGAACAGAAGGTGGCATAATCGATTGGGCAATCGATTCTGGCCATCCTAATCGATTGAGGCAATTGATTAAGAGATGTTTTTGTTGCAAGAGAGGAAATCGATTGAAGCAATCGATTAAGACTTCTTAATCGATTGAACTAATCGATCAAGGTCTTTCATGAGAGAACAAAGAGTTAGGGAATCGATTGGATAATCAATTAAGGCTTTCTGAATCGATTGGGATGATTCGCCAATCGATTAGGGTTTGAAAAAGAACCATTTTGCAGGTGTACGAATGGTTAGATGATATGACAATTGATTAGGACAAAGTTGAATCGATTGGGAGACATTAAGTGAACTCAAGAAATTTCACAAAGGTTGGAAGGTAATGCTTACACATTTCTTGGTCGCCGGTTCTTGGGTGTTTAGGAGAACAAGTGTTGTTGTATTTTCCACCACTAAGAGTCTATTCCAAGTAAGAAGAAAGCAAGCTAAGCAAAGGTTCATGTTGTAAAGTCATTTTCGATTTCTTTGTAACTTATTTTGTGTTTCTTGCTTGCATTTCTTGTATTCAAGCTTATACGAGGTTTCTTCACCTCTGGATTATTTTCAAGAATGAGTGTTTTTCATAGTGGAGTGTGTGCACCGTAAGTAGAATTAAATGAAACTACTAAATCAAGATTTTGGGGGCAACTTATCAAAATGGATATTCTAACTCATGGATGCTTACTTTAGTTCATAAATGGACCGTTGAAACTTGCATACTTTATTCATGTTAACAGATATGAAACCTTGGAATTGTATCATATACACGTCCTCAAGCAAGTTTCCATTAAGAAAAAATATTTTCACATTCATTTGTCATATATCATAATCATGATGAGCTGATATAGCCAAGAGTATCTGAATGGATTTAAGCATGATTACAGGTGAGAATGTTTTGTCATATTCAATGTCTTTCCTTTGATAATAGTCTTTCACCACCAATCTTATTTTGTAGGTAATTACATTACCATCCATGTTAGTTTTCTTCTTGAAAAACCACTTATACCCTATAGGCATAATGCTTTCAGGTGGTTCCATCAAATTTTAAACTTAGTTTTCGTACATGGAATTCATTTCCGACTTCATGGCTGTAAGCCACTTATCCTTCTCTAAACTATTTGGAGGTTCTTCATAATCAATAGGTTCATCATCCTCAATGAGTAATACGTCATTCAATTCTCTTATAAGAGATCCATATCTCTCAGGAATATTATGTGTCCTACTTGATCTACGAGGAGATTGTATCATAATCGGTTATTGTTCTTGACTAGGCATCTCATTAGTGTTTATTGAAGTCTCTTGAACTTCATCAAGTTCAACTATACTCTTATTTGCTTCCTGCAAAAGAAAACTCTTTCTCTAGGAATGTAGCATGCCTTGAAACAAACACCTTTTGTTCCAAGGGGTGAAAGAATTTGTAACCCTTAGTTTCCTTAGGGTATCCAATAAATAAATACTTATCAGACTTAGCGTCAAGTTTATTTGATACAGTCCTCTTCACGTAAGCAGGATATCCCCATATCTTTAAATAAGATATGAGGAATTTCTTACTAGTTTATACCTCATATGGAGTACTTGAGATTGCTTTCGTTGGGACTCTGTTTAGTAAGTAAACAGCTGTTATGAGTACATAACCCTAAAAAGTTTTGAGAACATTTCATGATCTATCATGGACCTAACCATATCCAACAGGGTTTGATTATACCTTTCTGATACACTATTATATTATGGCGTATAATGCAGAGTCTATTGAGACAATACTATTGTCCCTTAGATAATCTTGAAACTCTTTGCTTAAATACCATATCGATCAGATCGAAGTATCTTAATACTTTAACCAAGTTGTTTCTCTACTTTATTTCTGAATTCTCTAAACTTTTCAAAGGTTTCAAACTTGTGTTTCACTAGATACACATACCCATAACGAGAGTGATTATCAATGAAAGTAACGAAGTAGCTATAACCTCCTAATGCGTGAATTGACATTGGCCCATATACATCGGTATGTATAAGCCCAAGTAACTCATCAACTCGTTCACCCTTTCCAAAAAAGATAACTTTGTCATCTTACCTTTTAAACATAAATCACATGTATTACATATATCTAATTTAAATGATTCAAGAACTGTAATCTTTTGTAATTCAGACATGTGCTTCTTGCTTATATGACCAAGGTGATAATGCTACTAATAAGAGATTAATTGATTATCTATTCGAACACGTTTATTGCTCATTTTAATATTGAATATATCACCAGATATATTTAGCACATAGATTGTTGGTGCAACCTTAGGTCAAGGCTGACCTGGTTGACCCGACTCGAGTTGACCTGACTCGAGTTGTATTTTGATGTTTGACAATACCAGAAGAGTTGTATTTTGATGGGAGATTGTTGGTGCAACCTTAGGTCAAGGTTGACCTGGTTGACCCGAGGTGAGTTGACCTGACTCAGAAAAGTCCAAGTATGGAGACTTGGCACGGAGGAGTCCAAGTTTGGAAGCTTGGCACATGGAAGTCGGAGAGGGCTCGGTAGCTCGTTCTCCGAACTGTGGTCAGAGAGGGCTCGGGAGCTCGTTCTCTGGACCGGATGGAAGTCGGAGAGGGCTCGGTAGCTCGTTCTCCGAACTGTGGTTAGAGAGGGCTCGGTAGCTCGTTCTCTGGACCGGATGTGGAAAGTCCTGGTGAGTGAAGCCAGGCAGTGGGAAAGTCCTGGTGAGTAAAGCCAGGCAGTGGGAAAGTCCTGGTGAGTGAAGCCAGGCAGTTGGAAAGTCCTAGTGAGTGAAGCCAGGTGAAAACCCTAGTGAGTGAAGCTAGGTGAAAGTCCTGGTGAGTGAAGCCGGGCAAGGGAAAATCCAGATGGATCAAGGGTGATCGGACATCTGGTGTTGAGAAGGTCAAGTAGGTCAAGGGAGTGACCGGATACTTGACACGAAGAGAAAAGTCCAAGTGGGTCAAAGGGATTGACCGGACACTTGGTAGGGAGCCTTAGCAGGTCAAGGGAGTGACCAGATGCTAAGCATGAGATACCAATAGGTCAAGGTTGACCGGATATTGTTTTGGAAGGTTTGGGACTTGGTTTGGGCAAAAACCAAGCTCTGGATCGATCTGGGGACCGATCCAGTGATACGGCTGATCGGTCTGGTGACCGATCAGTAATCAAACAGAATGCTTCTGTGGATTATCTGATCGGTCTGAAGACCGATCAGGAAGCAAACAGAAGAGAAGAAGGAGAAAGGCTGATCGGTCAAAGGGACCGATCAGACCCCTCCTGGACCGATCAGGACATAGCCTGATCGGTCCCCAAGACCGATCAGGACCCTTGTGGACCGATCAGGATGAAGCCTGATCGGTCCACATCCTAGCCGTTGCCTAGCAACGGCTAGTTTCTTCTGTGTCTTCTTTGCAGGTTATAAAAGGGGTTGAGGAGCTACTGTTCTGAGGTTACTTCTTCCTTCTTGCCCTTGCTTCTTGCTGCACTTGAGCTTTGCTAAGCTCTCTGCTTCGTGAAGCTTCGTGTGAGCTTCCCCGGCTGGTCAGCTGCTGCTGTTCTTCTGTGAAGTTGCTGCTTCATCAACGGAAACCAGTCGAAGGCAAGCGTGTTTGTTTTTACATTCATATCGTTGCTTCTTCTTGTATTTCTTGTACACTCTGATCTTGCTGTTGCAAGAAAGTATTGTGGCGAGGTTTCTCCACCCACAAGGAGTATTTATTAGCCGGTTCTCCGGGGACTCATCCACCGACGGATTGATAGGATTCGTCCACCTTACGGACACGCCGAGGAGTAGGAGTATCATCTCCGAACCTCGTTACATTGTCGAGTTCGAGTTTGAGGTTTGATCTTTCCTTTTTACGTTTCTATTTAGCTATTTCCGCTGCGCTAACCCTAATCGTAGGAAGAAACGGAATATTTGGGGTCGGCTATTCACACCCCCCTTCTCTAGCCGCGATCATCGATCCTAACAAGTGGTATCAGAGCAAAGGTTTTCTCTTCATCGGATTAACACCCAGGGAGCACGAGCTAGAGGATGGATCTACTCGGAGAAGATGTCACCATTCCACCCTTCTACGAATGCGGTGACTTCGCGTATTGGAAGGTAAGGATGAAGTACTTTCTTATGACTAACATAATGAATTGGTTTTGTGTACAAGAAGGTTTTACTCCTCCGGTGGATAAGGAAGGAAAACCTCTTGAGAAGAAGGAGTGGACCAGAGAACAAATTCACAAATCCGAAATCAACGAAGAGGTAACGAGAATAATTGAATTTTCATTGCCTACTAACATCTTGTGTAAGATAGGTTACAACAATGCCAAGGAATTATGGGATAACTTGGCCAAGTACCATGAGGAGAGCTCCACTTCAAATCATGAAGAGGAGACAAGTGAGTCATCAAGTAGCTCACATCATGGAGGAGAGGAATTAGAAGTTGAGGGTTACTCAACATCTAAGGACGAAGAGGAGGAGAGTTCTTCTTCAAGTTCGGAGCAAGAAGAAGAAGCTTCTACCTCCGAAAGGGATGAAGAAGAGAGCTCGCATCCACCCTCAACACTAGGTAACTCAAGCAATTTAAGTTCAATTAAATTACACATTATGTGCTTTGAGTGTAGGGAACATGGACATTACAAGAGTAAGTGTCCAAAGAGGGTAAGAAAGACGCTACCGGCGCCAAAGGTCAAGGAAGCCGGAGTCCCGAAACGTAAGGGCAAGGAGCACATCGTGTGCTTCCAATGCAAGCAAAGGGGACACTATAGGAGCCATTGTCCGAGGGGGAGGCAACCTCACAAGGGCAAGAGACCGGGCACATCGATAGGGGGAGCTAAGGCAAACCCTAAGGTAACCTCTAAGGTTCATTTTTGCAATTCTAATAAAATGCATGCTAGGAATTTTATTGCACTTGTCGATAATAACAAGCATGATAACCTTAGGAATCAATACATGTGCTTAGGAGCTAAACATGTGAGTCTAGATAAGGATAATTCTAGAAAGGCTAACCCTAGGATCAACTCATCTAAGGCTAAGGAAAACCTAGGTAGGAATCCCAAATCAACTAGACATATGCCTAGGAATGCCTCAAAGAACAATGACAAATTAAAACTTGAGGTATTAGAGAAGGAGAATCAAGTCTTGAGGTCAAGACTTGATACTTTGGAAAAGGCTCTTAAGAACTTGGAGAAGTCATCTCTAGGGTTTAAGGGTCAAAACCAATGTCCAAGGACAAGAAAGGTTTGGGTCACAAACCTAAGTCCCAAGTGGTCAAGCCCACTTATCATAATGTTCCATTCGATTATGGAACAAAATCTAGGGCTAGGAAGACCAACACCAAGGTCACAAGGGGAGTCACCCCTAGAGTTGATCTTGATGAGTCCCAAATGGCCAAGGCTTTAAAGCCTAAGAGGGTCATTAGGAGGGTTGCTAGGGAAGTTATCCCTAGTGAACATTTAGTGAACCCAATGAGCTCTAATAGGTATTGGGTTCCTAGGAACATCTTCTCTACCCCATAGATGGGTTAGAGAGTGTCAACTCCAATTAGAAGGGTAGTTAACCCAACTTTGAGGAAATTGACACTCAAGGAACATTTTCAAGGTTTTGTGAATCTTTGAAAATGAAATGGATTTATCATTTACTCCTTGAAGAGTAAATTGTGCCATATTTGAAAAAAATATATCGACTTTAATCTTTATTGGCACAAGTTAGGAAAACCTAGAGAAATACCAAGTTGGGGTCTTGGTACTCTCTTAGGAATTTAAGACAATCTAGGCCTTAATTAAAAAGATGCTATTCTTGAGGAAATATGAAATATGCCAATATTTGAGGATATACTTAATGATAAGTGGCATAAATTAATCAAGAAAAATAGGAATGCCAACTTAGGTTTGGGCATTTTCTTGAAGCACTTTGAGCAATCTAGGTTTAGATTTTAAGTTAGCTAAGGTGTTAAGGATACTTAGATAGGTAATCTAGGTATTTTATTTGTGCTAACTTACCATGGTTGTTTGCCATATGCCATGCCATGACATCATGTTTAACTTATTATCATTTGAAATGTCATGATCATGCTTAGGCTAATTATATGTCATGCTTATTTTAAGTTTTATACTTTATGCCATGACATCATGAAATTGGAACATGCTTCTATTTATGACATCATTTTATGCCATGTCATCATCTCTTGCATTAATAATCAATGAAATTGATTTAAGGATAAAAACACAATTTGATATTGAGATCAAATTGGTGTTTAGAAAATGCATGAGAACTTAGCCTAAGTTGACCTAAACCCATATCTCACATCAAAATTGACTTGGATGTGTTTGATATACTTTAGATGTGTGTGAGATATTAGGATGATGAGTTAGGATCAAGGTTCATAGCTCTTGTACCTAGATGAGCCTAATTCTAAATTAAGGATCATAGGGAAAGCATTTTTACAAGTCATGTACATTTAGCCCTAAGATTATGATCCTAAATTAAAAGGTTTAAAATCATTTTGAAATTGATTTGAAAAACCTTGATGAAGCCATTTTAGTGATAGCATTCATCATTGAACATTGTAATACAAAGTTGACTTAACTTTGAACTATTTCAAAATTTTTGAACTTTGTATCAAGATTTGAAAATGGAAGTTATTTTCATCGAAAATTATTTTTCCATGATAGTGTATGTTATGAGGAATGTATCCTTAAAATTTTACAATTTTTAAAATTTTCTGTGATTTTCTAGAGGTTTCTGAATTTCGGGAGAAGAAATCAGAAATCTGATATTAGACTTGTGGACCGATCAGGAGGTTGCCTGATCGGTCCAGGGGATGCTGGATCGGTAACTGTGACCGATCCAGGGAATCCCTGATCGGTCTGGTGACCGATCAGGGCGTGCCAAATGTTGATTTTTCGACTGTTTTGTCTGAAATTTTAGTTGGGAGTTGGTGTTTTGGATTTCTAAAGGTTTGAAACTCTCCAAGACATTGTTGGTGCAATGGTCAAGGGGGAGTTGACTTTTAGGGAGAGTTTTACCTATTAGTCAAGGGGAAGTTGACTTTTAGGGGGAGTTTTTACTCTAAAGACTTGAGTGATATGGGATTATCACTAAGTTGAGTGTTGACTCTAGTGTCAAGGGGGAAATTAAGAGTTTCAATGAAAGGTATGAGACTTTCATTAGGAAGAAACTCTTGACCTTGATTCACTCCTTTTTGATGTGTGTCAAAAAGGGGAAGAATGTCTAGAGAATGTTCAAGGAAGAACATTGGAGTTAGTGGGAGAGTTTGTTGATCACGACGAGTGAAGTTGTGAACAACAATAACTTACTCTTCAGGGGGAGAGTTTGTTGATGTGTGCCAATAGGGGGAGAATGAAGGGTTTAAGTTAGGCTTTCATTATCTAAGAAGGAGGTTGCCTTCTTAGAAGGAGAATGTAAGGTTGTAACTTATGTTTCATTATCTAGTGGCATGAGGAAAGTTGAGGCTATTGGATTAGCCTAACTTAAAAGGTATTGTCAAACATCAAAAAGGGGGAGATTGTTGGTGCAACCTTAGGTCAAGGCTGACCTGGTTGATCCGACTCGAGTTGACCTGACTCGAGTTGTATTTTGATGTTTGACAATACCAGAAGAGTTGTATTTTGATGGGAGATTGTTGGTGCAACCTTAGGTCAAGGTTGACCTGGTTGACCCGAGGTGAGTTGACCTGACTCGGAAAAGTCCAAGTATGGAGACTTGGCACGGAGGAGTCCAAGTTTGGAAGCTTGGCACATGGAAGTCGGAGAGGGCTCGGTAGCTCGTTCTCCGAACTGTGGTCAGAGAGGGCTCGGGAGCTCGTTCTCTGGACCGGATGGAAGTCGGAGAGGGCTCGGTAGCTCGTTCTCCGAACTGTGGTCAGAGAGGGCTCGGTAGCTCGTTCTCTGGACCGGATGTGGAAAGTCCTGGTGAGTGAAGCCAGGCAGTGGGAAAGTCCTGGTGAGTAAAGCCAGGCAGTGGGAAAGTCCTGGTGAGTGAAGCCAGGCAGTTGGAAAGTCCTAGTGAGTGAAGCCAGGTGAAAACCCTAGTGAGTGAAGCTAGGTGAAAGTCCTGGTGAGTGAAGCCGGGCAAGGGAAAATCCAGATGGATCAAGGGTGATCGGACATCTGGTGTTGAGAAGGTCAAGTAGGTCAAGGGAGTGACCGGATACTTGACACGAAGAGAAAAGTCCAAGTGGGTCAAAGGGATTGACCGGACACTTGGTAGGGAGCCTTAGCAGGTCAAGGGAGTGACCAGATGCTAAGCATGAGATACCAATAGGTCAAGGTTGACCGGATATTATTTTGGAAGGTTTGGGACTTGGTTTGGTCAAAAACCAAGCTCTGGATCGATCTGGGGACCGATCCAGTGATACGGCTGATCGGTCTGGTGACCGATCAGTAATCAAACAGAATGCTTCTGTGGATTATCTGATCGGTCTGAAGACCGATCAGGAAGCAAACAGAAGAGAAGAAGGAGAAAGGCTGATCGGTCAAAGGGACCGATCAGACCCCTCCTGGACCGATCAGGACCCTTGTGGAACGATCAGGATGAAGCCTGATCGGTCCACATCCTAGCCGTTGCCTAGCAACGGCTAGTTTCTTCTGTGTCTTCTTTGCAGGTTATAAAAGGGGTTGAGGAGCTACTGTTCTGAGGTTACTTCTTCCTTCTTGCCCTTGCTTCTTGCTGCACTTGAGCTTTGCTGAGCTCTCTGCTTCGTGAAGCTTCGTGTGAGCTTCCCCGGCTGGTCAGCTGCTGTTGTTCTTCTGTGAAGTTGCTGCTTCATCAACGGAAACCAGTCGAAGGCAAGCGTGTTTGTTTTTACATTCATATCGTTGCTTCTTCTTGTATTTCTTGTACACTCTGATCTTGCTGTTGCAAGAAAGTATTGTGGCGAGGTTTCTCCACCCACAAGGAGTATTTATTAGCCGGTTCTCCGGGGACTCATCCACCGACGGATTGATAGGATTCGTCCACCTTACGGACACGCCGAGGAGTAGGAGTATCATCTCCGAACCTCGTTACATTGTCGAGTTCGAGTTTGAGGTTTGATCTTTCCTTTTTACGTTTCTATTTAGCTATTTCCGCTGCGCTAACCCTAATCGTAGGAAGAAACGGAATATTTGGGGTCGGCTATTCACACCCCCCTTCTCTAGCCGCGATCATCGATCCTAACAAGTGGTATCAGAGCAAAGGTTTTCTCTTCATCGGATTAACACCCAGGGAGCACGAGCTAGAGGATGGATCTACTCGGAGAAGATGTCACCATTCCACCCTTCTACGAATGCGGTGACTTCGCGTATTGGAAGGTAAGGATGAAGTACTTTCTTATGACTAACATAATGAATTGGTTTTGTGTACAAGAAGGTTTTACTCCTCCGGTGGATAAGGAAGGAAAACCTCTTGAGAAGAAGGAGTGGACCAGAGAACAAATTCACAAATCCGAAATCAACGAAGAGGTAACGAGAATAATTGAATTTTCATTGCCTACTAACATCTTGTGTAAGATAGGTTACAACAATGCCAAGGAATTATGGGATAACTTGGCCAAGTACCATGAGGAGAGCTCCACTTCAAATCATGAAGAGGAGACAAGTGAGTCATCAAGTAGCTCACATCATGGAGGAGAGGAATTAGAAGTTGAGGGTTACTCAACATCTAAGGACGAAGAGGAGGAGAGTTCTTCTTCAAGTTCGGAGCAAGAAGAAGAAGCTTCTACCTCCGAAAGGGATGAAGAAGAGAGCTCGCATCCACCCTCAACACTAGGTAACTCAAGCAATTTAAGTTCAATTAAATTACACATTATGTGCTTTGAGTGTAGGGAACATGGACATTACAAGAGTAAGTGTCCGAAGAGGGTAAGAAAGACTCCACCGGCGCCAAAGGTCAAGGAAGCCGGAGTCCCGAAACGTAAGGGCAAGGAGCACATCGTGTGCTTCCAATGCAAGCAAAGGGGACACTATAGGAGCCATTGTCCGAGGGGGAGGCAACCTCACAAGGGCAAGAGACCGGGCACATCGATAGGGGGAGCTAAGGCAAACCCTAAGGTAACCTCTAAGGTTCATTTTTGCAATTCTAATAAAATGCATGCTAGGAATTTTATTGCACTTGTCGATAATAACAAGCATGATAACCTTAGGAATCAATACATGTGCTTAGGAGCTAAACATGTGAGTCTAGATAAGGATAATTCTAGAAAGGCTAACCCTAGGATCAACTCATCTAAGGCTAAGGAAAACCTAGGTAGGAATCCCAAATCAACTAGACATATGCCTAGGAATGCCTCAAAGAACAATGACAAATTAAAACTTGAGGTATTAGAGAAGGAGAATCAAGTCTTGAGGTCAAGACTTGATACTTTGGAAAAGGCTCTTAAGAACTTGGAGAAGTCATCTCTAGGGTTTAAGGGTCAAAAACCAATGTCCAAGGACAAGAAAGGTTTGGGTCACAAACCTAAGTCCCAAGTGGTCAAGCCCACTTATCATAATGTTCCATTCGATTATGGAACAAAATCTAGGGCTAGGAAGACCAACACCAAGGTCACAAGGGGAGTCACCCCTAGAGTTGATCTTGATGAGTCCCAAATGGCCAAGGCTTTAAAGCCTAAGAGGGTCATTAGGAGGGTTGCTAGGGAAGTTATCCCTAGTGAACATTTAGTGAACCCAATGAGCTCTAATAGGTATTGGGTTCCTAGGAACATCTTCTCTACCCCATAGATGGGTTAGAGAGTGTCAACTCCAATTAGAAGGGTAGTTAACCCAACTTTGAGGAAATTGACACTCAAGGAACATTTTCAAGGTTTTGTGAATCTTTGAAAATGAAATGGATTTATCATTTACTCCTTGAAGAGTAAATTGTGCCATATTTGAAAAAAAATATATATCGACTTTAATCTTTATTGGCACAAGTTAGGAAAACCTAGAGAAATACCAAGTTGGGGTCTTGGTACTCTCTTAGGAATTTAAGACAATCTAGGCCTTAATTAAAAAGATGCTATTCTTGAGGAAATATGAAATATGCCAATATTTGAGGATATACTTAATGATAAGTGGCATAAATTAATCAAGAAAAATAGGAATGCCAACTTAGGTTTGGGCATTTTCTTGAAGCACTTTGAGCAATCTAGGTTTAGATTTTAAGTTAGCTAAGGTGTTAAGGATACTTAGATAGGTAATCTAGGTATTTTATTTGTCCTAACTTACCATGGTTGTTTGCCATATGCCATGCCATGACATCATGTTTAACTTATTATCATTCGAAATGTCATGATCATGCTTAGGCTAATTATATGTCATGCTTATTTTAAGTTTTATACTTTATGCCATGACATCATGAAATTGGAACATGCTTCTATTTATAACATCATTTTATGCCATGTCATCATCTCTTGCATTAATAATCAATGAAATTGATTTAAGGATAAAAACACAATTTGATATTGAGATCAAATTGGTGTTTAGAAAATGCATGAGAACTTAGCCTAAGTTGACCTAAACCCATATCTCACATCAAAATTGACTTGGATGTGTTTGATATACTTTAGATGTGTGTGAGATATTAGGATGATGAGTTAGGATCAAGGTTCATAGCTCTTGTACCTAGATGAGCCTAATTCTAAATTAAGGATCATAGGGAAAGCATTTTTACAAGTCATGTACATTTAGCCCTAAGATTATGATCCTAAATTAAAAGGTTTAAAATCATTTTGAAATTGATTTGAAAAACCTTGATGAAGCCATTTTAGTGATAGCATTCATCATTGAACATTGTAATACAAAGTTGACTTAACTTTGAACTATTTCAAAATTTTTGAACTTTGTATCAAGATTTGAAAATGGAAGTTATTTTCATCGAAAATTATTTTTCCATGATAGTGTATGTTATGAGGAATGTATCCTTAAAATTTTACAATTTTTAAAATTTTCTGTGATTTTCTAGAGGTTTCTGAATTTCGGGAGAAGAAATCAGAAATCTGATATTAGACTTGTGGACCGATCAGGAGGTTGCCTGATCGGTCCAGGGGATGCTGGATCGGTAACTGTGACCGATCCAGGGAATCCCTGATCGGTCTGGTGACCGATCAGGGCGTGCCAAATGTTGATTTTTCGACTGTTTTGTCTGAAATTTTAGTTGGGAGTTGGTGTTTTGGATTTCTAAAGGTTTGAAACTCTCCAAGACATTGTTGGTGCAATGGTCAAGGGAGAGTTGACCTTTAGGGAGAGTTTTACCTATTAGTCAAGGGGAAGTTGACTTTTAGGGGGAGTTTTTACTCTAAAGACTTGAGTGATATGGGATTATCACTAAGTTGAGTGTTGACTCTAGTGTCAAGGGGGAAATTAAGAGTTTCAATGAAAGGTATGAGACTTTCATTAGGAAGAAACTCTTGACCTTGATTCACTCCTTTTTGATGTGTGTCAAAAAGGGGAAGAATGTCTAGAGAATGTTCAAGGAAGAACATTGGAGTTAGTGGGAGAGTTTGTTGATCACGACGAGTGAAGTTGTGAACAAAAATAACTTACTCTTCAGGGGGAGAGTTTGTTGATGTGTGCCAATAGGGGGAGAATGAAGGGTTTAAGTTAGGCTTTCATTATCTAAGAAGGAGGTTGCCTTCTTAGAAGGAGAATGTAAGGTTGTAACTTATGTTTCATTACCTAGTGGCATGAGGAAAGTTGAGGCTATTGGATTATCCTAACTTAAAAGGTATTGTCAAACATCAAAAAGGGGGAGATTGTTGGTGCAACCTTAGGTCAAGGCTGACCTGGTTGATCCGACTCAAGTTGACCTGACTCGAGTTGTATTTTGATGTTTGACAATACCAGAAGAGTTGTATTTTGATGGGAGATTGTTGGTGCAACCTTAGGTCAAGGTTGACCTGGTTGACCCGAGGTGAGTTGACCTGACTCGGAAAAGTCCAAGTATGGAGACTTGGCACGGAGGAGTCCAAGTTTGGAAGCTTGGCACATGGAAGTCGGAGAGGGCTCGGTAGCTCGTTCTCCGAACTGTGGTCAGAGAGGGCTCGGGAGCTCGTTCTCTGGACCGGATGGAAGTCGGAGAGGGCTCGGTAGCTCGTTCTCCGAACTGTGGTCAGAGAGGGCTCGGTAGCTCGTTCTCTGGACCGGATGTGGAAAGTCCTGGTGAGTGAAGCCAGGAGTGGGAAAGTCCTGGTGAGTAAAGCCAGGCAGTGGGAAAGTCCTGGTGAGTGAAGCCAGGCAGTTGGAAAGTCCTAGTGAGTGAAGCCAGGTGAAAACCCTAGTGAGTGAAGCTAGGTGAAAGTCCTGGTGAGTGAAGCCGGGCAAGGGAAAATCCAGATGGATCAAGGGTGATCGGACATCTGGTGTTGAGAAGGTCAAGTAGGTCAAGGGAGTGACCGGATACTTGACACGAAGAGAAAAGTCCAAGTGGGTCAAAGGGATTGACCGGACACTTGGTAGGGAGCCTTAGCAGGTCAAGGGAGTGACCAGATGCTAAGCATGAGATACCAATAGGTCAAGGTTGACCGGATATTATTTTGGAAGGTTTGGGACTTGGTTTGGTCAAAAACCAAGCTCTGGATCGATCTGGGGACCGATCCAGTGATACGGCTGATCGGTCTGGTGACCGATCAGTAATCAAACAGAATGCTTCTGTGGATTATCTGATCGGTCTGAAGACCGATCAAACAGAAGAGAAGAAGGAGAAAGGCTGATCGGTCAAAGGGACCGATCAGACCCCTCCTGGACCGATCAGGACATAGCCTGATCGGTCCCCAAGACCGATCAGGACCCTTGTGGACCGATCAGGATGAAGCCTGATCGGTCCACATCCTAGCCGTTGCCTAGCAACGGCTAGTTTCTTCTGTGTCTTCTTTGCAGGTTATAAAAGGGGTTGAGGAGCTACTGTTCTGAGGTTACTTCTTCCTTCTTGCCCTTGCTTCTTGCTGCACTTGAGCTTTGCTGAGCTCTCTGCTTCGTGAAGCTTCGTGTGAGCTTCCCCGGCTGGTCAGCTACTGCTGTTCTTCTGTGAAGTTGCTGCTTCATCAACGGAAACCAGTCGAAGGCAAGCGTGTTTGTTTTTACATTCATATCGTTGCTTCTTCTTGTATTTCTTGTACACTCTGATCTTGCTGTTGCAAGAAAGTATTGTGGCGAGGTTTCTCCACCCACAAGGAGTATTTATTAGCCGGTTCTCCGGGGACTCATCCACCGACGGATTGATAGGATTCGTCCACCTTACGGGCACGCCGAGGAGTAGGAGTATCATCTCCGAACCTCGTTACATTGTCGAGTTCGAGTTTGAGGTTTGATCTTTCCTTTTTACGTTTCTATTTAGCTATTTCCGTTGCGCTAACCCTAATCGTAGGAAGAAACGGAAGATTTGGGGTCGGCTATTCACACCCCCCCTCTCTAGCCGCGATCATCGATCCTAACATAGATGTCATTGCATAAAGTTCCAGTAGCATAAAGAACATCATTCAAAGTTATAAAACAATAATTGTTACTAAAAGTAAAATGGAAATCTTTTCTGTTTAAGCAAGAAATAGAAACAATGTTCTTTATTAATACAAGAACAAAATAATGATTATCCAGTTCTAAGACAAGTTCACTAGGAAGCTTTAACAAGTATGTTTCGATGGTGACTGCAGCAACCTTTGCTTCATTTTCAACTCGCAGACTTGATTCTCCCTTGATGAGTCTTTTGCTATTTCTTAGCCCTTGTATGTCATTACATATATATGAGTCACACCTAACATCTAAGTGTCTAAGGAAATAACACAACAATCAATGACAAAAATACTTGAAAAAGAGGGGGCATCGGATGTCTTATTCTTCTTCATGGACTCAAGATAAATCTTGCAGTTTCTTCACCAATATCCCATCTCGCCATAATGATGGCATGGGCCATTTTATGCTAGTTCTACTATCTTGGCCATTTTGCTCTTTCCCTTAGCCTGATATTTTAATTTTCTCTTAGAACCTTTCTTGGAGGAGTTTACTAACATTACAGTTTTCTATTCACCTTTAACAGAAGGCTCCATAATCTTGAGCATATTAATCATCTCGGGGATGGTCGATTCTAAATTGTTAATCCGATAGTTTATCACAAATTGTGAATGACTTTTTGGTAAACTATGTAGAATTAAGTCAATACTTAACTCATGATTCATCGTAAAATTAAGTAATGCTAAACGCTCGATGTAGCTGTTCATCTTTAGTATAAATTGTACTACAGACAAACCCTCCTGCATCTTTGAGAAAAAGATAAGCTTGGAGACCTCGAACCTTTCGGATCTAGCTTGATCATCAAATAGCTCACGAAGATAATAGACAATGTTATAATCATCCAAATGCTCATGTTGTTTCTGTAGTTTAGGAGTCATCATGGCTAGCATGATGCAACTTGTAAGTACAGAATCATCCTTATATTTCTGATGAGCCAACAATTAGTCTGCAGTTGCATCGGCATCAAGATTTGTGAGAAAAGGCTCATCAAGGACATAAGCTAGCTTCTCAGGTCCAAAATTGAACGCAGATTAACAGAAGCCATAATTAATAATTAACTTTAAAATATAAAAATGAGAATGTATTAGAAATATGATTTTATTTATATAAACAATTTACATGTAATAAATGTTGGTGCAATATCCCCTGGGCCAGGTTGACTAAGCTTGAGTTGGCTCAAGCTTGAGTGTTGATGTTTAGGTTTCAATGTTTGACAATATGTGGAGATTGCAGGTGCAATCATCCGATTGGGGAGATTGTTGGTGCAATTATCCTCTGGTCAAGGTTTGACCAATTTAATGTAAAGAAGAGTCAAGTAGGTCAATATTGACTAGATACTTGACTGGTAAAGCCCTAACTGGAGGTTAGGCAAAGGTAAGTCCTGGTGAGTGAAGCCAGGTAGTTGAAAATTCTTGTGAGTGAAGTCAAGTGAAAGACCTAGTGGGTAAAGCTAGGCAGTTGAAAATCCTAGTGAGTGAAGCCAGGTGAAAGACCTAGTGAGTGAAACTAGGCAGACGAAAGTCTCGGTGAGTGAAGCCGGGCAGTGAGAAAATCCTAGTGAGTGAAACTAGGTGAAATTCCTGGTGAGTGAAGCCAGGCAGATGAAAAGTCCTGGTAAGTGAAGCCAGACAGATGGAAGGCCCCAGTGAGTGAAGTTAGATAGATGGAAAGACCTGGTGAGTGAAGCCATGCACGAGAAAATCTAGATGGGTCAAGGGTGACCGGACATCTTATAGAAGTCCAAGTGTGTCATGGAGGACCAGCCACTTGGCATAAGACGGTAAGTCCAAGTGGGTCAAGGTTGACCGGACACTTGGTGAAGAAGTCCCAACAGGTCAAGGTTGACCGGATGCTAGGCACGAGGAGTTCCAACAGGTCACGGTTGACTAGATGTTGGATTTGGGGTTTCTTGAGCTTGAGTTAAGCAAGTTAAGGGTGGTCAATCAATCAGTTGATCGATTGGATCAAAGCCCAATCGATCAGCCGATCGATTGGGAGAATGCTGCTATAAATAGCAATCCAATCGATCGGTCGATCAATTGGGAGTGTTTATGGCGTAAACAGAAGCCTCCCCAATCAATCAGTTGATCGATTGGGCACTCCCAATCGATCAATCGATCGATTGGGGACTGGAAATCATGTGTGACACTAGAAAGCTGAATCAATCGGTCGATCGATTCAGGCTTTTCCAGCGAATAGCACAGAGGCACTCTGAATCGATCAGTTGATCGATTCAAGCCTCCCCAATCAATTGGTCAATTGATTGGGATACAATAATTATGCAGGATATAGGTTTTGGATAGCCGAGATCGCTGGGATCTGACGTGGCAATCGATTGGGAGGAGCCCTAATCGATTGGAAGCCCTAGAAGCGCAGATATAAAGGCGACGAAGTGTTCAAACGTGGTAATCCTTCTTCTCGATCTTCTCCGATACTTCTCGTCAGTTCTTGGAAGCTCTTGGGGATAAATGTTGGTGCACTTCCAAGGTTCAAGAGGCAACTACAAACAACAAGTGAGCAAAAAGAGAGTTTTTCATTTTTATTCATTGTATTTTTTTTTCTTGTGTTGAGTTGTTGTATGTGTGAGTGTTGTATGAGTCTTCTTCACCTCTGGCAGTTACCGAGGAGAGTTTTATTAGTGGAGTGAGCGTCATGTGTGGATCCTTGGATTAGTCACCTCTTTTTGAGATGGATACCAAGTAAATCCTCTTGTTAGCATTGTGAGTGTTTGCTTCAAGTTCTTTTCCGTTGCACATCATCATGAAGCATCAAGACAACGAACGCGACACGCTATTCACCTCCCCCCTTTAGCTACAAATCGACCCTAATAATAAAGCCCACTTATTTATTAAATTCAAATATCCTTATTTTGAATTCGAGAGATGGTAATCTCCAAGTGGGTTGATATCCACCATAGATAAGAACAACCTTGACTTTGGACAATAAGTCATTCTTAGCTTTAGCG
This sequence comes from Zingiber officinale, assembly GCF_018446385.1. NCBI lineage: Eukaryota > Viridiplantae > Streptophyta > Magnoliopsida > Zingiberales > Zingiberaceae > Zingiber > Zingiber officinale. The sequence continues at coordinate 23,598,448 of NC_055988.1, forward strand.
GTAGATAACAAATTTACCGATTATATATCGTTTATATGCAACTATCACATTATACTAGCAATTAATTGATTTTCACATAAACATCGGGTTGTTAATATATTAACAAGTATACATCAAATGCATATCACCCAACTTCACGTCTATCTACATTGATCATGGCTTTGTCACAACAAATCAACGCTTTAAGTTTAAAACCAATTCGTTAATCATAACATTGAATCTTGATAGTTTGAATATATTTAATTTCAAGTTGAGTTTGACTTTGGCTAACAACTCAAACAAGAACTTAAACTTTGATTCTTACTATATTTACGGAAGGTGTAGGTTTTAGTATTATATAAGGGATTTGGTCTCATCTACATCGTGTAAATATTCTATCTACATGATATTATACGCATGACATAAATGATGACATGACACATCACATGCATGATATAGATGATGATATGACACATCGCACGTATGACATAGCATAACACATCACACATACCGCAAGATCTAATCATATCGCACACATGACAAAATCTAATCATGTGATAATTACTGCATCCACATGGCATACAATAGCATGAATGATCCTGTTCGAGCTCTGAGTCGACGGACGCTGGGGACGTGGCGCTCTCCGCTGTCCTTTGGTGTTGAGGTGGACCTCTGGCGAACCTGCAAAGAAGCCGAGCCGGGAGGGGTTTCCCGGCGACGACCCTCCGACGCTCAAGTCAGGCAACGAAGAAGCAGAGTAACATTACTGTGGCTACAGTGATCAAGATTGCATACCTTCGTCGAAGTCTGGGGGTCCTTATATAGGACCCCGAAGAGGCACGAGCACACTTCTCGATGCGTGCACGTTTCCCCAAACATACCTTAGTAGGGGTGTGTCAGAAAAGCATGCCTGACGCGAGCATATCCCGGATGTGACGGTGGAAGCTTCCACCGTACGATACTCTGTCCACTCCGGCTGCCGACCATGTTGTTTGTCGGCGGCAGGTGTCTCGAGGATGAAGTTACCAGTTGTCCTTTTTGTCTCCTAGCGCTCTTACTTGTTCCCGGGCCGAGCAGACCAGCCGCTTGGCGCTCATGGCCTCCTGGGAGGCTCTGCTCATGTGCTCGGATGGAATTACGTCTTATTGTCCTGCGGCTCAGCCGAGCGGCCTGTCCGCTTGACCCATAGCCTCTTTTACCTTGAGCATCAGAAACCCGACCCCTGGTCGAGTTGTCTTCCGTCCTGTCCGGGTGACCCTTGGCCGGATGTCCGATCGGCCCGCCACTCCGCTCGACACAACCTCTGGCCGCTCGGCACAACCTTGGGATTCCCCCTCTTGACCATTGACCTCCACGTGTCGTTGACCTCCCGCCAACGAGTGATCCTTCGTCCTTACCACCGGATCAATGAATATGACATAGATTTAAATATGTTATAAGTCTTTTTTAGAAATAAAAAATGTTATAAAGATTTATCTAATTAAATTAGAAAAGTAATTCCTAAATTTAATTATCATATCTCATTTAGAATGTTTCTATCAATCAAAAATATTTAATTATTTTAGAAACAAATTTTAAATTAATTTTCTTACAATTTAAGAAATAAATAATTAATATTTTTTATTTACTATAGAATAATTCAAATTAGGATTTTTGTGATTTTTCAATTTTTTTCTAAATTTAGTATTTCCTAATAATTTACAAAAATTGTCAAAAATAGAATATTTTAATAGATCCAAAAATATCAAAAAAGATAATTTCTATAATTTAATTCAAAATATCTTAAATCTGAATTTTTAAAGAATTTTGAAATCTTTCTAAATTTAGTATTACCTAACAAATTAAGAAAAATTTTTAAAAATGGAATATTTCTTAAAATTCTAGAAAATTTGAGAAATAATAATTTCTAAATTAAAAGAATATTTCTAAATTTAATTTTTAAAAATTATTTTATAAACTTTTCAAAAGTAGAATTTCCTAACAATTTAGGAAACATATAAAAATAGAAAATTCTTAATAATTTCAGAAAAATCTTAAAAATTAATTACAACACTAATTAGAAATCATAAAATAATTTTATGATCATGCTGAAGCACGATCAGACTCTGATACCACTGTTGAGATATGCTTGATGCGATGTATGCTAAAAATACATTTCATAAATATGTACAGCGGAAGACTTAATGATAAATAAACTAATTTATTACATTATATACACCACACGCATGCAAGATACAATCACGTAGAAAAGATCATAATATAAAACGAAATCAACTAACAATTATTCTAGGTATACCTTATGGATGACATGTAATGAGAAGGGCATCGACCTTTTGTAATGTTATCGAACCTTGCCTCTATTCATATTCATGAGTCATGACGATCTCTTCAAGACAACTCCAAGAGAACAAGCTTCAACTTTGGAAGGTACTAGCCACCGGCCAAGAAGGATCAAGAAGAGGAAGAAGAAGCAAAAGGAAGATCTTCTTCCTTTGGGTGGCTCACGGCAATAAGAGGAGACCCTCTTGTTGTGGTCGGCAGCAAGAGAGAGGAAGAGGGAGAGGGAGAGAGAGGTATTGAGTTTAGGTTTCCAAAACCTAATTAAACCAATAATAAATTATGTGTTAATTCTCTCTTAACCATATCAATATATGTTCTCTTTAATGAGTTAGATTAGAAAGCTCAAATCCAATACATTACGCCTTAACAAAAAATTAGCCAATTAACCCCTTGGTTTGTTTCACAATTAAATCAAGTTGATTCATGGCTAAACTAAATTGGTTCATGACTAAACCAAATAGGGTCCAACTCTTTAATAGGAGATGTGGCTCATCCGAGCTTCCATTCCAATAAATATTTTCATATTTGTCTTATGTATGATCTAATTAAACATTTATCTCTTGATCTAAGAATCTTATTCTCTAACTTATTTTACGTCTTTTAGAGACTCGTAGTGCGTGTAACTCAATAGGTTTTCGATTTATCTTAGCCATCCATTATTAATTACTTAATTATGGAACGATCATGAGTGACACCTAGTAGTATATCATGATCCCCAATTAATCGAAAAATCACATTTGATCTCAGAACTAATTCTAAACCCTTCAATAATTACAGTGAGTTGCGTCTCGTTCCTTTCACTCATCTTATGCCCACTTGATTTAGGACATAGTCTATATGTTTGCTCCCACTAGGCTAACTACATCACTCCTAGCACAAATAATACTTTATTGTTCTATGGATTTAAATTACTCATACACATGTACAAGAGTCTCATACTCTTAACATATGATGCTTTAGCCAAATACTTTGAGTAACAATCCTAATGAGTGGTTATAGGGTATACGTCTCATCGCAAGGAGTGGTGAATCCTCTATGGACTATCCAAATACCTTCAAGCACTTTGACTTATACCCAATCATCTCTGGTCCACACCTCCAAGAGATGTTTGCTTAAGATGTCAAAGTATATATCTCCATGACCAAGATGACTTGTATATCTCAAGTCAAAGGAAACTTGCACCGGAGCTGTAGTAAGAACTTCATAGACATATTCATATATGTAGAGAACCATATGAAGTCTTACAGCAAGTCACTCCAATGAATTAGTTACCATAACTAATATCCACGTTTAACTATTGACACCCCAATATCTCCCGCTAATGAGAAATAGTTGCTTGGTCGTACCAAGGAATATAGCTCATGCTAGTCTTATAGAATTGATGATGTTCGAATGCACTAATATGATGACTAGGAAAATTTCAATACGTTCATAATTACACATATAGAGATAATCACAAGTTGTGATCTAATCATAAATTCTCTCATACTATAAATTATATTATAAACATTCAGTAAATGAGTTTAAGACTATTCAAACATATAATGTATACTCAAATAGTTAATTTATATTTACCAAATAAATAGTAAAATCATAAAGTGATTGCTTTAGGACATCACTCAAAATATAACAACTCCAAATGAACAACAACTCACATTGATGTGAGTTGCCGATTGGTTGCTTTGAGTTGTCGGTTGCTCCAACATGAACAACAACTCATGTTCACAATAGCGAGCTTTCCAAGCTCCAAATAGCGACAACAAACATTGTTGCCGCCATTTGATTTGTACTGCAGGATTACAAGTGTCGTCGGATATAAATTTCTATAGTGGAGACATAACTCATAACTTAGCCAAGTCGCCTTGAGGATAACTCAGCATGGATATGAGTAGAGCCAAGCTTTGTTAAGCTTGCTCATTAATTCCAAAAGAGTCTAGCCTTGTGAGACTGGCAACGCTATCTATAATGTTTGATCACGAACTCGCAAGTATAATTAGTTGTCATAAAATTTTATTATACAGTTATGCTTGACACCTACATGTAGTCTAGAGGCATGTGAATTATTGTCTTCCACTGTGTACGTTTTGTGAAACATCTAAAGCACGCATCACATCACATTAGGCTCCCTAACAGAATTTATCATGGAAAGTTATGTATTACTTCCCGTTTATTGCTAGACTATAATGCTTATATGCATATGCTACAATAGCAAATCACACAAGGTGGCATCATGAGCATGTACATGAAAGAAATATAATGTGTCATCTCTCTAACTCACTTCCATGGAAAAATCTTGATGTAATATTTTTCTCATTTGCAATGAAATCATATAATGTAAGATTACAACTTTTAGGAGATGGATTTCATTCATTTGATCAATTTGGACAATAATATTCATTTTGGCAGGTCATATTAATACTGTATAACTTGCTATTATGGATGCGCATGAAAAATAAATTTATATTCCTTACCGTGTTTATTCTAGGTCCAAAGAATTGGAAAGAGAAGATAGATATTTGTTTTTGTAACCTCTAATTGCTGAGCTAAATGAATTATAGAATGCAAAGTTGGAGATTTATAATATTGCAAGTAAAATTAATTTTACCATGTATGCAAAGTGATTCGTGAGCAAGGTGGCAAATTGTCTTTAAAGATGCATTAATATAGTTTAGGATTTAATTAGGGTTTAGGGTTTGCAAAGGTGCTGAAAGGGATCACAATCATCAAAGTGGATAATGGTTTAGATAACTAATAATATTTCATGAAACAAAACAATCAGTGGGAAAAATAAGTGCACTTGAAGTAAATTAGAAAGGGTATAGTAGCGCCTAATTCATAAAAAAGAGATAGAGAGAGAAACACTTTAGTTGTCACTAATTGAAGGACATAAATGATAATATCACATTTCTTGTAGGGATATTGAATTTTATTTAACTTTTATGTCCCATTGATTCTTTAATAATACTTATCAACAAAATAAGAGATGCTTGATTAATTATTAGATTATACTACTCTTTTTCAATTTTTTGCTTCTTAAATTAAAGTTGCTATAGGTTACTACATACCTTTCCAAAGAGAGCACCCCTATATGGACCCAAATGCTAGCCCACCCTTAACCCTTGCTAATGCTCTTCCTAGAACTTATCTACATGAATTATATATACATACCCCTAACGATCCTATTGCCTTTGCATTGATTTATGCAAAAGGCACCATTGTGGAAACCCTAGAAATGGAGTTTATCTCTTTCGTTCATCATCTCCCCTTAATACCTATCTTCGTCACATACTGATTATTCATTGTTGGCGAAACTTCTTCTTTTGATGTGGCCCCGGATTTGCATAGATCAACACATATCAGAGGGTGCCATGAGCCATCCCAACAAGACCCTTCCAATGTTTAAGTCATCATGGTGCCATGGTGAAGAAGAAGAAGAAAATAGTAGAGAGATTAGGGTTAAGATCCTCATGGCTCATTGTATCTTGTAGATTGCGGGTCATATGCAGATCGATTGTCGAAGGCAAATTAAACAATGACAAGGAGTTTTGCTCTTTAGAGATCATTTTGGTCTAAAATTGAGACAAAACATCAATGAAATGACAAAAAAGAGGAGATTTTCAATGATCATTTTGAAACCAAAATATCCATCAGGGAGATTTTTATTCACAAAACAAAAAAAAAAAAATCAACAAACTCCTAGATAATTCTTTTCAACCAAGCTCAAGGATCTATATAAGTACAATGAAACAAAACATATTTTCAATTTGAATATCTAGATTATCAAAAATAATAATAATCATCATTAAAAAAAACGGAAAGACTGATGTTACGATATTAATTATATATCTCGGAACAAAATGAATAGTACGAGATGAAATCTTCATACTATTTTATTTCATAGCTTACATAAAAGAAAGATGAGGGATTTCCATATCAAGTTGCATGAAAAACAAACCACAATCATCAAACCATTTATTAAAAAGAGAACATGTTCTCGTTCCACGGGCTGATCGTCGAAGGATTATTCAGATAGAGCAACATCTCATCCGACGGCGACGGTGCTCCCACGCCGCCGACAGCGTTGCTCCTCGTCTCCATCCCCATCGTTTGCTGCAGCATCAACTCCAGAGGATTTGGATGATCAACTGCTGCTGCTGAATGAGGCGGAGGCGGCAGTGGCAGCGGCAGTGGTGCTGCAGGGACGACGACCATGTTATCAATGTTGTTCCTCCTCTCAGCGCTCTCCGGGCGGCCGAGCACCATCCCCAGAGGATCGGCGGGATCCATCCCCGACTGCGGTTGAACCTCAGTACCCAACGACCTCATCATCTCCTCCCTCTTGTCGTTCAATTCCTAAACATTATTATAGATGTGTCGTATGTAAATAAATATAGACGATGATATAATAAGAGATAGAGTCGAATGGTATGCCTGCAGCTTGCTATCCACCAGCACGACGAGGGCGATGGCGTCCTCGGGTATGATTTGATCGATGGTGGCGGGACTCCACATGGCGTTGAACATCATGGTCCGCAGCTCCATCTCCCTGTTCTCGCGGTGCTTCCGGCGGAGGGTTTCCTTGAACAGGGCCAGGCGCTGCTGGAGGAAGGCGACGTGGTCCACCATCTTCTTCTCGCGCTCGTAGTCAGGGACGCCCTTGAAGCGCAGGGCCACGCGGCGAGCTTCCTCGAGGGTCGACGGCCAGGTGGCGACCTCCTCGCCCGGGGTGTAGATGACCAAGCAGCACTCGACGTCGCACAGCACGCTCAGCTGCTCCACCTTCTTGATCAGACCCCGGCGGCGCTTCTTCAACGCCGACCGCCGGGCGCCGTCGTGGTCGATGAACGCCAACTTCACCTTCCTCCTCGCCATCTGTCGATCTCGGTACACCGAACCCACGGACTCTCCTCCAATATTTATAGCTGGGAGGCCGGAGGCAAGCCAATTGAAAAACAGTAGTCAAGGGGTATCTATCTAGAATTCTAGATATCAAATTTAATCCTGGCCGTTCGTTTACTAATGATTTAATGAAGATTCCTTTCATACAGATTAAATTAAAAAAAATAAGGTAAAAATCAAAAGAGCCCCTTTATTTTTGGGAATCATCAATGGGGCCTCCGTTTTTTTTATTCTCAATTTTTTTTTTTATCAAAATCACCTCGCTTCCACCTCTCCAAGCTCCCTTGTAAAATGACATATATAGCTGTCCTCAAGCTCTTTCCGCGGGCATTAAACCCTCAACCAGTTGAGTTGTTATAGTAGCTAAATATAAATATCATCATTACTGTTATGACATGAATGTTAGATGCGTGAGTCGAATCCACATGATAATAGTTACGAAATCATAGTTTCTATAACATAAATGGTAGATAAATAAGATTGAATTTGCATCGTAGAGAGCTACTGGGGTGAGGTACCTTTTTGATAAAAAATAATAATAATAAAAAAAAGGGCGTCCTTGATAATTTAAAAAAAATTGGGTGCCTTTTGATTTTTTTAAAAAATAAATATAAATGACAAAGTGGTATTTACTACTAGCTAAATTTGGTTTGGAACCTTGTTTCCTATTTTGAAAATATTATTAAAAAAATTTAATGAAAATTCATCTCTTATACAAACAATGGTAAATTAGTATGATTTATATATATACATATATATATATATATATTTAATGAATTTATTACGATTTTTTATTTTAATAATTTATATGTATGGCATATTATTAATATGGGTATTACATTACGATCGATATTTTTTTAGTTTAATGATAAAATAAACCATATATTAATATATTAATTAAATAAGGTGTAAAATTGGCAATGTGTTATATCTGTTGTAAAACCAAAACTATGTGCTTGCGATTTAATTTAGAAAGTATTATCATAATTTTGCAAAGAAGTAATTGATTTATGTAAAAAAAATGGAGAAAAATATGTAATCAATACAATTCACGTTTGAGAAGGTCTTATTTGCTATGATTATACTTAATTCCTAATATCAAATTAGAGAGTAGTTAAATTTATTAATGACTTTCGAGTTATATGTCGGCAAATATCAAGTTCTATATCACTTTGGTCGATTTCATACTAAATTTTGTATCATTTTTTCAAAATCAATTTCTCAATTGACAATGTTTGATGCTTATGTGGCGCCAAGTAAGCATCTTTGTTGTGAAGATGTACGATATTAGATGAATGTATTATATTTTTTAAAATATTTTGAACGTTAGATAATAGTTTAAATGAGACTGACCGCGTGGACAACGGATGACATATGGCAAGTCTTAGTTGGTTTGCCTTATTTGTCTAAGATTTTCTCAAAGGATAATTCTAATGAGTTGTGATTGAAGTCATTTGTATCCTCAAATTTCCTTCAAATTTAATTATCTGACTTAGTTTTACACAGATTCTCTAAGATGTGTCCAAAATATAGTGAAGTAAACTTGTTGCAAAATTAATTTCTCGATAACCATTTTTGATCGGGCATCTTTCCATTGTCGGATCGACTTAATTCTCGACAAAATATTAGTTAATACAAATTTTGTCGTGTCAATTGGATTTGGAATTAATAGATTCGGTAAAAGGTAAAACAAAGAAGAAAATCTTATAGAATTGTAGTAGAGTGAATCTAATGAAAACCGACAAGTTGTGATCAAGCTCACAATCGGAAACTCTCTATAGTCAATATCTTTCTTTGTTCGCTTTTGAAACAATAATTAGGGTTTTCAACTTCATATCAACTAAATGCTTAATTTGTTTGGTTCAGTCGGCCTAATTTCAATAAATTAACCTAGATTGGGACATGGTTAGATGGAGTTTACCGACATTGAGTTCAGACTAGCTAGCTCAAGTATATATGTTTAAGTTTGAGTGACGATGAAATAGATTAGTTGTTTCAACTCGTCCCTTGATATTGAGCTTGAGTTTCTGATTGATGACTCTTTTCTTGTTCAATTTTTATTTTGTATTCATAATTGAACGATATTATTTAAAAAAAAAATCAATTAAATTGGCAATGATTAATTATAATTTTAGTACTCATTAATCATCTAAGTGATAAAACAACTGAAGAGGGAAGTTTTAATTGTAATTTTAAATAATAGAGCATTAATGCCAATAGGAATTTATTAGGAATATTTAATTAATTAATTCAAACAATTACTATTTTAATTCTAAATAATAAAGCATTAATGTTAATAGGAGTTTATTAGGAATATTTAATTAATTCAAACAATTAATGTTGAGGCGGATAATATTTTTTTATTCTCACTCCTCGGCTATAAAGTATGTACAAGAGTTCGTGAAGGAATTCATAGACGAGCGGTGAGAAAAGTAAAGTCGATGTTTATGGAGTAAGAAAGTGCTTGATACTCTTCCTTGAAGAGGATTCAAGTGCTAATGTTGAAGAGAATTCATTGTATTGTAGAGCATTTTGTGGTATACCATATTATTGTTATTATTATTATTTGTTGTCATTGTATTTATCATGCTATATATTTCAATGGCACTTGAGTTTCTTTGCTATAAATATATAGAGAGAGTATAGAGTTTTATCATTTATGCACTTATGTGATTTTTCTTTTTCTCTTAATTACTACTAATATATTATTTGGAATAGGATTATTATTATTTTTTATCAATAAATGTAAATTCATTGTTATTGTTCGTGGACATGTCAAAATAATATTGTATTTTTCTCTTTGCAAATGAAATAATTTTATTGAAAAGATAAATTGAATGACTAAATTGAAATTTGTGAGATTTTAATATTTATTTCCTAAACATTTGATATATTTTTTTTTTCAAAGGATAGAATAAATTAAAAAATATGCACTTTAATTTACCCATGCTAATATTTACTTAAAAATGGGAAATAAATGAACAAATTGTATTTTCATACCATCAAGTATATTTTTTTGGCTAAAGCGGTTTGATATAGCATAAAATGACTTAAAATAATGCGATATGACCATCATTTTGTCTCTTTTTATCTTTTGTTAGTGTTTCTAACCTTGGTTTATGATTTTAAGCCTTTGAGATCGATCACTTTTGCTTAACAAAGATACAAAGATAGTCAATGGATGATACTCATCGTAAACCATAAACCTATCGAGAAGAAGTCACCTCAAAGATCAATTTTGTGGTTAATCTCCAAGATGAGCGAGCCAGGAGTACTCATGAAGAACTAAGAGGTCGTCTCAAAGGCAAAGGATACACCTATGACCGTGACATGAAGAGATAGAGAATGCCGCCAAAGGCAGCGAGAAAGCTTTGTCGATTTAGCTAGAGGAGATTGTGCATGGGATGTGAAGGTACTGCTCGTGAAGGTGGATCCTTTTGATGATAAGAAGATGTGATTGATCAAACATGCAAAGGGTTGTCGTGATACCTTGACCCAATCTTTAAGTAAATGCAACACTAAGAGTATCGATATTAGTTACCTTATCTAAAAATTTTATCTTAAATTTTAGATAGGGTAATTAAAATTTTTTTTCACTAGCTACCCTATTTATTTCTTAATTTTTATATTTATGAATAATAATTTTTTAAATTTAAAGAATAGATTTTATTCCCTAAATATTATAAAAGAGAGATAAAATAGAGAAATTGATATATGATATTGAAAAGTAAATATCTAAATATAATAAAATAAAATTTTTATCTTAAATTATACATTGTAGATAAGAAAACTGATGTGAATATACTAACAAATGCTAATACTTTTTTACCGAGCTTCTAAAAATATAAATAAAAGCACCGACGCTTTTATTACCATCGGGACGGTAAACATTGCTAATAAATTCGAATAGAAAGAGTATGGTGCTTATTCAAGGTGTTGCAAACAAAAATACAATTAACTAATGATCACAAGATTGAAAGACCTTCGTTTTTATGTCCTTTATAATGCTTATTCAATTAACTAATGCTTAACTAATGCTTATTCAGCTACTAACAATACAGCAATTTCCCTTCGTTTTTATGTCCTTTATGAACATTGGCTTCGTGTTAGGGGGCTTGGATCTGTATACTCTGGTACAGCACGGTCAGCCGTCCAACATTCCCCTTCCTTAACCCTTGTGGCACTATGAGCTCGACTGTTTGTCGGTTAGGTTTTCATGGTGGGTGATTCTGTCTAAGAACAAACACGTATGAATTGCTAGTATGCCATTGTTATTATGGGTGGTTAGGAGGGTGGTGAGGTTTCTGTCCTATGAGGAAGAATATTCAAAAAGAATAAGTTAGAATGACAACCAGGGAAGTCCCCAGTGAGGTCACTCCGATGCTTAAGTCAACCTTTGACAAAGAAGGTCGTTCTGGAAATTAGGATTTGGAATGTTATGCACGCATACCTTTGTTCATGAGAATCGACTACCTTTTATATCGTGACCACGTTTCCCAAAATAAATGACTATTATAACCCATTTATGTCGAGTAAATAGCTGTGTTTATGCTTTTCTCGCAATAACGATTGTATTAAACGAACAACAACTCGTTTAATTCTTAACAACTGAGGTCGTTTCAACTTAGTTTGAGGAAACGGGAAACGTGAGCCACAAGAAGTTGGGAGTCAGGAGTCAAGAGTCAAGAGTCGGAAGTCAGGAAGTAATTGGAGTTGAGAGTCTGGTGTAATGGGAGTCGGGAGTCGAGGAGTAGATGGGAGTTGACAGTGGCGTAGCTAGAATTATCATTCAGGAGGGAAAAATTCAAGCCGGCTAGGACACAATGTTGAGGTTGCTGTCAAGTCATGGTCAAGTTGAGACTTCGCTATGAGGCTACAGCCAAAACGAGACCTGTTAGCAACAATAGCAAAGCGACAATGATGGCACCGACAAGAAACGACTGCGGCATTGGCAATAATAGTGTGCGACGACAACGGTGTGTGGTGACATCGACGTGGTGACAATTGTAGCAATGTGTCGCGGAGAATTTTGAGGGCTAGATTAGAGTTTGGAAAAGAATAATAGGAGAATTAGAGGAGGAAGAAGAAAACATGAGAAAGAGGGGAAAAAAAGGTTTAGAGAAAAATGTTAAGCGAGTTTTAGTTGGGCTTTTTGCAAAAAAGTCTAAAAAATTTTAAATCGATAACAATGGCCATTTTAGTTGGACTTTTTTTTAAGTGTATTATTGTTTTTCTCCAAATTTCAAAAGAGGTGCGGGTTCGACTGAATGGATTGTAGCATTATATAACTAGATCTCAGTTTGGTTTGTTGTGTACATGGACAAGAAGAAAATCTCTAGTATATTTTTAATGAGATCCTCTCTTTAATTATTAACACGCCTTTTAAATGTTGAACATGCCTTGTCAGCCTTACCTTCTAATCCCAAAGAATACTTTTATCTACGAGGTTATATCAAATTAATGTGATGTGACCTTTGGCGAAGAGGAACGACCGTCTATTTCCAGCATAATGATTATTCCCTTCTTGTAATGTGAGCTTTATCAAACGGCTACTAATGTTGGTGCAGGGAGCACCATAATCGAACTTATATTTTGATGTTGTCAAAGGTTCAAGTTAAGTCTTATTATTATCTGATAAATTAATCAAGTGTGCAGGAAGCTCAACTTGAAAAGTCCTAGTAGGTCAGCTAGACTCAATACTAGATAAGAAAAGTCTTAGCAGATCGTGGAACCAGGCAGGAAGTCCAAATGGGTCAAGTAGACCTGACATCTGGCAGGTGGACTCGATAGGTTTGGAGGACCCGATATCGAGTCAAGTGGAAGTCCTGGTAACCGATCTAATGCTAGGTAGTTAAGTTCAAATAGGTCTGAAAGACCCAATGTTTGACAGGTGAGTTGAAGTAAGCTACTAGTGGTAGTGCAGTGAGGTTGTGCCCCAATAGGGGCAAACTTTAGGTGTTGATCCAACTACAGAAACCAATGGAGGTTTCTAAGTTGAGATCAAGATAGTCATTACTGTCTCATTCATGCATGCATAATATATTTGCACTGATCTTACTCTGTATGTTTATGTTTTAACTCTGTTTTGTAGGGTTGTAAAATACCGGAAATAGGCGAATATTAATAGGGGAATTTTTCGGAATTTTTGGAAATTTTTCGGAGCTCGTATGGACGAGTTTATGGGGATAAATAATGGGCCCCGGGAAAGCCTGTTTAGGCTACCCATTTAAGCGAGGAATTGTTTATTTTATAAATTCTTTTTTTTTCTTTTTTCTTATTTCTTTTCCTTTATTCTCTTCCTCGCCAAAACCCCGTGCCCTCACCCGCGCCTATTTTCTTCTCTTGCACCCGACGCCGGCCCTAACTGGCCGCGGCAGTTCCTTTCCTCTCCCCATCGCACCGACTTCTTCTTCCTTCCCCCGAGTCGAACTCCTCTCCTCTTCTGCCCTAGCCTTTGTACAGCGCCACCGCCGCCCTTCCTCTGCCGACGCCGACCCCTCCCATGCCCTAGCGCCGGTGCCGCCACCACTTTCTCTTAGTTCTGCCGACTCCGCCGATCCCTTGCCGTTGCCCTCTCTGGACCGAAGCAGCGCTGGCCTCCGCGACTCCTCCTTGTGCTCACGAGACACCGCCGGTCACTGGAAACCAGCGCCGTCGCCGTGCCCTAGCCAGCCGACGCCATTTCCTTGCCTCTGCTGTTGCCTCGTCGCCGCAGGGATCTCAGCCACCACCCGCACGGTTGCTGGCCGAGTCCTTTCTCCTATTATTCTCCTCCCCTACCGGTGCTCTAGGGTTTTCCCCTCTGCCCTAGGACCTATCACCGCAGTTGTGACCACTGTGCCTTTGCTTTACTCCGAGCCGACATCCCTTTGCTTGCATCAGATTCCCCCTTGTGCTGGTTGTGACCACCCCAAAGAGTTAGCCATCAGCTATGGTGAGTGTCACCTCCTGATCAACTTGATTCGTCGCTGCCTTTCTTTGTGCGAGATTAAATTTGGGATGTTGCAGCCACTGGAGAAGGATGTATGGGTAACGAATCTTTTAACCTAAACTTGTTGATAACCTTAGATATGAATTTCAGTCACCAAAGGTTGCTTTCCATTTACAGAGAATGACATATTCAATGAGTAGCATTACTACCCTGCTGCCATATTAGAGATATAGCTGTTTCGGTGAAGTTGGAATCATGAACAGAGTTAACAAGAACAGTTATTTAAGGTAAGGATTAGGTGTATTTGAAAATACTTGTTGTAGATTATGTTATGAATTGGTGGATTTGGATAGATAATCATGTGGATCTAGGTAAGGAACATGATTATGATATATGTTGATTAGGGTTTTACCCTAATTTAGGGTTAGAGATTTTATTTAGCTATTTATGAGAATTGAAGCTAAATAAAATATATATACATTGGTGTTACAGGACCTTGACACGAGACGAGTATCTCGAGTACCGGATTGTACCATTTTATTTGGAGGCGGGTACTTTTGACTTATTGTCTTTGATATGCATAGTAGTGAAATTAACAAGTTGCATTAATTATGTTCCTCATTTGTTTCGGTTAATCACTACCCGATTACCTGTTACCTGCTTGATTGATTGTTTGTTTTGCATTTCGTGTTGTTATGTACCTGATTACACATGCTCATAGGGGTAGTGATATAACCATGTTTCACCATGTTCAGGACCTAGGTTTGATACCTTATTTGATCAGTGTACTTTGATCTGATTTATTCACTATGGTGCACATCATTATATGTTCAGAGATTGATTTAGTATATTACCATGCTTAGTGTCATGCACCATTCGCATGATTGCATGCTGTGTGATAGATTGCTCCATTATTGTCGAGCACATCGCCAGTTTCATCACTGTTCGGTGCTCCGTTGTGACGCATATGGATAGCGTGACGCAGCGTGGTAGCACGTCAGTTTGCTCTTTTGGTGCTCCGTTGGTCCGCTCATGGGTAGTGTGACGCAGCGTGTAGCACGTTAGAGATCCCTCCCCGTTATAGTGTACCGGGAGATGAGAGCATTGCGCTCCCCCATTTATGATTTGGGGTAGGAGTATGTGTGTACTCCGACAGCATCCCGTTCACTCGGTCACTCATCAAGGGTAGTGATGCAGAGTACACGGTCGTCACAGCCCTACCCACTCAGTCCCACTTTTGGTTGTGAGTTGGCTGACTGGCGTCAGGGGTGACCATGACATGGGCATCATATGCATGATGCATTTATTGCTTGTGTTTGTGTTTGCTGCATTTATATGCTGCATATTGTTTGGATACCTATGTTTGACATGCATACAGGTCTTCTATACCTTTCGGACTGTTTGTCCTTATACTCAGGTCCTGGTTAGTACAGTTTCTCTCCTGTTACTTCAGTTGCATTTTTAGTTTTCTTATATCAGGAGACTGTACGCATGATTAGTGCTAGGTGTTATTTCCCTACTTTGTATATCAGTTGTACCTGCTGAGTGTTGGACTCACCCCGCCTCCATTGTTGTCATTTTTAGGTTGATGCTGTCACGAGAGAGTTCCAGTTGCTAGTCCCCTGCAGACCACCAGCTTTAGTTATCTTTGGTTTTGTTTATGCTTCTCATTTGACTATGTTTTAGACTTGGTTGATTTGATACTTGGATATTGTATGGTTTGTACCTGTCGATGGATTCTTATCGTTTGATGGATTTATTTGGTATGATTTGGATTTATTCTACTACATGCCTACCTGGACGGCAGAAGAGGTGAGTTCTTCGGATTTGAGTTTTACGAGTGTAGTCGAGTAGGGTTGATTTCGAGTCAGAGTATTATTGTTCTGTTTACTTATTATATAAACTGCGTGGAATGTCTGTGATTGTATTTTATTTTTGCTATTATTCCAGCCGCCTGTGGCTGAGGTATATGAGGATGTAGAAAAGTTTCAGATTGTCCACCGTACAGGGGAGATGCTGCCGAAATTTTCTCGGACAATGACTCCTCTGGGGCGTGACAATTTAGTGGTATCAGAGCTTAAGTTTTACGATCGTTGTTTTCATATTTTGGATGTTTGGGATAACCTGATACCTATTGATATGGTATCAGAGCGCCAAAGTTTGGCGATACTTGTTTGGTTTCCGTGTGTTGGATTTTGAGATTTATCTGATACCAATTTATTGGTATCAGAGCAGGGTGTGATACCTGCTTTTAGTATTCTGGATATATTGTGTTAGCCCAAGGTTGCGAGTTAAAATGGGTAGTTATTATAGTTGCACGGATTTTTCCATTACGTATATGTTTTGGACTTTCGTTTTGGATTTATATGGATTTCCGGTGATTTTCTTGTACGAAATTCTGAGGTCCATTTGGGGACTGGACAGCGACGGAACATCTTCAGGCAGCAATTAGGTATGATGTTAATTTTATAGTTTATGATAGGTATTAGCATTCTTTATGTAGTACCTGTTTGGTTGTTGTAACACATATTACATGTAATGGGTTAGCCATTGAGCATGATTGACCTTAATAGAGATCAAGGATTATAGTCTCTGGTGATTTTTCTTATCATACCATCAGTAGTTTTAGCTTCTGTTACTACTAGTAGGAGATGGAGGCACATACCAACCTCTACTATTGTTAGCTGGGTAGTGGATGATACCTACATAATTCCTGTTGATTTAGTCAGTAGAGTTTTTATACTTATATCTTTTGGATATTAGGGTACCCGATACGATGAAAATTGTTCATTTGGAAGTTACCATGTTTGATCATTGTTGAGAATGGTTTGAGGTTGAGGGATATTATGAGATCAGATATTGTGATATGTTGATTTCTAATGATTTATGAGAGTATATGTTATGTGGTTGTCTGATGATCTATTACTAGATATTTGTTTTGATGATCTATTAGTGGATAACTATTTTGATGATCTAGTATTTGGGTTGTCGTTGATGGTGACATAGTGAGTGTCATGTATGATGTTCATAGGGTTGCTGATTATAGTTAGTGATCAGATTATAAATTGGGTGCTAGAGAGTTTACGGTTGAGTGTGCTTATGAGATTTTAATAAATCTGGTTAGTTGTGATTAGTTAACAAGATGATAATAAAAAATTGGTTGATATTTGCTTCCTCTGATATTGGACTATGTGGATAAATAATGATTTGATGTTTTGAATGCTAATTTGCCCTCATGAGGAGTAGAGACTTATTCATCTGATATTATGTGGGCTGATATTTTTGGAAAAAAAAAATGAGGGTGTCTTGATGATCTTGAATTCTGACTTTTTTTTTTATTTTGGGTCGTACACATTTATACATATGGTATTATGTGGGTTGACATTCTCTAGTTTGAGTTGATGTAATTAGTGTTGAATTGACCCATGAACTGATTTAGTTATTTAACAATGTAGTATACCATTTTATCTTAGTTAATTTTTATCAGTAAATATTGATTTACTCTTATTAGATCGGTCAGTAGAAGACTGATTTACGTTTGTCGAGTTGGGTAGTCGTGGTTTGATATACCTTAGTTGCTTGTGGAGGATTAAGGTATTCTTGATTAGTTAGTAGATGAATGATTTAGTTTTGTTGGTTGATCAGTAGAGGATTTTCATACTTTATTTTTAGAGGTTCGAACCTTTAGGTTATTTGTGCTTAGTTATGTGTCTAGAGCACATTTGAGTACATGTTTTGTACTGACGTGGAAAGGACTGATTTAGCCATATACCATTGTCGGCTTGGATAGTTTATAGAGGATCGATGTATCCTATTCCATGAAGACTCTGACCATGGACTGTATATACCCGGTTGGATGACTCAGAAAGTGCATTGGGATATGTGACCCCGCTGATGTAAGGAAATATAGAGCTAATTGCTTAACACTTATGGGATACAATCATTACTAGTGTATACTGGGAGAGTACATTTGGATTTAAGATGATAAAATTTTCCCCATTAGATATAGTCTTGGTAGTGTACGACATTGACTTGCAATGTTATACCATAGTGTGTATATCTTTCTTGTCCGATAATAGTTCCTTTGAACCTAGAGCAGGGTTGTTACTGGATGATTAAGCTGCTTTATTTTGGGTTGCTTTTAATGGATGTATTCATGCTTGATACATATGCATGAATTTTGTTTAGATATACCCGTAAACCATGAGTGTTGATAGCATAAGGTTGGTCTTTTTGATTGAGCTGGTATGCTAATTTTGCATGTCTATGTTGCATGTATATTATGATTGTTATGTGTTGTAGAAGTCCTATGGTAGACTGCCCATTTGCGAGTAGTATATGTATCCATGTTCTGATATGGTTTGTAGGTTCCTTGTGGATCATAGTTATGTAGTTCGATGTATGTATCTGAATGTATTATTGAAGATATCTTATCGATTAAATTCGAGTTGTGGTATAAGTACACTGTGGTGTTTGGATGGAGGTATCTTGTCGATTTAATCTGAGGTATGATATGTACATATGTGTTTGATGTGGTATCTGAGGTATCTTTTTGATTATGTTTGATTTGTGAGTTGGTATTGGATCAGAACTTCTGTTGCTTCAAACCTGAATGGTTCTCCCGGTTATTCGTTTCTTAATTTTCCTTATCTTTTCCCTCGGTTAGCGCTGATGGAATCTGTTAAAAGCACTTTTCCTCGATCTATTTGAAGGAGCCGGTAGGATCATTATAGGGACCTAAATTAATTTGAATTTTGTGGAGCTAAGGGTGGAATATATTTTGTTGGTAGCCGATTGTGTATGTTTGAGAAGTTGCTGTCTTTGAGCTTTAATGTGTTTGCTCGATAGAAGAACGATTTAGTGTGGTTTATGGCTAGTATTACTACAGTGTTTCATGTTGGAGTCGCAATTCTGAGGTTCCCTTGTGAGAATCTTTATTTTGCTATGGTAATTTCAGTCAAGTTGCTCATAGGTATCTAAATGGAGCATATCAATTTAAAGTGTGTATCAGGAAATGGAATGTGCCTTAAAGATCAAGATGGAGTAACTTTGCAATGAGGGTGCATCAAAAACAATTCAAGGAGGTCAGCATGTCAACCATTGTATTCTAATTTAGAAATGGTGCTTTGATCTCAAATTTTCCACCTTTCAAATCAGGGCGATAACATCTAAACATGTCATGTACTCCCTAGGCTTAGTACATAACTATGGGAAAGATATTCTATGCCCAAATAGTTCGTTGTTTGATAACTTTTGTGCAAATTTCAAACAATTGCTTCATCCTGGCATTCGGTCAATTGATCAAACCCACAGAAGGATTACTAAATCATGGAAACCTTGCCTTTAACATATTTTGATTGTTTAGAGCCCCAACAGCTAGAACTAGCTCTATAGTCATTTTTTTTAAACAACCACCAAATATTCTCTAATCCTTCTGAGTTGTTGAGCTTATCTTTCAATTCTTCATCAACTTAAATGAGTCATCATCAACGTCCAAGAAGTTCATTTGATATCTTAGCATCCAAAAGAATTATTTGGATCATTTGATGTTTACACTTAATTATTGTTAAGCTTAATTTAATATTACATTCTTAAATGGTTTTTACCTTTCAGTTGTCAGTGCTGTTTGTTACTTTATCCAACCAAAATGTACCCTTCATGTTGTGATGCTGGACTTTCATATTGCTTTACCTCTGTGGGAAAGCTCAAATATGAAGTTAATAGAAATTGGTCTAAGAGATTGGGTATATCATTTACTGTAGAGTTCTGAGTCAGGCCTTAGATATCACAGTATATACCACAATTCTCTAGTTTTGATTGAGGATATGTTTTTTTTTCTCTTAAGGAGACAAAATTTTCCAAATAGCTTAAGTTTTTTTTTAAATTAGTGGTAATTAATCAAACATGTTTTTTTTTTAATAAAATAACTTCTTATGCAAATAAGAAAATACAGAGCCAATAGAGTTATGTTCAGTTCTCATGCTCACTAGAGGAGGATTTTAGATATAGGCATACCCTTATAGCTTAAGCTTTTGGAATCCATGGGCCATAATTGAATTTAAAATTGTATGTGCTTCATACTTTTGTTGATGATTACCATGGTACAACAAACCATATGGGCCAACATAATTGATTGGACCAATTTTTGTTGACCTCACATGCAAAGTGCATTTGGGCTTTTGACATGCAGCATGAGGCAGAGTTGATCCGTATTACCAGACGGAGGATGTTAGATGCGCAGGATCGCCAGAAGTGTTATGCTGGTCGGAGACGCAGACTCCTAGCGTTTTCCATTTGCGACCATGTATTTCTCCGAGTTTCACCCATGGAAGTAGTGAAGAGATTTGCCTCAGAGGTAAGCTAGCTCCGCCGTACATTGGACTTTTCCGGATCTCGGGGGAAAAAAAAAAATTTTTAGAGCAGTAGCTTACAGTCTGGCACTACCACCGATCCGGACAGGTGTTCACGACATATTTCGTGTATCTATACTGAGGAGATACATAGCAGACCCAGCTCACGTGTTGTCTGATAATCTCAGTTCCCATTTAGTCTGACGTCACCTATGAGGAGGTTCCGATATGGATTGTAGACCGGAAAGAGCGTCAGATGCGGAACAAGACTATTTGACTGGTTAAGGTCGGATGACAGTATCATTCGGATGAGGAAGTTACTTGGGAGCTTGAGGATACAATCCGAGCTCAATATCCCCATCTTTTTACTTGAGGTATGTGGTTTAATTTACCGTTCAACATTTATACACTTTACCTGTTATTAGTACTTGCTGAGGGTAGAAAACGAAATTTAGGGACCAAATTTTTATTAGTAGGGGAGAATGTAAAATACTAGAAATAGGCGAATATTAATAAGGGAATTTTCTGAAATTTTTGGAAATTTTTTGGAAATTTTTCGGAGCTCGTATGGACGAGTTTATGGGGATAAATAGTGGGCCCCGGGAAAGCCTGTTTAGGCTACCCATTTAAGCGAGGAATTGTTTATTTTATAAATTCTTTTTTTTCCTTTTTCTTATTTCTTTTCCTTTATTCTCTTCCTCGCCAAAACCCCATGCCCTCACCCGCGCCTATTTTCTTCTCTCGCGCCCGACGCCGGCCCTAACTGGCCGCGGCAGTTCCTTTCCTCTCCCCATCGCACCGACTTCTTCTTCCTTCCCCCGAGCCGAACTCCTCTCCTCTTCTGCCCTAGCCTTTGTACAGCGCCACCGCCGCCCTTCCTCTGCCGACGCCGACCCCTCCCATGCCCTAGCGCCGGTGCCGCCACCACTTTCTCTTACTTCTGCCGACTCCGCCGATCCCTTGCCGTTGCCCTCTCTGGACCGAAGCAGCGCCGACCACCGCGACTCTTCCTTGTGCTCACGAGACACCGCCGGTCATTGGAAACCAGCGCCGTCGCCGTGCCCTAGCCAGCCGACGCCATTTCCTTGCCTCTGCTGTTGCCTCGTCGCCGCAGGGATCTCAACCACCACCCGCACGGCTTCTGGCCGAGTCCTTCTCCTATTATTCTCCTCCCCTACCGGTGCTCTAGGGTTTTCCCCTCTGCCCTAGGACCTATCACCGCCGTTGTGACCACTGTGCCTTTGCTTTACTCCGAGCCGACATCCCTTTGCTTGCATCAGATTCCCCCTTGTGCTGGTTGTGACCACCCCAAAGAGTTAGCCGTTAGCTATGGTGAGTGTCACCTCCTGATCAACTTGATTCGTCGCTGCCTTTCTTTGTGCGAGATTAAATTTGGGATGTTGCAGCCACTGGAGAAGGATGTATGGGTAACGAATCTTTTAACCTAAACTTGTTGATAACCTTAGATATGAATTTCAGTCACCAAAGGTTGCTTTCCATTTACAGAGAATGACATATTCAATGAGTAGCATTACTGCCCTGCTGCCATATTAGAGATATATGTTGGGTTCTTCGAGCCGCGAAAACCGCTTTTCGCGTCGCGGAAACCCCGAATCACCCAAAGCCGTAGATCCGTGCAAGGAAAACCGAACGAAATACAAATACGAGTTTCAAAATCTTTAGATCTACTCCTAGATCTATGTGTTGAGAGCTTGACCCTTGTTGCGCGCCCTTTCGCGTTCCCGCTCGTCCAAGGAGTTGCCGGATCTCAAGACCGTCAAGCGTCGGTCCTCTAGAAGTATCCACACGGACACGTAGGTGGAGAAAACCTTACACAAAGGTGTGCTAGCACCTTGGTAAGATTAGGTCAAGCAAGGAGGAGAGGGAGAGGGAGAGCTTGAGGAAGAAGAAGGAGTAATCACTTGAATGAGCAAATTGAATTTCTCATTCAATCAAAAGTGGCCGGCCACCTCTATTGTAACTCCCTCATTAATGCATTAAGTTGTCATCAAAGAGAGAATGTAACCTCCATGAGGTGGCACTCACTAGTAACTCCCATGAGGTGGCACACCATGATGATGTGGAACATCATCATTGGTCCACCTAATGCCAACTCACCAATGAGATGGCAAAAGGTCAAGTCAAAATTAACCTTTGGTCTTCCTTCTTAAGTCAAGTCAAACTTGACCCAATCTCTTCCATGGTTGATCGAATCCAACCATTTGATTCAAGCCAACTTAATATAATGAATCTAATTCATTTAATTAAATTGATTCAATGAGTCAAAATCTAAATTAGACTCATTGAACACATGAATCAACTTGAGTCGAACTCAAGTTAGCCCAATTAGGATTACTCTTAATCCAATTTGATTCATCAAATGAATCTAATCCTCTTGATTCATCATATGAACCTAATCTCCATCTAATTGTCCTAAGTGTGTGACCCTATAGGTTCTTGTAACGTTGACAATGCCCTAAACCCATTTAGGAGCATAAGTAATGAGCGGTATCTAGCAACACATCATTACTACCTAAGTTACAAGAATGTCGAGATCCGACATCACCTTGTGACTACTAATTGTGACTCCTCACAATATATGACAAGTGTCCTTCTATACTAGACATCTAGATTGATCAATGTGAGGCATAGACCGTGTCATCCTCTGACCAATCTAAATCTTGAACTCCAAGTAGACTCACTAAATCAAATGAGCTTAATATCCTATATTGACTCATTTGGGCATGGCCATGCACTTCGTGGTCTCACTTTATCAAGAATACCGATGTCTCTCCCGTCATATAGGAGGGATAGATCTCATCTACATCACTCACATCCCTCTGCATAATTTGTTATATACCCAGTAATCGCCTTTATAGTCCACCCAGTTACGGGTGACGTTTGACGAAACCAAAGTACATAACTCCTTATGTAGGGATCTATGGTGACTTCAGGTCTAAGGACTAGTAGTCATACTAATAGCCACATGAGAAAGTATATGACACTCATATAACGATCCATGATGCTTTCTCATGGCGGGTCATTCAGTATACATTCTCTAATGTATACCCATGTGTCAACTTGATATCTCTATATCCATGACTTGTGAGATCAAGTCATCGAGTTGACCTACATGCTAGTCTTATTGCATTAACATTGTCCCTGAATGTTAATACTCGACTAGGAATGATTAAGAGTAGTGTTCCCTATATCATCTCACTATCGGTTCAACTAACCGATTGATATAGGTGAGAACCATCTACTCAAGGACATTATTATACTTAGTCTATTTGGCACTAATACAAATAAGTATAATAACCAAACAAATGCCTTTATTAATATACAAGAATATGATATAATGAGTCCATACAATCATCAAATGATTGGCTCTAGGGCTCTAACTAACAATCTCCCACTAGCACTAGTGTCAATCAGTGTAGGCTCTAAGCCCCAATGACCTAGTGTGACCATCATGCTTTCTCTGTGCCAAAGCCTTGGTCAAGGGATCTGCGATGTTTGCCTCTGTAGGTACTCTGCAAATCTTCACATCTCCTCTCTCGATGATCTCTCGAATGAGATGGAAGCGCCGTAGTATATGCTTGGTCCGCTGGTGTGAGCGAGGTTCCTTCGGTATAGCTCCATTGTTGTCACAATAGAGCTCAACTGGGTCGCGATGCTAGGAACCACCCAAGTTCGATGAAGAACTTGGATCCAATCGCCTCCTTTGCCTCGATGCAAATATACTCGTAGAATTAGCTCAGTATCCCGCTCAACTCTTCCACCGACACCGCCATTAATGCAAAATACGAACCCCGATGCGATCTATAGTCATCCTCACTGGAAGTTAGCATCACTGTAACCCTTTACGCTAGCTCATCATTGCCTCCATATATCAAGAAATATTCTTTAGTCCTTCTTAAGTACTTAAGAATATTCTTGACCGCTATCCAGTGACTTTCACCTGACTGATATCTACTCGCCATGCTCAAAGCATACGAGACATCGGTCGAGTACATAACATGGCGTACATGATCAATCCTATGGCTGAGGCATAAGGGATCTGATCCATGCGGTCTCTCTCCTCTCTAGAAGAGGGACTTTGAGTCTTCGAAAGACTCACGCCATGTGACATCGGCAGAAATCCCTTCTTGGAGTTCTGCATGGCAAACCGAAGGAGTACCTTGTCAATGTATGTACTCTGACTTAGGCCAAGCAATCTCTTAGATCTATCTCTATAGATCTGTATCCCTAGAATGCGGGATGCCTCACCTAAGTCCTTCATTGAGAAGCAACTCCCTAGCCATGTCTTGACAGACTGAAGCATAGGGATGTCCTTCCCAATGAGTAGTATGTCATCCACATACAATATGAGGAAGACAACTATATCCCCTACAACCTTCTTGTAGACACAAGGCTCATCTTCGTTCTTGATGAAACCAAACTGTTTGATTACATCATCGAATCGAAGATTCCAGCTCCGAGAAGCTTGCTTTAGTCCATAAATGGACCTATGCCTCTGCTAGTATGCTGTGGATCTACAAAACCCTCAGGTTGTGTCATGTACACATCCTCGAGTAGGTTTCCATTCAGAAACGCGGTTTTGACATCCATCTGCCATATCTCATAGTCATGGTAGGCTGCAATAGCAAGCATGATCCGAATGAACTTAAACATCGCTACTGGAGAAAATGTTTCATCATAGTCAATACCATGAATCTGCTTGAAACCTTTAGCTACCAAGCGACCCTTATAGATAAGTCCATCCATGTCAGTCTTTCTCTTAAAGACCCACTTACACCCTATGGGTTTTACCCCTTCAGGTGGATCAACCAAAGTCCATACTTGGTTGGTGTACATGGATTCCATCTCGGATCTCATGGTTTCTAGCCATTTCTCGGAATCTGGTTTCATCATAGCTTCCTGATAGGTGGTAGGCTCATCCTCTATGAGCACAACGTCATCATGGTCAGACAAGAGAAATGAGTATCTCTCAGGCTGACGACGCACCCTATCAGACCTGCGAAGAGGTATGTCTACTTGAACCGGTTGTTGTTCCTCAACTCCTTGTGGAACAACATCATCCACAACACTTTGTGATTCCAGTTCAACTTCCATCGAGGCTTCAGTGCTAGTATTCGCATCTTGAACTTCTTCAAGATCGAACGTGCTCCCACTAGTCTTTCTAGAAACAAAGTCCCTTTCTAGAAAGACCCCAGCCTTTGCCACAACTACCTTGTGCTGACTGGGAATGTAGAAGTAATATCCCTTAGTTTCCTTGGGATATCCGATGAAATAGCACTTGTCGAATTTGGGTCCTAATTTGTCTGAGACTTGACGTCGTACGTAAGCCTCACAGCCCCAAATCCTCATGAAAGACACCTGGGCATCTCTCCCAGTCCATATCCTATATGGTGTCTTTATCACGGCCTTGGATAGAACTCGGTTGAGAATGAAAGCTGCCGTGTCTAGAGCATAGCCCCAAAGGTATGTCGGAAGATCTGTGTGACTCATCATAGATCGTACCATATCTAATAGGGTACAATTCCTCCTTTCGGATACACCATTCCACTGTGGTGTTCCAGGAGGAGTGAGTTGGAATAGAATCCCACACTCAGCTAAATAGTCACGAAACTCATGGCTTAAGTATTCACCACATCGATCTGATCGAAGTATTTTAATACTTTTGCCAAGCTGGTTCTGTACTTCATTCTTGAATTCTTTGAACTTTTCAAAGGATTCGGACTTATGTGTCATCAAGTACACATAACCATATCTACTGAAGTCATCAGTAAATGTGATGAAGTATCTATAACCGCCTCTAGCAGCGACATTGAAAGGGCCACATACATCACTATGTATGAGTCCTAACAAATCAGTCGCTCTCTCGCTGTGCCCACTAAAGGGAGTCTTGGTCATCTTGCCTCATAGGCATGACTCGCATATCTCATATGATTTAAAATCAAATGAGTCCAGCAAACCATCCTTATGGAGCTGGGATAAGCGCTTGTCATTTATATAACCTAAGCGACAGTGGCAGAGATAGGTGTGGTTCATATCGTTCGATTTGAACCTCTTGGTACTAATGTTATAGATAGAGCTCTCAAGGTCTAGAATATAGAGTCCGTTCATCAGAGGTGCACTACAATAGAACATATTGTTTAAATAGACAGAACAACATTTGTTCTTTATTATAAACGAGAATCCTTTCTTGTCCAAACAAGAAACTGATATAATGTTCTTAGTCAATGCATGCACATAACAACAATCGTCTAACTCTAGTATAAGCCCAGAGGGCAGAGATAGAAAATAAGTCCCTACAGCAGCAGCAGCAACCCGTGCTCCATTGCCTACTCGTAGGTCTATCTCACCCTTTGTCAATGCTCTGCTATTTCTCAGTGCTTGTACATTAGTACAAATGTGTGAAGCACATCCGGTATCTAATACCCACGATGAAGAAATAGAGAGGTTGACTTCTATAACATGTATACCTGAAGTAGAAATCTTATTTCTCTTCTTCGTAAGATCTTCCAGGTATTCTTTGGAGTTCCTCTTCCAGTGCCTTGCTTGTCCTTGATATAGTTGGCGAAGATGCTCAACCATATCGTAAGCGCCCATCAACTCGTGTTGCTTCTGAAGCTCAGAGTTCATGGTCGCGAGCATTAGACAGGACACATCTAATGCGTCGTCTTGATGCTTCTTGTAAGTATCTTTGTCTGCTCGCGGGGCATTGGCAGGAGGAGCCTCCAGAACGTACAGTTTACGTTCCTGGGTGAGAACTATTCTCAAGTTCCTGTACCAGTCCAGGAAATCTGCTCCGTTGAGCTTGTCCTTCTTAAGGACAGAACGCATGGAGAAAGAGTTCGTATTCGACGTCATGGTTATCTACAACAGAAAATTTGCAGAAATAAATATCATATTCTTTTAAAATCATTTAATTATGACTTTAATTAAATGATGCTCCCACTGAATTCTATAATTCTTGTGGGACAAGATCCACATCATACTAACCCTTGAGTTAGCTTTGGCTAATACGCCCAAGGCTTAGTATGATCAGTAGGTAACGATTACCAATTACATCTCTATGCAACTCTTGTTTATAGGATCAAGATCCATATTTATATTAAAACTCGAATTAGCTTTGGCTAATACGCCCGAGAGTTAATATAAACGTGATTTTGTCCTACCTTTCCAACTATTGGAAGAATGCTTATAGTTGACTCGATCCAACCGAGTAACTAGGAATACTCAATCTAATTGAGTTTGTATTCACCCATACGTTGATAGGCGGGACCAAGATTGTCCCTCCTTACCCTACCAAGATAATATGTATTGCTCTGCTTTGACAGATTCAACAATACATGTGATCGAGGTAGTGATAGGTATCACGACACGATTAGGCATTAGAGTTGGTTCGATCGAGATCTAATCTAATCGAAAAGGATGCATCTTGTGCACGATTTAGATCTAATCTAATCACAAGGGTGCATCATGTGCACGACTTAGATCTAATCTAATCGTAAGGCACTAATTAATTAATTACTTATTAAACATGCATCATATACATAAGCAATTAACTAATTAATCTATTTGTGATTTAGTCATGGCCCTACTACGATCTTCTCAAGCCAATGAGAAGATCGACTGGTCAACCTAGGGTCAACAGCTTCTCCAAGCTTCTCCCTTTGACCACCTTGTGTTGCTCGTGCCCACCTCAGAACTCCGTCTCGTGTGGACCCTCCACCGCTCCAATTTGTACATTACAATTTGAAACTCGAGTTACATTCAAGTCTAAATCTAATTTACAACCAGAATATATGAGAAAGGCACGACGCACAGGTCGCGAAAAAATAACACAAACACATAACGGCACACAGGCCGTATTATGAATTACAACACAATCCAATCATATTGGGTTTTTGGGCCATGACTATCACAAAATTAATATATAATTCAAAATTATATATTTTCATAATTTTCTATAATTTTAAAATTAATTTTTACAATTTTTACGAGTAAAATTTCCCGGCGGTCCCGTTTAGCGGTTTCGGGCGCAATCGCGGAACGGATCCCCTTGCGGGGCCAGGGGCAGCGCCCCTACCCGCGATCTAACCATCGCGAGGGTTCCTTTGCGATCCAACAGCGCCTAAACTCGCTGTCCCAAAACAATTTGGGACGAAACCTTTGAGAAGAATTTTCCCGGCGGTCCCGATTAGCGATTTCGGGCGCAATCGCGAAGCAAATCCCCTTGCGGGGTTAGGGGAGTGCCCCTACCCACGATCTAACCATCGTGAGTTGCTCCTAAGCGATCCTACAGCGCCTTCGCTCGCTGTCCCAAATGGATTTGGGTCGAAACATCACCGTTTTGGAAAAATCTTCCCGGTAGTCGAAGCCTACAAGCGTCTAAACACTTGTGCTTCGATTACTCGAGAAAAATACTCATAAAAACCCAAAAAACATAATTTTACAGAAAATTACAGAAACTTTAGTTTTCATAAAACCAAAAAAATCAAACTCGTATTAGCCTTGCATGTGGCTCTGATACCACTATTGGGTTCTTCGGGCCGCGAAAACCGCTTTTCGCGTCGCGGAAACCCCGAATCACCCAAAGTCGTAGATCCGTGCAAGGAAAACCGAACAAAATACAAATACGAGTTTCAAAAACTTTAGATCTACTCCTAGATCTATGTGTTGAGAGCTTTACCCTTGTTGCGCGCCCTTTCGCGTTCCCGCTCGTCCAAGACCCTCAAGCGTCGGTCCTCTAGAAGTATCCACACGGACACGTAGGTGGAGAAAACCTTACATAAAGGTGTGCTAGCACCTTGGTAAGATTCGGTCAAGCAAGGAGGAGAGGGAGAGGGAGAGCTTGAGGAAGAAGAAGGAGTAATCACTTGAATGAGCAAATTGAATTTCTCATTCAATCAAAAGTGGCCGGCCACCTCTATTGTAACTCCCTCATTAATGCATTAAGTTGTCATCAAAGAGAGAATGTAACCTCCATGAGGTGGCACTCACTAGTAACTCCCATGAGGTGGCACACCATGATGATGTGGAACATCATCATTGGTCCACCTAATGCCAACTCACCAATGAGATGGCAAAAGGTCAAGTCAAAATTAACCTTTGGTCTTTCTTCTTAAGTCAAGTCAAACTTGACCCAATCTCTTCCATGGTTGATCGAATCCAACCATTTGATTCAAGCCAACTTAATATAATGAATCTAATTCATTTAATTAAATTGATTCAATGAGTCAAAATCTAAATTAGACTCATTGAACACATGAATCAACTTGAGTCGAACTCAAGTTAGCCCAATTAAGATTACTCTTAATCCAATTTGATTCATCAAATGAATCTAATCCTCTTGGTTCATCATATGAACCTAATCTCCATCTAATTGTCCTAAGTGTGTGACCCTATAGGTTCTTGTAACGTTGGCAATGCCCTAAACCCATTTAGGAGCATAAGTAATGAGCGGTATCTAGCAACACATCATTACTACCTAAGTTACAAGAATGTCGAGATCCGACATCACCTTGTGACTACTAATTGTGACTCCTCACAATATATGACAAGTGTCCTTCTATCCTAGACATCTAGATTGATCAATGTGAGGCATAGACCGTGTCATCCTCTGACCAATCTAAATCTTGAACTCCAAGTAGACTCACTAAATCAAATGAGCTCAATATCCTATATTGACTCATTTGGGCATGGCCATGCACTTCGTGGTCTCACTCTATCAAGAATACCGATGTCTCTCCCATCATATAGGAGGGATAGATCCCATCTACATCACTCACATCCCTTTGTATAATTTGTTATATACCCAGTAATCGCCTTTATAGTCCACCTAGTTACAGGTGACGTTTGACGAAACCAAAGTACATAACTCCTTATGTAGAGATCTATGGTGACTTCAGGTCTAAGGACTAGTAGTCATACTAATAGCCACATGAGAAAGTATATGACACTCATATAACGATCCATGATGCTTTCTCATGGCGGGTCATTCAATATACATTCTCTAATGTATACCCATGTGTCAACTTGATATCTCTATATCCATGACTTGTGAGATCAAGTCATCGAGTTGACGTACATGCTAGTCTTATTGCATTAACATTGCCCCTGAATGTTAATACTCGACTAGGAATGATTAAGAGTAGTGTTCCCTATATCATCTCACTATCGGTTCAACTAACCGATTGATATAGGCGAGAACCATCTACTCAAGGACATTATTATACTTAGTCTATTTGGCACTAATACAAATAAGTATAATAACCAAACAAATACCTTTATTAATATACAAGAATATGATACAATGAGTCCATACAATCATCAAATGATTGGCTCTAGGGCTCTAACTAACAATATAGCTGTTTCGGTGAAGTTGGAATCGTGAACAGAGTTAACAAGAACAGTTATTTAAGGTAAGGATTAGGTGTATTTGAAAATACTTGTTGTAGATTATGTTATGAATTGGTGGATTTGGATAGAAAATCATGTGGATCTAGGTAAGGAACATGATTATGATACATGTTGATTAGGGTTTTACCCTAATTTAGGGTTAGAGATTTTATTTAGCTATTTATGAGAATTGAAGCTAAATAAAATATATATACATTGGTGTTACAGGACCTTGACGCGAGACGAGTATCTCGAGTACCGGATTGTACCATTTTATTTGGAGGCGGGTACTTTTGACTTATTGTCTTTGATATGCATAGTAGTGAAATTAACAAGTTGCATTAATTATGTTCCTCATTTGTTTCGGTTAATCACTACCCGATTACCTGTTACCTGCTTGATCGATTGTTTGTTTTGCATTTCGTGTTGTTATGTACCTGATTACACATGCTCATAGGGGTATTGATATAACCATGTTTCACCATGTTCAGGACCTAGGTTTGATACCTTATTTGATCAGTGTACTTTAATCTGATTTATTCACTATGGTGCACATCATTATATGTTCAGAGATTGGTTTAGTATATTACCATGCTTAGTGTCATGCACCATTCGCATGATTGCATGCTGTGTGATAGATTGCTCCATTATTGTCGAGCACATCGCCAGTTTCATCACTGTTCGGTGCTCCATTGTGACGCTTATGGATAGCGTGACGCAGCGTGGTAGCACGTCAGTTTGCTCTTTCGGTGCTCCGTTGGTCCGCTCATGAGTAGTGTAGCACGTTAGAGATCCCTCCCCGTCATAGTGTACCGGGAGATGAGAGCATTGCGCTCCCCCATTTATGATTTGGGGTAGGAGTATGTGTGTACTCCGACAGCATCCCGTTCACTCGGTCACTCATCAGGGGTAGTGATGCAGAGTGCACGGTCGTCACAGCCCTACCCACTCAGTCCCACTTTTGGTTGTGAGTTGGCTGACTGGCGTCAGGGGTGACCATGACATGGGCATCATATGCATGATGCATTTATTGCTTGTGTTTGTGTTTGCTGCATTTATATGCTGCATATTGTTTGGATACCTATGTTTGACATGCATACAGGTCTTCTATACCTTTCGGACTGTTTGTCCTTATACTCAGGTCCTGGTTAGTACAGTTTCTCTCCTGTCACTTCAGTTGCATTTTTATCTTTCTTATATCAGGAGATTGTACGCATGATTAGTGCTAGGTGTTATTTCCCTACTTTGTATATCAGTTGTACCTGCTGAGTGTTAGACTCACCCTGCCTCCATTGTTGTCATTTTCAGGTTGATGCTGTCACGAGAGAGTTCCAGTTGCTAGTCCCCTGCAGACCACCAGCTTTAGTTATCTTTGGTTTTGTTTATGCTTCTCATTTGACTATGTTTTAGACTTGGTTGATTTGATACTTGGATATTGTATGGTTTGTACCTGTCGATGGATTCTTATCGTTTGATGGATTTATTTGGTATGATTTGGATTTATTCTACTACATGCCTGCCTGGACGGTAGAAGAGGTGAGTTCTTCGGATTTGAGTTTTACGAGTGTAGTCGAGTAGGGTTGATTTCGAGTCAGAGTATTATTGTTCTGTTTACTTGTTATATAAACTGCGTGGAATGTCTGTGATTGTATTTTATTTTTTCTATTATTCCAGCCGCCTGTGGCTGAGGTATATGAGGATGTAGAAAAGTTTCAGATTGTCCATCGTACAGGGGAGATGCTGCCAAAATTTTCTCGGACAGGGACTCCTCTGGAGCGTGACAATTTAGTGGTATCAGAGCTTAAGTTTTACGATCGCTGTTTTCGTATTTTTGGGTTGAGCCTCCTTCCAATTCCTTTTCCTCTTTTGGTATTATCTTACCCCTTTTCTTGAATCTTGTTTTCTAACTACCAAAACTTCTATTATTGTAGTTGCCACAATGCTGAAGACTGCCTTCAATAGTGCCCTCAGAATGAATGATGTTGAATTGGAGGTATGTGTTAGACCGTGATCGTTCGATAGAGGGGGGGTGAATATCGATTATGAAAATTCATCGAGTAAACACAACAGAAAAGTAAAACAATGCTAACACAGAATCTTTTTACTTGGTTCGGAGCCTATGTCGACTCCTACTCCAAGGCCCGTACTCGTTGAGTACTTTCGTTGGACAATCACTATCAATTCGAAAATGAGATTGCAAGATTAAAGTACAAGAACTGATAGCAAAGAAAATACTGACAAAATGAAAAGAAATAGACTGAAGACAGTGCTTTGTCGGAGTAGCCTCGTGGCGTCGCAGGAGCACAGTAGAGCAGTCTGAGAGTTTTGAGTTGTGTTTGAAGCTTCAGCCTTGACCCTTCTTTTATATGATGCTCGGGGCGCTTGGATCCCTTCCGGGCACCCTGGTGTGACGTAGCAGTCTCAACCAGCGAGCTCCACGTGTCGACGCCGCGTCTTGGATGAAACTTGCCTCCGGGCGCTCGGACCCCCTTTCTCCAGAAGCTCCTTTTCCTACAAGACAAGGTTAGTCCGGAGGCAATGTATATCCTGCAAAACAAGTATTAGCACAGTTTAGAGTATGACTTAGATTCCGTCTTTCCGAAACCGGAATCTAGTCAAGATCTCGACTTAAAGTTCTGAAATGGTTCTAAGTCGGATCAGCGCCTAAGTTCCCTTCCCGGGAATGCGTCCTCACAGTCACTCCCTTCCAGTGACTTACCTTTACTCACCTGCCAGACGTCCGGTCAGCCCTTCGACCCGTCTGGACTTCTCGCCAACTATCCGGTTAGCCCGTCGACCTAGCTGGACTTCCTGCAAAGCGTCTGGTCAGCCCGTCGACCCGCTTGGACTTCTCACCAGCTATCCGGTCAGTCCGTCGACCTAGCTGGACTTTGTGCCAAGCATCTGATCAGCCCGTCGACCCGCTTGGACTTCTCGCCAGCTATTCGGTCGGCCCGTTGACCTAGCTGGGCTTCGTGCCAGACATCCGGTTAGCCCGTCGACTTGTCTGGACTTCTCCTGCACACTCGATCAGAGTGTTAGATAACGACAAACCTAACTTAACCTAATTTGTCATTTATCAAAACCTGAGTTAGACCGTTAGTGCTAACCGCACCAACAATCTCCCCCTTTTTGATGGAATGACAACCTGGTTAAGTTAGTGAAAAAAATACGCAAGTAAAAAACTAGCATGATTTTTAAGGTTTAAGTTAGTTTTTAAATTTGACACTTTGTTTGCTCTAACTTAACCACCTATCTCTCCCCCTTTGGCATTCATCAAATAAGGACATAAGTCAAGTAATCAATACAGAATTCAGACAGAGTAAAAGTTGTAAGAAATGTTGTCAAGGTAACTTGGGAGAGTTTAAACTTGTTTAAAGCATTAGCTTTTAGCTTTTATAAAATAGCTAAGTTTTGAAAAGTAGCTAATTGTAGCAAGATAATTTTTAAAGATAATTTTTGTAAAATTAATTTAATTTTCAAAATGAATTTACAAACTCAAAGAGAATTTTCCAATCAAAAAATTATTAAAAGCTAATTTTCATTCACGTATAAGTTTAGGAAAGTTAAGTTTAGACAGTCTAGTTTTCAAACATAAGTGTATAGGTTCCAAATTTCAATATCAAGTTTTAAATTTTCAAAATAAGTTTCAACTTTGAAACATTTTTCAAACATAAATTTTCAAAACCAAAATTTCAAAAATAAGTTTGAAAAATCTACTTTTCAAAACTAATTAAAATTTATTTTTCAAATCTAAGTTTGCAAAAGATTCTATTTTCACAACCTTAGTTTATAAAATCTAATTTACAAGCTTAGTTTTATAACAGCTAGTTTTAAAAAATATATTTTATTAGATTTCCAAGGATCAGATTTAAAAAGTTTTTAAGAGGAGTCATTACTTTTAAAGCAAAGAAAATAATTTTGGTACTAAGTATGAAAATAGGTTGATTTAATCCTCCCCTAAACCTGATATTTAAAATAAAGCTTTTGAAAATATTTGCTAAGAATATTTAATATAAGATTTTCAAAGTAATTTTTTTTTTGTTAAAATAAATTGAGGTGGAATTTTCTAAAGAGATTTTAAAGGAAAAAAAATAATACTTAAGGAGATTAAAAAAATAAATCTCCTCCTGAATTTGATACTCCTTTAATTTATTACTCTCCCTTAATTTATTAATCTTCCTTATTTTATTATCCCCCTTAATATAATGCTAAGGTTTCGGTCTGTATCCTTTGTATAATTGTTTATTTGAGTTTGATTAATAATTAAGTTTAGATTCAGGCGTTTAAGCTTTAGTTTAAGGTTAAGTAAGATAAGATTTTATTAATTCAATAACAATTAATCGCTATCGCTAATTGGTTAACTTTTACTTGATTCAATAATTTAATACTTATTTAAAATAATTTAACCTTTGTATTAATTAATTGAATTGGTCAATGAAAGTGTTAGTTATAATTATTATTTATTTTTTTTATTTACTTCCTTTTAAGTAGGATTAATTTAGTTTGAAGTTAGCATGAATTTTAAATTATTAAACATAGTTAAGTAAGATTTAATTCAAGTCAATTTTAGTTCTCAACTAACGTTAGACTTAAATAATTAAGTTATACATAATTAGGTTTAAAGTTTAAGTTAATGGAATTTAAGTTTTTAAGATAGGTGTCTAAGTTTTAAATGAATTTAAAAGAATTTATTATTATTATTATTATTTATTTTTTTATTATTTATTTTTTAAAGGGATTTCTAATGGGATTTCTAAAATAGTGTTTAAAAGGAATTTAAAATGATTTTTATAATATGTTTCATGACAATTAACATACGTTTGATTCAGTTTAGATTTAAATTAATATTAGTGGTTAATTTAAGTTTAAGTTTAATTTTAAGTTTAAGTTAAAATTTTTTAATTTTAATTGTAATTTCAATATTACGTTTTAATTTAAGTTTTAAATTTCATTTAAGTTAAATTAAGTTTAAAAATAATTTCAAGGTTAAAATAATGTTTAAGATTAAAAATAAGTTTAAAGACTAAATAATAATTTTTAAAGTAAAAGTAATGTTTAAAAATAATTTATTATTATTATTTTTTTTTAGTTAACAAAAATTTATTAAAGTGAAAAATAATATTTAAGAGAATTTTTTAAAATGATTTAAAGTTTTTTTTAAAGGATTTTTAAAAGAATTTTTAAAAGGATTTTTTAAAATAATTTTTAAAATAGTTTTTAAAAAGGTTTTTTAAAATAATTTTTAAAAGGATTTTTAAAATAGTTTTTAAGAGGATTTAAAATAATTTTTTTTAAAAGTATTTCATCAAAATAATTTTTAAAAGGATTTTAAATAATTTTTAAAATGAATTTTAAAAGTTTTAAAAATAATTTTTAAAAGAATTTTAAAAATAATTTTTGAAAGAATTTTTAAAATGATTTTTAAAGAGCTTTTAAATAATTTTTTAAAAGAACTTTTTTTTAAACTATTTTTAAAAGAGTTTTTAGATAATTTTTAAAATAATTTTTATATAATTTTTAATATAATTTTTAAATAATTTTTAAAATAATTTTTAAATAATTTTTGAAAGAATTTTTAAAATTTTAAAATAAATTTTAATTAATTTTTTATTGAATTTTTAATTAATTTTTAAAAGAATTTTTAAAAGAATTTTTAAAATAATTTTTAAAATAACTTTTAAAAGAATTTTTAAACAATTTGAATTTAAAATGATTTTTATAATATGTTTCATGGCAATTAACATACGTTTGATTCAGTTT
This sequence comes from Zingiber officinale, assembly GCF_018446385.1. Classification (NCBI taxonomy): domain Eukaryota; kingdom Viridiplantae; phylum Streptophyta; class Magnoliopsida; order Zingiberales; family Zingiberaceae; genus Zingiber; species Zingiber officinale. The sequence goes on from NC_055988.1 coordinate 23,635,120, forward strand.
ATATTTAAATTAATATTAGTGGTTAATTTAAGTTTAAGTTTAATTTTAAGTTTAACTTAAAATTTTTTAATTTTAATTGTAATTTCAATATTACGTTTTAATTTAAGTTTTAAATTTCAGTTAAGTTAATTTAAGTTTAAAAATAATTTCAAGGTTAAAATAATGTTTAAGATTAAAAATAAGTTTAAAGACTAAATAATAATTTTTAAAGTAATAGTAATCTTTAAAAATAATTTATTATTATTATTATTTTTTAGTTAACAAAATTTTATTAAAGTGAAAAATAATATTTAAGAGAATTTTTTATAATGATTTAAAGTTTTTTTTAAAGGATTTTTAAAAGGATTTTTTAAAATAATTTTTAAAATAGTTTTTAAAATGGTTTTTTAAAATAATTTTTAAAAGGATTTTTAAAATAGTTTTTAAGAGGATTTAAAATAATTTTTTTTAAATGTATTTTTTTAAAATAATTTTTAAAAGTATTTTAAATAATTTTTAAAAGAATTTTTAAAATGAATTTTAAAAGTTTTAAAAATAATTTTTAAAAGAATTTTAAAAATATATTTTGAAAGAATTTTTAAAATGATTTTTAAAGAGCTTTTAAATAATTTTATAAAAGAACTTTTTTTTAAACTATTTTTAAAAGAGTTTTTAGATAATTTTTAAAATAATTTTTATATAATTTTTAAAAGAATTTTTAAAAGAATTTTTAAATAATTTTTGAAAGAATATTTAAAATTTTAAAATAAATTTTAATTAATTTTTTATAGAATTTTTAATTAATTTTTAAAATAATTTTTAAAAGAGTTTTTAAAATAATTTTTAAAAGAATTTTTAAAATAACTTTTAAAAGAATTTTTAAAAAATTTATAAAAGAATTTTTAAATACTTTTTAAAAGATTTTTTAAATATTTTTTGAAAGAATTTTTAAATAATTTTTAAAACAATTTTTTAAATAATTTTTAAAAGAAGTTTTAAATAATTTTAAAATAATTTTTTAAAGAATTTTGAAAATGAGTTTTGAAAGTTTTAAAATAATTTTTAAAAGAATTTTTAAACTGATTTTTAAGTTAAAATAATTTTTAAAAGAATTTTTTAAATAATTTTTAAAATATTTTTTTAAAAGAATTTTAAAATGATTTTTAAAAGTTTTTAAAATAATTTTTAATGATTTTTTAAAAATTTTGTTTAAATAAATTTTAAAGATTTTTTTTAAAATAAATTTTTAAGAATTTTTAAAATATATTTTTATGTTAAAATAATTTTTAAGATATTTAGCGTCGCAGGAGCGCAGAGCAGCAGAGCAAGCAGTAGAAGATTTTCTTGTCAGTTGTTGTTTTGAGCTCCACCCTTGACCCTTCTTTTATATGAGACTCGGGGCGCCCCGGATCCCTTCCGGGCGCCCTGGTGAGACGTGGCAGGTCTAACCAGCGAGCTCCACGTGGCGACGACGCGATCAGGATAAAATTACCTCCCGGGCGCTCGGACCTGTTCCGGGCACCCGGACCACTTTTCTCTAGAGATTCCTTCTCTTGCAAGACAAGGTTAGTCCGAGACAAATATATAATATGTTTCCTACAAAACAAAGTGTTAGCACAGTTTTATAAATTCAATATCAAGAGTATGACTTAGATTCCGTCTTTCCAAAACCGGAATCTAGTCACGATCTCGACTTAGATATCCGAAATGGATCTAAGCCGGATCGATGCCTAATGTTCCCTTCATGGGAATGCGTCCTCATAGTCATTCCCTTCCAGTGACTTACCTTTACTCACTTGCTAGACGTCCGGTCAGCCTTTCGACTCATCTGGACTTCTCGCCAGCTATCTGGTCAGCCCGTCGACCTAACTGGACTTCGTGCCAAATGTCCGGTCAGCCCTTCAACCCATTTAGACTTCGTGCTAAGCGTCTGGTCAGCCCGTCGACCCGCTTCGACTTCTCGCCAAGCGTCCGGTCAGCCCGTCGACCTGCTTGGACTTCGTGCCAGACATCCGGTCAGCCCGTCGACCTGTCTGGTCTTAGTCTATACACTCGTTCAGAGTGTTAGATAATGACAAACCTAACTTAACCTGATTTGTCATTCATCAAAACCTGAGTTAGATCGTTAGTGCTAACCGCACCAACATAACCAACATCATAATGGAGTCTCTTTCCTCTTCCACCTTTTCTCCATTCACATCACTTATATCCAACAGTTACATCTATTAGTTGATTGATATACCCTATCAATTGACTAATACTTTCGTTTCAGCCTTATCAAAGCCAAATTCTTATATTTTCTAGTATCCATTTGACATCAGTCTACTATAACTTCCATTGCCTGACATTCGATCAACATTGACATGCCAAGGCTTCTTGTTGTCTAACATATGGTCAACCTTAACCTGTTGGGACTTCTAGTTGCTTAACATCTTATCAACCTTGATCTATTGGGACCTCATCATTGTCTGATAATACAGGGAGTAATCAGGAGGTGCCACGTGATTAGGGAAAGGTCAACAATCTTGCAGAGGTGGTGGTCAAAGTCAACAAGAGGTTATACCAACTTCGTGTTATAGGATCGAGAAAATAGTGCTAGAGGGATGGGGGTGAGTAATGCTTGTGGCTTTTTCACATTTTCATAAAACTTGGAGTAATAATTGCAGCGCAATAATAAAAAGAAACTTGACAAGGTTGGTTTTTCTTGGTTCAGAACCTTTGACTATTCCTACTTCAAGACCCGCGATCATCGACCGCTTTTGTTGGGTAATTCACAATTCAAAAATATATAAAATATGAAGATATAAATTTTACTTTTAAAGTAAATACACCGACAAAAAGAAAGTTTCGGTGTAAAGCACAATTGCTGAAGCAGTGTTGCAGCGTCGTAGTCGAAGTTGAAGCAACACGACGAGTGTTTTAAGCATTGAATTGAATAAAGACTTATTTCAAATTATTGTTTTGAGCTCTGTTCGAACCATCCTTATAAAGGAGAATCCAGGTGCCTCTATAGCAATGAGGTGCCTCAATTGGATAAGTTTAAAGTTAGTTTTAAATATAATTAATTTTAGGTTAAAAGTTAAAATTAATTTTTAAGTTTAAAGTTAATTTAAAAAATAATTTTAATTTTAAAGTTAATTTTAATTATAATTAATTTTAATTTTAATTTTACTTTAATTTAATTTTAATTTGAAATTCAATTTTTATTTTTATTTTAAATTAAATTTTAAAATTAATCCTTAGTCATCTCACCCGATCTAAATTTTCAATCAGAGAATCCTATAATTTTGTGAGATGAATTAGGTTCAATTTTAGGGTTTAGTTTAACTTTGTGTTAGATTCAGGTTTAGCTTTAGGTGCAACAAACATGCATTCTCTAGAAAAACTTCTGGGCTATGGTGAGTCACCTAGATATCATTAGAGTAATCATGCCTTTGAGGTTTTCCAAATAGTCCTATCCACTAAACTTAATACAAAACCTTGGTCTAACTGGTTAGGATCTGTAAGGGATAGTTTCGGCTAGTTCCACTTAGTCAAATGCACCAGGTCGAAGTCATATCTTCCTAGACATGCATAGACTAAGCTTCCCTAACGTACTATCATCCAAAACTTCACTAGTACGATAGGTTAAGTTAAACTTTGTCCCTTTTTAACTAGTCCTAATTACCCTGTTGGGTAGATTTGTTTGGGTTACCCTGTCGGCTAAATTATTTTTTGGAGATGCTAGCTATTCTGGAGCCTCCCCCTAAATTATTAATTTTTCTTTTACGATTTTTTATACAATTTAGTCTTAATGTTTAATTAATAATTTAGATTTAAGTTTTTAATTTTGAATTAATTAAATTGGTTAAATTATCTTTCTTTAAGAGAGTGTATTTAATATTTGAATTTTCTTTCAATTTTAATTTTATTAAGTTAATTGAATTGTCTTTATTTAATAGATTATCGTTAATAATTGAGTTTTTATTAATTTTTGAGTTTGAATTAATCAAATTGTTTAAATTATATTTCTTTAAAGGTTTATCTTTTAACCTTTTATTAACTGTTAATTTTGAATTTTCTAGATTATCTTTGTTTAATATGTTATCTTTAACATTTACTTTTAAGTTTGTTAAATTTATTTTTGATTTTATCAGAGTGTTTGATTTTATCCTTATATTTTCTTTATTAAGTTGATATAATTAGTGGAATTTATTAAATAAGTCTCATCTTTAAAATTTAATTTTTTGTTAATTAAATTATCTTGGGTTTGGATAGGATTTTCCAGATTGATATTATCTAGATTATTAAACAATTTATTAATTGTGTCTAGATTAATATTGACCTTATCATCATTATTATTTGAACTTTTAGATTTGTTTAGGTTTAAATTTGAATTTTTAGGGTTATTAATTATTTTCAGATTTTCTGAATTTTCTAAATTAATTAGATTTATTTTATCAAAAACTATCCTAGGGGTATTTTTGTAAATATTGCCAGCTACACTATTTTCACAGATATTTTTAGAAATATCCAAATTAACATGTATATTCTTTAAACTACTATTAGCAGGGGTATTTTGGTAAATATTACTTACCTTAACCGCATCCCCTAATTCAGTAGGCTTTTCAATTGGATCTGACCCGAGTTCGGATTTGATTTTTACTTGATCCTTGAGATCCATCGGCTCCTCGTGAAGTTTGATCAACTGGGTCCAAAGCTCTTGTGCATCTTTGTACTTTTCTAGTCTGTATAAAATATTGTTAGGTAAAACATTACAAATAATTTTACTTACATTTGTGTTTAGTTCTGAGTTCTGAGAAGGTTTTCTCAATATTAGCCAATAATCAAAGTTTAGGCTTCCTAAGAAACATTCCATTTTTCGCCTCCCGTAGTTGAAATCTTGATCATACAGTGGTGGTTCGTTGGGGTTCCATCCTTCTTGAAGAGGCATTGGTCTTGCACACATGGAAACAGAGAAAAAGTCCCAAGACTTGGTCTTGGATTAGCAGTGTTGAAGAAAAAATATAATTTTTCACTATTTTTTTAAAGGAAAATAATAAAATATTAATAAAATATTAATAAAAAAATATTATCTCAAATTTTTGAAAATGTAATATTTTGTCGATACTAAATAATGGTGAAAAGATGATGATGTATTTTTCAAAAGTAATTTTGGAGGGAAAAGACGAAAGGCGTAAGATTTTATTTTAAAGACAAACAATATCTAATTTTCCTTAAAAAAAACACCCCCTTTGCCTGATTGGTGGTTGCACCAAATCAGAGCGGTACCTGCTCTGATATCACTTGTTGGACCATGATCATTCGATAGAGGGGTAGGGTGAATATCGATTATGAAAATTCGTCGAGTAAACGCAGCGGAAAAGTAAAACAATGCTAACACATAACCTTTTTACTTGGTTCGGAGCCTGTGTCGACTCCTACTCCAAGGCCCGTACTCGTTGAGTACTTTCGTTGGGCAATCACTATCAATTCAAAAATGAGATTACAAGATTAAAGTACAATAACTGATAGCAAAGAAAATACCTACAAAATGAAAAGAAATAGACTGAAGACAGTGCTTTGTCAGAGTAACCTCGCAGCGTCGCAGGAGCACAGTGGAGCAGTTTGAGAGTTTTGAGTTGTGTTTGAAGCTCCAGCCTTGACCCTTCTTTTATATGATGCTCGAGGTGCCTGGATCCCTTCTGGGCGCCCTGGTGTGACGTAACAGTCCCAACCAACAAGCTCCACGTGTCGACGCCGTGTCTTGGATGAAACTTGCCTCCCGGCACCAGGACCCCCTTTCTCCAGAAGCTCCTTTTCCTACAAGACAAGGTTAGTTCGGAGGCAATGTATATCCTGCAAAACAAGTGTTAGCACAGTTTAGAGTATGACTTAGATTCTGTCTTTCCGAGACTGGAATCTAGTCAAGATCTCGACTTAGAGTTCCGAAATTGTTCTAAGTCGGATCGGCGCCTAAGTTCCCTTCCCGGGAATGCGTCCTCACAGTCACTCCCTTCCAGTGACTTACCTTTACTCACCTGCCAGACGTCCAGTCAGTCCTTCGACCCGTCTGGACTTCTCGCCAGCTATCCGATCAGCCCTTCGACCTAGCTGGACCTCGTGCCAAGCGTCTGGTCAGCCCGTCAACCCGCTTGAACTTCTCACCAACTATCCGGTCAGCCTGTCGACCTAGCTGAACTTCGTGCCAAGCGTCTGGTCAGCCCGTCGACCCGCTTGGACTTCTCGCCAGCTATCCGATCGGCCCGTTGACCTAGCTGGGTTTCGTGCCAGACATCCGGTCAGCCTGTCGACATGTCTGGACTTCTCCTGCACACTCGATCAGAGTGTTAGACAATGACAAACCTAACTTAACCTAATTTGTCATTCATCAAAACCTGAATTAGACCGTTAGTGCTAACTGCACCAACAGTATGGGGTGCCAAGATTGTTGATCTGACCAGGATGGAGACCCCCTGTAGATGTCGCGCCTGCCCGAGCACTCGTCACAACAATTGCCCCTCCCTTAGCTCCGATGGAAGCTACTCCAACAAACCCCGAAGGGAAAACCTCTTTGCCAGCAAGCGCTCTGCAAGAGGCGATTTCCACTCTTGCCAATTCCAGTCTAGTGTTATCCAGAGAGTCTGGGACCCCTCTTCTCATAACTCGAAAGAGGCGCCGCTCCCCTCAGTTTACTCACCCATCCTCTCCACCAACTCAGGTCACATCGTCTTCTCACTCCCAAACTTCTCGAGTTGAGGCTCTTCCATCATGCCCTACGATTCTAATGATACAACCTAGGCTTGCCCCTACCAGCGCCACCACAGGTGCCGTACTTCATTATCTGTGACTGCTATTGCCCTCGAGGCTTCCACTTCGATGTCATTTCGACAGGGTAGATCTAGGTGCTAAAACCTCTCACCCTCCTACAGACCCTTTATCTCCCCCATACATGAGAGCACTGGCCCAAGCTGTAGGAGCAGCGGAGGCCGGCAAGAGGGGGTGAATTGCTGAAAACAAAAAATAAAAATACCCTCCTCGAATTTCAACTCAGAAATAAATGCAGCAATAAAATAACAACAACTAAATTAAGAAGACAGAAAAAGAAATAGGAACAGAAGAGACTCAGGGATTTAACCTGGTTACAACCAAGGAGGTTGTTAATCCAGGACAGTAGAAAAAGCGCAGTAAGAAAAATCTCCTTCTCTGAAGGCGGATAAGCCTTTTACACTTTGTAAGCTCACTAGTTGCTTAGGAATTGCTTACAGATTGATTGCTTGAGTTGTTATTGAATTCCTAGCTCCAGGGGCCTTTTTATAGCTCCTGGAAAGTCTATCCCGAGGGTCCAAGGCACCTCCAACAAGGTTCAAGGCGCCTCCAGGTCGGTCAGCTGATAAAACTTTATCCGCAACGCAAACGGTCAAAATTGACCTGTTGAAGGCGCCTTCAAGCTGGAGGCGCCTCCAAGCTGGCAGCTCCATTTTCAGCTTGGTTTCTTCAGCTTCCGACGCTCCTTCTTTTGGGTGATTGCGGCCAACCGGAATAGGGCTCACCCGAACCCAATTCCCGGCCTTCTCCTCGAGCAGCCTTCCGTCCTGGCTTAACGTCCCTCGAACGCCGTGCACGCTCTTCACGCCCACCGGAGTACTCTTCCGCAGCTCTCTCGTCCTTCGGACGCACCGAGCCCGTCGGCTCCCTTCCCGTGCCGTCCTTCTCGCTAGCTGCGTCTTCCGCTCGACTTCCTGTGCTCCTAAGCTCTTGCACACTCAGACACAGGGATCAAACACAGCAGGACCTAACCAACTTGGTTGATCACATCAAAACTACCACGGGGTCCAACAATCTCCCCCTTTTTGATGTGCATCAACCCAAATTCAAGTTAGGGTAACAAATTGACATAAATAGTAATTTTAAAGAAAAATTACTAAACTAACATATTTAAGCATAATTTTGCAATAAATAAAATTGCAACACATTTTAGAAAAAAATATTAAATTTTAATTTTCCTAACTCCCCCTAAACTTGTACTTTTCTCTCCCCCTTTGATCACAGCAAAAATGGGGTCCTAAATAGAGGGAACTTAAAAAAAATTCTAAGTAAATGAATTTTCAAACAGAACTTTTCAGAAAAAAATATTCCTACCAATGAATTTATAAACAAAATTTTCAAAAATGTTTGATTAAACTTTCAAAGCATTATTTAATTATAATTTTTTAAATACTTTTTCAGAAAATTAATTAAACTTTTCATTTCAATTTTCAGCTTCCAGGTTGTGGCGAGGCACTAGGCCTTCTTGGTTATTGGAGCATCAACTACTTCCTTGACAAAGCTTTATAAAGAAATTTACTGTTTAATTTTCTTCTCTGAAAGTGCTAAGTCTAATATTTCAACTAAGATCAAATATTATGTTTTTTAAATTTCCATTTTAACTTCTCATAAGTCCTTAATTCACAGATTTTTAGAATTATCGCAAAAAATATTGAGCATGCAAAAAAATTGTACATTTTCTATTGTTAGTTTGTCAAAATCTTTTACTTGACAAATTGTGTCTTTCAACTCAATATTCTTTAATAGTTTTTTAGTTTTTAATTTAAAATGTTCTTTCGACGAAATAATTTATAATTCACGAAAACCTTTCGGCAGTATTTCAATTGAAACAATTAATTTGCCAAGAGGTGGAGACCATACCTGACTTACCTTGTCGGCGGTTGATTCTCCCCTTGTTGAGTTGTTTTCGTCTTCTGATGTTTCTCCCCCTTCATCGATGCTCATTTGTGATGAGCATTCTAGGTCTTCAAGTTGGAGTTCGATTACTGGTTCTGTCTCGGCACTTACCTCAATTTCGAACTCTTCTAACGTCGGATCAGTGTCCATCGAAGAGTCGAATTCAACTTCAATTTGTTCTTCGTGGAGTTTTAAGAACTTTTCCCAAAGTTCTTTTGTGCTATTGTACTCATCGACTTTGTCGAGATCTTCATTTGGTATTGTGGTTAGAAGATGAAATTCAGCCCATGCATTTGCCATAAACCCGTCACGTTGCTTCTCGTTCCAGAGGTATTTCTTGAGCTCTTCTCCATTTGCTTTCTTTGGTGCCTCATAACCAGATTTCATTATTAAATAAATAGAAAAATCAGAGTTAAGGTATACCTCCATCTTTTGCTTCCATGAAGCAAACTCCCCCTCGAATGCAGGTGGGTAGTCACTGTCTCCGGGCATTGTTTTGATTGTTGTGCGTCAGTCGGCGGTTAGTCCTTCTGAGCGGTCTGGCTCTGATACCAATTGTAGGAGCAGCGGAGGCCGGCAAGAGGGGGGTGAATTTCTGAAAACAAAAAATAAAAATACCCTCCTCGAATTTCAACTCAGAAATAAATGCAGCAATAAAATAACAGCAACTAAATTAAGAAGACAGAAAAAGAAATAGGAACAGAAGAGACTTAGGGATTTAACCTGGTTACAACCAAGGAGGTTGTTAATCCAGGACAGTAGAAAAAGTGCAGTAAGAAAAATCTCCTTCTCTGAAGGCGGAGAAGCCTTTTACACTTTGGAAGCTCACTAGTTGCTTAGGAATTGCTTACAGATTGATTGCTTGAGTTGTTATTGAATTCCTAGCTCCAGGGGCCTTTTTATAGCTCTTGGAAAGTCTATCCCGAGGGTCCAAGGCGCCTCCTACAAGGTTCAAGGTGCCTCCAGCTCGATCAGCGGATAAAACTTTATCCGCAACGCAAACGGTCAAAACTGACCTGTTGAAGGCGCCTTCAACAGGGTTGAAGGCGCCTTCAAGCTGGAGGCGCCTCCAAGCCTGCTGGAGGCGCCTCCAAGCTGGCAGCTCATTTTCCAGCCTGGTTTCTTCAGCTTCCGACGCTCCGTTCTTTTGGGTGATTGCGGCCAACCGGAATAGGGCTCACCCGAACCCAATTCCCGGCCTTCTCCTCGAGCAGCCTTCCGTCCCGGCTTAACGTCCCTCGAACGCCGTGCACGCTCTTCACGCCCACCGGAGTACTCTTCCGCAGCTCTCTCGTCCTTCGGACGGGCTCCCTTCTTGTGCCATCCTTCTCGCTAGTTGCGTCTTCCGCTCGACTTCCTGTGCTCCTAAGCTCTTGCACACTCAGACACAGGGATCAAACACAGCAGGACCTAACCAACTTGGTTGATCACATCAAAACTACCACCGGGTCCAACACAAACAAAGTAAGGGTCTCCCTGTGTAACGCCCGAAAATTCTCAAACTTGCATTAGAATTATTCTATGATTTTTCTGGAATTTTTAGATATTTTTCCGGAATTTTCCGAGTAGCGGAAGTAGCAAAAGTAATTAGATAAGCAAAATGGTTTAAGCGGGAATCGAACCCGGGACCTCTCGGGTCCGCTAAACCTTTAGTATGCCAGGTTTAGAATGTTAGTAGTTCTATATTAGTGTGAATTGCATTGGTTTAGAGTTGTTGTGTGAGATTTTGGCACGCCAAAGTGCTGAAATCAGAGTTCCCGGGCGAAATCAGAACTCTGATCGGTCTCCAGACCGATCAGGGCCTGAGCAGTGCCACTGGATCGGTCAGCCGACCGATCCAGACAGATCTGATTATCTCAGTATCCTCCGGATCGTCGACCGCCACCACCCAAAGATCTGATAGCTTTCCAGAGAGTTTCGGTGCGGATCGGTCGACCGATCGAGACATCTGGATCGGTCCGCCGACCGATCCACACTGGATCGGTCCCGCCGGCCGATCCGTTGGGGAACGAGCGACTCCGATCGATCTGTGGATCGATCGGCAGGTCTGTAGGTAGTTGGGAAGTTTAGTTTCTAGTCCCTAGCTCAGTTGGGATGTTCAGTTTCCCCTCCTTAGCATGTGTACACCAGCAAAGAAGGTCTTTAGACCTTTCTTATCAGTTGTATCCGTCCTTAGTAGAGTAAAATTTTAATTAGCCCAGCTTTCCGCACAGTATAGCACAGCATAACTGTAGCGGCCGGCCTTACAGCCAGTACCCAGAAGGTGGGTCGTTACAGAGTGGTATCAGAGCAGTGTTCCATACTTCCTACACACACATCAGCATTGTGCCTGCAACTTCCAAGTAAGAATACCTCTACTCTCTTTATTGTTCTTGCTTTCTAGTTACAGTTCATGTTTATATGCCTATTGCTTGTTAGTATGTGATAGTTTTAAACATGATATCAGTAGTTATATAACTGTGATTACATTAGTTATGTTATGTTCTCTATGTCTTTAGAAATGACACGAGGACGCCCAGCTAGAAGAGCACTAGCTACTGAGCCCCAGCAAGAGGCAGGCAGTTCAGTGCCTCCTCCAGACCTTACAACATTAGTGGCTCAGTTACAGCAGCAGCTAGCTGAACAGCAACAGGAAATAGCCACCTTAAAGGCTAATCAGCAGAATACCCCCACAGTACAGTGCCAGCACCAGCACCAGCACCAGCACCAGCAGTCCCAACAGCTGAGCCAAGAAAGGAAGCCTATCTGATCCAGTGGCAGCGAGTCAAGCCAGAGAACTTCTCAGGCACTAGTGAACCATGGGATGCACAAGCCTGGTTCAAAACACTGGAGAGCACGATGGAGCTTCTGGACTGGCTAGAACACGAGAAGGTGAAGTGTGCCTCCTTCTGCCTGACAGGAGATGCGCGCATGTGGTGGGAAAGAATCAGAACGAAGCACCCAGTGAACCAGATGTCAGGGGCTGACTTCGAGAAAGAATTCTTCGAGGAGTTCTTTCACATACGGGTTACAAACCGCCACTACGACGAGTTCACTGAGTTTCGTCAGGGCAACCTTTCAGTTGAGGGAGCCGTGAAGAAATTCAACAGGTTGGCTCGTCTATGCCCAGAGCTAGTCAGCACAGAGAAGGAACGAATCCGGTTGATGCTCAAGATGCTGAGGCCAGAGATAGCAGTGAACGTGGCTGGTGGCATACATAGGCCACAAACCACAGAGGAGTTAGTGAGCAGTGCCTTGACCACAGAGCACTACCAGAACAGAAGCTAGTCTCCTCAGAGTCCAAAGGCCAAGGAAACTCCCACACTCAAAAACAGCAAGGCCACAGCTCTAACTGGAAAGGGAACTCCAACAGCAAGCGCAAATCAGGGAGTGACCCAAAAGGAGGATCATCTAGCAAGCGACCTAGTTATCCAAAGTGTGCTACTTGTGGGAAATTCCACCCAGGAGTTTGTCGGAGGGGCACACGAGGATGCTTTGAATGTGGACAAGAAGGGCACATGGCCAAGCAGTGCCCGAACAAGAACGGTCTTCCTCAGCCATAGCAGATTCAGCATGCAGGCCAGCCAGCTCAGTTATATCAGATGCAGGCCGCTCTAGAAGGTCCACTTATCAGCCAGGGCAGATTAGAAGCCCCTCCAGCTATGGCGAATGCGAGGATCTACTCACTCACCAGAGAGGACGTAGCCAATGCCTCGACAGTTGTTACAAGTCAGCTTAGCATTTTTCAACAAGTAGCAACTGTATTATTTAATACTGGGGCAACCCATTCATATATAGCTAGGGCGTTCGCCGCAAAGTCAGCAATAGCTCCAGAGGTACTCAGTGGTCAGTTTCTGACGACACTACCTTCGGGAGAAGTTATGGCGTCCACGCACTGGCTCAGGGCAGTGCCAGTCATTATAGCAGACAGGGAACTCTTTTGTGATCTGATCCTGCTAGAAATGACTGACTACGACGTCATCCTTGGAATGGATTTCCTGATCAGATACGGTGCTTCCATAGAGTGCCGTAAACAGAAAGTCGTGTTCCAACCCAAAGCAGAAGCACGGTTCGAGTACATCGGAGAACCAAAGAGAAAAGCCAGAAAATTTCTCTCAGCTATGAAGGCACAGAAGTTGATGGATTCAGGATGTACGGGGTACCTAGCACATGTAGTCAATACCAGCCAGGACAGGGACCAACAGCTAGCAGAGGTCCGAGTTGTATGTGACTACCCAGCAGTCTTCCCTGAAGAGTTACCAGGCCTAGCACCAGTCAGGGAGATTGAATTTGAGATAGAGCTCTTCCCCGGCACCAATCCTATTTCCAAAGCGCCTTACCGCATGGCTCCAGCCGAGCTGAAGGAACTTCATGAGCAACTACAGGAGCTACTTGACAAGGGCTTCATACGCCCTAGTCACTCACCATGGGGAGTGCCTGTACTGTTCGTGAAGAAGAAGGATGGAAGCATGCGGCTATGCATAGACTACAGAGCACTGAATCAGGTCACAATCAAGAACAGGTATCCTCTTCCCAGGATAGATGACCTGTTCGACCAGTTAAAGGGAGCAGCAGTGTTCTCTAAGATTGACCTCAGGTCAGGATAACACCAAGTCAGAGTCAAGGAGGGTGATATACCGAAGACAGCATTCAGGACCAGATACGGACATTACGAGTTCGTAGTCATGCCTTTTGGCGTGACAAATGCTCCAGCTACATTCATGGATCTCATGAACAGAGTATTTAGAGAGTACTTAGATAAGTTTGTTATCGTATTCATCGATGACATCCTTATCTACTCAGGAACTCAGGAAGAACACTCAGAGCACCTGAAACTAGTATTGCAGACCCTTCAGCAGAACCAGCTATATGCCAAGTTCACGAAATGTGAATTTTGGCTAGATCAAGTGTCCTTCCTGGGTCACATCATCTCAAAGGATGGTATTATGGTAGATCCCAGCAAGATAGAAGCAGTAAGTAACTGGAAGAGACCTAGGAACGCCAGCGAAATCAGGAGTTTTCTGGGAATAGCAGGATATTACAGAAAGTTTGTAGAAGACTTCTCCAGGATAGCCTCCCCATTGACAGCTCTTACCAGAAAGAACAGGAAGTTTCAGTGGACAGAGGACTGTGAGAACAGCTTCAGCGAGCTAAAAAGGAGATTGACCAGTGCTCCCATTTTGGCTCTACCAGACGACACCAGCAGCTTTGACATCTACAGTGATGCCTCTAAATTGGGATTAGGAGCAGTGCTGATGCAAGACGGAAAGGTGATCGCCTATGCCTCCAGACAACTCAAGGATTATGAGAAGAATTACCCTACTCATGACCTTGAGCTTGCAGCAGTAGTGTTCGCTCTCAAGATTTGGAGACATTACTTGTATGGAGCCCAGTGTAGAGTATATACAGATCATCAGAGTCTGAAGTACTTCTTCACTCAGAAGATCTGAATATGCGACAGCGCAGATGGCTAGAGCTGGTCAAAGACTATGATATTGATATCCTCTACCATCCCGGAAAAGCCAATAAGGTAGCAGACGCACTCAGCAGAAAGTCCAGTGCTACCTTATTATCTCTTACAACCATGTCACCGCCCCTACAGAAGGAGATCGTAGATTTCGGTCTCGAGCTTATAGTGGGACAGCTCTCTACTATGACCTTAGAGTCTACCTTGCTTGGTGATATTCAGTCAACTCAGGATCAGGACCCTGAAATTCAGAAAATCAAGCAAGGGCTAACAGAAACAGAGTGTCCGATAGTGGGGTGTTGTATTTTGGTGACAGACTCTGTGTTCCAGATCAGGAGGAGCTACGGAGATAGATTTTAGATGAGGCTCACAGGACTCCCTATGTGATGCATCCAGGTTCCACCAAAATGTATCAAGACCTGAAGAAACGTTTTTGGTGGCCCGGGATGAAGCGAGACATCGCCAGATATGTTAGCATCTGCCTCACCTGTCAGAGGGTCAAGGCAGAACATCAGCGACCAGGAGGAGTTCTGCAGCCTATACAGATTCTATGGACTTCATAGTGGGATTACCCAGAACCACGAATGGTTTTGATGCCATCTGGGTAATAGTCGACAGGTTGACTAAATCAGCCCACTTCTTAGCTATCAAGATATCCTACTCCATAGAGAAGCTAGCTCAGTTGTATCTCCAGGAGATCGTCAGACTACATGGAGTCCCACGTACCATTATTTCAGACAGAGAATGATTTACATCACACTTCGGGAGTGTGTACGATCGACATTGGCACGGTTAAAGTTCAAGACATTCCATCCGCATGACGGATGGTCGGGGCAGAGCGAGTAAATCGGTGCTCGAAGATATGCTCCGAGCGTGTGCCCTAGACTTCAAGGGAAGTTGGTGTAAATATCTGAGCTTAGCAGAATTTGCATACAACAACAGCTATCAGGCCACTATCGGTATGACACCTTATGAGGCTCTCTATGGGCGAAGGTGTAGATCTCCAATCTGCTGGTATGAGAGTGGTGAACAGAAAGAACTAGAGCTTCAGACAGATCTAGTAGCAGATACCACAACAGCCATACAGCAGATCCGCCAGAGGATAGAGACAGCTCAGAGATGCTGATACACGGCGCAGACCCTTAGAGTTTCAGTTGGGGATTCAGTGTTCCTCAGAGTAGCTCCCATGAAGGGAGTAATGCGTTTTGGGAAGAAAGGCAAGCTAAGTCCCAGATATGTGGGACCATACCTTATCAGCAGAAGAGTGGGCAAGGTAGCATATGAGCTAGAGCTACCCCAGGAAATGTCAACTGTCCACAACGTATTTCATGTCTCTATGCTGAAGAAGCATACCCCAGATGCCACCCAGGTGATTGAGCCCAGTCGGTACAGATCCGTGAAGACCTCAGCTATGATAGTCGGCCTATTCAGATAATAGACCGAGCAGTTAAGAAATTGCGGAACAAGGAAGTACCATTAGTCAAAGTCATGTGGCATAGTCACATAGCAGAAGAGGCAACTTGGGAGACAGAAGCCAGCATGAGACAGAAGTACCCAGAATTGTTCTAAGTTCGAGGATGAACTTTTTATAATGTATGGGGGATTATAACACCCGAAAATTCTCAAACTTGCATTAGAATTATTCTATGATTTTTCTGGAATTTTTAGATATTTTTCCAGAATTTTCCGAGTAGCGGAAGTAGCAAAAGTAATTAGATAAGCAAAATGGTTTAAGCGGGAATCGAACCCGGGACCTCTCGGGTCCACTAAACCTTTAGTTAGCCTTAGTAACCAGTGAACCCAGCAGGGCCGTGCTGAAAGAAAGAGGAACCAATTATATTTATATTAGAGTTGGGTTCAATAATCCACTTAATATAAATTAAGAACTTAAGTTGGGGTGGTTGAATTTGGTTCGGCAGCCCTCTCCTCACAAAACCTCACGCCACCTTCTTTCTCTAAAACCTCACCGCCGCCCACAGCTCTTCCTCCTCCTCTCTCGGCGCCCAAGCCCCAAGGACTCTCGGATCATCTTCCGACGACGACTCCAACACGAAAAAGGTTCTTCTCCGCAAGAGGAACGCGAAGACGTGAGCGGATCATCGAGAAGATCATCTCCACCGGAATTCTAGCGAATAGAATCGTAAGAAATTACGAACAGGAGGTAAGAAACCCCTCACCTGCAGTATAATAGCTACCGTTTGATTTTCTGTGCATTAGTTTAGTTATATGCGTATGTTTTCGACACATAGGGTGTATTTAACCCTCCTCGCAGGTTTAGGGATTTAGTGAGTACCTTTAGATGGGCCGGACACATCTTTTCTCCTTCAGTTGGAGGTTTAGATGCTGTTGGGTGCCTAAAGGTAGTCTCCCTAATAGAGAGGGGAGTTAAAGCGCACTAGGTGTTCGCTTAAAGAACCAGCTTAGAAAAGAATGCAACTTAGGCATTTTTATTAGCACAGTTGAATGCATTAGAAGCATCTAAATTAGTAAATCAGTTTATTCTAGCTTATAGGGGACTACGGTCCAATGGGTGGCTCCCACAGTCGCCTCTAGGTTCAGACAACCTAGCTCTAGGTTCAGATAACCTAGAAACAGCAATTTAGAACAGTTTAACTATACTCAGTATTTTACTTTTCAGTTGGCACTGTACTGGATTAGATATCCATTGGGCTGGGCTTCCATAGTCGGTCCCTAGGTTTAGATAACCTAGTAGCTCTACTAAATTCGGGACTTGCAACCCCGGGTCTAGCCAGAGATGCGCGCATAGCACGTACAGTTGCCGGGCCCTCAGCAGCATGTTTAGTATTTTCACTTACTATATGTATATGGTTTTCAACCCTTCAGAAATTAGTTCGTGAATTCAGTACAGTTCTAGCAATAGATCAGTATTAGCGTAGCTCAGTTCTTAGTATCAGCTTAGTTTTTCCCTGTGAATATGCATGATGACTTTATGTTCAGCTTTAGATATGCCATGATTGTATGCTTATATGTCATGCCATGCTTAGTTTATTCAGTATATCCAGCATATGTTTTAAACAGCATGACTTAAAATCATGTTTGCATCGTTGCATGTTTTTGTGAGGTAGATGGTTTCTTACTAAGCTTTTTAGCTTATAGATACTACTTTTCTTATACTGCAGATAAAGGTAAGGGAAAAGTGGATCAGTAGCGGAGGCTGGAGGACAATGCTATCAAGATGTGTGTGGGCAGGAGTTGGAATAAAGATCTTTGGGATATAAACAGTTTTACTTCAGTATTAGCACTTTGCGTTTTTAGTTTTCATTATTCAGTTTTGATTGTTAAGTGTTATGAAATAGTAAACCATGCACTATGTAGTATGTCAAGTTTAGAATGTTAGTAGTTCTATATTAGTGTGAATTGCATTGGTTTAGAGTTGTTGTGTGAGGTTTTGGCACGCCAAAGTGCTGAAATCAGAGTTCCCGAGCGAAATCAGAACTCTGATCGGTCTCCAGACCGATTAGGGCCTGAGCAGTGCCACTGGATCGGTCAGCCGACCGATCCAGACAGATACAATATGCTACTGTATCCTCCTGGATCGGTCAGCCGACCGACCCAGCACGATACAGTAGCGTTCCAGGAGAGTTTCAGGTGCCTGGATCGGTCAGCCGACCGATCCAGACATACCTGGATCGGTCTGCCGACCGATCCAGCCACACCTGGATCGGTCCTGCCGACCGATCCAGTTGGGAACAGAACGACCGCAGCTCCGATCGATCTGTGGATCGATCGGCAGGTCTGTAGGTAGTTGGGAAGTTTAGTTTCTAGTCCCTAGCTCAGTTGAGATGTTCAGTTTCCCCTCCTTAGCATGTGTACACCAGCAAAGAAGGTCTTTAGACCTTTCTTATCAGTTGTATCCGTCCTTAGTAGAGTAAAATTTTAATTAGCCCAGCTTTCCGCACAGTGTAGCACAGCATAACTGTAGCGGCCGGCCTTACAGCCAGTACCCAGAAGGTGAGTCGTTACACCCTGGGTCCTCAAGGCCCCGAGGATTTCCAGTGGGTGGTGACTTTTCCTGGTCCCATGGACAAGCGATGGGCAAATGGTGAGGTTGCAACTGAGAGCTTTTCTTACAGAAACCTTGTCGATAACCTACTGAACACTGGGGCTAGCTACATGTCTAGCTATTTTCAACCAATGATTGTCTGAGTGGTGGCAAGGTAGTCATGAGCTCCAAGCTTAGGTGGATGAATTGAAGGCTCAACTTATCATCTCCAAAGCAGAGGTTACTACGTCCTAGGGAAGGTTATCTCATCTGAAGGAGTTGGAGGAAAATCCTAACACCGCTCTATCCAAAATTCATCAACTTCAATCAAACCATATTGAGGAAACAACGAATAAGTTACAGGCCCAACATGATACGAGTCAACGACAAGTACATGTTGACACTCTCGAGACTCAAGTTAAGGAGTTGGAGTCGGGGAAGAAAAGGAAATGAAGGAAGATAAAGAAACTGAAACTCCTGGTGGTAAAACAACAAGCCAAACTGGTGTCAGCGACAGAAGATGTCAACACTTCCAAGGAGGGGATGGAGGCTTGCCAAAAGAGACTTAATCTTCAAGAGGTGCAACTGGCTACCACTCGGGAAGAGGTAAAATCTAATAAAGTGTTGGTTGAGGATCATTTACGCGAGTTGGAATTGATTAATATCGAAGCAAAGACAACCCTGACCAGAGTCGTAGGCAGACTGCGCAGAGCCCTAGAGTCTGCACATCGGGCGACACAAGCTGCTCAGGTAATAACAGAAAAGTAGCTCCTCGAGCTAAATATTGTCCAATCTGAAGCCAAAATTCATTAGATGGAATTTGCTACTTTAACGATCTCCCAAGTGGAACTGTAGACTACTACTCTCAAGGTTCAACAAGACCAGTCGACCCGCCTAAGTATTAAGCTACAAGAGTAAAGAGCCACTAAGGCTAAGAGTTGGTCTTTAAAGAAAAAGGAATTCTATGCCATGACCAGAACCAGCCTAGCGCTAATGGTACAACATGGGGTGGACAAAACATTAAAGCATCCACAGGAATCTGGTCATCTTCCTACCGACCAACCACTGCAACTTATCTAGTTTTCCAAAATCTCTGACAACATTCTCGAGGAGGACATAGCCAACTTTACATAATTTTTTACTTTTCGATATAGCCAGTTTGTAACTAATCTTTTTCATGTATAGTTCATTAAAGGCTTCTCAATCCTCTTTTGAGTTGGTATTAAGAATTTTGGTGCTTCCTATTTCATTCAATCCTTTAGCTATCCGCAATGAGATGAATTGCACTTCAGTCTAGATGCAAAATCTCGATATGCCTCAATGGACACCCTTTCTAGTATTGCATAAGGATCTTAAAGATGATTGCATCCAAGATAGAGAATAATAATAAGCTCAATCTCATGCTCCTGGGTACCAGTGGAGTCGGAGAGAGAATAAGGAGGATCTCAACCCCGACTATATCTGATTCGGAGGAGTTTGGGCCCTGAAAAGACATGAGCGATACAATATATACTCGATCCCTTAGGAATGAGTGAGGTTGATATTACAGCCGAAAGGATCTTAGCCTTGACTATGTCCGAATCGGGAGAGTTTTGGGCCTTGAAAAAATACAATCGATACAATATATGTTTGACCCCTTAGGAAGGGGTGAGGTTGATATCGCAACCAAGAGGATCTTGACCCTGACTATATCCGAGTTGGGAGAGTTTTGGGTCTTGAAAAGGACATGGTCATTATGATATATGCCCGACCCCTTGGGAAGGGGAGGTTGATATCACAACTGAAAGGATCTAGACCCTAATTATGTTTGAGTTGGGGGAGTTTTTGATCCTAAAAAGAATGTAGGTGATATAATATATGCTCGACCCCTTAGGGAGAGGTGAGGTTGATATCGTAGTCGAGAGGATCTCGACCCTGACTATGTCTGAGTTGGAGACTTTTAGGCCGTGAAAAGGACGTGAGTGATATGATATATGTTCGATCCCTTAGGAAGGTATGAGATTGATATCGCAGCCGAGAGGATTTTGACCTCAACTATGTCCGAGTCGAGGAAGTTTTGGGCTCTGAAAAGGATGCAGATGATACAATATATGTTCAACTCCTTAGAAAGGGATGAGGTTGATATCACCGCCAAGAGGATCTCGACCCTGATCATGTCTGAGACGGGAGAGTTTTGGTCCCTGAAAAAAATGCAAGTGATATGATATATGCTTGATCCTTTAGGAAGGGGTGAGGTTAAAGAGGATCTTGACCCTGACTATATCTGAGTTAGGAGAGTTTTAGGCCCTAAATATGATATGGCGATACTATATATGCTCGACCCCTTACGAAGGGTGAGGTTGATATCGCAGCCAAGAGGATCTCGACTCTGACTATGTTCAAGTCAAGGGAGTTCAGGGAATCAATATGGAAAATGATGATTTCATATTTTTACTAATGAGTACACATTGTAGTTAAAGGAAATGACAAAAAAAGACTAACTAAAACATAATGATTAAATGAATGAGGGTACTAAGCTGGCTTTTAAGAGTAGTATGGCTTTAGATGATTGACATTCTAGGGCCGATCTAGTTTTTTTTCATGAGAATCTATGAGGTATATGTCATTGAGTTCGTCTTCTCTACCACTTTGAATGGTCCTTCCCATTGGGGCTCTAACTTGCCAACATCCCTAACCAGCTTTATTTTCTTCCAGATTAAATCTCTAATTTAAAACTACTAGGGTATTACACACTTGTTATAATTAAGATGCATCCTCTGGCGATATGCCATGAGTCGAGTAGCAGTTTTTGCCCTTGTTTTTAAAATCAGATCTATGTCTAGAAGACGTAACTCGTCATTGTCTTGTCCATATGCACTTCTTCTAACAGATTCATCGCCAACTTCCACTAGCACTACCACCTCACCACTATAAACAAGATGAAACAAAGTCATTCAAGTGCTCTCTCGGGGGGTTGTCCGATAGGCCCATAGTATACTAGGTAACTCATCCACCCAGCTGCCTTTAACATGATCTAACTTGACCTTCAACCCTTTAACTATCTCTCGATTAATAACTTTGATTTGTCTATTGCTCTACAAATAAGCTACCGAAGTGAAAGTCTGCTAAATTCCTAGACTCTCATACCACTCCTTTAGTTGTCGACCCTGAAATTGTCAACCATTATTAGAAACTAGCATGTGAGGTAAACCAAATTGACAAATAATATTTTTCCATAAGAATTTCATAACCTCCTGCTCCGTTATACGAGTTAGAGGGTACAACTTCCATCCAAGAAAAGTAATCAATGACCACCAATAGGAACTTCTTTTGTTGTCTACCAATGGGGAAAGAACCTACAATATCCATACCTCACTAATCAAAGGGGCAAACCACTGTGGAAGTTTTCAAGAACTCTGTGGCGGCAAGGAAATAGATTTTGATGCTTTTGGCAATGAGGAAAAGCAGAACAAACCGAGTTGTGCCCGCCTACAGGGTTGGCTAGAAATACCCTACAAGCAATGCTTTTGTGCCATGCCAATGTTTTTCCTCCTGCATGATTACCACAAATGCCTTCATGAATCTCCCACATGACATAATAGCATCTTCTTGACCCAAGTATTTAAGAAGGGGTTGGAAAAAAGACCGTTTATACAATGTGCCCCCAATAAGAGTGAATCAAGGCACCCTCATTTTAATCAATCGGACCTATGCCAAATCAGTAGGGAGAATTCATTGCTCTAGATAAGCCCTGATGGGTGTCCTCCAATTAGGTGACATATCGGGATTTGTGATTTGGCTTGCCTGAGAGACTAACAATACTTGGGATATGTAGTCTTCAGTTCTCTAGCTTGACAATGCGCTGGCTAACTTAGCTAGCTTGTCTACCTTTTGATTTTCTGTTGTAGATATTTTCTGAAGATTAATCTCCTGGAATTGTGCTTGGAGCTTTTCAAAAGCCTTGGCATAACCTTGAAGTTTTTTGTATGTATTCCGGGTTAGTTTTGATGTGATCAACTAGGTTAAGTTAGGTTCTGCGTATTTGATGTCTTGTGTCTAAGTGTGGTGCGACTTAGGAATATAGGAAGTCAAGCGGAAGTCATAGCGAGTGAGAAGGATGACACTAGAAGCAAGTCGATGAGCTTGATGCATCTGAAGGATGAAGAGTTACAGAAGAGTACACTAGTAGACGAGAAAGACAGGCGCAACACTTCTAAGGGACGAGAAGCCGAGAAAGAAGTCTATAAAGAGAAGGCTGGAGTTGGGTTCAGGTGAGCTCGACTTTGGATGGTCGGAGAATCATCCAAGTGACCGGAGCAATAGTCGAACAAGTTAACATAATGTTGACTTGTCCAGGTACTCGGACCAGTCTAGGTGCCCAAACTAGCTTGGGCCAGCAGTGGTGTCCTTTCGGAGATGTTGCAGCGAGAATACAATTTGGGTCCACATCAGCAACATTCTAGCTGCCCAGATCGGTCCAGGCGTCCATACATGGATAAGAGACTTATCACGAAGTCATTGTGGAGTGGATAAGCAGCCACAGTGAAGGCACCCAGACTTGGTCTAGGTGTCCGGAACCCACCACGATATCAACGACTATATTTCAACTAGTGAGCTATAAATGAAGCCCTGGTTCTCTTCATTCGATACAACACTGGTTTACGAACTCTTTGCTTTCCATTCTTTCATTTTTGTTTTGTAATTCTATCTTGTCATTGTCTGTAAGAGGCTACTCTGCCTTTATCGAAGGAGAACTCTCGTGAGCTGATATTTGCCTTGAATTAATAATCTCTCCTGTTGTAATCAAGTAAAAGTTTTGTACCTCTTCTTTATTTTAGCTTATGTTTAATTATTTCTTCTTCAACTAACTTGTGTTTATCTTTATTTAGAAAGAAAGAAAAAGAAAGTGTTAATTTGATTAGCAGTGTTATTCATCCTCCCCCCCTCTTTTAGCCGGCCTCATCGAGACCTACAATTGGTATTAGAGTGAGAACATATTAGAAAGACTAACCGTCATCTAAAGCACAAATGGCCGGAGCGAGCATTCATCCACCAATTTTGAAGGGGGACTTCATGATCTAGAAAAAAAAGAAAATGAAGGTATTCATTAAAATGGACTTCGATATATTACTTAAAATTAAATATGATTTTATGGCACCTAGAAATTAGTAAGGAGCCAAAAAAGAGGAATAATTTTAGAGCAAGGAGCAAGCTGACTCTGTGGCAAATGGTAAAGTAGAGTTCCATCTACTAAATGTTCTGCCACCACAAGAAGTCAACTGGATCGACGCCTACAACTCCACCAAGGAACTCTGGTAGAAATTCCTAGAGTCATACGAAGGGACATCGAAGGCTAAGCTAGCAAGACGAGACTTGCTCAGAAATTAGCTGACAAACCTCCAAATGCAAGAAGGAGAAACAATAGCTCAATTGCATGGAAAGATTAAGGAGCTTATCACCAGACTGACAAACCTCAAACAACTGGTAACGAGTCGGGTCTCAATTCGGTATGCTCTTAATGCCTTCCCTAGAACTCAAAAGTGGACATCAATAGTAGATGACTACTATATATCAAAGAATTTGTAGATAAGTTAGAAGAACTATTTTCAACTTTAGAATTACACGAATCTATACGTGCAAGTATGAGGAAAGAAAAGAAGCCAAGCCAAAATTTAGGGATGAAAGCTAGAAAAGACGAATTGGAGTCTGACACATCGTAAATTATTCTCCTATTCCAATTTTAGAACCTATAAAGGACTTAATTGGTATTTACAAAACCATAGGGGTCAAATTATAAAAGTGGAAAGAAAATATATCCCATGAAATTTTTTGATAAATTTAGTAGGTAAGAACTTATTTCGGATTCCTAAATTAAGTTTAGTCTAAATTAAATTAATTTTTATACATGCATTAAATTTAATATGCTTTAGTTTTTAAATTTGTTTATCAAATTAATTATTTCGCATGCCTTCTTTTAAATTTTTGTGTTGATTTTTTTTGTGCAAAATAAAGACATTATCTACTCACAGAAATATTTTTAAATTTTTTTTGTTATATTTATTTTTAAAATTCTTCTTTCAAAATATGAGTTTTGATAATTAAAAATATTTTAAAATTTGATTTTTCAAAAAATTAATTTTTATCATGAGTTATGTTTTTTTGTTAGAGTAAAAATTGTTAGAATTTTTCAACAATTATCTATTTTTTTAATAAATTTTTGTTAAAAAATGTAATTTAAAATTTAAATTTTTTTGGAAATTAATTTTGGAATTTTTGATTTTACGGGAAGTTACTGTTGTATTTTGGATGGTGAAAAAAATTAGCAAGATTGTTAGGACTTGAAAACTATTTTTAATTATTGATTTTAAAAATAATATTATCTGATTAAAAATATTTATTATCATTACATTGTAAATATTTTATAGGTGAAAATTTTTATGAAATTTTTTATGAAAATTTTCCTAATCTAATTACTTTTGTTTGACTTTAACAAAAATTTTCAAGAATTTTTGAAATAAAAAAAATAATTTTTAATTTGTTTTTGTCAAAATAGAGAATTAATTGATAAAATTAGTATTTTTAAAAAAATGCTAAAAAAGATAGATTATTGACAAATTTTTTATATTGTTCTAACTATTTTTTTATTTTTCCTAACACATTTTTTTGATACGATCAAAGGGGTAGAAAATTATGATTAAGTTTAGGGGGGTATTGATATTGATTTAATGATATAATTCTTTACTTGTTATAATTCCAAACTGATTGGATTTGATTGCGATATTACCAATTTTATTGTTTAGTTTAACCCTAACTTAACTTGTTTAACCCTAACTTATCTTGGGCTGATACACATCAAAAAGGGAAAGATTGTAAATACCCCGGGTTAATTTTGATGTGATCAACCAAGTTAAATTAGGTTCTACATATTTGATGTTTTGTGTCTAAGTGTACAGAAACTTAGGAACATAGAAAGTCGAACGAAAAACCCAGCAATTGAGAAGGATAACATAGGAAGCGAGTTGATGGGCTCAATATATCCAAGGGACAAAGAGCTACGAAAGAGTATACCAGCCGACGAGAAGGATACGCATTGCGTTTCCGAAGGACGAGAAGCCGGGAAGGAAGTCTGCTCGAGGAGAAGACCAAAATTGGGCTCCGATGAGCTTAACTCTGGATGATCGGAGAATCACCCAAGTGATCGAAGCAGTAGCCGGATAAGTCAACATAAAGTTGACTTGTCCATGTGCTTGGACCAAGTCCAGGCACCCGGAGGCGCCCTTTCGGAGACATTGCAATGGGGATAGAATTTAGGTCCATGTCAACAATATTCCAAGCGCTCGGACTAGTCCAGGTGCCCTGGCATGGATAAGAGACTTATCATGAAGTCGTTATAGAGCTATTACGGAGTGGATAAGGCACCACAGTGGAGGATCCCGGAACCCGCCACATCATCAATGACTATATTTTGACTAATGAGCTATAAATAGAGATCTGGTCATCTTCATTCGATACAACACTAGTTTACGAACTTTGTACTTTCCATTCTTTCATTCTGTTTTGTAATTCTGAACTATCATCGTCTGTAAGAGGCTACTCAACCTTCATCGAAGGAGAACTTCCAGTGAGCTAATATTTTCCTTCGATTAACAAGCTCCCTAATTGTAATCAAATAAAAGTTCTATTCCTCTTCTTTATTTTAGATTATGTTTAATTATTTCTTCCCCCTTCTCCTCTAGCGACCTTACCAGGACCTACACCTTTCACTTCTAATCTCAAAATTCCCAGATATTTGCTGAGCCACTAACTGGTAATCCAAGTGGACCATACTTGAGAAGCTTTGACTTGTTTTGCAACATGAAGTCCCGACAATAAAGTTTCATACTCGACTTTATTATTGGAGGCTCAGAAATCTAATCGGATGGAAAGGGATGTAGGATCGTTGGCTAGAGGGGTGAATAACATCCGTGAATTTTCACTTTTCAGAAAATGTTTTGAATTAAAAATGCAATGGAAAGAATGAGGAATAGAAAAGATACACAATGCGAACACGGACAAGTTTTACTTGGTTCGGAGTCAACTCCTATTCGAAGGCCCATATGTGAGAGTATTTTCGTTAGGAAACCACTAATCAATCAAAACGTTACAAAAACAATTACAATTGTATATAAGTAACTTCAATAATAAAAGAAAATGCCGACAACTAAGAGGAAGATATCTTCAGCGTAGTTGTCAATGGAGCAACTTTTATGCGTCGTAGAGACCTTTTTCGAGCAGCGCGCAGGAGCGGAAGTTATTTTTATATGATGTGTTTAAGCTGCTAGTCGAACCTATTTTTATAGCCCACTATGGGTGCCTGGATCCCCTCCTGGGCGCCCCCACAAGGCTGATGTGGCAGTGCCTCATCAAAACTTCATCTAACAAAACTGATCCATCTCCCAGGCTCTTGGACCGATCCGGGTGCCTAGAACAGTGACGTGGATTAACCAATCGAATCATGCCACCGTAGGAAGAAGATTGTTTTTGGCTGGTCCGGACGTCTGGAGCAACTTTGGGTGCTTGGACTATCTGGCTGCCTGGCCAGGCTCCCACCTGGGGTGCTCCCTCATTGCAGCTTGTCCGAGCACTCGGAGTATGTCCGGGCACCTGAACAAACTCTAGGCGCCTGGAGCCTTATTTTCTAGCCAACTTTTACTTTCAACTACTTGCACCACAGAGTTATAAAGATAAGCAATAATATGTAAAGTAAAGTGGTTTTCAACAGTCTTCAGACTGCCCTGACTTGACTTTGAGTTTTGCTAAAACTCTAGGTCGGACAGATGCCTACTGTTCCTTCTTCAGGGAGAGCGTCATCACCTACTCCTCTCAAGAGAGATTACCTTTTGCTAGACTGATCCTTTAGACCGTCTTGACTTTTGCTCAACATCCAAGATCTTGGAACTTTCACTTAGTGTCCTCGACCCTAGGATTTCCTGCCTAGTGTCTACGATTCCCAGAACTTTCACCTAGTGTCTTCGACCCTAGGACTTCCCAAGTCTTTGTCCAATCCCATGGACTAAGATTTCATTGCCTAACCGCAGCTAGGACTTTCCACCTTTTGCCTAACTTCAACTAGGACTTTCACTTTGCCTAAGATCACTTAGGAATTTCCTAGACACTTAGTTCAACTCATTAGATCACAACATAGATTAACTTTGAACCTTTGCTGATATTAAAATATAAGTTTGATTAGCTAGTGTTTCCAACACCAACAAGTGATAGTGCTTCTTCTTGAGGAGATATCAAAAGAACCCCCACTCCGCTACCCTGATGATTGGAAGAATCATCCACATAAATTCTCCAAGTGCCTTCAATCATTTACCCTGGTACCTCTGTAAGAAAATTGGCAAAGGCTTGAGCCTTGATAGTAGTCCTTGGTTGGTATTGGATGCCATATTCACTTAATTTAGTAGTTCATTTAATCAATCATCCTGAGGCCTCTACGTTGGTAAGTACTCATCCCAAGATTCATAAGGATAACAATTGGGTGAGCTAAAAGTATGATCTTAGTTTACGAGCTGCTAAGGTAAACCCCCATGTCATCTTCTCCAGATTAGTGTACCTGCTCTCCAAATGCCCAAAAAAGTAGATGGGTTATTGTACCTTGTCCTCTTGTCTTACCAAGACCACAGTGGCTGCTCCCTCAGAGATCGACAGATATACCCACAACATTTCTCCTAATACCATCTTTGAAAGTAGAGGCAGTCGGGACATGTACTCTTTTAACTCGATGAATGCTTCATAACATTTATCATTTCATTCAAACTTAACCACTTTTCTTAATATCTTGAAGAAGGGTAGACTTCAACCAACTGAGTGGGATATGAATCGGGACAATGCCATGATACAGCCCACCAACCGTTATGCTTCTATAAGATTTAGGGGGGGGGGGGGGGCAGCATATTCTGGAGAGACTAAACTTTCTCTAGTTGGCCTCAATTGCCCGTTCAATGATGATATACTCTAGAAACTATTATGATCTAGAGCGTTAAACACGCAGAAAGTGTTGCGGGAAAAACTAACTAGATCCTTTCAAAAGATCTATACGAAGGAGAAAGACATATACTGAGTTTGTTAAAAGAGAGTTATACCTTTGTTGCATAAACATGAACTCACAATATCAAGGATCTCAGCAAGATCACGTGTCCGTGCCTCTTTTGGTATCCATACGAACAAGCCTTTCATTTATCTCACGAATTCACGAAGTGGAGAAAAAAACCAACAAAGGTTGTGCTAGCTGTTGGTGCAATAAGCTTCTAGGATTTTGATATTTAACAACGTACCTAAGTCTGGTCAGTTTGACTAAGGGTTAATCCAAATAAGATTTAATGTTTGGAAGAGAAGTCTAGTCAGGACTAGATGACTAGCAAAAGTCCTAACTTAGTTAGGCAAGGGTAAGTCCTAGTGAGTGAAGTTAGACAGTGGAAATCCTAGGGGGAGGTAACCTTACATAGTGGAAGTCTTAGTGAGTGAAGCTAGGCCCTAGTGAGTGAAGTTAGATGGTGAAAATCCTTGGGGGAGGTAACCTTAGGTGGTGGAAGTCCTAGTGAGTGAAGCTAAGCAGTGGAAATCTTAGGAGGAGGTAACCTTAGGTAATGGTAAAGTCTTGGATGATATCCAAGCATGAAGCCTAGTAGGTCGGGTAGACTTACAGGAGTGCGGCTTGATCCTAAGGGATTGACCCTTAGGTGGTAGACTTGGAGGAGGGACCTCTAAACAAAAGGTAAGCCTGGTAGGTCAGGTAGACTTATAGATATAGGTTGGTTACTTGTTTGTATTTGTATGATTGTTTTGCAGGAACCTGGAGCTAAAAGCAAAACAAAGAGAAGACAAGCACAAATGGATGAACCAAACTTGACTCGAGTCGAACTAGTCCCAAATCGATTCAATAGACCGAACCAATGGTTTGGTAGACTGACTGACTTAGTCCAAATTGCTGAGTTGTGAAAGGTTGATATGGAAGATGAAGTGGTAAAATATCTGGTTTATCTTTATGATTTGGATGAGGATAAGGATAAGTCAAATGAAGTGTATAGAGATAAGACTTAATCCATATATTGCTTTATCTAGATATGTTTCATCAAGATATAACTTCATCCAAATAAGAGTTGATCCAACTCTATAAAAGGAGATGAAGGCTCTACATTCAACACATCACTTCTTTTACTATTCATATTCCGTGTGCTCAAAAGGAAGGCTACAGCGCGAAGCTTTGCTACCGGGAAAGCTCTAGGAAGGGGTGTGCTACGCTCAGGACTTCCGGATCGGCTCGGTAAAGTTTTTGTTTGTATTTTTTTTATTACAAGCTGTATTTACTTTATCGTTCTTTTATTCTTGTATTTAATAAACTGTAAGATAGGTTCTCCATCTCCAGAAAGGAGACCACTAGTGGACTCGCGCTCGAATGCGTAGGCCTTGGACGTACTGACCCTGGAGGATTGGAAACCAAGTAAATCCCACGAGTATTATTTTTCCCGTAATGACTTTGATAGAAAGAATGGATGAAATCAAAAAGAAAGCGACAAGTTAAGATTCACCCCCCTCTCTCGACCTCATAGATTCTACAATTAGTATCGGAGTAAGGAGGCTCTGATTGGATTAACCGCCGACGGAGCAAGCATACAACGAATTGAGGGGGAGAAGGGTAAAAAGGTAATTTTATTTAATGTCAAATTTTAAATTACATATTATATGCTTCAAGTGCAGGGAGAGAGGACATTATAAAAATAAATGTCCTACTCGTAAGAATCGAATGACACCACCGGTGGCAAAGGAGGAATCGATGCCCGGAGTTCAGAGGAGAACAGATCACATCAAATGTTTCAATTGTCAGGAGTTCGGACACTACAAGAATCACTGCTCGACAAGGAAAATTATGAAAAATGTTTGTAATTTTATATTTTAAGCAAATCCGATGTTTTTCAATCGTAATACATTCGAAAATATGTCAATAATTTTTCATAAAAATATTGTTCCTGAAACTACCTCAATCCATGACAATTTAAAGAATAATTTTTATAATAAATTAGATAATATTGTGCATGATAAATTAAATTAAAATTTTTTGAATAATTATAATTCAAAATTTAATTTAATTAATAAAAATATTCACGTGAAAAATTTAAATTCTTATAATTGTGATAATTCAAAATTAAATTTAATTAATAAAAATATTAATATTGAAAATTCAAATCTAATTAATCAAGATAATTCTAGAAATAATTTTACTAATTTAAATATTAATAAGGATCAAGATAAAATTAATTTAAATAATGATTGAGATAAACTTAATAACTTAAATTCGAATTCTAAAAATTGTAATCCTAAAAATTCAAAATTAAATCTTCAAAATTCAGAAATAATTAAAATTATTAAAAACTCAAGTCAAGAAAATGACCAAGTTAATATCGATGAAATTGATAAAGTACTTAATAAAATATTTAATTCAACAAATCAAAAGAAACATTAAAAAAACGTTAATAAAAAAATCAAATCTAAGTAACAAAATTAATTCAAATTTAATTATAAATTCAAGAATGATGAAGATAATTCTAGAAAATTTTAAATAATTTAATTAATAATCAAGACAAATCTAACCTACTAAATATTAATAATTCAACCAACCGATAAAATTTTAATTAATTCAAATTCTGATCTTAAAAATTTTAATAACTTGGAATTAAATAATAAATTAATTAATCAAGATAATCTTTAAAATAATTTGATCTAACTCTAGTCTTAAAAATTTTAGAAGATAAAAAACGTCAAATCTTAACAACATGAATTCTGTTATTGATCATAATTTTTTAAATTCCTATAATTGTGATAATTCAAAATTAAATTTAATTAATAAAAATATTAATATTGAAAATTCAAATCTAATTAATCAAGATAATTCTAAAAATAATTTGACTAATTTAAATATTAATAACGATCAAGATAAAATTAATTTAAATAATGATCGAGATAAACTTAATAACTTAAATTCGAATTCTAAAAATTGTAATCCTAAAAATTCAAAATTAAATCTTCAAAATTCAGAAATAATTAAAATTATTAAAAACTCAAGTCAAGAAAATGACCAAAGTTAATATCGATGAAATTGATAAAATACTTAATAAAATATTTAATTCAACAAATCAAAAGAAACATTAAAAAAAGTTAATAAAAAAAAATCAAATCTAAGTAACAAAATTAATTCAAATTTAATTATAAATTCAAGAATGATGAAGATAATTCTAGAAAATTTTAAATAATTTAATTAATAACCAAGATAAATCTAACCTACTAAATATTAATAATTCAACCAACTGATAAAATTTTAATTAATTCAAATTCTGATCTTAAAAATTTTAATAACTTGGAATTAAATAATAAATTAATTAATCAAGATAATCTTTAAAATAATTTGATCAACTCTAGTCTTAAAAATTTTAGAAGATAAAAAACGTCAAATCTTAACAACATGAATTCTGTTATTGATCATAATTTTTTAAATGATAATTCTAGGAATTTAATAAATAATTCTGAAAATAAATCTGAAAATAATAATTCTAAAAATTTAATTATTAAATATGAGAGTTTAATTAATAAATCTAAAAATTTAGATAAATTAATTAATAAAAATATTAAAAATTTAAAAATAATAACAAGATAAATTCAAATTTTAAACATAAAAAATTAGAAATATTTAGTCAAAAAAAGATCAAATTAATCTAGAACTAGATAAGATTACACGAAATTTTAATAAAATTTTTAATCTATTTGATCAAGATAATTCAAATTCTAAGTTAATTAACATTTCAACAAATTAGAATTAAATATTAAGTTAATTAATTATTAAGATAATCTTAAAAATACAAATTTAAAAGATAAGATAAATTCTAATCTTATAGATTTAAATCTTAAAAATTCAACATTAAAACTAAAAAAAATCCAGAAATCAAATTTCAAATTTTAAGAATACTAATTCAAATGTTTATATTAAAAATTCAAATGTAATCAATTATAATAAAGTGCTCTTTAATTATGAAACAATAAATAATTCAAGTCTTAAAAATTTAAAATTAAATCTTAAAAATTTAGGAAATATAAATTTAAATATTAATAATTATAATTTAATTACAAAAAATTCAAACCTAATCAATTATAATAATGTACCATTGAATTATGAAACAATAAATAATAAATTTAAATTTAAATATAAAATTATAGAATTAGAATCTACTAATTTTTACAAAGTAAACCAAAATTAATAATAATAATAATAATAAAATAATAATAAAAGTCTGTTAAATTCAAATTAAATGATAAACTCTAATTTAAATATAATAAATTTGAAATTAAATCTTAAAAATTCAGATATAATTATTAAAAAAAATAGTCAAGAATGACATAAAACTAATCTAATGGTTTTACTAACCAAAACAAAATTTTAATTAATAATTAAAATAAATCTAAATATAATTTGATTAATTCCGATCTTAAGAATACAATAATTTAAAATTAAAACAAAAAAAATTGAAAATTTAGAAGACAAAAGTTTAAATTTTAATTATAATTTAAATACATTAACTCTCTATAATAAAGCTAGAAATTCAAGATTAAAATTTGAAATTAATTTCAATAAACCAACAAGATTTAATAAGTATAAATTCAAAAATTGCTTCAAAATTAATTATTAAACTAATTAATAAATCTTACTCAATAAAACAATTAAAATAATTAAAATGTGTCAAAGTGGGTTAATATATTCGTGGGTTTACACGAAATGTATCAAATCAAGAATTTGATACATCCTTCGAAATCAACTATAAATTGCTTGACTTGTTTGACACATGCATACTTGCCATGTACATGCATTATTAAATGTTAATTTATCGAAAAATGTCATGTCATTTATACTAGTATTTTTTCTTAATCTAGAATGATAAAGGACTCAAGCTTAATCGATACTTGATTAATTAGACTAAGCGTTCTCAGAAAGAAAGTTAAATATTTAATTTCTTTAAAAGACTTTGTTTACAAGTGGTTGTTGTTTCAATACCCAAGAAAGTCTCGTACCTCGCCACAACCTGAAAGTCAATTATTGAAATGAATATTTAACCAACTAACTGTCAAACCTTAGTCTAACTCATATGTAAATTAATCCTTAGATTCTAACTTAAATTTTAAATCAAATAAAATTGATAAAACATTTCACAAAACCCATAAGGGTACTTTTATTGATTGTGCTGAAACACTTAGAATTGGTGAGACGATGAGGACTATTAAATTAAAAATAGTTTTAAAAAGTTTTCAAAATTCATAGATAATTTTCTAAAAATTATTTTCAAAATAGTGATTTAACATAATAATGTTTTAATGAATTTCATGTTTGATTGGGTGTATTTATATATAAATTTTGAAAAATCTATATACTTGCAAAATATTGATTGTTGACAAATACTTAGAAATCTACATCCCAAAGTCAAAACTAAAACTCAGTCCCCTAGACACTTAGGTAGGCTTCCTTGTGGTTAATAAGGATAACTAGGGCATGTCGGGTTAAGGGGAGGTATTTTTGAAAATTTTAAAGAAATGTATTTGAAAAAACTTTTGAAAAATTATTTTTGTGAAATATATTTGAAAAATCTAGTGTTTGAAAAATTATTTTGAAAAATTATTTTTGTGAAAATATTTGAAACATCTTTAAACACACTTAAAAATCTTTTGAAAAATTATTTTGAAAATTTATATTTTAACTGATTTTTTTATTTGGATCAACCCTTAGACATACAGGTAATAATTCCCTTGTGGTTAACAAGGTTTCGTAAGAATACATCTGGTTGAGGGGGTGTTCTAATTAAAAGTATATACTTTTCAAAATTCTTTGAAAAAGTTTGAAAAATATTTTTGAAAAAGTTTGAAACTCATGCTTCTTAAATAATTTTTTTTGAAAACACTTTTGAAACTTTTGAAAATACTTTCCTTTAAAAATATTTAGAAAAAATTTTGGAAAATATTTTAGTTGTTATTTTAATTTGGATCAACCTCTAAGACACATAGGATGTATTCCTTGTGGTTAACAAAGTCCTAAGAAAATGTCAGATTGAGGGGGAGTCCTGATTTAAAGATATCAAGCATAGTTTTCAATTTTTTTCAAAGTTAATTTTCAAAATTCTTTAAAACTGTGCTTGAAAACTTTTTGAAAATTAATTTTTTAACTACAATTTCAAAAGTGATATTTTTCAAAATTGATCGTATTTCAAAAATAATGCTTTAACAAAGATTTCTCAAATATTTTCAAAATTATTAGTGCAAAATCAAGGGAACCTTAGGTAATCTTTTTGATGTGTGTCATAAGGGGAGAGTGACCTTAAGTTAAAAACATTATGACTCCCAACTTTGGTATAAAACCCTAAAGAACAAATACCTAACTTAAGAAAATTATCAAACATCAAAAAGGGGAAGATTGTTGGTGCAATCAGCTTCCAGGGTTTTGATATTTGACAGTGCCCCTAAGTTTGGCCAGTTTGACCAAGAGTTAATCCAAACATGACTTAATGTTTTGAAGAGAGAAGTCTAGTCAGGACTAAATGAGTAGCAAAAGTCCTAACTTAGTTAGGCAGGGGTAAGTCTTAGTGAATGAAACTATGCAATGGAAATCCTAGGGGGAGGTAACCTTAGGTGGTGGAAGTCCTAGTGAATGAAGCTAGACCCTAGTGAGTGAAGCAAGATGGTGAAAATCCTAGGGGGAGGTAACCTTAGGTGGTGGAAGTCTTAGTGAGTGAAGCTAGGCCCTAGTGAGTAGAGCTAGGTAGTGAAAATCCTAGGGGGAGGTAACTTTAGGTGGTGGAAGTCCTGGTGAGTCAAGATAGGTAGTGGAAATCGTAGGAGGAGGTAACCCTAGGTAATGGTAAAGTCTTGGATGATATCCAAGCATGAAGCCTAATAAGTTGGGTAGACTTACAAGACTGCGGCTTGATCCTAAGGGATTGACCCTTAGGTGGTAGACTTGGAGGAGGGGCCTCTAAGTAAAAGGTAAGCCTAGTGGGTCAGGTAGACTTACAAATATAGACTAGGTTGCTTGTTTGTGTTTGTATGATTGTTTTGTAGGAACCTAGAGATAAAAGAAAAACAAAGAGAAGACAAACACAAATGAATGAACCAAACTTGACTCGAGTCGAACCAGTCCCAAATCGATTCAATAGACCGAACCAATGGTTTGGTAGACCAACTGACTTGGTCCAAATTGCTGAGTTGTGAAAGGTTGATATGGAAGATGAAGTGGTAAAAGATCTGGTTTATATTTATGATTTGGATGAGGATAAGGATAAGCCAAATGAAGTGGATAGAGATAAGACTTGATCCATATATTGCTTTATCCAGATATGCTTCATCTAGATATAACTTCATCCAGATAAGAGTTGATCCAACTCTATAAAAGGAGATGAAGGCTCTACGTTTAACACATCACTTCTTCTACTACTCATATTCTGTGTGCACAAAAGGAAGGCTACAACGTGAAGCTTTGCTATCGGGGAAGCTCTAGAAAGGGTGCACTATGCTCAGGACTTCCGGATCGGCTCATCAAAGTTTTTATTTGTATTTCTTTTATTACACGCTATATTTACTTTATCATTCTTTTATGCTTGTATTTGATAAATTATAAGACTGGTTCTCTGACTCCAGAAAGTTTCTAGAAAGGAGACCACTAGTAGACTCGCGCTTGAGTGCGTAGCCCTTAGACGTACTGACCCTGGGGGGTTGGGAACCAAGTAAATCCTGTGAGTATTATTTTTTTCGTACTTTATTTTATATTCTGCTACTACTAGCGACTTTAATAGAAAGAATGAACGAAATCGAAAAGAAAGCGATAAGTCAAGATTCACCCCCCCCCCCCCCCCTCCCGACCTCACCAATCCTATAATTGGTAGCAAAGTAGGAGGCTCTGATTGGACTAACCACCTCTCTTGACCTCACCGATCTTACACTAGCAACCCCAAGGGAGATTTCTGTCAAAGGAAAGAAGAGAGAAGAAGAAGATGCTCTACTCAAAATGAGATGAAAATGGCCTTTTGTACTTCATCCAATGAATGCACTTAATGAGCATTAACACTCCATTAAGACAAGAGCCTTTTGGTCTTTATTCAAGAATTCAAATCAACATTTTGAATTCTTCATGACTGAATGGTCAATTTTGAAATTGATCATTCCTCTTCCTTCATGCAATTTGAATTCAGTGAGTCACTATCTCATTAATTTGAATAGACTCAATGAGTCTAGTTTGAATTGGACTCAATCCAATAATTGGATCCAATTGAGTCTAACTCAATGAGTTTAATTTGGATTAGACTTAATCCAATGATCCATCGTAAGAACCCATCTCTAAATCAACTTGTTCTTTGTGTGTGATCTAATAGGATCTCGTAACATTGGCAATGTCTCTAAAATTATTTTAGATACATAAATAATGAGTGACATCTAGCAAGGTATCATTGCTACCCAAGTGACGAGAATGTTGATATCTGACTTAACCTTTCCATGTCTATTATCATGTATGACTCAATCCTTCTATCCTTGATATCTAAATTGATTAATGAGATATAGGGTATGTAATCCTCTTATCAATTTTTGTGTTTCTTGATCTCTAAGTAGACACACTAAACCAAATAAGCTCAATATCGCATATTGACTGATTTGAGTATGGTCACGTATTCTTGTGTCCTACTAATCAAGGGGCCCACAGATATCACTTTCATCATATGGAAGGAATAGATCTCATCTACATCACTCGTATCCTTCTGTATAACTATTACATACCCAGTAATTGACTTTATAGTCCACCCTATTATAAATGTAAAGCCCGAAAAATTCCCAAATTTATTTTAGAATTATTCTATGATTTTTCTGGAATTATTAGATATTTTTCCGGAATTTTCCGAGTAGCGGGAGTAGCAAAAACAAATAGGTCGCAAAATAGCTTAGGCGGGAATCGAACCCGAGACCTATGGTGTAAGGGATAATGTTAGTAACCAGTTGAACCCAGCAGGGCCGTGCTGAAAGGAAGGAGAACCAAATATATTTATATTAGAGTTGGGTTCATTAAACCACTTAATATAAATAATAAACTTAAGTGGGGTTTGGTTTATTTTGGTTCGGCACCTCTTCACCTCACGACACTTTCTCTTCCAAAACCTCACCGCCGCCTCTCCCTTCTTCTCCTCTTCCTCACGCACGGCACACCAAGGCAAGGGTCCATAGGATCATCTTCCGGCGACGACTCCAACACGAAAGGGGTTCTTCTCCGCGAGAGGAACGCGAAGACGTAAGCGGTTCGTCGAGCGGACAGTTTTCCGGAAACACCTAGCGAATAGAATCGTAAGAAAACCTTACGATTGAGGTAAGAAACCCCTCACCTGCAGTATAATTGCTCTCGCTTGTTAGTTATGGCGTTAGTTCAGTAATTTTATAGTTTTCAGTTTTAGGGCATGCTTTTAGTGCACGCCAAGCATTCGGTAGAATGCCCAGTTCAGAAGGATGTACCAATAGGCGTCCTAACAACATATAAAATGTAATAGAAACATTTTATTCAGTTTATTATTAGTTATTACAGCTATATGGATCAGATATCCATTGGGTGGGCTCCCACAAGAGCCTCTAGGTTCAGATAACCTAGCTCTAGGTTCAGATAACCTAGAACAACAAAGTAAAATTAAACAGATTCAAGATTTTACTTTTATTCAGTTGGCATCGTGCTTGGATCAGATATCCATGGGTGGACTCCCACAATCGTCCCTAGGTTCAGATAACCTAGTAACCTGCTGGATTCGAACTTGCAATCCGGGTCTCGTAGGGATGCGCGAACAGTAAGTACAGTTGCCAAAGAAGATGTTTAGTATTTTCATCTATTATATGTATAGTTTTCAAATTTGAAACCAGATGAAAACACTAATTTAGCTTTCAGTTCGTTCAGGTTCAATTTACATGATTTGAGTTCATGTACAGATTTAGACATATGCATGACTAGTTCAGTTTCATGCTCAGTTTATATGTTATGCCATGTTTCAGTTCCAGTTTATGCTTGGTTTGATATGCCATGCCATGCTTGCATGTTCAGTATGTTTTTTCAAACAACATGATTTAAAATCATAATTGCATCGTATGCATGATTTAGTGAGGTAGATGGTTTCTTACTAAGCTTTAAGCTTACAGGTACTACTTTTCTTATACTGCAGATACAGGTAAAAGAAAAGTGGACTAGCGGAGGCTGGAGGGCGATGCTACAATGATGTGTGTGTGCAAGGGGTCTGGAATAAAGATCCTAGGGATCTAAACAGCTTAAATTTCAGCATTTAGGTTTCAGTTTGCTTAATGTTCACTTTTGAGCTCGTTAAATGTTTTAATCCAATAAAACTATGCACTATTCAGTTTGTCAAGTTTAGAATGCATGTAGGTTCATGTTAGAATGTTTTTCATGTATTTAAAATTCATATCTGTGAGTTGTGGCACGTTTTAGTGCCGGAAAGTCCTGAAATCAGAAACTCTGATTTCATATCAGAGTTGGATCGGTCCGACCGATCCGTTCTGATCGAGATCCAGGATCGGTCACCGATCGACCTCTGAGGCATATACTCAGATGCTATCGATCGGTCGTCCGATCGATCCAAAGACCGAACGAGAGTTCGGACGAAATCTGCGATCGCGATCGGTCGGCCGACCGATCGGTGAATCCAGTTGCGACAGAACGCAGCAGAAACACAGAGGTCATCGATCGGTCTACCGACCGATCAGGTGCTCGGATCGGCCCAGACCGATCCGCCAGAATGAACGAGCGTAAGCACGGAGGCTCGATCGGTCTCCGACCGATCCGGAGGGTGCCTCCGTGCGATATCATTGGAACGATCGTGAATCGTTCAAGGCTCAATCGACTTACGGATCGGTTGAAATGTCTGATTACGCTAGCAGGACCTTCAAGAGGCATAGATTGTCTCTCCTAGTATGTGTACAACACTTAGGTACTCTTAGAATGTCAAGTTGAGACTTTGAATTAGTTTAGCAAATTTCAAATTTGGCTTATTTTGACTTAGCAATTAGTTGAAAATACTTAGATAGGATCTAGTACAGTTGGGTCTTATGAGCAGGAGTTGTCCTTACTTCCTACACACACATCAGCATTGTGCCTACAGCTTCCAAGTAAGAACATCTCTCACTCAGTTTGTTTTCAGCTTTCATATCAGTTATGTGTGCTTCCATGTTTGCTCTCATGTTGGTAGTTAATTAATTTATGTTTACAGTGATAGTATTTAACATGTTACCAGTAGTTAACTATAACATGATAGCTTAGTTATATATATGTGTTCTCTGCTATTTAGAAAATGGTACGAGGACGTCCAGCTAAGAAAGCAGCAGCGGCTGAGCCCCAGCATGAGGCAGGCAGTTCAGTGCCTCCCCCAGACCTTACAGCATTAGTGGCTCAGCTACAGCAGCAGGAGATAGCCTCCTTAAAGGCTAACCAGCAGACTACTCCCCCAGTCACTCCAGATCGAACCTCACGACTCCTCAGCCTGCAGTACCGGTCCCAGTAGCCCCAGTAGCAGGGGCTAAGAGAGAAGCTTACCTTATCCAGTGGCAGAGAATTAAGCCCGAGAACTTCTCAGGCACCAGCGAACCATGGGATGCTCAGGCATGGTTTAAAACA
This sequence comes from Zingiber officinale, assembly GCF_018446385.1. Classification (NCBI taxonomy): domain Eukaryota; kingdom Viridiplantae; phylum Streptophyta; class Magnoliopsida; order Zingiberales; family Zingiberaceae; genus Zingiber; species Zingiber officinale. The sequence continues at coordinate 23,674,948 of NC_055988.1, forward strand.
CTGGAAAGCACGATGGAACTTCTAGACTGGCCAGAGCACGAAAAGGTGAAGTGTGCCTCCTTCTGTTTAACAGGAGACGCACGCATGTGGTGGGAGCGGATTAAATCGAAGTGGCCAGTAAACCAGATGACATGGGCCAACTTCGAGAAAGAATTCTTCGAGGAATTCTTTCATATGCAAGTCACAAACCGACACTATGACGAGTTTACAGAATTTCGTCAGGGCAACCTATCAGTTCAGGAGGCCGTGAAGAAACAGGTTGGCCCGTCTGTGTCCAGAACTAGTCAGCTCAGAGAAGGAACGAGTACGCTTGATGCTGAAGATGCTCAGACCAGAGATCGCAATGAATGTAGCTGGTGGCGTTCATAGGCCACAAACCACAGAGGAGCTAGTGAGTAGTGCTCTGATCACCGAGCACTATCAGCACAATATCACCCAGCAGAAGCAGGTTTCCACAGAGCCCAAGGGACAAACTAGCTCAGGTACTCAACAGAAACAACAGGGACATAGCTCCAACTGGAAGGGGAAACGCAAGGCAAGTAGTGACCCAAAAGGAGGACCAGCTGGAAAACATTCCAGACATCCCAAGTGTGCTACTTGTGGGAAACATCATCCAGGAGTTTGCCGCAAGGGTACGCGAGGTTGTTTTGAATGTGGACAGGAAGGGCACATGGCTAAGCAGTGCCCGAACAAGAACAGTCTTCCTCAGCCTCAGCCGATACAGTATGGAGCTCAACCAGCGCAGCTACACCAGATGTATGCAGCCTTAGATGGTCCACAGATCAGTCAGGGCAGATTAGAAGCCCCCACAGCTACCACAAATGCCAGGATTTTCTCACTGACCAGAGAGGACGTAGCAAATGCCTCGACAGTTGTCACAGGTCAGATCAGTATTTTTCAGCATAATGCAACTGTCTTATTCGATACTGGGGCAACCCACTCTTATGTATCCAGGGCATTTGCCGAGAAACTAGCAACACCTCCAGAAGTACTCAATAGTCAGTTTCTGACAACGCTACCCTCAGGAGACATTATGGCATCTACGCACTGGCTCAGGCCAGTCATTATAGCAGACAGGGAGCTTTTTGGTGATCTGATAGTGCTAGAAATGACTGACTACGATGTCATCTTTGGAATGGATTTTCTGATCAGATACGGCGCTTTTATAGAGTGCCGTAAACAGAAGGTCATATTCCAACCTGAAGCAGGAGTACAGTTTGAGTACACGGGGAAGCCAAAGAGGAAAGCCAGGAAGTTTCTCTCAGCATTGAAAGCACAGCAGCTATTGGATTCAGGATGCGTGGGATTTTTAGCAAATGTAGTCAACACCAGCCAGGACAAGAACCAACAGCTATCAGAGGTTCGAGTCGTTTGTGACTACCCAGCAGTCTTCCCTGAAGAGCTACCAGGCTTAGCACCAGACAGGGAGATTGAATTCGAGATAGAGCTCATTCCCGGCACAAATCCAATTTCCAAGGCACCATATCGCATGGCTCCCGCAGAACTGAAGGAACTTCAGGAGCAATTACAGGAGCTTCTTGACAAGGGTTTCATACGCCCTAGTCACTCACCATGGGGAGCACCTGTGTTGTTTGTGAAGAAGAAGGATGGAAGCATGCGCCTATGCATAGACTACCGTGCCTTGAACCAGGTCACAATTAAAAACAGATACCCTCTTCCCAGGATAGATGACCTGTTTGACCAGCTAAAGGGAGCCACAGTGTTCTCTAAAATTGACCTCAGATCAGGATATCACCAGGTTAGAGTCAAGGAAGGTGATATACCTAAAACAGCTTTCAGGACCAGATACGGACACTATGAGTTCGTAGTCATGCCTTTTGGCGTGACAAATGCTCCAGCTACTTTCATGGACCTCATGAACAGGGTATTCAGAGAATACTTAGACAAGTTTGTCATCGTGTTCATCGATGACATTCTTATCTATTCAGGCACTCAGGAGGACCATGCAGAGCATCTGAAAACAGTTTTGCAGATCCTTCAGCAGAACCAGTTGTACGCCAAATTCACGAAATGTGAATTCTGGCTAGACCAGGTAGCCTTTCTCGGTCACATCATCTCCAAAGATGGTGTTATGGTAGATCCCAAGATAGAAGCGATAAGTAGCTCGAAGAGACCCAGAACGCCAAAGTGAAATCGAAGCTTTACGGGATTAGCAGGCTACTACAGGAAATTGAGAGGACTTCTCCAGATAGCCTCCCCAGTCAGCTCTCACCGGAAGAACAAGAAATTTCGGTGGACAGAGGAACAGCTTTAGCGAACTAAAGCGGAGATTGACCAAGCTCCTATTTTAGCTATACCAGAAAACACATCGACATCTACAGTGGCGCCTCTAAATTGGGATTAGGAGCAATGATGCAGCAAGGCAAGGTGATCGCCTATGCCTCCGACAACTCAAGGATTATGAGAGGAACTATCCTACTCACGACCTTGAGCTTGCAGATGGTGTTCGCTCTCAAGATTTGGAGACATTATTTGTACTCAGCTCAGAGTGTATACAGATCATCAAAGTCTGAAGTATTTCTTTACTCGTAAGGATCTGAATATGCGGCAGTAGATGGTTAGAACTAGTCAAAGATTATGACATAGATGTCCTCTACCATCCAGGAAAAACTAATAAGGTAGCAGACGCACTCAGCAGGAAGTCCAGTGCTACCTTATTATCTTTAGCAGCTATGTCACCACCCCTAAGGAAGGAGATTACGGCCTTTAGTCTTGAGCTTATAGTCGGACAACTTTCCACTATGACCTTAGAGTCTACCTTGCTTGGTGATATTCAGTCAGCTCAGAAATTCAGAAAATCAAGCAAGGGCTAGCGGAATCGGAAAGTGGAGAATTCAGAGTGTCCGACAGCGGGGTGTTGTATTTTGGCGACAGACTATGTGTTCCAGATCAGGAGGAGCTACGAGAAGATTTTAGACGAGGCTCACAGGACTCCCTACGCTATGCATCCGTGCTCCACCAAAATGTATCAAGACCAAGAAACGCTTTTGGTGGCCCGGGATGAAGCGAGACATCGCCAGATATGTTAGCATCTGCCTCACCGTCCGAGGGTCAAGGCGAACATCAGCGACCAGGAGGAGTTCTGCAGCCTATACTGATTCCAGAATGGAAGTGGGAGGATATCTCCATGGATTTCATAGTGGGACTACCCAGAACCACGAATGGTTTTGATGCCATCTGGGTAATAGTCGACAGGTTGACTAAATCAGCCCACTTTTTAGCTATCAAGATATCCTACTCTATGGAGAAGCTAGCTCGGTTGTATCTCCAGGAGATTGTCGATTGCATGGAGTCCCACGAACCATTATATCGATAGAGACAAGGTTTACATCACACTACGGAAGTGTACGATCAACTATGGGCACCCATTAAAATTCATGACCTTCCATCCTCGACGGATGGTCGACGGAGCGAGTGAATCAGTACTCAAGATATGCTCCGAGCTTGTGCCCTAGATTTCAAGGAAGTTGGTGCAAATATCCGAGTCTAGCAGAATTTGCATACAACAATAGCTATCGTGCCACTATCGGCATGGCTCCTTATGAGGCACTCTATGGGCGGAGGTGCAGATCATCTACTGGTATGAGAGTGGTGAACAGAAGAAACTAGAGCTTCAGACAGATCTAGTGGCGGATACCACAGCAACATCAGATTCGCCAGAGGATAGAGACAAGTCAGAGCCGCAAGAAAAGCCGACGCAGACCCCTAGAGTTTTCGTGGGGATACAGTTTTCCTTCGAGTAGCTCCCATGAAGGGAGTCATGCGTTTGGAAGAAGGGCAAGCTAGCTCCCGATATGTGGGACCATACCTTATCACGAAGAGAGTGGGCAAGGTAGCATATGAGCTAGAGCTACCTCGGGAGATGTCAAGTCCACAACGTATTTCATGTTTCCATGCTGAAGAAGCATATTCCGAGCCCCAGCCGGTACAAGTCCGTGATGATCTCAACTATGACAATCGGCCTATTCGGATAATAGACCGAGCGAAAGAAATTACGGAACAAGGAAGTACCATTAGTTAAAGTCATGGCAAAATCACACAGCAGAGGCGACTTGGGAGACAGAGGCCAGCATGAGGCAGAAGGAATTGTTTTAAGTTCGGGACTAACTTTTATAAGGTATGGGGATTGTAAAGCCCGAAAAATTCCCAAATTTATTTTAGAATTATTCTATGATTTTTCTGGAATTATTAGATATTTTTCCGGAATTTTCCGAGTAGCGGGAGTAGCAAAAACAAATAGGTCGCAAAATAGCTTAGGCGGGAATCGAACCCGAGACCTATGGTGTAAGGGATAATGTTAGTAACCAGTTGAACCCAGCAGGGCCGTGCTGAAAGGAAGGAGAACCAAATATATTTATATTAGAGTTGGGTTCATTAAACCACTTAATATAAATAATAAACTTAAGTGGGGTTTGGTTTATTTTGGTTCGGCACCTCTTCACCTCACGACACTTTCTCTTCCAAAACCTCACCGCCGCCTCTCCCTTCTTCTCCTCTTCCTCACGCACGGCACACCAAGGCAAGGGTCCATAGGATCATCTTCCGGCGACGACTCCAACACGAAAGGGGTTCTTCTCCGCGAGAGGAACGCGAAGACGTAAGCGGTTCGTCGAGCGGACAGTTTTCCGGAAACACCTAGCGAATAGAATCGTAAGAAAACCTTACGATTGAGGTAAGAAACCCCTCACCTGCAGTATAATTGCTCTCGCTTGTTAGTTATGGCGTTAGTTCAGTAATTTTATAGTTTTCAGTTTTAGGGCATGCTTTTAGTGCACGCCAAGCATTCGGTAGAATGCCCAGTTCAGAAGGATGTACCAATAGGCGTCCTAACAGCATATAAAATGTAATAGAAACATTTTATTCAGTTATTATTAGTTATTACAGCTATATGGATCAGATATCCATTGGGTGGGCTCCCACAGTAGCCCCTAGGTTCAGATAACCTAGCTCTAGGTTCAGATAACCTAGAACAGCAAAGTAAAATAAAACAGTATTCAGTATTTTACTTTTATTCAGTTGGCACTGTACTTGGATCAGATATCCATGGGCTGGACTCCCACAGTCGTCCCTAGGTTCAGATAACCTAGTAACCCTGCTGGATTCGGAACTTGCAATCCCGGGTCTCGTAGGGATGCCAGGGTCCCAGCAGCATGTTTAGTATTTTCATCTATTATATGTATAGTTTTCAAATTTGAAACCAGTGATGAAAACACTAATTTAGCTTTCAGTTCAGTTCAGGTTCAATTTACATGATTTGAGTTCATGTACAGATTTAGACATATGCATGACTAGTTCAGTTTCATGCTCAGTTTATATGTTATGCCATGTTTCAGTTCCAGTTTATGCTTGGTTTGATATGCCATGCCATGCTTGCATGTTCAGTATGTTTTTTCAAACAACATGATTTAAAATCATAATTGCATCGTATGCATGATTTAGTGAGGTAGATGGTTTCTTACTAAGCTTTAAGCTTACAGGTACTACTTTTCTTATGGTAAAAGAAAAGTGGACTAGCGGAGGCTGGAGGGCGATGCTACAATGATGTGTGTGTGCAAGGGGTCTGGAATAAAGATCCTAGGGATCTAAACAGCTTAAATTTCAGCATTTAGGTTTCAGTTTGCTTAATGTTCACTTTTGAGCTCGTTAAATGTTTTAATCCAATAAAACTATGCACTATTCAGTTTGTCAAGTTTAGAATGCATGTAGGTTCATGTTAGAATGTTTTTCATGTATTTAAAATTCATATCTGTGAGTTGTGGCACGTTTTAGTGCCGGAAAGTCCTGAAATCAGAAACTCTGATTTCATATCAGAGTTGGATCGGTCCGCCGACCGTTCTGATATCGAGGATCCAGATCGGTCACCGATCGATCCGCAGGCATATACTCATGCTATCGATCGGTCGTCCGATCGATCCAAAGCCTCCAGAGTTCGGGACGAAATCTGCAGTCGCTGATCGGTCGGCCGACCGATCGGTGAGTGTACAGAAGAGGGCAGAAACACGGAGGTAACCGATCGGTCTACCGACCGATCGGAGACTCCCTGATCGAGAACGTAGCAGAAGCACGGAGGCTCACCGATCGGTCTCCCGATCGATCAGGGTGCCTCCGTGCCAGTATCAGCTGGAACGATCTGTGAATCGTTCCGAAGGCTCAATCGACTTACGGATCGGTTGAAATGTCTGATTACAGCTAGCAGGACCTTCAAGAGGCATAGATTGTCTCTCCTAGTATGTGTACAACACTTAGGTACTCTTAGAATGTCAAGTTGAGACTTTACAGTAATTAGTTTAGCAAATTTCAAATTTGCTCAGTTTTCCACACAGCATTTTCAGTAGTTAATGTAGCGATCTGGCTCACAGCCTAGTACCCAGGAGTTGGGTCGTTACAATAAATGACGTTTGTCGATATCAAAATATACAACTCCTTATGTAAGGAATCATGATGACTCCAGGTCTAAGGACTATTCACACTAATAGTCACTATGAGAATATTTATGACACTCATACAACGATCTATGAAATATTCTCATGGATGGTCATTCAGTACATATTCTCTAATATATACTCATGTGTCAACCTGATATTTCATATCCATAACTTGTGAGATTAAGTTATCTCTTGACCTACATACTAGTATTAATACATTAATATTGTCCTTGTATATTAATACTTGAGTAGGACAATATCCCGCTATCAATTCAACTAATTGATATATTATAGACTAAAACTTACTACCCTAGGATATTATTATAATTATTCATTCGGCACTAAACAGAAGTAAATATAATAACCAACTTTACCTTTTTATTAATGCAATATAATACAAAAATTCCCTTATCAATCATCTCATAATTGGTACTAAGGACTAATATTAACAGAAACTTCCCACTCTTAACTCTAAACAAACACTTGTGAGGATTTAGCTTAAGACCATACTACCTGAGGGTGGCGTAGGTCTTCTTAAAATTCGATATGAGAGTATCAGTACATACAGATTTAATTAGGATATCATCAACATATACCTCTACATTTTTCTTAATTTGATGCTTGAAAACTCAATCCATGAGTCATTGTTAGGTTGCCCCCGCATTCTTTAGACTAAAGGACATAATAGTGTAGAAAAATATTCTATAAGAGTGATTAAGCTGACATTTTCTTGATCTTCCCAAGCCAAGGGAATTTAGTAATACCCTTGGTAGCACGTCCAACATACAAATGATCTCACAGTCAGCCGTCACATCCACCAATTGATCAATACAAGAAAGAGGATAGTAGTCTTTCAGGCAAACTTTGTTATGGTCTCGAAAATCGATGTAAATCCACCACTTGCCTCCCGATTTGGAGACCAACACCACATTGGATAGCCAAGTTGGGAACTAAACCTCCCGTATATATCTAGCCCCCAACAATTTATCTACTTCTACTTTAATCACTTGACTATGCTCGGGTGAAGATTTCCACTTCCTTTGCCACACAAGTCGAGCCCCTGGCAAAGTGTTCAAATGATGGACCATCACTGAAGGAGAGACTCCTACAACCTCTTTAGGTGAATAGGTGAAGATGTCACGATTACGAGAGAGACAAGTGATGTGCATAGATTATATACATTTTTATACATATTTTGACACACATCTACTTATATTTTATGAGCATAATCTATGTTTATTACACCCTATTTCATTATGATGTTATATTTTCACTCCTTTTGTTCGAAGATCTACTCTTTGCTTATTTTGATTGATAGGAAGTGATTTGGAGCAACACAAATCTTAAATGGAGTATAGAGCTTCCCAAAAAGCCCAGGTCATACTTATGAGGCATGGACGTGTGAAAATATGACACAAACCAATGCCTATATGGCCTGGCCGTGCCTTTTGGGCACGACCGTGTGGCTTCTACACGGTCGTGCCAATTCCACACGACCATGTCATTTTCAGCATTGTAAACCAAAAGTAAAGTGACCATAAATTTTTTCTTGGTTGGATTTTTAGGTTGTTCTTTATACGAAATTGTAGCTAACTTTATGATCTATAACTTTGCTGAGACTTCAACTCAAGAATACCATGTTAAGATGTGCTAAATTAGTCTACAAAGTCTATATAGCCTTGACACATGGTCGTTGTGAGATCTCGGAAAATTTAATTAATAGGGTTATTTGGGAAATAGCCTTATAGAATTTTTCCGGAATTTTTAGAAATTTTTTGGGAATTTTTCGGAGCTCGTACGATGGGTTTTGAGGGGATCAATTTCGGGTTCAGATAAAGCCTGTTTGGGATACCCGTTTAAGTGAGGAAATGTTTATTTAAATAAATTCTTTTTTATAATTATTCCTTTTATTTCTTTCTCCCTTACAACGCCGATCCCAAACCCGAGCTTCCTCCTCACTTCCCCGATCTCCCCTTCTTCCTTCTCTGCTCTCTCTCTCGCGGACGAATCGGAGGCGACGGGAGTGGAGCTTCTCCTTTGGCGATCCTTCCTCTGCCGGCATCGACACCACAAGCTCAGATCCGGTCGGTGGTCTCCTCTCCAGACTGTAATCGGCCGAGGAGTTGCTGTTCGGCGGATCTTGCGGCTGATCACCGAAGGGGCTGCGGCTAGGGCACGGTGAAGGACCAGATCTCGCGTCGACCCCCATCCAATCATCCACCGAAGCTTGGAGAGGTGCCCTAGTTCGGATTTGTGCCACTCGATTCACCGGCGTGGGTAAGCTAGCCCTAACAGAATCTGCCTATTCTCTGGTTTGTGCCATAGATTGAGTCTTCTTTCCCGATTCTTGCTCGTTGCCGCCTTGATTGTTGGCGATCCTAGGTCAGGTCTTGGATTCCCTTCCTTGTTGATTGTTGATTTGAGGATCAGAGGAATCTTCGATACTCTGCTTCACGGATTGGATCGGGTGACATTTTCTAGAGACGATCAATTGAGGTAATGTTGGGAATTATGGAGATTCAAGGATCTTGTTGGATTGTTTTTCTGTTGTGATGACCTTACGGTTCTTGATTAAAGGAAGCATTGGGCTGCTGTGGATCAATGATTTAGGTCACGGGATTGATTTCCAGTGAGGTTCTGTGTTCTGTGAAGGTGATCTTGGGTCTCCTCTTCCTCGTTGCTAATTGAGGTCCCGGTTGAAGGTGAGTTCTAGTTGGAATTATGTGTTGCTTGATCAGAGATCACCATTTCATGTTGATATGTGATCTTTACTTGATTCTTTCTTGATCCGGGTGATCCAGCAGGTTGAGTGCTGAGGATTAACAAGCATGGCTGTGAGCTAGAGGCACTGTCTTGTGGATGTAGATTTTGGATTGCTCTTGCCGGCAGCATTCAAACCAGCATCATCAGTGGCTTTGGATCAAGAACAGAGGTTTGAATTTGAGGAATGGTTAGGGTTAGGGTAATTAACCTTAGTTAACCGTTGGATTTATAATCTAATTGGTGATTAGGGATTAGGTAACTAATCATAATCGACCATTATATTTAAATTGGTAAGTTGTGATTGTGGTAATTAGGGTTTTGCCCTAATTTAGTTTTGGGAATTTTATTTATCTATTTCATTTGAATTTAGCTAAATAAAATATATATGTTGTTTGACACAGGATTCTAATTCGAGACAGGCGTCTCGACGTTGACTTCGGATTTGGGATTGTACCTTCTATTTGAGGCGGGTACCCTTTGACTTATCTTTTGATACTGTCTTATGATATGTATAGTTTATATATAGTTACTAGTGATAGATGGTAGATTTATTTCTTCCCTGGTCTTAGCCTAGTTGATACCTATCACATGCTTCTACTGTTAGATGCTTTACATTAGTCTGGTTTACTTTTATCTCTTACCATGTGTATTTGTGTTCGTGGTTATGATTACTTATAGTGCTCATCTACCCATGATTAGATGCTGGAGGTACTTGTTATATATTGTTGGATTCATGTTGTTTATATCTCTGTTATATATTTGCGTTTACCTTTTTGGCACCTACGTATATGGAGGAGGATACGTTCAGGTATGACATTCTGTAGTCGCATGCACCATACCGCATGATTGCATGCTGGGCGATGGACGACTCCATTATTGTTGAGCCCGTCGGCCGGCTACATGAGAGCCTGCACACAACGTGTCTACTGCATGGGTAGTGGCACAGCACTCAGGGTGTGTATGGCAGGTTGTTCGGTGGTGCACCGCCGGGGTGCTCATGGGTAGCACGATACAGCGCGTACTGGGAGTTGAGAGCATTGCGCTCCCTCACCATGTTTGAGGTAGGAGGATAGGTGTACTCCGACAAGATCCCGCCCACTCGGTCACTCTTCAGGGGTAGTGACGGCAGAGTGCACGGTGTCACAGCCCTACCCATGCGGTCAGTTGACAGGGGTAACCATGTCATATTGCATCATATGCACAGATTACATTTATTGTGATTGTTGCATATTGGATGATGCACTTGGGTGACTGCATATGATTGACATGCATACAGGATACATGCGTATTTGTTCTGACTATCTTTATCTGTGTATGTCCACAGTCATTCGCCCAAGCCTCGCAGGTGAGTACAGTTTATTTCAGTTATGCATTTCTTATTATTCTTGCTGTAAACTGTATTACATGCTTCTGGTTACTCATTACAGTTTATTCAGCTATGCATACCTATTATATTGTTAGGAGACTGTACCTTAGGATATTACTGGTAGTTATATGTTGCTTTACATATCTATTGGATTACCTGCTGAGTTCTTTGAACTCACCCCGTTGTTACTATTTTTCAGGTTGAGGCCGTCAGGAGAGATTCCAGTCGCTAGCCCCTTTATCGCGAGGATTTTCTTGTTGTCGGGATATGTTTTTGTTTTTGGCATCTTATATACTTGCGATGTGGAACTTTTGTATTGTGGACTTTATGACGAACATTTGGGTTTTCTACTTTTGGTTTTCCGCTGCGGATATTTTTCATTACTTCGCGGACTTCGTTTTCTTCGTTGTAGCGAAATAGGAGGTTACATATATCTACGATGACTTTATATCGTCTTTCTTCGTTGTGTTTGTTCATATTATAACTGCGTCGCTTGAATTTATAGAAATGTGTGGAATGTGGATATAAACTGCGTGGTTTGTTTTCTTATTTGTATTGTATTGTTCCGGCCGTGTGTGGCCGAGGTATAGATGTATGTATACTGAGATTCATATTGTCCGCCGTACAGGGGAGATGCTGCCGAAATTTCTTCGGACAGGGACTACCTGGGGCGTGACAATTTATTTGGTATCAGAGCTAGGCTCACGATACTTGCTCTTCATTTTGGATTTTCGAGGTTTATCTGATACCAATTTATTTGGTATCAGAGCTAAATTTTTGATTTAGCTTGGATATTTCGGTATTTCGGATTGTACGGATTTTCGTCGATTTTCTCGTTTCGGAATTCCGAGGCATTTTGACGAGGTTTTATTGGATCAATTTGGGGGCTATGCAGCGACAGGATATCTCCAGACGGCAAATAGGTAATTTAGGTAATTTTTCAGTTCTTATACCTGTAGTGATATCTGGGTAACATTTTCTTTATAGATATGCCACCTACACGTGTACCGGCACTGAGACGTGGGCGGCCACGTAAGAGGCCGTTAGATTCTCCTGAGACAGAGTCTTCAGAGAGGTCTGTTAGGGTTGAGCCTGTCCGTCAGGGGCAGACTCCTCAGGTCATTGTGGGTACGGGTGCTTATCAGACCCCGATAGCTCCGACTTCCGAGGTACCTACCTCGACTGTACCACCAGAGTACCTGTTGCTCCTTATCCGGAACCGCCCACCGTACCTCCAGTCGCCCCTACTTATGCCTACTCAGCAGTTCCACCAGTAGTACCCATTCCAGGTTATACGACAGCACCAGTGGTACCTCTTCCGGCCTATCCCTCAGTACCACCCATAGGATCAGCTCCAGTGGCTCTACCTAGTTCCGCAGCGATCCCTACTGGTATAGTTGTGGCACGAGCACGGATCCCAGCCTTAGCCGAGTCGATGAAGAGTCGATTCACATTATTCCGCGGGGAGACTGATCCGAGCATAGCTCAGTCCTGGATTGAGACTATGGAGCGGACATTCTTTTACATGGCCTGCTCCGAGTGGGAGAAGGCCGAGCTAGCTGCTTACCACCTGCGAGATGGGGCAGAGATCTGGTGGGACACACAGCGCTCCATCATAGGCGATCAGCATATTACCTGGACGAGATTTAGGGAGGCATTCGAGAGTCAGTATTTTCCCCGAGCATATCAGATGACTCTTCGGCAAGATTTTCTTACCGCTCAGTGATGGAGTATAATGCTGAATTTAATCGGTTGGCCAGATTTTGTCCTGAGTTAGTTGCCGATGACAGATCTCGTATGCTTCAGTTTGTCCAGGGACTGGACGGGCATCTTCAACTGAAGATTTCTGGCTTTAGTACTGCATCATACACCGAGACCCTGGATAGAGCTCTCATGATTGAGTCTACTCATCGGAGAGTGAATGCGGGCAAGAAGAGGAAGCAGACTGATCGGACTTCCGGACAGATCCAGCAGCCACAGATTACTAGGTAGCAGCAGAGTAGTCACATTCAGATGGGTCAAAGTACTTCTGGGTTATTTGGCTGACCCCAGAAGTCCGGACGATCTTCATCAGGACGTTTCCGGTCTTCTCAGCAGAATCGGAAACAATCTACCGGTGACTCTCACTGCACCTGATGTGGGTCTCGAGATCACATCATCTGTGCATGCATTCTGGGACAGTCAATTTGCTATTATTGCAAACTGCCTGGACATTTGAGCCGAGGCTGTTCGCTGAAGGCTCAGCATGTAACTTCCGGAGTTTCTGTTCTGGGAGGACAGTTTGGTCAGTCCGGGACTCAGCGAGGCTCCTCCTGCAGCAGCTGCATATGGCATGCACGAGCAGGAGCATTCCGGTGTCCTTGTGGAGAACCCCACGGTATTCCGCCTTAGTGTTCTCTAGTACTATTCGTCAAGAAGAAGGATGATACTCTGAGGTTGTGCATCGATTATAGGCAGCTGAATGCAATGACTATCAAAAATAAGTACCCCTTGCCATGTATTGAGGATTTATTTGATCAGCTCAGAGATACATTAGTGTATTCTAAGATTGATCTGCGGTCTGGATATCATCAGCTGAGAGTTAGAGATTCTGATATTCAGAAGACAGCATTTCGCACCAGATACGGACATTACGAGTTTTTGGTAATGCCATTTGGGCTTACCAATGCTCCAGCAGTATTTATGGATTTGATGAACCGTATCTTTTTGGAGTATCTGGATCAGTTTGTGATTGTATTTATCGATGACATATTGATCTATTCACGTTCCGAGGAGGAACATGCGCAGCACCTTCGCATAGTCTTGGAGACTCTTAGACGACATCATCTGTATGCGAAGTTCAGCAAGTGTGCATTTTGGCTTTCCTCAATTGGTTTTCTAGGACATGTGGTTTCTAGCTGAGATATTTCTGTAGATCCTCAGAAGATCGAGGCTATCACTAGCTGGGAGCAGCCGAAGTCAGTCCAGGAGATCCGTAGTTTCTTGGGCTTGGCTGGATATTACCGACGATTCGTTGAGGGTTTCTCCAGCATTGCTATGCCATTGACACGTCTGACTAGGAAAGGCGTGAAGTTCACGTGGTCAGAGGCTTGTGAGACCAGCTTCCAGGAGCTGAAGCGGAGATTAGTATCAGCACCAGTTTTGGTTTTACCTTCTGGTGATGACGGATTCATACTTTATACAGACGCATCTCTTCAGGGCTTGGGCGCTGTATTGATGCAGCACGGTAGGGTAGTCTCCTATGCTTCTCGTCAGTTGAAGGAGCATGAGAAGAACTACCCAGTACATGATTTAGAGCTAGCCGCTATTATCTTTGCTTTGAAGATTTGGCGACATCATCTTTATGGCATTACTTTTGAGATTCTTACTGATCATAAGAGTCTCAAATATATTTTCACGCAGAAGGAACTCAATCTCCGACAGAGGAGATGGATGGAGTTCCTAAAGGATTATGATTGTACTATTAGCTACCATCCGGGTAAAGCTAATGTGGTTGCTGATGCACTGAGCAGGAAGTCCAGAGGGACTTTAGCTTGTCATCGAGTTACAGTCACGGACTTGATTCAGGGATTCGCCGAGTTGGGCCTTGAGGAGCAGGGACGGACAGAGCAGGGTATTCTTGTTACCATGGTTGCTCAGTCGTCGATCAGGATGAGGATTCGAGAGGCCCAGGCCGGAGCAGCCAGATAGCTTCCGGACAGCAGACCGAGTTTACACGAGATGACGAGGGTATTGTTTATTTCCGAGGCAGATTATGTGTACCTCAGTCTCACCCGGTCATGGAGGAGTTACTTCAGGAGGCTCATCGTTCTAGATTTGCTATCCACCCAGGTGGGACCCGTATGTATCGTGATTTGAGGCGTTCCTATTGGTGGAACGGTATGAAGAAAGACATCGCGGAGTTTGTAGCCAGATGTCTTGTCTGTCAGCAGGTGAAGGCTGAGCACCAGAGACCTGCTGGATTACTTCAGAGGATCCCTATTCCTGAGTGGAAGTGGGAGCACATTACCATGGATTTCGTGGTTGGTTTGCCTAGGACTCGTCGAGGCCATGATGCGATTTGGGTAATCGTTGACCGATTAACCAAATCCGCACACTTTTTAGCGATCCGGAAGACTGATTCTCTGGATCGATTTGCTGAGTTATACTGTCGAGAGATTATCAGATTTCATGGAGTTCCGTTGAGCATTATATCTGATAGAGACCCACAGTTCATGTCCCGATTCTGGCAGAGTCTGCAGCAGGCCTTGGGCACATCCGCAGACAGATGGGCAGTCAGAGCGGACTATTCAGACATTGGAGGACTTGCTGAGGTCTTGTGTCATGGACTTCGGAGGCAGTTGGGAGGACCACCTGCCATTAGTGGAGTTCGCCTACAACAACAGCTATCATTCGGCTATCCAGATGACACCGTTTGAGGCGTTGTATGGTAGGCCTTGTCGGACACCCATCCTCTGGGAAGAGGTTGGGGAGGCCCAGCTGATAGGACCTCAGAGAGCTCAGCAGGATGCAGAGTTAGTTCTCACTATCAGACGGAGGATGTCAGAGGCTCAGGACCGTCAGAAGAGTTATGCTGATCAGAGACGGAGACCCCTGGAGTTCTCCATTGGTGATCATGTATTTCTTAGAGTTTCACCCATGAAAGGGGTGAAGAGATTTGGTCTCCGAGGTAAGCTAGCTCCTCGATATATTGGACCATTCCAGATCTTGGAGAGGATTGGAGCAGTAGCTTACCGTCTGGCGCTACCACCATCTCTAGCTGGCATTCACGATGTATTCCATGTATCTATGCTGAGGAGATACGATGTTCTGTCAGATATATCTGTTCCTATTCAGCCTGATGTTACTTACGAGGAGGTTCCGGTGCGGATTCTGGACCACAGGGAGCGTCAGCTACGGAACAAGACTGTCCGACTGGTTAAAGTCGGATGGCAGCATCATTCTGACGAGGAGGCTACATGGGAGCTCGAGGATACGATCCGAGCTCGATACCCTCATCTTTTTGCTTGAGGTATGTGGGTTAGAGTTTCTTCAGCATTTATACTGCATGGTTATATTTCAGTGTTTGCTGTTGGTTATAGCGAAATTTGGGGACCAAATTTTTATTAGTAGGGGAGGATGTAAGATCTCGGAAAATTTAATTAATAGGGTTATTTGGAAAATAGCCTTATAGAATTTTTAGAAATTTTCTGGGAATTTTTCGGAGCTCGTACGATGGGTTTTGAGGGGATCAATTTCGGGTTCAGATAAAGCCTGTTTGGGATACCCGTTTAAGTGAGGAAATGTTTATTTAAATAAATTCTTTTTTATAATTATTCCTTTTATTTCTTTCTCCCTTACAACGCCGATCCCAAACCCGAGCTTCCTCCTCACTTCCCCGATCTCCCCTTCTTCCTTCTCTGCTCTCTCTCTCGCGGACGAATCGGAGGCGACGGGAGTGGAGCTTCTCCTTTGGCGATCCTTCCTCTGCCGGCATCGACACCACAAGCTCAGATCCGGTCGGTGGTTCTCCTCTCCAGACTGTAATCGGCCGAGGAGTTGCTGTTCGGCGGATCTTACGGCTGATCACCGAAGGGGCTGCGGCTAGGGCACGGTGAAGGACCAGATCTCGCGTCGACCCCCATCCAATCGTCCACCGAAGCTTGGAGAGGTGCCCTAGTTCGGATTTGTGCCACTCGATTCGCCGGCGTGGATAAGCTAGCCCTAACAGAATCTGCCTGTTCTCTGGTTTGTGCCATAGATTGAGTCTTCTTTCCCGATTCTTGCTCGTTGCCTCCCTGATTGTTGGCGATCCTAGGTCAGGTCTTGGATTCCCTTCCTTGTTGATTGTTGATTTGAGGATCAGAGGAATCTTCGATACTCTGCTTCACGGATTGGATCGGGTGACATTTTCTAGAGACGATCAATTGAGGTAATGTTGGGAATTATGGAGATTCAAGGATCTTGTTGGATTGTTTTTCTGTTGTAATGACCTTACGGTTCTTGATTAAAGGAAGCATTGGGCTGTTGTGGATCAATGATTTAGGTCACGGGATTGATTTCCAGTGAGGTTCTGTGTTCTGTGAAGGTGATCTTGGGTCTCCTCTTCCTCGTTGCTAATTGAGGTCCCGGTTGAAGGTGAGTTCTAGTTGGAATTATGTGTTGCTTGATCAGAGATCACCATTTCATGTTGATATGTGATCTTTACTTGATTCTTTCTTGATCCGGGTGATCCAGCAGGTTGAGTGCTGAGGATTAACAAGCATGGCTGTGAGCTAGAGGCACTATCTTGTGGATGTAGATTTTGGATTGATCTTGCCGGCAGCATTCAAACCAGCATCATCAGTGGCTTTGGATCAAGAACAGAGGTTTGAATTTGAGGAATGGTTAGGGTTAGGGTAATTAACCTTAGTTAACCGTTGGATTTATAATCTAATTGGTGATTAGGGATTAGGTAACTAACCCTAATCGACCATTATATTTAAATTGGTAAGTTGTGATTGTGGTGATTAGGGTTTTGCCCTAATTTAGTTTTGGAAATTTTATTTATCTATTTCATTTGAATTTAGCTAAATAAAATATATATGTTGTTTGACACAGGATTCTAATTCGAGACAGGCATCTCGACGTTGACTTCGGATTTGGGATTGTACCTTCTATTTGAGGCGGGTACCCTTTGACTTATCTTTTGATACTGTCTTATGATATGTATAGTTTATATATAGTTACTAGTGATAGATGGTAGATTTATTTCTTCCCTGGTCTTAGCCTAGTTGATACCTATCACATGCTTCTACTGTTAGATGCTTTACATTAGTCTGGTTTACTTTTATCTCTTACCATGTGTATTTGTGTTCGTGGTTATGATTACTTATAGTGCTCATCTACCCATGATTAGATGCTGGAGGTACTTGTTATATATTGTTGGATTCATGTTGTTTATATCTCTGTTATATATTTGCGTTTACCTTTTTGGCACCTACGTATATGGAGGAGGATACGTTCAGGTATGACATTCTGTAGTCGCATGCACCATACCGCATGATTGCATGCTGGGCGATGGACGACTCCATTATTGTTGAGCCCGTCGGCCGGCTACATGAGAGCCTGCACACAACGTGTTCACTGCATGGGTAGTGGCACAAGACTCGTGGTGTGTATGGCGTTGTTGTGGTGCACCGCCGGGTGCTCATGGGTAGCACGACTGGGTTCGGTAGGGATCCCTCCCGTCCATCGCATCGGAGTTGAGAGCATCGCCCTCACCATGTTTGAGGTAGGAGGATAGGTGTACTGCAACATCCGTCCACTCGGTCACTCTTCAGGGGTAGTGACGGCAGAGTGCACGGTGTCACAGCCCTACCCACGCGGTCTCACCATTGCGTGTGAGATACAGACTGACGTCAGGGGTGACCATGTCATATTGCATCATATGCACAGATTACATTTATTGTGATTGTTGCATATTGGATGATGCACTTGGGTGACTGCATATGATTGACATGCATACAGGATACATGCGTATTTGTTCTGACTATCTTTATCTGTGTATGTCCACAGTCATTCGCCCAAGCCTCGGAGGTGAGTACAGTTTATTTCAGTTATGCATTTCTATTGTTAGGAGACTGTACCTTAGGATATTACTGGTAGTTATATGTTGCTTTACATATCTATTGGATTACCTGCTGAGTTCTTTGAACTCACCCCGTTGTTACTATTTTTCAGGTTGAGGCCGTCAGGAGAGATTCCAGTCGCTAGCCCCTTTATCGCGAGGATTTTCTTGTTGTCGGGATATGTTTTTGTTTTTGGCATCTTATATACTTGCGATGTGGAACTTTTGTATTGTGGACTTTATGACGAACATTTGGGTTTTCTACTTTTGGTTTTCCACTGCGGATATTTTTCATTACTTCGCGGACTTCGTTTTCTTCGTTGTAGCGAAATAGGAGGTTACATATATCTACGATGACTTTATATCGTCTTTCTTCGTTGTGTTTGTTCATATTATAACTGCGTGGCTTGAATTTATAGAAATGTGTGGAATGTGGATATAAACTGCGTGGTTTGTTTTCTTATTTGTATTGTATTGTTCCGGCCGTGTGTGGCCGAGGTATAGATGTATGTATACTGAGATTCATATTGTCCGCCGTACAGGGGAGATGTTGCCGAAATTTCTTCGGACAGGGACTACCTGGGGCGTGACAGTCGTGTCAATACATACGACCGTGTGGAATTTCCAAAGAAGAAGAAGACTTTTGCCATGTGGAATCAGCATGGCCGTTCTACTAAAGTAGAGCCAAGGTAGCACATGGCCGTGTGGATTCACATGGTCATGTCTGTCACGCCCCCAAAGGAGTCCCTGCCAAACAAAAATCCGACAGCATCTCCCCTGTACCGGTGACAATATGAAGCATCACTACAAACAAAATATACATCAGCCACATGCGGCTGGAATATTTATATACACAACCACGCAGTTATAATAACAGCCCACACAGCTGGAATGAAACAATCACAACCACGCAGTCATATATTAAACAGCCCACACGGCTGTACAAAACAAACCAACACAGCGGAAAAACGAAAACGGAAAGCCCAATACAACGCAATCAACACACTGCTAGCCGGCTAGGCTTTATACAACAACCACACAACACAAATAAATACAATGCATGCCGGCACAGCTTAAACACAAATACAACACCAAAACCATAAGATAGTCACATGGCTATACATAAATACAATGCCAAAAATAAGAAAAGAATATACAAAACCAAAAACGACCTTCGGATGTGACGTAGGACCCGGCAGACAGGATACTCCGAGCGACACTCCAACCATCTACCTGAAAACATAAAGATATACATGCGGTGGTGAGTATAGGTAACTCAGCGGGTAATAGAAAAGATAGTGCATGGACTATACATAAACATGGAGATCACAAGTATACAGTCTCAGTAGGGAAATAAAGAACATGATCATACTATCATAATCAATGCATCTGAACATACCTGACATAATAACCTGACATATAAACTGTACAACCCACAACTAACATAAGGACAGATACATACCCAATCTGGAATCGACACGTGGTACAATGATCAGTAAACTCACCGGATCCGCAACAGATATACCCGTGACACCTGTGCAATATAAGTACGACTGCATATACATGTAAAATAAATGACATGTATGCAGCATGGCAACCAAATGCAACAATCATATCGCAAACAAATGCAACATACCACAAACACATGCAACTAGTAACTACTAGGCATGTATGCAAATATATCCCCAAAGATGCACCGCGCATCAAATGCAAATGTGCATGCATGCTCCATGGTCACCCCCGCCACCTCTCTAGACACCACGACCCCTGTATGGCCGAGAGGCTTGGGTCCGTGACAAACCGTACTAGCCTCCAGTACATGCAGCGCTATAGGCGCCCGAAGCGGACGGTCAGCTAAGTAGTTATATAACTACATAGCTAAGGGTCTCTGACCACTCATAACTCAAACCCTCTGACTACTGTACCCTCAAGACCCACTACTCTAGAGTGGTCGAGGATGACAGAACAATGAGCGGCTGAATGAGCGCGACAGGACATAGCTCCACTCCTAGCTACCACTCTCCAACAGTGGCCGAATGGGCAGCTATAAACAACCGACGACTCTCTCACCACAAGGGAGACAATAGTCGTCAGCATGCAATGAATGATGACATGATATATATATAATCATGAAACGAACACCGTCATCATCCATGCAACTCTAAATCCACCTAAATACTCTCACCATGAGTATAATCATCATGATACCTCCATATATCCCACCAAACATATGTATATAACTACACATTCATAGTCAACCAAAACTCCAATAATCCCACCAGACACATGTACACAAAAATATAAGTACAATCAACATGTATCCTCCAATAAAAACACAACGGACATATGTATATACTCCGAACATACAATCAACACAACTCCTCCAAAAGTACATGACAAATACGTGTGTACATACAACATGCAAATGCACGGTCAACAAGATAACTCCTATAACACATACCCACCTATGTACAGTCCACATCATATACCCAATCAGCATGGTAATACCAACAACCCGACAATCCCTACAAGACATACTCTACACGTGTAATCACAACAGAGTAGATATCAAAAGTGAAGACTGTATATGAATTACGTAGATCATCACAAGGGTCAAGCATAAGTATCATGCAGGAAAAACAGCAACCGATCATGATATAAGATAAAGCAGCCTAATTCATCCAATAATAACCATGCACTAAGTACAAGAAAATCTACATAGAGGTCAAGGAAGAAATACCCGCCTTAAAAAGTAGATCGAGTCAAATCATCCCATGTCGAGACGCTCGTCCCAAATCCAAGTCCTGCATCAATCAATATATATATTTTTATTTAGCTAAATTCACAAGAATTAAAATAGCTAAATAAAATATCTACCCAATTCGGATAACTCCACTTAAATCTGATTACTATTTAATCCTCCAAATAATCCTTAATCCAACTCCTTCTAGATCCAAACAAAATCCACAATCTATTAATCAATCCAAAACTCACTAATCAACACCTCTTGATTCCAACTCACATAATTCATCATCAAACAAACACTAATCCAAACTCATCATAAATCCTTCTAATCATAAACTAAACACCTCACATCTAATAATCAATCTAATGCTCCTAATGACAAACATGAAACCATGATATTCATCCAATCCCAATACAACTTAATCCAACTTAATGTAATAAATCCATAGCATAACTTACCCAATTCCATTGCACTCCACTGTTAGCTTACGATTGGAGCAACCCACTGCTGGAAATCACAATATGAAACTTACTGTTGCCCACAATTCCATCACTTACTAACCTAACCACCAAATCAAAGAAATCTATCAATTACCCTAAAATGAAATACAAGATTAATGCTTAACCTTACCTTAACTCCATGTCAACAACCACTTCTCCAATGGTTCACTGATCCGACAACGATTTCTTGCAATAGGTGGTCGGCGATAGTGTAGATAGCAACAGCAAGATTCAACAAATTCTGGGCTGGAACAAGGGCTCCAGTGGTTGAAGCCGCAACACACGGGTGAGGTAACGAGGGACTAGATCTAGGGTTCAGATCCCCTTCCTCTTGACTGCCGGTGGGTTGATCAGAATCGACGGCGCTGGCATCAACCAAGAATTGAACTCCTCCCTTGTCGCGATCACGTTTGGCACGAGTAGCTGTGGGAATCGACAATGTCAGGGCGGCAGCGACCATATCGGGAGAGGATCGACGATTAGGGTTTGGCTTTCCTCCACCTTGCCGAAGATCTTCCCGTGTAAGCGACGACCCGAAGAGGAAGACGACCCAATAGCCTTCGATGATCAGCGGAGAAGAAAGAAGGATCAGTGGCAGCTCAACACTGATGCGATCGGGAGATGTTCGCCGGCAGCGTGGCATCGACAACGTCGACAGTAAAGATGGATCGGGGAAGGTGGAAGTCGCGCGGAAGAGAAAGGGGAGGAAGAAAAACTCCACGCCTCAGGAGGGAGAGGAAAGAGAAGGCCTTAGTGTGAGGAGAAGGTCATCGACATCGATGCCTAGTCACCGGAGATCGCCGTCGATGCCTTGTCGCCGAAGATCGTGAGATGGGGGCCGAGGGAAGGGGGTCGGGAGAAATGAGTCGGGTGAAAGGAGAAGGAATATAAACCTAGGTTAATAAAACTTAGGTTAGTTTAATTAAATACTAAGTTAATTCCTCAATCAACCCCTACTTAAAGGATACTCCAAACAGGTTTTTACTGTACCCCGAATCCATCCCCTCAAAATGGATCATACGGACTCCGTTTAAATCTCGAAAAATTCCTAAAAATTCTTGAAAAATCCAAATAAGATTTTCATCCAATAATATTTATTATTTAATTTTCTGGTATCTTACAATGTCACGACCCAAGCAAGGGGCGTGTCTAGAGCTATAAAATGGGTTTTCTCCCCTTTTTCACTCATCTTGGGATTGAGGACTTCATCCCTCTTCTTGGGGAAGGGTTCTCCCCTTCAGGAGAAACCCTAGAGGTTCATACACCTTCATTCTGTAACAATCCAAATTTTCTCATTACAAGTCCTAATAGTACTTAAAAATATTTAGAAATATTTTAGAAATATTCTAGAGATTTTAAGAAATTTTTAGAGTATTTTTATGCAATTTTCGGAGTTCGTTTGGTATTTTTACCAAAAGAAAGAAGTTTCAAAAAAATAAGAGGTTCGGCTGAGGTTCGAACCCGCGACCTCCGACCCGATCCGAGACTTAAGCGAAGTGTGATGACCAAGAACCCAGCAGGGCCGTGCTGATAAAATAGATAGTGAAATTTATTTAAGGTATAGTTGGTAACAGAATACTTGAGTTATAAAGGGAGAATTTAGGGATTATTTTTCGGAAATCCAAACTTTTCCTCTCTTCTCCCGACCGCGTGCGACGACGGTTTGCTTGGGTGGAAACGAAGAGGAGGTTAGGGCTAAAGAAAGGGCATGAATAATTTTAGTTCTGAGGTGTTCAATTCATTGCCGTGGCACAGTGTATGAGGAATGATTGTGGTAGCATTTAGTTCTCTTTTTGCTTCATTGCCGTGGCACAGTGTATGAGGAATGATTGTTGTAGCATTTTGTTTTCTTGTTGCTTCATTGCCGTGGCACAGTGTAGGAGGAATGATTTATGTAGAATTTTGTTAGCTTGATATGCAGAATTTTGTTTAGCAAAGTATGCAGAATTTTGTTAGCTTAATATGCAGAATTTTGATTAGCTTAGTATGCAAAATTTTGTTAGCTTAGTATGTAGAATTTTGTTTAGTACAGTATGCAGAATTTTGTTAGCAAAGTATGTAGAATTTTGATTAGCATAGTATGCAGTTTTCTTTTGTTAAGCTTTGTATGCAGATTTTTATTTAAGCATTTCAATGTTAGAATTTGTTTAAACATTTCAGTTTTTAAAGAAGCATTCTTTTATTAGAAGTATTAACAAGTATAAGTATTTTACTTGAGAAGGCTAGTACCCGACTTCCGAGGTTGTCGTTAAACAAATCCAGGTGACCATTTCCGAGGTCTCGACCCTGGTAAGACCAAGCTCTTTACCCTCATAGGACTGGTGATTCGCTACCTCAGTTTCTATTAGGGAGCGCGCATTGGTAGTAAGCCTGGGCCCAAAAGATTATTATTTTGAAGTATAAAAGTATAAATTTTAAACAAGTGAAATAAGCTTCACATAAGTTTAAAATTCAACAAGTTTAATTTCTTTTATGCTAGCATGTTATTTAGAATTTTCTTGTTGTTATTTGCTATTAGATGAGCAGCTTTACATGTTTAGCATTTCAGTATATTCACATGCATATTCGAGTTTTGTGAGTTAAATAGCGCTTACTAAGCAATTTTGCTTATAATTACATTTCCTCTTACTGCAGATAAAGGAAAGGAAAAGCTATAGCGAAGGAAGGCGACAAGGAGATGCGGATGGATGTGTGATGTTTGGACTATGGAAGCCTTGGGATTTAGTTTAATAATTCATTAAGACTTTGTATTCAGAATATTGGAACCATTCTTTCATGTTGTTAGATTTGCATTGGATATTTTATGTTTAGAACTCTTTCTTTTAATTGCTATGCACATTGGTTTATTATCTGAGTTGTATCATTGTTATATATAGTTTCTAGCATGTTCAGATTTATGTATAGTTTTAGTTGTGAACGTATGCTTGAGTAGTATGTTTTCCGCTGTTACATATTGTGTGCTTTGAGTTTTGAGAGTTTTAAGCATAGATAATTTCATGTGAGCAACATTAGTTAAGATAAGTTAGTAGTCCAGTAGCGCTCCACCCTCACAGACTAGTAGTGAGGAGGGTGGGGTGTTACAAGTTGGTATCAGAGCAGTCCCCATTCTCCAGCATCACACATCAGCATCAGCCTTGCCGTCTTCAAGTAAGAAAGTATTTAATTTTTTTTTTAGTATGCTTTTCTTATTCTTTACATTAAATAGAAATTTTTAGAAGTATTTGATTATATGTGCAGAATAATGAGGTGTTTAGAAGTGCTTACTCATAAATGTTTAAAGTCAAGAATTTTGTTTAGTTTCCTCTTTCTACATAACTAGATGTCAAGAAGAGGATGCCCCCGTACTGCTCATATTGAGGACCGAACCCAGGAGAATGAAGAGCCCAGAACAACTGAACCAAATCTCTCTGGAGTTGTTGCTCAACTCTAGAGACAAGTGGCAGAGCAGCAGCAAGTGATCGTCAATCTGATGGCTAATCGACAGTCAGTCCCTCCCACTCCTCCAACTATCAATGTGGAGACTCCAGTGGTGACTGAGGTTCCACCAGCCGCCCTGGAAGTCGCCACAGAACCTGATACAGTGGCTGAAGCTGAAGCCAGAAAGTTTCTCAGGCACAACTGAGCCCTAGGATGCTCAGGTTTGGTTTAAGACACTGGAGAGCACCATGGAGCTTCTTGACTGGCTAGAAGTAGAGAAGATCAAGTGTGCCTCTTTCTGCCTATCTGGAGATGCTCGTATGTGGTGGGGAGAGTTAAGAGCAAGAGAGCAGTCAATCAGATGAGCTGGGCTGACTTCAAGACAGAGTTTTACGAAGAATTCTTCCGCCAAAGGATCACCAATAAACATTATGCGGAATTTATAGAATTCAGACAAGGTGACCTACCAGTAGAAGAAGCAGTCAAAAGGTTCAACAGACTAGCTCGTCTCTGCCCAAAACTAGTAAGTACAGAGAAAGAACGAGTCAGACTGATGCTCCGAATGCTGAGGCCAGACATAACACTTAATGTGAGTAGTGGAACTCACCGACCATAGACTGGTGAAGAGTTGGTCAGCAGGGCATTAGTCGCTGAGCACTATTTGAACAGTATCAAGGCACAACAAATGCAATTCAAGCCAGTCAAGATAGAGGGCAAGACAGCAGGGAGTCAGAAACCTCAGGCAAGTAAGCAGTACTGGAAGGGCAAAGATAACAAAAGGAAACAATGGAATACAGGAGGAAGCCAAAAGGGAGATTCTACAGACAAGCAGGCCAAGTTCCCTCCCTGTCCTAAATGTGGAAGACTGCATCCAGGAGCCTGTCTTTTGGGTAAAACTGGGTGTTATTCGTGTGGTCAAGAAGGACACCTGGCTAAGGCATGTCCTAACAAGCTCAAAGCACCTCAGCAATAAGCAGCACAATACGGGAATAAGCCTCAACTATATTACATGCTTGCAACTATGGAGGGACCTCAGCTCAGTCAAGGGAGATTGGAAGCCCCACCAGTTTCAGCCAGTGTCAGATTATTCTCCCTCACTAAAGAGGAGGCTGCTAGTGCGTCTACGGTCGTAACAGGTCAAGTAGTTATTTTTTAGCATTTAGCTACTACACTATTTGATACTGGGGGCGACCCATTCTTTTATATCAGTACTCTTTGCCAAAGAATTTCATATGCCTACAGAGAGCATGAACTCTAAATTTTTAATGACCCTACCTTCTGGGGAAGTCATGGAGTCCAACCAGTGGCTTCGGGCTATATCAGTCAGAATTTCAGACCGAGAGCTATATGTTGATTTAGTAGTCCTTACGATGCAAGATTTCGATGTTATTCTGGGTATGGATTTCCTTAGCAAGTACAGTACTTCGATGGACTGCCGCAGAAGGAAAGTGATTTTCAACCCAGAAGGTGAACCATTCTTTGAGTTCACGGGAGTGCCGAAGAGGAAGACCTAGAAATTCCTCTCTTCCCTCACAGCTCACCAGATGTTAGCTAAAGGGTGTACTGGTTTTCTTGCGTACATTGTGAATGCAGAAGAACAAGAAAGACCCAAGCAGGAAGATGTTCGGGTAGTCTGTGAGTATCCAGAGGTATTCCCAGAAGAGCTACCTGGACTACCTCCTAACAGAGAAGTGGAGTTTGAAATTAAATTAGTTCCTGGTATTGGTCTAATTTTAAAAGCTTCGTACCGAATGTCTCCAGCAGAACTGAAAGAGCTACAAGAATAATTCCAGGAGCTACTTGACAAGGGTTTCATCCGCCCTAGTCACTCACCATGGGGAGCTCCGGTGTGGTTCGTTAAGAAGAAAGACGGATCTATGCGAATGTGCATAGATTATAGAGCGTTGAACAAAGTGACAATTAAGAACAAGTACCCTCTTCCCAGAATAGATGATCTATTTGATCAGTTAAAGGAGGCAACAGTGTTCTCTAAGATAGATTTGCGCTCTAGATACCATCAGTTGAAAGTGATATACCCAGAACAGCTTTCAGGACCAGATATGGACACTACGAGTTTGTAGTCATGCCTTTTGGTGTGACTAATGCACCTGCAGTCTTCATGGACTTAATGGACAGAGTTTTCAGAGAATACCTTGACAAGTTTGTCATCATGTTCATCGACGACATTCTTGTAAGACCGTTAGATTCGATAGAGGGGGGGTGAATATCGATTCGAAAATATCGAGTATAAGTGCAGCGGAAAAGTAAAGTAGACACAGGGTTTTTTACTTCGT
Source organism: Zingiber officinale (assembly GCF_018446385.1). Lineage (NCBI taxonomy): Eukaryota > Viridiplantae > Streptophyta > Magnoliopsida > Zingiberales > Zingiberaceae > Zingiber > Zingiber officinale. Next base: position 23,702,068 of record NC_055988.1, read on the forward strand.
TCAGAGCCTGTGACGACTCCTACTCGAAGGCCCGTACTCCTTGAGTACTTTCGTTGGGTAATTCACTAGCAATTCGGATAATTACAATTTAAGTACAAAAAAGATGCTAATGAAAAGAAAACCAAAGCTGTACCGACAGACAAGGAATTAAAAAGAGCAGGAACGTGTCGTCGGAGCTTTGTGATCGTAGTTGGAGCGCAGAGCAGCAGAGCGAGTAATCTCAGAGTTCTCATATTTGAAAGATGATGCTGAAGCTCCTGCCTGGGGCTTCTTTTATATGTTGCTCCGGGCGCTTGGATTCCTTCCGGGCGCCTGGAATTTGACGTAGCTGCTTAAACCGAGATGCTCCACGTGGTGACGACTTGGCCTGGATATAATTTGCTTTCCGGGTGCCCGGATCCCCTCCGGGCACCCGGACCACCTTGTTCCAGAAAACTCTCTTTTCCTGCAAAACAAAGTTAGTCCAAGGCAATATATATCCTGAAAAATAGATTGTTAGCACATTTATGAATTGGCACAAATAGTATGACTTAGATTCCGTCTTTCCAAGACCGAAATCTAGTCACGATCTCGACTTAGACATCCGAAATGGATCTAAGCCGGATCGACGCCTAATGTTCCCTTCCCGGGAACGCGTCCTCGCAGTCACTCCCCTCTAGTGACTTACCTCACTTACCTGCCAGACGTTCGGTCAGCCCTTCGACCCGTCTGGACTTCTCGCCAGCTATCTAGTCGACTTCTTGCCAAGCGTCCGGTCAGCCCGTCGACCCGCTTGGACTTCTTGCCAGCTATCCGGTCAGCCCGTCGACCTAGCTGGACTTCGTGCCAGACATCCGGTCAGCCCGTCGACCTGTCTGGACTTATCCTGCACACTCGATCAAAGTATCAGACAACAACAAAACTAACTTAACCTATTTGTCAATCATCAAAACCTAGGTTAGACCATTAGTGCTACTCGCACCAACAATCTCCCCCTTTTTGATGGAATGACAACCTGGTTAAGTTAGTGAAATGAATAAAACAGGTACATGGTAGTTAGTTTTAGTGTTTTCAATTTGGTTTAGCTAACTTAACCACCTAACCCGAATAAAACAGGTACATGGTAGTTAGTTTTAGTGTTTTCAATTTGGTTTAGCTAACTTAACCACCTAACCCTCCCCCTTTGGCATTCATCAAAAATAGGCAAGGATAAACAAGCATAGTGTAGAGTTACTGTAAAAATTTAAGAAACAGCTAATTTTGGAGAATATCTAAGTTTGATTCAAAATTCAAAGATATTGATAAACGCACAATTTAAAACAAAAAATGGTCAAGTTGACTTGGGGGAGTCAAGTTTAAATTTTAAAAAGTATAAGTTTAAAATTTGATTTTTCAAAACAAAGCAAGAATTAAACAAGTAAAATTAAATTTTCAAGAAGTAAAATTTTAGCCAAAATAACTTTGTTAAGGCTAATTTGATAAAAGCTAAGTTTGGAAAGTTTAACTGAATAAGTTTAAATTTGCAATATTCAACTTTTAAAATCAGGTTTAAAAATTAGGTGGGATTAAACTTCCAAGTTTTTCAAACACTTAGTTAATTTAAACTTTGTTTGAAAACTGGTGTTGAAAACTAAGTTAGTTTTAAAATAAATGTCCAAAAGCATTTTTAAACACACAAAATTTTAATTAATTTCTCCCCCTGAACTTGATACTTAAAATAAACAGCTGTCTAACCAATTAGGTACTAACTAACTATCAGAATATAGTAGCTTTCACTTGGTTAGTCAGATTAAGGTGATTATAAGCAGTCAGTGTTTGACTTGACTGATGATCTTAATCTGATTACTGTCTGACTTGTATTTAACATCCAGACTTATGCTGATGCACTGAAATAAGCATCTTGAGTCCAGACAGCTGGCCTACGCATCTCACCCCTTTCTATGTTTGTCAAACACAAGCAAGGTAAGCCTAAGGTGTTGGTGAGATGTTCAAAAACTAGTCCTATGGGTACATGCTTTCTAAGGATTCAAACTAGTCTAAGGCCAAAACTGTTTTTAAAAATCTAAAAATGGAAGGTTTTGAAAACAAATAAGTTTAACTTATAATTTGATAAAACATGTTTGAAAATATTTTTGAAAAATCCTAGTCTACCAAGATTGAACATAATCAATGCAAGTATGAAATATCACTAGATATATCCAAAATATTTTACAGGTAGTGTAGCTACAGAAGTCAGTCATAACTAGAGCTACTGAGATGACGAAGGGGGTGTCGGGTCTCCCCGGCAGCTCGTAACTCAGCAACCTCTCGCCGTATGTCCCGATGAAAACCAGAGTTCTCCTGCTGGAGACTCGCCATAGCTCTCTCTAGTCCGGTCATACGGTCGGCTAGAGTGCGGGGAGCGTGACGTGGTGCTCGAGCTGGTGGTGGAGGTGGAACAGCCTCCTCCGAAAATAGTGCAAGCATGAACTCATCCTGCTCGGCATCCCCCTGTGCGCCTGGGTCGTGCTGGTGTTGTGCCCCCCTCCGCCAAGACATAGTCCCGTCATCCTTATCTATGTGGATACCAGCTAGAGAGAAGTTCCTAGCTGCTATAACATCGAACTCGGTCATATAGGCAATGTCTCCTCTAGTGACATCAATGTGCAACGAGGACATATATGCTATCAGAATGTGACAGTATGGCATGTGAACTCGTCTATCAGTCACATATCCAGCCGAGTAGATAATGGTGGAGAAGATATGTAGGCCGATGTCAATATTTAACCTATGACTCAGAGCATAGAGTAAAAATGAATGGAATGGGCGCATCACGGCGATGTCCCGAGTAGTCAGTGGTAAAATGCAACAGACTAAGATCCTATAAAGAGCGTAGTCCTGGACTCGAAGTTCTACTGACCTAAACTGGGTCACAGTGGGGTCTCGCTCTCCCCCAAAAAAATATGAATAAATCGTATCGAGAGTAATATGTGAGTAGGGATCTCCGAATGGTAGATCCCTGGGAGGATAGCACAAGAAAGGACAATCAGACGGACGTAACTCTAAAAACTCTCGGATGGTCGTAGGGGAAAACGTGATATCAGTATCCGCTGCCCTAGTGGTATAGGTGAGATCATCTACTTTCACTAGGTTATTGCAGAATTCAACACATAGACTTATGTTTACTGGACTGGTGCATTCGACTAGGTTCCTTAAGTTATAATGGTTTATCACCTCTATAATGGAGGCACACGAATTTAGAAAGAACGATCTATCTATACATTTAGTCCTAATGGCTTTATAAATGGTTGACTCAAACTTAAGCCTTAATTCTTCTGTGGGAAACCTAGGGTCAGTGCTAGCATTAGAGGGCCCAGCACCAGTATTTGTTCGTTTCCTACTGTATATAAAACAATATTCTAAGAAAGAATTAAAGGACAAATTCAAATAAATTTTCAGATAGGTGAAGAAGATTTACCGAGGAGCCATCGACAAATATAGATCTGACGACCTCGGTTGAATCGCAGCAGCGTCTTCACCGCAAGAAAATTTTGATTTAAAATACTTTCGCACTGAGGTTCAGAGTGAACCTTGGCAAAAGTGAAGGAGTTTGTGGCAAGTGTTGGGGGTGCCTGCTGCCCCCTATTTATAGGGAGCTCCGGGCGGGGCGCCCGCCCTGGTTTTTTTTTTTTTGGAGATTAGGTTTGAACTTAAGTTTAAAAGTAAACTTTTGAAATTAATTTTTTAAGTTTAAAATTAAAATTTTGAAATTAATTTTTAAGTTTCAAATTAAAGTTTTGAAATTAATTTTTAAGTTTAAAATTAAAGTTTTGAAATTAATTTTTAAGTTTTTAAAATTAAAGTTTTGAAACTAATTTTTTAAGTTTTTAAAATTAAAGTTTTGAAACTAATTTTTTAAGTTTTGAAATTAATTTTTAAGTTTTTAAAATTAAAGTTTTGAAATTAATTTTTAAGTTTAAAATTAAAATTTTGAAATTAATTTTTAAGTTTAAAATTAAAGTTTTGAAATTAATTTTTAAGTTTAAAATTAAAGTTTTGAAATTAATTTTTAAGTTTGAAATTAATTTTTAAGTTTTTAAAATTAAAATTTTGAAATTAATTTTTAAGTTTTTAAAATTAAAGTTTTGAAATTAATTTTTTAAGTTTTAAAATTAAAGTTTTGAAATTAATTTTTAAGTTTAAAATTAAAGTTTTGAAACCTTATTCATCTCATCCGATCTATATTATCAATCAGGGAATCCTATGATTTTGTGAGATGACATTAGATTTTTAATTATGGAGTTTTGGTTTAACTTGTGTTAGATTTAGATTTAGCTTTGGTCTCCACAAATAGGCAATCTTCGGATAAACTTCTAAGCTTGGTGAGTCACATGGACGTCATTAGAAGTAACCAACCTTTCGAGGTTTTCCGAATAGTCCTATCCACGGAGCTTAGTACTAAATCTTGGTCTAACTGGTTAGGATTCATTTAAGGGTAGCTTCGGTCAGTTCCACTTGGCCAAATGCACCAGATCGAAACCATATCTTTCTAGACATGCGATGCCCAAGTTTCCCTAACGTACTATCATCCAAAAACTTCACCAGTACCATGATTCAAGTTAAACTTGGTCTCTAATCCTAATTACCCTGCCGGGTTAGTTTGTTTTAGGTTACCCTGTCGGGTAAATTAGTTTTGGAGGTGTCAGCTATTCTGGAGCCTCCCCCTGAATTATTGGCCATTAATTTAAATTTTAGATTTAGGTTTGTGTCGATTCCTTTTATGGTTAACTTGATGATAATTTTGTTGATTTTTAAAGTGTTTAAATTTTGAATTTGATTTAGGTTTGTATTTTGGATTTTGGTTTGGTTTATTCGATTTTATATAATGTATTTTTTCTTTAGGTATATAATATTGATTAATTCCTATTTGCGTGGTTAAGCACGCTTTCGGAACCCAAGCTAGATTGGTTGATTTGTATTGGGTTATTAATGATTTGAAGGTTTTATTTGAATTCGACTTATATCCTAGTCCGGTTTTATTATAGCATGCTTTTTGATTATTTAGGATTAAGTTTAGATTTTTTGATCTTGTTGTGAATTTTTCTAACATTTCTTTTAAATTGTTAATCTCATTTTTTAATGATAAATTCTCCTCCTCAAGTGTTAAATCTTGAGTTGGATTTGTATTTTCTTTTTGTTCCTTGAGGTTTTGATTTTCCTCAAGAAGTGATTTGTTTTCATTTTCTAGTTTAATCAATTTACTATTTAAACATGAAATAATTCTAAAAAAATTTTTGTTTAAATTAAAATCTACCTCATTCGGGCCTTCGGAAACAAGTACGGACTCGTGGCTTCATCTTCCGACTCGTCTTCTGTTTCAGCTTCGCGGGCCATCAGTGTGAGGTGGCTCTGATGTTTCTGCTCTTCTTCCTCCGATTCGTCCGAGGAGTCGTCCCACGTTGCTTTAAGGGCCTTCTTTTTGGTTGACTTCGGTTTGTCGAACTTCAGTTTCGGGCATTCGTTCTTGTAGTGTCCCTTTCTGTTGCAGCCGTAGCAAGTCACGTTCTTTTGTTCTGAGAGAGAACTGATCTTTTGAAGGTCCTTTTTGCTGAAGCTCCTTTTTCTCCTGGTGAACATTTTTCTTACCAAGTTCACCAGGTGTTCTTCGTCTTCGGAGTCTTGGTCGGAATCTTCTTCCAATTCAGGCTTACTCTTCTTTTATTTGGAGGATCCTGCAAATAAAGCTATACCTTTCTCGGCTCCAACATTAGTTTGTTCATGTAATTCTAATTCACAGAAGAGCTCGTCTAATTTTAACTTAGAAAGATTTTTAGAGATTTTGTAGGCATCTACGATTGATGCCCACAAACTATTACGTGGAAAAGCATTTAACGCGTACCTTATTAAGTCTCTATTTTCCATCTGGTGGCCTATCGCATGAAGCCTGTTGAGGATGTCCTTGATCCTCGCATGGAGCTTATTCGCCGTTTCACCTTCCTGCATTTTTATATTAAAAATTTTGTTTAAAAGCAGGTCTCGTTTTGTTACCTTGGCGTCGCTCGTTCCCTCGTGCAGCTCGATCAATTTGTCCCACAGCTCTTTAGCGTTTTTGTGTGGACCGACTCTGTTTAGTTCTTCTCTTGTTGTTGATCGCTTTATTTTCTGTTGACGCTTTTTTCTTCAAATCTGCTGTCCAGTCTTCAGGATCCAGTATATTCCCAGAGTTTTCCGCTGGAATTTTATAGGGTCTCGTGATGCTCATCCACTGGTCGAAGTCTGTTTTGAGGTAAACCTCCATGCGCTTCTTTCAGTACGAAAAATCGTCCCCGTTGAAGAGTGGAGGTCATACTGTGCTGAAGCCTTCTTGTTGGGACATCCTGTACACATGTAAATAGCCAAAAAAAATATCCCAAGACTTGGTCTTGGATTAGTAGTGCGGGAAAAGTAGAAAAATCTAGATTGGTGTTGCACCAATTTAATTAAAAAAATATTAAAAAAAAAATAAACCAGTTTGGAATAGAGTGTAAAAGTGAAGACCAAAAAAAATAAAAGGTTTCACCCCCAGTCTGATTGGTGGTTGCACCAAATCAGAGCGGTACCTGCTCTGATACCACTTGTAGGACCGTTAGATTCGATAGAGGGGGGGTGAATATCGATTCGAAAATATCGAGTATAAGTGCAGCGGAAAAGTAAAGTAGACACAGTGTTTTTTACTTCGTTCGAACGACTCCTACTTGAAGGCCCGTACTCCTTGAGTACTTTCGTTGGGCAATTCACTAGCAATTCGGATAATTACAATTTAAGTACAAAAAAGATGCTAATGAAAAGAAAACCAAAGCTGTACCGACAGACAAGGAATTAAAAAGAGCAGGAACGTGTCGTCGGAGCTTTGTGATCGTCGTTGGAGCGCAAAGCAGCAGAGCGAGTAATCTCAGAGTTCTTAGATTTGAAAGTTGATGCTGAAGCTCCTGCCTGGGGCTTCTTTTATATGTTGCTCCGGGCGCCTGGATTCCTTCCGGGCGCTTGGAATGTGACGTAGCTGCTCAAACCGAGATGCTCCACGTGGTGACGACTTGGCCTGGATATAATTTTCTTTCTGGGCGCCCGGATCCCCTCCGGGCACTCGGACCACCTTGTTCCAGAAAACTCCCTTTTCCTGCAAAACAAAGTTAGTCCAAGGCAATATAATGAAAAATAGATTGTTAGCACATTTATGAATTGACACAAATAGTATGACTTAGATTCCGTCTTTCCGAGACCAGAATCTAGTCACGATCTCGACTTAGACATCCGAAATGGATCTAAGCCGGATCGACGCCTAATGTTCCCTTCCCGGGAACGCGTCCTCGCAGTCACTCCCCTCTAGTGACTTACCTCACGTACCGGCCAACCGCTTGGACTTCTCGCCAGCTATCCGGTCAGCCCGTCGACCTAGCTGGACTTCTTGCCAAGCGTCCGGTCAGCCCGTCGACCCGCTTGGACTTCTTGCCAGCTATCCGGTCAGCCCGTCGACCTAGCTGGACTTCGTGCCAGACATCCGGTCAGCCCGTTGACCTGTCTGGACTTATCCTGCACACTCGATCAAAGTGTCAGACAACAACAAAACTAACTTAACCTATTTGTCATTCATCAAAACCTAGGTTAGACCATTAGTGCTACCCGCACCAACAATTCTGATCTATTCAAGAACCCTAGAGGAGCATGGCACGCACTTGAGAATAGTACTGCAGACCCTTCAGCAAAAGCAGCTTTATGCTAAATTCTCAAAGTGCGAGTTCTGGTTAGAGAAGGTGGCGTTTCTAGGTCACATCATTTCTAAAGAAGGTATTCAAGTGGATCCTGCCAAAATAGAAGCGGTCAACAACTGGAGTAGACCCAAGAATGCCAGGGAGATCAGAAGCTTCCTTGGTTTAGCTAGGTACTACAGGAAATTCGTGGAGGACTTTTCCAGGATAGCTTCTCCACTAACAGTCTTAACTAGGAAGAACAAGAAGTTTGAATGGTCAGACAAATGTGAGCAAAGTTTCCAAGCATTGAAGAAAAGACTGACTAGTGCTCCCATTCTGACTGTTCTAGAGAGTGACAAGAGTTTTGACATATACAGTGATGCTTCCAAGATGGGCCTCGGAGCTGTTCTCATGCAAGAAGGAAAAGTTATAGCTTATGCTTCCAGACAACTCAAAGACTACGAGAAGAACTACCCCACTCATGATCTTGAGCTGGCAGCTGTGGTTTTTACACTAAAACTCTGGCGACATTATCTGTATGGAGTTCAGTGCAGAATCTTCACCGACCATCAGAGTTTGAAGTATTTCTTTACCTAGAAAGATTTAAACATGAGACAGCGCAGGTGGCTAGAGTTGGTTAAGGATTATGACTGTGAAATCCTCTACCACCCAGGTAAAGCTAACAAAGTGGCGGATGCACTAAATCGGAAGTCCAGTGTAACTCTAATATCCTTGTCATCATTAGCACTGCCACTGCAGAAGGAATTGTCAGACTTTGGAGTTGAAATTGTTTATGGGCAACTCTCTGCATTGACCTTAGAGTCAACCTTGCTTGAGGATATACAGAGAAAGAAAAGTGAAGATCCAGATATCCAGAAGATCAAGCAAGGGATACAAAAAGAAGAAAATTCTGAGTTTTGAGTATCAGACAGTGGAGTTCTTTATCAGGGGAGCCGCCTTTGTGTTCCCAATGATGAGGAATTGAGAAAGAAGATTCTAGAAGAAGCTCATAGTGCATCGTACTCTATGCATCCTGGTTCCACCAAGATGTATCAAGATTTGAAGCAGAGATTCTGGTGGTCTGGACTCAAAAGAGATGTTGCAAGATATGTTAGTACCTGCCTGACATGCTAGAGGGTCAAAGAAGAGCACCAGAGACCAGGAGGAGTTCTACAGCTTCTCCCAATACTAGAGTGCAAGTGGGAAGAAATATCCATGGACTTTATAATAGGTCTTCCAAGAACCACTAATAGATATGATGCGAAATGGGTGATAGTGGACAGATTGACCAAGTCTGCCCACTTTCTAGCCATCAAGGTGTCCCACTCTATAGAGCAGTTGGCATAGCTATATGTTAAGGAAGTGATCAGACTTCATGGAGTTTCGAAGTCGATTGTTTCTGATAGGGATAGGTGTTTCACCTCTCATTTTTGGGAGTGTGTTCAGAATGCACTAGGAACCAAACTCAAGTTCAGCACAACCTTCCATCCCCAGATTGATGGACAGACAGAACGAGTAAATCATATTTTAGAAGACATGCTCAGGGCTTGTGCATTAGATTTTAAGGGCAGTTGGTGCAAGTATCTGTACTTAGCTGAATTCGCCTACAATAATAGCTACCAGGCCACTATCAAGATGGCACCGTACAAAGCACTGTATGGCCGAAAGTGTAGATCACCTATATGCTGGCTGGAGGCTGGAGAAAGAAAAGAGATGGAATCAAAATTGGGCAGGCAGACCGAAATGATAGATGAAACCACTCAGGCTATCCAGAAGATTAGACAGAGGATTGATACTGCCCAGAGTAGACAGAAAAGTTATGCTGACACTCGCCGTAGGCCACTTGAATTCCAAGTAGGGGATTCAATCTTTCTCAAGGTTGCTCCGATGAAGGGAGTGATGAGATTTGGCAAGAAGGGCAAGTTAAGTCCCCGCTACATAGGACCCTATCTAATCACAGAGAGAATTGGGAAAGTAGCTTACAAGCTGGACTTACCACAGGACATGTCGGCAATACATAATGTATTTCATGTCTCCATGCTAAAGAAGTGTCTCCACGACCCTAGCTAAGTGATTCAGCCTCAGTCAGTGCAGATTCAGGAGGATCTTAGCTATGAGAGCAGACCAACACAGATAGTGGGTAGAGAAGTTAAGAGGCTAAGGAACAAAGAAGTACCACTAGTGAAGGTCATCTGGTAGAATCAGAAGCACGAGGAAGTTACTTGGGAGCGTGAGGATAACATGAGACAGAAATATCCAGAGTTATTCTAAGTTCGAGGATGAATTTTTTATAAGGTATGGGGAATTGTAATAACCCAAATTTCCACATTACGAGTCCTAATAGTGCTTAAAAATATTTAGAAATGCTTTAGAAATATTCTAGAGATTTTTAGAAATTTTTAGAGTATTTTTATGCAATTTTTGGAGTTCGTTTGGTATTTTTACCAAAAGAAAGAAGTTTCAAAAAAAAATAAGAGGTTCGGCTGAGGTTCGAACCCGCGACCTCCGACCCAATCCGAGACTTAAGTGAAGCGTGATGACCAAGAACCCAGCAGGGCCGTGCTGATAAAATAGATAGTGAAATTTATTTAAGGTATAGTTGGTAACAGAATACTTGAGTTATAAAGGGAGAATTTAGGGATTATTTTCCGGAAATCCAAACTTTTCCTCTCTTCTCCTGACCGCGTGCGACGACGGTTTGCTTGGGCGGAAATGAAGAGGAGGTTAGGGTTTGTCTCCGGCGGCCGGCCAAGGACCAAATTTGAGAGGGTTTTCCACCATTGTGATCGCCTTGTCGAGGAGAACAAGTGGATGTGAAGAAGTTGCCAAGAGCTTGCAATTTCCGAAACCTAGAAGCCCTTCTTCTTCGGTGGTGAGCCTAAGAATACAAGGTAAGCGCTACTCACCTGCAGTAAGGGTAGTTTGAGCTTCGATTTAGTGTTTCCTTTGAATTCTCGAAATATGCTGTAAAGATTTGTGAATTATGAGGTTTTACTGCCGTGAGTTTTATAAAGAAGATGAGAATGGGGTTTAATGGATTTGGCATGTAGTTTAGACTTCTCAATTCTTATAGTTAGCATCTCATAATTGGATTGTTGTTAATTGTGGTTACCTCAATGGACACAGTCGGCTCATATGGAGGTTTGTGCTAAAGAAAGGGCATGAATAATTTTAGTTCTGAGGTGTTCAATTCATTGTCGTGGCACAGTGTATGAGGAATGATTGTGGTAGCATTTAGTTCTCTTTTTGCCTCATTGTCGTGGCACAGTGTATGAGGAATGATTGTTGTAGCATTTTGTTTTCTTGTTGCTTCATTGTCGTGGCACAGTGTAGGAGGAATGATTTATGCAGAATTTTGTTAGCTTGATATGCAGAATTTTGATTAGCAAAGTATGCAGAATTTTGTTAGCTTAATATGCAGAATTTTGATTAGCTTAGTATGCAGAATTTTGTTAGCTTAGTATGTAGAATTTTGTTTAGCACAGTATGCAGAATTTTGTTAGCAAAGTATGCAGAATTTTGATTAGCATAGTATGCAGTTTTCTTTTGTTAAGCTTTGTATGCAGATTTTTGTTTAAGCATTTCAATGTTAGAATTTGTTTAAACATTTCAGTTTTTAAAGAAGCATTCTTTTATTAGAAGTATTAACAAGTATAAGTATTTTACTTGAGAAGGCTAGTACCCGACTTCCGAGGTTGTCGTTAAACAAATCCAGGTGACCGTTTCCGAGGTCTTGGCCCTGGTAAGACCAAGCTCTTTACCCTCATAGGACTGGTGGCTCGGTACCTCAGTTTCTATTAGGGAGCGCGCATTGGTAGTAAGCCTGGGCCCAAAAGATTATTATTTTGAAGTATAAAAGTATAAATTTTAAACAAGTTAAATAAGCTTCACATAAGTTTAAAATTCAGCAAGTTTAATTTCTTTTATGCTAGCATATTATTTAGAATTTTCTTGCTGTTATGAGCAGCTTTATATGTTTAGCATTTCAGTATATTCACATGCATATTCGAGTTTTGTGAGTTAGATAGCGCTTACTAAGCAATTTTGCTTATAGTTGCCTTTCCTCTTACTGCAGATAAAGGAAAGGAAAAGCTATAGCAAAGGAAGACGACAAGGAGATGCGGATGGATGTGTGATGTTTGGACTATGGAAGCCTTGGGATTTAGTTTAATAATTCATTAAGACTTTGTATTCAGAATATTGGAACCATTCTTTCATGTTGTTAGATTTGCATTGGATATTTTATGTTTAGAACTCTTTCTTTTAATTGCTATGCACATTGGTTTATTATCTGAGTTGTATCATTGTTGCATGCTTGTGTAGATTCATATATATAGTTTCTAGCATGTTCAGATTTATGTATAATTTTAGTTGTGAACGTATGCTTGAGTAGTATGTTTTCCGCTGTTACATATTGTATGCTTTGAGTTTTGAGAGTTTTAAGCATAGATAATTTCATGTGAGCAACATTAGTTAAGATAAGTTAGTAGTCCAGTAGCGCTCCACCCTTACAGACTAGTAGTGAGGAGGGTGGGGTGTTACACATTCCTTCAAGATCCGTCCATCTCCGGAGCAAGGGAGCGCTTCCAAGGATGCTACGTTTCAAAGATAACCATCTCTTCTCTCTATCTCCAAGTATTGAGTTGTAGTTTACTTCATTCTTTGTCTTTGGATTGTAATTCTTGTAATGGAGTAGATCTCTAGATCTAGAATGTAGAAATTAGTTATGATGTTATTGTGGATATATGAACTATGTATTTGGATATTTTTTATGCTATGAAATGTTTATATCATGTTTTATGTGTGTTGTGGCTTGTATATGTTTGATGAAATATGTGTGAGGTCAATTCATGTAAGATGTGAGAGATTTGCTTCTATGTTAAGGTTGCTACTAGACTGGATAACCGAGGGATCCTTAGTAATAGAGGATACTCATTTAACCAGACATATTATGCCCTTAGTGACAATGGACATCGATACTTACCCACTTTCTAGAGTCAAAAGATCTTAACATAGGGACTAATCCTTTAAGGTATTCTAATTAGAGTGGATACTCCAGTGCTACCGTTAGAAAGTACATTAGATAACTTTAGAGATTGTATGATCGGGGGTCCCTGTGACAGAGGGTAACTCTTTAACCGGGCTTTCTAGAGTTGTTTCTTTACTTAATGACATTAAAACTTGGATAGACTTTCCGATGTGACTTTTATGGGGTTGTACCAAACTCTAGTTAGAAGCCCTACACGAGTATAAGCATAGAGTTAGGTACATAGACAATGCATAGGCACATTGACTAGCATCATAATGAAACTGAAATCCTAACATCTATCTCCATCCCATTCCAAGATCATCTCTTACTTCTCTCTCTCTTTCTCTTTAACCTTTCTCTTACTCTCTCTTTTCCAGCCAACCTTTCATTTGTCTAGGGAATTCACTGTGTGAAATCAAATAGTGCTTAATTAATAGTCACTATGGGTTCGACAATCTTTTATATTAATGGTGACGTAGTCGTGCACTTGCGGTTCGTAATAAGTTTTTAGAGTCATTGTCGGGGACTGTTTTGGATTAATATTAGTTGATTAGCATATGAGTTACTCTAGACATGTTAATAGTTTTTTTTTACTTGTTTGTTTTTATTTCTGTACCTTTCTTTCTTGCAATTTAAATTATGCATTTACTTTTTGTTATTAGTTTAAAGGTTAGTTTTTCCTTTTCTTAGTTTCTACATTTTCTTTCTTTCTCTGAATTATGCATTTTTGTTTTTTTTTCTCATAATTTTTTTTAGATATCCATGAGCACTAATATATCAAGCATGCCTTTGAGAGAATTTTCTGCACTACATTTATGTAAGATTTATGTCTCCCATTATGTAACCTCATATTGAAGTAAAAAGTTTCCAACTAGACTCAAAATTGATCACCATGATACAAGATCACAAATTTAGAGGAGAAATATCAGAAAATCCATACTTCCACCTTGAAGAATTCCTAGAGATTTGTGATATGGTGAACTGTGAGGGTGTCTCAATAGATGCAGTTCAATTGATGGCATTTCCTTCTAGTATCAAAGATAGGGTAAAGACTTGGTTTAGTTTTCTCTATCCTCAAAGCATCACAAGTTAGGAACTTGTTTAGGTGAATAGGCAAAGATATAATGATTACGAGAGAGACAAGCAATTAGTTTGTCTCTAAGGCATGATGCGAGGTTAGTAAGGACAAACCCCCAGGCTAGGTGGGATGGATTTGTACTTCTTGATGACCCTCCTCAGGTCGGGTCATTGGTGATATCTTGGTAACCTAAAAGAAGGTGTTATGAGTGCGACGAGCTTTTCGAGAATCCACCCGAATTACATCCACATAACATTTCCAAATGGCCAACTGACTCCCTCTTACCTCCTTGATCTGGCCCTCCACTGGGAACTTGATTTTTTTTATGGAAGGTGGAGACAACAACCTAAAAAGCATTTGGAGATAGTTTTCCTATTATAGCATTATAAACCAACTCGGTATTCACCACTAGGAAGGGTGGTGTCTAGTCCTTCTCCTCAGCTCTTCCCCCAAAAGAAAGGGAAAGCTTGATCTGTCTCATAGACTATATATGATGCTTAGTAAACCCCAAAAAAGAGATGTTCACATGATGTACCTCTTCTCTATCTAGTTGCAATTGATCGAAGACATCTTTGAAAAAAATGTTGACAGAATTGCCTGTTGTTGGTGCAAGAAGCACCAAACGATCGAACATAAGTTTTGATTATGGAAAATGGTCCAAAGTTAAGGTTACTTGTTGTCTAACAAGGTTGAATGACCTTGCAGGAAAATCCTAAGTGTTCTTAGGTAAAAGTCCTAGTGGATTTTAGGCAGGTGAAAAATCCTAGGGGAAGTTAACCCTAGGTCCTAGGGGGAGGTAACCCTAGGTGGTGGAAAGTCCTAACTGCGGTTAGGTAAGGAGAAGTCTTGGTGGGTCGAGAATTTTGGGTGAAACCCTAGAGTCGGGGACTCTAGGTGAAAATCTTGGTGGTTACAGACCAGGTGGAAGTCTGGATGGGTCATGGAGTGGACGTTCAGCATGAAGACCTGAAGTCTCGGACGTTGAGCAAAAGTCCGGACGGTCTGGAGAACTGGTCTCGCAAAAAAGTAAACTCTCCTGAGAGGAGTGGGTGAGTACTGTTAGGGTCAATTTGTAGCTAGAGGGGGAGGGTGAATAGCTTGTCACGCTCGTTGTCTTGCTTCGTGATGATGATGTGCAGCGGAATGAACCATGAAACACACTTACAACATTAACATGAAGGATTTACTTGGTATCCACCTTAAGAAAAGATCACTAATCCAAGAATCTACACATGACACTCTCTCCACTATGAAAAACACTCCTTTTGGTAACTACCGGAGGTGGAGAAATCTCGTACAAGACTCACCCAACAAGATACAACACACGCAACAAGAAAATATAAGAATGAAAATGAAAAACCCTCTTCTTGCTTGATCTTGTTGATGGAGACGTCTCTGGACCCTTTGGAAAGTGTAACAACACTTCTCTTCCAAGCTCTCAGCCCGGCGGTGAGTAGTAGTGAAGGATCGTGTAAGCGCTACGGAGAAGAAAGCCCGCCACAGCTTTATACTCGACGCTCCTAGGGCTCCCAATCGATTGGGCTTGCTCCCAATCGATTGCCACATGAGATTACAACGATCTCAACCGTCCAAAACCTGCATTTAGCACAATGGTCATTTCCTAATCGATTGACCAATCAATTGGGGAAGCTTGAATCGATCAATTGATCGATTTATCCTTCCTCGCGTCCACGCACGAGAAACAACCCCCAATCGATCGACTGATCAATTGACAATGCCCAATCTATCGACCGATCGAATGAGGAGCATTCTGTGCTCACGATTTTACTTCTCAATCGATCAGTGGATCGATTAGGCCAGCCTTCACTCACAGCACACCTTCAATCGATCGGCTGATCAATTAAATCACAGTTCAAACAATCGATTGACCTCCCTTTGACTTTCTTAACTCAAGTCGAAGATTTCTAAACCCAACATCCGGTCAACCGTGACCTGTTGGGATTCCTCATGCCTAGCATCCGGTTAACCTTGACCTGCTAGGACTTCTTCACCAAGTATCCAGTTAATCTTTTGACCCACTTGGACTTTTCTCCTCGTGCCAAGTGTCCGGTCCTCCATAACCCACTTGGACTTCCTTCTCACCTTTAACCCATCTGGATTTCCTTGTGCTAAGTATCCAATCAATCCTTTGACCTACTTGGACTTCCCAACACCAGGTGTCCGGTCAACCTTGACCCACCTGGATTTCCACGTGCCTGGCTTCATTCATCAGGTCTTTTCATCTGCCTAGCTTCACTCACTAGGACTTTCCATCTGCCTAGCTTCACTCACTAGGACTTTCACCTAGCTTCACGCACTAGGATTTCCCTCTGCCTGGCTTCACTCACCTAGACTTTCACCTGCTTGGCTTCACTCACCAGGACTTTCACCTAACTTCACTCACTAGAATTTTCACCTGGCTTCACTCACCATGATTTCTAAACTACCTAACCTCCAGTTAGAACTTTCTCAATCAAGTATATGGTCAACCTTGACTTACTTGACTTTTCTTCACATCAAACTGGTCATCCCTTGACCATAGGAGAATTGTACCAACAATCTCCCGAATCGAATGATTACATCTGCAATCTCTATATATTGTCAAACATCAAAACCCAAACATCAAGACTCAAACTTGAGCCAACTCAAGCTTAGTCAATTTGGTCAACCTGATCCAAGGGATATTGCACCAACAATCTCCCCCTTTTTGATGTTTGACAATACCTTTAAGTTAGGCTAATCCCATAGCCTCAACTTCTTCTTCATGCCAAAGCTTGAATATAGATTTTCTTCATTCTCTCCCTTTCCTAGAGGCAAACTCCCTCTTTAGGTAATGAAGGCCTAACTTAAATCTTACATTCTCCTCCTTTGACACACATAAAAAAAACTCTCCCCCTGAAGAGTTACTCATACATTATTCAAAACCTCACATGTTGTTCACAACATGACAATGAAGGCCCCATAGCCTTCACTGTATCCAATGCTCACCCTTGAGCATTAAACCACTTCATAATGCTCATCCAAGAACATTCATCATTCCAACAATGAAGGTTCCATACCTTTCATTGTATCCAATGCTCACCCTTGAGCATTGATTCACTTCATAATCCTCATCCTAGAGCATCCACAACTCAACAATAAAGATATCCAACCTCCATTATTTTTCAATGCTCAACCTTGAGTATTTATTCTAACAAAGGTTAACCACTTTCCATGGTATTTGAAAAATTAATTTTCATGTCCTTAAAGAGTAACTCCCCCTAAAAACATGCTCTAAACTTCTGTCACTGCACCAACAATGACTTGGAGTCCCTAAACCTTTAGGAAATCCAAAACATGAAGTTTTGAGGTTTAAGTATTAATATTTGAATGCAAACCTCAACCTAAACTTCAACCTATGTTCCTTAACCAGTTCTCCTTGTTTTCATCATGAAAACTATCCTAAAATGTATATAAATATATTTCATAGGGTTATGAGTGGTTAAAGAGACTAAAAATGGCTTAAAGTGCTGAAATCATATTTTTCCAGCCAAATTCAACCTTTTCAATCGATTGGGTTGGGATTCAATCGATTGCCACTTGTTCAATCGATCCACTGATTGATTCCACAAGCTTCTGTTTACGGAAAATACCTTTGAATAAATCCACTGATCGATCCAAGCAAGAATGAATCAATCGGCTGATCGATTTAATGAGCTTCTGCTCACAGAAAACACATCTCAATCGATCGGCTGATACCACTTGTTAGGGTTGATTTGTAGCTAGAGGGGGTGAATAGCTCGTCACACTCATTGTCTTGCTTCGTGATGATGATGTGCAGCGGAATGAACCACGAAACACACTTACAATGCTAACATGAAGGATTTACTTGGTATCCACCTCAATAAGAGGTGACTAATCCAAGGATCCACACACGACATGCTCTCCACTATCAAAAACACTCTTTTTCGATAACTGCCAGAGGTGGAGAAACCTCGTACAAGACTCACCCAACAAGATACAACACACGTAAGAAGAAAATACAAGAATGAAAATGAAAAACCCTCTTCTTCCTTGACCTTGTTGATGGAGACGCCTCTGGACCTTTGGAAAGTGCAACAACACTTCTCTTCCAAGCTCTCAGTCCAGCGGTGTATAGTAATGAAGGATCGTGTAAGTGCTACGGAGAAGAAAGCTTGTCATAGCTTTATACTCGACGCTCCTAGGGCTCCCAATTGATTGGGCTTGCTCCCAATCGATTGCCACGTGAGATCCCAGCAATCTCAGCCATCCAAAACCTACATCCAGCGCAACGGTCATTTCCCAATCGATTGACCAATCGATTAGGGAAGCTTGAATCGATCGGTTGATCAATTCAGCCTTTCTTGCATCCACGTGCGAGAAACATCCCCCAATCGATCGATTGATCGATTAGCGGTACCCAATCGATCGGTCGATCGATTGGGGATCATTCTGTGCTCGTAATTTTACTTCCCAATCAATCAGTGGATCGATTGGACCAACCTTCACTCATAACACACCTTCAATCGATCGGTTGATCAATTGACCTCCCTTTGACTTGCTTAACTCAAGTCCAAGATTCCCAAACCCAACATCTGGTCAATCGTGACCTGTTGGGATTCCTCGTGCCTAGCATCCGGTCAACCTTGACTTGTTGGAACTTCTTCACCAAGTGTTTGGTCAATCCTTTGACCCACTTGGACTTTTCTCCTCATGCCAACTGGTTGGTTCTCCATGACCCACTTGGACTTCCTTCCACTAGATGTCCGGTCACCCTTGATTCATCTGGATTTCCTTGTGCCAAGTATCCGATCAATCCTTTGACCTACTTGGACTTCCCAACACCAGGTTCCCGGTCAACCTTGCCCCATCTGGATTTCCTTGTGCCAAGTATCCGATCAATCCTTTGACCTACTTGGACTTCCTAACACTAGGTGTCCGATCAACCTTGACCCACCTGGATTTCCACGTATCTGGCTTCACTCACCAGGTCTTTCCATCTGCCTAGCTTCACTCACTAGGATTTTCCATTTGTCTGGATTCACTCACTAGGACTTTCACCTACCTTCACTCACTAGGATTTTCCCTCTGCTTGGCTTCACTCACCGGGAATTTCATCTGCCTGGCTTCACTCACCAAGACTTTCACCTAGCTTCACTCACTAGGATTTTCACCTGGCTTCACTTACCAGGATTTCCAAACTACCTAACCTCCTATTAGGACTTTCCCAATCAAGTATCCGGTCAACCTTGACCTACTTAACTTTTCTTCACATCAAACTGGTCATCCCTTGACTAGAGAGGAATTGTACCAACAATCTCCCCAATCGAACGATTGCATCTGCAATCTCTATATATTGTCAAATATTGAAACCCAAACATCAAGATTCAAGCTTGAGCCAACTCAAGCTTAGTCAACCTGGTCAACCTGACCTAGGGGATATTGTACTAATTAGGATGCGCTCCCAGGAGGAGAGAATAGTAGGCGTCGATTCGACCTAGAGTTTCAGCGAAACTCAAAGTCAGAATAGGACAGTCAGAAGCTATCAAATTCATATTTTACATATATTTTATACTGCCTAGACTAACTCTATTTTCCAGGAAAATAAGTTGCTGAAAAAGTTGGTCCAGGCGCCCGGAGTTGGTCCGGGCGCTCGGATCTAGTCTGGGCGCTCGGAATGCCAAGACTTATCTCGTTGCAAGTTTGGAGTGTGCTGATTGGATGAGCTGACGTCACAGTCCAAGCTCCCAGAAGAGATCCAGGCACCCGAAACAGCCTATATAAGCAGCATTCAACCAAAGGCTAGAAACACAACTCTGATTTGTGATTGCTTACTTGCGTGTTGCACCAAAGACCGACTCCAACAACCGAGTGACGCTCCTCCGACGACCGAGCAACACAACTCTGGCGACTGAGTGACGCGACTCCAACAACTAAAAGCACAACCTTCAAGATCCCCAAAAGTTGTTGATATACTTTTAATTACAGCACTTAAATTATAAATCTATTGTAATTGTCTTTGTAAACGATTTGCCGAACTGATAGTGAATTTCCCAACGAAAGTGATTAATGATCGTGGGCCATGGAGTAGGAGTCGTCACAGACTTCAAACCAAGTAAAAACAAACTGTGTTAGCTTTGTTTGTTTTTCTTTCTATCTTTCTTTCTGCTGCATTATCTCTGATTGTGTTTTTCGAAACGAATTAGCCACGAGTGCTATTCACCCCCTAGCACAACGATCATAAAATCGGTATCAGAGCGGGGTCACTTCGAATCAATGAAACCACCATTCAAGCAATTTTTTTCATGGTATTAGGAGTTTTATTTTTTTCAGAGTCAATCAGAATCGGTACAGTTGCCTCATTCCGATCAGTTTTATCACAATCAAGATTTCTTCCTTCTCGAAGCTGATGCAACACCAATCGAGTTTGTTTCTTTAAATTGTTTATCCCGCATTACTAATCCAAGACCAAGTCTTGGTATAAGTTCCTTTTTTTCGTATGCGAGATTTCCGTAATGTCACACCAAGAAGGTTATAGCATTGTACGCCCTCCCCTCTTCTCTAGCGAAGACTTTGACTATTGGAAGGGTCAAATGGAGTACCACCTTAAAATGCAAGTCGAGATAATAATTTAGACGGGATTTGCATATCCCACTGAAGATGGAGTCCTCGTCCCATGCGACAAATGGGATGCACCAACAATAAAGAAGATCGAGGTTGACGCAAAGGCTACACAAACTTTACAATGTGGCCTGACAAAAGAAGAGCTGAACCAAGTTAGCCCATTTTCAAGCGCAAAGGAGTTGTGGGAAAAGTTGATCAAGCTGCATGAGGGAACTTCCAACACGAAGGAAAGCAAACGTGATTTGATATTAAATAAACTGTATAACATAAAAATGCAGGAAGGTGAATCAGCAAGCCAATTTCATGCGCAGATTCAAGACCTACTCAACAGCCTTCACACAATCAGTCAGAAGGTGGAAAACTGCGATGTCATCAAGTATGCACTCAACGCCTTTCCGAGGAATACTTTGTGGCCATCTATGGTAGATGCTTACAAAGTTTCCAATGACCTTTCTTTAATAAAATTAGATGAATTATTTTCTGAATTCAAGCTTCACGAACAAACTAATACTACTCGGGTCGAGAAAGATATTACTTTGATTGCAGGAACAAGCAGAACACGAGAACCAAAAATCAAGCGTCAGACTGAACTTGAGTCTGAAGATGAATTAGACTCAGAAGATGACGATGACAAGATCACTGTCGAGCTCATCAATCTTGTATGAAAACTCTACAAAAAGAAGAAAGGATTCACCAAAAAGGGCATCAAGAAGGTGATACAGTCAAAGACAGCGCAACCAAGTCCAAAAGTCAAGTCCGAAGTAACATGCTACGGTTGCAATAAAAAGGGACACGTCAAAGCCAACTGTCCAAACCAGAAGGAAACAAAGAAGCAACGGGAGAAGAAGACACTGCAAGCGATGTGGGATGAATCCTCTTCAGAAGACTCTGACGAAGATGTCGAGCAGACGAGCTTCCTTGCACTTTCGGCCTGAGAACAAGTCGACGAATCTGAAATCGAGAGCGAGTTGGAAATAGAGTTTGAGAGAAGCCATAGATCCGTATCCATTTTTGAAGGACCTAACCCCGCTGTAAGTTCATCTCAAATAGATAAACTACATAACTTAGTACATTATCTCATGCGTAAGTTAGCTAAATCCAACGCCCAGGTCAAGTCACTTCAAAAGGAGATAACAACCCTTAAGGAAGTGACTAACCCAAGCTCTTTGACTGAACCTGTTCAGACTAGAACTTCAACTCAAGTCTAACAACTTGAGGAAGAAAATTCCAGAATGAAAAGTCAAGTCAAGGAACTGAAGGAAACATAGGAACAGTTCACCTTGGGTTCTAAGAATCTTGATTTGATTCTTAGAAAACAAAGAGCCATATACAATCGATCCGAACTTGGGTATAAGGTGAAACACAAATATAAATCATATGTATCTCTTATTAATCGTGCCAATAGAAGAATAGTCCAAGCATGGGTCCCCAAGTCAAAAAATGATTAATCAAGTTGGACTTGGTCAATATTAGATCTCCAAGGATCAAATCCATTATCTTGAAAGACCTTATCGAGGCTATGATCCAGGGGAGCTAATAGAAAGACCATTTTTATCATTAAATAGACATGTTTGATGTTTGTTTTACGACTTTTATTATACATGCTTAGATTAGGCTAGATAAGGACCTAGGCTTGATTCACACTTGACTAGTTAGACCTAGAATTTTCAGAAAGGAAATTAAATATTCAATTTCTTTGAAAGGCTTTGTCTAAAAGTGGTGGATGATCCTATACTTAAGCAAGTCTAGTGTCTCGCCATAGCCTGGAAGCTAATCATTGAAATAAATATTTAATTGACTAACTATTAAACCTTAGTCTAACTCAAATGTAAATCAATCCTTAGACATTAATTAAAATTAAAGATAAAATTAACCATCTCACAAAAACCTATAAGGTTCCTGATTGACAATCTAGAGGGTGAGATAGACTTAGGAAAAAAAATTCATTAAACTTAATCAATTTTATCACTTAATTAATTCAAACTTAATTAATTAATGAATAAATCCAATTCAAACTAAATCAATTAAATCCAATTAATTAAACTTAATCAATAAATCCAATTCACACCTAATCAATTAAATCAAATTCAAACTTAATCAATTAAACTCAATTAATTAAACTTAATCAATTAAACTCAATTAATTAAACTTAATCAATCCAATTCGAACCTAATCAATTAACTTAATCACTTAATTAATTCAAACTTAATTAATTAATCAATAAACTTAATTCAAAATTAATTAAATCAATAAATCCAAACTAAAACAATCAATTACTCAAAATTAAGTAAAACTCAATCGATCATCTCACAATCACCCATAGATATAATATGATTGACAACCTAGACAGGGTGAGATGGAGAATAAGGAGATGAACTCAATCAATCTATCTTACAATCATTCTAAATTGGATCCAAATTAAATACTTTATGTGTAGGAACGTAATGATTTGGACTAATGGATATTAGATGGTGGATACTCCAAACACATGACTGGAGACCGATTGAAGTTCACCAACCTAAAACTCAAAAACTTAAGGTCAGTTGCATTTGGCAACGACGTACACTTACGGTAATCAGAACAGGTAATATTGAACTGAGTCCTGATTTTTTTATTTGAAAAGTTCTATTGGTTGATAAATTGAATTATAACTTACTTAGCATAAATCAACTGTGTGACTCTGGGTACTTAGTAACATTTTCAAACTCTGAATGTTTAATTAAAAATGTCAAAAATCTTGAAATAACACTTAAGGGAACTAGGAAAAAGAATATCTACATAATGAACCTACCAACCTCCTCACTCAAGTGTCTGTTGACACAATAAGAGGAGACTAAACTATGGCACAGAAGATTGGGTCACACTCACATCAGACGTATTTCAAAAATGAGTTTAAATGACTTAGTTAGAGGTCTACCCAAATTAAAATTTTTTAAAAAATACAATCTGTAATGCTTGTTAACAAGGCAAATAAACTAAGTCAACCCACAAGTTAACCAACCTAAATCGAACTAACTCAATACTTAACCTCCTACACTTAGACCTATTTTATTCACATGGAGCCAAGTCACTAAGCAGAAACTAATACTGCTTAGTCATAATTGATGATTACTCAAGATTTACTTGGGTAAAATTTTTTAAAACCAAAGATGAAACCCTTGAGATCTTTAAGAGTTTTTGTAAATTAATAGAAAATGAAAAAGACACCAAAATCAAAAGAATTAGAAGTGACCATGGAGGGGAATTTGGCAATCATAGGTTTAACAAATTTTGTCAAACAAATGGATACAATCATGAATTTTCATGTCCTAGAACCCCCCAACAAAATGGTCTAGTAGAATGAAAAAATAGAACACTACAAGAGGCCGCTAGAACCATGTTAAATGAATATAACCTAAGTAATCAATTCTGAGCTGAAGCAATAAATATGACATGTTACATTCAAAATAGAATATTAATCAATAAATTTCAAAATAAAACTCCGTATGAAATATATTATAATAAAATTCCTAACTTAAATTATTTAAAGGTGTTTGGATGTAAAGTCCACATACTAAACACTAAGGACTATTTAGCAAAATTTACATCAAAATCAACAACAGAAATCTTTTTAGGGTACTCCACAACCAGTAGGGCTTATAGAATCTCTAACAAAAATACCCTAAAGTTGAAGAAACAACCAATGTGATTTTTGATGAAAAAAATAATTTACCTAATTCAATAAATGAAAATATTAATCCAAATACAAGAAACATAGATGATAATGAAGATATTCAAATTAAACCTAAACCTAGAGAATCATAAGAACCAATTGTTAACTCTAACATAAGACCTTCTAGAATAAGTTCTAATCACCCGTTTAACCAAATTTTGGGTGATCCAACCCTAGGAGTTCGAACTCGATCATCGTATAGAAACCTAAGTCAAATAGCTCTAATTTTCAAAATTGAACCCAAGACTATAGTAGAAGTTCTACCCAACCCAGACTAGATAATTGCAATGCAAGAGAAACTAGCTCAATTTGAAAGAAAACAAGTCTGGGCACTTGTACCTAAACCCATAAACAAATCCATAATTGACACTAAGTGGGTATATAGAAATAAACTAGATGATAAGGGTGAAATAGTAAGAAACAAAGCTAGACTAGTAGCAAAGGGATACAACCAAGTAGAAGGGTTAGATTATGATGAAACCTATGCACCTGTGGCTAGACTTGAATCCATCAAGATGCTGCTAGCCTATGCAGCACATAAAGAATTTAAGTTATACCAAATGGATGTAAAATCTGCATTCTTAAATAGATTCATCAAAGAAGAAGTTTATGTAAATCAACCCCTTGAGGATTTAGACGACCCAAACCATGTCTTTAGGTTAAAGAAAGCCTTATATGAACTAAAATAAGCATCTAGGGTCTAGTATGAACGACTATCAACCTACCTCATATCCAAGGGGTTCAACCAAGGATAAATAGATCAAACTTTATTTGTTAAAACCGTAGAAAAAGACATCTTTATAGCTCAAATTTATATAGATGACATAATTTTTGGCTCAACTAATACTAAATTTTTAAAAGAATTTACTAAATTAATGAAAAGTGAATTTGAAATTAGCCTAGTAGGATAACTTAACTTTTTCTTAGGCTTACAAATAAACAAACAAAAGATGAAATATATATTTTTTTCAAAAAAAATATGCTAAGGAATTAATTAAAAAGTTTGGAATGGAAAATTCTAAAATTATAAATACCCCAATGGCAACTAATGTTAAAATTGACTCTGACTTAGAAGGAAAATTCGTAGACTTGAAATATTATAGAAGTACAATAGGGAGTCTACTATACCTAACTGTAAGTCAACCTGATATTCTGTTTGCAGTAGGTATGTGCACTAGGTACCAATCTTGTGTAAAAGAATCTCACTTAACTAATGTAAAAAAGAATACTTAGGTACATTAAGGGAACCCTAAGCGTAGGGCTTTAGTACCCTAGGACTAACACGTTTGACTTAGTTGGGTACTCTGACTCAGACTTTGCTGAGTACAAACTAGATAGAAAAAGTACAAGTGGAAGCTGCCAACTTCTAGTTAGTGCCTAGTAAGTTGGTCAAGCAAAAAGTAACACTGTGTTGCTCTATCCACTACTGAAGCATAGTATATAGCAATGAGAGAATATGTATCTCAATTACTATGAATGATGCACACTTTAAACGATTATCAATTAGATTATAAAAATATAAAAATTTCAATTGATAACATAAGTTTCATCAACTTAACTAAAAATCCAATCCACCACTCAAGGACTAAACACATAAAAGTAAAACATCACTTTGTAAGGGATCATGTACCTAAGGGTAACATTGAACTTGATTATGTTGAGTCTAAGTCAAACCTAGCTAACATTTTCATAAAACCCTTACATGAACTTAAGTTCAGTGCACTTAGAAGACAATTAGGTATGTTCTTAGTAGAATAGATTTTAATACTTACAAAATTATTCCTTTATATTATTGTTCTTTCAAAAGTTATGTTTTTTTTAAAAAAAAAATCAGCTTGGTTTTAAAATTCTAGGAAAAATATTTTCAAAATTCCAATTCTATTAGCATTTTCAAAAGATTGGACTTAGCCTAGGTATCTACCCCCTAGAAAGTATGTACCCCTAGGTTTCAGTCAGAGCATCTCACAAGCACACTAGGAATACCTTGCTTGAGTATGACAAATACTTAGAATGATGTGAGATTCATAGGGTACTGCCTAGACTTTAGAATGCTTATGTATGTGCATCAACATAAGTCTGGGCAATAAATACCAAGTTAAAGTGATCAAGTTAAGTTATCCATTTTAGTAAAACTAACTAGAACACTTACTTAACTTGACTAACCAAGTGAAAGCTACTATCTCATGGTAAACAACTAGTAGCTAAAGGTTAGATATTTGTTTAAGAAAAGTAGATGTTTATTTTTGAAGACTTTGTTACTTTAAACACTCATGCTTGGACTCTAGGACCCTCAAAACTTAAATAATTCTCTTAATTTTTTTTTGGCATCGATCAAGGGGGAGTGAAAGAACTCAAGTTAAATTAAAAAATATTTTTTAAAATTTAAAGTATTCTTTCCAAAATTTTAAAATAGAGTTTTTTTAAAAAGTTCAATATATTTTTGGAAAAAGGAAGTTCAAATATTTCTATCTGAAAAAATATATATTTAACTATATTTTTATGTACTTAACTAAGTTTTTTTTAAAAGCTAAGTAATTAACTAATTTTTTCGAAAAAACTAAGTATTTAATAAAGTATTGTTAAGTATTTGAAATCATTTTCTTAGTTAAGTATTTTTATAAGAAAATTTTAAAACTTAAAGTTTTTCAAAAAAGCTAAATATTTAGATAAATTTTGAAAATATTTCTAAAAGCTAAGTAGTTAGTTAAATTTTTGTTTTAAAAAGACAATCTTTAGTTAAATTTTGAAAAGAATTTTTTTTAGCTAAATACTTAGTCAAATTCTTCTAAAGCTAACGTATTTAGTTAAAGGTTTTAACTAAAGACTTTTTCTAAAAGATAATTAAACTGCTTAACCCCTAAAGATTTTAAAAGTTTTCTTTGCAAAAAACTTAACTAAGTATTTTAAATTCCTCTCAAAACTAAAATTGTTTATTTAAGGGGGAGCTTAGTGATGTAATTATAACAGTGATTCGAAGTTTTTTTCTACTTTTACAAATTAATTTTTTCTCTCTCTAACATGTATCTTTTTGATGTATGTCAAAGGGGGAGAGAAAGGTTAAGGTTAAGTTAAACATGTAACTTTTAATTAAGGGGGAACATAAGGGAGATTTTTTTTCCAATTATTTTACTTATGCTTAAGGTTTTTTTAATTATTTCATTTATGTTCATGCTTAAGTTCTTTACATTATTGGTATATTTTACTTAACTTTGAACCAGGTTGCTATAATTAAAAGGAGGGAGATTGTTGGTGCACGGAGCACCAAACGATCGAACCTAAGTTTTGATTATAGCAAAGGGTCCAAAGTTAAAGTTACTTGTTGTCTAATAAGGTTGAATGAGTTTGCAGGAAAGTCCTAAGTATTCTTAGGCAAAAATCCTAGTAGATTTTAGGCAGGTGGAAAACCCTAGGGGGAGGTAACCCTAGGTGGTGGAAAGTCCTAACTGTAGTTAGACAATGCAAAGTCTTGGTGGGTCGAGCACTTTGGGCGAAACCCTAGAGTCGGGGACTCTAGGTGAAAATCCAGGTGGCCGCGGACCAGGTGGAAGTCTGGACTGCCCTTGGAGTAGATGTTTAGCATGAAGACCTGAAGTCTTGGACGCTAAGCGAAAGTTCAGACAGTCTGGAGGATCGGTCTGGAAAAAAGATAAACTCTCCTGAGAGGAGTAGGTGAGGATGTGTTTCCTTGAGAACGGAACAATAGGCATCGGTTCGACCCAGAGTTTCAGTGAAGCTCAAAGTCAGAACAGGGCAGTTAGAGGCTATCAAATTCATATTTTACATATATTTTATACTGCATGTACTAACTTTATTTTGCAGGAAAATAAGGTGCTGAAAAAGTATGTTCGAGCGCTCAGAGCTGGTCCGAGCGCTCGGATATGGTCCGAGCGCCCGAAATGCCAAGACTTATCTCGTCGCCAATTTGGAGTGCGTTGATTGGGCAGGCTGACTTCACGGTCTAGGCACCCAGAAGGGATCCAGGCGCTCGGAACAACCTATATAAGTAGTATTCAACCAAGAGCCAAAAACACAACTCTGATTTGTGATTGCTTACTTGCGCGCTGCTCCAAAGATGTTCTTGCGACTCCATGACGTGACTCTGACAACCAAGTGATGCTGCTCCGACGACCGAGCAACACAACTCGAGCGACTGAGTGATGCGACTCCAACAACTAAAATCACAACCTTCCAGATCCCCAAAAGTTGTTGGTATACTTTTAATTACATCACTTGAATTATAAATCTATTGTAATTATCTTTATAAAAGATTTGCCGAACTTATAGTGAATTGCCCAACGAAAGCGGTCAACGATCGTGGGTCTTGGAGTAGGAGTCGTCACAGACTTTGAACCAAGTAAAAACAAACTGTGTTAGCTTTGTTTGTTTTTCTTTCTGTCTTTCTTTCCGCTGCATTATCTCCGATCGTGTTTTTTGAAACAAATTAGCCACGAGCGCTATTCACCCCCCTCTAGCGCAATGATCCTACACCTATGTCTTTGTAATTAGCTATAGGGGCTTGAATTACAAGAGCATCTTCATGAGGGACTTCTACTCCCTCCAGATCATTAGGGCCAAAATTAATCTTGGGACTGGGACCAGTACCTTGACCAGAGCTGACAGTATAATTTTTCAATCGCCAACCATGGGCCTTCCTGGCCCAAGTAGAATCACCATTTGCCGGTCCTTCAGAAATCATGTTAATTGTCACGTCTCAAGGGTATACTTGTTCTCCCAATTGGACAGTACCTTCTAGTGATAATATAGAAAATAATTGATATCAAATCATTTAAAGCCAACATAACAAGCTAATAATGAAAATGTGTGTATGTATGTATGTACATGTGAACATACTCAAAACCCATATAGAAAGAGAACTGAAAACATAAGCAGTGGAAAAAAAAAATCAAAGCTAGGCAATTCAATAGAAATCTAACTTGAGTGGGACCGATAGCTAGGACCTCTGAGCAACACAACACATTCTCTATCTACTAACCTAAAAGACAAAGGAAAAGTAAGAGGTAGTGAGTACAATGACTCAGCGAATAGTTAGAAAGATAGTGCATGATTTACATAATGTAAGGAGATCAAAGTATGTAGTCTCAAGTAAGATACTACAAAAGTAAGAAAGTCAATATAAGCAATTTCTAACTAAAAGTATAATCAATAATATAACACTACACTAACCTGCTCAACCAAGTATAAACAATGAATCGAGAGTACATACAGTGCATCCAAATCCTGCACAAATAAATACACAACTAGTATATAGCAAGCATCTAACAAATCCTAACTAGCACAACAATATGCTATCACGAATGAGTCATGTTATGGTCAGGGTATATAAATAGTCACTGTCCGCGGGAAAGCACTCTACCACTGATGATCTAGTGGGCTGACATGATGAAATAACTATCTAGCTCCTCTGTCACTGATTACGAGAGAACGCTGTGGTGTCCCGAAACCAGTCATGCACAATAAATAAATTATTTAATTTAAATAAGATAAAATAATATGAAATGGTAAATAAATAATTATAGGATTTCTACCTCTCTCATAATACTGTAAATAAGATTTAATATAATTAATATTAGATTATATGAATATGGAACCTATTCCTTGAAGACCCATCTGAGATTTAAAATAATTAGAATTAAATTATTTAAACATGGACCTAGTTTTAATTACACGTATGTGATATAATATATTTGGTAGTAAATTATTTAAACATGGTTTAATTACACGGATATGATGTGTGTGTATATATATAAAGTTATTTGATACCAAATATAAGATGCCTAATCTATAAAGCTCGGCTAAGGTAGAATTGGAAATAAATATTTGACATGACTAATTAAGTCACGGATAGGATTTAAAATATATGATAATAAATTATTTAATTTTTGAATAAGGTAGAATTAGCAATAAATATATGACATGGCTAAATAAGTCACGGATATGATTTAAAATATATGATAATAAATTTGATTCTTGAATAAGGTAGAATTGGAAATAAATATATGACATGGCTAATTAGATCATAGATAGGATTTAATATATGATAATAAATTATTTAATTCTTGAACAAATTATGAGACATAAATAAATAGATAAACTTGGTAATAAATTGAAAAAAAAATTGGACTTAGTCTTGGAACAACTAATAAATATGACCTAGGAGAGGAGGCTAGGGAGAAACCGGGAAAAAAAGGAGAGAAGGAGTCGTCGTCCCTAGCTTAAAGGAGAAAGAGAGAGACGTTGGGAGTTTGGTGGTAACGTCTACCGGGTTTGGACACCAAGAGGCACATTCCTACTTCCTTAGTTCAATAATAAGATCCTATAGAAAGCCAATAACATGTTTAAGGAAATGTATGCTTTGATTTCTTATCACTTCTTATCATGATAACCTTATAAGATATATGTGTGAATTTCGGATTCTAAGTTTAGGTTTATATTTATAATTCTTCTTACTTCTTATCATGATAACCTTATAAGATATATGTGTGAATTTATGATTCTAAGTTTAGGTTTATGTTTATATTTTTCTTACTTCATATCATGATAGCCTTAAAAGTTACAAAAGTGAATTTTGAATCCTAAGTCTAGGTCTATGTTTATGTTTCTTCTTAATTTTTATCATGATAATTTTAATAGGTTACATGTTAATTTTGGATCCTTAGAGTGTAACATGTTATTAAAATAATCATGTTTAATAACCTCGTAAGTATATGTTAGTTTTCGGATCCTTAGGTCTTAACATGCTATGAAAGAAGTCAATTTTGATAACCTTGTAAGTGCATGTTAGTTTCGGATCCTTAGGGTTTAACATGCTATGAAAATAATCATGTTTGATAACCTTGTAAGTATATGTTAGTTTTTGGATCCTTAGGGCTTAATATGCTATGAAAATAATCATATTTAATAACCTTGTAAGTATATGTTATTTTTTGGATCCTTAGGGTTTAACATGCTATGAAAGAAATAAATTTTAATAACCTTGTAAGTGCATGTTAGTTTTGGATCCTTAGGGTTTAACATACTATGAAAATAATCATGTTTGATAACCTCGTAAGTATATGTTAGTTTTCAGAATCTTTGGGCTTAATATGCTATGAAAATAATCATGTTTGATAACCTTATAAGTCTATGTTAGTTTTCGGATCCTTACGACTTAACATGCTATGAAAGAAATCAATTTTGATAACCTTTTAATTGTATGTTAGTTTCGGATCCTTAGGGTTTAACATATTATGAAAATAATCATATTTGATAACCTTGTGAGTATATGTTAGTTTTTGGATTCTTAGGGCTTAACATGATATGAAAATAATCATGTTTGATAACCTTGTAAGTATATGTTAGTTTTCGGATTCTTAGGGCTTAACATGCTATAAAGATAATCATGTTTGATAACCTTGTAAGTATATGTTAGTTTCGAACCCTTAGGTCTTAACATGCTATCAAAGAAATCAATTTTGATAATCTTGTAAGTGCATGTTAGTTTCAGATCCTTAGGGTTTATCATTCTATGAAAATAATCATGTTTGATAACCTTGTGAGTATATGTTAGTTTTGTTACCTTAGGATTTAACATTCTGTAAAAGTAATTATGTTTGATAATCTTGTAAGTTCATGTTAGTGTCTAATTTTTAGGGATTAGCATGCTATGAAAGTACTCATGTTTAATAACCTTGCAAGTACATGTAAAGTTTGGTTCTTTAGGTTCACCATGCTATAACGGTGATGATGGTTTAATAACCTTGCAAGTACATGTAAGTATAGGTAAGTTTTGGATTCGAGTGTTTGATATGCTAAGCCCTCTATCGTGTTTTGGTAACCTCATAATACATGTTAGGTTCAGATCTAAGGTTAGGATGTTATGCACTCAATCATGTTTTGACAACTTAGCATGTTAGTTAAATTTCGATTTGTATGGGTCAGTACGCGATGGACTCAATCATGTTCTTGGTAATTTAGTGTACTAGATTAGTTCATTAGTTATGAATATGTATGTGATGGATTTTATGATAATATACCATGTGTATGAACTTGTAAACAATTACTATAGGGTTCAGAACTTTTGTTTGTGCATGATATAAATCTTATGATAAAATATCATGTGTGCATTATGTGGTTAAGTAAATAATTAACATGTACACAAGTTATTAGAGGCAAGGTTACATTCATGTATGGACGGAGTTATGAACCGGGGACCTAAGGTTGGGGAACTTACCAAAATTTATCAGGGTTTAAGTTATGATCCGAGCAAACTCGGGAAGCTTGCCAACAATCATGCACGAATAAGGGTTTTTGTTCTGAGGTTCGAACCTCTATGGGTTAGTTATGAACCGGGGACCTATGTCCATGGAGCTTGCCCAAAATTATGTATGGGTAATGGTTTTCGTTCCGAGGTTTGGATCCCTACCAACCTAGCACTAGGGAAGGTGTTTGATCAACACTTAAGTTATAGTGTCATTGCATGTAACTGAGCCCAACAAAATTATATTTATGTTTATACAAGTAGTTAAGGCTAAAACTGTCTAACGTATGTTCTAATATGAAAATCATGTTTACATTTATGCAAGTAGTCAAGGTTGAAATTGTTTAACATGGCTCTATTATAAAAATCCATGTTTATATATATGCTTAACAAAGGGTTTATGTTTATGACATGCAAGCGGTTACGAACTAGACACAATGATAAAACCATAGTTATATCTATGCTATGCAAGAGGTTAAGTTTAGAACTATTCAACGTATGTCTACTTTTAGAACACATGATTATATTAATTAATTAATGCTTACTATATATTAGGGCATGTTGAGTCTTTAGACTCGTAGCCCTAATTGTTGTAGGAGAGGAGATGCATGTGACAGGAGGCTTCGACTAGTGAGCGGGCATGGGACAGAGGCAATACAACCCAAAGACCTTCCGGTTCATGTTCCGCTTCATTTAGATGTTTTCTTTAGGAAGCATAAATTCTAGACCTTGGTGACCAGTACTTAATGTTCACTAGTGGTTAACTGTTTTGAGAACTATTTGAGTACTTTTGATCAATTCAAAATTTATATATGGATTCAAGTTCTTCTATGTTTGAGACGTCCAACAAAAATGATTCAATTAAGTTAGCTTATGGGGCATTTCATGTAACGACCCACCTTCCTTGCTACTCTCTATGGGTGGCCGTTACTTATCTATTACTCTATTTACTAGTGTTACTTATGCTATTATTAGCAACACTTAAATTTATCATGGCCCCAGAGAAGTTCCTACCAAAAAATTTCGGCAGAGTCTCTCCTGTACCGGTGACAATAATCATCAATACATGCAAAATAAACCATTAGCCACATGCGGCTAGTATATATACTTCACAACCACTCAGTAATAAGACACAACAACTTTAAAAAAAACCTATTCTAGCAATAGCAAATGAATAAAACTCCAATAGTGGGAAACAACCAAACTAACAATGCGGAATAGACTCATTTAGCAACATAAGAAAAAGAAAACAACTCTTTAACAATCTCAACTTCTCTAATAACATTAAATAATGACTCTAAACAACTTCTTAGCCAAGTCCCGAGGCTTCCATAGTTCAACATCACACACATCCATCACACATCCTCCTTGTCACCTTCCCCTTTATACTTTAGCTTTTCCTTTATCTGCAGTAGGAGGAAAATAAATCTATAAGCGAAATGCTTAGTAAGTACTAAACTATCTCACAAAAACTCGAAAGTGCATAAGATACAAAGGATGCTAAAACTGAAATGCTAAAAAGAAAAGCTACACATGCTCATCTAATAGCAAAGCACTAAAATAATCTGCATACTCATGATATACAAGAATAAAGCTCCATGCTGGAAATAAAGCTAATCATGCTCAATAAACTCATAAGGAAAGAAAATGAAAACCAATACTGTATGCTTAGAATTATAAGAGCTAAACTTTGCTAGTTCTAAACATAGGTGATACTTGTTTCATTTACTTATAGCCTTATACTTGAAATTAATATTTAACTTTCTTCTTCTCTTTCTTGGGCCCAGGCTTAGTACCAAATGCGCGCTCTCTAATAGAGACTGAGGTAGCGAGCCTCCAGTCCTATGAGGGTAAAGACCTTGGTCTTACCAGGGCCAAGACCTTGGAATTGGTCACCTGGATTTGTTTAACGACAACCTTGGAAGTCGGGTACTAGCCTCTTACTTTAAATTACTTGTTATCTTTTCTAACTAGACCTTGGTCTTTTCTCTACTCATAACTTCTCATAATCCCTTAATAGAGCTTACTAGAACACTGTAAGTATATCTAACAAGTAGAGAATTGCAACTAACTGAGCATGCTATAAAATAAAGCAAAGCCAATCAAACTACAAGATAAGTTTAATAGCTGTTCATGTTCAAGAAACCAAGAAACTAACACTACGTACTTTAAGTTAAGGTTGTTCTTGCCTTTTTGAGTAGCAAGGAGAATGTTAAACCCATTCTAACTAAATAAGAGATGTTCTTGCTCTTTGAGGAGCAAGGAAAATGCTATTCATGCTTATGGTAGTACAGGAAGATTACAAAACTACATGCTGAAACTACAACAGAAATATCTAAACTGCCTACTCATGCTATTAAGTTTCCATGCTTCAAGGAACACCTTTAAAACCTACAGCACGTATTCATCCATGTTTATACTACCATAATCAGCAAGTATCAGTAATTCTCAAAATTGCATGTGTATAGAAATCCTGAAATAAGCTAAGAGCTATTCATGCTCCTGGAAACAGCAAGAACTCAAAACTGTAATGTCAAAGATGAAGCAGTTCGTCAGCAAAGAACTTAAGGCGGCATGCTTTAAGAGGCTTGTGGAAGTGAAGCACCTGCAATTGCTTACATTACACAGTGAAAGTCAAGTACATAAACATGCTGCGAAAATCAAACAATTACAACTACTTAACATGCTGTGCAAGTAAGCAAAATTTCAAAGGGAATCTGAACTACACCCATGAACTAAGGCCCCTTTCATGCTCAGAACTATCAAGGGGAAATCCACACTAGAAAAAAAATAAACTACTTGAATCATGCTGTGCCTATTCTATATAATCCTAGGGTTTGGACTTTGGATCAGACCAAGTTCTTTGAAACATGCTACGGGAAGCAAGGAATGGGAACACACGTTCGGAACTACTCCTACCACAGGTGAGTAGCGACTTACCTTGCTGTTCTTGAACTCACAGCCAGAAAAATTGCTTCTAGGGTCCGGAGGAGCTCACGATCTCGGCGTTCTCCTCGTGTCCGCGCATCCTCCTTGACAAGGTGGTCGCGGATTTATGGAAGCCCGTCGGAAAAAGCCTCTCGCCGGCCGTCGGAGTGGAGCCCTAGCGTCGTCGCCCCTTTTCGCCCAAGAGAGGAGACCGCCGTCGCGAGGGAGAAGGGGAGAAAGGTTTTCGGGTTCGGGAAAAGAAATTAAATCTTTATACTTAGGGTTATTTTCGGTTCCAACTATAGCTTATATATATTTTGTTCCCTGCTTGATTAACAAAACTCCTGTGGAACACTTGGTTGGTTGCATTCGGTTAAGGCTCGGTTCCGGTCCGAGGTCCACGGTTCGAATCTATCTCATCACTCCCTTCATCGGAGCAACCTTGAGAAAAACTGAATCCCCTACTTGGAATTCCAGTGGCCTACGGCATGTGTCAGCATAGCTCTTCTGTCTATTCTGGGCAGTCTCGATTCTCTGTTTGATCTTCTGGATAGCCCGAATAGTCTCATCTATCAACTCTGTCTGAATGCCTACCTCTACTTCCATTTCTTTTCTCTCACCTGCTTCCTGCCAGCAAATAGGTGACCTGCACTTCCTGCCATACAATGCCTCATATGGTGTCATCTTGATGGTAGCCTGATAGCTGTTGTTGTAGGCAAATTCAGCTAAGCACAGATACTTGCACCAACTTCCCTTGAAATCTAGCGCACAAGCTCTGAGCATATCTTCTAAAATTTGATTTACTCGCTCTGTCTGTCCATCAGTCTGAAGATGGAAGGCTGTGTTGAACTTGAGTTTGGTGCCCAGTGCATTCTGAACACACTCCCAAAAGTGTGAGGTGAAGCGTCCATCTCTATCAGAAACAATAGATTTAGGAACTCCGTGAAGTCTGATCACCTACTTAACATATAACTGTGCCAACTGCTCTATAGAGTGAGACACCTTGATGGCTAGAAAATGAGCAAACTTGGTCAATCTGTCCACTATCACCCATATCGCATCATATCCATTTGTGGTTCTTGGGAGACCTGTTATGAAGTCCATGGATATGTCTTCCCACTTCCACTCTGGTATAGGAAGAGGTTGGAGAACTCCTCCTGGTCTCTAGTGTTATGCTTTGACTCTCTGGCATGTCGGGCAGGTACTGACATATCTAGCAATATTTTTCTTGAGTCCAGACCACCAGAACCTCTGCTTCAAGTCTTGATATATCTTGGTGGAACCAGGATGCATAGAGTAAGGGGTACTATGGACTTCTTCTAAAATTTTCTTTCTCAACTCTTCATCATTGGGAACACAAAGGCGACTCCCCTGATAAAGAATTCCACTGTCTGATACTCAAAACTCTGAATTATCTCCTTCTTGAATCCCTTGCTTGATTTTCTGGATATCTGGATCTTCACTTTGCTTTCTCTGTATATCCTCAAGTAAGGTTGACTCTAAGGTCAATGCAGAGAGTTGTCCATAAATAATTTCCATTCCAAAATCTGTCAACTCCTTCTGCAGTGGCAGGGCTAATGATGACAAAGACATCAGGGATGCACTGGATTTCCGGCTTAGTGCATCTGCCACTTTGTTAGCTTTGCCTGGGTGGTAGAGGATTTCACAGTCATAGTCTTTGACCAACTCCAGCCACCTACGCTGTCTCATGTTTAAATCTTTCTGGGTGAAGAAATACTTTAAACTCTGATGGTCTGTGAAGATTCTGCACTGGACTCCATACAAGTAATGTCACCAGAGTTTCAGTGCAAAGACCACAGCTGCCAGCTCAAGATCATGAGTGGGGTAATTCTTCTCATAATCTTTGAGTTGTCTGGAAGCATAAGCTATGACTTTTCCTTCTTGCATGAGAGCATCTCCTAGACCCATCTTGGAGGCATCACTGTAGATGTCAAAACTCTTGTCACTAGCTGGAATAGTCAGAATGGGAGCACTGGTCAGTCTCTTCTTCAGCTCTTGAAAACTTTGCTCACACTTGTCTGACCATTCAAACTTCTTGTTCTTTCTGGTCAGAGTTGTTAGTGGAGAGGCTATCTTGGAAAAGTCCTCCACGAATTTTCTGTAATATCCAGCTAGATCAAGGAAGCTTCTGATCTCCCTGACGTTCTTGGGTCTATGCCAATCGTTGACTGCTTCTATCTTGGCAGGATCCACTTGGATACCTTCCTTAGAAATGATGTGCCCAAAACGCCACCTGATTTAACCAGAACTCGCACTTTGAGAATTTAACATACAGCTGCTTTTGTTGAAGGGTCTGCAATACTATTCTCAAGTGCGTGTCATGCTCCTATGGGGTTCTGGAATAGACTAGAATGTCATCGATGAACACAATGACAAACTTGTCAAGATATTCTCTGAACACTCTGTTCATCAAGTCCATGAAGACTGCAGGTGCATTAGTCACTCCAAAAGGCATGACTACAAATTTGTAGTGTCCATATCTGGTCCTGGAAACTATTCTGGGTGTATCACTTTCTTTCACTTCCAACTGATGGTACCCAGAGCGCAGGTCTATTTTAGAGAACATTATTGCCCTCTTTAGCTGATCATATAGATCATCTATTCTGGAAAGAGGGTGCTTGTCCTTAACTGCTACTTTGCTCAACGCTCTAAAATCTATGCACATTAGCATGGATCCATCTTTCTTCTTAACGAACAACTCTGGAGCTCCTCGGGGTGAATGACTAGGGTGGATGAAACCCTTGTCAAGTAGCTCCTGAAGTTGTTCTTGTAACTCTTTTAGCTCTGATAGAGAAATTCGGTATAGAGCTTTTGAAATTGGGCTGGTGTCAGGAACCAATTTAATTTCAAACTTCACTTCTCTGTTGGGAGGTAGTTCAGGTAACTCTTCTGGAAATACTTCTGGATACTCACAGTCTACCTGAATGTCTTCCTGCCTGGGTCTTTCTTGTTCTTCTATGCTCGGTCCTTAGTACGAACGATACGGGGGCGTTCTCTTCTTGACATCTAGTTATGCAGAGAAAAAGGCATGATATCTTCTCTATCCTTTCTAAACATACTTATGTATATGAATATAAGAGAAACAAAACTTCTATCTTACTAAAGCGCATTTAAACAATTACTCCATACTGCAAATAATAAAGAAAGCATAAAAGGAAAACTTAAATACTTTCTTACTTGAAGACGACAAGGATGGTGCTGATGTGTGATGCTGGAGAATGGGAGCTGCTCTGATACCAACTATAACGACCCACCTTCCTTGCTACTATCTATGGGTGGTCGTTACTTATCTATTACTCTACTTACTAGTGTTACTTATGCTATTATTAGCAACACTTAAATTTATCACAGCCCCAGAGAAGTTCCTACCGAAAAATTTCAGCATAGTCTCCCCTGTACCGATGACAATAATCATCAATACATGCAAAATAAACCATCAGCCACATGCGGCTGGTATATATACTTCACAACCACGCAGTAATAAGACACAACAACTTAAAAAAAAATATTCTATCAATAGCAAATGAATAAAGCTCCAACAGTGGGAAACAACCAAACTAACAATGCGGAATAGACTCAATTAGCAACATAAGAAAAAGGAAACAACTCTTTAACAATCTCAACTTCTCTAATAACATTAAAGAAGGACTCTAAACAACTTCTTAGCCAAGTCCCGAGGCTTCCATAGTTCAACATCACACACATCCATCACGCATCCTCCTTGTCGCCTTTCTCTTTATACTTTAGCTTTTCCTTTATCTGTAGTAGGAGGAAAATAAATCTATAAACGAAATGCTTAGTAAGTACTAAACTATCTCACAAAAACTCGAAAGTGCATAAGATACAAAGGATGCTGAAACTGAAATGCTAAAAAGAAAAGCTACACATGCTCATCTAATAGCAAAGCACTAAAATAATCTGTATACTAATGATATACAAGAATAAATCTGCATGCTAGAAATAAAGCTAATCATGCTCAATAAACTCATAAGGAAAGAAAATGAAAACCAATATTGTATGCTTAGAATTATAAGAGCTAAACATTGCTAGTTCTAAACATAGGTGATACTTGTTTCATTTACTTATAGCCTTATACTTGAAATTAATATTTAACTTTCTTCTTCTCTTTCTTGGGCCCAGACTTAGTACCAAATGCACGCTCTCTAATAGAGACTGAGGTAGCGAGCCTCTAGTCCTATGAGGGTAAAGACCTTGGTCTTACCAGGGCCAAGACCTTGGAATTGGTCACCTGGATTTGTTTAACGACAACCTTGGAAGTCGGGTACTAGCCTCTTACTTTAAATTACTTGTTATCTTTTCTAACTAGACCTTGGTCTTTTCTCTACTCATAACTTCTCATAATCCCTTAATAGAGCTTACTAGAACACTGTAAGTATATCTAACAAGTAGAGAATTACAACTAACTGAACATGCTATAAAATAAAGCAAAGCCAATCAAACTAAAAGATAAGCTTAATAGCTGTTCATGTTCAAGAAACCAAGAAACTAACACTACGTACTTTAAGTTAAGGCTGTTCTTGCCTTTTTGAGTAGCAAGGAGAATATTAAACCCATTCTAACTAAATAAGAGCTGTTCTTGCTCTTTGAGTAGCAAGGAAAATGCTATTCATGCTTATGGTAGTACAGGAAGATAACAAAACTACATGCTGAAACTACAACAGAAATATCTAAATTGCCTACTCATGCTATTAAGTTTCCATGCTTCAAGGAACACCTTTAAAACCTACAGCACGTATTCATCCATGTTTATACTACCATAATCAGCAAGTATCAGTAATTCTCACAATTGCATGTGTATAGAAATCCCGAAATAAGCTAAGAGTTATTCATGCTCCTGGAAACAGCAAGAACTCAAAGCAGCAAGTGAGATGATCTCACTTGGTTACCAGGATTCATAAACTCTAATACTTAACCCTGGAGGTTTAGAGTTCGAATCCTGGGGGAGGCAAAAATCCACTGACCAGGGGTGGAAAGTCCTAGTGAGTAACGGCACAGACAAAGGTCGTCGGTCGACGACATTAGAGGTCGCCAAATGAGCCGACGACATAAGGGCTGACGGTCGAGGACATGAGAGGTCGCCAAATGGGCCAAGAGGGTCGGGTCGTTACATGTAACGTCAAAGATGAAGCAGTTCGTCAGCAAAGAACTTAAGGCGGCATGCTTTAAGAGGCTTGTGGAAGTGAAGCACCTCCAATTGCTTACAGAACACAGTGAAAGTCAAGTACATAAACATGCTGCGAAAATCAAACAATTACAACTACTTAACATGCTGTGCAAGTAAGCAAAATTTCAAAGGGAATCTGAACTACACCCATGAACTAAGGCCCCTTTCATGCTCAGAACTATCAAGGGGAAATCCACACTAGAAAAAAAATCTACTACTTGAATCATGCTGTGCCTATTCTGTATAATCCTAGGGTTCGGACTTTGGATCGGACCAAGTTCTTTGAAACATGCTACGGGAAGCAAGGAATGGGAACACACATTCAGAACTACTCCTACCATAGGTGAGTAGCGACTTACCTTGCTGTTCTTGAACTTACAGCCGGAAAAATTGCTTCTAGGGTTTGGAGGATCTCACGATCTCGACGTTCTCCTCGTGTCCGCGCGTCCTCCTTGACAAGGTGGTCGCGGATTTGTGGAAGCCCATCGGAAAGAGCCTCTCGTCGGCCGTCGGAGTGGAGCCCTAGCGCCGTCGCCCCTTTTCGCCCGAGAGAGGAGACCATCGTTGCGAGGGAGAAGGGGAGAAAGGTTTTCGAGTTCGGGAAAAGAAATTAAATCTTTATACTTAGGGTTATTTTCGGTTCCAACTATAGCTTATATATATTTTGTTCCCTCCTTGATTAACAAAACTCTCGTGAAACACTTGGTTGGCTGCATTCGGTTAAGGCTCGGTTCCGGTCCGAGGTCCACGGTTCGAATCTCGGCTTGGACATTATTTTTGTCCAAACTTCTCTCGTTTAGTAAAAATACCAAACGACCTCAGAAAATTCCATAAAAATACTTTATAAATTCATAAAAATCTCTTGAATATTTCTGTAGCATTTCTAAGTATTAATAAGGACTTTTAGAACTTGAAATAGGGAAAATTGGGTTGTTACATTTCAGTTGGTATCAAAGTCAGGTTTCTGGAAGGTTGTGCCTACTGCCAGCTCCGAGAAGCTCATGGAGTCAAGTCTCAAGTCTATAAGTTTATCAATTTGTATCTTACATGTATATGAAAAAAATGTTAAGTTAGAGACTTGAGGGGGTAAGTTTATCGATTTGTATCTTACATGTATATGAAAAAAATGTTAAGTTAGAGACTTGAGGAGGTATGAGTAAGTAGGCGAGATTAAACTTAAGTTGATTACGCAGTGGTTTGACCGAATACAGCTATGCCTCCTAAATGTTACAATTGTAAGGGCCACAAGATAAGGGTAACATTGATTAAAACAGATTAG
The DNA here is from genome assembly GCF_018446385.1 of Zingiber officinale. Lineage (NCBI taxonomy): Eukaryota > Viridiplantae > Streptophyta > Magnoliopsida > Zingiberales > Zingiberaceae > Zingiber > Zingiber officinale. The sequence continues at coordinate 23,743,866 of NC_055988.1, forward strand.
GCTTAATAAATTATTACCATGGATGTTAAATATTATAGCTAGCTTTGTGCCCAATCTAATATTTTCCCTCGCAATATAGATATGACTAGAATCAAATATACTCTTATCATCCTCTGGGGAGCAGTTAAAGTTCAAAGGGCTGTAGAATGAATGGTAAATTTACACATGTTCAAGCATTGTAAGATGGATCATATGCACACAATACCTCAACATCTTAAATTTGGGAGGAGAAACATCTATATCTAGTACATTTGGGTCATTATTTTGAACATAAGGATTTAGTTCAAATGTTGAGAGATTCTCTGTCTGGACGATGGAAAGGCATTATGGATGAAATACTTAACCAGAGAGGATTGACAAACTCTTTTGATGTGATAAAGTTATCATTGATTCAGAGATGGAGGAAAGAAGTTGAAATCGAAATGAAGGCGTCCTTATCTTTAAGAATAAATACTTCTGGTACTCGTCTCTTGTGGTTCGCCCCATTAGACAAGATCTCATAGTAGGGATGGCAATGGGTCGGGTTCGGGTCGGATTCTATATCCTCCGTACCCATACCCATCGGGTATAGGATATCCAATGGGTATACCCATACCCATTAAAGGACCGGATATATTCTATACGTGTAATTTTTCTTCTTTCTATCGAGCTATTATCATTCAACAAAAACATATTAAAATTAACATCCTATTAAAAAATATATATATAATTAAAAAAATAGATTAAACATCTATATAGGCCTACTAATATCAACAAAAAATAGTAAGTTGATTTTAGAAAAAGAAAATTTTCTTTAATATATGTATATATATTATTTAATCGGATATTCGGGTCGGGTATCGGGTATTGATAGTCCCTCCATACCCGCCTCCATTCGGGTCGGATGTCGGATCCTCCATCGGGTTCGGGTGGAATTGCCATCCCTATCTCATAGGGAATGACCAATATAATAACTTGCAAGTGCAATGAAAAGAAATTAGACTTTATCTAGTATGATGCTTGATCATTATCTATGTTTTATTTTTGTTAGCTCGCATGCTTTATATGTAAATTGACAACAATGCTTGTTTAAAGTATTAAGTTAGAGATTGTGGTGGTAAAGAATAAGAAGATTAGATCTAAACTTATGTTAATTTCACAGTGGTTTGGATTTAATATGGAATATGACTGATATGCCGCCTAGGCACATCAACGATAAGAACTCAAAAGGCCCTGAGGAGGAGGCACACCCAATCTTATTTGGTAAGTTTTAATTTCGGGCCCGAAATTTTATTTGGGGGATGATTGTAGTATCCCAAAACTAGCCATGTACAATAAATAAATTCTTTAATTTAAATAAGATAAAATAATGGAAAACGGTAAATAAATAATTGTAGCATTTCAACATTTCTCATAATGCATTAAATAGGATTTAATGTAATTAATATTAGATTATATGAATATAGTACCTAGTCCTTGATGACACATATGAGATTTAAAGTAATTGGAATTAAATTAAATTATTTAAACATGGACCTAGTTTTAGTTACACGTATGGGATATAATATATTTGGTAGTATTTAAACATGGATATATATATATATATATATATATATATATATATATATATATATATATATATATATATGATAACAAATATAAGATGGCTAATCTAGAAGGCTCGGCTAAGGTAGAATTAAAAATAAATATATGGCATGGCTAATTAAGTGACGGATAGAATTTAAAATATATGATAATAAATTATTTGATTCTTGAATAAGGTATAATTATAAATAAATATATGACATGACTAATTAAGTCACAAATAGGATTTAAAATATATGATAATAAATTATTTTGATTCTTGAATAAGGTAGAATTGGAAATAAATATATTGCATGGCTAATTAAATCACGGATAGGATTTAAAATATATGATAATAAATTATTTGATTCTTGAACAAATTATGAGCCATAAATAAATAGATAAACTTGGTAATAAATTGGGAAATTTTTTTGAGTTAGTCCAAATTAGACCTAGGAGAGGAGGATGGGGAGAAACCTGGAAAAAAAAGAGAGAAGGAGCCATCATCCCTAGCTTAAAGGAGAAAGAGAGAGACGTTGGGAGTTTGGTGGTAACATCTACAGGGTTTGGACACCAAGAGGCACGTTTGTACTTCCTTAGTTCAATAATAAGATCCTGTAGATGCCAATAACATGTTTAAGAAAATGTATGCTTTGATTTCTTCTCACTTCCTTATCATGATAAACTTATAAGATATATGTGTGAATTTCGGATTCTAAGTTTAGGTTTATATTTATCTTTCTTCTTACTTCTTATCATGATAACCTTATAAGATATATGTGTGAATTTAAGATTCTAAGTTTAGGTTTATGTTTATGTTTCTTCTTACTTCATATCATGACAGCCTTACTAGTTACAGAAGTGAATTTCGGATCCTAAGTCTAGGTCTATGTTTATGTTTCCCTTTACTTCTTATTATGATAATTTTTATAGGTTACATGTTAATTTCATATCCATAAGGTTTAACATGCTATGAAAATAATCATGTTTGGTAACCTTGTAAGTATATGTTAGTTTTCAAATCCTTATAGCTTAACATGCTATGAAAGAAATCAATTTTGATAACCTTGTAAGTGCATGTTAGTTTTGGATCCTTAGGGTTTAACATGCTATGAAAATAATCATGTTTGAAAACCTTGTAAGTATATGTTAGTTTTCAGATTCTTAGGGCATAACATACTATGAAAATAATCATGTTTTATAACCTTGTAAGTATATGTTAGTTTTTAGATTCTTTAGGGCATAGCATGCTATGAAAATAATCATATTTGATAACCTTGTAAGTATATGTTAGTTTTCAGATCCTTAGGGCTTAACATGCTATGAAAGAAATCATTTTTGATAACCTTGTAGGTGCATGCTAGTTTCGGATCCTTAGGGTTTAATATGCTATGAAAATAATCATGTTTGATAACCTTGTGAGTATATGCTAGTTTTCGGATTCTTTGGGCTTAACATGCTACGAAAATAATCACATTTGATAACCTTGTAAGTATATGTTAGTTTTCGGATCCTTAGGGCTTAACATGCTATGAAAGAAATCAATTTTGATAACCTTGTAAGTGCATGTTAGTTTCAGATCCTTAGAGTTTATCATACTATGAAAATAATCATGTTTGATAACCTTGTGAGTATATGTTAGTTTTTAGATTCTTATGGCTTAACATGGTATGAAAATAATCATGTTTGATAACCTTATAAGTATATGTTAGTTTTCAAATTCTTAGGGCTTAACATGCTATGAAAATAGATGTTAGTTTTTGGATCCTTAGGGCGTAACATGATATCAAAGAAATCAATTTTGATAACCTTGTAAGTGCATGTTAGTTTCGGATCCTTAGGGTTTAACATGCTATAAAATAATTATGTTTTATAGCATAATTATAAAACACTACGTCGTGAACGTCGTCGGCTGTTGTGAGAGGCGTGGAGCCCCCTTCATCACTACGTCTATTCCTCTCGCAACATTCGTCACTAGCGGCAACAACGGCTTATGTCCAACACAGTCGGTTCCTTCTCCAGTTGCCATCCGACCACCGAGTCATGCCTTAGTTTTGGTCAACGTTGCCTACCAATTTCACCGACCAGATCTAGCCACCTCTGTGAACTGTCGTCACTATGGGTTGCCGACACTGTAGCGACCACCACCAGCTGCCAGCAGCTTCTCCGACCCAGGGCAATCATTAGGTACCTGGTTGCCGAGAATTTGTCTCAGCTGCAAAGGGATTTGTCGATAAATTTGGGGTTAGCAAGAGAAGGAATGGTGGGCAGCAGTAGTAGTGGACCATCGTTGTTGGCACTAAGCCACTACCAATGCCACTTAGCTACTAAATTAGGGGCTCTGATTAGAAACGAGTATCTCGACATGGGAGTTATAGATACAAGGTACAGATAAAGGTAGGTACTTTCTTCCCTTGCTTTCATAGTTCATTGACCTTACTGCATGATCCTATTTTATATTCATTGCATAGTATTTTATCCTCATATCCATCCTGTGTTACTTCCTGAGTTGTACCTTTTATTGCTTGATCTTATATTTTAGTCTATTTTGAGATTCATGCAGTATTATTGTTGTCCACGGTATTTGTGACCATTTATGCTTGGACTATCATGCTAGTGATGTTATACCATAGCATAGATGCAAAATATTGAACTAAGATATCCGCATGATATTTATTCATGCTCGAGTATTAGTAGGATCACATCGAAGTGTAGGATATCAAGTATCTTAACTGATCCTTGTTCATTATTTTGGCTCAGGTCTCTACGTTAGTAAGGTCATAGGATATCGAGTATCCTAGAGGCTTTATTTGTTATTTAGGCTCATGCTTAATCGCTAGTGGGATTAAACCCTTCTATCAATACATTGTTATACCTAGTGTAGACCATTCTCCCATTCGTGAGTGAGAGAGTCGCCAGCAACCTTTGTTATGCTTGATATATGCTAGTGATACCCTACCACAGTGTAGCTAGCAGAATTTACTCTTGAATGTGATTGTTACTGCTTACTTATCATTTCTGATTTGTACACTTAGATATCCTATCTGGCCATGGGACCATCCATGATAGAGTATTCTCCCGCATACAGTGGCTGGTTATTTATCCTGTCTGCCCACGGGACCATTCATGGTAGAGCATTCTCCTATAGACAATGACTATTTACATATTCTGACTACCCACAGGTCCATCTGTGGTAGAGCATTCTCTTGTAGACAGTAGCTGGGGAGCTAGACAGCTACATCATCTTGTCCACCCACAGGACCATCCGTGGTAGAGTGTTCTCCTGCGGGCAGTTACTAGTTATATATCCTGATTGGCCATGAGATCTATTCGTGATAGTAGTTTGAGATAGTCAAGACTTGTTATATGCTTGTTGTATGCTATTTATGTATATGTTTATGCAGGTTTAGAGGTACAGTATGTACTCTTAATTTATTGGTCACACCTATGTACTCCTGATTTATTAGTCGCACCTAGTTAAGCAGGTTAGTGGAGCATTATTATTGATGGTTATCCTTTTAATTAGCAAACGATTACAGTGATATTCTTACTTTATGTAGTAAGTATTTTCCTGACACTACCCCCTTTGATCTCTTTATGTTATTATCATGCACTATCTTTTTGTACCTGTGGAGTATGTTATAGTCACTACCTCTAGTTTTCCCTTTTGTTTCCAGGTTAATAGGTAAATGACATGCCGTGTCGCTTAGAGGTCCTAGCTGTCAGTCCCACATCGAATCAAGAGTTTTTGTTTCAACTGTTACTCTTACTAGTGTTTTGGCTTTCTAAACTAGTTCATGTATTGTATAACTTGTGTGTGGATTTCTAGACTTGTGATGTCTTTTTGTTTGTTATGTATTAGGTAAGTCATACCAGTACATAGTCTAGTTTCTTATTTTGCGTGGTTGTTATTGTTTCCAGTCATGTGGGATATTGTTGTGGTTATGATATAATCTTGTGGTAATGTATCTAGGATTCATATATTGTCATAAGAGGGGAGACGCTGTCCGATTTTTCGTTGGGCATGTAGACCTCCGACGTATGACATATGAACTTGTAAAATAATTACTATAGGGTTCGGAACTTTTGTTTGCCATTATATGGATCTTATGATAAAATATCAAGTGTGCATATATGCAGTTAAGTAAATAATTAACATGTACGCAAGTTGTCAGTGGTAAGGTTACGTTTATGTATGGGTGGAGTTATGAACCGAGGACTTAAGGTCGGGGAGCTTATCAAAATTTATCAAGGGTTAAGTTATGATCCGGGCAAACTCGGGGAGCTTGCCAACAACCATGCACGAATAAGGGGTTTTCATTTCGAAGTTTGAACCCCTATGGGTTAGTTATGAACCGGGGAGCTACGCCCGAGGAGCTTGCCTAAAATTATTGTTGGATCGAAAGCGCTAGGAGGGGGGTGAATAGCGCTCGTGGCTTTCACAATCGATTTCGGAATCGTAAAAGAGTTACACAGCGGAAATGATAAACTAACAAACACACAGAAGACTTCAAGAAGTTACTTCGTTCGGAGCATATCTCGACTCCTACTCGAAGGCCCGTGGTCGTTGACTACTTTTGGTGGGCAACAACTATAATATCGCAAAGCTTACAAGATGTATTATAGTTTAATAGCAATAATAGAATTATACCGACACTATCAGAAATGAAGATGTAGACGCTGGTTGTCGGAGTTGCAGAGTGTTGTTGAAAGCGTTTGGAGCAGCTTTGGAAAGCACAGATTCTTCTATTCGAGATTGAAGTCTGAGCTGCACCTCGAGGCCTCCTCTTATATCTCTGCAAGATCTGATCCATATCCCCAAGTCTCGGGATCAGCTTTGACCCGAAGCGGATCGATCGACAGATCCTCATGTTCGGTCGACCGATCAGATGATCTCCACCGCATCTGATTCGTCGATCTGTCGGTCCGCTTTGATCTGGTCGAACTCTATCCCTAGGTTCGGTCGACCGATCCCAGGGTCCGGTCGACCGATCAGTCTCCTCTGACCCGCTCACCTCGGCTTGATCCAGTCGACACCTATCCCAGGTTCGGTCGACCGATCCCGAGGTCCGGTCGACCGATCCATGGTCGAGCCTGGTCCAACATCTGGAGACCTGATCTGTTAGCATCGAGGTTTGGTCGACTGATCCCGAGGTTCGGTCGACCGATTCCGATCAGTTCTAACCCTGCACAAAAATATTAGTTTCCTGTAAAATAGAGTTAGAACATAAAAGATAATATATATAAATAAATTTGACAGTCCCCCGACTGTCCTGGTCTGACTTCAAGTTTTCGACCGAAAACCCTAGGTCGACCCGACGCCTACTGTTCCCTCTTCCGGGGAACACGTCCTCACCTACTCCTCTCAGGACATTTACCTGTTGCCAGTACGATCCTCCAGATCGACTGGGCTTTTGCTCAGCGTCCGATGCTTCCGGTCTTCATGCTGGATGTCTGGTCCTCGATCCATCCAGACTTCTACCCGGTTCGCGACACCAGGATTTTAACCTAGGGTTACCACCCCCTAGGATTTTTGCCCGAAGCGCCGACCCGCCAAGACTTCCTGCATAGGGTTACCACCCCCTATGACCTAGGGTTACCACCCCCTAGGGTTTTTCCTTGCCTAACCGCAGCTAGGACTTTTCTCCACCTAAGGTTACCACCCCCTAGGACCTAGGGTTACCACCCCCTAGGGTTTTCACCTGCCTAACCACAGTTAGGACTTTCCTGAAACACTCAATCATACACATTAGATAACAATTAAACTTAACTTTGAATCCCTTTGCCATTATCAAAACTAAGGTTCGATCGTCGGATGCTTCCCGCAACAACAATCTCCCCCTTTTTGATTATGGCAACCGAAATTCAAAGTTAAGTAAAAAAAATGTAATAAAGGTAAATATAAATGAGTACAAGCATAAATAAAACCTAAGCACATTGAAGCTCCCCCTTAATGGGAGCTCCCCCTTAAACTGATTAATTTTGAATTTTTGAATTTTAGTTTAATTTTAAATTTTTGAATTTTAGTTTCCTTTGAATTTAATTTGAATTTCCTTATACTCTCCCCCTTTGTCATATATCAAAATAAAGAGGAGAGAGAAAAAAAAGAGTACTGAAGTTAACACTTAGTTTCTCAAATTAATTTTCTTGTAAACATTAAAGTCTAAGTGTTTCTTTTAAATTTCAAAAAAAAATCCTTCTAAACTCTAAGTTTAAGAAATGAAATTAAATGATTCTGAAATAATTTTCAAAGTATTTTTCAAATAATTTTTGAAATTAATTTTCAAATTATTTTCCAAATGATTTTGAAAGGATTTTTCAAAGGATTTTTCAAATAATTTTGAAATTAATTTTCAAAGGATTTTTCAAATAGGTTTTTCAAATATTTTTCAAAGGATTTTTAAATAAGTTTTCAAATATTTTTCAAAGGATTTTCAAATATTTTTCAAAGGATTTTTAAATAAGTTTTTCCAAATAGGTTTTTCAAATATTTTTCCAAAGCATTTTTAAATAAGTTTTTCAAAGGATTTTTAAATAAGTTTTTCAAATATTTTTCAAATAATTTTTCAAAGGATTTTTAAAATGATTTTTAAATAATTTTTCAAAGGATTTTAGATAATTTTTTAAATTAATTTTCAGAGGATTTTTCGAGTAATTTTGAAATAAATTTTCAAAGGATTTTTAAATAATTTTGAAATTAATTTTCAAAGGATTTTACAAATGATTTTCAAATAAATTTTCAAAGGATTTTAAATGATTTTCAAATAATTTTTCAAAGTTTTTTTTTAAAATGATTTTCAAATAATTTTTCAAAGGATTTTTAAAATAATTTTTCAAAGAATTTTTAAAGTGATTTTCAAATAATTTTTCAAATTTTTTTTTTAAAATGATTTTCAAATAATTTTTCAAAGGATTTTAAAATGATTTTCAAAGAATTTTTCAAAGAATTTTTAAAATGATTTTCAAAGGATTTTAGATAATTTTTGAAATTAATTTTCAAAGGATTTTTAAATAATTTTGAAATTAATTTTCAAAGCATTTTTCAAGTAATTTTGAAATTAATTTTTAAAGGATTTTCAAATAATTTTGAAATTAATTTTAAAAGATTTTGAAATTGATTTAAAAGATTTTTCAAATAATTAATTCATTTGATTTAAGTTAATTAAGTCGATTCATTTGATTAAATTGAATTTATTTAAGACTAAGTTTAACTTAGATCCATCTCACTCGATTCTAAGTTATCAATCAGGTAATCTTATATAATTTTGTGAGATGGTTATCTGTAATTTAGGTTATTTATAAGGATTAATTTATATTTGAGTTAAAATTAAGTTTTTCAATTAATCAATTAAATATATATTTCAATGATTGGTTCCCAGGTCAGGGCGAGGCTCTAGGCCTTCTTGGGTATGGGATCATCCACCCCTTCCTAGACAGAACCGTTCAAAGAAAATATATATTTAATTTTCTTTTTGAAACCCCTAGATTTAACTAACAAGTGTAAATTATGCCTAGGTCCTTAAGCTATCCTAAATCTAAACATGCATAATGTAAAGAAGAATAAATAAACAAGCATCAATCTATCTATTGGTAAAGATGGTCTTTCTATTGGCTCCCCCTGGATCATAGCCTCGATAGGGTCTATCAAGGTAATGGATCTGATCTTTGAGAACCCAATATAGTCCAAGTCCAACTTGATTAACCAAGTTTGACTTGGAGACCCATGCTTGAACTATGGTTTTATTATTTCTATTTACTAAAGATAGATATGATTTATATTTGTTCTTGGTTTTAAATCCAAGTCCGGATTTGTTGTAAACGGCTCGCTATTTTCCAAGAATCAGATCCAAATTCTTGGAACCCATAGTGAACCGTTCCAACGTGTCCTTGAGTTCTTTAATTTGAGTTTTCAAATTGGAATTTTCTTCCTCAAGTTGTTGGACTTGAGTTGAACTTCCAATTCGAATAGGCTCAGTTAAGGAACTCGAGTCTGTCACCTCCTTAAGGGTTGTTACCTCCTTTTGGAGTGACTTAACACGAACATTGGATTTAGCCAATTTCTTAAGCAAGTAAGGAATTAACTTTTGCAAATCAAATTGAGTTTCGGCAAGTAAGGCTCTTACAGTGGGGTTCGGTCCTTCGGAAATGGATGCGGATCCGTGGCTTCACTCGGACTCAGTTTCTGACTCGCTCTCGGTTTCAGACTCGAATTCGGACTCAGTTTCATCAATATTTGCTTGTACTGGCAACGCGATGAAGCTTATTGGTTCTTCTTCATCAGACTTGGATTCATCTGATGACTCGGACCAGGTTGCCTTTAATACCTTCCTTCTTTTCTTCTTGTTTGGACAATCTGGCTTGTAGTGCCCTTTCTGGTTATAGCCGTAACAGGTGACTTCAGACTTGTCCTTCGTGTTTGTTTGATTCACCTTTTTCGACTTGCATATCTTCCGTACGAGCTTTATCAGTTCGGAAACAACTTTGTCATCGTCCTCTGCATTTGATTCATCTTTGGACTTGGTCTTAGTTTTGCGCCTTGGCATTGGTTCATGCGTTTTACTGGTACCTGCAATCAAAGCAACACCTTTCTCGACCGGGCGTGCATTAGTCTGTTCATGCAATTCTAATTCTAAAAAAAGTTCGTCTAATTTGATTGAAGAGAGGTCCTTAGAAACCTTGTAAGCATCAACCATGGATGCCCACAAGGTGTTCCTTGGAAAGACGCTAAGTGCATACCTTATTATGTCGTGATTTTCTATTCTTTGGTCGATTGCGTGAAGGTCATTTAGGAGGTCCTGAATGTGTGCGTGAAGCTGGCTTGCTGTCTCATTTTCCTGCATTTTTTAAGTTATACAATTTATTGAATAATAAATCTCGCTTGCTTACTTTGGTATCGGAGGTCCCTTCGTGAAGCTCGATCAGCTTCTCCCATAGCTCCTTGGCGCTGGAGAATGGACCGACGCGGTTTAGCTCCTCCTTTGTTAGTCCGCACTGGAGGGTACAAGTTGCTCTGGCATTTGCCTCCACCTTCTTGATTAATGCAGGTTCCCAGTCCTCGCAGGGTGTAGGATTGTCGTCTTTATCCGTTGGCAGATCCAAACCAGTCTTGACGATCATCCACGTCTCGAACTGGATCTTCAGGAAGTTCTCCATTCTGCCCTTCCAGTAACCAAAGTCCTCTCCGGTGAAGAGCGGAGGACGGACAGTGCTATAACCCTCTTGTTGGGCCATTGATACCTTGCACGACAAAAACACAAAAAATCTATTCCAAGACTTGGTCTTGGATTAGTAGTGCAGGAATAAGGAAATAAGATGTACTCAAGTGGTGTTGCACCAGCTTCAAGCAAAACCGATTCAAACGAGAAATAAATCGGAAAATAGTAACTATACTAATTCCGATCGACTCCGAAAAACTGAAAATTACCACGAAAAAAGATGTGTGATTGGTGGTTGCACCAGATCAACGCTACCCCGCTCTGATACCAATTGTTGGATCGAAAGTACTAAAGGGGGGTGAATAGCGCTCATGGCTTTCACAATCGATTTCGGAATCGTAAAAGAGTTATGCAGCGGAAATGATAAACTAACAAACATACAGAAGACTCCAAGAAGTTACTTCCTTCAGATCCTATCTCGACTTTTACTCAAAGGCCCGTGGTCGTTGACCACTTTTGGTGGGCAACAACTATAATATCGCAAAGCTTACAAGATGTATTACAGTTTAATAGAAATAATAGAATTATACCGACACTATCAGAAATGAAGATGTAGACGCTGGTTGTCGGAGTTGCAGAGTGTTGTTGAAAGCGTTCGGAACAGCTTTGGAAAGCACAGATTCTTCTGTTCGAGATCGATGTCTGAGCCGCACCTCGAGGCCTCCTCTTATAGCTCTGCAAGATCTGATCCAGATCCCCAAGTCTCGGGATCAGCTTTGACCCGAAGTAGATCGGCCGACCGATCCTCATGTTCGGTCGACCGATCAAATTATCTCCACCACATCTGATCCGTCGATCTGTCGCTCTGCTTCGATCTGGTCAAACTCTATCCCTGGGTTCGGTCGACCGATCCCAGGGTCCAGTCGACCGATCAGTCTCCTCTGACCCGCTCACCTCGGCTTGATCCAGTCGACACATATCCCAGGTTCGGTCGACCGATCCCGAGGTCCGGTCGACCTATCCATGGTCGAGCCCGGTCCAACTTCTGGAGACCTGATCTATTAGCTTGGAGGTTTGGTTGACCGATCCCGAGGTTCGGTCGACCGATTCCGGTCAGTTCTAATCCTGCACAAAAATATTAGTTTCCTACAAAACAAAGTTAGAACACAAAAGATAATATATATAAATAAATTTGACAGTCCCCCGACTGTCCGGGTCTGACTTCGAGTTTCCAACCGGAAACCCTAGGTGGACCCGACGCTTACTGTTCCCTCTTCCGGGGAACGCGTCCTCACCTACTCCTCTCAGGAGATTTACCTGTTGCCAGTACGATCCTCCATATCGACTGGACTTTTGCTCAACGTCTGATGCTTCCGGTCTTCATGCTGAATGTCTGGTCCTCGACCCATCCAGACTTCTACCCGGTTCGCGACACCAGGATTTTAACCTAGGGTTACCACCCCCTAGGATTTTTGCTCGAAGCGCCGACCTGCCAAGACTTCCCGCATAGGGTTACCACCCCCTATGACCTAGGGTTACCACCCCCTAGGGGTTTTCCTTGCCTAACCGCAGCTAGGACTTTTCTCCACCTAGGGTTACCACCCCCTAGGACCTAGGGTTACCACCTCCTAGGGTTTTCACCTGCCTAACCACAGTTAGGACTTTCCTGAAACACTCAATCATACACATTAGATAACAATTAAACTTAACTTTGAATCTCTTTGCCATTATCAAAACTAAGGTTCGTTCGTCGGATGCTTCCCGCACCAGCAATTATATATGGGTAGTGATTAACACCTAAGTTATGGTACCATCGCATGCAACTAAGCCCAACAAAATTATGTTTATATTTGTGCAAGTAGTTAAGGCTAAAACTGTTTAACATATGTTTTAATATGAAAATCATATTTACGTTTATGCAAGTAGTCAACGTTAAAATTGTTTAACATGTGTTTTAGTACAAAAATCCATGTTTATGTATATGCTTAACAAAGGGTTTATGTTTATGACATGCAAGCGGTTACAAACTAGACACAATGATAAACCATGATTATATCTATGTCATGCAAGAGTTTAAGTTTAGAACTACTCAATGTATGTCTACTTTTAGACCACATGGTTATATGAATTAATTAATGCATACTATGGATTAGGAGGTGCTGAGTCTTTAGGCTCATAGCTCTGAGAGGGCAGATCCTCTATGAACTAGAGGAGGACCCCTTGCATGCATTGGTAGAGAGTCATGACCCCCACCTATTTTACAAGTGGGGGGCATGACTCCTCACCAATACATACAAGTGGCTCCTTCTCTGGTCTGCAAAAAGTGGACCAAAGGATCTGGGTTAATAGCTCTGATTGTTGCAAGAGAGGAGATGCATGTGACAGGAGGTTTCGACCAGTGAACGGGCTTGAGATAGAGGCAGTACAACCCGAAGACCTTCCAGTTATTGTCCCGCATTATTTAGATGTTTTCTTTAGGAAGTATAAATTCTGGACCTTGGTGATCAGCACTTAATGTTCACTAGTGGTTAACTATTTTGAGAACTATTTGGGTACTTTCGATCAATTTGAGATTTATGTATGGATTCAAGTGCTTCTATGTTCGAGACATTTGAAAAAAATGACTCAATTAAGTTAGCTTAGGGGGCGTTTCAAACACTCTACCACGGATTGTTCCATAGGCAGTTAGGATAAGTAATGCGAGAGAACACTCTATCACAGATTATCCCGTGGGCAGATAGGATGAGTATCCAGTCACTATCTGTCAGAGAATGCTCTATCACGAATGGTCCCGTATGTAAACAGGATGTATAAGTGTACAAATCAAAAATGATAAGCAATGGCAAACACCTCCAAGTGTAGACTCTGCTAGCTATACCACAGTATGGTCTCTCTAGCAAATAGTCACTAGCCCAAACAACCAGCAAGGGGTTAAGTAGGATACTTAGCTATCTAGCTATGGTCTATGTGTGATAACTCAATATCACTATTTGCTCTAATGGACAGTTTAAATATGTAGACATGCAATAAGTGACGAGTCTAACGACATATGCCTAAGTACCACAATAATAAGTACAATAGTAACAATCTCAACCAAAGGAAATCCTAGTCATTCTAATCATAATATCTCATCTAATATATACACTATAACTATACCTCAATATAATCTCACTAGCGTATAGGTATGAGCCTAAGTAATAAATAAAGGTCTAGTTGGATACTCGATACCTTACACTACCATATAATCTTATTAAAGTATAGGTATGAGCCTACAAAATTAACAAGGTCTAGTAGGATACTTGATATCCTACCCCACGATAGGATCCTCGATACCCTACTCGATATCATATCAATGAGACTGCATGAATATCAAATAGATCAAACTAAGTACAAGCATTTAAGTATCAACTCAAGAAATAACTAGAATGGAGTCAGGGTAAGTATGTAAATGCTACCTAATCAATATATAAGCAAATATAATCATGCACTAAGATCAAAGATTAAAAATCAAAGAAGACAATCAAGAACTATCCACTCTAATAGTATATCGTTTTATCTTCAAGTCGAGTGTCAGCATCAAACTTAAAGCCTACAATTATCGGAAACAAAGCTTAAACTAAGTATTAGAGTAATCTTAGTAATAAAGTCAAATTGGTTTACCCACTTGTTGATTAACTCATATATTAATCCACTTAATCGATTGATTTACTAATTAATTCATATTAATAAATCGATATTAATCGTGATGTTTTCTAATTAGTCAATTACCAACCTTTATATCAATTAATTAACCAATATAATATGATGCAGCGATAAAAGGAGGCCCACCCAATACGGGTCAACTACCAAGGTGGAGGTCAAAGTCAATATGGTCAAGACAGGGTGTCAAAAGGCTCACCTACTGTGGCCGAGAGGAGAACTTTAGTAAGGTTGGTCAGGGCAATTAGTGTCCGATCGGTAAGAGATTTGTCCGAGCTGACCACTCGTCCAGCTCGGGATAATACGGTAAGAAAACCAGACACTCAATGTGGAATGGCAGGACACTGAGGAGACCAAAGAGCTTGTCCGATTGGGAGGGACAAGCTACTACACCCAGTCACTGTAAGGAAAAGTAGCTGAGGCCAACAAAGCGTAGGAGTCTCGGCCGAGCGACTATCCCGCTCGGCCAAGCAGCGAGATCAATGTCATATCTCTCAATATCCTTTTGGGAGACAGTGCCGCTGACATGAGACATGACCAACAGGCGGATCATACGCCAGAAGCTTCTACTGTCTTGTCAGGGATATGCATGCCCTATTAAGGTATGGCGTCAGAGAAATTTTCCTAACAGGTCCTTTCATAAGACATATTGGAGAATGTGTCCATGTCTCGAGAAGCGTGTACATCGTCCACAAGAGCTCGATATAAAGGGGGGTCCAAGTACCGACGGAGGTACGTGTTATTACTGTTTACGCTTGCATTACTATTGATCCACTTTCTTATACCCTTCCGATGACTGACTTGAGCGTCGGAAGGCCAACGTAAGGGACCCCTTCCTAGTTCGGCACTGACATTGCTTGTTTTGCAAAGGGGGCGTGGTCTACATTCAGTCAACGCAGTAGCCACATCCCTAGCTTTCCACCCTCCCGTTTTCGGGCAGGATCATATACTACAAAAAAATATAGTTTTACCGATGGAATTACCGATGGATATTATTATCCGTCGGTAGAGCTCGGATTTATCGACGGAATAACAATTTCATCGGTAAACATTAATACTACCGACAGAATTGTATATTCCGTCAGAAAACTCGTAAGTTTACCGATGGAATATACAATTCCGTTGGTAATATTAATGTTTACCAACAGAAAATTGTTTCTGTCGGTAAACGCGCCTAAATTAAACCTAGCGGCCCTTCCCTTTCTTTCCATGCGCGCGGACGACGACGGCAGCTAGCGTTCCTCCGATTCGCCCATAAGATGAATCTCTCCGTCTCTTCCCTCTTCCCTCGGCGGTGGCTGTGCTGGACGTCAGCGGCCTGCTGGCCATTAGCGGCCTGCTGGCCGTCAGCGGCCTGTTGGCCGTCAGCGGCCTGCTGGCCGCTGTGTCGGATGTTGGTGAGATGTTATTTTTTTTGTACTAGTTATTTTTTTGAAAAATTTTGTACTAAATTATTTTTATTTTGTAAACATAAAGCATTTGCTGCTCTTCTCTGGTTGACCTACACATCTTCAGGTATAATTTAGTAAATTATATTTTATATTATTTAGCATGGTTTAATTTAGATATATGTTATGTTCGTATATTAATCTGTAACATAATATAGTTCTTTTGTTTGTTTTGTGTTTGTACATTAATATTTGTTGATTTCTAATTCTTAATTTATTAATTTAAGGTGAAAATATCTATGAACAAAGCTTGGATGTACAATCGATTAGAAAATGGATTTATTAGAGATGATTTTATTGCTGAAGTTGAAATATTTGTGAACTTTGCTAAGAGTCATCCAGAATGTATGAATGATACTGAGTTACGGTGTCCGTGTGATCTTAAGAAATGTAGGAATAGAGCATTTCGTGACGAGGATACCGTGAAAGTACACATATGCAGAAATGGTTTTGTACCAAATTACTATAATTGGTATTGTCACGGAGAGCCTTATGCGTATGAATCAATTGGACCTTCTGGCGGGGCATCATCTGCCACAACTTTTACTACTCCTGAAATATCAACTAATGATATTGCAATGCAACTAATGGTTCACGATGTGATGAATGTTGCAGTTAATTATTCCAATATAGATGAAACGCCAACACCTGAATATCAGTAACTATATGAAATGTTAAAGGCTAGTGAAAGAGAAATGTGAGAAGGTATTCCCTCTGGTCATTCTCAATTATCAGCTATTGCTAGGTTATTGAATATGAAAGCAGAACATCATTTTTTAGAAAGATCTTATGATGGCATATGTCAATTGATGTCAGCATTGCTTTCTACTGATAACATAATGACTGATAGTTTTTACAATACAAAGAAATTGGTCAGAGACTTAGGTTTGCCTATAGAGAAGATTGATTGTTGTATAAACAACTGCATGATATTTTGGAATGAAGACAATGATCTACGTGAATGCAAAATCTGTACACACCATCGTTATAAGCATGATACTTGTATACCAAGGCAGAAGAAGAAAAAAATTGCTTGGAAAGTGATGTATTATTTTTCTTTAACCGCTAGACTTCAACGTTTGTATGCATCTGCTGCTACAGCTTGCCACATGATGTGACATCATGAACATGAGCATGATGGAGCGGTGATGTGTCATCCTTGTGATTCCCCTGCATGGAAATATCTTGATGTTTTATTTCCCTCATTTGCAATGGAACCATGTAATGTGAGATTAGGACTTTCCGCAAATGGATTTCAGTCAAGGCAACAGTATTCATCGTGACCAGTTATATTAACACCGTACAATTTACCGCCATGGATGTGTATGAAGGATGAGTTTATGTTCCTTACAGTACTTATTCCTGTTGGTTGCTACTCAGAATACCGCTCTAGTTCCCCTGTACAAAAATTTGTACAAGCATAGAACTATCCTAGCTACCCATGTGTTCTACTAAAGTTAAATTTGGATTGCAAACGATACTTAACATTATTAATCCAAATTTCCCTTTAGAAGTTAAACTTGGATTGGGAACGAAACTTAACATTCTTACTCCAAGTTCAACCGATGTAATCTTCCTAAGTTAAACCAAATTACAAAAGTTATCAAATATCTATTTCTAAGATCGGCTTCTAGGTTAAACATGGCGAGGCACTAGGCCTTCTTGGGTATGAGATCATCTACCACTTCCTAGACAAAGCCTCACAGAGAAATTGGATATTTAACTTCTTACAGTAAACTAGGTTTAACTATAGAGACCTCAATAGAAACACATTATCAAAACATGAAATCAAAAAATAAATCGATAACAAAAAATGATAACTTAAAACTGATAACCTCTTATGTTTGGTTTTTC
Source organism: Zingiber officinale (assembly GCF_018446385.1). NCBI lineage: Eukaryota > Viridiplantae > Streptophyta > Magnoliopsida > Zingiberales > Zingiberaceae > Zingiber > Zingiber officinale. The sequence continues at coordinate 23,761,585 of NC_055988.1, forward strand.
AAGATCTATACAAAAGATGAACTAGTTATGATGTGGAAACTAATAACTAGTTATAACTTTTGTAGCTTATAGACCTCTTGATCTTCTATTGTATTCCTCTCCTTCTCTTGGACGTCGTGTGGACGACAATCTACCAAGATGAAATCCACCCAAGCCTTCTCTTCTTGCTTCCAAGTTTCGGGTACCAACAACCTTCAAGGATGATGAGTTCCGGCCACCAACCAATCTCCAAGGGATGTTAGGAAACAATGTTTCCTTTGTCACGCCCCCAGAGGAGTCTCTATCCAAAGAAATTTCAGCAGCATCTCCCTTGTACAGGTGACAATCTGAAGCATTACTACATACAAAATATACATCAGCCACATACGGTTGGAATATATAAACAACCACGCAGTTTATATCATCAACCCACTCGGTTGGAACAAAATAAACACATCCACGCAGTTTAATAAGCCTACACAGCTGAAAGTAAACACACAACAGCGTAAGTGCAGCGAAAAACAAAAAACAATGCGAATATAAGACCAACAACGACACTAACAAAAATACCTGCAATCACCAGATTTGACCACAAAATTCACATCGACTTATTAAAAAGCAAAAATACACAAAATCAACATACCACCCAAATGATAACAAAACCCAAAAAGAAACTATCCTTGAGTGTGACGTATGACCCAGGACTGGCAGCCGACATCTCTCCAAGCATCCATGAATCATCTACTGCTACCTGGCGAAAGAAAACCAGTTTACGAGGTGGTGAGTATTGGAACTCGGCGGGTAAAAAAAGATAGTGCATGAACATATATAAACAAATAGAGAATATCAAAAGAAATACAGTCTCAAAAGGGAAGTAGCAGATACAAAATAAAATCATAATCAATGCTCATACCTGAAACCATATCCTAGGCTAGGTAATAGCAAGTCAGGAGTAGAACTAATTTGCTATAGCACTACTCATAACTACAGAGGTAATGTGAAAGGTATATAAACATTTCCAATAAATAACCCAAGATTTAACCACCTACAACGAGAGCATATCTCAACATAAGGTAGCATATCAGCATAAGTGAACAACAGCAAGAAGCAACGGCAGCATAAATATACCACAGCAGCATAAGTAAGCAATAACAGCATATGTAAACAGCAGCAGCAGCCAAAGCAAGTATAATAACAGCGTATGCACGGATGGTCACCCCGCCCACCTCTCTGTACCACGACCCCTGTATGGTCGAGAGGTCGGATCAATGATAGACTGTACACCACTCCAGCTACCACTCTCACGAGTGGCCAAGGGGGCAGTTGCATAGTAGCTAACTAGCTACATCTACGACGGGGGTCCCTGCTGCTCGTAACTCCAGCTACCACTACCCACGAGTGGTCGAGTGCGGCACAACAGGACAAGCGACATCAACTCTAGCTACCACTCTCTCGAGTGGCCGAGGATGCGGCCCTGGTCAACGACTCTCTCGACCGCAAGGGAGAATTGGTCGTTGACATGCATGTCATGACATGATGCGCCAAATGCAACAATCATCGTACAAATATAAGCAAAAATTAGGTATGCTACATGAAGCCAGCATGCTCAATATAGTACATAAATAAGCAACAGTCAAAGTATACAACCATGGTATCTAGTATCTGCTACTGATCATGGACAACAATAAGAGACTGTATAGATATGGAAACGAATATCTCAAAGATCGAGTGGAAGTATCAAACGAGGAAAATAAGAGTGGAGTCAAGGTAAAAACAATTTCTAACCAAAGATAGCTCATGCACTAAGTTCAAAGAACTAAAGAATCAAAGTAAGAAGTACCTGCCTGTAACTGTCGATCATGCCAAACAATCCCACGTCGTGACGTTCATCTCAAATCAAAGTCCTGCAAATCACACGATGTACGGTTTAGCTAATCACAAATGCAAACACTAGCTAAACCCCAAAACCCAACCTAATTAGGGGAAACCCTAATCGAAATGATTAACCTCAATTATCTCCTTTATAGACCAAATAAGGTCCAACCCAATGTCAACCCTAGTTTAATCCATCCAATTGATTAGTTTAGATTTAATCATATCATCCAACAAATCTAATAATCCTCAATCAACACAATTCTTTCCTTGATTGAATTATACTTAACCCAACATTATCAACTCCTTAATGGATATATGTAACAATCCATTGCCACTAAGTTACCCATCATGAAACCAAATCCATCCCAACACAATTGAGCATTAGATCTAATTCCATGATGCACAAATTAAATCTGAAATCAAATCTAAGTACCAAACCAATACCTCTTCTTCTTCAGCGATCGATGTCGCACAACTCGAACTAGTCACTAATGGAGCCAGCTACTAGTTATCGACGGTGTTGTGGCCGAAACTAAATGAAATCCTCGATCCTCCAAGACAATAACCCTAAATCCACAGCACGTGAGGATCAAAGACCAATCACTCGATCTATCCACTAGGTTTAGATGTTTACCTCCAAGGTGGCAGCAAGGTAGCTGATGTCTTCCCAAACAACACTCCAAATCAGCACTAAGTCAAGACCTAACCTTCAAATCATATGTTAAGCTAACAAACTACCGTAATATCTCAAAATTTCAAGATGAAATCAAATTGAAACCAAGCATTTCTTACCCAAAACCAACGCTTCTATTGACGCTCAACTGTTCGAAAGGAAACTTAGCTTGATAATCGAAGCTAGAGCACGGAGCGACTACGGTTAGGGCACCATGATTGGCCGACCTTGAAGTTGCGGGGTCGGTCGCTGTTGTGAGGCTTCACCGGCGAGGGCGATGGGTGGCGAGCGGTGGCGACTTAGCTTCACGCAGAGAGCTCGGGGAAAAGGAAATCGCCGCTGCTCAGGCTGAGGAGAGGAAGTGTCGGCGCCGTGCAACTCAAGAGAGAAGAAGAGAAGACGACCGACGCTGGGAAGAGGGGTGTCGACGACTATGGCTCTCACGTGAGGAGGAGAGTGGGAAGGATGAAGTCGGTGGATCCAAGCTAGGGCAGAGGGAAGGCCAAAATTGGGTCTTGCAGCGTCTGCGACGGCACGAGGAAACTTGCAGAGGGACCCCTTCTCGCTCATGACCGAAGAGGACGGATCAGCATCGGCGATGAGAGGGTCGTCGGCGTCGATCATGTGGAAGAGAGGGAGAAGGAGGAGGCGGCGCAAGAGGGAGAGGGAGAGGCGCCGGTGGAGAGGGGGAAGATGTCGGGTAAGAAAATTAGGGATGAGGAGTTTTTATAACTATACTTAGATTTAATACAATTAAACCTTAAGTTGATTCCTCCATCAACTCCCACTTCCGGGTATTCCAAACAGACCTTTTTCTCTGACCCATGAGCGCATCCCCTCTAAATATGTCATACGAACTCTGAAAAATTCTCAAAAAATTTCAAAAAATTCCTAAAAATTCCATTAAGACTATTAGCCTATTAAACCTTATTATTTCATTATTATCTAGTTCGATATTTTACATCCTTTCTCTACTCCTCCTTCAAGCATAGGCCGACCACCAATATCTTCACAAAGGTTGATGCCGCCGGCCACCAAAGAAGAAGAAAAGGGGAAGAGGAAGGGTCGGCCACAAGGAAAAAGAGAGGAGGAATAGAAGATGTGTTGTAAGGTGAGGCACCTCTACCCTCTCTTTTATATTCCTTGGTCTTGGCAAATAAGGAAAGTTTTAAACATAATTAAAACTTCCTTATATTCTTTGCCAATGACTAAAAAGGAAAGTTTTAAAATAAAAGATTAAAACTTTCTTTTCTTCTTGTCATGGTCGACCACCCTTTTAAATCCAAACAAGGAAAATTTTAAACATGAAATTAAAACTTTCTTATTTGTTTCCGGTAAGAAATTTTAATTAAAAAATTTCTATCTTTAAATCCCTTGTTGGTTGAAAAAGGAAAATTATATAAATTAAAATCTTTCTTTTAAAACATGTAGATGGTTGCTAAAAAGGAAAGTTTTATCAAAAATTAAAATCTTCCTTTTAATTACAAATAAGGAAAGATATCAAACCTTTCTCTTAATCCTTTGTAGAAAGCTATAAAAGAAAAGATTTAAAATTTTTAAAAATTCTTTTTTAAAACCATGGCTTCCACATAAGGAAAGATTGAAAATTTAAAATCTCCTTTTAATATTTATGTGGACGGCCACCCTTGCTTGGGCTCTAAGCTAGGGCCGGCCACAACTTGGCTCACAACTTGGTTTGGTTTGGTCAGCTCTAGCTTGGGCTCCAAGCTAGGCTTGACCGGCCACCAAGAAGTGGGTAAGAAGTTGGGTTTTTGGCGGATATAAGACTTTATAAACAAGAGGCTACAATAGGGACCGAGAGGAGGAATTGGTTTTGGTCTCCCAATGAACTTGAGCTTCCCGTGTTCGCCCCGAATACCGAACTCAAGTTCATCAATAATATCTCATTCCACTAAAGAGTTATTATTGCACTATCGCACCAATCCCATATTACTATATGGGCTCCTTCTTATTATGAGTGTGTTAGTCTCCCTATGTTTAAGATATTGAATGCCCACTAATTAAATTAGTTACTGACAACTCACTTAATTAATATTTAGCTCCAAGAGTAGTACCACTCAACCTTATTGTCATGTCGGACTAAGTCCACCTACAGGGTTTACATGACAATCCTTATGAGCTCCCCAAGGGGGCATCATCAACCTAGATTATTATGACACAGTTTCATTCTATAATCAACAACACGCCATATAAATAATATCATTTTCCAACTTATCAGACCTATTGATTTATCGAACTAAATCACACCCTTTGATAAATTAAAAAAATAAATATTAAATATATGTGCTTATTATTATATCATGATTAAGAGTATGTACTTCCATAATAACAGAGATATTGTTCTTTTATATAGTCAGTATAAAAAAAAAACTACCTCAAATGGTCCTGCTCAATACACTCATAGTGTACTAGTGTAATTTATTAGTGTCTCATTCCATCTTGGTCGTGAGCAACTGTTTATAATTTATAAGGAACTGATAACATGAACTTCTGTATGTCTCCTCACACCATGTTATCTGTAATATTAATTAAATGAACAACTACACTTAGCATAAATGTAGACATTTGACCAATGTGATTCTTATTTCAAATAAATATTTACAAAAAGCTTGACTTTTAGTATACATTCTAACAATTCTTGGTCCAACAAATCCAAAAGAGAAGATGGATGTTTTCTTGCAACCTCTGATTGCCGAGTTGAATGAATTATGGAATGTGGGGTTAGTGACTTACGATGTTGCAAGTAAAACTAATTTTAGATTGCATGTTGCATTATTATGGACGATCAGTGATTTCCCAGCATTCTCAATGTTGTCGGGATGGAGCACGGCTGATAAATTAGCTTGTTTACACTGTATGACAGATTCTGATGTATTTTCATTACCTTATAGTGGGAAAGTATCTTAGTTTGATAATCACCGTAAATTTTTACCACTTGATCACTCTTTTAGGAGAAATAAGAAATTCTTTTTAAAAAATGTTATAGTAAAAAAACCTCCTCTAGTCCATGTTTTATGTGAAGAAATCATTGAGCAAATAGATAATTTTGGATTTCTACCAGTATCTCAACTTGGTTCTGATGAGTTAAATAAATACATTGTTAGGATGTGCAAGTGTGGTTGGAAGAAAAGGAGTATTTTTTGGGAGTTACCGTATTGGAAGTATCTACTTATTCGACATAATTTGGATGTTATGCATATTGAGAAAAATTTCTTCGATAATATTTTCAACACTATGATGAACATGCCTTGAAGAACTAAAGACACTATAAAATCACGTGAAGAATTAAAGGAACTAGTTAATAGACCAGAGTTGCATCAGGATGAAACAACCAATAGATTTCCAAAAGCTTGTTATACATTAGACAAAGATAGTAAGCAAGCTTTATGCAATTGGTTGAAAGAAATCAAATTTTCAGATGGGTATGCCTCAAATATGGCTCGATGCGTGGATATGAATAGATTAAAGATGTTCAGAATGAAAAGTCATGACTGTCATGCATTCATGCAAGACTTATTCCAGTAGCTTTCCATGACTTACTTCCTTAACATGTTGGCAAGCACTCACTCAAATGAGTCTATTTTTTAGAGATTTGATAGTGAGATGTATTATGATGGATGATATGCTTCGGCTAGAAACAAGCATTCCTCTTATATTATGTAAGTTGGAGTACATATTTCCATCTAATTTTTTTTTATTCAATGAAACATCTACCAATACATTTACCATACGAGGCACAAATAACAGGTCCTGTGCAGTACAAATGGATGTATCCATTCGAATGGTTTTTGACAAAATTAAAAAATAATGTTCGTAACAAAGCAAGAGTTGAGGGGTCAATATGTAATGCTTATCTGGTTGAAGAAACATCTTCTTTCTGCTCATATTATTTTGCTGATAGTGTGCAAACAAGACATCGCGAATGCCCTAGAAATTCTGATGATGCTTATCAGCCGATAGACCCATCGATGCTTTCTATTTTCAAATTTCCTGGTAAGTTAATGGGTGCATCACTTTCTAGATGGTTAACCGAAGATGAATACCATGCTGTAAGAACATACATACTATTAAATTGTGAAGAGGTCAAACCATACATAAAGTAAGTTAACTTTTCTAATTAAACATTTATTCATTCTTAAATATCTTTCTCGATACCCCAATATTTATATAATTACCTTCTTTCCTAGCTTGTACGAACAACAACTATATATACAAAATCCATCAATTGGTGCAAGTGAGACAGCTGCAAAGTTAGAGATCAAATTTGTACTATGGTTTCAAATATATGTAAGTTAGAAAATTTGTGAAATTTTTTACTTCATATCTATTAAGAAGTGTCCTAATTTATATGTTAACTAATTTTATAGGTGAAAGGTCGTAGAATATCAAATGTGCAAGATGATAGGATAATGAATATTGCATCAGGACCCCTCCGTAAAGCAACGGTGTACTCTGGTTACTATGTTAATGGTCATAAATTTCACGTGGTACAAAGAGATTTACAGAGATTAACTTATAATTCTGGTGTTTGCGTCAAAGGATCTATAGACAACAATAATACTGAGTTTGATTACTATGGTAGACTTGAAGAAATCATAGAGATTAAATATCCTGCATTACCAATAAAGAGGTGTGTGTTGTTCAAGTGTTCATGGTATGATCCGACCCCAAGAATAGGTACTAGAATACATCCAAATTATAATTTAGTTGAGGTTAATGCAAACAAAAGATTCAACAAGTTTGAGCCTTTTATTTTTGGGATACAAGCAAGTCAAGTTTTCTATCTTGAATACCCTACAAAGAGAAGAAGAGCTAGTGAATGGTTGTCTGTTTGTCGAATCAAGTCTCGCTCAACCATAGAGATACCAAACACATCCACTCCTCAAAATCATGATGCATGTCAGAATGATGAAGTGGAGAGGCATTTAGTTGATTTACAACTGCAATCTACTTCTCAATTACTTGTAGATGTTAATGTCACTTACAAAGATATAGATGATGGAGAGATGTCCAACAGTGAGGATGAAGTTGAACTAAGCTCATCTAGCGATGAGGACATAGAAACTGTACAGAGTTGATTAGTCAGATGTTAATGATGATTAAGTATTAACATTATTATTCATCAAGTAAGTTATGCTTCCATATTAATTTGTATTTATATTATCATGTTTTCATCACCTTATTATGATGTGTTGCAATGTTATTTTATAGATATCATTATGGCAGAGCAGTAGCCTGTAGCACCACGTGGCTACAAGGTCCTCAGAGTCGTCGGGGACTCGTACGTATTTTTTCTTATTAATAATTCAAGTTCATATATAATTGATTTCTCTTAACTTAATATTATTTCGTGCAGGTTCACTCTTGATGGCCACCGAGTTGCCACATATATCACTGGAAAATTCAAAGAATGAGTTAGCGTGTCTGGTACTACATGGAGGCATGTAGACCAGGAGATGAAGCTATTTTATTATAATAAATTTGTGGTAAGTAAATTTAATATATTTGGTATTCTAGTTAATATAGTTATCACTTAAATTAAATGTTGAACTTATAATTGCAGAAAAGATATACATGGGAGGACGGGCATGAAGAAGAATTTAAAGCTACATGGAATACATACTGTGTTAAATTATACAGAGATCATATGTATTACATGAGAAAGAAGGGCACTAGACCTGCGTATGTTTCTAAGGTGATATGGAGTGCATGGATAGCCACCTGGGTTGCAGAAAGGTGGCAAGCAAATAATGAAAAGACAAAAGTAAATAGAAATACAGAACCAGGTGGCCCGAGCACCGGAACCACTCGGCATACGTTAGGATCCAGATCTATTGTTGAGCATTCCATGGATCTGGTGAGTAAAATTTAAAGTTATACATTATAAGAAATTAAGTATTTATTACCAAACTTGTATAATTTTATCCAAAATTATTTTGTATGTTGGAACGTGAGCTTGCCCGACAACCCACATGTATGGAGGTCTTTCTCAAGACCCACAAGAAGAAGGATGAGTCATTTGTTGATTCTCGATCTCAGACTCTACATGTAAGATTATTAACTTTATTATATTTGTTCATTTATATCTTAATTAGTATTTAGTAATACTGATTAAATTGGATATTATATTTTTGTATACAGCAACAAATGACAGAAAGGGTGGCTCATGCATCTCAGCCATCAGCAGTGGGAGGAGAGTCACAGTCTCTATTCACCGACGCTCTAAATGAGATTTATTATGATGTTGTCGGTGGAAGGACAAAAAACTCTACCCTCTACAGCCTTGGCTCTCAAGCCAAAGTTGCATTTGATTGTTTGAGAAATCCGGCGGGTCGTGCTAGTTCCTCTTCTTCTAGTGAAATGTAGTTTTTAAGACGTGAAAATCAAGAACTGCACACTCAATTGAAATCAATAGATCAGAGGATGGCCGATATGGATCAGTGGAGAGCTGATGAAGAGAAGAGGAGAGCCGAATGTGACAAGAGTAATGAAGCTCTGATGGCCCATATGCGAGAAATCGTGGCTAATTTCACCCAAACATCACATGATTTTGAGTCACAGGAGACTCAAGATCCATCAGACGATGATGATTAGTATTTTCTGAGGTATGTTCAATTATACTCTAGTTTTTTATTTATCATATATAGACCGTGGTAATATATTTATTCTGTTTTAATGTTATAATATGCTCATTTAATTTCTAAATATTTTATTAATATATGTTTCATGAGTTACGTTCGGTTCTATTTACATATTGGCTCTTCATATCATTATATGCTCATTTTTTGTTCAGGTATCATTTTATTATAAATAAAATTCATTATACATATATGCAAAAATATTTATTTATACATCAACATAATCATTTGATATTTGTTTTTTTTTACAGGATTTCCATTTCCAACATTATCTTCTATTCTTGTATTATTTTGAGTACTTTGCACTATGGTATGTATTCTGTAAACTTGGATTTATATATGACTATTTGTATTTATATTTTGCAGAATTATTTAGTTTAATTTGTTTTAGATGATTTTGATTGTTTCTAATAGTATAAATGTTAGTTTATTATATGTTTGTATCAAGAAGTATGAATGAATTATTAGGATGTTGTGATTGTTTAAGTGTGGATTGTGTAAATGTGATTGTTATATATATGATGTATGTGTGGATTATATGTTTGTATGAAGAATTATGAATGAATTGTTAGAATGTTATATGATTGTTTAAGTATGGATTGTCTAAATGTGATTGTTTATATATGATTCTTATATACATGATGTATGTGTGGATTGTATGTAATGGATTATAATGTTATCGTCTGTGATGGTTTGGATATTTGAAAATTGTACATATGACACTGTTCCGGCATTTCCACCGATAGAATTATGGTCCGGCAGTATAATATTACCGACGGAATTTGCTATTTCCGTCGATAAGTCCGTTCTCGACAGATCGGTTACTGACGACTATAATTCCGTCAGTAATCAGTCGGTAAAGTCATATACCGATGGAATTGCGACGGATACTTCCGTCGGTAAAACTGTATTTTTTTTTTTTTTTTGTAGTATATAATAGTCCATCAATTGCTTCTGATTAATTCATCATTAACCTATTAATTAGAATTAGTATAAATTACTCATTCAGTTATTAAACCAATTAATTCATTAATTAATCCACTATCAACCCTTAAATATATTCTTAAACTAATTATCTGATTAATTGCAATACAAGGTTAATTTAATTATCTGATTGCGGTGAGGCCACTGGTCGGCAACGACGAAAACAAAGGGAAGAGAGCCCACGCGAATGAGTATGGACGGCTGTGACGCGAGCACACGAGGACAATAGGGACGTCCGACGTCTGCTCGCGGTGGCTTGCAGAGATTTCTAGCGTCTCCAGCAGAGGCGATGGCCGGCGCGGTGACCGAACAATAGGACGGTGCATCCCTGCTATTATCGTGATCAAAGAGTTGCGCACAGGAACTGCTATGGGCAGGACAGCGGCCAACGAAGGTGTGCCACAGCGTCATCATCATCGCACGGCGCCGCAGCGTCGGATCGCGCAACAGAACAGCAGCGGAGACTGGTGAAGCGACGGGCAGCCGCCGGTGTTCACGATGCGGCAGGGCTGCTCTTGGTGGCAGTCGAAATCGACGACGGTGGATGCGCTGTCGAATGTGTCGAGGGAGCGGAGGAGAGGGAGGGGCGTCGGGGCGGCAGCGACGCACAGCGCCGGCGGAGAGATCGCTAGACCTCGCTGTCGCGCGTTCGCGAGAAGCTGCGACGATGATGAATAATAAATCACAGCTTAGGTTTTATTTTAAAAGATTTAAATGATTTTAAGAAATCACAACTTTTCTATCCCGTTTATCCGGTAAAATCTCAAACAACTCATTAAAATCGGGAAGATTTTTAGAAAAATCTATAATTTCATATAAACATATTTTCTTATTAATTATCACTTATTTTGAATTTATTTTCCTTAATAAATTCATTTAGTTCTAATTTTAGTCGTTTAAAACCAATGTCCTAATTAGTTATATATTATAATGTTTGAGTTATATTACATTTGCATCAATTCATTCCAATCATAATAATGTTTGAGTTATATTATATTTAAGCACTTGACACTTGGATTGTATTGTATTTTGGAGATTTTCTATTTTCCGTTCACTTATGTTTATGTATTGTATTATATGCTATATTTTGAAGATTTTGGATTGTTTTATATTGTGATCTTGTTGTATGTTGTGAGTATATTGTGTGGATTGTGATATATGTATGAATTATGTTTGTGATGTCATCGCTTGTGATGGCTTGTATTTATATTAAAATAATATATGGGAAATGAGTAAAATTAGAGCAGGTTTTTAATTTTTTTCCAATTTTTTACCGACGGGATTATGGTTTCTGTCGATAAAGTATCGATAGCACAGTAAATTTTGCGATATATTTCCGACGGAAACCCAGATTCCGTCGGGAATTACCGACGGAATTCTATTTTTCGTCGAGAATTACCAATGGAAACCCAGATTCCGTCGGGAATATTCCAACTGAATAAATTCCAGTTGGGAATTTCCGTTATCTATCGTTTACTTTTTTATCAACGAGACAAGTTTTCAGTCGTTAAATTTACCGATGTAAACTGTAATTTCGTCGGTACTTACCGACGGAATTGTATTTCTGTCGATAAATTGCATTGCCGACCAAATGACTCCCGATACCATAAATTCGGTAGGTATTCCGTCGGTAATCTCAAATATCGACGGAATATTCAGTCGTTATTAATAATTATTTTTGTAGTGTCAGGTATATTACATTCTTCCCTACTAATAAAAATTTAGTCCCTAAATTTAATTCTCAAATTGTAATTGCTAACGTATTCTTTTCTAAAGATAATAACTAAGCAATATATCCCTATACTAGTCCATTATAGTATCTTAAAAAAAATCTATAACGATCTGAGATCCCTTAAACACTGCATGATCTACATCTAAAGTAAATAATCAATTTTCTGCGGATTATGAACTTATCATGCTTCCGCAACTCCCATATTGCTATCTAGCTAACCGTAGTGGGTACAATTCACTAAGTATGAATGATCTTTTAGCTACTTTCGATGTCCATTTCTACAACTAAGGACTCACAATTATATATATATATATATATCTAATTATCTTAAACGAGCTTGAACTAAACTCGTTTAATTTTTAAATGAGGTTTTTTTCAAGCAGAACTCGAACTATTTAATTTTATTACAAGCTAAACTCGAGCTTAAGAACTACATCTCGAATCGAACTCAAGCCAAGCTTGAAATTAGGGATGACGAACTAAGCCCGAGCTCGAGCTTCTTACTGTTCAGGTCAGCTTGGCTCTTTTACAGCCCTAGCTCTGTCTATCTATCTATCTATCTGAAATTTTGCACAAAACTGAAGTTCTATACACATGACTCGTTAGAAACTCCACCAAGTGATCCAAAGAATCAATCTAGCGTGCCAGTAGAAAATGGTCAAACTTAGTTAATCGATCAACTATCACTCAATTCTAATCATGCACCCTTCAAAATCTATCGTACTATGTTTCCCTTTCCACTTAGGTACAAAATTTTCTGAAGTAAGCATGCTAGTCTTTGACGCTCGTTGTGGGTACTCACAACGCTTCTGCTGCATCACTCTAATATTCTGCGCTCACTTGTTGACGAGTTGTAAAGTCCACAAAGTCCTTCTTTATACCGTTCCATCAATAGGAGCATTTTACATCTTGATACATACAAGTACCGCTTGGATGAATCGTGAATCATGATCAATTTCCTTCTGCAAATAGGTTTTATTTAATCGGGTATATCTCTGAAACACACAATCTTCCTCAAAATCAGGAAGTCCCATCCTCGTCTTAAAAATCTATCTTTAGTCATGAATCTCATTTGCTATTTCAGAATTTGAGGTGTTTATTACCAACTAGTGCTTCCTTGATACGTGCGACCAAGACGTAACTAAGCAACCATAAACACTCGTAAGTGCTCTAACCTCTCATTTGATAATAGCTTCTAGTTCAATCTTGAATATGTCAAGATGTCATCTATGAATGATAAGAAATCAATCCAAATACTCTAAGGACACCAGACTCATCAAATCGATGAAAGTGGCTACAACATTGGTAAGCCCACACAACATCACCAAGGACTCACAATGCTCGTGCCGTATGAAGAACGTCATCTTCTATACGTCTGCAACCCTTAGTTGATGGTTGCCAAACCTTAATGTGATCTTAGACTGTACATAGTGTCTTTGCATTAGTCAACCAACTCCTCTATCCGTGGCAAGGGGTACTTGCTCTAATAGTCACTATATTATGTTGCTTATAATTGATACTCGTCTGAGCACGCTTCCCTCTCTTTTAACAAAGGATGAGAACTCCTCATGGGAATCATTGGAACATATGTATCCATTGATACAATAGTTTTACTGACTCAGAAGCCAAGCAAATCCTATATCGTACATGTTTAGCTATATGGAAAGGGCAATGATTCCATATTCCACAAGACAGAAGTGATGAATCTTAAATTTGAATCACATTCAATCATTGTTAAGTTAAAACCTACTTATCCACAAAGTTCCATTATCAAGGAAATCAAATGTCAAATTTATCCTCCTGTTATCCCACGACAACTGACCAGATTTATCAAAATCACATACAGGGTAGACTCAACGGTAAGCTCACTAGCACTAAGTTCATAATCTGATCACCAACTACAAATCACTAATTCTATAAATATCACCCACATGCTACTCCACACAACAACTCTTAATAATAAAACCATCAAAATCAAATATCTACTAATGGTCCATCAGAAATCAACATATCACAAAAATCAGTTGATCTCAATTCATCATCAACACCAATCAAGCTTGATAGCTCAATCATGAGGGTATGACTAGCAAGGTACAAGGATAACTCCTAACTTCTTGGCTAGACGCTAATACCTACTATAAAGGTATCACTACAACTCTCATGATCTTACCATAAATGTTCTCCTATAAGAGTCAACAAAAAGGGCCAAACATTCTTATCTAAATATAGACTTCAAGACCTTAGATGAATGAACATGTAGTCAAGATCTTGAGCTACTTGGTGGAAGCAATATTAGCCGAGTTGACTAACCATCGCCTTGAAATCTATTACACTACAGTCATGCAAGTTAGAATATAGGAACTCCTGAAGATGAACTACAGACATAAAGAGAACTATTTCTTGAAAAGTTTTTCAAAATCATCACCAAGTGTCATTCTGCTCCTCAATGATTGTCTTCTATGATCTTCCACCACATGGTGGTCTGGTCCCTGTAAGTAATGAACCACCAGTTTCACCATCTCTACATCATTGCGGGTCATATACTCAAATGTACCTTCGAGGTTATTTAAACATATATGGTCGATCTATGAGTTAGAATCTCCCATAGGATAGCATTAGAGGAATTGACTAATCATCGCCTTATAACATTATGTTTTGATTCCTCCACTTACGGTGAACTATACAAAAGGAACAAGATACATTATCTAGATGTACCTTTTAGGTTATATAACCAGGTACAAGGAGTCCATAGTTAAAATCCCAAGGGAACAAGATACATCAATCCTCAATTGACTGGAATAGTATGGGTATACACGCCTTGTCCATTACTCAATTGGTAGTGGCATAGGCAATATTGTTGTTAGTATTTCTTGAAACTGTGCTTCTTGATCTCGAATAAGTTGTTGACGGATCCTACCCCTACTTTGCAACTCGGTCTCAGTTAGTGCCACAAAAGAATCTACATCCTTTACACCAAGTTCGATCCTAAATATCAACTAGTCACGTCCATAGTCAACTCCGACCACGATTATGAGCACTATTTTCTTTTAGTACTCATAAATATTCCTCTTCTCCCGTCTTGTTCATTCCGACATATGTGGTGATAGTCGTATAATTAGCATTACTATATTACATTATGTTTTAACCTTTATTGATAATTGCAAAAAAAAAAAATATATAGCATGGGTTCACTTGGTTAAAACTCACTCCAAAGCTCTTGACATATTAAAAAAATATATATTATGAAATGACAACATGACAACATAATTCTCTACTTCCATCAAAATTTTCCATAGAACTAATCCCCTTGAATTTGTGCAATTGGCTTCATTCTCTCATAACGATAGTTAAAATATGAGGTGTTATTATATAAAATCTTGGGGTCGAAATTCGACGTGTCCGAACATACCTTTCTGTTGGAGTAATCTACGTACCCTAGGTTTTGATGTTTGGGAAAAAGTTTAAGTTAGGTTTATTGTTGTATTTGATATGCATTGTGAGTGTGCAGGATATAGGTACGACAAGGAAAGTCTAAGGGTGATCTTGGCAGAGGAAAGTTGAAGGATGGGTCTTGGCGGTGTAAGTCCAAGCATGTAGTCTTGGCAACGTAAATCCAAGTGTGACTTGACAATGGATGAAGTCCCGGAGGCACGACCTCTTGGCAAAGGAAGACCCGACAATAATGACAAGGTCGATGGAAGCTTCAAAAGGCAAGACATGAAGGATGGGGAGGCATCCGAGGGACGCAAGGCTGATGGAGGAGGCTAAAATGCTAGGTCTAGGTTGGTCGGGCGAGGATGAGTGCTGAGTGAATGTACTCGGGGGTCAAATCCTAGGATTAGGGTTTACTGTAGCATTACTGTAGTGTTACTATAACATTACTGTAGCAGTACTACAGCAGTCGACTACTGTTTTCATCAGTCGACTGGTGCGGTCGACCGGGCAGTCAATTGAGCGCGAACAGAATGTTTCTGTTCGTTCGATTAGTGTGGAGCAGTCGCCTGATGGAAGTATCAGTCGACTGGTATATAGTCGTTGGGTTGTAACGGTCGAATCTTCACAGAGGGTAGTCGGATGGTTTTGGCAGTCGACTGATAGGCGGGATTTTCCAACTCGTTGCCTATATAACCAAGCATTGGAAGTTTGGTTGAAGTTGACGAAATTAGTGGTGGTTAACCCTAATTAGAGTCTCCAAGTGCCCAAGTGATCTACCGTGCTTGTACGAGGTTGTGACGAGGTTTCTCCACCCACAAGGAGCTACGCGAGCTAGCCGGAAGTTTTCCGAGGAGTCATCCACCGATGGATCGGGATCGTCCACCTTACGGACAGCCGTGGAGTAGGAGTAAGTGATTTCTGAACCACGTTACATAAACGTGTTAGTGATTGTCTTGGTTATTGCCTCTACGTTTAGCTTTCTATTTGTTAGATTTGTTTTGTATTCCCTCTATGCACTAACATTATAAGAAATGATCGAATAATCGATTTGGGTGAGACGCTATTCACCCCCTCCCCTCTCCTCTAGTGGGCGTCAAGGTCCCAACACTTTCTCCATACCATGGCTTGCACTAATGACTACTAATCACCCGTGATTTACCTCCTCCGTGTTGATTTAGAGATAAATTAGTGAGGGCGCTCGAACGAACAAATCATCTTTTACCACGTAAATACATTCTTTTTCCTTTTTTTTTAACTTAATGGTAAAACATCAATGAGATGTCTTTAATCCAACCAAGTTGCATTTTCTTTACCATTGGACTTTATATTTCATTTATCTCCAGAACATTGACACAACAAACCTAGCCCTAAGCTACTCAATCTTTCTTAAATATTCTTGTACAAAGAGGTTTATAGATGTTATGATGCAGTGTCCCATCACTTCTAATTTCTACTGATGTAATTTTATTATTTTTTTAGAAGTACTACGTATTTCTCAAATTCTACACTACCTTCACATAGAATCATTCAACATCACTCCACCTTTAAATTAGTAGCATCAATGTATCTGTGAGGTCCATTTTGAAAACCAACTATGAATGAGGATATGTTCATGAAGGACATGGGAAATTGTCCATCCTTCTATAATCGCCCTTTATCTGGTTGGTGGGTACTCAGAATCAAATATCTTCCTTATGGTCAGATTGATCATTAAAAGCAAGACTTTTTGCTAAGGGATGCATACAAACACAAGGAGTAAACTACTTTGGGATGTTCTCAATGTAGATTGTTTCAACCCACTATGCCATCACAGTTGACAAATCTTTAAGGTGGATATCAAGAAAGCCTTTCCATTTATGAGATAAAGTTCTCGAACCTGGTTTGAAAAGGTCTCCCAGCAAGTTATACAAGTTGGCCTAGTGTAATAAAGTGGACCATTCAATTTTTGTTCAGCAAAAAAACAAAATTCGTGTATCCTCAAATATCGGATGGGAGGTTAGAGCACTTACAGATATCTATGGTTGCTTAGACACTTTTGGTCGCACACATCAAGAGAGAACCAATTAGTGATAAACACCACAAATTCCGAAATGGTAAATGATATTCATGACTAAAGACAGAAGAGATGAGGATGAGATTTCCCGATTTTGAGGGAGAGTGTGTATGTTCCTGAGGCACGTGCAAATAAAGAAAACCTACTCCCGATAATGGATCGATCACGATCTTGCAATTTATCCAGGAAGTACGTGTATGTTTCATGACCTAAGATGCTCTTTTGGTTGGAACATGTGAAGAAGGTCTTTGAGAATCTGGTATTCAAACACTTGGTGTGTCAACAAGTGATAGCAGAATATCAAAGTGGAGCAGTGGAAGCGTAGTGAGCTCATAACCCACAGGGAATATCAGAGATCAGCGGGATTACTTCAAATGATTTAGATACTAGAATGGAAATCAAAGCATACTACAATGGACCTTATTGTGGGGTTACCGAGAACACAGAAAGAACATGATGCAACTTGGATAATCGTTGATGGGCTAACCAAAACTACTCATTTTTTACTGATCTGTAGGACAAACACGTTGGATCGGCTAGCAGACTTGGACTGCAAAGTGATTACCAAACTTTATGGTTTACCTTTAAGTATTATATTGGATAAAGATCTGTGATTCATCTCATGGTTCTGGTAGAGTTTTCAACAAGCCATGAGTACAGAGCTTCGTTTCAGTACAACATTTCATCCATAGAGAGATGGATAGTCTGAGTGCACTAGGGAAGCATTAGAGGATCTACTGAGAGCATGCGTTATGGATTTCGGAGGTAGTTGGAAAGACTATTTACACTTGGTGGAATGTACCCACAATAGTTATCATTCTGCGATTCAAATAACACTTTATGAGGTTTTATATAGTAGAGCATGTCGATCACCTTCCTTATAGGAAATTGGAGAACAATGAATTTTGGATCATAAAGAGTGTCAGTTGTAAAACAAAACAATCTGACTTGCAAGGTCGAATGGCAACATCATAGTGAAGAAGAAGCAACTTGGGAGATTGAAGAAAAGGTTCAAGCACGATATCCTCACTTGTTTACTTAAGGCGCATGTAGTGGCTTCAGTACTTGGACTGAGTGAACATAGTATTGTTTACTGATCACACTTAAGTACGAAATTTAGAAATAAAATTTTTATTAGTAGGGGAAAATATTAAATACGACACTTAAATAGTAATAAAATAATAAGTGTTAATTAAGGAAATTACCTTATAATAATATTTAGAAATTTTTAGAATTTTTTTTAATTTTAAAAGAGTCTTTTTATACTTTATGGGAATAAACGGGATAGAGAAGGAATTATTTTAGATATCCTAATTAAATGAGGAAATGTTTGAATTATAAATTCATTTTATTTCCATTTTCCTAACCCTAGCTCTGCCGACTCATCATTCCCTCACCCTTTCTCCCAATCGCCCCTCTCCCCATTTCGCGATTGTCGCCCTCTTCATCGCCGGCGTCGATCCAACCCCCTGCCACATGAACCATCACCATCGGCCCCTCTCCGACCACAAGCGAGAAGACATGAGACCTCACCCATTATGCATTGCTGCCCGATTCTATCACCATCGCCCAATAGCCACCGCCCATTCCGCTCGCGGGTCACATCAGTCGCTTGCCCTTTTTAGATCGCGTCTCAATCGTAGCAAGCAACCATCAGTTGTCATGAGCAATCATCAGTCGGGCGAGCAGTTACCATCAACACTGATGTTGGCCTCTTTGCCCCTCACAACCGCCATGGCCACGGAATGTTGTCGTGCTTGCTCCCGAGTAGCCATCGCGAGCAGATCCCGACGCTGCCAACTACAGTAGTGGCCAGCTTGTGGCCACACTGCTAGGCTATAGTCACAACTAGCTCCCAATCATCACTGCCACACGTCTCCCATCCTCTTGTCGCAGCCATGCCGACGATTCCCCTAGTTGTCGCCCTCTTCGGCTATGCCGAGTCTAGCCATTGGCCATGCGTCGCCATCAGAGAAGAAGAACATAGGTAACTATTAGATTCATGTTTTGATTAAGCCTAGGTTTAATAATCAGATTAATTGGATGATTAATTAACTTCAGTACTTGGTAATTGAAGTTGATACAAAGTTTATCGGATTAGAATGAGATTAGTTCGGATGTATAGTTACCCGATCTACAGTAGATCTAGGCTTTGATTATGTATTTTGTATTGTAGGACTATGATACGAGACAAGCATTTCGACGAGGAGACCGTTCAGGATGATCTATAGTTTAAGGCAGGTATTTTTTTCCCCTTACTTTCATTAGTCATTGACTTTAGTGCATACTTATTATTTTGATTGGTAGTTGTACTTACCTTGACTCTATTCGGATTTGATTCATGAGTTTGATACTTGTTTGCTTAATCTTTGAGTTGATCGGTTTATATCCATGCAGTCTTATTTTGTTTTCATATCTTGTAGTGTACACATGTGTTTGGTGTGTACAATAGGAAGATGCTTATGTTATGTAATGCATATCATGTAGTGTACACACGTG
The DNA here is from genome assembly GCF_018446385.1 of Zingiber officinale. NCBI lineage: Eukaryota > Viridiplantae > Streptophyta > Magnoliopsida > Zingiberales > Zingiberaceae > Zingiber > Zingiber officinale. The sequence continues at coordinate 23,781,474 of NC_055988.1, forward strand.
TCTGGTATATACCATAGGAAGATGCTTATAATTTGTTAGGCATATATCATGTAGTGTACACGCATGTGCGGTGTATAATAAAATGATTGTTAATATGGTCGTGCTTATTTTGTTAGTAGTACACACGCGAGTGGCGTGTGCTGATGATAGTTTATCATGCTAGATGTGATTGGATACTACTGCATAGAGTTCGTATACTCCATGTGGTTGGTTACCATTTATGTAGCATTACACTATTTATTTTCCTGTCGACCATATCTCCCATTTATGATAGAGAAGTCATATGTTTATTGCTTATGATGGTGATATGTTTGCTACACTGTCATTTTGGGTTGTTATACCTTGGGATGCCCATGGGTATCTGTGGTAGAGCATTCTTCAACATCACATAGCTAGATAGCCACATCCTGTCTAGCTATGAGTATCTGCGATAGAGCATTCTCCCGCAGACAAGGATTTTGACATTTCGAACTACCCATGGGTATCCGTGGTAAAGTGTTCTCTCGCAATTTATAGTTATATAACTAGGTGTCTTGGTCTTTTGTTTTCCTTATGATGGAGCATTGCTCTCACATATGATGTTATATTACTGTTATTTGTACTATCACATGCTTAGGCTAAGTAGTACTCATGTTTATCATTTCCTAGCACCTTTGCTCTCCTTATGTTGATATATAGTAGATGCACTCATAAGATATCTTTAGATGATGAGTATTTTCCTTGAGATTGTATACCTTTTCTCTCCTTATGTTTAGATCATGCACTATCTTTTATTACCCGCTGAGTTATTTGGACTCACTACTCTATTGTATTTTCTTTCTTCATATAGCAGGTAAATGATATATATATATAGTCGCTTGGAGGATCTTGCCTATCAATCCCACGTCGCATCAAGAATTTTTTGTTTCCACTATTACTTTTACTTGTATTTTGGTTTTTCAAACATGTTCATGTAAAAATTAACTTGAGTGCAGATTTTGTCTTGTGTTGGTCTTTTGTTTGGTTATGATACTTGTGTTAAGCCATGTCGGCACGGAGTCTAGCTTGTTTTATGTGTGTATGTTTGCGTGGTTTGTGTTATATCTGTCGTGTGGGATGTCTTACCTTTGCCCTTGTCTTTGTCATCATCTTTGTCTTCGTCAATCGAGGTTCATTGTAGTCAGACACCATCAGAACGTTACTGAGGAGAATGAGAGCATTGTCGTGGGTCTTGCCTAGCATCCGACTTCTGTCCGTCATTCTGTTGATGATGGCAAGGTCCAGTAGATCTTTTGGATGGTTGATTATGCCTCACCCTTCTTTGATTGGCCACCAATCGTAGTTCTCGGGCATACTATTGACATTCTCTGGTAGAATGAGTAATCGACTGATGAAAATCATAGTAAGATTTCACCATGGGCTCTTGACTTGCCTCTCTAGTCAGGTTATTTTCTATCGTTTGTATAATTTTTTCTCCCTTGCGATTCATGAAATCTTGATTCCATAAGGAAGGAAGAGGCGCATTTCGATCTATATAGTGGTCGTTAAGGTTTGGGCCAGTACCTCTTTCCTTTTGACAAATTGAGTTTCTTCTCCATGGACATATTTAATAGCCCGTGCTTATAACCCGTCGAAGTCAGACGAGGGTTGTTTCACCAAAGATCTAAAGAAATCCTTGTCAGTTAAGCTATGAGAAAATGCATTAACCTACACTTCTGGAGTGACCAAGGGTGCATTTATGACCACTCAGTTGAACCTTTGCAAATAGTCTTTTAAGGACTCTCTGGGTTTTTATCTTAGGACGAACATATCATGAGGAGGCTTCTGATACCTTCGGCTGGTAGCAAAGCACCTCATGAACATTGTCTTAAAGTCCTCGAAAGACTGTATGGAGGATGTTGAAAGGCGATTGAACTACTTCTACGCTGAGCCTGACAGTGTTGTTAGAAAAAACTCGATATTTGACCCCATCTGTGTATCGATGTAATAAGGTGGCATTTTCGAATTTGCAAAGATGGTCCTTGGGATTCGTTGTGAATTATATTCTCCAATTTGTGGAGCTTGAAAATGTCTTGGTAATTCATCCCTAAGGACTCCCGATGAGAAGGGGGGCCTTTAGAGTTGGGTACGTTACTCAACATGCACTCATTTTCTTTTGGGGGACTCCAACTGGGGATTTCCTCTGAAGACCCTAAAGATTCTTCTACCATAGCAGAAATATCGATCAGGGCCTGAAACACATCCTTAGGGGTTTCGCCTGGTCCATTCAATCTTTGCTGCAATGTCGGTGTCACCTCAACGGGTTGAGATGGTTGCTCATTTGGGGAGATAAGCCCCGAGAATGTCGACGATCAGGGTTGTCCTTGTAACACCACTTGCACAATAGCCGCCACAAATTTGTTGAATTTTTTCATTGTCATGGTAATAACATTTGACTTGTCATTAGTTCCTGTGCTGGACTGTTCGGTGTCATCCATCTTAATGTGTCTCAGTCAAGTTCTTAACTTAGAGTTTCCCACAGATGATACCAATTTGATCCTGCTTGAGAACGGAGACGTATGACTTGTTGGTATGGTGCTGCTGGCCAGTTAGGAGGGTGGCAGACTTATGTCATGCAAGGAAGAATACTCAAAGAGAACGAATTAGAATGACAACCAGAGAAGTCCCCGGCGAGGCCACTCCAACGCTCAAGTCAGCCTTTGGGGGTACAAGGTAGTTTTGGAAATTAGGATTTGGAATGTTTTATTCATGAGAGTCGACTACCTTTTATAGGATCAGAACTCTCCTTCACGTTCTTCCCATACCTTCTCGTTTCCTGCTATCATGGCCACGTTTCTCGAAATAAATGATCATTACAATCTATTTATGTCAGGGTAAATAGCTGTGTTTTCTACCTTTCTCGTTAAACGGTTGCATTAAAAGAACAACGGCTCATTGCTTTAATTCCTAACTGCTGGGATTGTTTCAGCTTAGTTTGAGGAAACAGAAAACGTGAACCACCAGGAGTCAAGAGTCGGGGAGTAGTTGGAGCCGGGAGTCGGAAGTAATGGGAGCTAAGAGTTGTGGAGAAGCTGGGAGCCGAGAATTAGAAGTTGGCCCTCGTTAACCACGTCTGTCATCCTAGCTCAATTATTGACCCTCTTAGCCACGTGACCCTTAGAAAATACCCCTGCATCAGTGGGTTTAGAGCATACACCAAGTAAACTCAGAATCATGAGACATTTTGAAGACAATTGAATAATGCACTCAAGAAACATGAGTAAACTTTTTCAGGATCGATCTCGCAATTACCATTACATCAAACGACTGTTAGTGATCCAGAAGCATTTGGATACTTGTAAAACACAACAGATGAATAAATTACTTGTTCTTGCCATAAGAAGATCACTTACACATCATCAGAAATAAATAAGTTTAGTTAGTAGAAATTAAGACGACTTCAGAACATGCATTTTCTTTGCAAACTAGGATGAAAATTTGAACTTGCAAATCATGAGACATGATCATCCTGATTTGTACAGATCTTAAAACACAAATTTATAACAGTTCTTTTAGTACTAAGGTTTCATGGTTACATGTAACTGAGTGTTACAGTTCTGTATAATCAAGTGTTATAACTTTTTCCATCAGGTGCCACATTACATGATAATCAAATCTTATGATTCAATGCTATTAGATGATGTTATGATTCATTACTTATTGTTTCACCAACAATGAACAAGTATCATGATTTATTTTCAGGTGCCATAATTTAAAGGATTTTAACCTAATATGCTTCAAGACCTGTAATTACATGATTGATTTCCATCAAATACTGCTAGATTTTATTAGCAAAGTTGATTTTTAAATATAGGACTTTCCTATTAATATTCTGCTTTTGCAGGTGGATTATTGGTTTAATATCCTTGATTAAAAGATTGTTACTCTATAATGTCTTTGATTAGAAGGATTCCATCAGCATCCACCATCCACCATTTGTCCGCTTGAAATCTTTTGGATAGACCAAACATAAGAAACACAATACTAATCCTCACCAAACCCAATCTGCTGTTGTTACCCACAACCACCTTCTCTACGCAAGCAAACCAACCAATTCTTCACCCAAATAAAAATTTTAAAAAAAAAACAAAGTAAGAAGATATAGATGTTTTTCAAGAACCAAGAGGCCAGGGAAGAACAAATCTGTGAAATTTACAGGAAAAGGAATGCCAATTTGACAGAAAAAGATGATCTTTAGGAAATATTTTCTGTATCCAAAGAAACCAAATTAAATTGGTAAAAACAAAAGTTTATTTCTAGATTCCAGATGGTCTATACAACTTTACAAGAGATAAATTATGAAAGTAGCAATTACTGCTAAAACTGAAGAAGATTTAGAAGCAAAATGATTTTTTTTTTTCTTTGTTCCTTTTGTTTTTTCAATAGAATACCTCCAGTTTTAGCAGCTTCCCTGCGATTTGAGCTCCTCTAGCTTCAATTTGATGTACTCATGAACAAGATCCAGCCTCTTCAGGTAAACTTCCAGCTCCAGGATTTGTTGATGCTTCCATCTATCGCCCGCAAGGGCCGGCGCCGGCGCTGCCGCTGCCCTTGAGTTCAGTGGCTTAGGGTTTAAGGGAGGGGAGTTGGATACTGTTATGCCAATACCTGTGGTGCAAAGTATCTCGTTGAATAACGGCGAGAAGCAACTCCTCAAGGTCTGCTCAACCATGTCGGAATTCGGCATGCTGGGCCGAACCACCTCGGAGGCGGCGGCCTCCTCGACAATCTCCGCCGTCACCGCCGCAGCCGCCGCCGCCACCGTTTCTTTTCCCTTCTTCAGGCGGCCTCGAGGTCTAGGTTCAAAGTCAGGATCCGAGTCCAAAGATCCATCTTTTAGGGCATCTCCGCGTTCAAGATCGCCGCTTTTCGCGTCGCGGCCGCGCTTGAAGACAGGGTTCCAGATCTTGCGCGCGATCTCGAAAGCTACCTCCTCGTGGGGGCTCCGGAAGGCGAATCCCTTGTCGGCGGCCATCCGCCCGGCCGTGCTGCGGAACTTCTTCTTCAGCCGGCGGAGCTTCTCCACCAGCTGGCTCCGGCTGAAATCGCAGCGGAGGCGGCCGCGGATCTCTTCGTAGAAGGGACCCGTGTCGTGCTGGTAGTCCGCCCGCGCCGTTCCCCTCCGAGACGTGAACTCCCAGAACCCTTGCAGCACGGCGATCTCGTCCGCGTCCGTCCACAGCTTCTGAAACCCCCGCCGCGTCGATTCCTCGCCTCCTGCAACGGAAACCATCAGAGAACGCTCAGGAGAGGCCTCCTTTCGCAGATTGGATCCCTCCGGCGCCTCTCCGGCAGCGCGCCCTTTGTCGCCTTCGGCGGAGGAAGCCATGGCTGGTGGCCGAGTCAGGACTCGGTCCAAGGGAGGCGTGATGGATCGGGATCGGGTTACGACTCGACTCGCCTGGGCTCGATTTATTTAGCCTAATCGGTGGCCCAAGTGGAGACGGCTCGGTTTAGGTAGACGTATTAGTCAAACGGATATCCGTTGACCTCATTAAAGCACGTAACGGAAGAAGAAGAAAAATGAAGGGTGTGGATTTCACGCAGATGCCACTTGTGTAATCTTAATCGCTCGTCTGCCCTGGCCTCGACTAAGCCAATATATTTGGCTGGTTCGGTAGGTTTTGACCAGGGCAATTCAATCCATCAAAAATGTAATCATAACATAAAATAAAATTAATTTAATTTAATTTAATTAAAAAAATATACATTTGTTACATTAACGACCTCCTATTCCGAGGGACGGATCCTCTAGTCTGTAAAGGCTGGACCATGAATTAGTCTAGCCTTTGTATTGGTGGAGGGCAATGGCCCCCCACCTGTTAACAGGTGGGGACTATTGTCTTCCACCAATCCCCTTGTCCCGGTCCAAGAGTGGACCATGACAAGGGGACCAGAAGATCTGTATGGAAGGAGATACATATAGGTACACAGATATCAGGTATATGGTCGGATAAATCTCAGGTCATCAATTCTTGAGACTCGATTCTTGGTCATTACGCAAGAGATGTCATGTGTCTACCGTCTACGCTACGCCCTGGGAGCAATTTAATTAAAAAATATATATTTGTTACATTAACGACCCCTAGTATCGGTCTCACGGATATGGAGGGAGGTACATGCAAGTACACAGGCGTCAGGTGCATGGTGGGATAAATTTTAGGTTGTCAGTTCCTGAGAATCAACCCCTATCCATTACACCAGAGATGTCATACATCCACCATCTGTGCTACACCCTAAGGGCGACAATTTAATTAAATGTAGATCTTCTACATTAACGACTCCGTAATATCGATCCTATGAATATAGAGGAGGGTACATGAAAATATACAAGTATAAGACGTATGATAGGATAAATTTCAAATCGTTAATTCTGAAAAGAAAAATGATATGCACAAGAAAAAAAACTCAATGAAAACCTCAAGGATAGACACATAAAATGATGATGTCCACAAAAAGTGAAATGGTGGGCCATGATTTTATGTATCTATTCTTGAAATTTTTATTGAGATTTTTTCCTTGTGCATATCATTGTTCTTCTGAAAAATCAACTAATTACTGTGCTATACATGGGACAGTGGCAATTAATTAAAACTATTACGGGAATTGACAGCATGCGGATTTGGAAAATTTTTTAATCATGCACCCTACTTTAAGGAGTAAAGGGTGATATTCTAGCAACATTTTTAAACAATGTAATTCAAAAATAATTTCATTATTTTGAATGCACATGACCTAATCAGGTCTCTCATCCTCTCTCTCTTAGTTACGTGACATTGAGCTTTGTGTGCTCATATCTTATAAACATAATGTCATTATGAACCAAATCTGAAATAAATAATAACCGACATCATTGTTGCAATCTCAGAATATCACAGGATAAATGAGTTTGATCAAAATCTATTGATCTAGATAGATCCGATTAGATCCATTTCAATTTTTGAGTTTTTGACACGGTAAGAAGTCCAACGATACTCTTCATTGTTTATTTCTCTCTCCGGAGCTGCTACAATGTTATGTCAACTTTCAACTAGAACGTAATTCTAATCTTCGAAAATTTGACCCACGTTAGGCTTGAATCAGACAAGGTCTGTGGTAGTACTAATTCAGATCCTTCGACCCTGATTTGACTCGAATCATACCCAATGTAGGCTTAATTTTTTGGAGACCCGGACCATATTCTAATTGAAAGTTAGTATAACATTGCAATACCTCTGAAGATATCGAAATAAGGAATGGAGAGCATTGTTAGACTTCTTACAGTCCTAGAAATTCATAAGATCTAAAATGAGTTCAATCGGACCTATATAGGTCAATCAATAGATTTTGACCGAAATTTACTAATTGATCTAGACATATCCGATTAGACACATTTCTAAAATAGTCATATGGATTTAGACAACCATATGAATTTCTAAAACTACAAAGAAATTTAAAGATGACTCATTACTTATTTCAAATCTCATTCATAATAACGTTATGTTTATAATAATATGAAAAGGTACGGTAAACACGGAGCCTAATGTCATAGAAGAGAGAGTAAGAAAAAAAATATGGAACCGTCATATCAGCGGCCCCCCTAGTGTCAGTCCCACGGATATAGAAGGAGGTAAATGCAGGTATACAGGTGGAAAGTGTATAGCGGAGACGTTAACCACAGACAGTGACACCCCGGGGATCGACTCCTGGACCTTTCAACTATAGAATCATACACTCTCTATCTGTGCTACGCCCTGGGGACTGAAGAGAGAGTAAGAGACATAATGAGATGTTGACATGAGCGATAAAAATAATGGGTCATCCAAATTAATACTATCTTTGGTAATTCTTAAAGTACAGTGTCTGATTTAAGAAATTATGAAATGTATATTCTCGAAATTATTATGTATAAATATTATTATATTAAATTATTATTTTTAATTATCAAAATTACTCTAATTTGAGTTATAGCAATTCTTTTTAATTTTTATTATTATTAAAAGACCATTCTTTATTAAATATATATATATATATTATAAAAATATCAGAAGAAGAGGATCTCGTCTATCTTCTAAAGTAAACTATTATAAAATAGAGTTAAATTATTTTAACTTAATTTAAATTATTATACATATAATATTATTATATTAATTTTTAAAAAAATCAAAATTATTTTAATTTGATTTAAATCGCTCTAATATTATTATAATATTTTTTTAAAAAAAAAGTTAACTATATATTGAGATAAATAAAATCTAAAGAGTACGAATCGTATTTGACTTATTCTGTAAATTGACCAAAGTTATTATAACATAAACTTGCTTAAAATTATTACATCAAAGATTAAAATATGCTATAGAAGTTTAGTCAAAAGTATTGGAATAAAAAAATTAAAATGTAAATTATAATAGGGTGTTTTTTTTTTCAATATGGCCATATGGGTTGCCTAACAAAAAATTTTTAAAAAAAATGAACTTCTGATTTTTACCTTTGGTAATTTATATCCCATTTTGGAGGACTAATTATAAACACAAATTTTTTATATTTTATTTTAAATTTAGTATATCAATTTAATATATTATATTGAAAATAAAAAAATAAATTTATAGGCCACAGCCCAGTTGGCCTGCTGTGTGTGGCCAATTGCAGATGAAGATTCCATGTATGAGAACCTCAGGACAAATTCTCACAATTTGAAACATTCTTGATGGGCAAAGGTTTACAATGGTTATTGGTTTTCACCACGAGGTTACTAAATGAAAAACTTTGATAATGAAAAATCTAGTGTATTATTCTAGTAAATGTCTCTGACAAAATCCCCAAGTAAGAGTGACACATGAACTTGAGCGGGCAAGCGAAAAGCAGAACAATGGATGATGAAGTTGGTCATGCAGCGGCCGTGATGCAATCAATAGCTTGTTTGCAAATTCCAGTCATCGTTGCTTCTGGACCGTAAACCTGCGACCAAGAATCAACTCTCTTTAGATCACCATTCAAACGTTTTTGTGTAGCGTGATCTAATCAACTTACCTCAAGCGGAATCCCAAGCTCCTCGCCCAGTTTCCTCATTTTCGCCAGACCAGTCTGATAATTTGGACCACCTCTTCGAACAAAAATGTTCATCCTTGCAGCCTTTAGTTTTGATTCCTGGGATCCACATAAAAAAAGAGGGGGAAATTAAAAAGATTGAGAAGAAAAGATAATGTAATTTTAAGAACCCACCTTCTCCTTCAGGGCCCGGATAATGCCATTGAATGTAGCAGCGACATCAGTGAAGTTTGCTATACCCCCTCCAATGAGAAGTGCTCTCTTGCGACCGTCTGGGTTTGCAGTTGCACACTGTCAGCAAAAGATAAAAAAGGAGACAATCTCAATGTTAAGGATGCAGATGAGGATATATATTCCAGATATTGATAGTGAATTCATACATCAAGGACAACTCGAGCATACTGAAGGACCTCATCTTCATTTGGAGCACCACTGTACTCCGCGTAGTTACCGAGTTCAGATGCATAACCCAAATCTCCAACCTGATCAACCATTAAGTCAGATTTGAGGGCAATGCTTATTGTTCATACGGCTAGAGCAGATATATAAGCAATTTTAGTACCATGTAAATTCAGTTGAGATTTATAAAAGCATTGCAAAAGTTTTGCAGGAAATGATTTGGTGAAAGAGCTAACCGTATCAGCATAAATGACGCTAGCACCACCACCAGCCACCATCGTCCAAATACGTCCTTGGGAATTTAACACAGTGAACTTCAAGGAAGCACTGGTCTGTAACAATGTAGATTAAAATGGTAAGTATACCTATAAAGCAGGTGATAAAAACATGATATTACAGAAAAAAAAAGGGATCTGGAAACAGATACGACTACTTTATGTTAACATAAAATTGAACTAGACAAGCAGACTGATCAGCTAGGATCAAGGAAGTAAGCAAGTTAAATGAACGAGTAAATCTATTTGAGTATTGTCATGTTTAATTGAGATCAAAAGTAGAAACATTTTCCTGTGTTATATTGAAACCCCAATTCAAGTTAGACTTTGAGTCAAAAAGAACCTTTCAGGCAACTATATTAATGGCTCGTTACCAATTCAGCAAAATTTCGTATGCTCCTATTGATGATGAAATTCTCTAAAAACTCAACTTTCAAATGCAAAAATTTATAATGGTAGCAATGGCTTGCATAAACATTTGGAATACATGTTATATTTAAAATTTGCACACTCACTATGAGTAATAAAATACTCAGAATCGTTGCATAGCAAACGGATTATGAGTTATCGGAGTTCATAGTTATGGGTCACAAATATTTGGTTGTTGGATTCAAGGATTAAAACATGGTTTCGTATTAGAGTTTCTGTCTAGGACCAGAATGATACGATTTTGGTACCATATCGTGCCAATATGATTTCAATATTTTTAAAATATAAAAAATAATATATATATAAACAATATATATATAATGCTTTGATTAAACATGTTTACCTTATCCTATTATAGCTAGGAATTAATTGAAATTATTAACCTAAGTTTTTTTTTTCTAAATTATTGCACCCCGTGCCCACACACATCCCTCACTGCAATCCACATAGGCCTCGCCGTGACCTGCGGAGGCCTCGCCGCGAATCACGGAGGCCCCATAGTCGCAGAGGCCTCATTGCGAACCGCGGAGGTCTCGTCACGACCCACGGAGGCTGCAGAGGCCTCACTACGACCCATGGAGGTCGTGAAGGCTTCGCCGTGACTCGTGGAGATCGCAAAGGCCTCACCACGTCCCGCGGAGGTCCCCTTCGTGGTGCTGGTGTTGGGCGGCAGAGGAATGGTAAATTTCGTCCATTTCGTGAATGAAACTTTAAACCATGGATTAAAATATGGTTCATGACAGAGTTTCAATCTTAGATCAAGATGGTACAATTTCTCTCTACAACTTCAATGTGTGCAAAGATAAACTTATAAGTTTTATTTCTATAATCTTCTTCTACTTAGATTGTTTACCTCCAAATATAAGCTCAGAAAGTTAGTCAAATTAAATTTCTGAAGCAACTTACATAAATATAGCATGGGTTTCAAATGATTAATTACTTGCCAATATCAAAATGAGTGACATGTATCCATGACAACATTGATTTTTGTAGCATTCTAGTGAGATCATATTCATAATTTTCGAAATCCATATTAAGTAATACTCCTTATCTAATATTGGAACAAGTTTTTCTAAATGTCCTCAAATATGACTCAATTAACTATTAATAGTTGGACTTCTACAACACAATTGGACCTGGAAAAAGCATAGGTGCAATATGTGGATACATCTCAATTCCTCCAACACTCTCTTCTAACATCACTCCTAAATAGTGATGTTGGCGCATTGATTGGTGCTTCATCTCTTCTCCTACCCTTTCTCTTTATAGTGTTTCTTCTTTCCCCATGGGCAACAAATTAAATTAAAGAATTAAGTTATGGAGAGAGAATCTTCTTATCTTGATTTTAGACAATATTAGCCATACACCATCTCCATCTTTGTCAATATCATCAAAACTATGCCGGCATAAGTGGCACGATGACATTATTCTACCAATATAGTATTGGTATTGGTCACGACCAAAATAATACATTTTGATCATGCTGACCAATATCAATTCACAATTGAAACCACTGTCGGATGTTATGTGTAGTTCTATATTTTTGGGTTAATTGTCACTTATATTAATTAATAGAATATTTTCATTATCTATTAAATTCCAAATTGATTACCTTTTAAGATTGAAGTTTTAATCTTCAATCAACTCAAAGGGAGGTTACATCTTTGATATCACAAAGCATACTACCCACCCTCCACCATCGTAAAATTTGAATATTCTTTCTCCTCCATCCGTCGCCAGCCCTCCATCCCCAAGCCAGCATTCACTATGCCAAGCCCCACTTCTCGCCATGACTACACCCCTTGCCTTCCTCAACCCTTGTCAATCACATGTCCAACGAACCCAACCAATGCCAAAAAAGAAGAAAAAACCAACGTAGTGTTAGCCTTCCCCTTCATTGGCACCCTTTGTTCTACTTCAATCCCCACATTTTGAAGCAAAGAAACAACACCTGAAGACCAATCTTGAGGTTATTTGCATTCTTCCAATTGAGAACTAGTTTCTTTTGCCCCATTTCCTACAGGCAAAAGTTTACTCATCCAACATGTTTCAAGTTGCGTCATAGCAAGATTCAAAACCTCAAGTCATGCCCGAGTTCAAGTTGGTATCGTGTCAACATTTCAATACATGATGTCGATGATAGATTCGAGGTTGAAGGAGAAAAGAAATGAAGCCGAGGAAGGAGATATTGTTTATGGCAAGTCATATCAAGTTTTAGTAATTTACTGGAACAATACATTTCTACCGTTTAAGCTCAGCATGGTATGATATTTTAAACGATAGGGCATAGGCCAATTACAAAGTATCCAACTTCTCTAGCCTCGTTCTTGAACTTATTGGGAAAGTATTGTCTTTGATGATCCAAAAGATGTTTGGTTGGAGCTCACTAATCTAAATCAGCCAAGAGTAGTAGAGACTGTCTCCCTATACACATCTTAAATGAGGGCTAGCTCAAGGCTCCCACTGCCCACTTGTTTCAGGGCAGCATGTTGTGAGCTTCAACCCTAACCACATCCGTAATAGTTAATTCTCATCCATACTAAGTGAGAGTCTAGGTGGGTCCACTTTTCAAAGGAAAAAAAACAATTGTTAAAGAAAAAGGAGGTCAAATTAAATATTTTTTAGAAAGAGGGACTATTATTAATCAACCAACTCATGACAACTTTTTATTGTAGAAGGTGCAAAATGCAGATTCTTAAAAAAGTGTATAAAACAAAAAGGGGGTTATTCGTGAAAAAAAAATTAATATGGACACATTTGTTCGATGCCACTATAATTGGAAGCAAATTATTAGCTTGGAATAAATCTGCTACTCCCTAATTAGCTAGTGGAATAAATCTGCTACTACCTAATTTGCCAATTTGGAATAAATCCGCTACTACCTAATTAGCTGCTGGAATAAATCTACTACTGCTACTGCTATAAGTAGAAATAAATAAAGGGTCTTTCTATTTTTGATTCCTTGTTTCCTTTAGCGATTGTTTTTTTCCTTTTTTTCTTGAATAGTCCATGTAATTGACTTCTTATATAAGGAGTGTTATTATCAATGAAGAGAAAAAGAAAAATTCAGTAATTTGGACTTTGTCTAAGACGAGTCTTTCCCCTTGAGTAATTTGGACTCTGTCTAGGATGAGTCTTTCCCCTTCCCTTCCCCATTATGTGTTGCATGACCAAGTATGGATCCGGATCTCGACCTATGACTCGATCCTGCACTCGAGACCATAACAACTTGATATTAGAGTTGATCATGGGTGACATGGATCCAATCACATCCAAACTCGATATCTTCATGGAAAGATTGATCTCACAACAGTAAGTTTTCATAAAGCAATTCACTTTCCGCCAACGAGGACTAGAGGAGCAGATGGCCGAGTTATCCCGTATGGTTCAAGAGACAAGACAACAGCTGGTGCCCACTGCAAACAACCTTACTCGCGTGGAGTGTGTGGCCCTTCTAAAGCCTCGGAGGTCAGACTTAAATCACCAATTAGTGGCACCCTAGTTCCACGGTACTCGAAGATGGAGTTCCCCACCTATTCTAAGAAGGGGATTCACGAGCTGGATTAAAAGGTGCGAAGAATTCTTTGCCAACCAAAGGACCACAGAAACCGACAAGGTTGGTCTTACTGCCTTCCACTTGGTAGGGGAAGCCCAACTTTGGTTTGATCAAATGGAACAGGAAGAACCTGATATGACTTGGAAGCAATTCAAAAACCATTATCATATTCGCTTTGGGTCGCCTATGAGCAACAACCCACTGGGAGAGCTAGCAAATCTAAAGCAACAGGCTCGGTAGAAGACTACCAACAGTAGTTCCAATCCCACCTTGCCCGGACCTCAGACCTTCGACCACAACAACAGGTTGACTTGTTCACTACAGGGCTAGTCGAAGATCTCTGTATTGACATTGAACTGTAGAAGCCTGAAAACCTAGGCATTGCAATGAATATGACCAGAGGCAGTACTTCCATCAAGGCGGGGGGCTTCTGCGCATGAATTGGGGTGAGACCACAACCAAGCTCAACACCAGTAGTGGAGACCCTCCTTTGGCGAAGACGAAGACAACGGGGGGCATCAACAAGGATACTCCACCTACTTCATTCTTCAAGTGCCTGACCCACGCCGAAATGGCAGAACAGAGAACCAAGGGCCTCTGTTTTAATTGTGATGAGTCCTACTCCACGGGTCACAAATGTAAACGCCTGTTTTGGATTGAAGTGTCTGACGATGCAAGGAAGGTGAGGAAGAGGTGGAAGTGGATTCAGAAATTTTCCTCCATGCTATTAGTGACGTTATACCCCACTTTCGAGCTTGAGGACAAGCTCAGCATCGAGGAGAGGAGTGGAGTGATGATATGGACACCTTTGTTGGATGCCACTATAATTGGAAGCAAATTACCAACTTGGAATAAATCTGCTACTACCTAATTAGCTAGTGGAATAAATCTGCTACTACCTAAATTGCCAGTTTGGAATAAATCTGCCACTACCTAATTAGCTGGAATAAATCTGCTACCGCCAAAATTGGCTACTGCTATAAGTAGAAATAAATAAAGGGTCTTTCTATTTTTGATTCCTTCTTTCCTTTAGCGATTGGTCTTTTCCTTTTTCCCTTGAATAGTCCATGTAATTGACTTCTTATATAAGGAGTGTTATTATCAATGAAGAGAGGAAGAAAAATTGAGTAATTTGGATTCTCTAGAACGAATCTTTCCCACGAGTAATTTGGACTCTGTCTAGGACGAGTCTTTCCCCTTCCCTTTCCCATTACGTGTTGCATGACCAAGTACAAATCCGGATCTCGACCCGTGACTCGATCCTGCACTCGGGACCATAACAAAAACATATTTGGAAAAAGAGATGAAAACAAACTTTGGAGCATTTAATTTACCCAACTTCATGTCAACTTATTCTCTCCCCTCCTCTCTTCTTATGAGAGTTTGATGTCCTATTTAGATATATTGTCTCACCATCTCCCCTTTGTCATGTGATATTTGTGTATGGTTTAAGATGAGAATAGGTATCGTATATTGTTTCCCTACATTTCTCTTATCTTGGAAAGGATGTCTCTCTTGACATCCTCTCCTCTTGGCAAAAGACCAAAAATTCACTTTCTTCCCAATTTTCTCCCCTCTCAAAAAATATGTTGGCATTGATTCTGATTTCACAGATGTCTTGTGCCTTAAACTCTATCAATCTCTACGGTGGTTGTAACTTCAAAAAAAAATATACATTAGCTTTGTCTCTTTTCTAAGACTCTCAATCTTTCTATGGGTGGAAAATGTTAGAATGCTACTCCATCTCCTCGCTGACATCTTCTCCTCAACTATTAAAGTAATACCAGACTTTCTTAGTCTCTCTCCTGATATTAAGTCGCTTCAAGAATCGATATTGAAAATGTGCTTTTAACTCTTTTTCTCTGCAACTCTTCATAAGTTTCCATTTCATCTTTGCAAACTTCAGAATCCTATGCTATATTCAGTTAAAGAGCAATATTATAGTACTCGAATGGAAACTAAATTAATTCATATTCTCATCAAGTGCAGCTGCCAACTCTTTTTAAGATCAATCTAAAGCACCACATCTTCATCATTTTGTGGTTATTTTTTTTTTCTTCTAATTATAGCCTTTTTATTATATGTAAAAAGTAAGTTGGAAATCTAGTACTTATACTCTACCTTGAGGGGGAGTGTAAGTCTCCAGAGTTAATTGTTATATGAATTCAGATTTAGCCCTATATGGAATGCTTAGATATTGAGTGCTATACCTGAGTCCTGTATATAGGGTGTATTAGTAATAATTATATTTTACGATGCAATCTTTTCTTGCTCAATCTCTGAAAACAAAAGCTATGGACAGTTTTGATACTTAAGATAAGTAGAAAATAAGAAAGAGATATTAATGATGTTTCTAAGTGTAGTGCAAATATAAGCAAGATTACAGAGTATTGTAGCTCCTCATCCTGATAAATATTGGAATTAAATAGAAATGAAAAATATTAAATTTAAGCCTTTTACCTTCTCGTCAAGTTTGTGAACAAACTTCTCTGTGGGGCTCAGTACTCTACCGAAAGGAAGAGGAAATTCAATGTTTCCCCACCTAAATAATGAGTTCAATTTTAGAAAGATATTTTTAGAAGAAGTGAACATCAGAAAGCACCTTGCCCAAGGCTATTTGAAGCCTACAAACAACATACTTTTTGAAGTTCTTGAAGGCAGCAGTGTCATCCAGTTCTCCTCGCATATCCAGTGGGTATGGTTCACCGTTTACCAAAGTAAAAGGGTTCATATCTATAAAACTGAAATATCTGCAAAGATGATGAGAACTAAAGATATACCAAATCATAAACAAATTTTCAATGAAACAATATAACTTATATATAAGAATAGCGAAATCAACAAAAGGTAGCCAGTAACCATATAGGACAGGATAACATAATATAGAACAAGAGTTATCAAACTACCTACCTATAATAGGAATTTACTAAAATACATATCTTCAGTGTGAAGTAAAAGGAACAGAAGAGTATTGGACAGCCCATTGTAGGATATACAATGTTTTTCAGTAGCATAATAGTTAAAGAGTGTTCTCCATAAAAAGAATATGTGCTTCAGAAAGCAACAAATGTGGAATCCATTCTAGATGTACATAGAGATGAATAACCCTTAGCATACCTTGGAACACAGCAAAGACCCCCCTTATGAAATCTCCTATTGTCCCTCGCACCTGAATCAAGCAATGCAACAAGACACACAGTTATGGCATTTACAAAATGTCTAAAATATATCAGACGTGAAAATTTTGTAAGCCCAAGCAGAATTAGTTTGAAAGTGAAGTTTCTAAGTGAATGATTATCTTTGCAAATTCATCAGAACAGCAAGCATAGAGAATTCAACGAACAATAACCATGAAATCGATGGAGCTCACCTCCAGCTGAAGGGTTGCGATCAATGGAGCACACGCATCAGCTGTCATGGGCTTCTCTGTAGGAAGATAAACTGTCTTAACTTTGTCCCAGTTCTCCTCTATTTCAATGCCTCCACACTCTGAGAAGCTGATTGTGCAACCCAGCCTTTCAGACACAATGGAGAGGTAGTACTCTTGATCATGGGGAACAAATGGCTCAATAATAAATGTGGTAATAGGCGCTCTGCATCCTTCCATCTCAACCTTGAATAACCAGAACAAAATTAGACTCCACCTTACCAGACAGTTGGATAACAAAGAACAAAGCAATCGTAGATCCGAATCAGATTAGATTCAGTCAAACTATTAGCCCATTACAGAAAAGGAAAATACAAAAGAATAGATCCCCACCTCCTTTCCTAGGCGTTCCTTCACAAACTGGGCCGCCTGAGCCAGATCTAAATTGAGAGCCACCAAACCGCTCTTCCCCCGCTTTCCAAACAGCATGTCCGGCTTCACGACCAATTTCTCCGACGAAAGCCACGGTTCCACGTTTGCCAACTCATTGAAGTCCGTCTCTTCCGTCACCTATTACAAATCCGCCATCACAGAACTTTCCCATCAGCTTCCAGTCCCCCCGACCACAAATTTCAACAACAAAAAATTCAAAAACAGAATCATTCGCACCGACAAAACCTCACAATCGACCTTTAAACACACACAAAAAAAAAGAACTCGTAAAACAAGATCAGCGAAGGAGTGATCAAGGGAAAGAGAGAAGAAGCAACCTGAGCGGAGCGGATCCGTAGATCTATGCCTGCGTGACGCTTGAGGTGCTCCTTGAGGAGCCGCTTGGAATCGTACTCCCGGATCTTCTTCCTCGCCATGCTCTTCCACTCGCTTCTCTTTCCTTCTCCCCTGATTTCCTTATATAGCCGCGTGGAGAGGAGGCACAGACACCGATGCACGGTGGAGATCCGCCCAACCGGAGTAGGTGGGCGCTCGCAGTGATGGCGCAGAAGTGGTTAGGTTTGACGGACGGCAGTCGACGCGCCCACCTAACTGCTCTTCGCAGCGGACGGCTGTTGATCTCCGCTGCCCGTTTCTTCGATATCCACCGTCAAAAGTTTTGGAAAGGAAGGTGACCCGTCCGATTCGTGCCCCGTCGGTTTGGGTGGGCCAACGTTGCTTAAAGGGAAGTTTTCGTGGTGGGCCACATTGGGTTCGATCGGATTCATTACAAGTTCTGTTTCAAATTGGGAGCGGCAATTCAGAGGTGTCAATGGCACAAAGGTGAGACTCGACTGGCAGTTGATCATGTGACATGATCTCAGGCGTTGGATCCGTATTCCATCTTTTGATTTGAAATAGATAGGTAGCACGTCGTCACGTGAGGTTGGCCTGGTTTCTCTGACGTTGGCCTTATCCGTTGGTTCTAACTTCCAACTAATTGTCTGATGCTAACAATGAAACAAGCCTAAGTTTGTTTAGAGACATTAAACATGCAACTCAGAGAAGACCATACAAAGCGAGGCACGAGCTTATTGTGTGATGGTTGCCATTACTTCCTCGATAAAGTTTCAAACGACATAGGCGCATCTCAGAACTATAATATAACGATAGAACATTCAAGTTATCATCTATATATTCATGATTCAATTCCTAATTACGATATATCTAATTCGATTTTCAACTATGATAAATTTGTAAAATAAGTTCCTCTAAAGAAAGCGCACAACCAAAGGTTGCTAGCCTTCTTGGCCACCCGGTGCGAGCGCGATATTCTGCACTGCATATACAAGTTCAAAAGGAAGAGACTCATGCAGAAGTTCACCATCGACTAAGTATAATGGAGGGGTGAACCACACTGGGCTTTAATATCATTTCTAAAACTGATTGCTAACCTTTTGTCTATTCTTTCATAACATTTTGGCATTTAAGTTTAAAACTCCTCGTAAAGACAAACTTAGAGTACTACTGATTTCCATTTCAGAAAAAAAAATATATGAAATCACATGTTGCAAAAAAAATCCAAATACAAGAGTTGGATTTGAATACTTGGCTGTCATTATCTTTGAAGCCACCATAGAATTAGCAGCCTCTGTATAATGAACTCCGTCCCAACTAATATACTTGGATCCAATGGCGCAGACTTGGCTTTCAGGATGCCCACAACCGATGTCATTGTTGTAGTTGTATGGAGGTCCACCATGGCCACAGCAGGCCATGAATGCAGTCTCAAAGCCTGCAAAGTAAATGAGGGCAGAGTCGTGGAGGTTGCACGGATAGGTCTAGATAAACTTATATAAATGTCTCCTCTGAAGATCAAGTGAATCAGCTTCATATAATGATTCAAGCAACACAGCAGTACAGTTTCAGAAAAGGCATCATAATTTGATTGTGGCATGACATGACATCATTTGATTGAAGTGTCACGATTCAATTTTGCTGCTACACATTGACGCAATAGGACGGTGGCATAGTTTGATTATACTAGGTATCAACATATGTAGTTGATACAATTCAATTATAGTATGTCTCTCAGTTTGGTTTTGGTTTAGGTGTAAGTATTGATTGATTTTGTTGTATACTCGTTGTTTAGTAGGTATGGCAGTTTAGTATATGAGTGAGCAAAATATTTGATTAAACCGAAATAATTAATTGAACCGACAAAATTTGAAAATTCAATCTGATTAATTTGAAATTTTAAATTTTTAAAAAATAAGATAACAATTTATTCGGTTCAATCGCAGTTTTAAAACTCCGAATTTGATTAAACAGATTAAATTATCATGTTACGAGCAATCAATTGTTGTACCTAAACCGGTGTTATAGACTCAATATATCAAATAGGTAAGCTCGACTGATTGACTCAATTGTACAATAGTAGTTGACTATTAAGAAAAATTCAATTAATTGGATAATCGATTGAATTAATCAATTTTATATTTGCTCAGTTTCTTTAATTTTAGTGGCAAAATTCCATTGGTTCGATTTGTCAAAAAAAAAAAAAAAAATCGGTTAATTCAATTTTGATTTATTTGATTTGATCAATTCAATTTTTAATCGAATGCTTAGTCCTAATTTAGTAGAAGGAATGACTACAATCCAACATTAGTGTCATTATTTAGTTGCCCTGTCATTGTTTGATTTAGTGCTATTATTTAGTTGCCCTGTCATTGTTTGATTTTATCATATATTGGTTTAGGAAGTGTTATAGTTTGGATATAATATGTTCAACAATTTGGTCATAGTAAATGCTACAGCTTAGTTAAAGTAGGTGTGTCACGCTTTGGTTGAGATGACAGGTTTTATTTTGTTGCCTATTATGCCACACTTTTGGTATAGAGTGTCATAGTTGGACTATAGCAAGTGCTACAAATCTATTAATTGAAGGTGATTCTGTTCAAAAATTGATGAGATGGATGTCGGAATGTGGCACTTTTGTTGACCTCTTATGGACTTCGCTCCTGCTTGCAACACAAGCAGAGTCAGTGCCGAGCCAGGGAAGCGGTCTCCGGCGATGGTCTTCCGACGCTCAACTCAATCTCCTGCGAAGCAAGAAGAAGCAAAGAGAACTGTAGCGCAATAGTAGAAATCGCATGTAAAGAATACCTCCGTCGATGTTTGGACCCCTTTATATAGAGATCCGGAAGTACGGGTACACGTTTCCCAAGATAAGCATGCATCTCAAAGCTTCCCCTGAAAAGACGTATCAGTAAAGTGCCTCTGACAGAGTACCTTAACGGGCCAAACATATCTCTATAATGAAAACTTCCGTCGTACGATCTTCTGTCTGACCATGCCGCCTGTCAGCAGCACTAGCTCCCAAAAGGATGTCGAAAGATATTCCGCTCGGCCGGAATTCTGCTATTCCTATGTTGTCTGCTATCACGCTGAGCGAGATACCTGCTCGGTTGAAAGTCCGTTGTCGCGCCGAGCGGGATAGTCGCTCGGCTGAAAGTCCACTATCCAAGTGTCATCTGTTGTCGGGCCGAGCGGGATAACCGCTAGGCCGGAAGTCCACTGTCCACATGCTCGATTGCTCGACCAAGCGGGATAGCTGCTCGGTGGGTAGTTCATTGTCTGTGTGCTCAGCTGATATCAAGTCTGCTGTTAGGACGGGAGGAAGAGCCACTCGACTCATCTTCTACGCATCCCTTGAGCGTCGGTTTGCTTACTCCTTGTGCCGAAGACAGTGAGTCGGTGCTTAATCCCCGATCGGCGTATGCCTCGCACGACCGGCCAACACTGTCCACCCGTTGACCGTCTTAACTTGACTTCCCCCGTGGCAGCAAGGTGGCCCCTTATCATCACCGCATCACAAGCCTCCCATTCAAGTCTAGTCGAAAGAGGTTGTAGTTCGACTGACTAGATAATTGTGAGCAGATTCCCTTCTAATTGGCCTTCATTGTTGCGTGGCCTTCGATCGGTATGGGCTCGATCCTAGCTGATCGGCCTGTTAAAGCTTGTCGAACGGGCATAAGTACGCTCCCTCTATCTGATCAACATGACGAAGGTTTACACTTGTAAAAATTCTCCTTGAGTTGTCTCGGGCGAGCGCGATCCGGTTGACATCACCCAGATTTCTTAGAAATCGTGCAAATCCCTGCGCATTAAGATTGAATGTGCTTCCATGCCAACCCTTGGTGGTGCGCCACGTGTCGCGCCTACTGCCGCCACACGCCCTGACGTGACAGGCGTGATGTGACGTTTGACGATCTTGGCCTGGGTTTCCGCGATCTAAATCGAATGACTTCAGTCGAGCGAGCTCAGGCCTTATAAGCCCGCTGCACCGCTTCCTTCGCACACTTCGCGTGCGAGTTCCTGCAGTTCGAGTTCTTGCTTCCTTCGAGCTCTGGCAATCTTCGGTGCTTCTTCTCCGGCGATCTCGGTCTTCCCAGTGACCCTTCTCCCGTAAGCTTTCTCCCCATTGCGTCTGCCTTGATCTTTTTTCGGCCTTTCTCTTTGTTCCGTTGACATTCCAGCGACCTTTTTCTATCTTTTCGATCGCATTTCTTCCTTTTTGCGTCTGTTTTTGCGATGGCCAGCTCTTCTCAGCCGCTTCTCCTGCCCCTGGACTTTGGTACTCATCCATGGAGTCTAGGTTTGATGGGGCCGACGCTGAGAGCCTGCGTGAGGCTTTTGAAATTCCTTCCGATCATCAGATCATTCTGCATTCTTCGTCCGATCGTCCCAATTTCCCGCCGACTGGCTGCCTTTCTTTTTTCCGAGGCCAATTCATCGTCGGTCTGCGGTTTCCCCTTCATCCTTTTATAACAGCAGTTTGTAAATATTTCCACATTTCCCTTCCTCAACTTGTGTCGAACTCATTTCAACTGTTGTGCGGAGTCATCATCCTCTTTCATCTGCACGACATTCCTCTTATCCCTCGGATCTTCCATTATTTTTACTACCCCAAACTGTCCGATCCGGGGACCTTCATCTTCCAGTCTCGGGTCGGCTTGGTATTCTTTAACAAGATGTCGACCTCCAACAAGCACTGGAAAGAGTATTTTTTCTTTATGCGTCTTCCCAAGCGGCCAGACTTCCAAACCAGCTGGTAGCTCGAAGTGGCGTCTCAACCTCCTCTGAAAAGCTATAAGAGTCGATCGGACTACTTGAACTCCATGCTTGTCGGCCAGAAGTATAACATTCATAAACTACTGCTGGAGGGTGTCTTGTACATCTTCGGCCTGAGTCCGATCCGCACCCGGCTGCCGACCAACCTAGGTATGAAGCTTCTTTAATTCCTCCTTTGATGCTAACTAATTTTTCCTTCTATTTTGCAACCGAAGTCATGATGCGAGCACGGGTGGCCAGCAAGGCGAAGCTCAAGGACGCCACGATCGAGGCGGTGGTTACTGAAGAACTGGCGAGCCGAGGCCTCTAACCAGTCAGCTCCCACGAAGATCCGCTCGGCCTAAGCGAGGAGACGCCCGTGGTGGTGGGCGAAGGAGAGGCTAGCCACGCGCCGAGTGAAGGAGCCACCCCGGGCTCACAACCTCCGGCCGAGTAACGCCCCATCATTCCTGTCAAGGAGCCATCGGGCTCGACCTCCTATGATGTGCCACTGAACCAGCGCAAGAGGCGACGAGTCGAACCTTCATTGCGTTCCGCCACTTCGGCGGCGCAGTCGGCCGAGCGGGTCGAAACTTCGACCCTAACTCCGGTTCAACTAACAATGGCCTCCATGTCGTCTGATCGGACGGCATCCCTTGCCGATCTGCCCCAAGGGACTCTCGTCGCGCCGCCGGTGGCCTTCATGCCACCGACTTCGAAGCCTTCCAAGGTTGAGAAGTCCCGCATTCACCCGCCGACGATGTCTCGCCCCTTGGGTCGGGCAACCTCGGTGCAGTCAGCCTCGAGCGGCCAACGCCATATCACTGTGATTCTCCACTTGCCCACCTAAGAGTACAGTGGGCCAAGTGCTGGGTATCAAGACCCCGAACACTAGATTATTATACAGGAGCCACTCGCCAAAATCTGGGAGGACACTCGAGCCCGTGCGGCGAAGATGCCTCCGGGCGCCCTTACGAACAGTCACACCCAAATGTCCATTGCAGTAAGTACTTTAATGTAAATTCATAGTTTACGTCCGATCGACACTCACAAATTCTTTTTTGCTTTTCCACAGTACTGGGTGGAGAGTCTGGTCATGTGCCACAGGCTCGCCTTTCTGAAGAAGGAAGTTAAGCAGTTGAAGGCGTCGAGCGACCAATCCTCCACCGCTCAGGAAAAAAACAGACGCCGAGGTGGCCAAACTGTAAGCCGCTCTGGAGAAGAGCGATAAGCTGCTTGAGGCCGAACGAACCAACAGCGTTAGTCAGGTCACCATGCTGGAGCAACTTAACAAACAAGTCGTCACTTTTGACAACAAGATCGAGTCAGCGGACACGAGCAAGAACAGGGCCATTGCCGATCTGGATGAGAAGAATAAGGAGGCCCGGGCTCTCACCCAGAAGCTGAAGGAGGCCAAAGATTTCCTGGTCACCGAGCGGAACAACCGCTTGGCCGAAGAAAGGCCCTCCGCGGCTAAATCGCCTCCAAGGATGCTGCACTTGCCGCCACAAAGAACGAGCTGGAGGTCTCCCGAGCAGCATTGAAGATTTATCAGGATGCTGAGGGGAGTAGGTCACCGACCAAGCCCCTCCGACCAAGCCTACATCTGCTCGGACGCATTCTGCGATAAAGTCACCAACTAGGCCCTCTGACTATATGATTTGGCGATCGACAGGACGATCGATCAGCTCCGCGAGGGAGGCCACCTGCCGGCCAATCTGACCAACAAGGATATAAGTCGGGACAAGCTTACTACCGCGCTGCCCGACGACGTCCTGGATTACCTTGAGTGAGGTTGAGGGCTTTATAATTTGTAATCCTCTTGAAGTTTTAATGAATACTTGTCCGTTTGGACGACTTTTATTTTCTTGCATCTTTTTTCAACTCCTTTGATTTTGAAACGAACTCGCGGCCTTGTGACCCCGCTCGTCCACAGTTGGTCCCCTTAGATGACCAACCCACTTCGAACTCAGTGGTGCACTAGTTCTATGTGTCGCCGCTCGATCCCAGGGACGCTTTGACGAGCAGTGCCAAACGGTCACTACATTATGCAGACTTGGGCCTTTGAGTAGCCGCTGCTTGTCCTCGCACTGAGCCAAGTGTTTAAGGTCGGTGATCGACCGTTAGCAAGGGCAGGGGTTTAACGTCGTCACTTGACGGGTGGTTGTAGACTCAGGTTTAAAGTCGCCGGTCAACCGCTGATGGAGACAAGAGTTTAACGTCGCCGCTCGACGATTTGACGAAGACTCGGGTTTAAGGTCACCGCTCGACCGCTGATGGAGACAAGAGTTTAACGTCGCCGCTTGACGATTTGACAAAAACTCGGGTTTAAGGTCGCTGCTCGACCGCTGATGGAGACAAGATTTTAACGTCGTCGCTCGACAGTTTAACGAAGACTCGGGTTTAAGGTCGCCACACGACCGCTGATGGAGACAAGAGTTTAACGTCGCCGCTCGACGGTTTGACGAATACTTGGATTTAAGGTCGCCGCTCGACCGCTAATGGAGACAAGAGTTTAACGTCGCCGCTCGACGGTTTGACGAAGACTCACATTTAACGTCATCGCTTGACGATTGGTGGAGACGAGGTTTTAACGTCGCCGCTCGACGGTTGGTGGAGATGAGGTTTTAATGTCGCCGCTCGACGATTTGTGCTGACTCGCGTTTAAGGTCGCCGCTTGACCGTTGATATAAACTCATACACCCAGGTTTAAAGTCGCTGCTTGACCGTTGAGGGAGATGCACTTGAGAGGCCTTTGCTTTATTATTCAAACTTTGCCTTGCGTTCGACAAACATACAACAGATACAAAGTACAAGATTCACTTGCGCACCTCTCATCCAGCCTTGTAGGGTTGAAAATGGTTCGTGCTCTATGGCCTCTCGAGCTGCCTTCCCTCTTCATCCTCTAGATAGTACGCGCTCGATCGGAGCTTTTACACAACCTTGAACGGTCTTGCCCAGGGTGCCTCGAGCTTGGCGACGTCGTCGACTAGCTTTACTTTCTTCCAAACGAGGTCGGCAACCTAGAAGGATCTCGGGATCACTCGCCGGTTGTCGCTTGGCTTCATTCGCTGCCGGTACGCCGTTAGTCAAACGACTGCTTTTGTCCTCGCTTCGTCCACCAAGTCGAGCTCCATTAGCCTCCGTTCGGCTTTCCCTCCGTCGTACAGTTGCACCCGATTGGATTCCATCCCGACCTCCACGGGGACCACTGCCTCGCTGTCGTACACCAACTGGAATGGGGTTATGCCGGTCACCTCTTTCGGAGTCGTGTGGAGAGCCCATAGCACACTGGGGGCCTCATCGACCCAGCTGCCTCCAATGTGGTCGAGCCGAGCGCGCAAGACTCTGAGGATCTCCCGATTGGCGACTTTTGCTTGCCCGTTGCTTTAAGGGTAGGCCATTGAGGTGAAGGATTATTGGATATCGTAGCTTTCACACCACTCTCTAAGCTCCCGAACGATGAATTGTCTTCTATTATCGGACACAAGTTGGCGTGGGATTTCGAACTAGCAAATAATGTTCTGCCAAATAAATTTGGTTATCATCTGCTCGGTGATTCTTGCAAGCGGCTCAACCTCTACCCACTTCGAGAAGTAGTGCACCGCAACGAGCAGAAACTTTCGCTAACCAGTAGCTATAGGGAAAGGTCCGACGATGTCCATGCCCCATTGGTCGAACGGGCATGATACCGTGGACGCTTTCATTTCCTCGGTCGGCCGGTGCAGCATGTTGTGATACTTTTGGCAGGATAGGCATGCAGCCACCGTCCGAGCGACGTCTTCTTGGAGGGTCGGCTAGAAATATCCAGCGAGAAGTATTTTTCGGGTTAATGCGCGTCCACCCAGATGACCTCCGCAAGAGTCTTAGTACACCTCTTTCAGGATGTACTCGACGTCTTCCGGTCTGACGCACTTGAGAAGAGGGCCGGGAGAAGGCTCTCTTGTAGAGCTGGTCGCCGATCAAAGTGAACCGCCCGACCCTCTTTTTCAATAAGCGGGTTTCTTTCGGATCGACAAGTATAGCTCCCGACCGCAAAAACTCCATCAGGGTTATCCTCCAATCACTCGGGAAGGTTATTCCCTCCATCCGGTCGACCTGCGCCACAAGTGAGACTTGTTCGATTGGTTGACCGATGGCGATCGGCGTTAACGAACTGGATAATTTTGCTAACTCATCAGCAGCCTGATTCTCCGCTCGGGGGATCTTCTGTATAATGACCTCTCGGAAGTCAGCCTTCAGTTTCTCAAAAGCCTCTGCATAGAGGCTCAGTCGAGCATTGTTTATCTCGAACATCCCGGATAACTGCTGGGTGACGAGCTGGGAGTGTGAGTGGATGGTGACTTTAACTGACCCCACGTGTCGAGCTGCCTGCAGGCCGGCTATCGGCGTCTCATACTCTACTTCGTTATTTGTGGCTCGGTAGTCCAGCCGAACGGACAGGTGTATCCTGTCCTCCCGTGGTGAGATGAGCAATATGCCGATCCCGCTGCCCTATCGAGTGGACGAGCCGTCCACATATATCCTCTATGTTGTTGTCGGCTCGTCTCTCTGGACTTCTATGACAAAATCTGCCAAGGCTTGAGCCTAGGGATGACAATTTTCCCCGTGGGTTCGGGGCCCCGCGGGGAAAACCCGAAATGGAGATGGGGATCCTCGATTTTTCGGGGATGGGGCGGGCTTGGGGCGGGTATGGGAATACTATCCCCATCCCCGAACCCGCCCCGAATATTATTATTAATAAATAATAATAAGATTTTTTAAATAATAATAATAATAATATTAATAATATTGATATTAATATTATCATTAATAATAATAATAATAATAATAATAATAATAATAATAATAATAATAATAATTAAATATAGGGATGGGGCGGGGATGGGAATTTGATTCCCATGGGTTCGGGTTCGGGGAATCCCCGAACCCGAAAAAATGAGGACGGAGCGGGGATGGGAATGACAAACCCGCCCCCGCCCCGCCCCATTGCCATCCCTACTTGAGCCTTGATTGTCGCTCGGGGTTGATACTAAATATCGAACTCGCTCAGCTCGGTCGTCCATTTGATTAGCCTCCCCGATACTTTTGGGTTGAGAAGAACTCGTCCCAGAGCGATGTTGGTTAGCATGATGATCGTGTGCACTAGGAAGTAAGGACGAAGCCTCCGGGCAGCTAGAATCAAAGCGTATGCAAGTTTTTCGAGATCGGTGTAGCGGGATTCAACATCCTTCAATATATGACTTATAAAATATACAGGCTGCTGATCCTGGCCGTTCTGCCTAACTAGAGCCGACTCGACCGCATGCTCATTGGATGACAAATAGATCCATAGTGGCTCACCCACTACCGGCTTGACTAATACAGGTAGCAAGTTCAGATACTCCTTCAGCGCTTGGTCGCACTCGGTGTCCTATTGGAATTTTGTAGCTCAGCGCAGTATCTTGAAGAATGACAGACTTTGATCGGACGACTTGGATATGAACCTGGATAGCGCCGCAATCCGATCGATCAGCCTCTGAGCTTCCTTCAAATTCCGAGGTGGAGGCATATTTTGCAAAGCTTGGACCTTACTCGGATTGGCTTCGATGCCCCACTCGGTGACGATGTAGCCCAAGAAGTGGCCACTCTTTGCGCCAAACAGACACTTGCTCGAGTTTAACTTTATTCCGAATGTCCTTAGCGTCCGGCAAGTCTCGTTGATATCTGTGCATAAGTTAGCAGCTCAGAGGGATTTGATGAGTATGTCATTGATGTATACCTCCATATTACGACCGATCTGCCGTCAGAACACGTTATTCATTAGCCTCTAGTAAGTGGCTCCGGCGTTCTTCTGTTTGAACGGCATAACGTTGTAGCAATATGTTCCGTTGGCCGTAATGAAGCTGACCTTCTCTTGATCCTCGCGGGCGAGCGGCACTTGGTGGTATCCTTGATACGCGTCGAGCATGCAAATCAGCTCGCGACCCACCGTCGAGTCCATCATTTGATCTATCCTGGGCAACGGATAGAAGTCCTTTGGGCAAGCCTTGTTGAGATCGTGGAAGTCGATGCAGACCCGTCATTTGTTGCCTGGCTTGGAGACTAGCACAACATTAGCTAACCAGCTCGGGAATTGGACTTCTCTTATATGGCCGACCTCCAATAGCTTCTCTATCTCTGCCCGAATGATCATGTTTTGCTCCGCGTTGAAATCTCTCTTCCTTTGCTTGACCAGCCGAACGTCCGGTCAGACATGAAGCTCGTGCTGAGCCACTCTCGGGGAGATGCCGGGCAGCTCATGTGTCGACCAAGCGAACACAACGTGATTCTGTTTGAGGCAGGCAATCAGCTCTGCCTTCTTCTCCTCCTCCAGGTTGGCGGCAACGAAGGTCGGGGCTTCCGACCGGCTTGAGTGGATCTGCACCTCCTCCTTTTCTTCATATACTAAAGTGGGAGGTTTTTCAGTGATAGCATTTACCTCTAGCCGTGGAGTTTTCCGAGCGACTTTGGCCTCGGTCTTGACCATCTCCGCATAGCAGCGCCGAGCAGCCAGTTGGTCACCTTTGACCTCGCCCACCTGATCGTCCATTGGAAATAACGTGTGTGACGTTTGAGGGACGAGAAGTCGGAACGAAAGTCTACTCGAGGAGAAGGCCGAAATTGAGTTCGGGTGAGCCTTATTTCGGTTGGCCGAAATCACCCAAGTAAGCGGAGCCGGAGTGGAAGACCCGGATCGAGGCGAGCAGCACCAGAGTAGAGAGGCCGGACCGAAAAAGTCAACAAGGTTGCGCCCGAAACCTCTTTTTATCCTCGGTCGACGTGGATGTTGATCGTTGCAAAGGAGATAAAGTTTTATCCCCTTCCAAGCGCCTGGAATCTTCCAGACGCTCCGATCAAGACTATAAATACAGCCTTAGTCCAGAAGCTAAACAACAACAAGAATTACTGAGCAACACTTATATACGCTTTCTACATTATTTAGCTTCTTCATTTTTGTGCGTAAATTACTGTAAAGAGGCTTCTCCGTCTGAAGGAGAAAGTAGTGTGATTCATTTCCTTGGATTAACAACCTCCCCGGTTGTAACCAAGTAAAAATTTTGAAATCTCTTTCTTTTCTATTCATTTAATTATTTTTTGCAAGTGTTCGTTATTTAAGTTAATTGTCCGAGAAGAATTTCTTTTGTAATTTGTGCAGGGCTATTCAACCCCCCTTTTAGTCGGCCAACCGGAGACCTACAAGTGGTATCAGAGCCAGGAGGTTTCAAGAGGGCTAACCGCCGAACGAAGCAAACGAAACAGCCGAACCAAGCATCTTTCCACCAAAGTTCGAGGGGGAATTCGCCAGCTGGAAGAAGAGAATGGAGGTATTTTTTAAAATAGACTTCGATTTATTATTAATAATGGAATTTGATTTTGAAGCACTCGAAGGCAAGCAAAAATATCAATGGACGAAGAAGGAACAAGCTGACTTCGTGGCAAATGGCAAAGTAGAATTTCATCTGCTAAGCGTACTCCCGCCACAAGGAGTCAACCGGATCGGAGCTTACGAGTCCGCCAATGAGCTCTGGGAAAAATTCCTGGAACTTCACAAAGGAACCTCGAAGGCAAGGCTTACGAGACGGGACTTACTTCGTAACCAGATCAACAACCTCCGATTTGAAGAAGGTGAAATGATTGCACACCTTCACTCGAAGATTAAGGAGTTCATCACCGGACTTTCGAATCTCGGAGAAACGGTAAGCAACCAAGATTCGCCAAGGTACGCTCTTAATGCATTCCCTAGGAATATGAAATGGGCATCACTAGTAGATGTCTTCTATACCTCTAAGGATCTAGAAATTGTTACCTTAGAAGAATTACTTTCGACTTTTGAAGTCCATGAATCGAGATGTGCAGATACGAAGAAGGAGTCAACACACAACATTGCCTTTAAGGCAAGGATGGACGAACAAAACTCGGAATCCTCCCTTGAGGACGAAGAAACGGCAATGGTGGTAAGACGATTTAAGAAATTGTTTAAATCAAGAAAAACTAATCATCCGGAGGGTAGAAAGAAAAGGATAATCAAATGCTACAACTACAACAAAGAAGGGCATATTAAGAACAACTGCCCTAAGCTAAGGAATAAGGATAAGGACAAAGGAAAGAAGCCTGTCCAAACGAACAAGTACAAAACTTTAAAGACAACGTGAGATGAAACGTCGTCCGAATCGGAAGTTGAGGCATTCTCCGGGCTTGCATTGATGGCAAGTCATCAAGACGAATACGAAGAAAGCTCTTCCGAAATGAGCATCGAGAGCATCGATGAAGGGGGAGCAACATCAGAAGAAAGCAACAATTTAGGGGGAGCCATGGATAATGAGATCGACAAGGTAAGTCAGGTACAATCCCTCCCACCTGACAAGTTGTTTAAGTTTGTAAAATTATTAACCAAAGATTGTTGCAAACTTGAAAAAAAAAATTAAAATTTAAAATTAATTTTAGCAAAATTTTGCCCATTAGAAGAGTTTGACAAAATAAAATTAGAAAATGATATTTTACAAAAAGAAATAATTAACTTGAAAAATCATGCATGCTCATATAATACAAGTTTTAGAAAGTTCAATAACCTAAATTGGTATTTTAGATACCACAAAGGATGAAATAAAAACATTTCAAATAAATATATCCCTAAGAAATACCTAATCAATCCAATTGGCTGGAACCTATATTGGGTTCCCAAGTCTTGTCTAACTTAAACTTTGTTTACACTTAGAGCTTTCAACAAGAAAATTAAACGTTTAATTTCCTTATGTGGCTTTATCTAGAAGTGGTTGATAATCCAATAACCAAGAAGGCCTAGTGTCTCGCCACAGCCTGGAAGTCAAATATTGAAATAAAATATTTAATTGACTAACTAATAAAGCATTAAAAATTGAAATTAGATAATGATTTGAATAGTTATTTAATTTTTTAAAAATTCTAATCTGTTTAAATTTTTAAAAAAAATTACTTGTGCTTTACCAAAATGTATTTTACATGTTGCACAAATTTAAATAAAAAAAACTTAGTAATTTTTTTAAAAAAAATTACTTAGAAAATTTTTAATTTAAAGTTTTTTTTAAATATCAGATTTTACTTAGAAATTCCTTTTTACTTGAAAATTTTTCATTTTTAAACTTAGAAATATTTTTAAAAATTTTCTTACTTAGAAATTTTTTGATAAGTTTTTTTAATTTTTTTTTCAAAATTATTACCCTTAAATATTTCTTGGTACCTCATTTTTGTGTGATCAAAGGGGGAGAAGGAAAAAATTAAGTCTAAGGGGAGGTAGATTTTCAAATTAATATTTTTAATTTTTGCACTTTATTGCAGAATTTATTGTTTTAACTTTATGTATGTTTACCCTAACTTAACTTAGGTTGCTCACATCAAAAAGGGGGAGATTATTGAAACCCCAAGGTTGTTTTGATGTGATCAAATATGTTAAGTTAGACACTGTTTATTTTTGATCCCTATGTCTAAGTGTGCAGGAGCTTAGGAGCATAGGAAGTCAAGCGGAAGACGCGGCTAGTGAGAAGGATGACACGGGAAGGGAGTTGACAGGCTCGGTGCATCTGAGGGACGGAAGAGCTGCGGAAGAGTACACCGGTTGACGAGAAGAACGTGTACAATGTTCGAGGGATGAGAAGCCGGAGCGGAAGCCTGCTCAAGGAGAAGGCCGAAATTGGGTTCGGGTGAGCCTTATTTCGATTAGCCGAAATCACCCAAACAATCGGAGCCGGAGCGGAAGACCCGGACCGAGGCGAGCAGCACCAGAGTAGAGAGCCCCGACCGAAAAAGTCAACAAGGTTGACTTTAAGGGTTCGGGCGCCCGGAACCTCTGCTTATCCTCGGTCGACGTAGATGTTGTCCATTGCGAAGGAGATAAAGTTTTATCCCCTTCCAGGTGCTTAGAACCTTTCCAGGCGCCCCAACCAAGGCTATAAATACAGTATTGGTCCAAAAGCTAAACAACAATAAGAATTACTGAGCAACACTTGTATACGCTTTCCACTTTGTTTAGCTTCTTCATTTTTGTATGTAAATTGTTGTAAAGAGACTTCTTCGCCTGAAGGAGGAAGTAATGAGATTCATTTTCTTGGATTAACAACCTCTCCGATTGTAACCAAATAAAAATTTCGGAGTCTCTTTCTTTTCTATTCATTTAATTATTTTTTACAAGTGTTCGTTATTTAAGTTAATTGTCCGAGAAGGGTTTCTTTTGTAATTTGTGCAGGGCTATTCAACCCCCCCTCTTTTAGTCGGCCAACCGGGGACCTACTCTCGACCCCCTCCAGATCACTGGGGCAGAAGCTGATCTGAGGCCTTTTGGCCTTCTCCTTGTTGCACCCCACGGCATGGATCTCCAACCGCCGAGCGTATGATTTCCTGGCTCGGTTGGAGTCGTCGTCGGTCAACCCTCCGGCGATCATGCCTATCTCTCCCCGGGAAGCGTTGTTCCTGTTTTCCTATTCCTGGGCGGATGACCTATTTCGCTCGGCTAGGATCCTGGAGGGATCGGTTTCCTCCCTTTGTTGATGGTGATGGCGTTCGGGCTCCCTTCTCTCTTCCTCTCGCTGCCCGATTAATCAATGATGATCTCGTTGATAGGGGATGGGGAGCAGCGACGGTATCCTCTGAGGGCCGGTCGGTTGACGATCGATGTCAGTCCTCTACAGTCTCGCGTGTTGTGCATCGTCGACTGGTGGAATGAACAAAACATAGGCATTCATACCTTGCCCTTCGACGCCTTGGGTCGACTGGACGCCGCATGTTGTACAACATGTGCCCTGGTCTCTTGGTGCAGTCGTACTCCTTCAACCCTCGACCCCTTGGGCGGCAGATTAATGTTATCCGGTCAACGCTCGGTCGGTGCCTCCTTTCTTCTGGCCACCTGGGCTTCTTCCACGTTGATGTACTTGTTGGCCTTCTTGAGCATGTGGTCAAAGTCCCTTGGCGGCTTCCTGATGAGTGACCGGAAAAAATCTCCCTCGGCGAGCCCCTGGGTGAAGACATTCATCATGGTCTCGGACAAGACCGAGGGGATGTCCATGGGCACTTGATTGAAGCACTAAATGTATGCTCAGAGCGCTTCCTTGGGCCCTTGCTTCAGAGCGAAGAGGCTGACACTTGTCTTCTGGTAGCGTCTACTGCTGGCGAAGTGGTGCTGGAACACGGCTCGGAAATCCTTGAAGCTTCGTATCGAGCCATCCAGTAGTCTTCTGAACCAACGCTGCGCCGACCTGGAGAGAGACATGAGAAAGACTCTGCATTTTACTCCGTCCGTGTACTGGTGCAGCGTAGCTTCATTGTCGAAGCGATCCAGAAGATCGTCTAGGTCGGTCGACCCGTTGTACGTTCCGATCGCCAACAGAGTGTAGTGCCAGGGCAGAGTCTTGTAAGATCTCTTCTGAGAACTACTTGTTGATCCGCTCGGGAGACGTGTTGCCCAAGGGCGCTTTGACCTTTCGTGCGTCCCAAACAGGAGCATCATCTGAAGACGATCCTCGCTCATCATGCGTGATAATCATGATTTAGCTTCATTATTTTGATTCATAATGCATGTTCTTAATGGTCTACTCTTAGCTTAAACTCACATTTATATTGCATTTCATAAATTGTATTTGATCTTGAACTTAATTGTAAATTAACTTATAATTATGATATTTGATGCTAATATTTGATTATTATCTTGTAGGCATCAAAAGGGACATGGACCTGATCCGATCAGGCCACACTTAGGATCAAATCTAGTGCATAACGAGGCGATCACGCTTTGGAGCGATTTGGACCGTCCATTGAAGACAGGAGAGATCTGAGCCATACGTCAAGAATCTGATCCATCTAAGCTAAGCGGAAGTACATCACAATCGTTGATGAAGATCCAGAAACTTTGATCCAGATCTGATATGTTCTAGCCGTTGATCAAGCCCAGAAACACTCTGGACCGTCCAATCAGATTTGAGGAGAATTTAAAAACCTTGAGAAGCTATAGTGTTCCCTGAGCTCGGTTCCTCGCGATTCTCTACTGTTCATCGTTTTCAACCTTAGCGACACCGACACTCTCATCAACATCTAGATCAGAGTTTGAGATCTGTCATCACCGACAGCATTTGGAGTGACCGGCGATCATTGTCCGACCATCAGATTGCGAGAGAGGAAGGTTCTTCTGTCGCCGTCTTTGCAGTTCTCATTCACCAGACGAGCTCAGATGGGAGGAGTTTTTCCGATCTGAAGGAGTCCATCAGGCAATAGAAATCATGGAGGAGTTTTTCCGAAAGTTTCTGCTTCTCATCCATTTATCATTTTCTCGCGACTTCGCAATTGATTTGATCGATCGATTGACGATCGCGTCTCATTCATCTTTCCCTGATCTTCAGGCATTGAACTTTATAGAAGATTGTAAGCTTGTAGGGAGGTTTCTACAGCTGCACACTTCTTAATTCTCAACCGAGAATCCGAATTAATCCGGCGATTTCTCACGGGAGTTTCCGTGAGATTTTCTGCGAATTTGCAGAAAGGCAGTTGATTAAACAATGATTTGAGTTGTGATGTTCTTTCATCTTGGTTTTAGTTTCAATTAGTAGATCTGTTGTTTTCATTTGTTGTTTTTTAGTGCAAGCAAAACTAAATTTGAAATTGCTCTGTTAGAGGTTATCATGATCTGTTGTCTTCAATTATCATGAGTTGCTTCTATGTTTTCCTTTTGTTTCCTTTTCTGTTATAGCATATAACTGAGTTGAAAAAGAAAAAAATCAAATACACGAGTAGGGATTTCAATTTATGATTAGGTAACAAGTTTCAATTCAAACTTCCTTTCCAATTTTGTCATTGAATTTACTGATTTCTTTACTTGCCCTGTTTCCTCAACTTGTTTTTTCTCCTAGATAGGTTTAATTTTAGGTAATCATGTTCAATTCAGCAAAAGCTATTCGGATTAGTTCAGGTAAGTTCAGGTTAGTTGATAGTTTTACTTTGGATTTAGAATACTTCACACGTAAGTTAGATCGTGCAGTAAGTTGTTTGATCAAAATAAGTTTTAACGTAAGTTAGATCGTGCAGTAAGTTGTTTGATCAAAATAAGTTTTGTTAAGCACACATTTCTCTAAACTTCATAGCAATTCTTTATGAAAGTAATTCATTTTAATGCTGAGTTTGAAATAATCTAAACTTCCTTTCCAGAAATAAGTTCTAAATGAATTTCACATTCTAGGCACTCACACATTTATTAATTAACCTTGGAAAGAAACACGACTTGGGACTTCTTACTACACGTATTATCCTTAGTTACAAAGAGTTTCAATCTTAATTAATTTGATGTGCCACGTGACATGCAATATGGTTGACATCAAATTTTGACGCCGATACCGGGGAATTAACTAAAAAAGTGTGATTATTTTTAGATTGAATACTTTGTTTTGTATCTTATTTGCTTACATTGGATTTATCTGAATACTCATTTTGCTTTTGATGTTATGACCAGGACTTCAACAGAAAAATTATTTGAACTTGATCCGGAGATTGAGAGAACCTTCAG
This sequence comes from Zingiber officinale, assembly GCF_018446385.1. Classification (NCBI taxonomy): domain Eukaryota; kingdom Viridiplantae; phylum Streptophyta; class Magnoliopsida; order Zingiberales; family Zingiberaceae; genus Zingiber; species Zingiber officinale. Next base: position 23,817,629 of record NC_055988.1, read on the forward strand.
GGCATTGAGAATTCAAGAGAAAACTTTAGAAGACTCTGAGAGTACTTTATTACATTTGGATATTCCGATGGTTGATTATAATAGAACCATGAAGGAGCTTGCAGCTCCTGATGAAGCTTTCAAGTATTCATGCATTACTTATCCAATTTTAGCAAGAGATTTTGAGTTGAGATCAGGGTTACTCCATTTACTCCCTAAATTTCAAGGGTTATCTGGAGAAGACCCGAACAGACACTTACATGAATTCCATGTGGTTTGTTCTACTATGAAGCCACAGGGTATCTCAGAAGAGGACATCAAGCTCAGGGCTTTTCCATTTTCATTAACTGGAGTAGCAAAGGATTGGTTATATTATTTGCCACCAGGATATATTATCTCTTGGATTGATATGAAGAAGGCTTTCTTGGATAAATACTTTCCAGCTTCTAGGACTGCTACTATCAGGAAGAGTATCTGTGGAATTCAACAAGTGGTAGGAGAGACACTGTATGAATATTGGGACAGATTCAAAAAGTTATGTGCAAGTTGTCCTCAGCATCAAATTAGTGAGCAGTTGCTAGTCCAATACTTCTATGAGGGTTTATTACCTATGGACAGGAGTATGGTAGATGCAGCAGCTGGAGGAGCTTTAGTGAACAAAACTCCAGAGCAAGCCAGGGAGCTTATACCGAAGCTGAAAATTCACAACAATTTGGAAGTAGAGCACTCACTACTAGAGGAGTTGGTGAAGTTCAAATGGTTTCTAATGAACAAAAGGAGATAAGGAACTCATTGTTGGAATTAACGTCTTTGGTGAAACAATTAGCTTTGAACAATGCTACTCAACCTTCTAGTATGTCGAATATGCAATTTCCATGTAAACAAAGTGTAGTTTGTAGCATTTGTTCGAGTCAAGATCACCTTTCAGAACTTTGTCCTAATCTCCATCAAGATGTACCTTTGGCAGCATTCTCTAGAGCTCAATTCCAACAAAAACATGACCCTTATTCCTCTACATACAATCCGGGTTGGAGAGATCATCCGAATTTAAAGTATGGAAATTCATTCTTTCAACAACCAACTTCAAATCAACATTTCCAACACCATTACCACCCTACAAATCAATTTCAGGAACCATTTCAGCCTTATCAGCAATTTCAAAATCAAAATCAGCAGCATTAATTCCAAAATCAGAATGTTCAGCAAGGCCCGACTTCAGTTCAGAATGCACTTCCAGCACCTTCGAGATTAAGTTTAACTCAAGGAGGTTCTAATAGTTCTTCTAATTCATATGTTCAGCAAGTCAGATTGGAGGAACTAATGCAACAGATTCTTCAGCAGCAACAAAATCAGCAGAGAACCGATTCAGCATTACAAAATATTGAGAGACAAATTGGGCAATTAGATTCTAGTATTAATCAGTTGCAGGCTCAAGGATCAAATCAGTTGCCTTCTCAATCAACTCCAAATCCGAAAGGAAATGTGAGTGCATTAATTTTGCGAAGTCGGAAGAAGACTTCCGATGGAGTTACTGGAAAATTTTCAATAGCAGAATTTCCAGAATCTAGCGATGATCAAACATCATCATCTAGCAGAGATATGGGCTTTCCAATAGCTGATGTAACTCCAAATTTGTCTTCTAATCCAATCAACATTGCTCAAAAGATTTAGCTCAAGAAGAAGAAAGGATAGATAAAAGACCAAAAAAATCCAGCAGCTTTGCTAGGGAAGCAGAAATTCCAACAAGTTTATCTACTAAGTTTCCAGTACAGCAAGATACCGAACCAAGCATTCCCTTGCCATTTCCTCAACAAAAAATTCAACCAAGGAAGAATGTAAAGGAAGAGAAGGCTAAAGAATTTCAAGAGCTTGTGAATTTATTTAGTAAGGTAGAAGTCAACGTTCCCTTGTTAACACTGATCAACAAATTCCAAAGTATGCAAAATTTCTTAAGGATTTATGTGTGCATAAAAAGAAGTTGAAGGGGAATGAGTTGATTAATTTAGGAAAGAATGTATCTGTTCTTATTCAACCAGTTTCCCAGAAATATAAAGATCCAGGAGTGTTTACAGTTTCTTGTGAAATTGGGAGTAGCCTTTTTAAGGATGCGATGTTGGATTTGGGAGCTTCAATTAATGTGATGTCAAAATCAGTTTTTCAGACTTTAGGAATTGGACCATTACAACCAACAGGAATAGTCATTCAGTTAGCTGACCGCAGTCAGACTCACCCAGCTAGAGTTATTGAAGATGTACTGGTTAAGGTGAGAGAACTCATTTTTCCTGTAGACTTTTATATCCTTGATATGGAGGAAGACCACCTAGCCAGTAGATCTCCACTCATTCTAGGACGACCATTTTGAAGACTGCAAGGACCAAGATTGATGTTCATGCGGGCACACTTTCCATGGAGATAGGTGATACAGTAGTCCGATTCAGCATTTTGGACGCCATGAAGCATCCTAGAGAGGATCATTCTCTTCTTAGTTTGGATATCTCAGAGGAGCTGGACAGCATAAATTTCTTTTCAATGAATGATTCAGATTCAGATTCTGCTGAGGTTGGTTTAGGTGATATTTTATTTACGCATGTGGAGGATATTTCAGTCTTGGGAGTGGATGATAAGTCTTGTGGATTATTTCTAAGTGAGAGAGATGATTTATGCGTAGGGATTGCTTAGGAGAAGCTCTATCCCTAGGATCGCTCAGAGAAGAAGAATTATGTGTAGGGGATTGTTCCTTGGAAACATTACCCCTAGGATCACCATCTATTGATCAGGCACAGGATGAATTGAAGTCATTGCCTCCATATTTAAAGTATGCTTATTTAGGAGAGAATCAACAGTTGCCTATCATCATAGCCCAGAATTTAGAACTAGAACAAGAAAGAAGATTATTGGAGATTCTGAGACAGCACATGAAAGTCATGGGATGGACATTAGCAGATATTCCTGGTATCAGTCATTTTATTTGCATGCACAGGATTTATTTGGAGGAGGATGTGAAACCAGTGAGATAGCCCCAGAGGAGACTTAACCCATTGATCCTTGATGTAGTCAAGAAAAAGGTGACTAGACTTCTATAGGCAGACATCATTTACCCTATTTCTGACAGTAAGTGGGTAAGTCCTATCTATGTGGTACCAAAGAAATTAGGGGCGACAGTTGTAGTTAATGAAGAGAATGAGTTGGTGCCCACACGAGTAAAGAATTCTTGGAGAGTTTGTGTAGATTACATGAAGCTAAACCAACCAAGCAGGAAGGACCACTACCCTTTGCCCTTTATTGATCAGATGTTGGAGAGACTGGCGAGCAAGTCAAATTATTGCTTCCTCAATGGTTACACTGGATATTTTCAGATTTGTATTGACCCAGAGGACCAGAAGAAGACTACCTTCACTTGCCCTTTCGATACATTTGCTTACAAACGCATGTCATTTGGACTCTGCAACGCTCTAGGAACTTTTCAGAGATGCATGATAAGAATTTTTGGTGATTTATTAGAGCATCGCATGGAAGTTTTCATGGTTGATTTTTCTGTATATGGTTCATCATTTGATGCATGTCTAGAAAATTTGTCTAGGGTTTTAGATAGATGCATTGAGACTGACTTGATACTTAATTTTGAAAAATATCATTTTATGGTTGAGCATGGTATTGTTTAGGACACATAATCTCTAGGAGAGGTATTGAGGTAGATCTTGCTAAAGTTAGCGTTATATCTTTCTTATCTTACCCCGCATGCGTGCGTGATGTTCGAGCTTTTCTTGCACATGCAGGATTCTACAAGAGATTTATTAGGGACTTCAGTAAGATTACTCTTCCATTATCTCAGCTTCTTCAGAAAGATGTTGAGTTTCAGTTTGATCAGAGGTGCAAGGAAGCTTTTCAGAGATTGAAGGAAGCTTTGATTTCTGCACCTATTATCAGGCCACCGGATTGGAAATTACCATTTGAGCTTATGTGTGATGCTTCAAATTTTGCCATTGGGGCAGTACTGGCACATAGAGTAGAGGGAGCATCACATGTGATTTGCTATGCATCAAAGACCTTGGATTCAGCTCAAGCAAATTACACCACGACAGAAAAGGAGCTTCTTTCCATTATTTTTGCTTTAGATAAATTTCGATCATATTTACTTTGTTCTCACGTGGTTGTATTTTCTGATCATGCAGCCTTGAAATTTCTCCTCAAGAAGCCAGATGCTAAGCCCAGATTAATTAAATGGATGCTTCTACTCCAGGAGTTTGATTTGGAGATTCGAGATAGGAGTGGGAAGGAGAACTTGGTTGCGGATCATTTGAGTAGAATTGAAGGGAATTTGGACAATACGGTTATTGAGGATGATTTTAGAGATGAGCAGCTTTTCAGGGTGCATCGTGAGTCTCCATGGTACGCAAATTTGGGAAATTTTTTAGTAGCCCATGTTTTTCCTGCATAATTTTTAAAAGCACAAAAGGATAAATTGACAAGTGATTCAAAATATTGTGTGAGATGATCCTTATCTGTGAAAATTTTGTAGTGATCAGATCGTTAGGAGATGCATACCTGATTCTGAATTTCAGTCTGTGCTATTATTTTGTCATTCATCTGAATGTGGGGGACATTTTGGACCCCAGAGGATAGCTAGGAAAGTTCTAGAGTGTGGATTTTATTGGCCTACCATTTTTCGTGATGCTTATGTTTTTTGTAGATCATGTGATTGGTGTCAACGAACTAGGAACATAGGACCTAGGAATGAAATGTCTTAACATTACATGCTATTTTGTGAGATCTTTGATGTATGGGGTATTGATTTCATGGGTCCATTTCCTTTCTCTTTTGGATTTTCATATATTATATTGGCAGTTGATTATATTTCCAAATGGGTGGAGGCTATTCCCACCATGACTAATGATTCTTCAGTTGTTGTTAGTTTTGTTAGGACACATATTTTCTGCAGGTTTGGAGTGCCCAGGGCAATCATTAGTGATCAAGGGACACATTTTTGCAACAGACACATGAAGGCTATGCTAAGCAGATATGGGGTTTCACATAAAGTTTCTACACCTTATCATCCCCAAACAAATGGACAAGCCGAGGTGTCAAATAGAGAAGTGAAAGCAATTTTAGAGAAAACTGTGAGGCCTAATAGGAAAGATTGGAGCAAGAGATTGGATGATGCACTTTGGACTTACAAGACTGCTTTCAAGACCCCTATAGGAATGTCTCCATATAGGATGGTTTATGGTAAAGCTTGTCATCTTCCGGTGGAGATTGAACATAGAGCAGTTTGGGCAGTTAAAGCGTGTAATTCGATGCTAGCTTAGCAGGAGAAGAGAGGAAATTGTAACTTCAAGAACTTGAGGAAATTCGGTTAGAAGCATTTGAGAACTCACGAATTTACAAAGAGAAGACCAAGAATTTTCATGATAAGCATATTGTGGGTAAGGAATTTCATATTGGTGACAAGGTGCTCTTATATAGGTCACGACTTCAATTGATTAAAGGTTCATTGAGATCTCGTTGGGAAGGATCTTATGTTGTAACTAATGTGTTTTCTTGTGGAGTCTTTGAGATTAGGGAAGAGGCAAGCAACCGGATTTTTAAGGTGACTGGGCATAGACTCAAGTTGTTTCATGAGATTGGCAATGGAGAGGTGATGCAAAAAATGAAGGTTATTGATGTTATCTACTCATATGAAGGGGAGTTTATTCCAACTTAGTTTTCTTTTTATTTTCATTTCTAGTTGTTTTAATAAAATGTTTGTTTTTGTCCACAGAATAGATTCTTACTGTTAAAGTTTTATCGTTGAAATTTATTTTGTTTTGAATAAGAAAATGACACCCCTAGCAATTTTTCTATAACATGTTAGAAGTAGAGGTTGTAAGCTAGATTTAAGAATCTATTTTTGGGGCTCAATGTCAATAATGGACTTTTGATTTTCTCAAGGTTTATACTTAATGATGGATACTTGATTGATGAATTGGATTGTTATTTTTTTTTTCCATGCCTAGTGAGTTTAAACCTTAATTGAGTGATGCACTTGTGTCATTGCACTCTAGAACTTGCTTTGATTCTTTCAAAACCACAATCTAATGGATTAAATAATGTTTATGAAGGTTAGTCTATTTGTTTCTTTCTTCCACATAAATTTTTGCTATTCTTCTTGATAATCAACATATCAATTTATGTTTTCTCATTTGTAAATTTTTTGGATGTGGATACATGGTTTGTTATATGATGGATATTTTGGCCAAGATGAACAAAAGTTGAAGTGTGGGGGAAGATGTTCCATGATTTGGAAATTATGAAGATTTGGTAAGGATTCATGAAGCTTGGTGAATTGTCCTTATGTTGATACACTTTGAGCACTTTAATTTTGTATCAAGATTTGATGTCAAGTAGAGAAGATTTTTATAGACAAATAAAGATTTTTTCTGGATAAACATTAGAAGTCTGAAAAGGGAAATGAAAGAGTTGTATCATGAGCAATTTAATATAACTAAGTTGCTATTGGAATTGATTCAATGAGTAGTGAACTCTAATTTTCAGCAATTGCAGTTGCAAGAAATGAAGAGTGAATGGAGATTCTACACTACTATTCATTTTAGTTGTTGAGATCATATTTTTTATTGTTCATACTGTCAAAGATGTATCAACTCGGCATTGTTAGTTATTAAATTCCATGAGGAATTGTTTGAAGACCTCGTATTGTTGATTAATGGCAGACAGGGATAATTTTCCAAGTTTGGCAATGCAAGAATTCCTTTAACTTCATTGAATCTGATTCTGCAACTCTGGAACCTTTGAAACTGAATTTTGGAAATGTATAGCTGGATAAACACTTCAGATCTGATATTTCATTGCAACAACAAGCTTAAACATGGGAATTTCAGAAACTCTGAAATCTGATCAAGCTACTGGAAGCTTCTGACATTATTGAATTTGAATGTGTTGCTGAAAAGTAGAAACAGAAATCTGTGGATAGTATCAATTGCACGAGTTTGAAAGTAATCAGAAGCACAGTGAGTTTGAAGTGTGAAGCTTTGACAAATTTAGTAATAGGGGACATTGCAGTTGAGCTGGATTAAGGATCAAGATGTGCCATATCTCTGAATATTAGAAGAAATTACAAATCCGACAAGGGAGTGAGTTGTTGGACCTAGCTGAATTTCTGAAGCTGATTAAATTGGAAACATTGTTTAATATTTAAAGAAATTTAATGTGTAGTGAGGAAAAGTAGTGAAAATCTGAAATCACATGCTTCTTGATATTACAAACATGAAGGAAGAAATCTGGTTCAAAAATCAGAAATCCAGAATCTGTAAGCCAAAACATTGTTAAGTTTAGATGTTAATGTTTAGCAGTTAAGTGTTAAATGCAGAGATAGATTTAAAGGTTGCTGCTGATCCGGAATCAAACAATGCTGTTGGACAGAGATTGCAAAGTCTATAGGGTTGTATCTGTGAAACTATGAACTGTTTGAGCAAGGTGAATGCATCTACTGGTAATATGATCTAATGGATAAAAATTCCGAATTTGACTGATAAGAACCTTTACACTCATGAAGTACTTGAAGATAGTATCATTTAATCTAAAAAGAAGGAAAGGAAGGATAGTACTTGATACTCAAACAGTGTGCTGGCTTAAAACTGAATGAAGTAATTCTGCATTTTGAAAATGAGTTGCAGCAAGCTTAAGTTGCTTAATTTCAGAAATCTTTGGAGTACGATTTGATAGGGATCTTAAGAGGCCGGATGAAAAGAAATTAGAATTTTTGGAGGTTAGATGATGATGAGTTGATACAAATTCGAAAACTGTACAAAAAAATCAAAAAACCTGCATTTTATGTGATAACTGGAGTTAAAAGCTATTTGTTCACTAGAAATATGGAAGCTAGCTGTTTGCAGAGTGTTGATAAAAGAAGACCTTACATCTTCATAGTTTAGCTGAATTTTAAAATGAGACTTTGATATAGAACAGTACACAAGCTGGAAACTGGAAGTTGGAACTTAAGATCTGAATCTGTCCATTTTACAATTGAGTTAGAATTCTGAATCTGCAGCCATTGAAAATATATTTCGAGATGAATTTGGTTAGGTCTTGCTGTGGATTAAATGTAGAAGGAAAGCTACAAAAATAGTGAATGTTTAAATGATAGAAAAGGAGCTGAAACTTATCAACACAGGAAGTTGATTATGATTTCAAGAAGACATATTTGGATTAAGTTTCTTTACTATTTCTGATTAGGAATTATGGAACTAATAGTCTTTCGATTCAATACCAAATGAACCATCTTATTAAGATCAACTTTATGGAAAATTTGCAGAAATTACTCTATATCATAATTTGGATACTAAGTTAAGGTTTAATTTGAAGTTGCAGACCCATATTAAACTTCTGTTGGGCAAGATTTTGAAATATATTTGATTGATAATTCATTCCATTGGTTGTTACAGATATATGATCTAGAACCACTGATGATTAAATGAATAATGAAATGCAAAAGGTTTGAAATCTAGCACTGTGCTAAATTCTGTAAAATTGCAGGGAATTGCAAAAATTCTTGAGTTAGTTGAGTACTTGTTGAGTTTCATTGCTCGAGACGAGCAAGGATCTAAGTGTGAGGGAGGTAAGGTATGATCCAAGTTGTCTCACTGATTGAATGTACAATTAGAGAACAAGAACATTTAAATTGGTACCATATCAGATGATTAAATGCTGAAATGTTGAAGTGGAATCAAAAATGCAGAATTTTGTATCAATGATGTGCTTAAAATCAGAGGGAAAAGCAGTGAAGATCTTGCATTATTTGAAACAAATGGTGTTGCATTTTCTTCCATGCTATTGCAAACTAATTTGACAGAATCTTGATGAATCAAAGTGCTGAAATTAGAATTGTAGATCTAACTGAAATTCAGGGTTATTTTGCAAATAGGCAGTGCAAATGGTCAAAATTTAGAAGGAAAAGTTGTAGAGTTCAAGGATTAGTAGGATCATTAGTTAGAACTTGAAAGAAACAATTAAAAGAGAAGTGTACAGTGAGTTGTGCAGCTAAACAAAGAGGAGACAAATGCAATGAAGGTTAAGTTCTACAAATGCAGCTTTTGTGACGGAATTTTGAAAGGCTAAGAACCAAAGTTAAGTAAATGAAGATTGCTGGAAATGGAAATGAATGAAATGGTTCTCTAGGGTTATTTTTAGGGATGTAATCTCAGCAAATTGAGAAGTATGAAAAGAAGAAAATCATTGCTAAGCTTAATTAAATTTTTAGATATGCATTCATTGAAATTAAAGGAATGAGAAACTGAAATTGTTGATCAATGATGAAGCAATTGGAAGAAAATTAAGGAAGAAGAGGAAGAAGGAAGTATGGCCAAGTATTCATTTATATAGCATTCTTTGTTGTTGGGACCAAAATGTAACTAGAGGGAGGGAGGGGGTGAATAACTCGGCGCGATCTCGTGCTCATCGTTGCTTGTTGCTGTTGGAGTGTATACTGAAAGCCTAAGCTTTGTAAACATTCATTATGAATAAAGAATCACATTTGGTCTAATTATCTACATTTGTTTGTAGTTGTTCATTTAATTTATATTGTAGATAACATAGTATGTGGTGTCACATACAGAAGATGATGTTATCAGTACCTTATAAATTATAAACAGTAGCTCACGACCAGAATGGAAAGGAACAAACCATTAGAAGGTCGTAGTGTAATTAGGTATTAGTTTATCTTGACTATATAATTACACTAGTACACTCAGAGTGTATTGAGTAGGACCATTCGAGGTCGTTCCTTTTATACTGACTTTATAAAGGAACAAAGACCTCAGTTATTATGAAAGTGTGTACTCTTAATCCTAATATAATAACAAGCACATATATTTGATATTTATTTCTTTAATTTATCAATGGGTGAGATTTAGTTCGATGAATCAATAAACCCGATAAGTTGGGAAATGCTATCACTTATAGTGTGTGTTGTTGATTATGTAGGAAACCGTGTCCTAGAGATACTAGGTTGATAATGTCCCCAAGAGGAGCTCATAAGGATTGTCATGTTAAACCCCGCAGTGGACTTAATCCGACACGACGATAAAGTCGAGTGGTACTACTCTTGACTTAGACATTAATTAAACGAGTCAGAACTCACTTAATTAGTGGACATTCGATATCTTAAACATGAGACTAACACACTCATAATAAGCAAGGAGCCCAAAATGTAATTGATCGGTGCATAGTTCAACGATAGTTCTCAGTGAATGATTATCGCCGATAAAATTAAGTCATGTCGCCAACACGGACGCTTAATTTATCGAGACCAAACCAATTCCTCCTCTCATTCCCTATCGTAGCCTCTTATTTATGTAGTACTATACCCACCTATACCCACCTTCTATACCACTCTGGCCATTAGCCAGTTGGGAATCAAGCTAGGCCTACTAGTATATTTTGGTCGGCCCTAGCTCGAACCCAAGCTAGAGAGGGTCAAATAAAATTAAAAAGAAATTTAATTTTAATTTTTATTATTATGGAAGATATATTTTAAAGAGAATTAAAATTAAAATATCTCTCAGAAAAGATCTACAAAAGATTAAAGAAAGAGATTCGATCTCTTTCCTTATTCAGATCGAAGAGATGTTTTATTTTCTTTAAAATTATTCACATGTTAATAAAATTAAAATTATAGATATTTCCTTTTATTAACCATGAAGAGATTTTAAAGAGAAATTTTATTTTTAAAATTTCCGGAAACAAATTAGGAAGTTTTAATTGTTGATTAAAACTTGTCTCAGATTTCAACGATGTGCCGGCCATCACAAATTAATTGGGGAAATTTTATTTTATTTCTCTCAATTAAATCACGTTAAGGAAATTAAGGAAAATTTATCAGAATTAAATTTCCTAATTTACCTAGGCCAAGGAATATAAAAGAGGGTGTAGAGCCTTCATTATTCCTCTCCCTCTTTGTTCCTTGGTGTGGCCGGCCAACCTCTCCATCTCATCCTCTTGTGGTGGCCGAACCCTACCCTTCTATCGAGCTCTTGTGGTGGCTTGATACTACTTGGAGAAGAAGAAGAAGGAGAGAAAGCTAGCATCTCGAGCTCGGTTAGTATTTTTTTTCTCCTCGTGAAGCTTTTCTTTCGGGCCGAACCTCGCTGAGGAGAAGAAGGTGGTCGGTGGTTTCTCATCTCGAAGATCGCGCACACAACGTCCGAGGTTAAAAGAGAAAGATCAAGAGGTTTTTCCACAAGGTATAACTAGTAATTTCTATTTCCGCATCACGCTAGTTATTTACGGAAATAATACCAAATACAAGAGGCTTACGCCTAGTATTTCAATATGTTTTTCAAGTCAGGTTCTTTCGCTTTTCTTTCCTCAGGATTCGATTGTTTCGTTAACCTAAAGTTATTTTAGGAAATTATATTAGCTTCATTTTGTCTATCGGTGGTGGTCGCTCCCATATCCAAGAAGTGCCTCGCCACGTCAAGATCGGGAACCTTTACGGAAATTAATATTTAATGGAATTAATAACTTAAGGAGACTTGGGTCTAACGTGTTAAGTTCCGCAGAGATCCAAGTCAAAACCTAAAAGAATAGATAAGTTAAACTTGAAATCAATAATGTTAAGTTCTGTTTGCGATTTCAAATTTAATTTCTAAAGAACACAATAGGTTGTTAGGAAAGGTTCGGGACTTGTAGAAAATTTTTGTACAGGGGACCAGTACGATATTCCGAGAAGCAACCAACAATCGGAAGACCTAATGTCATAGTTATGACGATAGAGGACTTTGACAAATTGGTGGATGCAATAGTGCAAGCGATGTTAAAAGGGACAACACTCGCATCCCCCAATGGACACAATCCTTCAATTGAACCACCACCCCATTCGGTTGAAGCGATGCTAGCACATTAGAAGGTACCATGACCAACGGGAACATTGCAAACTGCTTCTCCCTACCGATTGGTAAGTCCATGCTAGAGAAATTTCTGTGGAATATTTGAAACCCCTCATTTTCCTAGCGGAACTGGCTTAACTAGGGACCGAGGGCAAATTAACCAGAGCAAGACGGACGCGACAGATCGCAAGTGGCCAAATACGGCAAAGAAATTGGGACACAACACACGAGGACAAGAGATAAAAGCCATTATAGTCGAAAATTAAATTTTCTATTTATCGCTTTTATATTGTGTGCACGTTAGTTTACAAGTTTAGGAGGCTAGCATAGTTAAAATTCTCATTTATAAATAACTAAGGGAGAGGGTTTTTAAATAAATCCCACGGTCTCCATTACTAGTTCAGAAGTGATGCAAACAAGGGCCGGCTCGAGTTTCCTCCATAACTGACGAGCTTGTTCATGATCACTGTAACAAACTTCCATTTCGACGACTATGTAAAATTAATTAAGAGCGCGATCTTCCCAACCAAGGGCATAATCTTATTAACGGACTTAGTATCAAGTAACGGTATACACTTAGACACATCTAATAAGATCCTCCCCAACTGAGTCACCGCTATTATACGCGCGACCAAACGATACCAACTATTATTTTTATTCACAAAAGTTAAGTCGACAAGATAATAAAATTAACGGGTTAAACCTCCTTTACAAATGTCAATTCAGATACGCCCACACTAACGCGGCATACAAAATTCACTGCATGAGGTGTCATTAATTTAAAATAGTATTGAGGAATCAATATTATTCTAAATTTGTAGTTCGACCAAAAGTTATTTCAGGATTCTGGGACGTCTTTCAACCCATCGTCCATCATACTCAAATGTATCGACTTATCGGACCAAACTACATGATCGAAAGAAACCCGACATCGTTTCATCACCGAAGCTATAAAACGCATCGATCGAGCAATACCGACGCACCATCGTGAATCTACCCAAGAGAGATCAATATCATAGAATGGTAAAAGACGAGACGGCGCTGTTACATTTCGCTTCAATGTCAAACGATCGCAACATCAAGATCAAGATTTACCAATGCCCTACGATATTACGAACAATTTCAAGGAACTCTTCGTCATCGTGATAGGCTTCTGTGCAAGCCACGAGAAAGATAACGACACCACCACGCAAGAGAGTACACCGTAAGGGATCATATCCTAAAGACGACGGCTTATCCGAACGAGATACGGATCCTCGAGGAGAAATCAATGGGGAAACCCAGATCGATATGATCCTCCAAACGCTACCTAAGTTTCAGTTTCCTGAACTATAATACGAATAAGAGGGTTTATTCATTAATGAACCACCGATGTAACTTCAAGCCAGAAGGATTATTTCACAACGCTCAAATTCACTACAACCGAAATGGTTCTACTTATAAACCGAAAGGAAAGAAGAAGAAACAATGTCGGTTCAAAGAAAGAAAGTGAATAAACTTTAGTACGGATTTAAAGTCGAGCGGGCAGTTCAAGGGCAACGCTTCATCCGCAAGCAGGTGACATCGAAGGCTGACCGTCTCGTAGGAACCAAAACAAAGGTATATCTCACGCCTAGTTGTCAAAACACGTTTAGGTGTTATCTACCAAGACCAAAGCGTAGACACGGAGTCATCGATCACGCTGCACTGCAGGGTTCCAGTGAAACCCGACTATCCAAGGGGAGATTATCGCTCATACGGGCAATGCTACTAAGGTGGCTGCAGCTGAGACGCCTACTGTTTTTAGAGAAATAAATTGTTTTAAGAAATTGTCTTTACGCACCCGCTTGTAAAGAATTTAATTTCGCTTAAACTGCTTTGATGGATATTCGCTTTTCAAGAATACGTAGTTATTAAAAGAAATAAAGTGATTATCCGTTCTCGCACATTAGGCAATAGATACTTTAAATCCAATTTCTTCCACAAAGCAAAACACGGAAATTTATAACTCATCTTCTAATTTAATAAGAGAAAAGAACCTTCGAAACGAACCAAGCATATCTTTCGCATCTAAGACTGGGTCATATTAATTTAAGTAGATTCAGAGGCTTATACCACGGACTTTGAAGTTCATTAGAGTCGAAAATTTTCCAACTCGGAATCTCGCTGTAAGGTAAACGACCAAGAGGCCGCCAAGGCCAAGGGCATATGAGCCAAAGAAGTGTTAGAGTCGGGTTCACTCGATTCGTGGGTCCTCTGTTGTCAAGAGGAGGTTTTCAATATTTTCTTCTTTATGATTATTATTCAAGATACGGATATATTTACCTAACGCGCCGAAGTCCGAGTGCTTGATAAGTTCAAAGAATACAAGGCAGATGAGAGACGAAAGTAAAGTATCAAGACACTACGATCCGATCGCGATGGACCTCTTAGAGAGTTTAGAATTACTTATCGAGGTCGATTCAATCCCAATCGTTCGCACCGAACACCCCAATGAACGGTAGCAGAATCCAAGGAATAGACTCTTACGGAGACGGTTATCAACGACGAGTTATTCAGATTACCAAATTCGCTTGGGATAGCCTGAAACGATTACTTGCTCACTTAAGACCTTCTAAATCGCCTACCCTAATCGATGCGAAACCCTAGCTCATGAACTCGATACATAGGGTTCCTTGAACATATGGTCAATCATGATATGTTGAAACTCCTTATTGCCTAGCTTTTGGTCAAACATGACTTGCTGAAACTTCTTCACCAAGTGTCCGATCAATCCTTAATCAACTTGGACTTTTCTCATCGTGCCAAGGCCCGGTCAAGCTTACTTGGACACTCCTTGGCACCAACAAGACTTGTGTCACCACAATGCCTGCGGATCGTCGTATGCAGCGACAGAAGACGGAAAGATGCACAGCTATGAGATCTCAGGAGCAACAGCAAAAGAAGAGAATTATTCTACGGACAAAAGAAGAGAAAACATGCAGATATTCTGGGCGAGAAGATCTCGCAAAAGGCAACGACATAAAGGGAGGTGCAGAAATAGAGGTGTAGAAAAGACCGTTGGACGTAAGTGGATCTACTAAAGGAAAAGAGGGATGGACGGAAGAAACCTTCAAAGCTAGGCTGTCATGAAGGGTACACCGTAAAGAGGGAATCGATTACGAGGAGACCTTTTCACTAGTCACGCTTAAGTCTATCCGGACATTTTATCTATCACGCTCATACGGATTACGAGATTCGAACGGACGTCAAGACTTTCCTTAACGGAAGTCTCAAGAGAACATTCATACGGGCAACCGTAAGGGTTCATCAAAAGGCAAAGAGCATCTAGCGGCTCAATCGGTCCATTTACGGATCAAGCAAGCTTTGGTCTTTAACATCCCATGAAGTAATCCACCATACGGATTTATTTAAAGTCCCACGAGTCTCAGGTATATAAGAAGTGAACGAAACGCGTGGTATATACGTACGATATTTTGTTAATCGCAACAACGCCAAAGTATTATCAAGACGTAAGGGTACGGTTGTTCAAACAATTTGATATGAAGGACTTAGAGAACGCACACATTCTTCGGATCAAAGTTATAAGGGATCGTAAGAAAAGAAGGTCTATCCCAAGCTTCATATATGATACAATCCTTTTAGGACGCAGGATTCCAAGAAAGGTTTCTACCTTTTAGACAAAGAGATGTCTCCAAAGACATCAAAAGAGATAGAGGATACGAAAGCAGCCTTACGCTCAAATTGGAAGCCTAACGATGCAATGCGCATTTAGACCGATATTTGTTTCACTGTAGTACGGTCAACAGACATCGTAGTAACCCTCGACAAGGACATCGATCATGTAAAGCATGATTAAAGCACCCGAGAAGGACTAGTGGATTATACGCTAGTATACCAAGTTACACGATTCGCTTACACTTGATCTGATTTCCAATCGACAGGGATAACAAGAAGTCTACATCGCACGTGGTTTACTTTAGAGGCGGAGTCATTTCACGGAGGAGTGTTAAGCAGAACGCCAGACGACTCAACCACGGAAGTCGAGTATGAGCGCCTCCGAGGCGCCTAAAGAAGCGTGACGTCAGAACTTAACGGACTTAGATGCGATTCGGTTCGCCAAGATCATCGCAATTTATCGCGATAATAATGCAGCAGTCAAGGAACCACGAGCTCATAAGGCGAGTAAACATATAGAGCGCAAGTACCACCGATACGAGATATTAAGCGAGGAGAAGTCACATCGCCAAGATCGATCACGGATAACCCGCGCATCCTTTCACTGCCCTTCCGAAAGCTTTCGACCTGGAGGGAATGGAATCGACGACGGTAAGATACGGCAATTAGTCATTAGTATTGGGAGATCAGTTGATATACCGAAGCCTAAGCTTCACAACATTCATTATGAAAGAATCACATTCGTCTAATTATCTACATTTGTCAGAGTCGCTCATTTAATTTATATCAGAATAACATAAGATGCGTGTCACATACGTAAGACGATGTTATCGACTTATAAATTATAAACAAAGAATCACCACCGTGAACGGAAAGGAACAAACCATTGTAAGGTCGTAGTGTAGTATTAGTTTATCTCGACTATATAATTACACTAGACACCCGAGTGTATCGAGTAGACTATTCGAGGTCGCCTTTATACCGACTTTATAAAGGAACAAAGACCGCATTATTAGTGTGTGATTTTAATCCTAATATAATAACAAGCATATATTCGATATTTATTTCTTTAATTTATCAACGGGTGAGATTTAGTTCACGAATCAATAAACCCGATAAGTCGGGAAACGCTATCACTTATAGCAAGTGTTGTTGACATATGAAACCTGCCCTGTAGATACCAGTCGATAACGTCCCCAAGAGGAGCTCATAAGGATCACGTTAAACGCAGTGGACTTAATCCGATACGACGATAAAGTCGAGTGGTACTACTCTTCAGACATTAATTAAACGAGTCAAGAACTCACTTAATTAGAGGACATTCGATATCTTAAACACAGTGAGACTAACACACCATAAGCAGGAGCCCAAAATGTAATTGGGATCGCGTAGTTCAACGATAGTTCTGTGGAACGACCATCGCCGATAAAATTAAGTCGCTGGGCTAACACCTGGACGCTTAATTTTATCGGAGACCAAACCAATTCCTCCTCCTCATCCCTATCGTAGCCTCTTATTTATGTAGTACTATACCCACCTATACCCACCTTCTATATGTTAGTTAGGGATCATGGGTGCTTCAAGGTGGCCGGCACTAGCTTGAACCCAAGCTAGTAGGGTCGCCAAATAAAATTAAAAAGAAATTTAATTTTAATTTTTATTATTATGTGGAAGATATATTTTAAAGAGAATTAAAATTAAAATATCTCTTAGAAAGATCTACAAAAGATTAAAGAAAGAGATTTGATCTCTTTCCTTATTTGTAGATCGAAGAGATGTTTTATTTTCTCTTTAAAATTATTCACATGTTAATAAAATTAAAATTATAGATATTTCCTTTTATTAACCATGAAGAGATTTTAAAGAGAAATTTTATTTTTAAAATTTCCTGAAACAAATTAGGAAGTTTTAATTGCTGATTAAAACTTGTCTTTTCAGATTTAATATGGCCGGCCATCACAAATTAATCGGGGAAATTTTATTTTATTTCTCTCAATTAAATCGTCAAGGAAATTAAGGAAAATTTATCGTAATTAAATTTCCTAATTTACCTAAGCCAAGGAATATAAAAGAGGGTGCCTTCACAAGACACAACATCTATTATTCTCTCCTCTTTGCCTCGCGCCTACCAACCTCCATCTCATCCTCTCGCCGAACCCACCCTTCTATCGAGCTCTCATGCTTGATACTACTCTGAGAAGAAGAAGAGAGAAAGCTAGATCTCGAGCTCAAGTTAGTATTTCGTTTTTCTCCTCAAGCTTTTCTTTTGTGGCCGAACCTCGCTTGAGGAGAAGAAGGTGGTCAGTTCTCATCTGAAGATCGTCGCCACACAACGTCCAAGGTTAAGAGGAATACGTAGAAGATCAAGAGGTTTTTCACAAGGTATAACTAGTAATTTTATTTCGCATCACGCTAGTTATTTACGGAAATAATACCAAATACAAGAGGCTTACGCTCTAAAGATTTCAATATGTTTTTCAAGTCAGGTTCTTTTCGCTTTCTTTCCTCAGGATTCGATTGTTTCGTTAACCTAAAGTTATTTTAAAATTAAATATTATATATTAAAAATAGTCAGTGGTGGTTGCCCCCATATCCAAGAAGGTCATGTGCCTCGCCACGTCAGTACTGGGAACCTTTTATGGAAATTAATATTTAATGGAATTAATAACTTAAGGAGACTTGGGTCGAACGTGTTATGTTCCGCAGGAGATCCAAGTCAAAACCTAAAAGAACAAATAGATTAAGTTTTGGATCAAACGTGTTAAGTTCCGCAGGAGATCCAAAATTTAATTTAAAAGAACACATGGTAGCTAGGAAAAGGTTCAGACCTTTGTACAAAATTTTTGTACAGTGGAACATATAGGCTTTCCGAGAAGCAACCAACAGTTGCTTGTGGTGAAATGTAGCGGAAAATACAAAGAAACAAACACAACAATGTTAACTCGTAGATTTACTTGATATCCACCTCAAGGAGAGGTGACTAGTCCAAGCATCCACACACTCACACACCCTCCACTATGAAAATGCTCCTTTACGGTAACTACCGAAAGCGGAGAAGCCCTACAATACTCTCAATACAACAAGAAACAAAGAAAAGCAAACACAAGGGAAAGCTTACACGGTTTACACAAGAAACCCTAACCCTAGCTTCTTCTTCTTGCTGTAGATCCACCTCTTGACTTGGAAATGCCTCCAAGAACCTTCAAGATATGGCAGTGAGAACTCTGTGGAGTAGCTGTGAAGATCGCTGAAGAGAAAGATCGAAGCCGTGGAAGTTCTGCCGAGAGAAACGCTCGCCAACGGCTAAAAAACGACGCCAACGGCTAAAAAACGACGCCAACGGTCGAATCCCAATCGATTGGGGAGGCTTTGGATCGATCGACCGATCGATCCAGAGCGCCTCTGTGCTCTCGGAAATTGCTTGGATCGATCGACCGATCGATCCAAGGTTTATCGTGCAGAATCGCAGCTCCCAATCGATCGGTCGATCGATTGGGCATGAGTCAATCGATCGGCCGATCGATCCAACTCATGGGTTTTGCCCAAAACCAAGTCCAAAGTCCCCTAAACTAACATCCGGTCAACCATGACCTGTTGATACATCATGCCTAGCATCCAGTCACCCTCGACCTGCTAGGACTCCCTCACCAAGTGTCCGGTCAATTGCTTTGACCCACTTGGACTTTTCTCCTCGTGCCAAGTGTCCGGTCATCCTTGACCCACTTGGACTTATCCCGTGTCTGGTTTCACTCACCAAGACTTCCCTTCTACCTAACTTCACTCACTAGGACTTCCCTTCTGCCTGGCTTCACTCACCAGGACTTCCCTTCTGCCTGGCTTCACTCACCAGGACTTTTCTTCTGTCTGGCTTCGCTCACCAGGACTTTCCTTCTGCCTGGCTTCACTCACCAGGACTTCCCTTCTGCCTAGCTTCACTCACTAACACTTCCCTTCTGCCCGCCTTCACTCACCAGGACTTTCCTTCTACCTAGCTTCACTCACCAGGACTTTCCTTCTGTCTAGCTTCACTCACTAGTTCTTTCCTTCTGCCTAGCTTCACTCACTAGGATTTTCACCTGGCTTCACTCACCAGGATTTTCCATACTGCCTAGCTTCACTCACTAGGTCTTTCACCTGACTTCACTCACTAAGATTTTCCAATTGCCTAGCTTCACTCACTAGGTCTTTCACCTGGCTTCACTCACCAAGATTTTTCAGTCAAGTATCCAGTCAACCTTAACATATTTGACTCTCCTTCACATCTGAACTGGTCAGCCTTGACCAAAAAGGGAATTGTACCAACAATCTCCTCACATGAACAATTACACCTGCAATCTCTATGTATTGTCAAACACCGAAACCCAAACATCAAGACTCGAGCTTGAACCAATTCAAGCTCAGTCAACCAGGTCAACCTTGACCTAGGGAATTTGCACCAACAATCTCCCCCTTTTTTATGTTTGACAATACCTTTAAGTTAGGCTAATCCCATAGTCTCAAGTTCCTTCATACCAATATATGAATGAGGATTCCCTTAATTCTCCTCCTTTTCTAGAGAGCAGACTCCCTCTTAGGTAATAAAGGCCTAACTTAAATCCTACATTCTCCCCCTATTGGCACACATCAAAAACTCTCCCCCTAAAGAGTTACCCAATGTTGTTTACAACTTCACTCATTGTTCACAACACAATAATGAAGGTCTCATACCCTTCATTATTTTGAACGTCCATCCTTGAGCATATACCACTTGGTATATTCACACACGATTCAAATGAAGGTCTCATACCCTTCATTATCATCAAATGTTCATCCGTGAGCATACACCACTTGAATAATGAAGATATCCACTCTTCATTACATTCAAATGCCCAACCTTGAACATTTTCGCTAAAGAAGGTTAACCACCTTCCAAGGTGTATGAAAAATAGATTTTTCATGTCCTTAAAGAGTAACTCCCCCTAAAGACATGCACGTAACTTCTGTCATTGCACCAACAATGACTTGGAATCCCTAAAACTTTAGGAAACCCAAATTTTGAAGTTTTGAGGTTCAAAAATTCAATATTGAAACCAAACCTCAACGTAAACCTCTACTTTGTCTCCCTTAATCAATTCGTCCTTGTTTTCATCATGAAAACTTCCCTAAATGCATATAAATATGTGTTGAAGGGTTAGGAATGGTTACCTAGACTAAAGGTGGTTTAAAATGCTGAAATCAAGCTTTCCCAGCCAAAATCAGCATTCCCAATCGATTGGGGTTGGGTCTCAATCGATTGAACCTGCTTGAATCGATCCATTGATCGATTCAGTTAGAGTGGATCGATCGGTGGATCGATCCAGTGAACTTCTGTTCGCGAGAAGCTCACTCTCAATCGATCGCCCGATCGATTGAAGGTCTCAATCGATCGGGTGATCGATTGAAGGTCTGAAGTGGTTGAAATTTCATTTCAGCCAACTTCAAAAACCTCTAGAAAATTCTACAAAATTCTAAAAATCATGAAAATTCATGTAGACAACCCTTAGAGTATATATTATCAAGGAAAAATAGTTTTCTATGAAAATACTTTCTATTTTCAAAAATTGACACAAATTTAAAAACTTGAAAAAACCTTAGTGTTTTCTTCAAGTTTGTGTCTAACTATTCAATGATGATCACTATCAAAAGATAGTTTTCATCAAGGTTTTGCAAAAGTATTTTAAAATCATTTTCAAAACCAATATCCAACCATGTTTCTTGGGTTCAATGCACATGACTTGTACATTATCTTTCCCAATGATTGGAAAACACATAACTATGTGTTTTGATGAAATTAAAACTTAAAAGAATGCACTAAATCAACATATTGAGTTTTGTTCATCATCCTATCATCTCACTTGTATTTAATATGTACTACATCACATACAAGTCACCTTATAGTTCTTAGTGAGATGTAAATTTTGGTTTTGCCCTAATCTAAGGGTCATGCATATCTATCTAGACATTTTGAGATTATTGTTAATAAATGTCATTTGTCATTAATTTCAAGGAATTTAAAAATTATGCATAATGCGATATGACATACATTAAAGATAAATAATTTTCAAAAGAAAATTTTCTAGAACTACATGATGTATGTATGACATGATATTTTTATATTTTACATAATAAGACATGAGTGCAAGAATAAATATGATGTCATGACATATGATGGACAAACAAAGCATGACAAATTAGCATAAATAAAATACCTAGAATAACTATCTAAGTATCCTTAAACCTTAGCTAACTTAAAGTTTAACATTAGATTGCCCAATATTTTCCAAGAAAATGTCAAAACCCAATTTTGACATTTCCTTTACTTTTCCTACATTGTGTCAATTTAAATTAAGCATATTTCTCAAATTTTGGCACAAATTACTCTTTTAAAGAGTAACAAATTAAAATAAGGCTTAGATTTGCCTTTAACTTTAAATAAAATGCCAACATCCCAACTTGACATTTCTTTACACTTGATTTCTTGTGTCAATTAAAATTATATCCAAATACTCAAATTATGGCACATTTTACTCCATTTAAAAAGTAATTGATAATCCTTTTCTTTTTCAAAGGTTAATAATAACCTTGAAAATGTTCTCCGAGTGTCAACTTCATTATGATTGGGTTAACTACCCTTTCAAATCGGAGTTGACACTCTCTAACCCGTCTCAGGGGTAGAGAAAATGCTCCTAGGAACCCAAACTTTATTGGAGCTCCTTGGATGATCTAGGTATTCACTAGAGATAACCTCCCTAGATACCTTCCTAGTGACTTTGTTAAGCTTCTTGGAAGCCTTGGTCACATTTTCTAGATCAACTCTAGAGATTGCCTCCCTTGTGACCTTCTTAGTGACTTTCTTGGACTTCTTAGAAGTCTTAGTCACATTTGTTGTTGCAAATATACTTCTAGGGATAACTTCCCTTATATTTTTGATTTGACCACTAGGACTAGGGTTAGTTCCATAAATATATGAAACTTTATGGTAAGAAAGCACATCCTTTTTAGTTTTATGTTTATATCCCAAACCTCTATGACCCTTGGATGACCCTTGTTGTCCTAAACCTAGATTTTGCTCATTTTGCCCATTTAGGATATTTTCCATTCTTTTTAGGGTCTTTTCTATTTTATCAAGTCTTGACCTCAAGACTTGATTTTCTTCTCATAAATCTCTAAATTTTGATTTTTCCTTAAATCCTTGAGCATTTTTATTTCTAGGCTTATAACTATGGTCCTTAGTGTTATTGCGTAAACTTTTACCTACCTTCCTAACCCTAGGTGTGATAGTCTTTGCATGGAGAGCCATATGTTTTTCTCTAATGCTATCATGCTCCCTATTTTTATGACAAATAGCATTAAAATGATAAAGATTGGAATTTGTATTTTTTTACCATTATTTAAAGGGGTAGATTCAATAAATGATACCTTTCATTTTACTTTGGAGGCTCCCCCTTGACTCATGCTTCCTCCTTGAGCCTTGACCGCTTTCTTCCCCTTGGGACATTGACTCCGATAGTGTCCCTTTTGATTGCAAGAGAAGCACACAACGTGCCTCGCCTTTCTTCTTTATTCGCTGAGCGGCCTCTCGAGCTTCTCCTTCCTTTGGTGTCACTGACCCCCTTCGGGTCAATTTAGGTACTTACTCAGTGTCCATGCCCTACATTCAAAACATATGATATGTTGTTTATTTTATTGAAATATTTATACCTTTATATTGGGATGACATCTTCTCCTTTTGATCCGGAGGTAAACTTCCTCTTGTTAAACGATGTTCCTTCAATAGATTTGACTCGACTTGTGAGGTGAAAGCTTCTTCATCCCTCTTCTCTCGACCCGACTGTAGAGACTTCTTTCTTCTTGAACCTGTCAAGGCCAATCGCGCCCTCAATCCTAGAGGAGGCTTCATCATCTTCATACATGTACATGGAACAAAGAGTATGCTCCCTCTTTGTTCTCATCGATTCCTTCAAGATGAGGCTTCGACTTCTTCTGAAGTTAAGCATCTCTCAACTTTGAGTCCATTTCTCTCGATCGACCCAATGAGTTGGCCTCTTGTGGATTTCTTGATTCATGGAGGTTCTTCGAAGCTTGCCAATTTTATCCACAATTCCTTCAGATCTTCAAATTCTCCAATTTCGTAAAATCGGCTGTAATAAATTAACCAATAATGTTACCTTGTCATTCGGCCGCGACTTTGTTCTTGACTCTATTGTACTTTTGAGGATTTTGCCTTCAATTTCTTGAGCCTGAAGCCCCCGCAGAGGCGAACCATTGCTTCATCTCCATCATAAGAAATTCTCGATTCTTGATTTCCAAGAATCAAGCTTGTCATGGGCACCCTCAGTCGAATCCAAGTCCATCTTGAAATTCCATTTGAAGTTGAGCTTGATGAAATCTTTGACTTGAAGAATTTTGCTCCAACTTCTTCACCCTCTAGCTTTGTTGTCCCTTCCGGCGATGATTCTAGTGAAGAGCGATCTCGCTCTAATACCACTTGTTGGGACCGAAATATAACTAGAGGGGGGGTGAATAGCTCGGCGCGATCTCGTGCTCGTCGTTTCTTGTTGCTTGTGGTGAAATGCAGCGAAAAATACAAAGAAACAAACACAACAATGCTAACTCGTAGATTTACTTGGTATCCACCTCAATGAGAGGTGACTAGTCCAAGGATCTACGCACTCACGCACCCTTCACTATGAAAACGCTCCTTTACGGTAACTACCGAAAGAGGTGAATCCCTACAATACTCTCAATACAACAAGAAACAAAGAGAAGCAAATACAAGGGAAAGCTTACACGGTTTACACAAGAATCTCTAACCCTAACTTCTTATTCTTGCTGTAGATCCGCCTCTTGACTTGGAAATGCCTCCAAGAACCTTCAAGATCTGGTGGTGAGAACTCTGTGGAGTAGCTGTGAAGATCGCTGAAGAGAAAGATCGAAGCCATGGAAGTTCTGCCAAGAGAAACGCTCACCAACGGCTAAAAAACGACGCCAACAGGTTTGGATCAATCGGCCGATCGATCCAGAGCGCCTCTGTGCTCTCGGGATTTGTATCTGGTTGTCCTAACGCTTCCCATCTGTTAGTGGGATCTGTTTCAATGAATACACCCGCAAATTCTTCTTCTCGTTCATTCTGAATTCCTTCAGTATCAAAATTGCTCATTCTTCTGGGTGTAGGGTTTTTTGTTGCTTGATAGCCTTGAAATGAGAGAGCAATAGATCCATCCATCAAAGTTGTGGTTCTTACCTCCTGTGGATTTCGGAACTCAGATAAGAAGATCCCCAACCTCATGATCTGATTTGATTAAACTAACAATGGCTTCAAAATTAAATCAAATGCCAAAACAACATTTCAGCATAAAATCACAAATTTGAATATAGGTACTACTAAGGATTCAGCATCTATTTATGAATTATTAGATCCAGCATATCTACAACCAAATTATCTAATTTGATTAAACAACTTTGGATGCTTAAAAATTATATGAAGTGCCAGAACATCACCAGAGTAAATTCGCTCATAATGATAATCACCCATCAACTCAATCCATTGAATACAATCCAGATCTTCATGCAACATTTCTATCAGCATTAGCCATTTATGATAGAGTTAATGCAATCCACCATTAGGTATTGGAATAAGTAACATTCAATGATACATATAAGTTTCAGCAAATACTCAATCAATACGATATTCTGGTTTTAGAATAATGTTGATAAACTCGATGCCTTGGTTCTGACCAGTTTGCAGAATATAGAGTTTCTGCTGGTACTAGAGAAGCCCTCTGTCTTTGTGATAATTCTAATTTTGCTTCAGGATTCAGCTGGCTTTCAAAGGTTCTAGTTCCTCTTGAGTGATTCAATCTTCTTTTTGCCTCATAGCGAAATCTTGTCATTCTTCTGTAACTTCTAATTTGGTCTTCTTGAGAAGAAGTTACCGGTTCAGAGGTCTCAGTAATACTTCTTTCAGATATTACTGGTCTATTTCGAGTCGCCATTGAGCTTTTCTTTTTCCTTCTTGTAAATTACCAATGGATCTTGGTAAACGTAGAAGGGTTCCTTCTTTCTAGGCTTTCCAAGAGTAAGACCTTCAAGCTGCTTTGTGAGACTTAATATCTGTTCAGTGTTAGTAGGTACAGACTTGGCAAGTAATTGATCTAACTTCAGATTAATTCGAAGAAGTAAATCAATTATTGTATTGTTTTGTCTGTTAATATCTTTAATTGTTGCTTCTTTGACACATATAAAACCGATGGCAGGTGACCTTATCTCCTCTGTGCATATTAAAGCTTCATCATAATCTTTAGATTTAGAAAGAGGATGATAATTCATGAAACATGCCTTTTTTACTTCCTGCATAATTTCTTCAATTCTTTCAATCTGAATTCTCGATTCTTTCACAATAACTTCTGTTCTGTTCTCAATCAGCTTTGGTTGCTCTGTAATTTCTTCAACTAACTTCCAGATATCTGCTTTAGATAAAGGCTTTTGTTGCAATATTTCCTTTTTAAGTTGTAATACCGCTTGTTGTAGTTTCTTTTGCTCCTTTAGTAAATTCTGCAGCAACTGAGTTATCCCCAAATGATTTTGGGTTATTAGATCCAGGAGAACTTTGTATTCTGAAATTGAGACTTTAGAGTGTAAAAGCAGTCGGTCATAAATAACGCCAATATTATTTGAGATTCCTTTTAAAGAGTCCTTAGTTTCTAAGTCAAGGTATTCTAGGTTGGTAGTTCTTGAGTTTTGATACCAATTTCTTATAGATTGTTCAAATCTTTCTGTCATTTTTCAAGGTAAAATTTGAATAGTTTCTTACCCTTCAAGCTTACCATAAAACCCAGGTTCAGATCCATATACGGCCTCCTGCCTTTAAATGATCTTACTAAGGCCTTTTATGGCTCCATATAGGGTTCAAACGCTACAGAATTTTACCATGAAAAATATAGAAATATGGCACATACCTTAAGATACTGCCTTCCAGAATACCCGTGGGTATTTAGCCAAGAATTTCCATTAAAACCTCGCTCTGATACCAAATTAAAACGTGGCTTTTAACAAGAGGAAAACCTGAGTCTAGACTGGTAGTACTTGAACTCTGGAAATTTTTGTTTATTGGAATAAAACACCTTACACCTCACAAGCTTACAAGGCTCAAGCTTACAGGACTCAGAACTTAGTAGGACTTCGAGGTTTGCTCGCTTGCCCTTCTAAGTTAACAAACTAGGGCTTATATAGAGGTTTTAGAAGGAATAAGATAAAGATCGGATGCGCTTGAGGGGCTCCATCGTCATCTTTATTTCTTTTCCTACTTTACCTTAGTGCCATTTATCATCTTATCAACAAGCTGCATTATTACATAACTTTTTCACGTAGTGGACTCTATTATTGGTAGTGGAATCGTTTATTTTGAAAAAAGTTGCTCCCCGAGGCTCAATTTTTTTCAAAAGTAACTTTAGCCATGAGTGCTATGATGGTTTTTCCCAGGACACCTTTCACGGTGTCATCTGCTCTTTGCATCTCGTCCATGGACTCATCAACTTGCTTTAGAAATTGCCTTTGATTATCAGATAAGGATGGTTTATTTGTGATGTGATGCACCAACCTTGACAGGGCATCTGCGAACTCATTACTCGTCCCCGAGATGTGTTCAAACTTGATGTCGACACTTGTACCAGTAATATAGTCAGTAAAATTTATCCATCTTACCTGGGATGGTTTATTATTCACGAATTTGTTGAAAAACTTGATTATAGCATGACAATCCGTGCATAATGTTATCTCTTTTTCATCTGGGTAGTGGATCTTCAACGCAGTTAATGCCTCCATACATGCATGTATTTCAACGTCAATTGTTGACTTAATCACGGAAAATTTTCCACCGACATATGCACATATTTTTTCAGTATTTCTGATCATATTTTTCCTTCCACTTACATACGCCTCCCATCCTTCCATACTACCATCTGTTTCTATAATCAAACATGGTTGGGGTAATTCCAAGTCGTAAAGATTGTACCATGACTTGATTTGTTTTATAATTATCCAATCTGATTCCTTAAAGCGCTGATCGCCGTGTGGAGATGTTTTTGAATACAGCGGTCCCAATATTTTACTAAGATTGGGTATATGCGACCTTGCATAATTTAATATGCCCAGAAATGATCGTAAACCCTTCAAAGTGAGCAGGGTTTTTTCATCAAATTCAATAACTTTCTTAATAATGTGCTATTGTAGTCGTATATTTCAATTACCAACAACTACAACCAAGAACTCCATCTCTGGCTGGGCTATCCTCATCTTTGTTGGAGATAAGACCAAACTTTCCTTTTGACAAATTTCCAATACTATATTGAGATGAGCATAGTGTTGTTCTTCAACTTCGGAGAATACCAAAATGTCATCGATATAAACTACCAGGAACTCTTCACATCCCTTGAAAGAATTGTCCATTTTCCTTTGGAAAACAGCAGGTGCATTTTTTAATCCGAATGGCATTACTAGTCATTCAAACAAGCCCTGTGGTACTAAGAATGTTGTCCAGGGTATTGACTCCTTAGCCATCATGACTTGGTGAAAGCCAGATTTTAGATCAAACTTTGAGAAGACCTTACTGTTACCAATTTTCTTTAAAATGAGGTTTATCCCTAGTAATGAGTATTGATCTTTATGGGTGTTGTCATTCAGCGTCTTGTAGTTGAAGACAAGCCGTTCTTTTCCCTTCTTTTCTTGCTTGGTGACTGAATCCACTGTGGTTCCTGATTGGACTATGAAGGCCATTATCCTATGCCGGCTCATGCTGGGTTGAATTACCTTCAATTTTAATAGGGCCTCAATATGTACTTTAAAGGTTGCCTCAATTGCTGGTGTGACATGCTTCAAGGGTTTATCCTGTATTGTAATATCAAGATTTATAATATCCAAAGTACATATTACCTTATTTTTTTGACCAATGTAGTAATGGATCTTCCCCAATGTATCCAGCATCCTTTAACTTCTGCATGGTTGTGACGTATCTCATCTTGAAATCAACGGCTGTTAAGGAATGTTGAGGGATGAATAGATCTTCATGCATACTTAAATATTCCTCTTCATTCATATCCAGCTCTGAAATGGCTTTTGTTGAGACGAATACGTCTGGAGAGGTTTTTATGGTGGTAATTTCTTTATAGAAGGTAATTTCAGATCCTTCTATTCGTAACCCCCCAGCCATGGATTTGATAAAATTGCATCCTACCAACATTTGAATCCCGTCTTTCAAATTCATTTCTAATTGATACGTAAAAGGAATTCTGAATTTGTGAACCCCAATCATCATGTATCCATTTCTGAGTTTCTTAGTAGCCTCTTGTTGTGAATTGATACCAGAAAAAAGGACCTTGTAATTTATATCTTCAAAGGCTTCTTTTAGTAAAGCATTTTGACAGATACAACAGGTTGTAGCACCTGTATCTAGAATAACTTGAACCTTTGTGTCATTAATTCCTAGAATCTGGAGGATAATTTCAATATTGTAGAGGCGATTAATTAATGACTTCCTGGCTGCCGAGAATATCAATTCACCAGAAGAACTTGGCTCTTCAACTTCTGTTAAACCAAAAGAACCAGTCCCTCGAATTGTTTGCCTTAAATCATTTACCTCCATTACTGGTGGTGTCATGATTTTTTCAAATACTAACTGAGCAATTGATCTGCCATGCTCAAGAGATAAGGTTAGGTCAGAAAAATTATAAATCAATAGACATACCTCTCCCCGGAAGTCAGAGTCAATGATGCCTGCATTGACTATGAAATTAAGCTTGTATGTAAGAACCACAACCTTGATGGATGGATCTATTGCTCTCTCATTTCAAGGCTATCAAGCAACAAAAAGCCCTACACCTAGAAGAATGAGCAATTTTGATACTGAAGGAATTCAGAATGAAGGAGAAGAAGAATTTGCGGGTGTATTCATTGAAGCAGATCCCACTAACAGATGGGAAGCGTTAGGACAACCAGATAAAAATCCCAGATGGGATATTCTGGGAGAGCTAAGTGGGAGGTATGACTTTTATGTTAATTATGCTGCACCTCCTCCGGCTCCCTTTATTCCTCCTACCAGGCCTACATGGGATGATGACGATGATGAGCATAGTACGGATGCAGCAGAAGCTGAAGTTATTTCTGAAGCAGTTTTCCCTAGTATATGGGAAGACACTCCGTGGGAAGAAGACCCATATCTTGATATTTATGTGTTTGATGAAGAAGAAAATTCTTCTCAAAATATGAATGAATCTCATATTGTGGAGGAAGATTATGAAGACGAAGAGGAAGAAGACTTAAGTGTGCACTTCTTGGGGTTAGAAAATCTTGAAAATGATTATCCTATTTCACCTAACACTGTTCTTCCTGATGAACAGCACCAGGTTAACTGGGATGATTCTAGTAGTGAATCAGAAAATTATTGGCAAAATATAGTTGAGCAAGTTGAACACATGGAGGAACAATACTTTGCAACCCAAGCAACAGAACGAATGGGTGAGTTATCAATACAGGAGATTTCATCAACAGAGGATGAAGGAAACAGTCATACCGAGCAACCAGATGTCACAAATGAAATTGCTCATGCAGGAATTGAAGCTCCTTTAATTGAACAATTGGAAGGATTAGAATATCCTATTCTCCGAAGCATGATGAATCAAGCAATCAATGAAAATGCATTCCCTAGTACCAGCGCTATTTCAAGGTATAATCCCCCACCAGAACCTTTAATGGGACAAATTAACAATCCACCAGCGCAGGTTAATATAAGAACAGCACAACAGCCAGAGACAGCGATCAACGAAAAATTCAAACCACGAGGATACAACCATCAACCTTGAACTCTACCATCAGCCCAAACTAATGATGGAGCAATCTTAATTCTCCCAGAAGACATTGGGCAATATTCTGAGGTAATATCCAGGTGGGAATATATTACAAGTAATCTGGTTAATCAGAAGACCTGGTTAGATAATGCCCGGAAGGTACAGTTTATTGAAAATTTACTTGGCGAAAATGAAAAGAAAATGTGGATACAATGGCGGATGGCTTATGCTGCTGAGTATGACGCCCTCATACAAATGGCTGGGGAAACCCAGAACATTTTATCCGCTATAAGAAGATCCTTTCTACTTGAGGATCCTTATCAAGGGTCTACAGTAGAGCAAGACCAGGCATATATTGATATTGAAAGGTTATCTTGCAATAGCATGAAAGATATATTTAATTATCTTAATGATTATAAAGTTTTGGCAGCAAAATCAGGCCGGATGTTCATAAGGACTGAACTTTCTGATAAGTTATTTCGAAAGATGCCACCTATAATCGGAAATGAAATCGAGGCAGCCTTTAAAGCAAAATACCCAGCTAATCAGGTCAATGTAATACTAAGAATACATTTTACGTACCAGTATTTGGCAGAAATATGCAAAAAGGCAGTCATACAAAAGAGTGTTAAAGACCTCGCCTTTTGTAGCAAGATTCCAATACCAGGATACTACAACAAACAGAAGAAATATGGACTGCGAAAGGCAAAAAACTACAAAGGGAAGCCACATGATTCCCATGTTCGGGTCTTTAAGAAAAAGAAGGCAGATCAACAGAAAAAATGTAAATGTTTCATTTGTGGGGAACTAGGTCATTTTGCCCGTGACTGTAAGAAGCAAACAGGCAATATTGCAAGGGCAACTATACTATACCAATTGGATCTTCCTTCAGATTATGATATGTTATCTGTTGATCTTAATGAAGCTGACTCTGATACAATCTGTTCTTTTTCAGAAGGAGAAACAGGACCAAGTTACGTAAACTTGATGTTAGAGGAAACACCCTGGATACAAGAAACAGCTTTTATGTTGGGAGCTGAAAATTGTGGATGGCGAAGCCAAGTATTCGTGGGTGACAAAATGAAAAACTGTCAGCATGACTAGGAAGAAAATCAGGTGATAACGGACAGTAAGTATGTTTGTTGTACGTTATGTAAACTTATAACAACAGACAACATGCGCATACACTGCATAAATTGCAAAATGACAGTATGCCCAGCCTGTGGACCATTTTATTTAAACAAGACGTTAAACCTGAAGAAAGCAGAAACAATTCCTCCATATGACAAGGGTGAGCAAATGATTGAAGAACTGATAGACTACACTAATTATCTACAAAGTATGGTGGACAAAGGAAAGCAGTTGCAGGACATTTTATATTTAAGGGTTCGACGTTTAACACAAACAGCAAAGGTACCTGTTCGTAGAACACTTGGGGCGGCTGGTTATGATATTTTTACAGATGAAGAAGTTCACATAATGCCCCGACAACAATGTCTAGTCAAAACCGGAATTAGCCTGGAATTCTCAAAAGGCCATTATGCTAGAATTGCACCGCGATCTGGGAGTGCATACAAGCTTAATTTCATAGTCAATGCAGGCGTCATTGACTCTGACTTCCGGGGAGAGGTATGTCTATTGATTTATAATTTTTCTGACCTAACCTTATCTCTTGAGCATGGCAAATCAATTGCTCAGTTAGTATTTGAAAAAATCATGACACCACCAGTAATGGAGGTAAATGATTTAAGGCAAACAATTCGAGGGACTGGTTCTTTTGGTTCAACAGAAATTGAAGAGTCAAGGTCTTCTGGTGAATTGATATTCTCGGCAGTCAAGAAGTTATTAATTAATCGCCTCTACAATATTGAAATTATCCTCCAGATTCCAGGAATTAATGACACAAAGGTTCAAGCTATTCTAGATACAGGTGCTACAACCTGTTGTATCTGTCAAAATGCTTTACCAAAAGAAGCCTTTGAAGATATAAATTACAAGGTCCTTTTTTCTGGTATCAATTCACAACAAGAGGCTACTAAGAAACTCAGAAATGGATATATGATGATTGGGGTTCACAAATTCAGAATTCCTTTTACCTACCAATTAGAAATGAATTTGAAAGACAGGATTCAAATGTTGGTAGGATGCAATTTTATCAAATCCATGGCTGGGGGGTTACGAATAGAAGGATATGAATGAAGAGGAATATTTAAGTATGCATGAAGATCTATTCATCCCTCAACATTCCTTAACAACCGTCGATTTCAAGATGAGATACGCCACAACCATGCAGAAGTTAAAGGATGCTGGATACATTGGGGAAGATCCATTACTACATTGGTCAAAAAACAAGGTAATATGTACTTTGGATATTATAAATCCTGATATTACAATACAGTATAAACCCTTGAAGCATGTCACACCAGCAATTGAGGCAACCTTTAAAGTACATATTAAGGCCCTATTAAAATTGAAGGTAATTCAGCCCAGCATGAGCCGGCATAGGACAATGGCCTTCATAGTCCAATCAGGAACCACAGTGGATCCAGTCACCAAGCAAGAAAAGAAGGGTAAAGAACGGCTTGTCTTCAACTACAAGACGCTGAATGACAACACCCATAAAGATCAATACTCATTACCAGGGATAAACCTCATTTTAAAGAAAATTGGTAACAGTAAGGTCTTCTCAAAGTTTGATCTAAAATCCGGCTTTCACCAAGTCATGATGGCAAAGGAGTCAATACCCTGGACAGCATTTTTAGTACCACAAGGCTTGTTTGAATGGCTAGTAATGACATTCGGATTAAAAAATGCACCCGCCGTTTTCCAAAGGAAAATAGACAATTCTTTCAAGGGATGTGAAGAGTTCCTGGTAGTTTATATCGATGACATTTTGGTATTCTCTGAAGATGAAGAACAACACTGTGCTCATCTCAATATAGTATTGGAAATTTGTCAAAAGGAAGGTTTGGTCTTATCTCCAACAAAGATGAAGATAGCCCAGCCAGAGATGGAGTTCTTGGGCGTAGTTGTTGGTAATCGAAAAATATGACTACAACAGCACATTATTAAAAAAGTTATTGAATTTGATGAAAAAACACTGCTCACTTTGAAGGGTTTACGATCATTTCTGGGCATATTAAATTATGCAAGGTCGCATATACCCAATCTTAGTAAAATATTGGGACCGCTGTATTCAAAAACATCTCCACACGGCGATCAGCGCTTTAAGGAATCAGATTGGGCTATAATTCGACAAATCAAGTCACTGGTACAATCTTTGTCTGACTTAGAGTTACCCCCTAACCATGTTTATGTTATTATAGAAACAGATGGTAGTATGGAAGGATGGGGAGGCGTCTGTAAGTGGAAGGAAAAACTGTATGACTCAAGAAATACAGAAAAAATCTGTGCCTATGCCAGAAAAGAGATAACATTACGCACAGATTGTCATGCTATAAATAAGTTTTTCAACAAATTCGTGAATAACAAACCATCCCGGGTAAGATGGATAAATTTTACTGACTATATTACTGGTACAGGTGTCGACATCAAGTTTGAACACATCTCGGGGATGAGCAATGAGTTGGCAGATGCCCTGTCAAGGTTGGTGCATCACATCACCAATAAAGCATCCTTATCTGATAATCAAAGGCAATTTCTAAAGCAAGTTGATGAGTCCATGGACGAGATGCAAGGAGCAGATGACACCGTGAAAGGTGTCCCAGGAAAAACCATCATAGCACTCATGACTAAAGTTACTTTTGAAAAAAGTTGAGTCTCGGGGAGCCACCTTTTTCAAAAGAAACGATTCCACCACCAATAATAGAGTCCACTACGTGTAAAAATTATGTAATAATGCAGCTTGTTGATAAGATGATAAATGGCACTAAGGTAAAGTAGGAAAAGAAATAAAGATGACGATGGGGCCCCTCAAGCGCACCCGATCTTTATCTTATTCCTTCTAAAACCTCTATATAAGCCCTAGTTTGTTAACTTAAAAGGGCAAGCGAGCAAACCTCGAAGTCCTACTAAGTTCTGAGTCCTGTAAGCTTGAGCCTTGTAAGCTTGTGAGGTGTAAGGTGTTTTATTCCAATAAACAAAAATTTCCAGAGTTCAAGTACTACCAGTCTAGACTCAGGTTTTCCTCTTGTTAAAAGTCACGTTTTAATTTGGTATCAGAGCGAGGTTTTAATGGAAATTCTTGGCTAAATACCCACGGGTATTCTGGAAGGCAGTATCTTAAGGTATGTGCCATATTTCTATATTTTTCATGGTAAAATTCTGTAGCGTTTGAACCCTATATGGAGCCATAAAAGGTCTTAGTAAGATCATTTAAAGGCAGGAGGCCGTATATGGATCTGAACCTGGGTTTTATGGTAAGCTTGATGGGTAAGAAACTATTCAAATTTTACCTTGAAAAATGACAGAAAGATTTGAACAATCTATAAGAAATTGGTATCAAAACTCAAGAACCGCCAACCTAGAATACCTTGACTTAGAAACTAAGGACTCTTTAAAAGGAATCTCAAATAATATTGGCGTTATTTATGACCGACTGCTTTTACACTCTAAAGTCTCAATTTCAGAATACAAAGTTCTCCTGGATCTAATAACCCAAAATCATTTGGGGATAACTCGGTTGCTGCAGAATTTACTAAAGGAGCAAAAGAAACTACAACAAGCGGTATTACAACTTAAAAAGGAAATATTGCAACAAAAGTCTTTATCTAAAGCAGATATCTGGAAGTTAGTTGAAGAAATTACAGAGCAACCAAAGCTGATTGAGAACAGAACAGAAGTTCTTGTGAAAGAATCGAGAATTCAGATTGAAAGAATTGAAGAAATTATGCAGGAAGTAAAATGGCAAGTTTCATGAATTATCCCCCTCTTTCTAAATCTAAAGATTATGATGAAGCTTTAATAAGCACAGAGGAGATAAGTTCACCTGCCATCGGTTTTATATGTGTCAAAGAAGCAACAAATAAAGATATTAACAGACAAAATAATACAATAATTGATTTACTTCTTCGAATTAATCTGAAGTTAGATCAATTACTTGCCAAGTCTGTACCTGCTAACACTGAACAGATATTAAGTCTCACAAAGCAGCTTGAAGGTCTTACTCTTGGAAAGCCTAGAAAGAAGGAACCCTTCTACGTTTACCAAGATCCATTGGTAATTTATAAGAAGGAAAAAGAAAAGTTCAATGGCGACTCGAAATAGACTAGTAATATCCGAAAGAAGTATTACTGAGACCTCTGAACCGGTAACTTCTTCTCAAGAAGACCAAATTAGAAGCTACAGAAGGATGGCAAGATTTCGCTATGAGGCACAAAGAAGATTGAATCACTCAAGAGGAACTAGAACCCTTGAAAGCCAGCTGAATCCTGAAGCAGAATTAGAACTATCACAAAGACAGAAGGCTTCTCTAGTACAAGCAGAAACTCTATATTCTGTAAACTGGTCAGAACCAAGGTATCGAGTTTATCAACATTATTCTGAAACCAGGATACTGGTAATTGGAGGACAACAGAATTTACCACTGATAAATCATGAATGTTACTCTATTCTATGAGCAAAAGGTATGCAATTAATACATCTGGGTCTAGTCATGATCAGAATACATGCTTTGCATCGTAGAAATGCAGGAGTTAATGCTTTAATTGTCTTAAGAGATACCCGATGGAGAGATGACAGATCAATAATTGCCACAATGGAGGTAGATCTCTCAAGAGGTACGCAACTCATTTATATAGCTCCAAATATGCTTTTAAGCATAGATGATTTCTTTAATCATATTGAAATAGCCATACAAACACATGGCTATGAGGAATAGAATACTGCGGACTCCAATCTATTAATTACCCGAGGAATAATTGGCCGACTGACTAATACAAGTTATGCGGGTTTTCGTTATAATGTTCAAAATGTTGCAGACTATTTGGCCAGTACAGGTATTCATGCAGTATCAGCAACTCCAAGAACCATTGCGGAGTTACAAGGAATGAAATGGATCTTACAACCGCCAAGTTCTTCTCAGATCCGAAATCCACAGGAGGCAAGAACCACAACCTTGATGGATGGATCTATTGCTCTCTCATTTCAAGGCTATCAAGCAACAAAAAACCCTACACCCAGAAGAATGAGCAATTTTGATACTGAAGGAATTCAGAATGAAGGAGAAGAAGAATTTGCGGGTGTATTCATTGAAGCAGATCCCACTAACAGATGGGAAGCGTTAGGACAACTAGATACAAATCCCATATGGGATACTCTGGGAGAGCCAAGTGGGAGGTATGACTTTTATGTTAATTATGCTGCACCTCCTCCGGCTCCCTTTATTCCTCCTACCAGGCCTACATTGGATGATCACGATGATGAGCATAGTACGGATGCAGCAGAAGCTGAAGTTATTTCTGAAGCAGTTTTCCCTAGTATATGGGAAGATACTCCGTGGGAAGAAGACCCATATCTTGATATTTATGGGTATGATGATGAAGAAAATTATTCTCATAATATGAATGAATCTCATATTGTGGAGGAAGATTATGAAGACGAAGAGGAAGAAGACTTAAGTGTGCACTTCTTGGGGTTAGAAAATCTTGAAAATGATTATCCTATTTCACCTAACACTGTTCTTCCTGATGAACAGCATCAGGTTAACTGGGATGATTCTAGTAGTGAATCAGAAAATTATTGGCAAAATATAGTTGAGCAAGTTGAACACATGGAGGAACAATACTTTGCAACCCAAGCAACAGAACGAATTGGTGAGTTATCAATACAGGAGATTTCATCAACAGAGGATGAAGGAAACAGTCATACCAAGCAACCAGATGTCACAAATG
Organism: Zingiber officinale; assembly: GCF_018446385.1. Lineage (NCBI taxonomy): Eukaryota > Viridiplantae > Streptophyta > Magnoliopsida > Zingiberales > Zingiberaceae > Zingiber > Zingiber officinale. Next base: position 23,854,853 of record NC_055988.1, read on the forward strand.
AAATTGCTCATGCAGGAATTGAAGCTCCTTTAATTGAACAATTGGAAGGATTAGAATATCCTATTCTCCGATGCATGATGAATCAAGCAATCAATGAAAATGCATTCTCTAGTACCAGCGTTATTTCAAGGTATAATCCCCCACCAGAACCTTTAATGGGACAAATTAACTATCCACCAGCGCAGGTTAATGTAAGAACAGCACAACAACCAGAGACAGCGATCAACGGAAAATTCAAACCATGAGGATACAACCATCAGCCGTGGACTCTACCATCAGCCTAAACTAATGATGGAGCAATCTTAATTCTCCTAGAAGACATTGGGCAATATTCTGAGGTAATATCCAGGTGGGAATCTATTACAAGTAATCTGGTTAATTAGAAGACCTGGTTGGATAACGCCCAGAAGGTACAGTTTATTGAAAATTTACTTGATGAAAATGAAAAGAAAATGTGGATACAATGGCGGATGGCTTATGCTGCTGAGTATGGGGCCCTCATACAAATGGCTGGGGAAACCCAGAACATTTTATCCGCTATAAGAAGATCCTTTCTACTTGAGGATCCTTATCAAGGGTCTACAGTAGAGCAAGACCAGGCATATATTGATATTGAAAGGTTATCTTGCAATAGCATGAAAGATATATTTAATTATCTTAATGATTATAAAGTTTTGGCAGCAAAATCAGGCCGGATGTTCATAAGGACTGAACTTTCTGATAAGTTATTTCGAAAGATGCCACCTATAATCGGAAATGAAATCGAGGCAGCCTTTAAAGCAAAATACCCAGCTAATCAGGTCAATGTAATACCAAGAATACATTTTACGTACCAGTATTTGGCAGAAATATGCAAAAAGGCAGTCATACAAAAGAGTGTTAAAGACCTCGCCTTTTGTAGCAAGATTCCAATACCAGGATACTACAACAAACAGAAGAAATATGGACTGCGAAAGGCAAAAAACTACAAAGGGAAGCCACATGATTCCCATGTTCGGGTCTTTAAGAAAAAGAAGGCAGATCAACAGAAAAAATGTAAATGTTTCATTTGTGGGGAACCAGGTCATTTTGCCCGTGACTGTAAGAAGCAAACAGGCAATATTGCAAGGGCAACTATACTATACCAATTGGATCTTCCTTCAGATTATGATATATTATCTGTTGATCTTAATGAAGCTGACTCTGATGCAATCTGTTCTTTTTCAGAAGGAGAAACAAGACCAAGTTACGTAAACTTGGTGTTAGAGGAAACACCCTGAATACAAGAAACAGCTTTTATGTTGGGAGCTAAAAATTATGGATGGCGAAGACAAGTATTCGTGGGTGACAAAATGAAAAACTGTCAGCATAATTGGGAAGAAAATCAGGTGATAACGGACAGTAAGTATGTTTGTTGTACGTTATGTAAACTTATTACAACAGACAACATGCGCATACACTGCATAAAATGCAAAATGACAGTATGCCCAGCCTGTGGACCGTTTTATTTAAACAAGACGTTAACCCTGAAGAAAGCAAAAACAATTCCTCCATATGACAAGGGTGAGCAAATGATTGAAGAACTGATAGACTACACTAATTATCTACAAAGTATGGTGGACAAAGGAAAGCAGTTGGAGGACAATTTATATTTAAGGGTTCGACGTTCAACACAAACAGCAAAGGTACCTGTTCGTAGAACACTTGGGGCGGCTGGTTATGACATTTTTACTGATGAAGAAGTTCACATAATGCCCCGACAACAATGTCTAGTCAAAACCGGAATTAGCCTGGAATTCTCAGAAGGCTATTATGCTAGAATTGCACCGCGATCTGGGAGTGCATACAAGCTTAATTTCATAGTCAATGCAGGCGTCATTGACTCTGACTTCCGGGGAGAGGTATGTCTATTGATTTATAATTTTTCTGACCTAACCTTATCTTTTGAGCATGGCAGATCAATTGCTCAGTTAGTATTTGAAAAAATCATGACACCACCAGTAATGGAGGTAAATGATTTCAGGCAAACAATTCGAGGGACTGGTTCTTTTGGCTCAACAGAAATTGAAGAGCCAAGGTCTTCTGGTGAATTGATATTCTCGGCAGTCAGGAAGTCATTAATTAATCGCCTCTACAATATTGAAATTATCCTCCAGATTCCAGGAATTAATGACACAAAGGTTCAAGCTATTCTAGATACAGGTGCTACAACCTGTTGTATCTGTCAAAATGCTTTACCAAAAGAAGCCTTTGAAGATATAAATTACAAGGTCCTTTTTTCTGGTATCAATTCACAACAAGAGGCTACTAAGAAACTCAGAAATGGATACATGATGATTGGGGTTCACAAATTCAGAATTCCTTTTACCTACCAATTAGAAATGAATTTGAAAGACGGGATTCAAATGTTGGTAGGATGCAATTTTATCAAATCCATGGCTGGGGGGTTACGAATAGAAGGATATGAAATTACCTTCTATAAAGAAATTACCACCATAAAAACCTCTCCAGAAGTATTCGTCTCAGCAAAAGCCATTTCAGAGCTGGATATGAATGAAGAGGAATATTTAAGTATGCATGAAGATCTATTCATCCCTCAACATTCCTTAACAACCGTTGATTTCAAGATGAGATACGCCACAACCATGCAGAAGTTAAAGGATGCTGGATACATTGGGGAAGATCCATTACTACATTGGTCAAAAAACAAGATAATATGTACTTTGGTTATTATAAATCCTGATATTACAATACAAGATAAACCCTTGAAGCATGTCACACCAGCAATGGAGGCAACCTTTAAAGTACATATTGAGGCCCTATTAAAATTGAAGGTAATTCAACCCAGCATGAGCCGGCATAGGACAATGGCCTTCATAGTCCAATCAGTCACCAAGCAAGAAAAGAAGGGTAAAGAACGGCTTGTCTTCAACTACAAGACGCTGAATGACAACACCTATAAAGATCATTACTCATTACCAGGGATAAACCTCATTTTAAAGAAAATTGGTAACAGTAAGGTCTTCTCAAAGTTTGATCTAAAATCCGACTTTCACCAAGTCATGATGGCAAAGGAGTCAATACCCTGGACAGCATTCTTAGTACCACAGGGCTTGTTTGAATGGCTAGTAATGTCATTCGGATTAAAAAATACACCTGCTGTTTTCCAAAGGAAAATGGACAATTCTTTCAAGGGATGCGAAGAGTTCCTGGTAGTTTATATCGATGACATTTTAGTATTCTCCGAAGATGAAGAACAACACTGTGCTCATCTCAATATAGTATTGGAAATTTGTCAAAAGGAAGGTTTGGTCTTATCTCCAACAAAGATGAAGATAGCCCAGACAGAGATGGAGTTCTTGGGTGTAGTTGTTGGTAATCGAAAAATACGACTACAACAGCACATTATTAAGAAAGTTATTGAATTTGATGAAAAAACCCTGCTCACTTTGAAGGGTTTACGATCATTTCTGGGCATATTAAATTATGCAAGGTCGCATATACCCAATCTCAGTAAAATATTGGGACCGTTGTATTCAAAAACATCTCCACACGGCGATCGACGCTTTAAGGAATCAGATTGGGCTATAATTCGACAAATCAAGTCACTGGTACAATCTTTGCCTGACTTAGAGTTACCCCCTAACCATGCATATGTTATTATTGAAACAGATGGTAGTATGGAAGGATGGGTAGGCGTCTGTAAGTGGAAGGAAAACAGTATGACCCAAGAAATACAGAAAAAATCTGTGCCTATGCCAGTGAAAAATTTTCAACAATAAAGTCAACAATTGATGCTGAAATACATGCATGTATGGAGTCATTAACCGCAATGAAGATCCACTACCTGGACAGAAAGGAGATAACATTACGCACGGATTGTCATGCTATAATCAAGTTTTTCAACAAATCCGTGAATAACAAACCATCCCGGGTAAGATGGATAAATTTTACTGACTATATTACTGGTACAAGTGTCGACATCAAGTTTGAACACATCTCGGGGACAAGCAATGAGTTGGCAGATGCCCTGTCAAGGTTGGTGCATCACATCACCAATAAAGCATCCTTATCTGATAATCAAAGGCAATTTCTAAAGCAAGTTGATGAGTCCATGGATGAGACGCAAGGAGCAGATGACACCGTGAAAGGTGTCCTGGGAAAAACCATCATAGCACTCATGGCTAAAGTTACTTTTGAAAAAAGTTGAGCCTCGGGGAGCCACTTTTTTCAAAAGAAACGATTCCACCACCAATAATAGAGTCCACTACGTGTAAAAGTTATGTAATAATGCAGCTTGTTGATAAGATGATAAATGGCACTAAGGTAAAGTAGGAAAAGAAATAGAGATGATGATGGGGCCCCTCAAGCGCACCCGATCTTTATCTTATTCCTTCTAAAACCTCTATATAAGCCCTAGTTTGTTAACTTAGAAGGGCAAGCGAGCAAACCTCGAAGTCCTACTAAGTTCTGAGTCCTGTAAGCTTGAGTCTTGTAAGCTTGTGAGGTGTAAGGTGTTTTATTCCAATAAACAAAAATTTCATGAGTTCAAGTACTACTAGTCTAGACTCAGGTTTTCCTCTTGTTGAAAGTCACGTTTTAATTCGGAGTTGACACTCTCTAACCCGTCTAAGGGGTAGAGAAAATGCTTCTAGGAACCCAAACTTTATTGGAGCTCCTTGGATGCTCTAGGTATTCACTAGGGATAACCTCCCTAGATACCATCCTAGTGACTTTGTTAGGCTTCTTGGAAGCATTGGTCACTTTTTCTAGATCAACTCTAGAGATTGCCTCCCTTGTGACCTTCTTAGTGACTTTCTTGGACTTCTTAGAAGTCTTAGTCACGTTTGTTGTTGCAAAAATACTTCTAGGGATAACTTCTCTTGTATTTTTGATTTGACCACTAAGACAAGGGTTAGTTCCATAACTATATGAAACTTTATGGTAAGAAGGCACATCCTTTTTAGTTTTAGGTTTGTATCCCAAACCTCTATGACCCTTGGATGACCCTTGTTGTCCTAAACCTAGATTTTGCTCATTTTGCCCTTTTAGGATATTTTCTATCCTTTTTAGGGTCTTTTCTATTTTATCAAGCCTTGACCTCAAGACTTGATTTTCTTCCCATAAATCTCTAAATTTTGATTTTTCCTTAAATCCTTGAACATTTTTATTTCTAGGCTTATAACTATAGTCCTTAGTGTTATTGCCTAAACTTTTACCTACCTTCCTAACCCTAGGTGTGATAGTTTTAGCATGGAGAGTCATATGTTTTTCTCTAATTCTATCATGCTCCCTATTTTTATAGCAAATAGCATTAAAATGATAAAGATTGGAATTTACATGTTTTTTTCCATTATTTAAAGGGGTAGATTCAATAAATGATACCTTTCGTTTTACATTGGAGGCTCCCTCTTGACTCATGCTTCCTCCTTGAGCCTTGACAGCTTTCTTCCCCTTGGGACATTGACTCCGATAGTGTCCCTTTTGATTGCAAGAGAAGTACACAATGTGCTCCTTGCTCATCTTTGTTCCGGGAGCGGTCTCTTTGAGCTTCCCTTTTCCCTTTGGTATCACTTGGCCCTTCTTCTTGGCCAATTTAGGGCACTTATTCTTGTAGTGTCCATGTTCCCTACATTCAAAACATATGATATGTTGTTTATTTTTATTTGATATATTTATACCTTTATATGTAGGGATGACATCTTCTCCTTTTGATCTGGAGGTAGAAACTTCCTCTTGTTCTGACAATGATGCTCCTTCAATAAATTTGACTCGACTTGTGGAGGTAAAAGTTTCTTCATCCTCTTCTTCTCTTGACCCGGATGTAGACTTCTTTTTCTTCTTGAACCGGTGTCAACGACAATCGCACCCCCTCAATCCTAGAGGTGGAGGCTTCATCATCTTCATCTTGTACATGGAACAAAGAGTATGCTCCCTCTTTGCTCTTTTCATTGCATTCCTTTGAAGATGAGGCTTCTTGGACTTCTTCTTCGGAAGTTGAGCATCTCTCAACTTTGGAGTCCATTTCCTCTTGATCTTGACCCAATGAGTTGTCCTCTTTGGATTTGTCTTGATTTGGTATAGTGGAGGGTTCTTCATGAAGCTTGGCCAATTTTATCCACAATTCCTTTGCATCTTCAAATTCTCCAATTTTGCATAAAATTGTGCTTGGTAATAAATTAACCAATAATTTGGTTACCTTGTCATTCGCCGCGCACATTTGGATTTGTTCTTGACTCTATTTGTACTTTTTGAGGATTTTGCCCTTTGAATTTCTTGGAGCCTTGAAGCCTTCTATGAGAGCGAACCATTGCTCTATCTCCATCATAAGAAAATTCTCGATTCTTGATTTCCAAGAATCGAAGCTTGTCATTGTGAACGGTGGAGGCACCCTTGTATCGAATCCAAGTCCATCTTGAAATTCCATTTGAAGTTGAGCTTGATGAAATCTTTGACTTGAAGAATTTTGCTCCAACTTCTTCACCCTCTAGCTTTGTTGTCCCTTCCGGCGATGATTCTAGTGAAGAGCGATCTCGCTCTAATACCACTTGTTGGGACCGAAATATAACTAGAGGGGGGGTGAATAGCTCGGCGCGATCTCGTGCTCGTCGTTTCTTGTTGCTTGTGGTGAAATGCAGCGAAAAATACAAAGAAACAAACACAACAATGCTAACTCGTAGATTTACTTGGTATCCACCTCAAGGAGAGGTGACTAGTCCAAGGATCTACGCACTCACGCACCCTCCACTATGAAAACGCTCCTTTACGGTAACTACCGAAAGAGGTGAATCCCTACAATACTCTCAATACAACAAGAAACAAAGAAAAGCAAATACAAGGGAAAGCTTACACGATTTACACAAGAATCCCTAACCCTAACTTCTTATTCTTGCTGTAGATCCGCCTCTTGACTTGGAAATGCCTCCAAGAACCTTCAAGATCTGGTGGTGAGAACTCTGTGGAGTAGTTGTGAAGATCGCTGAAGAGAAAGATCGAAGCCGTGGAAGTTCTGCCGAGAGAAACGCTCACCAACGGCTAAAAAACGACGCCAACAGCTTTGGATCGATCGGCCGATCGATCCAGAGCGCCTCTATGCTCTCGGGAATTGCCTGGATCGATCGGTCGATCGATCCAGGGCTTATCGCGCAGAATTGTAGCTCCCAATCGATCGGTTGATCGATCCAGCTCATGGTTTTTGCCCAAAACCAAGTCCAAAGTCCTCTAAACCAACATCCGGTCAACCATGACATATTGGTACATCATGCCTAGCATCCGGTCACCCTCGACCTGCTAGGACTCCCTCACCAAGTGTACGGTTAATCCCTTTGACCCACTTAGACTTTTCTCCTCGTGCCAAGTGTCCGGTCATCCTTAACCAACTAGGACTTATCCCTTGCCTGGCTTCACTTATCAGGACTTCCCTTCTACCTAGCTTCACTCACTAGGACTTCTCATCTGCCTGGCTTCACTCACCAGGACTTTCTTTCTGCCTAGCTTCACTCACTAGAACTTCCCTTCTGCCTGGCTTTACTCACCAGGACTTTCCTTCTGCCTAGCTTCACTCACCAGGACTTTCCTTCTGCCTAGCTTCACTCACTAGGACTTTCACCTGGCTTCACTCACCAGGATTTTCCATACTGCCTAGCTTCACTTACTAGGTCTTTCACCTGGCTTCACTTACCAGGATTTTCCAATTGCTTAGCTTCACTCACTAGGTCTTTCACCTGGCTTCACTCACCAGGATTTTTCAGTCAAGTATCCAGTCAACCTTGACCTACTTGACTCTCCTTTACATCTAAATTGGTCAACCTTAACCAAAAAAGAAATTGTACCAACAATCTTCCCACATGAACAATTGCACCTGCAATCTCCATATATTGTCAAACATCGAAACTCAAATATCAAGACTCGAGCTTGAACCAATTCAAGCTCAGTCAACCAGGTCAACCTTGACCTAGGGAATATTGTACCAACATTTGTATCCATGTCTTCCACTAAAGCTAAATCTTTCTTTCTTATATTTTCTTTGAACTAATTCTTCCTTTTCTTATCTTTTCTTGCAAATAATGCTTTGATGTGCACTTAATTCATATTCTTATATTTTCCTTTCCATGATTAACCTTTATATTGTGTTTTGTATCCATGATCATGGTAGAGAGTAGAAGATAAGCAAGCATATGGTAGGATAAGAAACACAAGTAGCATGAGTGCCCTCCAATTTTGTGATTACATGTGAATTAGGATGAGGGCCACAAAAATTTTATCTTGTGAGATTTTTAGTGTGAAATCAATTTCAATTTACTCATGATAGATGGAAATTATTATGTTATTAACCAAGAGTAAAGTTTTAAGTCCATGAATACTTGAGATTTTGAAATGTGATAATCTTAAATGGTTTACTTTCTTTATTTTCTAATCATGTTTAGGAATTTGTTTAGGGGGTGTCATTTAAGTAGGATTTTTAGTTTTCTTTACTTGAACGGGGGCGTCCAAAACTAAATGTGGGAGATTTGATAACCATGATTTAGCTTCATTATTTTGATTCATAATGCATGTTCTTAATGGTCTACTCTTAGCTTAAACTCGCATTTATATTGCATTTCATAAATTACATTTGATCTTGAACTTAATTGCAAATTAGCTTATAATTATGGTATGTGATGCTAATATTTGATTATTATCTTGTAGGCATCAAAAGGGTCATGGACCCGATTCGATCAGGTCACACTTAGGATCAAATCTAGGGCTTAACGAGGCGATCAAGCTTTGGAGTGATTTGGACCGTCCATTAAAGACACGAGAGATCTGAGTCATTCGTCAAGAATCTGATCCATCTAAGCTAAGAGGAAGTACATCACAACCGTTGATGAAGATCCAGAAGCTTTGATCCAGATCTGATATGTTCTAGCCGTTGATCAAGCCCAGAAACACTCTGGACCGTCCGATCAGATTTGAGGAGAATTTAAAAACCTTGAGAAGCTATAGTGTTCCCTGAGCTCGGTTCCTCACGATTCTCTACTGTTCATCGTTTTCAACCTTAGCGATGCCGACACTCCCATCAACATCTAGATCAGAGTTTGAGATCTGTCATCACCGGCAGCATTTAGAGTGACCGGCGATCATTGTCCGACCATCAGATTGCGAGAGAGGAAGGTTCTTCTGTCGCCGTCCTTGCAGTTCTCATTCACCAGATGAGCTCAGATGGGAGGAGTTTTCCGATCTGAAGGAGTCCATCCGGCAACAGAAATCACGGAGGAGTTTTTTTGGGAAGTTTCTGCTTCACATCCATTTATCATTCGCTCACGACTTCGCAATTGATTTGATCGATCGATTGACGATCGCGTCTCATTCATCTTTCCCTGATCTTCAGGCATTGAACTTTATAGAAGATTGTAAGCTTGTAGGGAGGTTTCTACAGCTGCACACTTCTTAATTCTCAACCGAGAATCCGAATTAATCCGGTGATTTCTCACGCGAGTTTCCGCAAGATTTTCTACGAATTTGCAGAAAGACAGTTGATTAAACAATTATTTGAATTGTGATGTTCTTTCATCTTGGCTTTAGTTTCAATTAGTAGATCTGTTGTTTTCTTTTTAGTGCAAGCAAAACCAAATTTGAAATTGCTCTGTTAGAGGTTATCATGATCTGTTGTCTTCAATTATCATGAGTTGCTTCTATGTTTTCCTTTTGTTTCCTTTTCTGTTATAGCATATAACTGAGTTGAAAAAGAAAAAAAATCAAATACACGAGTAGGGATTTCAATTTATGATTACGTAACAAGTTTCAATTCAAACTTCCTTTCCAATTTTGTCATTGAATTTACTAATTTCTTTACTTGCCCTATTTCCTTAACTTGTTTTTTCTCCTAGATAGGTTTAATTTTAGGTAATCATGTTCAATTCAGCAAAAGCTATTCGGATTAGTTCAGGTAAGTTCAGATTAGTTGATAGTTTTACTTTGGATTTGGAATACTTCACACGTAAGTAAGATTGCAGTTAGATCGTGCAGTAAGTTGTTTGATCAAAATAAGTTTTGTTAAGCACACATTTCACTAAACGTCATAGCATTTGTTTATGAAAGTAATTCATTTTAATGCTGAGTTTGAAATAATCTAAACTTCCTTTCCAGAAATAAGTTCTAAATGAATTTTCCATTCTAAGCACTCACACATTTACTAGTTAACCTTAAAAAGAAATACGACTTGGGACTCCTTACTATACGTATTATCCTTAGTTACAAAGAGTTTCAATCTTAATTAATTTGATGTGCCACGTGACATGTAATATAGTTGACACCAATGCGCTTGGCCTATCTCCGATGGAGTTTGGAACAGAACTCGATGGAAGGGGATTGGCGCGGGCGGCACTTCCCTCTGCGTGCCGGTCGGCTTTCGGTTCTGCCCCCATATGGAGAGTTGTTCCGCTCGGTCTTCTTACCCTGCTCGCCTGTCGACCGCCGATGTTGCAGGCTGCGACGCTAGCCGATCAGAGCCTGTTGTTGTTGTTGCTCGATCATTTTCGCTACTCGTGCTTGCACGAGCATCTCCAGCTCCTCTTGAGTGAGTGTCACGGTGGTTAGTCGTCCAACGTCTTTCATCTTCTTGGCTCGGATTTAGATGACGCTCCCACAGATTGCGTCAAATATGATCATGTCCGAAAGTCGATGAGATGGATGCTGGAGACATCGCGCTCCTGCTGACCTCCTGTAGACTTCTCTCCCACCTGCAACACAAGCAGCGTCAGTGCCGAGCCAAGGAAGGGGTCCCGGGCGATGACCCTCCGACGCTCAAGTCAATATCCAACGAAGCAAGAAGAAGCAAAGAGAAATGTAGCACAACAGTAGAAATCCTGTGTAAAGCATACCTCCGTCGATGCTTGGACCCCCTTTATATAGAGCCCCGGAAGCGTGCATGCACGCTTCCCAAGATGAGCACGCATCTCAAAGTTTTTTTGAAAAGACGTGTCAATAAAGTGTCCCTAACATAGTACCTTAATAGGCCGAGCATATCTCTGAAGTGTCAGTGAAAGCTTCCGTCGTACGATCTTCTGTCTGACCATGCTGCCTGTCAGCGGCACTAGCTCCCAAAAGGATGTCGAAAGATATCTTGCTGTGTCTGTTGCTTGGCCGAGCGGAATGGCTGTTCGGCCGGAATTCTGCTATCCCTGGGCTATTTGTTGACACGCCGAGCGGGATCCCGCTCGGTTGAAAGCCCGCTGTCCAAGTACCATCTGTTGCCAGGCCAAGCGGGATAGCCGTTCAGCCGAAAGCCCACTGTCCACATGCTCGATTGTTGGGCCAAGTGGGATAGCCGCTCGGCGGGTAGTTCACTGTCTATGTGCTCAGTTGATGTCGAGTCTATTGCTAGGCCGGGCGAAGGAGCCGCTCGGCTTGACTTCTGCGCGCCCCTTGAGCGTCAGTTTGCTTACTCCCTGTGCCGAAGACGGTGGGTCGGTGCTTAATCCTTGATTGGCGTATGCCTCGCCCGACCGACTAACACCGCTCATCCATTAACTGTCTTGATTTTAACCTCCCCCGTGGCAACAGGGTGAAGTCTCTCATCATCACCACATCATAAAGTGTATCAATTTGGCTTTGTTATATATTAATAAAGTAGAATGGTGTCATGATTTAGTTTTACATAGTGTTATGATTAAGTAAATAAAACTAAATTGCTTTGATATTAGTGTTGCATGTGCAATTACATGGAAGCCCACTTCGGTAAAGGTAGCCTTCATATAAGTTTTTTTTGAACGAACTTAGAAGATTAATTAGTCAAGGACATTGACTTTCACATCTCCAATTGAGATATAGGTAGTGTTATAATTGTCCAAGCATGTGTACAAGAATCAAAGAACTCCTACATATAATCTTGGATTTAAATGTTATAAATTTAGTTCAACGTATCATCAACTATTCTCTTTCTAGATTCATAGAGTATCTATCAAATTCTTTGTGGAACTTAAAAACATGAAGAAAAGTAACTCACCGTATTCCCTGTAGTTAGCAATGAGATCATACTTAACAGCATAGACATCGACGTAAACAAAGGTGGCATTCTTCAGCTCCAAGCTCAGTTCATCACACAGAGTGCTCAGCTTGGCATTGAATTCCTTGGAAGCATTGTTGTAGGGAATTAGGCAACCATTTTCATCAAGACTACTGTCATCTTTACGCGGCTGAGCTAGTTTTTGAGGTAAACAACCCAATGGCCCAGTGTTGTGTATCCTAAAGTTTCTCCCCCCAATTTCGTAGATATTCTGAAATCAAGATCAACAAACGTTTACGATCAATCATCTTTTAACATGGATGTCGAATGTATCAGTAATTGTTGATACAAGAGCTTGCCTGAATAGCTTTCCTTATTTGCTCGACCATCGATGGAATCCTTCGAATAACATGATTGTAGCTTGGGCTTCGAGAAAACGCACCTGCTAAGGCATTCTGCCCTATGTCAAAAACATACAAACCGCTCTCAAAAGCTTCAGAATCGATCAAGCCCCTTGTTCCTGTGACACAAATCAAAGGTACATTATGAACAAATCATAAAGTTGCGATTTTTTTCCTGTGGCACCGAGAAGATTGGAACCTTGGGCAACGAGCTCCATGGATCGAGATTTGAAGCGGAGGAACTGCTGCACTTGAATCGCCAAGGAGAAGGGTACGTTAGGCGGAAGCGTCGAGGCGCCGGAGAAGGCGAAGTTAGCGCCGCCCCTAAAATCCGACCCTAGTGACTCCAAGTACGGGCTGAGGTAGCTGGCATTGATGCTCTCGCCTGGATGCTCTCGCCTGGCGACACCGATCCACCCCTTTAGTTATTAAGAAAAACGAAAGTAGGGTTTGCAAGGGGGTCAGTCAGACGAGGAAATTGATGATAAGGCGACCATCGCAGAGGCGGCCTGAGGGGCGGTGGAAGAATGCGCGGCCTACCGGAAGCGAGAGCTGAACGCCGAGGCCGGCAGAAAAGGCCCCTGTGTCGGAGTTGGAGTCTCCAAAGTTGAAGACCGCGCCATGCCCACCGACACAACCGGAGTCCACCGGCAGGGTCAGAAGCAGCAGCACCAGCAACGACGGCACCAGGAAGCATCCGACGAAAGAGAGGCAGCAGCTCGTCATTTCAATCCTCTTTCTCTCGCTTTTCGACTTCGCCGTGACGCACACCGCCATTTTAACTCGTTCGAGGAGGTCGAGGCCCGGAGGTCACGTACGGTACACGTGCAATTTCTTTGTTTGAAACGGTAACGACGGTGATCCATCCTCAAATAGTACAGTGATCTTGTGTCTCGCCTAGAGGTCCGAACACGTCACGTTTCCTTTTCTGGAACGTTCCTTTTACCCGTCTTCAAATTTAAAAGTTCCGAAACGCCATGTCGATCGAGAGAAGTTTGTGTTCCCTGTTTGAGAGTGCGCAGCTGATAACAGTCAATTGGTGGACATGATTATGAAACTCTAAAACCACAAATTTCAAAATTATCCAAATTTTATTTCTTACTTTACAAATTACCAAATAGCACGGCAAATTTCTAAAAAAAATATCCTAATTTTGTATCTTACTTTACAAATTAATAATTTTTTATTAAGTCGGACTGAATAAAAATTATGAGAAATGATATTCTTAAGAATAGAGGATCCACAACAAATGAAATAATTTTCCTATCCCACAAAAAGTAAAATGATTTTCCTTATGAATATCGTAGCTCAAAAAATATCCATCATAAATAAGGTTCTACAATTAATATTTCAAGAAGCAAACCGTGCGACCTAAAATCGATGTGACCTAGAAGTGAGTTCAACATTGTGACCTGCATGCAAACAACAAACTAGCCAACTGACTTACTTGAGTGTGTGGATGGATCTACAGAATCAGTGAGCATCAAGAATCGCTGAGTTTGGATGTGTTTGTGCACAAGGGAGAAACAAGTTCAAGGGTTGTGTACTGAAAATAGACTTATATTATAACCCAAAAAGAATATGAAAAGTAAAATCATGTATGAAGAAATAGAATATTATTTTTTTTTCATGTTTGCAATCAATTTTTTAAAAGTTTGATAAACCATAATTCTCAAAAATCAATAGATAACCAAGGGCATGAGACAGAGCAGTTATGGTCAAACTAAACTGAAATACTAAAAACAAGTAAAGCATGTTCATTGTCTCGTTGTCCATTGCCCTAAAGCCAGGCTCAAATGGACCTCAAATGGAGATGTAGGTGCACTATAGCTTCGGCGGCCTCTCATCGCCATCATCGGTATCGTCGTTTGAACCATCCTTTGTGGATCTTTTCCTCTTTGAGGATGTGGCATGCTTCACAGAACCACTGCCTCCAAAATCCGAATTATCATCTTCGACAATGTCCTCATCCTCATCTTCTGTTTCTTCGGCTGGCTCAAAATCACTCGCATCTTCCTCATCTTCGGCGCGACCAACCGGCCGCACAAGATATTCAGTTCCTAATTCTTCCTGCAAGTATCCAGTGGCATGCCAATCTTAGTAAAACAACAGAATAACCTTCAAAATGCTCATAACTTTGTTGACAAAGCAAATCACTGTAGTTCTAAAGCAAAGATAATATGGTCACTGCAAAAAGAATTTAGTCTGTTGGTTTAGAAAGAAAGAAAGAAAAAAATAGAAAATCAACATGTATAACACCTGGAATTTTATCTCCATACAACACAAATCTCTTTCTTAGTGATCAACTTTGGAACAACTTTGAACAAAGTGGCTACTACCACTTGGAATGACTTTGACCATGTAACCAAAACTGCTCTAAAAGTATTTTTGATAATAAATTATAGATAAGATACTGTTTTAATAATTTTTAATTTTAAAAGAACGGCACTTTTTTAGAGATGCCATTTTCATTTGAATAATTTTGGGAGGCACTAATGATGAAAAGAGTGATGTTGCTTTGCAAAGATTTCGTTGAACACTATCGACATCAATAAGTTCAATTACTATTACAGTCAATATTGGTGCAGAATTGTTTTCGATTATGACTGTAATTATCAATTCAGTTTTCAGAAGAAAACATAGCAATCATGGAATAAGGTAACTAAGTCAAATAGCAAGGTGTTTGTTATAAAAAAAATAGCAAAACAAGAAAAAGACACAAAGAAATCACGGGTTTCGGATGGAAACCTGAGAAATGTTTCCATATCAGGAAAAATAATGAAGCAGGTTAAGCACCGTAAGCATGTTCCAGCAGTGTGAATCCATGGCAAGCAGTAGAAGAACGAGTAGATCGGTAAACTTGGACGAGAAATATACCTCTTCTTCGTCTTCCTCGTCGCTTTCATCGTCGTCGTCGTCGTCTTCGCCGCCATCTTCCTCCCCGTCGTACTGATCTTCATCTCCGTCAACACTGCGGTCGTCGGCATCATCCAGATTCACGACATCCTCCGGTTCCTCCCCGTCTTCATCGGCGTCGTGGACCTTGACCTCGGCTTTGCCGTTCGCCGTCTTGATCTCCGCCTCCTTCTGCCGCTTCTTCGCCGCCTCCACCTCCCTCTCCTCCTCCGCCGCCGCCGCAACCCCTCCTGCTTTCATCTTCTCCAACGAAAAAAATCCACCCGGAAAATGCACAAAAATAAACAGAATTAAACTCAGAAAATTGCGGGAAGAAGAATTGCGTCGACTGGGAGGAACAAGAGAGCACCTGCAACCAGCTGAAGCGACGATCTAAACCGTTCGCGGATGGGTCTCGATGCGGATCGATGACGTGGATAGCGATCGAGCCGCAGGCACTTTCCCAGGGATTGTGCTTCCGGGGCGACGTGTCCCTCGTCGCCGCTCGGCAAAACACGCGTCAATCACCATCCTAGGGCTGACGTCATCACCCGAGGCAGTTGGAGGGGTACCGTTGTATAGGTCACTGTATCCTGGATTTGTGCCAGCATCAGATCCGATGAACGTACCCTCGTGAGTTATCGTGGTCTTCTTATCGCGTGCAAGTATAATTTTTAATAATATGATCTTATGTTTTACCTAATGATCGAACATGACTCTCATATTTCTCTTGGAACAACACTCGAACATGACTCTTCTTGGAATCGAACATTGCAGGTAGAAACTCTTTTGATTATGATATGATCTCATATCTCCACGTTTGACGTTTGAGAATGCAATTCTTTAGCCTGTGCAATGGTTTTGTTGTTGTTGACATTGTGACAAGGTCGACAACACTCGGAATGACTTAAGAGTATTATGGGACAGACTTTCATCTCTAAATGTCTTTCTATGTTGTCTACGAGATATAGTAATGTATTTGGATGTGGTCATCTATTTTTTTTTTTCAATAATTCATATACTTATGACCCAACTAATATGGAAGTAATCGATTTGATCCTATAAAAAAATTTTATTAACTATCAAGATAAATTTAAAAGCACAATAGATAGTCCATACAAAGGTCCAACGGTCCTAGTGATTCAAACTCAAGAGGATAATTTTTTACCCTCCCTGAGTTTCAAATCCTAGGTGCATAAGGAGCCCTAAGTATACTTACCACTCCATTATAGTCAGAGAATGTCAAATCTATATTTTATTAGTTTATATGGATTCCATTTTTAATTTCATTGCTTTCTTCCATCTCTTAAAATCAATATCCAATATCATTTTCTCATAAGTCCTAGGTTGGTTGCCCTACAAGAGGAGTACATTGATATGTGTAGTGTTTTGAGATCCATATCTTTGAGGCTTATAATAAAGCCTTTAGACATATGGTGTTGTGATTGTTTCATAACTTTTAAAGTTATCTTGTATGTGGTATAAAACAAGGGTAATATGGATCAATAAGTCATTTCTTAGATTCGTAAAGACATTCAGTGCAACACGAGCTATGGTGGAGTAGCAAGACACTTATGCAATCTCCCAAGCATTCATAGTTCAATTCTCAGCTATAGCACATTACAGGATATTTTTCTCCAGTAAGATGATAAATCTAGAATATTGGGATGTTAGACCACCTGTTGTGAGCACTTCAGGATTTACCTTAATAGTTGGTGGAAGATTTTTATGGAGTTGGACTGATCATCCCAGGATTAGTCGGCCTGAAGGGTGATGTGTGTATTTCGTGCATAGTTTTAGGTATTATTTTGCATACACTTTGTTTCACCACATGGCATATTTTATAGACTTTCATCTCTTTTGCATTATTTATACTCTTTTAGTTTGAAGAACTACTCTTTACACTTTTTGATAGACAAGACATGAAATCAGAGCTTAGTTGGAGATAAAATGCAATGGAACGAGAATTCACAGCAAGAAACACGCTCTGGTTGTGTCCCATGGTATGGATGTGTTCCTCCAATCGAATATAGATGTGAAATGGAGTAGCCGTGGAGGCCACAACCACTGACACAGACTAGTCGTGGCCATAGGCACAGTCATGCCCCATTCTGTCGAAGATAAATTTTGGTCAGCACCCGACATGCCTAGGTCATTCCCCTTGCATGACCATGTTCATCAACTCATAGTCGGACACAGTCTGGTCGTGCTAATCATAACGGCCATACCCAGCCCCCTCTTTCGTCGACTTGGAGCAACACGGTAGTGGCTTGTGGGTGGTGCCTCGACAAATTAGAAAACAAGCAACAGTTTTGGTCTGTTCTAAGGGCTATAAAAGCCCTAAAAGATTCTTGTTTAAGAGAGGAGGTGTTTTCCCATGACAACAAACCCTATGAGAGTTGTTTCCACGGATCTGTCAGAGTTTTCATCCTCTATAGAGCTTGGAGTTCTTTCGAAAACGACGATTGGTACACGACTAAGATTTCTCTTCTCTTTTCTCCTTGATTTGTGTTGTAAAATATTTTTTTGTCTTTTGGTTGTAAATCTATCTCTATCGAGTAGTACTCATAATTCTAAAATACGAGAATAACTCAATTGAATTGTTGACGCTAATTTATATATGTATTCATTTTTTTCACTGCATGATGTGTTTATCCATGGTTCGGCTTTATTGCGCATATATGATTTTTGTGTCACGCCCCGAGAGAATCTCTGTCCGAAGAAATTTCGGCAGCATCTCCCCTGTACGGGTGACAATCTGAAGCACTTCTACAGGCATAATATACCTCAGCCACATGCGGCTGGAATCATAACAATAAAAGAAAACAAACACTACGCAGTTAATATCAAATTCAGCCTCTGGCTGACACAACCACGCAGTTAAAAGTAAAACAGCCCACTCGACTGTACCAAAACCAAAACACAACAAAAACTGATAGAAACCAAATACAACCAAACACAAAACTGCTAGCCGGCTAGGCTTACACAACCAACAACATAACACCCGGAAACAAAATCGAACACAATGAAATACGTAAATTTCATATACCAAGATAAAACAACGAAAGCAATGAAATATCTTACGATGTGGCGGGGACCAGAAAACAGGATGCTCAGCGACACCATAAATAACCCGGTACACGAAAAGATAGTGTCCACGGGGTGAGTTCAACAACTCGGTGAATATCAATAGACATGCCTAGTAAAATATATCTAATAGAATAAACATGGAATCCGAATAATATATAGGAAATATACAAAACTGAAAAGTAACCAAGGAAGCATACTCACCGGAACTCCTATCCTGAACTAAATGGTCATCAAACCGATACGTATGTCTCTGTATGCATGTCAAACAAATGCATCCACCAAATGCAGTATATAAGTGCAGAAACACAAACAAATAAAGGCAATCAATGCATGTGTGATGGCCAGTGCACTCTAACATCAATTGCTCTGAACAGGAGAGTGGACGGAATCTTTGTCGGAGTACTCATCTGTGACCCCAAATCATAAATGGGGAGCTCAATGCTCATCTCCGGTACGATAACGGGAGGACATCTCTCACGGCCACCACGCCGAGTCACGACCAACGGAGCCAAGCAGTCCACCATCTGCCGGCTACCACGTTGCTACACTAAATGCCAGAGCCAAGCAGGCGAGCGCCGGCTACCACGGAGTCATATGACCAACGGAGCCAAAGCCGCCACACACCTGCATGATATACCACTAAACCATGAGTGGGGGTGTGTGTAGTACATGAAACTGGCGATGAGCTCAACCATAGTGGAGCCGACAATCGCACAGCATGCCATCATGATGCATGTCACTAAGCATAGAAAAACTGATCAACATAATCATATCCATATATATAAAATGAGTACTGTAAAATCGATGGTCACATACCAAGATCTAGAGTACACAAGTCAGATAGAATATCAAAAACCTATGTCCTGAACATAATAAGTATGGAATATCCTGATCAGCATAGAAAAATCCATATATACAAAATATGGGTACCACAGTATCAATAGGTCAAATTCACGGATCTAGGGTATACAGGTCCTCTATGGTATAATAACCTAGATCCTAAACATATCCCCCTTCCATAGCATATGTACCAACAATATGCACAGATCAAAGCCACAAGATCTAGGTACACGAATCATATATGATATACCAATAGAAATACACAATCCAGGCATGACATAAAAACCTAAGTATCAGATAATTTGGATACACATGCCAGAAACAAAAATATCGAGAGCCTAATCCTAACCTCAGTAAAACATGGTATGTCACTCTAGAAACTAAGATACTCATGGCAATAAGATACTCATGGCAACAAATCATGAGATATAAGCACGGATACATCATAGGCGACAAATCTAACATGTTATGGATATCAAACAGTGACATACCAAAGGTAAACATGTTCATTGCTTGTAGTTATAAAATACTATGCATATCCAAATGACGATATCATAAAAGATAAGTCAAGAGGTACCCGCCTCCGATATAGAAGAATCATATCCAGTCCAAATCCGACATCGAGATACTCGTCTCGCGTCAAAGTCCTCAATCTCAGCCAACAAGATTGTTAGTGGAAATAGGTCCTGCCGAACCAAGGTAAGCTACTGGAATCCACCACTCTGCTTTGATCAAAGCCGTTGTGCACCAACTGGAATCCCATAGTACACCTCACCTCACCTCACCACCATGCTTATCGATCCATAGCACTCAACCTCACTAGAATCAGATTAAGATGAGGTTACAGATCAACCAAGCCTTCCAAATTCAATCAATGACCAAATACCTGAAATAAACCCTTACCTTCAATCGGTTGTCTCCAGCAGAAGTCACCTAATCCAATCCATGAAGCAGAGTATCGAAGATACCACTAAATCCCAATCAGACAGCATTTGCCAAGATCTAGCACCGGCAACGGACCTAGGGCACGGTTTGGAGAGAATCAGTGAAGAATGATCAAGAATCGTTACACAAAACCCTCAACAATCAACCAACAAGATCCCTTACCTTCACATCACACCTAGGGCACAGCCTATCGTCGTGTGGAAGGAAGCAAAAGACATCGGTGATGTAATCGGAAGAGAGGAAAAGCTCAAGAAACCTTCCTCTGTCATCGACGCACGCTCCCGATTTCCGAATTCCGACGATCTAGGGCACGGATCCGTAAGGTAAAGGGTGAAGGTTAGGGTTCGAATTTCCTATCAACTCCACCGAGAGAATGCCTCCACAAAGGCGATGACCCGGAAGGAACCGCGACCTCCAAGCTAGCACAATCGATGGAGAAATAGGGTGCTCAACCGCCGGCAATAACTTCCCCTGGTGGCGTCGTCGGCATCAGAGAAGAGAAAGGAAATGGGCAGAGGAAAGAGGCGCGTGAGCAGAAGGGATCGGGGAGAAAACAAATCGGAATCGGCGTTTGGGGAAAGGAATTATAAAAGGTATTTATAAATAAATCTTTTTCTCACTTAAATGGGTAGCCTAAACAGGCTTTCCTGGACCCCTTTTTCATCCCCGTAAACTCGTCCATACGAGATCCGAAAAATTCCCAAAAAATTTTTAAAATTCCAGAAAATTCTCTTATCTTTATTCGCCATTTTTTTTTCGGTATTTTACATTCTCCCCCACTAAAAAAAAATTTGGTCCCCAAATTTCGATATCTACCATCAACAAGTATTAGCAAAAGCTAAATAGTATAAATGCTGAACGGAACCATAACTTACATACCTCATGTGAAAAGGTGAGGGTATTATCCTCGAGCTCCCAAGTAGCCTCCTAATCCGAATGATGCTATCATCCGACTTTAACCAGTCAGACTGTCTTGTTCCGCAACTGACGCTCTTTCCGGTCCAGAATCCGTACTGGAACCTCCTCATAAGTGACGTTAGGCTGAATAGGAACTGAGATGTCTGTCAGCACATGTGTCGGGTCGGATATATATATCTTTTCAGTATAGCTACGTGGAATACATCGTGGACGCCCGCCAAGGACGGCGATAGTGCCAACCCGTAAGCTATTGCTCCAATCCTTTCCGAGATCTGGAAAGGTCCAATGTATCGCGGAGTCAGCTCACCGATGAGGCTGAATCTTTTCACCCCTTTCGTGGGTGAAACTCGCAGTAAAATATGGTCGCTTATAGAGAACTCCAAGGGTTTGCGTCTCAAATCAACATAACACTTCTAGCGACCCTGAGCCTCTAACATTCCTTCGTCTGATAATACGGACCAACTCTTCGTCCTACTGAGCTTTATAAGGTCCCAACAGCTAGGCCTCTCCAACCTCCTCCTAGAGGGTGGGTGTCCGACAAAGCCTACCATACAACGCTTCAAACGGTGCCATCTGGATAGTCAAATGCAAACCGTTGTTATAGGCAAACACTCTACCAATGGCAAATGGTCCTCCCAACTGTCTCCAAAATCCAATACACAAGACTTCAGTAAGTCCTCTAGAGTCTGAATGGTCCGCTCTAATTGTCCATCGGTCTGCGGATGGAAAGTTGTATTGAAACAGAACTGAATGTCCAAGGCCTGCTGCAGACTCTACTAGAATCGAGACGTAAACCGAGGGTCTCTATCCGAAATGATAGTCAAAGGGACACCATATAATATGATGATCTCCCGGTAATACAGATCTGCCAATCGATCCAGGGAATCCGACTTCCAAATCGCCAAGAAGTGCGCCAATTTGGTTAATCAATCAACGATTACCCCAAATCGTGTCATAGCCTCATCGTCTCCTCGGCAAACTCACCACAAAATCCTTGGTAATATGTTTCATTCCCACTCAGGAACAAGAATCCGCTGAAACAATCCGGCAAGTGTTTAGTACTCAACCTTCACCTGCTAACAAACAAGACATCTAGTTACAAATTCCGCGATGTCTTCCTTCATACCGTTCCACCAACAGGAACGTCACAAATCTTGATACATACGGGTCCCGCCTGGATGGATCGCAAATCGAGAGCGATTAGCCTCCTGAAGTAGCTCCTGTAAGACCGGATGAGACTGAGGTACGCATAATCTGCCTCGGAAGTATACAACACCCTCCTCGTCTCGTGTGAACTCGGTCTACTGCCCGGAAGCTGTCTGGCTACTAATGAACTGCAAGTGCTGATCACCAGCCTATACCTCTCGGATCCTCGTCCCGATCGACGACTGAACAACCATGGTAACAAGAATACTTTTCTCTGTCCATTCTTACTCCTCAAGGCCTAACCCGGAGAAACCTTGAATCAAGTCTGTGACCACAACTCGGTGGCAAGCTAGAGTCCCTCCAGACTTCCTGCTAAGTGCAACGGCAACAACATCAGCTCTCCTCGGGTGATAGCTAATGGTACAACCATAATCCTTCAGGAACTCCATCCATCTCCTCTGTCGGAGATTAAGTTCCTGCTGGGTGAACAGACATTTGAGATTCTTATGGTCAGTGAGAATCTCAATTGTAACACCGCACCGATAATGCTGCCAAATCTTCAAGTCAAACATACTGGCGTTCAGTCACAAGTCATGTACTGGGTAGTTCTCCTCATACTCCCTCAACTACCGAGAAGTAGGAGACTACCCTACCGTGCTGCATCAAAACAGTGCTCAGTATAGAGCACGAATCCATCCTCTCCAGAAGGTAAAACCAAAAATCGAAGCCGACACTAGTCTCCGCTTCAGCTCCTGGAAGCTGGTCTTGAAATCCTCAGTCCAAGTAAACTTCACACCCTTTCTGGTCAGACGTGTCAGTGGCATAACAATCCGAGAGAAACCCTCAACGTATCTCCGGAAATATCGAGTCAAACCAAAGGAAGTTGCGAGCCTCTTCTATAGACTCCGTCTACTCCCAACGATAACAACCTCTATCTCCTATGGAAACCACGGTACACTACTACTGGTGACCGTGTGTCTCAAACATCATCACACAAGACAATCCAAATCAGCACCACTAATAATCACATATAGATGTTCTCGTCGAATCATCTATAGATCTATGCAAAGGTAGTGTACGTGACTCACCTCAGATCCGAAATAGATCACATCATCGTCAACAAAGACAATGGAATTCGATCCAAACATCCACGAATACCAGAATCATCAAGTCTCTGAAAACATCTAAGGCTCTGCAAGCCCTAATGGTAAAAACCAAGACACATAACATCTGTATCACAGACATTCCTATCCATAAGATCTTTGATAACAAGTCGGAAATCTAATCACCAACAACATAAATCACCAAGGAATAGATCCTCTAGTGTGAGAGCAACGCTCCATCACACGAAATACCACATATATGGGAGCAACGCTCTACCACAAGAAATCCTCCATATGTGGAAACAACGCTCCACCACAAATAATCAGAAATATGTATCCACAATAAATATGCGAGCAATGTTCCGCTACTAGCAATCCGTAATATGTGGGAGGAACGCTCCACCACAAACAATCCGTAACATGTGTGGGAGCAACGCTCCACCACAACCAATACATAAATGCCCAAGGCACCTAACTATCCAACTAGAGATTGCACGAGATCTCTCTACCACAGCTCACTGTGGGTAGCCTAGGATATAGCAACCTAGTAAGCAAATCAAATCTGTAGTCAACTCTAGCATCATCCTATTGGGTCGGTCACCCATAAATAGAAGACTTAGGTGACAGGGCAATACCACCAATAACATAACGTAGATACCAAGCATTCTACGTTCAACATAGGTAGAATCATCATGATGCTACCCCCATACACCAGGCACACACAACACAGGTATGATCGACATAATCCTCCAATTAGAACACACCAAACATACTCATAACACAGGTAAAAATCAGTCTGATACCATCAACATTACAAATCGAACCCGTGTGCATAAATCATTGTAGGTATAATCGACAATACACCTCAAACAACACTCACATGACATATATCCGCCTATGCCAAGAGTATAATCAACATCAACTTCCAATAAAGCATGCTTAACCCAGGTGCACTCACATATCAAACATAAGCAACAATATACCTCAGATACCACACCAAACACATCTGCTCATATCACAACTCAGATTAAATCAATAAGATATCTCCAATAAACCAACCAGACCACTCGGGTATAATCTACTAGAAACCCACAACAATCATAACTGGAAAAGTATGCACCCACTACATGAAATTAGACCGTCCATCAAAACGCTCCTACAACCCATAATAATCGCCTGTAAACACTATATAGATATGCAGAATCAGCATATTTAATCCAATCTACCACACAAATCCTATGCCACCTTCTAAGTTATCTAATTAGGTACATACAGTCTAAAATTAAAGTACCAATGGAATAAGATACATCGATCCTCTATCGACTGACCAAACCGACAATAGTATATGGCTAATTCAGTCCTTTCCCACGTCAGTATAAGCTAGGTACTCGATGTGCTCAAGATATCCAACTAAGCACGAATAACCCAAAATTCAAACATCTAAAAATAAAGTAGGTCAATCCCCTACTGATCGGATCAACAAAACTAATCGGTCATCAACTAACTAATCAAGAACAAATAAAACCTCTAAAAGCGTCTAAGGTAAATCAACCCACGACTAACCCAAGTCAATATGTGTAAATCAGTTTTCTATTGACCGATCTAACCAGAGTACCATAATCATCTACCGACGAAAACTAACTAAAGTATATCGGTATTTTACTGACTAGTCAACATGAATATGAAGGTACTATCTACTACACACTAATAATAACAGAGGCTGGTATGTGCCTCCATCTCCTAACCAATTAGTAGTAACAGAAGCTAATACTACTAATGGTAAGATATGAAAAATCAACAGAGACTATATTCCTTAATCTCTATTAAGGTCGATCAACATCAGTGGCTATCCCATCACATATAATATGTGCTACAACAACCAGACAGATACTAATAAAGAATGCTAATACAGATGATAAACTGTAATATAGGGCATATACTAACAAAAAGGTAGGATAACAGTATATACCAACATACCTCCTATAACTTGGAGATGTCCTGCTGCTGCCAGGTCCCAACACCCGAAAAGTCACATCGAGAAGATAAAATCACGAAATCCGAAACATCGGAAATAAGACTCGTAAACTGTGCTCTGATACCAAATAAATTGTCACGCCCCGAGAGAATCTCTGTCCGAAGAAATTTCGGCAGCACCTCCCCTGTACGGGTGACAATCTGAAGCACTTCTACAGGCATAATATACCTCAGCCACATGCGGCTGGAATCATAACAATAAAAGAAAACAAACACTACGCAGTTAATATCAAATTCAACCTCTGGCTGACACAACCACGCAGTTAAAAGTAAAACAGCCCACTCGACTGTACTAAAATCAAAACACAACAAAAACTGACAGAAACCAAATACAACCAAACACAAAACTGCTAGCTGGCTAGGCTTACACAACCAACAACATAACACCCGGAAACAAAATCAAAAATTTCATATACCAAGATAAAACAACGAAATGCGAGAAATGTCTTATGTGACGTGGGGACCAGCAGACAGGATGCTCCAAGTGACACCATAAATAACCTGTGAAAAGATAGTGTCCACGGGGTGAGTTCAACAACTCGTGAATATCAATAGACATGCCTAGTAAGATATATCTAACGAATAAACATGGAATACTTAGAATAATATATAGAAATATACAAGCGAAAAGTAACCAAGGAAGTACTCACGGAACTCTATCTGAACTAAAGGGTCATCAAACCGATATCCTGCATGCATGTCAAACAAATGCATCCACCAAAATGTAGTATATAAGTGCAAACACAAACAAATAAAAGGCAATCAATGCATGTGATGGTGCACTCTAACATCACGCTCTGAGCGGTGGCCAGTGGACGGAATCTTTGTCGAGTACTCCATCCTGTAACCCCAAATCATAAATGGGGGCTCAATGCTCTCATCTCCACGATAGCGGGAGGACATCTCTACTACCCAGTCACCGACCAACGGAGCCAAACGAGTCCACCATTTGACCACTGCTACACTAAATGCCGGTGAGCCAAGCAGGCGGCGGCTACCAGCTGAGTCATATGACCAGGAGCTAAGCAGCCACACACCTGCATGATATACCACTAAACCATGAGTGGGGGTGTGTGCAGTACATGAAACTGGCGATGAGCTCAACTATAGTGGAGCCGACAATCGCACAACATGCCATCATGATGCATGTCACTAAGCATAGAAAAACTGATCAACATAACCATATCCATATATATAAAATGAGTACTGTAAAATCGATGGTCACATACCAAGATCTAGAGTACACACGTCAGATAGAATATCAAAAACCTATGTCCTGAACATAATAAGTATGGAATATCCTGATCAGCATAGAAAAATCCATATATACATAATATGGGTACCACAGTATCAATAGGTCAAATCCACGGATCTAGGGTATACAGATCCTCTATGGTATAATAACCTAGATACTAAACATATCCCCCTTCCATAGCATATGTACCAACAATATGCACAGATCAAAGCCACAAGATCTAGGTACACGAATCATATATGATATACCAATAGAAATACACAATCCAGGCATGGTATAAAAACCTAAGTATCAGATAATTTGGATACACATGCCAGAAACAAAAATATCGAGAGTCTAATCTAACCTCAGTAAAACATGGTATGTCACTCTAGAAACTAAGATACTCATGGCAATAAGATACTCATGGCAACAAATCACGAGATATAAGCACGGATACATCATAGGCGACAAATCTAACATGTTATAGATATCAAATAGTGACATACCAAAGGTAAACATGTTCATTGCTTGTAGTTATAAAATACTATGCATATCCAAATGACGATATCATAAAAGATAAGTCAAGAGGTACCCGCCTCCGATATAGAAGAATCGTATCCAGTCCAAATCCGACATCGAGATACTCGTCTCGCGTCAAAGTCCTCAATCTCAGCCAATAAGATTGTTAGTGGAAATAGGTCCTGCCGAACCAAGGTAAGCTACTGGAATCCACCACTCTGCTTTGATCAAAGCCGTTGTGCACCAACTGGAATCCCATAGTACACCGAACCTCACCTCACCTCACCACCATGCTTATCGATCCATAGCACTCAACCTCACTGGAATCAGATCAAGATGAGGTTACAGATCAACCAAGCCTTCCAAATTCAATCAATGACCTAATACCTGAAATCAACCCTTACCTTCAATCGGTTATCTCCAGCAGAAGTCACCTAATCCAATCCATGAAGCAGAGTATCGAAGATACCACTAAATCCCAATCAGACAGCATTTGCCAAGATCTAGCACCGGCAACGGACCTAGGGCACGGTTTGGAGAGAATCAGTGAAGAATGATCAAGAATCGTTACACAAAACCCTCAACAATCAACCAACAAGATCCCTTACCTTCACATCACACCTAGGGCACAGCCTGTCGTCGTGTGGAAGGAAGCAAAAGACATCGGTGATGTAATCGGAAGAGAGGAAAAGCTCAAGAAACCTTCCTCTGTCATCAACGCACGCTCCCGATTTTCGAATTCCGACGATCTAGGGCACGGATCCGTAAGGTAAAGGGTGAAGGTTAGGGTTCGAATCTCCTATCAACTCCACCGAGAGAATGCCTCCACAAAGGCGATGACCCGGAAGGAACCGCGACCTCCAAGCTAGCACAATCGATGGAGAAATAGGGTGCTCAACCGCCGGCAATAACTTCCCCTGGTGGCGTCGTCGGCATCAGAGGAGAGAAAGGAAATGGGCAGAGGAAAGAGGCGCGTGAGCAGAAGGGATCAGGGAGAAAACAAATCGGAATCGGCGTTTGGGGAAAGGAATTATAAAAGGTATTTATAAATAAATCTTTTTCTCACTTAAATGGGTAGCCTAAACAGGCTTTCCTGGACCCCTTTTTCATCCCCGTAAACTCGTCCATACGAGCTCCAAAAAATTTCCGGAAAATTTCTAAAATTCCATAAAATTCTCTTATCTTTATTCGCCATTTTTTTCGGTATTTTACATTTTGACACTAATCATGCATCTTCATATCCCATGGGATGTGAGGAAGGATCAAAATGTGAACCCAACTCTCCGACCCATAAAGACTAAGGGGGTGTTTGGTTGATGGATTTGGGAATGAGAGAATGGAATGATAGCAACAGATAGTATTTGGATTGTGGGTTTGAGAATGATAATTTGGGAATGATTTCTAGATTGATAGGAACCAACCAAATCCATACAATTAGGTGGGTTTCATTTCCATTTCCATTCTCATTCCACCTTACTATCAAACTTATACTCATAGTTATTCCCATCATTTAACCAAACATCACCTAAGACATGAGGGGTTGTTTATGAAAGTAGTTCAAAATCTCACGAAGACACCATTGGCTATCACAAAGCCCCCAATTCAGCATCACGAAGTAAGGAATAGCACCTAAAGAACTTGGTGCATTACAACAGAGACCTCCCTGAGAAAGTGATCGATTTAGTAATGTTACCCTAAAAGTAAAAGTTGAGTTTGGGTAAATACGCTAATATAATTCTAAAAGTTATACCAGTTACCTTGGGGAAGACCACCTGCATGTGCATAAACATTGAAGAGTGAATAGTATTTAGGGTGTCAATAGTCATCGTAGCAAAATCAAAATCCTAGAATTGCTTCCCAAGATCAAATTTCTCCTAAGACTTTTCATGTTCTCTCGATTCATTTCATTTCTTTCTCAATTCTTACAATTTTTAATTGTCAAAATAACCTACTTCCTGGTTCTGACTAGTACTCGATTTTACAGTGTTATAGGATTGATATTTTATTATTTGATTATAATTGTGCACTTGTGATTTTCACTTATCAAATGGATGGGTTGGATACTTAGTGCTAGCTAAAAAAAGACATTCATTGAGACAACTAGGTAACCATATTTATTCTGATGTCACTCAAGTTCTCACACTCTATACAATTTTTTTTTAATAATTCAATTATCGAAGTCTTCAAACTGACTAATTCTTAAGATGAACAACCCAACCCCATAGAAGTCTCTCAACTACCACCAGGATAAATTGGGAAGTACTTGTGGAGGCTCATCTAAGGGGCCAACTTTCTTAAGTTTGTCGTCCCATTGATGGAAAATTCTTGCACTGTACGTTGTTGGGATTCAAACCTTAGATGCTTGATTCACTTCTTAAAAGACCTAATCATTACACTATAACTATAGGGGTTCTCATACTCTATACAAGAATTCACTTTGAAACTATATTGAAAAATTAAAAGATGATAGGTGACTCTAGCTAGGTAGCTTCGAGGTTGACTGCGTGAAGACTTCAAGCAAGAGGTACCTGGTGTCGCGATCGACTCTAAGTGTTAAAGAAGAACAAAGAAGGAAGAAAACATCAGCGACCGAGCCAGGGAGGGGTCCCTGGCACTGACACTTTGATGCTCAAGTTAGATAGAGAGCTAAGAAAAAGAGTGAATGACAATGATGATAAGCAATGGATCTTAAGAGCATCACGTACCTGTGTCTTAAGGAGAAGACCCCTTATATAATGCTATTTTTCATCTCTGCGCAAATATCATGCATTACTAAAATAGAATCAACCATTTTGGCACTCTACATTTTTTCCTAAATTGAACCCACTATCTTTGAACTTGCAGGGTGGAAATTTCTACCGAATGGACAACAGAGGGCATATTCCCTTGATTCTCTAATGGTGGTTACGCAAAATACTAAAAAGGGATATCGAGCTATTGGACCGAGGGGCTATTAATTGTAACACTTCAATGGTGAGCTGAACAAGCTCTATCTACTGTCAGATCAGACATCGCTCTTGAACAGGTTGGATCGCCTACCAAGGTTAGGTACCTTAAGGACTCGACATCTTGTTAGACAAAGAGCCCGATTGAGTAGTATGTCTAGAAGATCCGATCAAACTAAGAGGATTCAGGTTCCAATCGACCTAGGAGGACTCGAGAACTGCTCGGACAAAAGATCCGATCAGTTGAAGTGCTCGATTGAGCTTGCGAGTGTGCTAACCCTGATTCTTGACCTCTCTTTAACTTTGTTGCTCAAAGAAGGGAACAACACCTCTCAACCTCTAACGTGCGGAAGAAAAGGAAGAGAAAAAAGAGATCGCGCGGAGCAATAAGACAAAGATGCACAAAAGGAGAGCAAATATGAGAAAGGAGAAGAAGAAGAGAAAAAAGAAGAGTTACAATGGTTTAGCGACGTGCCTACTCCACAAAAACAGCCGAAACTTTATTAGAATTCTCTCTACATAAGAGAATCACATCTAATGATTCTTGTGATTGTTGTTGTATAATAGGTTTACAATGACCCCTATAAATAATGCATAAACCCCAGACCCGATAAATTCGTAACAGAATTTTGTTATGAAAAATCGTAACAAAATTCTGTTATATAAAATCACAATAGAATTTCATTACGAAAAATCTTAACAGATTTTTCTTTCATGACATCCATCACATTGGCCTTCATCCAAATATGAGTCACCCGTCAACAGACTGACTACCACATTAGCTAGCCTTCTTGACTTCGGGGGCCCCAACTTCGGGAGCCCCACCTTAGTTGCCATACTAATCAACGAAGACTATAAAGGGCGAATGAGAGAGTTCGAAGGAGAAGGGTTCTCAATGTTTGGATTTTTTCGATAAGTGAACTAAAACTTAGGGGGCTCTTTGTTAGTGAAAGGGAATAGGAATGAGAATGAGATTGATAGAAGTGGAGAATGAGAATGTGTATGATTGATAAAAGTATGTTGTTCGTGAAGGATCATTACACACGTGAGATGGGATGAATCACGTGGTTTTAGAGAACTTATCTTTTTCTTTTATAATCAAAAGTACGTAGTGGAATTAAACACAGAAATAGAAAGCAAAAAACACAAATATGTGAACTCAGTCGGTTTATTTGGTTTAAAGTCTTTAGCGACTCCTACTCCAAGACTTAGATTCTGCTGACCTATCAATGGATAATCTACTAAAGATCTCTTCTAAAATTGTTGGAAGAGAAATTGAGTACAATAAAAAGAATAGGAAAAGTATAACAAGTTACACTTTCCTTTAAGCAGTACTTAAGTACACAAGGAAACTTCGTTACTCAACACTTGTAGTTTTAACGAATCAAGCTTGGTGTTAGATGACTTCTCAGCAGCAGTCAGACATAGTAGTGTCGTAACATAGCAGTAGCATGAAGTCAGAGCAGTCGGAACATCGAATGAACACGTAAAAGCTTATAGAAGAGTTGTGTATAAAGCCTTGGTCGAATAACCCTTTTAAAAGGGATGGAAGGCGGTTTCAACACCACTGAAGGCGCCTTCAATACCCCCCAAAACTAACTCTTATAGTTGCCAAGGTCTTCTGCGTTATCCGACTGAAGGCGCCTTCCAAGCTCTCAAAGGCGCCTTCCATAACCCTGCTCAAGGTGCCTTCCTTCGCATAAAAGGTGATTCGGGTACTGTTTACCCGAGATATTTTGTGCTCCTTTCACCCTATAAAATGTGTTAATCCAAAAAGCATAGTATACTCTACAAGATGAAGTTAGCACAATAAAAATAAATAGTTTAGTAATTAGATCTTGTCTCTCTGAGACCAGGATCTAGTCATGGTCTTAATTGAGGTTTCCGAAATGAACCTAAATTGGACCTGCACCTAAAGTCCTCAAATTTGGCTCATCCTCACTAGAACACTCTCCTCTGGTGACTTACCTTACTTACCATGTAGAATCGCTTGACTTCTTATAATCCACCAGATATTCCTGCCAGTTGTTAGGTCCGCATATCCAACTGGACTTCGACTAGCTGTTAGGTCCTCCAGACCCAGCCAGACTTCTCGCCAGATATCAAGCCACTCCTTGACCTATCTAAACTTCTACACCAGCTACCAGGTCATCCAAACCTAGCTAAATTTCAGCCTAGTATTAGACTAGTCAAGTCCCGCACACTTGGTAGAAAGGGTTAGATCACAACATATCTAACTTTAATTCATTTATCATTTATCAAAATTTAGGTTTGATCAATGATGTCAATTGCACCAATAATCTCTCCCTTTTTTGATGCAATGATAATCTGGGTTAAATTTTAAAAAAAATATGTAAAAAAAAGGAAAATAGCAATAACATGATTCAAGAGAAAAATTAAGTAATTTCAAATTTTATTTTATTTCCTTGATTATTTTAGGGTTAAGATTTTTAAAATTTTCTTTGGTTTTTCTTAGTTAAACCCTAACTCTCTCCCTTTTGCATTCATCAAAAAGTATGCATATAAGTGTACCAAAGGATGAAAATGTAACTACATAAGTAAGCATATCAAGTAATAAAATTTCAATGGTAAAGTTTGTTGGAGCAATCTAGTGACCCTAGGTTTTGATGTTTGGGCAAAGGTTTAAGTTAGGATTATTGTTGTAATTTGATATGCATTGTGAGTGTGCAGGATACAAGTACAACAAGGAAAGTCCAAGTGTGATCTTGGCAAAGGAGGAAAGTCCAAGGATGAGTCTTGGCAGTGTAAGTCTAGGCATATAGTCTTGACAACGTAAGTCCAAGTGTGACTTGGCAATGGATGAAGTCCCAGAGGCGCGACCTCTTGAAAAATGAAGACCCGACAACAATGACAAGGACGATGGAAGCTCCAGAAGGCAAGACGTGAAGGATAGGGAGGCATCCGAGGGACGCAAGGCTGATGGAGGAGGCTAGAATGCTAGGTCTAGGTTGGTCGGGCGAAGATGAGTGCTGAGCGAATGTACTCGAGGGGCAAATCCTAGACTCCAGGGTTTTACTGTAGCAGTACTGTAGTGTTTCTGTAGCAATATTGTAGCGTTACTGTAGCAGTCAACTGCATGTTTTAGCAGTCGACTACTATAGTCGACCACACAGTCGATTGGGTGTGAATAGAATAGTTCTGTTCGTTCGGTCAGTGTGGAGCAGTCGACTGCATGTTTTGGCAGTCGACTGGTATCGAGCCGTTGGGATGTAACAGTCGAATTTCCACAGAGGACAGTCGACTGCTAGTTTTGGCAGTCGACTGGTAGGCGGGGTTTTCTAACTTGTGACCTATATAACCAAGCATTGGAAGCTTGGTTAAGATTGATGAAATTAGTGATGGTTAACCCTAATTAGAGTCTCCTAGTGCCCAAGTGATCTAGCGTGTTTGTACAAGGTTGTGGCAAGGTTTCTCCACCCACAAAGAGCTACACGAGCTAGCCGGGGGTTTTCCGGGGAGTCATCCATCGACAGATCGGGATCATCTACCTTACGGGCAGTCGTGGAGTAGGAGCTTCATCTCCGAACCACGTTACACAACGTTTCATTGAGTTTGCTTCTTGTTTATTGTTTTCTAGGGTTAGCTTTCCTTTTGTTTGTTAGTATTTTTGTTTCTACTGTGAACTAACAAGCGTAGGAAGAGACGATTTGGGTGAGATGCTATTCACCCCCCTCTAGCTGATGTCAAGGTTCCAACAAGTGGTATCAGAGCTAAGTGAGCTCTTATTCGACTAATCGCCAAGAAAGCGACTAGAGGAAGAAGATGGAGTCGGAGGGACCTCTCGAAAGGGGCATCCGAATCCCACCTCCATACGAGCGCGAGGACTTCGACTATTGGAGGAAGCGCATGGAGATGTGGTTCCAAATGAATTGGAACCAATGGATTGTGTTAGAGGAACCATTTAAAGCTCCAACGGATAAAAAGGGAAAGCGTCTCCGACCACGAAATTAGACCGAGGAGCAAAGAGAGCAATCGGAGACGGACAAGGAGGTATGTCACGCCCCAGAGGAGTCTCTGTCCGAAGAAATTTCGGCAGCATCTCCCCTGTACGGCGGACAATATGAAACTTTCTACATATCACATATACATCAGCCACAGGCGGCTGGAATGATAACAATAAATAAAAACAAACACCACGCAGTTTATAAAGATATTCAGTCTCTGGCTGTCACAACCACGCAGTTAATAATAGTAATCAATAACAATAGGACTCTGACTCAAAATCCACCCTACTCCACTACACTCGTAAAGCTCAATTCCAACGAACTCACCTCTTCTGCCGTCCAGGCAGGTACGTAGTAGAATGAAATCCAATACCATATCAAAAATCCATAAAAAGGTGTCAATCCATACAATATCTATAGGAAAAATCCAAAGACAATACTAAAACAAAGTCTGATATAGAAAAAGGCCAAAATAAAACCAATAACGAACTAGTAGAGAACTAGCTCTACGTGCATATGGGGGCTAAGCATCAACCTGAAAAATATCAACAATGGAGGGGGTGAGTCCAACACTAGTACAACTGATATGCATAATAAAATAAATAACAGACAACACTAATCGTACAGTCTCACGAATACGAGAAGGAATAAATGCAACTGAAACGGAGATATTGTACTAACCGGGATCAAGGTACAAAGGTAACAAGTCGTCAAGAAATCATAATCTGTATGCATGTCAATCAAATGCATCCATACAAATGAAGTATAAGTGCAACAATCACAACAATAAAATGCAATAAATGCATATGGTGAGTGCACTCGGACATCATTGCTCGACAGTGGTGAGTGGACGGAATCTTATCGATACTCTGTCCTCCGGCCCCAAATCATAAATGGGGGCTCAATGCTCTCATCTCCCACTGACGACGGGAGGAAATCTCTGCTACCATGTCTCGACCAGCGGAGCCAAACAGTCCACCATCTGCCGCCGCTACCCTAAATGCCAGCGGAGCCAAATAGAGCGGCCACACTGAGTCCTCGGACCAACGGAGCCAAACAGCAGCACACACCAGCCAGATATACAACTAATCCATGGGTGGTGTGTGCAAACTGGCGATGGGCTCAACCAAAGTGAAGCCGACGCACAAGATGCAAACATGATGCATGATACTAAGCATGGCAATCTCAGGAATAGCATAGCAAGATCCATACATAAATAAAAGGTGTACCACAAATCAATGTATCAGATGGAAGGTACACAAACAGATAGGGTATCATATAAACCCTAGGTCCTGAACATGATGTATCACATGGTTGGGTCACTACCGAAAGCATGTATGGTCAGGTCAATAATAACATGCATTGCATAATAAATAAATAAACAACATGTAACAGATCATGTAGTGACCAACCGAAATAAAAGGATCACACAATTATTGCTATATGTTAAACACATTATTATGCATATCAAAAGACATAAGTCAAAGTACCCGCCTCCAATAGGAAAGTTCAATCTGGTCCAAATACGACGTCGAGATACTCGTCTCGCGTCAAAGTCCTGTAACACATGGTATCCAAATTTAGCTAAATACATATAAATAAATTAGCTAAATCAAATCCTCAAGAAGCTAATATAAACTCAGATCCAATTATAAACCCTAATTGAATCATTTAACTCCTCAATCGTTTCTAATCCATTCGAATTAGGACTTGTAATAAACATGGTTAATCATAGCATCTTACCCGATTTAGTCCTAATTCGACACATATATCAACCAATCAAATAATCCAAATTTATTTTGATCTACATCCAAAACCAGTTACATACTCCTTACCTCAATTCACAATCAAGTGACCGCTGGTGGGATACGGCCCGAGGGCGTCACCGCCGAAGCGGGATCATCGGAACTGTGGATCACTCAAAATCAATGTTGTCCGAAGCTAAAAATGATCCAACTAGCATGACATATGATACGAACAGTACATACCCAAATCTGCCGTACCTACAATAGTGCCAATCGTTTTCCCTCAGCCGCTGATAACTGATCCCTAAATCAAAATACCCAAAAATCAGCACTTGCCGTAATCCAAGAGGTTCAAGTGCTACTGATTGAATCTGTAACCCAACCTCAACTCGGAAGAGTACTACAATCAGTGATCTAATACATAGGAACAACAAAGACAAGCTGCTCACCTCACCACTGTCTGGTTTGAATCCGGCAGAACAAGAAAATCTAGGGCACAGCACAGAGGAACAACACGGTGACCGACAACAAGGCTGAGGAGTGCAAAGCAGTGGCCGGAAGATGAAGGGAAATCGGCTGTTGGCAAGGGATCTGCATCCCTTGTGCTCGCACGGCCGGAGGAGGAAGGAAATCTTCGGCCAGCGCCCAGGAACCAGACCTAGGGTTCAGATGCTCGATTTCCGACGGCCCCTGGTGTCCGCAAAGAGATGGAAGCAGGCTCGGTCGGCGGTCGCTCGATGAAGAATGGCTCGAGTTGGCGTCGGGCAGAGGAGAGGAAATCGATCGGCCTCGGGAAGAAGAGGAATAGGTGGTCGGCTCCGAGAGGAAGGAGAAGAGGTGGGATCGGCGTCGGGAGAAAAGAGAAGAGAAGGAAACCGCAGCCGAGCGGTTAGGGCTTTTCGGCGCCGGGGTCGAGAATGAGGGAGAAGAGAGGCGCGGGTGAGGGCACGGGGAAGAAACGGAGAGGAAATAAAGAAAAATATAAAGAAAAAGAAAAAGAAAAGGAAAAGGAAAAGGAAAAGAAAATAAATCTTTTCCTCATTAAAACAGGGTAACCTAAACAGGGCTTTCCCGGACCCTGTTTTTGTCCCCGTTAACTTGTCCATACGAGCTCCGAAAAATTCCCGAAAAATGTCCAAAAATTCCGGAAAATCCCCTTATTAAAAATCGTCATTTTTCCGATATTTTACATTCTCCCCCACTAATAAAAATTTGGTCCCCAAATTTCAGTATCTACCATCAGCAAGTACTAATAACAGATAATAATAATAAATGCTGAACGGTAAATAAACTCACATACCTCAAGTGAAAAGATGGGGATATCGAGCTCGGATAGTATCCTCGAGCTCCCAAGTAGCCTCCTCGTCTGAATGATGCTGTCATCCGATTTTAACCAGTCGGATAGTCTTGTTCCACAACTTACACTCTTTCCGATCCAAAATCCGTACCGGAACCTCCTCATAAGTAATGTCAGGCTGAACTGGAACTGGAATATCAGCCAACACGTGAGCTGGGTCTACTATGTATCTTCTCAGCATAGATACACAAAATATGTCTTGAACACCTGTCCGGAACGGTGGTAGTGTCAGATGGTAAACTACCGCTCCGATCCTCTCCAAGATCTCGAAAGGACCAATGTAACGCGGAGCTAGCTTACCACTGAGGCCAAATCTCTTCACCCCTTTCATGGGTGAAACTCGCAGAAATACATGGTCACAAATGGAGAACTCTAAGAGTCTCCGACTCCGGTCAGCATAACTCTACTGGCAGCCTTATGCCTCTAACATCCTCCGTCTGATAATACGGATCAACTCTGCCTCATGTTGAGCTCTATAAGGTCCCAACAACTGGGCCTCACGGATTCTCGTCCTGATCGACGACTGAGCATCTATGGCAATAAGAATACCCTGCTCAGTCTATCCCTGCTCCTCAAGGTCTAACTCGAATAAACCCTGAATCAAATCTGTGACCACAACTCGGTGGCAAGCTAAAGTCCCTCTGGACTTCTGGCTAAGTGCATCGACAACCACATTAGCTTTTCCCAGGTGATAGCTAATGGTACAATCATAATCCTTCAGGAACTCCATCTATCTCCTCGGTCGAAGATTAAGTTCCTTCTAAGTGAACAGATATTTGAGACTCCGATGGTCAGTGAGAATCTCAATGTAATATCATACAGGTACTGCCGCCAAATCTTCGGGCAAAAATAATAGCAGTCAACTCCAGATCATGAACTGAGTATTTTCTTCTCAGGCTCCCCCAACTATCAAGAAGTATATAAGAATACTCAACCGTGCTGCAACAGAACAACACCCACCCTGTAGAAACGTGTCGGTGTAGAGGACAAATCCGTCCTCTCTAGAAAGTAAAAACCAAAAATCGAAGCCGACACTAGTCTTCGCTTCAGCTCCTAGAAGCTGATCTTGAAATCCTCAGTCTAAATAAACTTCACGCCTTTCATGGTCAGGCGTGTAAGTGACATAGCAATCCGTGAGAAACCCTCAACGTATCTCCGGAAATATCGGCCAAACAAAGGAGGTTACAAGCCTCTTCTATTAACTCCGTCTACTCCCGACGGTAACAATCTCGATCTCATGTGGAACCACGGTATACTTCTATTGGTGACCGTGTGGCTCAAACATCTCACACAAAACAATCCAAACCAGCACTACTGATAATCACATATAGATGTTCTCGTCGAATCATCTCTAGATCTATGCAAAGGTAGTGTACGTGACTCACCTCGGATCCGTAATAGATCACAACATCGTCCACAAAGATAATGGAAACCCATCCAAACATCCTCGACATACCAGGATCATCGAGTCCCTGAAAACATCTAAGGCACTGTAAGCCTCTATGGCAAAAACTGAGACACATAATGTACGTATCACAGACATTTCTATCCATAGGATCTCCAATAATAAATCGAAAAAAATCTGATCATCAATAACATATATCACCAAAGAATAAATCCTCCAGAGTGAGAGCAACGCTCCATCATAAGAAATCCTCAACATGTGGGAGCAACGCTCCACCACAAATAATCTGAAATATGTATCTGCAATAAATATAGGAGCAATGCTCCGCTACCAGCAATCCGTGATATGTGGGAGTAACGCTCCACTACAAAACAATATCCAAGTACCCCAAGGCACCTAACTATCCAGCTAGAGACTGTACAAGATCTCTCTACCACAATTCGCTGTGGTTATCCTAGGATATAACAACCTAGTAACTAATCAAATTCATCATTAACTCTATCAGCATCCTAGTGGGTCATCCACTGATAGGAAAATTAGTTGATGGGTTAATTCAACAAATGACATAATGCAGTCACTCCACATTCTGCATTCAGTATAAGTAGAATCATCATACTGCTACCAATGTATACACCTAGCACTCATGCTCACACAACATATGTATGATCAACAAAATCCCCAATTATTATATACCAAACATACTCACAACTCAGGTATAATCAGTATGATACCTCCAACAATACATACCGAACACGTGTCCAAAATCAATGTAGGTAAAATCAACAATACACCTCAAACAACGCTCATATGACATATCTTCACCTATGCCAAGAGTATAACCAACATATACTTCCAATAAAGCATACTAAACCCAGGTGCACTCACAAATCAAACATAATCAAAAAGGTTACCTCAGATACCACACCAAACACATATGTACATATCACAACTCAGATTAAATCGACAAAATGCTTCCATCAAAACACCACCGATGTACTTATACTACATCTCGGATTTAATCAACAAGCTATCCTCAATAATACCTTCAGATACATACACCGAACTACATATCTATGATCCACCAGGAACCTTCAAACCATATCAGAACATGGATATATATACTACTTGCAAATGGACAGTCTACCATAGGACTCCTACAACACATAACAATCATAATATACATGCAACATAGACATGCAAAATCAGCATACCAGCTCAACCAAAGAGACCAACCTTATGCTACCAATACTCATGGGTTACAGGTATATCTAAACAAAATTCATGCATATGTATCAAGCATGAATACATCAATCAAAAGCAACCCAAAATAAAGCAGTCTAATCATCCAGTAACAACCCTGCTCTAGGTTCAAAGGAACTGGTATCGGACAAGAAAGATATACACACCGTGGTATAACATTGCCAGTCAATGTCATACACTACCAAGACTATATCTAATGGGAAAAATTTTATCATCATAAATCCAAATGTACTCTCCCAGTAAACACTAGTAACAATTGTATCCCATAAGTGTTAAGCAATTAACTCTACACTTCCTTACACCAGCGGGGTCACATATCCCAATGCACCCTCTAAGTTATCCCACCAGGTATATACAATCCATGGTTAAAGTCTTCATGAAATAGGGTACATCGATCCTTTATCACCTATCCAAGCCGACAATGATATATGGCTAAATCAGTCATTTCCACGTCAGTACAAAACAAGTACTCAAAGGTGCTCTAGATACATAACTAAACACAAATAACCTAAAGGTTCGAACCTCTAAAAATAGAGTATGGCAATCCTCTACTGATCAATCAACAAAATTAAATCATTCATTTACTAACTAATCAAGAATACCTTAATCCTCCACAATCAACTAAGGTATATCCAACCACATAATATCATATGTATAAATATGTACGACCCAAAAGAAAAAGTCAAAATTTAAGAACATCAAGACACTCTCATTTTCATCCTCAAAAACATCAGCCCACATAATATCAGATGAATAAGTCTCTACTCCACATGAGGGCAAGTTAGCATTCAAAACATCAAATCATTATTTATCCACAGTCCAATATCAGAGGAAGCATATATCAATTTTTTTTTTTATCATCCTGCTAACTATCCATAACCAACCAGATTTATTAAAATCTCATAGGCACATTCAACCGTAAACTCTTCAGCACCAAATTTATAATCTGATCACCAACCATAATCATCAAACCTGTGAATATCAACATGACACTCACTATGTCACCATCAACGACAACCCAATATAAATCATCAAAATAGTCATCTACTAATAGATCATCAAAACCAATATCTAATAATAGATCATCAGACGACCACATAACATTTACTCCAATAAATCATTAGAAATCAACATATCACAATATCTGATCTCACAATATCCCTCAACCTCAAACCATTCTCAACAATGATCAAACATGGTAACTCCCCTAATGAACAATTTTTCATCATATCGGGTATCCTAATATCCAAAAGATATGAGTATAAAACCTTCACTGGCTAAAACAACATAAATATGTAGGTATCATCCACTAC
The DNA here is from genome assembly GCF_018446385.1 of Zingiber officinale. Taxonomy (NCBI): domain Eukaryota; kingdom Viridiplantae; phylum Streptophyta; class Magnoliopsida; order Zingiberales; family Zingiberaceae; genus Zingiber; species Zingiber officinale. The sequence goes on from NC_055988.1 coordinate 23,895,936, forward strand.
CCAGTTATCAATAGCAGAGGCTGGTATGTGCCTCCATTTCCTACTAGTAGTAACAGAAGCTAACACTACTGATGGTATGATAAGAAAAATCACCATAGATTATAATCCTTTATCTCTATTAAGGTCAATCATGCTCAATGGCTAATCCATCACATGTAATATGTGCTACTACAACCAAACAGGTACTACATAAAGAATGCTAATACCTATCATAAACTATAAAACTAAACATCATACCTATATGCCGTCTGGAGATGTTCCATCGCTGTCCAGTCCCCAAAATGACCTCGGAATTCCGTATGAGAAAAACAAACACCGAAAATCCATATAAATCCAAAACGGAAGTCCATAACATAATCGAAACGGACAAATCCGTGCAACCGAAAATAACTGCCCACACCAATATGTCTCGCAACTAGGGCTAGTATAAAAATATCCAAAATACCAAAAGCAAGTATCACAACCTGCTCTGATACCAATGAATTGGTATCAGATAAATCCCGAAAATCCAACACACGGAAATCAACTAAATATCGCCAAACTTTGGCGCTCTGATACCATATCAATTGGTATCAGGTTATATCAACTATCCTAAATACGAAAACAAAGATCGTAAAACTTAAGCTCTCAAAAATCCAGAACACATAGCAAGTATCGTATACTCGCTCTGATACCACTAAATTGTCACGCCCCAGAGTTTCGGCAACATCTCCCCTGTACGACGGACAATATGAAACTTTCTACATATCACATATACATCAGCCACAGGCAGCTGGAATGATAACAATAAATAAAAACAAACACCACGCAGTTTATAAAGATATTCAGTCTCTGGCTGTCACAACCACGCAGTTAATAATAGTAATCAATAACAATAGGACTCTGACTCAAAATCCACCCTACTCCACTACACTCACCTCTTCTGCCGACCAGGCAGGTACGTAGTAGAATGAAATCCAATACCATATCAAAAATCCATAAAAAGGTGTCAATCCATACAATATCTATAGGAAAAATCCAAAGACAATACTAAAACAAAGTCTGATATAGAAAAAGGCCAAAATAAAACCAATAACGAACTAGTAGAGAACTAGCTCTACGTGCATATGGTGGGCCAGCGACTGGAACTGCTCCGGACAACTATCAACAATGAGGGGTGAGTCCAACACTCAGCAGGTACAACTGATATGCATAATAAAATAAATAACAGACAACACTAATCATGCGTACAGTCTCCTGAATACGAGAAGGAATAAATGCAACTGAAACGAAATCAGGAGATAACTGTACTAACCGGGATCAAGGTACAAAGGTAACAGGTCGTCAGACCGAAGAAATCATAATCCTGTATGCATATCAATCAAATGCATCCATACAAATGCAGCATATAAGTGCAGCAATCACAACAATAAAATGCAATAAATGCATATGGTAGCAGTACTCGGACATCACCGCTCCCGACGGTGGTAGTGGACGGAATCTTTGTCGAGTACTCTGTCCTCCGCCCCAAATCATAAATGGGGAGCTCAATGCTCTCATCTCCCTGACAGGGGAGAAATCTCTGCCGGCTACCACGCCGAGTCTCCACGGAGCCAAACAGAGTCCACCATCTGCCGGCTACCACGCTACCCTAAATGCCAACGGCCAAGCAGGCGGGCCGACTACAGGCTACCACGCGAGTCCTCGACCAGCAAAAGCAATGAACCGCCACACCATATACAACTAATCCATGGGTGGTGTGTCTGGCGATGGGCTCAACCAAAGTGAAGCCGACAATCGCACAACATGCAAACATGATGCATGATACTAAGCATGGCAATCTCAGGAATAGCATAGCAAGATCCATACATAAATAAAAGGTGTACCACAAATCAATGTATCAGATGGAAGGTACACAAACAGATAGGGTATCATATAAATCCTAGGTCCTGAACATGATGTATCACATGGTTGGGTCACTACTGAAAGCATGTATGGTCAGGTCAATAATAACATGCAGTGCATAATAAATAAACAAACAACATGTAACAGATCATGTAGTGACCAACCGAATCAAAAGGATAACACAATCATTGCTATATGTTAAACACTTTATTATGCATATCAAAAGACATAAGTCAAAGTACCCGCCTCCAATAAGAAAGATCGTATCCGAATAAATCCTCGTCGAGACACCGTCTCGAATCAAAGTCCTGTAACACATGGTATCCAAATTTAGCTAAATACATATAAATAAATTAGCTAAATCAAATCCTCAAGAAGCTAATATAAACTCAGATCCAATTATAAACCCTAATTGAATCATTTAACTCCTCAATCGTTTCTAATCCATTCGAATTAGGACTTGTAATAAACATGGTTAATCATAGCATCTTACCCGATTTAGTCCTAATTCGACACATATATCAACCAATCAAATAATCCAAATTTATTTTGATCTACATCCAAAACCAGTTACATACTCCTTACCTCAATTCACAATCAAGTGACCGCTGGTGGGATACGGCCCGAGGGCGTCACCGCCGAAGCGGGATCATCGGAACTGTGGATCACTCAAAATCAATGTTGTCTGAAGCTAAAAATGATCCAACTAGCATGACATATGATACGAACAGTACATACCCAAATCTGCCGTACCTACAATAGTGCCAATCGTTTTCCCTCAGTCGCTGATAACTGATCCCTAAATCAAAATACCCAAAAATCAGCACTTGCCGTAATCCAAGAGGTTCAAGTGCTACTGATTGAATCTGTAACCCAACCTCAACTCGGAAGAGTACTACAATCAGTGATCTAATACATAGGAACAACAAAGACAAGCTGCTCACCTCACCACTGTCTGGTTTGAATCCGGCAGAACAAGAAAATCTAGGGCACAGCACAGAGGAACAACACGGTGACCGGCAACAAGGCTGAGGATTGCAAAGCAGTGGCCGGAAGATGAAGGGAAATCGGCTGTCGGCAAGGGATCTGCATCCCTTGTGCTCGCACGGCCGGAGGAGGAAGGAAATCTTCGGCCGGCGCCCAGGAACCAGACCTAGGGTTCAGATGCTCGATTTCCGACGGCCCCTGGTGTCCGCAAAGAGATGGAAGCAGGCTCGGTTGGCGGTCGCTCGATGAAGAATGGCTCGAGTTGGCGTCGGGCAGAGGAGAGGAAATCGATCGGCCTCGGGAAGAAGAGGAATAGGTGGTCGGCGCCGAGAGGAAGGAGAAGAGGTGGGATCGGCGTCGGGAGAAAAGAGAAGAGAAGGAAACCGCAGCCGAGCGGTTAGGGCTTTTCGGCGCCGGGGTCGAGAATGAGGGAGAAGAGAGGCGCGGGTGAGGGCACGGGGAAGAAAGGCATCGGGTGCGCGAGGGGAAGAAACGGAGAGGAAATAAAGAAAAATATAAAGAAAAAGAAAAAGAAAAGGAAAAGGAAAAGAAAATAAATCTTTTCCTCATTAAAACAGGGTAACCTAAACAGGGCTTTCCCGGACCCTGTTTTTGTCCCCGTTAACTTGTCCATACGAGCTCCGAAAAATTCCTGAAAAATGTCCAAAAATTTCGGAAAATCCCCTTATTAAAAATCGTCATTTTTTCGGTATTTTACAAGGTAAATAGAATTTTAATTAATTTATTACCTCCTAATGCAGTATTGAATGTAGGTGAGTAATGCAAGCGACCTTTAGATAAAGGTAATTGCGCTTCATGAGAGTCCTGCACAAATCCAAGAATAGGAGGAGCACAAGGAGAAGGACTCATTGGTTAAAGAAGAGAATGACCAATCAGATGTTGGCACGAGTTCAACATCTGAGGAGGAGAAGGAAGATGAGGAGGTATCATCCACATCTTCAAGGGAGGAAGAAGTGGAATCATCCATATCTTTAAGTGAAGAGGAAGAAGAGCAATCCAAGGAAGAGGAAATCTTGGAAGCTCAACCCTCCACCTTAACTACCAATAAGAGCACAAAGGACCACATCAAATGCTTTAAGTGTGGTAAGATGGGGCACTACAAGAGTAGATGTCCTTCGCTCAAGAAGGTAAAGGAGGTAAATCCTAAACTCACTAAAGTTAATTTAGAAACTAATGTGAGTTGTAGGAAGAAGAAGGAGAAGAAGCATATTAGGTGCTTTACATGTAGTGAGTGGGGTCACTACCACACAAAGTGCCCAAGGAGAGGAGAGCTTAAGAAATTAGCGTATTTGAAGAAATGGGAAAAGAAGTGGAACACAAGTCAAGGGGGAGCTTCAAAGGTAAAAGGGAAGGTAATCCCTATTTTGAAGTTTAATCTAAGCTCTAATTCTTATATGCTTGTTAGAAATAATGTAAATTATTTACCCAAGCATAATCATGGATTTAGGTATAATGATAGGAATAAGGTTAATGTAGGTGATAACTCTAGAAAATCATTTTCAAATGATAGACCTAAAAGGAAACAACCTATCTTACCTAAGGAGAAGAAGGTAGTTGAAAACTTAGGCATTAATCCCAAGAAGGGGAGACACATGCCTAGGAAGGATAGGTCTAGGAATGTCCATGATGGACATGTTGATTCTAGGGTTAGAACCCTAGAATTGGAAAATCAAGCCTTGAAGGCAAAGCTTGAGGAAATAGAGAAGGTCCTACAGAGGTTTATTATTAGACCTAAAGGATTTGACATGTATTTGGGTGGTCAAAAATCTAAAAATGTCAAATTGAGTCCCTCTTATTAGAGTGTATACTAAAAGTCTAGATTTTTGTATAAACATTTAAGAATCACATTGGTCAAATTATCTACATTTACTGCTAAGTGTAGTTGTTCAATTATTTATATTGTAGATAACATGGTGTGTGGTGTCACACACAGAAGATCATGTTATCAGTTCTTTATAAATTATAAACAGTTGCTCACGACAAAAATGGAAAGGAACAAACCGTTGGAATAGCCGTAGTGTAATTAGGTATTAGTTTATCTTGACTAATAAATTACACTAGTACACTCTAAGTGTATTGAGTAGGACCATTTAAGATAAGTTCTTTTTATACTGACTTAATAAAAGAACAAAGATCTTAGTTATTATGGAAGTGTGTACTCTTAATCCTAATATAATAACAAGCATATATATTTAGTATTTATTTCTTTGATTTATCAAAGGGTGCGATTTAGCTCGATAAATAAAAAGGTCCGATAAGTTGGGAAATGATATTACTTATAGTGTGTGTTGTTGATTATAGAAGGAAACTGTGTCCTAGTAATCTAGGTTGAGAATGTCCTCAAGAGGAGCTCATAAGGATTGTCATATTAAACTCTGCAGGTGGACTTAGTCTGACATGACGATGAGGTTGAGTGATACTACTCTTGGACTAAGATATTAATTAAGTGAGTTGTCAATAACTCATTTAATTAGTGGACATTCGACATCTTAAACACAGGGAGACTAATACACTCATAATAAGAAGGAGCCCAAAACATAATTTGGGATTGATGCGGTAGTTCAATAATAATTCTTTAGTGGTATGAATTATTATTGATGAAATTAAGTTGAGTGTTCGGGGCGAACACGGGAAGCTTAATTTCATCGGGAGATCAAAACCAATTCCTCCTCTCGGTCCCTATCGTAGCCTCTTATATATAGAGAATTATACCCACCTATACCCACTTTCTTACCCACTCTTTGGTGGCCGACCAAGCTAGCTTGGAGCTCAAGCTAGGGCTAGCCAAGACTCAAAGATTGAGCCAAGTTTGGGGCCGGCCAATGCTTGGAGTCCAAGTATGGTGTGGCCGACCCTAAGGAAATTAAAAGGATTTTTATTTTAAAATTTTCTTATGTGGATTCCATGGTTTTAAAAGGGACTTTAAAATTTAAAATCTTTCCTTTTATAATTTTCTACAAAAGATTAAGAAAAGATTTGATATCTTTCCTTATTTGTAGATTGAAAGGAAGATTTTAATTTTGATAAAATTTTCCTTTTTTGTAACCATGATCATGATTTAAAAAGAGAGTTTTAAAATTAAATATTTCCTTTTATAAGTTTCTACAAAAAATTAAGAAAAGATTTGATATCTTTCCTTATTTATAGATTGAAAGGAGATTTTAATTTTAGAGAAAACTTTTCTTTTTGGAAATCATCCACATGTTTAAAAGAAAGATTTTAATTTATAAAATTTCCTTTTATAACTAACCATGAAGGGAAAAATTATTAGAGAAATTTTTAATAAATTTCTGGAAACAAATTAGGAAGTTTTAATTCTTGTGTGAATTAAACTTTCCTTGATTGTAGCTAATAGGTGGTCGACCATGTTAATAATGAAAAGGAAATTGTTTTTTTAATTAAATAAATTTTAATTTTCTTGGAAAAGGAATTAGCGAAGTTTTTATTTAAATTTTCTTATTTGCCAAGACCAAGGATTATAAAAGAGGGGGTAGAGGTGGCTTCATGGAGATGACTCTATTCTATTTCTTCCTCTCTTTTCCTCCTTGGTGGTGGCCGGCCCTATTGCTTTTCCCTCTTCTTTTTCTTTCTTCTTCATTGGCCGAACCTCATCATCTCTTGGACCTTGAAGGTGGTCGGGTTCTAGCTTGGAGAAGAAGAAGAGAAAGGAAGCATCCCTTTGGAGCTTGGTGGTGGTGGTCAAACCTCATCTATTCTTGGAGTACTTGTGGTGGGCGAACCTTGCAAGGAGAAGAAGCCTTTGGGTGGTTCTCATCTCGGTAGATCATTGCCCACACAACGTCCGGGATAAGAAGAGGAATACGGTAGAAGATCAAGAGGTTGTTGCATACAAAGGAAAGTATAACTAGTAATTATTTTCCGCATCATACTAGTTTTTCTTTTGTATGAATTCCAAATACAAGAGGCATTAGATTCTAATTTTTTGAATTGTAATTCGAGTTTATGTTTTTCTTTATTTTTCAAATTTATGATTCAATTGTTCTTTTTGGTTAAACCTAGAGTTATATAAGGAAATTAAATATTAGCTTTCCTTAAAAGGTTTTGTCTAGGCGGTGGTGGATGCTCCCATACCCAAGAAGGCCATGTGCCTCGCCATGCAGTCCTGGAAGCTAATTTTGGAAATTAATATTTAATTGAATTTATAACATAGGTTGATTTGGATCAATAGTATTAAGTTCCGCTTGCGATCCAAGTCTAAACCATTAAGAACAGATAAGCTAAATTTGAAATCAATAATGTTAAGTTCCGTTTATGATTCCTAATTTAACTTCTAAAGAACACAATAGGTTGTTTAGGAAAAGGTTCGACACTTGTAACAAATTTTTGTACAGTGGAACCGGTATGATTCTCCTAGGATCAACCAACAATTGGTATCAGAGCTAGCGTTTACCTCTGTGTGTTTGGTTTTCAAATAGATTATGCACATGTCATACATAATTTAGGCAGGATAATAGTAGGATGTGCTAACTTTGTGGTTGCAGGCTCCAACTATTATGACATATAGATATTGTGTGTGATTGGACCCTTGGACATGTCAAGGAAATTTTATTGTGTGTGCATGATTATATGTAACTAATACAGCAGGAGCTGTATTAGCCCTCGGATTTTAGAATTTTATTTTCGATCTAGAATACATGTACATGCCTTTGTGGAATATATGATCGATATATGTAAAATTTTATTTTATTTTTGTCGCGGATCGAATTCTTGCGAGACGTGGTGCTAGTGGAGGACCAGAGGCGCAGCGAAAAAGGAAGCTCGATGGACCCGACGGCATGATCCCTAGGGTTGGCAGCATGCGAAGGACAGTGATGGAAGAAGCCATAAAAGTTGGAAAATTAATTTCCATATTTATTGTTTTTATTTACTGTGATGTGTGTGTGCATCTGATGTATGATAGCGTAGTCAAAAATCCTCACCTTAAATAACTAAGTGGGAGAGGAATTTTTAACAAATTCCACGGTCTCCATTACTGATTTATAAATGATACAACAAGCTTGTGTGTTGGCTCTGAGTGCCTCCCTCCACAGCGGATGAGTTTGTTGTGGATCACTAGATCAAACTTCCTTTATGGATGGTTATAGGAAATTATTTAGGAGCGTGTGATCTTCTCCAACTGAAGGGGCATAATCTTATTTAATAGACTTAGTATCAAGTAATGGTATATACTTAGACGCATTCAAAAGTATCCTCCCCAACGGAGTCACTGCTATTGTTTTACGTGACCAAAGGAAAACCAACTATTAATTTTATTTGTCATAAAGTTAGGATGACAAGATAATAAAATTAATGGGTACGACCCTCCTCTTACAAATGTTGAATTTGTATACGTCCACACTAACGTGGTATGCATAATTCCCGGTGTTTGAGGTATTGGTGAATTTAAATAATATTGTTTGAGGAATCAATGTTATTTTAAATTCAAAGTTTTGATCAAATATTTGACCAAAGACAAGACCAATTATTAATTTTATTCGTCATAAAGTAAGGTTGATGAGATAATAAAATTAATGAATAAAATCTCCTCTTTGAATTTGTATACGTTCACACTAACGTAACATACAAAATTCATAGGGATTTTTAAGGAGTTGGTCTTGATCAAATATTTTTGTGATTCTTAGGATTTAAAATATTGGTCAATCCCCTAGTTGTTATACTATAGGATAGACTTAGTGGTCCAAATTATAATGATTGAAAATAAGACTTGGACATTAAGGTGGACTGTCTTCTTAGAACTAAGAACAATAAAGGTGTATTTTATTCATTAGTTGTTACATGTTTAGTGGAGTTATCTACCAGTACCTGGTGTGTAGATACGGGAACCACTGATCATGTCTGCAATTTATTGCAGGAGTTCCAGGAAACCCGACAACTATATGAAAGGAAAATCACCGTCTACATGGGTACTATTGTAAAAGTAGTAGCTGTTGCAGTGGGAGGTGGTTATCCTCCGAGAGGAATAAAACTTGGATTTTGAGAAATTATCTTTACGTACCAAGTTTAGAAAGAACTAGATTTTAGTTTCTAAACTTGATATTCTGTCTCTTTTGTTAATAAAGTTGTTATCAAGGAAAAAAGGGAAAAAATCTGTTCTGGTACGTTGGTTGGTAATTTATAAATCTAACAAATTCCACGATGCAACAAATGGAAATTAATAACACATCTTCTAACTTTTAAAAGAGAAAGTAACCTTCGGAGATGAACCAATCTTATCTTTGGCATCTAAAGCTAAGTTATATTAACTTGAGTAGGATTCAAAGGATAATAACCAATGAACTCTTGGGTTCATTGGTAGTGGAAATCTTTCCAACCTGCAAGTCTTACTTGGAAGGAAAAATAACTAAGAAGTTTTTAAGTCTAAGGGGTATAGAGCCAAAGATATGTTGGAATTGGTTCATTCTGATTTGTGTGGACCTTTGACTATCCAGGCAAGAGGTTGTCTCGAATACTTCGTCTCTTTTATAGATGACTATTCGAGACACGGGTACATTTACTTGATGCGCCACAAGTCTAAGTGTTTTGATAAGTTCAAAGAGTACAAGGCTGATGTGGAGAAACGTCAACGTAAAAGTATCAAGACACTGCGGTGAGATCGTAGTGACAAGTACCTCTTAGGATAGTTTAGGAATCACTTATCAGAAGTCAGGATTCAATCCCAACTGACTGCACCTGGTATACCCCAACAGAATGGTGTAGTAGAACGAAGGAATATGTCTCTTATGGAAATAGTTAGATTAATGATGAGTTATTCAGAATTACCAAATTTGTTTTAAGGATATACATTGAAAACGGAAGTGAACATAGTACCTTCTAAGTCAAAACTCTCTACTCCCATAAGAATTGTAGAATGGGCGTAAGCATAGTCTAAAGCATATTCAGTTTTGGGGTAGTCCAACACATGTGCTGAAGGGAGACACTGATAAATTTGAATAGGAGTTCACTTGTTTGTGCGTTATTCTAGAGAAACGAAAGGAGGTTTATAGTCCTTAAAATCAGAGGGTCATTATTAGCACCAATGACCGATTTTAGAAGAGGACTAGGTAATGAACCACAAATCCATAAGTAAATTTGTTCTTAAGAAAATAAAGGACACGTCTAATCTAGTACCAACTGTACAAGATAAAATATCACAAGAAACTGCAACATGTATTACAAATGATACACAACCACAGACAGTGTCTCGTCGTAATGGGAGGGTTGGAAGGCAACCTGAGAGATTCATATTTTGGGAGAGTCTTCGGACTTGAACCCTGGTGAACATGAACCTAATTCCCGGACATATGACGAAACACTCCAAGATAAAGATGCAATATCTTGGCAAAGAGCAATGAATACATAATTAGAATATATGTATTCTAATAAAGTCTGGGAGCTTGTAGAACCACCAGATGGTATAAAAATCATTGGGTGTAATTAGGTCTACAATTGAAAAGGAAGGACAAACAGGAAGGTGTAAACTTTCAAAGCAAGGCTTGTTGAAAAAGGGAAACCTTTTACCGGTAGCCATGCTTAAAGTCTATCCGGATTCTTTTATCTATTGCTGCGCATATGGATTATGAGATTTGGCAAGTGGATGTCAAGACAGTTTTCCTTAACGGAAGTCTTGAAGAAAATATCCATATGAAGCTACCAGAGGGGTTCATTGTAAAATGGCAAAGAGCATCTAGCATGTAAGCTCAATCAGTCTATTTATGGACTGAAGCAAAGCTTCAAGGTCTTGGAACATCTGGTTTAATGAAGTAATCCAGACCTATGGATTTATTCAGTGTCTGGATAAATCTTGTGTATACAAGAAGTATGATAGGAAACGTGGTGGTATTTCTTGTACTATACGTAGATGACATTTTTGGTAGTTGGAAACAATATCAAAGTGTTGTCGGAAGTAAGAGTATGGTTGTTCAAGCAATTCGATATAAAGGAATTGGGAGAATGTGCACATATTCTTGGGATCATGAGATCACAAGAAAAGAATATTGTGTTTATCCCAAGCTTCATATATCGATTCAATCCTTGCTCGTTTAAGTATGTAAAACTTCAAGAAAGGTTCCTTACCTTTTCAGCATGGAGTACCTATATCTAAAGAGATGTCTCCGAAGACATCAAAGGAGATAGAGGACATGAAGGCAGTTCCTTAAGCTTCAATTGTATGAATCCTAATGTATGCAATGCTGTGTACGAGACCGGATATCTGTTTAGCCGTGGGCATGGTTAGCAGATATCAAAGTAACCCTGGATAAGGACATTGGACTGCCGTAAAGCATATATTAAAGTACCTTAGAGGGACTAGAAATTATATGTTAGTTTACCAAGCAAATGATTTGCTCCCTATGGGTTACACGGATTCTGGCTTCCAATCAGATAGGGACAATAGTAAGTCAACCTCAGGGTTTTGTGTTTACTTTAGGAGGTGAAGTCATAAGTATGGAGGAGTGTTAAGCATAGGTGTTTTTCGGACTCCACCATAGAAGCTGAGTATGTGGTAGCCTCTGAGGCAGCCATAGAAGTTATATAGCTCAGAAACTTCATGGTGGACTTGGACATGATTTCTGGTTTGCCCAAAAATTATTACAATTTATTGTAATAATAGTGGTGCAGTAGCAAACTTGAAGAAACCATAAGTCCATAAGGCAAGTAAACACAATAGAGCGCCAGTACCACCCAATACGAGATATCGTATAACGAGGAGAAGTTGTTGCCGTCTAGATTGCATCAGGTGATAACCTAAAAGATCCTTTCACTAAGGCCCTTAAGGCAAGAGCTTTTGATGGGCATGATGAAGGGTTGAGAATCAGATGTATGGCAGGGTATATGGCAGCATAGTCTTTTAGTAAAAGTGGGAGATGGTTAGAGTGTATACTAAAAGTCTAGCTTTTGTATAAACATTTAAGAATCACATTGGTCAAATTATCTACATTTACTGCTAAGTGTAGTTATTCAATTAATTTATATTGTAGATAACATGGTGTGTGGTGTCACACACAGAAGATCATGCTATCAGTTCTTTATAAATTATAAACAGTTGCTCACGATAAAAATGGAAAGGAACAAACCATTGGAATAGTCGTAGTGTAATTAGGTATTAGTTTATCTTGACTAATAAATTACACTAGTACACTCTAAGTGTATTAAGTAGGACCATTTAAGATAATTTTTTTTTAAACTGACTTAATAAAAGAACAAAGATCTTAGTTATTATGGAAGTGTGTACTCTTAATCCTAATATAATAACAAGCACATATATTTAGTATTTATTTCTTTGATTTATCAAAGGGTGCGATTTAGCTCGATAAATCAAAAGGCCCGATAAGTTGGGAAATGATATTACTTATAGTGTGTGTTGTTGATTATAGAAGGAAACTGTGTCCTAGTAATCTAGGTTGAGAATGTCCTCAAGAGGAGCTCATAAGGATTGTCATGTTAAACCCTACAGGTGGACTTAGTCCGACATGACGATGAGGTTGAGTGGTACTACTCTTGGACTAAGATATTAATTAAGTGAGTTGTCAATAACTCATTTAATTAGTGGGCATTCGACATCTTAAACACAGGGAGACTAATACACTCATAATAAGTGTTGGTTGCTACTCGGAAAACCTAATGGTTCCACTGTACAAAATTTTGTACAAAGGTCTGAACATTTTCCTAGCTACCATGTGTTCTTTTAAATTAAACTTGGATCGCCTGCGGAACTTAACACGTTTGATCCAAAGTTTAATCTATTTCTTCTTTTAGGTTTAGACTTGGATCTCCTACGAAACTTAACACGTTCGATCCAAATCACCTAGGTTATTAATTTCATTAAATATTAGTTTCCAAAATTAGCTTCCAGGACTGCATGGCGAGGCACATGGCCTTCTTGGATATGGGAACAACCACCACCACCTAGACAAAGCCTTTTAAGGAAAGTTAATATTTAATTTCCTTAAATAACTTTAGGTCAACCGAAAAGAACAATCAAATCACAAGGAAAAGAAAAACAAAAGAACACAAATTAGAAAACTATTTCAAAATACTAGAATCGCAAGCCTCTTGTATTTGGTATTTTTACAAAGAAATAAAACTAGCATGATGCAGAAAAAATATTACTAGTTATACCTTTCTTTTGAAGACAAAGACTGTTGGTGCAGGAAGCATCCGACGATCGAACTAGTGTTTTGATTATGTCAAAGGGTTCAAGTTAAGTTGTTTTGTTATCTAATGAGCTTAAACAAGTGTGCAGGAAAGTCCTAACTGCGGTTAGGCAGGTGGAAAATCCTAAGGGGCGGTAACCTTAGGTCCTAGGGGGTGGTAACCCTAGGTGAAGGAGAAAAACCCTAAGGGGCGGTAACCTTAGGTCCTAGGGGGTGGTAACCCTAGGTGGAGGAAAATCCTAAGGGGGGGGGGGGGTAACCTTAGGTCCTAGGGGGTGGTAACCCTAGGTGGAGAAAAACCCTAGGGGGCGGTAACCCTAGGTCCTAGGGGGTGGTAACCCTAGGCGGAAAATCCAGTCGGTCTGGAGGACCGGACTGGCATCAGGTAAATCTCCTGAGTGGAGTAGGTGAGGACGCGTTCCCCGTAGAGGGAACAGTAGGCGTCGGGTCTCAGACCCGAACAGTCCGAAGGCTGTCAATTCATTTGTTTATATATTATCTTTTGTGTTCTAACTCTGTTTTGTAGAAAACTAACACTTTTGTGCAGGGTTAGTACTGACCAGGATCGGTCGACCGAACCTTGGGATCGGTCGATCGAACCTTGGGATCGGTCGACCGAACCTCCAAGCTACCAGACCAGATCGCCAGAAGTTGGACCAGGTTCGACTAGGGATCGGTCGACCGGACCTCGGGATCGGTCGACCGAACCTGGGATAGGTGTCGACTTGATCAAGCCGAGGTGTGCGGGTCAGAGGAGACTGATCGGTCGACCGATCCCAGGGATAAAGTTTAACCAGATCGAAGCGGAGCGACGGATGGACGGATCAGATGCGGTGGAGATCATCTGATCGGTCGACCGAACGTGAGGATCGGTCGACCGATCCGCTTCGGGTCAAATCTAATCTCGAGACTTGGGAATCTGGATCAGACCTTGCAGAGCTATAAAAAGGGGCCTCGAGGTGCAGCTCAGGACATCGAATTCCGAACAGAAGTCTTGTGCTCTCGTGTGCTCCGTACGCTTCAACAACGCTTTGCTGCAACAACGAACTGAACCTCCAACGCTCTTCTACTTTCTTGTTCGTTGGTAAAACTTTCTTATTGGCACTTAACTGTAATTGCTTCTAGCTTGTAATAGTTCGAATTTATAGTTGTTGCCCACCGAAAGCGGTCAAGGACCGCGGGCCTTCGAGTAGGAGTCGAGATAGGCTACGAACGAAGTAAAACACTCGTGTCTTGTGTGTTTGCATTTACTTTCCGCTGCATTTCTAATCTGTGTTTTAAATCGCTAAAAATAGCCACGAGCGCTATTCAGCCCCCCTCTAGCACTTTCGATCCATCAATTGGTATTAGAGCGGGGTTATTTTGAATCGGTGCAACCACCATTCAAAATAATTTGTCGTGGTATTTTCAGTTTTTTTTTCGGAGTCAATTAGAATTTGGCTTTATAGCTATATTTTAATTATTTTCTCGATTCGGCTTTCTGCTCGAGGTTGGTGCAACACCACCCAAGTTTGTGGTCTATTTTTTTTACCGCACTACTAAGCCAGGACCAAGTCCTGGAACCTCCTTGTTGTTTATTTTTTTTTAGTTGATCTAAAATGGCCCTTCAAGAAGGCTACAGTACGACCCGTCCCCCGCTATTCACCGGAGATGACTTCGGGTACTGGAAGGGTCGGATGGAGGCATATCTCCAGACTCATTTCGAAGTCTGGATGATTGTCAAAACCGGATTCCAACTACCAACTGATAGCGCCGGCAAACCACTACCATACGAGGACTCGGACGCATCTCTGATTAAGAAGGTGGAAGTCAATGCCAAGGCGACCTTCACCCTCCAGTGTGGCCTATCAAAAGAAGAACTCAACCGCGTCGACCCTTTCAGCAGTGCCAAGGAGCTGTGGGATAAGCTTATTGAACTTCACGAGGGGACGTCCGACACCAAAGTAAGTAAAAGAGACTTAATTTTCAATAAATTGTTTAATATCAAACTGCAGGAAGGTGATACAGCTGCCCAACTCCATGCCTGGATTCAAGATCTGTTCAACGGTCTTCATGCAATTGGACAGAAGGTAGATAACCGGGACATCATAAGGTATTCTTTAAACGCCTTTCTGAGGAACACCTTGTGGGCATCCATGGTAGATGCCTACAAGGTTTCTAAGGATTTATCTACTATTAAGTTAGCTGAACTTTTTGCAGAATTCGAACTTCATGAACAGACTAATGCACACCCGACCGAGAAAGGGTTGGCTTTGGTTGCAGGAAAAGGAAGAATGCGCGAATCAAAGATGAAGCGCAGAACCGAACCTGAGTCAGAAGAAGAACCAGATTCGGAAGACGACGATGAGCTTACAATCGAAATAGTCAACCTAGTAAAGAAACTCTACAAAAAGAAAGGCTTCAACAAAAAGGATGTCAGAAAAGCTATCCAGTCCAAAGAAGCCCAACCAAGCTCGAAGGTCAAATTCGAAGTGACCAGCTACGGGTGCAATCAAAAAGGGCACATCAAGGCAAACTGCCCGAACTAGAAGGATCCAAAGAAACCAAAGAGAAAGAAGGCATTGAAGGCAACATGGGATGAGTCTTCTTCCGAGGAATCCGACGACGAAGAACTCGAGTAAACGAACTTTCTTACGTTGACAGCCCGGGACTACAACAACGAATCCGGAAGCGAGGACGAATCAGAAGCCGAGTCCGAGAGAAGCCACGGATCCGCATCCGTTTTCGAAGGGCCAAACCCCTCTGTAAGTAAAAATCGCTTATATAGCTTAATTAATTATTTAATGCATAAAGTAGCTAAGTCCAAAATTCGAATCAAGTTGCTTCAAAAGGAGGTAACACTCCTTAAAGAAACAACAAATAACGAATCCTTGACTGATCCAGTTCAGACTGGAACCTCAACTCAAGTTCAAAAACTTGAGGAAGAGAATTCTAACCTAAAAAGTCAAGTCAAGGATTTGAAGACAACCTTAGAACGATTTTCCCTGGGATCCAAGAATCTTGACTTGATTCTTAGAACACAAAGGGCAATCTATAATAGAACTGGACTAGGATACAAATCTAAAAGGAAATATAAGTCATATTTATCTCTCATACAAAGAACAAATAGAAAAATGGTCCAAGCATGGGTTGCCAAGTCCAACCTGATCAATCAAGTTGGACTCGGACAATATTGGATTCCCAAGGATCAAATACATTATCTCGATAGACCATATCGAGGCTATGATCCAGGGGGAGCTAAAACGATTAAAATTCGAAATTAAAATCAAAAATTAAATTAAAAATTTGAAATTAAAATAAAAAATTAAATTAAAAATTTGAAATTAAAATTAAAAACTCAATTAAAAATTCTAAATTAAAATTAAAAACTCAATAAAAAAAATCCAAATTAAAAATTTGAAATTAAAATTAAAAATTCAATTAAAAATTCGAAATTAAAATTAAAAAATTCAATTAAATCAAAATTCGAAATTAAACTTAACATTCGAAATTCAATTGAAAATAGAAAGAGGATCCAGAATAGTTGGCACCCGCAAACTTAATTTACCCGAAATGGGTAAACAAGAGTAGACTACCCGGCAGGGTAATTTAAGTCAGATAAAATAGGCTAGGTTTAACTTGATCCATAGTACTGGTGAAGTTTTTGGATGATAGTACGTTAGGGAAGCTTGGGCATCGCATGTCTAGGAAGTTATGGTTTCGACCTGGTGCATTTGGCCAAGTGGAACTGACCGAAGCTACCCTTAAATGGATCCGAACTAGTTAGACCAAGGTTTAGTATTAAGTTCAATGGGTAGGACTATTTGGAAAACCTCGAAGGCATGGTTACTTTAATGAGTTCCTTGTGACTCATCATAGCCCAGAAGTTTATCCAAAGAATGCTTACTTGTTAAACCCAAAGCTAAACCTGAATCTAACATAAAGTTAAACATACTCCTAAAATTGAATCTCAATTCATCTCACAGAAATTATAGGAGTCTCTGATTGAAAATTTAGATCGGGTGAGATGACTAAGGAATTAAAAATAACTTAAATATTTTTCAAATTAAAAATAACTTAGATATTTTACAAATTAAAAATTAACTTAAATATTTTTCAAATTAAAATTAACTACTTTTTCAAAATTTAAAAATTAACTTAAAATATTTTTCAAACTTAAACATTTTTCAAAAAATTCTTCAATAGAATTAACTAATTATTAACTCAGATTGGGTAGGATGCAAAATTAAGGACTTACTTCAAGCAAACTGACTTTTGATCCATCAACTACTTTATGTGTAGGAATTGGATCAATGGGTGTTGGACAGTGGATGCTCCAGACATATGACTGGAGATAGGTTGAAGTTCACTAAGCTAAAACTAAAGAACCTAGGATCAGTTGCATTCGGCAACGATGGAAAACTGAAAGTAATCGGAAAAGGTAATATCGAACTTAACTCTGATTTTATTATTTGAAAAGTGTTATTAGTTGAAAATTTTAAATTTAATTTATTAAGTATAAGCCAATTATGCGATACTGGTTACTCAGTTAATTTTACAAAGTCCGAATGTATAGTCAAACATATTGATAATCCAAAAATCATACTTAAGGGCACAAGGAAAGATAATGTCTACACAATTTATCTACCAACACCCTCGATAAAGTGTTTTCTAACACAACAAGAGGAAACTGAGTTGTGGCACAGGAGATTGGGTCACACTCACACAAGACTCATTTCAAAAATGAATCAAAATGGACTAGTCAGAGGATTGCCCAAATTAAAAGTTATTGAAAATTCAATCTGTAATACGTGTCAACAAGGAAAACAAACCAAGTCAACCCACAAGTCAACCAATCTAGGTAGAACTACTTGTTTACTTGAACTCCTTCACCTAGACCTATTCGATTCACACGGAGCCAAGTCACTAAGCAAGAACCAGTATTGCTTAGTTATAATAGATGATTTCTCCAGGTTCACCTGGGTAAAATTTCTAAAAACAAAAGATAAAACCTTTGAAATATTTAGTAATTTTTGTAAATTAACAAAAAATAAAAAAGACACTAAAATTAAAAGAATAAGAAGTGACCATGGAGGAGAATTTGAGAATCACAACTTTACTGAATTTTGTGAAATAAATGGATACATGTTGGAGTGTATACTGCAAGCCTAAGCTTTGTAAACATTCATTATGAATAAAGAATCACATTTGGTCAAATTGTCTACATTTAGTTATAGTTGTTCAATTAATTTATATTGTAGATAATATAGTATGTGGTGCCACATATAGAAGATGATATTATCAGTACCTTATAAATTATAAACAGTAGCTCGCGACCAAAATGGAAAGGAACAAACCATTAGAAGGTCATAGTGTAATTATGTATCAGTTTATCTTGACTGTATAATTACACTAGTACACTCAGAGTGTATTGAGTAGGACCATTTGAGGTCGTTTCTTTTATACTGACTTTATAAAGAAACAAAGACCTCGATTATTATGGAAGTGTGTGCTCTTAATCCTAATATAATAACAAGTACATATATTTGATATTTATTTCTTTAATTTATCAATGGGTGAGATTTAGTTCGATGAATCAATAAGCCCGATAAGTTGGGAAATGGTATCACTTATAGTGTGTGTTGTTGATTATAGAAGGAAATTGTGTCCTAGAGATACTAGGTTGATAATGTTCTCAAGAGGAGCTCATAAGGATTGTCATGTTAAACCCTGCAGGTGGACTTAGTCCGACATGATAATAAGGTTGAGTGGTACTACTCTTGGACTAAGATATTAATTAAATGAGTTGTCAGTAACTCACTTAATTAGTGGACATTCGATATCTTAAACACAGGGAGACTAACACACTCATAATAAGAAGGAGCCCAAAAATGTAATTTGGGATTGGTGCGGTAGTTCAATAATAGTTCTATAGTGGAATGAATTATTATTTAAGTTGTGTGTTCGGGGCGAACACGGGATGCTTAATTTTATCGGGAGACCAAAATCAATTCCTCCTCTCGGTCCCTATCGTAGCCTCTTATTTATAGAGTACTATACCCACCTGTACCCACTTTCTATACCCACCTAATAAGGGCCGGCCAAGCAAGCTTGGGAACCAAGCTAGGGCCGGCCTAAGCATAAATTGGGGTGGTCGGCCCTAGCTTGAACCCAAGCTAGAGGGGCCGGCCAAATTAAATTAAAAAGGAATTTTAATTTTAATTTTTATTATGTGGAAGATATAATTTATTAAAGAGAAGTAAAATTAAAATATTTCTCTTGTAAAAGATCTACAAAAGATTAAAGAAAGATATTAGATCTCTTTCCTTATTTGTAGATTGGTGAGATATTTTATTTTCTCTTTAAAAATTATTCACATGTTGTAAAACTAAAATTATGGAAATTTCTTTTTATCAACCATGAAGAGATTTTTGAAGAGAAATTTTAATTTTAAAATTTCCGGAAACAAATTAGGAAGTTTTAATTTGTTGATTAAAACTTGTCTAATTTATTTCTCCATGTGGTGGCCGGCCATTAGAGTTTAATTGGGGAAATTTTATTTTATTTTTCTCAATTAAATCATGTCAAGGAAATTAAGGAAATTTTATTGTAATTAAATTTTCTAATTTGCCTAGGCCAAGGAATATAAAAGAAGGGGTAAGGGTGCCTTCATGAATGACAACCTCTATTATTTCTCTCCCTCTTTTGTTCCTTGGTGTGGCCGGCCATCATCATCCTCTCCCTCTCTTCCTCTTGTGGTGGCCGAACCTTTCTCTCCCCTTGGAGCTCTTGTGGTGGTCGGATACTACTTGGAGAAGAAGAAGAAGAATGAGAGAAAGCTTGCATCTCTTGGAGCTTGATTGGAGTTTTGATCTTCTTCCTTGGTGAAGCTTCCTTATTGTTGGCCGAACCTAGCTAGGAGGAGAAGAAGGTGGTTGGTGGTTTCTCATCTTGGAAGATCGTTGCCCACACAACGTCCGAGGTTTGAAGAGGAATACGGTAGAAGATCAAGAGGTCTTTCTAGAAGGTATAACTAGTAATTTTTCCTTTCCGCATCATACTAGTTATTTATGGAAATAATACCAAATACAAGAGGCTTACGATTCTAGTATTTCGAATATGTTTTTCGATGTTGTGTTCTTTTGTTTTATTTTTCCTTGTGATTTGATTATTCTTTTCGGTTAACCTAAAGTTATTTTAGGAAATTAAATATTAGCTTTCTATAAAAGGTTTTGTCTAGTCGGTGGTAGTTGCTCCCATATCCAAGAAGGTCATGTGCCTCGCCACGTCAGTACTGGACAAACTCAACACGTAAAAAGCAAAGTTTAGGTTAAAAGGTGAATTTAAGAAAGGTCGAATTACCCCAAGCAATTAAATAATTTTTTTTATTGTAACGACCCGGCCCTCTTGGCCCATTTGGCGGCCCATTTGGCGATCTCTCATGTCGTCGACCGTCGGCCCTTATGTCGTCGGCCCATTTGGCGACCTCTAATATCGTCGACCGACGACCCTTGGCCGTGTCGCTACTCACTAGGACTTTCCACCCCTGGTCAGTGGATTTTTGCCTCCCCCAGGATTCGAACTCTAAACCTCCAGGCTTAAGTATTAGAGTTTATGAATCCTGGTAACCAAGTGAGATCGCCATTAGAGGTCGGTCGACGACATTAGAGGTCGCCAAATGGGCCGACGACATAAGGGCCGACGGTCGACGACATGAGAGGTCGCCAAATGGGCCGCCAAATGGGCCAAGAGGGCCGGGTCGTTACAATAAAAAGGCGCCTTTTTATTGAGCCCCAGTTGGATTGTAACAACCCAAATGGGCCACGAGGCCGACTGTCAAAGCTGAGGTCTTCGCGGACTCGTACCGACTGGGGCTCAATCACCTGGGTGGCATCTGGGATATGCTTCTTCAGCATAGAGACATGAAATACGAGGCCAAAGGGTCGTCGGTCGACGACATGAGAGGTCGCCAAATGGGCCGACGACATAAGGGCTGCCAGTTGGGTCACCACAAGGGCTGCCCAAGAGGCCAAAGGGTCGGGTCGTTACAACCAATTATGGAAATTAATATTTAATGAAATTAATAACTTAAGGTGATTTGGGTCGAACGTGTTAAGTTCCGCAGGAGACCCAAGTCAAAACCTAAAAGAACGAATAGATTAAGTTTTGGATCAAACGTGTTAAGTTCCGCAGGCGATCCAAAATTTAATTTAAAAGAACACATGGTAGCTAGGAAAAGGTTCAGACCTTTGTATAAAATTTTTGTACAGTGGAACCTCTAAGTTTTCCGAGTAGCAACCAACAATACAAACATGAATACTCCTGCCCTAGGACCCCTCAACAAAATGGTTTAGTAGAACGTAAAAACAGAACCCTACAAGAAGCTACTAGAACCATGTTAAACGAATATAAACTATCTAATCAATTTTGGGCTGAAGCAGTTAGTACAGCATGTTACATTCAAAATAGGATTTTAATTAACAAAATTCAAAATAAAACACCCTATGAAATTTATTATAATAAAATTCCCAACTTAAACTATTTAAAAGTATTTGGGTGTAAAGTCTTCATTTTGAACACTAAAGACTACTTAGGGATATTTACATCAAAAAAAACCCCGGGAATATTTTTAGGATATTCAACAACTAGTAGAGCATATAGAGTGTATAACAAAAATACCCTAAAAGTAGAAGAAACAATAAATATAATATTTGATGAAGAAAATAAGTTACCCAACACAATAAATGAAACTAAAAATACAGAAAATATTAACCCAATAAACAGAGAAGATGACAAAATTCAACCTGAACCTATTGAATCTGAAGAACAAATCACTAACTCAAATGATATACGACCAACTAGAACAAGCACAAATCACCCATCTGACCAAATTTTGGGTGACCCAACTGTAGGAGTCAGAACTAGATCATCTTATAGAAACCAGAGCCAAATAGCCTTGATTTCAAAAATCGAACCCAAAACCATAGAAGAAGCCCTACCAGACCCAGATTGGACTCTAACAATGCAAGAAGAATTGGCCCAATTTGAAAGAAATCAGGTCTGGGAATTAGTGCTGAAACCCGTTAACAAATCCATAATTGACACTAAATGGGTTTTTAGAAACAAATTAAATAATCAAGGTGAAATAGTTAGAAACAAAGCTAGGTTAGTAGCTAAAGGATTTAGTCAAGTAGAAGGGTTAGATTATGACGAGACCTATGCTCCAGTAGCAAGACTTGAATCCATTAGGATGTTGCTAGCCTATGCAGCACACAAAGGATTCAAGCTATTTCAAATGGACGTAAAATCCGCATTTTTAAACAGATTTATTAAAGAAGAAGTGTATGTAGGGCAACCCCCAGGATTTGAAGATTTAGAACAACCAAGTTATGTCTTTAAATTTAAAAAGGCTCTATATGGACTAAAACAAGTACCTAGGGCTTGGTATGAACGTCTGCCCAATTACTTAATATCAAAAGGATTTAAACAAGGTCAAATAGACCCAACCCTTTTCATAAAAACCTTAGAAAATGATATTTTTATAGCCCAAATTTACGTTGACGATATTATTTTCAGTTTCACAAATTCTAAATTTCTAAAAGAATTCACCAAACTTATGGAAAATGAATTCGAAATGAGTCTGGTAGGAGAACTTAATTTCTTCTTAGGTTTACAGATTAAGCAAACTAAAGATGGAATTTACATTTATCAAACTAAATATGCTAAGGAATTAATTAGAAAATTTGGCATAGAAAACTCAAAAATAATCAATACACCAATGGCTACAAATGCTAAAATTGACTCAGACTTAGAAGGTAAATCAGTAGACTTGAAATACTATCGGAGTGCGATCGGAAATCTACTGTACCTAACTGCAAGTCGACCAGACATTATATTTGTAGTAGGTATGTGTGCACGATACGAATCTTGTGCAAAAGAGTCTCACTTAACCCTTGTCAAAAGAATCCTTAGGTATGTTAAGGGAACCCTAAATGTAGGACTATGGTACCCTAGATCTGGCGCCCTTGACCTAAACGACTACTCTGACTCAGACTATGCCGGATGCAAGCTAGATAGAAAAAGCACAAGTGGTAGCTGTCAATTTCTAGGACAATGCCTAGTAAGTTGGTCAAGTAGAAAGCAACACTATGTTGCTTTATCTACCACTGAAGCTGAATATATAGCCTTAGGTGAATGCACATCTCAGTTGCTATGGATGATGCATACCCTTAAAGACTATCAACTGGAGTATCATAAAATTAAAATCTCAATTGATAATATAAGCTCAATAAATCTAACAAAAAACTCAATTCATCACTCAAGGACTAAACATATAGAAGTGAAACACCACTTTGTAAGGGATCACGTAGCTAAGGGTGATATTGAACTCAACTATGTTGAGTCAAAATCAAACCTAGCTGACATCTTCACAAAGCCCTTACCTGAACTTGAGTTCAGCTCACTTAGAAAGCAAATAGGAATGTGCTGGGTAGAATAGATATTAATTTTTCAAAACTCACTGTCTTACTTCAAAACTCGTTCTTTTATTCTTTTCAAAATCTAGGAAAAATAATGATTTTAAAATCCCATTTTCTTAGAATTTTCAAAAATATGACTTAGCCTAGGATCTACCCTAGAAATCTTGTTCCCCTAGATTTAAGCCAGAGCATCTCACAAACACCTAGGTATACCTTGCTTGTGTTTGTAAAACATAGAATGGTGTGAGATGCATAGGGTACAACCTGGACTCAAGAATGCTTATTACTGTGCATCAATATGAGTCTGGGCGTTAAATACTTTATTAACAGTAATTAAGTCAAGTCTCACTCAACAAACACAATTTTGAAGCAAACAGATCTTCAGGAACTTCAGTGGTGGGCCCAAATGAAGCACTGCTTGGTGAAGGAAATGCTGCCAGCGTATCAGATTTAGGGAAGCCACCTGTTCAAGACAAGGTGAATAAGTTGCCACATGCTTGGACTATAAGAACATAAGAATTTATTAAGACATTAATCAAGGGGGAGTGAATTCTTCTTTTCAAGCTAGTTCTCCTTTAAAATAAAAATTATCATTGACTTGGTTTTAAAAATTATTTTTGACTTGACTTAAAATAAAAAATTATGATAGATGTGATATTGAATTAAGATTATTTTTAAAAGCTTGGATTTTCATATAATCATTTTTCAAAACTAAGCACTAAAATTATTCAAATCCTTTACTAAGTTTTTTTTTTTTGCAAGAAACAGTCTCTCAAAGCTAAGTACTTAAGTTAAGCTTTTATGAAAATCCTTTTAAAGTTAAATACTCAAGCAAAGTTTTTTTTAAATAAAAAAAATTATATATATATATACCTTTAAGTGTTTTGTCAAAATTTTTTATATAACTCATTTTTTTAAACAACAATTAGTTTCAAAAGATTAAGTTTAGCTAATCTTTGTTGAAAATGAGTTAAGTATTTTCAAAACCATTTCAAATTGAGCTA
The DNA here is from genome assembly GCF_018446385.1 of Zingiber officinale. Classification (NCBI taxonomy): domain Eukaryota; kingdom Viridiplantae; phylum Streptophyta; class Magnoliopsida; order Zingiberales; family Zingiberaceae; genus Zingiber; species Zingiber officinale. The sequence goes on from NC_055988.1 coordinate 23,920,440, forward strand.
AGTGTTTTTCAAAAGACTTGTTAAAATTTAGCTAAAACTTCTTTTCAAATTTAGCTAAGTGACTTCTATAGCCTTTTTCAAAATTAACTAAGTTAAATATTTTTTCACGAAAGGCTTTTCAAATTTAGCTAAGTGTTTACCAAAGTAATGATTTTCAATTGCTAAATTTTGCTAAGTTTTTGTTGAAAACACTAAGTATTTTCCAAGGCATTTCCTAATTTAAGTAAAACAATTCTTTTTGAAACACTAAGACATTAAATAAAGGGCTACTCTTTAGGGGGAGCTTAAACTAATTATTCTTTTCTCTTCCTGATATTCTTTTTGATTTATGTCAAAGGGGGAGAGAAAAGTCAAAGTTAAAGAAATTAAAAATTTAAACATAAAGAGGAGCATAAGTCTTACAAAATTTCTTAATAATTTCATATTTAACTTTTGTCATACTTTTACTTAACTTTGAACTGTGTTGCCATAATCAAAAAGGGGGAGATTGTTGGTGCAGGAAGAATCCGACGATCGAACCGGTGTTTTGATTATGTCAAAGGGTTTAAGTTAAGTTGTTTTGTTATCTAATGAGCTTAAACAAGTGTGCAGGAAAGTCCTAACTGCGGTTAGGCAAGTGGAAAATCCTAAGGGGCGGTAACCTTAGGTCCTAGGAGGTGGTAACCCTAGGTGAAGGAGAAAAACCCTAAGGGGCGGTAACCTTAGGTCCTAGGGGGTGGTAACCCTAGGTGGAGGAAAATCCTAAGGGGGGGGGCGGGGGGGTAACCTTAGGTCCTAGGGGGTGGTAACCCTAGGTGGAGAAAAACCCTAGGGGGTGGTAACCCTAGGCGGAAAGTCCAGTCGGTCTGGAGGACCGGACTGGCATCAGGTAAATCTCCTGAGTGGAGTAGGTGAGGACGCCCCGTATCGGAAACCCGAAGTCAGACCCGGACAGTCCGAAGGCTGTCAATTCATTTGTTTATATATTATCTTTTGTGTTCTAACTCTGTTTTGTAGAAAACTAACACTTTTGTGCAGGGTTAGTACTGACCGGGATCGGTCGACCGAACCTTGGGATCGGTCGACCGAACCTCCAAGCTACCAGACCAGATCGCCAGAAGTTGGACCAGGTTCGACTAGGGATCGGTCGACCGGACCTCGGGATCGGTCGACCGAACCTGGGATAGGTGTCGACTTGATCAAGCCGAGGTGTGCGGGTCAGAGGAGACTGATCGGTCGACCGATCCCAGGGATAAAGTTTAACCAGATCAAAGCGGAGCGACGGATGGACGGATCAGATGCGGTGGAGATCATCTGATCGGTCGACCGAACGTGAGGATCGGTCGACCGATCCGCTTCGGGTCAAATCTAATCTCGAGACTTGGGGATCTGGATCAGACCTTGCAGAGCTATAAAAAGGGGCCTCGAGGTGCAGCTCAGGACATCGAATTCCGAACAGAAGTCTTGTGCTCTCGTGTGCTCCGTACGCTTCAACAACGCTTTGCTGCAACAACGAACTGAACCTCCAACGCTCTTCTACTTTCTTGTTCGTTGGTAAAACTTTCTTATTGGCACTTAACTGTAATTGCTTCTAGCTTGTAATAGTTCGAATTTATAGTTGTTGCCCACCGAAAGCGGTCAAGGACCGCGGGCCTTCGAGTAGGAGTCGAGATAGGCTCCGAACGAAGTAAAACACTCGTGTCTTGTGTGTTTGCATTTACTTTCCGCTGCATTTCTAATCTGTGTTTTAAATCGCTAAAAATAGTCACGAGCTCTATTGACCCCCCCCTCTAGCGCTTTCGATCCATCAAAGACCTCTTGATCTTCTACCGTATTCCTCTTCTATCCTCGGAGGTTGTGTGGGCAACAATCTTCCGAGATGAGAACCACCTTTCCACCTTACTTCTTTCTTCTAGATTTCGGCCACAATAAACTCCTCCAAGGATGAAGAATTTCGGCCACCACCAATGCTCCAAGGGATGCTAGAGATGAAGCTTGTTTTCTCTCCTTCTTCTTCTTCCTTGATCCGGCCACAAACAAGAGCTCCACCAAGATGATAGAATTCCGCCAACAAGAGGAGAGAAGAGAAATAGGGCTGGCCACCAAAACCAGAGAATAGAGGGAGAAAAAGAATAGAGGTTGTGTCCCTTGAAGACACCTTAACCCCCTCTTTTATAATCCTTGGCCTTGGTAATTAAGGAAACTTATTTACAATAAAATTTTCCTTAATTCTTTTTGTCAATGGTTATTTAGGAAAATTTAATTAAACTTCCCTCTTAACCATCTTATGGCCGGCCACAACAAGGATCAAACAAATAAGAAAAAATTTTCTGAAAAATTAAACTTTCCTTATTTGCTTCCGGAAAAATTTTAAAATAAAATTTATCCCTTCATGGTGGATAAAAAGAAATTTCGATAATTTTAATTTTTCAACATGTGAATAATTTATAAAGAGAAAAAAAATAAAATATCTTTCCAATATACAAATAAGGAAAGAGATCTAATCTCTTTCTTTAATCTTGTGTAGATCCTTTTAAAAGAGATATTTTAATTTTAAATCTCTACAATAAATTATATCTTTCACATAAAAAAAAATTTAAAATTAAAATTCTTTTTAATTTAATGGGGGTCGGCCACCAAAGCTTGGGCTGGCCACCCATGAACCAAGGCTTGGCCGGCCCCTACATCATGGGTATGAAGGTGGGTATAGTACTCTATAAATAAGAGGCTACAATAGGGACCGAGAGGAGGAATTGGTTTTGGTCTCCCGATAAAATTAAGCATCCCGTGTTCGCCCCAAACACACAACTTAATTTTATCAATAATAATTCATTCCACTAGAGAACTATTATTGAACTACCGCACCAATCCCAAATTACATTTTTGGGCTCCTTCTTATTATGAGTGTGTTAGTCTCCCTGTGTTTAAGATGTCGAATGTCCACTAATTAAGTGAGTTACTGACAACTCATTTAATTAATATCTTAATCCAAGAATAGTACCACTCAACCTTATCGTCATGTCGGACTAAGTCCACCTGCAGGGTTTAACATGACAATCCTTATGAGCTCATCTTGGGGACACTATCAACCTAGATCTCTAGGACACAGTTTTCTTCTATAATCAACAACACACACTATAAGTGATATCATTTCTCAACTTATCGGGCTTATTGATTTATCAAACTAAATATCACCAATTGATGAATTAAAGAAATAAATATCAAATATATGTGCTTGTTATTATATTAGAATTAAGAGCACACACTTCCATAATAACTGAGGTGTTTGTTCCTTTATAAAGTCAGTATAAAAGAAACGACCTCTAATGGTCCTACTCAATACACTCTAAGTGTACTAGTGTAATTATATAGTTAAGATAAACTAATTCTTAATTACACTACGCCCTTCCAATGGTTTGTTCCTTTCCATTTCGGTCGTGAGCTACTGTTTATAATTTATAAGGTACTGATAACATCATCTTCTGTATGTGGCACCACATACTATGTTATCTACAATATAAATTAATTGAACAACTACAACTAAGTGTAGACAATTTGACCAAATGTGATTCTTTATTCAAAATAAATGTTTACAAAAGCTTAGGCTTTCAGTATACACTCTAACAATCTCCCACTTATACTAATGACTAAGTTATCTTCTTCCATACATCTGATTACCATTCCTCCACATGCCGATCGAAAGCTTTTGTAAGGGCCTTAGTGAAAGGATCGCTTATCTGCTGATGCAATCTTGGCGATGACAACTTCTCCTCGCTTCACGATATCTCACGTGGTACTTGCGCCCTATATGTTTACTTGCCTTATGGGCTTGTGGTTCCTTCGAGTTTGCAATTAACGCTATTATCACAATAAATTGTGATGATTTGGGGCAAACCAGAATCACATCTAAGTCCATTAGAAAGTTCCCGAGTCATACCGCTTCTTTAGCTGCCTCAGAGGCGCATTTCTGCTTAACACACCTCCATGCAATGGCTCCACCTCCCAAAGTAAACACATAGCCCGATATAGACTTGTTGTCCCTATCGATTGGAAATCAACTGTAACCCAGGGAGCAAATCGTTTGCTTGGTAAACTAGTATATAATCTCTAGTCCTTCTCAGGTACTTTAATATATGCTTTACCGCAGTCCAATGTCCTTGTCCAGGGTTACTCTGATATCTGCTAATCATGCCCACGGTAAAACAGATATCAGGTCTCGTACATAGCATTGCATACATTAGGCTTCCTATAGCCGAAGCATAAAGAACTGCTTTCATGTCCTCTATCTCCTTTGATATCTTCGGAGACATCTCTTTAGATAGAGCTACTCCATGCCTAAAAGGTAAGAAACCTTTCTTGGAATCCTGCATTCTAAAACGAGCAAGGATTGTATCTATATATGAATCTTGGGACAGACACAACATTCTTTTCTTGCGATCCCTTATAACTTTGATCCCAAGAATGTGTGCATAATCTCCTAAGTCCTTCATATCAAATTATTTGGACAACCATACCCTTACATCCGATAATACCTTGACATTGTTGCCAATTAACAAAATATCATCTACGTATAGTACAAGAAATACCACCACGTTTCCGTTACACTTCTTGTATACACAAGACTCATCCGGACACTGAATAAATCCATATGACTGGATTACTTCATTAAACTGGATGTTCCAAGATCTTGAAGCTTGCTTCAGTCCATAAATGGACCGATTGAGCTTGCACACTAGATGCTCTTTGCCTTTTTCAATAAACCCTTCTGGTTGCTTCATATGGATATTCTCTTCAAGACTTCCATTAAGGAAAGCTGTCTTGACATCCATTTGCCAAATCTCATAATCCATATGAGCAGCAATGGATAAGAGTATCCGGATAGACTTAAGCATGGCTACCGATGAAAAGGTCTCCTCATAATCGATTCCCTCTTTCTGAGTGTACCCTTTCGCAACAAGCCTAGCTTTGAAGGTTTCTACCTTACCGTCTGCCCCTCTTTTCCTTTTGTAGATCCACTTGCATCCAACGGCTTTTACACCATCAAGTGGTTCTACAAGCTCCCAAACCTTATTAGAGTACATAGACTCTATTTCAGAATTCATCGCCTTTTGCCAATATGCTGCATCTATATCTTGGAGTGCTTCGTCATATGTTCGGGGATCAGGTTCATGTTTACCCGGGATCAATTCCGAAGAATCTCCCAAAAACATGAATCTATCAGGCTGCCTTACAACCCTCCCACTACGACGAGGCACTGTCTGTGGTTGTGTGTCATGTGTGACACGTGTTGCAGTCTCTTGTGGTACTTCATCTTGTACTGTTGGTACTAAGGTAGACGTGTCCTCTCTAAGTTCTTTTAAAACAACTTTGCTACTGGGCTTGTGATCCATTATACAGTTTTCTTCTAAAAACTGGGCATTGGTGCTAACAATGACCTTCTGGTCTTTAAGACTATAAAATAAACCACCTTTTGTTCCTCTGGGATACCCCACAAACAAGCGAACTTCTGTACGAGATTCTAACTTATCAGTATCTGGTTTCAGCACATGTCCTGGACTACCCCAAATTCGAATATGTCTTAGACTGGGCTTTCGCCCATTCCACAATTCTGTGGGAGTATAAGAAACTGATTTAGAAGGTACTAAGTTCAGAATGTACACTGCCGTTTCCAGAGCGTATCCCCAGAATGAATTTGGTAATTCTGAATAACTCATCATCGATCTAACCATTTCTATAAGAGTCCTATTCCTTAGTTCTACCACACCATTCTGTTGGGGTGTACCAGGTGCGGACAGTTGGAATTAAATCCCGGCCTCTGATAAGTAATTCCTAAACTCTCCTAAGAGGTATTCGCCACCACGATCAGACCGTAGTGTCTTGATACTTTTACCTAGTCGTTTCTCCACATCAGCCATGTACTTTTTGAACTTATCAAAGCACTCAGACTTGCGGCGCATTAGGTAAATGTATCCGTATCTTGAATAATCGTCTATAAAAGAGACAAAATATTCAAAACCACCTCTTGCCTGGACATGTTGGAGTGTATACTGAAAGCCTAAGCTTTGTAAACATTCATTATGAATAAAGAATCACATTTGGTCAAATTGTCTACATTTAGTTGTAGTTGTTCAATTAATTTATATTGTCGATAATATAGTATGTGGTGCCACATACAGAAGATGATATTATCAGTACCTTATAAATTATAAACAGTAGCTCGCGACCAAAATGGAAAGGAACAAACTATTAGAAGTTCGTAGTGTAATTAGGTATCAGTTTATCTTGATTGTATAATTACACTAGTACACTCAGAGTGTATTGAGTAGGACCATTTAAGGTCGTTTCTTTTATACTGACTTTATAAAGAAACAAAGACCTCGGTTATTATGGAAGTGTGTGCTCTTAATCCTAATATAATAACAAGCACATATATTTGATATTTATTTCTTTAATTTATCAATGGGTGAGATTTAGTTCGATGAATCAATAAGCCCGATAAGTTGGGAAATGATATCACTTATAGTGTATGTTGTTGATTATAGAAGGAAACTGTGTCCTAGAGATACTAGGTTGATAATGTCCTCAAGAGGAGCTCATAAGGATTGTCATGTTAAACCCTGCAGGTGGACTTAGTCCGACATGATAATAAGGTTGAGTGGTACTACTCTTGGACTAAGATATTAATTAAATGAGTTGTCAGTAACTCACTTAATTAGTGGGCATTCGATATCTTAAACACAGGGAGACTAACACACTCATAATAAGAAGGAGCCCAAAAATGTAATTTGGGATTGGTGCGGTAGTTCAATAATAGTTCTCTAGTGTAATGAATTATTATTGATAAAATTAAGTTGTGTGTTCGGGGCGAACACGGGATGCTTAATTTTATCGGGAGACCAAAACCAATTCCTCCTCTCGGTCCCTATCGTAGCCTCTTATTTATAGAGTACTATACCCACCTATACCCACCTAATCGGAGTCGGCCAAGCTAGCTTGGGAACCAAGCTAGGGCCGGCCTAAGCATAAATTGGGGTGGCCGGCCCTAGCTTGAACCCAAGCTAGAGGGGCCGGCTAAATTACATTAAAAAAGAATTTTAATTTTAATTTTAATATGTGGAAGATATAATTTATTAAAGAGAATTAAAATTAAAATATCTCTCTTGTAAAAGATCTACAAAAGATTAGAGAAAGAGATTAGATCTCTTTCCTTTTTTGTAGATTGGTGAGATATTTTATTTTCTCTTTAAAAATTATTCACATGTTGTAAAATTAAAATTATGGAAATTTCTTTTTATCAACCATGAAGAGATTTTTGAAGAGAAATTTTATTTTTAAAATTTTCGGAAACAAATTAGGAAGTTTTAATTTGTTGATTAAAACTTGTCTAATTTATTTCTTTTGATGTGGCCGGCCATTATAGTTTAATTGGGGAAATTTTATTTTATTTTTCTCAATTAAATCATATCAAGGAAATTAAAGAAATTTTATTGTAATTAAATTTCCTAATTTGCTTAGGCCAAGGAATATAAAAGAAGGGGTGATGGTGCCTTCAAGAGAGACAACCTCTATTATTTCTCTCCCTCTTTTGTTCCTTGGTGTGGCCGGCCATCATCATCCTCTCCCTCTCTTCCTCTTGTGGTGGCCGAACCTTTCTCTCCCCTTGGAGCTCTTGTGGTGGCCGGATACTACTTGGAGAAGAAGAAGAAGAAGGAGAGAAAGCTTGCATCTCTTGGAGCTTGGTTGGAGTTTTGATCTTCTTCCTTGGTGAAGCTTCCTTATTGTTGGCCAAACCTAGCTAGGAGGAGAAGAAGGTGGTTGGTGGTTTCTCATCTTGGAAGAACGTTGCCCACACAACGTCCGAGGTTAGAAGAGGAATACGGTAGAAGATCAAGAGGTCTTTCTAGAAGGTATAACTAGTAATTTTTCCTTTCCGCATCATACTAGTTATTTATGGAAATAATACCAAATACAAGAGGCTTACGATTCTAGTATTTCGAATATGTTTTTCGATGTTGTGTTCTTTTGTTTTATTTTTCCTTGTGATTTGATTGTTCTTTTCGGTTAACCTAAAGTTATTTTAGGAAATTAAATATTAGCTTTCTATAAAAGGTTTTGTCTAGTTGGTGGTGATTGTTCCTATATCCAAGAAGGCCATGTGCCTCGCCACGTCAGTACTGGGAACCAATTATGGAAATTAATATTTAATGGAATTAATAACTTAAGGTGATTTGGGTCGAACGTGTTAAGTTCCGCAGGAGACCCAAGTCAAAACCTAAAAGAACGAATAGATTAAGTTTTGGATCAAACGTGTTAAGTTCCGCAGGCGATCCAAAATTTAATTTAAAAGAACACATGGTAGCTAGGAAAAGGTTCAGACCTTTGTACAAAATTTTTGTACAGTGGAACCTCTAGGTTTTCCGAGTAGCAACCAACAGGACAGACATAGGACCACACAAATCAGAATGAACCAATTCTAACACTTCTTTGGCTCTATACCCCTTGGCCTTAAAAGGTCTTTTGGTCATTTTACCTTCCACAAGTTGGAAAAAGTTTCCAACTCTAATGAACTCAAAAGTCCATCGGCTATAAGCCTTTGAATCCTACTTAAGTTAATATGATCAAGCCTTAGATGCCAAAGATATGATTGGTTCATTTCTGAAGGTTCTTTTCTCTTATTTGAGTTAGAAGATGAGTTATAAATTTCCATGTTTTGCTTTGTGGGAGAAATTGTATTTAAAGTATACAAATTGCCAACTAATGCACCAGAACAGATAATCACTTTATTTCTCTTAATAACTACATCATTACTAAAAGAAACTGAATATCCATCCAAAAACAGTTTAGATACTAAAATTAAATTCTTTCTAAAACTGGGTACATAAAGACAATTTCTTAAAACCAAATTTCTATTTCTATTAAAAGATAAGTAGACGTCTCCCACTGCAACAGCCGCCACCTTAGTAGCATTGCCCATGTAGACTGTTATTTCTCCTTCACATAGTCGTCGGGTTTCCTGGAACCCCTGCAAAGAATTGAAGACATGATCAGTGGCTCTCATATCTACACACCAGGTGCTGGTAGATAACACCGTTAAACATGTTTCAACAACTAGAGCATGAGATATACCTTTGTTGTTCTGATTCCTACGAGGACAATCCGCCTTCCAATGCCCTGACTGCTTGCAGATGAAGCACTTGCCCTTCGACTTCTTCATTCCAGCTTTAGGTCCTGTACTCTGAGATTTATTCACTTTCTTTGCTGAACCAACTTATTTCTTCTTCTTCTTTCCTTTCGGTTTAGAAGTAGAACCATTTTTTGTTGGGTTTTTTGGGCCGCGAAAACTACTTTTTCGCGTCGCGAAAACCCCGAATCACCGTAGCCAACGGATCTCGTGCGAAGAAAAATTCAAAAACATACGAGTACGAGTTACAAAACTTCTAGATCTACATGATGAAGATCTTTACCCTTGTTGCGTCGTCCTCGGTACGCCGGATCTCGAAGTTGTCAATGTAGACAACTCTCTACACGTATCCACACGAACACACTAGGTGGAGGTGACCAAAAACCAAGGTGTGCTAGCACCTATGTGGTTCGGCCAAGGAAGGAGGAGAGGGAGAGCTTGAGAGGAAGAAGATGTAAAATTCCACACTTGAATGAATAATGAAAATCAATTCACACACCATTCAAAATGTGGCCGGCCACTTTTCTCATGTGTAACTCCCCTCATTAATGCATTAAGTTGTCATCAAGGAGAGAATGTAACCTCCATGAGGTGGCACTCACTAGTAACTCCCATGAGGTGGCAACCATGATGATGATGTGGAGTAACATCATTAGTCCACATCAATGCCAACTCACCAATGAGGTGGCATAAAGTCAAGTCAAACTTGACTTTTAATCTTCCTCTCAAGTCAAGTCAAACTTGACCAAACCTCTTCCATGGTTGATCTAATCTAACCATTTGATTCAAGACAATTTAATATATAAAGAATCTAATTCATTAAGTTAAATTGATTCAATGAGTCATAATCTAAATTAGACTCATTGAACACATGAATCAACTTGAGTCCAACTCAAGTTAGCCCAATTAGGATTACTCTTAATCCAATTTGATTCATCAAATGGATCTAATCCTCTTGGTTCATCATATGAACCTAATCTCCATCTAATTGTCCTTAGTGTGTGACCCTATAGGTTCTTGTAACGTTGGCAATGCCCTAAACCCATTTAGGAGCATAAGTAATGAGCGGTATCTAGCAACACATCATTACTATCCAAGTTACAAGAATGTCGAGATCCGACATCACCTTGTGACTACTAATTGTGACTCCTCACAAAAAATGACAAGTGTCCTTTTATCCTAGACATCTAGATTGATCAATGTGAGGCATAGACCGTGTCATCCTCTGACCAATCTAAATCTTGAACTCCAAGTAGACTCACTAAATCAAATGAGCTCAATATCCTATATTGACTCATTTGGGCATGGCCATGCACTTCGTGGTCTCACTCTATCAAGAATACCGATGTCGCTCCCGTCATATGGGAGGGATAGATCCCATCTACATCACTCACATCCCTCTGCATAATTCGTTATATACCCAGTAATCATTACGGGGTGACGTTTGACGAAACCAAAGTACATAACTCCTTATGTAGGGAACCATGGTGACTTCAGGTCTAAGGACTAGTAGTCATACTAATAGCCACATGAGAAAGTATATGACACTCATATAACGATCCATGATACTTTCTCATGGCGGGTCATTCAGTATACATTCTCTAATGCATACACATGTGTCAACTTGATATCTCTATATCCATGACTTGTGAGATCAAGTCATCGAGTTGACCTACATGCTAGTCTTATTGTATTAACATTGTCCCTGAATGTTAATACTCGACTAGGAATGATTTAGAGTAGTGTTCCCTATATCATCTCACTATCGATTCAACTAACCGATTGATATAGGTAAGAACCGTCTACTCAAGGACGTTATTATACTTAGTTTATTTGACACCAATACAAGTAAGTATAATAACCAAAAACCAAATGCCTTTATTTATATAGAATATGATACAACAAGTCCAAAATACAATCATCAAATGATTGGCTCTAGGGCTCTAGCTAACATTTTCAGCATAGTGAATATGAGAATTGTGACGAAACAAACCTTCTGCTGCCTGAAGTTCTGTCAGTAGTTCCGCCAATGAATATACCCTTCTGTTCATATTGTAATTCAGGCGGAATTGCTCAAAACTTCTAGGTAGTATTTGGAGGATCATATCGATCTGGGTTTCCCCATCAATTTCTCCTCCAAGGATCTGTATTTCGTTCAGATAAGCCATCATTTTTAGGATATGATCCCTCACAGGAGTACCCTCTTGCATGGTGACTATCATTATCTTTCTCATGGCTTCTTGTCTAGAAGCCCGATCCTGATGACCAAAGAGTTCCTTGAGATTGTTCATAATATCATAAGCTGTTGGTAAATCTTGATGTTGATGTTGCAATACATTTGACATTGAAGCCAAAATGTAACACCGCGCCATCTCATCTGCCTTTACCCATTTCTTATGATATTCAATCTCCTCTTGGTAGATCAGGGCAAGGCTCAGTCAGTACAAACTTATAGCTTTCAGCAGTAAGAACAATGTCCAGGTTCCTTTTCCAATCTATGTAATTAGGACCAGTAAGTCTATTCTGTTGTAGTATGATGGCTAGTGGGTTGAAAGTCATCCTAAGAATCACAAATAACTTTTGGTCAGAACTCTAAATTTAGAATAATATTGATTCCTCAAACAATACTATTTTAAATTAATCAACACCTCAAAACACCGTGAATTTTGTATGCCACGATAGTGTGGACATATACAAATTCAACATTTGTAAAAAGGAGGGTTTAACCCATTAATTTTATTATCTTGTCAACCTTAGTTTTTGACAAATAAAATTAATAGTTGGTATCCTTTGGTCACACGAATAATAGCAGTGACTTCGATGGGGAGGATACTATTAGACGTGCCTAAGTGCATCCCATTACTTGACACTAAGTCCATTAATAAGATTGTGCCCCTTCCGATGGGGAAGATCACACGCTCTTAATTAACTTCCTATAGTCATCCAAAATGGAGGTTTATTCTAGTGATCTACAAACAAGCTCATCCGATATGGAGGAAGGCACTCAGAGCCAACACGCAAGCTTGTTTGCATCACTTACAAACTAGTAATGGAGACCGTGGAATTTATTTAAAATCCCTCTCCCACTTAGTTATTTATAAATGAGGAATTTTAACTATGCTAGCCTACTAAACATGTATACTAACATGCACACACAGCACAATATAAAAGCAATAAATAGAAAATCTAATTTTCAACTATTATGACTTTTATCTATGGTTGTCCTCCGTGTGTTGTCATCCCAAGTTGCTGCCATATTTGGCCACCGCCACTGGGTCTAGTTGTCGCATCCATCTTGCTCCTTGTTCCGCTGCGCCTCTGGTCCTCAAAAAGTTCCACGCCTTGCAAGATTCGATCCGCGACATAAATAGAATTTTACATTTTTCGATCATATATTCCTCGAAGGAATGTACATGTAACTAGATCAAAAATAAAATCCTAATAAAACTAAATACAGCTCCTGCTGTATTTTATAGTACAATCATGCACACACATATAAATGCCCTTGACATGTCCAAGGGTCCAATCACACACATAATAACTAAAAGCCATAATAGTTGGATCCTGCATCCATAAAGTTAGCTCATCCTACTATTAACCTGCCTAAATTATGTATGACATGTGCATAATTAAACTAATACCAAATACACAGAGGCAAAACCCTAGCTCTGATACCAATTGTTGGTTGCTACTCGGAAAATTTAATGGTTCCACTGTACAAAATTTTGTACAAAGGTCTGAACCTTTTCCTAGCTACCATATGTTCTTTTAAATTAAATTTGGATCGCCTACAGAACTTAACACGTTTGATCCAAAGTTTAATCTATTTGTTCTTTTAGGTTTAGACTTGGATCTCCTGCAGAACTTAACACGTTCGATCCAAATCACCTAGGTTATTAATTTCATTAAATATTAGTTTCCAAAATTAGCTTCCAGGACTGCATGGCGAGGCACATGGCCTTCTTGGATATGGGAACAACCACCACCGCCTAGACAAATCCTTTTAAGGAAAGTTAATATTTAATTTCCTTAAATAACTTTAGGTCAACCAAAAAAACAATCAAATCACAAGGAAAAGAAAAACAAAAGAACACAAATTCGAAAACTGTTTCGAAATACTAGAATCGCAAGCCTCTTGTATTGGGTATTTTTACAAAGAAATAAAACTAGCATGATGCGGAAAAAACATTACTAGTTATACCTTTCTTTTGAAGACAAAGACCTCTTGATCTTCTACCGTATTCCTCTTCTAACCTCGGACATTGTGTGGGCAACGATCTTCCGAGATGAGAACCACCTTTCCACCTTCCTTCTTTCTTCTAGATTTCGGCCACAATAAACTCCTCCAAGGATGAAGAATTTTGGCCACCACCAATGCTCCAAGGGATGCTAGAGATGAAGCTTGCTTTCTCTCCTTCTTCTCCTTCCTTGATCCGGCCACAAATAAGAGCTCCACCAAGATGATAGATTTCGGCCAACAAGAGGAGAGAAGAGAAATAGGGCCGACCACCATAACCAAAGAATAGAGGGAGAAAAAGAATAGAGGTTGTGTCCCTTGAAGGCACCTTAACCCCCTCTTTTATAATCCTTGGCCTTGGTAATTAAGGAAACTTATTTACAATAAAATTTTCCTTAATTCTTTTTGTCAATGGTTATTTAGGAAAATTAAATTAAACTTCCCTCTTAACCATCTTATGGCCGGCCACAACAAGGATCAAACAAATAAGAAAAAAGTTTCTGAAAAATTAAACTTTCCTTATTTGCTTTCGGAAAAATTTTAAAATAAAATTTATCCCTTCATGGTGGATAAAAAGAAATTTTGATAATTTTAATTTTTCAACATGTGAATAATTTATAAAGAGAAAAAATAAAATATCTTTCCAATCTACAAATAAGGAAAGAGATCTAATCTCTTTCTTTAATCTTTTGTAGATCCTTTTAAAAGAGATATTTTAATTTTAAATCTCTCCAATAAATTATATCTTTCACATAAGAAAAAATTTAAAATTAAAATTCTTTTTAATTTAATGGGGGCTGGCCACCTAAGCTTGGGTTCAAGCTAGGGCCGACCACCCATGAACCAAGGCTTGGCCGGCCCTAGCTTGATCCACAAGCTAGCTTGGCCGGCCCTAGCTTGATCCACAAGCTAGCTTGGCCGGCCCCTACATCATGGGTATGAAGGTGGGTATAGGTGGGTATAGTACTCTATAAATAAGAGGCTACGATAGGGACCGAGAGGAGGAATTGGTTTTGGTCTCTCGATAAAATTAAGCATCCCTTGTTCGCCCCGAACACACAACTTAATTTTATCAATAATAATTCATTCCACTAGAGAACTATTATTGAACTACCGCACCAATCCCAAATTACATTTTTGGGCTCCTTCTTATTATGAGTGTGTTAGTCTCCCTGTGTTTAAGATGTCGAATGTCCACTAATTAAGTGAGTTACTGAAAACTCATTTAATTAATATCTTAATCCAAGAATAGTACCACTCAACCTTATCGTCATGTCGGACTAAGTCCACCTGCAGGGTTTAACATGACAATCCTTATGAGCTCATCTTGGGGACACTATCAACCTAGATCTCTATAACACAGTTTCCTTCTATAATCAACAACACACACTATAAGTGATATCATTTCTCAACTTATCGGGCTTATTGATTTATCGAATTAAATCTCACCCATTGATGAATTAAAGAAATAAATATCAAATATATGTGCTTGTTATTATATTAGGATTAAGAGCACACACTTCCATAATAACTGAGGTGTTTGTTCCTTTATAAAGTCAGTATAAAAGAAACGACCTCTAATGGTCCTACTAAATACACTCTAAGTGTACTAGTGTAATTATATAGTTAAGATAAACTAATTCTTAATTACACTACGACCTTCCAATGTTTTGTTCCTTTCCATTTCGTTCGTGAGCTACTGTTTATAATTTATAAGGTACTGATAACATCATCTTCTGTATGTGGCACCACATAGTATGTTATCTACAATTTAAATTAATTAAACAACTACAATTAAATGTAGACAATTTGACCAAATGTGATTCTTTATTCAAAATAAATGTTTACAAAAGCTTAGGCTTTCAGTATACACTCTAACAATAAGAAGGAGCCCAAAACATAATTTAGGATTGGAGCGGTAGTTCAATAATAATTCTTTAGTGGTATGAATTATTATTGATGAAATTAAGTTGAGTGTTCGAGGCGAACACGGGAAGCTTAATTTCATCGGGAGACCAAAACCAATTCCTCCTCTCGGTCCCTATCGTAGCCTCTTGTATATAGAAAATTATACCCACCTATACCCACTTTCTTACCCACTCTTTGGTGGCCGGCCAAGCTAGCTTGGAGCTCAAGCTAGGGCCGACCAAGACTCAAAGATTGAGCCATGTTTGGGGTCGGCCAATGCTTGGAGTCCAAGCATGGTGTGGCTGGCCTTAAGGAAATTAAAAGGATTTTTATTTTAATTTTTTATTATGTGGATTCCATGATTTTAAAAGAGAGTTTAAAATTTAAAATATTTTCTTTTATAACTTTCTACAAAAGATTAAGAAAAGATTTGATATCTTTCCTTATTTGTAGATTGAAAGGAAGATTTTAATTTTGATAAAACTTTCCTTTTTGTAACTATGATCATGATTTAAAAAAAGAGTTTTAAAATTAAATATTTCCTTTTATAAGTTTCAACAAAAGATTAAGAAAAGATTTGATATCTTTCCTTATTTGTAGATTGAAAGGATATTTTAATTTTAGAGAAAACTTTCCTTTTTGAAAATCATCCACATGTTTAAAAGAAAGATTTTAATTTATAAAATTTCCTTTTATAACCAACTATGAAGGGAAAAATTATTAGAGAAATTTTTAATAAATTTCTGGAAACAAATTATGAAGTTTTAATTCTTGTGTGAATTAAACTTTCCTTGATTGGAGCTAATAGGTGGTCAACCATGTTAATAATGAAAAAGAAATTATTTTTTTAATTAAATAAATTTTACTTTTCATGGAAAAGGAATTAAGGAAGTTTTTATTTAAATTTCCTTATTTACTAAGACCAAGGATTATAAAAGAAGGGGTAGAGGTGCCTTCATGGAGACGACTCTATTCTATTTCTTCCTCTCTTTTCGTCCTTGGTGGTGGCCGGCCCTATTGCTTTTCCCGCTTCTTTTTCTTTTGTAACGACCCGCCTCCTACTGACTAGGCTGCGAGGCCGATCGTTACGTAATGCTGTGCTAAATTACTATTGCGGAAATCTGGATTGATTAAAATTTTTACTAAACTGATTACTGTAAAATCTGAACTTAATACTCTAGGTGTACCTAGGAGTTGTACACATGCTAGGGAAGATAATCTATGCCTCTCGGATGTCCTGCTAGCTGTAATCAGGCATTTCAATCGATCCATGAATCGATTGGGCTGTCGGATCGATCCAGTGATCGATCCAGCTTAATACTGGCACGGAGAAAGCTCTATGCGGCTGGATCGGTCTACCGACCGATCCAGGAGTACACTGATCGGTCGGTAGACCGATCCAGTGGCTCACTGATCGGTCGGCTGACCGATCAGTGAGCTTCTGCACTCACTGTTCGCATCTGGATCGGTCGGCTGACCGATCCATAAACTTTCTGTTCGCGACTGGATCGGTCAGCTGACCGATCCAGCGGCACACCCAACTCTGATCGATCTGTAGATCGATCTGGGTTTCTGATTTCGAATCAGAACCCTGATTTCAGCACTAGTTCGTGCCAAAATCTCATATAAGAGTTCTAAAAGTAATTGAAATAAGTTCTAACATCTATTAACTAGCATTCCAACATAATTACTAACAACTTAAACAAATCTTCAATGGTTTAAACATTCTAAGGTCTGAAAGTGCATAAAGGTACTTGAGAAAAGAAACTAAGTTCTCAATTTGCTAAACTCCCTAAGGATCTTCATTCCAGGTTCCTGCCACACACACCATCACTGCATTGACCTCCAACTTCCTCTGCTAGTCCATCTTTCCTTTACCCTTATCTGCAGTATAAGGAAAAATAGTATCTGTAAGCTTTAAGCTTAGTAAGAAACCATCTACCTCACTAAAACATGCAACGATGCAAACATGTTTTTAAAGAATGCTATTTGAAAACATGCACTGAATTTGTTAAAGCATGGCATACTGGAGTTACATGGCATAAACACTGAAACATGGCATGCATAATAAAATCTAAGCATGGAGCTATCTCATGATATCAACTAGGAGAAAATAAGCTGAAACTGTAACTGAAACTGAGCTAAAACTGAGCTAGTGCTGATCTTAAACTATAATCACATAACTAGATTATGAGTTTGAAAGCTATTATCGTAATAAGTGAAAATACATAATCATGTTGCTAGTGGGCCCGACAACTGTACTTTGCTGTGCGCGCATCCCTAACTAGACCCGGGTTTGCAAGTCCCGAATTTAGTAGGGTTACTAGGTTGTCTGAACCTAGGGACGACTGTGGGAGCCCAACCCAATGGATATCTAATCAGTACAGTGCAACTGAAAATAAAATACTGAATATAGCTACTAGTTGCTTATTTTGTTGTTTCTAGGTTATCTGAACCTAGAACTAGGTTATCTGAACCTAGAGGCGACTGTGGGAGCCCACCCATTGGACCGTAATCCCATGTAAGCTGAAACTAGACTAATATACTGATTTAAATGCTACTAATGCATTTAACTGAGCTGTTAAAAATATCTGAGGTGGTATTTAGCTACACTAATCATTTTGTCGAACACTTTGTGTGCCCCAACTCTCCCCTCTAATAGGGAGACCACCTCTAGGCACCCGACAATGTCTAGAGCCTCCAACTGAAGGAGAATAACGTGTCTGGCCCATCTAGAGGTGCTCAACTAGATCCCTAGTCTGCGAGGAGGGTTTAAACACACCCTGGGCGCCGAAAAATCTGCATATAGCTAAACTAAAGGCATGCAATCAAACGAAAGCTACTTATACTGCAGGTGAGAGGTTTCTTACCTCCTGTTCATAATTTCTTACGATTATAATCGCTAGGTTTCACGGAGGAGAGATCTCTTCAACGATCTTCTCGCGTCTATGCGTTCCTCTCGCGGAGGAGAGCGTCCTCGTGCCTTTGATGTTGCCGGGAGGTGCTCCTAGGGCCCTTGGCTTGGTGCGCCGAGAGAAGGAGGAGGAAAGGAGAGGGGCGGCGTGAGGTTAGGGTAAGGAGAAGAAGTTCACGGTGGAAACCAAAAATATCACCCTCACTTAATTATTTTCTATTTATATTAAGTGATAATTCCGGCCTAACTCTAATATAAATTTAATTGCCTCCCTTTCCTTTCAGCACGACCCTGCTGGGTTCAACTGGTTACTAGTATTATCCGTAAACCATAGGTCTCGGGTTCAATCCCCGCTTAGGCCGTTTTCGTTTTCTATTTATTTTTGCTACTTCTGCTGCCCTAAAAATTCCGGAGAAATATCTAAAAATTCCAGAATAATTATAGAATATTTCTAATATAGTTTTGAGAATTTTCGGGCGTTACATCTTTCTTCTTCATTGGCCGAACCTCATCATCTCTTAGAGCTTGAAGGTGGCCGGGTTCTAGCTTGGAGAAGAAGGAGAGAAAGGAAGCATCCCTTTGGAGCTTGGTGGTGGTGGTCGAACCTCATCTATTCTTGGAGTACTTGTGGTGGTCGAACCTTACAAGGAGAAGAAGGCTTTGGGTGGTTCTCATCTCGGTAGACCGTTGCCCACACAACGTCCGGGATAAGAAGAGGAATACGGTAGAAGATCAAGAGGTCGTTGCATACAAAGGAAGGTATAACTAGTAATTATTTTCCGCATCATACTAGTTTTTCTTTTGTATGAATTCCAAACACAAGAGGCATTAGATTCTAGTTTTTCGAATTGTAATTCGAGTTTGTGTTTTTCTTTGTTTTTCGAATTTATGATTCGATTGTTCTTTTTGGTTAAACCTAGAGTTATATAAGGAAATTAAATATTAGCTTTCCTTAAAAGGCTTTGTCTAGGCAGTGGTGGATGCTCCAATACCCAAGAAGGTCATGTGCCTCACCATGCAGTTCTGGAAGCCAATTTTAGAAATTAATATTTAATTGAATTTATAACATAGGTTGATTTGGATCAATAGTGTTAAGTTCCGCTTGCGATCCAAGTCTAAATCATTAAGAACAGATAAGTTAAATTTGGAATCAATAATGTTAAGTTCCGTTTGCGATTCCTAATTTAACTTCTAAAGAACACAATGTTAGAGCAATCCCAATGGTTCGCGGGACCATGTGTTTTGGTGTTTGGGCAAATGGTTTAAGTTAGGTTCACCCTTGTATTTGATATGTGTACTTGAGTTGTGCAGGACTGCAGGATATATATGTGACTCGGGTTGATGGCTTCGGGTCCGGAGAAGGATGGAGCATCCGAGGGACCGTGGATAAGGCAGCGAGGACAAGGGCCAAGGGAAGCGACTTCGAGGCATACGCGAAGGATGGCATTGGGACGAGCCGCGGGCTTGAATGCATCTGAGGGATGAGAGCCAAAGGAAGTAGGCTTGAAGGCAAGAAGTCAAAGCTGCAAATGAAGCGTCAAATGAGTCATAAGGGTGAGGGTACGAGTGCATGAGAGATTGTACTCGGAGTAAAATCCTAGTTTTAGGGTTTTACTGTAGCAGTATTGTAGCGCTACTGTAGCAGTACTGTAGCAGTCGTCTGCATGTTTTAGCAGTCGACTGGCAGCGAATAGAATGTCTCTGTTCGCTCGGTTAGTGTGTAATCAAGCCGTTGGGATGTAACGGTCAAATTTCCACAGAGGGCAGTCGACTGCATGTTTTGGCAGTCGACTGGTAGGCGGGGTTTTCAACCCGCGGCCTATATAACCAAGGCTTGGAAGCTTGGTTACCTCTGACGAAATTAGTGGTGGTAAACCCTAATTAGTAGTCTACTAGTCTCAAGAGTCTTGGTTGGTGTTGTGGTGAGGTTTCTCCACCCACAAGGAGTGACTTGAGATAGTCAGAGTTCACCGGGGGCTAATCCACCGACGGATAGGGATCGTCCACCTTACGGACAACCGTAGAGTAGGAGCCTTAATCTCCGAACCACGTTAAACGAACGTGTAGCTTGGTTTGCATTTCCTTTCTTTGTCTTGCTTTTAGTTTAGCTTGTTTGTTTTTGTTTGTATTCCACTACGTAAGCTAACAATAGTGTAGGAAGCAATCGATTTAGGGTGAGACGCTATTCACCCCCCTCTAGCGAACATCAAGGTCCCAACAAGTGGTATCAGAGCGAGGGTGCTTTTCTACGGACTAACCGCCAAGAGAGCAAGAAGCTAGAGGAAGAAGAAGATGGAGTCCGAAGGACCGCTCGGATGGGATATCCGAATTCCACCTCCATACGACAAAGAAGACTTCAATTATTGGAGGAAGCGGTTGGAGACATGGTTCCAAATGGATTGGAACCAATGGGTTGTCTTGAGTGACCCATTTGAACTTCCTACGGACAAAAAGGGGAAGCCCCTCCGACCTCGACATTGGACCGAGGAACAAAGGGAGCAAGCGGAGGCGGATAAGGAGGTAACCAAAATTTTGTTAAATCTATTACCTTCTAATATCATTGTGAGTGTAGGTGAATGCACAAGTGCATGTGATCTTTGGAAAAAGATCATTGCCTATCATGAAGACCCGTCACAATTCCAAGGAGTAGAGGAGTCCAAGGAGAAGGGCTCATTGGTACAAGAAGAGAAGGATCAATCCGATGTTGACATAAGGTCAACATCCGAGGAGGATGAGGAAGATATAGCATCTACATCCTCAAAGGTTGAAGAAGAATCCAAGACAAGTAAAGAAGAAATCTTGGAAGAGGTCAACCTAGTGAGCACCTCCACCGAAGCAAAGTCAAAAGATCACATTGTGTGCTTCGGATGCAATAAAAGGGGACACTACAAAAGTAGATGCCCAATGGGTAAGAAGGTAACTCCTAAACCCACTCAAATTATTTTAGATACTAATTTGGGTTGTAGGAATGATGGTGCCAAGAAGAAGAAGGAGAAGAAGCACATTAGATGCTTCACGTGTGGAGAAATGGGTCATTACCACACCAAATGCCCAAAGAAAAAAGAGATCAAGAAGTTGGCGCATTTGAAGAAGTGGGAGAAGAAGTGGAGGAAGAATGGAGGCTCATGTCAAGGGGAGCTCCAAAGGTAAAGGTAAGGTAAACCCTAGTTTAAATTTGAAGTCAAATTTAAATTCCTCCATACATGTTAGAAAAAATAATGTTAATCATTTTATGGCTATGCAAAATTTTGGTTTCAAATATCATGATAGGAGTAGGGTAATTGTAGATCAAAACCCTAGGAGGCCCATTCATGAAAAATCTAGAAATGGTAGACCTAAGGAGACCCAAGGCATTAATCCCAAGAAGGGGAGACATATGCCTAGAAAGGGTAGGTCTAGGAATGTCCAATTTGGACAAATTAACTCTAGGGTTAGGAACCTAGAGAAGGAGAATCAAGCCTTAAGGGGAAAGCTTGATAAGTTAGAACAATTCCTTAAGAGATTCAATGTTGGATCTAAGGAATTAAATATGGTGTTGGGTAGCCAAAGACCCAACCATGATAGATCGGGCTTGGGATACCGATCTAGTTCCTCCAAGGCTAATGAGAGATCATGTGCTAGGGTGGCAAATGATCATGGCAAGGGAGAGTCCTCCAAAGCTAAGGGAAAGTCTTATGCTAGGGTTGCATATGACTATAGCAAGGAGAAGCCAATAAATGGCAAGGGAAAGCCATTTAATGGTAAGAAGAAATTAACCAAGGACAAGGTGTCCAAGGTTAAGAAAGTTACGTTTGTGGGCCAAGTGTCACCGGGGGTGGACCGATGTGTTGGAGTGTATACTGAAAGCCTAAGCTTTGTAAACAT
This sequence comes from Zingiber officinale, assembly GCF_018446385.1. NCBI lineage: Eukaryota > Viridiplantae > Streptophyta > Magnoliopsida > Zingiberales > Zingiberaceae > Zingiber > Zingiber officinale. Next base: position 23,942,523 of record NC_055988.1, read on the forward strand.
TCATTATGAATAAAGAATCACATTTGGTCTAATTATCTACATTTGTTTGTAGTTGTTCATTTAATTTATATTGTAGATAACATAGTATGTGGTGTCACATACAGAAGATGATGTTATCAGTACCTTATAAATTATAAACAGTAGCTCACGACCAGAATGGAAAGGAACAAACCATTAGAAGGTCGTAGTGTAATTAGGTATTAGTTTATCTTGACTATATAATTACACTAGTACACTCAGAGTGTATTGAGTAGGACCATTCGAGGTCGTTCCTTTTATACTGACTTTATAAAGGAACAAAGACCTCAGTTATTATGGAAGTGTGTACTCTTAATCCTAATATAATAACAAGCACATATATTTGATATTTATTTCTTTAATTTATCAATGGGTGAGATTTAGTTCGATGAATCAATAAACCCGATAAGTTGGGAAATGCTATCACTTATAGTGTGTGTTGTTGATTATAGAAGGAAACTGTGTCCTAGAGATACTAGGTTGATAATGTCCTCAAGAAGAGCTCATAAGGATTGTCATGTTAAACCCTGCAGGTGGACTTAGTCCGACATGACGATAAAGTTGAGTGGTACTACTCTTGGATTTAGATATTAATTAAATGAGTTGTCAGTAACTCACTTAATTAGTGGACATTCGATATCTTAAACACAGGGAGACTAACACACTCATAATAAGAAGGAGCCCAAAAATGTAATTTGGGATTGGTGCGGTAGTTCAATAATAGTTCTCTAGTGGAATGAATTATTATTGATAAAATTAAGTTGTGTGTTCGGGGCGAACACGGGATGCTTAATTTTATCGGGAGACCAAAACCAATTCCTCCTCTCGGTCCCTATCGTAGCCTCTTATTTATAGAGTACTATACCCACCTATACCCACCTTCTATACCCACCAATAGGGGGTCGGCCAAGCTAGCTTGGGAACCAAGCTAGGGCCGGCCTAGGTATAAATTGGGGTGGCCGGCCCTAGCTTGAACCCAAGCTAGTGGGGGCTGGCCAAATTAAATTAAAAAGAAATTTTAATTTTAATTTTTTATTATGTGGAAGATATATTTTAAAGAGAATTAAAATTAAAATATCTCTCTTGTAAAAGATCTACAAAAGATTAAAGAAAGATATTAGATCTCTTTCCTTATTTGTAGATTGGAAGAGATGTTTTATTTTCTCTTTAAAATTATTCACATGTTAATAAAATTAAAATTATAGATATTTCCTTTTATTAACCATGAAGAGATTTTAAAGAGAAATTTTATTTTTTAAAATTTCCGGAAACAAATTAGGAAGTTTTAATTGTTGATTAAAACTTGTCCTCTTTTGTATTTCAATGATGTGGCCGGCCATCACAAATTAATTGGAGAAATTTTATTTTATTTCTCTCAATTAAATCATGTCAAGGAAATTAAGGAAAATTTATTGTAATTAAATTTCCTAATTTACCTAGGCCAAGGAATATAAAAGAAGGGGTGAGGGTGCCTTCACAAGACACAACATCTATTATTCCTCTCCCTCTTTTGTTCCTTGGTGTGGCCGGCCAACCTCTCCATCTCTTCCTCTTGTGGTGGCCGAACCCTACCCTTCTATTGGAGCTCTTGTGGTGGCCGGATACTACTCGGAGAAGAAGAAGAAGAAGAAGGAGAGAAAGCTAGCATCTCTTGGAGCTTGGTTAGTATTTTGGTTTTTCTCCTTGGTGAAGCTTTTCTTTTGTGGCCAAACCTTGCTTGGAGGAGAAGAAGGTGGTTGGTGGTTTCTCATCTTGGAAGATCGTTGCCCACACAACGTCCGAGGTTAGAAGAGGAATACGGTAGAAGATCAAGAGGTTTTTCTACAAGGTATAACTAGTAATTTCTATTTCCACATCATGCTAGTTATTTATGGAAATAATACCAAATACAAGAGGCTTACGTTCTAGTATTTCGAATATGTTTTTTCGAAGTTGTGTTCTTTTGTTTCTTTCTTTTCCTTGTGATTTGATTGTTTTCTTTGGTTAACCTAAAGTTATTTTAGGAAATTAAATATTAGCTTTCTATTAAAGGTTTTGTCTAGTCGGTGGTGGTTGCTCCATATCCAAGAAGGCCATGTGCTCGCCACGTCAATCTTGGGAACCTTTATGGAAATTAATATTTAATGGAATTAATAACTTAAGGAGACTTGGGTCGAACGTGTTAAGTTCAGGAGATCCAAGTCAAAACCTAAAAGAACAAATAGATTAAGTTTTCGATCAAGCGTGTTAAGTTCCGCAGAGATCCAAAATTTAATTTAAAAGAACACATGGTAGCTAGGAAAGGTTCGACCTTTGTACAAAATTTTTTGTAAAGTGGAACCTATAGGCTTTCCGAGTAGCAACCAACAATTGGTATCGAGCTAGGGTTTCCTCTGTGTATTTGGTATTTAGTTTAATTATGCACATGTCATACATAATTTAGGCGGGATAATAGTAGGATGTGCTAACTTTGTGGATCGGGATCCGACTATTATGGCTTTTAGTTATTATGTGATTGGACCCTTGGACATGTCAAGGGCATTTAATGTGTGTGCATGATTGTATTAAAATACAGAGCTGTATTTAGTTTTTATTAGGATTTTATTTTTGATCTAGATACATGTACATTCCTTTTATGGAATATAGGATCAAAATGTAAAATTCTATTAATGTCGCGGATCGAATCTTGCAAAGCGTGGAACCTTCTAAGGACCAGAGGCGCAGCGGAACTAGGAGCAAGATGGATGCGACAGCTAGACCCGGTGGCGGTGGCCAAATATGGCAGCAGCTTGGGATGACAACACATGGAGGACAATTAGAGATAAAAGCCATAATAGTTGAAAATTAAATTTTCTATTTATTGCTTTTATATTGTGCTGTGTGTGCATGTTAGTTTACAAGTTTAGTAGGCTAGCATTGTTAAAATTTATCATTTATAAATAACTAAGTGGGAGAGGGATTTTTAAATAAATCCCATGGTCTCCATTACTGGTTTGTAAGTGATGCAAACAAGCTTGCGCGTTGGCTCTGAGTGCCTTCCTCCATAACGGATGAGCTTGTTTGTGGATCACTAGAACAAACTTCCATTTTGGATGACTATAGAAAATTAATTAAGAGCGTGTGATCTTCCCCAACGGAAGGGGCATAATCTTATTAATGGACTTAGTGTCAAGTAATGGTATACACTTAGACACATCTAATAGTATCCTCCCCAACGGAGTCACTGCTATTATTTGTGTGACCAAATGATACCAACTATTAATTTTATTTGTCAAAAAGTTAGGTTGACAAGATAATAAAATTAATGGGTTAAAACCCTCCTTTTACAAATGTTGAATTTGTATACGTCCACACTAACGTGGCATACAAAATTCACTGTTATGAGGTGTTGGTTAATTTAAAATAGTATTGTTTGAGGAATCAATATTATTCTAAATTTAGAGTTCTAACCAAAAGTTATTTGTGATTCTTAGGATGTCTTTCAACCCATCGTCCATCATACTTCAACAGAATAGACTTCTTGGACCAAACTACATAGATTAGAAAAGAAACCGACATTGTTCTTCTTTTGAAAGCTATAAATATGTCGATCGCAAAGGCTCGATGCACCCTCGTGAATCTACCCAAGAGGAGATTGAATATCATAGGAAATGGGGAAAGATGAGATGGCGCGGTGTTACATTTGGCTTCAATGTCAAATGTATTGCAACATCGACATCAAGATTTACCAACAGCCTATGATATTATGAACAATCTCAAGGAACTCTTTGGTCATCGGGATAGGGCTTCTAGGCAAGAAGCCATGAGAAAGATAATGACCACCATGCAAGAGGGTACTCATGTAGGATCATATCCTAAAGATGATGGCTTATCCGAACGAGATAGATCCTTGGAGGAGAAATTGATGGGAAACCGGATCGATATGATCCTCCAAACGCTACCTAGAAGTTTGAGCGCCCGAACTATAATATGAATAAGAGGGTTTATTCATTAGCGGAACTACTTGTAACTTCAAGCGAGAAGGATTATTTCACACAATGCTCAAATTCACTATCTGAAAATGGTTCTACTTCTAAACCGAAAGGAAAGAAAAGAAGAAACAATTGGTTCAGCAAAGAAAGTGAATAAATCTCGAGTACGGGATTTAAAGTCGGAGTGAAGAAGCCGAAGGGCAAATGCTTCATTTGCAAGTAGTCTGGACATTGCTCGTAGGAACCAAAACAAAGGTATATCTCATGCTCTAGTTGTTGAAACATGTTTAGCGGTGTTATCTACCAAAGCCTGGTGTGTAGATACGGGAGCCACCGATCATGTCTGCAATTCCTTGGGGTTCCGGAAACCCGACGACTATCTGAAGGAGAGATACTGTCACATGGGCAATGCTACTAAGGTGGCAACTGTTACAGGGGAGACGTCTACTTGTCTTTTAGTAGAAATAGAAATTTGGTTTTAAGAAATTGTCTTTATGTACCCAGTTTTAGAAAGAATTTAATTTCAGTTTCTAACTGTTTTTAGATGGATATTCAGTTTCTTTCAAGAATGATGTAGTTATTAAAAGAAATAAAGTGATTATCTGCTCGTGCATTAGTTGGCAATTTGTATACTTTAAATCCAATTTCTTCCACAAAGCAAAACATGGAAATTTATAACTCATCTTCTAATTCTAATAAGAGAAAAGAACCTTCAGAAATGAACCAAGTATATCTTTGGCATCTAAGACTTGGTCATATTAATTTAAGTAGGATTCAGAGGCTTATAGCCGATGGACTTTGAGTTCATTAGAGTTGGAAAATTTTCCAACTTGTGAATCTTGCTTAGAAGGTAAAATGACCAAGAGGCCGTTCAAGGCAAAGGGTATAGAGCCAAAGAAGTGTTAGAGTTGGTTCACTCTGATTTCTATGTCTGTCCAGGCAAGAGGAGGTTTTGAATATTTTGTCTCTTTCATAGACGATTATTCAAGATACGGATATATTTACCTAATGCGTCGCAAGTCCGAGTGCTTTGATAAGTTCAAAGAATACAAGGCTGATGTGGAAAAACGATTAGGTAAAAGTATCAAGACACTACGATCTGATCGTGGTGGCGAATACCTCTTAGAAGAGTTTAGGAATTACTTATCAGAGGCCGGGATTCAATCCCAATTGTCTGCACCTGGAACACCCCAACAGAATGGTGTAGCAGAACGAAGGAATAGGACTCTTATGGAGATGGTTAGATCAATGATGAGTTATTCAGAATTACCAAATTCGTTTTGGGGATATGCTCTGGAAACAGCAGTATACGTTCTGAACTTAGTACCTTCTAAATCAGTTTCTTCTACTCCCATAGAATTGTGGAATGGGCGAAAACCCAGTCTAAGACATATTCGGATTTGGGGTAGTCCAGCACATGTGTTGAAACCAGATGCTGATAAGTTAGAATCTCGTACAGAAGTTCGCGTGTTTGTAGGATATCCCAAAGGAACGAAAGGTGGTTTATTTTATAGTCCTAAAGACCAGAAGGTCATTGTTAGCACCAATGCCCAGTTTTTAGAAGAAGACTATATAATGGATCACAAGCCCAGTAGTAAAGTTGTTTTAGAAGAACTTAGAGAGGACATGTCTACTTCAGTACCAACAGTACAAGATGAAGTACCACAAGAGACTGCAACACGTGTCACACATGATACACAACCACAGACAGTGCCTCGTCGTAGTGGGAGGGTTGTAAGGCAGCCTGAAAGATTCATGTTTTTGGGAGAGTCTTCAGACTTGGTCCCGGGTAAACATGAACCTGATCCACGAACATACGACGAAGCACTCCAAGATATAGATGCAGCATCTTGGCAAAAGGCAATGAATTCTGAAATAGAGTCTATGTACTCTAATAAAGTCTGGGAGCTTGTAGAACCACCTGATGGTGTAAAAGCCGTTGGATGCAAGTGGATCTACAAAGGAAAAGAGGGACAGACGGGAAGGTAGAAACCTTCAAAGCTAGGCTTGTTGCGAAAGGGTACACTCAGGAATCGATTATGAGGAGACTTTTTCACCGGTAGCCATGCTTAAGTCTATCCGGATACTCTTATCCATTGCTGCTCATATGGATTATGAGATTTGGCAAATGGATGTCAAGACAGCTTTCCTTAATGGAAGTCTTGAAGAGAACATCCATATGAAGCAACCAGAAGGGTTCATTGAAAAAGGCAAAGAGCATCTAGTGTGCAAGCTCAATCGGTCCATTTATGGACTGAAGCAAGCTTCAAGGTCTTGGAACATCCGGTTTAATGAAGTAATCCAGTCATATGGATTTATTCAGTGTCCGGATGAGTCTTGTGTATACAAGAAGTGTAACGGAAACGTGGTGGTATTTCTTGTACTATACGTAGATGATATTTTGTTAATTGGCAACAATGTCAAAGTATTATCAGACGTAAGGGTATGGTTGTCCAAACAATTTGATATGAAGGACTTAGGAGAATGTGCACACATTCTTGGGATCAAAGTTATAAGGGATCGTAAGAAAAGAATGTTGTGTCTATCCCAAGCTTCATATATAGATACAATCCTTGCTCGTTTTAGCATGCAGGATTCCAAGAAAGGTTTCTTACCTTTAGACATGGAGTAGCTTTATCTAAAGAGATGTCTCCAAAGACATCAAAAGAGATAGAGGACATGAAAGCAGTTCCTTGGCTGTAGGAAGCCTAATGTATGCAATGCTATGTACGAGACCGATATTTATTTTGCCGTGCATGGTCAGCAGATATCGAGTAACCTGGACAAGGACATTGGACTGCTGTAAAGCATATATTAAAGTACCGAGAAGGACTAGGGATTATATGCTAGTATACCAAGCGATGATTTGCTCCTGGGTTACAGATTGATTTCCAATCGATAGGGATATGAGAAGTCTACATCGCTATGTGTTTACTTTAGGAGGTGGAGCCATTTCATGGAGGAGTGTTAATAATGCGTATCGGACTCAACCATGGAAGCCGAGTATGTAGCAGCCTCTGAGGCAGCTAAAGAAGCGGTATGGCTCAGAACTTTCTAATGGACTTAGATGTGATTCTGGTTTGCCCAAGATCATCACAATTTATTGTGATAATAGCGATGCAATTGCAAACTCGAAGGAACCACGAGCTCATAAGGCGAGTAAACATATAGAGCCAAGTACCACCGATACGAGATATTGTGAAGCGAGGAGAAGTTGTCATCGCCAAGATTGCATCAGCGGATAACCTGGCAGATCCTTTCACTAAGGCCCTGAAAGCTTTCGATCGGCATGTGGAGGAATGGGAATCGGATGTATGGTAGAAGATATGGCACTTAGTCATTAGTATAAGTGGGAGATTGTTGGAGTGTATACCGAAAGCCTAAGCTTTGTAAACATTCATTATGAATAAAGAATCACATTTGGTCTAATTATCTACATTTGTTTGTAGTTGTTCATTTAATTTATATTGTAGATAACATAGTATGTGGTGTCACATGTGAAGATGATGTTATCGGTACCTTATAAATTATAAATAGCTCACGACCAGAATGGAAAGGAACAAACCATTAGAAGGTCGTAGTAATTAGGTATTAGTTTATCTTGACTATATAATTACACTAGTACACTCAGAGTGTATTGAGTAGGACCATTCGAGGTCGTTCCTTTTATACTGACTTTATAAAGGAACAAAGACCTCAGTTATTATGGAAGTGTATACTCTTAATCCTAATATAATAACAAGCACATATATTTGATATTTATTTCTTTAATTTATCAATGGGTGAGATTTAGTTCGATGAATCAATAAACCCGATAAGTTGGGAAATGTTATCACTTATAGTGTGTGTTGTTGATTATAGAAGGAAACTGTGTCCTAGAGATACTAGGTTGATAATGTCCCCAAGAGGAGCTCATAAGGATTGTCATGTTAAACCCTGCAGGTGGACTTAGTCCGACATGACGATAAAGTTGAGTGGTACTACTCTTGGACTTAGACATTAATTAAATGAGTTGTCAGTAACTCACTTAATTAGTGGACATTCGATATCTTAAACACGGGAGACTAACACACTCATAATAAGAAGGAGCCCAAAATGTAATTTGGGATTGGTGCGGTAGTTCAATGATAGTTCTCTAGTGGAATGAATTATCGTTGATAAAATTAAGTTGTGTGTTCGGGACACGGGATGCTTAATTTTATCGGAGACCAAAACCAATTCCTCCTCTCGGTCCCTATCGTAGCCTCTTATTTATAGAGTACTATACCCACCTATACCCACCTTCATACCCATGATAAGGGGGCCGGCCAAGCTAGCGGCCGGCCTAGGTATAATTGGGTGGCCGGCCCTAGCTTGAACCCAAGCTAGTAGGGCCAGCCAAATAAAATTAAAAAGAAATTTAATTTTAATTTTTATTATGTGGAAGATATATTTTAAAGAGAATTAAAATTAAAATATCTCTCTTGTAAAAGATCTACAAAGATTAAAGAAAGATATTAGATCTCTTTCCTTATTTGTAGATTGGAAGAGATGTTTTATTTTCTCTTTAAAATTATTCACATGTTAATAAAATTAAAATTATAGATATTTCCTTTTATTAACCATGAAGAGATTTTAAAGAGAAATTTTATTTTTAAAATTTCCGGAAACAAATTAGGAAGTTTTAATTGTTGATTAAAACTTGTCCTCTTTTGTATTTCAATGATGTGGCCGGCCACCAAATTAATTGGGAAATTTTATTTTATTTCTCTCAATTAAATCATGTCAAGGAAATTAAGGAAAATTTATTGTAATTAAATTTCCTAATTTACCTAGGCCAAGGAATATAAAAGAAGGGGTGAGGTGCCTTCACAAGACACAACATCTATTATTTCCTCTCTCTCTTTTGTTCCTTGGTGTGGCGGCCAACCTCTCCATCTCTTCCTCTTGTGGTGGCCGAACCCTACCCTCTATTGGAGCTCTTGTGGTGGCGGATACTACTCGGAGAAGAAGAAGAAGAAGGAGAAAGCTAGCATCTCTTGGAGCTTGGTTAGTATTTTGGTTTTCTCCTTGGTGAAGCTTTTCTTTTGTGGCCGAACCTTGCTTGGAGGAGAAGAAGGTGGTTGGTGGTTTCTCATCTTGGAAGATCGTTGCCCACACGTCCGAGGTTAGAAGAGGAATACGGTAGAAGATCAAGAGGTTTTTCTACAAGGTATAACTAGTAATTTCTATTTCCACATCATGCTAGTTATTTATGGAAATAATACCAAATACAAGAGGCTTACGTTCTAGTATTTCGAATATGTTTTTTCGAAGTTGTGTTCTTTTGTTTCTTTCTTTTCCTTGTGATTTGATTGTTCTCTTTGGTTAACCTAAAGTTATTTTAGGAAATTAAATATTAGCTTTCTATTAAAGGTTTTGTCTAGTCGGTGGTGGTTGCACCCATATCCAAGAAGGCCATGTGCCTCGCCACAACCTTTTATGGAAATTAATATTTAATGGAATTAATAACTTAAGGAGACTTGGGTCGAACGTGTTAAGTTCCGCAGGAGATCCAAGTCAAAACCTAAAAGAACAAATAGATTAAGTTTTGGATCAAACGTGTTAAGTTCCGCAGGAGATCCAAAATTTAATTTAAAAGAACACATGGTAGCTAGGAAAAGGTTCAGACCTTTGTACAAAATTTTGTACAGTGGAACCTATAGGCTTTCCGAGTAGCAACCAACACGATGTGGCCTAGCCATTGTGGATGAGTCACCTAGGGAGGTGGCTAAGGCTAAGAGCTCTAGGGGGAACTCTAAGAGTACTCAATTTGAGACCCATGGCCAATGGATCTCAGGTGGATTTTACTTGGAAGTGTAGGTTGGGTCATGGACTGTGTCAAGTGGTTTGGAGACGGACTTGAGTTTCAAACCTAGGGATTTGGCACAATTGGATTGTGTTTCATGCAAGAAATATGACATTGGGGTCATATAGCATGATAATTGGTTTTGGATGTATAGATGCCATATAAATCAATGCTAGGGATGCATTGTGGGTTGACATGGGCAAATACATCAAGAGGAAGTCAAAACTAGGACTTTAGGTCAAGGTTCTATTGAACCATTTAAGCTAGCTTTGGATTTTGTGTCAATCTTGGGATTGGTGATAGATACATTTTTGAATGTATTTTTCCCAAGTAGACATGGGTAAAACAGACCTCTCCACAAAATTTGGGGATTTTTGGAGGTCTATGAAATTATTAGTGCATTTCTGAAATTAGGTCAGAAATGTTGAAAAAGGCTGAAAAACTATGTCAGTCGACTGCATGTTTTAGCAGTCGACTGAACCAGTCGATTGCATATTTTAGCAGTCGACTGCACCAGTCGACTGCATGTTTTAGCAGTCGACTGCACCAGTCGACTACATGTTTTAGCAGTCGACTGCACCAGTCGACTGCATGTTTTAGCAGTCGACTGGCAGAATGAAAATTGAGCACAGAATGTTTCTGTGTGTTGTTTTGATAAGGGCAGTGGACTGGTACTTCTGGCAGTCGACTGATACCAGTCTGAAATTGTTTTCAGCATTGGATTTTGACCAAGTCAACTCATACAGGTGTATGAAATCCATGGGGGATTAATACATGAGTTTATGGTCAATTTGAATGACAAGTTGTCAATAATTAGGATATTGTTGGAGAACTTTTTGGATGTTAGGCAAAGGGGGAGAAGTAAGGTTTAGTTGGGAAAACCTGAAAGTACCTTTGTGTATAGGGAGCCTTGGGATAGGTTCTTAAAAAGCCCATTGTAAAAATCCTAGCTCATTGGGGAGCATAGGTGTTGGGGGAGCCTTGGGATAGGTTCAAATGTATGATGCATTGATTCGGCGTTGTAAGTCCAAGTGTGTAGCCTTGGCATTGTAAGTCCATTCGGCGGTTGCCAAGTGTGTAGCCTTGGCAACGTAAGTCCATTCGGCGTTGTAAGTCCAAGTGTGTAGCCTTGGCAACGTAAGTCCATTTGTTTTAGCATGTTTATTTGCTATATGTTTTCCCTAACTTAAACGTATTGCCAAACACCAAAAAGGGGGAGATTGTTGGAGTAATCCCAATGGTCCACGGGACCATGTGTTTTGGTGTTTGGGCAAAGGGTTTAAGTTAGGTTCACCCTTGTATTTGATATGTGTACTTGAGTTGTGCAGAACTGCAGGATACACATGTGACTCAAGTTAATGGCTTCGGGTCCAGAGAAGGATGGAGCATCCGAGGGACCGTGGACAAGGCAGCGAGGACAAGGGCCAAGGGAAGCGACTTCGAGGCATACGCGAAGGATGGCATTGGGACGAGCCGCGGGCTTGAATGCATCCGAGGGATGAGAGCCAAAGGAAGTAGGCTTGAAGGCAAGAGGTCAAAGCTGCAAATGAAGCGTCAAATGAGTCATAAGGGTGAGGGTACGAGTGCATGAGAGATTGTACTCGGAGTAAAATCCTAGTTTTAGGGTTTTACTGTAGCAGTACTGTAGCAGTCGACTGCATGTTTTAGCAATCGACTGGTGCAGTCGACTGGCAGCGAACAGAATGTCTCTGTTCACTCGGTTAGTGTGTAATCGAGCCGTTGGGATGTAACAGTCGAATTTCCACAAAGGGCAGTCGACTGCATGTTTTGGCAGTCGACTGGTATGCGGGGTTTTCAACCCGCAGCCTATATAACCAAGGCTTGGAAGCTTGGTTACCTTTGACGAAATTAGTGGTGGTAAACCATAATTAGTAGTCTACTAGTCTCAAGAGTCTTGGTTGGTGTTGTGGTGAGGTTTCTCCACCCACAAGGAGCGACTTGAGATAGCCGGAGTTCACCGGGGGCTAATCCACCGACGAATAGGGATCGTCCACCTTACGGACAGCCGTGGAGTAGGAGCCCTAATCTCCGAACCACGTTAAACAAACGTGTAGCTTGGTTTGCATTTCCTTTCTTTGTCTTGCTTTTAGTTTAGCTTGTTTGTTTTTGTTTATATTCCACTGCGCAAGCTAACAATAGTGTAGGAAGCAATCGATTTAGGGTGAGACGCTATTCACCCCCCCCCCCCTCTAGCGAACATCAAGGTCCCAATACACAATAGGTTGTTTAGTAAAAGGTTCGACACTTGTACAAAATCTTTATACAGTGGAACCGGTACGATTCTCCTAGGACCAACCAACACCTACAAGACCAAAAGGAGGTCAAGTGCTAAGGTGACACATGATATTGGTAAGGGAGGAGTGACCAAGGATAAGGGAAAGTTATCCAAGGCCAATAAAAAGGAATATGCTAGGGTGACATATAATTATGGCAAGGATAAGGTGTCCAAGGTTAAGGACTAGAAGAAATTAACCAAAGACAATATGTCTAAGGTTAAGAAGGTGAGTTTTGTAGGCCAAGTGTCACCCGAGGTGCACCAAAGTGGCCTAGCCATAGTGGATGAGTCACCAAGGGAGGTGACTAAGGTTTAGATCCCTAAGGTTAGGAAAAACCTCTGGGACCCATGGTAGATGGGTTATTAAATGTGTCAAGTGATTTGGAGACGGACTTGAGTCTTAAATCCAAGAAATTGGCACAATTGAGTTGAGTTTCATGCATGAAAATATGAATTTGGTTTATATTGCATGAAAATTAGTTTTGATGTATATATGACATATAAACTAATGCTAGGGATGCATTATGGTTTAGTATGGGCAGATACATCAAGAGAAAGCCAAAACTTGGACTTTAAGTCAAGGTTTAATTGAACAATTTAGGTAGTTTTGAATTTTGTATCAATCTTTGGATCTGTGATAAATATATTTTTATATATATTTTTCCCAAGTAGACAAGGTTAAAATAGACCTCTCCACAAAATTTGAGAATTTTTGGAAGTCTGTGAAATTTCTGGTGCATTCCTGAAGTTAGATTAAAAAGACTAATTTTTGCTAACATAATGTACCAGTCGACTGGTAACAATGGTTTTGAGCACAGAAGGTCTCTATAAGCTCATTTTGATGAGGCCAGTCGACTGATGATTTTACCAGTCGACTGGTAGTACTGTTCATGAGCACAGAATGTCTTTGTAAGCTCGTTTTAATGATGTCAGTCGATTGATACTTATGACAGTCAATTGATACAATCTAAGAATGTTTTCCAGCATTAGAAAATGACCAAAGGAGTAGTAAAACATGTATGTAATCTTATGAGGGATTAATACCTGATGTTTATGGTCATTAGAGGTCAAAGAGTCCAATAATTGGGATACTGTTGGAGCTCTTTTTGATGTATGGCAAAGGGGGAGAAGTTTAGGTTTAAGTGGGAAACCTACACACCTTTGCAAGAAATCCTAGCTCAAGGGAGAGCTTAGGTGAAGGGGAAGCGATTGTTCAGGGGGAGAAGTTTACCTTTGCGGGAAATCCTAGCTCAAGGGGGAGCTTAGGTGAAGGGGGAGCCTAGGATTAGGTTCCATGTTTTATGCATGCGTAGATTGCATGTTTATTTGCATTATTATTGCTATATTGTTTCCCTAACTTAAATGGGTTGCCAAACATCAAAAAAGGGGAGATTGTTGGAGCAATCTAGTGACCCTAGGTTTTGATGTTTGAGCAAAGGTTTAAGTTAGGATTATTGTTGTAATTTGATATGCATTGTGAGTGTGCAGGATACAGGTACAACAAGGAAAGTCCAAGTGTGATCTTGGCAAAGGAGGAAAGTCCAAGGATGAGTCTTGGCGGTGTAAGTCCAGGCATATAGTCTTGGCAACGTAAGTCCAAGTGTGACTTGACAATGGATGAAGTCCCAGAGGCGCGACCTCTTGGCAAAGGAAGACCTGACTGTTAGAGTGTATACTAAAAGCCTAAGCTTTGTAAACATTCATTATGAATAAAGAATCACATTTGGTCAAATTGTCTACATTTAGTTGTAGTTGTTCAATTAATTTATATTGTAGATAATATAGTATGTGGTGTCACATACAGAAGATGATATTATCAGTACCTTATAAATTATAAACAGTAGCTCACGACCAAAATGGAAAGGAACAAACCATTAGAAGGTCGTAGTGTAATTAGGTATCAGTTTATCTTGACTGTATAATTACACTAGTACACTCAGAGTGTATTGAGTAGGACCATTTGAGGTCATTTTTTTTATACTGACTTTATAAAGAAACAAAGACCTCGGTTATTATGGAAGTGTGTGCTCTTAATCCTAATATAATAACAAGCACATATATTTGATATCTATTTCTTTAATTTATCAATGGGTGAGATTTAGTTCGATAAATCAATAAGCCCGATAAGTTGGGAAATGCTATCACTTATAGTGTGTGTTGTTGATTATAGAAGGAAACTGTGTCCTAGAGATACTAGGTTGATAATGTCCTCAAGAGGAGCTCATAAGGATTGTCATGTTAAACCCTGCAGGTGGACTTAGTCCGACATGATAATAAGGTTGAGTGGTACTACTCTTCGATTAAGATATTAATTAAATGAGTTGTCAGTAACTCACTTAATTAGTGGACATTCGATATCTTAAACACGGGGAGACTAACACACTCATAATAAGAATGAGCCCAAAAATGTAATTTGGGATTGGTGCGGAGTTCAATAATAGTTCTCTAGTGGAATGAATTATTATTGATAAAATTAAGTTATGTGTTCGGGGTGAACACGGGATGCTTAATTTTATCGGGAGACCAAAATCAATTCCTCCTCTCGGTCCCTATCGTATCCTCTTATTTATAGAGTACTATACCCACCTATACCCACCTTCTATACCCACCAATAGGGGGTCGGCCAAGCTAGCTTGGGATCCAAGCTAGGGCCGGCCTAGGTATAAATTGGGGTGGCCGGCCCTAGCTTGAACCCAAGCTAGAGGGGCCGGCCAAATTAAATTTAAAAGGGATTTTAATTTTAATTTTTTATTATGTGGAAGATATATTTTATTAAAGAGAATTAAAATTAAAATATCTCTCTTGTAAAAATCTACAAAAGATTAAAGAAAGAGATTAAATCTCTTTCCTTATTTGTAGATTGGTGAGATATTTTATTTTCTCTTTAAAAATTATTCACATGTTGTTAAATTAAAATTATAGAAATTTCCTTTTATCAACCATTAAGAGATTTTTGAAGATAAATTTTATTTTTAAAATTTCCGAAAACAAATTAGGAAGTTTTAATTTGTTGATTAAAACTTGTCTAATTTATCTCTTTTGATGTGGTCGGCCATTAGAGATTAATTGGGGAAATTTTATTTTATTTTTCTCAATTAAATCATGTCAAGGAAATTAAGGAAATTTTATTGTAATTAAATTTCCTAATTTGCTTAGGCCAAGAAATATAAAAGAAGGGGTGAGGGTGCCTTCAAGAGACATAACCTCTATTATTTCTCTCCCTCTTTTATTCCTTGGAGTGGACGGCCATCCTCTTCCTCTCTCCCTCTTTGTGGTGGCCGAAACTCTCAAAGGCTTGGAGCTCTTGTGGCGGCCGGATACTACTTGGAGAAGAAGAAGAAGAAGAAGGAGAGAAAGCTAGCATCTCTTGGAGCTTGGTTGGTGTTTTGTTCTTCATCCTTGGTTAAGCTTTTTGTGGCCGAACCTAGCTAGGAGGAGAAGAAGGTGGTTGGTGGTTTCTCATCTCGGAAGATCGTTGCCCACACAACGTTCGAGGTTAGAAGAGGAATACGGTAGAAGATCAAGAGGTCTTTCTAAAAGGTATAACTAGTAATTTTTCTTTCCGCATCATACTAGTTATTTTTGGAAATAATACCAAATACAAGAGGCTTACGTTCTAGTATTTCGAATATGTTTTTCGATGTTGTGTTCTTTTGTTTTATTTTTCCTTGTGATTTGATTGTTCTTTTCGGTTAACCTAAAGTTATTTTAGAAAATTAAATATTAGCTTTCTATAAAAGGTTTTGTCTAGTCGGTGGTGGTTGCTCCCATATCCAAGAAGGCCATGTGCCTCGCCACGTCAGTACTGGGAACCAATTATGGAAATTAATATTTAATAGAATTAATAACTTAAGGTGATTTGGGTCGAACGTGTTAAGTTCCGCAGGAGACTCAAGTCAAAACCTAAAAGAACGAATAGATTAAGTTTTGGATCAAACGTGTTAAGTTCCGCAGGCGATCCAAAATTTAATTTAAAAGAACACATGGTAGATAGGAAAAGGTTCAGACCTTTGTATAAAATTTTTGTACAGTGGAACCTCTAGGTTTTCCGTGTAGCAACCAACACCGACAACAATGACAAGGCCGATGGAAGCTCCAGAAGGCAAGACGTGAAGGATGGGGAGGCATCCGAGGGACGCAAGGCTGATGGAGGAGGCTAGAAGGCTAGGTCTAGGTTGGTCGGGCGAGGATGAGTGCTGAGCGAATGTACTCGGGGGTCAAATCCTAGACTCTAGGGTTCTACTGTAGCAGTACTGTAGCGTTACTGTAGCAGTCGACTGCATGTTTTAACAGTCGACTAATACAGTCGACCGCGCAATCGACTGGATGTGAACAGAATGGTGTTGTTCGTTCGATCAGTGTGAAGCAGTCGACTGCATGTTCTGGCAGCCGACTGGTATTGAGCCGTTGGGATGTAACGGTCAAATTTCCACAGAGGACAGTCGACTGCTAGTTTTGGCAGTCGACTGGTAGGCGGAGTTTTCTAACTTGTGGCCTATATAACCAAGCATTGGAAGCTTAGTTAAAGTTGACGAAATTAGTGGTGGTTAACCCTAATTAGAGCCTCCTAGTGCCCAAGTGATCTAGCGTGTTTGTACAAGGTTGTGGCGAGGTTTCTCCACCCACAAGGAGCTACACGAGCTAGTCGGAGGTTTTCTAGGGAGTCATCCACCGAAGGATCAGGATTGTCCACCTTACAGACAGCCGTGAAGTAGGAGCTTCATCTCTGAACCACGTTACACAACGTATCATTGGGTTTGCTTCTTGTTTATTGTTTTCTAGGGCTAGCTTTCCTTTTGTTTGTTAGTATTTTTGTTTCTACTGTGCACTAACAAGCGTAGGAAGCGACAATTTGGGTGAGACGCTATTCACCCCCCTCTAGCGGACGTTAAGGTCCCAACAAAGTTTTTAATAAAAAGTTGCAAGTCTATTTCAGGGAGGAGTTAATGATAAGAAAATTTTGCAAGGAATTTTTAGAGTTTGAAAAAGATTATCAAGACAAATTTTGTAAGGATAAAGTTTGCAAGAATTTTGAAAAAAAATTAAACACTTTTTCAAAAATAATTTTCAAGTTGGTGTTGCAAAGTAATTTTTTTAAAGTTTAGTTTTTCAAAGCAACTTTTGAAAAGTTTTGTAAATTATTTTTTAAAAACATTTGTAAAGTAATTTTCAAATAGAATAACGTTTTACAATATTTTAAAAGTGATTTTCAAAGTAAGGCAATTTTCAAAGTGATAAAGTAATTTTCAAACAGAATAATTTTTCATAATATTTTAAAAGTGATTTTCAAAGTAAGACAATTTTTAAAGTATTTTTCAAAATAATTTTACAAAATATTTTAAAATAAACCACCAAAGAAGTTTTTAAAGTAATTTTCAAATCACTCTTCAACTATTAAAGTTTGCAAAAAGTAGCAAAAATAAGGAAAATTTTTTAAATATGTCCCTTAAAGCAGTTTTCAAATACCCCCCCCCCCCCCTCCAACTTGATATTATTTTTAAAATAATATTTATTTAAAAATTATCCTTAAATGTCTAATATTCAGTTACTAACTAACTATCAGAAAATAGCAGTGTTCATTTAATTAGTCAAGTTAAGTAATAATGTTCAGTTATAAACTTGCTGAAAAAGAATTACTTAACTTGATCAATGTAATAATATATTTTTTATCCAGATTTATGTTGATGTACTAATATAAGCATCTGAAGTCCAGACAAAAAACTTACGCATCTCACAACACTCTAAGTTTTTGAATACACAATCAAGGTAGACTTAGTGTATTTGTGAGATGTTCATTATCTAGATCTATATGATCATGCTTTCTAATGATTTGTGCTAGACTAAGGCCAAAATAAATTTTGAAACACTAGAGAAATGGAAAATTTTTAAAGAAATACAAATAAGAGTAGCTTAGAATTTGCAAGTTATGTGAAAATTTATTTGATAATAAGAGTCCTAGTTTATTGTGCACATTCCCAGTTTTCTTCTTAAGTTACTAAATTCATATTCTTGTAGCGGTTTAGTGAAGATATCAGCTAGATTTGACTTGGACTCAATATAGTTGAATTCAATATCTCTGTTGGTGATGTGATCTCTAATGAAGTGGTGTTTGATTTCAATGTGTTTGGTTCTTGAAAGATACACTAGATTCTTAGTTAAGTTAATCGAACTTACATTATCAATAAAGATTTTTATATTCTAAGTTAAAGTCTTTTAATGTGTGTATCATCTATAACAACTGTACTACACACTCACTCATTGCTATGCACTCGGCTTCAGTAGTAGATAAAGCAACACAGTGTTGCTTTCTACTAAATCAGCTGACAAGTGATAGTCTAAGTAATTGGCATCCACCACTTGTACTTTTACGATATAGTTTATGTAGGACCGTGATCGTTCGATAGAGGGGGGGTGAATATCGATTCGAAAACTTGAGTGTAAAAGTACACAGCGGAAAAGTAAATGAACACAATTGATTTTACTTCGTTCGGAGCCTGTGACAACTCCTACTCGAAGGCCCGTGGTCCTTGACCACTTTCGTTGGGAAATCACTAGCAATTCGAATGTGATTACAAAAAGAGTACAAGAAATGCTAATGAAACAAAACACAAAGCTGTACCGACAGAAAGGAAAACTTAAAGAGCAAGGGCGCGTTGTCGGAGCTTTGTTGGCGTCGCTGGAGCACAGAGCAGCAAAGCAATCTGGGAATTCTGAGAGAGGTTCTTCTTTAGAAGCTCCACCCCTGGGGCTTCTTTTATATGCTGCTCCGGGCGCCTGGATCCCTTCCGGGTGCCCTGGTGCGACGTGGCAAGTCCAGTCAGGATGCTCCACGTGGCGAGGCGACGCAGAGGATAAAACTTGCCTCCGGGCGCCCAGACCACTTTTTTCCAGAGATTCCTTCTCCTACAAAACAAGGTTAGTTCGAGGCAAAATATACCCTGCAACACAGATTGTTAGCACAATTTATAAAGTATGAATTAACAGAAAAAATATGACTTAGATTCCGTCTTTCCGAGACCGGAATCTAGTTATGATCTCGACTTAGATATCCGAAATGGATCTAAGCCGGATCGACGCCTAATGTTCCCTTCCCGGGAATGCGTCCTCGCAATCACTTCCCTCGAGTGACTTACCTTACTTACCTGCCAGACGTCCGGTCAGCCCTTCGACCCGTCTGGACTTCTCGCCAACTATCCGGTCAGCCCGTTGACCTAGCTGGACTTCTTGCCAAGCGTCTGATCAACCCGTCGACCCGCTTGGACTTCTCGCCGGCTATCCGGTCAGCCCGTCGACCTAGCTGGACTTCTTGCCAGACATCCGGTCAGCCCGTCGACCTGTCTGGACTTCTCCTGCACACTCGATCAAAGTGTCAGACAACAACAAAACTAACTTAACCCATTTGTCATTCATCAAAACCTAGGTTAGACCGTTAGTGCTACCCGCACCAACAATCTCCCCCTTTTTGATGGAATGACAACCTGGCTAAGTTAGTGAAAAGACGAAATAAATAAAACAGGTACATGGTTTTTAAAGTTAGTTTTAGTGTTTTCAATTTGGTTTAGCTAACTTAACCACCTAACCCTCCCCCTTTGGCATTCATCAAAAATAGGCAATGGTAAACAAGCATAGTGTAGAGTTACTGTAAAAATTTGTAAATTTAAGAACCAGCTAATTTTGAAAAATATCTAAGTTTGATTTAAAATTCAAAGATACTGATAAAAGTAATTTGCTTTAAATTTTACTTTTTAGCCTTTGAAAAATAGCTAAGTTATGAAAAACTTAGATTGCAGAGTAATTTTCAAAAGATAATATTTGCAATAATGAATTTTAAAAGGTATAAGTTTAAAGTTAATAAACTTTTCAAACGTGTAAAATTTTTTCAAATCAGGTTTTTCAAATTTAGATTTTAAGTAACATTTACTTTTCAAAAGGTAAAATCTAATTTTCAAATTCCAATTTTCAAACACTAAGTTGAATCTTGTTTTTAAGCAAAATTTTAATTTTTTAAAAAAACAAGTAAAATTTTAGCCAAAATAAATTTGTTAAAGCTAATTTGATAAAAACTAAGTTTGGAAAGTTTAATTTTCAAGCATAGTTTAAGTTTAAATTTGTAATAATTTTCAACTTTAAAATCAAGTTTTAAAAATTAGGTGGGATTTTTAAACTTCCAATTTTTCAAACACTCAGTTAAACTTAACTTTTTTGAAAACTAGTGTTCAAAAATAAGTTAATTTTAAAATAGATGTACAAAAGCATTTTTCAAACATACAAAATTTTAATTAATTTCTCCCCCTGAACTTGACACTTAAAATTAAACAGTTGTCTAACCAATTAGGTACTAACTAACTATCAGAAGATAGTAGCTTTCACTTGGTTAGTCAGATTAAGTTGATTATAAGCAGCCAGTGTTTGACTTGACTGATGAACTTAATCTGATTAATGTCTGATTTGTATTTAACGTCCAGACTTATGCTGATGCACTGAAATAAGCATCTTAAGTCCAGACAGTTAGCCTATGCATCTCACCCCTTTCTATGTTTGTCAAACACAAGCAAGGTAAACCTAAGGTGTTGGTGAGATGCTAAAAAACTAGTCCTATGGGTACATGTTTTCTAAGGATTTTGAACTAGTCTAAGGCTAAAACTTTATTTGAAAATCTAAAAAGAAGGAAGGTTTTGAAAACACAATATGTTTCAACCTATAATTTGAGAAAGCCATTTTTGAAAATGTTTTTGAAATTTGAGACTCCTAGTCTATTAAGATTGAACATGCTCAATTCATACCAAAAAGAACACTAGATAGATCAATAAGTATACTACAGGTGATGTAAATGTCTGAAGTGTCACAACTAACAAGTAATGTAAATGTCTGAAGTGTCACAACTAGAGCTACTGAGATGAGGAAGGGGGTGGTCCAGATCCCCAGGAACGGAGTAGTGTCATCAGCTCCGTGTGTCGAGTCTGTCCGTCAGCTCGTAACTCGGAGACCTCTCGCCGCATCTCACGCTGGAAGTCAGAGTTCTCCTGCTGGAGACTCGCCATGACCCTCTCTAGTCCAGTCATGCGGTCGGCTAGAGTGCGTGGTGCGTGACGTGGTGCTCGAGCTGGTGGTGGAGGTGGAACAGCCTCCTCCGGAAATAGTGCAAGCATGAACTCATCCTGCTCGGCCTCCCCCTGTGCGCCTGGGTCGTGCTGGTGCTGTGCCCCCCTCCGCCAAGACATGGTACCGTCACCCTCATCTATGTGGATACCAGCCAGAGAAAAGTTCCTGGCTGTTATGACATCAAACTCAGTCATATAGTGAATGTCTCCTCTAGTGACATCAATGCGCAACAAGGACATATATGCTGTCAGAATGTGACAAAAAGGCATGTGGACTCGACTATTAGTCACATATCCAGCAGAGTAGATAATGGTGGAGAAGATATGTAGGCTAATGTCAATATCTAACCTATGACTCAGGGCATAAAGTAAAAATGAGTGGAATGGGCGCATCACAGCGATGCCCCGAGTAGTCAGTGGTAAGATGCAAAAGACTAAGACCCTATAAAGAGCGTAGTCCTGGACTCGAAGTTCTACAGACCTAAACTGGGTCACCGTGGGATCTCGCTCCCCCTCAAAAAAGTACGAATAAATTGTATCAAGAGTAATGTGTGAGTAGGGATCTCCGAATGGTAGATCCCCGGGAGGATAACACAGAAAGGAACAAGTGGATGGACGTAACCCTAAAAACTCTCAGATCGTCGTAGGTGATAGCGTGATATCAGTATCTGCTGCCCTGGTAGTATAGGTAAGGTCGTCTACTTTCACTAGGTTGTTACAAAATTCAGCACACAGACTAATGTTTACAGGACTAGTACATTCAACAAGGTTTCCTAGGTTATAGTAGTTTATAACTTCCATAACAGGAGAACAAGAAACTAAAAAGAATGATCTATCTATGCTTTTAGTCCTAATGGCCATATAAATGGTTGACTCAAATCTAAGTCTAAGTTCATCTGTGGGAAACTTAGGGTCAGTACTAGCATTAGAGGGTCCAGCACCAGTATTTGTTCGTTTCCTACTGTATATAAAAAAGATATTCTAAGAAAAAAAATGAGAAGACAAATTCTAATAAATTTTCAGATAGGGGAAGAAGGTTTACCGAGGAGCCATCGACAAATATAGATCTGACGACCTCGGTTGAATCGCAGCAGCGTCTTCACCGCAAGAAAATTTTGATTTAAAATACTCTCGCACTGAGGTTCGGAGTGAACCTTAGCAAAAGTGAAGATTTTGTGGGGCAAGGGTTGGGGGCGCCCGCTGCCCCTTATTTATAGGGAGCTCCGGGCGCCAGGAGCCATTCCGGGCGCCCGGAGTTGATTTTAGGCGGGGCGCCCGGATTCCCTCTCGGGCGCCCCGGAAGTGAATACTAGGGGCGTCCGCCGAGGTTTAAAATTAATTTTTAAGTTTTTGAAATTAAAATTTTGAAATTAATTTTTAAGTTTAAAATTTTGAAATTAATTTTTAAGTTTAAAATAAAAATTTTGAAATTAAGTTTAAAGTTTAAAATTAAAATTTTGAAATTAATTTTTAAGTTTTAAAATTAAAATTTTGAAATTAATTTTTAAGTTTAAAATTAAAATTTTGAAATTAATTTTTAAGTTTTAAAATTAAAATTTTAAAATTAATTTTTAAGTTTAAAATTAAAATTTTGAAATTAATTTTTAAGTTTAAAATTTTGAAATTAATTTTTAAGTTTAAAATTAAAATTTTGAAATTAATTTTTAAGTTTAAAATTTTGAAATTAATTTTTAAGTTTAAAATTAAAATTTTGAAATTAAGTTTTAAGTTTAAAATTAAAATTTTGAAATTAATTTTTAAGTTTTAAAATTAAAATTTTGAAATTAATTTTTAAGTTTTAAAATTAAAATTTTAAAATTAATTTTTAAGTTTAAAATTAAAATTTTGAAATTAATTTTTAATTTTAAAATTAAAATTTTGAAATTAATTTTTAAGTTTTAAAATTAAAATTTTAAAATTAATTTTTAAGTTTTAAAATTAAAATTTTAAAATTAATTTTTAAGTTTAAAATTAAAATTTTGAAATTAATTTTTAAGTTTTAAATTAAAATTTTAAAATTAATTTTTAAGTTTAAAATTAAAATTTTGAAATTAATTTTAAGTTTAAAATTAAAATTTTGAAATTAATTTTTAAGTTTTAAAATTAAAATTTTGAAATTAATTTTTAAGTTTAAAATTAAAATTTTGAAATTAATTTTTAAGTTTAAAATTAAAATTTTGAAATTAATTTTTAAGTTTTAAAATTAAAATTTTGAAATTAATTTTTAAGTTTTAAAATTAAAATTGTTAAATTAATTTTTAAGTTTAAAATTAAAATTTTGAAATTAATTTTTATGTTTTAAAATTAAAATTTTGAAATTAATTTTTAAGTTTAAAATTAAAATTTTGAAATTAATTTTTAAGTTTTAAAATTAAAATTTTGAAATTACTTTTTTAAGTTTAAAATTAAAATCTTGAAATTAATTTTTAAGTTTTAAAATTAAAATTTTGAAATTAATTTTTAAGTTTAAAATTAAAATTTTGAAATTAATTTTTAAGTTTAAAATTAAAATTTTGAAATTAATTTTTAAGTTTTAAAATTAAAATTTTGAAATTAATTTTTAAGTTTTAAAATTAATTTTTAAGTTTAAAATTAAAATTTTGAAATTAATTTTTAAGTTTAAAATTAAAATTTTGAAATTAATTTTTAAGTTTTAAAATTAAAATTTTGAAATTAATTTTTAAGTTTAAAATTAAAATTTTGAAATTAATTTTAATTAAACAAATTTAAGTCTTATTCATCTCACCCGATCTATATTATCAATCAGGGAATCCTATGATTTTGTGAGATGAAATTGGATTTTTAATTATGGAGTTTTGGTTTAACTTGTGTTAGATTCAGATTTAGCTTTGGTCTCTACAAACAGGCATTTTTCGGATAAACTTCTAAGCTTGGTGAGTTACATGGACGTCATTAGAAGTAACCAACCTTTCGAGGTTTTTCGAATAGTCCTATCCACGGAACTTAGTACTAAACCTTGGTCTAACTGATTAGGATTCATTTAAGGGTAGCTTCGGTCAGTTCCACTTGGCCAAATACACCAGATCGAAACCATATCTTTCTAGACATGCGATGCCCAAGTTTCCCTAACGTACTATCATCCAAAAACTTCACCAGTACCATGATTCAAGTTTAACTTGGTCCTAATTACCCCGCCGGGTTAGTTTGTTTTAGGTTACCCTGTCGGGTAAGTTAGTTTTGGAGGTGCCAGCTATTCTGGAGCCTCCCCTGAATTAATTTAAATTTTGGTTTTAGGTTTGTGTCGATTCCTTTTATAGTTATAATTAACTTGGTCATAATTTATATTTTGTTGAGTTTTAATATTTTTAAATTTTGATTTCTTTGATTTGTGTTTTGGGTTTTGATTTAGTTTATTTGAGTTAATATAATATATTTTTTCTTTAGGTATGTAGTATTGATTAATTCCTACTTGCGTGGTCAAACACGCTTTCGGAACCCAAGCTTGATTAGTTGATTTGTATTGAGTTATTAATGACTTAAAAGTTTTATTTGAGTTCGACTTGTATCAGAATCCGATTTTATTATAACATGCTTTTTGATTGTTTAGGATTAAGTCAAGATTTTTTGATCTTGTTGTAAATTTTTCTAGCATTTCTTTTAAATTGTTAATATCATTTTTTAATGATAAATTCTCCTCCTCAAGTGTTAGATCTTGAGTTGGATTTGAATTTTTGATTTGTTCCTTGAGGTTTTGATTTTCCTCAAGAAGTGATTTGTTTTCATTTTCTATTTTAATTAATTTACTATTTAAACAGGAAATGATTCTAAAAAATTTTTTGTTTAAATTAAAATATACCTCATTCGGGCCTTCGGAAACGAGTACGGACTCGTGGCTTGTTTCGGGTTCAGACCCGTCTTCATCTTCCGACTCGTCTTCTGTTTCAGCTTCGCGGACCATCAGTGCGAGGTGGCTCTGATGTTTCTGCTCTTCTTCCTCCGATTCGTCCGAGGAGTCGTCCCACATTGCTTTGAGGGCCTTCTTTTTTGTTGGCTTCGGTTTGTCGAACTTCAGTTTTGGGCATTCGTTCTTGTAGTATCCCTTTTTATTGCAGCCGAAGCAAGTCACGTTCTTTTGTTCTGAGGGAAAACTGATCTTTTGAAGGTCCTTTTTGCTGAAGCTCCTTTTTCTCCTGGTGAACATTTTTCTTACCAAGTTCACCAGGTGTTCTTCGTCTTCGGAGTCTTGGTCGGAATCTTCTTCATATTCAGGCTTGCTCTTCTTTTCTTTGGAGGAACTTGCAAATAAAGCTATACCTTTCTCGGCTCCAGCATTAGTTTGTTCATGTAATTCTAATTCACAGAAAAGCTCGTCTAATTTTAACTTAGAAAGATTTTTAGAAATTTTGTAGGCATCTACGATTGATGCCCACAAACTATTACGTGGAAAAACATTTAATGTGTACCTTATTAAGTCTCTATTTTCCATCTGGTGGCCTATCGCATGAAGCCCGTTGAGGATGTCCTTGATCCTCGCGTGGAGCTGATTCGCTGTAACGACCACCCTTCTTACTACTACTACTACTCTCTAAGAGTGACCGTTACTTATCTACTACTCTACTTAACCGGTTTATTAAAAATCACATGGAAAACCCTACCGAAAAATTTCGGCAGAGTCTCCCCTGTACCGGTGACCATTTTCCATAATACAAGCATAATATACTCAGCCACAGGCGGCTGGAAATATATTTCAATCAACCACGCAGTTTAATAAAAAATGAAAACTAACCACAACCACGCAGTTTAATAATTCAAATCATGCAGATAATGAAAAACCGAAAACATAACCTCTTACTACATAATTCTCTTATCAACTTAATAAGAAATTAAACTAAACAAATCCTTAAACTAAATGAGTTTTTTAGCTAAGTCCCAAGGACCTCCATAGTCCACACATCACACACTCCTCTTGCATCTCCTTGTCGCCTTCCTTCACTGTATCTTTTCTTTCCCTTTATCTGCAGTAGGAGGAAATGCAGTCTATAAGCATAAAGCTTGGTGAGCGCTATCTACTCACAAAAACTCGATATGCATGTATATAAATAAAAACATGCTAAAACTGAATGTTAACATATAAAACTACTTATGCTCATATATAGCAAAGGAATCATGCTAACTGAAATACTAAACATGTATAGCTAATCATGCTCATAAGAAACTTCTAAACATGTAAAGCTACTAAACATGTAAAACTTCTAAACATGTAAAACTACTAAACATGTAAAGCTAAACAGGCTGAATAATCTAGTAGCAAGGAAACAATTGAAACTACTACTGCATGCTTCAAATAATAAGAAAACTAACTTTCTAATTCTAGACAGATTTGAAGCTCGTTTCATTTGTTTCAAAACTTATACTTTAATACTTCAAAATAATAATAAACTTCTTTTGGGCCCGGTATTGTACCACTTAGCGCGCATTCTTAATAAGAATCGAGGTAGCTAATCCCGAAACTACTAAGATACTTCTAGGCCTTGTGCCTAGGGGCATCTTGGAGCTCATCCCTTGGACCTTGTGTCCGGTACATGCCCTTTAAAAGTAAAATACTTTTTTTTTAACTATAACTTCTTTATACTTGTTATGCTTTAATTCTCTTATAATAAAATGCCTTGACATTTCTTTGAGCACCTGACGTGCTGCTGATCCCAATACTTAAACTTTAGGGATCCTATCAAGACCTTGGTCTTTTCTCACTTATAACTACTCATCATAGCAAGGAAAATCTAAACTAAATGCTATGTATATATATGTATATACTATAATCTGTTCTTGTCCATCTTAAAGCAAAAGGGAAAACTAAATCAACATACTACACTTATAAAACAAATATGCACATGTTCAACTAAGGGTAAACAAAAATCTGCACATGTTCAGCTAAGAATAAATGAATTCTGCACACTAAAATGTTGCCTATTAAGTTAACACAATTCTGCATATTAAGCTACACAATTCTGCATACTAACTTAATTAAATTCTGCATTATAACTTAATAAAATCTGCATGCTTAAAATAAATTATCTAGAACTGAGGAATGAAATCTGTTCCTACTCATGGCAATAACAATAAATTCAACTGCAATGTTAATGAGGAGACTGTTCATACTTGTTAAAGTAGCAAGGAAATCCAGAATGCGTGCTTAAATAACAACCCACTATACTGCTCACAGCAGTAGCAAAAGAACTGAACCGCATACTCAAAATGAGGGCAGTTCGTGCTAGTTACATAGCAAAGGAACATCTAACTAAAATGTTATTCATACAACGTAATAAGAATCTATTCATGCTTGTTAAACTAGCAAACTTCTTAAACTATCTACTCCAAATAAGAAGCTGTTCATGTATGGTAATTAGCAAGGAGAAATCAAAACTAATATGCTGCCCAATATCTCAACAGTAAGCTTAAGATGAGGGCTATTCATGCACGGCAGTAACTAAATGATTCTAAAACTGCACACTTTAGATTAAGGTAATTGGCCGCTTGTTCTTGTTAATGGCACGAAAGTGACAAAAATGCTAATGTTTGCATAAAAATCTACATGGCATACTTAATGCTGTACAGGAAATTCATAGCGAGGAAAACAAAACCATTAAAATTCGAACTGCAGCAAGCTCCAAGAGGGGCTGTTTTTTTTTTCATTGCAGCAAGGAAAACATGAACAAAACGTGAAACTAAGAATTTATGGTAGCAAACTCAAAACATCAACCTTTACTACAAGATTCAAAAAAAACAAGGAGAAACAAAATCCGAAAACCACTCCTACTGCAGGTGAGTAGCAACTCACCGGGATTTGCTTGGACTTACAACCGAAGGAGAGGAAGGAGATCTAGGGTTCGGATGAGGTGAAGGTCTCGGCGATCCCTTCCTATCCGCGTGTTCTCCTTGACGAGGAGACCACGAATCCGTGAACAACTCCCGGAAAGAAGTCCTTGCCAGCTGCCGGAGACGAGCCCTAGCGCCTGTAACGACCCGGCCCTTTGGCCTCTTGGGCGGCCCTTGTGGCGGCCCAACTGGCGGCCCTTATGTCGTCGGCCCATTTGGCGACCTCTGATGTCGTCGACCGACGACCCTTGGCCGTGCCGTTACTCACTAGGACTTTCCACTGCCTGTTTGCCTCAGGATTCGAACTCTAGACCTCCGGGCTTATACTAGAGTTATAAATCCTGGCAACCAAGTGAGATCATCTCACTTGGTTGCAGGATTTATAAACTCTAGTACTTAAGCCCGGAGGTCTAGAGTTCAATCTGGGAGGCAAATCCAGGCGTGGAAAGTCCTAGTGAGTAACGACGCGGCCAAGGTCGTCGGTCGACGACATTAGAGGTCGCCAAATGGGCCGACAATAGGACCGACGATCGACGACATGAGAGGTCGGCAAATGGGCCCAAATGGGCCAAGAGGGTCGGTCGTTACAATAAAAGGCGCTTTTTATTGTAACGACCTGACCCTTTGTGTCCTCGGCCCATTTGGCGATCTCTCATGTCGTCGATCGGCGATCGCTGTGCCATTACTCACTAGGACTTTCCACCTGGTTTTGCCTCCCCAGATTGAACTCTAACCTCCAGGGCTTAAGTAGAGTTTATGATCTCGGCAACCAAGTGAGATCATCTCATTTGGTTGCCAGGATTCAACTCTACTACTTAAGCCCGGAGGTTTAGAGTTCGAATCCTGGAGGCAAGAGTCAAGCCAGGTGGAAAGTCCTAGTGAGTAATGGTACGACCAAGGGTCGTCGACGATATGAGAGATCGCCACAAGGGCCGCCCAAGAGGCCAAAGGGCCGGGTCGTTACAATTGTAACGACCCAATTTTCCCTATTTCGAGTTCCAAATGTCCATAAAAATATTTGGAAATGCTTTTAAAATATTCTAGAGATTTTTAGAAATTTTTAGAGTATTTTTACGCAATTTTTGGAGGTCGTTTAGTATGTTTACAAAAAGAAAGAAATTTTGACAAAAATTTGTCAAAACCGAAGCTCGAACCCACGACCTCGGGTCGGACTGACCCAACCGGACACGGCCCAACCAGCTGAGCTATACGGGCTTTGTTAACTAAGTATGGGGAGAAATAAATTTAAAGCATAGATAGTAATTAATGAAAAACCCGAATTATAAGAGAAGGTTTAAGTTTTCTTTTCCCCAAAACCTAACTTTCCTCCTCTCCCGACGCGACGGCGCTGTGCTCGGGCGGAAACGCAGCCACTTTGGAGCTTCTTTCCGGCGGCCGGCGAAGGCTTCTTCCGGCGAACCTTGCGGACCCGAGTTCCTCCCGTCAAAGAGAGCCCGCGAGCACAAGAGGAGACCGAGATTTCGAGCTCCACCCGGAACCCTAATCGCCCCTTCCTCCTTCTCGGTTGTAAGTGCAAGAACAAGGGGTAAGTACTACTCACCTGTGGTAGGAGTTGCTCCGATCTTTCGGTTTTGTTTCCTTGTTTTCTTGAATTTTGCCGTGAAGAAGTTTAGTTTTCGGTTTGCTGTCGTGAACCCTAAAGGAAGAAGAGAAGAGTTAGTTCAGTTTAGGCATGAAGGACAGGTTTGATTTAGGGTTTAGTTTCCTTTTTGATTCGGATTAACCTGCACATCTTTTGCTGCCATGAGTTGCTTGTTTCGGTTTTGTTCCCTGTTTTCTGGAGCTTGTTGGAAACCCTAGAGTGGTTCCGAGATTTGGTTGCTTCTCTTTGTTTGTGAGCATGATGCTTAGATTGGGCGGTGTTGGTTTGATGTAGCTGCCGTGTACCTCAAATGGGCAGCAAGTTCAACTTGAAATTTTGCAAAAATAGGGATATGAACAGCTTCATTTGGAGCTTAGAACAGCCCCATGCCATTTGCATTTCTGCGGGCATGAACCAAGCCATCTGGAGCTTACGGATTGGGTCTGTTTTTGGTAATTGCAGTAGATAGTTAGAAGGGAACAATACATTTAGCACTGTTGTTTGTTGTTCATTAAGTGCAGAATTCTTTAAGCATGACATATGTTTTATTTTAATAGCAATCTATTCCTTCTGGTAATTGCTTCAAGTATTGCTTCTGGTATGCATCAAGGCAAGATCAAATTAGTTTTCTTTTGCTCTATTTGGTAGCATGATTAGTAAGATCATATTAGTCTTCTTTTGCTCTATTTTATAGCATGTTTAGTAAGTCCAAGTTAGCTTTCTTTTGTTCTATTTTATAGCATGTTTAGTAAGTCCGAATTAGCTTTCTTTTGCTCTATTTTATAGCATGATTAGCAAGTTTGAATTAGCTTTCTTTTGCTTTATTTATAGCATGATTAGAATCATTCCATACTTGATTTTACAGCATGTTTAGAAGCACTAAAATAGCATCCTTTGCCATGTTTTCACCGTATGATTCAAAGGCTTTAAATTGCTTTCTTTAGTTTAGCTTATAGCATGATCAGTAAGCTTTAAGTTACTTGTTTTATTCTGTTATATAGCATGGTTAGTTGATTATAAACTCATACTTGTTAAGTATATTTAAAGGATTCCCACAATCTTTAATAAAAGATAATAAGGAAGACAAAAGAATAAGAAAGATAACAAGTAAGTCAAGCAAGAGGCTAGTACCCGACATCCAAGAGCTTGTCGTTAAACAAATCCAGGTGACCATTTCCGAGGTCTTGGCCCTGGTAGACCGAGGTCTGCTCTTTTAGGATTGGTGGCTCGCAACCCCAACCTATTAGGGAACGCGCATGAGATGGTACTAAGCCTGGGCCCAAAGAAAAGAAAACCAAAGAAAAGAAAACCAAAAGAAAGAAAGAAAGAAAGAAAGAAGAAGAAAGTAAAAGATAGAAATTAAAAGATTAATTTCTATTACAAGGATATAAGAAAATATAATAAGTTTTATGCTTAGAATAAATAAAAAGTTAGTTTCTTTAATTCTAAGCTTACAGTGTTCATTTCTTATTATCCTGTTAGATAGTGTGCATGTTTAGTATTCAGTTTCATTTTCTGTATACCATGAGCACATGCAGATTGGCTTTAGCATTTCAGTTTCAGTATTATTGCATTACATTTATGCATTTCGAGTTTTGTGAGATAGATTAGTACTTACTAAGCGTTTTCGCTTATAGATCTTTTATTTTTTCCTCCTACCGCAGATAAAGGAAAAGCTAAGATATGAAGGGAGGCGACAGGGTGGTGGTGATGATGGATGTGTGTGGTGACTGAACTATGGAGAGGTCCAGAGGGGACTAGCAAGACTTATTTATTTAGAGTTTATGACTAGTTTATTTTCCTTATTTCTGTTATGAAATTATGAGTTTATGATTGAGTTTGATGTGCATTGTAGCTTATTATGCTTCATTCTGGGAGCTTGAGTTTAGTTCATGTTGCTAGATTAGTTTTTGATTATGATATGATTTATTACTGCGTGGTTGTGAATAAATTGTGATCCAGCCGCATGTGGCTGTGTATATATCTTGTGTATTATAGATTTGGTCACCGGTACAGGGGAGACTCTGCCGAAATTTTTCGGTAGGAATTTCTTTGAACCGTGATAAATCTAAGTGTCGCTAATAATAGCATAAGTGACACTAGTAAGTAGAGTAGGAGTTAGGTAACGGTCGCCCTTAGAGAGTAGTAGTAAGAAGGGTGGTTGTTACAGCGCCGTCACCCCTTTTCGCCCGAGAGAGAAGAATCGCGCCGTCGGGAGAGAAAAGGAGAGGAAAGGTTTAGGTTTAAGTCACGGGAAAAACACTTAACCCTTTATAACCTAGTTTTAATTCGATTCCAACTATGCTTTAATTTATTTCTCCCCATACTTAGTTAACAAACCCCATATAGCTCAGCTGGTTGGCCGCGTCCGGTTAGGTCGGGTTCGGCCGGAGGTCTTGGGTTCGAGTCTCACCTTCAACGGTTTTTTGTCAAACTTCTTTCTTTTTGTAACCCTACTAAATGACCTCCAAAAATTACGTAAAAATATTCTAAAAATCTCTAGAATATTATAAAAGTATTTCCAAATATTTTTTATGGACTTTTAGAACTTGAAATAGAGAAAATTGGGTCGTTACATTCGCCGTTTCACCTTCCTGCATTTTTATATTAAGAATTTTATTTAAAAGCAGGTCTCGTTTTGTTACCTTGGCGTCGCTCGTTCCCTCGTGCAGCTCGATCAATTTGTCCCACAGCTCTTTAGCGTTTTTGTGTGGACCGACTCTATTCAGTTCTTCTCTTGTTAATCCGCACTGTAGAGTGTTGATCGCTTTATTTTCTGTTGACGCCTTTTTCTTCAAATCTGCTGTCCAGTCTTCAGGATCCAGTATATTCCTGGAGCTGTCCGTTGGAATTTTATAGGGTCTCGTAACGCTCATCCACTGGTCGAAGTCTGTTTTGAGGTAAACCTCCATGCGCTTCTTCCAGTACGGAAAATCGTCCCCGTTGAAGAGTGGAGGTCGTACTGTGCTGAATCCTTCTGTCTGAGACATTTTAGTCCTACGCATAGAAGAAAGAAAAGAAAAACAAAAATCCCAAGACTTGGTCTTGGATTAGTAGTGCGGAAGAAGAAAAATAATAGAAGTATCTAAATTGGTGTTGCACCAATTTAGATTTAATTGCAACAAAAAAAAATTCAAAGCAGGTAATAATACCAGTTTAAAATTAAACGTAAAACTGAAAACCGAAAAAAAATTAATTTTTCACCCCCTGTCTGATTAGTGGTTGCACCAAATCAGAGCGGTACCGGCTCTGATACCACTTGTAGGACCGTGATCGTTCGATAGAGGGGGGTGAATATCGATTCGAAAACTCGAGTGTAAAAGTACGCAGCGGAAAAGTAAATGAACACAATTGATTTTACTTCGTTCGGAGCCTGTGACGACTCCTACTCGAAGGCCCGTGGTCCTTGACCACTTTCGTTGGGCAATCACTAGCAATTCGAATGAGATTACAAAAAGAGTACAAGAAATGCTAATGAAACAAAACACAAAGCTGTACCGACAGAAAAGAAAACTTAAAGAGCAAGGGCGCGTTGTCGGAGCTTTGTTGGCGTCGCTGGAGCACAGAGCAGCAAAGCAATCTGGGAATTCTGAGAGAGGTTCTTCTTTAGAAGCTCCACCCCTGGGGCTTCTTTTATATGCTGCTCCGGGCGCCTGGATCCCTTCCGTGCGACGTGGCAAGTCCAGTCAGGATGCTCCACGTGGCGAGGCGACGCAGAGGATAAAACTTGCCTCCGGGCGCCCGGACCTCCGGGCGCCTGGATCCCCTCCGGGCGCCCAGACCACCTTTTTCTAGAGATTCCTTCTCCTACAAAACAAGGTTAGTCCGAGGCAAAATATACCCTGCAACACA
This sequence comes from Zingiber officinale, assembly GCF_018446385.1. NCBI lineage: Eukaryota > Viridiplantae > Streptophyta > Magnoliopsida > Zingiberales > Zingiberaceae > Zingiber > Zingiber officinale. Next base: position 23,976,007 of record NC_055988.1, read on the forward strand.
GATTGTTAGCACAATTTATAAAGTATGAATTAACAGAAAAAGTGTGACTTAGATTCCGTCTTTTCGAGACCGGAATCTAGTCACGATCTCGACTTAGATATCCGAAATGGATCTAAGCCGGATCGACGCCTAATGTTCCCTTCCCGGGAACGCGTCCTCGCAATCACTCCCCTCCAGTGACTTACCTTACTTACCTGCCAGACGTCCTGTCAGCCCTTCGACCCGTCTGGACTTCTCGCCAACTATCCGGTCAGCCCGTTGACCTAGCTGGACTTCTTGCCAAGCGTCTGGTCAGCCCGTCGACCCGCTTGGACTTCTCGCCAGCTATCCGGTCAGCCCGTCGACCTAGCTGGACTTCTTGCCAGACATCCGGTCAGCCCGTCGACCTGTCTGGACTTCTTCTGCACACTCGATCAAAGTGTCAGACAACAACAAAACTAACTTAACCTATTTGTCATTCATCAAAACCTAGGTTAGACCGTTAGTGCTACCCGCACCAACAGTTTATAGCCGATATAGTCTAAATTATAGTAACCTATAAGTTCAAAATTAGGTGTTCTAGGATATTAAATTCCTACATTTAGTATGCCTTTAAAGTATCTAAAAATTCTTTTTACATTAGTTAAGTGGGATTCCTTAGTCCATGTTTGGTATCTAGCATATATGCTAACTGCAAATAAAAGATTAAATCGACTTGCAGTTAAGTATAAAAGGTTGTCTATAACACTCCTATAATATTTTAGATCTATTGGTTTTCTATTTGAATCACTATCTAAAGTTGTGTTAGTTGCCATTGGTATTTTTATTTCTTTGATATTTTTTGTTTCAAATTTTTTAAGTAGTTATTTTGTGTATTTTTGTTGGTAAACATAATTTTCTTCATTTATTTGTTTAATTTGTAATCCTAAGAAATATGTTAGTTTACCTACTAGGCTCATTTCAAATTCTTATTCCATTAAGATTATAAATTCTTACCAAAATTCTGAGTTTGTTGAACTAAAAATTATATCATCTACATATACTTGGGCTATGAAAATATCTTGTTTAAGTGACTTTACAAATAAAGTTGAATCGATTTGACTTTTGTTGAATCCTTTGGAAATTGAATAGGAGGTTAACCTTTTATACCAGGCCCTAGGTGCTTGTTTAAGACCATACAAAACTTTCTTTAGTTTAAACATATGGTCAGAATGATCTAGACTATCAAATCCAGGTGGTTGACCTACATGGACTTCTTCTTTTATTAGTTCATTTAAAAAGATGAATTTAACATCCATTTGATAAAGTTTAAATCCTTTATGGGTTGTATAGCTTAGTAGTATTCTAATAGACTCAAGTTTGGCTATTGGAGCATAGATTTCATCATAGTTAAATCTCTCTACTTGACTAAACCCTTTAGTAACTAGTCTAACTTTGTTTCTAACAATTTCTCCATTTTCACTTAGTTCATTTCTAAATACCCATTTTGTTTCTATCACCTTTTTATTATCAGGTAATGGTACTAAATCCCAGACTTCATTTCTTTCAAATTGGGTCAGTTCTTCTTATATGGTCATAATCCAACTTGGGTCAAGTAGGGATTCTTCTACTGTTTTGGGTTCAATTTTAGAAATTAAAGAAATTTGACTTAGGTTTCTGAAAGATGATCTAGTTTGAACTCTTAGGTCTGAATACCTATAATTTGTTCAATTGGGTGTTCTGAGCTAACTCTTATTATTCTAGATTCAGTTTGTGTTTGTTCATTTTCTTGTGGTTGACTTTATTCATCTATTTGATTTTGATTTTCACTTGCTCCCCATAAATCAGTGCTAGCTCTAACAAAATCAATTGACTGGTATTGATTTTGACTTGAGTTAGATTCTTTAGAGTTAGTAATTTCGTCAAATTTTATCTTGGTTGTTTCCTCAATTCTTAGAGTAGTTCTATTATAAACTTTATATCTTCTACTGTTTAGGGAGTACCCTATAAAGATTCTATTTTCTACTTTTGAGGTAAATTTTCTTAAGTATTCTCTTGTGTTTAATATGTAATTTGGACATCCAAATACTTTAAAATATTTAATGTTAGGTATTTTGTTATAATATAATTCATAGGAAGTTTTGTTATAATTCTTGTTTATTGTTACCTTATTTTGCACATAGCATGCTATATTTACGGCTTCAACCCATAAATATATGGGTAATTGGTATTTATTAGGCATTATCATAGTTACTTCTTGTAGTGTTTTATTTTTTTCTTTCAACTATTCTGTTTTGTTGAGGTATTTTAGGACATGAGAATTCTTGATCATATCCATTTTCAAAATAAAATTGTGTAAACTTATGATTTTTAAATTCCTCATCGTTATCACTAATTCTTTTGATTTTTAAATCCTTTTTGTTTTCAGTTTATTTATAAAAATCACTAAATATTTTATCTTTATTTTTTAAAAATTTTACCCAAGTGAAGCTAAAATAGTCATCTATTATTACTAAATAATATAGATTTCTATTAATTGATTTGAGTCTATGAGAGTCAAATAGATCTAGATGTAGTAGTTCAAGTATTGATTTAGTCTGAGATTGATTAGTTAATTTGTGAGTTGATTTTGATTATTTTCCTTGTTGACAAGTATTACAGATTATTGCATCTAAATAAGGTAGTTTTGGTAGTCCTCTAATTAGTCCATTTAATTTAGTAAGGTTTCTAAAGTTAATATGGGATAGTTTTCTATGCCATAGTTAGGTTTCCTCTTTTTGTGTCAAATGACACTTAAATGAAGAGTTGACTAGATTAATTGTGTAAATATTATTATTCTTAAATTCTTTAATTTTATTGTGGGGTCTTTCATATGTTTAATTAAATATTCAGTGGATATAAACCTAATCTTATACTCTAAATCACACAATTGACTAATTCTGTGTAAGTTAAAATTGAAATTTTCATCAAGTAATACTTTATAAATAATGAAATTAAACTCTAGTTCAATGTTCCTTATACCAATTACATTAAGTTTGTCATTGTTTCTAAAGGTAATTATTCGTAGTCTTTTCAATATCAATTTTGTGAACATTATTTGATCCCCAGTCATATGTCGGGGGTAACCACTGTCCAATATCCATTTAGATTTCTGCAAAGAATAGGAGGAAAAATTTAGATTAAGTGTTAAGTTAACTTTATTTACGTTATTTAGAATTTTACTTGGGCTTACTTAAGTTAATTTAAGTTTTACTTAAGATTTATTTTAATTTTCACTTTAATTTAATTCATTTTAATTTAATTTTAATTTTAATTTTAATTTTAATTTTAATTTTAATTTTAATTTTAATTTAATTTAATTTTAATTTAATTTAATTTAATTTTAATTTAATTTAATTTTAATTTGATTTAATTAAATTTAAATTAGTTTTAATTTAATTAAATTTAAATTAATTTAATTTAACTTAATTTTAATTTAATTTAATTTAATTTAATTTTCATTTAATTTTAATTTTAGTTCAGTTTAATTTAATTTTAATTTAATTTGAATTTGGATTTAATTTTCTAATCATCTCACCCAATCTAAGTTTTTAGACAAAGGTACTCATCATTTTGTGAGATAAGTTAAGTTAGATTTTTAGGGGTTGGTTTAACTTGAGTTAGATTCAAGTTTAGCTTTGGGTTAATCAAGCAAACATTTTTTGAATAAATTTTTAAGCTATGGTGAGTCACACAAATATCATTAGAGTAACCATGTGCTTTGAGATTTTTCAAATAGTTATGCCCAAAGAACTTAATACAAAACATTAGTCTAACCAGTTTAGATTGGTAAGGGGTAGCTTTAGTTAGTTCCGTTAAGCCAAATACACCAGGTTGAACACATATGATTCTTCCTAGACATGCATAACTGAGCTTCCCTAACCTAATATCATCCTAAACTTCTCTAGTATTGTTTTCCAAGTTGAATTAGTCCCTAATTTATCTAGTCATAATTACCCTGTCGGGTAAACTATTATTTTGGATGTGTCAACTAGTTTGGAACCTGCTTTTGAATTATTGAACTTGGGTTAAGTTTTAGGTTTATGTCAACTTGTTTTATAGTTATAATAAACTTGATTATAGTTTGAGTTTAAGTTGAATTTGTAGGTAGTTGATTTAAATTTAGGTTTTTGATTGGAATTTGATTAACTTGATTAGTTTTACATTTCAGGTTTGGATTTGAATTAGTAGTTTTAAATCTTGTTTGTGGGTTTGAGTTTGAATTATTGGGTGTATTTTAATTTGATTTTAGATAGTATATTTCATTTTTAGGTATGTAATATTGATTGAATCCTACTTGCTTGATTAGATAAGCTTTCGGAACCTAAACTTTGGGTTGTTTCTTGTTTTGGCTTATAAGTGATATAAATGTTTTATTTGTTAAGCTGGACTTATATTCGAGTCCAGATTTGTTGTAAAAGCTTGTTGTCATCTAAGTATCATGTCGAGGTACTTGGATCTTGTCGTGATTTTTTCTAAAGGATCTTTTAATTTAATTACTTTATTTTTCAATTTGAAATTTTCCTCCTCAAGTTTTAGGACTTGAGTTGGAATTCCATATTGAATTGGTTCACCTGTTGGATTTGTTTTAAGTTGTTCTTTTAGGTTTTGTTTTTCTTTAAAAAGTTGATTAATTTGAGTTTCTAATTTTCCTAACTTTTTGTTCAAGCATGCAATGATTTTGAAAAAGCCGACAGTTAGGTTAGAATTTACCTCATTGAGACATTCGAAAATGAGTTCAGACTCGTACCTTAACTCGTATTCTGACTTATCATCTTCATCATCTTCGCTTTATGATTCCTATTCAGATGCCATCAGCGCGAGGTAGTTCTGTTGCTTTGGTTCTTTAGCATCCGATTCTTTGGAGAATGATTCATCCAAAGTTGCTTTTAATGTCTTCTTTCTTTTGATAGTCTTGGGTTTGTCTTCTTTTAGCTTTAAACACTCGTGCTTATAGTGTCCCTTTTTATTGCACCCGTAGCAGGTGACATTTGCTTTATTTGACTTTATCATCTTCTAAATATCCTTTTTGCTGAAATCTTTCTTTCTTCTAGTAAACATCTTTCTTACCATGTTTACCAGTTGTTCTTCTTTATCTGAGTCTGGATCAAACTTAGATTTTGGCTTAGGTTGTTCTTGTTCTTGACTTCTTTTGAGGGACTTGCAAAAAGTGCAACACATTTCTCGTACATTTTGGAGTTAGTTTGCTCATGGAGTTCGAGTTCACAAAAGAGTTCATCTAATTTTAATTTAGATAAATTCTTCGAAACCTTGTAGGCATTAACTATAGATGCCCACAATTCATTTCGAGGAAAGGAATTTAAGGCGTACCTGATTATATCCTGGTTTTTCATCTAGTGGCTAATTAAGTGGGGCCTAATGAGGATATCCTTGATCCTTGCATGTAGTTGGCTTGTTGTTTCTCCTTCCAACATTTTAATGTTAAACAACTTATTTAGAAGCAGGTCTCATTTAGTTACCTTAGCGTCATTGGTTCCTTCATGTAATTCGATGAGCTTGTCCCATATCTCCTTTGTTTTCTCGTGCAGGCCAACACGGTTGAGTTCTTCTTTTGTGAGTTCGCACTAAATCATGTTCAACGCCTTTGAGTTAATCTGAGCCTTCTTCTTATCTTCTGGATTTCATCTTTCTGGGTCGAGGGATACTTTAGTTACTTCATCTATCGACGCCATGTATCCTCGTCGGATGGTGAACCATTGCTCGATGTTAGTATTCAAGTAGACTTCCATTCTCTTTTTCCAATACAGAAAGTCATTTCCATTGAAGAGAGGAGGGCAGGCCGTACTAAACCCTTTGATTTGTGCCATTTCAAATATCTCGAAAAAACTAGAAAGAATGTCGCAAGACTAAGTCTTGAATTAGTAGAGTTTGAAGAAGAAGAAAATATTGACGACTCGAGTGGTGTTGCACCAACTTTGAGTAAAAATCGAATGAGAAAAATTATTTGAAGTGGTAATTTTTACTAGTTCAAATACAATATGAACAACTAAAATCCGAAAAAACTAGAACAATTCTCCTGCCTTGATTGGTGGTTGCACTAATTCAGAGCTAACAGACTCTGATACCACTTGAATTATCATTACACATATGAGAGATGGGGTGAATCACATGATTTTAGAAAACTCATCTTTTTCTATCAATGAGTAATCCACTAAAGACCTCATTCGGAACCGCCTAAAGAGGGGATTGAGGATAATAAAAAGAATAGGAAAAATGTAACAAGCTATACTTTCTTTTAAGCAGTAATTAAGTACAAAAGGAAACTTCATTACCCAACACTTGTAGTTTTAACGGAATGAGCTCGGTGTTGGACGACTTCTCAGTAGCAGTTGGGTGCAGTAGTGTCGTAGCAGAGTAGCAACACGAAGTCGGAATAGTTGAAACGTTGAATGAACGCGCAGAAGCTTACAGAAGAGTTGTGTATAAAGTCTTGGTTGAATAGCCCTTTTAAAGGGGATGGAAGGTACCTTCAACACCATTGAAGGCACCTTCAATACCAACTCTTATCTCCCAAAAACTGGCTCTTGTCATCGTCGAGGTCTTCTACATTATCCAATTGAAGGTGTCTTCAAAGCTCTTGAAGGCGCCTTCCATAGCTCTGCTTAAGGAGCCTTCCTTTGCAGGGAAGGTGTCTCGGGTATTGTTTACCTAAGGTATTTTGTCCTCCTTTTATTCTGCAAATTATGTTAGTCCAACAAAATATAGTATACCTGGCAAGATAAAGTTAGCACAATAAAAATAAGTAGTTTAGTAATTGGATCCTATCTCTCCGAGACCAGGATCTAGTTAGGGTCTCAATTTAATTTTTGAAATGAACTTAAATTGGACCTGCACCTAAAGTCCTCAAATGGGACTCGTCATCACTAGAACACTCTCCTCTAGTGACTTATCTTACTTACCATGCAGAATCACTTGACTCTTTATAGTCCACCAGGTCTTCTTGTAAGTTGTCAAGTCCACAGACTTAACTAGACTTCGACCAGCTGTTAGGTTCCGTGGACTCAGCCAGACTTCCCGCCAGATATCAGGTCAATCCTTGACCTATCTAAATTTCTACACAAGCTATTAGGTCCTCTAGATCTAGCTGAATTTTAGTCTGATGTCAGGCCAGTCAAGTCCTACACACTTGGTAGAAAGGGTTAAATCACAACACATCTAATTTTAATCTATTTGTCATTCGCTAAAACTTAAATTTGATAATTGATGTCAACTATACCAACAGTTTGGTTAGTACTAAGGAATCATTACTATTATCATAAATGGTGTTTGATTTGCTAATAAATGAATTAGTATCAATGTATTTTCACATTTTATTTTGTTTACTATATCTCATTGTTTTAAAAATATAAATAATTATATTTAAAATTACTTCCTCACATTATATTTTTATTACATTTTATTTTTTTAAAAAAATATATAAACTAATAATTATATTTAAATTATGTTGTAATTTATCATGTTATAGTATATAAAATAAAGGAAGTTTGACATTTTACCACATTTAGAGTAGAATACCCTTTTTCAATCTGAACAGTAGTTTTTAGTCATTCTTGCCTTTCATTTTGCTGAGTAATGATCAATTTCTATGTTTGGAGGATTGAATCTGTAGGATCCACCATTAATCCCTGAAATTAAACATCAATTTTCAATTCCTTTCCTATTCCCCACTCTTATTCCATTCAACCAAATACCCCTTAATTGTATTAAGTGTTTTCTCGCCCGTTTCCCCGGTCAATCATGAACTGATATGAAAATAATCCAAATCCATATAAACAATAGATTAGAGAGAAAAAGGAGGGAATTAAGAGGACATCAGAATTATCTAAAATTTATAATTTAAAGTAAAGAACTATTTTATTAATTTTAGATATCTATTTTTCATTACATAATGCATCAATTTTCTTATAATTTATCATTTATTTATTTTTTAAATTATTTTTTTCTCTTTTCTTCCTATTTTTTATTATTAGACAGAGGACGAAGAATTTTTTTATTATTAGAGAGAAGAGAGAAATACTATTTTTAATGTTTAATGAATGAATTCTATTTTTTAAATTTAGAGAACTATTATTTATAAAATATATATTTAAGTGATTGATAGGGTAAATGATAAATATATTTTTTTTTATACAAAATGTAAAACTTAAGGAAAAAATTTAATTTAAAATAATTGATATGGATATTCTAACAGAATGGAACGTCTTTTAATAACACTCATATTTTTAATTTTTAATTTTTGCTCTTTAATATAAAATGTCCAAACCATCACTTAGAGATAAGCTTTACGAGAGGTTTGTAAAATTTAAAAATCTCAATAAAAAAATTTGAATCATTGTAGAGATAATGTTTAGGATTTATATATATTTAAAGAGATCGGGTCAGAATTGAATTGTATGTAATTAATATATAGAAATAAATTACTAAAATATACTTAATAATAATTTACAAAATGTATGGTATGTAATTAATATATAGAAATAATATTACTAAAATATACTTAATAATAATATACAAAATGTATTCTGACTAGTTAGACTTTAACCATTTAGTATTGTCCATAAAAAAAATATCTTATTTATTATTAAAGATGCCTTAAGCTAGACATGACAATCAGTGCAAATGATTTACAAACTATCACAAGTATCAATCACCTCATGTGTTAATTCATTATTATGGGCATGGCCATCTTTAGGTGACCAAGAACACTTGGAAGGCACACAAATATTCATTGAAAAAAAAAAAAAAATTAAGCCAGCCGACCGACCACTTCGGCGCAGCTCGGCGCTTTATGAAGCCGATCCAACGCCGTCACCCATGAACGGAACAGCCGCAGCGGCGGGCAAGGCCTCCCGGTGGCGCTGCCACATCCCCTGCGCGTCCACGGCCACCAGGCGGAGCACCCCGGATAGCGACCACAGCCTCTCCGCCAGCTCCGCCGCCTGCGCTCGGAGTTCGCCGTTCTCCGCCTCCAGTCGCCGGTGATGCTGGCTCAGCGCCTCTACCTGCGCCGCCATCTCGGCGTTGTGCCTCGCCAGGTCCGCCGCCTGGGTCGCCACGTCTTGCAGGTGCTGCTGCTTCCTCATCCTCGACCTCCGCGCGGATTCCCTGTTCGACAGCTTCCGCTTCTGCTTCCTCATCCAGTCTGCGGCGGCGGCGGCGCCGCCGAGACTGACTGCGGGCGAAAGGCGGCTCCCAAGATCCAATCTTTGTTCAGGAGAAGACATAGAACCAGTAGAGGAAGACCACGGAGAAGGATTGGATTTGGAGGAAGCGGATTCGGCAAAGATTCGCGCACACGTTCATAAAAATAAATGGAATCGGCCTTCACGCCATGGATTCCATAAACAGGGTCTTCTTCTTCTTCGAGCCAGCAACAAGCAGCGAGAAGGTGACAGAGATCACGAGCCTAGCTCAATGTCTCGCGAAAAGTGGAAATCCACCGAAAAAGACGAAGATTTTGGAGGAGAGTTTTCGATGATGGACAGGATTCGGCGATGGGAAGTTGACAGCGGAAGCCTAACCCACCACCGAAAAGGATGGATTTTGGAACAGTGGCCGGCTTCCGAGATGCAACGACCTCGAATCGCTCGATCGATCGAGCGCAAAGATCGGACAGTAGAAATCGAAAAGATAGATGAAGGTGGCGATTGCCTTTTGGGCGAGGTATTAATATTTGTATAGGAGACGATCGAAGGCGGCATTTAGTGAATATCAGGAAGTCGGGAGGAATCTTCTCGTGGTTGGCTGGCGATAGAGATTAAGTTGATGGATTGAGCACGTTTTGGATGGCTCTTTGTTAAAACGTGTTTTTGAAACAAAAATAAATTTTCTATTTGCATGAATAATCAATTGTTTCTTCTGAGTTCAGTTCAGGGAATCATTTCTCTCCGTCCCGGCCCAGTTCCATGGTAATGTATTTTCCAAATTTATAAAAGAAATGCTTGCTACATCTGTATTTTCCAAATTTATTAAAGAAATGCTTGCTTGTTCATTTTGGTCACGGGGAATTAAGAGTAGAAACTTAAACTATCACTGATTTGGGTGCGATTTCTTGTAAAGAAATGAAGGTGCATGCACGTCTTTGAATGATGGATGAACTGGAGCTTTTTTTAATAAATTGCAATTGTTGAACGAGTCTTTGCATGTCCAAATGCCGATTCCAAAACTCTATCGCCGAAATGGTCCCTTGACTTATCCTTCAATCAACTAATCCATTAACAACTAACTCTACCTATGCTATGCACATAATTGTCTCTTATGTTAGTTCCAAAATGGATTACTAGTACTCCGAGTAGTTTGATGTTTGAAAGTTTGAAAAACAGGGTTTAAATTAAAGTTCACATTAGGATCTAATGTGCACGTCCAAGTATGCAGGCAGGGATTTAGCAATATACACAAGTATACTCGAAGTCTATAGAAGTACGAAGGATGATATGAGACACCCGATAGATACGCAAACGAGAAAGAAGACAAAAAGCTTAGTGGAAGAGTACTAGTAAAAAACAGGAAGCACAGGGAGTGAGAAACTTGATGGTTCAATTCCTGCAAACTCTACGCTTGAGAGTTCGTTCTGTTCATCGAGAAATCAGTGCACGTTTCTGGATCTTATAATAAAACATAAAGAGCTCTATTATCTAATAACAAGTATAATAACCAACGAAGTCAAAAGTGATTAAAGAAAAACATAAAATAGGAAATTTGATACTACAACGACAACATGCAAAGTATCAACAATCTGTAGCTCCAACTCAAAATTAATTAACTAACAATTGAAGTATCCTTTCACAATATTATCCGAAATACACGTGAAATATTCTTACATAGCTTGGCTTGGCCTCGAAATTCAGTAACTAATTACCTCAAACACACACTAATTATTTAATTTAACTAACTAGACGAAAGCATTCAATATTTGTTCAAGAAATACAACATCATTCAAGAAAATATCAGATCAAGTGCAATTACACAAAGCATAACTAATAGACGTTTACTAATACAAAAGAGAAATCACCCTAACGCCTGCGGCTGTGTCGTTTGTTCTTCCTCTTCTTGTTCTTATCATCAGAATCACTATCTGAAGCAGATTCAGATTCAGACTCAGAAGAATCAGAGGATGAACTATGCCTTCTATGTCTTCTTTTCTTATGTTTCCTTCTTCTTCGCTTCTTTTCTTCTGAATCAGAAGAAGTGTAGCTGGAGCTTGATTCACCAGATGAATCTTCAGAACCAGTCACTGAAGACTCACTATCCGAGTCAAACACAGAAGCCTCGCTGCTGTCCTTCTCTGAATCAGTACTAGAACGGTGCTTCCTTTTGCTCTTCGTCCCACTATTCCTTCCAATGTCCTCGGCTTGCTTTGCCTCCATTTCTTCCTTCTCAATGTCAGGGTTATCAATTTCACAAGACACTGACAAGGTCATCTTCAACTTAGGGTTCTTCAGCTGCTGAGTTCTAGACGGCCGAGAAATATAGACACGTTCATTCTTGCACTCGTAGGTCCAGTGGCCAGACTGATAACACTTCTGGCACTGCGAAGCTCCACCAGCAGAGGAAACAGAAGACTTCAAATCCTTCCTCACGCCCAATCTAACAGCTTTCTCTGTGCTCATTAGATACATTTGGCGCTTTGCTTCCTTTCTTTCCTGCCATCGGCTCGGTCCTTCTTCCTTCTGTCCATAGGCATTCACATTTCTGGCTGCAGCAGTAGCAGCCCGCTCAGCTTGAGCCCTACTAAGACCCTTTGCAGCTGAGAGGGCTGCTGCTTTAACCCGGTCAGCCGCAGCCTGGCCCTTCTCTTCTTTCTTGCTAGACATAACAGACTATGAAACTAGACCAACCAGGAACTCCTAATCACCTGCATATCAAGACCTAATTGAATCAAATCTTTCACTGTAATAGAACCTATATTTATCTAGACAAAACCAAAGATTCCGCCGAGTTACTTGAAAGGACAAAGATTAAAACTATTCAAATACAAACTTGTCGAGATCGACAAGACATACAGATTAACAGAAGAAACTAAGTTCTGAAAAGCAGAAACAAAACAGAAAAGCCAAAAAAGAGCCAGAGTTCAAACTCATAACGGATTTTAAGATCAGATTATGCAAGAATTACTAACCCGATCTGATGATGGATCGATAAATCGGTCTGACAAACCACAAAGAAACGGATCGAGGGATCGTTCACGTTGATCCACGTGAAGCAAAAGGGAGAGACGATCGAAAATAGAAGAAAAGTGAGAGAGAATCAGCATACCTGAGGCGAGAGGCGGAGCGTTGCCGAACCCTAACGCGGATAACCTCGAAAGAGAAGATGCATCCTTATTTAATGAAGAGAAAATTTCATTTTACACCGATACTTTTAATTATTGTTTGGAAATAACCCCAGTAAGTTTGCTATTACCATTTACTCCTTGCTCCCAAAATGTCATATAGTTTATTATTATCATTTTAATTATTCTTTTCTATTTCTATCTTTTGTTATTAAAAAAAAAGAGTGAATAAAGAAGACTAAATAAATATATAATCTTTATTTATCATGTTTTGAAACTATAAGCAATAATAAAAAAAATATTCAAGAATCAACAAAACTCTTAGAAAATATTAAAAAGATCTCAACTATATTATGAAACTAACAACCAGCTAAATTCATTTTAACCTTGCATTAACAAGAGTATACGCAGTATGGTATCCCTCGAAAGCTCTATTTTAGTTCACATGCTAGAAATATTGCATATGGTTAACCACTTGGCATGGTCGTGCATAGAACCGTCAAATTATATTAGATTCATCGGATGAGTTTATACCATCAAATAATTTAAACAGATTCTATTAAAATTTTATCAACTTATTTCAAGATTAGTCCAGATGGCTCGTCACCCACGCCGATCAACTCACGATAAATTTGAATTGTCTTACATGTTGAGAAATTTTTTTCTTCTACAAGTTATTAAAAATACACTTATCTATGCTATGAATACTCATGTGATCATGTCAGCATCAAAATATCTGTGTTATTGATTTTCATAAAAAATTTACAACTTAAATATTGACCGACTAAATACGTTATAGGAAAATATGTCAACGATAAAATCTGTGATATCAAAAGCAAGCACTGTACAAGTAGATTATCTAGTTGATCATGCTAATAAAATATATCTGGTTGAATACTTGAGTCGGTCATTGTGTTGATAGTGCTCTTCTCTAGGGCTAGTCTGATGAAGGATTAAGTTTGCTCTAATATCATTTGTTAAAGATCATGGTCCAATTAGAAGAGGGATTGAATAGACAACCACTCAATCTCTTCTCTTCCTACAACTTATTAGTATATAGCGGAAAAATGAAAATAAACAAAGTAAAACAACAAATTCAAACAAATGTGTTTAACGTGGTTCGAAGATAAAGCTCATACTCCATGACTTATCTTTAAGTGAACTGATATGGTGCATGATAGTAGGGTCGGATAGCTAACGTGGTCGGAGGTCAAGCCCATGGTGCAGTCAGAAGTCAAGCCCACGTGATGGTCAGAAGTCAAGCCCACGTGGTGGTCAAAAGTCAAGCATACGTCTCGCACTGGGGCGAGAGTCTGGGACTACAGACCTAAAAAGTCGTTGGGCGTGAGCACAAGGCTCACTTTTAATTCTCGCATGGGAGCCGACCTGAAAGGTCGTTGGGCGTGAGAACAGAGCTCACTTATAACTCGCACAGGGGCGAGAGTCTGAGACTACCGACCTAAAAGGTTGTTGGGCGTGAGAACAGAGCTCACTTATAACTCGCACAAGGGCGAGAGTCTGGGACTACCGACCTAAAAGGTTGTTGGGCGTGAGCACAAGGCTCACTTTTAATTCTCGCATGGGAGCTGACCTGAAAGGTCGTTGGGCGTGAGAACAGAGCTCACTTATAACTTGCACTGGGGCGAGAGTCTGGGACTACCGACCTAAAAGGTCGTTGGGCGTGAGCACAAGGCTCACTTTTAATTCTCTCATGGGAGCCGACCTAAAAGGTCGTTGGGCATGAGAACAGAGCTCACTTATAACTCGCACTGGGGCGAGAGTCTGGAGATACCGACCTAAAAGGTCGTTGGGCGTGAGCACAAGGCTCACTTTTAATTCTCGCATGGGAGCCGACCTGAAAGGTCGTTGGGCGTGAGAATAGAGCTCACTTATAACTCGCACTGGGGCGAGAGTCTGGGACTACCGACCTAAAAGGTCGTTGGGCGTGAGCACAAGGCTCACTTTTAATTCTCCCATGGGAGCTGACCTGAAAGGTCGTTGGGCGTGAGAACAGAGCTCACTTATAACTCGCACTGGGGCGAGAGTCTGGGACTACCGACCTAAAAGGTCGTTGGGCGTGAGCACAAGGCTCACTTTTAATTCTCGCATGGGAGCCTACCTGAAAGGTCGTTGGGCGTAAGAACAAAGCTCACTTATAACTCGTACTGGGGCGAGAGTCTGGAGATACCGACCTAAAAGGTCGTTGGGCGTGAGCATAAGGCTCACTTTTAATTCTCGCATGGGAGCCGACCTGAAAGGTCGTTGGGCGTGAGAACAGAGCTCACTTATAACTCACACTGGGGCGAGAGTCTGAGACTACCGACCTAAAAGGTCGTTGGGCGTGAGCACAAGGCTCACTTTAATTCTCGAGCCGACCACGAAGGTCGTTGGGCGTGAGAATAGAGCTCACTTATAACTCGCACTGGGGCGAGAGTGTGGGACTACCGACCTAAAGGTGGTTGGGCGTGAGCACAAGGCTCACTTTTAATTCTCGCATGGGCCGACCGAAGGTCATTGGGCGTGAGAACAGAGCTCACTTATAACTCGCCGGGGGCGAGAGGACTACCGACCTAAAAGGTCGTTGGGCGTGAGCACAAGGCTCACTTTTAATTCTCGCATGGGAGCCGACCTGAAAGGTCGTTGGGCGTGAGAACAGAGCTCACTTATAACTCGCACTGGGGCGAGAGTCTGGGACTACCGACCTAAAAGGTTGTTGGGCGTCAGCACAAGGCTCACTTTTAATTCTCGCATGGGAGCCGACCTGAAAGGTCGTTGGGCGTGAGAACAGAACTCACTTATAACTCGCACTGGGGCGAGAGTCTGGAGATACCGACCTAAAAGGTTGTTGGGCGTGAGCATAAGGCTTACTTTTAATTCTCGCATGGGAGCCGACCTGAAAGGTCGTTGGGCGTGAGAATAGAGCTCACTTATAACTCGAACTGGGGCGAGAGTCTGGGATACTCCGGTCCGAGACCGGTGGCGATGGCGCTGGTCCGAGACCAGTAATGATATTCCGGTCCGAGACAGGTGGCGATGGCGCTGGTCCGAGACCAGTAATAATACTCCGGTCCGAGACCGGTGGTGATGGCGCTGGTTCGAGACCAGTAATAATACTCCGGTCCGAGACCGGTGGCGATGGCGCTGGTCCGAGACCAGTAATGATATTCCGGTCCGAGACCGGTGGCGATGGCGCTGGTCCGAGACCAGTAATAATACTCTGGTCCGAGACCGGTGGCGATGGCGCTGGTTCGAGACCAGTAATAATACTCCAAACGGCGAAGGAATAGACGCATTGCTCTTCTCCGCCTTCATCTATCTCACTTATACCGACCTCATTGCTGTGGTTGATCTTGTCGTTATCGCTAGCTTTGGGCTTACTCATTTGCGTCGCGTTTCTCCCTGCAATTGCATTATGCGCGATATAGAATTAAGGATAGAGGAGGGAGTGTAATAACCTTACTCAACCCTTGGGCCACAGTGCCATTGCAGCTTATGATGACCCCGCAGTTCTCGCGATGCGCCTGGTTAGCTGCTCAGATCAGGGGCTATCTAGGCAGAGCTACTTGCTCGGACGGTCCGAGCAAACAGCACCCCGCAGGCCTGCTTGATACTCCTCTGATCTGACATTCACTTCTGCTGACCTGCTTTGTCTCATTCACGACCCTTTTGAATTGCCTGGTGTCTGTAGCTTTATGAAACTTCCCACCTAGCCTTGAGCCTTTCACGAAGAATGCTTCTTTTTTGAGGCCACGCCCTTTCATGATTACCTTGCCTTGTCGATCTTTAATGCGTTTCTGCTCGTGATGACACCTGTCCGACTCCTTTATTGCGCACGCCTCCTGACGCCAGCCTCTGACCCTTTTTTGCACCCTTCGGCGCTTATTTCCCATCAGACGGCGCTGGGGCGCGTTACCCCAAAAGATACTCGGCTCGACCCTCGATGTTTCCTAGGAATGAATGGGCTTTATAAACCCTAAAGGCAGTCCGCTTTCCTTACTTCGACGCTTCGCTATCCTCCTCCCTTCGTTCGCGGTCGTTTCTGGTAGTGCAACTCCTCGTTCTCTTGCTTGCGCCCGACCTGTGACCCCTCTTGTCTTCATCCCCCTTGCCTGCTTGCTCCTCATAATCATGGATGGTAAGGAACTCTTCTGGTATTCACGTTACATCTCTGATTTAGACCATCACGACCTGTCTGCACTGCAATCCAACTTGGGGCTAGGCGCCGCATATGAGTTTCGTCTTCCCTCACCAGATGAACATCCTTCTTCTCCTCCCGAAGGGTTTATCACTGTTTTTAGGGATCAAATCTTAGGCGGTCTTCGCTTTCCTTTGCATCCTTTTTTCTCCGAGTTGAGTCAGTATTGCGGTATTGGTATCTCCCAGTTTGCCCCCAATGTATTCCGAGCGGTCTGCGGAACCATCATCTTATGCCGCATTTATCAAATTCCCTTGACTGCTACACTATTCCATCACTTCTATTCCTTCCGGCGAGCCGAGGCGGGGGTATTCAACGTTCAGGCCAAGCAGGGCCATAAGTTTTTTGATGACCTACCTTCTTCCAATAAAGGCTGGAGATCTCGCTTTTTCTACCTCAAGCCCCCCGTCCCCTTAGCCGGGCCTTCCCAATGGCATCCCATCCTTGCTTCAGACTTCCCTTTGCACGTCCATGAACCTGCCTGCTCCGCAGCTGCGGACAAGCTGAAAGGTGTTGTTGTTCGCCTATCTATGCTGATGCTAGAAGGCATTCTGCACGCTTTTGGTCTTAGCCCTGCTTCCACGGAAATCAGAGCTCCTTTTGGTAAGTTGTTATTTTTTTTGTATGCTGCTCTTCGCTAACTGAGGTGCTTTTTCCTCTTATATTTGTAGTGGCTGCCCTCCTCCGCTCTTTTGCCAGTCAGGAGACACCCTCGGTGGTCGTTCTACAAGCTCTGAATGAGGAGCTAACACAAGGCCTATCCTCTGACCCCGCTGTTTCCGCCGGTCCACAGCCCTCGGGACACCAAACCTCCGAGACGGTAGCTGCCTCGGCGCTTATTGAGCCACCAGCCCCCAGCCCTGCAGACTCAGTCATACCCCGCCGCTCTGATCAACCCGCACCCGAGCCGTCGCCAGCAGGGCAAGTGCCTCCGCTCCCTCCTACTATGAAGCTGCGCCTTACGCGTAAGGGCAAGAGAACGGCCCCAGTCACCGCAACTTCTCCTCCACCTCCTCGCCGTCAACGCGTAGTGAGCATCTCTTCCCCCACCAGGTCCTCGGACACGAGCTCAACCCAGGAGACAAGCTTGGCCCGGGAGAAGGCCTCTGATCTGGAGGTGGCAGACCCGCCATTGGACCTGACCGCTCCGGTGCCCATCCAGAGTGTATTGCCTGCCCCGCCTTCGTCCTCTGGCGATCAGCCCCCGGACTCGCTGGCTCCCTCCGCCTCTCCTCTTCTTGGGCCTCCGAGCTCGGCCCTGCCGACTCTGAACTTGGCTTCTGCAGACCTGGCCTTTGAAGCTTCCTGGAGGCTCCCTTCAGAGACCGACCCGGCCTACGTGCCCGCTGCCGACCTATCGCTTATCTTTGGTAGGGTCGACTTCTATGGGGACTTGGCCATCTCCTGGCAATCAGCCAATCGGCAGTTCTAGGAGAGCAATTCCCCTTTGGAGGAGTTTGATCAAATTGCTCGCTCCCTGGTAGCGGTAAGCTCTTTCTCTTCTTCTTCCTGGTATCCGTGTGTTTCTGTAACCCCCTTTCTCTTCTTCCGGCCACTTGCAAACCTGCTCTGCGAGTCTGAGCGTCGTGCAACGAGCGGCCAAGCTTCAATGAGAGAACGCGGTGCTCAAGGCACGTCTTCGGGAACTAGAGCCCCCTGCGGCTTCCTCAGCTCCTCCCGAGCCTTCTCTTGGAAGCTTGGATGCTTATCTGCGTGCCGCCGGGGAATCTGCGGCCTCTGCTCGGGCCATTTCCCATGCTGCCTTCGATAAACTTCAACAGTTGGAGGCGGCTTTGAAGACAAGTGAGTCTTCCTTGGCTTCTGAAGCAGATCGTCATCAAGCGACAGTTTCTGAGCTGAAGGCCAAAGAGGCAGAGCTGCTCTCCCAATCGGCGGATTTGAGTTCGCTACAACAAAGTCAGGAGCTCCTGCAAACGGGGTTGGCCGATGCCCAGGCCCTGGCTAGTGCTGCCGCTAGCCGGGAAGCAACCATGCGGACTCAGTGGGAAGCTTGCCAAGCCACTCTCCAATCCTTGCGAGCGGAGTTATCGAAGGCCCAGGAAGCAGTGTCTCAAGGCCAGGGCGATTTATCCGTGGCCCGCGCCGAGGTTGCCGAGAACAAGAACAGTTTGGAAGCGTACCGAGCTGGCGAATTAGAGCGGCTGAAGGCGTACAGGCCGCTGGATGGTCTTGTTGCTCTGTCATGGGGCCACTGGTGGGGTTAGGCAGGCTTTCGAGCAAGGTTTCCTACGCTCGGCACCTCCTGCCACCTTTCTGGACACAGCTCGCCTATCCAGGGAATTGCCGCAGGAAACTTTCCATTCCTTCGAAGCTGATGACGGACTTTTCCTCCTGGAGGCTCCTCATCCTGCGGCCGATCCAGCTCCCGAGGACATCTCTGCCCAGGCCCCTCCTGTTGCTGCTTCTGAAGCGTCCGCTGATCCTGCGTCTTCCAACATAGTGCCAGCCGACCCCGGGCTTCGTCCGTTGGCTTCCCGCGACCCTGTCCCCTCTTCTTCAGATGTTGTGTAGTCGGGACCATGTTGTAATGTTTACCTTTTATGTGTTGATGTTGAACCTTCCCTGATTGTACTTATTCGTATGGTCGTATTGAACTCTGGATGACTGTACTTATCTTCTCTTACATCCGGATAATCGCATCGCTTCCCCTTCGCGTATCCTTAGCTTGTTTCTTTTCTTAGTAGGCAATCCGTGACTTTGGTTGAGCTCTGCCGGTCTGCCCGCCCTTGCTCATTTTGCCCTGCTACATCGCTCTTCCTTCAATAATTGCTTTTATACCGAGCCCGGCGAGGGCTAGACTCATGCTCTCTATTCCTGATGCGTGCCCATGAAGTCCGCTAATCTGATCTGCACACCTTCCTAACGGCCCCTCCGTACATTCTTGACCTGCTTGGGGCAATCTCCTTAGGGGGCACTTCGTATCTCGGACCCCTGCCTTTCCTATAATGCCCCCTAGTTATATTCCCGAGGATCATCATAGGGCGTTCCCTGTTTATCTCAGATGCTGCATCAACCGTCCGTTGTCAACTTTACGAAAATGTCCTTCATCCGCCATACCTATAAGTATCTTCTTGCTTCTTGCTTCTTGCCTTCCCTTATGATTCGCCGCCACCACGGAGCACCCAAGCGTCGCTGCTGCCGACTGACTTCCTCCGAGACTTTGCCGCGCTCCTTCTTCTTCTCCAAGCCTCTTCTTTTCGTTTGTTCTTTCTATCACCTGAGATAATCTCTTTCGCAATGACTTCTCGTTCTTGGATCTCCTTGTTGGCGGAGCACTTCCCAGACGCTTCGACTTTCGCTGAGTTGGATTGGGATGACCTATGGTACACTTATGAAATCCCTACTAGCTTCCACCCCATCATCCCTATTGGTGTGAACCTGTACTTCGATCCTCCGCCTGGTTATTGTACTTTCTTTACTGAACAGTTTGTATCTGGCCTCCGTTTACCCCCACATCCTTTTTTGTCTGGAGT
Source organism: Zingiber officinale (assembly GCF_018446385.1). Taxonomy (NCBI): domain Eukaryota; kingdom Viridiplantae; phylum Streptophyta; class Magnoliopsida; order Zingiberales; family Zingiberaceae; genus Zingiber; species Zingiber officinale. Next base: position 23,995,985 of record NC_055988.1, read on the forward strand.
GTGCCACTACTTCAAGATCCCCCTAGGTCAGCTAACTCCCAATTCCATAAAGATTTTATGTGGCTTCGTAATACTCTGCGAAGTTTGTGAGGTTTCCTGGTCAGCTCCCCTTTTTTACTGCTTCTTTGCTCTTGCTCGGCACGCCGACGGTCTTTTTTATTTCCAAGCTCGCAACCACACTGCTTTTCTTCTCTCCTCTCGCTCCTCCCAGTGCTAACTGGAGGAAAAAGTTCTTTTTTCTCCGGTTTCCAGAGGAAACAGACTGGCCCATGCGATGGCGACTTGCTCTGCCTCTACCCCCGGCATTGGAAGAGTTCCACATGGATCTCCACTTTAATATGGTTGCAACCCAGATGGAGGATTGGCGCCTGAATCTGACAAGACTGCTATCTGGCGACCTACTTTCTTATTTCAGGCTGAGCCCTCCTTCTCCTGAAACACCGCACTCCTTAGGTAAGTTTGTGCTTAGCTCCCCCTTTCGTTCATTTTTTACTAGACTGATTCTTCGCGTTGGCGCCCACAGCTGAGGTTTTGCGCCGCGCATCAGAGGTTTTGCCTTTGCCCCTCAGTGATCTGGAAATAATGCTGCGCGGTCGGGTGATCTTGGAGAGGAGGCTACTCCCTCATTTTGGATCCACCTCATCTGGGGCAACGCCTCAGTCTACTTCCAACCCTGCCTCACACAACGCTTCTCCTTCACCTGCTGCCCCGAGCCGAGATCGGGGTCGTGCTCCAGCCGACCGTCTGGCCAGACGCGTCTTTCGAGGAGCCCCCCGGGCCTCCAGACGTGGTCGCGCAGCCCTTTATCGCGCAGGTCGAGGCTCATCCGGTCGGGGCGCCATAGACAGGGGTGCTGCAGCCTCTTCACAGGGTCAACCTCGCTCTGAGGATTCTAACTCCGATAACCAGCCTCTGCTTCACAGGCGTCACCGAAGACCAGGTCTGACTTCGCAAACGCCTGATTCTATTTCTTCTATTACCCAATTGTCCCCCGCTGCCACCGTGGCTAGCTCCAACACCATTCCCCTTGTCATTCTTGCTTTGTCTATCTGGCAGCCTCCCCCAACCCTTACAGGGGAAGACCAGCTGCATTCCGCTCTGCCCCCACTCTTCCTGAGGAAGATAGCCCAGGCGATCGTCACGACCCCGTGCCAACTGAACCCATTCCCGAGCCACCTCCCGCTCCTCCTGGTGCTGACGTCGGCCTTTCTCAACCTTCCTCCTCCACCCGCCATCATTACAGGACCACTATCCCCTCCGAAGCGGCTCTTGCTCGGCGACATGACGCCCCCACAAGCCTTCTGATGATGAAAGGTTCTCTTGGCAGCTTGTGGGCGGAGAGCATGATTCAAATGGGTAGTTTGTCACCATTAGCCCAGATGGATAGGTTCTCAAAGTCTTGGGCTAAAGTAAGTACTTCTCACCTCGCACTTGCCATTAATTTACCTCAGCTGAAGGTTGTTCCTTCCATCTAGACTCATGCAGAATCTTTGGTGCTGAACCAATCCTTCCACACCCTCCATCATGAAAGCAAAGAACTCCGGGAGAGAGTTTCCGCATTAGAGCTGCAACTGAACAACCCTGCCCAAGCCAGTTATGCTTTGCGAGCGGAGATTCAAGCCTTAACCAATCAGACCGACCGGCAGAAACGGTCCCTGATACAGGCGAAAGATGAGCTCCGAGCTATGAGGGAGGAAAGAGCTGCCTCCGAGGTGGGGTATCAGCAACAACTAGCCCACCAAGCTCAAGAAATGTAGTCCAAAGATACTCTTCTGCAGGAGAAGAACAATAAACTGGAGGTTCAGGCGGCACAGTTGGAGACTCAAGGGGCTGAGCTGGAGGCCTTGAGGGCGGAACTATCCCAGTCTCGGGCGGCTTTGACAGGAGTATCCACTGCCCTGGCGGTCTATCTAGAAGGAGAGGATGATCGTTGCCTGCGAAGTCGAAGGTCCTATCTGAGCTCTCCTGAATTTTTATCCCAGGCTGGGGCACGCTTTGCCGCGACCGTACCATACACGGCGGCTGGAGTTATCAGACAACTGCATGCACAGGACTTCTTGAGCTCCATCCCTCCCGCAAACTTCTTGGATCAGGGCCAGATCTTTCAAGGCTTTCCATATGAGATCTTTGCTCCTTTCAAATAATTTGTTCCAATTGCTTAAAACTGATGAGTTTTTTACATGTACATGAGTATCTTCGAATTTTTGCTTGATTATCCTACCGTCTCCGAAACCCTCGGCTGACCTGGCTTACAGCAACAGGGTTGGCATCCCTCACACCCGATAGGGTTGTTGGTAGTTAGCACTCCAAGGTCGGTCTAGCTTCCTTCCTTGAGCGTCTTGCAAATAATAGGCTCCGACACCAACTTCTTGACAACTTTGTAAGGTCCGTCCCATTGAGGCGCCAACTTTGTCACTTCCCCCAAGGGTTTCACCTGCTTCCAGACTAGGTCACCTTCTACGAAGAAACGAGGGATCACCCTTCTATTATAGTTCTGTCTCATCCTCTGTCTATAGGCTTCCAGCCTGGCAACTGTTTGCTCGCGAATTTCGCTGATGAAATCTAGTTCAGCCAGCCGTCGTTCCGTGTTCCCCTCGTCGTACATCATTCTCCTGACGGATGGTATCCCGACCTCCAGAGGCACCACTGCTTCATTGCCATATACCAAGTGAAAAGGTGTCAGACCTGTGCTCTCTCGGGGTGTCGTACGATAAGCCCACAAAATGCTCGGCAATTCGTCCACCCAACTGCCCCCCGTATGATCCAGCTTGACCTTGAGCCCTCACACTATTTCCCGATTGACCACCTCTGTCTGACCGTTGCTCTGAGGATGCGCCACCGAAGTAAAGGCCTGCATTATGCCGAACCCCTTGCACCAATTTTGTATTTTGCGTCCTTGAAATTGTCTGCCATTGTCCAACACCAATTTGTGAGGTAGGCCGAATCTGCAAAAGATATTCTTCCACAAGAACTGGATCACCGCATCTTCAGTGATTTTGGCCAGGGCTTCCGCTTCCACCCACTTGGAGAAGTAATCCACTGCTACCAGCAAGAAACGTCTTTACCCTGTAGCCATCGGGAAAGGTCCTACGATATCCATACCCCATTGGTCAAATGGGCAAGATACTATAGAAGTCCTCAGCAACTCTGTGGGTCGGTGCGTTAGGTTCTGATACCTCTAGCACGACAAACAAGTATTCACCAGCTTCTGTGTGTCCTTCTGCAGGGTAGGCCAGAAATACCCGGCCAATAGCACTTTCCGGGCCAGCGTTCTTCCACCTGCGTGGTTGCCACATCATCCCAAATGTATCTCCCGCAAGGCCTGATCCGCTTCTTCCATATTCAACCACTTGAGCAGAGGTCTGGAGAAAGACCTTTTGTACAGTTGATCTCCAATCATAACATAAGAATGAGTCTGTCTCCTGAGCATGTGTGCCTCTTCTAAGTTGGTAGGTACAATTCCTTGCTAGAGGAAACTTACTATGGGCGCCCTCCAATCAATTACTCCTTCCAGGTTATTTTGTAGGTCTATCTGGGCTATAAGGAAGGTCTGCGCTATAGATCTGTCAAGTACCCAAGTAGTCAGGGAGCTGGCCATTTTAGCTAACTCATCCGCTCTTTCATTTTCAGCCCTGGGAATCTTAGTGACTGTGACCTCTTTAAAATCTTTCCTCATCTTCTCATAGGCTTCCTTGTAAACTTGCATCTTTTCATTGTTCGCTTCAAAATGTCCGGTCACCTGCTGAGTTACTAACTGCGAATCTGAGTATATTACGACTCAGCTCGCCCCCACATGCCGAGCTGCTTGCAAACCTGCTAATAAGGCTTCATACTCTGCCTCATTGTTGGTAGCTCTGAAATTTAGCCGTACAGCCAGCTGCATGATGTCTCCCTGCGGAGATATTAGAAGTGCACCTACACCACTTCCCCGATGGGTAGCTGATCCGTCTACATAAATTTTCCAGACCTCCTCCGAGTATGTTTTATAAACTTCTGTCAAGAAATCTACCAGAGCCTGTGCTTTGATCGCGGTTCGGGGCTGAAACTGTATATCACATTCCCCCAGCTCGGTTGCCCATTTGATAAGCCGACCTGCTACCTCCACCTTGGTGAGAGCTCGACCCATGGTACTATTTGTCAGGACGGTAATGGGATGCGCCAAAAAATACGGTCGGAGGCGCCGAGCCATGAGAACAAGTCCGTAAACCAACTTTTCCAGGGCCGAATACCGAGACTCAGCCCCCTTCAATAGATGGCTGAAAAAATACACTGACCGTTGTACATTGTCCTGCTCTTTAACCAGCACGGCCCCCACGACCTCGGGGGTGGCTGACAAGTAGACCCAAAGGGGCTCTCCCACAACAGGCTTGAACAGCGATGGCAAGGACTCCAGGTATTGCTTTAACTCCTCAAAGGCCTGTGTGTATTATTCCGTCCACTGAAACTTGGCCGCCTTCCTGAGCACTTTGAAGAAGGGCGCCGCTCGATCTGCAGATCTGGAGATGAATCGGGACAGTGCTGTTATCCTGCCAACCAGCTTCTGCGTTTCCTTCAGATTCTGAGGGATCTGCATGTTCCGAAGTACTTGAACCTTCTCAGGGTTGGCTTCTATCCCTCGTTCAGTCACCAGATACCCCCAAAACTTCCCTCCTTTGGCCCCGAACAAGCATTTCAAGGGATTCAGCCTTACCCCATATTGCCTCAGAGTCCCACAGGTTTCTTCTACATCTTTTATTAGACTGGACGCCAGGGGGAACTTGATCAGGATGTCATCAACATAGACCTCTACGTTCCGCCCGATCTGACTCCGAAAGACTTTATCCATCATCCTTTGGTAGGTAGCCCCAGCATTTTTGAGTCCAAATGGCATAACCGTTTAGTAAAAAGTACCGTCGGCCGTTATGAAGCTGACTTTCTCCTGATCCTCCCTAGCCAAGGGTATTTGATGATATCCTTGATAAGCGTCCATCATGCATATCCTTTCACAGCCAGCAGTTGAATCCACCACCTGATCGATCCGCGGGAGAGGATAACAGTCTTTGGGGGTGGCTTTGTTGAGGTCGCGAAAGTCTATGCACACCCTCCACTTGTTATTAGGTTTTTTTACCAATACAACGTTGGAGAGCCAGGACGGGAACTGTACCTCTCGAACATGTCCTACCTTCATGAGCTGATCCACTTCAACCCAGATAATCTTATTCTGGTCGGCAGAGAAGTTTCTCTTCTTCTGCTTGACTGGCTTGGCCTCGGGTATAATATGCAGCTTGTGCTCAGCCACCTCTGGTTTGACCCCGGACAACTCTTCCGGTGACCAAGCAAAAACGTCCCTATTGCGGATCAGGCACCGTATCAGCTCCGACTTAAGCTCCTGTGGCAAGTCACTGGCAATGCGAGTGATGATCTCTGCTCTGTCAGCATGCAGCCGAATTTCTTCCCAAGGGATAGGCTCCTCGGCAATAGGCAGAGGCTCCTCTTGGATAGCGTGCACTCCCCCATCTTGCGTCCTCCGGCTCTTGCGCGCCTCCACCCGGACCATATCAATGTAGCAGCTGCGGGACACCTTCTACTCTCCCTTGACTTCCCCGACCTGCTCGCCGACCGGAAACTTGATCTTTTGGTGAAAAGTGGAGACGGCAGCCCGGAACTCATGCAGAGCTGGCCTTCCCAGGATGACGTTGTAGGAGGAAGGCGAATCCACCACTATAAAGGTACTTCTCCGGGTGCGCACCAGTGGCTCAGTGCCCATGGAGATGGCCAGCTTGAACTGACCCATGGGCTTGACTTCATTGCCTGTGAACCCGTACAAAGAAGTGGTCACGGGTTGGAGCTCAGCAGCGTCAATCTACATCTCCTCGAACGCAGCTCTGAATAAAATGTTGACCGAGCTCCCGGTATCCACAAAGACCCGAGCCACTCGGATGTTAGCGATAACGACCTTGATTATGAGGGCGTCGTTGTGGGGCAATTCCAGACCCTCCAAATCTTGTGGCCCAAAGCTAATGACAGGGCCGGAGGCCTGCTCGTGGCTGCATCCCACGGCTCCCATATACAACCGTCGAACGTGTGACTTACGGGCTCGGCCTGAGTCCCCGTCAGTGGGCCCTCCTGAAATTATGTCGATCTCTCGCACAGCAGCGTTGCCCCGGTTCTCCAGTTCTCCGGCATCTCTTCGGTCTTCCCCGAGGCCAGCTTGGTTAGATGGGCTGGCTAGGTCGGGCCGGGTCTGACGAGCACGTCCTGCTGCGGCCCGTTCCTCCTCCAACCTCTGTATTTGGGGCGCTAACTCCGGGGGGGGCGGGGCAGACCCTGATCGGCAGCTCTCCTGGAATCACGAGCGAATTGGAAGTAGTTACTAAGATCGTGCGTCCTGGACCGATGATATGTGCAATATGGTGCTCCCCTTGGTCCAGGTCTGGGTGCGTGTATAGCAGCAACTCGCAGAGCTAGTCTGACTCCCTGAGCGGGCTGAGGGGCAGGCCTGGGTTGACTGCGCTGGAAGGGCTGAGCTAGTTGCGGTACTCTCCTTTCAGGTCGGTTGCCTGGAGCCACCGTCCTTTCGGCCTTCCTGTTGGTGCAACATCCCTCAGGTCAAGGTTGACCTGGTTGACCAAGCTTGAGTCTTGGTTTGAGTTTCGATGTTTGACAATGCAAGGTTGATTGAAGAAGAGTCAAGTAGGTCAAGGATGACCGGATACTTGACTGGGAAGTCCTAGTGAGTGAAGCTAGGCAGGAGGAAAATCCTGGTGAGTGAAGCCAGGTGAAAGACCTAGTGAGTGAAGCTAGGCAATTGGGAAGTCCTAGTGAGTGAAGCTAGGCAGGAAAATCACGGTGAGTGAAGCGGTGAAAGACCTAGTGAGTGAAGCTAGGCAATTGGAAAAGTCCCGGTGAGTGAAGCCAGGCAAGAGAAATCCAGATGGGTCAAGGTTGACCAGACATCTGCGTGAGAGTCCAAGTAGGTCAAGGATTGACCGGATACTTGACACGAAAAGGAAAGTCCAAGTAGGTCGAGGTGACCGGATACTTGGCAAGAAGAGAAAGTCCAAGTGGGTCAAAGGGATTGACCGGACACTTGGTGAGAGAGTCCTAGCTGGTCAAGGGTGGCCGGATGCTAGGTCTTATGTACCAACAAGTCATGGTTGACTAGATGTTGGTTTAGGGGCTTTGGACTTGGTTTTGGGCAAAACCAAGGTTTGGATTGATCCATGGATTTGGATTGATCCGTGGATTGATCCAGCAGGTTTGAATTGATCCGTGGATTGATCCAGCAGGTTTGGATTGATCCGGGGATCGATCGAGGCCCCGCGAACAGAACCCCTCCGGATCGATCCGTGGATCGATTCAGAGGTCAATCGATCGGTGGATCGATTGGGACGCCATCAGAGCTCGGATCGATCCATGGATCGATCCTGTTCGATCGAGGCGCCGGATCGATCCGTGGATCGATCCAAAGCCTCCCCGATCGATTGGGAGCAATCCAATCGATTGGGATTCGACCGTTGGCGTCGTTTATAGCTGTTGGCGTGCGATTCCTTCGGTACAACTTCACCGATTCATTCCAGATTTTCACCAGCTCCTCCACAACTCTTCTCAAGCTCGAGATCGCCAGTTCTTGAAGGTTCTTGGAGGCTCTTCCAAGTCAAGAGGCGGATCAAAGCAAGAAGAAGAAACTAGGGTTAGGGTTTGTGCACTCATTGTAAGCTTGTAAGCTTGTATTTCTTTACTTCCCTTTCTTCTTCTTGTATTGAGTCTTGTAGGGCTTCTCCGCCCTTGGTAGTTACCATAAAGGAGAGTTTTATTAGTGGAGGGTGTGTGCGTTGGTGTGGATCCTTGGACTAGTCACCTCTTGTGAGGTGGATACCAAGTAAACCAATCGCGTTAGCGTGTTTGTATTTGTTTCTTTGTATTTCCGCTGCGCATCCTTGAAGAGACAAGCAACGCCAAGCAAAGAGCACGCGACGAGCTATTCACCCCCCCCTCTAGCTACTTTTGGTCCTAACACTTCCGCCTAGCGGCCTGCGCTTCTTCCACCTTGATGTAGCAAGAAGCTTTCTCCACCATATCGTCAAAGCTTCGGGCGGGGTTTTTGATGAGGTCCCTGAAGAATTCCCCTTCTCGCAATCCGTGGGAGAAGGCGCTCATCAATATTTCTGAGGTGGCGGAGGGGACGTCATTGGCCACCTGACTGAACCGGTTGATGTAGCTTCGCAAGGGCTCGGTCGGATCCTGCTTGAGAGCAAAAAGACAGTGGTCGGTTTTTTGATACTTACGACTACTGGCGAAACGGCGCAGGAAGGCCGTTTTGAAATCCATGAAGCGATTGATGGACTCTGGGGGCAATCCATCGAACCACTTCTGCGCCGACCCAGACATGGTGTGTAGAAACACTCGGCATTTGACAGCATCGCAGTATTGATACAAGATAGTCGCGTTCTTGAACTTCCTCAGGTGCTCTTCCGGGTCCTTGCTCCCATCATATTCTCCAATGTTCGGGGCTCTATACCCCTTGGGCAGGCTTTCCCTCAGGATCTGAGCCGAGAAGGGTACCTTGTCATCCGGGTCTTCAGGCAGATCTCTGGTAGGGATTATAGCTTTTCCCTTTCCTGAATCCCGAGGTGGATGTAGAGAGCTTTCCGCCACCGACGCCGGCGGCTCCTCTTTCTTCGGACTATGCTCACGAGGTCCGGCTCGATGATAGTTGCGGCGAGGCTCTCGGAAAGAGGTACGGGGGGGGGGGGGGGTTCTTCCTGCTGCTTCCTCTTCGAGCCCCTGTCGGAGGCAGGAGCTGGTTCTTTGGACGCTTCAGGTGCTAGGCGAGGCCGCGAAACTGTTCCTTGCTTTTCAGAGGCGGCTTGCTTTCTGACCTCCTTGAAGAGCTCGTACTCCCCCGCGGTCATAGTGACATTAATCCTCCTGCTGGAACTTCGACCGGAGTCCTCCATCTTCACACTTCGGATCAGGCTGTTGTGTTTCCCACAGACGGCGCCAAATTTGATCCTGTCCAAAGGCTGAGTCGGACGGAGGCTGGTCGCGGTGGCCTGGTTGTTGATGGAAAGTCGTGGGCGATTCGGCTCCCACGGGCGGCTGACGCTGCTGCAGGACCCTGCACACACTCAGACGATCTCCCTCCCTCATGTTAGAGACCAGAACCCAAGGAAAAAGTTCCCGGATCAGGCCCTCCGACGCTCAAGTCAGGTTATTTTTCCCCAGAAAAAGCAGAGAGACTAAAAATGAAACGTTGTGGAAAAAGTGACGAGAGAGCACGTACCCGCGTACGAGGAATCTCCTCCTTTTTATGCACCCGCCTTGCTTCCAGAACCTGCCATCCTGTCAGAAAACGTTAGACGCTGGGCTTTGTCGTATATCCCCGACACCTGTCGTGCTGCTATTGGTCGTGAAGGCATCTTCTTGTTTAGGAACCTTCGCCTTTACACAGGAGTTTTGTCTCGTAGTGAAGGACATCTGTCAGGCTGCCATTGGTTATGAGAGCATCCTCTCGCTTAGGAACCTCCGCCTCCGCACATCTCCCTGGTATGCAATGATTACTCTTGACGGACAGTTGTGATCCTCCGACTCCTGCACAGCTTAGCTCGTCCTATTTATTGCGGTCTGCATCTACCTCACACCCCTCGACCAGATCTCGCCTCTATGCGTTACTTGTTAGTCGGGCTAACTCCGACCAGCTCTGCTGCTTCCGACCTGTGACTGGTGACTCGCACTTCCGGATCTTCGAGTCGCAGACCTGCAGACCGAGCCGTTTCTACACAGCCCTGCCGCTTCCGACCTTTGATTTGTGGCTTGCACTTCCGGGCCTTCGAGTCGCAGACCTGCAGACCGAGCCGTCTCTGCACAGCCCTGCCGCTTCCGACCTTTGATTTGTTTCCTGTCCCTCGGCCATAGGCCTGCAGCTTGAGCTGCCTCTGCCCAACTTTGCCGATCCCGACCTGTACCCCAGGTTCCGCTTGCCGACTTCCTTTGTTTTCCCACGGCCTCGCCTGCTTGAACAACCAGTTTGCCTAACCTCTGCCTATTCCATAGGCTAGCCTTTTGATTGCCTAGTTAGCTTGACTATTTACCGCCACGTCCTCTTGACTTTTGACCGCTATATGACCATGACCTTTCTCACCCTTTCCTCTTGGGCCCCTCCACTACTAACCGTATCAAATATATTTAAAAATAAATATTATTAATTATTTTAAATAATAATTATTTAAATGGTGTAAATGCAATTGAAACTATAATAAAATAAAGATTAATAGACAGCGAACCTCACAAATAATGAAAGTTAATGTTAAAACGAATGTGAGAGAATGAATATGTTAATATAATATGTATGTGGCATATGGATCTTATACTTTTTGATAAAAATTCTAAATACCCATCAATGTGAATGCCCTAATAGTAACACACATTAAGATTCATCGATTAACTTGTAAGTGTGCATAATTGTATTTATTCGATATGCAAATTTAGGAGTTATATCTCCCGGATTAATAGAGTGAAGCTCAAGCAGCAAGAGAGTATGAATTTACAATTTGTATAAGTTTGATCTTGTTGTTGCTTCGTCGTTTCCTAGGTGTTGTTGATTCAGAACGAGTGCACACACGATCCTAAACACAATTTCTCTCGGGAACTCATATATCCGATCGAATCAAACTAGCTGAACAGCTCCTGACCAGATCAGTTCTAGCCAATGGATCATCAATTGTCAACACTAACTTCTAATAACCAAACAATGAATTCCCAAAAATCTAAAAAAGGAAAACCGAAACAAAACCACTGGTACTGTTCAAAACCTAGAGCTCTGCTATAAGTTAAACCTCAGTACGAAGTGATTTTAGAGCGAGGCCCCACACAATCTAATAATTTTAGGTTACATTTGGTAGCTAGGATGATTATATTACAAAATTAATTATTTTATTTAGTACAATTTTAAAATTGTAATGTAATGAAATCTGGATTACAAAAGATTTTGTAATCTGTATTACAAAACAAATACCATTTAATCCGATTATATTACAAAGCCACCGTTTAACTAAAATTTAAAAGTCAAATATATCCTTAGTTCATTTTCGACATCAATCGATTATCGACGGTCGCTTCCGCCGCCGTCGCTGCCAGTTGTCGGCCACCGCCGATTGTTGTCACCGACCACCGCCTTCGGTAGAGGTATGGTGGTGACTTTCGGTAGAGGTCGCAGGATATTTTTATTATTTTATAATAATACGAATTACATTCTTATAAAAAATATTGGACATCAAATAAAAAAATATAATCACATTTGTAATCAAAGATTACATATCAAATGTAGTAATATAATTAATATTATATTACATTATAAAATTTATTATATTACAAACTTGATTATTATAAAATTTATTACATTACAAATTTAATTACATTACCTCCCAATCAAACGTAGTCTTAGAGTAGGGGAATGTTCACTACACATACTTTTCAAATCATTGACAACGATGTATTTTTTTAATGTAAATTGTTTTTCCCACCCATCTCACAACACCACCCTCTCTCTCCCCTTTTAAATGACCTTTTACCCTTTTCTTTAAAATAACAAGTTATTTTATTTAACTCCTTAACTTCTATTTTTTTTATAATTTTTTTCTTTAGTTTTATTTTTTTTATCTTTTATAATTTTTATTTTAATGTATAATTTTTAGACTTTTAAAATTTTTACAAATAATAATTCCTAAAATTTACTATTAAAAAATTAAAGATAATAAGAGATCGAATCCTCTGTCCCTAATATCACTTATAATTGTATCCCACTCGTCGCCCTAGCCCACCCCAGCGGCCTCCAACCGTCGCCCCCATCAAAATTATATCTTAGGGGGAAAGTGAATGCAGGAGTCGCCATCGGCGGCGATTGGTACCAAAATCTGACCGGATCTAAGCACATTTTCCTCCCCTCGCCGTCGATCTGAGTCTCTGTTCAGATTCCGCCGGATTTCGACTCCCGCGTCGATGGCGACTTCCCTGGGTTCACCTACCCCCTAGGATATAATTATGATTGGGACGGTGGCCAGAGACCGCCGATGGTGGACTAGAGACGACGAGTGAGACATGGAAATAGAAAAAATTAGGGACAGTGGATCCAACTTTAATTATTTTTCTCACTACTTGACAGTACCTCTCCTTTCAACTGACCTTTATACCTCTCTTTTTTTATTTATTTTTTTAAACAATTTTATTTATGACTTTTTCATCAAATTTTTATATATATAAATTTTTATTTTTATTTTAAATTTAATCAATTTTGTTTTTATTTTGATTTAATTTTAACTTTTATATTATTTTTATTAATTTCATATATATATATATATATAATCTACTATTAAAAAAAATATAAATATATAATAAAAAAATATTTAAAAAAACTGATAAAAAATTAATCTTTTGTTTTTTGTTTTTTAATGCTAACCGATAAAAAAATAAAACTGATAAAAAGACGTAAGAGTAATTTTTAAGGTGGGACCGGAGAGAGAAAAGTGGGAGGTGAGAAAAATAGGTCTCTTTTTTTATCCAAACTAACATAACGGTCCAAACTTTAAAGACTCTAGAAACTTGTTAACGAGACTGATATATCTAGATATTACATCGCAAAATAAAACCTGAAGAATGAATAGATGGTTGGCCATCTGCTAAACTAACTCACCATGACAATTTTCATCTGTCTCATTATTTGAGAAAAAGGGAAGATTGAAGGGCATATGGGATCCTGCTAAAATCTTTCGATGGAGCTTTGGCCTACTCGTTCAGTTCTTGGGTGACACCAACTTCAGCAGGACGAATTACTCGATCATGCAGCGTATAGCCCGACTGATCCACAATTGAAATGTATAAATTCAATGAAACTAGAGAGTCGAGTTAAACTATGGAAAACTGTTTGTGGAGCTTTCTATTTTCAAAAGAAATCTATAGCAGAGGATGAGATTGGTTACCTTCAAGACAGCAGCGACAATGCCAGGTGGTCTTGTCGAATCTGGGACTTGGAAAATTGATGAATGCCTGTGTGGGTCAAATTGCTCATTTATCGGATCAAATTTCGCGACTCCGAACTTACTAAATACCTGGATGAGAAAGTGTCATGAGCACAATGGACAAACAAATGGAAGATCAGTAGCAGTCTTGAAAAGGCAGGCAATCGAACTTGCCTCAGAAAGCTGTTTATCTGTCAGTTCGACACCCTCGAGTAAAGTTTGAAGAAGTGGCACAACTTCAGTGGAGCATTTGGATGTGTCTAGTTTGGTGAACCTCTCCTTGACGACAGACGAAGCCCTTGTCAGATTGTCGGCCACGTCCAAGAGGCTCATTACAAAGCTCTTCATTTGAATAGTGAAACCAGAGTCAGAAGTCTATTAGAACTAAAAATACATAAATCAACAAAGGGTGACTGCATGTGAATAATAAAATGAATCAGGACATACCTGAATCGAAAACTTCCTGGAGTTCTCAGCTTCGCGCTTTTTTCTTTCTATGATATTCTCGATTTCAGCATGGCAGCGTAAAACTTTATCCTGCACCTCTTCGAGTTCTTTGACCTTCAACTGATTTAATTTTTCCTTTTCAACTATTAACTTAACTAATTCATCCCTGGAAAGTTCAGGATCTCCATTGAAAAAAAAAAAATGTATCTTGTTCAGTATTCTTCCTCCTCATTGCAACAGCATAAGATGTGGAATCTTTAAACAGTTTGGATATTTTAAAAAGAAAACTCACCAGGAGATATTTCGATATCACTACTGTTTCCAAATTCTAATGTATCATATAGGTTTGTTTCATCAATCGGCTGAGGAGATGCAGCTGATGAGAAACCAAATCTTTGTAATGTAGTTGTGGCAATTGATCTACTCAACCATAAGTTTGAGTGCAAAGGAGCAGACTGCAACTGGGAAAAACACACGAAAAATATATATTTAGAATTTTACTACCAAATTAAGCAATAAACATGAGGCACCAACATGTTCTACACAATAACCATTATCATGATAAGTATGAAAGAAAAGGAACTTACTCTTATCATGATATGCAAGAAGCATCAACATGCTCGATCCAATAATCAATATCATGATTGTAAGAAAGAACTTTGACTTTGGCACTAGAATAATGCCCCCAAAAAAAAACTAGTAGTTTCATTGTGCTTCTCTTTATATAATATATAAAGATTACCATGAACTTAACATTTGTATATTTCATTGCAAAATTCATCAAACAATACGTATTCATATGAAATAGTTATTATAGATTCATAAGCAATTGTTAATCATTCATTCAAAGAATCAGAGTCCCATATCTATTTCTTATTGGTGCAGTTGAACACCAGAAGTCCATTTAACTAATCATGATCGAACAAACTATTCAAAGCAATTTTCGGATCACCAAGTGAGCAGAAGCAGTAAATGATGAGCCACAAAGCATTAGAAGAGAAAATTAAATAAACAGAACAGTAGATCAATAAATTAATCTCAGATGATATTCACAATCTGTCACCCGGCCAAAAATCACAATATGCGTACATCAAGCATTCACCAACACAAAAGCAACGATTTGAAAAGTAAATCCGGAACCAAGCAGCAATCCCTCACCTTGTTCAAGGGAAGAATGGCGGAACCTGCAGCGGGTTCCCTTGAAAGCCGTCGAAGCACGACTCCATCGAGGAGGCGGTAACGGAAGGAGCCCCTCACAGACCGAGAGAAAACCCTTGAAGCCATGGATCATCCGACGAACTGAGATTGATAAAGAGTGCGATCGATCCATTATATAGTAGAAATCAGGAATGCGGGTCGGCTTGGGGAAGAAGAAACTCATAAATCTTTATGCACTTAAGCCCAATAACTATCCGCAATCACATTTTGACTCATAAATTTGATTCTAAAAATTATGTTCATAAAAAAACAAAACTTCCCATGTTTCTTTTGGATCACGCTTCGACCTAGCACGAGTCAAGCTCTTGCTATCTAGGTCGACAAAGTGTCTAGGTTGGGCATGACCCATGATGCAAGATCAAACTTATGTCAATTTAAGTGGTTAGAAATATTTCTAACAGCAAAAACAGAGTTATGATTAAAATATAATATTGTAGATAAATTTTATTTTAGAATCATAAAATTAATTTATTTTTTAAAAAAAAATAAATGTTTTTTTAATTCTAAAGTTTTTAAAAAATTTTTATATATTTTTAATCAATATTTAATATATTTTAAAATATTTTGCATCAAGTATTAATCGGGTACATGCAGGGGCGGACAAACTGAGAAGTTGACGGAGGCTTCCCTCAACTTGGCTGTCGTCCACTAGTAAGAATTGTGGGGCTGTTTTTGTAGCCCTCCACAGACGACAGGTGCTAGCACCGGTCATGCCTAGCCCACGGCATTAACGGCACGAGCCACACAACATAGCTCATTCTCTGGCAAAGGTTGCCAGTGCCGAAGAAGAAGGTTGCTTCTTCTTTTTTGTGTGTCTTTTATTTTTGTAATTGTTTTCACACAGACCAGATAGCACATTTGA
The DNA here is from genome assembly GCF_018446385.1 of Zingiber officinale. NCBI lineage: Eukaryota > Viridiplantae > Streptophyta > Magnoliopsida > Zingiberales > Zingiberaceae > Zingiber > Zingiber officinale. The sequence goes on from NC_055988.1 coordinate 24,011,507, forward strand.
CCAAATGGTCCAAGTCAAATAAGAAAAAAAAATTCTTTACTTAGTTGTGAATCCTTCTAGCCAAATGATCTAAATGGTCAAATCCTCTCATTTCTTCTTGAATCCTATTCTTCTTCTTCATTTTTTTTTAGTTGTGGGTCCCTCTAGCCAAATGATCCAAATGGTCAAATCCTCTCAGTTCTTTCCAAATCTCATTCTTCTTCCTCATTTTTTTTTTCTTTCTAAAGGATGAAACCTTAACCACCGTCTACTTCAAACCTCTAACCCTCATCTCCAGCCTCTGGTCAACGACAATAGTGGCGGTCAGGCAACGACAACGACGACAGATAGGCAACAGTGATGGCAGCAACAACACTCCAACATCTAAGGCTGAAACCTTAACCACTGCCCACTCCAAACCTCCAACCTCCATCTCTAGCAAGGTGATGACAGTGATCGCGGACAGGCAACATTAGCCGGTAGCACTCCAACACCTCCATAGGCTCTATTATCCAATTTTAAATTTTCCATTCTTCAGATAAGGCTAGATTTGTGTTTAAAATTTTATGTTATTTGATTTTTTATAAATTTATATAATTACATTTGTAGTTTATTAATTGTGAATTTGATCAAATTACACAATATACATGAATTTATTTTTAGTTATTTATTTGCATAGGATATGAAGAGATTTTTTTTAAACATAAATTCGGTTCATCTAATGAGTCTAATGTTATTGAACAAGTGAAAAATTAATCTGGTGTAGAATTAAATTTGGATGATATTATTCGTGATCCGGGATTATGAAAATCAATTGAAGAATATGATATTGCTATTTGAGATCAAGGTCGAAGAGAGTACACGCTCCAAGGGCCTTGTCAACCAAATGACCATGTGTATCTAAAATAACTTTTAGTAACCAAATGACCATGTGTATCTGAAAATAACTTTTAGTAATCAAGAAAGGAGTTTTCAAGAAACTTGGTATAAAAAAATATACATGGCTAAAATATAACATATCAAAAGAGAGTCCAGATCTTCTGGTCTGCAATCTCTGGTCCCTTTCACAATTTACATGTCAAATCACGATCGAAATCCTGTCAAAATTTGTTACGATCTCTCCTGAGTTCACCTTCCCACGTAGGTTATAGTTTTGGGTTGAGCCAAGCGATCCGAGGCCGTCGACAGTGAGATGACCACCCTTGCTCGGTACCATATAGTCTGCCCACTGCCGGCAGCCTCCGACCGCCTGGCTCGACTCAAAACTATAACCTATGTGGGAAGCTAAGTCCAGGGGAGAACACAAACAATTTTAACTAGATTCCAGCTGCGATCTGACATGCAAATTTGCTATCAGTTGCGATCTGACATACAAATTACGAAAGGGACTAGGGATTGCGAACTAGAGGATCTGGACTCATCAAAAGATGCAGCATTTTATTTTTGGTGTTATTTTTTCAAATCGTTAAATAAATAAAATGTAGATAATGTTTTTATAAAAGATGGATACAATAATTGGAAAAGAGAAAGATTTAATCGTCATATTGGGGCTATGAATAATTGTCACAATGAAGCTATAATACAATTTGAGTCTTTTTAAGATCAAAGCCATATTATAGAAAATATTTTATGAGTACATGGTCATACTGTAGAAATTGATTATCACACCCGTTTAACAGCAATATTAGATGTGACACACATTCTATTGAAGCAAGGGTTGCCTTTTTGAGGATACGATGAGTCAACTAGTTCTTCAAATAAAGATAATTTTCTTGAGTTGCTTAAATGGTATAGTCAACAAAATAAAGAGATTTCCAAAGTTATAAAATAAAATGCTCTTGCAAACAATTAATTGACTTCCCCAAAAATTCAAAAGGATTTAACACGTGCTTGTGCCTTAGAGATTACACTTGCTATAATCAATGATATTGGAGATAAATTATTTTCTTTGATGGTTGATGAGGCTCGGGATAGTTCAGTGAAGGAGCATATGAGAGTTATTTTGAGGAATGTGAATAAAGAAGGACGTGTAATTGAACAATTGCTTGCAATTGTGCATGTGCTTGATACTAGTTCTCATTCTTTAAAAAGAGCTATTGATGCTTTATTTGTACAATATGCTTTATCATTATCTAGATTGAGAGGCCAAGGATATGATGGAGCTTTAAATATGCGTAGTGAGTTTAATAGGTTGAAATTTCTAATATTACAAGAAAATCCATTTGTAATGTATGTTCAATGTTTCTCTAACTAGCTCCAATTAGTTCTTGTTGATGTTGCCAATGACAACTTTATTGCGAGTGAATTTTTTGGGTATGTTACCATGATTGTGAACATATCTGAAGCATCTTGTAAGAGGAGAGATCAACTTAGACAGATTCAACATGATAAGATAATTGCTTAATTGGAAAGTGGAAAAATCACTAGTAGAAAAGGAAAAAAAATAAAAAAACTAGTTTAGCAAGACCTGGGGATATTTGTTAGGGGTCACACTACCTAACATAATTTCGTTTACGCTCTATGTGGTCTTCAGTGATAAAAGTGTTAAGAAATGTATATGATGACGCTTCTTATTCTGCGAATAAAAGTGCTACCACCGGTTTAATTGAGAAGATGGAGAACTATCAATTTATTTTTGTGTTGCATTTAATGAAGTATATATTGGGAATTATAAATGAGTTATCACTTTCCCTACAACAAGGGGATCAAAATATTGTTCAAGTCATGTCTTTGATTAGAAGTGTGAAATGTCGACTACAAGACTTCAGGAAAGATGGATGATAGATAATTTTAGAACAAATTAACATATTTTGTGAATTTAATATGATCCCAATACTTGATATGCCGTGGTCATGGCAGGCGTAGAGGGCAACTGATCACCAATTTTCATCATTATCGTGTGGAGATATTTTTGTCAGGTATTATTTCTAAAAATCTATTTTTTTTGTTAAAGAGATTTCATTGATTATTATTAATCTTATCATGATTGCAAATTTGAATGCTAGGTTGTTGATTTAATTATACAAGAGATGAATAATAGTGATCCGGTGGTAAGGTGGGGCCCGCTTGACAGGAGGTCAAAGTGGTCAACATCCTGTAGGATCGAAAAGAATTTAGATATCTCCACAATAGCATGATATTGTCCACTTTGGGCCTAGACCCTCATGGCTTTGCTCTTGGGCTCTCCCCAAAAGGCCTCATGCCAATGGAGATATCTTTCTCTTATAAACCCATGATCTTTTCCATGTGTTTTCAATATGGGACTATGTTTGCAACCTTGCAACCCCAACAATCCCCCCCTCAAACAAAGGACCATGAGCTTCCCACGTCCGATCCTTGACCCACCAGGTCTTCCTGCCCCTCGGTCTACCCGACCTACTAGGACTTCCTGCCCCTCGGTCTACCCGACCTACTAGGACTTCCTTGCCTAGCCGCAACTAGGACTTCCTGCCTGGTGTCTGGTCCTCTTGATCCGAACATAGGAGCCCCCACTTTCTTTGTTCGAGGTCAATATTGTACTCACATGGTTCAATCAGACCATGGCTCTTGTGCACAGTCGGCGGTTAAGCCTTCTGGCAGTCCGGGCTCTGATACCAATTGTAGGATCGAAAAGAATTTAGATATCTCCACAATAGCATGATATTGTCCACTTTGGGCCTAGACCCTCATGGCTTTGCTCTTGGGCTCTCCCCAAAAGGCCTCATGCCAATGGAGATATCTTTCTCTTATAAACCCATGATCTTTTCCATGTGTTTTCAATATGGGACTATGTTTGCAACCTTGCAACCCCAACACATCCGGGGTATGCGTCCGATCGGTCGAGCTACCTTCCCGATCAACAGGAAGAGTAGCCGACCCGACACTTCGACAGCTCGGCCTGACGTCGAGCTTCCGACACTCATAAGGCAAAGCGGGAAGAGATGAGTGTCCGATCGGTCGAGCTACCTTCCTGGTCAGCAGGAAAAGTAGACGGCCCGACACTTCGATAGCTCGGCCTGACGCCGAACTTCCGACGCTTATAAGGCAAAGCGGGAAGAGACGAAGGTCGAGCGGGCATCCCATTCGGCTAAGAAAGGGACACGGCTTCAACCCAGCAGTTAGGGCTCCCTCGCTCGACTGGGTGGAGCCGGACAGCAGCTCATGGGCCGAGCGGATGCTCGGCCCTGCCGTCTCATCACCTGAACGGCGGACTGGCCGAGCGGCTCTTCCACTCGGCCTAATAACAGATAAAGGGAGCAGTTGGAAATATCTTCCTAGGGACCAATGTCATCGACAGTCGGCATGATCAGTGGCATGGCTAGGCAAAGGATCGTATAGTGGAAGCTTCCACTGTCATGCCAGGGATATACTCGATCTATTCAGGTATGGCGTCAGGCACGCTTTTCTGACACAACCTTTCCAGGTATGCTTTGGGAAGCATGCACGTCTCGAGTAGCGTGCACGCGCCTCCTGGGAGCACTATATAAGAAGCCCCAAAGCTTCATCGGAGGTGTGATTTGATCACGGTAGCTACAGTTACGCTGCTCCTTTCTACTTCATTCTTCATTCGCCTGCTAGTGATTGACTTGAGCGTCGAAGGGTCATCGCCGGGGAACCCCTCCCCGGCTCGACACTAACGACTTGTGGTTGCAAGCTTAGCTTGTCGGAGGATCACGTCATCTTCGGTCGACAGCCAGTCGATGTGAGCACCGTCTACCCAGCGTTCATCTACTCGCTCTCGGATAGGATCAAATTTGGCATCGTTTGTGGGAGCGCACCTAAATCCAAGCGGAGAAGATGGAGGAAGCTGGACGTCTCCACACCATGATGCTCACTCTGGAAGAGCTTGACGCGCTCATTCAAATACGAGCGATGAAATTAGTCGAACAGCAGCAACAAAAGGCGTTGGTCGATCAGTTGGCACAGCAAGAAACATCGGCCTCGGGAGGCCGAGCGGCGCACAAAGAGGTGTCGGAGCAACTCTCCATATGGGGACAGAACAAGATGTCGACCGACACTCCTGGAGAAGTTCCGCCAACACCCATTCCATTTCATCGGGCATTATTTCAGACGCCCTCAGAGATTGCTCAGGCCAACCAGGATAGGGGTTCCTCAGATAAGGCCCCCGCTCAGGTCGAAAGAAAAGGCAAAGCGCCACGAGCTGATTCGTCGCCCAAGCGGATCAACAGACAGTTCTCCGAAGCCATTTTGCAAGATCGCTGTCGAGACACTACGCTCCGTTGGCAATCAGGGAGTATAACGGGTCGACTGATCCAGACGACCACCTCGGTAAGTTTGATAATGCCGCCACTCTTCATCAGTATACAGATGGAGTCAAGTATCGAGTGTTCCTCACTACTCTCTCTGGCTCGGCTCAACGGTTGTTCCGGAGGTTGTCGGACGGGTCTGTCCGAAGCGTCAAAGACTTCTGAATGACCTTCCTTCACCACTTCGCGAGCAGCAGGCGCTATTAAAAAACAAGCGTCAGCCTGTTTTCCATGAAGCAGGGCCAGAGGGAAACTCTACGAGCCTACATCTAGCGCTTCAACCAAGTGGCGATGGATATCCCCTCGGTCTTGTCCGAGATCATGATGAACGCGTTCATGAAAGGGCTCGTGGACGGGGACTTCTTCGAGAAGGACGGCACGCGGTGCGTCCGAGGGACGAGGTGCTGCGGAAGAGTACCCCGGTGGACGAGAAGGAAGCGTGCGGTGGTTCCGAGGGGCGAAAGCCGGAGCGGAATATTGTTCGGGGAGCAAGAGACACAGCTAGCGAGAAGGTCGGCACGGGGTGCGACCGAGGGACGAAGACTGCGGATGAGTACACTGGTGGACGAGAAGGAAACGCACAACAATTCCGAGGGACGAGAAGCCGGAGCAGAAGGCTGCTCGAGAAGACCAGAAGTTGGGTTCGGGTGAGCCCGTTTCCGGATGGCAGAGATCACCCAAGCGAGCGGATCCGGAGTAGAAGACCCGGACCGAGCCGAACCGAAACAGAGCAGTGGTCCCGAATGAAAAAGTCAACATGGGTTGACTTTACTGGTCCGGGGCGCCCGGAACCCCTCCGGGCGCCCGGACCTGGAATTTGACTAGATCAAGTCAAAACTCGATCTGAACGTTGGGGATAAAGTTTTATCTCCCCAGGGTGCCCAGAACCCCTTCGGGGCGCCCCGACCAAGGCTATAAATATAGCCTTGGTCCAGAAGCTTCTAAACGAACTCCAATAATTAATTTCCAACGCTTATATGCTTTAGAGTTGTATTTAAGCTTCTGTTTTCTGCGCTTCAACGTTGTAAGAGGCTTTTCCGTCTGAAGGAGATTAATAGTGCGCTTCATCCTTCCTTGGATTAACAACCACATCGGTTGTAACCAAGTAAACACTCGTGCCTCTTATTTTATGCTTTTAATTTACTGCTTAATCTATTTATGCAAGTGTTAGCTTAAAGAGTTCGAATAAGGTTGTTTTTGTTTTTATTCTACAGGACTATCCAACAACCCCCTTCTAGCCGGCCGTAACGGTCCTACAAGTGGTATCAGAGCTGAGGCGCTTCAGGAGACTAACCGCCGATCGAAGCAACGATATGACCGGAGCTAACATCTATCCACCAACATACGAGGGGGAGTTCGCATTCTAGAAGCGACGAATGGAGGTTTACTTTAAAACTGATTTCAATATGTTATTAATAATGAAGTATGGTTTTATAATGCCCAAAAGCGAAGAAGGAGAAGAACTTAAGGAGCATCAATGGACTGACGAGCAACGCGACAAATTCATGGCAAACAGTAAGGCTGAATCCAGTCTTTTGAGCGTGTTACCTACTAAGGATCTCGACAGAGTCGGAACATACAAAAGCGCAAAAGGACTTTGGGAAAGGTTCTTGAAGCTTTACGAAGAACCACCTGCAGTCGAATCCAACTCCTCAATAGACATCGAGTCACAGACAGAAGAGTCAGAGATCAAGGAAACTGCCGAAACATCTCTCACCACCGAGCATCTACCAGAAGACGCAATCAGCTCTTCCTCAATAAACATCGAGAGAATCAATAAAGGGGGAGTAACGTCGGAAGAAAACAACTCGACAGGGGGAGAACCAACGGCCGAAAAGGTAAGTCAGGTATGGACTCCAACTTTTGAATAATTAGTTAAATCAATCAAAATGTCGCCGAAAGAATTTTGCGAATTAAAAATTGAATTGTCGAAAGAATTTTTCGAATTAGAAAATCTTCTGACGAATAAATTTTGTAAAATACGAAATATTTTTTCGAACGAATTTTGTAAATTAGAGATATTATCGAAAGAATTTTTCAGATTAGAAAATCTATTATCAACAGATTTGTTTAAATTAAAATTTATGTTGTCAAAATATTTTTGCAAATTACAAAATATTTTGTCGAACAAATTTTACAAATTGGAAATGTTGTCGAAAAACTTTATCAAGTTAGAATTTAGATTATCAAAATATTATTGTGAAATAGAGATTAACATGATACAAAACTTTGCATGTTTAATCATGGTTGCTTTAAATCTGAAAAAGTATGATTTAAGAAGCTATGATAAATTAAAATAGAAATTTAAAACTTTCTGATAAAAGCTTTAGAATTAAAAATAAAAAATAAATGCATAGAAAATTTCTTTTTCTCAATTTTTTTAAAAAAATTTCTTGCATAAAGTTTTAGGATTAGAAAATTCCTTTTAAAAGATTAACTTAGAAAAATTCTCTTTTGTACTTAGAAAAATTTTCAGAAGATATTTGTTTTTGTCTAAGTTAAAAGATGTTCTGAAATTAAAAATTTCTGCTTAAATTTTTTTTGTGCAAAATTGTCTAAGTTAGAATCTTTTTATTTCACTTATAATTTTTTTAAGACTGTTTATGTAAAAATTATTGCAATATTTTTTAAGGATCTCAAAATTTTCTAAGTTTTTACCCTTAGATTTTCTTTTTAGAACCCCATTTTTTTATGTGATCAAAGGGGGAGAAGGAAAAGTATAAGTCTAGGGGGAGGTAGACTAAAAATAATTTCTTTCTATCCTTCTGCACTAAATTGCAAATTTAGTTAAGTTTATTTTAAGTCTATTTTTTTCCTAATTTAACTTGGGTTGCTCACACCAAAAAGGGGGGAGATTGTTGGAACCCCAAGGTTGTTTTGGTGTAATCAACAAGTTAAGTTAGGTCCTGTGTTGTTTTAACCTTGTGTCTAAGTGTGCAGGAGCTTAGGAGCACAGGTACTCGAGCGGAAGACGCAGCTAGCGAGAAGGACGGCACGCGGTGCATCCGAGGGACGAGGTGCTGCGGAAGAGTACCCCGGTGGACAAGAAGGAAGCGTGTGGTGGTTCCGAGGGACGAAAGCCGGAGCGGAAGATTGTTCGGGGAGCAAGAGACGCAGCTAGCGAGAAGGTCAGCACGGGGTGCGATCGAGAGACGAAAACTGCGGATGAGTACGCTGGTGGACGAGAAGGAAACATGCAGCAATTCCGAGAGACGAGAAGCCGGAGCAGAAGGCTGCTCGAGAAGACCAGAAGTTGGGTTCGGGTGAGCCCTTTTTCGGATGGCAGAGATCACCCAAGCGAGCTGATCCGGAGTAGAAGACCCGGACCGAGCCGAACCGGAACAAAGCAGTGGTCCCGGATGAAAAAGTCAACACGGGTTGACTTTACTGGTCCGGGGCGCTCGGACCAGCCCGGGGCGCCCAGACATAGAATTTGACCAGATCGAGTCAAAACTCGATTTGAACGTTAGGGATAAAGTTTTATCCCCCCAAGACGCTCGGAAGCCCTTCGGGGCGCCCCGACCAAGGCTATAAATATAGCCTTGGTCCAGAAGCTTCTAAACGAACTGTAGTAATTCATTTCCAACGCTTATATGCTTTAGAGTTGTATTTAAGCTTCTGTTTTCTGCACTTCAACGTTGTAAGAGGCTTCTCCTCCTGAAGGAGATTGATAGTGTGCTTCATCCTTCCTTGGATTAACAACCACATCGGTTGTAACCAAGTAAACACTCGTGCCTCTTATTTTATGCTTTTAATTTACTGCTTAATCTATTTATGCAAGTGTTAGCTTAAAGAGTTCGAGGAAGGTTGTTTTTGTTTTTATTCTACAGGACTATCCAACAACCCCCTTCTAGCTGGCCACAACGGTCCTACACCGAGAAGCCCCCTACTTTAATTTATGAAGAAAAAGAGGAAGTACAGATACATCCGAGCCGAGCGGAGGCAACAACTTTCATAGCATCTGACTTGGAGGCCGAACAGAAAGCCGAGCTGATCAGATGCCTTCAGCAGAATCATGACGTGTTCGCCTGGTCTACCCATGAGTTGCCCGGTATTTCCCCGAACGTCGCACAGCATGAGTTCCACGTCTGACCAAACACTCGGCCTGTGAACAGAGGAAGAGGGACTTCAGCGCCGAGCTAAACCTGATCATCCGGGTGTTGATTGATGAAAAAGTAAATATATATCATCAAAATGCACAATCATACAAGGTGATCCTAGAACCCCTTATGTCATGTCTGACGAACTGTCAGATCTGGAAGGGGAACCATGGTCGTGTACGGAGATTGAGAAACTGTTGGAGGGCGGCCATATACGCGAGGTCCAATTTTCGAGCTGGCTCGCCAATGTGGTGCTAGTCTCCAAGTCGGGCAACAAGTGGAGGGTCTGCATCGACTTTCGGGATCTTAACAAGGCATATCCGAAGGACTTCTATCCCTTGCCCATGATCGATCAGATGGTAGACTCCACGACCGAGCTAATATGCATGTTGGACGCCTATCAGGGGTATCATCAAGTGTCGCTCGCCCGTGAAGACCAAGAGAAAGTCAGCTTCATCACCGCCGACGGCACGTACTGCTATAACGTAATGTCATTCGGCTTGAAGAATGCGGGAGCCACCTACCAGTGACTAATGAACAAAGTCTTCCGATGGTAGATTGGCCGCAACATGGAGGTATATGTCGACGACATATTAATTAAATCCCTCCGAGCCGCTGATCTCTATGCAGACATCAAGGAGACATGCCAGACTCTTCTGACGTATGAAATAAAGTTAAATCCTCAGAAGTGTCTGTTCGACATTAAAAGCGGGCGCTTCCTGGGGTATATCGTCACCGAGTGGGGCATTGAGGCAAACTCTAGCAAGGTAAAAGCACTCCAAGATATGCCACCATCAAGAAACTTGAAGGAAGCACAACGACTTACCGGGCGGATAACAACATTGTCACGATTCATCTCCAAGTCGTCCGACCGGAGCCTTCCCTTCTTCAAAATTCTGCACTGAACCACCAAGTTTCAGTGGGACGAGGAGTGTGACCGGGCTTTCAAGGAACTCAAAGTATATCTGAACTCACTACCTGTACTAGCTAAGCCTACTGCCGGTGAGCCGCTTCAGATCTATTTGTCTTCAATTGAACACACTGTCGGCTCGCATTGGTTTGGCAGAACGGCGAAGAACAGTCAGTGTACTTCTTAAGTTATATATTAAAGGATGTTAAATCTCGCTACACCGGTCTTGAGAAGCTAGCATTTGCATTGGTACTCGCCGCTCGGAGGCTTTATCCTTATTTCCTCGCTCACACCATCATAGTGATGGCCAACAGCCTTCTGGGAAGAGTCTTGCTTAACCCAGAGGAATTCGACCGACTGATCAAATGGACAACAGAACTCAGCGAGTTTGATATCCAATATCATCCCCGAACGACCATCAAAGTGCAGGTCTTAGCCGACTTTGTCACAGAGGTGTAAAACCCTGAGCCCGACTCAGTATGGAAAATATATGTGGATGGGTCGTCCACACTGCAAGGTAGTGGGATCGACATACTGCTTATTTCTCCACAAGAAGAGGGGGTGCAGTTATCCGTCCAGCTAGAGTACCGGGCAACTAACAATGAAGCCGAGTACGAGGCTCTCATAGCCGGCTTGCAAGCCGCTCGTCATGTCGGCACCGACAAGGTTCTTATCCACTCGGACTCTCAATTAGCTGCTCAACAGCTGACTGGAGCCTTTGAGATCAGCAACACGCGGCATAAGTTGTACGTCGAAGCCTTCGAAAAGCTGAAGGCAAGCTTTTAGGAGGTAATCATCCAGAAGATCCCCCGAGCGGAGAACCAAGCAGCGGACGAGCTGGCCAAATTAGTGAGCTCACTCTCGCTGATCGTCATTACTCAACCGATTGAGCAAGTATCCTTGGTGGCGCATGTCGATCGGATGGAGGGGTTCACTTTCCCCGGTGATTCGAGAACGACCATAATAGAGTTCCTACGATCGGGAACAATGTCTTCCGATCGGGAGGAAGCTCGCTTACTGAGAAGAAGGGTCGGTCGCTTCACCTTAGTTGGGGACCAACTCTACAAGAAGGCCTTCTCCAGGCCATTGCTTAAATGCGTCGGATCAGAGGATACCGATTATATACTACAAGAAGTACACCAAGACTCCTGTGGAGGGCATCCGGGCGGCGGGTCGCTAGCAAGGAAGATCCTGCTGGCCGGATACTTCTGGCCGACTCTACAGGAAGATGCCGCTCGGACAATAGCTAACTGTCTATTATGCCAGAAATATCACCCCCTTTCCCACCGGCCGACTGAGGAGATGAAGGCCTCCACTGTGTCATGCCCATTCGACCAATGGGGCATGGATATTGTGGGACCCTTCCCCGTGGCGATTGGGCAGCGAAAGTTCTTGCTCGTCGCGGTGGACTATTTCTCCAAGTGGGTCGAAGCTGAGCCGCTAGCTAAAATAACCGAGCAGATGGTCTAAAAGTTCATCTGGCAGCATATCATATGTCGGTTCGGCATTCCGAGTTGACTCATCTCAAATAATGGTAGACAGTTCATCGGAGGGAAACTCAAAGAGTGGTGCGAGGAGTATGGCATCCAGCAGACCTTCACCTCCGTAGCGTACCCTCAGAGCAATGGGCAAGCCGAAGTCACCAATCAGGAGATCTTGCGAATTTTACGAGCTCGGCTCGACCACATCGGAGGGAGCTGGGTGGACGAGCTCCCCAGTGTGTTATGGTCAATCCGAACGACCCCTAAGGAAGGCACGGGCCTCGTATACGGCGATGAGGCGGTCATCCCCGTTGAGGTGGGAGTCAAGTCCAATCGAATACTGCACTATAGCGAAGACAACGCCGAGCGGAGGCTTCTGGAGTTGGACTTCATAGATGAGACGTGTGACAAAGCAGCCATTCGGCTGATGTCTTATAGGCAGAGAATGAGGCTGAACTACAATCAATGAGTGATCCTGAGGTCATTCCAGGTCGGCGACCTCATGTGGAAGAAGGTCATGAAGTCGGTCGGCGATGTCACTAAATTAGAAGCTCCGTGGGTTGAACCATTCAAAGTAGTGGAGAAGCTTCGCTCGGACGCCTACTACTTGGAAGATGAAGACGGACGACAATTAGAACATCCTTGGAGTGCGAACCACCTCCAGCCGTATCGAGCTGGATGAAAGGTGCGTCAATGTAATTGAGATGTACTTTCCGTCCTTCCTATGCCCTTTTGATTGTAGGATTGAAATGAAAAATGAAAGGTTACCCAAATAATCATCGAGCGGCGACGTTAAACCCATGTCTCCATCGACGGTCGAGCGGCGACCTTAAATCGCGGTCTTCACCAAATCATCGAGCGGTGACCTTAAACCCCGGTCTTCACCAAATCGTCGAGCGGCGACATTAAACCCATATCTCCATCGACGGTCGAGCGGCGACCTTAAACCCCGGTCTTCACTAAATCGTCAAGCGGCGACGTTAAACTCATGTCTCCATCGACGGTCGAGCGGCGACCTTAAACCTCGGTCTTAACCAAATCGTCGAGCGGCGACGTTAAACCCATGTCTTCATCGACGGTCGAGCGGTGACCTTAAACCCCGGTCTTCACCAAATTGTCGAGCAGCGACGTTAAACCCATGTCTCCATCAACGGTCGAGCGGTGACCTTAAACCCCGATCTTCACCAAATCGTCGAGCGGCGACGTTAAACACATGTCTCCATCAACGGTCGAGCGGCGACCTTAAACCCCGGTCTTCACCAAATCGTCGAGCGGCGACATTAAACTCATGTCTCCGTCGATGGTCGAGCGACGACCTTAAACTCCTACCTTGGAAGATCGTCTAGCGGAGACATTAAACCCTAGAGTTGAGCGGTGACTATAAACCCCGGAGGTATAAGCCTAGCGAATATTTCAATAATGAAAGTACGATCATAATAGCCGATCAGAACCATATAGCCAAATACTTAAGCAAACATATGGCATGTGAACAAAGAGCCTAAAAAGATTTCATTAATAATTGGTTACTATCGAACAGCAGGAGTACATTCAAAACATTCTCCACCAACCCCTCACTCACTCGATATACTTGAAGGCCTCGTCAGGAATGGACTCAAGGAGTTGGACGCAGTTCATGTCTTTATTAGATAGAGCCTCTGAGATATGACCGTTCGCCTTCAGTTGGCCGAGCGTCGCATCGATCGCCAGCTCAAACGATCGGGCGATCCGATCAGTCGCCTTCTCTAGAAATTGGTTCGAGCGAAGGTCTTGTTGCTTCAGAACCGCGAAGCGACTCAGCTCGGCCTCCTGATAGGTAGTCAGAGCAGCACGGGATGCCTCCAGCTCTTCTTCGAGGCACTTCACTTGGTCTTTAAGTTTTGCCTCTTTAGCTAAGCTGCTCTCCCGCTCGACCACCAGAAAGTCCTCCGCTTTCTTCAGCTTATCGGCCAACTATCGAGCATCCTGATTTTTCTGCTCCAGGTCGGCGATAGCTCGCTATTTCCTTTTGCTAGCCAACTCGAGTTTATGATCGTAGGTCTTCAATTGCGCCTCGATTTGTCCTATCCTATTGGCTTGTTCGGCCGACTTCTGTTGCTCTTCTGGGATGAGTTGTTGGGCCTTCTTCAGGTCGGCCTGCAGACGGGCGCTCGTCCGCCCCTGGGAGGAGGCTTCTCAAGAAATTTTGAGCCTCTTCAGCTCGTCCTCCACTTGTGCCAGTTGCTGACACATGGCAATATTCTCCACCCAGTACTGCAAGCAAATATTAGTGCCGAGTGGAGGTAACTTATGAATTGATTGTTGAAAATACTAACCCCAGTGGACATCTCCAGATGGCTATCAGCGAGCGCGCCCCGGGGGTTTCATGGTCATTCGAGCCCTCGCTTCTTCCCAGATGCGAGTGAGCCAACCACGAAAATAGACGTGATGCTGGAGAGAGCTGGGATGGTCGCCTGGCGCAAGAAAGTCCTCCGTTGGCAGGCGAAGAGTGGCAGTGCGACGGATCGTCGCCCACTCAGCGCCGAGTGAGAAGAAGCGCTCGGTCCCGAAGTGTGGGCAGGGGGAACTGGAAGGACAGCGGAGCGGGTTATCTTCTGCCTAGCTGGTGGCAAGGAAGAGATCGGTTGCATGGCAAGCGGCTCTGGTAACTCAGCCACAGACGACGTCCGATCGGAAGAGGTAACCTCCACTGTTGCAGGAGCCAGGGAGGGGGTGCCTCCCCCTGTAGAGGCTTGGACGACCGAGGTAGCGGAACGGGAAGGTGCGTCCGTTCGGCGTCTCTTGCGGGAAAGCGACACTTCATCGCCTGAGGACCCTGAACCCTCAGCAAGGATGACGGGTGGCACTGCTCGGACTAATCCTGGGTCGGTCGTCCCTCCCGCGCTGGGCGTCCGCTCGGCGGTCCCGTCGCCCACAGTTGTTGTTTCCCCAACTGTGCCCTCCTGTGAGTCGACCGGAGGCAGGCCGAGCCGTTCCATCTCCTTGGCCGCGGTTGCTTCAATCTCGGCCTGCTTGGCCTTCATAATGGCGATTGCTCTGGCGCGCATCATGATGTCGGCTGCAAAAGAAAACCAGAATCAGTTAGACTCAAAGGTAGAAGGTTGAGAAATTCCATACCTAGGTTGCTCGGGAGCTTCGTTCAGATCGGACTTAGCCCGAACGCGTACATCACTCCCTCTGGCAATAGCTTGTGAATGTCAAACTTCAGACTGGCTAGCATATTAGCAGTGTGGAGATAATCTGGCCGGGTCTTGTATCTCTTTAGATCTGGCTGAGTAGGGAGCCCGACCTGCCACTTAGTCCGGAAGCAGGGCCGCTTGGGGAGTCTCAGGAAGAAGGAGTACTCCTTCCAGTGCTGGTTGGAAGTAGGCATTTTGTCGAAGAAGACAAGACCGATCCGAGATTGGAAAAGGTACGTGTCCAGCTCGGATTGCTTGGGATAGTAGAAGTAATGGAAGACCTGAGGGGTTAGTGGAATGTTGTGCACTCGGAACAACACTACCACGCCGCACAGTAGGCGGAAAGAGTTGGGGACGAGCTGGGCGAGTGGGGCATGAAAGTAATTACAGACCTCGGTTATGAAGGGGTGGATGGGAACCGAAGACCGGCCATAAACTGATCTCGAAAAAAACAAACTGTGCCGACCGGCAAGTCATTGGGCCGATCGGACGAGGAGGCTAAAATTATTTCATGGTCAGAGGGGATGTCGTAGACGTTTATGAGACTCGCGGCGTCACCTGCGTTGAACCCAGTCTCCATGGTAGTGTACCAGAGACTGGGAGCGAGGTCGGATGGCTACGAGGAGTTCGCCATTGACGAAAAACAAAAAGGTAGAGGATACGAAAGGAAAGATGGCCGGAAAACACAAGACTGAAAAGTACGGTGACTGAAAAGGAGCAACAGGAAAGCAACAATAGAGATGGAAAGGGAAAGCTTACAAGAGGCAGGAGATTGCTGGAGCACTAAACACGTAAGAACCGTCGGAGCACTGGACGTAGAAGAATCGTCGAACAGAACTGTCGGAGGACACGGAGAAAACGCAAAGGAGGAAAGGGCGATGCTGAGGCTTTATAAAGATAGACGCGGTCGGCCGGAGCCGTCCGATCTAGGGGACATGAATCGGAGTGCACATCCGACCGTTGAATTCGAACCGTCAAACGTCACATCAGCAGCTGTCATCTCGGACGTGCGGTGGCTGTGCCTGCGACACGTGGCGTCTCCCACAAGGAAACATTTAAGGGGCACGTGCTCGGCCTTAATGAAGGTGGTTTGTGTGTATCACGAGGAGATTCGGGCGGCGTCAGTATTGACTATCCGGCTCGCGCCCTCCGAAAGCGATGAAGAAAAATATCCCAAGTACAAAGGCTCGAGACACCGACCGAGAGAGAAAGATCACTCCTACAAAGATCGAGCGGGATCCAACTCACCTATTAGCTGACCGACCAACCGTTCACCAGCCTACTTGTCCAGTCAGTCGGACTTGCAGTCTCCTTCGACTAGACTTGAGGGGGAGGCACGTGATCTGGTGGTAAGGTGGGGTCCGCCTGACAGGAGGTCAAAGTGGTCAACATCCGGGGTATGCATCCGATGAGTCGAGCTACCTTCCCGGTCAGTAGGAAGAGTAGCCGGTCCGACACTTCGACAGCTCAGCCTGATGTCGAGCTTCTGATGCTCATAAGGTAGAGCGGGAAGAGACGAGCGTCCGATCGGTTGAGCTACCTTCCCGGTCAACAGGAAGAGTAGCCGCCCCGACACTTCGACAGCTCAGCCTAACGCCAAGCTTCCGACGCTCATAAGGTAAAGCGGGAAGAGACGAACGTCGAGCGGACATCCCACTCGGCTAAGCAAGGGACATGGCTTCGACCCGACAGTTAGGGCTCCCTCGCTCGACTGGGTGGAGCCGGACAGCAGCTCATGGGCCGAGCAGATGCTCGGCCCTGTCGTCTCATCACCTAAACGGTGGATTGGCCGAGCGGCTCTCCAACTCGGCCTAATAACAGACAAAGGGAGCAGTTGGCAATATCTTCCTAGGGACCAGTGTCATCGACAGCTGGCATGATGAGCGGCATGGCCAGACAAAGGATCGTACGGTGGAAGTTTCCACTGTCATGCTAGGGATATACTCGGTCTATTCAGGTATGGCGTCACACACGCTTTTCTGACATGACATTTCCAGGTATGCTTTGGGAAGCGTGCACGGCTCGAGAAGTGTGCACGCGCCTCTTGGGAGCTCTATATACGAAGCCCCAAAGCTTCATCGGAGGTATGATTTGATCACGGTAGCTACAGTTACGTTGCTCCTTTCTACTTTATTCTTCATTCGCCTGTTAGTGATTGACTTGAGCGTCGAGGGTCATCACCGGGGAACCCCTCCTCGGCTCGACACTAACGACTTGTGGTTGTAGACTTAGCTCGTCGGAGGATCACATCATCTTCGGTCAACAGCCAGCCAACGTGAGTGTCGTCTGCCCAGCGTCCGTCTACTCGGTCTCGGACAGGATCAAATAATTTTTCAGAAGTTAGTACATAATTAATTGGTTGCATAGCATGTCTTCATCCAAGAAATTCTCTCTCAATTTGATGTCTGTAAACTCATCTGTCTTACTGATTTTTGCCCTAAGGATTTCTTTGGTACAGATTATTTATTTTTGGAACAACAACTTAGGAGTTACTTTTATAATTTGTGGGATGATCCTCAATTTTCTTCTATTGACGACTTGGAAATTCTTGCTCAAAAATTGGTTAAAACTAAAAAAATATTTGGTTTTTTCATTGATTTATTGTCTGATAGAGTTGGCATTAGTTTTACTTGCTGTAACTGCTTTTGTTGAAAGAGTTCTTTTGCAATAAAGACTGTGAAGATTGATTTATGTAATAGAATGAAAGACGAATGGATGAATGACAGTCTAGTTGTATACATTTAAAAAGATATTTTTTCTACAATTGAAAATGAGCAAATATTGTAACATTTTCAATAAATACAGTCTCGTAGAATTCAATTGTCACCTCTTGTATTGACTCGTTGCAACATGTCCACATCTAAGACTAATGCTTCATCCAGTATCAATCAGCAGTAGTTTTATAATTATATTTTTTTCATGTATTTTTATCATTTTTACCGTTATTGATGTAAAACTTTAATTATTAAATATATTTATTTAGCTACGTAAAAAAATTATCTGTGTAATTTAGTTCCTAGGAAAAGTTTTTCTAGTTTCGCCCCTGAGCTCATGCCTCCTCTAAGTGAGATGCCATAGGAAGTATGTGACGTAGAATGTACAATAGTTAATCAGCTTGTTAATTAGAACCATGCCATGTCCTATTGAAGAATGACCCATTGACAGCGCATGCACTTGAAAAAAAATCTCTTTGATCTTCTTACCACTTGATAATCGACTATAAGTTGGTTCTATGATTTATCTTCATTTATATAAATTGGGGATGGATTATGAGGGCATCTAAAATGAATGTAATGATCTTTTGTTACAAAAGAAGAAAAATCAATTGACACCCAGACACAATGTAATGATAAGGTATTTGATGAATTATCACAAACACTTCCAAATTTACTCGATAAGCAAATAGGGGAAGGTCGCTCACTCCTAGGATTAGGAGTTAGGATCTATAAGATCTGGATGCTTGAATTAATTCTTAAAAAAAATCAATGGGCATTAATTAAGTATCATCCAATTGTGAAAAGTCTCAAATGTCCTCCAAATTCAATTGATCTTTTTTGCTTGTAAAAATATTGATATTTGAGTTCGGCAAATGATATTTGAATTTGATTCAAAATTCAAAAATATAAATAATTATAGCTTCAGTTCGGTTTGAAATAAAATCTTTGAACTTGGGTTCGGCTCGAGTTATTCAAATCTTGATTCAAACAAAATTTAACTATAACATGAAATGACTTAAATTCGAATTAAGTTCAAATTATTCAAATTTTAATTTGAGCATATTTATATTAAAACTATGAAATAAATAAATAAATAGAGTTTGACTTACCAGTAGTTCATGGACAATAGAATGAAAAATTATAAGTTTAAATTCAACTTGAAAATAATTATCGAATATTATAAGTCCAAGTTCGACTAGAATTTGATAATTTTATATACGAACGACATATTTTTAGCCGGACTCGAAAAGTTTGCAAAGAAGTTGATTCATTTCCACCGTAATCCGTCCCTTAATAAATTTAAATAAATAAATAAAATCATTAAG
This sequence comes from Zingiber officinale, assembly GCF_018446385.1. NCBI lineage: Eukaryota > Viridiplantae > Streptophyta > Magnoliopsida > Zingiberales > Zingiberaceae > Zingiber > Zingiber officinale. The sequence goes on from NC_055988.1 coordinate 24,030,441, forward strand.
TGTCAGATTTCATTGAGCAATGTATTTGTTTCAATCGATTAAATTTCATTAGAAATTATTATGTTGCTGAAAGAAAAGTTCACAATCTACTCATTAGTTTAGTCGATTAGGATCCATTTTTAGTTGACTCAATCTACTCGAGAACCTCTCCTTGTCTTATACTCTCATAAATCTATGCAAAGAACCAAGATCGACCTTGAACATCGACTATAATAAGAAATTTATTGTTCCCTCATATTTTCATTTGTCGAAAGTTTGTGTTGCCTAAGAGTTCATCTCGGGTCACATTCTTAGTTCCAAGCCATCCTCATTAACTCAGTCTTTCATATGTACCAAGCCAATTTTATTATAATTATAATTTTATATTATATGGATTTGATTTAAACTTGAATCAAACCATGATAACCAAGCAATGAATTGCAGTAACAGAAGTGCACAGCATCAACCAAAAGAATTCCAGGAGAAAATGATCTTGTAAAAACAATAAATTTTCAAACTCACAATTGCAAAATAACTCAAGACAGTAGCGAAGGGAAGGTAAAACTAAGACTTCTCTTCCTTGACGCTATAACTCTGACTAGAGAAGGCCACAAAACATGACCCTGCCATCGATGCAAAACCGACTCTAACCAATGACAATTTCATCAACTCACACCCAGGAAATGCTCATACTCGGAGGCAAAAACATGGCATCCAGGTCTTGAGATAATTCATCACAAGTATATTTCTCCTTTCCATTGGATTGCATTAAGCTATGCAATCATTCAAAAGTGTAATAACCGATACATCGCCTTTCCATAACACCGTTATTCGATCAGTCCCACTTTGACGGACTTGACTGGACTCAAACTGACCCAACCTCGACCTTGACCCATGACACAACTCGCCTGATGAGGACGCTGAACTGGAACCATCTCCAGTTGCTGAGACATGATCCCTGTACCTCCATATAACTTCACCTGCAATGTCAAAAACAAAGACTTGAATATTATCATCAAAATTTGTTCTTGTAGTCAGGCGTGTTCTTGTATCGACTGTCTTCCAAGTAATATCAAGACAGACATTGGGAATCAGCTTCCTACCATTGTTTAGCTGAAGTTGAATCCTCCAGGAGGAACTACGTTCTGATCATTGTTCCCGAAATGGAACCCAGCTTGAGCACCATCAGCTGCCGGCATCACATCATCTTCCTCTTCCAACCAGTACGTTTCAAGAATATTCACAGCTTTCTCATAAATTTCAGTATTATCATGGCTCTGAAGGTTCTCGATCTTCTCCAAGCCCTCCGCATCATCAATCATCTGAGCATATATATTGACATCACCACTAGCACTCTGGTTCTTCTCTGCTTCGCCAACCTTCAAGATGTTCTCAAGCCCTTCCAGGCAAACAGTGACAATTCTTGGATCAGGGCACACAAGTAGGTCACATAAGGGATTGATGCAGCCCTGACTAACCAAGTACCTGCTCAAGCAAACAGAGATTAGATGAACAAAGTAATTGAACATTTGGATAGGCTTAAATAACAAGGTGCGATCAAACAATGGCAAAATCCTACTTTATTTGCTCATGTGTGCCACCCGAAGTAGCATTAGAGATGGCCCATGCTGCCTCTTTCTTGATATCAAACTCTGCAGTTTGCATTATATTCACCAGAGGACTGATGACGCCAGCAGCTATAACAGCCTGAAATCAGATATTTCCAGTTGCTGTAAAATTAAAGGGAAGACCTTTCTAAATATGTACACAATTACACATATAATGAGAACATCCATAGGTGAAAGTTAAAAATAATTATGGAAATGAGATCTTCCAGTCCAACAATTGACTACATAAGCCTCAAATTGTAGAAACTAGTCCCTCTCAGACCAACTAGAGGAATACTTCAATGTTAGATAAGTAATAATAATATATTCTAGGGACACTCCTACATTGGAAAGAAACGATCTTATCAACAATATTTAATCAGGGGTAAAGTGAAACGTTGGAACAGAAGATGTCTTCTAATTGCAAGCAACAAAAACTGGAGCATCATGATTTGCAAAATTAATGAATTTACTATCTGCATGATATGCAAAAAAAAAAAACAATTGCAATGGGATATTGTTATTCTTGAAATGCAAGAATGAAAGAAAGCTGCATGATTGTTTTCAATTTTTTGACAAAAATCCTACTAAACTTGCATTATATAAATTGCCATTTTCATCCTCATAAAACTCACCTGTATTTGTTCCTTGTTTCCAGCTGTGATGTTTGATATGGTCCAACAAGCTTCCTTCTTGATGCTTTTTTTGTGACTCTGAGTCAAGAGGTTGAGGAGACAAGGAAGCGCTTGATGATTGATAACAAACTGAAAACAAAATCAAATCATTGAAAATTAAAATTAAGATAATATAACAAAAAAATTAAGAAAATAGATTTTATAAACATATCGAGGATAAATCTAGTCAAATAGCAAAAGAGGGGCATACTTTCAACAATCCATCAAACATTAAGAAAAACAAATGAAAATAATTATACTTGCAGGAGAAAATCATTATGCAAATATTGTACAAATTCTGTCATTTTACTCCTCAATTGAAGAACTTAAATGTTTAAGTTACTGATGCACTTGCTGTAATGAACAGATGGAAGAAGAACCCATGCATCGGAGCCTTACTTTTTTATGCTATTATTGTTATATGGATTAGCTTATCAAACATGAGTATAAGCATGCAAATTTATTGTGTAAAAGTGAACTTCCGAGTCTTTGTATATATAATCACACATCTAGAATGAGGCACCACACAACATAACAAATATATTATGGATTCCATTATAGGGATCAGCTTTGAAGAATGCATCAGGTTCATTCTGTAGATATTTATATCTTTCAATTAATAACCAAAAATAACTTTGGCTAAACTCAGTCCACAAAAAAGGTTGGATCAGAACAGAGCACTATTCATGATGTACACAAAACATATTTTGATACTTCAACAACATAAGCACAGAATACTAATTTTTAAAAGATAAAACCACATGGGTAAAAAACCTAATAATGGGTATAAAAGTACAATCAAGATGAATCATATTTCTGAAATATGCCAGGTATCCTAGCTTAAGTAGCATCATTAACATGGGGAAAAACAGAAGGAAACAAATAAAGAAGATCAGGATTAAATTCATTTAAAAAAAAAATCGCACTTGAACATACCTGTGTCTGCAAATCATCTCCTGTCACAATGTTACCCACAGTGCGAAGGGCTGGAATAAGCACGGAAGGTGATGGATGGCTGACAAACAATCAAATCAATTAAGCATTTAGAAGTAAAAAAGAGGTGCAAATTAACAAGGTCAGGGCATTCATACAGCAGTAGTTCTACGAGACGAGGACAGACACCAGCCTCAAGTACAACTTGTATTTTATCATTGTTACCATCAGACAAGTACGATAATGCCCAGCATGCATCAGTGAGCACTTCCTCGTCGTTTGAATGAATTAATCGCTCCAGAGCTGGAAGGGCAGGCTTAACCTGATAGAAAAGATGCATGGAAGAAATTAATACAAACATGAATGTATAAGAATATGGTCAAAAGACTATTTGAGTTCATAAATAAACCTGACTGAAATCTGGTTGAGGCTTCCCTCTGCAAAAATTAGAAAGAGTCCATGTGGCATTCCTTAACATGGAGAGTTTTGCGTGTTCGTTCAGCTGTTGCAACAGTGGAAATAATGCTCCATTGGCGAGGACAAGATCTCTGCATCTAGGAGAATCACCAGCTACATTCCCCAAGGCCCATACTGCCTAGAAAAGATGCAATGCATTAACGAAAGTATTCGCAATAAGAGCACAAGACCTTACCAATGAAACACCAATCTGCAAAAATACATACTTGCTCACGAACATCATCACTTGGGGAACTGAGAAGTTTAACGAATATCGGAACTGCCCCATGATCGATCACAACCTTTGTGTTGTCGGAAGTTCCAGAGGCAATATTGGTCAGAGCCCAAGCAGCTTCAAACTAAGAGCAGCAGCAACAACAGCAACAAAATCAGTCATACAAGTTAAATTAGCAAAGAAAACGAAAAGTTAGTTTAATATGACAGGGAAGCCCACTGACCTGAAGTTGAGGATAGTCTTCCCTCATAAGGAACTCAACAAATCGAGGAACTACCCCAGATTGTACCACCTCTTCAATTGGAGGACTTCTTTCTGATGAAACAAAAACCAGGTGAAAACAAAATTCAACTATCCAGAATGATCAATTTCTCGAATTGAAGAGGAAAGCGATACATCCAAGAAATCAATGATCAGCAAATACCTATTGATAGTAATTTACGAAAGTTAGTAACTGCTTCCAATTGCTTAGAACTGTCATCTGAATAAACATTCGCCACCATCGCCGGAAGACTTTCTAGCTGCAAATTTCCAGATCAAACAAAATAGTAAACTACACGTTCCACATCCAATACCCTAACCCTATCACCATCGATCCAAAACCGAACCGGAAACGATCTAAGAATCCAAATGAGAAAAAAAAAAATCATGGGAAGAAAGATCACCCTCTTTTCCACCGCAGAGGTGTGGACCGCCTGAGGAAGGGGTTGGGCCAGCATCCCCTCCCGACGCTTCTTCAGTAGGTTCTCCTCTCGACGATTCTTTCTGATCTCCACCATGTTGTCCTCCCTCCGGCGCCGCCCCTCCTCGGCGTCAACGGCGACCTTGTACTTGTTCCGGCGGACCTCCGCCCGCTCGCTCGGCCTCAGCGACATCTTTCTCTGCTGCTTGCCCCTTTGCCAACAGAAAGTTAAGAGATCGGGCAAGGACGACAAACCGGAGGCGCTCCGGAAAATTGAAGAGAGAAGATATCGTCGAAATGGGGATCGCTTTATAGCGGAGTAAATGGGGAAATGGAAGCGCAGCGGACCAGTGAGGACGCCGAACAGGAGGTCCAGCGAAACCCTAGACGAGGGATTAAAAAAATATTAAAAAAAAATCCATTCCAGCTGGGGACCCACTCATCAAAAGTTGGTATTGCATTGGGTGTCCTTCCGAACGAGTCCGTACGAGAAACAAGCTATGACAAGCGCGAGTGGTTAGACGCGAGGCGCAATTTTACTAAAAGTGATCCGCACGACGTGGCGATCTGCTATTCCTCGAAATGGCGGATCTGGGTGGCTTCGCCACGTGTACTGCGCTCGCTGGTAAATAGAATCCGGAGGTGCAGAGAAACGTTGAGTTTAAATTCGAATTAATGAGAAGGCTCCAATGTCGCATAGAATTACGAGAATTCCACTTCGAATAGCTGGTGGATCTCAGCCGTCGGATGAAATGGTTAAACGATCGAGGAGAATATTTTGAGTTCAGCATTATAAAGGTCATCCGACCATCCGTTCAAAACCTAATGAAGATGGCGCCTTCTGATGAATTACCGAATGAACATTGAATTTCGAAAGAGCTTAGAGTGCACTCTAGGACGAGGAACATTGAGTGATTAGTTGGCTTGAAGGCGTATTTGACGTGTGCTCGAAGGTGAAGAAAGTCAAACGACATAGAGTAAGTGTGAAGAACTTCGGTACATCTGATGGACGACCTAGAGAGAAGGACTTGAGAGATCATGTGAGTGAAAAATCAAATTTCGTTGGGAAACTTTGATTTTCAAAGACTTCACAAAACAATATCCTTGATACTCCAACGGGAGTGATATCTGTAAATTCCTTGGTTAGTAGGATATAAGAATATATGATCATACTCCAATGAGTCAATATGAAATTTTGAACTTATTTGTATGTATATCTATTTAGAGATCAAGCAACACAAACATTAATAAGAGGATGACAGGGTATATGTCTCATTGATCAATCTAGATATCAAGAATAAAGGGATTGGGTCATATAAGATAATATCCACGGAAAAGTTAAGTCGGATCTCGACATTCTCGTCACTTGAGTAGCAATGATATTTTGCTAGATGTCACTCATTGTTTATGTATCAAAAATATTGATTTGGATACATTGTCAACGTTACGAGAACTTATTGGACCACACACACAAAGAACAAGTTAATTTGGAGATGAATTCATATGATGGATCATTGGATTAAGTCTAATTCGAATTAGACTCATTGAGTTAGACTCAATTGGTTCAAATTATTGGATTTAGTCCAATTCGAATTAGACTCATTCAGTTAATTCGAATTGATGAGGATCAATGAGTTGGACTCATTGGATGAACCTGAATTCACCAAGGAAGAGGAAAGATCAATATTTAATTGGATTAATGGAGGACTTAATTGGATTAATGGAGAATTAATGTCAATTAAGACTAATTGGGTGAATGAATACAAAAGGGGGTTTTGTATTCATTTGGTGGATGACTTGTGTTCTTCCTCCATCTTCTTCCTCCTTGGCCGAATTTCCTCTTGGCTGAATCTCTATGTGTGGCTAGCACCACAATGGTGTTTCTTCTCCATTTCTTGAGTTCGTGAGATGGGCAAGAAGCTTGTTCGTGTGGATACTGAAAGAGTACAAACGCTTGATCATACTGAGATCCAAGCTGTCGGGAGTTTATGTGCACGCGACAAAGGTATAACTCCCTTTTAACAAAATTTAGTATATGTTTTCTCCTTGGCATGGATCTTCTGGAGAGGATTTACTTTGTTTTTCATTGTACTTTTCACGCGTTTAACACGCTAGATCCTTATAGTGGCATCAGAGCCACTTGCGAAGACATATACTAAGTTGTAGTTAGATTTTTATATATGATATAGAATTGCATGAGATATTTAGTATTATTTGCATGATTATGAGTTAGATTTTGACCAACGGTCTTGGCCTAGAAACTATTGTGAACAGCAAGGTCTCGGGCAACACTATTGTGAATAACAAGATTTCAGCCAAAGGTTTTAGCGAGATCGTCATAGGGTTGTGGCTCATAAGTCTTTGTTGATATCATAATAGATTTTCTGTCATAAAGATATTGTGAATGTTATATGACATGGTACATAATTATGACCCTTAACCTCGATGTGATTGGGTGTGTGTGTGTTGTAATTCATAATATAACCTGCGTGTCGTGCTTCTCCTTTTTCATTCTTATTGTAAATTTAGACTACCCTCGAATGTAACTCTATGTTTCTTTAGATTTTGTAATATACAAATTAGAGAAAGAACCAGTCTACTCGACGATGGTAAAAAGGGAAAAGGACAACAACACACGACGACTAATGAAAACACTTGGAGAAGATGTTTTAACCTAGGTTGACCTTCCAATCTTCTCATTGGCTTGAGAAGATCGTAGTTGATGGGGTCATAATCATGTCACATTTAATTAATGTATAAGTTGATGTTGTTGGAGTGTATACTAAAAGTCTAGCTTTTATAAACATTTATTTTTGAAATAAAAGAATCACATTGGTCAATATCTACATTTTTTTGTTAAATGTAATTGTTCAATTAATTTATATAAATAGATAACATGGTGTGTGGTGTCACACACAGAAGATCATGCTGTCGGTTCTTTATAAATTATAAACAGTTGCTCACGACTAAGATGGAAAGGAACAAACCATCGGAATAGTTGTAGTGTAATTAAGTATTAGTTTATCTTGATTAATAAATTACACTGGTACACTCTAAGTGTATTGAGCAGGACCATTTAGGTAAGTTCTTTTTGTACTGACTTAATAAAAGAACTAGACCTTAATTATTATGAAAGTGTGTGCTTTTAATCCTAATATAATAACAAGCACATATATTTAATATTTATTTCTTTGGCTTATCAAAGGGTGAGGTTTAGCTTGATAAATCAATATCCCCGATAAGTTGGGAAATGATATTACTTATAGTGTGTATTTTTGATTATAGAAGGAATATGTGTCCTAGTTATCTAGGTTGAGAATGTCCCCAAGAGGAGCTCATAAGGATTGTCATGTTAAACCCTGCAAGTGGACTTAGTCCGACATGACAATAAAGTTGAGTGGTACTACTCTTGGAGCTAGATATTAATTAAGTGAGTTGTTAGTAACTTACTTAATTAGTGGGCATTCGTTATCTTAAACACAAGGAGACTAACACACTCATGATAAGAAGGAACCCATAATGTAATTTGGGATTGGTGTGGTAGTGCGATAATAACTCTCTAGTGGAATGAGTTATTATCGATGAACTTAAGTTGTGTGTTCTGGGCGAACATGGAATACTCAAGCTCATCGGAAGGTTAAAATCAATTTCTCCTCTAGGTTCCTGTCGTAGCCTCATTAAAGCCTCAAGTCCATCCAAATATAATCCCATCTTGGTGTCCAAGAAGGGGGCCGGTCCATTGCTTGGTGACCAAGCAATGGCCGGCCACATCCTCTTCTATAGGGGTCGACCCTATTGCTTGGTGACCAAGCTAGTAGGGGTCGGCCACAATAATTCAAAAAAGGAGGGGTGTTTTGAATTTTTAAAATCTTCTCTTTGTAGAAAACTACAAGTTTTAAAAGAGAGATTTTAAATTTTAAAATTTTCCTTATTTAAATTAGGCCACATGTTTTAAAAAAAAGTTTAAAAGATTTTAAAACTTTCCTTTTTTAACCATCCCAATGGTTTAAGAAAAAAGGAAGATAAGTTTTTAAAATTTAAATTTTCTATCAATATGTTAAAAAAGGAAATTTTATAAGAGAAGTTTTAAATTTTAAAACATGGTTTTAATTTTTTAGAACTTTCCTTTTTTAACACTTACTTTAGGAAAGAGAGCTTATAAAATTTTATAAGAGTTTTTCTTCTTGTAAAATTTTATTAAAAATAATATTCCTTTCCTCTTATGGGGGTCGGCCACCCTTGCTTGGTGCCCAAGCAAGGTGGCCGGCCAAATTGAAAAAAAATAAAATCATCAATTAATTTTCGGTGATTGATTCAATCAATAGGAAAGAAAAGGAAAAATTAAAAGAGAAAAGGAAAATTAGAGGAAGATTTTAATTTTTGTAAAAATTCTTTCCTTATTTGCCTTGGACAACTAATATAAAAGAAGGGGTGAGGAGACTTCATGAGACACAACTCTTATTCTATTGCTTGGAGAATCTCTTGGTGGTCGACCCTCTCTCTTCTCCCTTTCCCTTTGCTCTCTTCTCCTTGGTGGTGGTGGTGGCCGGATTTTAGAGGAAGAGGAAGAAAGCTTTTGGGTGGTGTTCATCTTGGAAGATCGTCGCCCACACGACGTCCAAGGCGAGGCGAAGAATATGGCAGAAGATCTCGAGGTCATTAACATACAAAGAAAAGGTATAATTAGCAATTGTTTCCCGCATCATGCTAGTTATTTCTCTTTGTAAGAATTCCAAACACAATAGGCATTAGATCTAGTTTTTCGAATTAGTTTTTCGAGTTTGGGTTTTCTTTATTTTCGAATTTGTGATTCTATTGTTCTTTTTAGTTAACCTAGAGTTATTTAAGGAAATTAAATATTAGCTTTCCTTAAAAGGCTTTGTCTAGGCGGTGGTGGTTGCTCTCATATCCAAGAATGTCATGTGCCTCGCCATGCAGTCCTGGAAGCCAATTTTAGAAATTAATATTTAATGAAATTAATAACATAGGTGGATTTGAATCAATAATGTTAGGTTCCGCTTGCGATTCAAATTTAAACCATTAAGAACAGATAAGTTAAATTTGGAATTAATGATGTTAAGTTCCGTCTGTGATTCCTAATTTAACTTCTAAAGAACACAATAGGTTATTTAAAGAAAGGTTCGACACTTGTACAAAAAAATTTTGTACAGTGGAATCGGTACGTTTTCCTAGGACTAACCAACAGATGTATGCCATGATATGCCATGAATGTATGTAATGTATGTGTAGCTATCGTAATTAGGTCCCTTTCATATGCCTACCAAAGTTTGGTACTCACTACTACCTCGATCATGTTAGAATGTATACTAAAAGTCTAGCTTTTGGTATAAAATATTTATCTAGAAATAAGAATCACATTGGTCAAATGTCTACATTTGTGATAAATGTAATTGTTCAATTAATTTATATTGTAGATAACATGGTGTGTAATACCCCGGTTCTGATATTCTGGTTAAGTATGACTTAAAAAGGTTAGATGGTACTATCCATATCACCAAGGTGCACCTTCCTTTTCGGAAGCCCAAACTTAAGAACTCCAAAGTTAAGCATGCTTGGCTTGGAGAAATCTGAGGATGGGTGACCTCCTGGGAAGTTTTCTAGGGTGCGTGCGAGTGAGGACAAAGCACGCTGAAAGGACCTCCGGTGGTCTGTGGAGCTAGTCATCAAACCGATAGGTAATTCTGGTGTCGTTCCTGGTTCGGTCCGGGGGGGCCCGCCCGGGCCGGGGCGTTACAGATGGTATCAAAGCGACCTTGCGACCGTGAGTGCGCCTGTGGTAGGAGCACCCAGGGCACCACCTAGCGAGGGAGATTCTGGAATTTGTTTGTGGTGTGATTTGTGGTTACACAACGAGGACGTTGTGTCTTTAAGTGGGGGTGAGTGTAATACCCCGGTTCTAATATTCTGGTTAAGTATGACTTAAAAAGGTTAGATGGTACTATCCATATCACCAAGGTGCACCTTCCTTTTCGGAAGCCCAAACTTAAGAACTCCAAAGTTAAGCGTGCTTAGCTTGGAGAAATCTGAGGATGTGTGACCTCCTGGGAAGTTTTCCAGGGTGCGTGCGAGTGAGGACAAAGCACGCTGAAAGGACCTCTGGTGGTCTGTGGAGCTAGTCATCAAACCGATAGGTAATTCTGGTGTCGTTCCTGGTTCGGTCCGGGGGGGCCCGCCCGGGCCAGGGCGTTACATGGTTTGTGGTGTCACACACAGAAGATCATGTTATCAGTACCTTATAAATTATAAACAGTAGCTCACGACCATGATGGAAAGGAACAAACCATTGGAAGGTCGTAGTGTAATTAGGTGTTAGTTTATCTTAACTATATAATTACACTAGTACACTAAGAGTGTGTTGAGTAGGACCATTAGAGGTCGTTTCTTTTATACTGACTTTATAAAGGAACAAAGACCTCAGTTATTATGGAAGTGTGTGCTCTTAATCCTAATATAATAACAAGCACATATATTTGATATTTATTTCTTTAATTTATCAATGGGTGAGATTTAGTTCGATAAATCAATAAGCCTGATAAGTTGGGAAATGATATCACTTATAGTGTGTGTTGTTGATTATAGAAGGAAACTGTGTCCTAGTAATCTAGGTTGAGAATGTCCCCAAGAGGAGCTCATAAGGATTGTCATGTTAAACCCTGCAGGTGGACTTAGTCCGACATGACGATGAAGTTGAGTGGTACTACTCTTGGAGCTAGATATTAATTAAGTGAGTTGTCAGTAACTTACTTAATTAGTGGACATTTGTTATCTTAAACACAGGGAGACTAACATACTCATGATAAGAAGGAGCCCAAAATGTAATTTGGGATTGGTGCGGTAGTTCAATAATAGTTCTCTAGTGGAATGAATTATTATTGATAAAATTAAGTTGTGTGTTCGAGGCGAGCACGGGATGCTTAATTTTATTGGGAGACCAAAACCAATTCCTCCTCTCGGTCCCTATCGTAGCCTCTAGTATATAGAGATTTATACCCACCGCATACCCACCTTCTTACCCATCCAATGGGGTCGGTCAAGCTAGCTTGGAACCCAAGCTAGGGTCGACCAAGACCAAGTGGATGAGCCATGTAGGTGGTCGGCCACTAGAATATTAAAAAGGATTTTTATTAAAATTATTTCTTATGTGGATATCATGAATTTAAAAGAGAGTTTAAAAATTAAAAATTTCGTTTTATAGTTTTCTACAAAAGATTAAGAGAAGAGATTAATCTCTTTCCTTATTTGTAGTTTAAAAGGATGGTTTTAATTTTTGGTAAAAACTTTCCTAATTCGTAAATCATCTACATGTTTAAAAGAGAGTTTAAAATTTGAAAATCTTCCCTTAAAGGAGGATTTTAAATTTTAAGAAAACTTTCCTTTTTAACTATGTTCATGATTTAAAAGAGAGTTTAAAATTAAATATTATCTTTTATAAGTTTCTACAAAAGATTAAGAAAAGATTTGATATCTTTCCTTATTTGTAGATTAAAAGAGTTTTTAATTTATAGAGATAACTTTCTTTTTATCCACATGTTTAAAAGAAAGATTTTAATTTATTAAATTTCCTTTTTATAAACCAATCATGAAGGGATAAAAATTATTGGACAAATTTTTATAAATTTCCGGAAGCAAATAAGGAAGTTTTAATTTTTGTTTAAAATTTTATTTGCTTAGAGAATTTATGTGGCGGCCGACCATTACAAATTGAAAAGAAAAATTGTTTTTAATTAAATAAATTTTCCTTTTCAATGGCAAAAGAATTAAGGAAGTTTCTATTAATTTTTCCTTATTTGCCAAGACCAAGGATTATAAAAGAGGGGGTAGAGGAGGCTTCAAGGCTAAGGACTCTATTCTATTTTTCTCCCTCTTTTCCTTGGTGTGGTGGCCGACCCTTCCCTTTCTCTTCTCTCCTCTTGTTGTGGCCGAAATCTATCATCTCTTGGAGCTTGGAGGATGTGGCCGGATCAAGGAAGGAGAAGAAGGAGAGAAAGCATGCATCCCTTGGAGCTTGGTTGGTGGAAAATTCTTCATCCTTTGGAAGTTCTTGTGCTTGGCCGAAACTTGAAGGAAGAAGAAAGAAGGTGCCTAGGTGGTTCTCATCTCGGAAGATCGTTGCCCACACAACGTCCGAGGTTAGAAGAGAAATACGGTAGAAGATCAAGAGGTTTTTCTAAAAGGTATAACTAGTAATTTTTCTTTCCGCATCATACTAGTTACTTTTGGAAATAATACTAAATACAAGAGGCATACGATTCTAGTGTTTCGAATTTGTTTTCGATATAGTGTTCTTTTGTTTTTCTTTTCCTTGTGACTTGATTGTTCTTTTCGGTTGACCTAAAGTTATTTTAGGAAATTAAATATTAGCTTTCCTTAAAAGGTTTTGTCTAGTCGGTGGTGGTTGCTCCCATATCCAAGAAGGTCATGTGCCTCGCCACGTTAGTACTGGGAACAAATTTTGGAAATTAATATTTAATGAATTAATATCTTAGGTGATGTGGATCAAACGTGTTAAGTTCCGTAGGAGATCCAAGTCAAAACCTAAAAGAACAAATAGATTAAGTTTTGGATCAAACGTGTTAAGTTCCGCAGGCGATCCAAAATTTAATTTAAAAGAACACATGGTAGCTATTGTAGGATCGAAAAGAATTTAGATATCTCCACAATAGCATGATATTGTCCACTTTGGGCCTAAGCCCTCATGGCTTTGCTCTTGGGCTCTCCCCAAAAGGCCTCATGCCAATGGAGATATCTTTTCTCTTATAAACCCATGATCTTTCCCATGTGTTTCCAATATGGGACTATGTTTGTAACCTTGCAACCCCAACAATCCCCCCCTCAAACAAAGGACCATGGGCTTCCCACATTTGATCCTTGACCCACCAGGTCTTCCTGCCCCTCGGTCTACCCGACCTACTAGGACTTCCTGCCCCTTGGTCTACCCGACCTACTAGGACTTCCTGCCTGGTGTTTGGTCCTCTTGATCCGAACATAGGAGCCCCCACTTTCTTTGTTCGAGGTTAATATTGTACTCACATGGTTCAATCAGACCATAGCTCTTGTCCACAGTCGGCGGTTAAACCTTCTGGCAGTTCGGGCTCTGATACCAATTGTAGGATCGAAAAGAATTTAGATATCTCCACAATGGCATGATATTGTCCACTTTGGGCCTAAGCCCTCATGGTTTTGCTCTTGGGCTCTCCCCAAAATGCCTCATGCCAATGGAGATATCTTTTCTCTTATAAACCCATGATCTTTCCCATGTGTTTCCAATATGGGACTATGTTTGCAACCGTGCAACCCCAACAGCTAGGAAAATGTTCAGACCTTTGTACAAAATTTTTATACAGTGGAACCTCTAGGTTTTCCGAGTAGCAACCAACAGATCATTTGTAGTCAGGTTTTGCCAAAGTAAAGTGATTCATTTTATCTTGGTAGAGTGCAACAGGACAATTATGATGTCCAACTATTAGACTTTAGGTGTGACTTAACTAAGTTATGTACCTCAATTGGATTGAGAACTTAGAGGCATACCTCATACGATGTAATTCAATTATACTAATCTTGGGCAATTAGCCAAAACTAACTCAAGATATGTTATAATGTGGATTTCATAAGATATGCAAGTGAACAAATAGTCTTGTTCACCATATGAGTCAAGAGTTATATAGGATGCAATTGGTACACGTTGCCTACCTAAGTTATATTAAGTCTTGGGTGATTAACCAAAGTTAACTCAAGATGAGGTATAATATGGATCTTGTCCTATATGAATATCATCACGATTGGATTTGGAGGTAGTAGTGTGGGAAAAACCACATTCATGACTTGCTCCTACCTAAGCTTTCAAATTTAGTGGAAGAATCATTTAATTAAAGTCCTAATTAAATGATCTAAATATAATACTTATTTCTGTATCTTATTGTTGTAGATTACCATGTTGCCTAGTATGTTGAATACACTCTCACTGTGATCTGTCCTTGATAAGGACAAGCTCAATGGAGATAACTTCCTAGACTAGTACCGAAACTTGAGAATAATTCTCAAGCAAAAGAGAAAACTATACATTCTAGAGTAGCCCATTCCTGAACCACCCCCACTACTTCCACTAGATTCGATAAGGGTGCTTATAAGAAGCATCAAGATGATGCATTAGATGTATCATGTTTTATGCTTAACACCATGAACTATGAGCTTCAGAAGCAACATGAGAACATGGATACATATGATATGATTGAACATCTTCGACAACTATATCAAGGACAAGCAAGGCATGAGAGATTTGAGATCTCTAAGGCTCTGTTTCAATGCAAGATGCAAGAAGGCAGTCCGGTAGAACCATATGTACTCAAAATGATTAGGTATGTGGAGAACCTACAAAGATTGAGATTTTCACTAGGCTAAAAATTAACCATTGACCTTATTCTACAGTCATTGCCCAAGAGCTATAGTCAATTTGTCATGAACTATAACATGAATGAAATTAACAAATCATTTCCTAAAATGTTGAGAACTACTGAACTCAACCTTACGAAGGCAAAGCCAAGTACTATTTTGATGGTGTAAAATGGAAAAGGCAAATGGAAGTCCAAAAGTAAGGGTAAAACTCAGGCCAATGGCAAGGGCAAGATTCATGCATTGAACCCAAAGGTGGAATTGTTAAGGAAGGAACCTACTTCCATTGTGGTAAGACTAGACACTGGAAGAGAAACTGTAAATTGTACCTAGAGAAACTAAAAAAGAAGATAAGTGAGACTTCTGCCTCAGGTATATATATTATAGAAGTTAATATATCTATTTCTTCTTTATGAGTATTAGATACCGGGTGTGCATCTCACATTTGTACTAATATACAGGGGTTAAGAAATAGTAGAACATTGACAAAGGGCAAAGTGGACCTACGAGTAGGCAATGGCGCAAAAGTTGTTGCTATAGCTGTAGAAACATATTCCTTATCTTTACCCATTAGGTTTATTTTAAAACTTGAAGAGTGTTGTTATGTGTCTGCCTTGACTAAGAACATCATCTCTATTTTTTGTTAGGACAAGAAAGGTTTTTCATTTGTATTAAAGGATAAATGTTTTTTTATTTATTTCAATGAAATGTTCTATTATAGTGCACATCTTGTGAATGAACTCTATGTTCTAGACTTTGACAACCCAATCTATAACATAAATACCAAATGATTCAAGTCTAATGATTTGAACCAAACATATCTCTGGCATTGTCGCTTAGGTCACATAAATGAGAGTTGCATATCCCAACTCCAAAAGGATGGACTTTTGGACTCATTTGATTTTGAATCATATGAGGTATGTGAATCTTGTCTTCAAGGCAAGATGACAAAGACTCTATTTAGTAGACACAGTGAAAGAGCTAATAACTTGTTAGGACTAATACATACTGATGTATGCGGCCCTTTCAGAATAGCAGCTAGAGGAGGTTATCATTATTTCATTACTTTTACTGATGATTTTAGTAGGTATGACTATGTGTATCTGATGAGATACTGTTAATACCCCAAGGTAGTTTTGATGTGATCAACCAAGTCAGATTAGGTTCTATTGGTATTTAACCCCTGTGTCTAAGTGTGTAGGAACTTAGGAGCACAGAAAGTTGAGCAAAAGACACAACTAGTAAGAAGGATGACACGGAAGAGAGCTAATGAGCTTGGTGCGTTTGAGGGATGAGGTGTTGAGAAAGAGTACGTGGACGAATGAGAAGGAGACACGTGGTGTTTCCGAGGGACGAGAAGCCGAAGTGGAAGATTACTCGAAGGTTGGATGTTGGATTCGGGTGAGTCCTATTCCGGATGGTCGAGATCACCTAAGCGAGCGGAGCCGGAGCGAAAGACCCGGAACCCTTCCGGGCACCTAGACCAGGACTTTTATCCAAACTAAATGTGGCGCGAGCCATCGCGATGGGGATAGAATTTTATCCCCTTCTAAGTGCTTGGAACCCTTCCAGGCACCCCAAATAGGGTTATAAATATAACCCTGATCCCAATAGTCTAGAACAACTAATATACGAGTTTCTTTAAGTGTTCTACTACTTTATGTGCTTCCAACGCTTGTAAGAGGCTTCTCCATCTATAACGAAAGGAGAATTTGAGTAGTGCTTTAGAGTCTTGGATTAATAACCTTTCCGGCTGTAATCAAGTAAAAAATAGATAGCCTCTTATTGTTTTAGTTTATTAATTCTGATTATACAAGTATATTATTATTTTAAAAGATCGAGAAAGGTTTGTTTGCTATTATTGTGCAGGCAATTTACCCCCTCTTGCCGGCCGCACCGATCCTAACAACTGATATCAAAGCTAGGCTCGCTTTAGAAGGATTAATCACCATCCGAAACAAAAGAAATGGTTGGATCCAGCATTTACCCATCAAAATTTGAGGGAGACTTCACAACTTGGAAGAAGCGCGTGGAATTATTCTTCAAAACTGACTTCAAAATTCTCTTAGGTATAAAATAGGTTTTATAGCACCTACGGATCAGCATGAAGCCGGGAAAGAAGAATACACATGGACGAAGAAAGAGCAGGCCAACTTCATGGCTAATGGAAAAGTAGAGTTCCATCTACTTAGCGTTCTTCCACCTCAGGAGGTTAGTCGGATCGGAAGGTATGACTCCGCCAAAGATCTCTGGGAGAAATTCCTAGAGCTTCACGAAGGTACCTCTAAATCTAAACTGGCAAAGTGAGACATCCTCCGAAGCCAACTGACGAACCTCCAGATGAACAAGGGAGAGAAGGTAGCCCAACTCCATACAAGAATCAAAGACCTGATCACCCAACTCAACAACCTCGGAGAAAAGGTAACAAATCGTGACTCCTTAAGGTACACACTTAACTCCTTTTCAAGAACTCAAGAATGGCCAGCCTTAGTAGATGCTTACTACATCTCTAAGGACTTTGAGGTATGTACTCTTGAAAGCTTATTTTCAACTTTTGAACTTCACGATTCACACTGTATAGATTCTCAGGAAATAGATAAATCAAATAACATTGCTCTAAAAGCCAAGAAGGATGAATCAAACGTCGACAACTCCTTCGACGATGATGAAACAACATACATGTTAAGGAAATTCAAGAATTTTTTTTAAAACTAATAAGTTTAATCAAATGCAGACAAAGAAAAGAAGAGCAAGGAAGTTAAGATGCTATAACTACAATGAAAAGGATCACATTAAAGATGACTGCCCAAAGTTGAAGAAGGAAAACAAGAAGGGACTAACCACAACAAAGCATAATACCCTGAAAACAACGTGGGATGAGTCATCATCAGAGTCAGATCTGGAGTGTTAGGACCAAAAGTAGCTAGAGGGGGGGGGGGGGGGGGGAATAGCTTCGCGTGTGCTCGTTGTGCTTCGTTGCTTGTTTCTTCGAAGTGATGCGCAGCGGAATACAAAGAAACAAACTACAACAATGCTAACAATAGGATTTTACTTGGTATCCACCTCACAAGAGGTGACTAGTCCAAGGATCCACGCACACACACACACCTCCACTAATAAACACTCCTTTTCGGTAACTACCGAAGGCGGAGAAGCCCTACAAGACTCTCAATACAAGTAGAAGAAAGGGTAGTAAAGAATAAGCAAAAGCTTACAAGAGATGCAGTAAAAACCCTAGCTTCTTCTTCTTCTCGTTGCAACTCGCCTCTTGACTTGGATGAACCTCCAAGAACCTTCAAGAACTGGCGGTGAGGAGCTTAGAGAGTGCTGGGGAGGAGCTGTGATGAATCTGGAATGAATCGGTGAAGTTTTTTTTTTTGCGCAGCCATCGAACCCCTGCAGCTATAAACGACGCCAACGGTCGGATCCCGATCGATTCAAATGTTCCCAATCGATCGGGGAGGCTTTGGATCGATCCACGGATCGATCCGACCATGCCGCGAAAGCGCTGGATCGATCCACGGATCGATCCGGCGCTTATCGCGCAGCAGCGTCCCAATCGATCCATCGATCGATTGGGACCTCTGAATCGATCCACGGATCGATCCACGGCTCTATTGGAATGGCCGGATCGATCCACTAATCGATCCGGAGGCCTGGATCGATCCATCGATCCAGCGCGGTTTTGTCCAAAACCAAGTCCTAAACCTCAAACCAACATCCGGTCAACCTTGACTGTTGGTATGTCATGCCTAGCATCTAGTCACTCCCTTGACTGCTAGGACTCCCTTACCAAGTGTCCGGTCAATCCTGACCCACTTGGACTTTTCTCTGTGCCAAGTGTCCGGTCAATCCTTTCGACCTACTTGGACTTTTCTTTCATGCCAAGTATCCGTCAATCCTTTGACCTACTTGGACTTCCCACCGGATGTCCGATCATCCTTGATCCATCTGGATTTTCCTGCTTCACTCACCCGGGCTTTCACCTAGCTTCACTCACTAGGGTTTTCCATCCGCTAGCTTCACTCACTAGGACTTTCACCTAGCTTCACTCACTAGGGTTTTCACTCTGCCAGCTTCACTCACTAGGACTTTCACGGCTTCACTCACCAGGTTCCATCCGCCTAGTTTCACTCACTAGGACTTTCACGGCTCACCAGGATTTCCATCCGCCTAGCTTCACTCACTAGGACTTCCTTACTGCCTGGCTTCACTCACAGGACTTTCCTCTGCCCGGCTTCACTCACGGGACTTTCATTTTGCCTAACATCCAGTTAGGACTTCGATCAAGTATCCGATCAACCTTGACCTACTTGACTCTTCTTAATCAATATCTTATTGTCAAACATCTAAACCCAAACCAAGACTCGGCTTGGTTACCAGGTCAACCTTGACTGAGGGATATGCACCAACAATCTCCCCTTTTGATGTTTGACAATACCACAATAACACTTACAATCCCATATGTAAGTTAGGCTAATCCATAGCCTCCTTCTTCATGCCACTAGGTAATGAAAGCATAAATTAAGCTCTTCATTCTCCCTAAGAAGGCAAACTCCCTCTAGGTAATGAAAGCCTAACACTCCCTTTCATGAGTCCTTTCATTCTCCCCTATGACCTTCCCATAGGTAATGAAGGACTAAGCTTACCCATACATTCTCCCCTATTGGCACACATCAACCCATCGTTGGACACACATCAACCTATGCTCCACTGGGCACACTTCAACAAGTCCATTTGTTGAAGACTCTCCCCGAAGAGTTGCTCATCGTTGTTCACAACATCACTCGTTGTGATCAACACGATAATGAAGGTCTCATACCCTTCATTTATCCTTAACTTCTCCTCAATGTAGACAACTACCCAACCTTGAGCATTATCTACCACATGAGTGTCCACTTGAAATAATGAGGATATCCACTCCCATTTCTCCCCATTTCAAGTTTAAATGCTCAACCTTGAGCAAGTTCACGAAGGTTAACCACCTTCCAAGGTTCATGAAAATAACTTTCATGTCAAGAGTCCCTCCCTAAAGACATGGTGGTAACTTCGTCATTGCACCAACAATGACTTGGAATCCCTAAAACATTAGGAAACCCAAATTTTAGAAGTTTTGAGGTTCAAATATTCAAAATTTGAAACAACCTCAACCTAAACTTCTACTTAGTCTTCGTTAACCAATCCATCCTTGTTTTCAACATGAAAACACCCTTTGTATGTATACAAATGTATTTAAGGGGTTTGGAATGGTTACCTAGACTAAAATAGGTTCAAAGATGCTGAAATCAGGCCTTCCCAGCCAAAATCAGCAACTTGGATCGATTGGAGTTGGGTTCCAATCGATTGAACCTTTCTGAATCGATCCACGGATCGATTCAGACTCCCTGGATCGATCGGCTGATCGATCCAGCGAGCTTCTGCTCGCGGGAATTGCCGTTTGAATCGATCCATGGATCGATTCAGGAACTCCAATCGATCCATGGATCGATCGGAGCTCTGATAGTTGCTGAAATTCCATTTCAGTCAACTTCAGAAACCCCTAGAAAATTCTACAAAAATCCAAAAATTATGAAATTTCGTGTAGACATTATTTAGGGCATACTTAATCATGGAAAAATAGCTTTCTATGAAAATACATCATATTTTCAAAGATTGACACAAACTTGAAAACTTGCAAAAACTTTAGTGTTTTCTTCAAGTTTGTGTCTAACTATTCAATGGTGATTACTATCAAAAGATAGCCTTCACCAAGGTTTTCCAAAAACATTTTAAAAACATTTTCAAAACCAATATCCCATCATGTTCCTTGGGCATAATGCACATGACTTGTACATTAGCTTTCCCAATGATGGGAAAACACATAACTATGTGTTTTGATGAATTTAAAACTCAAAGGAATGCACTAAATCAACATATTGAGCTTTGTTCATCATCCTAACATCTCACTTGTATATAATATGCACTAAAACACATACAAGTCACCTTAGAGGTCTTTGTGAGATGTAAAATTTGATTTTGCCTTATTCTAGGGATCATGCATATCTATCTAGGCATTTTAGAGATATTAGACATCCACCCAGGATGTCACTTGTCAATAAGTGTCGTTAGATGCCACTTGTCCTTAATTACAAGGAATTAAACTTAATGCATGATTATGTTATGGCATACATCAAAAGAAAATAATTTTCAAAAGAAAATATTCTATTGCTACATGATGTATAAATGTCATGACATGGTATTTTTTGGATTTTTCATAATAAAACATGAATGTAAAAATAGACATGATGTCATGGCATATGATGGGCAAACAATCATGGCAAGATTTAGCATAAATAAAATATACCTAGATTAACTATCTAAGTATCCTTAAAGTCTTAGCTAAACTTACACCTTAAACCTAGATTGCCCTAAAGTGCTTCAAGAAAATGCCAAAGCCTAAGTTTGCATTTCTTATTCCCTTGATTAATTTATGCCAATTAAAATAAACATGTCCTCAAATGTTGGCATATTCCATTTTTCTTCAAGAGTAGCACTTTTAAATTTAAGGCCCGGATTGCCTTAAATTGCCTAAGAACATACCAAAAACCCAACTTGATAGTTCTTATTAATTTTCCAATATGTGCCATTTAAAATTAAAATCAATTCTTCCACCATTAGGCACATTTTACTCTTTCAAGGAGTAATCAATAATTCCATTTCATTTTCAAAGGTTAACAAAAACCTTGAAAATGCTCCTTGAGTGTCAATTTCCTCAAAGTTGGGTTAACTACCCTTCTAATCGGAGTTGACACTCTCTAACCCATCTATGGGGTAGAGAAGATGCTCCTAGGAACCCAACACCTATTGGTGCTCCTTGGATGCTCTAGGTACTCACTAGGGATAACTTCCCTAGATACCTTCCTAGTGACCTTGTTGGGCCTCTTAGAAGCCTTGGTCACATTTTCTAGGTCAACTCTAGGGATAACCTCCCTTGTGACCTTGTTTGTGACTTTCTTAGACTTCTTAGAAGTCTTAGTCACATTTATTGCAAAAATACTCTTAGGGATGACTTCCCTAGTATTCTTGGCTTGACCACTAGACCTAGGGTTTGTTCCATAACTATATGGAACTCTATGGTAAGAGGGCACATCCTTCTTAGCCTTTGGTTTGTATCCCAAACCTCTATGGCCATTGGATGGCTTTTGTACCCCTAAACCTAGGTTATGCTCATTTTGCCCTAATAGGATATTTTCCATCCTTTTTAGGGTCTTTTCCATTTTATCAAGTCTTGACCTCAAGACTTGATTTTCCATCACTAAGTCCTTAGTTTTTGGTTTTCCATTAAGTTCATGAGCATTTTTGTTTCTAGGCTTGTATCTTACATCCTTAGAGTTATCGCCTAGGTTTTTACCTACATTCCTAGCCTTTGGGATAGTAGTTTTGGCATGTAGGGCCACATGCTTTTCCTTAAAGCCCCCATGCTTCCTATTCTTATGGTAAATCGCATTAAGATGATAAAAATTTGACCTAGCATGCTTTTTACCATTTTGCAAGGGAATAGGCTCAATGAATGTTACCTTCTTCTTTACCTTAGAGGCTCCCCCTTGACTAGTGCCTCCTTGAGCCTTGACCATCTTCTTCCCCTTGGGGCATTGACTTCGGTAATGCCCTTTTTGTTGACACAAGAAGCACACAATGTGCTCCTTGCTCTTCTTTGTCCCGGGGGTGGTCTCCTTGAGCTTCTCCTTGCCCTTTTGTGCCATTTGGCCCTTCTTCTTGGCCAAGTTGGGACACTTGCTCTTATAGTGCCCATGTTCCCTACACTCAAAACATATTATATGATTTTTATTATTAATTGAAATATTTATACCTCTGCTTGCAGGGGTGACATCTTTTTCTTTGGATCCGGAGGTAGAAGCTTCCTCTTGATCGGACCTTGATTCTCCTCTATTTGATTTTTCTTGACTTGTGGAGGTAGAAGCTTCTTCCTCCTCTTCTTCTCTTGACCCGGATGTAGAAGCTTCTTCTTCTTCTTGATCCGGTGTCACCAAGGATTGCTCCCCCTCAATCCTAGAGGTGGAGGCTTCATCATCTTGAATATGAAACAAGGAGTATGCTCCCTCCTTGTTCCCTTCGGTGCATTCCCTTGAGGATGAAGCTTCTTGGATTTCCTCTTCTTCGGAGGTTGAGTATCTCTCAACCTCGGAGTCCTCCTCTTGGTCTTGCTCCAAAGAGTCACCCTCTCTGGATTCTTCATTATCTTGTACAGTGGAGGGGATCTCTTCATGAAGCTTAGCCAATTTGCTCCAAAGTTCCTTTGCATCTTCAAATTCTCCAATTTTGCAAAGAATGGTGCTTGGCAATAAATTGACCAAAAGCTTGGTCACATTGTCATTTGCCTCGCACCTTTGGACTTGCTCCGGGCTCCATTTGCTTTTCTTTAGAGCTTTGCCCTTTGAATTTCTTGGAGCCTTGAAACCTTCCATTAGAGCAAACCATTGCTCTATCTCCATCATCAAGAAATTTTCAATTCTTGATCTCCAAGAATCGAAGCTTGTGGATGTGTATGGTGGAGCCACCCTTGTGTCAAATCCAAGTCCATCTTGGAATTGCATCTTGAAGTTGAGCTTGATAAAATCTTGAACTTGAAGAATTTGCTCCAACTTCTTCACCCTCTAGCTTTTCTTGTTATGCTTGACCCTTCGATGATTCCGGTGAAGAGCGGCCTTGCTATGATACCACTTGTTAGGACCAAAAGTAGCTAGAGGGGGGGGGTGTGCTCGTCGTGCTTCGTTGCTTGTTTCTTCAAAGTGATGCGCAGCGGAATACAAAAAAATAAACTACAACAATGCTAACAATAGGATTTTACTTGGTATCCACCTCACAAGGGGTGACTAGTCCAAGGATTCTCGCACACACACACACCTCCACTAATAAACACTCCTTTTCGGTAACTATCGAAGGCGGAGAAGCCCTACAAGACTCTCAATACAAGTAGAAGAAAGGGTAGTAAAGAATAAGCAAAAGTTTACAAGGGATGCAGTAAAAACCCTAGCTTCTTCTTCTTCTCGTTGCAACTCGCCTCTTGACTTGGATGAACCTCCAAGAACCTTCAAGAACTGGCGATGAGGAGCTTAGAGAGTGCTGGGGAGGAGCTGTGATGAATCTGGAATGAATCGGTGAAGTTTTTTTTTGCAGCCATCGAGCGGCTTTAAGCAGCGCCAGCGGTCGGATCCCGATCGATCGAATGTTCCCAATCGATCGGGAGGCTTTGGATCGATCCACGGATCGATCAAAGCTGGCTCTGAAGCGCGCTGGATCGATCACGGATCGATCCAGAGCGCCTATCGCGACTGCGTCCCAATCGATCCACTGATCGATTGGGACCTCTGGATCGATCCACGGATCGATCCAGAAGCTTTCTGTTCGCTGGGACAGGTCTGGATCGATCCACTGATCGATCCAGGCTCTGGATCGATCCAGCACTTGGTTTTTGTCCAAAACCAAGTCCTAAACCTCCAAACCAACATCTGGTCAACCTTGACCTGTTGGTATGTCATGCCTAGCATCTAGTCACTCCCTTGACCTGCTAGGACTCCCTTACCAAGTGTCCGGTCAATCCCTTTGACCCACTTGGACTTTTCTGCCAAGTGTCCGGTCAATCCTTTGACCTACTTGGACTTTTCTTTCATGCCAAGTATCCGAACAATCCTTTGACCTACTTGGACTTCCCACCGGATGTCCGATCATCCTTGATCCATCCGGATTTTCCCTTGCCCGGCTTCACTCACCGGGGCTTTCACCTAGCTTCACTCACTAGGGTTTTCCATCGCCTAGCTTCACTCACTAGGACTTTCACCTAGCTTCACTCACTAGGGTTTTCACTCGCCTAGCTTCACTCACTAGGACTTTCACCGCCTACTTCACGATTTCCATCTGCCTAGCTTCACTCACTAGGACTTTCACCGGCTTCACTCACCATTTCCATCGCCTAGCTTCACTCACTATGACTTCCTTCTGCCTCACTGATTTTCTTCTGCCTGGCTTCACTCACCAGGACTTTCATTTTGCCTAACATCCCAGTTAGGACTTCCCAGTCAAGTATCCAGTCAACCTTGACCTACTTGACTCTTCTTCAATCAATATCTTATTGTCAAACATCTAAACCCAAACCAAGACTCAGCTTGGTTACCCAGGTCAACCTTGACCTGAGGGATATTGCACCAACATGGAGGAGTACGCTGGACTTGCACTGATGGTAAACCACCAGGAGGAGAGCATAGATAAAGGGGGAGGTCCTCAGAGGAAAGTAGTAGCGAGGTGGAAGAAACAAACTTTAAAATAGATATGGTATGTTTACTACCCCCTAACCAGTTATATTTAGGTATCAAATCCAAGATGAGGTCCCTATGTAAACTAAAAATGAAAAATATTAATTTGAAAAAGGAAGTTATGGAATTAAGAACAATACTAGCAAAAACATGCTCCTTAGAAATGTATGATAAATTAAAAGATGAAAATAAAAATTGAAGGACCAAATTAAAAAATTAAGAAACTTTGCATATGATAATCAAAATACCTAGAAAAATTATAAAACCCTAAATTGGTATCTTAAATATCATAAGGGTCAAATTAAAAAAATATCACAGAAGTATGTTCCTAGAAAGTTTTTGATGAATTTGGTAGGAAGAAATCTGTTTTGAGTTCCAAAATCATATTTAAATTAAAATTATCTTTTGATGCATGACCTGTTAGACCTAGGACTTTCAGAAAAAAAATTAAATATTTAAATTCTT
This sequence comes from Zingiber officinale, assembly GCF_018446385.1. Lineage (NCBI taxonomy): Eukaryota > Viridiplantae > Streptophyta > Magnoliopsida > Zingiberales > Zingiberaceae > Zingiber > Zingiber officinale. The sequence continues at coordinate 24,056,192 of NC_055988.1, forward strand.
CAAGAGGCTTTGTCTAGAAGTGGTTGATGCTCCAATAACCAAGAAAGCCTAGTGCCTTACTATAGCCTGGAAGTTAATTACTGAATTGAATGTTTAATTGACTTACTGTGAAACATTTAACTAATGCTTTAAATTGCTTATCAAAATTTTTGTTAGAAAATTTTCTATTAATTAGTTATCAAAATGCAAGTTTGTTTTGTGTGATTTTTTTTTTAATTCAAATTTTTACCCTTGTTAAATCTTTTTAACATTTAAAGTTTTTTTTTAAACTTGTTAATTAAACCAGAGTTTTTGAAGCTTAACCTTTCTTTTTTTCCCTTAGATTCAATATTTACCTTTTCCAAAATCATTTTTAAAAGTACCCCATTTTTAATGTGATCAAAAGGGGAAATAGTGAAGATTAAGTCTAGGGAGAGGGTAGTTAGTACATTTTTTTTTTTTACTTGCAAATTTTTTTCTCTTTCAAAAATTATAACTGTTATTTTTTAGGTTTACCCTAACTTAACTTGGGTTTGCTCACATTAAAAAGGGGAAGATTGTTGTACCCTAAGGTAGTTTTGATGTGATTAACTAAGGTATGTTAGGTCCTGTTGGTATTTAACCCCATGTCTAAGTGAACTTAGAAGTACAGGAAGTTGAGTGAAAGATGCAACTAGCAAGAAGGACGACACGGAAGAGAGCCGACGAGCCCAGTGTGTCTAAGGGACGAGGTGCTGCGGAAGAGTACACAGACGGACGAGAAGGAGACGCGTGATGTGTCTGAGGGACGAGAAATCAGAGCTCAAGATTGCTCGAAGGTTGGAAGTTGGGTTCGGTTGAGCCCTATTCTGGATGGCCGAGGTCACCCAAGTGAGTGGAGCCGAAGTGGAAGACCCGGACCAAGGTGAGTCGCGGAACCGGAGCAGAAGACCGGGACCGAAAGCTAATAGGATGTTGACTTTCTTGGTCCGGGCACCTAGACTCTAGGCGCCTGGACCAGGACTTTTATCCAAACTCAACATGGTGAGAGTTATCGTGATGGGGATAGAATTTTATCCCCCTCCATACGTTTGGAACCCTTCCAAGCACCCCGAACAGGGCTATAAATATAGCCTTGATCCCAGTAGTCTAGAACAACTAGTATACGAGTTTCTTTAAATGTTCTACTACTTTGTGTGCTTCCGACACTTGTAAAAGACTTCTCCACCTACGACGAAAGGAGAATTTGAGTAGTGCTTCAGAGTCTTGGATTAATAACCTTTCCGGTTATAACAAGTAAAAAATCGGTAGCCTCTTATTTGAGTAAATATGGTTCAACTCTTCCATAAGTGATGTGACTCATCCGCGCTTCCATTACGACAAATATTTTCATATTTATCTTATGTATGGTCCAACCAAACATTTATCTCTTGATCTAAGAATCCTATTCTTTAACTTGTTTTACGTCTTTTAGAGACTCGTTAGTATGTGTGACTCAATAGGTTCCTGGTTTATCTTGGCAGTCCATAATTAACTACTTAATTATAGAACAATCATGAGTGGCACCTAGTAGTACATCATGATCCCCAATTAGTCAAAAAATCATAGTTGATCTTAGAATTAATTCTAAACCCTTCAGTAGCTACAGTGAGTCGTGCCTTGTTCCTTTCACTCATCTTATACCCACTTGGTTTAGGACATGGTCTATGTGTCTTGTCCCCACTAGGTTGACTGTGTCACACCTAGCCCAAGTAATACTTTCTCGCTCTACGGATTCAAATTACTCGTACATGAGTACAAGAGTCTCATACTCTTAACATGTGATGCTTTGGCCAAAGACTTTGAATAATAATCATAACGAGTGACCATAGGGTATAAGTCTCCTCGCAAGGAGCGGTGAATCTTCTGCGGGCTATCCAAACACCTTCGGACACTTCAACTTATACTCAATCATCCCGGGTCCACACCTCAATGAGATGCTTGCTTAAGATGTCAAAGTATAAGTCTCCATGACCAAGAAGACTTGTATATCTCAAGTCGAAGGAAACTTGTACTTATGCTACAGTAAGAACTTCACAGACATATCTATATATATGTAGAGAACCATATAAAGTCTTACAGCGATTCACTCAAATGAACTAGTTGCCATAACCAGCATCCACGTTTAACTCTCAACATCCCAATATCTTCAGCCAGTGAGAAAACTGCTACTTGGCCGAACCAAGGAGTATAACTCGTGCTAGTCTTACAGAATTGATGGTGTCTGAATACATCAATTTGATAACTAGAAAAATTTTTATATATTCATAATTGCATATGTAAAGATAATCACTAGTTACGATCTAATCACAAATTCTCTCATGCTATAAATTATATTACGGACATTTAGTAAATGAATTTAAGATAATCAAACATATAATATGCACTCAAATAGTGAATCTATACTTATTAAATAAATAAATAAAACGTAAGGCGATTGCTTTATAACATTCCTCAAATCCTAACAACATGCTCTAGAGACGGTCACTTTCACACTTAGCCGCATTCCATCTAAGGTCGTCATAAAGACACCATATACGATATGAACTGGAAAGAGTTCCAAAATATCTTTCATGAAAATTTAGGGATGTGAGGCTTACGTTCCATCTTGGGAAGAGTCCTAAAATGTCTCAAATAAGCTAGGACCCAAATCAGACAAGTGTTATTTTATTAGTTATCCCAAAGAAACAAAAGGATATTACTTCTATAATCCCACACAAGGCAAAGTGTTTGTTGTTAGAGATGGTGTCTTTCTAGAGAGGGAGTTTATTTCTAGAAAAACTAGTGGGAGTAAAGTTGATCTTGAAGAATTTCAAGATACACAATCTAGCACCAAAGCCTTGATGGAAATTGAACAGGTACCACAAGATGTTGCGGATCATAATTTTATTACATCGCAAGAAGTTATAGAGCAACAACCTATTCAAGTAGCACAAGCTCTACACAGATCTGATAGGACCCATAGTCAACCTAAGAGATATTCTTTTATCTTATTTGACCATGGTGATATAGTGCTTGTTGGTCTTAACGAGCCTATATATTATCAAGAAGTTGTACAAGGGCCAGATTATGAGAAATGGCTAGAGACCATGAGATATGAAATGATATCCATGTATACTAACCAAGTATGGACTTTGGTTGATCCACCTAAAGGGATCAAACCCATGGGGTGCAAATGGGTCTTTAAAAGAAAGACTGACATGGATGATCGTCTGCATACCTATAAAGGGTGGTTGTGTTAGTTAGAGCCCTAGAGCCAATCATATGATGATTGTTGTATGGACTCGATGTATCATATTCCTATATATTTATAAAGGCATTTCTTTATGGTTATTATACTTACTTGTATTTGTGTCAAATAACTAAGTATAATAGCATCCTTGAGTAGAAGGTTCTTATCTATATCAATCGATTGGTTGAATTGATAGTGAGATGATATAGAGAATGCTACTCTTAATCATTCCTAGTCAAGTATTAACATTCAGGGACAATGTTAATGCGATGAGACTAGCATGTAGGTCAACTCGATGACATGATCTCACAAGTCATGGATATAGAGATATCAAGTTGACACATGAGTATGCATTAGAGAATATATACTGAATGACCCGTCATAAGAAAGTATCATGGATCGTTATATAAGTGTCATATACTTTCTCATGTGACTATTAGTATGACTATGAGTCCTTGGACCTGAAGTCACCATGGTTCCCTACATAAGGAGTTACATACTTTGGCTTTGTCAAACGTCACCCGTAACTGGGTGAACTATAAAGGCGATTACTGGGTATGTAACAAATCATGCGAAGGGATGTGAGTGATGTAGATGGAATCTATCCCTCCTATATGATGGGAGTGACATCATGATTCTTGATAGAGTGAGACCACTAAGTGCATGACCATGCCCAAATGAGTCAATATGAGATATTGAGCTCATTTGATTAGAGTGAGTCTACTTGGAGTTCGAGATATAAATTGATTAGAGGATGACACGGTCTATGCCTCAGTTGATCAATTTAGATGTCTAGGATAGAAGGACATTATCATATATTGTGAGAGTCACAATTAGTAGTCACAAAGGTGATGTTGGATCTCAACATTCTTGTAACTTGGGTAGTAATGATGTGTTGCTAGATACCGCTCATTACTTATGCTTCTAAATGGGTTTAGAAGCATTGCCAACGTTACAAGAACCTATAGGGTCACACACAAAGGACAATTAGATGGAGAATAGGTTCATATGATAAACCAAGAGGATTAAGTTCATATGATGAACCAAATTGGATTAAGAGTAATCCAAATTAGACTAATTGAGTTGAACTCAATTTGATTCATGTGTCCAATGAGTCTAATTTATATTATGACTCATTGAATCAATTTAATTTAATGGATAAAAATTCACAAAATCATATTGACTTGAATCAATGGTTAGATTTGATCAACCATGGGAGATAAATGGGTTAAGTTTGACTTGACTTGAGAGGGAAGATGAAGGGTCAAGTTTGACTTGACCAATTGTCACCTCATTGTGACTTGGCATAGGGTCGGCCAATGATGATGTTCCACATCATCAATGCCACATCATTGTGTGCCACCTCATGAGGGAGACCAAGAGTCATGACTCTTGGTATTACATGGAGGTATAAGAACCTCTAAGTGTAGCCGACCACTTTAGTGATGTGAGTTACATTTTGTGTACTCATTCAAGAGGTCATCTTCTTCCTCCTCTCATTCTCTTGTTCTCTCCCTCTCCTCCATTGCCAAGCCACCCAAGAGTTCTAGCACACTCTAAGTGGTTCTTCTCCACCTTTTGTCCATGTGGATACTTGTAGAGGAGTGTTCACTTGACACTCTTCGAGATCTGACACCTTTTGGACGAGCGGGATAAGCGAAGGGCTTCGCTATAAAGGTATAATCTCTAACATGTAGATCTAGTGTAGATCTAGGAGAAAACTATGTATATGTAAATTTTTATCTTCGCACGGATCCGTGGCAAGAACTTCGGGGTTTCCGCAACGCAAAAAGCGGTTTTTGCGGCTCGAATTGCTATCAGTGGTATCAGAGCCACGAGCGAAGCATGTACTTGTTTGTATTTTGTTTTTATGAACAGATATCAAATATGTAAGTTTCTGTAAGTTTACTATTTTTATGGATTTTGTGAGTAATTTTCTCGTAGAGGTAAAGCAACAAGTGCTTGGACACTTGTAGGCTTCAACTACCGAGAAAAATCTTCCGAAATGGTCAGATCTCGCCCAAATTATTTTGGGACAGCGGCTTAAGGCACTATTAGATCAAGATGGGACACTCACGATATTTATTTCGCGAGTATGGGCGCTGCCCCTAACCCCGCAAGGGGCATTGTCCCGCGATCACGTCCGAAAATCGCTAATCGGGATCGCTGGGAAGTTGTAACTCATAAAATTCATAAAAACAGTAGTAAAATTATAGAAATTTATGTAGAATACATAATTTAGAATTATGTATGATATTGTGATAATCATGGCCTAAAAACCCCAATTTGATTGGACAAAAATTGTGTTGTAATTCATAATATGGCATGCGCACCATTTTTGTGTTGTGTGTGTTGTATGTGATTTGCGACCTGCGCGTCGTGCCTCCTTTATTTATATTCCTATTGTAAAATAGTTTTAGACTCGAATGTAACTCGAGTTTCAATTTTATAATGTACAATTGAAGATGGAGTTACAAGAAGGAAGCCGACAACACAAGGCGGTCAAAGGAGATGCTTGAAGAAGCTGTTGACCCTAGATTGACCGTCCGATCTTCTCATTGGCTTGAGAAGATCGTAGTAGGGCCATGACCTCATCATAATATATGTATATATCTTGATATATTTGCTTGTGTGTATGTGATGCATGCTAGTGTAGGGTAATTAATGTCTTGATGCGTATATGATACACATTAACAATTAGATTAGATCTTAATCAAGTCAACTCGAAATGCCTACCATGTTTTGATACCCATCACTACCTCGATCATTTATTGTTGTTGAATCTGCCAAAGCAGAGCAACGCATATTATCTTGGTAGAGTGTGGAGGAACAATCTTGGTCCTGCTTATCAAAGCTTGGGTGAGTACAAACTCAATTAGATTGAGTATAACTAGTTAACTCTATTTGATCGGGTATAACTATAGACATTTTCCAACGGTTAGAAGATAGGATAAAAATAACATTTATACTAAATCTTGGGTGATTTAGCCAAAGCTAACTCAAGCTTTAGTATAAATGAGGATCTTGATCCTATAAACAAGAGTTGCATAGAGATGTAATTGATAATTCGTTATCTACCGATTATATTAAGTCTTGGGCGATTTAGCTAAAGCTAACTCAAGCCGTAGTATGATGTGGATCTTGTCCCATGAGAATTATAGCTAATTGGTATGAATCTAGTAGTGTGGTTTGACTACATCCATGACTTGATTCTACAAAAGCTCTATAATTAAGTGAGAGCATCATTTAGTTAAAGGTCTAATTAAATGATAGATGGAATATGATATTTACTTTCTACATTATTTCTGTTGTAGATTGCCATGTCGACAAACACGAACACCTTCTCCTTGCGTTCTGTCCTTGACAAGGACAAGCTCAATGGAGCTAATTTCCTGGACTGGTATAAGAATCTGAGAATTGTTCTCATACAAGAAAGAAAACTGTACGTCCTAGAGCAGCCCATTCCCGAGGCATCTCCTGCCACTGTCACGCGAGCTGACCGAGATGCTTATAAGAAGCATCAAGATGATGCATTAGATGTGTCATGCCTCATGCTCGCGACCATGAACTCTGAGCTTCAGAAGCAACACTAGTTGATGTCTGCTTATGATATGGTTGAACATCTTCGTCAACTATATCAAGGACAAGCGAGGCACGAGAGATTCGAGATCTCCAAGGCACTGTTTCAGTGCAAGATACAAGATGGGACTCCCGTAGGTCCATATGTGCTCAAGATGATTGGGTACATAGAGAACCTACATAGGTTGGGATTCCCACTTGGCCAAGAGCTGGCCACTAACTTGATCTTGCAATCCTTGCCAGAGAGCTATAGTCAATTTGTCATGAATTACAACATGAACGAAATTGAAAAGTCACTGCCTGAGCTGCTTAGCATGTTGCGAACTGTTGAGCTCAACCTTAAGAAGGTAAAGCCTAACTCCATTTTGATGGTGCAAAAGCATTAAAGGCAAGGGCAAGCCTAAAGGTAAGGAAAAGTCCCAAGCCAAGGGAAAAGGCAAGGTAATAAAACCTAAAGGAGGGGTTGCCAAGGATGCTACCTACTTCCACTGCGGTCAGACCGGGTACTGGAAGAGGAATTGCAAAGTATATCTAGAAGATCTTAAGAAGAAGAGAAGTGAGACTTCTACTTCAGGTATATATGTTATAGAAGTCAATCTATCTATTTCTGCATCGTGGGTATTGGATACCGGATGTGCTTCTCACATTTGTACTAATGTGCAAGCGCTGAGAAATAGCAGGGCATTGACGAAGGGCGAGGTGGACCTACGAGTAGGCAATGAAGCACGGGTTGCTACTGTTGCTGTAGGAACTTACTATCTATCTCTGCCCTCTAGGCTTGTACTAGAATTAGATGAATGTTGTTATGTGTCTGCTCTTACAAAGAACATCATTTCAGTATCTTGTTTGGACAAGAAAGACTTTTCTTTTGTAATAAAGAACAAATGTTGTTCCGTTTACTTAAATGATATGTTCTATTGTAGTGCACCTCTGATAAACGGACTCTATATTCTAGACTTAAAGAATCCCATCTATAACATAAGTACCAAAAGGTTCAAGTCAAATGATATGAACTGAACCTATCTCTGGCATTGTCGCTTAGGTCATATAAATGAGAATCGCTTATCTCAGCTCCATAAAGATGGTTTGCTGGACTCATTTGATTTTGAATCATATGAGACATGCGAGTCATGCCTACTGGGCAAGATGACCAAGACTCCCTTTAGTGGACATAGCGAAAGAGCGACTGACTTGTTAGGACTTATACATAGTGATGTATGTGGCCCTTTCAATGTCACTGCCAGAGGTGGTTATAGGTACTTCATTACATTTACTGATGACTTCAGTACATATGGTTACGTGTATCTGATAACACATAAGTCACAATCCTTTGAAGAGTTCAAAGAATTTAAGAATGAAGTACAAAATCAGCTAGGCAAGAGTATTAAAATACTTCGATCAGATCGAGGTGGCGAATACCTTAGCCATGCGTTTTGTGACTATCTAGCTGAGTGTGGGATCCTATCCCAACTCACTCCTCTTGGAACACCACAGTGGAATGGTGTATCCAAAAGGAGGAATCGTACCATACTAGATATAGTACGATCTATGATGAGTCACACAGATCTTCCTATGTCCTTTTGAGGATATGCTCTAGACACAACAGCCTTCACACTTAACCCTGTTCCATCCAAGGCTGTGATAAAGATACCATATAGGATATGGACTGGGAGAGATGCCCAGATGTCTTTTATGAGGATTTGGGGTTGTGAGGCTTACGTTCAACGTCAAGTCTCGGACAAACTGGGACCCGAATCCGATAAGTGCTATTTTATTGAATATCCCAAGGAAACGAATGGATATTACTTCTACATTCCCAGTCAACACAAAGTGTTTGTGGCTAAGACTAGGGTATTTTTAGAAATAGACTTTGTTTCTAGAAAAACTAGTGGGAGTACGTTCAATCTTGAAGAAGTTCAAGATATGGAGCATAGCACTGAGGCCTTGATGGAAGTTGAACTGGAACCACAAAATATTATGGATGATGAGATTGTTCCAAAAAGTGTTGAAGAACAACAACCAGTTCAATTAGACCTACCTCTTCGCAGGTCTGATAGGGTACGTCGTCAGCCTGAAAGATACTCATTTCTCTTGTCTGACCATGATGACATTATGCTCGTTGAGAATGAGCCTACCTTCTATCAGGAAGCTGTGGTGAGACCAGATTCTGAGTCATGGCTAGAGGCCATGAGATCCGAGATTGAATCCATGTACACCAATCAAATATGGACTTTGGTTGATCCACTTGAAGGCATCAAACCCATTAGGTGTAAGTGGGTCTTTAAGAGAAAGACTGACATGGATGGACTTATTACCTATAAGGGTCGTTTGGTAGCTAAAGGTTTTAAGCAAATTCATGGTATTGACTATGATGAAACATTTTCTCCAGTAGTGATGTTTAAGTCCATTCAGATCATGCTTGCTATTGCAGCATACCACGATTATGAGATCTGGCAGATGGATGTCAAAACCGCGTTTCTGAATGGAAACTTGCTCGAGGATGTGTACATGACACAACCTGAGAGTTTTGTAGATCCACAGCATACTAGCAGAGTATGCAAGCTGCATAAGTCCATATATGGACTAAAGCAAGCTTCTCGAAGCTGGAATCTTCGATTCGATGATGCGATCAAATAGTTTGGTTTCATCAAGAATGAAGATGAACCCTGTGTCTACAAGAAGGTTGTTGGGAACACAGTTGTCTTCCTTGTATTATATGTGGATGATATACTACTCATTGGAAATGACATCCCTTTGCTACAATCTGTAAAGACTTGGCTAGGGAATTGTTTCTCAATGAAGGACTTAGGTGAAACAGCCTGTATTTTAGGCATAAAGATCTATAGAGATAGATCTAAGAGATTGCTTGGCCTAAGTCAAAGTACATATATTGACACGGTATTACTACGGTTTGCCATGCAGAATTTCAAAAAAGGATTTCTGCCGATGTCACATGGTGTGAGTCTTTCGAAGACTCAAAGTCCCTCTTCTAGAGAGGAGAGAGACCGTATGGATAAGATCCTTTATGCCTCAGCCATAGGATCTATCATGTATATCATGTTATGTACTCGTCCTGATGTTTCGTATGCTTTGAGCATAACGAGAAGATACTGGTCAGATCTAGGTGAGCATCACTGGATAGCGGTCAAGAATATTCTTAAGTACTTAAGAAGGACTAAAGAATATTTCTCGATATTTGGAGGCGATGGCGAGCTAGCTATCAAGGGTTACAGTGATGTCAGCTTCCAAACTGACAGGATGATTATAGATCGCAGTCTGGGTTCATGTTTTGTTTGAATGGTGGTGCTATGAGCTGGAAGAGTTCGAAGCAGGACACAGTTGCTGATTCTACAATAGAGGCCGAGTATATTGCTGCATCAGAAGAAGCAAATGAGGCAGTTTGGATCCACAAGTTCATTACTGAGCTTGGGGTGGTTCCTAGCATAGCCGATCCTATAGAACTCTATTGTGACAACAATGGAGCAATTGCACAGGCTAAGGAACCTCGCTCACACCAGCGGACCAAACACATACTACGACGCTTCCATCTCATTCGAGAGATCATCGATAGATGAGATGTGAAGATTTGTAGAGTACCCACAGAGGCTAACGTCACTGATCCTTTGACCAAAGCTTTGGCACAGAGAAAGCATGATGGTCATACTAGGTCATTGGGCCTTAGAGCCTACACTGATTAACACTAGTGCTAGTGGGAGATTGTTAGTTAGAGCCCTACAGTCAATCATATGATGATTGTTGTATGGACTCGATGTATCATATTCCTATATATTATTTATAAAGATATTTCTTTATGGTTATTATACTTATTTGTATTGGTGTCAAATAACTAAGTATAATATCATCCTTGAGTAGAAGTTCTTATATATATCAATCGATTGATTGAATTGATAGTGAGATAATATAGAGAACACTACTCTTAATCATTCCTAGTCAAGTATTAACATTCAGGGACAAAGTTAATGCGATGAGACTAGCATGTAGGTCAACTCGATGACTTGATCTCACAAGTCATGGATATAGAGATATCAAGTTGACACATGGGTATGCATTGGAGAATGTATACTGAATGACCCGCCATGAGAAAGTATCATGGATCGTTATATGAGTGTCATATACTTTCTCATGTGACTATTAGTATGACTATGAGTCCTTGGACCTGAAGTCACCATGGTTCCCTACATAAGGAGTTGCATACTTTGGCTTCGTCAAACGTCATCCGTAACTGGGTGGACTATAAAGACGATTACTGGGTATATAAAAAATCATACGGAGGGATGTGAGTGATGCAGATGAGATCTATCCCTCCTATATGACGGGAGTGACATCATGATTCTTGATAGAGTGAGACCATTAAGTGCATGACCATGCCCAAATGAGTCAATATGAGATATTTAGCTCACTTGATTAGAGTGAGTATACTTGGAGTTCGAGATATAAATTGATTAGAGGATGACACGTTCTATGCCTCAGTTGATAATTTAGATGTTTAGGATAGAAGGGCATTATCATATATTGTGAGAGTCATAATTAGTAGTCACAAAGGTGATGTTGAATCTCAATATTCTTGTAACTTGGGTATTAATGATGTGTTGCTAGATACCGCTCATTACTTATGCTTCTAAATGGGTTTAGGAGCATTGCCAACGTTACAAGAACCTATAGGGTCACACACAAAGGGCAATTAGATGGAGAATAGGTTCATATGATAAACCAAGAGGATTAGGTTCATGTGATGAACCAAATTGGATTAAGAGTAATCCAAATTAGACTAATTGAGTTGGACTCAATTTGATTCATGTGTCCAATGAGTCTAATTTAGATTATGACACATTGAATCAATTTAATTTAATGGATAGAGATTCACTAAATCAAATTGGCTTAAATCAATGGTTAGATTTGATCAACCATGGGAGATAAATGGGTTAAGTTTGACTTGACTTGAGAGGGAAGATGAAGGGTTAAGTTTGACTTGACCAATTGCCACCTCATTGTGACTTGGCATAGGGTCGGCCAATGATGGTGTTCCACATCATCAAGGTCACATCATTGCGTGCCACCTCATGAGGGAGACCAAGAGTCATGACTCTTGGTATTACATGGAGGTATAAGAACCTCTAAATGTGGGCGGCCACTTTAGTGATGTGAGTTACATTTTGTGTACTCATTCAAGAGGTCATCTTCTTCCTCCTCTCATTCTCTCATTCTCCCCCTCTCCTCCATTGCCGAGCCACCCAAGAGTGCTAGCACACTCTAAGTGGTTCTTCTCCACCTTTTGTCCGTGTGGATACTTGTAGAGGAGTGTTCACTTGACACTCTTCGAGATTCGGCACCTTTTGCACGAGCGGGATAAGCGAAGGGCTTCACTACAAAGGTATAATCTCTACCATGTAGATCTAGTGTAGATCTAGGAGAAAACTATGTATATGTAAATTTTTATTTTCGCACGGATCCATGGTAAGAACTTCGGCGTTTCCGCAACGTAAAAAGTGATTTTTGCGGCTCGAATTGCTAACATATTGATAACTAAAGGATTTAAGTAAATTCATGGTATAGACTATGATGAAACCTTTTCACCAGTTGCGATGCTTATGTCTATTCAGATTTTACTTACTATTGCAGCTTACTATGATTATGAGATCTAGCAGATGGATGTCAAAACTGCATTTCTTAATGGAAATCTACTCGAGGATGTGTACATGACATAACATGAGGGTTTTGTTGATCCAAAGCATACTGGAAAGGTATGTAAGTTGTAATGATCTATTTATGGATTAAAGCAAGCTTCTAGAAGCTGGAATATTTGATTTGATAATGTAATCAAAATATTTGGTTTTATAAAGAATGAAGATGAACCTTATGTCTACAAGAGGGTTAGTGGGAGCACAATATGTTGGTGCAGGTTGCACTAACGGTCTAACTCAAATTTTGATGAATGATAAAGCAAGTTAAGTTAGGTTTATTATGATCTAACGAGTTAACTAAGTGTGCAGGAGAAGTCCAGATGGTCGACGGGTTGACCGGATATATGGTGAGAAATCTAGCTAAGTCGACATGTTGATCGGATAGCTGGTACGAAGTCCAGATAGGTCGATGGGTTGACTAGATATCTGGCACGAAGTCCAGCTAGGTCAACGGGCAGAACGGATAGCTGGCAGAAAGTCCAGATAGGTCGATGGGCTAACCGGATGTCTAGCAAAATGGTAAGTTAAGGTAAGTCAGTGAAGGGGAGTGTGACTTGGTGAGGACGTGTTCCTCGTTTGAGGGAATAGTAGACATCAATCCAACTTAAATCCATTTCAGAAATCTAAGTTGAGATCTTGACTAGATCTGGTCTTGAGGAGACATAATCTAATTAATACTCTACTTTATTTTGCTGGGTAGCATAATTTTTTTTTCCTCGGACTAACTTTTTCTTACAGGAAAATAGTTTGCTGGAAAAAGGAGGTTCGGGCGCTCGGAAGGGATCCGGGCACCCGGAGTGGTCCGAGCGCCCGAAACTGATCCGGGCGCCCAGAATGCCCAAGGCTTATCTGCTCGCTAGCTTGGAGCACGCTGATTGGTTGACCGACCTCACGGTCTAGGCGCCCGGAAGGGATTCAGCCTCCCGGAACTGCTTATATAAGTAGTCTTCCACCAGGAGTATAGTACACAAGTTTCTTCTGCAATTGCTTTCCTGTGCGCTGCTCCAAAGACATTCCTGCGACTCCACGACGTGACTCCGACGGTTGAGTGACGCTGCTCCGACGACCGAGCAACACAACTCCGGTGACGCGACTCCAATAACTGAAAGCACAGTCTTCAGATCTCTGAGAAGTTGTTGGTATACTTGCACTTAAATTATATATCCATTGTATTCCTTTTATAAAGATTTGCGAATTGCTAGTGGATTGGCCAATGAAAGCACTCGACGAGAGCGTGCCTTGGAGTAGGAGTCGACGAAGGCTCCGAACCAAGTAAAAATTGGTTTGTTAGTGTTGTTTTAATTTATCTCTTCCACTGCGCACTTTAATTCTATCTTGATTTTCGACGATCGCTATTCACCCCCCCCCCCTCTAGTGCTCTTTTCGATCCAACATAATAATCTTTCTCATATTGTATGTAGATGACATACTTCTTATTAGACTTGATATTCCTACTCTTCAGTTAGTGAAGATGTAGTTTGGGAATTATTTCTCAATGAAGGACTTAGGTGAAGCAATCTACATCTTAGGCATCAAGATCTATAGAGATAAGTCTACGAGATTGTTTGGTCTAAGTCATAGTACATATATTGACTAGGTACTTAATTATTTTGTCATGCAGAATTTCAAGAAGGGATTCTTGCCAATGTCACATGGTGTGAGTCTTTCAAAGACTTAATGCCCCTTTTCGAAGGAAAAAAGGGACCGCGTAGATCGAATTCCTTATGCATCTACTATAAGGTCTATCATGTACGTCATGCTTTGTACTCACCCAGATGTCTCGTATACATTAAGTATGATGAGCAGATACCAGTCAGATCTAGGTGAAGGTCACTGGATAGCTGTCAAGAATATTCTTAAGTACTTGAGAAGAACTCAAGATTATTTCTTGATCTTTGGAGGTGATGGAGAGTTTGCTATAAAGGGTTATACCGATGCTAGCTTCTAAATTGACAAGGATGATTTCAGATCGTAGTCGGGGTATGTATTTTGCTTAAATTGTGATGTTGTGAGTTGGAAGAGTTCAAAGCAAGACATAGTTGCTGATTCTACAACAGAGACCGAGTACATTGCTTCTTCAACTGCAGCAAAAGAGGTTGTTTGGATCAGAAAGTTTATTACAGAGCTTGGTATTATTCCTAATATAGTGAACCCAATAGACCTCTATTGTCATAACAATGGGGCTATTGCACAGGCTAAGGAACCTTGTTCTTATCAGCCATCAAAACACTACTACATCGACTCCATCTCATTCTAGAGATCATCTATAGAGGAGATGTGAAGATATGCAGAGTACCAACCGATGCTAACATTGCGGATCCCTTGACCAAGGCTTTGGCACAGAGGAAGCATGATGATCATACTAAGTCACTGGGTATTTGATATTTCAGTGATTGACACTAATGCTAGTGGGAGATTGTTAATATTAGCCCTAGTACCAATTATGAGATGATTGATAGGGCATTATTGTATCATATTTTATTAATAAAAGATAAAGTTAGTTATTATATTTATTTCAGTTCAATGTCGAATGAATAAGTATAATAATGTCCTAAGATAGTAGGTTTTAGTCTACAACATATCAATTGATTGAATTGATAGTAGGAGCTTGTAGTATATATAGACACTATTCTTAACTATTCTTAGTCAAGCATTAATATACAAGGACAATATTAATACGTTAAGACTAGCATGTGTAGGTCCCTTTGGAGGCCGGCAAGAGGGGAGGGGTGAATTGCCCTACAAGAATTAAACCAAAAATCTTTCTCGGATATTCAACTAATTTAAAAGAACTTGTAATTAAAAAAACAGAGACTAAATAAATAGAAATCAGATACAGAGGATTTACTTGGTTTGCAATCAGGGGATTGCTAATCCAAGGAAAGTAAGCGCACTATCTGACGATCTCCTTTGGACGGAGTAGTCTCTTTATAGCGTTGAGAGCACAGACAAAAAAGTAGAAATGAAAGAACTAATTACAAATTGTTGTTCTGAATGAATTGATTAACTTCTGGACCAAGGCTATATTTATAGCCTTGGTCGGGGCGCCCCGAAGGGGTTCCGGGCGCCTGGGGGGATAAATTTTATCCTCCAATAATCAGATCGAGTCAAATCTCGATCCTGGTCAAAAGTCTGGTCCGGACTCCCCGGAGCCCAAAGTCAACAGATGTTGACTTTTTCGTCTCCGGTTCAGCTCGTCTCTGTCCGGATCTTGTTCGCTCCGGCTCCACTAGCTTGGGTGATCTTGGCCATCCGGAATAGGGCTCACCCGAACCCAAGTTCCAGCATTTTCCTCGAGCAGTATTCCTTCCCGGTTTCTCGTCCCTCGAACGCCGCGCATGTTCTTCTCGTCCACCGGTGTACTCTTCTGCGGTCACCTCGTCCCTCGGGCGCACCGAGCCCGTCGACTCTCTTCCATGTCGTCCTTCTCGCTAGCCGCGTTTTCCGCTCGACTTCCAGTGTTCCTAAGCTCCTGCACACTTAGACACAAGGGTTAGACAACGCAGGACCTAACTTAACTTGTTTGATCACATCAAAACACCTTGGGGTTCCAACAATCTCCCCCTTTTTGATGTGAGCAACCCAAGTTAAGTTAGAGAAAACATATGCAATAAAAATAATTTATTTGCAATTAAGTCCAAAGATATTTCAATTTAAAAATTATATTCCTCCCCCTAGACTTAACATCTGTCTCCCCCTTTGATCACATAAAAAATAGGGGTCCTTAAACAAGTCTAAGGTAAAAAAAAATTCTATGGTAAGTTTTTTAAAAACAATTTCTATTTTTTTTTTAATTTAAACAATTTCTAAGTCATTTTTATAAAAACTTTTGAAGGCAGTTATAAAAAAAATTCTTAGTAAAAAATTTTTTAAGGCAATTTCTTATAAAAAAAACTTAAGGTAATAAGAAATTCTAAGTCAAATTTAAAAAAAAAATTCAAAGGTAATTTTCATTAAAAAATTTCTAAGGTAAAAATTTCTAAATCAATTTTAAATATTTTCTAACACAAATTGAATAACTCTTTTAAAACATTAAGTAAATTAAATTAATATTTTTTCAGTTAGTCAATTAAACTTTCATTTCGATACTTGGCTTCTAGGTCGTAACGAGGCACTAGACCTTCTTGGTTATTGGAGCAACAACCACTTCCTTAGACAAAGCCTCATAAAGAAATTAGTTGTTTAATTTCCTTACTGAAAATGCTAAGTCTAATTTTAATTTTAAATTAAACGGGTTTTTGGAACCCAGTAGAGGTTCCTACCTAGGATTAACCAAGTATTTCCTAGGTACATAGACTTTTGATATATTTCTAATTTGACTTTGATGAAATCTATAATATCAATTTAAATCTCTATAATTTCTAAAAGTAGAAATATTTAAACCATTAGATTTTTTCAATCTTTTTATTTCTTCTTTTAGTTTTTCATTTTCAATTTTCAATTTTTCAAAATCATATATAAGACATGATTTTGCCAAAATTCTTTTTGTTTCTAGAATTTCATTTTCTAATTTGGTATTTTATTTTCTAATTTATACATGGATTTTGCCATTGCCTTAATACCAAAGTAAAGTTCATCAGGGGGTAAGAGGCATACCTCACTTACCATATCAGACTTGAAGCCTAAATCTCCCCCTGCTTCGCTACTTCCATCTAAGGTCGCTCCCCCTTCATCGATGCTGGGTTCTGATGTACTTTGTCCTTCGTAGCTTGCCATCAGTGCTATCTCGGCATATCTTGAATCTCGGACTCAGATGATGAAGTGTCGTCCCAAGTGACTTTTAGGTTCTTGTGTTTCTTGGGTGTCTTCATTTTGTCTTTCTTTAGTTCTAGGCAATCCTCTCTTAAGTGTCCTTCCTTTTGACACTGGTAGCAACGCACTTTTCTTCTATTTCTTGGATTCTTTTTATTCTGTATTTTTTTAAATTTATTAGATTTAAAAAACTTTTTAAAGTTTCTTACCATATATGCTTCTTGGTCTTCTTCGGAGTCTGACTTAGGTTCATCCTTCTTGGTTGCGTTCAGCGCCATTATCTGACTTGAGTCTTTTGTTGTAGATGCACACCTGGTTTCATGTAACTCAAGAGTAGAAAACAACTCTTCTAAAGTACTTACCTCCAGGTCTTTTGAAATATAGTAGGCGTCGACGATTGATGTCCACTCCGGAGTTCGAGGAAATATGTTGAGTGCGTAGTGTATGATGTCCCGGTTTGTTACCGTTTCACCGAGGTTCTCGAGACCAGTAATTAATTCTTTTATCTTCGCATGTAGACTGACTACCTTCTCACCTTTTTCCAGACGGATGTTCATCAGTTTGTTCCGGAGGATGTCTCTTCTAGCGAGCTTCGCTTCGGGCGTGCCTTCGTGGAGTTCCAGGAACTTCTCCCAAAGTTCTTTGGCCGATGAGTAGTTTCCGATGCGATTGACTTCCTGAAGCGGCAGTACGCTCAGTAGGTGATATTCCGCACGGCTATTCGCTACAAACTCATTCTGCTTCTTCTTTGTCCAATGGCTCTCCTCTTTTTCTTCTCCATCTTGATTCATCAGAGCTACAAAACCATACTTCATAATAAACCGAATTTCAAAATCAGTTCTTAGGAATACCTCCATACGACGCTTCCAGTCTCTGAAGTCCCCCTCGAATTTTGGTGGAACGATGCTTGGTCCAACCATCTTGTTGCTTCGATCGGCGGTTAGTCCTCCTGAAGCGTCCTTGCTCTGATACCACTTGTAGGTCCCTTTGGAGGCCGGCAAGAGGGGAGGGGTGAATTGCCCTACAAGAATTAAGCCAAAAACTTTTCTCGGATATTCAACTAATTTAAAAGAACTTGTAATTAAAAAAGCAGAGACTAAATAAACAGAAATCAGACACAGAGGATTTACTTGGTTTGCAATCAGGGGGTTGCTAATCCAAGGAAAGTAAGCGCACTATCTAACGATCTCCTTTGGGCGGAGTAACCTCTTTACAGCGTTGAGAGCACAGACAGAAAAGTAGAAATGAAAGAACTAATTACAAATTGTTGTTCTGAATGAATTGATTAGCTTCTGGACCAAGGCTATATTTATAGCCTTGGTCAGGGCGCCCCGAAGGGGTTTTGGGCGCTATGGGGGTATAAAATTTATCCTCCAACGATCAGATCAAGTCAAATCTCGATCCTGGTCAAAAGTCTGGTCCGGGCGCCCGAAAGGGTTCCGGGCGCCCCGGAGCCCAAAGTTAACAGATGTTGACTTTTTCGTCTCTGGTTTAGCTCGTCTCGGTCCGGATCTTGTTCGCTTCGGCTCCGCTAGCTTGGGTGATCTCGGCCATTCGGAATAGGGCTCACCCGAACCTAAGTTCCGGCCTTTTCCTCGAGCAGCCTTCCTTCCCGGTTTCTCGTCCCTCGAACACCGCGCACGCTCTTCTCGTCCACCGGTGTACTCTTCCGCTGTCACCTCGTCCCTCGGACGCACCGAGCCCGTCGACTCTCTCCCGTGCCGTCATTCTCACTAGCCACGTCTTCCGCTCGACTTCCTGTGTTCCTAAGCTCCTGCACACTTAGACACAAGGGTTACACAACGCAGGACCTAACTTAACTTGTTTGATCACATCAAAACACCTTGGGGTTCCAACAACATGTAGGTCAACAGATGACTTAATCTCACAAGTCATGGATATGAGATATCATGTTGACACATGCGCATATATTAGAAAATATATACTAAATAACCCGTCATGAGAATGTTTCATGGATTGTTATATGAGTGTCATAAACATTCTCATGTGACTATTGGTATACCTGAAGTCACTACAATTTCCTACATAAGGAGTTGTGTATTTTGGTATCGTCAAATGTCACTTGTAACAGGGTGAACTATAAAGTCGATCACTGAGTATGCAATGAGTTATGCGGAGTGATGTGAGTGATGTCGATGAGATCTATCCCTTCCATATGACGGAAATGATATCTGTTAATTAGTAGGATATAAGAATGCATGACCATACTCAAATGAGTCAATATGAGATATTGAACTTATCTATATGAGTGTGTCTACTTAGAGATTAAAAAACACAAAGATTGAGAAGAGGATGATACGGTCTATGTCTCATTAATCAATCTAGATATCAAGGATAAAGGGATTGAGTTATACAAGATAATAGCCACGGAAAGGTTAAGTCAGATCTCGACATTCTCGTCACTTGGGTAGCAATGATACCTTGCTAGATGCCACCCATTATTTATGTATCTAAAATGTTGATTTGGATACATTGTCAACATTACTAGAACTTATTGTGTCATACACAAAGAACAAGTTGATTTGCAGATGGGTTCATATGATGGATTATTGGATTAAGCCTAATCTAAATTAGACTCATTGAGTCAGACTCAATTGGATCCAATTGTTGGATTTAGTCCAATTCAAATTAGACTCATGCAATCAATCCAGATTGATGAGGATCAATAAGTTGGACTCATTGGATGAACCCTAATTCACCAAGGAAGAGGAAAGATCAAGATTTAATTGGATTAATGGAGGACTTAATTGGATTAATGGAGAACTAATGTCAATTAAGACAATTAATATCAATTAAGACTAATTGGGTGAATGAATACAAAATGGGGTTTTGTATTCATTTGGTGGATGACTTGTGTTCTTCCTCCATCTTCCTCCTTGGCTGAATTTCCTCTTGGCCGAATCTCCATGTGTGGCTAGCACCACAGTGGTGGTTCTTCTCCACTTCTTGAGTTCGTGAGACGAACAAAAAACTTGTTTGTATGAATAACGAAAAAGGAATGGATGCTTGATTGTACTAAGATCCTATCTGTAGGGAGTTCTTGTGCACACAACAAAAGTATAACTCCCTTTTAACAAAATTTAGTATATGTTTTCTCCTTCACATAGATCTTCTGAAGATGATCTAATTTGTTTTCCACTGTGCTTTTCGTGTGTTTAGCGTGCTAGATCCTTACAGGGATTACTTAAACAACAATAATAAGAACAAGAAGCATAGATCCTCTTATAGAACGGCTCAAAGTGTGTAGATGAAGCTCATGGTTTGGAGAAACACTGACAACAGAATGAAATTAACAAATAAGAATACCAGCCATTTTAGCTCGATTCCAATCGCTCATGTTTGTAACATCACAAGATAAGATGCCGCATCGAATAAGAAATGCAAAGGTCTGGATTCCAACCACTACCAAAAATTTTGCTTACAGATTGAATGAAGAAATTTAACTGTACAAGGAATGCACATTGCCATCTCTAATGCCAACAACCCTCGTTTCATTTTAGAGCCAAGACAGACGGTGAGGTTGACACGGGAACAAACATTGACTCGATGATCGACAGAGGAAAAGGATCTTGGTTTCGGGGGATTTATTGCAGGAAGAAGAATAAGCAACAACGGGAGCGAGGCTCGAGTTTGATGATTGTACATGAGGGCTGAAATGAATATGATAACTGCTGAGGCAAGTGTTTATTAAGCTTCTGAGAGAGTGCTGAAGTCTTCGAGTGAGAAGCAAAAGAGGGAAGAGTTTGAAGTGAGGTCAGAGCATGGACTAGGAAAGACCAATTCGGAGTATCCTGAAACATTTGAACAAGACCAAGAAAAGGGGAGGTCTGATGTAATGGACAGTGTGATGTTTGAAAGGCAAATACCGGTGAAGGGATCGTTTTCAATTCCTGAAAAGAATCCAGCTGTGAAGATGTTGGTGCCGACCACATTTTTTAGTGTAATTTGTTGGATGACTGGGAGAGCATCTGGATCATACTGCTCATCGGGATGGCGACTAGAGTTACCAGTGAACCAAAATGCATTGTGCACATTCTCCATTTCCAAGCTCGATATGACGATGTTTTTTATGAAGCCACCACGCCCAGGGGCGGTTTTGAAGTTTATTCCGGTTAAAGAGTTGCCAATGTATAGATGCTCAACATATACAAGTGAGATTCCACCAGACATCTCACTTCCAAAAGCAAGTGCTGAACCAAGAGGTGTCTGCAAATGGACCTTTCTAATATGGATGTCGGTTGAAGGTGTACTGAAAGTGATACCGTAGTTGTCCCAACCACTTTTAATAGCAATGGCATCATGCCCAACTTCAATACTACTGTCTTTGATACATAAATTCGAGCAGGAATCTGAAGAAAGCGGATGAAAGTTGCATCAGCCAAATATCAACAAAAAGATTAACAAAAGAAAGAGGTTTTGATTGATATCGGTGCTTTAATTCAACATTCGATAACATATTTGATCAGAGTAAATCAGATTATCGGTTTTGTGTCACGAAGTCAAGTATCAGTGATACTTTGGACATGCAAAAATGCTATACTTCTATACACCCATATATCCTTCTACATAAATGCAAAAGTTCAATTTTTATCCAGAAAGACAATTCAATGTCGACGACTAGGACAGCAGAACAGCAAGAAGATATGCACATAAAAGAAATTATTACCCGGGACTATGCCGTTAGTAAATGGAGAATCAAATGAAGCATGGATTATTATGTTCTGGATCTCGACTTTGCTGCATTGTACACGCACACAAAAAAAAGAGTTTCTTGTTTAGAATTTAAATTTCATGGCATAATTTTTTACCCAACTAGAAATTTAATAACATACCTACAGTAGACTGGATGGATGCTCCATGCGGGAGAATTCAAGAAAGTTAAATTCGAAACAACGATATCAATAGAGCTCACAAGTTCAAGAATATGCGGCCGACTATAGTTCAGAGTCTGGGAGTTTAACCATTCCCACCAAATAAGACCCTGCCCGTCAATAGTTCCGTTGTCACCTGGTAAACATGAAATGAAGGGTGTTACATTGAGACGTATATTATAAACACAAAATTGGTACATTATAGCATATCCAAGTATTCATGCCTGTTATCACTACGTCGGTCAAGTTATACCCATTTATCAAGCTACGATGTCGTTGCCCTGGAAGATCTTGCCCTTGACCATAAGAGGGTAACGGTTCTACGATAGGCCATTGAGACGAATCCTGTAAGTGAAAGAGAATAGTCTTAGGTGGTCTATTCAACAATGTTAAATGGCACAAATCTAACATGATACTAAAATCGTGATATCATCCAATGCTATAAGCCATCGATTTATAGATGAATATGTGCATATACTAAAGTCACAAAAATGTGTGGGGGATATTAGTGAACACCTGACTGCCAACAATTATTGCATCCTTCTCCAAGAAGAGAGTAAGATGACTGATTAGGTTGAAGCTTCCAGTGAGCCATTTCCCTTTCGGAACATAGAGCTGAGCACCTCCTTTATCAGCGAATGACCGCAAATAAAAGACAGCGTTTTGGAAGGCCACCGTGTTCAAGGTTTTACCATCTCCGACCGCTCCAAATTCTGTTATGGTGACACTGTGGGGCCTCGGATTCAAGCTTCGTTTGTAATTGCAGTAGCCCTCAGCACCATTTCTGATGCTGTTGTTGTCAGCATCAACCAACACTAGCAGTAGAATCAAAATTGCCTAAAAACACAAAGAGAAGGATGATCAAAATATGGACCTTGGATTATTAGCATACGCCCTTCGAGGTATTTTCTGCAAAAGAATGTGAGGTAAAAGACTAATAAAGAACAGAAACAACATTGATCCTTAGGCAATCACACAAAAACAAATTAAAGCTTTTAAAATTGTGGATTGAAATGAAGAAGATCTAATTCTTTGAGTAATACAAGAAAGTCATAGAAGAAGCGCATATCCTCAGAAGAAGTTGGGAATTCAACCAACAAAGATCTGGGCATTGATCAAGAAACAGTATTGGTCCATGAGCAATATGCACAGGAACAGAAGCTTTGAAAAGGATGAACTAGCGGATCTCAGCTATTTTAAACTTGGGAGGGACGATAAAACCCTAAGAAGAAAAAGAAACACAGATGATCCAAATGCCCACTTTGTCAATGCCACTTAAAAATTGGAACTTTCCACCTCAAAAATGGAACTCCTGCACCCACTGCAGTTTCGGGAAAAACCTACACAAAATGGATCAGAGAAGAAGCAAGAACCCTAACACTCAAAATTCACAAAGCACACCAGGAAATTCTCCAGGAAAAGAATATTAAAATAAAAAAAAAGGGACAAATACAATAACGTACTTACTAGCCTCTTCATGAGCCCCCTCGAAGAAAGGGGCAGGAGAAGGCCCTTTGACCAAGCTATCGCAACTGGAGAAGCCCGGCGAGGAGGAGAGGAAGAGACGAAGGGGGAAGCAGGGCAAGGCAATTATTGAGGCTGGAGAAGCACAACAAGGAGGAGGAAGAACAAAGGGATTCAACTCTACTCAACTCCCTGGTTTATAAATTACAGCCTTCTAAAAGAAATAGAGAAACAAAGGGGGGGAAAAGGTAAAATATCCAAGCATAGATTTACTCCTATTGGTTAGATTGTGGTGACATGGACACGGGAGAGGTGAGCCAACGGTGGGTGTTTGTGGCTGGGGCCCTCATAAAATAGCGCATGTCAATGTTATGGTAAGAAAACAAAAGGCAAAAAATAATAAAAATAATAAATAAATAAATGAGAAAAATTGTTTGTATGATGAAATGAGCAGGTGACAACTCATAATAACACATCAGTGGGCTCATGCTCTTAAATACATGTGATTATTTAATTTTTATATTCCAGGAATATATTAATAATTTTTATTATATATATTTAAAAAAAATGAAATGGAAAGGAAAGGAAGAAGGGCAGTAGGCAAAATAGTGTGAAGGGATTGAGTGGGCCAATGAGGAGAGAGAGAAGAGTGGGGCGGGGCCAATTGGGTGCATGGGTCTGCGTGTCCCACGTGGTTTGACAGGAAGGCAGGGCCCACCTTGAATTGAGCCGGGGCCGCCGGTTCAACTTGAAATTAGTAATTGATTAAATTATTATTTTTATATATTTTTCATAAACATATTCCTTAATATGCGTCTTGTAAAAAATAGAATTCGGATCGTCTCCTCAAATTTTTTTTTCTTCGTATTCTTTTATTGATTGGACGGATCAAATTATATCTCAAAGATGTCTTACACATTACGAAGATATTACACATATCTTAAGGATGTTATGATGTCTTGAAATGTAATCTAATTCGTCCGATCAGCAGCGAACATGAGGATAGAAAAATTTAAGGACAGAAGATTTAAACAGGTAAAAAAATAAGTAAAATTGTGTAGGATTTTTTCTGTCCTTTTTCTATATTCTTTAATATAAGTCAATAGTAAATTATTTTTCTACTATTACAAATAATTATTTATTTAATTGCTTAGTTTATGCTTATTTTAGAAATAATTATGCTATAACTATTATAGTTTTCAAATTAGGTCAAACTAATTAGGTCAATTAAGATGCATAAACTAGATGGGATAGGTGAACTGTTCGTGCTAATCATTTAGCCCGGTTAAATATATTAAATAGGATAATCAAGTTAAGTGATCGCATCGATTGAGTTAGGCAGATCAATAATAGGTAATGATAGTAAAAATCTAACATATCGAAAACTAAATAAGATCAAGAATAGATAATTACACTATTTGAGTCGGTTAGATTCACTTTTTAAGTAGGGGGCAGTTGACAAATAATATAGATCACACTAACTAATTGGTCAATTTGAGTTAATTTTGTTTTGAAATATTATAAATTAATTTATAAATTTGTCATTATTGTGGGAAAGACTTAATTTTATTTTCGTTTTTTTTTTGCTATAAAAGAATGATTAATTGGATCAGATAACGTCGAATCTGGATGACCAATCTGATTTTACGAAAGTTTTTCATCGGTTACCTATGTAAATCGGGGAAGTGTACATGGAGGTTCATTCTGACAGCTAGCATTCTCAAATCTGCTACCCATTAAAGAGAAAATTCTCAATAATATGTCGTACCTGTATCTCAAACTCTAGATCCCTAATTTATCGTTGGAGGCCCTAACCATGGCACCTTGCCCCCGGATTTTTTTTTCTTCCCTTGGGAGTAGGGTGTCATGGTTAGACTCTTCAGTAATAGATCAGGAATCTTGAGTTTGAGACTCAGCTGCGGCGTATTATTGGAAAGTTTTCTCCTTAAAGGGTAGCGGACCTAAAAATACTGGCTATTAAAATAGGTCTCCATGTGCACTTCTTTGATTTACCCTAGCGATCGATAAGAAACTTCCATGGGGTTGAATCGGTCGTCCCAAATTCGATGTTACCTGACCTGATTAATCATTTTGCCCTCAAGGGTTGGGTGTCATGGTTAGATCCTCCAATGATAGATCAGGGATTTAGAGTTTGAGATTCAGCTGTGATATATTATTGATAATTTTTCTATTTAATGGATAACAGACCTGAGAATGTTGACTATCAAGATGGGTCTCTATGTGCACTTCCCCAATTTACCTAGGTGGGTGGGAAACTTCTATGGAGCAGAGCCGGTCACCTTAGGTTCGACGTTACCTGACCTAGTTAATCATTTAAGTTTGAGTTACCACCTTTTAATTTATTGTCTCGGGGGCAGGGTGTCATGGTTAGGTCCTCTAATGATAGATCAGGGATCTAGAGTTCGAGACTTAGTTGCGACGTATTATTGAAAGCAGACCTGAGAATACTAGCTGTCAGGATGAGCCTCCATATGTACTTTCCCGATTTACCAGTGGTCGGTAAGAAATTTTCATGGGGCAGAGTCGGTCACCACCTAGTTAATTATTTTTTTTATAATATGCTCCAAAGGCATGATGTCATGGTTAGGCCCTTTAATAATAAATCAGGGATCTAAAATTCGAAACTCAACTGTGTCATATTATTGAAAATGTTGGTTGTCAGGATAAACCTCCATGAGCACTTTCCTAATTTACTCTTAATTATTTTTGAATAATTAGTTAATTTTTGCTTATTTCTAAAATATTATAGTATTATTTTCATATAATTTTAGCTATCGCAATTTACCTATGAAATTTCAAAACTAATAAAAGCAATTAAATATCCTAAAACTTTAATTCCACTTTGTTTACTTAACAATTTAGAAAGGTAAACAGTGTTCAATAATCAAAATAAGAATTCCTTTTAATTGATTTTGAAAAATAAAAATCATCCTAAAATTTTTTGCTCAAACTCTAACCAAAAGAATATAATTTTTACTATTCTCTTCGTTCTAGAATTAATAAATAGAGCAAGTATTTTATATGTGGATCAAACTATTAATTCTTAAAATTATAATGATCGATTATTAGGATATTTTCCATTTTAATTTAAATTTATTCTGGAGATATCTCTATTACAAATAGTGGTGAATGATAAAGAAAAAAGATGCTCCTCAAAAGTGCTTCTCAGGTCAATAGAGCTATAAATAAATTAAATATTTATGAATAAATTTAGTGTTTGACTTAATAAGAATTTATTTATTTTTCTATAATATATATAAGATCAATTAAAAGAATAAGATTGAACAACAACTCATAAACTAAATGAACAAACTTGAACGTATATATATTCAATTCGTTAATATTTGTGAACATTCATGAACAACATTTACAAATAATGTTTATGAACAATATTTATGAACAATATTTGTGAACAACATTGATAAATAATATTTGTGCATGAACCATGTTTATTAATAAAACTTTCATCAATGTGTAAAATAAATAAAGAAATTTTAAAAATAAATAAATAAGTTTATATTTTTAAACTCAATAATCAACCAAATAAGCTAAAAATGTAAAAGTTTTAGACAATCAAAGAAGTTTAAATTGAGAGTTCGATAATATTAAGATGAACTAAACTCAAGTCAAGCTTGAATTAAGCTCAAACTCATAAAAAAAATAATATTCAATGGTTTAGTTCATTTTATGATCGACTTGACTTAGCTTGGTTACCCATTATGAGAAAAAAAATGAATCTGCTGGCTAATTATTCTCGTCCAAAATGAATTTGGCCGGTAAACATTTAAATTTACTATCTAAAATGAATTATGGTCAATAAATAGTTACAATTATAGATTAAAATGAATTTTGGCTAGTAATATTCATTTTGCACAAATCAAAGTTAACTTTGGGCAGTAATATATAACTTTTTACTAGCCAATGTTAGATTTGACTAATATTTAGGTAACATTTGATTTAGGAGTTTAGAAATCAGGGAATAGAATAATAAAAATATATGGTACTTGATTAATAGGTTTGGGAATAAATATTTTGGAATCATTCCTAAATAATTTGGAATGGACAAAATCCAATGAAATAGGTGTGTTTAGAATTCATTCCCGTTTGAACGGCTTTTTCTCCCGATAAAAGATTTTTTTTTTTACATTTTGTTTTTTTGCCCTGAACCCGACTTCGTGTGACAACAATGTCCTTGACTTCGTGCGACAACAACATCCTCTCCCGCGCAAGTCATCATAGGCTCTTCGAGTGCGTTCGAAGCCACCTCCTTTTTGATCTCGTCTTCCTCCCCCGCCACCACACTCCACAGCAAGTTAGGAAGCTCAAGATAATCTTTAACTCTAAACAATCTGATGAATTGCTTGTTGTTTGTTTCGCTGTTTTTTTTGAATTCTTGATTCATTACCCGTGAATCTTGTCGCTTTGAGGAAAGTTTTGTTCCTTGTGGATTGTGATGAGTTTACCTGATTGATCGTAGTTAGTGTGTAGATATTGCATTAAAGAATTTCTAGATGATTCTTCATTTCCTTGTGGACAATCAACTCTCAGATGCCTTTGACTCCATTTGTCCAATCGATTCACTACATAAAAAGGTCTTTGGATATTTGTTTGATGATTATCGGCACGGGTTATTTACTTCCTTTTTAAATACCTCGTCATGTCAGGAGGCATGAAGTTTTTTCCTTCAACTATGTGTTAGTACTGAATCATTAGTGTTGGCATTCAGATATGGAATTTATCCATCATCAAAACTTTAGAAAATGATATATTGGTTGATAATGAAATTTGAAATTGTTTCTTGGAGGTTCTTGTTACCTATATTCGGTGGACTAACGCAAACAAGAGTTTTGTGCCCTAAGTTATAGTAACTTGTGCAATTGAAATATGAGAAGAACATACTGCTGAGATGTTATCATATGTTTGAGTTAGTATTTTATTCGGTTTGGGATCAAATTTTTGTGATAATGCTGAAGGTTCTTGTCCAAAATCATTATAAAAGTAGGATTTTTTTTATCTCTTCTTGCATTCTCAATGTTAATTGATTGTTGTGTAATTTATAAAGGTTTCTATTTGAGTTCTGATCTTGCTTGGTCCTTGAAATTATTTTTCTTCAACTTTTCATTTTTTTTCCCATTTGCATGTCATCTTTGACCATGATAATCTAAACAGTCCGTTTGACCATAAATTTTAAAAGGATCTCTAGTTATAAGGAATAGCAAATAAAAAAATAATTATCTTATAGAAATATTATAATTTATTTTAAAAATAAATATAATATTTGTTGCATTTGTATTCCAAAATATTTGACAAACCAAATAGTAGTATTGGCTGACTGTTTTTAGTTAGCAAAACTTTATAAATAGTTACAAAAGATAATTATACTTTATAAATATTTGACAAACCATAAAAGTACTATTCCAAAAGATATTTGACCATAACACTTTATAAATATTTGACAAACCATAAAACTTTATAAAAAACTAATTACAAAAGATTTATTTAATTAGCAGGATTTATTTTTTTTACCGACCAAATAGATTTGGTAATGTTTAATTTCTACTGGCCCAAATTATATTTGGTTGAAAATATTTAATTTTTTATCAGCCGAATCTATTTGGCTAGTAATATGTAATTTATTACTATTTACTAGTCAAAGTTATATTTGGTTAGCATTTTTGATTTTTAATTCTAGCCAAAATTAACTTTGACTGATAAATATTAATTTTAAAATATAATTTTTACTGGACAAATTAGATTTGATCAGTAGTTTTTAATTATTATGAGTCAAAATTTGATTTAATGACTAAAGTTAAATTTAGTCATATTTAGTTAATATTTTTGAAAAAAATAAAATTCATTTTAGATTTATATAAATAGAGAGAATTTACTAAAGAATAATTAATCCTTTCATTTTAATAAAATATATCAAAAAAAATTAATACAATTTTTTTTCTTCCTCCTTGCATATCCTTATGGTGCGTTTGGTTCGGGGTTATTCTTGATAACCTTGGTTATCCATCCAAGGTTATCAACAAAAACCTTGTTTGGTTTAGGTATTCGATGATTCCCAAGTAATGTTCCATGCCCGACACGTCAGCAAAAGGGTCATGCAGCCCGGAATCGAAAAACCTCAGAAAACTAAGGTTTTTGTTGATTCCGGGGTTAACGAATTTTTTTTACCAAAAATACCCTCCGATAAGAAAAAACATGAAAAAAAGAGAAAAAATGTAAAAAAATATTTAAAAATGTAAAAAAAATAAAAAAATGTTTTAAAAAATTTAAAAATTTATTTTTTTTAAAATAAATAATTTAAAAAAATAAAAATTGTAAAAATAAAAAAAATAAAAAATAAAAAAAATTTAAAAAAATTTATAAAAATTTAAAATTTTTTAAAAATTATAAAAAATTATAAAAAATTAAAAACAAAATTAAAAATTTTAAAAAATTATAAAAAATTAAAAACAAAATTAAAAATTTAAAAAAAATTAAAAATAAAATAAATAAATAAAAATTAAAATTTTAAAAATGTAAAAAAATAAAAAAAATATAAATATAAATAATATAAAAATATAAAAACATTAAAAAAATAAAAAAACACATAAAAAAGTAAAAAAAAATATAGGAAAAAGAAAAGTAAAAAAACATTAAAAAATAAATAAATAAATAATAATAATAATATTATGTATAGTTGGTTTTGTAACTGAGGGTAATACGGTAAAATATTAAACTAGGGTATTCATTAAAACCTTCAAACAAACAAGTTTTTGTTGCATTACCTAAGTTGAACCAAACAACATTTGGTTATGTTTTATTACCTATAACCTTGGTTATGTGATTACCTGGTAATCATATAACCAAGGTTATACATAATGACTTGAACCAAACGCACCCTTATAGTTTTAACAAGCAGATAGTTTTGATCATTAATTTTTTTTTTCTCAAAATTAAGAGTTTTGAATACTTATTTCTCTATTTACTTACCCCATAGTTTAGTTGATAATATTTAATTTTGATTTTCTAATAAATCTTTTTTATCCATCACCTTATTAAATAAACTTGAATACTTTAAAATTTGACTCGACTTATCTTGTTTACCGTCTTACTTTTCAAAACCATATTGTAAAAACTAGGAGGATATCCCTATCGCGGCATTTACTCCGTACAAAATCTTTGTATTATCATGGCCACCTCGACCATCGATTTCTGCCATGAAACAAACAAAACATGTAGCCCTACTTCTTTCACTCCTATTGAGGAAGACAGCAAATGGATGGATGAATGAATGAACGAACGAACGGACTTGGTGCATACATGCAGCCTTTTTGAGAACCTTGAAACTCTCCTGTTGATGGTGAAACATTTTGGTTGGTTGGTGGCATGTGGACAGCTCCTCCACAATGACTCCTCATGTGTCATTGTCGCTCCCACCTCCACTGACCATTGTCGAGTGCCGACTGCCTTGTTGTTCCTCTTGTCATCTCATTACTAAACCCCAATTATTTCCCCTTGCTTTTGGTTGGCCATTGGCCGTCCATGTGTCATTAACGCCAAAGCTTTGGGGGCTATAATTATACCTCTTGGAGCTTGATTATTTATGTTTAGGAAAGAAGAAAAAGGCAATAAAAAAAAGAAGAGAAGCTTCAAGAATAAGAGAGTTGATGATCATCACCTTCTTTAACGTCTCTCTTTTGTCATTTATGTTTAGAGAATCATGTTGCTAGTTGTTATCAAGTTAGTTACTTTAGCTATTTATAGATGAGACATGTTTACTTATTTCTCGATTAATATTATGATAATTTAATTCATTTTTTTCATTATATATATATATATATATATATATATATATATATATATATATATATATATATATATATATATATATATATATATATATATATATATATATATATATAATAAGCAAGTACCTACATAATTAAATTGTAAATAAAAAATAAAATAAGTTAGATGTGTTATTATCTAATCTCTTTACCAAGTATGTAAGAATTGACGAGTCTAGAGGACCTGATACCAGATTGAAGTCCAGATGTGTGATTTTGGCATAAGTCCAGTTGAGTCTGCGGGACCTGACAAATGACTGAAGTCTAATCAGGATGTTCGATTCCAGATGATTGGCTGAAGTCCGAATATGCGATTCCGATAGGAAGACCTAGTCGATCAAGTGACAAGTCAAGATACTGCAAATGGTACATGAGGTAAGTCACTAATGGAGAGAGATCCAATGATGACGAATCTCGGTGGGACTATAGGCTTGATCCAACTTAGAGTCATTTGAGAAGTCTAAATTAAGACAATGACTAAATCTTGGTCTTGGGAAGACAAGATTTAAGTCATAAATTGATCATATTTTTAATATGCTAACTCTATTTTGTAGGGTAATTTTTTTCTACGGACTGACATGTTTTGCAGGGAATTAAAGTTGCAAAATAGATGAAAAAGAGGCTCTAGGCACCCGAATCTTGTCCGGGCACCAGGAGGTCTGGGGGCTTGGAGTTGCTCCAGGCGCCCGGACAACCTAGGTGCGGCAAGAGGCGACTAGCTGAGGTGGTGATTGTTGTTTGGCGGGCACACATCACGATCCAAGCGTCCGGACGGGTCTGGGTGCCCAGAGATGGATAAAGTCTGTGGGATAGACTTTCGAAGAGGTGCAGTCATGTCCGCACACTCCAGGCGCCCAAGAGTGGATCTAGGCGCTCATATGGGGTTATAAAAGGACAATTCGACTAACAGCTTTAACACAACATTCTTGATAACTTTCGTACTCGCACGCTGCTCCGGAAAGGCCTCCAGGATACCAAAAAGTTGCTCCAACAAACTATACTTGCTCCTTCTACTTTGTATTATTGGTATTCGAAAATGCCTCTAGGATACCGAAAAGTTGCTTTGACAAACTACGCTTGCTCCTTCTACTTTGTATTGTCGGTATACTTTTATTTCCTGCAATCTGTACTTAATCTTTGTATTATCATTTGTGATTATAGTGATTGTCAAACAAAAGCACTCAGCGAGTGCAGACCTTGGAGTATGAGTCGTCTAAGGCTCTGAACCAAGTAAAAACTAATGTGCTAGCATTTGATTTGAGTTTGTTTGTTTTCTGCTGCATATTCTCGTGATTTTCGAAAAAGCGACTGACGCTATTCATTCCCCTCTAGCATCTTTACTATCCTACATCAGCTGCTCCTTTACCAACAATCGACTGCTATACATTCAATTGACTACCTCAATCAATTGCTCCTTTATTTTTCCCTTATGTGGACATCAATCTATTGTATCATTCGACTGCTAAACTTTTTGTCTGATTTATTACAAATTCATTACCATTAGTCTCATCAGTTGATTGTAATAAATTTAATATCCCAATTTTATTATTTCAATCCATGTCTTGGGGCATAATTACGCTCAAGAGAATGCAACGAATTTAGTTTGAAATATTTCTAAAATGTCTAAGGTCATCAACGCGTTTTTGTCAAAACTCATTAATAGACCTATAATATCTAGAATTTTAACATCTTCACATGATATAAACCAAGAGAGTCCTAAAAACCCTTAGCGATGTGATGAGTTAGTATGATAAACTTAAGTCCTCTAATGAGTTCAAGACAAAATATTTTAAAGTTGTGCCAATTTTTAAAACTCATAACTCTACAATCTTGAATTTTTAATTACTTTCAGTGACTTTTGTGAATTTTAAAAATCTAAGTGTATTCAATCTAGACTTTTATAAACTCTAAAAAAATCTAGTGGTATCTAAATTAGTTTTTTATAAAGTTTTAAAAAGTCATGTGATATTTAAAGTTGACTTTTTAAAACTATTTGAAAATCTTTGGTATATGAACTTTCAATATATTTTCATGGATTCTTTTAGAATTCCTTGGGTACAAACTTTATAACACTTGGTACAACTTAAAAAAAAAATCATCTACTCACTGTTGAAATTTCAATAGACTTTTAACCCTACACGTCTCTCTCTTGTTTTCTTTTCTCACCTCTTCGACATTCTAACTCTCTCATATGCACACCCATAGCAGAACCCTACCACCACCCCTTCCTTGTAGCCATCGCCGGTGAAGGCCGGCAATGCCTCACCATATCCTGCCGACTTTACTCTCTCTTTTCATCTTCCTCTCTTAATTCCCTTGACATCCTCTCCATCTCTCGGTTTCTTCCTCTCTTTCTCATCCTCTCATACCGTCGTTGCTCATCACGACCGCCAATTTTCTTCCCCTCTTTCTTCTCTCACAAGATGAGACATTCCTTTCTCTTCAAAAAACTACATAATCGAGGGTTCTCACCGTTAACTTTCAAACGTATGTTTTTCATGAGAATATTTGAATCATTATGATAAAATAATCAAAGGTCATATGTGTGTCATATTTTTTTTTTATTTCTTGATGAAATGATGAAGAAATCATGTGGCTAACAAGTGAAAAAATTGTTAATGGATACAAGATCTTGGATGTTGGTCGAAAATGTTTGATTAGAATGAAAAAAAATCAAACTCTTCATGTTTTATTAAGGTCACCATGCATAAAATATTTAGAAAAATATGTATAATGACATGTGATTTTGAATGATACATAATTGCAGGTTTGTTGCCTACTACTTTTATAGATTCTCATACTTATGTATTTATTTTCTATCTTATGCATATTTAAGTGATATTACCAATGGTAGATTCACAAGATAAATATAATGCATGGACAACTAAAGAGAGCAATGAATTGTTAAAACTCATGGTTGAGGCTGCCACGCAAGGATGACATGATAGAAGTGGAATCTTTAGCAAAAAAAACTGTAGAAACAAAAATACTACCAGCTCTTAAAAAAAACTTACAATTGAAAAGACTTTCACACAATATCAAAGTCGTTTAAAGTGGTTCAAACTAAGGTACAACAACTATTAATTGTAAGCTTATGCGTCATAACTCTGATTTTGGATGGGATCCCGAGACGAAGAAATTCACGACTCTTGAAGAAATATGGAAGGATTATTTTAAGGTTAGTATTTTCAATTTAAAATAATAAAATTTACATTTATGATTAGAATTATAACTAGTTTTAACACTTGATATTTTTCATTCTTTACCATCTCATCCAAAACATAAACATTATCGAATAGATAATTTTGAGGATTATGAAGATCTGAGAATTATAGTTGGAAATGGAATTGCTACAGGAAAATACCCGAGAAGACTAGGAGATGACACTAATGCAAGAACATTAGAGGTGGAAGGCAATCGAGGTATTGATTGTAGGATCGATGACGTGCTAGAGAAGGGGGAGGGGGTGAATAGCACTCGTGGCTAATTCGTTCATTTAGGAAAACTCAGAATAACGCAGCGGAATAAAGAAAAGAAACAAATACAATCACTAACAAATTTCTTTTACTTGGTTCAGAGTCTGTGACGACTCCTACTCCAAGGCCCATGATCGTTGATCGCTTTCGGTGGGCAATCACTAATAGCTCAGAAATTCTTTACAAGTAAGCAATTACAAGTACAAAACTAAACAAAGTATACCGACAATATAAGGATGAGTAAAAGAGTCGTCGATTGTCAGAGCAGCAGTTGAGCATTGTTGAAGCGTTTCAGAGCAAAACAGGAGCGCAATTAGTATGATTTTCGGTGTTCCTGAAGTGCTGGCCGAGACCCCTTTTTATAGCCTCTTCAAACCTGATCCAGATCCTCTGATCTCGAGATCAAGTTTTCACTCGACCCGGATCAGTTAACCGATCCCCAGGTTCGGTCGAACGAACCTGCTGAGTCCACTCGACCTTCTGTCTAGATGTAGTCTCTCTGGATGAGCCTTTATTTGTCCGACTGATCCCTTCATTCGATCGATCGATCAGCTGATGGTCTCCTCCTTATTTGATCTGATCAACCTGGCTCGATCCGGTTACCGCTTATCCTTGGTTCGGTCTACTAATCCCGAGGTTCGGTTGACCGATCCCTCGATCGAACCCGTTCTGATCTCTGGAAATCTGATCCTACTATACTGGGGTTTGGTTGACCGATCCAACCGTTCAGTCGACCGATCAAGGCTAAGTTCGACCTTGTAAAACTTGTTAGTGTTGGTGCAATTAACCTCTAGGGTTTCAATGTTTGATAATATACATAAGTTTGGTCAATTTGACCAAGGGTTGATTCAAACAGGACTTGATGTTTGGAACAAAGAAGTCTAGTCAGAACTAGATGACTAGCAAAGGTAAGTCCTACCCAAAGGATAGGCAGGTGAGAAGTCTACTGAGTGACTAGTCCTAACTGGAGGTTAGGCAAAGTGGAAGTCTTGGTGAGTGAAGCTAGGCCCTAGTGAGTGAAGCTAGGTGGTGGAAGTCCTGGTGAGTGAAGTCAGACCCTAATGAGTGAAGCTAGGTGGTGGAAGTCTTGGTGAGTGAAGTCGGGTCCTAGTGAGTGAAGTTAGGTGGTGGAACTCCTGGTGAGTGAAGCCAGGCTCTAGTGAGTGAAGCTAGGTAGTGGAAGTCCTAGTGAGTGAAGTCGGGCCCTAGTGAGTGAGAAGTTAGGTGGCGGAAGTCCTGGTGAATGAAGCCAGACAATGGAAGTCCTAGTGAGTGAAGTTGGTCAGCCCTAGGGGAGGTAACCCTAGGTGATCGACTGATTTACGATCAACCGTGCATGGTCGACCGGACCAGCGAATCTTAAAAATTTGTTAACACTGTCTTACTTTATTATTTTATCTATTATGCTAACTCAGTGTTGTAGGGAAGTCCAGTTAGGTCAACAGGTTGATGGAATAGCTGGCACGAAGTCCAGACAGGTCGACGGGTTGACCAGATGTCTGGCAGGTAAGTTAAGGTAAGTCACTAGAGGGGAGTGACTTGGTGAGGATGCGTTCCCAGTTAGGGAACTGTATGCGTCGATCCAACTTAGATCCATTTTGGAAATTTAAGTTAAGATCGTGACAAGATTGTGGTCTCGAGGAGACAAAATATAATTACTACTCTATTTGACTATAATTGTGCTAACACATTATTTTGCAAGGTAGTATAATTTGTATTTACCTTGCACTAACATTTTCTTGCAGGAAAATGAGTTGTTGGAAAATGGTGGTCTGAGCGCCCGAAAGGGGTACGAGTGCTTAGAGTTGGTCTGGGTGCTCGGAAGGCAAATCTTATCTCTGCCAGCTAGGAGCGCGCCGATTGGTTGGACAACGTCATGGTCCAGGCGCCCGAAAGAGATCTGGGCACTCGGAGCACTCCTATAAAAGAAGCCTTCTACCTGGAGTAGAAATAACAACTTCTTTTATGACTGCTCTATTGCACACTACTCCTATAATGCTGCGAGGCTTCTCCGACAACCTGCGACTCAATTTCCTTTTCCTGTTGTCGGTATTCTTTTAATAATTCTTGTACTAAAGTTTGTAATATTTTGTGAATTATTAGTGATTATCCAATGAAAGCACTCGACGAGTGCAAGTCTTAGAGTAGGAGTCGACGAAGGCTCTTGATCCTGTCCGAACCAGGCTCAATGGACGCTGGGGATGTGGCGCTCCCTGCTGGATCCTCGAGTGCTCCGGCGAACCTGCAACAAAACCGAGCCGGGGGGGGGGGGGTGTCCCGGCGACGGCCCTCCGACGCTCAAGTTAGGCGAAGGAATGAGAAAGTGGCTTAGAAAATGGAGACTTCTGTACCTCCGGTTGAAGAAATGGAGGCCTTATATAGACCTCTCGAAGGAGCCTGGGCACACCAATCGAAGCGATCACCTGCGTTCGACCATGCCTAGGTGTGGGCCTGTCAGAAGGGCATCCATAAGACCATACTGTTGATACAATCACCTGCTTTCGACCATGCCTAGGTGTGGGCCTGTCAGAAGGGCATCTATAAGACCATACTGCTACTGTATCAACCTGTCCGTGACGTGATGGTGGGGCCTTTAATAGTGCCATCTTGCGTACAGTCTAATCATCATGCCTTTGCTGACATATCATATCCCGAGCCGAGCGAATAGGCCGCTCGGCTATCCACGCCTCGCGATTCCGCCGAGCGACACCTCCGCCGGCCATTCGTTTTCGCCGAGCGGACACCTCCGCCGCCACTCCCGGTTCTTCGCTTAGGCGGAAACCCAAACCTTTGGTAATCTGCTCACGGACGGGACCCCATCCGTGGGTCCCCCATTCTACCGGATCACTTGCCTCCCTTCAAGTCTAGTCGGCGAGGCGAAGTCCGACCGACCGGACCGTGTGTCCGAGCGCGGTCGCCGCCTTTATCGCCGCTGATATCCTTGAGCCGTTCGCCCTCATGCCAAATTTAGCCGCTCGGCTGTCTTGGCGCCCAACGTGGATGTTTGCTTGTCTAAATCCTCTCGAAAATCGCGCAAGTCTTTTTCATTAAGCCGAAGCATGCACGGTATGGGCGCATTAATTGCGCTTGGTGACAGAGCGCCACGTGGCTTGTCTCTAGTGGCGGTGACGCTCCGTACGATGGGACGCCCTTTGTTTTGAAATGAACGGCTAGATGATGACCTCGTCTCTTGTGCCCTTCATCCGACGGACGAGGCTGAGCGGTCTCGTTTGTATAAAGCCCTCGTTCTGGCCTTCACGCCGCGTCCTCTGTCGAAGCTGCCTACTGCTAGCTTACTCCGGCGACTCCCCGTGCTTGCTTTCCGGTGGTTTTCGAGTTCCTGGGCTTCTTTCCTTTGATCTTCCCTCAGTAAGCTTCTTCTCTTCTCTCGTCCCCTTGTTTCCGAGTATTGCTAGGCTTCCTTCCCTTCTTTAGTCATGGCGAGCACTTCTGCCCCCGCTACCGAGGTTCACAGTCCGTGGTATATGAGTATGGAGAGTAGGTTAGATGAGGAGCACGCCCGACGCGTTGTTAGGACCTACGGGATCCCGCACGACCATGAAATAGTTATAGCCGGCCCGACCGACCGGCCCCATAACCCGCCGATCGGTACTATTTGTTTTTTTCTGGACCAATTCCAGGGCGGCCTTAGATTTCCTACTCATCCATTTATTTTGGAAGTTTGTAATTATTTCCGCATCCCGCTCGGCCAACTTGTGCCGAATTCCTTTAGGCTACTGAGCGGGATTGTCGTCCTCTTTAGGCTGCACAGTATCCCACTTGACCCCAAAATATTCCACTACTTCTTCTACCCCAAACAATCCGAGTTGGGTACTTTTATTTTCCAAAGTAGAATAGGCTTCAAATTTTTTGAGAACATGCCGACCTCCAACAAGCACTGGAGGGAGTTCTTCTTCTATATACGACTTCCCGAGCGGCCAGCATTCGGACTGTGCCGACCCAGCCGGAGCTCGGCAAATTCAGAAGCAATCCGGCCTACCTTCATGCGGCAAATTGCTTGTCCGGTCAGCGGTACAAAATCGACCAGTTGCTTCTCAAGGGGGTGTTGTACATTTTTGGATTATCTCCCGTTCGGGCCAATCTCCCCTACCGCATGGGTAAGGACTCTTTACTCCCTTCGCCTTTTTTGTCTAACTGATTTTAATTTCTTCCACTGCAGCTGAAGTCATGTGGCGCTCCAAGGCTACCGATCATCTGAAATTGAAGGCCGTGGAAATTGAGGCGGCTACCAAAAAAGAACTCGCCGAGCAGGATCTTATCCGCTACAGGAGAGGGGGGGACGCATCCACCCCTGAAACAAAGTTACCCACCCGCCTCAACGGAGGTTGAGGCGGATCCTGCTTCCTGGCCCACCGAGCTGGAGTCCCCAGCCGGATTCACCACGGAAGTTCGCGGAACGTCAAAGAGAGTCCACCTCCCGACCTCGAGGGCGAACCGCAGCGCCGATCGAGATCGCTTCTCCAGATAGCACGCCGTCCAGGACCCCCGTGGCCTCGCCCACCGCACAACCCTCGGCTCTCCTCCACGGACTCGTTGTCGCTTACGACGGTTGGCGAAACTTCAACCATAGGGGAGTCCTCGCGGCAGGCGGCCAGTGCCGGCCGACCACCCGACCATCAAGACTACCCTTCGATTCCCGTCGGAGGAATATTTATTGTCTGCCGATCGGCCATCAAGCCCCGTTCATGAAATAACCTTGACGGGTCCACTCGCCAAACTTTTCGAGGACGCCCAGATTCGGGTGGCCCTCATGACGCCCAAGCAGCTCGGCGATAACCACATGCAGCAGGCCACTCAGGTAGGTTCATTTTTCTTCCTGTGCCATGCTACTGTTCGGTTCCTGATTTTATTATTTCCCTTACAGCACTGGGCTGAGCAAATCGTCACTAGCCATCGGCTGGCCGAGCTGGAGGATCTTATGGAAAAGCTCCAAGTCTCGGGGGGTCCATCGGACGAGCGGGAGAAACAAGCCCGCGAGGCCGAGCAGAAGAAGGCCGCCGACCTGGCTACAGAAGTGGCTCGACTTGAAGACTTGGTGAAGAAACACGACGAAGACGTGAAGCGCGCCAGTAGCCGGAAGAAGCGGGCGATCGCTGATCTGGACAAGATGAAAGTTGAAGTCCGAGCCCTAGATCAGCGATCTAAGGAGCTGGAAGCCCAACTAACTACCGAACGGGATGGGCGCTCAGCTGAACGCACTAAAGCGGAGGTGGACCAGAAAGTTCTTCAAGATTCACTAATTGCCTCCCGGGCGGCGCTCAGAAAGTACAAGGAAGGGGAGTCGAGTCGTCTGGCTGCTGCACGTCATGATTACCTCCGCTCGGAGAGGTTTGGCACGAAATTTGGCAGCAGCGTCTCTTCAACCTTTGCCGAGGTCGTTAAGGTCACTATGGCCTACTTGAAAAAGGGTGGCCACCTTCCTGCGGGAATGCACATTCCCGCCTCCGATCTGGCGGCCATGACAGACGACATTCCGGACGATTTCTTCAACTTCGAAGACCCCGAGTGAAGAGTGTTCCTAGGCTCTATCTTGTTTTTGCGTTTCTTACGCCCAGCGCAACTTTTTGTACTTGTCGTCCGGCATGCTTTCCCTTTAATGCAATTATGTCTCTGCTTGCGTCTTCCTGATCATTATCCATAATATTCTTCTGTTTGCTTAACGTTTATGCTTAGAGTCAGTCATGCTCTAAGTGTTCTCCGTCACGCGGCCGATCAGCTTAACCCATAAAACAAAGTCCGAGCGGGAGGGCCTACTCGCTCTGCACGTATCTAGCTTGTGTGAAGTCAACAAACGCCAAGTATCGAAGGACCAACGCCCGAGCGGGCCTAAATGTTTTAATACTTGTGGTTTTCGCGGTTTCTTATTCTTTGATATTCGTTCGTCCGCCCGGGGTATTTATAGTCGCCGGACCGACTCTCGATTTTTAACGATGGTGCTCGTCAGTTTTCCGCTCGGTTTTTATAGACGCCGGCTCGTCTCTCGATTTTTAACGTCGGAGCTCGACGGCGCGGATATTTATAGCCGGTCGGCGTGGCTCTCGATCATTAACGACGGAGCTCGTCGGCGCGGATATTTATAGCCGGTCGGCGCGGCTCTCGATCTTTAACGACGGAGCTCGTCGGTCTTCCGCTCGGATATTTATAGCCGGTCGGCGCGGCTCTCGATCTTTAACAACGGAGCTCGTCGGTCTTCCGCTCGGATATTTATAGCCGGTCGGCGCGGCTCTCGATCTTTAACGACGGAGCTCGTCGGCGCGATATCGGTCGGCGCGGCTCTCGATCTTTAACGACGGAGCTCGTCGGTCTTCCGATCGGATATTTATAGCCGGTCGGCGCGGCCCTCGATCATTAACGTCGGAGCTCGTCGGCGCGGATATTTATAGCCGGTCGGCGCGGCTCTCGATCTTTAACGATGGAGCTCGTCGGTCTTCCGCTCGGGGATTTATAGACGCCGGCTCGTCTCGATTTTTAACGCCGAGCTCAACGCGGATATTTATAGCCGGTCGGCGCTCTCGATCTTTAACGACGGAGCTCGTCGGTCTTCCACTCGGAGGATTTATAGACGCCCTGCCTCGATTTTTAACGCGGAGCTCGACGGCACGGATATTTATAGCCGGTCGCCGCTCGATCTTTAACGACGGAGCTCGGCGGATATTCCGGCGCCGGACCGACTCGATCTTTAACGACGGAGCTCGTCGGCCTTCCGCTCGAGGATAGGCGCGGCTCTCGATTTTTAACGCCGGAGCTCGACGGCACGGATATTTATAGCCGGTCGGCTCTCGATCTTAACGACGGAGCTCGTCGGCGGATATTTATAGCCGCCGGCGACTCGATCTTTAACGACGGAGCTCGTCGGCCTTCCGCTCGGGGATTTATAGACGCCGGCTCGTCTCTTGATTTTTAACGTCGGAGCTCGACGGCGCGGATATTTATAGCCGGTCGGCGCGACTTTCGATCTTTAACGACGGAGCTCGTCGGCGCGGATATTTATAGCCGGTCGGCGCGACTCTCGATCTTTAACGACGGAGCTTGTCGGCCTTCCGCTCGGATATAGACGCCGGCTCGTCTCTTGATTTTTAACGCCGGAGCTCGTCGCGGATATTTATAGCCGGTCGGCGCGACTTTCGATCTTTAACGACGAGCTCGCTGCCGGATATTTATAGCCTGACTCGATCTTTAACGACGGAGCTTGTCCGTGCGGGTATTTATTGCCGGTCGGCGCGGCTCTCGATCTTTAACGACGGTGCTCGTCGGCCTTTTAAGCCTAATTTGGACAACGTTTACGGCCGAGCGGATAGGGTCTTGAATTGAGCCTTGGCTCGCATAATATACCTCCTACCGAGCTCGGGGCCTTCGTCGTCGAGCGCTTGGCTCCGATAATTTACCATCGGCCGAACGGCACGGGGCCTTAGGAATTGAGCCTTTGGCTCGGCTAATATACCTCCGTCCGAATGGTACGGGGCCTTCGATACTCGAGCCTTTGGCTCGGATAATTTACCACCGGCCGAACGGCACAGGGCCTTCAGATAACCAACCGTTCGGCTATGAACACAGAATGCCTTGGGAATAATTTGTTTCCTGCGATAAAAGAAGTACAACTATTTTGAATTTACACAAAATAGAGCAAAAGCGCACCTATCACCCAGCTCTATATGGCTGAAGGTGATTTGCACTCCATGGCCGATCCAGTATCTGACCTTCCGCATCCTTGAGGTAATAAG
This sequence comes from Zingiber officinale, assembly GCF_018446385.1. NCBI lineage: Eukaryota > Viridiplantae > Streptophyta > Magnoliopsida > Zingiberales > Zingiberaceae > Zingiber > Zingiber officinale. The sequence continues at coordinate 24,098,887 of NC_055988.1, forward strand.
CGCCCGAACGGAGCTTCTCGACCACTTCAAAGGGTCCTGCCCAGGGAGCTTCCAACTTGCCGACATCTCCGACCGGCTTGACTTTCTTCCAGACTAGGTCGCCTACTTGAAAGGCTCTGGGGATCACGCGTCGGTTGTAGTTCTGTTTCATACGTTGCCGGTACGCCATCAGCCGGACGGACGCTTTAGCTCTTTCCTCTTCGACCAAGTCTAGCTCCATGCTCCTCCGTTCGACGTTATCTTCATCATAATTTTGTACCCGAACGGACTCCACCCCAACTTCAATCGGGATGACTGCTTCGCCTCTATATACCAAGTGAAATGGAGTGACGCCCGTTCCCTCCTTTGGTGTCGTGCGGAGAGCCCATAGTCACCCAGCTGCCTCCTTCATGGTCGAGCCGAGCCCGTAAAATTCTGAGAATCTCTCGGTTGGTTACCTCCGCTTGACCGTATGCCACCGATGTGAAGTGCTGCTCGATGCCATAACTTTCGCACCACTTCCCGAGCAGCTTCCCAGTGAATTGACGTCCGTTGTCGGAGACGAGTCGTCTCGGGATGCCAAAGCGGCAGATGATATTTTAACATATGAACTTTTTAACCATCTGCTCGGATATTTTTGCAAGTGACTCGGCTTCTACCCATTTTGAGAAGTAGTCGACCGCCACCAATAAGAACTTCCGCTGCCCGGTAGCCATGGGGAAGGGTCCCACGATGTCCATCCCCCATTGGTCGAACGGGCAGGCCACAGTTGATGCTTTCATCTCATCTACCGGTCGGTGGGACATGCTGTGATACTTCTGACAGGATAGACAATTTGCAACGGTCCGGGCAGCATCCTTTTGAAGTGTTGGCCAAAAATACCCGGCTAGCAAAATCTTCCTGGTTAACGACCGTCCGCCTGGATGTCCACCGCACGAACCTTGGTGCACTTCTCGAAGGATGTATTCGGCATCTTCCCAGCTGACGCATTTTAGGAGCGGACGGGAGAAGGCCTTCTTGTAGAGTTGATCTCCTACAAGGGTGAACCACCTAGCCCTTCTCTTCAGTAAATGAGCTTCTTCCCGGTCGGAGGGGGTAGCTCCCGAGCGCAAAAACTCCACAATAGTTGTCCTCCAATCGCTCGGGTATGTGATGCCCTCCATCCGATCGACATGTGCTACTAAAGATACTTGCTCGATCGGCTTCTGAGAGCCGACCGGGGATAACACGCTTGTTAGCTTAGCCAATTCATCCGCCACTTGATTCTCCGCCCGGGGGATCTTCTGAATAATCACCTCCCTAAAGTTGAGCTTAAGTTTTTCAATAGCCTCCACGTAGAGCTTGAGCCTTGTACTATTTATCTCGAAAATCCCCGAGATTTGCTGAGCAGCCAACTGGGAATCTGAATAGAGGATGACCCGGACGGCTCCCACGTGCCGAGCGGCCTGCAATCCAGCAATAAGGGCTTCATATTTTGCTTCGTTGTTGGTCACTCGGTAATCTAGCCGGACGGAGAGTTGCATCCGCTCTCCTTGTGGGGATAGCAAAACTATGCCAATTCCGCTCCCGCGTCTAGTGGACGATCCATCCACGAACACTTTCCACACAGCTTCGGGTTCCGGGTCCTGCACCTCCGTCACAAAATCGGCTAAGGCTTGTGCCTTGATAGCCGAGCGGGGTTGATATTGGATATCAAATTCGCTTAGCTCGGTTGTCCATTTGATGAGCCGTCCGGAAGCTTCTGGATTTAAAAGCACTCGTCCCAACGGACTATTGGTCTTGACGATAATCGTGTGCGCCAGGAAATAAGGACGAAGTCTCCGAGCGGCCAGGATTAGAGCAAAGGCCAACTTCTCGAGTCCGGTGTAGCGGGTTTCAACATCTTTCAAGATATGACTAAGGAAATATACAGGTTGCTCCTCACCTCCCGACCGGACTAACGCTGATCCCACTGCCTGCTCGGTTGAGGATAAATAAATGTACAACGGTTCGCCGACAGCTGGCTTGGCCAGCACAGGTAGGGAATTTAAGTACGTCTTCAAGGCCCGAACGCAGTCTTCATTCCATTGGAACTTTGTAGCTTTAGGAGGATTTTGAAGAACGGAAGGTCCTAGTTAGCCTTGGAAATGAAGCGTGATAGCCAGAATCCGACCGGCCACCAGATTTCTCATGTTTCGGCGGTGGCATGTCCTCAAGAGCCTTCACCTTGCTAGGATTAGCTTCAATACCTCGTTCGGTCACAATATAGCCCAAGAAACGTCCTCCTTTGGCTCGAACAAACACTTATGAGGATTTAGCTTGACCCCATATTTTCTGAGTGTACGGAAGGTTTCTTCCATATCTTTGCATAAAGTGGCCGCTCGGAAGGATTTGATGAGGATGTCATCTACATAGACCTCCAGGTTGTGTCCGATTTGCTCGAGGAAGACCCTATTCATCAATCTTTGATATGTTGCTCCGGCATTCTTCAGTCCGAACGGCATCACCGTATAGCAATACATCCCGTCCGGTGTAACGAAGCTAACTTTTTCCTGATCCTCCGGTGCGAGCGGCACTTGATGATAGCCTTGGTAGGCATCCAGCATACATATAAGCTCGCATCCGACTGTAGAATCTACGAGCTGGTCGATTCGGGGCAGAGGGTAGAAATCCTTCGGGCAAGCTTTGTTCAGATCTCTGAAGTCGATGCACACCCTCCATTTGTTGCCCGACTTGGAGACGAGCACCACATTTGCTAACCAGCTTGGGAATTGAACCTCCCGTATGTGGCCGGCCTCTAAGAGCCTTTCTACCTCCGCTCGAATGATAATATTCTGCTCGGCGCTGAAATCTCTTCTCCTTTGTTTTACTGGCCGAGCGTCCGGCCGGACGTGAAGCTTGTTGGAGCAATCTAGGTGCCCTTGGTTTTGATGTTTGGGCAAAGGTTTAAGTTAGGTTTATTGTTGTATTTGATATGCATTGTGAGTGTGCAGGATACAGGTACAACAACGTAAGTTCAAGTGTGATCTTGGCAAAGGAGGAAAGTCCAAGGATGAGTCTTGGCGGTGTAAGTCCAAGCATGTAGTCTTGGCAACGTAAGTCCAAGTGTGACTTGGCAATGGATGAAGTCCCGGAGGCGCGACCTCTTGGCAAAGGAAGACCCGACAACAATGACAAGGCCGATGGAAGCTCCAGAAGGCAAGACGTGAAGGATGGGAAGGCATCCGAGGGACGCAAGGCTGATGGAGGAGGCTAGAAGGCTAGGTCTAGGTTGGTCGGGCGAGAACGAGTGCTGAGTGAATGTACTCGGGGTAAAATCCAAAATTAGGGTTTACTGTAGCAGTACTGTAGCGTACTGTAGCAGTACTGTAGCAGTCGACTGGTGGTTTCATCAGTCGACTGGTGCACTGTAGCTTGACTAGTAGAGAGCCGTTGGGCTGGCACCAGTCGACTGGTGCAAGGACCAGTCGACTGGTAACGGGAAAATCAGCTTACTGATTTCTTCCAAGCTCTATAAGAAGGAGCTTGGGATGGCCGGCCAAGGTGACGAAATTAGACTTGGTTAAAGCCTAATTAGTAGTCACCAAAGTGCTCAAGGATCTCTTGTGTCCAAGTGATCTTGGTTGGAGTTGTGGTGAGGTTTCTCCACCCACAAGGAGGTTGAGCTAGCCGGAGTTTGCCGGGGACCAATCCACCGACGGATTGAGGGATCGTCCACCTTACGGACACGCCGTGGAGTAGGAGCAAGTTATCTCCGAACCACGTAAACACCTTGTGTTAGGGTTTGTGTTTGGTTTGTTGTCTTCTTCTTTCTTGTTTTAGGTTAACTTTCGTATTTGTTAGTTTGTTTTTGTATTCCGCTGTGCACTAACATTATAGGAAGTAAAGTTTTGGGTGAGACGCTATTCACCCCCCTCTAGCGGACGTCAAGGTCCTAACAAGTGGTATCAGAGCTAGGTGAGCTCTTGTTGGACTAATCGCCAAGAGAGAGGCTAGAGGAAGAAGATGGAGTCGGAGGGACCTCTCGGATGGGACATCCGAATCCCACCTCCATACGAGCGCGAGGACTTCGACTATTGGAGGAAGCGCATGGAGATGTGGTTCCAAATGAATTGGAACCAATGGATTGCGTTGGAGGAACCGTTTAAAGCTCCAATGGACAAGAAGGGAAAGCGTCTCCGACGTCGATATTGGACCGATGAGCAAAGGGAGCAATCGGAGACGGACAAGGAGGTAACTAGAATTTTAATTAATTTATTACCTCCTAATGCGATATTGAATGTAGGTGAATACGAGAATGCAAGTGACCTTTGGAAAAAGGTAATTGCACTTCATGAGAGTCCTACACAAATCCAAGAAGAGAATGATCAATCGAATGTTGACACGAGTTCAACATCCGAGGAGGAGAAGGAAGATGAGGAGGTATCATCCACATCTTCAAGGGAGGAAGAAGTGGAACCGCCCACATCTTCAAGTGAAGAGGAAGAAGAGCAATCCAAGGAAGAGGAGATCTTGGAAGCTCAACCCTCCACCTCAACTACCAAGAAGAGCACAAAGGATCACATCAAATGCTTTGAGTGTGGTAAGATGGGGCACTACAAGAGTAGGTGTCCTTTGCTCAAGAAGGTAAAGGAGGTAAACCCTAAACTCACTAAAGTTAATTTAGAAACTAATGTGAGTTGTAGGAAGAAGAAGGAGAAGAAGCACATTAGGTGCTTTACATGTGGTGAGTGGGGTCACTACCACACAAAGTGCCCAAGGAGAGGAGAGCTCAAGAAATTGGCGCACTTGAAGAAATGGGAAAAGAAGAGGAGCACAAGTCAAGGGGGAGCTTCAAAGGTAAAAGGGGAGGTAATCCCTATTTTGAAGTTTAATCCAATCTCCAATTCTTATATGCTTGTTAGAAATAATGTAGATTATTTACCTAAGCATAATCATGGATTTAGGTATAATGATAGAAATAGGGTTAACATGGTAGATAATCCTAAGAAATCATACATTAAGGGTAGACCTAATAAGACCCAAACCACTTTTCCTAAGGGAATAAAAGTGGGTGAAAACCTAAGCATTAATCCCAAGAAGGGGAGACACATGCCTAGGAAGGGTAGGTCTAGGAATGTCCATGATGGACATGTTGATTCTAGGGTTAGAACCTTAGAATTGGAAAATCAAGCCTTGAAGACAAAGCTTGAGGAAAAGGAGAAAGTCCTAGAGAGGTTCATTATTGGACCTAAAGGACTTGACATGTATTTGGGTGGTCAAAGACCCAAAAATATCAAATTAGGTCCCTCCAAGACCAAAAGGAGGTCAAGTGCTAAGGTAGCACATGACATTGGTAAGAGAGGTGTGACCAAGGATAAGGGAGAGTCATCTAAGGCCAATAAGAAGGAATATGCTAGGGTGGCATATAATTATGGCAAGGATGGGATGTCCAAGGTTAAGGACAAGAAGAAATAAACCAAAAACAATGTATCTAAGGTTAAGAAGGTGAGTTTTGTAGGCCAAGTGTCACCTGAGGTGCACCGAAGTGGCCTAGCCATAGTGGATGAGTCACCAAGGGAGGTGACTAAGGTTAAGATTCCTAAGGTTAGGAAGAGCCTTTGGGACCCATGGTAGATGGGTTATCAAATGTGCCAAGTGGTTAGGAGACAGACTTAAGCCTCTAAACTAGTGGGTTGGCACAATTGGGATATGTTTCATGCATAGAAATATGAATTGGGTTCATATTGCATGAAAATTAGTTTTTGATGTATAGATGTCATATAAACTAATGCTAGTGATGCATTATGGTTTAGTATGGGCAGATACATCAAGAGGAAGCCAAAACTAGGATTTTAGGTCAATGTTCAATTGAACTATTTAGCTAGTTTTGAATTTTGTGTCAATCTTGGGATCTGTGATAAATATATTTATATATATATTTTTCCCAAGTAGACAAGGGTACAATAGACCTCTCCACAAAATTTGGGGATTTTTGGAGGTCTAGGAATTTCTGGTGCATTTTTGAAGTTGGCCTGAAAAGGCTGATTTTTGCAGAAATAGGGTGCCGGTCGATGGTGCAGATACCACCGATCGGTAATAGATTTTGAGCACGGAATGTCTCAGAAGCTCATTTTTGATACCATCGATCGGTAGTCGACTGGTAACAGTAGATTTCGACCACAGAATGCTTCTGTGAGGTTCTGTCGAAGGGGCAGTCGACTGGTACCTAGTTCAGTCGACTGATACCAGCCTAAAAGTGTTTTTCGACATTGTTCTTGACCATGTCAACTCGTTTAAATGTATGAGATCAATGGGGGATAAATACATGAGTTTAGGGTCAATTTGGATGACATGTTTTCAACAATTGGGATATTGTTGGAGCTCTTTTTGATGTATGGCAAAGGGGGAGAAGTCTAGGTTTAAGTGGGAAACCTATACACCTTTTCAAGAAATCCTAACTCAAGGGGGAGCTTAGGTGAAGGGGGAGCGATTGTTTAGGCAAAGGGGGAGAAGTTTACCTTTGCGGGAAATCCTAGCTCAAGGGGGAGCTTAGGTGAAGGGGGAGCCTAGAGATTTAGGTTCCATTATTTATGCATGAGTTGATTTGCATATTTATTTGCATATGTATTGCATTTATGTTTCCTAACTTAAACAGGTTGCCAAACATCAAAAAGGGGGAGATTGTTGGAGCAATCTAGGTGCCCTTGGTTTTGATGTTTGGGCAAAGGTTTAAGTTAGGTTTATTGTTGTATTTGATATGCATTGTGAGTGTGCAGGATACAGGTACAACAACGTAAGTTCAAGTGTGATCTTGGCAAAGGAGGAAAGTCCAAGGATGAGTCTTGGCGGTGTAAGTCCAAGCATGTAGTCTTGGCAACGTAAGTCCAAGTGTGACTTGGCAATGGATGAAGTCCCGGAGGCGCGACCTCTTGGCAAAGGAAGACCCGACAACAATGACAAGGCCGATGGAAGCTCCAGAAGGCAAGACGTGAAGGATGGGAAGGCATCCGAGGGACGCAAGGCTGATGGAGGAGGCTAGAAGGCTAGGTCTAGGTTGGTCAGGCGAGAACGAGTGCTGAGTGAATGTACTCAGGGTAAAATCCTAGGTTTTAGGATTTACTGTAGCGATCATTGTAGTAGTCGACTGGTCACTATAGCAGTCGACTGGTATACTGTAGCAGTCGACTGGTAGCCGACCGTTGGGAACAGTCAGCTTCACTAAGGACATGTCGACTGGTGCATACACCAGTCGACTCTATAAGAAGGAGCTTGGGATGGCCGGCCAAGGTGACGAAATTAGACTTGGTTAAAGCCTAATTAGTAGTCACCAAAGTGCTCAAGGATCTCTTGTGTCCAAGTGATCTTGGTTGGAGTTGTGGTGAGGTTTCTCTACCCACAAGGAGGTTGAGCTAGCCGGAGTTTGCCGGGGACCAATCCACCGACGGATTGAGGGATCGTCCACCTTACGGACACGCCGTGGAGTAGGAGCAAGTTATCTCCGAACCACGTAAACACCTTGTGTTAGGGTTTGTGTTTGGTTTGTTGTCTTCTTCTTTCTTGTTTTAGGTTAACTTTTGTATTTGTTAGTTTGTTTTTGTATTCCGCTGTGCACTAACATTATAGGAAGTAAAGTTTTGGGTGAGACGCTATTCACCCCCCCTCTAGCGGACGTCAAGGTCCTAACAAAGCTTATGTTGGGCTACGCTAGGGGAGACACCGGGCAGCTCATGCGTCGACCAAGCGAAGACGTCATGATTCATCTGGAGGCATTTGACCACTTCTTCTTTCTATTCGTCCTCCAGGTCGGCGGCAATAAAGGTTGTAGCCTCCGATCGGCTCGGATGAATCCGAACCTCCTCCTTTTCATCATAAATTAAAGCAGGAGGTTTCTCGGTTATGGCGTGTACTTCGATCTGTGGAGCCTTTCGCACGGCGCTGGATTCGGCTCGGACCATTTCCACATAGCATTTCCGCGCGGCTAACTGATCTCCTCGTACTTCACCAATTTTGTCCTCGACCGGGAATTTGATCTTCTGATAGAACGTCGACACATCAGCTCGGAATTCGCTTAACGCCGGTCGCCCCAGTATCACGTTGTAGGATGAAGGGGAGTCGACCACCACAAAGTTTGTTGTCCTCGTTCTCCGGAGCGGTTCTTCCCCTAAGGAGATAGCCAGTCTTACCTGTCCGACCGGAAGAACCTCATTGCCCATAAACCCGTAGAGGGGGGTTGTCATGGGCAGCAGCTCGGCTTGATCGATTTGTAGTTGATCAAAGGCCTTTCTGAAGATGATGTTGACCGAGCTGCCAGTGTCAATGAAGATACGGTGGATGGTGTAGTTGGCTATCACCGCTTTGATGATAAGGGTATCCTCATGCGGCACTTCAACTCCCTCAAGATCCTTGGGCCCGAAACTGATCTCGGGTCCGCTCGCCTTTTCTTGGCTGCAACCCACCTCATGGATTCTGAGCTGCCGGGCGCTTGCCTTTCTCGCCCTGTGTGAATCTCCTCCGGTCGGCCCACCCACAATAATATTGATTTCTTGTTTCTGTTCTCCTCTTCCCGAGCGGACTGCCTAGGTCGCTTATTGGACCTTCGAGAGCGATCTTCATGCCTTGGAGGAAAACGCTGTTCGGGAGATCTTCTATATGTTCGCCGACCGGACTCTTGATGCCGCTGCCATCGGCCGGGTGAAGGCGATCGACGAGGGCCACCCCGTCGTACGGGATGGGTGATTGAAGGCAGGCCCCGACAATCGCGGGTGTTGTGGGAGTCGGTATTATGGAAAGAGCAAAACATTGGGGTCCATACCCTCTTTTTTCTTTGACCGCTCGGCCGCTACCTCTTGGACCACCGGGACTTCGATGATGTGCCCGGATGCCTCAACTCTTGGTCCTCTTGGTGGTCATGGGCGTGGTCGCCCATTCGCATGGGCCGGACGTTCGGCATGGGCCGGACGTTCGATGAGTTCCCTTCCGGCGCCCCGCCTCTTCCACATTTATATACTCATTCGCCTGTAGCATGTGGTCGTAGTCTCGGGCGGTTCCGAATGAGTGGCGAAGAAGTCTCCGTCAGGCCTTGCGTGAAGGCGTTTACCATTGTCTCCGAGGTGGCCGTGGGGATGTGATTAAATCGTTGTATATACGCCCGGAGAGATTCTCTTGGTTCTTGTTTGATGGTGAACAGGCTGACGCTTGTCCTTTGATAACGTCGCTCGCAAAGTGATGAAGAAATGCCTTTCGAACTCCGGAAACTAGTGATAGAGCCGTCCGGCAACCACCTATGTGCAGATTCCGATAGAGTGGTGAGAAATACCCACACTTTACGCCATCGGAGTATTGATGCAAGGTGGCGATGCTGTCGAACTTCCCCAAGTGATCGTCGGGGTCAGTCGTCCCATTGTAAGCCCGATCGGCGGTGGTGTATAGTATTTTGTAACGGATCCCGATGTATGGCTTCAGAGAACTGTCGGTGAACCTGCTCGGGTGGAGGGCTTTGCCCTTCCTATGATCCCGAACGGGAGGCTCATCGGATGAAGATCCTTACTCCCGTGAGCGGGCGCGATTTCGGGAGTACGGAAGAGTGCCCGAGGGAACCCTCCTGTTGAAACATATTCCGGCGGTCCGCTTGCGCCACCGTCAAGCCGAGGTTGTCATTGTCATACGCCGCACCGTGCTTTCCTTTGTCTGCGCCACCGCCTTGGCGCCTCGCCCGACTATAGCGTCAAACTCTTCTTGTGAGAGTGCCACGGTATGTAGTCTTCCACCTCGCCCATTGCCTCGCCGGATGCGTGTGCGTTCCCACAGACGGCCAAATTGATCCCTGTTCAACCAGCTCAATGGACGCTGGGATGTGGCACTGCTGATCCTCGAGTGCTCCGGACTGCAACAAAACCGAGCCGGGGTGTCCGACGCCTCCGACGCTCAAGTTAGACGAAGGAATGAGAAAGTGGCTTAGAAAATGGAGACTTCTGTACCTCCGGTTGAAGAAATGGAGGCCTTATATAGACCTCTCGAAAGAGCCTGGGCACACCAATCGAAGCGATCACCTGCGTTCGACCATGCCTAGGTGTGGGCCTGTCAGAAGGGCATCCATAAGACCATACTGTTGATACAATCACCTGCTTTCGACCATGCCTAGGTGTGGGCCTGTCAGAAGGGCATCCATAAGACCATACTGCTACTGTATCAACCTGTCCGTGACGTGATGGTGGGGCCTTTAATAGTGCCATCTTGCGTACAGTCTAATCATCATGCCTTTGCTGACATATCATATCCCGAGCCGAGCGAATAGGCTGCTCGGCTATCCACTGTTCCCTCGCTACGATTCCGGCCGAGCGAACACCTCCGCTCGGCCATTCTGTCTTCGGCCGAGCGGACACCTCCGCTCGGCCACTCGGCTCCGGTTCTTCTACTTTGGCGTCGGAAACCCAAACCTTTGGCTGGGTAATATATGGCTCCACTCGGACGGGACCCCATCTGTGGGTCCCCCATTCTTACCGCCGGATCAGCTCTGAACCAAGTAAAATTAGTTTTGTTAGCATTGTGCTTATTATTTTCCGCTGCGTACTCGAACTACTAATGAATTTTTGACAATCGCTATTCCCCCCCCCCCCCCCCCCCCTCTAGCAAACTTTACAATCCAATAGTTAGTTTCCTGTAAAACAGAGTTAGACAAATAACAATTGATATGTAAATCAAAAACTTGATAGCCTTCAGAATTTCCTTCGAAAACCCTAGGTCGAACTGATGCCTACTGTTCCCCAGTGGGGAACGCGTCCTCACCTACTCCTCTCAAGAGAAGTTACCTATTGATAGACTGGTCCTCCAGACCGGCTGGACTTTTGCTCAACGCCCGAGGCTTCAGGACTTTCTGTTGGACGTCCGCTCCACGATCTGTCCAGACTTTCCGCCTAGGGTTACCGCCCCTTAGGACCTAGGGTTACCTCCCCCTAGGGGTTTCCATAACCTAGGGTTACCACCCCCAGGACCTAGGGTACCTCCCTCTAGGGTTTTCCACCTTCCTAGAATCCATTAGGACTTTCCTGCAAACTCCATCACACTTGTTAGATAACAAGACATCTTAACTTTGGACCCTTTGTCATAATCAAAACTTAGATTCGATTGTCTGGTGCTTCTTGCACCAACATTAATTTGTTAGATGATTACGTGTTTAATCACAATATTAGTAAATTCATACAAAGTGATAGACAAGAATCTTTATACAAGCCTTTAATTTTTGAAGAGTCTGCTCCACAATTACCATCTCAACCCATAAGTTTGGAAGTTCCTCCAACCACTAGAAAATGAGATAGGACTGAGCTTGAAGGAAAATCAAGTACTTTCAAGAGTAATGATGCAGATGTTATGTATAGACTCTCTCACACTCTTGAGAAGGTGGTTTCTAAAATAGAATCAATATGGAATGCAAGTGAAGGCTTTTGGGATGCTCTCAAGGAGTTCCCAAACTCGGATCATTGTATTCGATACAAAGTACTTGATTTGCTTAATACCCAATCAAAGAAGATCAATTTTTTGAAAATAACCATTGAAGAACATTCAGGATGGATAGACTATAAATTGAATGAATAAGTGAATTTTTGGGGCATGATTAGTAATGATTTTTATTATGTAAAATTCTATCATATTATTTTGAATTATTTTATGGTGATTGAAGTAGCAACGATTTCTTGGTTCGGATTATTTATAAATTTACAAGTTTCAAGTTGAGTATCAATTATATCTTGTTTTGGTTATAAGTGGAATAATTTTCATAAATTATTAGAGTTTTTTTATTTTAGTTTCTTGTTTGATATCAAGTGGTTCATTTAAATGTGAAACATCAAAATGCATGAAGTAGAAGAACAAATGGAAGACGAGGTATTGGAAGAAGAATTAAATAAAATGCTTAGGTGTTTGATGGTGTAATTGTATAGGATCCTATGTGTGTTGATTGAGAGCAACATGTCCATCACCCCTTAAGTAGACGACCAATAATATCCAAAGGATACGATTATATTCATAGAATATTAAAATAGGATCCAACACACTTTTGAGAAATTTATAGAATGCATCCGAGTGTATTTTTAAAATTGTGAAACATCGTTAGAGGAAAAACATCATTGCAAATACAAGATACATTTGTATTGAAGAAATGGTTATCATGTTTGTACTTGTTGTTGGTCACAATACTTGATACTCTTTGATTCATAAAACATTTGATTGATCACACTACAATACTAGTCAAAACTTTAACAAGGTGTTAAATGCATTAAATAGCATTGCAGCATATCTGATCGTTAAATCTGGATTTGTAGTGCTCGAGAGAATAAGGGAGTGTACAATATTTTTTCCTTATTTTAAAGTAAGTAATGAAATTCTTCTATTATTTTTATTACTACTATTGCTATTATTATTATTGTTATTATTTTTCCATTATTACAAGATTGCATTAGAGCTATTGATGGTCGTCATGTTCCAACAATAGTGCCTGAACATGATACTAACAGCTATCGTAATCATCATTGAATGATTTCACAAAATATTTTGGAAGCTTGTAACTTTGATTTACAATTCATATATGCGCTAAGTGGGTGGAAGGGATCTGCTCATGATTCAAATGTTTTTACCGATACTTTATCAAGAACTAACAGACTTAAAGTTCCCTAAGGTATATGTATATTGTTCTATATATTACTTGCTTATTTTATTTTATTTTTTTTGTAATTTTTCAAAATTGCATATGTTATTTATATTTAGACGTTTGATTCCACGAACATGGTTTGATAGGTAAATTTTTTGGTGGATGGTGGATATCCAAATTGACGTTAATTTTTGGCTCCATTTCAAAGTGTGTGTTATCATCTCCAGGAATTCACTAGCTAAGGTCGTCACCCAGAAAATGAAAAGGAGTTATTCAATCTTCATCATATTTCCTTGAGGAACGTCATTGAGAGGGTATTTAGAATATTTAAATCATGATTTAAAATATTCAAAACATCTCCTCTATTTTTATATACATCACAAGTCGAGTTTGTTTTGACTTGTGCCGGATTGCATAATTTTCTTAACAAGGAGTGTTGTTCTAATGAATTTTTAAGTGAACCAGATAATGAAGCTTCATCATCCTTGCCAGAACAAGTTCATGATGTTGATTGCTTTGATCAATTATTTGCTACTTAGGAACAACAACGAGCAAATGGATTCTCTTAGTTTTAGGAAAAACTCATTATACATCTCACAAAGACTATAGAGTTGACTTGTATGTATATTAAGACACATTAGATATAAGTGATTAGGACGATGAGCAAAAATTAAGATGGTGATTTAGTGCATCTATTTGAGTTTTAGTTTCATCAAAATACATAGATTTTGTGAAGTTCAATCATGGGGAAAGCAAATATACAAGTCATGTGCATTTACCCTAAAAATTATGGTTATAAATTATTTTTAAAAATATTTCAAAAAGTCTTGGTGAAGTCTATTTGTTGATAGTAATCACCATTGATTAGTTAAAAATAAATTTAGAGTGAAACAATGAAGTTTTTACTAGTTTCAAATTTTGTATCATTATTCTTTGAAAATGAGATATATTTTCATAGAATACTATTTTTCCCTAATAGAATATGATATAAGTAATATCTATATAAAATTTTATGATTTTTTGAATATCGTAGAATTATTTATGAGTTTTTGAAATTGAGTCTGAAATTAAATTTAGAAATTAGAAACCCCAATCAATTAAGCACTGTTGTCAATCAATTGAGATGTACTATAATCAATTGGTACTGGGCATCAATCAATTTATACGAGCTATAATCGATTGGTAGATGAAACTAATCAATTAACATAACTATGTTTTGGCTGAAATAATTTGATTTTAGTTCATTAAGGTACGTTTAGTCAATTTAACTATATCTAACCCTTTGAAATACTTAGGTAAGCATGTAAGGGTAATTTTCTTGATGAAAATAAAAAAAAATGGTTAAAGAGGACTAATGTGAAGTTAAGGAGGAGGTTTAGATTCAAAAGTGAATTTTTAACCTTATCACTTTAAATTTTAGAACTTCCTTAAATGCAAATCATTGTTGGTGCAATGATAGAAGTTAGAACATACTTTAAGAGGGAGGTTTTCCTTAAATGTATGATAATGGATGGATGTTCAAGGTTGAGCATTGGAGATAATGGAAGGGTATGTGACCTTTATTGTAAAGTTTGAATGATAAAAGAATGAATCTTGGGAATAAAATTTTTGATCTGTGTCAAAGGGGGGATTTAAGATTCAAGTTTAGAAACCCTCATTTATACTTTGGCATGTGATAAAGAAGGAAATTGAGCTAATATGGGTTAGCCTAATTTAAACATATTGTCAAACATAAAAAATGGGAAGATTATTGGTGCAATCATCCTTGGGTCAAGGTTGGCCAGTATAACTAAGCTTGAGTTTCAATATTTGATAATATGTGAGAGAGAAGTCAAGTGGATCAAGAGAGGATCAAATACTTGTTTGGGAAAGTCCTAATTGAAGGTTAGACAATGGGAAGTCTAAATTGAAGGTTAGGCAATGGAAAGTCCTAATTGGAAGTTAGGTAACATAAAGTCCTAGTGAGACTAGACAATGAAGACCTAGTTGAGAATTATGTAGTGGAAGTCCTAGCGGAGATAAGTAGTAGAAGACCTAGTTGGGACTAGGCAACGGAAGTCCTAGTGGAGCTAGATAATGAAAGACCTAGTTGAGAACTAGGCAATAGAAGTCCAATGGAAAGTTGGTAAGGAAAAATCCAAGTGGGTCAAAGGAAGATCAAACACTTGGTACGAGATGGAAAGCCCTAGTTGATCAAAGGTTGACCAGAAACTTAGTGAAGAAGCCCTGGTAGATCAAGGTTGGCCAGATGCTAGGTAACGAGAAGTCCTAATGAGTCATGGAAGACTTTGGATTGGGCAAAGGAACCCTAAACTTAGGTTCAAAGTTTTAGGGTTGGGCAATCAATTGGGTCAATCAATTAGCCTTGCCCCAATCGATTAGGGTAATCAATTGGAAAGCTTTTTCGTGAAGCACAGAAAAGTACTGAATCCATTAGGCTAATAGATTCAGCATGACCCAATCAATTAGAGTAATTGATTGAGAGTTTTGTCACAACAACACAGTAAGTGTTGGAATTGATTGAGCAATCGATTAAGGCCAAACCAATCGATTAAGATAATCGATTGAGGGTATTTTCACGATAGCACAGAAAGTCTCGAAATCAATTGGGACAATCGATTAGAGGCTTCCTAGTCAATTAGTATGTCTTACCAATTGATTAGCCATGTAAAAAAGAGTCATCTTTGAATGGTCAAGCTAACGTGGCAATCAATTAGGGGCAAACCTAATCGATTAGGAGGTGAAAAATAGTTCAAACAACATCCACATAAAGGGGAGTTCGTCAAGGGTTTTCAACTAGTTCTTGTGTGTTTGGAGAAGAAAGTTTTGTTGTATTTCCATCCACCAAGAGGCAATCCGAAGCAAGAAAAGAGCAAGCAACACAATGTTCCTGTAAACTCTAAAAGTCATTCTCGATTGTATTTTGTATTTGCGTTCTTATTTTCTTGTTGTATTCTCATGCTTGAGATTGTATGAGACTTCTTCGTCTCTAGAAAGGAGATTTACATAGTGCATCTGTGAGAGTGAAGAGTGAACTCTTAGATTAGTCATCTTAAGAAGGTGGCTACCAAGTAAAATCAAGGTGTTAGCATTGCTTCAAGTTTTTTGATGAAAATCATATTCAAAGAAATGAACAAAGCTATTCACCCCTAGCTCTCTACATGACCTAATAGAGAAGTCCTAACAAGTTATGCTAGGCAATGATGATGTCCTAATAGGTCAAGATTGATTGTATGTTAAATAATAGTGAAGTCTCGATAAGTCAAAGTTGATCGGATGCTAGACAATTGTGAAGTCCCAACATGTCAAATTGATCATATGCTAAGCAAAGGAAGTCCATGTAGGATCAGTGCGAGTCGATAGAGGGGAGGGAGGGGGGGTTGAATATCGAACAATTTTATTTTTGATTTTGTCATTTGTTCTTTCTATTAGGGTTAGTACGTTGTAGAATATAAATAAATAATATAAAAGAAAGAACAAGCCATATATACTTGGTTCATAACCCCCAAGGATCAGTACGTCCAAGGCCTAATCACGGAAGGCGCCTGTCCATTAGTGGTCTCCTTTCTAAAACTTTTTGAAGGTGAAGAAACCCATCTTACAATTTAACAAGAACAAGATGTTGGTCCCTTTGGAGGCCGACAAGAGGGGAGGGGTGAATTGCCCTGAAAAAATAAAACTGACCTTTCTCAGATTTTCAACTACTAATCGAACTTGTAAAAATAGAAGAGACTAATTAAACAGAATCTAAACAGACACAGAGGGTTTACTTGGTTTACAATTAGGGGATTGCTAATCCAAGGCAAAGATGGCGCACTATCTGATTCTCCTCTAGGCGGAGTAGCCTCTTATAGCGTTGAAAGCACAGACAGAAAAGTAAAGCACATAGAAGTTGATTACAAGTTAGATAAAAAATTTGTGCAAACCAGTGCTATATTTATAGCACTGGTCGGGGCGCTCCAAAGGGTTTCGGGCACCCTGGGGGATAAAATTTTATCCCCCAACGTTCAGATCACGTTAGAATCGATCTGATCAAATTCTTCATTCCGGGCGCCCGGAAGGGTTCCGGGCGCCCCGGGCTGCTCCAGGCGCTCGGAATGGTTCCTAGCGCCCCGAGCCTTAAAGTCAACAGAAGTTGACTTTTTCATCTCCGGTTTAGCTCGTCTCGGTCTGGGTCTTGTTCGCTCCCGCTTTGCTAGCTTGGGTGATCTCGGCCATCCAGAATAGGGCTTACCCGAACCCAAGTTCCGGCCTTCTCCTCGAGCAGCCTTCCTTCCTGGTTTCTCGTCCCTCGAACGCCGTGCACGTTCTTCTCGTCCACCGATGTACTCTTCCGAGGTCACCTCGTCCCTCGGACGCAACGAGCCCGTCGGCTCTCTCCCCGTGCCATCCTTCTCGCTAGCCGCGTCTTTCGCTCGACTTCCTATGTTCCTAAGCTCCTGCACAGTTAGACACAAGGGTTAGATAAAACAGGACCTAACTTAACTTGTTTGATCACATCAAAACACCTTGAGGTTCCAACAATCTCCCCCTTTTTGATGTGAGCAACCCGAGTTAAGCTAGGGTAAACAAATGCAATAAAAACAGTTAATTTGCAATTAATTTACAAATAAGTCTAAAGATTTTACAATCTTAAAATGTACCTCCCCCTAGACTTAACATTCTTCTCCCCCTTTGATCACATAAAAAATGGGGTTCTTTTTAACAAGTCTAGAATTCTTTTAAATATGCAAATAAGTCCAGAATTGTTCTTTCGAAAAAAAAATTTCAAAAAAAAAAAAAATTTAAGTAAAACATTTTTCAGAGAGAAAAAAAATCATAAGTGTTAAAAAACTTTCATAAAATTTAAGTTTGAAACTTATGTCAACATTTTCTTAAAAAAATTTCCATAAGTAAAAAAAATTCTAAGGCAATTTTTAAAAGAAATTTTATAAGGCAATATTAAAAAAAAAATTCTAAGTAAAAAAATTTTCAAAACAAATTGAATGACCCTTTAAAGCATATTTGCAACAGATACATTTTCTAAGTTAAACAAAATTTTCAAAACAAATGTTTAACAACTTTTAAGCATTATTTAATTCTAACTTTAATACTTTTTCCAGAAAGTTAATTAAACATTTGATTTCAGTATTTTGACTTCCAGGTCGTGGCGAGGCACTAGGCCTTCTTGGTTATTGGAGAAACAACCATTTCCTTAGACAAGGCCTTATAAAGAAACTATCTGTTTAACTTTCTTGCTGAAAAATGCTAAGTTTAATTTAAAATTTAAGTTAAACATGTTTTCGGAACCCAATAGAGGTTTAATTCCTACTTACAGGGTTAATTAAATATTTTCTAAGTATATAGGCCTTTGACATTTTTCTAATTTGATTTTGGTGAAACCTATAATACCAGTTTAGTCCTCTATAATTTTTAAAAGCAGAACCATTTGAACTGTTGGACTTTTTCAACCTTACTATTTCTTCTTTTAATTTTTCATTTTCAATTTTCGATTTTTCAAAATCCTCTATAAGACATTATTTTGCCAAAATTCTTTTTGTTTCTAAAATTTCATTTTCTAATTTGGTATTTTTATTTTCTAATTTATACATAGATTTTTCCATTGCCTTAATACCAAAGTAAAGTTGATCAGGGTGTAAGAGGCATACCTCACTTACCATATCAAACTTGAAGCCTGAATCTCTCCCTGCTTCGCTACTTTCATCTGAGGTCGCTCCCCCTTCATCGATGCTAGGTTCTAATGTACTTTGCCCTTCATAGCTTGCCATCAGTGCTATCCTGGTATATTCTTGAATCTCGGACTCAAATGAAGAAGTGTCATCTCAAGTAGCTTTTAGGTTCTTGTGCTTCTTGGGAATTTTGCCTTTGCCCTTCTTTAGTTCTGGGCAATCCTCTTTTAGGTGTCCTTCCTTTTGACACTGGTAGCAACGCATCCTTCTTCTATTTCTTGGATTCCTTTTATTCTGCATTTCTTTAAATTTATTAGATCTAAAAAACTTTTTAAAGTTTCTTACCATGTATGCTTCCTGATCATCTTATGAGTCTGACTCGGGTTCATCCCTTTTGGTTGCGTTTAGTGCGATCATCTGGCTTGATTCCTTTGTTCATGCACACCTGGTTTCATGCAATTCAAGAGTGGAGAACAGTTCTTCTAAAGTACTTACCTCCAGGTCTTTCGAAGTATAGTAGGCGTCGACGATTGATATCTATTCTGAAGTTCTGGGAAACGCGTTGAGTGTGTAGCGTATAGTGTCCCGATTTATTACCGTTTCTCCGAGGTTCTCAAGACCAGTAATCAGTTCTTTTACCTTCGCGTGTAGATTGGCTACCTTCTCACCTTTTTCCAGACGGATGTTCATCAGCTTGTTCCGGAGGATGTCTCTTCTAGCGAGCTTTGCTTCGGACGTGCCTTCATGGAGTTCTAGGAACTTCTCCCAGAGTTCTTTAGCAGATGAATAGCTTCCGATGCAGTTGACCTCTTGAGGTGGCAACACGCTTAGCAGGTGATATTCTGCACGGCTGTTTGCTACAGACTCATTCTGCTCCTTCTTTGTCCAATGACTCTCTTCTTTTTCTTCTCCATCTTGATTCATCGGAGCTACAAAACCATACTTCATAATAAACTAAATTTCGAAATCAATTTTTAGGAATACCTCCATACGTCGCTTCCAGTCTGCGAAGTCCCCCTCGAATTTTGGTGGAATGATGCTTGGTCCGGCCATCTCGTTGCTCCAATCGGCGGTTAGTCCTCCTGAAGTGCCTTGCTCTGATACCACTTGTTGGTCCCTTTGGAGGCCGGCAAGAGGGGAGGGGTGAATTGCCCTGAAAAAATAAAACTGACCTTTCTCAGATTTTCAACTACTAATCGAACTTGTAAAAATAGAAGAGACTAATTAAACAGAATCTAAACAGACACAGAGGGTTTACTTGGTTTGTAATCAGGGGATTGCTAATCCAAGGTAAAGATGGTGCACTATCTGATTCTCCTCTGGGCGGAGTAGCCTCTTACAACGTTGAAAGCACCGACAGAAAAGTAAAGCACACAGAAGTTGATTACAAGTGAGATAAAAAATCTGTGCAAAATAGTGCTATATTTATAGCACTGGTCGGGGTGCCCCGAAGGGTTCCGACTGCCCTGGGGGGATAAAACTTTATCCCCCAATGTTCAGATCGCGTTAGAATCGATCTGGTCAAAATCTTCATTCCGGGCACCCGAAAGGGTTCCGAGCGCCTCGGGCTGCTCCGGGTGCCCGGAATGGTTCCGGGCGCCCCGAGCCTTAAAGTCAACAGAAGTTGACTTTTTCATCTCCGGTTCAGCTCGTCTCGATCTGGGTCTTGTTCGCTCCGTCTCCGCTAGCTTGGGTGATCTCGGCCATCTGGAATAGGGCTCACCCGAACCCAAGTTCCGGCCTTCTCCTTGAACAGCCTTCCTTTCCGGTTTCTCGTCCCTCGAACGCCGCACACGTTCTTCTCGTCCACCGGTGTACTCTTCCATGGTCACCTTGTCCCTCGGATGCACCGAGCCCGTCAGCTCTCTCCTCGTGCTGTCCTTCTCGCTAGCCGCGTCTTCCGCTCGACTTCCTGTGTTCCTAAGCTTCTGCACACTTAGACACAAGGGTTAGACAAAACAGGACCTAACTTAACTTGTTTGATCACATCAAAACACCTTGAGGTTCCAACACAAGAAAATATTATAAATTAAAACACAGCTTGTAAATAGAAAAACAAACAAATGATAATGGTCGGTCTAAAAGTTCTGAGCGCAGTGCACCCCTCTTGGAGCTTCCTCGATCACAGAGCTTTGCCTTGCTATCTTTTCTTTCGAGTATAGAGATAGAGTGGCAGAAGAATTGATTTTGAATGTAGAGCCTTTGTCTCCTTTTATAGAGTTGGATTAGATCTTTATCTAGATCAACTCTTATATGGATAAAGTCATATCTGGATGAACCCATATATGGATGAAGCCATATCTATCAAGTCTTATCCCTATCCACATCATCTAACTTATCCTTATCCTCATCCTCATCCTCATCCAAATCATAAAGATGAACCAGATATATTGTCACATAATCTCCTATGCCAGTATTTCTAACAACTTAGTAATCTGGATTGAACCTAGTTGGTCTACCGAACCGCTGGTTTGGTCTAATAAACCAGTTTGGGTCTGATTCAACCCGAGTCAAGTCTGATTCACCCATTTGTATTTGTATGATCTCTATTTTCCTTTTAGATCTAGGTTCCTATAAAATAACTGTACAAAACATAAAAAAGTAACTTAACTTATATTTGTAAGTCTACCTAACCTACTAAGCTTACCTTTTGCTTAGAGGTCCCTTCTCTAAGTCTGCCATCTAAGGGTCAGTTTCTTAGGATCAAGTTATACTCCTGTAAGTCTACCTAACCTACTAGGATTACCTTTTATTTTAAGGTCCTTCTTCCAAGTCTACTACCTAAAGGTCAATCCCTTAGGATCAAGCCTCACTCCTATAAGTCTACTCGATTTACTAGACCTCATGCTTGGACTTCATCCAAGAATTTACCACCTAAGACTTACTCCTTAGGATCTCCATTGCATAGCTTCACTCACTAGGACTTCCACCACCTAGCTTCATGCACTAGGACTCTTACTGTCAAGCTTCACTCACTAAGACTTTTACCTCTAGCTTCACTCACCAGAGTCTAGCTTCACTTACTAAGACTTTCATCTCCTAGCTTCACTCACTAGGGCCTAGGTTCACTCACTAGGATCTATGTTCACTCACCAGAACTTTTACTGCATAATTTCAGTCACTAGGACTTTCATCTTCTGGCTTCACTCACTAGAGCCTAGCTTTACTTACTAGGGCTTTCACCTCCTAGCTGATATGAACCCCACCAACAAATATG
This sequence comes from Zingiber officinale, assembly GCF_018446385.1. Lineage (NCBI taxonomy): Eukaryota > Viridiplantae > Streptophyta > Magnoliopsida > Zingiberales > Zingiberaceae > Zingiber > Zingiber officinale. The sequence goes on from NC_055988.1 coordinate 24,120,356, forward strand.
ATGAAACCCAAGACAGTGATGGATAGAATCCTAGGAACTAGAAGACAAGAGTGTGAGTCTTGACCTGCAACTAAGAACAGACACGAACCAAGTCTACAAAGGAAAAGGAAATGCCACACCCAAAGGTGATAAGTTTCGATGGGTTGAACGTCATGAGAGTAAACTCGATAAGTTTAAAAGTTCTTTCAAGAACTAAGAGAACATATAAATCTCACCAAAATAAAGTTGTTTTCATATTTAGATTGATCTCCTTATAGAATGGGAGTGAACAAGGAAGAGTATAAAATGCATGCATGCAACAAGTAAAGTCCCAATGTCGCATGCCTCATGCAAGCAATCTAGAAACTCAAAACAAAATGAATGAATGCAACACTTAGAGTACTAATGCCGCATGCAAGCAATTAATAACTTAGGAATCCCAAAATACTTAAGTCTTCATGCATGAACAAATTCTTGTACTTATTAGCATTCTTCCATTATGTGAGGCTGAGTCATGGATGGATACACCCGATTACATGGATTAAGCCATGACCAACACTTAGGATTATCTTGGTCTCTCCTTTCTTATAATTAGTCCAATGTTCTTTGAGTATCTCATTTAGCACTTCCTTGAAATGCTTTGCCCGAAGTCTTGTATTTGGGCCTTTTGAAAGTGACAAATGATCTCCTATAGCTTCATCCCTTGGGCATACATCACTAGCTTCACTCATCAGGGTCTAGCTTCACTCACTAGGATTTTTCCTTACCTAGCTTTTAGTTAGGACTTCCTCTGCTAGTCATCTAATCCTGACTAGACTTCTCCTTACAAGTCATCTGATCAACTTTAACCAAACTAGACTTTGTTGGGCCAATTTCTCTAGGTCAAGTTTGACCAGTTTGACTAAGCTTGAGTTGGGTCAAGCTTGAGTCGGGATTTGAGTTTTGATGTTTGATAATATATGGAGATTGCTAGGGCAATTGTTCGTTTGACAATATATGGAGGTTGCTGGAGCAATCGCCCGATTGTGGAGATGGTCAAGGGATTGACCAGGTTAATGAGAAGACAAGTCAAGTGGGTCAGTGTTGACCAAAGACTTGACCGGGAAAGTCCTATTTGGAGATTAGGCAAAGGTAAGTCCAACAGGAGGGTTGGCAAGAGTGAAAATCTAAGTAGGTCAGTGTTGACCAAACTTGGCGGTGAAAGTCCTGATAAGTGAGATCAGACAATTGGAAAATCCTAGTATAGCTAGGCAAAGGGAAAGTCCTGGTGAGGAGCCAGGCAACTAGAAGTCCAAGTGTGATCTTGGTAATTAGGAAGTCCTGGTGAGGAGCCAGGTAATGTAAAGTCCAAGTGTGATCTTGGCAAAGGTTGTAAGTCCAAGCATGTGGTCTTGGCAAGGTAAGCCCAAGCATGTGGTCTTGGCAAGGTAAGTCCTAGTGTGACTTGGCAAGGAGAACTCGATAACTAGGATGAGGCAGAAGGAAGCTCTTGAAGGCAAGGCGCGAAGGATGGGGAGATATCCGAGGGACGCAAGACTGATGGAGGAGGCTAGAAGGCTAGTTTAAGGTTAGTCGAGTGTGGTGGTATAATCCGACAACTAGGATGAGGCCGAAGGAAGCTCCTGAAGGCAAGGCGTGAAGGATGAGAGATAGTCGAGGGGCGCAAGGCTGATGGAGAAGGCTAGAAGGCTAGTTCGAGGTTGGTCGGGTGAGGACAAATGCTAGGCATGAGACCCAACGGGTCACGGTTGACCGGGAGTTGGGTTTAGGAGTTTGGACTTGTGTTTGAGTCAAGTCCAAGCTGGTCAATCGATTGGGTGATCAATTGAACCAGGGTCCAATCGATCAATGGATCTATTGGAGTGTGCTGCGAAGGAAGGAATGACCCAATCGATTGGTCGATCGATTGGGACCATATTTCGTGAGCACAGAGCCCTTCCCAATCGAACGGGCGATCGATTGGGAGCTGCCAATCATTGGTCGATCGATTGGGTAGGGGTGTTCTCGCGCGATCGCGAGAAGCACAGAATGCTTATGGATCGATCCACCGATCGATCCAAATGTTCCCAATCGATCAAGTGATCGATTGGGATTCGACCATTGGGTAGGAAATGAGCGATGGATGGCTGCGATGAAGCAGTGCTGATGTGGCAATCGATTGGGGATGAATTGGATCGATTGGGAGCACTGTTTAAAGCCTGGGCGGAGCGTTTTCTCCGTAGTTCTTTGCGAGCTTTCTCCAGAGATTTGTCTGCGATTCACCGGCTATTTTCTACAAGCTTCTCCACCAGTTCTTGAAGGCTCTTGGAGTGCATTCTCAAAGTTCAAGAGACAACAACAAGTAACAAGTAAGCAAGAAGAGAGTGGTTCTATTTGTATTTGTATTTCTTCTTCTTGTGTGAGTTGTTTGTGTGTGTGAGAGTATGTACAAGGCTTCTCCGCCTTCGGCTGCGACCAAGAAGGAGTGTTTTTCATAGTGGAGTTAGTGTCGTGTGTGGATCCTTGGATTAGTCACCTCTTCTTGAGGTGGATACCAAGTAAACCCTAGGTGTTAGCATTGTGTGTGTTGTATTTTAGTTTCCGCTGCATATCAAGACAACGCAAGCACAAGTGCGCAACGAGACACTATTCACCCCCTCTAGCGGGCATAAAGGTCCTAACAATTGGTATCAGAGCGAGGTCGCTCTTCTACGGACTAACCGCCAAGAGAGCAAGAAGCTAGAGGAAGAAGAAGATGGACTTGGGAGGTCCACTTGGATGGGACATCCGGGTTCCTCCGCCATACGACAAGGAAGACTTCGCCTTTTGGAGGAATCGGCTGGAGACATGGTTCCAAATGGATTGGAACCAATGGGTTGTCTTGAGTGACCCATTTGAAGCTCCTACGGACAAGAAGGGTAAACGCCTCCGACCTCGGCATTGGACCGAAGAGCAACGAGAGCAATCAGAGGCGGACAAGGAGGTAACGAGAATTTTGCATAATAACCTTCTAATATTTTGTTGAGTGTAGGTGAAACCACAAATGCAAGTGATCTTTCGAAAAAGATCATTGCCTATCATGAAGACCCTACACAAGTCCAAGGAGTGGAAGAGCCCAAGGAGAAGGGCTCATTAGTCCAAGAAGAGAAGGACCAATCCGATGTTGACACGAGGTCAACATCTGAAAAAGAGGAGGAAGAAAAGATGCAATCCGATGTTGACGAGAGGTCAACAATCGAGGAGGAAAAGAAAGAGAAGGAGGAGGTGGAAGATGAGGAGAGATCTTCTACATCCTCAAGAGAGGAAGAGATGGAAGCATCCATATCCTCAAGAGAAGAAGAAGATGATGCAACCTCCATAATTCAAGTTACATCAAATGGAGGATCAAGCATCATCCCTACAAGCAAAGGTATAAAAATTTCAATTGTAAATAACAAAAACCATATCATTTGCTTTGAGTGTAGGGAGCATGGGCACTACAAGAGTAAGTGTCCCAAATTGGGCAAGAAGAAGGGCCAAGTAGTACCCAAGGGCAAGGAGAAGCCCAAGGAGATTGGTCCCACGAAACGCAAGAGCAATGAGCACATTATGTGTTTCTCATGCAATCAAAATGGGCATTACCGGAGTCAATGCCCTAAAGGGAAGAAGCCAATAAAAGTTAAAGGAGGAAGCATAAATCAAGGGGGAGCTTCTAAGAGCAAACCCAAGGTAACCTTTAATAGTGCAATTCCTTTTAGTCATGATAAAATGCATGTTAGAAATAACACTTATCATTTTAATGCAAATTATCATGAAAGTAGGAAGCATGATAGTGTTAAGGGAAAATATATTCCTCCTCATGCTAGAACTACCACACCTAAGGTTAGGAAGGTAAATAACTACTTAGGAAATAATTCTAAGGACTTTAGATATATGCCTAAAAATAGAAATGCTCATAGGGGTCAAGAAAAATCCAAACCTATGGATTTAATAACGGAGAACCAAGTCTTGAGGTCAAGACTTGATAATTTAGAAAGGACCCTAGCAAGAATGGAAAAGCTTCTTAAGGGTCAAAATGAGCAAACTATAGGGAGAGCTAGACAAGAGCCATCCAATGACTATAGAGGTTTGGGATACAAACCTAAAGCCAAGAAAGATGTGACTTCCTTTTATAGAGTTCCATATAGCTATGGGGCAATCCTAAGTTAAGAGGTCAAGTCAAAGATACTAGGGAAGGAATCCCTAAAGGTTCTTTTGGCAAGACCAATCTGACTAAGACTTCTAAGAAGTCTAACAAAGTCACAAAGAAGGTCACAAGGGATGCCATCCCTAAAGGTGATCTAGTAAAGGTGACTAAGGCTCCAAAAAGGCCAAATAAAATCACAAAAAAGGTTACAAGGAAAGTTATCCCTAGGAGTGACCTAGTAGAAGTGACCAAGGCTTCTAAGAAGTCTAGAAAGATCCTTAGGAAGGTAACTAGGGAAGTCATCCCTAGGGAATGCGTAGAGCATCCAAGGAGCACCAATAGGTTTTGGGTTCCTAGGAGCATATTCTCTACACCCTAGATGGGTTTAGAGAGTGTCAACTCAAATTAGAAGGGTAGTTAACCCAAGATTGTTAAAGTTGACACTTGAGAGCATTTTCAAGGTTATTGTTAACCTTTGAAAATGAAAAGGTTTATTGGGTTATTCTTTGAAAGAGTGATATATGTGTCAAAATTTGAAGAGTTGAACTCAATGTAAATTGTCACACTTAAGAAAAGTATAAGAAAAATCAAGTTAGAATTTTGATACTTTCTTAAGGAATTAAGAGAAAACCAATCTTTAATCAAATGTGATTAAGCCCCGAAGGGCAAAAAGGTGCCAAGTTTTGAGGATTTGAAATTAGGTTAACATTGGCACACTTAAAGGAAAATCATAAGAGACACTAAGTTGAGATTTTGGTGTTCTCTAAATGGGCTAAGGGATAATTTAAACCTTAGTAAAATTAATTACTCCTTGGAAGAGTAAGTTGTGCCAAACTTTAAGGAATCACATTTAATGTAAATTGGTACACTTGGGAAAAGGATAAGAAATGTCAAGTTGGGGGTTTGGCATTTTCGTAGAAGGTTAAAGGCGAATCTAAGCCTTAAGTTGATTTCATTTACTCTTTGAAAGAGTAAAATGTGTCATACTTTAAGGAATTTGTTTAATTTAAAATGACACAAATTTAGAAAAGGAAAAAGAAATGTCAAAATTGGTTTTGGCATTTTCTTGATGAAATTGGGCAATCTAGGATTTAATTTTAAGGCGTAGCTAAGAATTAAGGATACTTAGATAGATTATCTAGGTATATTTTGTTTATGCTAAAATGCCATGATTGTTTGCCCATCATATGTCATGACATCATATTTATTTTTGCATTCATGATTATTATGAAAAATATAAAAATACCATATCATGTCATACATACATCATGTAGCTATAGGAAATTTTCTTTTGAAAATTCTTTCTTTTTGATGCATGTCATAATATATCATGCATTATGTTAATTTCCTTATAATTAAGGACAAAAGACATTTATCATGAATGGTAAATATCCAAATTAGTGGGATTATACCAAATGACATTCTAGATGAATGATCATAAGTCTTATAATGCCTAGATAGATATGCATGACCCCTTAGTTTAGGGCAAAACCAAATATACATCTCACAAGGAATCATAAGGTGACTTGTATGTGTTTTAGTACACATTAAATACAAGTGAGATATTAGAATGGTGAATAAAACTCAAGATGTTGATTTAGTGCATCTTGTTGAGTTTTAGGTTCATCAAAACACATAGTTATGTGTCTTCCAATCATTAGGAAAGTTAATGTACAAGTCATGTGCATTGAACCCAAAGAACATGGTTGGATATTGGTTTTGAAAATGATTTCAAAATATTTTTGAAAAACCTTGGTGAAGACTATCTTTTGATATTAATCATCATTGAATAGTTAGACACAAACTTGAAGAAAACACTAAAGTTTTTATAAGTTTTCAAATTTGTATCAATCTTTGAAAATAAAAGGTATTTTCATAGAAAACTATTTTTTCTTAATGAAGTATACCCTAAATAATGTCTACATGAATTTTCATAATTTTTAGAATTTTGTAGAATTTTTGAGGAGTTTCTGAATTTCGCTGAAATTGAATTTCAAGAAATCAGAAACTCAATTGATCGATTGGGATGAGTTTGATTAATCAGCCGATTAATTGGGAAGCCATATCCCGCGAACAAAAGGGTATTGAATCGATCAGCCGATCGATTGACCCTGTCTGGATTGATCGGTGGATTGATTAAGTGGGCATGTCTGCGAGCAGTAGCTTGCGGAATCGATCAATGGATCGATTGAAGTGATTTCAATCAATTGAGTCCCAACTTCAATCAATTGGGAAGTCTGATTTTGGCCTGAAAAGCTTGATTTCATCACTTCAAGTCACTTTGAGTCCCAATAACCATTCCAACCCCCTTGGAATGCATTTGTAGACATTTAGGGGGAGTTTTCATGTTGAAAACAAGTATGGATTGGTTAAGAGAAACCAAAGTGAAGTTTAGAATAAGGTTTAGTTTCAATTCTGAATTTTGGAGCCTTAAAACTTCAAGTTTTGGTTTTCAAGGGCCATTAACCATTCCTAACCCTTTGGCATGCATTTGTATACACTTAGGGGGAGTTTTCATGATGAAAACATGCATGGTTTGGTTAATGTAAACTTAGGTGAAGTTTAGGTTGAGGTTTAGTTTCATTATTGAATTTTGAACCTCAAAACTTCGAGTTTTGGTTTTCCTAATTATTTAGGAATCCCAAGTCATTGTTGGTGCAATGATAGAAGTTTGACCATGTTTTTAGGGGGAGTTACTCTTTGAAAACATAACAATCTTTTCAGAGACCTTGGAAGCTGGGTTAAACCTTCTGACGGATAATACCCAGGGTTGAGTATTGGGGAGCAATGGAAGATTGGTTATCTTCATTGCTAGGATGATAAATGCTCTCGGATGAGCATTGTGGAGTAGATTACTGCTCAAGGGGGAGCATTGAGTTAATGAAGGGAATTGGACCTTCATTGGTAAAGTGCAAAATGCTCTCGGATGAGCATTGTGAGCAGATGTTTGCTCAAGGGGGAGCATTGGGTTAATGAAGGGGATCAAACCTTCATTGATAAAGTGAAAAATACTATGGGATGAGCATTGAGAAGAAGATTACTACTCAAGGGGAAACATTGCATACAATGAATGTGAGTTTCATTGGGAAGTTGATGCATGCTCTAGGATGAGCATTGTGAAGTGAAGTGGAGCCCAAGGGTGTCCTTGGAGATAATGAAGAGTATGTGATCTTCATTGTGAGGTTGTCAATAACGTTGAGTTAACTCTTATGGAAAAGAGTTTGTGTTCAATTTTTGATGTGTGACAAAGGGGGAGAATGGAAGGTTAAGTTAGGCCTTCATCCCAAGTAGGGGGAGTTTGCCCTCTAGGAAAGGGAGAGAATGAAGGAAACCTTCATTCATGCCTTGTCATGAAAAGGTTAAGGCTATGAGATTTAGCCTTGGTATAAAGAAGAGGTTAAGGCTATGGGATTTAGCCTTGGTATAAAGAAGAAATTAAGGCTATGAGATTTAGCCTTGGTACAAGGAAAATGTTAAGACTATGGGATTTAACCTAACTTAGAGGAATTGTCAAACATCAAAAAGGGGGAGAATGTTGGGGCAATTTCCCTAGGTCAAGTTTGACCAGTTTGACTAAGCTTGAGTTGGGTCAAGCTTGAGTCGGGATTTGAGTTTTGATGTTTGACAATATATGGAGATTGCTAGGGCAATTGTCCGTTTGACAATATATGGAGATTGTTGGAGCAATCATCCGATTATGGAGATGGTCAAGAGATTGACCAGGTTGATGAGAAGACAAGTTAAGTGGGTCAGTGTTGACCGGAGACTTGACCGGGAAAGTCCTATTTGGAGATTAGGCAAAGGTAAGTCCAACAGGAAGGTTGGCAAGAGTGAAAATCCAAGTAGGCAGTGTTGATCAAACTTGGTAGCGAAAGTCCTGATAAGTGAGATCAGACAATTGGAAAGTCCTAGTATAGTTAGGCAAAGGGAAAGTCCTGGTGAGGAGCCAGGCAAATGGAAGTCCAAGTGTGATCTTGGCAATTGGGAAGTCCTGGTGAGGAGCCAAGCAACGTAAAGTCCAAGTGTGATCTTGGCAAAGGTTGTAAGTTCAAGCATATGGTCTTGGCAAAGGTTGTAAGTCTAAGCATGTGGTCTTGGCAAGGTAAGTCCAAGCATATGGTCTTGGCAAGGTAAGTCCTAATGTGACTTGGCAAGGAGAACTCGATAACTAGGATGAGGCCGAAGGAAGCTCTTGAAGGTAAGGCGTGAAGGATGAGGAGATATCCGAGGGACACAAGGCTGATGGAGGAGGCTAGAAGGCTAGTTCGAGGTTAGTCGAGTGTGGTGGTATAATCCGACAACTAGGATGAGGCCGAAGGAAGCTCCTGAAGGCAAGGCGTGAAGGATGGGAGATATCCGAGGGATGCAAGGCTGATGGAGGAGGCTAGAAGGCTAGTTCGAGGTTGGTCGGGTGAGGCCAAATGATAGGCATGGAGACCCAACAGGTCACGGTTGACCAGGAGATGGGCTTGGGAGTTTGGACTTGAGTTTGAGTCAAGTCCAGGCTGGTCAATCGATCGGGTGATCGATTGAACCAGGGTCCAATCGATCAGTGGATCGATTGGAGTGTGTTGCAAAGGAAGGAATGACCCAATTGATTGGTCGATTGATTGGGGCCATATTTCGTGAGCACAGAGCCCTTCCCAATCGATCTGGCGATCGATTGGGAGCTGCCAATTGATCGGTTGATCGATTGGGCAGGGGTGTTCTCGCGCGATCACGAGAAGCACAGAATGCTTCTGGATCGATCCACCGATCGATCCATATGTTCCCAATCGATCGGACGATCAATTGGGATTCGACTGTTGGGCAGGAAATGAGCGATGGACGGTTGCGATGAAGCGGTGCTGACGTGGCAATCGATTTGGGATGAATTGGATCGATTGGGAGCACTGTTTAAAGCCTAGGCGAAGTGTTTTCTCCGTAGTTCTTTGCGAGCTTTCTCCTGCGATTCGTGTGCGATTTGTTGGTGCGGGAAGCATCCGACGATCGAACCTGAGTTTTGATAATGGCAAAAGATTCAAAGTTAAGGGTTGTTGTAATCTAACATGGTTGAATGAGTATTTTAGGAAAGTCCTAGCTGCGGTTAGGCAAAGGGAAAAATCCTAGGGGGTGGTAACCCTATGCGGAAAGTCTTGGCAGGTCGATGGCTTCAGGCAAAAGTCCTAGGGGGTGGTAACCCTAGGTGGAAAGTCCTGGTGTCGCGAACCAGGTGAAAGTCTGAACTAGCCGGGAAGCGGATGTCCAGCAGAAAGTCCGGAAGCATCGAGTGCTGAGCAAAAGTCCAGTCGATCTGGAGGATCGACTGGCAACAGGTAAATCTCTTGAGTGGAATAGGTGAGGACGCGTTCCCCGTAGAGGGAACAGTAGGCGTCGGGTCGACCTAGGATTTCCGGTTGGAAATCCGAAGTCAGACTCGGATAGTCCGAAGACTGTCAATTCTTCTTTACGATGTTTTGTCTTATTCTAACACTGTCTTGCAGGGGATTTTGCTCGGACTAATCTTTGTTTTCAGGTGAGGAACCTGCTGGAAAAAGGCTGTCCGGGCGCCCGGGATGGATCCGGGCGCCCAGAGGTCCGGGCGCCCGGAACAGGTCCGGGCGCCCGGGACCAAAGTTTATCCCCTGCGCGAAGTTGACACGTGGAGCATCCTGGTTGGTTGGCCACGTCACACTCCAGGCGCCCGGAACCTCATATAAAAGAAGGGTCGAGGTGCAGCACCAAACACAACGACAATCTAAGTAATCTCCCTGCGACAAGCTGCTAACGACTCGATCCAGAAAGTGCTGCAACGACACCCCGACAACCCGGAGCTTCGATTTAGTCTTTTGTTGTCGGTATAATCTGTCTACTGCTTTAAATTGTAGTTAATCTGTAATAGTTTTATCGTGCTTATAGTTGTTGCCCACGGAAAGCGATCAAGGATCGCGGGCCTTCGAGTAGGAGTCGCTTTAGGCTCCGAACGAAGTAAATCTTCCTGTCTCTCTGTGTTTGTTATTTCTTTATTCCGCTGCGCTTTTACTCATTTGTTTTATGAATCGAAAGAAATAGCCACGAACGCTATTCACCCCCCCTCTAGCGTGGTCTCGATCCAACACGATTCACCGGCGATTTTCTCCGAGCTTCTCCGCTAGTTCTTGAAGGCTCTTGGAGTGCATTCCCAAGGTTCAAGAGGCAACAACAAGCAACAAGTAAGCAAGAAGAGAGTGGTTCTATTTGTATTTGTATTTCTTCTTCTTGTGTGAGTTGTTTATGTGTATGAGAGTGTGTACAAGGCTTCTTCGCCTTCGACTGCGACCGAGAATGAGGGTTTTTTTATAGTGGAGATAGTGTCGTGTGTGGATCCTTGGATTAGTCACCTCTTCTTGAGGTGGATACCACGTAAACCCTAGGTGTTAGCATTGTGTGTGTTGTATTTTAGTTTCCGCTGCATATCAAGACAAATCAAGCACAAGTGTGCGACGAGACGCTATTCACCCCCTCTAGCGGGCACAAAGGTCCTAACAGACTTCACTCACTTCTAAACATCAAGTACTATTTGGATCAACACTTGGTCAATTTGACCATACCTTATTATATTATCAGACATCGAAATCGTAGAGGTTGATTGCCATTATCTGGTGCTCCCTGTACCAAAAATATCTCTCTTTTTGAGGTTTGACAATAATCTTAAGTTAGGCTTGGGTCTTAAGAGTTTTTATCAATATGAGAGGGTTACTATATTTTTTTAACTTAAGATAATGCTCATCATTTGACGGACATCAAAAATGGATAATTTTCTAAGTTTTGTACCAACAATATAAAGGGTAATCATGGTAAAAATTATTCTCTAACCCCCTTTTTATTCGAATATATGAATTATTTTTGAACATGTCCTTTTTGGAATTGTTTTTCAAAATATTTTCAAAAGCATTTGTTAATAGATTTTTGAAAAAAAAATAATTTAAGAATTTTGCAATATATTTTTTTAATAGAAGATAATTTCAAAAACTTTTTCAAATCAATTTTCTAGATTTTCCAAATAAATTTTCAAACAAGTTTTCAAAGATTTACAAAACTAATTTTTGAAATAATTTTGAAAACCATGTTTAAACTTTCAATTAGAACTCCCCCTTAACCTAACATACTCTTAGGAATCCTTGTTAACCACAAGAAAAATTTTCTATGTCTTAAGGGTTGATCTAAACCAAAAGAACAAATAAATATTTTTCAAAAAGTTTTGCAAGAAAAGTTCAAAATCTTTTTAAAAAAATTTTCAAGAATTTTTTAAAAATATTTTCATTAGTTTTCAAAAATATTTTCAAAAACATTTAAAAGATTTTTCAAAAACTAGAGATTTTTCAAAACATACATCTTTATTTTCAAAAGCATTGTAACAATATTTTCAATTGTTTTTAAAATAATTTTTCAAAATGTTTCAATACTACCTCTGCTTAATCTGACACACCCTGGTTATCCTTGTTAATCACAAGAAAATCTATCTAAGTGTCTAGGGGACTAGGTTCTGGAAGTGCATACTCATTCTTTAAATTTTCCAGTGATATAAGAGGCAACTCGATGGCCATTAGAAATAAATCTGCAAGAATAAAATATCATGATATAAAAATTATATAATAATACATGAACTTGAATTACTAATAAAAAAACGTATGAGTCTCCGACAACTCTAAGAATCTTGTAGCCATAGGGTGCTACTGCCTGCTACTCTGCTATAATAATATCTGTAAAATAATATTATAACACAACATACTAAAGTTTATCAACATGCATGACATCAATACAAAATAATATAGAAACATACTTACTTGATGAACAATAATGATAATATTTAATTATCATTAACATCTAAGTAATCAACATTAACAAGTTTTAAATCCTCATCGCTAGACTCTGTTAGTACAACTTCATCCTCATTGTTGAACATCTCTCCATCATCTATCTCCTCGTAAGTGACATTAACATCTACAAGTAATTGAGATGTGGATTAGAGTTGTGAATCAATCGAATGTTTATCCACTTCATCATTTTGAAATGCATCATGATTTTGAGCAATGATGGTGTTTGACATTTCTATAGTCGGGTGAGACTTCATTCTATTAACAGACAATCATTCACTAGATCTTCTCTTCGTAGGATATTCAAGATAGAAAACTTGATCCGCATGTACTCCAAAAATGAAAGGTTCAAACTTGTTGAACCTTTTATTTACATTAACCTCAACTAAATTATAGTTTGGATGTATTCTGATACCTATTTTTGGGGTAGGATCATACCATGAATATTTAAATATCACACACCTTTTTATAGGTAATGTAGGATATTCAACCTCTATGATTTCCTCAAGTTTACTATAGTAATCAAATTGAGTGTTATTGTTATCTATAGATCCTTTGACGTAAACACCATAATTATAGGTTAATTTCTGTGAATCTCGTTGTGCCACGTAGAATTTGAGGTTATTAACATAGTTACCAGAGTTGACATTTATTTTATGGAGAGGTCCTGATGCAAGATTCATTATCCAATCATCTTGCATATTTGATATTCTATAGTCTTTTACCTATAAAAATAGTAAAAATTTGGACACTTCTTAATACACATGAACTAAAAAATTTGATAAATTATCTAACTTAAATATGTTTGAAACCATAATGTAAATTTAGCCTCTAACTTTTCAGCTACCTCACTTGCACCCATTAATGGATTTTATAGATATAATTATTGTTCGTACAAGCTAGGAAATAAGGTAATTTTAAGACAATTGAGATATCAAGCAAACAAATTAAACAGGGGATAAAGGTTTGATTAGAGAAGTTAACTACTTTATATTGTTGGTGTAATTGTCTCTAGGTCAAAGTTGACCAGTTTGACTCAAGCTTGAGTTTTGATGTTTGATAATATATGGAGATTTCAGGTGCAATTGTCCATTATAGAGAATGTTGGTGTAAGTCTCTTCCGGTAAAAGGTTGATTAGTTTTGAAGTGAGAGAGTAGTCAAGTAGATCAAGGTTGATTGGATATTTAACTGGAAAAGTCTTAATTGGAGGTTAGGAAAGGACAAGACTAACGAGATGGTTGGCAGAAGAAAAAAAATTAAGTAGGTCAATATTGACCAGATGCTTGGTGTGGAAAGTCCTAGTGAGTGAAGCTGAGTAGTGGAGAAGTGCAGGTGAGTGAAGCTAGGCAGTTGGAAAGTCCTGGTGAGTGAAGTTAAGCAGTGGAAAGTCCCGGTGAGTGAAGTTGGGCAATGAAAATTCCTGGTGACTGAAGCCAGGCAGATAGAAAGTCCTAGTGAGTGAAGCTAGGCAGTTGGAAAGACTTGGTGAGTGAATCTAGATAGATGGAAGGTTCTAGTGAGTGAAGCTAGACAATTAAGAAACCCTAGTGAGTGAAGCTAGACAGTGAAGTAATCCTAGTGAGTAAATCTAGGTGGTGGAAACCTTGGTGAGTGAAGCCAGGTGGAAAAACCCTAGTGAGTGAAGCTATGTGATAAAAATTCTTGGTGAGTGAAGCAAGGAATTGGAAAATCCAGGTGAACCAGACACCTGGTATTTGGAAGTCCAAGTGGGTCATGGAGGACTGCACATTGGCAAGATAAACTCCTAAATGCGGTTAGGCAAGAGGAATATCCAAGTAAGTCATGGAGAACTACACTTGGTGATCGGAAGTCCAACGGAAAGTTTATAAAAAGAAAGTTCAAGTGGGTCAAAGGTTGATCGGACACTTAGTAGTCACAAGTCCAACAGGGAGTTGACATGAAACGAGAAAGTTTTGACGTAGCAAACTTCTGAAGGTCATAACTTTTGACTCGAATATCTGAATGAGGTGATCTTGAATGCAAAATGAAGCTTGTTTAGAGCTTTACACATTTTACCACTTACCAATTGATTAGGTAATTGATTGGGGGGACTCAATTGATTAGGTAATTGATTGGTTGATGAAGAATAGTGCATAAAGTGTCTTGATCGATTGGGTTATTGATCAAGATCTTCCCCAATTAATTGGGAGAGTTTGTGAGTGAACAGTGAGCTTCTAAATAGATTAAGTGATCAATTGAAGCTACTAATCGATCAAGTGATCGATTGAATGCATTTCTTCACAACGAACAATGAGTTTCCCAATCGATTAGGTAATCTTGGTAAGTATCAAGATGTTGTGATAAATTATGGAATGTATCAAGATGTTTTCATGAAGGGGAATCACAAGGATGACACATAATACCTCCTTTATGCTCATGTTCACGATGCCACATCATGTGGCAAGCTATAGCAGTAGATGCATACAAGCGTTGAAGTCTAGTAGTTAAAGAATAGTAATACATCACTTTTCAAGTAATATTTTTTCTTCTTCTTCCCTTGTATGTGAGTACGATGCTTATAATGAGGGTGAGTACATATTTTGCATTCACTAAGTTTGTTGTCTTCATTTCAAAATATCACACAGTGTTTATACAACAATCAATCTTCTCTATAGGCAAACCTAAACATGTAATCAATTTCTTTGTACTATATAGGCTATCAATCATTATGTTATTAGCTGGGAGCAACTCTGACGTCAATTGACATATGTCATCATAATATCTTTCTGAAAAATGATGTTATGCTTTCATATTCAATAACCTTATAATAACTAATAGTTGGGAATGACCAAAAGGAATATCTTCCAACACTTCTCTTTCACTAGCATTTAATATTTTATACAGTTGTTGATTTCAGGTATTGGTATTTCATCTATATTGGAATAATCAACTGTATTCATCGCATTGTGAACCATTGATTGCATTGTAATATCATTAATTGATGATTTAGGTGCAATAACAATTATGCCAGATTACAAACCAACAGAAGGCCCAATATGTTGAGCCAAATAAGGTTTTTCATGACAATATCAGTTGTAGTAATTTGGCACAAAACTATTTCTACATATATGTACTTTCACGATATCCTCATCACGGACGACTCTATTTCTACATTTGGAATGATTATACAGACATTGTAACTCAACACCATTCATACATTCTGGATAACTCTTAGCAAAGTTAATAAACGATTCAACTTCAACAACAAAATTATTTCTAATAAATTCATTTTCTAATTGATTGTACATTCAAACTTTGTTCATATACATTGTTACCTAATGAGAATACAATTTAAAACACTATTAAACTTGTACAATTTGATTTAAGCTTAAATAAAATAATCAAACATAATATAGTGTAGGTAGTTTCCATTTAACAACCTAAGAGGTTAGATCAGACATAATGTTTATTTTCTATTGAACATTCAACTTGGTGAACTAAAAGAAACCTAGATTTTTTTTTTCATATATTAAACTTATAGTATCTATCAACCTAAATCACAAAAAACCTAAATTTCATATCAGACAAATAACAAACAATGATATCTTTTAGGCTACAATCAAAAGATAATAAGCTCTAAAATTAACATAAATATAAATATACCAACATTAAAATCACCAAATGACTATATTATGTTATATATCAAAATACTAACTTAACTTACATCTAAATTCAACCATATAAAATAGCATATATTTACTATTTATTAAATTATAGCTGAAGAGGAGTACTCTAGCCGGAGAAGAGCAGCAAATCTAGTATATTACAAAAAAACCAAAAATTAAGCACAAACAAACATAACAAAAGAGTATGCGATGAACCAAGCTTGTAGCCACGAGCTTGTGATAGGGCGAGCTCGATTTAGTGGCCTACTGAGCTTGCGACCAGCTATGTTGCCGACTAGTGACCAGCTGCCCTGCCGGCTACAAACTGATAGTTGGCCATGGTGCCAACTGCCGCTGGCAACAACCGGCCAGCACGCGGCTAGCTGTTAGCAGCCGGCATAGCCACTGGCAGCTTGCTAGTGGTCGGCACAGCCGTCGATCGTATGCTAGCGGCCAACAAAGCCACTAGCACGTTTAGTTCTGAATTTTTTATTAAGGTTGAAAATTTTAAATTATTATCATCAATTAAATTAGTAAGGATAAGATTTGAATTAATTAATTGAGATTTATCTTGCTTAGTTAAGTTTGAAGTTTCTAAATTTAAATTATTTAAGTTTGAATTTCTAGAATTAATTAAAGTTGTATTTTTATTAATTTTAGAATTAATTAAAGTTGAATTTTTATCAATTTTAGAATTATTTGAATTAATATTTGAATTTTTGAAATTCTTTAAATTTGAATTTTTATTACTTAAATTTTTATTAATATTCATATTTTCATAATTAATTAAGTTATTTAAATTAATTTGGTTAATATTTTATCTCACAAAATCAACGTTGATATCGATTTAATTAAAGTTTTTATTGACTTATCAAAATCTAATTTATTTTAGAATTTTTTATATTTAATTTTGAATTTTTTTAGTTTTGATTGTATCCTATTATTTGAATTTATCTTTAAATTTATCTTTTCTTTATCCTTTATGTTTGAATTAATTAAATTGGTAAAATTTATTTTATTTAACATATCATTATTAATATTTAAATTTTTATTAGTTATTTATAATTTTTCATATTTAATTTTAAATTTTTTAGTTTTGATTTTATCTTATTATTTAAATTTATCTTGAAATTTATATTTTCTTTATCATATGTTTGGATTAATTAAATTGGTAGAATTTATTTTATTTAACATATCATTATTAATATTTAATATTTTATTTTTTTATTTTAAATTAATTAAATTTATCTTATCTAAGTTTGAAATTTTCTTTTTTATTAGAAATCTCCGAGTTGATTTTATCTAGATTATCTAAGTTAAATATTTTGTTAAGAAATTTATTAACCTTATCTAGATCTATGTTGATTTGATCATTTGAATTAATTTTGAATTTTGTAAATTTTCATTTTCATTTTCTAAATTAATTAAATTTACGTTGTTTACTATTTTTCTAGGAGAATAAAAATTATCAGGACTTTTATGAGAATTTCTAGACGTACAAGAATTATCAATGCATGTTTTTAGAAATATTTAAATTATCAGATATATTTTTTAGTAAAAGGGATATTTTGGTAAACTATACTAATTTTATTCGGAGCCTCTAATTATATAGGTTTTTTTTTACGGATGCTCGTGAAGTTCATTCAGTCGGATCCAAAAGTCATGGACATATTTGAGCTCTCCAATTCTGCATATAATTTTATTAGGTAATAATTCTGAAATTAAATTGTTTACCTTTCCGTTTGCTTCCGAATTTTAGGTAGATCTCTTTTAATGCTATACCGTAGTCGAAGTCACTCATCATAATGAAACTTTCAATATGTAATCTCCACAACTTGAATTCGTCCATATCCTATGATGGAGGGTTGTAGATGTTTTGCCCAAACATTTGCTTGTGTGCCATTTGAACTATTACAGAAAACTTAAATAGATATTCCAAGACTTCGTCTTGGAGTATGTAGTGTGGAAAAAATAATAACAAAATAAAATATTGCAATGAAAAAGGAAATGAAATAAAATGTTTGATTCAGTGGTTGATTCTTTCTATTTCATTGTTGATTCTTTCTATTAGGGTTTGTATGCAGTGAAATATAAATAAATAATATAAATGAAAGAACATGCGGGATTTACTTGGTTCTCAACCCCCCAGGGTCAGTACGTCCAAGTCCAAATCATGGGAAGTGCCCATCCAGTAGTGGTTTCCTTTGTGAGACTTTCCGAAGGCAGAGAAACCTGTCTTATAGTTTAACAAACACAAGAAAATATTATAAATTAAAACAAATCTTGTAAATAAAAATACAAATAAATGATAGTGGTCGGTCCGAAAGGCTTGAGCGTAGCACACCCCTCTTGGAGCTTCCTTGCTCGCAGAGCTTTGCCTTGCTATCTTTTCTTTCGAGTACAAAATAGAGCGGCAGAAGAATTGATTTTGAACGTAAAGCATTTTTCTCCTTTTATAGAGTTGGATCAGATCCTTATCTAGATCAACTCTTATATGGATGAAGTCATATCTGGATCAAGTCTTTTCTCTATCTACATTATCAAGCTTATCCTTATCCTTATCCTCATACAAATCATAAAGATGAACTAGATATATTGTCACATCATCTTCCATGTCAATATTTCTAACAACTTAGCAATCTGGACCGAACCTAGTTGGTCTACTGAACTGTTGTTTCGGCTACTAAATCAATTTGGGTTCGGTTTAACCAGAGTCAAGTCTGGTTCACCCATTTGTATTTGTCTGATCTTTGTTTTCCTTTTAGATCTAGGTTCCTATAAAATAACTATACAAAATATAAAAAAGCAACCTAACTTATATCTATAAGTCTACCTAACCTACTAAGCTTACCTTTTACATGGAGGTTGCTCCTCTAAGTCTGCCACCTAAGGATTAGTTTCTTAGGATCAAGTCATGCTCCTATAAGTCTACCTTATTGGAATAGTGAGCCCGACAAGAGGGGGGAGGGGTTGAATTGCCTGTCAAATGAAAAAAATTCCTTTCTTGATCTTTCAACTCAGATTAGTAGCACAATTAAATTAAAGGAATTTGAACAACTTAATAAAATAAAAGAGGTAGAAAATTACTTGGTTACAAC
This sequence comes from Zingiber officinale, assembly GCF_018446385.1. Classification (NCBI taxonomy): domain Eukaryota; kingdom Viridiplantae; phylum Streptophyta; class Magnoliopsida; order Zingiberales; family Zingiberaceae; genus Zingiber; species Zingiber officinale. The sequence continues at coordinate 24,139,039 of NC_055988.1, forward strand.
CTACGTGGTTGTTAATCCAAGGCAAATAAAAAGAACTAGAAAATCTCCTTTGTTAAAGGTAGAGAAATCTCTTACACTCGTTGGACGCTCAGGGACCTTTTTATAGCCCTAAAAAATATTATCAGCAGCTTGAAGGCTCCTTCAACATAATCTAAGGTGCCTTCCATTGGATAATTCTTATCCCTGAGGATCAAACATTATTCTTAGGTAATGGCTAGGGAAGGCGCCTTTCATACGTTGGAAGACCCCTTCACACTGTTCATCGAAGGTGTCTTCCAAGCCATGGAAGGTGCCTTCCATAAGGAAGATTAGCTCTCAAGAACTGATCTCTTCGCATGGGTGATGCTCCGGCTAACTGGAGTTGAGCTCACCCGAACCTAACTTTGACCTTTTCCTCGAGCAGGTTTCCTCCCCGGCTTCTCATCCCTGGAACTCCGCACATGTCCTTCTTATCCACTGGTGTACTCTTCTGTAGTATCTCGTCCTTCTGATGCATCAAGCCGATCAACTTCTTTTTCTGTGTCATCCTTCTCATTAGCTACGTCTTCCGTTCGACTTTTTGTGTTCTTAAGCTCTTGTACACTTAGACACAAGGATCAAATACATAAGATCTAAGTTAACTTGGTTGACCACATCAAAATTATTACGGGATATTTACAATCTCCCTCTTTTTGATGTGCATCAACCCAAGTTAAAGTTAAGGTTAAAGAAAAAAAATAATAACATGATTATGTAACATTACAATTAGAATAAGCTATTGCAATGCAATGAATTAAGGAAATTAATAAAATTGAAAAAGATAAAATTTTTTAAATGCAATGAATTAAGTAAATTAATAAAATTATAAAACATGTACAAAGATAAAAATATCCTTACTCCCCTTTAACTTGTACTTATTTCTTCCCCTTGGATCACATAAAAAAAATTTAGGAAAAATAAAATAAACTTGTAAAAAAAATTTTGAAATATTTTTCTAAGGGTACATAATAGGAATTATCAAGAAGTTAATATTTTTTAGAAATAATATTCTATTTTTACTAATTAATCCTCTATTAGACAAAAATAATTAAAAAAATTAGTTTTCAAAAAATCTTGTAATTTTTTGCCAAACATAAGCAGAATAATTTATATGAGGAAAATAATTTTCACAGAAAAAAAGAATTAGTTTAATGAACAAAGTTGATTTATCTTATCAGTATAATTGAATTTTTGAAGATAAATCTTAAAAATAGTTTTCAACTTTGAAAAATTCTTCTAACTAGATATAAAGAACAAATTGTAGAATAGTTGTAAGATTAAAGTTCCCAAATTTCTATTTTTCTAATTTTTAATATTAATTTTTTTGGAAAATAATTCGTAGTAATATAGATAAAATTCGAACAATGTTGAATTTTTTTTTATTATGATAGAAAACATTATATTTTATTACAAATAAAATAAAAGTTTTAAAAAATAAGTCTACAAAGTATTTTTGATTTTCAAAATACTATTTTCATTAAAAAAATCATGGAAAATAATTTAATGGTAATTTTTTTTTAAAAAAAATTTATGTTTGTAGATTAATTATCAGATAGCATAGATTTTTTTTTTTAACTTAAAATATGAACAGTAATCATTTAAATAATTTATTTAAATAATATGAAAGATAAAATACATTTAAAATTTAAAGTATGCATAAAATTATTTTAAATTATGCTAGGTATGATTTGAGAATCCAATAATTTATTTTGTACTGGATAATTCAAAAATTTTGGTGGAATATAATTTTTAGGGATTTTTTTTAATTTGACCCCTATGCTTCTTGATATACCAATTAAGTCATTTGTAATTTCTAAAATTTACATTTCGTACATCTTTCAGAGTTGAACATGCAGTCATTTTTCAAGGATTCTACTTGTTCTTTTAATTTATTATTCTTAATTTTAAGTTTATTAAACAATTCTAGTGGACATGTATTAACTAATTTTTTTTTTTAAAATCCACACGTTCTTTCTTTAAATTATTATTTTTTGATTTTAATTTACATAAAGATCTAGTCATTAATATTTTTCCAAAATATAGTTGATCAGAGGATAAGAGACATACCTCACTTACCATATCATGTTCGAAGTTGGATGCTCCCCTTTTGTTGCTGCTTTCTTCAGATATAACTTCCTCTTCATCGATACTTTATTCTTGGTGACTCACCATGAGTGATAGTCTAGCATACTCCTCCAGTCCAGACTCCGATGATGACTCGCCCCACATTGTCTTTAGATTTTTGTGCTTTAGTTTACATGGCCCTTTGTTCTTCTCCTTCTTCAGTTTCGGGCAGTCATCCTTGATGTGCCCTTCTTCTTGACAATTGTAACATCTTACTTTCCATTTTCCCGGAACAAATTTATTGGCTTGTGACTTTTTAAATTTATTAGATTTAAAAAACTTAGAAAATTTGCTTACCATGAAGGCTTCATTGTCTTTGTCAATCGATAAGTTTGAATTTGGTTCGCTCTTCTGGGCTTGTAGTGCTAGGTTCTAACTTGGTCATTTTCTTTGTCTTGTACACTGAGACTCGTGTAATTCGAAAGAAGAAAAAAGGTTTTCTAATGTACTTATTTCGAGGTTTTTGGAGATATAGTAGGAATCTACTATTGATGTCCATTCTAGTGTTCTTGGAAAAGTATTTAAAGCATACCTTAGCGTATGTCGATTAGTTACCATTTCTCCGAGATTTGTTAATCCGGTGATTAGCTCCTTAATTCTTCTGTGTAGATGAGCAACCAATTTGTCTTCTTCCATCCGAAGGTTGCTGATTTTGTTTTGGAGCAAGTCCTGTCTCGCGAGCTTTGCTTTAGACGCTCCTTCATATAGCTCCAAGAACTTCTCCCAAAAATCTTTTGCTAATTTGTAAGCTCCAATTCGATTGACTTCTTGGGGTGGAAGTACACTCAGTAGATGGAACTTGACTCGTCCGTTCGCTACGAAGTCAACTTGTTCCTTTTTGATCCACTGGTATTCCTCCTTTTTGGCTCCTTGTTGGTCCTTGGGGGCTGTAAAATCATATTTAATTATTAGTAGTAACTCAAAATTAGTTTTAAAAAAAAAATACTTCCATGCATTTCTTCCACATTGTGAACTCCCTCCCTCTCAAACTTAGGCGGGTAGATGTTGGGTCCGACCATCATCTTTGTACTTTAGTCGATGGTTAGTCCTTTTAAACCGATTGAGCTTTAATACCACTTGTTGGAACAGCGGGGTCGTCAAGAGGGGGGGGGGGGTTGAATTTCCTATCAAATGAAAATTTTCCTTTCTCGATCTTTCAACTCAGATTAGTAGCACAATTAAATTAAAGTAATTTGAATAACTTAATAAAAGAGGTAAAAAATTACTTGGTTATAACCTAGGTGGTTGTTTATCAAAGATAAATAAAAATCATTACAAAATATCCTTCCTTGAAAGCAGAGAAGCCTCGTATACTCGTTGGACGCTCAGAAATAAACTAGGAAATCAATACAATAGTTGTTGAATATTTCTTAGATCTAGGGGTCTTTTTATATCCCCTGTAAAATATTATCCGTAGCTTGAAGGCACCTTCAACGTGGTCTAAGGTGCATTCCATAAGCTGGAAGGCGCCTTCGCACTGTTCATCGAAGGCACCTTCCAAGCCATGGAAGACGCCTTCCATAAGGCAGATCAGCTCCCGCTCCCAAGAGCTGATCTCTTCAAGTAGGTGATACTCCGGCTAACCAGAGTTGAGCTCATCCGAATCCAACTTTGACCTTCTCCTCGAGCAGACTTCCTCCCCGGTTTTTCGTCCCTAGAACACTGCACACGTCCTTCTCATCCATCTATGTACTCTTCTGCAATATCTCGTTCCTCGAATGCACCAAGCCTGTCGGCTTATTTTTCCGTGCTATCATTCTCGCTAGCTACATCTTCTACTCAACTTCTTGTGTTCCTAAGTTCTTGCACACTTAGACACAATGATCAAATACACATGACCTAACTTAACTTGGTTGATCACATCAAAACTATCACGGGGTACTTACATACCTAACTTGCTAGGTTTACCTTTTGTTTGAAGGTCCTTCCTCCAAGTCTACCACATAAGGATCAATCCCTTAGGATCAGGTCATACTCCTATAAGTCTACTCGACCTCCTAGGCTTCATGCTTGGATATCATCCAAGGCTTAACAACCTAAGTCTTACTCCTTAGGATCTCTACTACCTAGTTTCACTCACTAGAACTTTCACCACCTGTTTTCATATACTAGGACTTTGACCGCCTAGCTTCACTCACTAGGATTTTCACCTTCTGGCTTCACTCACTAGAGCCTAGATTTACTCACTAGGACTTTCACTTTCCGGCTTCACTCACCAGAGCCTAGCTTCACTCACCAGAGTCTAGTTTCATTCACAAGGACTTTCACCTATGACTTTTGATATGGTGGCAAATTCACAAGTACACGGAAGTGTCGTTAAGTAATAAAATATCGATCCACAGGGACTGTTTATTAAGCACTAGTTGACTTCACATGGCGAGCTATCTAGGTAATCGAAATTTGGTTCACGAGCACTTGAGAAAGGGAGAGAGTTGTTGAGAGAAGAGAAAGAGAGGAGGAAAGAGAGAGCAAAGAGAGTGAGTGCAAGTGAGTGAAGATGAAGTTGAGTTTGGGGATGAATCTAGGATTTTGATTTTATTATGATGCTAGTTAATGTCCCTATGTATTGTTCATCTACCCAACTCCTGCTTACATTCTTGTAGAACATCTAATTAAAGTCTGGCACAATCTCACGAAGATCGCACTAGAGAGTTAATCCAAGTTCTAACGCTATTAAGTAAAGAAGTAACTCTAAAAAGTCCGGTTAAAGGGTTCTCCTAGGCCCCCCTCCCCCCCCAGTTCTACAATGACTAGAGTTTTCTAATATACTTCCTAACGATAGGTTAATGACATGAAGTAGAAGAGGTAATCTAGAAAGTCCGGTTAAAGGGTCACCCCTTGTCACTAAGGGCCCCCCTTAATACAATCGCTAGATTATACAAATCATTTCCTAACATTAATATAGAAAAAAACTCATAAACTCTAATTAGCTCCCCTTGTTTGGAATGTTGTAGAAAGTAAGGATACTCTCTGTCACAGGATTCCCTGGTCATATAATCCAAACACCTCCTATATAGGGTGAACAAAACTTTACATCTACATAAGTTGACCTAACACACATTTTGTTAAATACATACAAGGCACAACACACATAGAATATGTCAATAAATATATCGTAACACAAAAAATATTTAAATACATAGTTCATACATCACATCATATCATAATCACTCCCTACTCCTAGAATTCGGAGATCTACTCCATTGTGAAAGATTTACAAACCAAAGATATAATATAAAGCATTCTTACAATCAAACATGAGATAGAAAATAAGAAATTCTTATCGAGGAGATTGCGGGTGTCTTCGGAGTGCTTCCTTGCTCTAGAGGTGGACAAATTATCGGAGAGGATGAAGGTGATTTCTTTAGGGTTTGCCTCCTCTAGAGGGAAACCCTCTCCCAAGGAGGAGGACGAAGTCCTCTAGTCCCAACCCCCTCCCCCCCCCCCTCCCCAATGGGGTGGATCCCCTTTTATAGGGGTTGAAATCAAACGCGCAACATGACTCGTGCTATTAGGCACTGGCACCCATGTTGTACAAAAAAGTTTAGATCTGTGGGCCATGACCTATGCCGTTGGGCACGAGTCGTTGTGGCGAGGCAGCAGAACTAGGCACAGCTGGTGCTGCTTGGCATGGGCGGGTCGTAGCAAGGCTCCCGAGTGGGGCATGGGCAACCGTGGTGAGGAGGCTGAGTCCAGCATGGTCCATGTCGTTGGGCATGGGCCATCGTGGCGGGGCTGCCGATCTGGGCATGACCCATGCCGCTGGGCATGAGCTGCCCATGTCCAGTTGTGAGAGCTTCTCCTCTTAGTCTTTAACTCCTCATTTCACTCCATCCTTTGCCTTTGTCATCAAAATTACATGGAAACAATATCTAGGAGTAGAAAATCATAATAAAGAAACAAAAAAGGTAAAATATCATGGAATTCATACGTGCAAAGTCGATCTAAAATACCATGAAAACATAATAAAAAATCTATATACTTCACGCTTATCAGCTTCACTCACTAAGATCTAGCTTTACTCACTAGAATTTTCCTTTGCCTAACTTTTAGTTAGGACTTCCTTTGTTAGTCATCTGATCCTGACTAGACTTCTCTTTACTAGTCATTTGGTAAACTTTGACTTGTCTAGACTACACTTACTTTAAAATATCAAGTCTTGTTTGGATCAATCCTTAGTCAATTTGACCATACCTTGTTAAATTATCAAACATCGAAATCCTAAAGGTTGATTGTTATTATCTGGTGCTCCCTGCACCAATAGTCTCGACAAATTAAGATTGATTGGATGTTATGCAAAGGAAGTCTTGATAAGGCTTAGAGTCATCAATTTGAGTTGGACCCATCGGGTTGGACCGCTTCACCAAATAATTTAAATGAATTGGGTTGAAATTTTATCAACTTATTTAAAGATGGATCCAGGCAGGCCAACTCGTAGTGGAATACTTTTTTGGCATACTGGAGCAGTCACCAGGTCTTAACTCTTATACATGCATTATCACCTTATTTTGTTGTATTATGTCATCTTTGTCGGGGTTTAGGAGTTAATTTGGGGTTTTGTTCTGTGGTCATTACTGATGCTTGCATGTGCTTTATTGTGTGATCATCACCAATTTAGCACACTGGAGTTGTCTATGTGTCATTGCCCCCTCATTTTTGTTGACTAGTGGCTGTCCAAGCCTCTTTTCTCACACAACTCAAACTCATTCAAATCCTAACCTTCGATAGATAGTGGTGTTTTTGCGAGTCTTGACTATGCCAAGGTTGACTTTGCAAGGAGATACATGGGCATATTACAAATTGGAGGTGATGTTACTTTTTATGATAAAAATTAATGGATCAAACACCATGTTGATCTACCTAATTGTCCCACCAGTACAGGTAAACAAAGGAACATGTAGAATATTTAAATGAACCATCATCTGTCTACTTATGACCAATCAAAAGATTGTTAAAGGTGGAAGCTAACAACAATATTTATTTTGTAGAAGCAGTAATATTGTTCAAATTTTTGGCAAGCACTTTAGGAACTCAAAATCCAGAGCAGTAGATTTCAAAATTAAAGAACTAGTGTGAGTTTCTATAACTTGAAAATAAAAGCATTCTACACCGACATTAAAATTAGTTCCTATCCTCATCATGCTATTTGATTTTTTGGATATTTTAAAATATTTATATATTTTTTTTTTATTTTTGGTGGGCTTGTGCATTGGCATGCCTAACCCACAACCCGTCTTGAGTTAAGTTAGGTTGGGTTGAGGATTTCTCAACCCACCAAGATGATGGGTTGGGCTGCCCTACCCCGCCAAATAGTCGGCCCGTCACAAGACGATGATGTGTGTAGGTTTTATACACATGTTTAGGATGTTTTGACGCACATTCCTATATTTATGTATGCTTTATCTATGCATTTTCATACTCCTTGCTTTACTTTTAGCATATTTACTCTTCTTTGTTCGGAGATATGCTCTTGTGTATTTTCTATCTATAGGAGTCAAATTTGGAAAGGAAATGATGTTCATGGTGAATATGATCAACAAACAAAGAAAGTCAGCGCTAGCCATGTGTGTCACACGACCATGTCAAAGGAGCAGGAAGGAAAATGGTCTTGGCCGTGTGGAGTATGTAGGGGATCGGTGACCGGCTAGAAGGGGGGTTGGATAGACGCCGCCCCCAAATCTTCACTTCCTACGTATGTTAGTATGCATAGCGGAAACCTAATACTAACTACAAATATGAAAACTAAAGACAAGAATAAGAAAGAAAATGCAAACCGCTAACACGTCGTTTAACGTGGTTCGAAGATTAGGGCTCATACTCTACGACTGTCCGTAAGGTGGACGATTCCTATCCGTCGGTGGATTAGCCCTCGGTAAACTTGAGCTATCTCAAGTCGCTCCTTGTGGGTGGAGAAACCTCACCACAACACTCATAAGCACTTGAGAACTAGTAGACTACTAATTAGGATTTACCACCACTAATTTCGTCAACCTCAAGTTCCCAAGGCTTGGTTATGTAGGCCGCGAGTTGGAAAACCCCGCCTACCAGTTGACTGCTAAAACAATCAGTCGACTGCCCTTTGTGGAGATTTGACCGTTACATCCCAACGGCTCGATACCATTAGACTAGTAAAAGTACCAGCCGACTGCTCCACACTAGTCGAGCGAACAGAAGTATTCTGTTCGCTCCTAGTCGACTGCCCAGTCAACTATACCAGTCGATTGATGAAAACACCAGTCGACTGCTACAGAAACTGCTACAGTACTGCTATGGTAATTTCTGCATTACTGCTACAGTAACTGCTATAGTAAAATCCTAAATCTAAGATTTTACATTGAGTACAATTTCTCATGCACTCGTACCGTCACGACTCACTTGACCCTTCATTGCAGCCTTGACCTTTAGACTTTAAGCCTACTTCTTGGCTCTCGTCCCTCGGATGCATTCAAGCCCGCGGCTCATCCCTAATGTCATCCTTCGTGTATGCCTCGAAGTCGCTTCCCTCAGCCCTTGTCCTTGCTTCCTTGTCCACGGTCCCTCGGATGCTCCATCCTTCACCGGACTCGAAGCCATCAACTTAAGTCATATGTGTATCCTGCAAACTTGCACACTCATATACACATATCAAATACAATGGTGAACCTAACTTAAACTCTTTGCCCAAACACCAAAACACATGGTCGCACGGACCATTGAGATTACTCCAAGAATCTCCCCCTTTTGATGTTTGGCAATATGTTTAAGTTAGGGAAAACAAATAGCAAATAAACATGCTAAAAACAATGAACTTACATTGACAAGGCTACACACTTGGACTTACATCGCCGAATGGACTTACGTTGCCAAGGCTACACACTTGGACACTGCTGAAACAAAAATAATGCAACATGCATTTGAACCTATCCCAAGGCTACCCCTACACCTAAGCTCCCCATTGAGCTAGGAATTTTATCACAGGGCTATTTAAGAACCTATCACAAGGCTCCCCCTATGCAAAGACACTTAAGGTTTTCCCAACTAAACCTTACTTCGCCCCCTTTGCCTAATATCAAAAAGCTCCCAAAAATATCCCAATTGTTGAAAACTTGATCATCAAATTGACCCTAAACTCGTGTATTTATTCCCCATGGATCTCATACACATATACGAGCTGATCCGATTAAAATCCAATGCTGAAAACAATTTCAGACTGGTATCAGTCGACTGCCAGAAGTACTAGTCGACTGCCTTTATCGAAATGAGCTTATAGAGATATTATATGCTCAAAAACACTGTTACCAGTCGATTGGTAAATGCACCAGTCGTCTGGTACTCTATTTATGCAAAAATCAACATTTTCTGACCAACTTTAGAAATGCATCAGAAATTCCACAGATCTCCAAAAATTCTCAAATTTTGTGTAGAGGTCTATTTTATCAATGTATACTTGAGAAAAAAATATATATAAATATATTTATCACAAATCTCAAGATTAACACAAAACTCAAAACTAGTTAAATGATTCAATTGAACCTTGACCTAAAGTCCTAGTTTTGGCTTCCTCTTGATGTATTTGCCCATACTAACCCACAATGGATCCCTAGCATTGGTTTATATGGCATCTATACATCCAAAACCAATTATCATGCTATATGACCCCAATGCCATATTTCTAAACATGAAACACAACCCAATCGTGCCAATTCCCTAAGGTTGAGACTCAAATCTGTCTCCAAATCATTTGGCACACTCTATGGCTCCTCTAGACTCCCAAGTAAAATCCACTTGAGATCCATTGGCCATGGGTCCAAAATTGACTCTTAGAGCTCCTCCTAGAGCTCTTAGCCTTAGCCACCTCCCTAGATGACTCATCCACAATTGCTAGGCCACATCGGTGCACCTCCGGTGACACTTGGCCTACAAACCTAACCTTCTTAACCTTGGACATCTTGTCCTTAGTTAACTTATTATTACCTTTAAATGGCTTTCCCTTGCCATTTATTGACTTCTCCTTACTATAGTCATATGCAACCCTAGCATAAGACTTTCCCTTAGCATTAGAGACACTAGATCGGTATCCTAGACCTGATCTATCATTGTTAGGTCTTTGACTACCCAACACCATATCTAAACCCTTAGATCCAACATTGAATCTATCTAAGGTTTTCTCCAAACGATCATGCTTTACCTTCAAAGCTTGATTTTCCCTTTCTAGGTTTCTAACCCTAGAATTGAGTTGTCCACATTGGACATTCCTAGATCTACCCTTCCTAGGCATATGTCTCCCCTTCTTGGGATTAATGCCTTGGTTCTCCTTAGGTCTATCATTTCTATCTTTATCATGAATTGGTCTCCTAGGGTTATAATCTACATTTACCCTATTTCTATCATGATATCTATAGCCAGAGTTATACATGGGTAAATAATAATAGTTATTTCTAGCATATATGTAGGAGTTTAAATTTGAATTAAACTTCAAGTTAGGATATACCTCCCTTACCCTTGAAGCTCCCCCTTGATTTGAGCTCCTCTTCTTCTTCTCCCATTTCTTTAGATGCGCAAGCTTCTTGATCTCCCTCTTCTTGGGGCATTTTGTGTAGTAGTGTCCCTTCTCCCCACATGTGAAGCATACAATGCGCATTCTCCTTCTTTGAACTTCTTCATTCCTACAACCCTTGTTAGTGTTTAAATTAACTTGAATGGGTTTAGGAGTTACCTTCTTCTTACCCAATGAACACCTACTCTTGTAGTGCCCCTTCTCATTGCACCTGAAGCAAATGATGTTGTCTTTTGACTTTGCTTCGGTGGAGGTGCTCACTAGGTTGACCTCCAAGACCTCTTCTTCTCTTGTCTTGGATTCGTCTTCAACCCTTGAGGATGTGGATGATGCCTCATCTTCCTCATCGACACTTGTGGATGGCCTCTCTTCATCCTCCTTCTCCTTGGATATGACCGAATTCACTTCCTCTTCTTCTTTTGATGTTGAATTGGTCTCCACATCCGATTGGTCCTTTTTCTCCTCTTGGACCACTTCATCACTTTCTTCAAATCTTTTCTCCTCTTGTGTAGGTATGAGTTCCTTCTCTAGAACGTTCTTCACTTTGCTCCACAATTCGTGGGCATTCTCGTATTCACCTACATCACTTAACACGTTAGAAGGCAAAATATCTACCAAAATTGATATTACCTTATCGTTTGCCTTTGACCGTGTGATTTGCTCTTCCGTCCAATGTCATGGTCGGAGCTTCTTCCCTTTCTTATCCTTCGGGACTTCGAATGGTTCCTCCACGGCCATCATCATGTCCTAATCCGTCTCGAAGAAGTTCTTCATTTTTACCAACCAAAAGGTGATGTCCCATAAGCTTCCTTCTTCGAACTTTGGCGGTTCTATCAAGCCGGTCATCTTCTTGTATTTGCTCATCTCGAGGATTAGTCTGGTAAAGCACGACCTCGGCTCTGATACCACTTGTAGGGGATCGGTGACCAGCTAGAAGGGGGGTTGGATAGACGGCGCCCCCAAATCTTCGCTTCCTACGTATGTTAGTATGCGCAGCGGAAATCTAATACTAACTACAAATATGAAAAATAAAGACAAGAATAAGAAAGAAAATGCAAACTACTAACACGCCATTTAAAGTGGTTCAGAGATTAGGGCTCCTACTCCATGACTGTTTGTAAGGTGGACGATCCCTATCCGTCAGTGGATTAGCCCCCGACAAACTCCAGCTATCTCAAGTCGCTCCTTGTGTTAGGATGTATACTATAAGCCTAGCTTTTGTATGAACATCTGTTTTGAAATATTTTGAAATGAGAATCACCTTGGTCAAATATTTGTATTTTATATTTATATATATGTTAATGCAGTTGTCCATTTAATTTATATTGTAGATAACATGGTATGTGGTGCCACACAGAAGATCATGTTATCGATTCCTTATAAATTATAAATAGTAGCTCACAACCAAGATGGATTGGGACAAACCATTGGAATGGTTGTAGTGTAATTTGGTATTAGTCTGTCTTGACTATAAAATTACACTAGTACACTATGTGTATATTGAGCAGGACCGTTTTGTTGATTAGTCCTAGGAAAACATACCGGTTCCACTGTACAAAAATTTTTTGTACAAGTGTTGAACCTTTTCTTAAATAACCTATTGTGTTCTTTAAAAATTAAATTAGAAATCGCAGACGGAACTTAACATCATTGATTCCAAATTTAACTTATCTGTTCTTAATGGTTTAGATTTGAATCGCAAGCGGAACTTAACACTATTGATTCAAATCTACCTAAGTCATTAATTCCATAAATATTAATTTCTAAAATTGGCTTCCAGGACTGCATGGCGAGGCACATGGCCTTCTTGGATATGGGAGCAACCACCACCGACTAGGCAAAGCCTTTTAAGGAAAGCTAATATTTATTTCCTTAAATAACTCTAGGTTAACCAAAAAGAACAATCGAATCACAAATTCGAAAAAGAAGAAAAACACAAACTCGAAAAGAAAACTATTTCGAAAACTCTAGAATCATATGCCTCTTGTGTTTGGTATTTCCATAAATAACTATACAAAGAAAAACTAGTATGATGCGGAAAATAATTACTAGTTATACCTTTCTTTATAAGCAAAAATAACCTCTTGATCTTCTACCGTATTCCTCTTCTAACCTCGGACGTTGTGTGGGCAACGATCTTCCGAGATGAGAACCACCAAGCACCTTCTTCTTCCTTGCAAGTTTCGGCCACCACAATTCTCCAAGAGAAGTAAAGGTCCGGCCACCACCACCAAGCTCCAAGGGATGCAAGAAACAAAACCACCTTTCTCTCCTTCTTCTCCTAGCTAGAACCGGCCACCATCAAGAGCTCCAAGAGAGGTTGCCGCCGGCCATAAGAAGAAGAGAAGAGGAAGAAACTAGGGCCGGCCACCAAGGAGGAAAAGAGAGGAGAAGAATAATAGAGTTAATCACCCGTGAAGGCACCTCTACCCCCTCTTTTATAATCCTTGGTCTTGGCAAATAACGAAATTTTAATAAAAATTCCTTAATTCTTTTGTCATAAAAAAGAAAAATTATTTTAATTAAAAAACAATTTTCTTCTTTTAATAATAATGGCCGGCCACTTCTAATTCCCCAAAACAAGGAAAATTTAATTCACACAAGAATTAAAACTTCCTAATTTGTTTCTAGAAATTTATAAAAATTTCTCCAATAATTTTTATCCCTTCATGATTGGTTAAAAAGGAAATTAAAATTCTTCTTTTAAACATGTGGATAATTTCCAAAAGGAAAGTTATCTCTAAAATTAAAATCTCTTTTCAATCTACAAATAAGGAAAGATATCAAATCTTTTCTTAATCCTTTGTAGAAACTAATAAAAGAGAATATTTAATTTTAAACTCTCTTTTAAATTATTATCATGGTTAAAAAAGGAAAGTTTTCTTAAAAATAAAATCTCCTTTCAATCTACAAATAAGGAAAGATTTCAAATCTTTTCTTAATCTTTTGTAGAAAGCTTTTAAAGGAAAGATTTAATTTTAAACTCTCTTTAAAACTATGATATCCACGTAAGAAATAATTTTAATAAAAATCCTTTTTAATATGATGTGGTCGGCCACCTAAGCTTGGCCTCCAAGCTATTGGCCCCACCTTAAGGCCAACCTTTAGCCGGCCCAGCTTGAGCTTCAAGCTAGCTTGGCCGACCCCATTGGTTGGGTAAGAAGGTGGGTATGTGGTGGGTATAAATCTCTATATACAAGAGGCTACGATAGGGACCGAGAGGAGGAATTGGTTTTGGTCTCCCGATGAAATTAAGCTTCCCGTGTTCGCCCCGAACACACAACTTAATTCCATCAATAATAATTCATTCCACTAAAGAACTATTATTGAACTACCGCACCAATCCCAAATTACATTTTGGGATCCTTCTTATTATGAGTGTGTTAGTCTCCCTGTGTTTAAGATGTCAAATGTCCACTAATTAAGTGAGTTACTGACAACTCATTTAATTAATATCTTAGTCCAAGAGTAGTACCACTCAATCTTATCGTCATGTCGGACTAAGTCCACCTGCAGGGTTTAACATGACAATCTTTATGAGCTCCTCTTGGGAACATTATCAACCTAGATCACTAGGACACAGTGTCCTTCTATAATCAACAACACACACTATAAGTGATATCATTTCCCAACTTATTGGGCTTATTGATTTATCGAACTAAATCTCACCCATTGATAAATTAAAGAAATAAATATCAAATATATGTGCTTGTTATTATATTAGAATTAAGAGCACACACTTCCATAATAACTGAGGTCTTTGTTTCTTTATAAAGTCAGTATAAAAGAAACGACCTCTAATGGTCCTACTCAATACACTATAAGTGTACTAGTGTAATTATATAGTTAAGATAAACTAATATCTAATTACACTACGACCTTCCAATGGTTTGTTCCTTTCCATCTTGGTCGTGAGCTACTGTTTATAATTTATAAGGTACTGATAACATGATCCTCTGTGTGTGACACCACACACCATGTTATCTACAATATAAATTAATTGAACATCTACATTTGGTATATACAAATGTAGACACTTGACCAATGTGATTCTTATAAATGTATATACAAAAGTTAGGCTTTTAGTATACACTCCAACAATCTCCCACTTATACTAAAAGACTATGCTGCCATACATCTGATTCCAACCCTTCAACATGCCCATCAAAAAGCTTTTGTCTTAAGGACCTCAGTGAAAGGATCTATAGGTCATCACCTGATGCAATCTAGGCGGCAACAATTTCTCCTCGTTTATACGATTTCTCGTATTGGGTGGTACTTGCGCTCTATTGTGTTTACTTGCCTTATGGACTTATGGTTTCTTTGAGTTTGCTACTGCACCAATATTATTACAATAAATTGTAATAATCTTTGGACAAACCAGAAATCATATCTAAGTCTATCTCGAGGTTATTGAGTCATTCAGCTTTTATGACTACCTTAGAGGTTTGCCATATACTAAGCTTCTATGGTGGAGTCCAGAAAAACACCTATGCTTATCACTCTTCCATAGTTATGACTTTACCTCCTAAAGTAAACACAAAACCCCGAGGTCGACTTTCTATTATCCCTATCCGATTGGAAGTCAAAATCTATACAACCCACAGGGACCAAATTAACTGCCTAATAAACTAGCATATAATCTCAAGTGCCTCTAAGGTACTAATATATGCTTTACTGCAGTCCAATGTCCTTGTCCAGGGTTACTTAGATATCTGTTAACTATGCCCAAAACAGATCTCTGATCTCGTGCATAGCATGCATTAGGCTTCCGACAGCCGAAGCGTAAGGAACTACCTTCATGTCCTTTATTTCCTTTGATGTCTTCTGAGACATCTCTTTAGATAAAGCTACTCCATGCCTAAAAGGTAAGAAACCTTTCTTGGAGTTCTGCATGCTAAAACGAGCTAAGATTGTTTCGATTTATGAAGCTTGGGATAAGTAAAATATATTCTTTTCTTGCGATCCCTTTGATCCCAAGAATATATGCATTCTCCCAAGTCCTTCATATCAAATTGTTTGGACAATCATACCCTTACTTCCGACAACACTTTGATATTGTTTCCAACTACCAAGAATGTTATCTACGTATAGTACAAGAAATACCACCACGCTTCCATCACAATTCTTGTATACACAAGACTTATCCGGTAACTAAATCCATAAGACTGGATTACAACTGGATGTTCCAAGACCTTGAAGCTTGCTTCAGTCCATAGACTGATTGAGCTTACAAACAAAAAATGCTCTTTTGCCCTTTGCAATGAACCTCTCTGGTTACTTTATATGAATGCATTCTTCAAGACTTCCATAAAGGAAAGCTGTCTTATCATCCATTTGCCTAATCTCATAGTCTATATGAGCAGCAATAGATAAAAGAATCTGGATAGAATTAAGCATGGCTACCGATAAAAGGTTTCCCCTTTTTAATAAGCCTTTCTTTGAAAGTTTCTACTTTCCCATCTATCCTTTTTTTTTCTATTGTAGACTTATTTTCACCCTATGGCTTTTACACCACTTGGTGGTACTACAAGCTTCCAGATTTTATTAGAATACATATATTCTAATTTTGTATTCATTGCTCTTGGCCGAGATATGCATCTTTATCTTGGAGTGCTTTGTCATATGTCCGGGGATCAGACTCATGTTCATTTGAGATCAAGTCTAAAGTCTTTCTCAAAACATGAATCTTTTAGGTTGTTTAACAACCCTCCCACTACGATGAGGCACTGCCTATAATTGTGTATCAATTGTGATACGTGTTGCAGTTTCTTGTGATATTTCATCTTGTACAGTTGGTACTAGATTAGACGTGTCCTTTATTATTTTCTTAAGAACAAATTTACTTATGAGCTTGTGGTTCATTTATATAGTCCTCTTCTAAAAATCAGTTATTGACGCTAACAATAACCTTCTGATTTTTAAGACTATAAATCTACTTTCGTTTATCTAGGATAACTCATAAACAAGTGAACTCCTTCCCAACTTATCATTGTCTCTCTTCAACATATGTGCTGGACTACCCGAATCCGAATATGCTTCAAAATAGGCTTACACCTATTCAGCAATTCTATATGAGAAGAGAGTTCTGATTTGAAAGGTACTATGTTCACTATCATTTTCAGAGTATATCCTTAAAACAAATTTGGTAATTTTCTGAATAACTCATCATCAATCTACTCATTTCCTTAAGATTCTTATACTTTCTACTACACCATTCTGTTGGGGTGTACCAGGTGTAGTTAGTTGGGATTAAATCCCAACTTCTGATTAGTGACTCCTAAACTATCCTAAGAGGTACTTGTTACTACGATTTCACCGTAGTATCTTGATACTTTTACTTTGACGTTACTCCACATCAGCTTAGTATTCTTTGAACTAATCAAAGTACTAAGACTTGTGGCGAGTCAAGTAAAAGTATCCTTATCTTGAATAGTTGTCTATAAAAGAGACGAAATATTCGATACTACCTCTTGTCTGGATAGTCATAGGATCACACAAATCAGAATGAACCAATTCCAACATATCTTTGGCTCCATACCCCTTAGACTTAAAAGCTTCTTAGTTATTTTTCCTTCCAAGTAAGACTCGCAGGTTGGAAAGATTTCCACTTCCAACGAACCCAAGAGTTCATTGGTTATTATCCTTTGAATCCTACTCAACCTAGCCTTAGATGCCAAAGATATAATTGGTTCAATTCCGAAGGTTGCTTTCTCTTAAAGTTAGAAGATGTGTTATTTAATTTGCATTATGGGAGTTATTGGATTTATAAATTGCCATCTAACGTACCAGAATAGATATCTTTCCTATTTTCTCGATAACAACTTTGTTATCAAAATAGACACAATATTTATTTTTTAAATAGTTTAGAAACTGAAATAAATTTCTTTCTAAACTTGGTACTTAAAAGCAATTTCTTAAAATCCATGTTTTATTCCTATCAAAGGATAAACATCTCCCACTGCAACAGCTACTACTTTTACAGCAATGCCCATGTTGACGGTGATTTATATAGTTGTCAGATTTTCTGGAACCCCTGCAATGAATTGCAGACATAATCAGTGGTTCCTGTATCTACACACCAGGTACCGGTAGATAACACCACTAAATATGTTTCAACAACTAACAAAATACACCGTTATTGTTCTCAGTTCTGAGAGGACAGTCTACCTTAATGTCCAAGTTTTCCAATCATTACAATTGGGACTACTAAGTCTATTCTATATTATAACAACTAGGGGATTGACTAACATTTGAAATCCTAAGAATCACAAAAATATTTGGTCAAGACCAACATCTCAAAATCCCGTGAATTTTATATGCCACGTTAGTGTGGACGTATACAAAATTCTAAAAGGAGATTTTATCCATTAATTTTATTATCTTGTCAACCTATGACAAATAAAATTAATGGTTGGTCTGTCTTTGATCAAATATTTGGTCAAGACTCTAAATTTAAAATAATATTGATTCCTCAAACAATACTATTTAAATTTACCAACACCTCAAAACACCGTGAGTTTTGCATGCCACGTTAGTGTGGACATATACAAAATCAACATTTGTAAGAGGAGGGTTTTACCCATTGACTATCTTGTCAATATAACTTTTTGACAAATAAAATTACCTCAAACACCATGAATCTTGTATGCCACGTTAGTGTGGACGTATACAAATTCAAACATTTGTAAGAGGGGTTTATCAATTTTATTCTCTTGCCAATTTAGTTTTATGACAAATCAATAGTTGGTTTCCCTTTGGTCACACAAGTGATAGTAGTGACTCCGTTGGGGAGGATACTATTAAATGTGTCTAAGTGTACACCATTACTTGATACTAAGTCCATTAAATAGAATTGTGCCCCTTCAGTTGGAGAAGATCACACACATCCTAAATAACTTCCTATAACCATCCATTAAGGAAGTTTGATCTAGTGATCCGCAAACAAACTCATCCGTTGTGGAGGGAGGCACTCAGAGCCAACACGCAAGCTTGTTGCATCACTTACAAACTAGTAATGGAGACCGTGGGATTAATATACTAATCCCTCTCCCACTTAGTTATTTAAGGTGAGGAATTTTAACCTATGCTAGCATATAACACATACATACACACATCACAATAAATAAAAGCAATAAACATGGAAATTAATTTTCCAACTATTATGGCATTTTCATCACTGTCCTCCGTGTGCTCCAACCCTAGCTGCTACCATCTTTAGCCACCGCCATCGGGTCAAGTTGTCGCATCTATCTTGCGTCTTATTCCGCTGCGCCTCTGGTCTTCCGATAGCACCACGCCTCGCAAGGATACGATCCGCGACAAATATAGAATTTTACATATATCGATCTTATATTCCATAAATGGAATGTACATGTAATCTAGATCGAAAAATAAAATTCTAAAACCTAGGGCTAATACAGCTCCTGCTATATTAGTTACATACAATCATGCACACACAATTAAATGCCCTTGACATGTCCAAGGGTCCAATCACACACAATAAAAATATGCCATAATAGTTGGAGCCTGCAACCACAAAGTTAGCACATTCTACTATTATCCTGCCTAAATTATGTATGACATGTGCATAACCTAATTTGAAACCCAAACACACAGAGGCAAACCCTAGCTCTGATACCAATTGTTGATTAGTCCTAGGAAAACATACCGGTTCCACTGTACAGAATTTTTTTGTACAAGTGTCGAACCTTTTCTTAAATAACCTATTGTGTTCTTTAAAAATTAAATTAGAAATCACAGACGGAACTTAACATCATTGATTCCAAATTTAACTTATCTGTTCTTAATGGTTTAGATTTGAATCGCAAGCGGAACTTAACACTATTGATTCAAATCTACCTAAGTTATTAATTCCATAAATATTAATTTCCAAAATTGACTTCCAGGACTGCATGGCGAGGCACATGGCCTTCTTGGATATGGGAGCAACCACCACCGCCTAGGCAAAGCCTTTTTAGGAAAGCTAATATTTATTTCCTTAAATAACTCTAGGTTAACCAAAAAGAACAATCGAATCACAAATTCGAAAAAGAAGAAAAACACAAACTCGAAAAGAAAACTATTTCGAAAACTCTAGAATCATATGCCTCTTGTGTTTGGTATTTCCATAAATAACTATACAAAGAAAAACTAGTATGATGCGAAAAATAATTACTAGTTATACCTTTCTTTGTAAGCAAAAATAACCTCTTGATCTTCTACCGTATTCCTCTTCTAACCTCGGACGTTGTGTGGGCAACGATCTTCCGAGATGAGAACCACCAAGCACCTTCTTCTTCCTTGCAAGTTTCGGCCACCACAATTCTCCAAGAAAAGTAAAGGTCCGGCCACCACCACCAAGCTCCAAGGGATACAAGAAACAAAACCACCTTTCTCTCCTTCTTCTCCTAGCTAGAACCGGCCACCATCAAGAGCTCCAAGAGAGGTTGCCGCCGGCCATAAGAAGAAGAGAAGAGGAAGAAACTAGGGCCGGCCACCAAGGAGGAAAAGAGACGAGAAGAATAATAGAGTTAATCACCCGTGAAGGCACCTCTACCCCCTATTTTATAATCCTTGGTCTTGGCAAATAACGAAATTTTAATAAAAATTCCTTAATTCTTTTGTCATAAAAAAGAAAAATTATTTTAATTAAAAAACAATTTTCTTCTTTTAATAATAATGGCCGGCCACTTCTAATTCCCCAAAACAAGGAAAATTTAATTCACACAAGAATTAAAACTTCCTAATTTGTTTCTAGAAATTTATAAAAATTTCTCCAATAATTTTTATCCCTTCATGATTGGTTAATAAAAAGGAAATTAAAATTCTTCTTTTAAACATGTGGATAATTTCCAAAAGGAAAGTTATCTCTAAAAATTAAAATCTCTTTTCAATCTACAAATAAGGAAAGATATCAAATCTTTTCTTAATCCTTTGTAGAAACTAATAAAAGAGAATATTTAATTTTTAAACTTCTCTTTTAAATTATTATCATGGTTAAAAAGAAAAGTTTTTCTTAAAAATAAAATCTCCTTTCAATCTACAAATAAGGAAAGATTTCAAATCTTTTCTTAATCTTTTGTAGAAAGCTTTTAAAGGAAAGATTTAATTTTTAAACTCTCTTTTAAAACTATGATATCCACATAAGAAATAATTTTAATAAAAAATCCTTTTTAATATGATGTGGTCGGCCACCTAAGCTTGGCCTCCAAGCTATTGGCCGGCCACCTTAAGGCCAACCTTTAGGCTTGGCCGGCCCTAAGCTTGAGCTTCAAGCTTAGCTTGGCCGGCCCCTATTGGTTGGGTAAGAAGGTGGGTATGTGGTGGGTATAAATCTCTATATACAAGAGGCTACGATAGGGACCGAGAGGAGGAATTGGTTTTGGTTTCCCGATGAAATTAAGCTTCCCGTGTTCGCCCCGAACACACAACTTAATTCCATCAATAATAATTCATTCCACTAAAGAACTATTATTGAACTACCGCACTAATCCCAAATTACATTTTGGGCTCCTTCTTATTATGAGTGTGTTAGTCTCCCTGTGTTTAAGATGTCAAATGTCCACTAATTAAGTGAGTTACTTACAACTCATTTAATTAATATCTTAGTCCAAGAGTAGTACCACTCAACCTTATCGTCATGTCGGACTAAGTCCACCTGCAGGGTTTAACATGACAATCTTTATGAGCTCCTCTTGGGAACATTATCAACCTAGATCACTAGGACACAGTTTCCTTCTATAATCAACAACACACACTATAAGTGATATCATTTCCCAACTTATTGGGCTTATTGATTTATCGAACTAAATCTCACCCATTGATAAATTAAAGAAATAAATATCAAATATATGTGCTTGTTATTATATTAGGATTAAGAGCACACACTTCCATAATAACTGAGGTCTTTGTTTCTTTATAAAGTCAGTATAAAAGAAACGACCTCTAATGGTCCTACTCAATACACTCTAAGTGTACTAGTGTAATTATATAGTTAAGATAAACTAATATCTAATTACACTACGACCTTCCAATGGTTTGTTCCTTTCCATCTTGGTCGTGAGCTACTATTTATAATTTATAAGGTACTTATAACATGATCCTCTGTGTGTGACACCACACACCATGTTATATACAATATAAATTAATTGAACATCTACATTTGGTATATACAAATGTAGACACTTGACCAATGTGATTCTTATAAATGTATATACAAAAGCTAGGCTTTTAGTATACACTCCAACACGTTTGAGGTTATTTGATTTGTACTGACTACATAAAAGAACAGAACCTCTGTTATTATGGATGTGCGTCCTCTTAATCACTATATAATAACAAGTATGTATACTTAGTATTTATTTCTTTAACTTATCAATGAGTGAGATTTATTCATTAATTCAATAGGTCCGATGAGTTGGGAAATAGTACTATTTATATGGTGTGTTGTTGATTATAGAAGGAATCTGTGTCCTAATTATTTAGGTTGATGATGTCCCCTTAAGGAGCTCATAAGGATTATCATGTAAACCCTGCAGGTGGACTTAATCCGGCATAATAATAAAATTGAGTGGTACTACTCTTGGAATCAGATGTTACTTAATTGAGTTGTCAATAACTCAATTAATTAACGGACATACGATATCTTAAACATAGGAAGATTAACACACTCATGATAAGAAGGAGCCCATATTGTAATATGGGATTGGTGCGGTAATTCAATAATAACTCTTTAGTGGTATAAGTTATTATTGATGGACTTGAGTTGGATGTTCGGGCCGAACACAGGAAGCCCAAGCCCATCAGGAGGCCTAAACCAATTCCTCCTCTAGGTCCCTGTTATAGCCTCTATATAAAGCCTCGCATTCACCCATCCACGAGTAGTAGTTGTTGTTTTTTGCGGCGCCACCTCCTCCTCCTAGGGTCGGCGACATCACCTCCTTTCCTAGGGCCGACGACACCACCTCCTCCACCTAGGGCTGGCGCCACCTTCTCCTCCACCTAGGGCCGACACCACCTTCTTCTCCACCTAGGGTCGGCGCCACCTTCTTCTCATCCTAGGGCCGACGCCACCTCTTCTTCTCCTTAGTGGTCGGTGCCTCTTCTTCTCCTTAGTGGCTGGCGGCCTGGAAAAGAAGAAGAAGAGTAGAAGGTGCCTCATCCTAGAACTTCTCTTGGTGGTCAGAGATTTGGAAACAACGAGTGGAAGGGTGTTTGTTATCTTGGTAGTGTTGGTTGCTACTCGGAATATCGTACCAATTCCCCTGTACAAAAATTTTGTACAAGTCCTGAACCTTTCCTAACAACCTATTGGGTTCTTTAGAAATTAAATTAGGAATCGCAAACAAAATTTAACATTATTGATTCCAAATTCAATTTATCTGTTCTTAGAGATTTAGACTTGGATTGCAAACGATGTCTAACATTATTAATCCAAATCCACCTATGTTACAAATGTGATTAAATATTTATTTCAGAGATCGACTTCCAGGTTAAACATGGCAAGGCACTAGGCCTTCTTGGTTATAGGAGCATCCACCACTTCCTAGACAAATTTTTTCAACGAAATTCAATATTTAATCTCCTTATAGTAACCCTAAGTTTAACCATTAAGAACAATCGAATCACAAGATCGAAAAAACAAAAGAAACGCAAACTCGAATCATAAATCCAAAACCTAGAAACGTTAACCTCTTGTGTTTGATATTTCAAGATCTAAACAAAAAGATGAACTAGTTATGATGTGAAAACTAATAACTAGTTATACCTTTTGTAGCTTATAGACCTCACGATCTTCTATTGTATTCCTCTTCTTATCTCGGGCGTCGTGTGGGCGATGATCTACGGAGACGAGAATCCACCCAAGCTTCCTTCTTCTCCAAGCAAGTTTCGGCCACCACCAATCTTCAAGAGATGAAGAACTTTCGGCCACCAACCAAGCTCCAAGAGATGCTAAGAAACAAAGCCTCCTATCTCTCCATCTTCCTCAAACAAGATCCGGCCACCACCAAGCTCCTTGAGATGAAGATGCCGCCGGCCACACAAGGAAGAAGAATAGGAGAGGATGAGGAAGAGAGGGCTGGCCCACCACAAGGAAGAGAAGAGAGGAATACTAGATGATATGTTGTTGTTCTAAGGTGAGATACCTCTACCCTCTCTTTTATATTCCTTGGTCTTGGCAAATAAGGAAAGTTTTAATAAAAACTTCCTTATTTTCCTTGCCATTGAAAAGAAAATTTAATTTTTTTAAAAACTTCCTTTTCTCTTATTAATGTGGTCGGCCACCTCAAATCCTCCAAACAAGGAAAGTTTTAAACACAAAATTAAAACTTCCTAATTTGTTTCCAGAAATTTTTAAAATAAAAATTTCTCTTTTAAAAATTCCCTTCATTGTTGGTTATAAAAGGAAACTTTTATAAATTAAAATCTCTCTATTAAAACATGTGGATGATTACAAAAAGGAAAGTTTTCTCCAAAATTAAAATCTTCCATTTAACTACAAATAAGGAAAGATATCAAATTTTTCTCTTAATCTTTTATAGAAAGCTATAAAAGGAAATATTTAAATTTTAAAACTCTATTTTAAAACTATGAGGATGGTTACAAAAAAGGAAAGTTTTATCAAAAAAATAAAATCTTCCTTTTAACTACAAATAAGGAAAAATATCAAACATTTCTCTTAATTTTTTGTAGAAAGCTATAAAAGGAAAGATTTAAATTTTAAACTCTCTTTTAAAACCATGGCTTCCACATAAGGAAAGATTTTAAAATAAACTCTTTTTATTTTTTATGTGGCCGACCACCTAAGCTTGGGCTCCAAGCTAGGGTCGGCCAAACTTGACCCCTCATGCCTTGGTTTGGCCGGCCCTAGCTTGGGCTCCAAGCTAGGCTTGGCCGACCACCTTAAGGTGGGTAAGAAGTTGGGTATAGGTGGGTATAAGACTTTATAAATAAGAGGTTACGACAAGGACCGAGAGAAGGAATTGGTTTTGGTCTCTTGATGAAATTAAGCTTCCTGTGTTCACCCCGAACACCCAACTTAATTTCATCAATAATAATTCATACCACTAAAGAATTAATATTGAATTACCGCACCAATCCCAAATTTCATTTTGGGCTCCTTCTTATTATGAGTGTGTTAATCTCCCTGTGTTTAAGATGTCGGATGCCCACTAATTAAATGAGTTACTAACAACTCACTTAATTAATATCTAACTCTAAGAGTAGTACCACTCAACCTTATTGTCATGTCGGACTAAGTCCACCTGCAAGGTTTACATGACAATCCTTATGAGCTCCTCTTAGGGACATTATCAACCTACATTACTAGGACATAGTTTCATTCTATAATCAACAACATACCATATAAATAATACAATTTCCCAACTTATCGGGCCTATTGATTTATCGAACTAAATCGCACCCTTTGATAAATTAAAGAAATAAATATTGAGTATATGTGCTTGTTATTATATCATGATTAAGAACACACATTTCCATAATAACAAATGTCTTGTTCTTTTATGCAGTCAGTATAAAAAGAACTTACCTTAAATGGTCCTGCTCAATACACTCAGAGTGTACTAGTGTAATTTTATAGTCAAGATAAACTAATACCAAATTACACTACGACTATTCCAATGGTTTGTTCCTATCCATCTTAGTTGTGAGCTATTGTTTATAATTTATAAGGAACTGATAACATGATCTTCTGTGTGTGGCACCACACACCATGTTATCTACAATATAAATTAATTGAACAACTACACTTAGCATATAAATGTATACATTTGACCAATGTGATTCTTTATTTCAAAATAAATGTTTACAAAAAGTTAGGCTTTTAGTATACACTTTAACAATCTCCCACTTATACTAAAAGACTATGTTGTCATAAACGCTGTGATACATTTAATTCCCATTCTTCAACATGCCAATCGAAAGCTTTCGCCGGAAGGGCCTTAGTGAAAGGATCTGCCAGGTTATCTGCTGATGTAATCTTGGCGATAACAATTTCTCCTCGCTTTACGATGTCTCGTATCAGGTGGTACTTGCGCTCTATGTGTTTACTCACCTTATGGGCTCGTGGTTCCTTCGAGTTTGCTACTGCACCACTATTATCACAATAAATTGTGATGATTTTGGGCAAACCAGGAATCACATCTAAGTCCATTAGGAAGTTCCTAAGCCATACAACTTCTTTGGCTGCCTCAGAGGCTGCCACATACTCTGCTTCCATGGTTGAGTCTGAAATGTATTTCTGCTTAACACTCCTCCATGCAATGACTCCACCTCCTAAAGTAAACACATAGCCTGATATAGACTTACTATTGTCCCTATCCGATTGGAAGTCAGAATCCATGTATCCCACAGGGAGCAAATCATATGCTTGGTAAACTAGCATATAATCTTTAATCCTTCTCAGGTACTTCAATATATGCTTTATAGCAGTCCAATGTCTTTGTCCAGGGTTACTTTTATATCTGCTAACCATGCCCACGACAAAACAGATATCCGGTCTCGTGCACAACATAGCATATATTAGGATTCCGACAGCCAAAGCATAAGGAACTGCCTTCATGTCCTCTATCTCCTTTGATATCTTCGGAGACATCTCTTTAGATAAAGCTACTCTATGCCTAAAGGGTAGAAAACCCTTCTTAGAGTCTTGCATGCTAAAATGAGCTAGGATTGTATCGATATATGAAGCTTGAGATAAGCACAACATTCTTTTCTTGCGATCCCTTATTACTTTGATCCCGAGAATATGCACACATTCTCCCAAGTTCTTCATATCGAATTGCTTGGACAACCATACCCTTAGTACCGACAACAATTTGATATTGTTTTCAACTAACAAAATGTCATCTACGTATAGTACAAGAAATATCATCACGTTTCCATCGCACTTCTTGTATACACAAGACTTATCGGACACTGAATAAATCCATACGACTGGATTACTTCATTAAATCGGATGTTCTAAGATCTTGAAGCTTGCTTCAGTCCATAAATAGACTGATTTAGCTTGCACACTAGATGCTCTTTGCCTTTTTCAATGAACCCCTCTGGTTGCTTCATATGGATGTTTTCTTCAAGACTTCCGTTAAGGAAAGCTGTCTTGACATCCATTTGCCAAATCTCATAATCCATATGAGCAGCAATAGATAAGAGTATCCGGATAGACTTAAGTATAACTACTTGCGAAAAGGTTTCCTCATAATCGATTCCCTCTTTCTGAGTATACCCCTTCGCAACAAGCCTTGCTTTGAAGGTTTCCACCTTCCCGTTTGTCCCTCTTTTCCTTTTGTAGATCCATTTACATCCAATAGCTTTTACACTATTTGATGATTCTACTAGCTCCTAGACTTTGTTAGAATACATAGATTCTATTTCTGAATTCATTGCTTTTTGCCAAAATACTGCATCTTTATCTTGGAGTGCTTCGTCATATATTCTGGGATCAGGTTCATGTTTACTTGGGATCAAGTCCGACGACTCTCCCAAAAATATGAATCTTTCAGGTTGCCTAACAACCCTCCCACTACGATGAGGTACTGTATGTTGTTGTGTATCATTTGTGCTACGTGTTGTAATTTCTTATGATATTTCATCTTTCACTGTTGGTACTAAAGTAGGCATGTCCTCTCTCATTTCTTCTAGAACAATTTCACTCATGGGCTTATGGTTTATTACATAATCTTCCTCTAAAAATCGAGCATTGGTGCTAATAATGATCTTATGATTTTTAGGATTATAAAACAAACCACCTTTCGTTCCCTTAGGATATCCTACAAACAGACAAACTTCTGTACATGATTCCAACTTGTCAATATCTCCCTTCAGCACATGTGTTGGACTACCCCATATCCGAATATGACTCAGACTAGGCTTACGCCCATTCCATAATTCCATGGGAGTAAAGGGTACTGATTTAGAAGGTACCATATTCAGAATGTACACTGTTATTTCCAGAGCATATCCCCAAAACGAATTTGGTAATTCCGAATAACTCATCATCGATCTAACTATTTCCATAAGAGTCTCATTCCTTCGTTCTGCCACACCATTCTGTTGGGGTGTTCTAGGTGCAGACAATTGGGGTTGAATCCTAGCCTTTGATAAGTAATTCCTAAACTCTCCAAAGAGGTATTTGCCACCATGATCAGACCGTAGTGTCTTGATATTTTTACCATGACGTTTCTCCACATCAGCCTTATACTCTTTGAACTTATCAAAGCATTCAGACTTACGGCACATCAGGTAAATATATCCATATCTCGAATAGTCATCTATAAAAGAGACAAAATATTCGAAACCATCTCTTGCCTGGATAGACATAGGACCACACAAATAAGAATGAACCAGTTCCAACACATCTTTGGCTCTATACCCCTTGGCCTTAAAACGTCTCTTGGTCATTTTACCTTCCAAGCAAGATTCGCAAGTTGGAAAGTTTTCCAACACTAATGAACCCAAGAGTCCATCGGCTATAAGCCTTTGAATTCTACTCAAGCTAATATGACCAACCCTTAGATGCCAAAGATATATTTGGTTCATTTTCAAAAGTTCCTTTCTCTTATTAGAATTAGAAGATGTACTATTAATTTTTATTTGTTGCTTTATGGGAGTTATTGGATTTAGAGTATACAAATTGCCAACTAATGTACCAGAACAGATAATTACCCTATTTTTCTTGACAGCCACTTTGTCATCAAAAGAAACAGTATATCCATTCATAAACAGTTTAGAAATTGAAATTAAATTTTTTCTAAAAGTTGGTACATAGACAATTTCTCAAAACCAAAATTCTATTCCTATCGAATGATAAGTAGACGTCTCCCACTGCAATAGCCGTCATTTTCGTAGCATTGCCCATGTAGACGGTTATCTCTCCCTCATATAGTCGTCGGGTTTCCTGGAACCCTTGCAATGTATTGCAGACATGATCAGTGGCTCCTGTATCTACACATCAGGTATTGGTAGATAATACCACTAAACATGTCTCAACTACTAGAGAATAAGATATACCTTTATTGTTCTCTCTCCTTCGAGGACATTCCGCCTTCCAATGTCCAGTCTGCTTGAAGATGAAGCACTTTCCCTTTGGCTTCTTCACTCCAGCTTTAGGTCCAGTACCTGAAGATCTTTTCACCTTCTTTGCTGAGCCAACCTATTTCTTCTTCTTCTTGCCTTTCGACTTAGAAGTAGAAACATTTTCAGCAAAGTGAATCTGAGAACTATGACGAAATATACCTTCTGCTGCCTGAAGTTCTGTCAGAAGTTCCGCCAACGTATAAGCCCTTTTGTTCATGTTATAGTTCAGGCGGAACTGCTCAAAACTTCTGGGTAGCGTTTAGAGGATAATATCGATCTGGGTTTCCCCATCGATTTCAGCTCTAAGGATTTGTATTTCATTCAAATAAGCCATCATCTTTAGGATATGATCCCTTACAAGTGTCCCCTCTGACATGGTGGCTGTCATTAATTTTCTCATTGCCTCTTGCCTAGCAGGCCGATTCTGGTGTCCGAAGAGTTCCTTTAGATTGTTCATCATGTTATAGGCAGTTGACAAGTCCTGATGCTGATGTTGCAGTACATTTGACATTGAAGCTAAAATGTAACACTGCGCCATCTCATCTGCCTTTACCCATTTCTTATGATACTCAATCTCCTCTTCACTAGAATCACTATTGGGCACATTAGGGTAGACCTCTAACAGTACAAACTTATAGCCTCAGGAGTTAGGACAATGTCCAGGTTTCTTTTCCAATCTATGTAGTTGGGACCAGTAAGTTTGTTCTCTTTCAGTATAATAGCCAGTGGGTTGAAAGTCATCCTAAGAATCACAAAATAAACTTTTGGTCAAGACTCTAAATTTAGAATAATATTGATTCCTCAAACAATATTATTTAAATTTACCAACACCTCAAAACACCGTGAATTTTACATGCCACGTTAGTGTGGACGTATACAAAATCAAACATTTGTAAGAGGAGGGTCTTACCCATTAATTTTATTATCTTGTCATCCTAACTTTATGACAAATAAAATTAATAGTTGGTATTCCTTTGGTCACACAAATAATAGCAGTGACTCTGTAAATGTGCCTAAGTGTATACCATTACTTGATACTTAGTCCATTAAATAAGATTGTACCCCTTCAGTTGGAGAAGATCAACGCTCCTAAATAGTTTCCTATAACCATCCATAAACGAAGTTTGATCTAGTGATCTGCAAACAAACTCATCCATTGTAGAGGGAGGCACTCAGAGCCAACATGCAAGTTTGTTGCATCACTTACAAACCAGTAATGGAGACCGTGGAATTTATTTACTAATCCCTCTCCCACTTAGTTATTTAAGGTGAGGAATTTTAACATGCACACAGACATCACAGCAAATAAAGCAATAAATATGGAAAAACAATTTTCCAACTATTATGGCCTTTTCCATCATTGTCCTCCGTGTGCTGCCTGTTAGAGTGTATACTAAAAGTCTAGCTTTTGTAAATATTTATTTTAAAATAAAGAATCACATTGGTCAAAAATGTCTACATTTATATGCTAAGTGTAGTTGTTCAATTAATTTATATTGTAGACAACATGGTGTGTGGTGTCACACACAGAAGATCATGTTATCGGTTCTTTATAAATTATAAACAGTAGCTCACGACTAAGATGGATAGGAACAAACCATTGGAATAGTCGTAGTGTAATTTGGTATTATTTTATCTTAAGTATAAAATTACACTAGTACATTCTAAGTGTATTGAGCAGGACCATATAAGGTAAGTTCTTTTTATGCTGACTTAATAAAAGAATAAGACCTTAGTTATTATGGAAGTGTGTGCTCTTAATCCTAATATAATAACAAACACATATATTTAATATTAATTTCTTTAACTTATCAATGGGTGAGATTTATCTTGATAAATCAAAAGGCCCGATAAGTTGGGAAATGATATTACTTATAGTGTGTGTTGTTGATTATAGAAGGAAACTGTGTCCTAGAAATCTAGGTTGATAATGTCCCCAAGAGGAGCTCATAAGGATTGTCATGTTAAACCCTGTAGGTGGACTTAGTCCGACATGACAATAAGGTTGAGTGGTACTACTCTTGGACTAAGATATTAATTAAAGAGAGTTGTCAGTAACTCATTTAATTAATGGACATTTGACATCTTAAACACAGGGAGACTAACACACTCATAATAAGAAGGAGCCCAAAATGTAATTTGGGATTGGCGTGGTAGTTCAATAATAATTCTTTAGTGGTATGAATTATTATTGATGAAATTAAGTTGGGTGTTTGGGGCGAACACGAGAAGCTTAATTTCATCAGGAGACCAAAACCAATTCCTCCTCTCGGTCCCTATTATATCTTCTTATATATAGAGAATTATACCCATTGCATACCCACCTTTCTACCCACCTTGAGGTGGCTGGCCAAGCTAGCTTGGAGCCCAAGCTAGGGTCGGCCAAAGCTAAGGGTGGAGCCAATTTAAGGTGGCCGGCCAAAGCTTGGATCCCAAGCTTAGGTGGTCGGCCACTAGAAAAATAAAAGGGATTTTATTTAAAATCTTTTCTTATGTGGATATCATGGTTTTAAAATAGAGTTTAAAATTTAAATCTTTCCTTCTACAAAAGATTAAGTGAAAGATTTGATATCTTTCCTTATTTGTAGTTAAAAGGAAGATTTTAATTTTTGATAAAACTTTCCTTCTTTGTAACCATGTTCATGATTTAAAAGAGAGTTTTAAAATTAAATATTTTCTTTTATAAGTTTTTACAAAAGATTAAGAAAAGATTTGATATCTTTCCTTATTTGTAGAATGAAAGGAAGATTTTAATTTTAAAGAAAATTTTCCTTTTTGGTAATCATCTACATGTTTTAATAGAGAGATTTTAATTTATAAAATTTCCTTTTATAACCAACCATGAAGGAAAAAATTATTAGAAAAATTTTTATTAAAAATTTCGGAAGCAAATTAGGAAGTTTTAATTCTTGTGTTATTAAAACTTTCGGTGCTTGGAGCTATAACGTGGCCGGCCATGATGTTTTAAGATAAGGAAATTGATTTTAATCAATTAAATTTTCCTTTTCATGGCAAAGAAAATAAGGAAGTTTTATTTAAATTTTCCTTATTTGCCAAGACCAAGGATTATAAAAGAGAGGGAGGGGGTGCCTTCATGAGATACAACTCTATTCTATTTTCCTCTCCTCTCTTCCATGGTGGTGGTTGGACATAAGCTCCTTGCTCTTCTCCTTTTCTCTTCCTCCTTGGTGGCCGGCGGCATCAACACAAGAGGAGTCCTTGGTGGTCGGTTCTAGCTTGGAGAAGAAGGAGAGAAAGGAGGCTTTACTCTTGCATCCCTTGGAGCTCATTGGTTGGTGCCCGAATCTTGCTAGAAGAAAGGAGGCTTGGTGGTTCTCATCTCAGTAGATCGTTGCCCACACAACGTCCGAGATAAGAAGAGGAATACGGTAGAAGATCAAGAGGTTATTGCTTACAAAGAAAGGTATAACTAGTAATTGTTTTCCGCATCATACTAGTTTTTTTTGTATGAATTCCAAACACAAGAGGCTAGTGATTCTAGATTTTCGGATTAGATATTCGAAGTTGTGTTTCTTTTGTTTTGTTTTTTCAAATTTGTGGTTCGATTGTTCCTTTTGGTTAAACCTAGAGTTATATAAGGAAATTAAATATTAGGTTTCTTTAAAAAGCTTTGTCTAGGTGGTGGTGGATGATCCCATACCCAAGAAGGCCTAGTGCCTCACCATGCAGTCCTGGAAGCCAATTATAGAAATTAATATTTAATTGAATTTATAACATAAGTGGATTTGGATCAATAATGTTAAGCATCGTTTGCGATCCAAGTCTAAACCATTAAGAACAGATAAGTTAAATTTGGAATCAATAATGTTAAGTTTCGTTTGCGATTCCGAATTTAATTTCTAAAGAACATAATAGGTTGTTAGGAAAGGTTCAGGACTTGTACAAAATTTTTGTACAGTGGAACCGGTATGATCTTCCTAGGACCAACCAACACTACCAACCCTAACTGTTGCCATCTTTAGCCACCGCAATTGGGTCTAGTCGCCGCATCTATCTTGCTTCTTTCTCCGCTGCACCTCTGGTCTACAAATAGTACTACGCCTCGCAAGGATATGATCCGCGATAAAAATAGAATTTTACATATATCGGTCCTATATTCCATAAAGGAATGTACATGTAATCTAGATCGAAACAAAATTGTAAAATCCTAAAACTAATACAGCTCCTACTGTATTTAATACATACAATCATGCACATAAATAAAATGCCCTTGACATGTCCAAGGATCCAATCACACACAATCTCTATAAGTCATAATAGTTGGAGCCTGCAACCACAGAGTTAGCATATCCTACTATTATCCAATCTAAATTATGTATGACATGTGCATAATTAATCTGAAAACCAAACACACAAAGGCAAACCCTAGCTCTGATACAAATTGTTGGTTGCTACTCAGAATATCGTACCAGTTTCCCTGTACAAAAATTTTGTACAAGTCTTGAACCTTTCCTAACAACCTATTGTGTTCTTTAGAAATTAAATTAGGAATTGCAAACAGAACTTAACATTATTGATTCCAAATTCAATTTATCTGTTCTTAGAGGTTTAGACTTGTATTGCAAACGATGCTTAACATTATTAATCCACATCCACCTATGTTACAAATTTGATTAAATATTTATTTCAGAGATCGGCTTCCAGGTTCAACATGGTGAGGCACTAGGCCTTCTTGGTTATGGGAGCATCCATCACTTCCTAGACAAAGCCTTTCAACGAAATTCAATATTTAATCTCCTTATAGTAACCCTAGGTTTAACCATTAAGAATAATCGAATCACAAGATCGACAAAACAAAAGAAACACAAACATGAATCATAAATCCGAAACTTAGAAACGTTAACCTCTTGTGTTTGGTATTTAAAGATATAAACAAAAAGATGAACTAGTTATGATGCGGAAACTAATAACTAGTTATACCTTTTGTAGCTTATAGACCTCACGATCTTCTATCGTATTCCTCTTCTTATCTCGGACGTCGTGTGGGCGACGATCTACCGAGACGAGAATCCACCCAAGCTTCCTTCTTCTCCAACTAAGTTTCGGCCACCACCAATCTTCAAGAGATGAAGAACTTTCGGTCACCAACCAAGCTCCAAGGGATGCTAAGAAACAAAGCCTCCTATCTCCTTCTTCCTCTAATAAGATCCGGCCACCACCAAGCTCCTTGAGATGAAGATGCCGCCGGTCACACAAGGAAGAAGAATAGGAGAGGATGAGGAAGAGAGGGCCGGCCACCACAAGGAAGAGAAGAGAGGAATACTAGATGATATGTTGTTGTTTTAAGGTGAGGCACATCTACCCTCTCTTTTATATTTCTTGGTCTTGGCAAATAAGGAAAGTTTTAATAAAAACTTCCTTATTTTCCTTGCCATTGAAAGGAAAATTTAATTTAAAAAAAATTCCTTTTCTCTTATTAATGTGGCCTGCCATCTCAAATCCTCCAAACAAGGAAAGTTTTAAATATAAAACTAAAACTTCCTAATTTATTTTCGGAAAATTTTAAAATAAAAATTTCTCTTTTAAAAATTCCCTTCATGGTTGGTTATAAAAGAAAACTTTTATAAATTAAAATCTCTATATTAAAACATGTGGATGATTACAAAAAGGAAAATTTTCTCCAAAATTAAAATCTTCCTTTTAACTACAAATAAGGAAAGATATCAAATCTTTCTCTTAATCTTTTGTAGAAATCTATAAAAGGAAATATTTAAATTTTAAAACTCTATTTTAAAACCATGAGGATGGTTACAAAAAAGGAAAGTTTTATAAAAAAATTAAAATATTCCTTTTAACTACAAATAAGGAAAGATATCGAACCTTTCTCTTAATCTTTTGTAGAAAGCTATAAAAGAAAAGATTTAAATTTTAAACTCTCTTTTAAAACCATGGCTTCTACATAAGGAAAGATTTTAAAATAAACTCCTTTTATTATTTATGTGGCCGACCACCTAAGCTTGGGCTACAAGCTAGGGTCGGCCACAACTTGACCCATCATGCCTTGGTTTGGTCGGCCCTAGCTTGGGCTCTAAGCTAGGATTGGCCGACCACTTTAAGGTGGGTAAGAAGTTGGGTATAGGTGGGTATAAGACTTTATAAATAAGAGGCTACGACAGGGACCGAGAGGAGGAATTGGTTTTGGTCTCCCAATGAGTGTTCGCCCCGAACACCCAACTCGAGTTCATCAATAATAACTCATACCACTAAAGAGTTATTATTGAACTGTCACACCAATCTCATATTACTATATGGGCTCCTTCTTATCATGAGTGTGTTAATCTCCCTGTGTTTAAGATATCGAATGCCCACTAATTAAATGAGTTACTGACAACTCACTTAATTAATATCTAACTCCAAGAGTAGTACCACTCAACCTTATTGTCATGTCAGACTAAGTCCACCTGCAGGGTTTACATGACAATCCTTATGAGCTCCTCTTGGGGATATTATCGACCTAGATTACTAGGACAAAGTTTCATTCTATAATCAACAACACACCATATACATAATATCATTTCCTAACTTATCGGGCCTATTGATTTATCGAACTAAATCGCACCCTTTGATAAATTAAAGAAATGAATATTGAGTATATGCGCTTGTTATTATATCATGATTAAGAGCACACACTTCCATAATAACAAAGGTATTATTCTTTTATGCAGTCAGTATAAAAAGAATTTACCTTAAATTGTCCTTTTCAATACACTCAGAGTGTACTAGTGTAATTTTATAGTCAAGATAAACTAATACCAAATTATAGTATGACTATTCCAATGGTTTGTTCTTATCCATCTTAGTCGTGAGCTACTATTTATAATTTATAAGGAACTAATAACATGATCTTCTGTGTGTAACACCACACATCATATTATCTACAATATAAATTAATTAAAAAACTACACTTAGCATATAAATGTAGACATTTGACCAATGTGATTCTTTATTTCAAAATAAATGTTTACAAAAAGGTAGGCTTTTAGTATACACTCTAACAGGTAGATCATCGCCCACATGACATCTAAGAAGAGGAGAGGAATACAACAGAAGATCAAGAGGTCTTTAGCTACAAGGGAAAGGTACAACTAGTTCTTTGATTCCGCTGCATAATTAGTTTAGTTTTCTTTGTATCGATTTTGAATACCAACACAAGAGGCCAGCGATCTTGTACTTCGATCAAGATGTGCTTTGATCTGTCAAGAACTTGCTTGATTGATCAAACACATGTCTGATCGAACATGCGGGTTGCTAGAAAAAGTTTTGTACTTGTACAATTTTTGTACAAGGAAATTAAAACAGAACGGAATTCCAGCGCCTTCAACTGGTATCAGAGCAAGTTTTCTAGTTCTGTGTGATTGATTTTAGGTTAAATTATGCACTGCTTGTATATTGTTAGGATCGATGGACGCGGCTAGAGAGGGGGGGTGTGAATAGCCTCCCCAAATCGTTCGTTTCTTTCTACAAATCAAGGTTAGCGCAGCGGAAATAAACAATAGAAACGACAACGGAGAATAGCAAACCTCAAACTCGTCGATGTAACGATGTTCGGAGATGAAACTCCTACTCCTCGGCATGTCCGTAAGGTGGATGAAGCCTATCAATCCGTCGGTGGATGAGTCCCCGGAAAACCGGCTAATAAGAATACTCCTTCTGGGTGGAGAAACCTCGCCACAGAAACTTCTTGCAACAGTAAGAAAGGTGTACAAAAATACAGCACAAAACAGAAGACAATATGAATGTACAAAACAAAGCTTGCCTACTGTTCTTGTCGACTGGAATTCGAAGCAGCAACTTCAGGAAACTCACTGCAGAAGAAAGGTGGAGAAGCGAGAGTGCACTGTAGAAGCCCTCGAACTCCTTTTATAACCTGCACTGCACTTGCGAAGAACAGAAGACAGAAGACTAGCCGTTGTGAGCCAACGGCTAGTTCTGGACCGATCAGACTGAAGCCTGATCGGTCCAGGGACCGATCAGCATGCATGTCCCTTCCTTTTCTCCCGAACTTCTTGCCTTCTGATCGTTGTTTCCTGATCGGTCTGCAGACCGATCAGATAACACTCAGTAGGCTACTGTTTGGTTACTGATCGGTCACCAGACCGATCCAGATACCCAGTGTATCACTGGATCGATCCACTGATCGATCCAGAGCTTGGTTTTTGCCCAAACCAAGTCCCAAGCCTTCCAAACCAACATCCGGTCAACCTTGACCTGTTGGTACATCATGCTTAGCATCCTGTCACTCCCTTGACCTGCTAAGACTCCCCACCAAGTGTCCGGTCAATCCCTTTGACCCACTTGGATTTTCCTCTTCGTGTCAAGTATCCGGTCACTCCCTTGACCTTCTCAACACCAGATGTCCGATCACCCTTGATCCATCTGGATTTTCCCTTGCCCGACTTCACTCACCAGGACTTTCCAACTGCCTGGCTTCACTCACCAGGACTTTCCCACTGCCTGGCTTCACTCACCAGGACTTTCCACATCCGGTCCAGAGAATGAGATACCGAGCCCTTTCTGACCAGAGTTCGGAGAACGAGCTACCGAGCCCTCTCCGACTTCCCATGTGCCAAGCTTCCATACTTGGACTTCTCCGTGCCAAGTCTCCATACTTGGGCTTTTCCCGTGCCAAGCTCCCTGCTTGGACTTTTCACCATGCCAAACTCCCTGCTTGGACTTTTCCCATGCCAAGCTCCCTGCTTGGACTTTTCCCGTGCCAAGCTCCCTGCTTGGACTTTTCCGAGTCAGGTCAACTCACCTCGGGTCAACCAGGTCAACCTTGACCACGGGTTGCACCCACAATCTCCCAAGCTTGTATCCTTGTAAAACATCAAGATACAACTTTTCTGTTCACGTCAAACATTGTCAAACATAACTCGTCAAACATCAAAACATAACTCGTCAAACATCAAAACACAACTCGAGTCAAGTCAACTCGAGTCTGGTCAACCTTGACCTAAGGTTGCACCAACAATCTCCCCCTTTTTGATGTTTGACAAAACCCATAATCAAACCCATAATCAAGTTAGGTTAACCCGATAACCTAACTTAGGTTTTCCAATGTTCTTCCCTGAACATTCTCTAGACATTCTCCATTCTCCTTTCTACTCTCCCCCTTTTTGACACACATCAAAAAGAGTGAATCAAGGTCAAGAGTTTCTTCCTAATGAAAGTCCCATACCTTTCATTGAAACTCTTAATTTCCCCCTTGATACTAAGGTCCAACAATTAACTTAGTGATAATCTCATATCACTCAAGTCTTTAGGAGTAAAAACTCCCCCTAAAAGTCAACTCCCCTTGACTAATAGGTAAAATTCCCCCTAAAGGTCAACTCCCCCTTGACCATTGCACCAACAATGTCTTGGAGAGTTTCAAACCTTCAAAATACCAACTCCCGAGCTGAAATTTCAGACAACCAGTCGAATTTCAGTAATTTGGCACGTCCTGATCGGTCACCATACCGATCAGGCTCCCTCTGGATCGGTCACAGTGACCGATCCAGGATCCCCTGGACCGATCAGAAACCCTTCTGATCGGTCCACAAACCTGATAAAGGTCTGATAAGTTCTGATTTCTCCCCACGAAATTCAGAAACCTCTAGAAAATTAAAGAAAATTTCAATAATTGTGAAATTTTGAGGATACATTCCTCATAACATATACTATCATGGAAAAATAGTTTTCTATGAAAATAACTTCCATTTTTCAATCTTGATACAAAGTTCACAAGTCTTTGAAATAGCTCAAAGTTAACTCATCTTTGTATCACCTTGTTCAATGATGAATGCTATCACTAGAAAAGCTTCATCAAGGTTTTTCAAATCAACTTTGAAATGATTTTAAACCATTTAATTTAGGACCACAATCTTAGGGCTAAATGTACATGACTTGTACACAAGCTTTCCCTATGATCCCCAATTTAGAATTAGGCTCATCTAGGTACAAGAACCATGCACCTTGATCCTAACTCATCATCCTAATATCTCACACACATCTAAGGTGTATCAAACACATCCAAGTCAATTTTGATGTGAGATATGGGTTTAGGTTAGCTTAATCTAAGTTCTCATGCATTTTTCTAAATAACAATTTGATCTCCGTATCAAATTATGTTTTAGTCCTTAAATCAATTTCATCGATCATTAATGCACAAGATGATGACATGGCATATAATTGTATCATAAATGGAAACATATGCCAATGTCATGATGTCATGGCATAAAGTATGAAACTTAAATAAAGCATGACATTTAACTAACCTAAGCATCATCATGACATTTTAAATGATCATAAAATAAATATGATGTCATGACATGGCATATGGCAAACAATATATGACAAATAGCACATAAAAGTATAGAAAATACCTAATTCTAGCCTTAGTTGTCATTTTTGATAATTTTGATCATTTTGCCATAGGTTTTATATTCCTAAGTGTAATAGACCTAGCATCTTATACCAAAGATTTTTAGATCACTATGTGCCAATTAGATTGACTCTAGAAAACTCCTCAAATTTGATTGGCACATTCTAATCACCTTAGGAATAATTCTTAATTTCATTTTCAAGGCTTGATTACACCTTGAAAATTCCTAAAGTGCCACCTTTTGCCATGATTAGGTTAACTACCTATTCAAGTAAGGTTGGCACACCCTAACTAATCTAGCGTGATGAAATCACGCTCCTAGGAACCCAATACCTATTGGAGCTCATTGGGTTCACTAAATATTCACTAGGGATGACTTCCCTAGCAACCCTCCTAGGCTTTGAAGCCTTGGTCATTTGCGACTCATCAAGATCAACTCTAGGGGTGACTCCCCTTGTGACCTTGGTGATGGTCTTTCTTGTAACGACCCAATTTTCCCTATTTCAAGTTCTAAAAGTCCATAAAAATATTTGGAAATACTTTTAAAATATTCTAGAGATTTTTAGGAATTTTTAGAGTATTTTTACGTAATTTTTGGAGGTCGTTTAGTAGGGTTACAAAAAGAAAGAAGTTTTAAAAAAAATGTTGAAGGTGAGATTCGAACCCAAGACCCCGGACCCAAGCAAAACCGGCCCAACCAACCGAGCTGCGCTCGATTTGTTAATCAGATATGGGAATCAATTGATTTAAAGCATAGTTATAATTATAACCGAGTATAAGAAAAGAAATTAGGTTTTTATTTTCCGGAAAACCTAAAATTTCTCTCTAAATTTCTTTCTCCTCTCGCGACGGCGCCGAGTTCCTTCTCCAAGCGATTTCTGCTCGAGCGAAAGAGGCGGCGGAGCTAAGTTTCCTTTCTCCGGCGCCGGCCAAGGGGTGTTCCCGCGAGATCCTCACACGTTCGTGGCCATCTCGTCGAGGGGAGCACGCGGACGCGAGGAAACGCCGGATTTGGAGCTCACCCGAAACCCTAGCACCTCTCTTTCTCAGTTGTAAGTCCAAGAAAACGAAGGTGAGTTGCTTCTCACCTGCAGTAGGAGTAGTTCCGCGACATTGATCTTCTTTTCCTTTTGATTTCGGAATTCGATTTCATTCCTTATCATCCACAGCATGTCTTTTTGTTTCGGATTTATGTTAGTTCTTGTGTTGAATTCGGAGCATGTTTCATGGAGCTTTTGTTTTTTTACTTGCTGCCGTGAACCCTAAAGAAAGAAAGGGAAGAGTTAGTTTAGTTGAGCATGTTTAGTGCAGATTTAGTTTTGTTGAAATCTGAGATAAATGAATAAGTTGTTTAGGTTTAACATGTGGTTTCGGTTTCTACTAGTTGAACATGAGCAGCCGATCCTTTAGTTTGCAACATTGATATCTTTAAATTCCTTTCTTTGCTACTGCATGAGAATGAACAGCCGGTGCGGTAGGAGTAGTTCCCTTCGATTGGTTTTTGATTGGTTTGGTTTCTTGCCACGATTGTGGATTTTTCGTGTAGCCTTGCCATGTTGTTCCATTTTTGGTTAGGGTTCTGTTTTGTTGAAGTTTTAGAAGCATGCGTTTTTGTTTTCCTTGCTTTTAAATTCTGTAGTAGCAAGAATTAGTATCCTGTTGCTAGATATGAGATTTGATTTTATTCTGTGATGTTCTTGAAGTAACTCAAGGTTTCTGTGCTTGATTCGGTTGAGATCTTAGAGTAGATTTTGTTAAGTGTATAATGCAGATTTAGTTAAGTGTATAATGCAGATTTGATTAAGATCACAAGTGCAGATTTTATAAGTTTAATATGCTGATTTTTGTTAAGTCTAGTATAGTGCAGATTTTTGATATTAGATGAGTGGGGAAACTGAGATAATTGAAATCAATTTGGAAGTTTAGATCTCCTCATAGTGCAGTTTTAAAAGATTATAGTGAAGTTTGATTAAGTCTTTAGAGTATACAGATTTGAGGTTCTTTAATCTGAACATGAGGTTTAGATAATTTGCTTATGATAAATCTGAGCATGAGGTTTAGATAATTTGCTTACATTAAATCTGAGCATGAGGTTTAGATAATTTGCTTACATTAAATCTGAGCATGAGGTTTAGATAAATTGCTTATGTTGAATCTGAGCTTGAGGTTTAGCTATGCTACTTCCATTCAAGTATATGGATAACATCTGTGCTTAGCTGATTCTAGAATTTTAAATGGAATACGAGTTATAATATCTTTATTGAGTGAATTCCAGATAAGCTGTGTATTAGTCATATTATGGAAAGGAAGTTTGAGAGACGATGAAAATCTGTACTAGCCAGAATATGTTTTCTTTTGTTAAGTTTCTTTGCAGAA
This sequence comes from Zingiber officinale, assembly GCF_018446385.1. Lineage (NCBI taxonomy): Eukaryota > Viridiplantae > Streptophyta > Magnoliopsida > Zingiberales > Zingiberaceae > Zingiber > Zingiber officinale. The sequence continues at coordinate 24,180,576 of NC_055988.1, forward strand.
TTTCTGTTAAGCAAGTGCAGATTTTGTTAAGCTAGTATGCAGATTTCTGTTAAGCTATTATGCAGATTTTTATCAAGCTAGTATGCAGATTTTTGTTAAGCATTAGTATAGATTTCTGATAAGTATTGTATGTGTAGATTTCTTTTGTATTCTATGCATGATTATGTGTTACATAGTTAGTTTCATTTATAGATGCATACGAAAGATACCCTAACAGTATTTTGGGTTTAAGGAAAGTATAAGAAAGATAAAGAAAAGTATAAGAAAGATAAAGAAAGGAAAGTAAAAGGCCAAGGCCTTAAGTAGATCCCAAAGTCAAGACTTTAGGGATTTTGGCACACGAGGTGCTTATTAAAATGCCAAGACTTTTAAAGAAGAAGTAAATAAGATAATAAGTATTTTACTTTTAAAGGGCATGTACCGGACACAAGGTCCAAGGGATGGGCTCCAAGTTGCCCCTAGGCACAAGGCCTAGAAGTATCTTAGTAGTTTCGGGATTAGCTACCTCGATTCTTATTAAGAATGCGCGCAAAGTGGTACAATGCCGGGCCCAAGAGAAGTTGATTATTATTTTCAAGTATTAAAGTATAAATTTTAAACAAGTGAAATAAAAGAATAAATTTAGAGTAAATGAAGTAAGTTTCACGTTGTTTTAAAGATCAGCAAGTTTAGCTTTCTTTTATGCTAGCAGCTTTTACATGTTTAGTTTCTTACATGTTATTTATTTGCTAGTTGATGAGCATGTTTAGCTTTATATGTTAGCATTTCAGTTAGTTTGCTTTCTTTATTAGTTTATGAGCATGAGTAGTTATACATGTTAGCTTTTCTGTTAGTTGATTTCTTTGCTATTTATGAGCATGAGTAGCTTTACATGTTAGCATTCAGTTTTAGCATGCTTTTATTTGTATACATGCATATTGAGTTTTTGTGAGTAGATAGCGCTCACTAAGCTTTATGCTTATAGACTGCATTTCCTCCTACTGCAGATAAAGGAAAGGAAAAGATTTAGCAAGGAAGGCGACAAGGTGGTGGTGATGAAGGTGTGTGATGACTGGACTATGGAGAGATCCAGAATGTGCTGGCAAATTGCCAAGACTTTTCTGTTTAGTTCTTTTAGTTCTCTTTTAATGTTTTTATGCAATTATGATTGTAGTTGAGTTTATTCCGCACTTGTAATTAGTTTTCTTTTATTATTCGTGGAGTGATATAGTTGTTTACTATTGCTAGAGTAGTTTCTTCCTTCTTATTGTGTTATTATACTGCGTGGTTGTGAATAAAATGTGTTCCAGCCGCCTGTGGCTGCGTATATATTGTTTGTATTATGGATTTGGTCACCGGTACAGGGGAGATTCTGCCGAAATTTTTCGGTAGGATTTCCATGTGATTTGTTAATTATACCGGTTAAGTAGAGTTAGTAGTTAAGTAACGGTCATCCTTAGAGAGTAGTAGTAGTAAGAAGGGTGGTCGTTACATTTCTAGCCCTAGGTCTTGTTCCATAATCGAATGGAACATTGTGATAAGTAGGCTTGACCACTTGGGACTTAGGTTTGTGACCCAAACCTTTCTTGTCCTTGGACATTGGTTTTTGACCCTTAAACCCTAGAGTCAAATCCTCAAGAGCCTTTTCCAAAGTATCAAGTCTTGACCTCAAGACTTGATTCTCCTTCTCTAATACCTCAATTTTTAATTTTTCATTTTTCTTTGAGGTATTCCTAGGCATATGTCTAGTAGTTTTGAGATTCCTATCTAAGTTCTCCTTAACCTTAGATGAGTTAATCCTAGGGTTGACATTTCTAGAGTTGTCCTTATCTAGGTTAACATGTTTGGCTCCTAAGCTCATGTATTGATTCCTATAATTAACATGCTTATCATTCTTGACAATAGCAATAAGGCTACTAGCATGCATCCTACTAGAATTGCAAGAATGTGCCTTAGAGATTACCTTAGGGTTTGCCTTAGCTCCCCCTATCGATGTGCTCGTCTTCTTGTCCTTGTGAGGTTGCCTCCCCCTCGGACATTGGCTCCGATAATGTCCCCTTCGCTTGCATTGAAAGCACACCACGTGCTCCTTGCCCTTGCGTGTTGGGACTCCGGCTTCCTTGACCTTTGGCGCCGGTGGAGTCTTTCTAACCCTCTTTGGACATTTACTCTTGTAATGTCCAAATTCCCTACACTCAAAGCACATTATGTGTAATTTGCTAGAAATTAAATGGCTTGAGTTACCTAGGGTTGAGGATGGTTGTATGCTTTCTTCTTCATCCCTTCCGGAAGTAGAGGCTTCTTCTTCTTGCTCCAATCTTGAAGAAGAACTCTCCTCCTCTTCTTCCTTAGATGTTGAGTAGCCCTCAACCTCTAAATCCATGCCTCCATGATGTGAGCTACTTGGCTCACTTGACTCCTCTTCATGACTTGAAGTGGAGTTCTCCTCATGGAACTTTGCCAAGTTGTTCCACAACTCCTTGGCATCGTTGTATCCACCTATCCTACACAAAACATCATTAGGTAAAGAAAATTCAAAAATTTTCAATACCTCATCATTGACTAGGGATTGGTGGACTTGTTCCTTGGTCCACTCCTTCTTCTCTAGGGTTTCTCCTTTCTTGTCCATCGGAGGCTTGAAACCTAATTGAATACAACTCCAATTTTCAAGGTTAGTCATAAGAAAGTACTTCATTCTTACCTTCCAAAACGCGAAGTCGTCGCAATCGTAGAAAGGTGGAATCGTGACATCTTCTCCAAATAGATCCATTCTCTAGCTCGTGCTCCCCCGGGTGTTGATCCAACGAAGAGTGACCTCGCTCTGATACCACTTGTTAGGATCGATGGACGCGGCTAGAGAGGGGGGGTGTGAATAGCCGCCCCAAATCGTTCGTTTCTTTCTACAAATCAAGGTTAGCGCAGCGGAAATAAACAATAGAAACGACAACGGAGAATAGCAAACCTCAAACTCGTCGATGTAACGAGGTTCGGAGATGAAACTCCTACGCCTCGACGTGTCCGTAAGGTGGACGAAGCCTATCAATCCGTCGGTGGATGAGTCCCCGGAAAACCGGCTAATAAGAACACTCCTTCTGGGTGGAGAAACCTCGCCACAGAAACTTCTTGCAACAGCAAGAAAGGTGTACAAAAATACAGCACAAAACAGAAGACAATATGAATGTACAAAACAAAGCTTGCCTATTGTTCTTGTCGACTGGAATTCGAAGCAGCAACTTCAGGAAACTCACAGCAGCAGCTGATCAGTCGAGGAAAGCTCACCCGAAGCTTCAAGAAGGAGCTCACACGAAGCTCAGTAAGCTAAGTCAAGAGCACGGTCAGGAGTAGGAAGAAGAAGAGAAGCGAGAGGCACCGTAGAAGCCCTTGAACTCCTTTTATAACTTGCACTGCGAAGAAGAAGAGAAGACTAGCCGTTGTGAGCCAACGGCTGATTTCGACCTCTCAGTTCGATCGATCGACCTCTGATCGGTCCGGGACCGATCAGATCTTCCTCGATCGGTCCAGGACCGATCAGCATGCATGTTCCTTCCTTTTCTCCCGAACTTCTTGCCTTCGATCGTTGTTTCGATCGGTGCAGGCCGATCGATAACACTCGAAGAGCTCTTGTTTGTTACCGATCGGTCACCGGACATCGATCCGGATACTGTGTCACTGGATCGATCCACTGATCGATCCAGAGCTTGGTTTTTGCCCAAACCAAGTCCCAAGCCTTCCAAACCAACATCCGGTCAACCTTGACCTGTTGGTACATCATGCTTAGCATCCGGTCACTCCCTTGACCTGCTAAGACTCCCCACCAAGTGTCCGGTCAATCCCTTTGACCCACTTGGATTTTCCTCTTCGTGTCAAGTATCCGGTCACTCCCTTGACCTTCTCAACATCAGATGTCCGATCACCCTTGATCCATCTGGATTTTCCCTTGCCCGGCTTCACTCACCAGGACTTTCCAACTGCCTGACTTCACTCACCAGGACTTTCCAACTGCCTGGCTTCACTCACCAGGACTTTCCCACTGCCTGGCTTCACTCACCAGGACTTTCCACATCCGGTCTAGAGAACGAGCTACCGAGCCCTCTCCGACTTCCCATGTGCCAAGCTTCCATACTTGGACTTCTCCGTGCCAAGTCTCCATACTTGGGCTTTTCCCGTGCCAAGCTCCCTGCTTGGACTTTTCACCATGCCAAACTCCCTGCTTGGACTTTTCCCATGCCAAGCTCCCTGCTTGGACTTTTCCCATGCCAAGCTCCCTGCTTGGACTTTTCCCATGCCAAGCTCCCTGCTTGGACTTTTCCGAGTCAAGTCAACTCACCTCGGGTCAACCAGGTCAACCTTGACCACGGGTTGCACCCACAATCTCCCAAGCTTGTATCCTTGTAAAACATCAAGATACAACTTTTCTGTTCACGTCAAATATTGTCAAACATAACTCGTCAAACATCAAAACACAACTCGAGTCAAGTCAACTCGAGTCTGGTCAACCAGGTCAACCTTGACCTAAGGTTGCACCAACATATATAAGTTTAGGCAGGATAATAGTAGGATGTGCCAGAAAGATTAACTCTGTGGTTGCAGGCATCCTAGGTCCAACTATTATGGCTTTGTGTGTTGATGTATGATTTGAACCCTCGGGCATGTCGAAGTTGTTTTGTGTTGTGCATGATTGTAATAATTAAGTACAGCTGGTTGCTGTATTATTTTTTACATTCTGTTCGATCTAGATTACATGTAAATTCCCTTGTGGAATATAGGATCGATAAATATGAAATTTTATTTCTTTTTGTTGAGGCTTGTATCCTTGCTATGCGTGGTGCTATTTTGAGAACCGGAGGCACGATGAAGAAGGAAGCAAGATAGACGCGATGGCTTGATCCATTGGCGGCATATTGGAGGACAGCGATGGATGAGGCCATAATAGTTGAAAATTTTATTTTCATATTTATTGCCTTTATATGCTGTTTTATGTGCTGTGATGCTGTTTTTATGTGTTGTGATGTGTGTGCATGTTAAAATTCCTCAATTTAAATAACTAAGTAGGAGAGGGATTATTTAAATAAATTCTACGATCTCCATTACTGGTTTGTAAGTGATGCATTCAAACTTGCGTGTTGGCTTTAAGTGCCTTCCTCTATATCGGATGAGTTTGTTTGTAGATCACTAGATCAAACTTCCTCTATGGATGATTATAGGAAGTTATTTAGGTATGTGTAATCTTCACCATCTGAAGGGACACAATCCTAATTAATGGACTAAGTACCAAGTAATGGTATATACTTAGACGCATTTAATAGTATCCTCCCCATCGGAGTCACTGCTATTATTTGTGTGACCGAAGATGAACCAACTATTAATTTTATTTGTCATAAAGTTAGGTTGACAAGATAATAAAATTAATGGGTAAAACCTCTTCTTACAAATGTTTGAATTAGTATACGCCCAAATTATCGTGGCATACGAAATTCACAGTGTTTTAAGGTGTTGGTGAATTTAAATTATATTGTTAGGGAAATCAATATTATTTTAAATTCTAAAATTTTTGACCAAATATTTTATTTCGTGATTCTCAGGATTTCAAAATGGCTTTCAATCATCTTGCTGTTATTTTAAAAGAAAACAAACTTACTGGTCCAAATTATATTTATTGGAAACGAAACTTGGACATTGTCTTAACTGCTGAAGAATACAAGTTTGTACTTTTCGAGGTCTGTCCTAGCGTGCCTGATAAGGATTCTAGTGAAGAGGAGATAGAGAGACATAGGAAATGGGTCAAGGCAGATGAGATGACGCGGTGTTACATTTTGACTTCTATGTCAAATGTGTTGCAACATCAACATCAGGCCCTACCCACTTCCTATGATGTAACGCCTCGGCTTGGGCGGGCCCCACCCAGACCGAACCAGGAACGCCACCAAAATTGCCCATCGGGTTGATGACTAGCTCCACAGACCACCGGAGGTCCTTTCAGCGTGCTTTGTCTTCACTCGCACGCACCTTGGAAAATTTTCCAGGAGGTCACCCATCCTCAGATTTCTCCAAGCCAAGCACGCTTAACTTTGGAGTTCTTAAGTTTGGGCTTCCGAAAAGGAAGGTGCACCTTGGTGATATAGATAGTACCATCTAACCTTTTAAGTCATACTTAACTAAAATCTCAGAACCGGGGTATTACAATCACCCTCACTTAAAGATATAACGTCATGGTTGTGTAATCACGAATCACACCATAGACAAATCCCAGAATCTTCCTCCCTAGGTGGTGCCCTGGGTGATCCTGCCATAGGCGCGCTAACGGTCGCAAGGTCGCTTTGATACCATTTGTAATGTCTCGGCCCGGGCAGGCCCCACCCGGACCGAACCGGGAACGCCACCAAAATTTCTCATCGGGTTGACAACTAGCTCCACAGACCACCAGAGATCCTTTCAACGTGCTTTGTCCTCACTCGCATGCACTTGGAAAACTTCCCAGGAGGTCACCCATCCTCAGATTTCTCCAAGCCAAGCACGCTTAACTTTGAAGTTCTTAAGTTTGTGCTTCCGAAAAGGAAGGTGCACCTTGGTGATATGGATAGTACCATCTAACCTTTTAAGTCATATTTAACTAGAATCTCAGAACCAGGGTATTACATATGACATGATGCTCAAGCTCAAGGAAATCTTCGGACACCAGAATCGGGCTACCAGGCAGGAGGCCATGAGAAACTTAATGACGACCACCATGACTGAGGGGACACCCGTGAAGGATCATATCCTCAAGATGATGGCTCATTTGAATGAGATGGAAGTCCTTGGAGCTGAAATTGATGGGGAAACCCAGGTCGATATCATTTTGAAAACACTGCCCAAGAGTTTTGAGCAGTTCCGCCTGAACTACAACATGAACAAAAGGGTTTATTCGTTGACGGAACTTCTAACAGAACTCCAAGCGGTAGAAGGGTTATTTCGTCAAAGTTCTCAAATTCACATTGCTGAAAACGTTTTTGCCTCTAAGCCGAAAGGCGGAAAGAAGAAGAAGAAACAAGTTGGTTCAGCAAAGAAAGTGATTCGACCTCAAGGGACTGGGCCACAGGCAGGTGTGAAGAAGCCGGAAGGCAAGTGCTTCACATGCAAGCAGTCTGGACATTGGAAGGTGAACTTTCCTCACAGAAAGGAGAACAATAAAGGCATATCTTATTCATTAGTTGTTGAAACATGTTTAGCGGTGTTATCTACCAGTATCTGGTGTGTAGATACGGGAGCCACTGATCATGTCTACAATTCATTGCAGGGGTTCCAGAAACCAGATGACTACATGAAGGGGAGATCACCCTCTACATGGGCAATGCTACGAGAGTGGCGGCTGTTGCAGTGGGAGATGTTTATTTATCTTTTGATAGGAATAAAACTTTGATTTTGAAAAATTATCTTTATATGTTTTAGAAAGAACTTGATTTCAGTTTCTAAATTATTTATGGATGAATATTCTATTTCTTTTGATGACAAAGTGGTTGTTAAGAAAAATAGGGTGGTTATCTATTCTGGTGCGTTAGTTGATAATTTGTATACTCTAAATCCAATAACTCCCACGATGCAACAAATGAAAATTAATTACACATCTTCTAATTCTAATAAGAGAAAGCAACCTTCGAAAATGAACCAAACATATCTTTGACGTCTAAGGTTGGGCCATATTAACTTGAGTAGGATTCAAAGGTTAATAGCCGATAGATCTTTGGGTTCATTGGTAGTGGAAAACTTTTCGACCTACGAGTCTTTCTTGGAAGGAAAAATAATCAAAAGACCTTTTAAGGCTAAGGGGTATAGAGCCAAAGAAGTGTTGAAATTGGTTCATTCTGATTTGTGTGGGCCTATGACTATCCAAGCAAGAGGTGGTTTCGAATATTTTATCTCTTTTATAGATGACTACTCAAGATATGGGTGAATTTACTTGATGCGCCGCAAGTCTGAGTGCTTTGATAAATTCAAAGAGTACAAGGCTGATGTAGAGAAACGCCATGGTAAAAGTATCAAGACACTATGATCTGATCATGGTGGAGAGTACCTCTTAAGAGAGTTTAGGAGTTACTTATCAGAGGTTGGGATTCAATTCCAATTGTCTGCACCTGGTACACCCCAACAGAATGGTGTGGTCGAACGAAGGAATAAGACTCTTATGGAAATGGTTAGATCAATGATGAGTTATTCAAAATTACCAAATTCATTTTGGGGATATGCTCTGGAAACGACGGCGTACATTCTGAACTTGGTACCTTCTAAGTCAGTACCCTCTACTCCCACAGAATTGTGGAATGGGCGTAAGTCTAGTTTGAAACACATTCGAATTTGGGGTAGTCCAGCACATGTGCTAAAGGGAGACGCTGATAAGTTGAAATCACGTACAGAAGTTCACTTGTTCATAGGATATCCTAGAGGAACAAAAGGTAGTTTGTTTTATAGTCCTAAAGATCAGAAGGTTATTGTTAGCACCAATGCCCGATTTTTAGAAGAGGACTATGTAATGAACCACAAGCCCATGAGTAAAATTATTCTTGAGGATATAAGAGAGGACACTTCTAGTTTAGTACCAATGGTACAAGATGAGATACCACAAGTAACTACAACACGTGTCACAAATGATGCACAATTACAAGTAGTGCCTCATCGTAGTGGGAGGGTTATTAGGCAACCTGAAAATTCATGTTTTTGGGAGAGTCTTCGGACTTGATCCCTGGTGAATATAAAGTTGATCCCTGGACATATGATGAAGTACTCCAAGATAAAGATGCAACATCTTGGCAAAGTGCAATGAACTCTGAAATAGAATCTACACATTCTAATCAGGTCTGGGAGCTTGTAGAACCACCAAATGGTGTAAAAGTCATTAGATGTAAATGAGTCTACAAAAGAAAAAGAGGAATAGACGCGAAGGTGGAAACCTTTAAAGTGAGGCTTGTTGTGAAGGGGTATACTCAGAAAGAGGGAATCGATTATGAGGAAACTTTTTCGCCGGTAGCCATGCTTAAGTCTATCCGGATTCTTTTATTTATTGCTGCTCATATGGATTATGAGGTTTGGTAAATGGATGTCAAGACAGCTTTCCTTAACGGAAGTCTTGAAAAAAACATCTATATGAAGCAACCAGAGGGATTTATTGCGAAGGGCAAAGAGCATCTTGTATGTAAGCTCAATCGGTTCATTTATGGACTGAAGCAAGCTTCAAGATCTTGGAACATCCAATTTGATGAAGTGATCCTGTCTCATTGATTCATTTAGTGTCCGGATGAGTCTTGTGTATACAAGAAAAGTGACGAAAACGTGGTGGTATTTCTTATACTATACGTAGATGACATTTTGCTCATTGACAACAATGTCAAAGTGTTGTCAGACGTAAGGGTATGGATATCCAAGCAGTTTTATATGAAGGACTTGGGAGAATGTGGACATATTATTGGGATCAAAGTAATAAGAAATCGCAAGAAAAGGATGTTGTGCTTATCCCAAGCTTCATACATCGATATTATCCTAGCTCATTTTAGCATGCAAAATTCCAAGAAAAGTTTTTTATCTTTTAGGCATGGAGTACCTTTATCTAAAAAGATGTATCCTGAGACACCAAAGGAGATAGAGGAGATGAAGGCAGTTCCTTATGCTTCAGTTGTAGGAAGCCTAATGTATGCGATACTCTGTACGAGATCAGATATCTATTTTGTCGTGGGCATGGTTAGAAGATATTAAAGTAATCCAGGACTGGAACATTGAACTGCCGTAAAACATATATTAAAGTATCTGAAAAGGACTAGAGATTATATGCTGGTTTACCAGGTAGATGATTTGCTCCCTGTGGGTTACACGGATTCAGACTTTTAATCAGATAGGGACAGTAGTAAATCAACCTCGGGGTATGTGTTTACTTTGGGAGGTGGAGCCATAGCATGGAGGAGTGTTAAGCAGAAATACATTTCAGACTCCACCATGGAAGCTGAGTATGTGGCAGCCTCTGAGGCAGCCAAAGAAGCTGTATGGCTCAGAAACTTCTTGATGGACTTAGATGTGATTCCTGGTTTGCCTAAAGTTATCATAATTTATTGTGACAATAGTGATGTAGTAGCAAACTCGAAGGAACCACGAGCTCATAAGGCAAGTAAACACATTTAGCGTAAGTACCACTTGATACAAGACATCGTAAAATGAGGAGACGTTGTTGTCGTCAAGATTACATCAACAGATAACCTGGTAGATCCTTTCACTAAGGCCCTTCCAACGAGTTCTTTTGATGGGCATGTTGAGGGGATGGAATCAGATGTATGGCAGCATTTATGCCAGCATAGTCTTTTAGTATAAGTGGGAGATTATTGGGATGTATACTAAAAGCCTATCTTTTGTATGAACATCTGTTTTGAAATATTTTGAAATGAAAATCACCTTTGTCAAATGTTTGCATTTTATATTTATATATATGTTAATGTATAGTAGCTCACAACCAAGATGGATTGGGGTAAACCATTGGAACGATTGTAGTGTAATTTGGTATTAGTCTGTCTTGACTATAAAATTACACTAGTACACTATGTGTGTATTGAGCAGGACCATTTGAGGTTGTTTGATTTGTACTGACTACATAAAAGAACAGAACCTTTGTTATTATGGATGTGTGTCCTCTTAATCACTATATAATAACAAGCACGTATACTTAGTATTTATTTCTTTAACTTATCAATGGGTGAGATTTATTCGTTAAATCAATAGGCCCGATGAGTTGGGAAATAGTACTGTTTATATGGTGTGTTGTCGATTATAGAAAGAATCTGTGTCCTAATTATTTAGGCTGATGATGTCCCCTTAAGGACCTCATAAGGATTATCATGTAAACTCTGCAGGTGGACTTAGTCCGGCATGATAATAAAGTTGAGTGATACTACTTTTGGAATCATATATTAATTAATTGGGTTGTCAGTAACTCAATTAATTAAAGGACATACGATATCTTAAACACAGGGATATTAACGCACTCATGATAAGAAGGAGTCCATATTGTAATATGTGATTGATGCGGTATTTCAATAATAACCCTTTAATGGTATGAGTTATTATTGATGGACTTTAGTTGGGTGTTCGAGCCGAACATAGGAAGCTCAAGCCTATCAGGAGGCCTAAACCAATTTATTCTGTAGGTCTCTGTTGTAGCCTCTATATAAAGCCTCACATCCACCCATCCACGAGTAGTAGTTGTTGTTTTTGGCGGCGCCACCTCCTCCTCCTAGGGCCAGCGACATCACCTCCTTTCCTAGGGCTGACGCCACCTTCTCCTCCACCTAGGGTCGGTGCCACCTTCTCCTCCACCTAGGGTCGGTGCCACCTTCTTCTCCACCTAGTGTCGGTGCCACCTTCTTCTCATCTTAGGGTCGGCGCCACCTCTTCTTCTCCTTGGTGGTCGACGCCTCTTCTTCTCCTTGGTGGCCAGCGGCTTGGAAAAGAAGAAGAAGAGTAGAAGGTGCCTCATCCTAGAGCTTTTTTAGTGGTCAGAGATTTGGAAACAATGAGTGGAAGGGTGTTTGTTATCTTGGTAGATCGTCACCCACACAATGTCTATGAAGAGAAGAGGAATACAGCAGAAGATCAAGAGGTTTTTAGCTACAAGGGAAAGGTACAACTAGTTCTTTGATTCCGTTGTGTAATTAGTTTAGTTTTCTTTGTATCGATTTTGAATACCAACACAAGAGGTCAGCGATCTTGTACTTCAATCAATGTGTGCTTTGATCCGTCAAGAACTTTCTTGATTGATCAAACACATGTCTGATCGAACATGCGGGTTGCTAGGAAAAGTTCTGTACTTGTATAATTTTTTTACAGGAAAATTGAAACAGAATGGAATTCCAGCGCCTTCACCTTGTGGGTGGAGAAACCTCACCACAACACTCACAAGCACTTGAGAACTAATAGACTACTAATTAGGGTTTACCACCACTAATTTCGTCAACCTTAACCTAACTCCCAAGGCTTGGTCATATAGGTCGCGAGTTGGAAAACCCCGCCTACCAGCCGACTGCCCTCTGTGGAGATTCGATCATTACATCCCAACGGCTCGATACCAGTTGACTGGTAAAAGTACCAGTCAACTGCTTTACATTGGTCGAGCAAACATAAGTATTTTGTTCACTCCCAGTCAACTACCCAGTCGACTATATCAGTCGACTAATGAAAACACTAGTCGACTGCTACAGTAACTGCTACAGTTCTGCTACAGTACTGCTATAGTAAACCCTAAATCTAGGATTTTACCCTGAGTATAATCTCTCATGCACTCGTACCCTCATGACTCACTTGACCCTTCATTATAGCCTTGACCTTTAGCCTTCAAGCCTACTTCCTTTGGCTCTCGTCTCTCGGATGCATCCAAGCCTGCGGCTCGTCCCCAATGCCATCCTTCGGGTATGCCTCAAAGACACTTTCCTCAACCCTTGTCCTTGCTGTCTTGTCCATGGTCTCTCGGATGCTCCATCCTTGACCGAACCTGAAGCCATCAACTTGAGTCATATGTGTATTCTGTAAACTTGCACACTCATATACACATATCAAATATAAGGGTGAACCTAACTTAAACTCTTTACCCAAACACCAAAACACATGGTCACACGACCATGTCAAAGGAACAAGAAGGAAAATGGTCTTAGTCGTGTGGAGCAGACCGGGCGTGCAACATCAGCAGAAGAGGGGGTTGACATGGCCATGTGGTTTCACATGGTCGTGCCACTTTTGAAGCAGAATCAGAATATGATCGTGTAGATCTACACAATCGTGCAACCCTTCCAGAGGCCAAGCATTGCTAGGTTGTGTGTACCACAAGATTGTGCAACCTTTCCATAGGCCAAGATTGGCACGGTCGTGTGTGCCACACGGCCGTGTGAGCCGTCCAGAGGCAAAGCATGTCACGACCGTGTGAATCTCACACGGCCGTGTGACTCTGGCCGAGAGCTAAGCAATTGAGGTCATGTGAGGTCCACACAACCGTGACACGGGTCATGTGCCGCCCAAACCTCCTGCTCTATATAAAGGGTTTCTTCCTCTTTCAAAGGGGAGGCTCTCCCTTTGGGGAGATCAAATCTGAAGGCTTTTTTCCATCTTTTGGGTGTCGATATGGTGATCTAAAGACGTCTCCATTCCTGATTCGATTCCAGTAGCAAGGATTGGTTTTGAAGATTACTCGTCGTCTTTAGATAAGCATTTCTTTTCTATCTTCTTGATTTGGATCGAAATATTTAAGATCTTCTTGTCTTCGAATCTTTTCCTTTGTTTCATGGAGTAGATCTTCTTGTTCTAAGATGGAGGAGTATTTGTGATGTAAGATTTCATGGATTTGCCAACTTCTTGTTTCAATGATGTTGTTATGTTTTGTATCAATTCAATCTTGTATGGATTGTTGTGTTTGGATTTAATTACCATTCTTGATTGGATGTTTGTATTACTTATAGATCTTGTAGAGGAATTCTCTAGATTGTATGACCGAGGGGCGTCGTGTCAGGGCTGCCCCGTTAATGGACATCTTGAGAATCACCTTGAAGGGTGAAGCAAGAATCTACAAAGAAGTAAGATAGATAGATGAGTTGTTCCCTATATCTTGATGTGAATTGATTAGTGATGTGTTTCTATGTTGTATGACTGAGGGGCGTCGTGATAGGGCTGCCCCGTTAACGAACTTCATAGGGATCATAACTTTTTAATTGCTTAAGGTGTAGATATAAGTCCATTGCCGGTGTTTTCTGCATAAGATAACCGACAACTTCTTACAAATGCATGACAATTGAGGATATAATTGGTAATATCATATTACATTGATAAGTATCACAAAGAAACCAAATCTCCTAGAACTTTCATAAAACCTAGTTTCTGCATTACTTTTCTATTTCTATTTTCTAGTTGCTTCTTAGTCTGTGTAATTCCTAGTTGATTGTTTAGCTAATTTTCTTTGAGATATCTTTAGTGGTTATAACCAGTCCCTGTGGATACGATATCTTTTTATTACTGATGACGAAACCGTGCACTTATGGTTGAGTAACAAGTTTTTAACGTCGTTGTCGGGGGTTGCGTCTATAACATTAGAGATTATCATTTGAGTTAGACTAAACTTTCTTTGCTTTTCTTACATCTAACTTGTAACTAGTTTTGTAATTCTATTATGTAATTTTTCTTTGCATTCTTTGTTCTTTTTGTTTGTGAATCAAATTCTGTAATCTTGTTCTTGTATGCGAAGATCTAACTTTGTAGGTGATCTGCTACCTTTTGATCCCAAAATTGATAGAACCTTTCATAAAAGGAAAACCTCGCAAAGACATTCAGAAGAATAAGTACATTCAAATATGGCAAACAAACCGCTTAAAGATTATGTAGCACCTTATGCCAAAGGATTTCGTTCTAGCACCACAAGACCCTCTGTTGAAGCTAATAATTTTGAGATCAAGCCTGCGATAATCAGTATGGTCCAACATAATCATTTTGGGGGTGGACCACATGAAGATCGTAATCAACATTTAGAAGTTTTTTTTATGAAATCTGTGGAACTATGAAGATGAATGGTGTTCCATCTGAAGCTGTGAGATTATTATTGTTTGGGTTTTCTTTAAGAAATAGAGCCAAGCAATAGCTAAATTCACTACTAGCAAATAGCATTACCACTTGGGAATAATGTGAGCAATAATTCCTTGATAAATTCTATCCTCCAAGCAAGAATGCTCATATGAGAAATCTTATTGCTGTTAGAGTGTATACTAAAAGCCTAGCTTTTGTAAACATTTATTTATGAAATAAAAGAATCACATTGGTCAAATGTCTATATTTTATTTGTTAAGTGTAGTTGTTCAATTAATTTATAATGTATATAACATGGTGAGTGGTGTCACACACAGAAGATTATGTTATCAGTTTTTTATAAATTATAAACAGTTGCTCACGACTAAGATAGAAAGGAACAAACTATTGGAATAGTTGTAGTGTAATTAGGTATTAGTTTATCTTGACTAATAAATTACACTAGTACACTCTAAGTGTATTGAGTAGGACCATTTTATGTAAGTTCTTTTTATACTGACTTAATAAAAGAACAAGACCTTAGTTATTATGGAAGTATGTGCTCTTAATTCTAATATAATAACAAACACATATATTTAGTATTTATTTCTTTAACTTATCAAAGAGTGTAATTTAACTTGATAAATCAATAGGCCCGATAAGTTGGGAAATGATATTACTTATAGTGTGTGTTGTTGATTATAGAAGGAAATTGTGCCCTAGTAAATCTAGGTTGAGAATGCCCCCAAGAGGAGCTCATAAGGATTGTCATGTTAAACCCTGTAGGTGGACTTAGTTTAACATGACAATGAGGTTGAGTGGTACTACTCTTGGACTTAGATATTAATTAAGTGAGTTGTCAGTAACTTACTTAATTAGTGGGCATTCGTTATCTTAAACACAGGGAGGCTAACACACTCATGATAAGAAGGAGCCCATAAATGTAATTTGGGATTGGTGCGGTAGTGCAACAATAACTCTCTAGTGGAATGAGTTATTGTTGATGAACTTGAGTTGTGTGTTCGGGACGAACATGGGATCCATCCAAATATAAGCCCATCTTGGTGTCCAAGAAGGGGGGTCGGTCCAATGCTTGGTGACCAAGCAAGGGCCAGCCACATCCTCCTCTATGGGGCCGGCCCTTTTGCTTGGTGACCAAACAAGTAGAGGTCGGCCATGATTAATTCAAATAGGAGGGGTGTTTTGAATTTTTAAAATCTTCTCTTTGTAGAAAACTACAAGTTTTAAAAGAGAGTTTTTAAAATATAAAACTTTCCTTATTTGAATTAGGTCACATGGTTTAATAAAGAGTTTTAAAAATTTCAAAACTTTCCTTTTTTAACCATCCTCATGGTTTTAGAAAAAAGGAAGAGAAGTTTTAAAATTAAATTTTCTATTTTTGTAATCATGTTAAAAAAGAAAATTTTTAGAAGAGAAGTTTTAAATTTTAAAACATGGTTTTAATTTTTTAACTTTCCTTTTTTAACATCCACTTTAGGACAGAGAGATTGTAAAATTTTATAAGAGGATTCCTTCTTGTAAAATTTTATAAAAATTATTTTCTTCTCTCCTTGATGATGTGGTCAGCCACCCTTGCTTGGTGCCCAAGCAAGGGGTCGGCCAATCAAAGTTTAAATCAAATCATCATCCAATCAATCCATGATTTGGTGATTGATTCAATCAAGAGGAAAGAAAAGGGAAAAAGGAAAGACAAGAGGAAGATTTTAATTTTTTGTAAAAAGTCTTCCCTTATTTGCCTTGGGCAAGTAATATAAAAGAAGGGGAGGGGAGGACTCATGAGATAACACAATTCTTATTCTCTTGTTGGTGATCTCTTTGGTGGTCATCCCTCTCTCCCTCTCTTCTCCCTTTGCTCTCTTTTGCTCCTTGGTGGTGGTGGCCGAATACTAGAAGGAGGAGAAGCTCTTTTGGGTGGTGTTCATCTTGGAGGATCGTCACCCACACGACGTCCAAGGCGAGGCAAGGAATACGGCAGAAGATCTTGAGGTCATTAGCTTGCAAAGAAAAGATATAACTAGCAATTTTCTTCTGCATCATGCTAGTTATTTTTCTTTGTTAGAATTCCAAACACAAGAGGTATTAGATTCTAGTTTTTCAGATTTGCTATTCGAATTTGTGTTTTTGTTTTTCGAATTTGTGATTCGATTGTTCTTTTTGGTTAAACCTAGAGTTATATAAGGAAATTAAATATTAGCTTTCCTTAAAAGGCTTTGTCTAGGAAGTGGTGGTTGCTCCCATATCCAAGAAGGCCTAGTGCCTCGCCATGTTTAACCTGGAAGTCAATTTTGGAAATTAATATTTAATTAAATTTATAATGTAGGTGGATTTGGATCAATAGTGTTAAGTTCTGCTTGCGATCCAAGTCTAAACCATTAAGAACAGATAAGTTAAATTTGGAATCAATAATGTTAAGTTCCGTTTGTAATTCCTAATTTAACTTCTAAAGAACACAATAGGTTATTAAGAAAACGTTTGATACTTGTACAAAATTTTTGTACAGTGGAACCGATACGATCTTCCTAGGACTAACCAACAATTACAAGCTTCAGATAGTCAGATTCATAATCCTTATTTGAAGCATGGGATAGATACAATAGCATGCTCAAACAATGCCCACATCATGGATTGGAGAAGTGGCTAGTGTTGCATACATTCTATAATGGTATCAATTATCATACTAAGGTGTCCTTAGACTCTGCTGTTGGAAGGGCACTTATGAATAAAAGTTTTGATGAAGCCGAAGATATTATTGAAAGTGTAGCACAAAACCATCATCAGTGGTCACATAAAGAAGTGGAGGTTATTCATTTTCAAACTCAACTAAATCATCAGGAAAATTTGATGTGGATGCAATTACTATAATATCTGCAAAATTGGATGCTCTTACAAAGAAGCCGGAAAATATGGGAACAAATACTAGCACGATCAATGTCATAGTATGTTGTTGTGAAACATGTGGAAGTTCTGATCATGCACAAGACTCATGTCCTTTAGGAGCTATTTCTGCACAAATTAATCAACTTGAGCAGTGTGATGCCATCGTTAGTTACAATCAGAGACAGAACAATCCATATTCAAACACATACAACCCTAGGTGGAAGAATCATCCAAATTTCTCTTATAGAAATAATCAAGAACAAGGACTATCTATGGGGGCTAGACCAAGTTTCCAGCCTGGGCAACAAAATTTTCAACAACATCCTTCTCAGAGCAATCAAATCTCTAAATTAGAGAAAATGATTGAAGAGCTCATCTTGAGTCAAAACGAAATGAAGCAAGAATTAAAGGTGTTAACTCAAAGAATTGATAATTCAGAAAAGCACCAGAAAATTCAAGATAGCCAAATTGCCCAGGTAGCTTCATCATCTTCAAGAGCGCCAGGATAGTTTCCAGGAAAGCCTGATGTAAACCCCATGGAACACTATAATAGAATAGAACTTAGGAGCGGATGGACCTTGAGTGATCCTCAAGTGACTGCTCTAAAAGGGATGAAAATTAAAGAAGAACTCTCTCCTCCAACACTTGAACCAATTCAAATTCAAGATGAAGAGGAGAGTACCAATAAGGTTGAAGAGACTCTTCCACTTAACCCACAAAGTCAAGTAGTCCCTTTTCCTCAAAGAATAAGCATGCTGAAAAAGGATGAAGAATTTGACAGATTTCTAGATAAAGTTAAAGATATTTGTGTGGAGATTCCTCTAATTGATGTCATTCAACAAATGCCAAAGTTTACCAAATTCCTGAAAGACATCATGTCCAACAAGAGGAGGAAAGGAGACATCGAGACCATAGCACTTACCGAGGAATGTAGCGCTTTATTCGAGAAGAACACTTCCCCGAAGCTCAAAGATCGGGGAAGTTTTTATATATCTTGCACTATAGGTGCTGAATTTATAGAAAAAACTTTTTTTGATTTAGGAGCGAGTGTTAGCCTCATTCCGTATTCAATTTATAATAAGTTAGGTCTCAAAAAATTTAAACTTACTACCATGACACTGCAATTAGCTGATCATTCTTGTAGGTACCCTATGGGTATTATAGAGGATGTGCCCGTAGAAGTTGGTGGGATCTTTATTCCCACAGATTTTGTGGTACTTGGAATGGAAGAAGACCCAAAAATTCTGATCATATTAGGAAGACCCTTCATTGCTATAGCTGGAGCTATAATTGATGTTAAAAATCATAAACTTGCATTGGTAATTGGTAAGAAAAGGTTGGAATATGATTTATCAAATTCTTCTAACCATGTCTCTTCTCTTTTAGTGAGTGTCTATAGTGGGGTAGACACTTTCAAATTAGAGGATTGGAATTTTCATCCTCATGGGAGGTCGTTGGATGAAGGACATGATCCGGCAAGCATGGGGAGAAGGCCTCCCATAAAAAATGAAAAGTATATCTGCCCTCCGAGGGCAAGAAAACGAGAAGAAAATCAAGAAGATCGGTCGAGCTAATGACCTTAAACAAGCGCTTCTTGGGAGGCAACCCAAGTATTCTTTTAGATTAGATTTAACTTGTAATTGTCTTTTTCATTAATTAGTGCTTTTATGTTTGTTGTTAATTTTTGTTTTCAGGTTGAGTTTCGCTTCCATGAGCTGGCCATGATTTCTTCATGGGCATGGAAGCATTGGAGAAGTCGGAAAGGAGGAAAATCATCAATGTCGAGATAAATAGAGCTCGACCGTATACCAGACATGACCGTGTTAAGTTTACAAAGGAGGACTATTCGACCCTGTACCACACACTGGCCGTGTGAACTTACCCGAGGAAGAGATGTACTCGGCCGTGTACCAGACACGACCGTGTGAAGATTCCAGAGAAGAAAAATTGCTCGACCGTGTACCACACACTAGCTGTGTGAGTATACCCGAGAGGAAGGCTGCACTACCCGTGTAAATTGACACGTCCATGTAGAAATTCTTGAGAAGAAGAAGGATACGGCCGTGTACGGCACACGACTGTGTGAATCAAGCTAGGAAGGAGAATGCACAGCCCGTGTCAATTGACACGGCCGTATGGACATACTCGAGAAGGAGAAACCTTAGGTCGTGTAGATCTACACGGTCGTGCGGAGCAGTTCGACCTTGGCCGTGTCTATAAGACACTGTCGGGTCGTGTCTAGGCTGTGTCGGCCACATCCCCAACTGCTTCTTTCTCTCAAACTCTTCTCATCTTCAACCCTTCTTCTCAACTTCTCAGATCTAGATCTCAAACTCATTTTTTCTCCATAAACTTCATCAAGATCTATAACTTCTTTTCACTTTTCAAGATCTATTCTTGCAAGATCACGCTTTTCCAACAAAACAAAACCTTTCCCTATTTGAACTTGATAATATGTCTAATATTTTGAAGAAACTTCGTAAGGGAAGCAGTGGATCAAGCGGAGGAAGGGAGCCAACAAAAGAAAAGGGAAAGAAAAAGGCCACAAAGGGCAAAGGAAAGAGGATTTCACATGATGAAGGTATTGACAATGAATTCAATATCATTTTTAGAAATGAAGATCATAAGTCTAGATTTGATATTCTTATCAATAGAAAGATTGTGTGCACACGGTACATAGATCCAACTGTTTTAAATATTCTAAGGATTAGAGATAATGTTGATTGGATGATTGAATCCCTTGATTGGAATGATATCATGTACACACATTTACCTACATATCCTCATATTATACTTGAGTTTTTGAGTTCATTAGATGTTCACTTTGCTAATGAAGATGATTACATTGGCAAAATAATTTCTATATTAATGAATCAAGAATTTCAGTGGATATTTAGTGACTTCAATAATTATTTTGGATTATCTACCGTAGCTCTCACAGGTTTGACTCTAGATTCAATTGTAATAATTTTTGAAATTCGATTACTGGTTTGGATCAATCTTATGAGCCCTCTAGAGCTAAAGCTTCCCATATACAAAACCCCATCTTTAAGTACTTACATCGAGTTATAAGTAAAACTATTTTTGGTAGAGGGGAAAGCGATGGAGTTGTTAGGAAAGTAGAACTTTATGCTTTGTGGGCTATGTTACATAAGGTTGATTTTGATTCTGGTTTCCATTTTTTGCAAATCTTGGTGAGAGCTGGGAAGACATCCTTAGGATCGATTATTTTTGGTGGTTTGATTACTCAAGTAGTTATAAATTTTGGCTATGATATTGATGAGCTAGAGATCATTCATGACAATAACATGATCGATATTGATGCATGTCTTGCTATGAAAATGATTTGCCAGGATGAGAATGGTTTTACTTTTCCTAGAAGGAATGGTTTCCCACTACCCCTTCCTTATCCCGAATAGACTCCTGTTCGCAACCCTGCTAATTGGGTGATCACTGATGTAGATCCTGAGAATTTCTCTTATTTATTTGGAGACACTGAGCCCCAACTTGAGCCCTCATCATATGGATACCCGCATCCTTTCGGACATCCGGAACCTGCTAGCCATTCTTTTGCATATGGTACAGGTCATTCCAGATTTGATTTTTCTGATTTTCATGCATCTCTAGACTCGCTTCATGAGAAGCAAGAGGCCCAACGTGTGATGTTGGAGGGTCACTTTTCTTTATCAGATGATCAGTTTAGAGAGGTGCAAGATCATTTTCAGTTTATGAGGAATTTTCAAGGTCAAGTGACCGAGTTTGTTCAGGACTATGATATTGATCAAGCTAGGATGAGAGAATTCATGCAGGGTATGAGTATTACTAGCCAACAAGTTAATGCCCTCTATAAATACCATAAGTTCCTGAGTGAGACTCTGGGTTTTCCTATTGGTCGTCCACGTAGACCTCCATCTCCTCCTCCACCACCATATTGATTTCATCGGGACGATGAAAATTTTTAGTCGGGGGGGGGGGGTTTGCAACCTGAAATTTTTGTATTTTCAGTTTTATGCATTTTGTTTATTTTTGTCTTACTTTTGTTATGCTTGTTTGGTTTATTTTTGACTGTCTTTTGAAGTGTTTTGTGGCATTCATATTGAGAACATCAATCTTCACTTATATACTTACTTGTCTAAAAGCAAAATGGTTAGCACATTTATATCTTGATTCATGATGTTGTAAATGATGCTAGTATGTTTAGTGTACCTCTTTTCTCTATCTTAAGTTGCATGATGTGAGCTAAGAATTGTATGGAGATAAGTTTGAGTTTTAGCTTAACCTTAAGGATCTTACTTTCACTTTACTTGAGCTTGAATAGTTGATATCATTGAAATAGTCATGATTCATCCTATTTGTTTAGTACTTGGTTTCCATGGTGATTTTTCAAACTTTATTTTGGTTACTGGATGAGGCTCGAATCATGTAAGCTCATTTGGGAAAATCAAAATATTCCAACATTTGTGCTTATGTATATTTGTGTTTAAGTGTTGCACCTTGCAATCACTTAGAAAAAAATGAAATGAAAAAAAAATGAAAAAAAATGATGATGATGAATAAGGGATATAAAAAAATGAAATTTTTAGTCCGGGGGGGGGGGGGGGGGGGGGTTTGGCAACCGGAAATTTTTTTTTTTTTTGTTTTATGCATTTTGTTTATTTTTGTCTTGCTTTTGTTATGCTTGTTTGGTTTGTTGTTTACTGTCATTTGACTGTCTTTTGAAGTGTTTTGTGGCATTCATATTGAGAACATCGATCTTCACTTATATACTTACTTGTCTAAAAGCAAAATGGTTAGCACGTTTATATCTTGATTCATGATGTTGTAAATGATGCTAGTATGTTTAGTGTACCTCTTTTCTCTATCTTAAGTTGCATGATGTGAGCTAAGAATTGTATGGAGATAAGTTTGAGTTTTAACTTAACCTTAAGGATCTTACTTTCACTTTACTTGAGCTTGAATAGTTGATATCATTGAAATAGTCATGATTCATCCTATTTGTTTAGTACTTGGTTTCCATGGTGATTTCTCAAACTTTATTTTGGTTACTGGATGAGGCTCGAATCATGTAAGCTCATTTGGGAAAATCAAAATATTCCAACATTTGTGCTTATGTATATTTGTGTTTAAGTGTTGCACCTTGCAATCACTTAGAAAAAAATGAAATGAAAAAAAATTGATGATGATGAATAAGGGATATAAAAAATGAAATTTTTAGTCTTGGGGGGGGGGGGGGGGGGGGGGTTTGCAACCTGAAATTTTTTTATTTTTAGTTTTATGCATTTTGTTTATTTTTGTCTTGCTTTTGTTATGCTTGTTTGGTTTGTTTTTTACTGTCATTTGACTGTCTTTTGAAGTGTTTTGTGGCATTCATATTGAGAACATCGATCTTCACTTATATACTTACTTGTCTAAAAGCAAAATGGTTAGCACGTTTATATCTTGATTCATGATGTTGTAAATGATGCTAGTATGTTTAGTGTACCTCTTTTCTCTATCTTAAGTTGCATGATGTGAGCTAAGAATTGTATGGAGATAAGTTTGAGTTTTAACTTAACCTTAAGGATCTTACTTTCACTTTACTTGAGCTTGAATAGTTGATATCATTGAAATAGTCATGATTCATCCTATTTGTTTAGTACTTGGTTTCCATGGTGATTTCTCAAACTTTATTTTGGTTACTGGATGAGACTCGAATCATGTAAGCTCATTTGGGAAAATCAAAATATTCCAACATTTGTGCTTATGTATATTTGTGTTTAAGTGTTGCACCTTGCAATCACTTAGAAAAAAATGAAATGAAAAAAAAATGATGATGATGAATAAGGGATATAAAAAATAGTTGTCGTGAGTGGAAACTAGCAAGTTATCCCTTTGAGACCGAGTTAGGTTACTAGGGAAATGACTGCTATGCTTCTCTTGATATCGAGCATGCCTTTGAGACCCTGTGTTGATTGAGAAATATGAACAAAGTGTGTGGCAGGTAAGTGTCTATCACCGGAAGCATTAAGAACTCAATTGGATGACGACTTGACTAGGACGAAGGTTGAAACTTGAAGAGTTTGGGTCACTTATTTGCACTGTGCAAAAGAGACTTATGCTTAAGCCATACTTGAGTTATTTCTATGATCATGCTTATCAATGAAACTTGTAGATAGAGTAAGGAAAGTGCATTAGAGATTATGACGCATTATTGAGCATGTGAGTTTTGATTGCGGCATTTTGCTTGAGGACAAGCAAAAGTTTAAGTCTGGGGGTGTGATGTGTGTAGGCTTTATACACTTGTTTAGCATATTTTGAAGCACATTCCTATATTTTATGCATACTTTATCTATGCATTTTCATACTCCTTGCTTTACTTTTAGCATATTTACTCTTCTTTGTTTGGAGATCTGCTCTTGTGTATTTTCTGTCTACAAGAGTCAAATTTGGAAAGGAAATGATGTTCATGGTGAATCTGATCAACAAACGAAGAAAGTCAGAGCCAGCCATGTGTGCCACACAACCATGTCAAAGGAACAGGAAGGAAAATGGTCTTGGCCATGTGGAGCAGACCGGGCATGCAACATCAGCAGAAGAGGGGGTTGACATGGTCGTGTGGTTTCACACGTCCGTGTTACTTTGGAAGCAGAATCAGAACACGACCGTGTAACCCTTCTAAAGGCCAAGCATTGCTAGGTCGTGCGTACCACACGACCGTGCAACCTTTCCAGATGCCAAGATTGGCATGGTCGTGTGCTCCACACGACCGTGTGAGCCATCCAGAGGCGAAGCATGGCACGCCCGTTGAATCTCACACTGCCATGTGACTCTGGCCGAGAGCTAAGCAGTCGAGGCCGTGTGAGGTCCACACGGCCATGACATGGGTCGTGTGGCGCCCAAACCCCTGCTCTATATAAAGGGGTTCTTCCTCTTTGAAAGGGGAGGCTCTCCCTTTGGGGAGATCAAATCTGAAGGCTTTTCTCCATCTTTTGGGTGTCGACCCGGTGACCTAAAGACATCTCCATTCCCGATTCGATTCCGATAGTAAGGATTGGTTCCGAAGATTACTCGTCGTCTTTAGATAAGCATTTCTTTTCTATCTTCTTGATTTGGATTGAAATATTTACGATCTTCTTGTCTTCGAATCTTTTCCTTTGTTTCATGGAGTAGATCTTCTTGTTCTAGGATGGAAGGAGTATTTATGATGTAAGATTTCATGGATTTGCCAACTTCTTATTTCAATGATATTGTTATGTTTTGTATCAATTCAATTTTGTATGGATTGTTGTGTTTGGATTTAATTACCATTCTTGATTAGATGTTTGTATTACTTATGGATCTTATAGAGGAATTCTCTAGATTGTATGATTGAGGGGTGTCGTGATAGGGCTACCCCGTTAACGGACATCTTGAGAATCACCTTGAAGGGTGAAGCAAGAATCTACAAAGAAGTGGGATAGATAGATGAGTTGTTCCCTATATCTTGATGTGAATTGATTAGTGATATGTTTTTATGTTGTATGACCAAGGGGAGTCATGACAGGGCTGCCCCGTTAACGGACTTCATAGGGATCATAACTATTTAATTGCTTAAGGTGTAGATATAAGTCCCTTGCCGGTGTTTTCTGCAGGAGATAACCGACGACTTCTTACAAATGCATGACAATTGAGGATATAATTGGTAAAATCATATTACATTGATAAGTATCACAAAGAAATCAAATCTTCTAGAACTTTCATAAAGCCTAGTTTCTGCATTACTTTTATATTTCTATTTTCTAGTTGGTTCTTAGTATGTGTAATTCCTAGTTGATTGTTTAGCTAATTCACTTTGAGATATCTTTAGTGGATATAACCAGTCCTTGTGGGTACGATATCTTTTTATTACTGATGATGTAATCGTGCACTTGCGGTTGAGTAACAGCCGACCTACTTCACCATAGGTTGGTCTGTCCAACAACTCTAATAGTATTGTAACAAGTCAAGCAAAACTTTATGGTATTCAAGCTTGTTTTATAAGATAACCAAATCAAACAAAGTCAAGCCAAGCCGAGCCTAAAATGAACCAAGACGTTTAAATGATTGTTCAAACTTGGCTTGATTTCTGAGCTTGGTTCAAGCTTAGCTTGAACTTGGTTTATTTAAGTATTATCAAGCTCTCAATTTTGTTTGATTGTTTAAAAATTTTACATTTTAAGATTGTTTGATTGGTTATTGAGTTTGATAAAACAAACTTATTTGTTTATTTTGAAAGTTTCTTTGTTTATTTAGTATGTTGATCATAAGAGTTTTATTCACGAATATTGTTCATGAACATAAGTACACATATGTGTTACAAGCTTGTTCAGTTAGTTTAACGAGTTGTTACAAACCGTTAATTTAATTGATCTTGTGTGTATTGAACGAACATAAACAAGTTCTTACCAAGTTGAATACCAAACTTGTTCATGAAAGTTTGGTTGATTTACGACCTTAAGTGAGAATTCAACCTTGGTAAGGCTAAAACAAAGGTATCTTAAGTTAAGGATTTGAGGAGGATTGAGAGGATTGTTAGGACCAAAAGAATTCACATATCTCTACAATTATATGATATTGTCTACTTTAGACCTAAGCTTTTATGAATTTATTTTTGGGATCTACCCAAAATACCTCATACTAATAGAAATATCTTCCATCTTATAAATTCATGATCTTTTCTATGTATTTTCAATGTGAAACTTTGATTATATTTCTAATAATCCTCCCCTCAAACGATGGACCACCATTATTTTCATGGTCGGGCCTCTCCTCAAGCTTCCGGCTATTCTTGACTTGCTCTGGGCCTCCTCCTTAAGCATCTGGTCACTATTAACATGCTTCGGGCTTCTCCTCAAGCATCTAGTCAATCGAGGTCACTCCTCTCCTCTAAGACTTTTTCACCACCTAGGGTTCACTCCCTCAAGATTTTTGCTAAACTTCCGGTCATCTTTGACCTGCTTGGACTTTTCATTATCTAGGGTTCACAACTTCCAGAATTTCCGCAAAGCATTTGGTCACCCTTGACCTACTTGGTCTTTTCACTTAGAGTTCACTCCTCTAAAAGCCCCCACCTTCTTCATTCAAAGCCACTATTTCATCCACATGACTCAATTTGAATTATGACTCTGATACCACTTGTTAAGACTAAAAGAATTTACATATCTTCACAATGGTAAGATATTGTGTACTTTGAATCTAAGTTCTCATGGATTTATTTTTATGTTCTACCCAAAATGTCTCATACTAATGAAGATATCTTTCATCTTATAAACTCATGATATTTTTCATATATTTTCAATATGAGACTTTCATTGAATTTTCAACAAGGGTTTGCGGTGTGATTAATCAATTGTTGTGATTCATTAGTTGATTGATGACACTGTTGGAGCATCCAAAACTAGATTAATCAACTAGAGTAATCATCATCAATCAATTGATAAAGACGATCAATCGACTGATGATATTGTTGGAGCAAATAAAATATTTAGAACTCGACTAATCAAGTTGATTGATCATCATCAATCAATTGATGGATAGGATAAGTTGACTATTGTCCCTGATGTTAAGTTGGATGAAGTCATTGCGTAGAGCAACAATCGATTTTAACCATAGCAATCAACTAATAAGAGCTAGCAGTCAACTCTTGGATGATTTTAAGCCACGACTTGAAGCTTATAAAAGAGAATTTCATAAAGGATTTTGGATGCTGATTTTTGGAGGTTTTGAGGGGTAAGTGTTGTTGCATTCGAGATCTTTAGGAGGCAAATCCAAAGCAACTAAAACTGCTCAAAGCAAAGTTCCATTAGTGTAAACTTATCATTTAGATTGTATTCACCTTTATTTGCATCTTTGTCTTTGTTTTGTGTTGCTTTGAAAAATAAGTTTGTAAGAGGTTTCTTTTGCCCCTGGAAGTTATATGAGAAGAAGAAATTATAGTAATGATATCGTTAAGATGCTAAGTTGTGGATTATGAATAGGAGGTTCCGGACCATGTAAAAATCCAGGTGTTGTATTTGTTATGTTTTGTGCTTATTATTTATATTTTTAGTTGCATGTTAACTTCTAGTAGATAAGCACACGATAGATGATTTAAAAATGAAGGGAATCATTATTCACCCTTCTAGAGATGTCATTAGTTATAACAAAAATAATACGTAGAAAAGATAACAATAAAAATCATTATAAATATGTATATTAATAATAAAAATTTAATAAAGATGTAATAATAAAATATGATATATATATATATATATATATATATATATATATATATCATTTAGTATGATAAAATTTAATTATTATTATATGCTAAGAGCTCCTTCAATATCACATAATTCTACATTAAAAGTAAACAATTTTTACTTATCTCTCTACTGTTAAAAAATTTCTCAACAATTTTGAGAACCATACTTTTACATTATATATATTTTTCATTACTCCTTTATATTATACATTATATATAATTAATTTTTTATAAAATTTAAATCCATAAATAAAAATTAAAATTTTATAAATTCATAAATTTTTATAAAACCTCTTCACAACTTTTATTTTTTTTAAATAAAAATAAAAATTAATTTTAATTAAAAGGGTCCTTTATATTATACATTATACATAATTAAATTTTTATAAAATTTAAATCTATAAATAAAAATTAAATTTTTATAAATTCATATTTTTTTTTTATAAAACCTCTCCGTGGTTTTTATTTTTTTTAAAAAAATAAAAATTAATTTTAATTAAAAGAGAAAAAAAAAATGAAGCATGAGCATTTTTCTAAATAAGGATCCTCCTTAAAAAAAAATAATCAATGAAAACCATAATCATGCTTTAGCTTTCGCAATTGTTGGTCGAATTTTCTAGATCACAAAGTATAATTAGTGAATGGATCATTTCATTTATACATGGAATCTTATGGATCCCATCTATTATATAGATAAAATATGTAAGATCCTTCTTATTAGTAATTATTGGTCCAAAAATAAATGAAGGATTATAATTCAGAAAATCCCGGCGACGCACTTGGTGAGGCACTCATGCCGTGCATGATCACGTCGCCCGCTTGCTGAGACGCTCATGTTCCAAAACGTGGGGCAATCATGTCAGCCAATGGGAGTATACGCTTTGGAGATCAGAACAGCGAACACCGTCCACGTGTTCGGCCTATTCGGAAAAACACAAACATACAGCAGCGAAATATTGAAATGAATTTGTCGGATTAATACCTTTTTATTTGTAGAAAATGACAGAATTAATTGAAAAAAAAAAACAGTTTGGGTCAAATCACTCCCGAAACTGAACTTGAGATTTTCCTCTTGGGGGCCTCTCGCTCTAGCTGCTCTACGGTTCCAAAGTTTTAGAAATTCACTAGAATTCAAAATTTAAAATGCTTCTATTTAGAGTCAAAGATCATTGAAATTTGAGAGACGATGGTCGATGGATGAACGGTAAACATGTAAGAGAGACAATATTGTATAAAAGAGAAAGAGATAACCCATGCTACTCTCATAAATTTGTTATCTAAAGGAATAAACGCTACTCAATGGGTGCGTCTATATCTATAGGGATGATCGAAGATTTAGCTATCTTATGATGGTGGTAAAAAGTAAATACATTCGTCTCAGTACTCTATCAACTCGTCTGAGGTCAACATGAAGGAGGTAAATCACGGACGACTACTAGTCTTTGAAATAGTGACTAACATATAAGGGAAGCATTTATCTTGACTTTGTCGAGATTTGAACTCCAGACCTCATGATGGCAACGTCTCATGCGCTAGCCACTAGACCATCCCGAGAAAATAAGCTCATGATGATAATACTTAAAGAAGCACCTAGACAGATGAGATAATTTTTTGACAGTAAAAAGTAAAATCGTCACTTTAACGACTCTTTCATAATAATCTTTCATTGTCTGAAATAGAGATAAATCATGAAAAACTTTATCCGACAACAACAGTCATATAAGGAGCGGTTGAAGCAACCAACAAGATATTCCACACCTACTAAAAAATAATCCTAGATCTATTGACAATAACACTCTTATCGAGGAGATGAATTGTATCGGAGTTACTGCATTCTCAGCTTGCCAATTGCTATTTTTTTCTTTCAGTTATTTTAATCATAAATTAAATCTTTTTAATTTTTTCCCCTTTTTTATAGTGAATTCTTATCTCCATCCTTCTATTATCCCTTCCTTTAGCTAGAGTAAAATGGTCATTGGTCTTTCGAGAGTGATAAGTGTTGGACAATTTTGACGGTGATAGGGTGGAATTT
The DNA here is from genome assembly GCF_018446385.1 of Zingiber officinale. Classification (NCBI taxonomy): domain Eukaryota; kingdom Viridiplantae; phylum Streptophyta; class Magnoliopsida; order Zingiberales; family Zingiberaceae; genus Zingiber; species Zingiber officinale. The sequence continues at coordinate 24,210,275 of NC_055988.1, forward strand.
GCAAAATTAAAATTACATATAAAATTAATTTTAGATTTATATGTGAGATAATTTAAGCTGATAATCTTAAATTGTCAATTTGGATATGGTCCATCTATTTTCTTCGGTGTTATCGAGTGTTCAAGCCATCGTTTGTCGGTCTACCGAATTGAATAGCCCGAGCTTGAGTGGGTTGTCGCAAGCAGTAAGAGAGCTCTGAGTGTTGTAAGGTTTGAGCGGGTCATATACTTCTTGAGTCTAGTGGGAAGTCAAATCGACACGTCAAGTTACCAAGTGCTGAGTCAGGATGTTGAGTGTCTGACCTATCGAATTATTGAGTGCCGAGCTCACCGAGTGCTAAGTTATTGAGTCGACCCAGTGCTTCTGAGTGGAAGTCGAATAGACACGTTGCTCGACAACAAGTCGAAAGAGATGTTGAGGTTTGTGTTCAACACAATTCCTTAAAATATATTTGTCTCTTTTCGACGATGCTTTGAAGTTATATGAATCGTCTATTTTTCATAATACAATAAAAAAAATCACGATCACAACCTAACACAAGTTATTTGTGGCACAAAAAGACTGTTGATCGAAATGAACAATAGAGATGAAAAATGGAGGAACTAAGGTGGAAGAAACTCTTTGTTTTTACTTCTGGTCTCATCTAAATATTAAGTACAAGAATTATTCGGTGGTAAAATATTGATTGATTTATTTGAAAAAATTTTACACAGAGTGATCTGATTTTTAATGTACACATATCATGATCACACAAACACGAGTCATCTTTAATTCAATATAATATAGGTTCTGAATTTGTACTCCCATACGGGAGCACACATGAGAGAGACTCCTGATAACTATGCTCACAATTTTAACACTTATATATTATGAATCAACCATAATATCATAAAATTTCAATATAAGATTATAAAATCTCATTCATTCGCAATGGAATACTTTTTCATTCTAATTTCTAGCCATAAGTGAATGTGCAAGCATCCCTGTGGCTTTTGGAATATCAAATCCATCAGGTATTTTAGGAATTGAAATATTTGAGTACAAAGAAAAGGTTAGTTTTCGGAAGCTCTAAATAAACATAGGAATATACAGAAGCAAGTTGAATGACATACAGTAGTATTTGAGTCCTGATATATGTGTTGCCTGTGATACAGCTATGTTGCGTTGCAGGAGAAGCAAATGACACAGCAAAAGAGACACCTTGTAACAAGGAGAGTGTTGTATCCTTCTTTAATTTCAATTATTTCTTAATGATTGAGCTTCTCCATCCACATTTTCCTGTGCTTGAGGTTTTGCCTAGATCATTTTGTTCAGAATATTTTGAATCCTTAATGAGACCGAAAGGTGCTAGTTGAGCTTAACGGGTCGAGCGAGCGAGGGCCGAAGAGACCAGTCAGGCCTTTCAAGTCCAATGAACCAAGTATGCCAGCAAATAAGACATACTTGGCAGAGGATGCACGGCTCACGTGAACAAATGTAACAAAGCTACCACAGAAGCTAGCCCAACACAGATCTATACTATAGATGTTACTCAAAATGTCTATCACGAAAAATAAATAATAATAATAATTCATAATTATTACTAACACATATATCCATGTATAGCACATATGGACAAAACCTACAATTAAAATTTAAAGAATAGTTATATTCTATTTTTTTACGAAAAAATAATTATATATCATCAAAATATAAAAAATGATCTTAGAATCCTTATGTCATATTTGATAAAGTATCAGATCTAGAAAGAAAATCATGATCGTATTGATGGATACTCGACGGTGGGCGGATGACAGATGACGTGTTGTAGAAAAAACATCAATCAAAATGATATTCTTGAATTTCGTCTCTATTTGTATTTGTTAGTGTTAGTATTAAACTTAGTACCAATTATGAGATGATTGTAAAGGGCTCATTTTGTATCATATATCATTATTAATAAAAGGCAAAGTTGGTTATTATATTTATTTCAGTTTAGTGTCAATTGAATAAGTATAATAATGTCCTTGGGTAGTAGGTTCTTATCTACAGCATATCAATTGGTTGAATTGGTAGTGAAATATTATAGATATACATAGAACACTACTCTTAACTATTCATGGTCGAGCACTAATATACAAGGACATTATTAATGCGTTGAGACTAGCATGTAGGTCAACGGATGACTTAATCTCACAAGTCATGGATATGAGATATCAGGTTAACACATGAGTATATATTAGAGAATATATATTGAATGATCCGTCATGAAAATGTTTCATGAATCATTATATGAGTGTCATAAACATTCTCATGTGACTATTGGTATGAATAGTCATTAAACCTGAAGTCGCTATGGTTCCCTACATAAGGAGTTGTGTACTTTGGTATCGGCAAACGTCACCTATAACAAGGTGGACAATAAAGTCGATCACTGGGTATACAATGAATTATGTGGAGGGATGTGAGTGATGTAGATGGGATCTATCCCTTCCATATGACGGAAGTGATATCTGTGGGTCCCTTGATTAGTAGGACACAAGAAAGTATGACCATGCGCAAATGAGTCAATATGAGATATTGAGCTTATTTGATTAAGTGTGTCTACTTAGAGATCAAGAAACACAAAGGTTGATAAGAGGATGACACGGTCTATGCCTCATTAATCAATCTAGATATCAAGGATAGAGGGACAAAGTCATACAAGATAATAGCCACGGATAGGTTAGGTCGGATCTCAACTTTCTCATCACTTGGGTAGCAATGATGTCTTGCTAGATGTCACTCATTGCTTATGTATCTAAATGTTGATTTGAGTACATTGCCAACATTACGAGAACCTATTGGATCATACACAAAGAACAAGTAGATTTGGATATGATTTCATATGATGAATCATTGGATTAAGTCTTATCCGAATTGGACTTATTGAGTTAGACTCAATTAGATCTAATTGTTGGATTAAGTCTAATTCAAACTAGACTCAAGGAGTCAATTCAAATTAATGAAATGTGATTCATTGAATTTGACATTGCATGAGATTAATTGAGTAAGCCTCGATTGAATTAGACTTGAGTTAGACTCAAGTGAGGAGACTTGAGTTAGACTCAAGTGAGGATTAATGGAGATATTTATTGAATTTCGAAAATTGAATGAAATGAAAGTGGGTTCTTAATTGAGTGTAAATGCTCATTAAGACTATTAATGCTAATTAAGTGTTTTCATTGGATGAAAATACTTAAGTAATTTTCTCTTCATTTTTTGAGATAGTTCTTCATTCTCCTTGCTCTTCTCCTCTCTTGGCCAAAATCCTTCTCTAGGTTGCTAGCACAACCTATCTCCATTTTTGTGAGTTTGTGAGACAAGCGAACGCTTATTCGTGTGGATATCGTAGAGGCGCGAACGTGAGATCATGCTGTGATCCCAGCTGTCAGGAGATCGTGTGCACGCACCAAAGGTATAACCTAGCCTCTTATAATCTTATGAGAAACTTAGTATATTTTTCTTTCCCTTCGCATGGATCTCCTGAAAGGAATTAGATGATTTCCGCTACACATAAGCGTGTTTAGCGCTCTAGTTCCTTACAGTTAGATTATATATTTATTTGTTTATACCTTTTATGGAAATTTGGAATTTTTCCTTTTTTATAGAGTTTAGGATTTCTTAACTTAACTATATAAGACCTTATATTTTATATCAATTTTAAGATCTAATAAGATGGTTAGTTTTTTCCTTCTCTTAATTTTACATAGTATCAGAGTGGTTCTCCTTCTCTAACCTAATTTTTTCAACCGCCCCTTGTTATTCCTTCCTGTTGCCGCTGTCGTCTTCTACTGCTGCGATTGATTTCGGCATCGACATCTATTTTCTGTCCTGCTGCTGTTGATTTCGACGCCGACATCTATTTTCTGTCGATTTCAGCGCTAACATTATTTTCTGCCAATTTCGGTGCCGACACTATTTTCTGCCGATTTCGGCACCAATATTCTGTGTTGTCAATTTTGACACCGATGCTCTTTTCTACTGATTTTGATGTTGAAGCCCTAAGTTGTCGATTTCTGCACCGACGTCCTTTTCTATTGATTTTGACACTAACACCCTGTGCTACTGATTTTTACATTTGACGTCCTTTTCTGCCTCAGATTCTTTGTGTGGCCATGGGTCATCCTGACATCAATTTTTTACGGATCATACAAATGTGTATCCTTACAGTTTGGTTATTCTAAGAATTATTCGTTCTGTCATCATGTCTGGTCGTACAAATGCTTCATGGAAATCTAATTTATATATATTTGAGTAGTTTCAACAGCTTCTTGCTTCACAGCCCTCTGTCATATCAACTTCCTCTCATATAGGTTTGTCGTCGTCTGATATTTCAGGTATATTTTCATCCTTATGGATTTTGGACTCTGGTGCCTCCCATCATAGGTCATCCAATTTGTCAACTTTTGTTTCTTTTTCTCCCAGTTCATTTATATCTATTATGACTGCTGATGGTACTCCTATGCCATTAGTAGGTGTTGGTTCAATTGTTACATTTTCTTTATCTCTTACTAATGTTTATTATATTACGAGTCTTATTTTAAATCTTATTTCAGTTAGTCAATTATGTGAGTCTGGATACCTAGTTTCTTTTTCTTCATCCAATTGTTATATTCCAGACCCGCAATCTTAGAGGATGATTCAGACAGGCCATAAGCAAGGAGGACGCTATGTTTTAGATCAACTCAATTTACCAGAAGTTGTAGTTTCGAGTGTGGATTTATCGTCTTTTCATCTGAGTCGTTCATCTTCTAATTTTTATTTGTGGCACTCTTGCTTAGGTCATGTTTCAGCGCCTCGTTTGTAGTTTTTAGCCTCTACATGAGCATTAGAGTCTTTAAAAAGTTCTAATATTTCTAAGTGTAGTGGTTGTAAACTGGTCAAATTTTCTGCCTTACTATTTTCTAAAAGTCTTTCTTTTTCTTGCGCTCCATTTGATCTTATCCATTCTGATATGTGGGGACCCTCTCATATTCCTACAAAAGGGGGGTCAAGGTATTATGTTTTTTTTATTGATGATTGCACTCGTTACTCTTGGGTCTATCTTATGAAACACAGGTCTGATTATCTTACAATTTTCAACAACTTTAGAGCTCTTGTGAAAACTCAATATTCTAGTGTCATAAAGTGTTTTCATTGTGATTTGGGAGGTGAATACACTTCGAATCAATTTTTATATTTACTTGCTTCTGATTGTACTATTCATCAAACCTCTTGTACAGGTACTTCTGAACAAAATGGTGTGGCTAAACGAAAGCATAGACATCTTGTTGAAATAACTCATTCATTTGTATTGTCTGCCAGTATTTCTAGTACCTTTTAGGGGGAAGCAATCCTTAGTGTTGCTTGTGTCATTAATAGAATTCCAACCTCACATAATTCAGGTTTGTCACCTTTTGAAAAATTGTATGGGTATGCTCCTATCTATTCCTCTTTGCGTGCTTTTTGCTGTACTTGCTTTATCCTTCGTCCACATGCAGAGCGTAATAAGTTAGCATCTTGGTCTGCTCTTTGTGTCTTTCTGGGTTATGGTGTTAGTCAAAAAAGATATCGTTGCTTTGATCCTGTTAGTCAAAAATTGTTTGTCTCTCGTCATATTGTGTTTTTTGAGCATATTTTATTCTTTTCTATTCCAGCTAGTTCGCATAATATGACAAAGTCATATATGCTTTGCATTAATCCTTTCAATACCGATACTGAGGAAGATTCACCCACAAATCCTACTGGTAGTTCAATTGAATCTGGTACTTTGGTTCCCGAGATATCCACTCCACATGCATGTTCCTCCTTCTGCCACTATCCAATTATCTCCTGAGGTTGCAGATGATCCTTCTCTCCACCGTCGTCAATCCACTCGTGTTCGTAAGTCTACTAAACTACCAGATTTTCCTTACTCTTGTTATTCTCGTTCTTTTGCTTCATTTGTTGCATCTATTCATTGTCTTTCTGAGCCTGAATTCTGTAAAGAAGCTGTTTGTAACCCACTTTGGCAGAGTGTTATGGCTGAGGAACTAACTGCTTTGCATCAGAGTCATACATGGGATTTGGTTCCATTGCCACCAGGAAAACATACTATTGGTTATCGTTAGGTATATATGATCAAGACTAAATCTGATGGATCTATCGAATGATACAAAGCTCGTCTTGTTACTAAAGGTTATTCTCAGGAGTATGACATGGATTATGAAGAAATATTTGCTCCTGTTGTAAAAATGATAATTGTTCGTACTCTGATTGCTATTGCTTCTGTTTGTCAATGGAGAATATCTCAAATGGATGTCAAGAATGCATTTCTAAATAGTGATCTTCATGAAGAAGTTTATATGACACCTCCTCCTGGTATTTCACACAAACCTAGTGAAGCTTGCAGGCTTCGTAAAGTGTTTTATGGTCTCAAACAAGCACCTCATGCTTGGTTTGAGAAGTTATCTGCAATGATTATTTCGTTTGATTTTCATCCCAGTAATCATGATTCAGCATTGTTTGTTAGATGAACGAGTGCAGGTCGTATTCTTTTATCATTATATGTTGATGACATGATTATTACTGGTGATGATTCTGATGGAATTGCTTCCTTAAAGTCTGAGTTGGCTCATTGTTTTGCTATGAAAGACTTGGGTATACTACGCTACTTTTTGGGCATTGAGGTTGCTTATTCCCTGAAAGGTTATCTTTTATCTCAGTCAAAGTATATATCTGATTTATTTGAGCGTGCTCGTCTAACTAATAATAGAGTTGTTGATACTCTTATTAAGATTAATGCTTGATATTCTCTATCTGATGGCTCACCTTTGCCGGATCCTAGTTTGTACAGAACTATTGTTGGAAGTTTGGTTTATCTCACCGTGACTCGTCCAGATATTGCGTATGTTGTTCATGTGATTAGTCAATTTGTCGCTACACCAACTACAGTTCATTGGGTTGTTGTTCTTCGTATTCTCAGATATCTTCGGGGCACTCAATTTCAAAGCCTTTTATTTCCTTTTACTTCATCTCTTGAGCTGCATGCATACTCTGATGCGGATTGAGCTGGTGATCATACGGATCGTAAATCTACCACTGACTTCTGCATTTTTCTTGGTGATTCTCTCATTTCTTGGAAGAGTAAAGAGCAAAATGTTATTTCTAGATTTTCCACAGAAGCTAAGTATCGTGTCATGACCTCAACTACTTGTGAGATAGTTTGGTTGCGTTGGTTGCTTCCGGATATGAGTGTCTCTCTTCATCAACCTACTCCGTTATATTGTGATAATCAGAGTGTTATTCAAATTACACGCAATTTAGTTTTTCATGAGCGGACGAAACATATTGAAATTGATTATCACATTACTCGTCATCATCTTCAAATTAGCACCATCATATTACCTTTTGTTCCTTCAAAGTTATAGATTGCTGATATATTTACGAAGGCACATTTCGCTTCACGTTTTCGTTTCTTATTTGACAAACTCTCAATGCTTCTAGCTGTAGCATCGTAAGTTTGAGGGAGGATGTTAGATTATATATTTATTTGTTTATAGCTTTTAGAGAAATTTGGACTTTTTCTTTTTTTTTATAGAGTTTAGGGTTTCTTAACTTAGAGCATCCACATCAATTTCCCTATTACTATATCTAAAATTTAGGGTAAATGGCCCACTTTATTAAATTTAGATAATCATTTTTCACTACACATTATATCAAATATCTTAAAATTTCTATCATCCTTAATTTTTTATTATTTTCTTCTCTTTCTTCTATTTTTTATTATTATATTTATGCAATGAGTGGAATGAGAGAAATTAAAAAATATTATTTTATTTTTAGGGTAGAGATTTTATTTCCTAAATTTAGAGAATCATTATTCATCAAATCTAAATTTAGGGAATAGATAAGTAACTGATGCAAAGGGTGTTTAGCTGTAAAATTTTTAGATAGAATAATTGATGTGGATGTTCTTAACTATATAAAATCTTATATTTTATATTTTATATTTTATATTTTATATTTTATATTTTATATTTTATATCAATTTTAAGATGTAATAAGATGATTAATTATTTTCTTCTTTAATCTTTACATATTCATGCTGAGATTTTGTCAAGACCACTTTCAAAGCCCGAGTTAAGTCTCCGGCTTCGATACTAACTAAAATGGAGAGATGGAGAGGTAGATTACTGCTCCATTCGTGTCCGTTGGCCAAAACGACCCTACGACACAAATCGACTGCGGATTGTCGCTGTCAACTCCGGCAGCAAGTCGCTGTCAGAGGTGGCTGGATGACAAGAAGAACCGGCCGAAGCTACTGTTCCGGCGGTGAAGAGTACTCGGGAGGAAGCAACAGAGGGGTGGCGCTCTCTTTGGCTCGGCAGCAGCAAGGACAGCAGATTCCTTGCTGTTGGGTGGCTGGACAGCCGGCTTCGAGCACGATTCGACCAACCTATTGGTCGGAGACCTGCAAAAGGGGTGGCACACAAGGAGACGTCGGGTCCTTGTGGTGGGCGGCGGCACAAGTACCGGCGGAGGCTTGGGGCGGAAAATATTGTGTCCGTAGCAGCTTTGTCGGCCACAAAAAGGGCGGCGGCGGCGAAGCTTTTTTGGTTGGCGTCGGCGGCAGAGAAAAGGAGAACCCTTTTCCGTTCTTTGTTCGCAACGAAGAAAAAAGGAGAAGAAATAACAAGGGAGAGAGAATAAGAAAAAGAAAAGAAAAACAATAATTTTAAAATTAAATTTAATTCTGAAATTAAATTTATCGCCTCTCTGATCTCTATCTCATATAAATCTCTTATCACCGATTCATACTTTTAGTCTTATAGTTCAAAATTAAACTATTTGATTCAATAACTAAATTTTTTTAATTAAAATTAATTTAATTTAATTTATAATTAAATTAAATACGATCCAACTGATAAGACATGACTTATCTGAACTTCTATTTTGATAAAAAAAAATTTCATGTTTGTCTTTTGTCTGGTTCAACTAGACTTAGTTTCTTTCAATTTGAGAATCCAATTTTTAAACTCATTTTAAGTTTTTCAGATATACTCGTTGTGCGTGTGACCTAATAAGTTCTTGGTTTATATTAGTCGTCCATAATTAACCATGAATTATGGAATGATCATGAGTGACACCTAGTAGTACACCATGATCCCCAATTAATCAAAAAATCAACGGTTGATTCCATAACCACTTCTGAACTTTTTAGCGATTATCGTGAGTCATGTATCATTCATTTCACTCATCTTATAACCATTTAGTTTAGGACATGGTTTATGTGTTAATCTCCACTAGGCTGACTATGTCATGCCTAGCTCAAGTAATACTTTCTCATTATGTGAATTCAAATTACTCAAACATGTGTCTAAAAGTTTCATACTCTTGACATGTGATACTTTAGTCAAAGATTTCGAATAATAATCTTGACAAAAGGTCGCAAGGTATACGCTTCGTTGTAAGGAGTGGTGAATCTTTTGTTGGCTATCCAATCACCTTCGAACACTTCGACTTATACCCAATTATCTTGGGTTCACACCTCCTCAGAGATATTTGCTTAAGATGTCAAAGTATAAGTCTCCATGACCATGATAACTTGAATACCTCAAATCGAAGAAAACTCGCACTTAACCTACAATGAGATCTTCATTGACATATCTATATATGTAGAGAATCATATGAAGTCTCTGTTGGTACAGTTTCACTAATGATCTAACTCATGTTTTGATGTATAACAATAAGTTAAAGTTAGACTTGTGATTTAACTTCTTGAGCTAAGTGTGCAGGCTAATAGACTCAATGGATTTAGAGGACCAGACACTAGACTAAAATCCAGTTAGGTTAAGGAAGACCAGATGACTAGCAGGAAGTCCAGTTGGGTCAGAGAGGATTAGATAGCTAGCAAGAAGTCCAGTCCAGTCAGGAAGGACCAGATGACTGGATGAAGTCCGGATGGTGCATCTATTAGGAAGACCTGGTGGATCAAGAGAACATATGTTAAGTAAGTATGAAAATGGTAAGTGAAGGTAAGCATTGGTGGAGAGATATCCAGTGAGAATGAGTCCTAGTGGGATTATAGGCACTAGTCTAACTTAGGTTTATTTTAGAAATCTAGGTTGAGACTAAGACTAGATTCTGATCTTGGTAAAACAAGATCTAACTCATAAATATATAAACTGCTCATGTATATATTTTTCTAACTATGTGTTGTAGAGACATACGTAGATCTTCGAATCCTACATGTGTAGCTACTAACAGAGTCTGATTCTGAGTTTGGAGTCAAAAGATATGGCCTCCAGAAGATTACCATGTCGAACCAGTGGATTAGAGGTGCCTCAAATGGATTAGGGGTATCTCGAATGAGTTGGAGGTGCCTCGGATGGATCGGAGGCACCTCAAATCAGTAATTTTATCTCTTCTGCATCAGATAAGGCCTATTGTAGGCTCCCTGGGTCATTGAAGGCACCTTCAATGACCTATATAAGGAGGATTGTCACACCCCGGAGGAGTTCCTGTCCGAAGAATTTTCGGCAGCATCTCCCCTGTACGGCGGACAATCTGAAACTTTCTACATCACCATATACCTCAGCCACATGCGGCTAGAATAATAACAATAATAAACAAACAATAACACAGACATCCATGCAGTTTATATCAATTTCAGCCTCTGGCTGACACAACCACGCAGTTAAATAGTAAACAAACTGAACAGTGATAAGCAGACTCAAAACCAACCCTACTCCACTATACTCATAAAACTCAAATCCGACGATAAAATCAATTCACCTCTTTTGCCATCCAGGCAGACATGTAGTAAAACAAATCTGAATGAAAATCATCGACAATGCAATATCCATAACACAAAAACCATAATCCAAGTGCATCAAACAGAACTAGTCTGATAAAGAAAATCAAAAGATAAACCACACGTCCTCGCGGTCTGTAGGGGACTAGCGACTGGAACTCCTCCGGACAGCATCAACCTGAAAATACCAACGGAGGAGGGTGTGAGTCCAACACTCAGCAGGTAACAACTGATATACATAGTAAGGAAATAACATCTAGCACTAATCATGCGTACAGTCTCCTGACGTAATAAAGGTAAATGCAAACTGAAATAAATAGGAGAATACTGTACTAACCAGGACCTGGTACAAGGATAAACAGTCCAAGAGGTATAGAAATCCTGTATGCATGTCAAGCATGGGCATCCAACCAATATGCAGCAAATAAATGCAGCAAACACAATCACAAGAAATAAATGCATCAATGCGTATGATGCCAATGCAGTCATGGTCACCCCTGACGCCAGTCAGCCATCTCACACACAATGGTGGGACCGAGTGTGTAGGGTTGTGACAACTGTGCACTCTGCATCACTACTCCTGATGAGTGACCGAGTGGACGGGATACTGTCGGAGTACACACATACTCCTACCCCAAATCATAAATGGGGGAGCACAATGCTCTCATCTCCCGGTACACCATGACCGGGAGGGATCCCTTACGTGCTACCACGCTGCGTCACACCACCCATGAGCGGACCAACGGAGCACCGAACAGAGCAAAACTGACGTGCTACCACGCTGCTTCACGCTACCCATGAGCGGACCAACGAAGCACCGAACAGTAATGAAACTGGCGATGTGCTCGACAATAATGAAGCAATCTATCACACAGCATGCAATCATGCGAATGGTGCATGATACTAAGCATGGTAATATACTGAACCAATCTATATACATATATAATGTGCACCATAATCAATAAATTATATCAAGGGTACATAGATCAGATAAGGTATCACACCTAGGTCCTGAACATGGTGAAGCATGGTTATATCACTACCCCTATAAGCATATATAATCAGGTAAGTAATAACATGAGATGCAAAACAAGCAATCAACCAAGCATGTAACAGGTATCGGGTAGTGACTAACCGAAGCAAATAAGAAACATAATTATTGCTATTTAATTTGTTAACTTCATTACTATGCATATCAAAAACATAAAGTCAAAAGTACCCGCCTCCAATAAGAAATGGTCCAATCCGATAATCGAGATACTCGTCTCGAGTCAAAGTCCTGTGTCACCAATACATATACATTTTATTTATCTAAAATTCAAATGAATGGCTAAATAAAATCCTTAAGGCTAAATTAGGGTAAAACCCTAATCAACCTAACCATCGAGTATAATTCACCTACAATAAAAATGATTATACCTAACTAATATCAAGTTCGAAACATGAACTATAATTTACCATGTATCCAAACGTACCTATATATCACTCCATAACAATTATGTATGTAACAATTCATACCTAAACAACATGTATCAAGAGCGTGCCAACTCAATCCACACACCAACCCTTACCTCAATTCAAAGCTTTAATTGGATGGAAGGTTTACTGTTGGGAACCAGGTGTAGCTGTTGGAAACCAATAACACCCTAAAATTCACTGTCCGGATCAAAAAGATCAAGAAATCAACTTCCAAACCACAACCAAATTTCCAAAATAACCTGAGCACTTTACCTCTTCCTTTACTGCCTGAAATGACCAAAGACCGGACAAAGCTGCCACTGGAAGCCCTAATGCCAGAAACTCAAGACGATAACAAGGTGGTTGCTGGCACTCGACGGCTAGCCGACCGACGCTAGATCACAAGGGCGGTGGCGAGCGAAGGACACTGCAGGAGGGCAGTGTCGGAGATGGCTAGGGCAGAGTGGGACGGCGGCGCTGCAAATCTAGGGCACAGCGTTGCTCTAGTCCGTCGGCGTCGGCTGTGGCGACCAAAAGACGCAATTGGGGCAAGGGAGGCAGCGGTGCTAGGGCACAACCCAATTGACGCTGGTGTTGCTGGACGGTGTTGGCCAATCGACTCCCTTGTGGCGTCGGCGTCGGGGAGAAGAGAAGAAAGGTGGAGGCTCGCGACTCGCTAGGGCACAAGGAAGGTCACTCGGTTGTGGAGAGGAAGAAAATAAATGTCACCTTCTCTTGGTCCCGGCCTTATGCACGCGTGGGAGAGGAGGAACCGTCGTGGGCGGTTAGGGCAGCATCAGCGCGAGAGAAGGGACTCGGGGAAGAGGGAAACGACGAGGAAAAGAATTAAAAGAAAATAAAAATAAAAAGAAATGAAAAAGGAAATAAAGAAAATCAACATTTCCTCGTTAAAACGAGATAGCCTAAACAGGCTTTTCCCGGCCCCATTTTTATTCTCGTTAACTCGTTCGTACGAGCTCCGAAAAATTCCTGAAAAATTTCTAAAAATTCCAAAAATTTCCCTTATTATTATCCGTCATTTTTTCGGTATTTTACATTCTCCCCCACTAATAAAAATTTGGTCCCTAAATTTCGTTATCTACCATCAGCAAATACTAACAACAGGTAAAGAGTACAAAATGTTGAATGGTAAATTAAATCACGTACCTCAAGTGAAAAGATGGGGGTATCGAGCTCGTATCAAAAATAGATTACAACATTGTCAACAAGGACAATGGAAATCGATCCAAACATCCTACGAATACTAAAACCATCAAGTCCCTGAAAACATCTAAGGCTCTGTAAGCTCTAATGGTAAAATCAAGAACTCACAATGTCCGTACTAAAGACATTCCTAACCATAAGATCCCTGACAATAAATCTGAAATCTAATCACCAAAGAATAAATCCACCAGTGTGAGAGCAACACTCCATCACAAGAAATACTACATATGTGGGAGCAACGCTCTACCACCATCAATGCAACCTATATGGAAGCAGCGCTCCTCTACGAGCAATCTACAATATGTGGGAGCAACGCTCCACCACAACAGTCCATAACATGTGGGAGCAATGCTCCACCACAACAATCCATAAATACCGCTAGAGCATTGGTAAGCCCAAATGGCATTATCAAAAACTCATAATGGTCGGAATGTGACCACCCTCATCTGGCAATCAACTGTGGCATGATATACTGACAAACTGTCCATGCCAAGTATAATATCAAAATCGACCATTTCCAATACTAAAAGATCCACCGTAAGTATTAAGTTGCCAAAATCTAACGGACAACCTCTAACCTCTTGGGTGACGTCCATGGTGTCACAGGAGGGTAGAGAGACAGTCAGTCGCTGCAGTCTGCAAGTGGGTAATCTACCAATCTCACGCATAAAAGTACGAGATATAAAAGAATGCGAGCTACCAGTATCTATCAGTATATCTGCAGATAAGGCATAAATAGAAATCATACCGCGGAAAACGGATCTGACGGCTCGCTGCACATCCTCTCTGGTGCCCGCATGAATACGCCCAGTCTCTGGCGGAGGAAAAGGTGGTAACGCTGCCTGCGACGGCTGCATCTGGGCAGGAGCCTGCCACTTGTGTCGGGTACCTGATAGGTCTAGGTAGTGGTGGTGCCGGGTACACTGTAGGCTGGGCCGGAGCAGGTGCGGGGTATGCCAGTAGTACCCCTGGTGGTACCGTAAATACGGTAGGAGTGGGTACAGTCGGTACAACCGAGGTAGGTACCTCTAAAGGAGCCATCGGGATCTGAGAGTCCGACGCACCCGCAGTATCCTGAGTCTGTCTCTGACTGGCAGGCTCAACCCTAGTAGGCATCTCTGGCAAATCCAGAGATCCCAAGGTCCTCGTACGTGGCCATCCAACACCATGTCTCGCAGCAATACGTGTAGATCTCCTCATATCTGTTAAGTTATATCACAGATATTACTACAAGTATAATAATCATAAAATACACATCATACCTAATTTGCTGTCTGGAGATGTTCCGTCGCTGTCCAGTCCCCAATTTGACCTCGAAATTTCATACAAGAAAACCACTGGAAATCCATATAAATCCGAAACGGAAGTCCAAAACATATACATAATGGAAAATCCATGCAATTCAAAATAACTACCCAGTTTGACTCGCAAACTTGGGCTAACCCAAAAATCCAGAACACCATAAGCAGGTATCATAACCTGCTCTGATACCAATAAATTGGTATCAGATAAATCTCGAAAATTCGTAACACGAAAATCAAAACAAGTATCGCCAAACCTTGGCGCTCTGATACCATATAAATTAGTATCAGGTTATCCCAAATATCCAAAATACGAAAACAAAGATCGTAAAACTGCGCTCTGATACCACTAAATTGTCACGCCCCGGAGGAGTCCCTATCCGAAGAAATTTCAGCAGCATCTCCCCTGTACGGCGGACAATCTGAAACTTTATACATCACCATATACCTCAGCCACATGCGGCTGGAATAATAACAATAATAAACAAACAATAACACAGACATCCATGCAGTTTATATCAATTTCAGCCTCTGGCTGACACAACCACGCAGTTAAATAGTAAACAAACTAAACAGTGATAAGCAGACTCAAAACCAACCCTACTCCACTACACTCATAAAACTCAAATCCGACGATAAAATCAACTCACCTCTTCTGCCATCCAGGCAGGCATGTAGTAAAACAAATCTGAATGAAAATCATCGACAGTGCAATATCCATAACACAAAAACCATAATCCAAGTGCATCAAACAGAACTAGTCTGATAAAGAAAACCAAAAGATAAATCACACATCCTCGCGGTCTGTAGGGGACTAGCGACTGGAACTCCTCCGGACAGCATCAACCTGAAAATAGCAACGGAGGAGGATGTGAGTCCAACACTCAGCGGGTAACAACTGATATACATAGTAAGGATATAACATCTAGCACTAATCATGCGTACAGTCTCCTGACGTAATAAAGGTAAATGCAAACTGAAATAAAAAGGAGAATACTGTACTAACCAGGACCTGGTACAAGGATAAACAGTCTGAGAGGTATAGAAATCCTGTATGCATGTCAAGCATGAGCATCCAACCAATATGCAGCAAATAAATGCAGCAAACACAATCACAAGAAATAAATGCATCAATGCGTATGATGCCAATGCAGTCATGGTCACCCCTGACGCCAGTCAGCCATCTCACACACAATAGTGGGACCGAGTGGGTAGGGTTGTGACAATCGTGCACTCTGCATCACTACTCCTGATGAGTGACCGAGTGGACGGGATGCTGTCGGAGTACACACATACTCCTACCCCAAATCATAAATGGGGGAGCGCAATGCTCTCATCTCTCGGTACACCATAACGGGGAGGGATCCCTGACGTGCTACCACGCTGCGTCACACCACCCATGAGCAGACCAATGGAGCACCGAACAAAGCAAAACTGACGTGCTACCACGTTGCGTCACGCTACCCATGAGCGGACCAACGGAGCACCGAACAGTAATGAAACTGGCGATGTGCTCGACAATAATGGAGCAATCTATCACACAGCATACAATCATGCGAATGGGCATGACACTAAGCATGATAATATACTGAACCAATCTATATACATATATGATGTGCACCATAATCAATAAATCATATCAAGGGTACACAGATCAGATAAGGTATCACACCTAGGTCCTGAACATGGTGAAGCATGGTTATATCACTACCCCTATAAGCATGTATAATCAGGTAAGTAATAACATGAGATGCAAAACAAGCAATCTGTTGGTCCCTTTAGAGGTCGGCAAGAGGGGAGGGGTGAATTGCCCTACAAAATAAAACTCGAACCTTTCTCGGATTTCAACTATATCATAAACACTTGTAATAAAAAGTAGAGACTAAGTAAAGAAATCATACACCAGAGATTTACTTGGTTTGCAATCAGTGGATTGCTAATCCAAGGAAAGTAAGCGCACTATGATCTCCTCTGGGCGGAGAAGCCTCTTTACACCGTTGACAGCACAAATGAAAAGAACACAACTGAAAGCACAGAAAGAATTGATTACAAGTGAGTTGTTCTGGATGTGCAGAACAGTACTATATTTATAGTACTGGTCCGGGCGCCTGGAAGGAGTTCCGGGCGCCCTGGAGGGGATAAAATTCTATCCTAATGATCAGATCGCGTTTGACGCGATCCTGGTCAAAATCCAGCTCCGGGCGCCTGGAAGGGTTCCGGGCGCCCCGGACTTCTCCGGGCGCCCCGGATTGCTCCGGGCGCACCGGAGCCCAAAGTCAACAACGTTCTTATCTATATCAATCGATTGGTTAAATTGATAGTGAGATGATATAGAGAACACTACTCTTAATCATTACTAGTCAAGTATTAACATTCAGGGACAATGTTAATGCGACGAGACTAGCATGTAGGTCAACTCGATGACTTGATCTCATAAGTCATGGATATGGAGATATCAAGTTGACACATGGGTATGCATTGGAAAATATATACTGAATGACCCGCCATGAGAAAGTATCATGGATCGTTATATGAGTGTCATATACTTTCTCATGTGGCTATTAGTATGACTATTAGTCCTTGGACCTGAAGTCACCATGGTTCCCTACATAAGGAGTTACATACTTTGGCTTCGTCAAACGTCACCCGTAACTGGGTGGATTATAAAGGCGATTACTGGGTATGTAACAAATTATGCGGAGGGATGTGAGTGATGTAGATGGGATATATCCCTCTTATATAATGGGAGTGACATCGTTATTCTTGATAGAGTGAAACCACTAAGTGTATGGTCATGCCCAAATGAGTCAATACGAGATATTGAGCTCATTTGATTAGAGTGAGTCTACTTGGAGTTCAAGATTTAGATTGATTAGAGGATGACATGGTCTATGCCTCGCATTGATCAATCTAGGTGTCAAGGATAGAAGGACACTTGTCATATATTGTGAAGAGTCACAATTAGTAGTCACAAGGAGATGTTGGATCTTAACATTCTTGTAACTTGGGTAGTAATGATGTGTTGCTAGATACCGCTCATTACTTATGCTTCTAAATGGGTTTAGGAGCATTGTCAACGTTATAAGAACCTATAGGGTCACACACAAAGGGCAATTAGATGGAGATTAAGTTTATTTGATGTACCTAGAGGATTAGGTTCATGTGATGAACCAAATTGGATTAAGAGTAATCCAAATTAGATTAATTGAGTAAGACTCGATTGAGTTAGACTTGAGTTAGACTCAAGTGAGGTTAGACTTGAGTTAGACTCAAGTGAGGCTTAATGATGATATTCATTGAATTTTGAATTCAATGATAAATGGAATTCAATTTGAATTTTATATTCAAATTTCGAATGAGTTTCAAAATAGTCATTTAATGAAGAATATTAAATACTCATTAAGGCTCATTAATGAGGCTCATTAATGGTGTTAATGAGCATTAAGTATTTTCATTAGATGAAAATACTTAAGTCATTTTTTACTCTTATTTTCATGATTGATCATTATTATTCCTCCTTGCTTCTTCTTCTCTCCCTCTCCTCCTCCTTGGTCGAAACCCTCAAAGAGTGCTAGAACACTCTAACGTTTCTTCTCCACCTAATTGTTCGTGTGGATACACGTAGAGGGGTGTTCACTTGACACCCTTGAGATCCGGCATCTTCTTGGACGAGCGGGATAAGCGAAGGGCATCGCATCAAAGGTATAAACTCCTAAACATGTAGATCTAAAGTAGATCTAGGATTAGAAAACACGTACATGAAAATTTAATATACGCACGGATCTGGTGGCATGGGATTTCAGGGTTTTCGCAATGCAGAAAGCGGTTTTTGTGGCTCGAAAATCCCAATAGTGGTATCAGAGCCACGTGCGAAGCGTGTACATGTTTTATTTTAATTTTTATGAAAAATTACAGATCTGTAACTTTCTGTAAATTTATGATTTTTATGTATTTTATGGGTATTTTTCTCATAGAGGCGAAGCAACAAGTGTTTGGACTTGTAGGCTTCGACTACCGAGAAACACCTTCCAAAACGGCAAGGTCTCGCCCAAAATGATTTGGGACAGCGGGCTAAGGCGCTATTAGATCGTCGTGGGACACTCATGAGATTCATTTTGCGAGAAGGGGCGCTGCCCCTAACCCCGCAAGGGGTATTGTCCCGCGATCGCGCCCAAAAATCGCTAAACGGGACCGCCGGGAAGTTACGACTCGTAAAATCACAAAAACCAGTAGTAAAATTATAGAAATTATGGAAAAATACATAATTTAGAATTATGTATAATATTGTGATGGTCATGGCCCAAAAACCCCAATTGGATTGGATACATGTGTTGTAATTCATAATATGCCCTACGTGTCATTTTGTGTGTTTGTGTGTATTGTATATGATCACGACCTGCGCGTCGTGCCTTTCTTTATTTTATATTCCTGTTGTAAATACTTTAGACTCGAATGTAACTCGAGTTTCAAATTTGTAATGTACAAAATTGGAGCGATGGAAGGTCCACTCAAGATGGAGTTACAAGGAGGGTGCGAGCAACACATGGCGGTCAAAGGGAGGAGCTTGGAGAAGCTGTTGACTCTAGGTTGACCGTCCGATCTTCTCATTGGCTTGAGAAGATCGTAGTAGGGCCATGACTAATCACAATTTAATTAATTGCTTGTGTGTGTGTATGTGATGCATGCTAGAGTAGAGTAATTAATTAGTGCTTTAACGATTATATTAGATCTAAATCGCGTATATGATGCACCATGATTAGATTAGATTAGATCTAAATCGAGTATATGATACACATCAACGATTAGATTAGATCTAAATCATGTCAACTCGAAATGCCTACCATGCCGTGATACCCATCACTATCTCGATCACATGTTGTTATTGAATCTGCTAAAGCAGAGCAACGCATATTATCTTGGTAGGCTGCGGAGGGACAATCTTGGTCCCGCCTATCAACGCATGGGTGAGTACAAACTCAATTAGATTGAGTAAAACTAGTTAAGCTCAATTGGATCGGGATTAACTATAGGCATTTTCCAATGGTTGGTAGATAGGTCAAAATCACATTTATATTAACTCTTGGGCGATTTAGCCAAAGATAACTCAAGTTTTAATATACATGCGGATATTGATCCTATAAACAAGAGTTGTATAGAGATGTAATTGGTAATTAGTTACCTATCGATCATACTAAAGTCTTGGGTGATTTAGCCAAAGCTAACTCAAGGCATAGTATGATGTGGATCTTGTCCCGCATGAATTATAGCTAGAATCTAGTAAGTGTGGTTTGACCACGTCCATGACTCGATTCTATGAAAGTTCTATAATTCAGTGGGAGCATCATTTAGTTAAAGGCATAATTAAATGATTAGTGGAATATGATTATTTATTTTTTGCATTTTCTGTTGTAGATTGTCATGTCGTCAAACACAAATACCTTCTCACTGCGTTCTGTCCTTGATAAGGACAAGCTCAATGGAGCTAATTTCCTGGACTGGTACAGGAATCTAAGAATTGTTCTCACTCAGGAAAGGAAACTGTACATCCTGGAGACGCCCATTCTCGAGGCACCTCCTGCCACTGCCACGCGAGCTGACCGAGATGCTTACAAGAAGCATCAAGATGACGCATTAGATGTGTCATGCATCATGCTCGCAACCATGAACTCTGAGCTTCAGAAGCAACACGAGTTGATGACTGCTTATGATATGGTTGAACATCTTCGTCAACTATATCAAGGACAAGCAGGGCACTGGAAGAGGAACTGCAAAGGATACCTGGAAGATCTTAAGAAGAAGAGAAATAAGATTTCTACTTCAGGTATACATGTTATAGAAGTTAATCTCTCTATTTCTTCATCGTGGGTATTAGATACCGGATGTGCTTCTCACATTTGTACTAATGTACAGGCGCTGAGAAATAGCAGGGCATTGATGAAGGGCGAGATAGACCTACGAGTAGGCAATAGAGCACGGGTTGCTGCTGTTGCTGTAGGGACTTACTATCTATCTCTACCCTCTGGGCTTGTACTAGAACTAGATGAATGTTGTTATGTGCCTGCTCTTACTAAGAACATAATTTCAGTTTCTTGTTTGGACAAGAAAGGTTTTTCATTTATAATAAAGAACAAATATTGTTCAGTTTATTTAAATGATATGTTCTATTGTAGTGCACCTCTGATGAACGGACTCTACATTCTAGACTTAAAGAACCACATCTATAATATAAATACCAAATGGTTCAAATCAAATAAAATGAACCAAACCTATCTCTGGCACTGTCGTTTAGGTCATATAAATGACAAATGCTTATCCCAGCTCCATAAAGATGATTTGCTGGACTCATTTGATTTTGAATCATATGAGACATATGAGTCATGCCTCCTGGGCAAGATGACCAAGACTCCCTTTAGTGGACACAACGAGAGAGCGACTGACTTGTTAGGACTTATACATAGTGATGTATGTGGCCTTTTCAATGTCGCTGCCAGAGGAGGTTATAGGTACTTCATTACATTTACTAATGACTTCAGTAGATATGGTTATGTGTATTGATGACACATAAGTCAGAATCCTTTGAAAAGTTCAAAGAATTCAAGAATGAAGTACAAAACCAGCTTGGCAAGAGTATTAAGATACTTCGATCAGATCGAGGTAGAGAATACTTTAGCCATGAGTTTCATTACTATCTAGCTGAGTGTGAGATTCTATCTCAACTCACTCCTCCTGGAACACCACAGTGGAATGGTGTATCCGAAAGGATGAATCGTACCCTATTAGATATGGTACGGTCTATGATGAGTCACACAGATCTTCCTATATCTCTTTGGGGTTATGCTCTGGACACAATAGCCTTTATACTCAACCGTGTTCCATCCAAGGCTGTGATAAAGACACCATATAAGATATGGACTACGAGAGATGCCCAGGTGTCTTTTATGAGGATTTGGGATTATGAGGCTTACGTTCGACGTCAAGTCTCGGACAAACTGGGATCTAAATCCGATAAGTGCTATTTTATTAGATATCCCAAGGAAACTAAGGGATATTACTTCTACATTCCCAGTTAACACAAGGTAGTTGTGGCAAAGACTAGGGTATTTCTAGAAAGGGACTTTGTTTCTAGAAAAACTAGTGGAAATACGTTCGATCTTGAAGAAGTTCAAGATGTGAACCATAGCACTGAAGCCTCGATGGAAGTTGAACTGGAACCACAAAGTGTTGTGGATGATGTTGTTCCATAAGGAGTTGAGGAACAACAACCAGTTCAAGTAGACCTACCTCTTCGCAGGTCTGATAGAGTACGTTGTCAGCCTGAGAAATATTCATTTCTTTTGTCTGACCATGATGACGTTGTGCTCATTGAGGATGAGCCTACCTCCTATCAGGAAGTTGTGATGAGACCAGATTCTGAGTCATGGCTAGAAGTCATGAGATCCGAAATGGAATCTATGTACACCAACCAAGTATGGACTTTGGTTGATCCACCTGAAGGCGTTAAACCCATTGGGTGTAAGTGGATCTTTAAGAGAAAGACTGACATGGATGGACTTATATATAAAAGTCATCTGATAGCAAAAGGGTTCAAGAAAATTTATGGTATTGACTATGATGAAACCTTTTCTCCAGTAGCAATATTTAAGTCCATTCAGATCATGCTTGCTATTGCAGCATACCACGATTATGAGATCTGACAGATGGATGTCAAAACCGTGTTTCTGAATGGAAACCTGCTCGAGGATGTGTATATAACACAACTTGAGGGTTTTGTAGATCCACAGCATACTGGCAGAGTATGCAAGCTGCATAAGTCTATTTATGGACTAAAGCAAGCTTCTCGGAGATGGAATCTTCGATTCGATGATGCGATCAAATAGTTTGGTTTCATCAAGAATGAAGATGAACCTTGTGTCTACAAGAAGGTTGTTGGGAGTACAGTTGTCTTCCTTGTATTGTATATGGATGACATACTACTCATTGGGAACGACATCCCTTTGTTGCAGTCTGTAAAGACTTGGCTAGGGAATTGTTTCTCAATGAAGGACTTAGGTGAAGTAGCCCGTATTCTAGGCATACAGATCTATAGAGATAGATCTAAGAGAGTGTTTGGCCTAAGTCAGAGTACATATATTGACAAGGTACTACTACGGTTTGCCATGCAGAACTCCAAGAAGGGATTTCTGCTGATGTCACATGGTGTGAGTCTTTCGAAGACTCAAAGTTCCTCTTCTAGAGAGGAGAAAGACCGCATGGATCAGATCCCTTATGCTTCAGCCATAGGATCTCTCATGTACGCCATGCTATGTACTCGTCTTAATGTCGCGTATGCTTTAAGCATGACGAGTAGATACCAGTCAGATCCAGGTGAAAGTCATTGGATAGCGGTCAAGAATATTCTTAAGTACTTGAGAAGGACTAAAGAGTATTTCTTGATATATGGTGGCGATGACGAGCTAGCTGTAAAGGGTTACAGTGATGCTAGCTTTCAAACTGACCAGGATGATTATCGATCGCAGTCTGGGTTCGTGTTTTGCATAAATGGTGGTGCTGTGAGCTAGAAGAGTTTGAAGCAGGACACAGTCGCTGATTCTACAACAGAGGCCGAGTATATTGCTACATCAGAAGCAGCAAAGGAGGCAGTTTGGATCCGCAAGTTCATTACTGAGCTTGGGGTGGTTCCTAGCATAGCAAATCCTATTGAGCTCTATTGTGACAACAATGGAGCAATTGCGTAGGCTAAGGAACCTCGCTCACACCAGCGGACCAAACACATACTATGGCGCTTCCATCTCATTCGAGATATCATCGATAGAGAAGATGTGAAGATTTGCAGAGTACCCACAGAAGCTAATGTCGTAGATCCCTTGACCAAGGCTTTGGCATAGAGAAAGCATGATAGTCACACTAGGTCATTGGGTCTTAGAGCCTACACTGATTGGCACTAGTGCTAGTGGGAGATTGTTAGTTAGAGCCCTAGAGTCAATCATATGATGATTGTTGTATGGACTCATTATAACATATTCTTATGTATATAAAGGCATTTGTTTTAGTTATTATACTTACTTGTATTTGTGCCAAATAATTAAGTATAATAACGTCCTTGAGTAGAAGGTTCTTATCTATATCAATCGATTAGTTAAATCGATAGTGAGATGATATAGAGAACACTACTCTTAATCATTCTTAGTCAAGTATTAACATTCAGGGACAATATTAATGCGACGAGACTAGCATGTAGGTCAACTCGATATGGAGATATCAAGTTGACACATGGGTATGCATTGGAGAATGTATACTGAATGACCCGCCATGAGAAAGTATCATGGATCGTTATATGAGTGTCATATACTTTCTCATGTGGCTATTAGTATGACTATTAGTCCTTGGACCTGAAGTCACCATGGTTCCCTACATAAGGAGTTACATACTTTGGCTTTGTCAAACGTCACCCGTAACTGGGTGGACTATAAAGGCGATTACTGGGTATGTAACAAATTATGCGGAGGGATGTGAGTGATGTAGATGGGATCTATCCCTCCTATATAATGGGAGTGACATCGTTATTCTTGACAGAGTGAGACCACTAAGTGCATGGTCATGCCCAAATGAGTCAATACGAGATATTGAGCTCATTTGATTAGAGTGAGTCTACTTGGAGTTCAAGATTTAGATTGGTTAGAGGATGACATGGTCTATGCCTCGCATTGATCAATGTAGGTGTCAAGGATAGAAGGGCACTCATCATATATTGTGAAGAGTCACAATTAGTAGTCACAAGGTGATGTTGGATCTCAACATTCTTGTAACTTGGGTAGTAATGATGTGTTGCTAGATACCGCTCATTACTTATGCTTCTAAATGGGTTTAGGAGCATTGCCAACGTTACAAGAACCTATATGGGCACACACAAAGGGCAATTAGATGGAAATTAGGTTCATTTGATGTACCTAGAGGATTATGTTCATGTGATGAACCAAATTGGATTAAGAGTAATCCAAATTAGATTAATTGAGTAAGACTCGATTGAGTTAGACTTGAGTTAGACTCAAGTGAGGTTAGACTTGAGTTAGACTCAAGTGAGGTTAGACTTGAGTTAGACTCAAGTGAGGCTAGACTTGAGTTAGACTCAAGTGAGGCTTAATGATGATATTCATTGAATTTTAAATTCAATGATAAGTATAATTCAATTTGAATTTTAGATTCAAATTTCGAATGAGTTTCAAAATGACCATTTAATGAAGAATATTAAATACTCATTAAGGCTCATTAATGGTGTTAATGAGCATTAAGTATTTTCTTTAGATGAAAATACTTAAGTCATTTTTTACTCTTATTTTCATGATCGATCATTATTATTCCTCCTTGCTTCTTCTCTCCCTCTCCTCCTCCTTGGCCGAAACCCTCAAAGAGTGCTAGCACACTCTAAGGTTTCTTCTCCACCTAATTGTTCGAGTGGATACACATAGAGGGGTGTTCACTTGACACTCTTGAGATCCGGTATCTTCTTGGATGAGCGGGATAAGCGAAGGGCTTTGCATCAAAGGTATAAACTTCTAAACATGTAGATCTAAAGTAGATCTAGGATTAGAAAACACGTACATGAAAATTTAATATACGCACGGATCCGGCGGCATGGGATTTCGGGGTTTCCGCAACGCAAAAAGCGATTTTTGCGGCTCGAAAATCCCAACAACACCGTCGACGATCTGGGGACCAGCGGCGGAGGGGCAAACGCCAGGGGCCGACGAGGGCCGTCGATTTCGGCCGAAGGGGTCGATGGTTTTTTGGTTCTTAAAGAGGGCAGGAGGCGAAGCGAGATCGAAATCGAGGGGAAGATTGATCGCCCTCTCAATATTCCCTCGTTTCGTCGTCGTAAAATACCTCTTCATCTTTTTTTGGGCATTGAAACTATCAACAAAATCTAGTCGTCTTTGGTAGGGTTCAAGTCGAACCGAGTTTTGAGATGTTCAAACTTATTTGATAAGATAGCCGAGTCGAGTCGAGCTTAAAATGAACCAAGCTTTTGAAATGAGTGTTCAAGCTTGTCTTGGTTTATTTTTTATGAGCTTGAGCTTGTTTGAAACTTGGCTTGAGCTTGGTTCATTTAGATGTTATCAAGCTCTCAATTCAAGCTTGGTTTGAGCTTAGCTTGAGCTTGGTTCGTTTAGATATTATCAAGCTCTTAATTCAAGTTTGTTTGATTGTTTGAAACTTTTAATTGTTTGATTGATTATTAAGATTGATAATTTAAATTTATTTATTTATTTTATTTTATTATTTATTTAGCATATTGAAAAGAGTTTTATTAATAAATATGGTTCGTGAACATTGTTCACGAACGTTGTTCATGAACGTTAACAAGTTGAACACATATGTGTTCAATCTTGTTTGTTTAGCTTAACGAGCTATTCAAGCTTGTTGTTAATTAATCTTATGTATATTGAACGAACATAAACAAGCTCTTACCAAGCCGAATACCAAATTTATTTACGAACGTTTTATTCATTTACAGCTCTAGTCTTTGGGACAAAATTTGAGTATAGCCAGAGGAAAGAAAAGAAATTATGTTTCATCTTCTTTTCATCTCTCAATCTTTTGATCTTAGTTTTGTAAATTGACTATCTTTTTATCCTAGTTTTGCATTGTCAATTTACGAGTATTGTGAGTGTTCCCCCCTACTAATACTAGACTTTTAAAATTTCTAAACAAACTTAAAATATAAAAAGATATAAATTAATAAAAATATCAAAATTATCTTAAATGTTAAAAAATTAAAAATTACTAATAATAATAATAATAATAATAATAATAATTCACTATCACCCAATCATCTCCGAGATTTCTTCCCAGTACTGCGGTACCTTTGCAAGAGGAAGCTTCAGCAAGGCAAGAACATTATCTACATGCACCGGTTAATTGTTAACTAGATATCTATTTGTTTTTTTTCATAATATCCTTGTTTAATGTTTATTATTATTATTTATTAATCTAAGTATCCTACTTGAACTCAATGAGTCTAAGAGGTGAACGATCCTCTCTTAATCAGATAAATCCAAAAGCACAAGTGAATCTTGACATGATAGTCCAGTTGTCCCAATAATTTGAGCACTGTGGAAATACTATTGCCCCGGGGACTGTTTAGTGTCAATTTTTTTTTTTTTTTTTGATAATGCAGATATCCTGCTTTTACAATACAATTAATCCTAGAGATGTTCGATTTCATCCCATAAAAATTTTCTATCGGTCATCAAGATAAATCAAAAAATACAGATGAATATGATGGATTGCTCAACGTCACTATTTAATGTCATTTTTTCTCCTTTTCTTTTAATTCAAGTATCGAGTTTTTACGATCTTACTAATCTTAGAGGTGACCAGTCCAACTTTACGAAAATTTTATCGGCTATCAAGATAAATCAGAAAGTACAGATGGATTTTGGTAAACGACCCAACATCACGAGTGATTCGAGCACTCCAAGTGTATGATATTGGCTTGGGAGAAAATCGAACTCTATCATTGCATGAGAGTCTATTCCACCACTTGCTATGGTACCATAGCCCAGGGGTCCTTTAATGTCATCTTATTTTTTTTATAATCCAAATCTTATAACCCGATTAATCCTGGGGTAGATGGTTTAATCCCACATTTTGCCCATCAAATAAATCCAAAAAGAGCGACGACTCCTAATGTGGCGCCCCAGTTTCATTGGTAATTCAATGGTCATAGGTGTGCTTGCATGAGATTGAATCTTAGTTTATTGGAAAATACACTCTGCCTCTTACCATCACACTAAGTCTTAGGAGTTGTTTAATGTCATCTTTTTTTTTTAAATATCAATTATTCATCTTACATTGATTAATCATGGGGTAGACGGTCTAACCTCATATTCTAACTACCAAGTAAATCTAGTAAGCGAGATGACTCATGACGTGACATCCCAATGTCACTAGCTATTCAAATGTTGTATGCATGCACTACATAAGTTTTGAACCCTAATTGCTTGGGAAAAATACCCTGTCACTTACCACCACACCATACCTTAGGAGGTTGTTTAATGTCATCTTAGATGCTTGCTACAATGGACACTTGACTTCAATAGATTGCCCTAAACAATAACATGATAAACTATAAACGTCAATGAATGATCCCATCTTTCCACAAAACATCACCACGAAACCCTAAGCATCCATCTTGGCATACACCAACCTTAAGTATCATCAACACTCATGGTTCAAAGTTTTTTTTTCTTGAAGGGAATTAGGGTCTAAATAAATTAAACATTTGTGAGTAAGTTTGGTATTCGACTTGGTGAAAATTTATTTATGTTCATTCAATATATACACTATATCAATTAAATAATAAGTTTGAATAACTAGTTAAACTAAATAAATTTAAATATGTTTGCATTTAGTTCATTAATGTTCATGATCATAAATTATGAATGGTTCATGAATAAGGCTCATGAACAAAGTTTATGAGTCATGTTAATCAATAAAATTTTTATCAACATAGTAAATAAACAAAAAAAAATAAATTAAAATGAATACATAAACTTGTATTATGTTATTCAATAACCCATTCAACGAGCTTAAAAATGTAAAAGTTTTAAATAATCAAATAAATTTAAATTGAGAACTTAATAACATGTAAATGAACCAACTTCAAGCCAAGCTTGAACCAAGCTCAAGCTTATAAAGAAGAAACCAAGTCAAGTTGAGATTGATTCATTTTAGGTTCGATTTAACTTGACTCAATTATCTTATTAAAAAAATTTGAACACCACAAAGCTTAGTTCAACTTAGCTTATTTACATCCCTAAAGGGAATGTGGTTTGGACTGATCTCAAGGGAATTATAATGTTATGGGTGCAAATTAAGTGAACCTAAGGCTAGGTAAAACAAAGGGTGTGATAAATGTTGAAAGAATGCGACAAAGAGAAAATTTGGTGTTCGATAAAAACTTATTTATGTTCATTCAATAGATATAGAATCGAGCTTCAAACTTGTTTCAATGACTTAGTTTATTTTAAGTCTAACTTAATTTTATTTGATTATCTAATCAAACAAGTTTAAGTAATACAAAATTTAACCCGCCTTGATTGATTTACAAATTACAATCCTAATGACAAGATTCTTTCCATGTCAACATTTCTTATGGTAGTTTTCATACTAATGAACTATGAATAAGCATATAACTCTACGTAAATTATATGTGCAAGTCAATCAAGGATGATGATCGTAGTGGTCTGGCATGAAATATACAATTACATGATTAGGCATGGCAATAGGTGTCAGACGGGTCGGTCCGTAGTGGGGCAAGTTGATTTGTCAAAAACCCATTATCTAATAGGTCACTCATCAATATGAGGGTTGAGAAATTTTCAATCCAACTTAACTCAAGGTGAATTGTGGGCAATGGCATAGCCAGGGTCTTCAAATGCCCTGGGCTAAATTACGACAATAATAAAATATACATGTACACTGAACATTCACAAACTTATAACATTTATATACCAATATCCTTTTACATAGTTCAAATTTCATACAAAATACTTCAATATCTACTTAAGTTGTGCTCGACAAGATTTTAGAGTATAAAACCCATCTATTACTTATTCCAAGTCTATTTTCTCAGACAATTGTCGTTCTATGTAGAGAATCATGCAATCGGAAAGTAAATCATCATCTATCTTGTTGCGACTTGTCGTTTTGAGAAATTTCATGGATGAAAAGGCTCTATCTGTCGTTGCAGTTGATACAAGAAGAGTCAATACCAGATGAATCAATCTCTGAATCATAACATAACTTTCAGTCTTTTTGGTCACAATCATTTCTCTATATAATGCAGAAAGAGTAGAAATTTTTTGAAACTCACGATCACAAACTATGTCAAGTTGATAATGTTCCAATTCAGCTCTCAAAACATGAATTTCTTGTTGAGTAAAATCAGCCGGATAAAATTTTGATGCAAGCTTACAAATGTCGCCAACATTAAATTTTTTAAATGAATTAGTAGGATCCAAAGTTGAAAAAAAAGCAAGAAGTTCCATTGTTACCTCACTGAAGCTACAATTTAGTTCCATCACTTGAAAATCTATTGCAACATTAAAAATATCATAGTGATAATGATGCTCAACTATGACATGATCCCGTTGTTGACAATAACGATTAACTTTATAACCACAACTCATATCAGGCATCTTAATATTATGTCGTTCATAAAAAGTCTTTACTTCCTCAAAAAAATTATCCCAACCATCTTCTCTAAATTTTAGAAGGATGACTTTTGTGGGTGAGACAAATTTTAAAGCATTCACAATGTCTTGTAATTTATTTTGTAGAGCTTGACAAAGAATGTCAGTGGTTTCTAAGTTATTGTCCATAAAAAATAACACAAATACAAATTCAAAACTCATAATTATGTTCCATAAACAACAAGCTTCCCCACATATAGTACCATTTAGTCCATTTTCACTGAGATTTCCAAGGATCTTACAAGTTGCTGCATACATGTCTATCAAGATTCTAACAGAATCATAATGAGAGCTCCAACGAGTAGCATGGGGTCTATGTAATGTACCAATTTGATTAGCTCCTGTGCCAGACTCACAATCACCAATAGCTAACATATATGCAATCTCTTCTTATTGAGCAGATTGTAAATCACTAAGATGTTTAGGAGATGAGGTGACGAAGTTTACAATGGAAGTCAAATAAGAAAAGAATTGTCAAATAGAAGGCACATCCTTAGCAGCTGCAACCAATGTTAACTGTAAATGATGAGCAAAATAATGTACATAATAGGCATATGGACAATCTATAAGAAATAACACTTGAAGCACATTCCATTCACCACTCATATTACTTGCACCATCATACCTTTGTCCCCCTCATGTTGTGGATTTGAATATTGTATTGAACAAAGATGTTAGAAATTGATTTCTTAAGGTTTGTCGATGTTGTGTCCTCAACACTCAAAATCTCAAAGAAACGTTCCACAAAAAAACCAGAATTATTAACAAATCTGAAAATAAGGGTCATTTGCTCTTTTTTTAGATTCATCTTGAACTTCATCAACAAGAATACAAAACTTGGCATCTTCCAATTCATCTCGAATCATTGTTCTCACTTTATTAGCAAGAATATGCAATATTTTCTTTTGAATTTGTGAAAAGTGTATTTAGCATTCTGTAAGGCATTATGTAACACAACTTTTGTAATTTCATCATTTAAATGTCCTTGAAATTGCAACAATTCAATAAAATTTCCATGATTTAAGGAACTCTTTGATTCATCATGACCTCTAAAAGAGCATCATTGAGTTGCAGGCCATAATAAACCTTCAATTGTTGCCTTTAGACGCAACCTATTCTTTATAATTTCTTCCATAGATTGAGCATTTATCATTTTGTCAATATTTTGCTTTGGTTTCATTAAATCCTAAACACATTTCACACATCTATTATGTGATGAAGACAATGAACCAACATGAATAAGAAATGCACATTTTTCTTCATCATTAACTCTCTTCCAACTGTTAAATCCTTTAGAAACAAGTGCAGAACAAACCATTGGATTACTTGTATTCTCAAAAAGAAAGCATAGAAAATAATATGCTTTGTCCTTTGAAGGTGAATATTCTAGCCAAGGAAATTATTTGAACCAAACATATTGAAATCGATGGTTTTGCTTTCCAATTTTTGTTCTTGGATAATCAGTAAGTTTGGATTGATAAGACTCTGCTTTGATATATGCTCTTCTAGTCTCATCTCACTCATTAACAGAATATTCACAAATCAATTTTCATAATCCTGGATCTCGTTCAATAGAAGAAATATCAAATTCTTCTTTTCTTTGTTCTATTGGCCTAGATACAGGCGGCTGTAAATCGAAAGTAGAGGATCCAACTATTGGTCTAAGAGGTATATCACATTGCAATTGATTATCAGATTCAAATTGATCATCTCTTTTCCTAAAAAATGACAGTAATGTTTTTGAGTTTTTATTTGAAGATTGTTGGTGTTCCATTTATAACCTAAGGAAAAAATAAATACAAATTAATTATTTATAACTTAAGAACAAAAAATAACTACCAATCAATTATAACAAACTCAATTATATTATTCATTTTATGACAAACTCAAACACAATAATAAATCAATTTATAATATCACAACATTCCCTAGTATTAGAATCATAATTTTTAGATAATTTATAATTTTAAATAATTTTAAATAAAATCACAACTAAAAATCTAAAATTACTTGTGATTTGCCACTTCAAGATAAAAAGAAGTCCATTGCCTACCCGTAAACTCTAGTGATATGCTGAAACTTGAAATGCTTGTAATCAAAAATAAAAATAAAGGATTTAAAAAGGGAACAAATGTGGGAATTTAGAAGTAATCTTATCACCTTAAACTCTTCCATAGAAATAAAACTTGTTAAAAATATTTTCTTTTTTTTATGATTGAATTTGAGTTTCTAATTGTTGTTTAAATGGTTTAAAATTGTAGTAGCAAAAGCAGGACTTGGCTGATTGGCTAAGAATTCAACCATAGCAATCACAATTTCACAAACCATAAAAAAAAAAATGAGATTCTTAGGTGAAATTGAAATGTTGGATTTTAATGAAGGACGAAGAAAACGTAGATGGAGATTACCGCTTACCAGTGCTTGAAAGTTGAAAAGGTATTGCAAGAGGTTGAGCAAGGAGAATCGGTGGCTGAAGAAGGAGATGATGCACTGAAAGAGGAGGGCGGCGAAAAAATTGTTGGGTTACACGCTTGCACTGGGCATGTGTGCACCTGCACTGGGCGACGAAAAAAAAATAGGGATTAGGGTGTTAAAAATTGCTGGGTTGCATTGGGCTGGAGCCCAGTCCAACCCAGTAATAGCTACGTCCTTGATTGTGGGTTAAGCGGATTAGGATGGTTAACCCACAAGTTCATTAAAAAAAATAAATATAAAAAATTAGAATTTTTAAGTTTGAGTTGCAGATTAGATGACCAGCACATGAGCCTATTAAATTTTTCACTTTATATTTTAGAAAAAAAAACTCTCTGGACTAAGTCTCCAAGTCCGCCATAGGTCGACCATCTGGATCCGTAACTCGGACAGGCTGACTTATTTAAGTCCATTTTTAAATAGATTGATGAAATTTCAATCTAATTTATTTAAATTATTTAATTGGATGAATCAATTTAACAGACTAACCAAAATTGACGGTAAACATGCCATATAAAAGTGATAAAAGTTGTCTTATTTTCATTTCTTTTCAAAACTAGAACTAGGAATCGGATTCGGATTTTTCTGGTTGCAAGTAAGATCCATTATTACCGAAAGGTACTAGAGAGAGAGTACTACGCTATCAAACAATACGCCGCGAGACATTCGAACGAATTAGGGCACACATCAGAACGGAGCCTGCATAACGAGCCCGCTCTGCGGAAACCGTACTCGGTGCGGCGGCGGAGCTACGATGAGTCGCGGGTCTAGCGGTGCAGGAGCGGTGGTGAAGGGTGCCAAGAAGAAGGGTTCGACCTTCGTGATCGATTGCGCAAAGCCGGTTGAGGATAAAATTATGGATATCGCCTCGCTGGAGAAGTTTCTCCAGGAACGGATCAAGGTTTCAGGCGGTAAGGCCGGCGCTCTGGGCGACTCCGTAACAGTCACCAGGGACAAGAGCAAGATCACTGTGACCTCAGAGGGCCCCTTCTCAAAGAGGTAGTTGCTTTTTCTTCTTCTCCTTGGAATCTATTTAATCCGTTATTTTCCCCTTTTTGTTTAAATTTTTCCCGTCGCATGAATTTCCATTCTGCGGAGATCTGTCTTTTGGTGTTTTAGGTTAAAATTGCACTTACGCTGCATTGGTGAATAACCATCTTCATCTGTATTAGTTTCTCATCATTTGTGGCTGGAATTTGAGTAATTATTGTTTCAATATTCACTTTTAAGGCACTTTGGGCCGTGTTCTCAAGAAAAAGGTATGTTTTTGCGTGTGAATAATGGAGCTGCACAACGCTCGAGATATTATGTTTTATAGGTTGGACTCCTTATTTTGAGGCAGTGTTCATCTTTATTTTGTCTTGTTTTAGATAGTTTGGAGGTCAATACTATTCATCTTAGAAAGCCATTTGCTGCAGGGATTGTAAGTTGTGACAACATGAACTAGTGTTTGTAGGAGGCAAAATTGGATTCGAGATTTTGGTCTTTCCTGCATTTCCTTTTTCCATGGAAAACATTTTATCTAGTACAAATTTTAGGTTTCGATGTATGAAGTTGGTATCTCTGTGTGTGATTTATGTGTCTTTTGATTCCCTTGCTCGTAGAAAAAACTAATTTGATTATTGTCTTATTCTCTAAGAATTTGGTCCTTGCCCCACCTTTTCTTATGCCTGACCTAAAACCTAATACCTAAAACCTAAAATTGAAGTGTGAACTGACCAATCAAAAAATGGAATATGCAAGTTTGGATAAAATAGAAACAAAAAAAACGAGTTACAATCTTAACCTGGTTAAGGCGAGTCAATTATAATTAGAGTAAATATTGCCCTCAGAAAACCGTTCCCAAGGTCCAACAACAAACTTTGTATGCTCCCTTCAATCTGCATGTCAAACGTAAGACTTATGTTGTCAAAGGGAAACTTGAGATATAGAAGTAGAAGTAGGGTTTCTAGTGGTCTGTTGTAGGTACAAGAAGTTTCTCTCTACAAGCCTTTGATAACACGACCTATTTTCAAGATGATTGATGATTGGTTTTTGCCATAAAATCAAGTCCATAGTTAATAAATTCGTCCTACAACATTTATCCTGATTGTATAATTTGTCTACTAAAAAATGACAAACACATTGATGCTAAGATTTAGGTTTTCAAAAGTAAAATAATAAATATTTTGTGTGAAATTTTGTATCGCTCTTGTGAACAATTAACTGCCCCATTTGCGTCTATGCCATGTCATATGCACACCGTGCCTCAAGCTCATGCTCAAGCCTAGCCCAGCCCCATTCTTGAGCTCAATGTGGTAGATTGCTTGTGCGTGTCACTGGCAAATTTAACCCACGTCCATACATATCCATATGCAAGAGGAACATGAGAGTATTGTTCCCTTTTACTTCTGGATGTGGGACTAAAAGCAACACCATGCTATGAGGTGAAAACTTCCTCTTAAAAACATAACCACCTCCCCTGTTTCAGTTGAATGTGTTTCCTGGATGATTTGTGTTTCTTTTCATAAACTAGAGAGTACAAAAAAGATTTATAAACAATCGCTTACAGTGGATTTCACTTAGTAGAACTCAGTTAACATGATGTTTTTTGTTGATATACATTTGTTTTCTTTTCCAAATAGTGTGTTTCCCAACTCATGTACATTTCTTTATGTTCTCATTTGATAACCTTTGGTCTGTGTGGCTTTGGTTGCACTTGCATTCCAGTGGCTATTGATGTACCGTATGTGTTTGAACTTTCAGGTACTTGAAATACTTGACAAAGAAATTCCTGAAGAAACACAATGTTCGCGATTGGCTCCGAGTGATTGCTTCGAACAAAGATCGAAGTGTGTATGAGCTCAGATACTTCAACATCGCGGAGAACGAAGGGGAGGAGGAAGACTAATCTTGCAATTGCTCTTGCAATCCACAAGTTCTGTTTTATTAAGAGTTTCCGAGTTACTAGAAAGTTGGCATTTCATCTGCAGTCTGTCTTGATATACTGGAGTGTTTGGCCTTTCGTTAAATCTTTTAGTATCAACATTACTTTGGCTCATTAATTTGGTCTCTCTACTCTGGTCAGTTCATTTCATTAAAAATATTTTGTAGTATCTCTTTTCACTATTCTCCAATCAATTAAAAATGCAACTGTTTCACGATGAGAATTTAATATTGCCACTGTTCTCATTGCTGCTTCCTGTACTAGAAAGCAATCTACGTGTCCAACCTTGCGACGCCAAGTGTACAAGGCAAGGGGCAAGAGCGGCCGAGGCTCGAGGAAGGTCCTTTATCAAAGCTTTGTATAATGGACTTTGTAAGGAATTAAATGATGGTATGATTTTCATTGTTGGGTCCTTTTGGAGTGTGGCCACATGAAGATGCACAATAAAAACAGGATTTGCCTTCCCAAGTTATTTCAATATGCTCCTAAAAATTAAAAGTCCACGTGGATGAGGTGAAGACAGTTACTAATTTAAAAATTATCATATTTAATCTTGTTTTTAATATAAATCAACATGGAAGAATGCTTTGGTCTTTCGTTAACTAATGTGATAATACGATGCATCATGCTAATATAAAGTATCATGGTATTACACCATTAATTATTTTTTGTAATTTTAAAAATCGTAATTGATACAATTATAAGATGATAACTTTTGGTCAATTTTTTAGTATAGATGGGGCACTTTATCCTAATCCAGCGTTTGTTTTAAAATTATTTTTTTACAGCAATTTATTAAACCTCGTGAACAGTTGCACATATTCAAGTTTTAAAATATTCAAATTGAGTAACGTATTCTTCCCTTCTTTTTCTATGTTGACCAATTAATTTTGTCCTAACTAAATTTAAAATATTCTAAATAATTTAAACTAACATACTCTTAAAAAGTCTTGTTAATATATTTATACCCTTGTATTTGAATTCAATAATATAAATTGTGAATAGTAAAATTTTAAATTTATAAAACATCGATAGAATTTATAACAAGTTCATTATAAGACCTATAAATCAACACTTTCAATGGGTTCCTAAGACTATAGATTAAAAAAATATCAAATTTTTGAATTTTCAAATGGTATAAGTCCATTAGTCAATTTCAAATGAAAATGATTGATAGAACTCTAAATCATTTAAAATCAAAATTATTATGAAATTTTGAATGTACATAGTAATAAATTAAAAATGTGCTCTCAATTTAATTACTGATCTCAATTTATACAATTCAAATCTACGTACATAAATATATTAAAGAGATTTTTAAGAATATATCCATTTTGATTTGAAGTTATTTCTATGTCATCAACTAGTTTCAGATGAAACTAGTTGATGGAATACACTATATAATTTGAATATTTTGAAACTTAGATATGTGAAATGGATAATAATAAAATTTGCCATGTTAACTCCACATGGCCAAAGATTAAAAATAATAATAAAAGTATATATAAAAATATATATTGCATATGCTTAATTTGGATGAAAACAACCTAGCAAATTTATATACATCAAAGGTTAATCTAGAAAAGTTACAACCTCTAATTTCACGCGGGAACGACAACATAGCCACCGTTATTTTCGTGCCAATTTTAGTCTTAAACGAACAAATTCCTTCAAGAAAGATGGGTAGCCATTGCCCGACCTCTATCTCGTCACCTATAAC
Source organism: Zingiber officinale (assembly GCF_018446385.1). Lineage (NCBI taxonomy): Eukaryota > Viridiplantae > Streptophyta > Magnoliopsida > Zingiberales > Zingiberaceae > Zingiber > Zingiber officinale. Next base: position 24,247,425 of record NC_055988.1, read on the forward strand.
TACCATTTCTTTCTTCTTCCCCTCCATCACACCATTAGCTTGGGGTCTCCATCATGGGGATTCCCCTTAATCTTCCCATCATGAAGATCTTTGGCCAACTCCTCCTCCTCCTCTCCATCCTCGCCTCCTCTTATTCATACGCTCTCACCGACGCCGAAGCCGCCTTCATTGCCCGTCGACAACTCCTCAGCCTCTCTAAGAATGTCGACCTCCCCGACGACTTCGAATTCGACGTCAAGGTCGGGTTCGAATTCGCTAGCCCGCGCATTCGACGTGCCTACATTGCCCTTCAAGCTTGGAGACACGCCATGTACTCCGACCCCTCCAACATCACCGGAAATTGGGTCGGCCCCAGCGTGTGCAACTACAACGGCGTGTTCTGTGCCAAAGCACTCGATGACCCTTCTCTCGACGTCGTCGCCGGCATCGACATCAATGGCGCAGACATCGCAGGCTATCTACCAAACGAGCTCGGTCTGCTCACCGACATGGCACTCTTCCACATCAACTCCAACAGGTTTTGTGGGATCATCCCCAAGAGCTTCTCGCGGCTAGTGCTCCTCTACGAGATCGATGTCAGCAACAACCGCTTTGTGGGGCCATTTCCCATGGTGCTTGTTGGCCTACCATCCTTGCGGTACCTTGATCTCCGCTACAATGACTTCGAGGGCCCTTTGCCGTCGGAGCTCTTCGACAAGAATCTCGACGTCGTCGTCTTAAACAACAATAGGTTCACCTCAGGCATCCCTGAGAATTTCGGCAATTCGACTGCGTCGGTCATTGTTTTGGCCAACAACAATCTCGGCGGGTGCATTCCCAGTAGCGCCGGGAGGATGGGAACCACACTCAATGAGTTGGTGTTGTTGAACAATGGGCTCGTCGGCTGCTTGCCGTCGGAGATCGGGCTCCTCGGCAATGTCACCGTGCTCGATGCGAGCTGGAATTCGTTGGTCGGCATGCTTCCGACGAGCTTTACCGGATTGAGTAAAGTGGAACAATTGGATCTGTCCAACAATGTCCTCACTGGGGCGGTGACCAAGAATGTTTGTGGCTTGTCTAGCCTTGCTAATTTTACATTCTCTAACAACTATTTTAGTGTGGAAGACGCTGAGTGCGTGCCGTCGTTGAAGAAATCTGATGTCTCGTTTGATGATCAAGGCAATTGTCTGGAGAATAGGCCGGGGCAGAAGCAGGGGAAGGTATGTTTGCCTGTGGTCAGCCACCCAGTGAATTGTAGCAAACAAAATTGTGGATCTTCTCCCGGCTCTTCTTCGACTCCGTCGCCATCAGTGGCAGCTCCGGCTCCGAAGGCAACCACACCAAAATTACCGAAATTGACACCGATATCTCCGGCGTCGCCTTCAAAGAATCCGAAGACGCCACCGACTCCCCAACCGTCACCTGGACAGGAAACACCAACACCTTCAAAGCCATCGTCAAAGCCAGTGACACCATCATCTCCAAGACCATCAACACCGGACTCTTCACAACAACCATCACCGAAGCCTGTGACACCATCATCTCCAAGACCATCAACACCAGATTCTTCGCAACAACCATCACCGAGGCCTGAAAAAGCATCATCCACGTCGCCTCCTGAGAGCTCTCATGAATCAACCCAAACTCCTCCACCATCATCTCCATCTTCAATGGCGTCACCGCCGAAACAGGTACCGCATGATCAATCACCGGTGCAAAGATTCCGTGCACCGCCTCCTCCTAGATCGACATCAGAGGCGCCGACGCCAATGCCCTCACCGCAAACGCCACAGGAAGCAAAGAGCACGCCGCCACAATCATCTCACTCGCAAACAACTCCGGTTAACTCTCCACCGATACCGATGGTAAATTCACCTCCTATAACATCACCACCTCCACCTCCTGAAGTGCAAACTCCACCGTCGAAAATGGATTCATCGCCGTCTCCTTCGGTACAATCCTCTCCACCAATCGTTCAATCAACACCACCACCAGCTCCGTTACAATTTTCTCCACCTCCACCAGTCAGTAAATCTCCACCTCCAGTAGCAAATACACCCCCACCGACAGTGGATTCACCACCATCTCCTTCAGTGCAATTATCTCAATCACCACCACAGACTTTGTTGCAGTCTCCTCCACCACCATTGCGCTCCCCGCCTCCTCCAACACAATCTTCTCCACCGCCTCCTGTACAATCTCCCCCTCCTCCAGTGTATTCACCACCACCACCACCGGTGCAATCCCCTCCACCACCAATGTACTCACCACCTCCTCCACCTCCAGTCCAATCACCACCACCACCAACACAATCTCCTCCGCCTCCAGTCCAATCTCCACCTCCGCCATCACCAACACAATCTCCTCCACCACCAGTCCAATCGCCACCTCCGCCATCACCAGCACAATCCCCACCACCACCCGTTTACTCACCACCACCAACACCAGTATATTCTCCTCCACCACCAGCAACGTATCCACCCCCACCTCCAACCTCCTCCTCCACATCATCACCACCACCACCACCACCAACAACAACAACAACTTCATCTCTTTCTCCTCCTTCAACAGAAACCCCAGAAACCCCAGAGCAGTTCAATATCTTGCCTCCGGTTGGTGGGTTGAGCTACGCATCACCACCCCCACCAATCTTCAAAGGCTACTAAATTTAAATATCAACACTTTCATGTAACAAAAGAGGTCAAAAATCATCCATGACATTATTGCATTACTATAATTTTATGTCATGTACTTGTTCTGTATTTATTCATTTTTTACATATTTTAATGTCTCTCATTTGATACTATGTCACAATATGTATTTTGTTTATTTGTTTAGAGGAAGAATTTTTAAGATACTGAATTGACTAGACTTGGGTTTGTGGATGAGGTATATGAATGCATCATAATGATCACTCTACTAGAATGATTTTATCTTGCATCTTCATTCGCTCTATTGAAAATATATGAGAACTAGATGTTCAACCTCGACCTATAAAAAAAAAAGTCAGTCCGGTGCACGAAGCTACCATCAATGTGGAGTCTTAGGGAAGGGTTATTGTACGCAACATTATCCTACTTTGTAAGAGGTTATTTTGAAACTCAAATTTGTGACCTCAAAGTCACACGGTAACAACTTTATACACGTGTATAAGATATGTATGTTATTTGATAATACACATAAAGATAGTTGTGTTATCTAGAGATGGAGGCTTGGATATTAGTGGACCTTGGGGGCGCAATGCTAATGGAGATCGTGTTCTTGAGAGCTTTGCTTGGATTGAGTTGTTGCACTAGGAGCTTAGGGAGGTGAATTCAAGAGCTAAAGGATCAAATAAAGGTCATGCTTGGATTGAAGAGTGTAACTTCGGAATTTATTCTCGGTCATGTAGTATTGTAATAATATTGTGATTGTCAATATAGTAGATGAACTAGGGCTTGATAAAGTTGTAGCCTTTGACTAGGAGATGGACTCCTAAATCGTATTTTGTTGACTGACTCAAGTCTCAATCCTTTGGGTACATTATATTGATGCTTGTTGTAAGCCAACTAAAGGGAGACTACCCAATTCCTAGAGACTAGAATGAGATTTTAGTCAATTGGAGCATATCAATTGACCAAGTAGTTGATTTCTAGCTAAACATAAACATTTTGTTCTAAATCCAATCGACTAGCCAGAGAGCCCTTAAGTTTGAATAACTACTTTTGGCACTCCAATAATCAACTGGAGGCCTTTTACAGTATACTAAAGGTCATTAAAAGATATCCTTCTAAAGCTATCCATTATAGCATTCCATTTCTCATCAAAAGTAAGTAATCTTCACTAATCTACCAAGAGATATCCATTATAACATTAGTCGGAAGCGAGAAAATAATTCATTTGCAGTGAGAAAAAGAGATTTTATGAATGTGTTGCTTCCTAAGATCGTTGATTCAGTTTGTCTGATTATTCTTACGGCGATTTCACCATCACCTTTAACAAGATAGACACCGAAAAAAAAAAGAGCAAAGTAGTTTCATGATTTAAGGACATTTACAATGGGTTAATAAGGATACTTGCAACTGATCATTTGTACATGTTTAACACTTAATTCGCCGAGTCTAGGTACTTCAACAAACATATTATCTGAACAAATCAACCAGTAAAAACACATTGAAAGTAGCTCCATGCTTTAATGACATTCAAATTGGGTTAATTAGGATAAACTTGAAACTAATGATTTACACATGTATAAATACTTCTATATACAGTGATCAAAAAGAAGAATGTTACCTTTCTACATCATGTTCTTCATCTGCTGGCAGCAATGGTTCACATTCTCTCTCGGTGGCCACATTTGATTTTGCACTTCCATCTATGATTCCTTGTTCCCCCACAAACAACCGCATAAAACAAAGAGAGTTAAATTTTGTTGATTTGACCTTTGCAAAGATGCTGATAACTCTTAGATGTTCCCCCACAAACCACCAATCAAACATGTTTTAAAATATAAAAATTTCAAACAAGCAAATAAACTCAAATTAAGAACTCGATGACATCTAAATAAACTAAATTCTAGATCATAAAAATGAAACCAAATGAAATTTGAATGAATATTTCAACGACTTAGTTCATTTTAGAGTCCACTTTGCTTAGCTCAATTATGTTATAGAACATACTTAAACAATACAAAGTTTGGCTCGACTTGGATCCTTTATAGCCCTAAACACTAATAATAGAGACTTATTCATCTCTTTTTTTTACTCTTTAAAAAAAAAACTATGCTAGTTGTTGTTCGTCCCATCAATAGAATGCCATCACCAAATACTAATACCTATCTATCATGTTTTCAATACTTCCCTAAACTATTCAATTTTTAAGATTGTTAGTTTTATGAAATTTTCTTTCTCAACTTAAAGTAATCCAAAGTGTATCTTTTGTACTTGTTGTCTTGGTCATGTCGCTTATGGTTTGTAATGTTTTTGTTAGGGTCTCTTCCCCAAAGGCTTTGTTTGTTGTGATCTAATCCGTCCAATCATGGAAATCACGATGTTCCATAGAGGGAACAAGCTCTTTCCATCGACCGGACCTCTTTTTACCTTTTGTACTATGATTTGAATCATGTTTTATTCATGGAAACCCAATGATTCATCGACTGATCCCCTTAATCCGTCGATGAAATCGTGTTTTCCATTTGTGCTTCTGGATCGAATCTCAATGCTATGATTTTCCATGGTTCTGTCGACTAAATAACTTTTTTTGTCAATGAAACTACTTTAAGCTCACCTCCTGCAAAACAGTATTAGTATAAAAATAAATTTTACCCTATAAAACATAGTTAGAACATAATCTTACAAGACAAGATAAATAAAGTATGTATGATTAAGATAGTAAGAAATGTCTTCATCTCAACATAGAAACCTTTGTTGTTTCATTAATTGGATCAACGCCTAAGGCTGCCCCTACAGAGACATGACCCACCGCACTACCTCTAGTAACTTACCTCAACTTACCTGTCAAATTTCGAGTCCTCCGGACCTATTTAGACTTAATCGCTTAGCATCAGATTGACTGTCAGGGCTTCCACTTGACTTGATATTGGGTCCTCCAGACTTATCGAGTCCACCTGCCAGATGTCAGATCCACTTGACTCATCTAGACTTCCTGCCTGATTTCACGATCTACTGAAACTTCCCTTTCCTAGTATCGGGTCCAACTGACCTATTAGGACTTTTCAAGTTGAGCATCATACACATTTGATCAATTTCTCAGATAATAATAAGACTTAACTTTGAACTTTTGACAATATAAAAACATAGGTTCAATTATGGTGCTCCCTGTACCAACAATCTACTTATTTTTGATGTTTGACAATCTGGTTCAAAATTATGTTAAAAAAACATGATAATGAATTAACTTAAACAACTTGCAATAATCCCCCCTTAAATTTAACTCCCCTGAATTAAATATCTCTCCCCCTTTAATATACATTAAAAAAAATAAGATTGAGCATAAACCTCAATTCCTTAGTAGAAAACTTAAATTTTGTTTTGAAAAAATTTCTAAGGTATAAGTTCATTTTGAAAATAATTTTAAAATTTTTTTTTAAAAAAATAAAATTAGTTTTGAAAAACTATTTATGAAATTTTTGAACCAAATAAGTTTTGAAATAAATTTGAAATTTTCTAAGGTAAAAAAAAATCGAAGATAGGTGTCAAATTTTCTAAGGCAAATTTTGAAAATAGGTTTTGAAATTTCTAAGGAAAGAATAGTTTTCAAAAATAAGTTTTGAAATTGCTAAGAAAAATTTTGAAATAGATGTTGAAATTTCTAAGAAAAAAATAGTTTGGAATTTTGAAATAGGTTTCTAAAATAAGTTTTTCAAAAAAATTGAATTTTTTTTTGAAATTTTCAAAGAACATTTTGAAAATAAATTTTGAAATTTAAAGAAAAAAAATTCAAAATAGGTTTTAAAGATTAGTTTTGAAATAAGGTTTTAAAAAAAAATGTATACAATTTTTTTAAAAAAAAATTCTTCCAAAATTGATGTTAATGCTCCCATTAATTCAAGATATCCTAAAGTCCAAGAATGATTAGAACAAGAAACAGTAAAGGATAAGTCATAAGGAATACTTAGTTAAATTTAATAACAAAGACAGTCAGATTCAAAGTGCGTGCATAGACAGGTTTAACAAAGAGTGCATAAAAACATGAAGTAGCAAATGTAGTAAATTTCAAACAAAAGTGCATAAAAAGATAAACTAAAGGACTAGTCCCCGGAGGGAGAAGGTGGAGGTGATTGACTACCGATCCAAGTGCGAACAGTCTATTCCCACTACTTTGTCTGTAGCATCGATCTTATAGCGATCGGTAAGTTCATCATAGTGTTGCTTAATGCTATCGTAGCGACTATCAAAATGACTCTAGAGCATGTCATAGCGATTATCGATGTGATGCTTGGAGCGTGTCGAAGCAACCATCTACATTCTACTCAAGCGAACTCTAAAGTGCATTGAATCAACCAAACATATCGTCTCATAGACGAGTATAAGGATCGTTGGATTCCGATGGTGCAAAAGAGCCAAACTATCAAGTAGTTGGGTCTGAGGTATACCTACAACATCGGGCATCTCCTCCTCGACAGTCTGTTGAGCTCGAGCTGTGTGTCAAGGCTTGAAGGACAAGCCTTGTACAGTCACTCTAATGCCAGCAAGGGACAAGTGTCTCATTCCTACTTTATCAAAATCTCTTTAGACAGTGATATCTCCTATGGTTGTGTTGATACCAAAGATTCCAATGTAAGAGGTAAGAAGGTGACAATACACCATGGACTGTTCCAGACGAACTATATCCTGAGTAGTAAATGATAGATTTGAACACCCATAAACCTATGTCAAGATCTAATCGTTTGTGAAGAGCATACATAAGGAATAGGTGTATAGGTCGGATTATTGACTATTCTCTGGATCCTATAGGCAGAATGCAAGAAACGACTGCTTTATAGAAAGCATTATCTCTAGGACTAAGATTGACAAATTGTATAGCAGGTGCACGAGGAACCTAAAAAAGCTCAGCATAAATTCAATCGGGAGTCAGGACCGAGCGGGGGTTCAGGTAAAGGGTCTATATAGTTGGGAAAGCAACAAAAGTGACTATCCGATACTCTTGTACACAAAAAAATGACGAAGAGAGTCAAGAGTAACATGTCTATGCCCACAACTCTTGTTTTAAATGTGAATGCATAAATTTCACAGAGATTATGATAAAAGTGAGAACAAAGTTCAAGATTAGCAAAATGATGACAGCTTATCAACGAATGTAATTGATAATGATTAATAATATCAATTACTTCAGACATTATTGTGTGTAGAATGGGAGTATCTAATGGCGACAAGATTAAAATTTTTTAGGTGAAAGAACGGCATAAGTCTTCAGTTAAAAATCTAGGGTCTGTGCTGGTATTAGAGGAATTGGCCTAAGATTAGGCTTTCTTATGATCTTTTTGACTACAACAATAGATAAATTTTGGTAAAAAAAATTTCAAAATAATAATAAAAATATTTGTGTTTGCGTTATTGAAGCATGGTGATCTTTCGGAGGAGGTTGAAGGTTTTGAAGGCTATGAAAAATTTGGACCCGACGGATTTTAAAGTGAGAGAGAAGAAACAACTGGTTGTATGCTTCTAATCCCCTGCCTGAGCCCCTTTTTATATTTGTCATTCTGTCGACAAATCCACGGGATCAGTCGATTGATCCATTGAGATCAAGGTTTTACGAGGGGAATTGATCAGCTTTTTCAGTGTTCCATCGATCAATAAGGGGTGTTTCATCGACGGATACTTGAACGGTCATGTCAATGTTTAAATATTCGCTTTGGTTTTTGTGTTCTGTAGGATTTTTCAGTTGATAGTACAATAACTTCAGGACTAATTTCGCTTCGATTTTAATTAATCTTAAACTAGTTCCATCGACGGAAAACCTAGATGTTTGTGAGATGCCAAGGTTTTTAGATTCATAGAATCATAAATACTAAGGTTCTATTTTAGTCTAATTTCAAGTCAATTTGGGATTAATTTTTTATAAAAATATAGTTTTGAAAACTATTAAAAATCTATTCTACAGTATACATGTCTAACTTCCATCGTAATTGATTAAATTTATATTATCGATAAGAGTTTAACGTTTCAATTTACGTTTAAATTTAATTTAAGTTTAAGTATATTTAATTTATATTTAATTTAAGTTTTAATTTAATTGATTCTAAAACTAATCTAAGTTTAATTTTAAATTTAATTAAGTTTAGTTAAGTTTAATTTATATTTTAGTTTAAATTTAATTTAATTTAGTTTAATTTTAAATTTAAGTTTAATTTTAGTTTTAATTCACGTTAATGTTTAATTTCCATTTTTAGGATTAATTAATTTAAGATTAAGTTTTAATTAATTTAAGTTCAAATTTAATTTAATTTTAATTTTAATTTAAGTTTTATTTTAATTTTTAATTTTTAATTAAGTTTAGTTAATTTAAGATTAATTTTAATTAAGTTTAGTTAATTTAATATTAATTTTAATTAAGGTTAAGTTTAAGTAGTTTAAGTTTAGGTTTAATTTTGGCTTAATTTAATTTAAATTTAAGTTTAATTTTAGTCTTAGTTTAATTTAAGTTTTATTTTAATTTATTAATTTTAATTTTAGTTTAAGTCTAATTAATCCTTAATTTAATTTACATTTTTAATTTAATTTAAAATTTTAATTTGGTTTTAACATTTTAATTAATTTTACTAATTTATGATTCTATTTTATGATTTTAATTTAGTTTTAATTAACTTAAAATTTTAATTAATTTTGGTCAATTTATATTCATCTCACCAAGTCTAAGTTATCAATTAAGATAAATCTATAGTTTTTGTGAGATGAATTATGTTCAATTATCAGGGGTTATTTTAACTTGCAATTGATTTAAGTGTAGCTTTGGGTACCCCCAAGCAAGCTTCCCTGAATAAACTTTCAGGCTATCGTGAATCATCTGGATATCATTAAAGTAACCACATACCTTAGACAAAGCTTTTCAGTTAGTCTCACCCAGAAAACATAATACTAAACTTTAATCTAATAGGTTAGAACTAGCCTTGATTTATCTAGTCCTAAATACCCAAGCGGATAGATCAAGTTATTGAGGTGCACTAGTTTGTCTCCTCCCCTGAAGCATAGATTTAATGTTTTATATTTAAGTAATGAATGCTATTTTTAGGTATAAAACATTGGTTTAATCCTGTTGGTCCCTGGTGGCCGGATAGAGGAGGGTGAATTGTCTTGCATAAAAAACAAATGTCTTTCTCGATCTTATAGCTTGATTATGACAAATACTTGTACAAAAGAATTAAGAAAGTAATTAATTAAAGAGAGAGACATAGAAAGATTTACTTGGTTTGTAATAAGAGGATTATTAATCTAAGACAATTAAAGCTCACTAAAAATCTTCTTTGGGTGGAGTAGCCTCCTACAACGTTGACAGCTCACAAACAAAGTAGTAAACCAAAAGAGAATTATTTACAAGTATTATTCTGAACTACTGGGATTGGTGTTGTATTTACAGCCCTAATCCGGGCGCTTGGAAAGGTTTCTAATTCATGGCCATGGATAAACTTTTATCCACGTCGCAACGGATCACATCGTAATAGGTTTGGATAAACTCTCTGGTCTGGCGCCTAAAAGGGTTTCGGGAGACAAGACTGCCTTTGCATAAGGGCGCCTTGGCGTGGTGCCCCTGGTGGACCAAGTTGGTGAGGGCGCTTGAAATAGCTCTAGGCGCCCGGAGTAGCTTCGTGCGTAGGGACTCCAAGCGCCCGAAATAGCTCTGGGCGTCCAAATTAGAAAGTCAACTCCTTGTTGACTTTTTGTCCGGGTCTTCAGTCTGATTCCGCTCGCTTGGGTGATTTCGATCATCCGAAATAGGGCTCACCCGAACCTTTTTTTCGACTTTCTCAAGCAACCTTCTGCTCCGGCTTCTCGTCCCTTAAAAACGTTGTATGCCTCCTTCTTGCCCACACAGCGTACTCTTCCACAGTACCTCGTCCCTCAGACTTACCGAGCCCGTTGACTCTCTCCTGCGCCGTCATTCTCAATAGCAGTGTTTTCCACTCAACTTCCTGTGCTTCTAAATTTCTTCCTGCACACTTAGACACAAGGCATCAAACCACAACAAAACCTAACTTGACTTAGTTGATCATATCAAAACTACCACGGGATACTTATAATCTCTCCCTTTTTGATGTGAGCAAACCAAGTTAAGTTAAGATAAACAAAAAATAAATAAAAGTAAAAATAACAAGTATAATAGTAAAAACAACAAGTATAATAGTAAAAATAACAAGTACAATATTTTTTTAAAAAATGTACCCTCCCCTAAACTTAATTACTAATTCTCCCTATTTGATCACATTAAAAATAGGGGTAATATTAAAATGACTTAGAAATAAATCTAAAACAGTCTCTAAGAAAAAATTGAATAGCTAAGGAAAATTGACCAAATAATGCATTTTTAGAGAAATAATTGTTAAAATTATTTTTAATTATAAAAAATATCTGAAATTTTTTATAACAATTTAAAAGACATATCCAAAGCAGTAATAAAATTTTTTTAAAAAAATTGAAAATAATTTGAGCAGTAATAAATTATTTTCAAAAAAAGATATTTTTTTCATAAAAAATTCTTAAAAATAGTTTTTAAGCTCGAAAAATCTTAAAACATTTTTTTGAGTATGTATTATAGCAAGTAAATTTGAAAAAAAAAATTCCAAAACTAACTTTTCAAGAATTTTTATATTAAAAGGTAGTACTTGGATAAATAATTCATATAAAATTTAATAACGGTCAAAAAAAATTTTAAAAATATTTTTTTTGAATAGGGAACATGATATATTTTCGTAAAAAATGAAGTTTTCAAAAATCACTCTATGAAGTATTTTTAAATTTAAAAAATATATTTTTATTAAAAAATTCATAAAAATAATTTAACGGTCGGACCAATTTAAAATTTTTCTTACAGATAAGTGATGAAACTTTTTTCTCAAAAATATTAAAGAAGAAATTAATTTCTAACAGAAATTATATGAAATAATTTATCTAGATAATTCTAAGCAAACAAAAAAAATTAAATCAATTAAAAGTATGACATGCATAAAATTTTAATTTAAGCACGATTTTGGAACCCAATATACTGGATTAATCAAGAATTTTTTAGGAACATATTTTCATGATAATTTTCTAATTTGGTCCTTGTAGTATCTAAAATATCAATTTAGTCCTTTATAATTTTTGAAATTTGAAATAACAATATTCGAAGATGCAGAATCCTTTAAATTTTCTATTTTTACTTTCAATTTTTAGTTTGTCGAAATCTTCTAATCGACAAGATGTTGCTAAAGTTCCTTTTAACTTATTATTTTCTTTTAATTATTATCATTTTCTAATTGATAGAAAATTTTAGACAAAATTTTTATAAACTTGTACAACTTATCAGGAGGTAGAGACCGTACCTGATTTACCTCGTTGATCCCTTTATCTGAAGCTCCCCCTGTAGTGTTGCTTCCTTCTGATGTTGCTCCCCATTCTTCGATGCTTTCGATGCTCATCTCAGATGAGCTCGCTTCGTCTTCTTCTTCTTGGTGACTTGCCATTAGCGCAAGTCCAGCGTGGGCTTCGATCTCCGACTCTGACAATATTTTGTCTCACGTTGCCTTTAGGTTTCTATACTTTGTCTATGTCAACTTCTTGTCCTTCTTCTTATTCTTTAATTTTGAACAGTTGTCTTTGACATACCCTTCTTCATTGCATTGATAGCATCTTACTTTTCTTCTCATTTTCTTGGCATGCACTTGATTGAATTTATTAGCCTTAATTTTTTTTAAAAAAAATTCCTTACCATGAATATCGTTTCGTCATCGTCAAGGGATGTTTCGGACTCTTGTTCATCCATTTTTTCCTTTAGGGCAATGTTCTATATCATCTTCATCTTTAGATCTACATATCTAGATTCATGAATTTCAAATGTCGAAAACAATTCCTTTAAATTACTTACCTCTAAGTCCCTAGCCATTCAGGAGTCCTAGGAAATACGTTAAGCGCGTGCCTTAGTGAATCTCAGTTGGTTACCTTTTCTCTAAGATTCGTGAATCCGGTGATGAGTTCTTTCATCCTTGAGTGGAGGTGTGCGACGATTTCACCTTCTTCTAATTGAAGATTGCTAATCTGTTTCTGGAGCAGGTCTCATCTCACGAGTTTTACCTCTGAAGTCCCTTTGTGTAGTTCTAGGAATTTATCCCAGAGCTCTTTGGCTGACTCATAGGCTCTGATTAGGTTGACTTCTTGTGATGATAAAATACTCAGTAGATGAAATTCTGCCTTGTCGTTTGCCATGAAGTCAGCTTACTCCTTTTTCGTCCATTAATGTTCTTCTTTGTCTTTCCCTTACTGATCCATCGGTGCTATAAAACCATACTTCATTATTAATAATTCAAAGTCAGTTTTAAAAAATATCTCCATCTTCTTTTTTCTAAATTTGGAACTCCCCTTCAAACTTAGGCGGGTAGATGTTTGGTCCAACCATCATCTTCTATGCTTCGGTCGATGGTAAGTCATTCAAAAGTGGTTGAACTATGATATAACTTGCTCGGGTGCCCGGAATAGCTCCAAGCACTCAAAATCTGGGTCCCCAGAATAGCCCTGGGCACCCGGACCAGAAAGTCAACTCCTTATTGACTTTTTGTCTAGGTTTTCTACTCCGACTCTACTTGTTTGGGTGATTTCGGCCATCCAGAATAGGGCTCACCCGAACCTATTTTTCGGCCTTCTTGAGCAACCTTCCACTCCGACTTCTCGTCCCTCGAAAATGTCATGTGTCTCTTTCTCATCTGCCATTGTACTCTTCCTCAGCGCCTCATCCCTCGGACGCATCGAGCCTGTCGACTCTCTCCTATGTCATTCTTGTCGCTAACTATGTCTTTCGGTTGACTTCCTGTGCTCCTAAATTCTTGCACACTTAAACACAAGGCATCAAACCACAACAGGACCTAACTTAACTTGGTTGATTACATCAAAGCTATCACGGGATACTTAAAGATCCTACTTGCTTTGTTAGATAAGCTTTCAAAACTCATGCTTGGACTTGGTTTCTAATGTTTTTACTCAATAAAAACATGTAAGGTTTGTTGTTTGAGTTATCTTTATATCCAAGTCCAGATTTGTTGTACACAACTCGTTGGGACCCCAAGCATCATATTTAACACTTGGAGCCCAAGTTAAACTTTTCTAACTTAAGTCTCCACTTGACCTTTCATGGTAGAATTTTCTTCCTCAAGTTTTGTAACTCGAGTTGAAGTTCCCTCCTGAACATTGTCAGTTGAGGGATTCAAGTTGACTTGATCCTTAAGATGATTAACTTCCTTAAGTAGCGAATCAATCTGATCCTCAGATTTAGTTAATTTTTTAAACAAACACTTAATAATTGTGGCCATTTGAAATTCAAAAAATAAAGTTACCTATTGTGGTCCTTCTCAAATAGATACAGATCTGTGGCTCGACTCAGACTCGGACATGTACTCAAATTTGGATTCTTCGTTCATTGCCATAAGAACAAGTTGACTTGATTGTTTTGATTCTTTCATATCTGACTCCTCCGATGGTGATTCGTTCCAAATAGCCTTAAGTGTTTTCCTTCTTCTTGTAGACTTGATTTTCTCCTCCTTTAGGTTAGGGTACTCATTCTTGTAGTGTCCCTTTTTGTTACACCTTTAGCAGCTTATTTCCGATTTTGATATGCTTGAAATATTTTGTGCTTTCTTTAGATTTCTTCTGTTAAGCTTCTTTTTAGTAAACATCCTTCATACCATGTTTACTATTTCTTCTTCATTGTTTAAATCTGAGTCTGACTCGCTCTCTGGTTTGGCTTTGACTTGGACTTAACCTCCTTGATCTTATTTTGTCATGCATACAAAGTTATATCCTTCTCGGTCTGGCTAGTGTTAGTATGCTCATGTAATTCTAATTCACAAAATAGTTCATCTAATTTTTATAATTGAAAAATCATTCAAAACTTTATAGGCATCTATTATTGATGCTCACAGTGTGTTTCAAGGGAAGGAATTTAGTGTGTATCTTATAACATCTCTGTTTTCCAGATGATGGTCGATGAGGTGGAGCCCGTTGATGATGTCTTTTATTCTTGTGTGCAGTTATGTCGTGATTTATCCGTGTAACATTTTGATATTAAATAATTAATTTAAAAGTAGATCTCGCTTTATTATCTTAGAATTATCAGTTTCTTCATGTAACTTGATTAGTCAATGCAGAGTTCTTTTGCATTTTCGAAGGGGCCAACTCAGTTGAGCTCTTCCTTTGTTAGACTATACTAGAGGGTGTTCATTACTTTGTAGTCGATTTGAACCTTTTTCTTCATCTCTGGATCCCATTTTTCAGATCTAGTGGTTCTCCATTATCGCATGGTGGTATGTATCCTTTTATGATACTGAACCACATGTCGATGTTAGATTTCAAGAAGCATTCCATTCTTCTCTTTCAGTAGCTAAAGTTTTTTCTATTAAAGAGGGGTGGATGAACAGTGTTATAGTCTTCTTAGTGAGAGCCTGTCATCCTTGTATAAAAGAAAATTTAAAAAAGATTTCCAAGACTTTGTCTTTGGATTAGTAGTGTGGCATAAAGAACAATAATAAAGAAAAAAATTAGTATAACAAAAAGGAAAATAGCTTGAAAGACAGTTAAGTCTTTTTAAAGCAACTTGTCTCTGATATCAATTACTGGATTGTGAAAGATAAGAGAGGGGGGGGGGGTGAATCTCATTCAATTAAAATCTTTTCTTTTTTGTTAAAGTAAAATAGAATCAGAGTAAAATTTGCAGTGGAAATAAAAAAACAAAACTAAAAACATGGTTATTTTTACTTAGTTCGAAGCCCAGCCAACTCCTACTTCAAGGCTCGTGATCCTTGACTGCTTTCGTTGAGAAATACTAAAATAGTATCTGAAGAAGCAAGATAGTACAAGTATGATATGATGATAATAATAGTCCTACTATCTTCAAAGAATAAGTGCAAAACAAAAAATAAAGTTACCAACAACAACAATTAATAAGAGATGTTGCGCAGTTGTTGGAGATCTTCTCGGAGTAAAGTTGTCGAAGCTTGCACAAACAATCACAACAAGAGCAGAGTATGTAGGATCGCGGCGGCCGGTTAGAAGGAGGGGTTGGATAGCCCTGTAAATACAAAAACAAAAACCAACCCTTCTCGAACTCTTAAGCTAACACTTGCATAAATAGATAAACAAAGAATAATTCAGAAAAGTAAAAGGCACACCGTGTTAGACCCCGTGGTTATTTTGATGTGATCAACCTAGTTGGTTAGGTCCTGCTTTGTGTTTGATCCTGTGTCGGAGTGAGCAGGAGCTTAGGAGCGCAGGAAGTCGAGCGGAAGACGCAGCTAGCGAGAAGGACGACACGGGAAAGGAGCCGATGGGCTCGGTGCGTCCGAAGGACGAGAGAGCTGCGGAAGAGTACACCGGTGGACGAGAAAAACGTGTGCGGCGTTCGAGGGACGTTAAGCCGGGGAGGAAGGCTGCTCGAGGAGAAGGCCAGAAATTGGGTTTGAGTGAGCCCTATTTCGGTTGGCCGAAATCACCCAAACAAACGGAGCTTCGGAAGTCCAAGCGAAGAAGAAAAGGAGTCAAAAGAGGCTGGAAACTATTTATACCATGCAAGCAGGAAGGTATTTATAGCAGGAACCTTGAAAGCGCCTTAAACATGCATTGAAGGCGCCTTCAACATTGAAGACACCTTCATTGCTTGTTGAAGGCGCCTTGAGCCAGGTCAAAATGACCGTTGAGGTTCGGATAGAGTTCTATTCGAACAACTCATTGGAGGCGCCTTGGACCTCTGTTGGAGGCGCCTTAGACCTACGAGATAGAGTTTCCAGGGCCTTTAAAAGGACCCCTGGACCTAGGAATTAGATATCAATTGTTCAATCAACTCTGTATTCATTCCTAGCAATAGTTCTGAGCTGTTAGAGTGTAAAAGGCTTCTCCACCTTCAGTAAAGGAGACTTTTTCTAGTGCGCTTTTCATCGCCCTGGATTAACAATCTTCTTGATTGTAACCAGGTTAACTGCTGAGTCTCTGTTTTATTTCTGTTTCTTTATTTTAGTTATTTTATTATTGCTATTGCATTTTTGAGTTGAAAGCACGAGAAGGGTATAGTTTTTATTTTTCAGGCAATTAACCCCCTCTTGCCGGCCTCCGCTGCACCAACAAGTGGTATCAGAGCCCGACAGCTTCAGAAGGACTAATCGCCAACTGAAGCACAAAGATCAGGACGATGGCCGGCGCGAACATTCATCCCCCGAAATTCGACAGAGACTTCGCTACTTGGAAGTGAAAAATGTAGGTATTTTTCAAAACTGAATTTGATATACTTTTAATAATGAAGTATTGATATGCAGCGCCAAAAGATAAAGAAGAGTACAACAAGACGAAGAAGGAGCAGGTCGATTGTGTGACCAACAGAAAGGTCGAATTTCACCTGCTCAGTGTTCTGCTGCCCCAGGAGGTAAGTCGGATCGGAAGTTACGACTCTGCCAAAGACCTCTGGGATAAATTCCTAGAGCTCCACGAAGGCACCTCATAAGCAAAGCTAGCAAGGCGCGACATCCTCCGGACCCAGCTTACAAACCTCCGGATGAACAATGGCGAGAAGGTAGTGCAACTCCAAGCAAGGATTAAGGAGCTAATAACTCAACTAAGCAACCTTGGAGAAGAAGTAACGAACTGAGACTCGATCCGGTACGCGCTCAACGCCTTCCCGAGAACTCTCGAGCGGGCCTCCTTAGTAGATGCGTACTACATCTCTAAGGACTTCGAGGTAAGTACTTTAAAAAATTTATTTTCAATTTTTGAACTTCACGAATCTCGGATTGCAGAGCCCAATGAAGTGGAGAAAACAAGTCAGAACATTGCCTTAAAGGCAAGAACAAGCAATTCTGACTTCGAAGCCTCAATCGACCAATCGAAAGCGGCAGTACTGGTAAAGCGTTTCAATAAGTTTTTTAATTCTAATAAATTTAAATCATAGACAAAGAGGCATGAGTGAAAGAGAAGAACGGTTCGTTGCTACAACTGCAACGAAGAAGGGCACATCAAAGATGACTGCCCAAACTTGAAGAAAAAGGGAAAAGGAAAGGAAAAGCGACAATCTTCCTCCAAACAGAAGAACCTGAAGGCCACATGGTCAGACTCATCTTCCGAATCAGACGTCGAAGAATTCTCGGGGTTAGTGCTAATGGCTAATCATCAGCTGGAAGAAGAGTCAAGCTCAGAAATGAGCATAGATGAAGGGGGAGGAACATCAGAAGAAGAAAGCTGTAGTGAAGGGGGAGCATCACCAAGTCAGGTGCGTAATCTTACTCCTACTCAGTCCTTTCGCTTTATTAAAGCCCTTTCTAAATAGTTAGATAAATTAGAAAAGGAAAATAAATATTTGAAATTAGAAAATGCAAAATTGAAAGATGAAATTGAAAAATCGAAGACTGATACATGTTTTAAAATAAATATTTTTTAAAAGTCAAAATTTAAGATTTATGGAAAATTAAACTGGTATGTTAAGCATCATCAAGGTCAACTTAGGAAAATTTCCAAGAATTATATACCCCCTAAGTTTCTAATTAATCCAGTAGGAAGGGAACCTCTATTAGGTTCCAAAAGACTTATTAGAATAAATTTCTTTTATTATTAAAGCTTCCAGCAAGAAAATTAAACGTTAAAATTTCTATATGAGGCTTTGTCTAAGGAAGTGGTTGTTGCTCCAATAACTAAGAAGGCCTAGTGCATCGCCACGACCTGGAAGCTGAAATATTGAAATAAAATATTTAATTAACTTTCTGAAAAAGCATTAACACTAGAATTAAATAATGCTTTGAAAGTTTTTCAAACATTTTCTTGAAAATTCTAAAAATTCAGTTTACTTAGAATTTTTTTTTCTGGAAAATTCTAAAAATTTAGTTTACTTAGAAATTTCTTTTTTGAAAAATTCTAAAAATTCATTTTACTTAGATTTGTTTAAAATTCTAAAAAGTCAGTTTACTTAGAAATTTTTTTCTGGAAAATTCTAAAAACTCATTCTACTTGGATTTTTTTAAAAAAATCATATTCTTTTATTATTACCCCGTTTTTGCTGTGATCAAAGGGGGAGAGATAGGTACAAGTGTAGGGGGAGAGAGTTTTTTTAATAACTCTAAGTTTTAAAAATATTTTTTGAAAAAATTCTGTTTAACTCTTAATTAAATAGTTGCAATTTTATTTATTACAAATTTATATTTAACATGTTAGTTTAGTAATTTTCTTTAAAATTACTTTTTGTCTATTTTTATCTTAACTTGAACTTGGGTTGATGCACATAAAAAAGGGAGAGATTGTTAGACCTCGTGGTTGTTTTGATGTGATCAACCAAGTTGGTTAGGTCTTGCTTTGTGTTTGATCCTTGTGTCTGAGTGTGCAGGAGCTTAGGAGCGCAGGAAGTCGAGCGTAAGACGCAGCTAGCGAGAAGGACGGCACGGGAAGGGAGCCGACGGGCTCGGTGCGTCCGAAGGACGAGAGAGCTGCGAAAGAGTACACCGGTGGGCGAGAAGAACGTGCACGTTGTTCGAGGGACGTTAAGCCGGGGAGGAAGGCTGCTCGAGAAGAAGGCCGGAAATTAGGTTCGGGTGAGCCCTATTTCGGTTGGTCGAAATCACCCAAGCAAACGGAGCTTCGGAAGTCAAAGCGAAGAAGAAAAGGAGTCAAAAAAAGCTGGAAACTATTTATACCATGTGATCCGGCGGTAAGAATGGGGGGCCCACCCTCTGAAGGGTCCCAGCCTAAGGACGGATGGAAGGCTGGTCAAGCGGGTAATGGTCCGAGCGGAGCTAGAAATAACCCATCCATGGGCTTGGGTTTCCGACGCCAAGGCAGGAGGATTGAATGGCCGAGCGGGAGGCCGATTAGCTGGGATCGAAGGGCCGAGCGGGTGGTCCGTTCGGCCAAGATAAGGGCGAGGGTACAAAGGTAGCCAAGCGGCCTATCGCTTGTCTCGGGATATGGGATGTCAGAGAGGGTATGTCTGATGATTAGGCTGTACACAAGATTGCACGATGGAAGATCTCGCCGTCACATCAGGGAGAGGTGGATACAGTAGCAGTATGGCCTCATGTATGCTCTTCTGACAGGCCCATACTTGGGTATGGTCTAAAGTAGATGACTGCTTCGATTGACGTGCCTGGGCTCTTTCGATAGTTCTATATAAGGCCTCCATTTCTTCACCAGAGGTACACGGGTCTTCTACTTAAAAGCCACTTCTTTGCTATTTCCTCGCCTGACTTGAGCGTCGGAGGGCCGTCGCCGGGACACCCCTCCTGGCTCGGTTTTGTTGCAGGTTCGCCGGAGCACCTGAGGATCCAGTAGGGAGCGCCACGTCCCCAGCGTTCGTTGACCCCTGGTTCGGACAGGATCAATTTGGCGCCGTCTGTGGGAACGCTCCTGCATCTGAACAGAGACAATGGACGAGGCTGGAAGAATACACAATGTGGCACTCTCACAAGAAGAGTTGGACGCTCTGGTAGAGATGAGGGCCGCCAAACTTGTGGAGCAAAAACAAAAAGCGTCAGCCGAGCGGCCGGAGCAACAAGCAACATCTGCATCGGGTGGCCGAGCGGACGCACCTCAAGCCACCGTCGCATTCCACCGGGCCTTATTTCGCACCCCTGAAGCCGCACCAACTCGAAGAGATAGAGGTTCTTCTTCAGACGAAGTGCCAAGGCGGGATGACAGAAAAGGGAAAGCCCCCCGGACGGACTCATCTCCCGAGCGGATCAATCGCCAATTCTCGGAGGCTATTCTACGAGACCCTTTACCCAAGCACTACGTGCCTCCGACGATCGGAGAGTACAATGGAACAACGGACCCGGATGATCATCTGGGTAAGTTTGATAACACAGCTACACTCCATCAGTATACAGATGGAGTAAAGTGCTGCGTCTTCCTTACAACTCTCTCGGGATCGGCTCAACGGTGGTTTCGGAGGCTGCCGGACGGATCCATTACTAGCTTCAAGGACTTCCGAACGGCCTTCCTCCACCACTTCGCTAGCAGTCGGCGTTATCAGAAGACAAGTGTCAGCTTGTTTACCATCAAGCAAGAGTCGAGAGAATCGCTTCGAGCCTACATCCAGCGATTCAACCAAGTGGCGATGGATATCCCAACGGCCACATCGGAGACGATGATGAATGCCTTCACGCAAGGCCTTGTGGATGGGGACTTCTTCCGGTCGCTCATCCGAAAGCCGCCCCGAGATTATGATCATATGCTACATCGGGCTAATGAATACATAAACGTGGAAGAAGCACATGCCGCCCGGAAAAAGGAAACTCCTACCGAGCGGGCACCTATTCATGCCGAGCGAAAACAGCACGCCGCTCAGCAGCCACCTAGAGGACCGAGAGCTGAAGCAATCTGATCTCCCCACGCCAGGTCGCACGTACAAGAAGTGGCTGCCGCTCGGCCCAAGCCAAAGAAGAGGTGGACCCCTATGTTCTGCTCCTTCCACCAGACGGATACGCACAACACGAAGGATTGTCGAAGTCTTCCCTTCGTGGCCAATCCCGTTCCTAGGAGGGCCGAACGACGGTCACCTCCCACCGACAGGAGACAAAGGATTCATGAAGCTGACCGGACCCGCAACGAAAGGCGACATCAGCAGACACCCGATCGGCACCGATCTTCGAGACAGGATAATCGCCGGGCGTCTAGAGAACGGTCACGACCGTCCGCTCGGGAAGAGGAGAATCGAAGCAATATTGCCAGAGGCGAGATCAACGTTATTGCGGGTGGGCCGACCGGAGGAGACTCCAACCGAGCCAGAAAAGCGGGCGTCCGGCAGCTGCAGATCCACGCGGTCGGCTGTAGCCAAGAACGGGCAAGTGGACCGGAAATCACTTTCGGGCCCGGAGACTTGGAAGGAGTAGAAGTGCCCCACGACGACGCTCTGCTCATTAAAGCGGTAATAGCAAATTACACTATTCACCGCATATTTGTTGACACAGGGAGCTCGGTCAACATTATATTCAAGAAGGCGTTCGATCAGCTGCAAATTGATCGAGCCGAGCTGCTTCCCATGACTACGCCGCTCTACGGGTTCACGGGCAACGAGGTTCAGCCGGTCGGACAGATCCGGCTGGCTACCTCGTTGGGAGAAGAGCCGCTCAGGAGGACCAGGACAATAAATTTTGTGGTGGTCGATTCTCCCTCGTCCTACAACGTCATTTTGGGCCGACCGGCGCTCGGCGAATTCCGAGCAGTCGTCTCAACCTTCCACCAGAAGATGAAGTTCCCCGTCGAGGACAAGGTGGGAGAAGTACGGGGAGATCAGTTAGCAGCTCGGCGGTGTTACATAGAGATGGTCCGAGCAGAATCCAACTCCGCTCGGAAGGCGCCTCGAATCGAGGTAAATACTATCACTGAAAAGCCACCCGCCTTAATTTATGAGGAAAAAGAGGAGGTGCAGATTCATCCGACCCGATCGGAGGCTACAACTTTTATCGCCTCTGATCTGGAGGAGAAGCAGAAGGAGGAGCTGATCCAATGCCTCCGACGAAATCATGATGTGTTCGTCTGGTCGACACATGAATTGCCTGGAATTTCGCCGAGCATAGCACAGCATGAGTTGCATGTCCGACCGGACGCTCGGCCAATAAAGCAGAGAAAAAGAGATTTCAGCGCCGAACAGAACTCCATCATCCAAGCGGAAGTGGAGAAACTTCTGGAGGCCGGTCACATATGCGAGGTGCAGTTCCCGAGCTGGCTGGCTAACGTAGTATTAGTCTCCAAGCCGGGCGGCAAGTGGAGGGTTTGCATTGACTTTCGAGACTTGAACAAAGCATGCCCCAAATATTTTTATCCCTTGCCCCGGATAGATCAACTGGTGGACTCTACGGCCGGTTGCGAATTGATTTGCATGCTCGACGCATACCAAGGCTATCATCAGGTGCCGCTCGCCCGTGAAGATCAAGAAAAGGTTAGCTTCGTGACTGCTGACGGCACATATTGCTACAATGTGATGCCGTTCGGATTGAAGAATGTCGGGGCCACCTATCAACGCTTGATGAACAAAGTGTTCAGGGAGCAGATCGGGCGAAATCTGGAAGTCTATGTGGACGACATCCTTATCAAATCCGTCCGAGCGGCCGATCTCTTCAAGAACATGGAAGAAACCTTCCGAACTCTACGCAAATATGGAGTCAAGCTAAATCCCCAGAAATGCTTGTTCGGAGCAAAAGGGGGGCGTTTCTTGGGATATATAGTGACCGAGCGGGGAATTGAAGCCAATCCCAGCAAGGTGAAAGCTCTGCAAGACATGCCGCCTCCCAGAAATACAAGGGAAGTGCAACGGTTGACCGGTCGGATAACTGCTTTGTCCAGGTTCATCTCCAAAACCGCCGACCGGAGCCTACCGTTCTTCAAGATCCTGCGCAAGGCTACTAAGTTCCAGTGGGATGAAGAATGTGACCGAGCCTTCGAAGAATTGAAGACATATCTTAATTCTCTGTCTATCCTTGCCAAGCCGATCGGGGGGAGTCACTTTATATTTATCTGTCGTCAACTGAGCATGCTGTGGGCTCAGCACTTGTAAAGGCGAGCGGCGAAGAGCAGCCGGTGTATTTTCTGAGCCACATTTTAAAAGATACTGAATCTCGCTACACCGGGCTCGAGAAGTTGGCCTTTGCTTTGGTTCTAGCTGCTCGGCGCCTTCGACCTTATTTCTTGGCTCACACCATCATTGTCCGGACGAACAGTCCACTCGGAAGAGTACTGTTGAATCCAGAAGCGTCCGGACGGCTCATCAAGTGGACGACAGAATTGAGTGAATTTGACATCCAATATCAACCCCGCTCGGCGATCAAAGCCCAATCCTTGGCTGATTTTGTGACCGAAGTACAAAGGCCAGAACCGGAAGCTATGTGGAGAATATATGTGGATGGGTCCTCCACTCGGATCGGAAGTGGGATCGGAATATTGCTGCTCTCACCTCAAGAAGAGAAGATGCACCTATCCGTCCGGCTTGATTATAAAGCTACCAACAACGAAGCAGAGTATGAGGCCCTCATAGCCGGATTGCAGGCAGCCCGGCATGTGGGTGCCGGTCGGGTGACCCTCTATTCGAATTCACAGTTGGCCGCTCAACAACTTTCTGGCACCTTTGAAATCAATAGTGTTCGGCTTAAACTCTACGTTGAGGCCTTTGAAAAACTCAAAGCTGCTTTCCGGGAGGTTCTTATACAGAAGATCCCCCGAACGGATAATCAGGCGGCAGACGAGTTAGCCAAACTGGCGAGTTCAATAACACCAGTTGCCATTCAGCAACCAATAGAAAAAGTACTGCTGGTGGCGCACGTCGATCGGATGCAAGGCCTCACGTTTCCAAGCGACTGGAGGACACCTCTTATAGAATTTCTCCGTTCGGGCACCACACCCTCCAATGAATATGCAGCCCGGCTACTCAGAAGAAGGGCCGGTCGGTTCACACTCATCGGTGATCAGCTCTACAAAAAGGCTTTCTCTCGCCCGTTGCTGAAGTGTGTGAGCTCGGAAGACTCGGCTTACATCCTCCAGGAGGTACATCAAGGATCGTGCGGAGGACATCCGGGCGGGCGATCACTAGCCAAGAAGATTTTGCTAGCTGGATACTTTTGGCCAACCTTACAAATAGACGCCGCTCGGACAGTATCTACATGCCTTTCGTGCCAGAAGTATCACAACTTCTCGCACCGACCGGCAGAGGAGATGAAAGCATCAACCGTTTCATGTCCGTTCGATCAATAGGGAATGGATATTGTGGGTCCATTTCCGATGGCGACCGGGCAGAGGAAATTTTTGCTGGTGGCGGTCGATTATTTCTCCAAGTGGGTGGAGGCCGAGCCGCTGGCAAAGATCACTGAACAGATAGTTAAAAAATTCATCTGGCAACACATCATTTGTCGTTTCGGCATCCCTCGTCGACTAGTGTCCGACAACGGGCGGCAGTTCACAGGGAAGATGTTAGAGGATTGGTGCAAGAGCTACGGCATCGAGCAACATTTCACATCCGTGGCCTATCCTCAGAGCAACGGTCAAGCTGAAGTGGCCAACCGGGAAATTCTCCGTATTTTGCGCGCTCGGCTCGACCACTTGGGAGGAAGTTGGCCGGATGAAGTGCCGAGCATTTTATGGGCCATCCGAACAACTCCTAAGGAAGGAACGGGCGTTACACCTTTTCATCCGGTGTATGGCGGTGAAGCGGTCATTCCAGTTGAGGTCGGCGTTGAATCCATCCGGGTCCAGTATTATGATGAAGGCAACGCCGAGCGGAGGAATATGGAGCTGGATTTGGTCGACGAAGAGCGTGCCAAGGCAGCCGTTCGGCTGATGGCGTACCGTCAACGGATGAAGCAAAACTACAACCGGCGCGTCATCCCCCGATCATTCCAGGTCGGCGACCTTGTCTGGAAGAAAGTCAAGCCGGTCGGCGACGTCGGCAAGCTCGAAGCTCCGTGGGCAGGCCCCTTCAAAATCATCGAAAAGCTCCGCTCGGGCGCGTATTATTTGGAGGATGAGAACGGTCGGCAGTTAGATAGGCCATGGAGCGCGAACCACCTCCAGCCTTACCGGGCGGGATGAAAGGTGTACCACTGTAAATCATTCTTTGTACTCTTTTTGACTAATATTGGAAATGCAGAAATGAAGAATCAAGAGAACAAATATAAGACATTGGCAAGAAACGAAGGCCCCGCGCCGTTCGGCCGGAGGTAAATTCGTCTAGCCGAGCGCTCGAGGAACAAAGGCCCCGCGCCGTTCGGCCGGAGGTAAATTGGTCTAGCCGAGCGCTCGAGGAACGAAGGCCCCGCGCCGTTCGGCCGGAGGTAAATTGGTCGAGCCAAGCGCTCGAGGAACAAAGGCCCCGTACCGTTCGGACGGAGGTAAATTGTCCAAATCAATGCTCAATGCTGAAGACCCCGTGTCGTTCGGCCGGGCGTACGATACCCAAGCATTAACACAAAAACCAAAGACCGTCTAGCCCAGACGTTAAACCGTAGAGCCGCGCCGACCGGCTATAAATATCCGCGCCGACGAGCCCCGTCGTTAAAAATCGAGAGCCGCGCCGACCGGCTATAAACATCCGCGTCGTCGAGCACCGATGTTAAAAATCGAGAGACGAGCCGGCGTCTATAAATCCCCGAGCGGAAGACCGACGAGCTCCGTCGTTAAAGATCGAGAGCCGCGCCGATCGGCTATAAACATCCGCGCCGTCGAGCACCGACGTTAAAAATCGAGAGACGAGCCGACGTCTATAAATCCCCGAGCGGAAGACCGACGAGCCCCGTCGTTAAAAATCGAGAGCCGCGCCGACCGGCTATAAACATCCGCGTCGTCGAGCACCGACGTTAAAAATCGAGAGACGAGCCGGCGTCTATAAATCCCCGAGCGGAAGACCGACGAGCTCCGTCGTTAAAAATCGAGAGCCGCACCGATCGGCTATAAACATCCGCACCGTCGATCACCGACGTTAAAAATTGAGAGACGAGCCGGCGTCTATAAATCCCCGAGCGGAAGACCGACGAGCACCGTCGTTAAAGATCGAGAGCCGCGCCGACCGGCTATAAATATCCGCGCCGACGAGCCCCGTCGTTAAAGATCGAGAGCCGCGCCGATCGGCTATAAATAATCGCGCCGACGATCACCGTCGTTAAACATCGAGAGCCGCGCCGACCGGCTATAAATAACCGCGTCGTCGAGCACCGACGTTAAAAATCGAGAGACGAGCCGGCGTCTATAAATCCCCGAGCGGAAGACCGACGAGCATCGTCGTTAAAGATCGAGAGCCGCGCCGATCATGATCGTTCGCAAGTACCAGACTGATTAAGGCCGATCGGCCGTCAGTTTGCCAACACTTCGCATTCACTGAAGGCAATTAGTATAGCTAAGCGCTAAACGATTCTGAGGAAACAAGTCAATTGGTTAACCCGATCGGCCGTTTAGTAAGAAGCTAGGGGAGTCCAACTGATTCTACGAATAAGCAGCAACACACTAAAACGAGACAATAAAGGGCAAACAAAAAATGCAAGCAAAGGAACATAAGGAGGCCGAACGGCACGTACAAAAATTTTTGCATCCGCTGAGCGGATGAAATACAGAAAGCACTTAAAACAACTCGCCTCACTCTGGGTCTTCAAAATTAAAGAAGGCGTCCGGGATATTATCAATCATGGCCGCCAGGTCGGAGGCTGGAATATGCATTTCCGCGGGAAGGTGGCCACCCTTCTTCAAGTACGCTATGGTGACCTTGACCGCCTCGAGGAAAGTTGAGGAGACGTTGCCACCGAATTTTGCGCCGAACCGCTCCGAGCGGAGGTATTCTTGACGAGCTGCTGCTAGGCGACTCGACTCTCCCTCCTTATATTGTCTGAGCGCCGCTCGGGAGGCAATCAGCGTATCTTGAACAACTTTCAGGTCCACCTCCGCTTTGGTGCGTTCGGCTGAGCGCCCTTCCCGTTCGGCAGCTAGTTGGGCTTCCAGATTCTTAGACTGCTGATCTAGGGCTCAGACTTCAACCTTCATTTTATCCAGATCAGCAATAGCCCGCCTCTTCCGGCTGCTGGCGCGCTTCACGTCTGCGTCGCGTGTCTTGACCAGGCCTTCAAGTCGAGCCACCTCTGTCGCCAAGTCGGCGGACTTCTTCTGTTCGGCCTCAAGGGTTTGTTTCTCCCGCTCGGCCGATGGACCCCCGGACACTTGGAGTTTTTCCAGGAGCTCCTCTAGCTCAGCTAGCCGATGGCTAGTGGCGATTTGCTCAGCCCAACGCTGTAAGGGAAATAATAAGATCAGCGACCCAACGGAAACATGGCACAAGAAGAGAAATGAATTTACCTGAGTCGCCTGCTGCATATTGTTATCGCCGAGCTGCTTAGGCGTCATGAGGGCCACTTGAATCTGGGCGTCCTCGAAGAGCTTGGCGAGCGGGCCCGTCAGGGTTATTTCATGGACGGGGCTTGATGGCCGATCAGCAGACAGCAAATATTCCTCCGATGGGAAGCGGAGGGTAGTTTTGATGGTCGGATGGCCGGACGATGCTTCTTTAGTCGCGGCCGCCTGATGCGAGGACTCCCCCATGGTGGAAGTTTCTCCCAACCGGCGTAAGCGGCGACGAGTTTGGGGAGAAGAGCCGGAGGGCCGTGCGGTAGGCGAAGCCACGGGGGTCCCGATCTGTGATGGCGTGCGAGCAGGCGAAGTTACGTCGATCGGCGCATGTGCCCCCTCTTGGGTCGGGGGCAGGCTGGAGTCTCTTCGATGTTTCCGCCGAACCTCCAATGGTGGATCTCCGACCTGGGGAACGCCCAACTCGGCGAGGGCTGAGGAAACAGGATCCGCCTCAACCTCCGTTGAAGCGGATGGGGCAGCTTCTGTTTCAGGGGCGGACTGCGCCCCCCCTTCTCCTGCATCTGCCGGGCGGCTGGGGATGAGACCCCGCTCGGCGAGTTCTCTTTTAGTCGCCGCTTCGATTTCCACGGACTTCAACTTCAGATGATCGGTGGCCTTGGAGCGCCACATGACTTCAGCTGCAGTAAAAGAAATTAAAATCAATTAGACAAAAAAGACTAAGAGTAAAGAATCCTTACTCATGCGGAAGGGGAGATTTGCCCGAACGGGAGACAGTCCGAAAATATACAACACCCCCTTGAGAAGCAACTGATCGATCTTGTATCGCTGACCGGATAACCAGTTCGCCGCATGAAGATAGGCTGGGTTGCTTCTGAACTTGCCGAGCTCCGGCTGAGTCGGCACAGCGGTCTGCCATTTGGTTCGGAAGGCTGGCCGCTCAGGAAGTTGGATGTAGAAGAAAAATTCTTTCCAGTGCTTGTTGGAGGTCGGCATATTGTCAAAAAATTTAAAGCCTATTCTACTTTGGAAAATAAAAGTCCCCAGCTCGGATTGTTTAGGGTAGAAAAAGAAGTGGAATATTTTGGGGTCAAGAGGGATACTGTGCAGCTTAAAGAGGACGACCACCCCGCTCAGCAGTCTAAAGGAATTCGGCACAAGTTGGCCGAGCGGGATGCGGAAATAATTGCAAACCTCCAAAATAAAGGGATGGGTAGGAAATCTAAGGCCGCCCTGGAATTGGTCTAAAAAGAAACAAACGGTGCCGATCGGCGGGTCATGGGGCCGGTCAGACGGGTCGGCTACAACTATTTCATAGTTATCGGGAATCCCATACGTCCGAACAAGGCGCCGAGCGCCCTCCTCATCAAATCGGCTCTCCATAGTCAGGTACTAAGGGCCATGAACTCCAACAGCGGGTTCAGAGGAGCTTGCCATCTCGAAGGAGCAAAAAGACAGCGAGAAATCGAAGGAATGGGAACAAAGAAGGTAGAACAAGTTGGGAGGGCCTTGTAAGGGGAGGGGAGAAGCTTACTGAGGGAAGGTAGACAGAAAGGATCACCAAAGAGCCGAAGACCACCGAGGGGTGAGAGCTGGGGCGGCCGGAATGATGCAGCAGCAGCGGGCACCTTCGACTGAGAATACGCGATGAAACAGAGAATGCGGCGTAAAAGGCGAAGACGAGGGCTTTATACGAACGAGGCTGGTCGGCCTCGTCCATCGGATGCAGGTCACGGAAGACGAAGTCATCATCTAGCCGTCCGTTTCAAAATGACCAGTGTCCCATCGTACGGATCATCACCGCCACGCAAGAGGAGCCACGTGGCGCTCTGTCGCCAGGCACAATTAATGCGCCCATACCGCGCATGCTTCGACTTAATGAAGAGGATTTGCGTGATTTTCGAGAAGATCTAGACAAGCAAACATCCATGTTGAGCGACAAGATAACCGAAATGAAGAGCCGAACGGCTGAATTTGGCAGAAGGGCCGAACGGCCCCAGAGATATTATAAGCGACTGGAAGGCGACGACCGCCCGCTCGGACATATGGTCCAGTCAGTCGGACTCACTGCCTCATTCGACTAGACTTGAAGGGAAGGCAAGTGATCCGGCGGTAAGAATGGGGGGCCCACCCTCTGAAGGGTCCCAGCCTAAGGACGGATGGAAGGCTGGTCAAGTGGGTAATGGTCCGAGCGGAGCTAGAAATAACCCATCCATGGGCTTGGGTTTCCGACGCCAAGGCAGGAGGATTGAATGGCCGAGCGGGAGGCCGATTGGCTGGGATCGAAGGGTCGAGCGGGTGGTCCGTTCGGCCAAGATAAGGGCGAGGGTACAGAGGTAGCCAAGCGGCCTATCGCTTGTCTCGGGATATGGGATGTCAGAGAGGGTATGTCTGATGATTAGGCCGTACACAAGATTGCACGATGGAAGATCTCGCCGTCACATCAGGGAGAGGTGGATACAGTAGCAGTATGGCCTCATGTATGCTCTTCTGACAGGCCCATACTTGGGTATGGTCTAAAGCAGATGACTGCTTCGATTGACGTGCCTGGGCTCTTTCGATAGTTCTATATAAGGCCTCCATTTCTTCACCAGAGGTACACGGGTCTTCTACTTAAAAGCCACTTCTTTGCTATTTCCTCGCCTGACTTGAGCGTCGGAGGGCCGTCGCCGGGACACCCCTCCCGGCTTGGTTTTGTTGCAGGTTCGCCGGAGCACCTGAGGATCCAGTAGGGAGCGCCACATCCCCAGCGTTCGTTGACCCCTGGTTCGGACAGGATCACCATGCAAGCAGGAAAGTATTTATAGTAGGAACCTTGAAGGCGCCTTAAACATGCATTGAAGGCGCCTTCAACATTGAAGGCGCCTTCATTGCTTGTTGAAGGCTCCTTGAGCCAAGTCAAAATGATCGTTGAGGTTCGGATAGAGTTCTATCCGAACAACTCATTGGAGGCGCCTTGGACCTCTGTTGGAGGCGCCATATACCTATGAGATAGAGTTTTCAGGGCCTATAAAAGGACCCCTGGACCTAGGAATTAGATATCAATTGTTCAATCAACTTTGTATTCATTCCTAGCAATAGTTCTGAGCTATTGGAGTGTAAAAGGCTTCTCCGCCTTCAGTAAAGGAGACTTTTTCTAGTGCGCTTTTCATCGTCTTAGATTAACAACCTTCTTGGTTGTAACTAGGTTAACTGCTGAGTCACTGTTTTATTTCTATTTCTTTATTTTAGTTATTTTATTATTGCTATTGCATTTTTGAGTTGAAAGCACGAGGAGGGTATAGTTTTTATTTTTCAAGCAATTCACCCCCCTTTTGCCAACCTCCGCTGCACCAATACACCGAGATTTGCTTGGTTACAACCGAGGAGGTTGTTAATCCAAGGAAAGCGTAGCACTAGTATCTCCTTCAGGCGGAGAAGCCTTTTATAGTAATGAAGCGCACAATAGAAGCTAAACTACAAAAAAAGCTCACAAGTGTAGAAAGAATGCTTGAGTTCAGAATTGTTTAAAAGCTTCTGGACCAAGGCTATATTTATAGCCTTGGTCGTGGCGCCCTGAGGGTTCTGGGTGCTCTGAGGGTTTCGGGCGGTCTGGGGGGATAAAACTTTACCCCCCCCCCCCCCAACGTTCAGATCGCGTCAACCGCAATCTGGTCAACTTTTCAGGTCCAGGCACCCCGGGCAGGTCCGGGCGCCCCGGGCAGGTCCGGGCGTCCCGGACTGTTCCGGCCACCCCGAATCCCGAAGTCAACTCTGGTTCACTTTTCAGTCCGGGTCCTCTGCTCCGGCTCTGCTCGCCTCGGTCCGGGTCTTCTACTCCGGATCCACTCGCTTGGGTGATCTCTGCCATCCGGAAAATGGCTCACCCGAACCCAGCTTCCAGTCTTCTCGAGCAGGCTTCCGCTCCGGCTTCTCGTCCCTCGGAACTGCGTGGTTCCTTCTCGTCCGCTAGCGTACTCATCCGCAGTCTTCATCCCTCGGTCGCACCCCGTGCCGACCTTCTCACTAGCTGTGTCTCTTACTCCTCGAGCAGTCTTCCGCTCCGGCTTCTCGTCCCTCGGAACCACCGCACTCTTCCTTCTCATCCACCGGTGTACTCTTCCCCAGCGCCTCGTCCCTCGGACGCACCGCGTGCCGTCCTTCTCACTAGCTTTGTCTTCCTCTCGACTACTTGTGCTCCTAAGCTCCTGCACACTTAGACACAAGGTTAGAAAAACACAGGACCTAACTTAACTTGTTGATCACACCAAAACAACCTTGGGATTCCAACAATCTCCCTCTTTTTGATGTGAGCAACCCAAATTAAGCTAGGGTAAAATAGCCATAGAATAAGACTAACTAAATTTACAATTAAGTGAAAAAAGATAGATAAATTAATTTTTATCTACCTCTCCTAGACTTGTACTTTTTCTTCTCCCCCTTTGATCACATAAAAAATGGGGTTCCGAAAAATCTAAGGGTTAAAAAAAATTCTAAATAAATTCTAAGTTAGATAATTTGCAAAAAAAAAATTCTAACTTAAATTTTGAATTTTCCAAAAAAAATTTTACGCACGAAAAGATTTTCAAAGTATAAAGATATTTTTTGAAAAAAAAATCTAACTTAAAAAAAATTAAGTAAGAAAATTTTCTAAAAGAAATTCTAAAAAAATAATTTGAAAAAAATGTGTTTAAAAGACTTTTTAAATCATTATTAAATTTTCACCTTAATACTTTTATCAGAAAGTTAATTAAACATTTTTATTTCAATATTTTGGCTTCCAGGTCGTGGCGAGGCACTAGGCCTTCTTGGTTATTGGAGCAACAACCACTTCCTTAGACAAAGTCTCATAAAGAATTTCAATATTTAATTTTCTCGCTGAAAAGCTCTAAGTCTAATCAATAGTTTAATTTAAGCTGGATTTAGGAACCCAATATAGGTTCTAACCTACTGGATTGATTAAAAATTTCTTAGGGACATATTTTCTAGAGATATTCCTAATTTGTCCCTGGTGATATCTATAATACCAATTCAAATTTTAAAATTTTCTAAAATTAGATGAGCATGCATGGTTTTTCAAATTATCTACTTGAATTTTCATATCTTTATTTTTTTATTTCAATTTCTCATTTTCTAATTTTGATTTATCTAATTCTTCTAAGGGATAGGACTTAGCTAGAATTACTTTTAAATTTTTATTTCCATTTTTTAATTTGCAGCAATCTTTTGTTAAAAGTTTAACAAACTTAAACATTTTTTCGGGAGGAAGAGATCGTACCTGACTTACCTTATCGATCTCGTTGTCTGTTTCTCCCCCTGAACTGCTGATTTCTTCCGACGTGGCTCCCCCTTCATCGATGCTCTCGATTCTCATTTCGGAAGAGCTTGACTCGCAGTCGTCGTCTTGATGACTTGCCATTAGAGCAAGTTCGTAGAATGCCTCGACTTCCGACTCCGACGACGTATCGTCCCACGTCGTCTTTAGGGTCTTTCACTTTTGGATAGGCTTCTTACCCTTCTGCTTGTCCTTGTTCTTCAGCTTGGGACAGTTGTCCTTGACGTGTCCTTCTTCATCGCAGTGGTAACAACGGATCATCCTTTTCTTTTTCCCCTATGAATGGTTAGTAGATCTAGATTTATAAAGCTTCTTGAATCTTCTTACCATCATTACCATTTCCTCATCGTCGAGAGAAGATTCCGACTCAGGTTCGTCTCTCGAAGCCTTGAGGGCGACATTGTTCTTGGGCTCCTTCTTTCCTGCACATCTTGACTCATGCACTTCAAATGTTGAAAAGAATTCTGCTAATGAAATTTTTTCTAAATCTTTTGAAATGTAAAAGGAATCTACTAGTGATGCTCATTTTGAATTTCTAAGAAAAGAATTCAGTGCGTACCTGAGCGAATTTCGGTTACTTACCTTTTCTCCGAGATTTAAAAGTTCGGTAATGATTTCTTTTATTCTCGAGTGCAGATGCACGACTGTCTCGTCTTCCCCAAGTCATAGGTTGGTGAGTTGATTCGAAGCAGATCTCATCTAGCGAGCTTGACTTCAGAAGTTCTTTCGTGCAGCTCGAGGAACTTCTCCCAAAGTTCCTTCACGGAGTTGTAGTTGTCGATTCGATTGACTTCTTGTGGCGGAAGAACGCTTAACAGATGGTATTCTGCTTTGTCGTTCGCCACATATTCAGCTTGCTCCTTTTTTGTCCATTGATATTTTTCCTTGCCCTCTGGAGCTACAAAGTCAAGTTACATTGTTAAAATTAATTCAAAATCTGTTGTGAAAAATACCTGCATCAGTTTTTTCCAGGTAACGAAATCCCCTTCATATTTCAGCTGGTGGATGCTTGGTCCGACCATTATCTTTACTTCGATTGGCGATTAGTCCTCCTGAAGCGCCTCGGCTTTGATACCACTTGTAGGATCGGGCGGCCAACTAGAAGGGGGGTTGGATAGCCCTATAAATACAAAAATAAAAACCAACCCTTCTCGAACTCTTAAGCTAACACTTGCATAAATAGATAAACAGAGAATAACTCAGAAAAGTAAAAGGCACATCGAGATTTACTTGGTTACAACTGGGGAGGTTGTTAATCCAAGGAAAACATAGCACTAGTATCTCCTTCAGGCGAAGAAGCCTTTTACAGCAATGAAGCACACAACAGAAGCTAGACTACAGAAAAAGCTCACAAGTGTAGAAAGAATGCTTGAGTTCTGAATTGTTTAAAAGCTCTGAACCAAGACTATATTTATAGTCTTGGTCGGGACGCCCTGAGGGTTCCAGGCACCCTGGGGGATAAAACTTTATCCCCCAACGTTTAGATCGCGTCAACCGCAATCTGGTTAACTTTTCAGGTCCGGGCGCCCAGAAGGGTTCCGGGCACCCCGGACTATTCCGAGCGCCCCGGACCCGGAAGTCAACTCTGGTTCACTTTTCAGTCAGGGTCCTCTGCTCCGGCTCTGCTTGCCTCGGTCCGGGTCTTTTACTCAGGATCCGCTCGCTTGGGTGATCTCTGCCATCCGGAAAAGGGCTCACCCGAATCCAGCTTCCGGTCTTCTCGAGCAGGCTTCTACTCCGGTTTCTCGTCCCTCAGAATCGCCGCGTGGTTCCTTCTCGTCCGCTAGCGTACTCATCCGCAGTATTCGTCCCTCGGTCGCACCCCGTGCCGACCTTCTCGCTAACTGCGTCTCTTGCTCCTCGAGCAGTCTTCCGCTCCGATTTCTCGTCCCTCGGAACCACCGCACGCTTCCTTCTCGTCCGCCGGTGTACTCATCCGCAGCGCCTCGTCCCTCGGATGCACCGCGTGCCGTCCTTCTCGCTAGCTGCGTCTTCCGCTCAACTACCTATGCTCCTAAGCTCTTGCACACTTAGACACAAGGTTAGAAAAACACAGGACCTAACTTAACTTGTTGATCACACCAAAACAACCTTGGGGTTCCAACAGAGTAAATCAGAGATAAAGGGTTGTATTTGGCTCAAAGCTTGAGGACTTCTTTTATAAGTCTCATTCCGTCAACTGATAAAAGGTTCTGTCAACTAAACCTATCCATCAACTAATAAGCTTATCCATTGACTGATCCTTTGCTCCTTCCTTGTTTGTTGTGATATGATCCATCCAATCACGGAAATCACGTTGTTCCATCGACGGAACAAGGTCTTTCCATCGACTGAACCTCTTTTTATCTTTTGTACTCTAATTCGAATCTAGTTTTATTCTTAGAAACCTAATGATCTGTCGACTGATACCCTTAATCCGTTGATAGAATCGTGTTTTTTATTTGTGCTTCTAAATCGAATCTCACTGCTCTAATTTTCCATGGATCCATCGACTGAATAACTTTTTTTGTCGATGAAACCGCTTAAGAACAATTCTTATAAAACAGTATTAGTATAAAAATAATTTTTACCTTGCAACACATAATTAGAACATAATCCTGCATTACAAGTAAATAAAGTATGTATAATTAAGGCAGTAAGAACTATCTTGATCTTAACTTAGAAACCTTCGTTAGTTTCTTTAATTGGATCAATGCCTAAGGTTGCCCCTACTGGGGCATGACCTCACCGCACTACCTCCAGTAACTTACCTCAACTCACTACTAAATATTGGATCTTCTAGACCTATTTGGACTAACCGCTCAGCATCAGATCGACTACCAAGGCTTCCACTTGACTTGATATCGGGTCTAGTTGCCAGATGTCAGGTTCACTTAACCCATCTGGACTTCTTGCCTGATTTCATGATTTGCTGAGATTTCCCTTGCTTAGTATTGGGTCCAGCTAACTTACTAGGACTTTTCAAGTTGAGCATCCTGCACACTTGATCAATTTCTCAAATAATAACAAGATTTAACTTTAAACTTTTAATACCATCAAAATATAAGTTTGATTATGGTGCTCCTTGTACCAACAATAACAATGGATTCTATTTGTTGACAATCAATTTCCTATGATATCTTAGGCACCAAATGTATCTTCTTTTATCATGATATTTTCTTAGTTATGTCCTCTGTTTTAACAATTTAGTTTCATTTAAGATAATGACAAAGGTGTTGTATCATGAGTATGACATAAATAAATCAAATGTTCATAAGTAAGTTTGGCATAAGATTTAATAAGAACTTACTTATATTCTTTCAACGTACACAAGGTTAATTAGATGAACAACTCATTAAATTAAATAAATAAGTTTAAACATATATGTATTTAAGTTGTTATTATTTGAGAATGGAGATTATGAACTTTTCATGAATAATAATTATGAACAATGCCCATAAACAAAGCTTTTAATTCAAGTTCATCAACAAAACTTTTATAGAAATTCTAAATAAACTTATAAATAAAATAAAAAGTTCTTAAAATGACCACATAAGATTATAATTTACTAACCATCCAAACTGACCAAATAAGATCACTAACAACCCATACAAGTTTTAAAATGTAAATACTTTAAATGATAAAATAACTGAAATTAACTATCCAAGTTAAAGTTAAAAGACAGTAAAAGAAGCTTGAATAACTAATTTAGTAGTATAGTGAATTTTAGATTCGATTTGACTTAATCATATTGTTGAGGTTCAATCAAAGTTTTATATTGGAAAGATTTGATAAAAATCATGAGGTTAAAAGGATGCATGATATCTTCATTAGCATAAGACCTTTTGAAAAGAGCCCAAGAGTAAAGTCATGAGGATCTAGGCCCAAAATGAACAATATCATGCCATTATGGAGATATATGGACATCCTTTTACACGACAAATAGTATCAGAGTCATGGTCCAAGCCAGATGCCATGTGACGCGGCCTTGAATGAAGTTGAGGGTGGGCCCAGAGTAGGTCAGGGTAATCGTATGTTCGCGGGGAACCCGAAGTAGTCCAAGATGATCAGATGCTTGCAGGGAGGCTTGGAGCAGGTCAGAGTGATTGGATACTTGCGGGGAGGCAAGTAAGTCAGGGTGACCAGATGCTCACGGATAGACCCAAAGCAGGTCAAGATTGACCGGATCCAGCTACTTACGGGAATGTCTGGAGGAGGTCAGGATGACCGGATGCTTGTAGGAAGACCCCGAAGCATATCAGGGTAACTGGATGCTTGCGGGGAGGCCTGGAGCATGTCAGGATGACCAGATGCTCACTGGGAGGCGAAAGTCAGGGTGACTGGATGTTCGCAAGTAGGTCCGGAGCAGGTCAAGATGACCGAATGCTCGCAAGGAGGTCCGCTGTAGGTCAAGGTGATCAGGTGCAAATGCTTGCGCGAAGATCCAGAGCAGGTCAGGGTGAACAGATGCTCGCGGAGAGGTCAGAACCATAAGAGTAATTGTGATCCTTCGTTTGAGGAGAGGATTGTTGGGGTTCAATCAAAGTTCCACATTGGAAAGATTTGGTAAAGATCATGGGGTTAAAAGGATGCATGATATCTCTATTGGCATGCGGCCTTTTGGGGAGAGCCCAAGAGCAAAGTCATGAGGACCTAGGCCCAAAATTTATAATATCATATCATTATAGAGATATATGGAACATCCTTCGGCACAACACATGTAAACTTGACTTGATTTAGAGCCCTAATCAATAGATTGTGATACAAAAAATTAAAGATTTTGCTAATATACTGTCTGATTTTACCAGCATGTATTACAATTCTATCATCCTGATTTTGCCAACATGCACCTCCATTTATTGACATTCAAAACTACACAAGTAGCAGTTGAAGCTTTACCACAACCATGACACTAAAACAAGAGCTTTGTTCTGTGTCATCACATAACAAAGCAAGCGTTGGCATTCTCTTCGCTGAATATGTAATAAGATCCCGCCGACGCCGTCGAGTACACGTAGCTGCCCTGCTGCACCGGCGACGGGTCATGGATGTACGCCCTGCCGTGGCCCATGACCGGCTGCACTGAGCTATAGCTCACCACGTAAGTCGGCAATTTGCCAGTATAAATATTAACCGCCGGCGAGCTCACAGTCCCTCCGCCCTCCACCTGCGCGGCCGTCTCAGATTCGTTTCCGCCACCTCCGCCACCGTTGCTATGTCCGCCCTTCTTCCCCTTTTTCTTCCGGCCACCGCCCCCGCCGCCGTTGGCCGCGGCTGGCTCCGCTCCGCCCTGCTTCTCCAGCGCCGGCGGAGCGGCCGCCTCGGGCTTTCCGGGAGCTTCGCTCGGGTTCTCTTCCTCGTCGGAGGAGGTTCGGTCGCCCTCAGGTTTCTGCGGCGGTGGCTCGTTCGCCGGGGGGGCGGCGCTGCTGATGTTCTTGTTTTTGTTTTTCTTCTTCTTGTTCCTTTTCTTCTTGCCACCTGTGCCGGCGCCGGCGATGCCTTCGGGCGGCGTCGGCTCTGGCCAGAGCTCCGCGTGCTTCCCGGTCTTGTTCAGCTTCTTTATGAGCGTCTCCGCCGCAACGTTGCAGGTCACCACCACCTTGTGCTGCGGC
Source organism: Zingiber officinale (assembly GCF_018446385.1). NCBI lineage: Eukaryota > Viridiplantae > Streptophyta > Magnoliopsida > Zingiberales > Zingiberaceae > Zingiber > Zingiber officinale. The sequence continues at coordinate 24,285,788 of NC_055988.1, forward strand.
AAGTCGATGCTCACCCTGTAAACCCCTGAGAAAACCTCTCACGACTCAACATATCTCAGACCATAATTCAGAGAATTCAACAAGGAAAACAGAAAAAGGAACAACCAATTTCTACCTTCGATGTGATGCAGCACCCTCTTCACCTCCCTCTTGCAGCCTTCGCAATGGATCGAGACCTTCAAAGCCACAGTCTGAGGCATCACCAACAAACAGAATTTAGTTCTCGATACATCAAAGGGAATAATCAAGAGCAAGACTGATGAAGCAGCAACCTGATAGTTGAGTGGCTCAGGGACCTGCTCAGCCGCTGCCATGAGGAGAAGAGCAGTGGAATCGATCGAACCTCAAAGAAAGAAAGAAGAAAAACAAGAAGAAGAAGAATAAATAAAAGGGAAGAAAAGGGAGAATGTGCTCGGTTTCTGACTCGATGCAACATGGAGGCGGCATATTTTCAGCATTTTGTTGCCTGAGATCGATTCATGAGGACCACCACCCCGTTGCTTTGTAATCTTTACTGGTCAGTGATTGATCACTGATTTCTAAAGATGAGTGCCGTCATTGGTCCGTACGGACTCGTCCGCAGCCTAATAAATAGTTCTGGTATCTAAAATTTGCAATCCTACTAATTCCGGTCCATGTAAATTTCACTGACTACTAAAATAAGTCCACAAGTGTAAGTGACAATACGACACAACAATCCAAGTAAAACAAAATTGGAATGAGAATTTCTTGCTCCTTGAATGATATTTATTGTCCATGTTAATCGCATCGCTTAAACTCCTATCCCACCCCATTCAGGTGAGTGGTCAGGGAATATATGTGGGGAAATTAATCATCCTAAAATTTTCAAGGAATATATGTGCAAACAGTGCATGGTGATTGTCCTTTTTCTCCTTTGTTTATCTAAAATAATAGTAAATAAAAACAAAGAGGATCCCTTTGTGGGTGATGATACATTCATATTCCCTTCCCATATATTGCTGTCACCCCTGGTAGCATCTCTTCTTGGCCAACACAGCAGCAAATTAAAGGAATCCGCTTTTGAAGGAAAATGTGAATGATAAATGGCTAATTGAGATCTTCATATATATTCCTCATATATTCCACAGGATTTACTAGCTAGCCTGAGAATAATGACGGCCGATGAGAAGAATCACTTTAATCACAAGTTACTACAGGCAGTCATCAGAAAGAATCGAAAGAAGAATTTAGTTCCCAAAGAAGCATGATCGTTAATCAGAAAGAGCAAGAAAGAACAGATCAGGAGGGCATGGAGACAATTTTTATATCTCCATCGCCCGCACAAAGCTTTATAATTTAAGGGGATGTAAATTCCACCAAAGCCTGTTCGTGGAATTTGGAACAAAGTCATACAAATAAACACGGGATCACCTTTATGGCTTACAGATCATGTACAGATGGTACGCTGTAACAATGCACAATATACGTTAATAGATACGGAAGAAATTTCAACCAAACTGCGGTTAAATGTAAGCCAGAGAACTCCGGTCATTAGCTGATTGGGGTCGGCCTCGAGTTGGAGTCGGTGGCCTCTGAATGTTAAGTTCCTACGTAAGGCACCATTTCAAAAGGGTTAGAGTCGATCCAAAGGAATTGTTTGCATCAACAAGATGTGGCATATAGTGAGGGATAATAACAATGGCTTAAATCATGAACGACTTGATAATAAACTGGTGCCTTAACCAATAATTACTAAAGCAGTAGTGTGTTGGTCTCTTCAGATTTGTTACCACATCACATTTAGTTGACATTGGGCTTCATAATGAACAGCTAAGAAACACAAATCAAGATAGTTGTCCCATTGATAATAGATCTAAACCAAGTTCACTTAGTTAATGATGCATATTAACATAATACTGGTAGTTTCGACCTGCATCCACGTGTCCTCTAGGACATGCTCAGGAGAAGACTCTGGCGATTGAAGCGGTGGCGGAAGTGGATGAATCAGCTTTGGAACAATAACCAACCCTCTACCAACTACGAGTATCGCCCCAGCATTGTTAGCAGTCCCTGATACGGGTCATGTATCAGTGGGTAAGATATTTTTATTTGCTAAAATCACAGGAGCAAAAACGTTGAGGTAATGTTACCGCAATAATTAGTTGCTGAAAATAAGGTGATTAGTTGCCCTTGGGCAAACCTTTCAAAGCCATCCATGACACATTCATGAGCTCTTATTATGAGTTGTAACTTGTTTCTTTTGCAAAACTCAGTGACACGGTCAGGCTGCAAGATCAGAAACTTATTCAAATAGCATAAATGAGAAAGAATCCTGGCCAACAGACCAAGCACTCTATTAATTTTCTTAACAGGTAAAAGAACAAGGATGCAAAGACACAGAAATACATTAGTGCATATCACTATATGCCTAGATAACTACACAGGATGAGTACATTTAATAACCTTTTGTTGACTCATACTCAAAACGATAAAGGAAAAGCATGGCTAGCTAAAAACCCAACAAGGGAGACATAACATAGAAGGCCAAAACTGGAAAACCAAAGAAGTTGAAATCCGAAAACACTTCCTAGTTCCTATAAGTAGTAACTGCCTCTGCCAATAAATAAAGATATTCTTCAAGAGTGTATCTACAACTCAACAGACTCCAATCACCAAGGTATTCACGTTGGAAAATTCCTAATATGAAGTATCTGTATGGACAATTTATCATGCACGGCAATCTATTCAATATATTTACTCCGGATTGGTGGCCAGTGTATCTAAAATCCGTTCAGCAATGAAAAGTATTAAGTATTTCAAAGATTAGCATCCGTCCATATACCCCAAATGTGACAAGCCCAGGTCCTCTTGCATTTGGTCTCAAACCCTCTATGCTATCGTTCTCTGTGGGATCAGACCTGCAAGTTCAAATGATACACTCAAGATAAAAGAATGATAACCTCATAAGTTACAAAAGCATGACAGGTCATGCATTGCAATTGCACAGGAACTACAAATACCAAAGAAGATCCATTAAGACAATAGATCCAACATCCATGTTAATAGGCCTTTCAAGCTTCTCTATTTGGTCAACAGAATTTATGGACCTCCCAATACCACCATGCATACAGATAATCTTCTTCTCTATGAGAGCTGCAAGTGGAAGGTAGTTGAAAAGTTGATTAAAGCGTGTCCATGCCCATATCCCGTCACTTTCCCCCTGCAAAACTTTCTGGTGAGCAATATCTCATACATAATCCAGAAAAATACTAATCCGTCTTCCTACCATTCTCTCAATGCATTCAAGACGAAAACCAAAAAGGGCATTGATGTCAGCTGCTTCGTGGTTTCCTCGGATCAGGTGAATGTTCTCTGGATTCTCTATCTGTATAAAAGATATCTGACTTACAACACAATATATAGAGGGAAAACTGTCATGTAATTGAATAGCACAAAGCTTACTTTCAGAGCAAGTAGTAGAGTTATTGTCTCCAAGCTATGCTGACCCCTGTCCACATAATCCCCCAAAAATAGATAGTCTATGTACCTGAAATGCCAACTCTTTATAATGATAGAAAAGGAGAAATGCCCTGAAAGTGCAGACTAACACTGTACAAAAACATGCAAGCTATCCATTTACATTGTTAAATATTTATTCACCATACTATAAGGATAAGTGCAACTAATTCTAGTTCCCAGCTCTAGGATTAATAGCATCAATAAATTTTTCCCGAGTATGCCGTATGAAACAACCAGTGTAAAGCATATGAAAGTACTTGGAACTCATAGGATAGTAGAACTGACTTTGTCAAAAAACAAGTAAAATATTTCTTTATTCAATTATGTAGAATAAAGCAACAAGTTCCTAGATGAAATGATGATGATGGCACACCAAAGCAGATTAGCCACCTAAGCCATCCTCAGACAGACTTTCACCTTTTGAAATGTATCTCTAATCAGCAGGTGCACACCAAAATCAGCATGCTGAAATCCTTACTTTATTCTAAGTTTGGTTTCTACTGATAGTAGAACCTCAAATATACCAGGATGCAGAATGCTTGTCTGATACCTAACCCATGTTGGTCTAGAATGCTCTTAAGAGTTTCCTGAGAATGCATGGCCGGACTTCTAGGATTCCTTTCTGCAGGTTTATATTGTCCTGAATCTACTTAATACCACGGAAAGTTAACTAAATACTGTCTAAGATTCTGAATCAGAGAGTTTCATTTTTATATTAAAAAAGACATACTAAAAGGCTTATTAAGCCTACCATCCACAAGGGTGGTAGAGGCAGTGACAATGTTGCCATAAAACCCAGGGTTGGATCCCTATCTTGTAATATTGCCATTGCAATTCCTTAATTACACCAATTTTTTTAAAAGATTTTTTTTAAAAAAAGCTTATTACACCAATGTCTGAGTCTTACGTTATGTCTCCGGCGGTCGAGGGAGAGCCATACTCATCAAATAATCTCATAAGATCACCAAATTGACCATGAAGATCACCAAATACTTTAACTGGAGCTTTTAGTTGCAAAACTGTTGGTTCCTGCCTAAAAATCTGTTCCGCGGCATGACAAAGTTCACCAACTTCATAGGAATCAAGGAAAAATCTTCTATTAGCAGGAGGCTTCCAATTTCTTGGTCTGAGCAAATGTGATATAACCTACAACAGAAGAATATATAACAATATCATTTATGTTATAATCTTGAAACATTAGCTAATTGTATGCTTGCCTTCTTATGCAAGCCTTCAGGAGATTTCTGCCTGTTCAAGAACTTTTTTGTTGGATAAGTTTGTTCAACATTTGTTGGGTACATTCTTCTACTCTCATTCTCAAACTGATCCAGTGAAAGCTGCCTTACAAGCCCTCCTAGGTTGCCGACAGTCTCTTTAGCAACCACCACCTGAAATGCTAGAATAAGGATCACTTTTAAAAATAAAAATAAAATGGTAAAATGTAAAGATGAAAGTATACCGCTCGAGGATGAAGCCGTACACCTGGCTCAAGGGAGTCGGGAACATCTGAGAGATCATCTTCACCTGACGTTTCATCAATGATAGGAAACTCTGAATCTCCATCATCTGAGATATTTTCCCTTGCAGCCCGCCAGACAGCGCTCACAGCTTCAGCTTCAGCAGCAGAAGCCTGAGTGAGCATTTCAATTGATTTCTGATCCACACTGATAAAAATAAATATTGTTCATCATCTTTCAGAAATCCACTTGGTTTCATAAAATTCATTAAGTACCATAGCAAATAATATGAGCATCAAACTAGAAAGCTTCAACCTGGCAGAGGAAGCTGAATCTTGCTTCTTATTCAATGGTTGTTCAGCAAACTGGGAATCCAAATTGACATTTTGATTAGGTTTGTAATTTACAGAAGGGACACTACCAGAATTGGACATTGAGGAACTGACTTCAGATTGAAAAGTAGAATTTTCGGCAACCAGAAAATCATCAAGTAGAACATCTGCAAAAAGGGTGTGTGTTGCAAGCTCATAATTTGCAAAGAGTAAAGAACAGAAAAAAGATTCAGATGTAAAATAATTAGAGAGATGATGCAATAGGATCAAATTAAGTAACAGAGTTGTTTAAGTAATGGCATAATAAGTGTAATGTCTTTTGTTTACAGGCTTTGGTAGGTGGTTTTTATCCTTTTTTCTGAAATGCAAAGGCATCTCGGATAATGAACTGGACAAGGTATTGTTTTATGAACTAATCTACTCTGGATCTTCTTTCTCTTGCTTCTAACCATCATTTTCTCCAGCCTCTCACCTCTCTTTTCTCTTCTTCCCTCTCTTCCCATTTCCTCTCTAGTTGTCCTGATGAAACAATTAGGGCAGAACCCACTCTCTTCTAACCATCCACTCTCTGGAGTATTTTAAAGCCTAGCAAACCTGAGGAACATTTGGAGGTTATGAGAAACCATGTTGCACGAAGAGAATTTTCCTTGGGAAAATTTTGGTGCCAATGAATGCTAGAGGCGAGCTTTTCAATTTTTCTCCATAGGTCTTTGGCGGATCGAGTGTCACTTATATATAAAGCTTGGACATCGATATCTCTATGTCATTATGTTTTTCTCTCAATATATAAGAGTTAAATTCCCTCCATGGACATAGGCTTACACCAAATTCCGACAAATTGTTCTTATCTCTCGTTGTGTGTTTGTGATACTTTATCAAGGCAAACACTTCATCATGTGCATTTATGATGGGAGATTATACCTCGTTCTAAAAGTACCAAGTTTGGATCTATTAGTGTGTTTGAGGTTAACAGGAACTAGAAATGTGCTAGAATGACTCCAACCTCATACAACGGTATTAGGGGCATTTGTCATCCTAACAAGGGGTAGAGCAGTCAACAGAGAGAGTATTTGAGGTTGGCAAGGACTTCAACAAGTATAGAAGACTAGCTATTTAGAAGTTCAATGGAAGTACTAATTTCTCTTATCGAGAATATCAATTCTGTTTACAAGCAAAATATGTGAGGTACTCTAAGAAAAGGAAAAATTATCAAATACCATAAAAGTGATTGGAGATTATACAGGCAAAGGTAGTCAGTATCATCAAATTATGATAATGTTATTCATATAATTGCTAGTAAGACTACAACATGTGTGTTTTGTGGCAATTAGGAGCATATTACCAAATCCATCCCATGAGCTGGGTTAGATATGGTAGGTAACAATGATATTTAAACAAATCTGAAGGAATCATATGTACTAGTTTATATATGGTAGTTGATAGGGATATTCAAACAAATTCCAATGTAAGTGTACTAGTTACAGACAGAGCAATAGTAAGGAAAGTTTTATGGGCAATGATTTTAGTAACATAAATATAGATCCAGGCTCAAATCATCAAAGGATATTCACAAGGCATGTAGTCACGCTACAAAGAAAAGCCCAGATAATTGATGCTAAGGACATTGCTATTGTTGTCTCAAAGGAAAAGAATATGTTGGGACTAGTGTGTTGAGATGGTCAGATACACTACAAGGGGTGAATACTGATTGTACCTACAAATAAGAATTATAATACTCTTGATAATAGTTTAGCAAGGTCACAAATACAAATTATACAGCAGAAATAAATTCATACAAATTCAAAGCATATCAATCTCACACACAAGGATGAAACATGGTTGCCCCCGAACAATGGTGCAATAGTTATGCCCTCCAATAAATAAGCTAAGGTTCAAGTCTCAGTTGTAGCGCACTACAGGGATTTCTCTTTAGTGAGAAGTGGGCCTAAGAATGTTGGCCATCTGGATGGGCCCTCCATGAGCGCTTCCCAATTTACCAAGATGGCTAAAACTTTCATGGGTCGGTCGATCACCTCCAGGATTAGTTGGATTAAAGGGATTACACAAAAAAAAAAGGGATAAAACATGGTTCCTCGTTCCTATTCCACAACTTATGACTAGTAAGTCACCCCCAATGAGTCACAATCTTTCTCCTTTGTGGTGAACTACTACTAGAGGTGGATAAACATCTTACAACATGACCAATTACAAGCACTTAGAAGAGGACGACCTAAAAATACAAGGGAGACGCTCAGTTAGAATCTAACCAATCATTATTTTTCACGAACTTCAAGCCACCACCTAAGTCCCTTTTTATAACCTTCAATTTCCTTTATTTTTCACTTGTTATTTAGTTGATTTGTCACCAATCAGTCGATTGGATCCACACTTAACCTAAGTCAATTGGAATCCATCATCAATCAACGAGGGCACTGTAGCCCTTATTTCATCTAACCATTGCAGTATTACTTTGTCGGATCAACTGACCCTGCTTAATTGATTCAATAGCGAATACAAACATTTTATTCAATCGTGGATCGCTCTGAGTCAACTCCTTAGTTAAAATCATTCTCCTAGGTACTATCCTCTAAAAATAATGGTTGTGGATCAAAACATTTGACGTATCAGTTTCAGGATCAGTACTACCCTCTAAACCTTTAATCTTATGAGCAATTATGTTATCACCAAAAATACCTACCGTGAAGCCATCCAAGCAACCGATCCCATAGAAACACCAGCAGTAGGCTTTGCCAAGCGAAGTGATTATCAAGGAGCCACCTCTGCATTATCAGCTATCATTAAACAAAACAATACCCAAATTCAGCTTCTTGCCCAAATTATTGAAAGTCTAGGAGACATTCAAACAAGCCTAAACAATATCCTCGAAAATTCTAAACATAAAACTTCCACAACAATACCTGAGAACTTAATCTCAAAATTACAAAACCTAACCCTTGGCAAAATTGAAAAACCTAAAGAGGTAGTGGGAAAACTAAGAGTCTTCCAAGACCCATATCAATTACTAAAACAAGAGCGGGCGAAGCTCAAGAAGTAATGGCGGAACAACAATTAGTAAGCCAAACCACAACTTCTGCCCCAACTCCTCTAGTTGAAGACCAAATACGAGAATACAGAAAGAATCAACGGAGGCTTCATAATACTCAAAGAGCTGCACAACGCATCGACAGAAGAATAACGGGAAGAACCCCTCTGGTATATACACTTGAGTAACAATTGGATCCACAAGTCCAACTTCAAACATCCATGAATGAATGGACCTCAATAGTTCCGGCGGAAGTACTTTATCATTCCAAAAGAGACGATGAGCATCATCGAGTCTATGTTCATAGATAAGAAGAACCGTTACTGGTGATCAATTCTAACCAGGTAGACCAAAATTTTATACAAGAAGAAAGTTTTCATCGACTTCAAAGAAGCCGGATGCAGTATATTCATATTGGAATTCTCCAAGTAAGAATACAAACGCTCCACCGACAAGAAGAAGGTGTTCTGGCACTGGTTATTTTCAGAGCGAACCGGTGGATGGGTGATCAAGCTATACTGACTACCATGGAAGTTGGCTTAACACAAGGAAGTCAAATGGTTTATGTTAACACAAGGAAGTCAAATGGTTTATGTTAACACAAGGAAGTCAAATGGTTTATGTTAACACAAGGAAGTCAAATGGTTTATGTCAAATGGCTATATCTGTTTCAAGAATAATAAAGCAATCTTCAGGAGGTACCTCTAGGTTAGGGAGGTTTCTGACTGTTTCTTTTATTTTTTTAACCAAGGCCCAATCTTGGAAATTCATCCGTTTATCACCTGTCAGACTGGTCTTCGCATATAAGGGGCTTAGTAATTTGCCAAGATTAGGAATATAATTTCGAGCATAATTTAAAATTCCTAATCATGATCTCATGCCTTTCTTCGTCATTAAGTCTTCATCCTGAAATTCTGTAATCTTGGTGATAATATGCGGTTGTAATTTTATCATCAGGTATAACATAAACCATTTGACTTCCTCGTGTTAAGTCAACTTCCATGGTAGCCAATATAGCTTGATCACCCATCCACTGGTTTGGATCTGAAAATAACCAGTGCCAGAACACCTTCTTCTTGTCGGTGGAGCGTTTGTATTCTTACTTGGAGAATTCCAATATGAATATACTGCATCCGGCTTCTTTGAAGTCGATGAAAACTTTCTTCTTGTATAAAGTTTCGGTCTACCTGGTTAGAATTGATCACCAGTAACGGTTCTTCTGATCTATGAACATAGATCCGATGATGCTCATCGTCTCTTCTGGAATGATAAAGTACTTCCGCCGGAACTATTGAGGCCCGTTCATTCATGGATGCTTGAAGTTGGACTTGTGGATCCAACTGTTGCTCAAGTGTATATACCAGAGGGGCTCTTCCCGTTATTCTTCTGCCGATGCGTTGTGCAGCTCTTCGAGTATTATGAAGCCTCCGTTGATTCTGTCTGTATTCTCGTATTTGGTCTTCAACTAGAGGAGTTGGGGCAGAAATTGTGGTTTGACTTACTAATTGTTGTTCCGCCATTACGTGAGCTTCGCCTGCTCTTGTTTTAGTAACTGATATGGGTCTTGGAAGACTCTTAGTTTTCCCACTACCTCTTTAGGTTTTTCAGTTTTGCCAAGGGTTAGGTTTTGTAATTTTGAGATTAAGTCCTCAGGTATTGTTGTGGAAGTTTTATGTTTAGATTTTTCGAGGATATTGTTTAGGCTTGTTTGAATGTCTCCTAGACTTTCAACAATTTGGGCAAGAAGCTGAATTTGGGTATTGTTTTGTTTAATGATAGCTGATAATGCAGAGGTGACTCTTTGATAATCACTTGGTTTGGCAAAGCCTACTGCTAGTGTTTCTATGGGATCGGTTGCTTGGATGGCTTCACGTTAGGGTAGAGTATTTTTGGTGATAACATAATTGCTCATAAGATTAAAGGTTTAGAGGATAGTACTGATCCTGAAACTGATTATCGTTAAAAAGGGTAGTTCCTCACCAAGCTAGACTCACACAAGTGTTTGCTTGGACTTATAAGGTCATTTTCCTGTGATGCCAAGGTAAGACTTGTTCTTTTGTTAGCTTAGTTTGCGTAATACCAACATTTTAACAATAATAGTTCATGAAAAGAACTAACCTGGAACCTATTAAAATCATTCAAATGATCAAATCTCACCTAAGTTAACAGCTATCCTCGCCCAGAAGTACCAAGTCTCTTAACTCTCACAGCTCACTACTAGAGCTTAACTTCGTAGCTTAATTTTATCACCAAATCTCTCATTTGGTTACTCATCCATCGAATGCACTGAGCTAATGTTTAAAATTTGGAGTCGTACCAGAGTTTCGATACATGACCGGAACTATATGACTTCAGTATCACACATGAAATTATGACATTTGGCATCACCTATGAAGTTTTGGCATCTAGCATCTCACATATCAATAGGGCTCCGAGTTTATTGGCAAAGGCTAAGGAATAAGGATCAAGCTGAAGGCTCCATATAGGCAGTCGAAGTCATGGCGAACAATCTTAGTGGGAGCTCTAACAGAAAGACTAATCACCGACACTTGGTGGTTGGCTGCAGGGGGATCATTGCAAGAATTATGCAAGCGCTAGTGGAAGAGGTAAAGATTGAGCATAAGATTCTTAGAGGCCGTCAAGGTCATGGTGGATGATCTCATTCTCAAAGAGAGATCCAATGTGAGGGAACCAGAAATGCTCAGTTTGGGTGATTGAGAGAAGTTTGTAGAATAGTTGATCTCTTGGTCACAAAGTGTTGTTGTTGTGTTAACGAGGACTAACTATGCAAGTTCAGGGATGAGAAGGTTGGCAGTGGCTTGTGTGAGAAAGGTTCAGGATTGAACTCAAGATTGGGATTGAGAGATTAAGATGGATAGATAGACAAAGCTCCAATATCATATAATGGGTCGAGTTGATCCTCTAAGTAGTCTCCTTTACCTATAGATATTCTTTGTCAATATAAGAAATTATACATAGGTCTCCAGTATTATGTGGTTTTCCCATTTAAGTCTCTAGGTTCATATAAAGGTCACAGTACAAGAAAAGATCATTTTAGTTTAGATCAAACTGAGAAACCTCCCATGTGAATTCCTACAAGAGACATTAGGCTATGACAGTTAAATTAGAAAGGTAGAATGACAGTCTACTAGCAACATAGTACCTCTAACCTTTTGCTCAGTTTTTTTTAATAGCACAAATTGAACTACTAAAAATAATCAAAAAAGAGCAATGTTCTTCACGAGCAAAATCTAATATTAAATCAAGGTTAGGAACAAATGACAGTAACGAAAAATGATAACAGAAATCATAGTCATCACAAAGGGAAGAAAGAGGAAAATTTTACATAAAAGAAAAGAAATGTGACCCTAGCCTATATGCTCCAATTAAATAAGACAGACTATTCAACCTACCATATTCACTTATAAACTGAGTCATCCATCATTCAGAACAAATGACTCATTGCACAGTCAATAAATAATTAAAGCCACAAAGGCCATAGATTCCAGTTTACCTCCCTTTAGACCACCAAAAACATATACTTGAGTCCCAACAGAGGCCAATGCATGCCGACACCTGCGTAGAAGTTCTAAGGAACCATCATTATCAGTTGGTGACTTATACGTCCGAGTAGATGTGACAACTCCATTTCTGTCCAACCACACCCCAGCGGCAGTGTCCAGAACTGCAAGCAAGAGGCCCAGTTCAAGAGTCTAGGAAAAAAAACAATTTCCCAGTTATGGTATAAGGTAATCAATTCTTACCAGCAATGGAAGCTTCACCTTCAACATTTCGTCCTCCCTTGAGAGCCCCACCAGTAACATGCAATCGAGCCCCTACAAAAACCTAGAACTTGCATAGTCACTCCAACTGAGAAAGAGTGTACAAAGTACTTGAAGATGGTAAAAGCATGATGGTACCTAAGTCCTATCAAATGAAAAACTAGAGAAAATGAATGAGAAATGAAATGATTACTTCAAAGGAACTGACCTCATTGCTAGGCTATTTCATTTCATAAATGATACATGAGGATTCATAAGGGTGTTCATTTATGGCATTCAAGAGGCCTTGTCTACACAAAAAATACTAATCACAGAGAAAATAAAGGAACAAATTCTAGAGCAAATAAAGGATGAATTTAAGTTGCATAACCTAATCTAAACGGGAAAAAAGGACAGTAATTAAAACTTCATTGATCTTTTTTGTTCTTTTTTTTTATTTTTTTATGTTATGGCTTGCATAAGATTCCATCTTGTTAATGACTCTGAAATGCGACTTGTGTGGACAAAGATGGGCATGTCGAGACTTTCTTTGACAAGGGACTGTCTTGCACTAAGGCTCCACTAAGTGGAGATAAGCATGTTGAAACTTTCTTTGACAACAGAATGTCATGCAGTGAATCTTCATTGATTGGAGGCAAGCAACTCAAACATCCTTTGTTGAGTTTCATGCACTGAGTATTCATATAGTCAAGGTGAGCATGCCAAAACTTCCTTAGGAATAAGAAAGCATCATGAATCAAGTCTTCATCTAAGGGGGGTGAGCAAATCGAGACTTCTTTTGGATTGCATCTTGTATCGAGCCTTGATCAAACGAAGGCAAACATGCTGAGACTTCTATAGGACTGAATGAAGATAGGAAAGCATCTTTCGTGGAATCTTCATACGATGGTGTAAGCACACCAAGACTTCTTTGTGGTCAAGGGAATAATATGTGAGCATCTTAAACTGAGTGTCCGTTGAGTGGTGAGCATGCCATTATGCCAATTTCTTTTGAATTGAATGTGGATAAAAATAAGTCTTGCGCCAAAGTCTTCATCGAGCAGAGATGGGAACGGCAAAAAATTAATTTGAATCAACTGATGGCAACACAACATATAGTGACTCATCATCAAGTCATTGCAGAGACATGAAAACTTTAATAAAAGAGTTTGGACAGAATATTTTGCGTCATGTTCATTGAGTGAAAGAAGGTGCACCAAGATGTATTCAAATAAAGTGAGAATAGGTCAATGTCATGCGTTGAATGTTAGATATTTTTTTGTCCTATTTAAATTTTTGCATCATAAATAACCTTTTTTCAAATTTAGACAATTGCTTAAGGAACCAATATTTTAGGTTTTGAGGTTTGAGTCAAAAGCAGATTAGGTTTGGATGAAACCCATCAAGAAGACATGGTAATCGGCATTCTATGGGTCTATACCAAGCTTGATTTGGACTCATTTTGACAAGCATAGAATTAAACCAAATTTATATCACTTTTTGGTTTAGTGGAAGTTTTGGGAGGTTAGAGATTATTTGTATTCCCTCTCTTTCTCTCTCCATGTATCATCCCTTCTGATCCTTCTCTTCTCCTCCTCTTGTAACATTGTTGCCCTCTGTGTGCACACCAATCACCCTCAACCACTATCATCGACTAGTCGTTACTCCCAATTCCCTCTTCGCCTCCTTCAGCAACTTTCCCACTATTTTTTCTTTGTTGCTGCAGACTGTCGATGTCACCTGTGCACCACAGCATTGACACCAACACTTGCACGGCCCAACACCATCACTGTTTGCATACCCTAGCACCAACATCGATACTTGTAAGCCTTGCATATCAAGTCACACTATCGAGGACCCTTTTCCCACAAGTGTTCTAACCTGGCTACATATGTCGCCAATGTGCTCGAGCACTAGCATTTGACCCTTGCGTGAAGCATCGTTGCCCTAACGTGAGCTGTCACTTCCCAAAAGGAAACATCAACAGTCAATTTGGAGGTACTAAGGATTCAAATAGTAATTTCCTTATTGGTATTCGGAAATGATTGCCTAATTTGGACTAATAATTAGGCGTTATTCAGGTTTGATTGATCAAAATGTTTCACATCATTGAAGCATCTACTCTGTTTCATCAATTAAAGGGAATTGCTAGGTAAGAAGTTGTTTAAAATGGTCCTTCAAATAGGATAGTTGTCCTTAAAATTGAGGTATAATGAGGATTAATGGATCAAGACTAAATCCATTAGCCTCCGAATAGATGTTTGGATTTAATATTTATATCACATATTAGCTATGTTTGGATTGTTTTAGGGTAATTAGACTAGGGCTGGATCCATTAAGCTTGAATTTTGATTATTGTGTTATTATTGTGTTTAGTTTATTTTGAGCTTTCCTAAGTTGTTCATCCATGTGTGTTTGTAGATACACATGCAGGGGAAGCACACAGCACACTGACATTGTAAAGATTTGAATCTTCCTCAATACATATTTGAGATGGGTAAATTTATCTGAGATTAACTTATAACATTGTGCGTGAATTAAGTATGCAAATGAATATTTATTGTGCTACAACTATTTGAAAAGGAGAATAAAATAACACTAAACTAGTAATGGGTTGGTTCTCAAAGAACTAGATTATTGATACTTCAATAAATGATATTCTTATATTGTTATTCACATATGGGTTATCATGGGGCAATTTAGAGGGGTTATTTCAAGAACAACAAACTTAAATAAAATGTGAACCAAAGTAGAATAATTGTTAGGTAAACAACAACTATTATAAATTGTGAAAATGAACACTAAAAAGTGAATCCGAGGTTGAACCTAGTTGTACCAGTGTATCTAACCACCCACATTCACGTGGTAGCATGAGTCGCTCACAGCTAATATCTATCTATGCAAGTCTTATATTGTTGTTTATAACTAGTGAGGGATTTAGCCCACATATCATATCATTATAATAACCTAACTCCAATGATTCCCATTTTAGCGGATATGCCAGTGATGAACAAAAGATGATAGTTAAAAATAATAAATGATGAAAATTAAATGGATTTACTTGTGGAGAATAAATAATGATAACTGAAATGACTTGTGATAATAAACAGAAATTATAAATAAAATGATTAGTAATAATAAATGGTGAAAATTAAATGGCGTAAAAATAAGAGCTGACTTTATATTAAAATCCAATTTCATTATTACTTAGCAATTTGTGTTTATTCCCTGCTTTCTTAGCCTCTACGGGCTCTAGTTTTATAGGTATGGATTGATGTTAAAGCCATGATTGATTTCAATCATTATAAGATCCTTGAGAAGTTCAAAATTAGGTATAATTTTACTAGTTTTACTTTTCGTTCAATTCATTTGTGTTTTTGTTATTGTACAATAAAAGGAATGAACATGGTTTAAAATTTCATTCTATGTCGGGCAAAACAAGCGAAATTTACCGTTCCGCCCGCCTACCAACACCGGCATCGCGAGCCGCTGCATGGTCGCAGAGCCGTTGCGATCCTGCGGCAAGCTCCGTGGGGTCATGGAGGTCGCAACGGGGATGCCCACAAGCACACAAGGACTCCACGGGTCACTGCGGTAACACTGAGTGAGTGCACGGGTTCATGACGGGGACACCCACGGTAGCAGCGGAGACTCCTGCTAGTCACAGCGGGGGGCATTGGGTGCATTGGGTGCGCGAGTAGTGGCAGGGGTGCCACGTGGATGCTCGGGTCGCGTGCAGGCGTGCATTGGGTGTGATGCAAAACTTAGATTAATAATTAAACTTAGGTTAATAATTTCAATCAACTGTTAGTATAATCTAAACAAAATTAATCAAACACTAATAAAAGTATCTCATTAATTTAATATATATATATATATATTATTTATTTTAAGTCTGAAAATATATAATAAAATTTTTATTTATTTACCATATAAAGGCACCGTGATCTTGTATTTTTCCTTTTTTAATACAAAAAATTATTTTATTTTTTGTATTTTTAAATTTTTTTAATATTTAGATTAAATTTTTCATTTTTATTTAATATATTTTATATTTAAAAATACCAAAACTATATCAACATGACACGATACGGTAGTGAAACCATATCGCCTAGTCATACAGCGAATCTCCGACACGGATTGATATTTTAAATCATAGGAATAAATATATTTGTTGGATACCTCTAATTTAACCTGAGTTATCTACTGTTATAACTCTCAATTACCTTTGGTAAGTTGTCAAGAAGTAGGGTATGTATTGGTAAGTGGAATTACGCCCCTAGATTGTGACAGTAAATTTGTTCCTTGAGCAAAGATGAGCAATATTGATCTACAGGTGATGTTGAAGGTCGTCAACTGGGATAAGATCTCTTATCTAGACGACCACTAGCCTATTCTAGCAGTCAACAAACCTGTGAGCATTGAAGAAGGTGTTGCACTGGCAATGCACGCATTAGAGTGGACTGTATTAGCATTGAGGAAGGTGTTGCACTCAACAATGCACTCATTAGAATGGAATGTCTTGGACAAGGATGATCACTTGGTGTATAGAAAAGAGTGCCATAGTGATTGCACCAGATGACTAAAATGTTATATAGACAATAAAGGCTCAAAGGGATGCTTCAATTCACTTTGTGAACTGGTGTCACAACGGCTATAGAGGATTTCTTGTATGTTCATATAGAAATTATTCTTTATTGTAAATCTCGTCCTCTAATTTTGTCAATGCTTCAAACATAATTGAGTTCTGGTGGACCACCTCCAGTGATTGAGTGCTCACTACCTTGTTTGTTCTCCCTCATAACCTGGTCTTCTTATCACTAGATGGAATAGCACAACCATTACGATGTAAGATTTACATCTCAATGTCCCATCGAATATGAGCAACAAGCCCTTCGATAAAACTACTTTTGTCAAGTCATGAGTTTGGTTAAACAGTTGCAAAAAGCAACTATAGTATTACTATCGTGATTTGATGAATGCTGGCCAACTCGCCATCCACATTATCAAATGTAATGGGTTGATAAAAGGATGAGAACTCCATCTACAAACACCTCTCATGATAAAAGCTCATGGAATCACTTGAGTTAATTATACTATTGGATGGCGTCTCCTTCAAGGTTCACAGAGGTAGGTTCGACTTTAGAACTATCTGGTGTGTGATGAATTTTTTTTCTATGATTTTTTTTATTCTTGAGGATGGTGAGCCCTCATTACTCCAGAGTGAGGCCACCTCTAGGTTTGGTGTATCTTGTAGTTATGTACTTAAGGTTGTCTAGTTGATTCTTTATTACTTTTAATGCCTAAGTGATGCTTTCTGAAGAGTTTTGAAATTGCTCAAATTAAGTTTCTTGAACTAGGTTCAAGATTTTGTATCCCACTTTGCATCTGGTTGGATACCTACAGTAATGTGCTAAGATTCCTTCTCATTTTTTTTCTTTGCAGTGAATCATGCACATGTTTTGCACAATATTTATTTTGTATTGTCGTAACAAAAATAAATCAATAAGAAAACTTTAAAAATGACAGGTGCAAAAGATAGAATCATTTATTGGATTATGGTGGGACAATAACTTCACAAGCTAGCAATGGACTTAATGTAGCAGTAGTGGAAGTGGAAATGACAACAATGTTGGAAACAAGGTATTAAAAGGTGGTTACAGGTGCTAGTTGGTCAGTCCAGTACCTCGTGCATAAGCAGGACCCAAGAATTCAATATTAAAAGAAGAGAATTATATTAAAAGTTACGAATACTTATATATAACAAATTGTGTCCTTAATAATCAAAAGGAATTTACAATCATAAACAACCGGCTCATAGTTGATAATTTAGCACTAAACCAACAAACAAATCACAACAAAATATTTCATTTCACATTCAACCAAGAAAATAAAAAATCCCAATGTAGCATAAAATTCAATAAATCAAACACAGATTCAAATTGAAAAAAAAAAATCATACAACAACAACCACCACCAAGCCTTATCCTACTAGGGTGAAAATATCATAACTAATTTATAATTACTGTCATACTATAATTCCAAAATATAAATAACTAATATCAAATGAATCGATTACATATTAAAAACTACCTATTTTTTCTCTTGAGACTTGTCAAAACTAAATATATGAATTACCGGGCCGCCTAAGTAGTCTGCCTAAGCCACTTTCAAAAAGAATCACCTAATAAGGGACACCTTGCAAATAGGTGAACCAGCCCCTTGATGAAATTGGCTACGTGGTGGCCTGCCTTTTATTTTTATTTATTTGTATTTTTTTTAGTTGACACCAGATATTTAGCTTACGCCGACTAATCCTGGGGTTGCCTACCTTTTAGAACTATGGTTGGAAGGGAAACAAAGGTAAATCAAAGTAATCAAAAAGATCCATAATACCAAGTAGATAGAAACCCAAATCCAATCAAGATGGAGAGCTAGAAAAAGGTTAAGGGTAAATAGTTGATCACTTGAAAGGGATCAACCTCCAAATTGCCAGTAGTAGGATATTTTATTTCATAAATTTGGAGATTTCCAAAGGCTTTTATTTCTAGGCATGAAGGAGGTTCTTTGTCTATGATAAAATAATTAATTCAAGAAAAATAAAGGGAATAGCTATTGACTTGAATCACTTACTGCTGCATGCTGATATCTTGGAGATGGTGACACACCAGGAGCAAGGGTCCACTCCCATTTACCATTTGTATGCATAAGCAGTCCATAAGCATCAGATAGAGGCTGCAAAAGAATTTAGCAGGTTTCTTAAGCATCATTCTCTGTAAAGTAATCCTTTGACTGTCTTGTTGCTTGTAGGTACTTAGCAACAGAAACCAAGTTTGAAAAGCAGACAAAAGAACATATATCACTTAAAGAACAAACCAATGTGAAATCAAAGCAATAAATACATGTTTAGCTCAAGTTACAAAATCTCAATTCATGCTGAAGTGTCCGACTTTACTGGAATACGATATTGTTTTGGGTGCCATATCGATGTTTCAATGTATGGTGCTAATGAAAAATTGGATGGGGAGAAGGAAAGAGATGAAAAAAAATAAGAAAAAAATACATCTATATTCCTAACTCTCATATAGATTTCACACAATTTAGACATTATATTGCATGAACAAAAGCTAAAATAATAACAACATCCATTAACTTAACGCATTTTCTAGCGTGCCAAAGGGTGTTGAATGTAGTATGATAGTATACTCATTGGCATTATTGATACAATAATAAGCGAGTAGTTTCGAGTTTTGATAATTTCTCAGAACAAGGCTTCGACTGTACCGCCCAGTACAATACATTACAGTATGAATAGTAAGCTAATGCAGTACACCAGCTCATGCCAATTTGTTACACAACTTTGAAAATGGGAATCTTTCAAAGGCTTTAGTGAAATTGTTTGCAAATTGATGCTTGGTGAAGATATGAGGAATCACAATCTTTATAAAAGAATTTCAAATTAACAATCCTCCTCAATCTGCTTGGTCATGAAACAGTACTAGCAACATAAATAACAAGTTTACTATCAGAATGAACAAAAATAAGCTCCAAACAAAAATTGCCAGAGTTTTCAATAAAGGTCTTTACTCTTTAACTATTATCTCTGGAGCACATTAGATCATAGTAACACTCAAAAGAATGACACAAGTCCACCAAAAAGGATGACTTGGCGTATGAAGTTGCCATCAATAACGGTATTATGAGGGGAAAAAACCATGGGAAATCATCCCTTTATTGCAAGCAAATAGGTTGCTCTGTTTTTTTTTTTTTTTTGGGATAAGTAAAAGTGGTGATATATCAATATCCAAAGTGTACAAAAAGAGGTTTTAGGATCAATTCATGTCTAATGAAGTATCATATCTGAATAGATACCTAAACACATGTATACATGTATTTGCACGCTCCTTAATATTCTCTCCACATCTAACTATTTCTCTCCAAAAAAATTATGATTTTGGGCCCTCCATACATACGTATCAATGATGACAAGGCATAATACTGAGCCTTTGTCACAACCCTACTCCCACGATAATGTTGTCCAAAGACACGAATCGTCCTTCGATAGGTGGACATCTCTAGGTGCATATGAAATCAGCCTCGAATCCTCCTCCATATGTCTACAATATGCAGACATGCCCCTGTGTCTCCGGCACATGCCCGCAAAAGGTGTATTGTCGATCCTTCAAATAATCATGTCAATCTGTGTTGGGAAGCCTCCATTGTGCCAACACCTAGAAGGTAGTCGCATGACTTGGCTGAACATAAGACTTTCACACTATTTGGACCCATGGCACCCTGGGACTAGGGCATCTAAATAAGTCATAAGCCCGAGCTACTCCTCCCTCCTATAAAAATCACACTGTCAATCTTTGTCTAGTAGCCTCAGGTGACCTGACGCCTCCAGGATGAGATCATGTATGTATAGCAAGCGCTTGATCAGCGGGGAATCTGAATGAGATGTCTGCCATGTTCTTGGTGATCAAACCCTTGACACCCATGTCACAAATAAACAATCTTATAAAAGAACAAGAGCTCACTATTGTCATACTGCAGTTCAAGATTTTATTATAAGAGATGCATCTTCACTTTCCTGCCAACTTTGTTTGGGGTTTATATTGGAACCAAGGACAGTAATTTTGTACTGCACCTGTGAATATGGAAAAAGAATTTCTGTCCACTGAGTTCCTGAGCTAATATACATAACTGACTCCATTGAGCCAATGTCCATCAATAATTCTAGGACTGACATCCCTTCTAATTGCATCTTCATTTCTTGGTATTTTTCATCAAATTTATGAAAAGATCCTTTGATCTTTCAAAATTAATAAACGTTAGCATGACTTTAACACTGCTCTAAGAAGCTACAAAATAAAACTTCCTTTAGTCAGTGATAATTCAGTAGCATAAAAATTGTTAACTATGCTGTTACAGCCTTAATGAATGTGCCAAGTAATTTAAAGTGGGAAGTTAGTTGAAGTGCTTTTATGTGCACAAAATTATCATGTGAAGTTATAAGCAAAAAAAAAGGGCGTTCCATGGAATTGATCAAGTTGTGGGTACTCAAGGACAACTAAATGAAATTGAACAGTAGCTCAGTATATTTACTGTGAATGGGAATGAGGGATCATTAATGATTAATTTAACAATGCATTTCTCTTCTAGAGATCTTGTCATCTCTCTCAAGTTAATTTCCCAGACTAGTGGTTCAATACTTCAAGCATTATGAGCTCACAAACTATTAGATAGCCCAGAATATCTGATGCTCCAAAAACACGCCAATAGTAAATCAACCAAGATGATGAGCTTCACGACATCTTTAAGAGAAAGCATCTGATCAACTCAAATATTAACCAGGCAATCTCAGTAAGTTAACCTAATCAAATTATTCAAAAAAGTGCAGAACATTAGAACTGTAGATTCAAAGAAAAATGACATATAAGAACAGTTCACACCATTCCAGAAGAATCTCTCCCCCCACATAGCAAAAGCATGCCATCAGAGCGTGCACTTGCAGTGGCATACCTGTGAATGGATGGGAAAAAAATGTCAAAACATAGAAGCCAAATTGAATGTGTCAATTTAAGATAACATACAATGTGGCATACACTCATGCCAACTGATTTTATAGAATAGAGGTTCTAAATCAATTCGGATCACACCTCAGATAAATGGTAACTTGATGTGGGCGTGAGTCTCTAGAGTAATGTAAAACTGAATGCATAAAAGTTTGACATATAATAACAAAACACCATTACAAAGGTCAAATTGGTCTCTTATACATAGAATTATTAGTTTCTAGATGTTATCAATATTCCTTACAACAAAAGCTACTTGAAATGAAAGAAAGAGAAAACCCTCAACTTTAGGAGTGGGATATTTACTAAATTGCAATGAGAAAAGAAAAGAAAAATTTTATCTTTTATTTTTCTAATTTCATCCAGCATAATATAATTCAAAATTTTATTGTTTTTGGTTTCTAGAATTAACAAATATTGTAATTTGCTACTGCATTAAGTGATAGCTATATATTATTGTCTCATATTAGAGACAAAAGTGTATGTATTACTTCTCTGATTCATAAGTATTGAGAAAAGAAGCAAAAGTTACACATGACGTAGAGGGTCAGCTTAACATATATTAAAATAACTAAGGATATGTACAAGGATGTAATGACAAGAACAAAAACTCTAGACAGATTAAAAGAAGTGTTTCTAATAAAAATGAGGTTACATCAAGGATTAGCTCTCATATATTTTTACATTAATCATGAATAACTTCACAAGACACACCCAAGACACGTTACCATGGTGCATATTGTTTGCATATGACATTTATTTTATCAATGTGACACGTGAAAGAGTAAATGCTAAGCTTGGTTTTAGACTTAGTAAAGTAAAAATATATATATATGAAATTTAAGTTAGTAGTACTAGACGTAGCAAGGCAGATGACGAATTACCCGTAACTAAGAGCTTTAAGTATCAAGAATCGTTAAGAAATGTTTTATATATGATACAAGCGAGATAGCTGAAATGGAGTAGGGTGTTTTGTGTTTTTTATGATAGTAAAGTACCTCTAAGATTTAGAAAATTTTAAAAAAGGCAATTAGATCTGGTTTATATGGAGTTGAAAATTAGGCTATAAATCAAGCATGAGCAAAAGATTAGAGTCATAACAATGAGGATATTAAGGTAGATAAGCAGATATACGAGAATAGACAGGATAAGAAATGATAATATTAAAACAAAAGTTGAAGTTGCGTCTAGTATGAGAAAACTCTGAGAGGAGCATTTAAGATGCTATGTACATCATGATTTAAAATGTCAATCCGTGTCAGAGTTTCGGTTTATGACCGAAACAATATGGTTTCCCTACCGTATTGTGTCATGCCGATATAGTTTCGATATTTTTAAATATAAAACATACTAATTAAAAATAAAAAAAAAATAATCTAAGTATTAAAAAAATAAAATAATTTTAAAAAGGGATCGAAGCACCTCTATATGGTAAATAAATACATAAATGATTTATTATATATTTTTGAAATTAAAATTAATAATATATATATATATATATATGAAATTAATGGAATAATTTTATTAGGGTTTGATTAAGCATGTTTAGATTATCCTATTTATAGTTAGGAGTTAATTAAAATTATTAACTTAAGTTTAATTATTAACCTAAGTTCTACATCACACCTGTGGGCGTCCCCGCCATGACCTGCGAAGGTCGCAACGGCCTCAGCAACCTAGCGGAGTTCGTCGTGAGATCGTGGTGCCTCCATGACCCTACAGCAGCCAGTGATGTCGGTGTCGGGTGGCAAGCAGAACAAGAGATTTCGCATATTTCACCCCGGACGAAACGATATTTTAAACTATGATGTACATATACTTAAGTGACCAATAAATGTCGTAATTAGGTGATGTGAGTTCATCGCAAAAACGTCCATTAATCGTGGAAGAGGGACATCAAAGAAGACTTGATTATCAACAATAAAACACATAAAATTCATTTAAATAATATAGATTAGGATATAGTAGAGGATCGAGCCCAATAGCTTAAAAGCATAAAAGAATGCATATAGCTAACCCCACTTAATGGAATAAACACTTGGTGGTTGTTGTTATTATTGTTATTATACTTATTGTATCAAATTATAGCAATGTTACAATAAGTAGTAATATCAACACAAAAAGGCACCGTATAGCAACTTAGCGGGAACATCCTTGATGAAAATAGTATTCTTTTGTGACGAACTTTACGTCTAAGTTTGAATGTTGTAGAAATTGAATATTTGTGACTAACTTCACTTGATCTCATGAAATGGCTTTCAAAACCCTAGATCTTAATCTTCATTTTCTTTCTTCCTATCAGCACCAACGCCCTAACTCAAGCCCTCTAACAAGCAAACACTCAAATAAGCCTCCTCAAGTACTTCAGTAACTTCTACTCCTCAAATAAGTCTCCTCGAGTACTTGTAACTTCTACTCCAACCCCCCCCCCCCCCCCAAAAAAAAAAAAAAACCCCCCCGACACACAACTTTATACCAACATTGTATCATTGGTGTCCACCATATTCCAATGCTAACATCCTTGCAAATCAAAGTGAAACCCAATAGCGGTAATTGCCCCTACTTAGTTTCTCAAGTAGAAGAGATGATACATGTAATTGCATAAACTAACTGTTAGAATAATTATAGGGGTATTTTTGTCTTTTGGTGTATATCTTCTTTCCTATATAAAGGCCTAACTCATGGTTCCAATACACGAGAATTTAGGATTTTACTTTGAACATGGTATCAGAGCCAAGTTAAAACCCTAATTTCTTTCCTCCTTGTGCCGCCGTAGTTCTGCCCGTTCACGCCTTTCTCCTCCCCTTCCTCTCTGTTTTTTCCCCTTTTCTCCGTCGTTGTCCCTCAAATTGCAGGAGGGGTTGCGATCCAGTTCTCCGGAACCCTACAACTCCCTAGTTCTTCCGTCTCGATCTGATTCCGAACAACGGGTCCGTCTCGCGCCGCCTTCAATTTCGTCGGATTCGCCTCTCGAAGGATCGATCTAGGGTTTCGTCTCCGATCGATTTGGGGGAACTTAGACCCGGAAGGTCCCCCTCGTACGTTGCGATCTGCTTCCGATTCCCGTATTTTGGTTTGGCGATGCCATCCACTCGAGTGAAGGGGCTTTAGCTTGGAGAAACTTTTATCCGTGCAGCGTCAAGAGGAGATTGCGTCTTCCAAGCGGCGATCTAGGGCTCTTTTGTCATCTTCTGCGGATAGCTGACTCTGCTGCGTCCACCGTTCAGCCCGTACAAGAAGGCGGTCTTTTGTACTATTTTCACTCGGCGTTCGAGATATTCACTCGGCGTTCAAGACAGACCCCTCCCTTCCAGCATAAGCAAGCTCACTTCGTATCTTCCAGCAGCCTGGTTCACAATTCTATTCATGGCTACATCTAGCGGCGCCCCAAAGCCAGATACCTCAATCTTTACCAATCATATCACTGCACCTCTTTCTTCCGAGCAGTTGGATGGTAAAAATTTTATCTCTTGGGCATCTCACATTGAGCTTTGGCTTGTTGGACAGAGTTATGAGACACATCTCACTCAAACTGAAGAAGATGTTCAAGTCGTCGATCGTCCTCTGTGGAAGAAGGTTGATGCTCAGTTATGTTGTATTATCCGAGCCACCATCCATCCATCTCTTAGGAGTGTCTTCCGTACTCACAAAACCTGTAAAGTTGTTTGGACACAAGCTCAACAACTCTTTACAAACACCTCTCGGCGACTCTATCAAGTTTGTGAAGATCTCATGATCATCCTCAGCACCCATCAGATTAAGGATTCAATGTCAACTTATCTGGGTTCAGTCTCTAGCCTTCTTTGTGACTTCAATGAACTGCTCCCACCTGCGGTCGATCCTGTTGAAGAACTTGAAAATCGGAAGAAATTTTTTATGTCTCTGGCTTTATATGGTCTGCCCACAGATTATTCTCATGTCCGTGACCAGATCCTGGGCAGCCCCACAGAAGCTACTATGGAGAATACCTGGGCGACTCTTCTCCGTGTCCCGGCCAAAGTCTTGACGTTGCCTTCTTCTGTTCCTGTCGACTCGTCAGTTTTGGTCTCTCGACACAAAGGACCTCCACCTCGCAAGGGTGGCAAAGGTCGTCCTTGGTGTGATCACTGCCACCGACTGGGACACATAATTGATAAATGCTGGAGTCTACATGGTCGTCCTCCTCGTGCTACCCAGGTCATTCAAAGTTATGTTGCTTCTTCAGCTTCCACTTCACAGTTGACACCGAATTCAACTCTAACACCTTCCTATACTGACTTTCTGAAATGGTTTGAGGATCGTCAGGCTTCGGGTTCCACTGCTACCATTGCACACGCCGGTACTTCCTTTGCTGGCATATCTCGTTCTTCGGGTCCTTAAGTTCTTGATTTTGGGGCCACCGATCATATCACTGGTAATAAATCCCTATTTTCCTCCCTCAGTACTTCTAGTAATTTGCCAATGGTCACCATGGCCAATGGTTCCCAAACCCAATCCCAGGGTATTGGCATTGTTCATCCTTCTTCATCTCTGTCTATTCATAATGTTCTTTATGTTCCCGGCACTCCCTTTAATTTATTATCGATAAGTCAACTTACTCGATCTCTTGATTGTATCATTTCTTTTACTAATACATCTGTTTCTTTACGGGACCGGAGTACAGGGAGGATGATTGGCCTCGGATGTGATCTCATGGCCTATATCGGCTTCAACAACCCTCTTTTGTTGGTTCGGCGGCGGCATCTCCACTACTTATTCATGCTCAATTGGGACATTCAGGTCTTAATAAGTTAAAACAGTTACATCCTAGTCTTTCTCACTTAGAGTCTTTATCTTGTGAGTCGTGTCAATTAGGTAAGCATGTTCGTAGTTCTTTTTCTTCTCGTATTGAGAGTCGGGTTATGTCTCCTTTTGCTTTGGTTCATTCTGATGTTTGGGGTCCGAGTTGTGTTTCTTCTACAATGGGGTCAAGGTATTTTGTTACTTTTATAGACGATTTTTCTCGTTGTACATGGTTATATCTAATGAAGGATCGTTCAAAATTGTATTCTATTTTTTCTTGAAATAAAAACTCAATTTGGTACTTCCCTTCAAACTTTGCAAAGTGATAATGCACGCGAGTATTTATCTACTCAATTTCGTACCTTATTGACATCTCACGGTGTGTTGCATCGCACGTCTTGCCCTCATACCCCTCAACAGAATGGGGTTGCAGAAGCAAGAATCGTCATCTCCTTGAAACCACTCGGACTCTTCTTCTCCATTCTAATGTCCCTCATCAGTTTTGGGGCGATGCCATACTTACTGCATGTTATCTCATCAATCGCATACCTTCATCCACTCTCCAGGGTAAAATACTTCATCAGGTACTTTATCCGCATCAGCTTCTTCATCCTCTACCACCTCGGGTCTTTGGTTCTATATGTTTTGCTCATGCTCTTGATCCTGGAATTGACAAACTTTCTCCCCGATCTCATAAGTGTATCTTCCTTGGGTACCCACGGTCTCAGAAAGGATACAAGTATTATTCCCCTACTCTTCGTCGGTACTTCATCTCTACTGATGTCGCATTCTTTGAGTCGGTTTCTTTTTTTGGTCTTTCCGCTTCACAGGCCGAGGTTTCTCCCTCTCCACCTGCACCAGTAACTATCTTTTGTCCTCCGGAGGCGCCTCTATCATCTCCGGCCTCGTCTCCTCCTTTGCAGGTTTATCAGCGTCGTCCTCGTTCTGCTTTGCCGCCGACCAACACTGACACTGCTGTGGGCACATCTTTGGAGCCAAGTCCTTCACCGTTTCCTCCGGTCCCATCTTTGGCAGGATCTAAAAGAGGCTCCCCCTAATTTGGCAGAACTTGACATTAGGATTCATGGGATTGTCGACTGTCTTTGAGTTTAACATTCCTATTTCTTCCAGAATATCCATTGCATACTTCCTTTGGGATATAATGATCCCATCTTTAGACTATGCCACTTCTATCCCTAGAAAATATTTGAGTTTGCCGAGATCCTTTGTCTGGAAATGTTTGAAAAGATGTTTTACTTGTGAAATCCCAAGATGATCATTACCTGTGATGACAATATCATCAACATAAACCACTACATAGATGCAACCAGTAGATGAGTGGCAATAAAAGACAGAATGATCAGCCTCGCTTCGAGTCATGCCAAACTGTTGAATTACGATACTAAATCTACTAAAACATGCTCTGGGTGACTGCTTGAGACCATATAAAGATTTCCGTAAGCGACATACAAGACCAGAAGACTCCCCCTGAGCAACAAAACACGGAGGTTGCTCCATATAGACTTCCTCGAGCAGGTCACCATGTAAGAATGCATTTTTGATGTCCAATTGATGAAGGGGCCATTGGCGAATTGCAGAAATAGACAGGAAAAGACGCATAGAAGATATCTTGGCAACAGGAGAAAAGGTGTCTCCATAATCCAATCCAAATACCTGAGTATATCCTTTAGCGACAAGACGAGTCTTAAGTCGATCAACCGTGCCGTCTACACCAACTTTCACTATAAACACCCATCGACAACCAACCACTGACTTCCCAGGAGGTAGAGGAACTAGGTCCCAAGTCCCACTGCTCTGTAAGGCACTCATTTCATCAAGCATAGCCTGTTTCCATCCTGGATGGGCAAAGGCATCACCTGCATTCTTTGGAAGAGAAACAAACGACAAGGAAGACAGACAATAATAATAGGATGGGGAAAGACGATGGTAACTCAAAGAAACATAGTGAGGAGAAGGATTACGAGTGGAACGCATACCCTTTCGAAGTGCAATAGAAACATCAGAGGCAGAAGATGGGATCATTATATCCTAAAGGAAGTATGCAATGGATATTCTGGAAGAAACAGGAATGTTAAACTCAAAGACAGTCGACAATCCCATGGATCCTAATGTCAAGCTCCTGCCAAATCAGGGGGAGCCTCTTTCAGATCCTGAACGATACAGGCGATTAGTAGGGAAACTAAGCTACCTTACTGTCACTCGTCCGGATATCTCATTTGCAGTAAGTCAGTTTCTTAGCTCTCCGTGCAAAGAACATTGGGATGTCGTAACTCGCATTATTCGATATATCAGGGGTGCACCAGGAAAGGGTCTTCTATATGAAGACAAAGGACATACTCAAGTCGTGGGGTATTCTGATGCAGATTGGCCAGGATCTCCCTCTAATAGAAGATCCACTTCTGGATTTTGTATATTGGTCCGAGGTAACCTTGTTTCTTGGAAAAACAAAAAGCAAAATGTTGTGGCAAGATCCAGTGCAGAGGCAGAATATCGAGCTATGACTATTGCTAGTCAAGAACTTATATGGTTAAAACAGTTGCTTCAGGAACTAAGGTTTGGAGAGGTTACACAAATGTCACTCATATGTGACAACCAGGCCGCTATGCATATTGCCTCAAATCCAGTCTTCCATGAGAGGACAAAGCATATTGAAGTTAACTGTCACTTTGTCAGAGAGAAAGTCATATCTGGAGAAATATCTACTAGTTTTGTCAACTCAAATGATCAGCTAGCAGATATATTTACTAAGTCACTCAGAGGTCCTCGAATTGACTACATATGTAACAAGCTTGGTGTATATGATCTATATTCTCAAACTTGAGGGGGAGTGTTAGAATAATTATAAGGGTATTTTTATCTTTTGGTGCATATCTTCTTTCCTATATAAAGGCCTAACTCGTGGTTCCAATACACGAGAATTTAGGGTTTTACTTTGAACACTAACATTTCAATTAATGGCATCTCTACATTTGTACCTGCTCTTGCTTATTGATCAATTTGGCAAACCCATAATTCAAATTTCACCTCTTAAATGTTTAAATTAGTTTAATTTTTATTTATCTTCCTCAAGTATTTTAAAACCTAATTGCTAATCTGTTGATCATAGCCACAACTTTATCTATTTAGCATCATTCCTACTCTCTCTTGTTCTCATCTCCTACTTCTCAAGGTATTTCTCGTCCATCATTCCTGTCATCTCTCTAAACATTTGTTTTCTAAAAAACAATCCTATGCAACATAGACAAATCCAAGCACCTCAAGTTATAAAAACTTTGGTGAATGACTTCTATTTAATAATAAGATTAACTTGGATCATGAATTATTAATAGCATATAGCTGCTGTGAATCGTATAGTTTCCTTTCTAAATTCATTTTTTCACTACCTCCATGGTAAGCTTCAATGTCAGCACCCATCCTTTTTCTACAGTTATTATGAAAGAAGTCATAGATGCCAACTTGGAAATATTGCACCAAGCCTTCCCTCCTCTCACTATCCTGTTTGCTTTTCTTCTCTTACCAGCTTTTCTCCTTAATCTTCACCCTCATTCTGAATCCATCTTTGTCTCAACTATTTCAGATCTAGTAAATTTTTCTCTCCATTGAGCTCTATATAAGAAATATCATTACTAATATTTAAATAAATTAAACATTTCTTACATTTACTAATTTTTTTCTGTTCTCCCTCTACGCCTTGCGCCTTCAACTCTAAAAAGATATGTGAATCCTTCAACTCTAATTATTTGTGAATTTTGTACTGAAATGTAGGATTCTTAAAGTCAAATTCAAAGCTTAGACCAAATTGGGAATTAAGTTCAACTAAATTGTCTCATCGAAAAAATCACCATATCAATATCTTTTTAGATATCATATACCTTCTGAAGAAGGTCGATGTTATCTATACAACAATTTGTGCATGGTTAAAAGTGGCAGTTCCATGTTTATCAAAATCAATAAATTGTCTGTATTGGACAGTAGAGGATCATAAATTTTTATACCATTGTTTGTGTTCTGATTAGTGTGTTCAAAGTAAGAAATTTCAACTCATCTCCTAATTTGTTCTCTAAGTGGTATCTAAGGTTTGGAGAGGTTACACAAATGTCACTCATATGTGACAACCAGGCCGCTATGCATATTGCCTCAAATCCAGTCTTCCATGAGAGGACAAAGCATATTGAAGTTGACTGTCACTTTGTCAGAGAGAAAGTCATATATGGAGAAATATCTACTAGTTTTGTCAACTCAAATGATCAGCTAGCAAATATATTTACTAAGCCACTCAGAGGTCCTCGAATTGACTACATATGTAACAAGCTTGGTGTATATGATCTATATTCTCAAACTTGAGGGGGAGTGTTAGAATAATTATAGAGGTATTTTTGTCTTTTGGTGTATATCTTCTTTCCTATATAAAGGTCTAACTCGTGGTTCCAATACACGAGAATTTAGAGTTTTACTTTGAACACTAACATTTCAATTAATGGCATCTCTACATTTGTACCTGCTCTTGCTTATTGATCAATTTGGCAAACCCATAATTCAAATTTCACCTCTTAAATGTTTAAATTAGTTTAATTTTTATTTATCTTCCTCAAGTATTTTAAAACCTAATTGCTAATCTGTTGATCATAGCCACAACTTTATCTATTTAGCATCATTCCTACTCTCTCTTGTTCTCATCTCCTACTTCTCAAGGTATTTCTCGTCCATCATTCCTGTCATCTCTCCAAACATTTATTTTCTAAAAAACAATCCTATGCAACATAGACAAATCCAAGCACCTCAAGTTATAAAAACTTTGGTGAATGACTTCTATTTAATAATAAGATTAACTTGGATCATGAATTATTAATAGCATATAGCTGCTGTGAATCGTATAGTTTCCTTTCTAAATTCATTTTTTCACTACCTCCATGGTAAGTTTCAATGTCATCACCCATCCTTTTTCTACAGTTATTATGAAAGAAGTCATAGATGCCAACTTGGAAATATTGCACCAAGCCTTCCCTCCTCTCACTATCCTGTTTGCTTTTCTTCTCTTACCAGCTTTTCTCCTTAATCTTCACCCTCATTCTGAATCCATCTTTGTCTCAACTATTACAGATCAAGTAAATTTTTCTCTCCATTGAGCTCTATATAAGAAATATCATTACTAATATTTAAATAAATTAAACATTTCTTACATTTACTAATTTTTTTCTGTTCTCCCTCTACGCCTTGCGCCTTCAACTCTAAAAAGATATGTTAATCCTTCAACTCTAATTATTTGTGTATTTTGTACTGAAATGTAGGATTCTTAAAGTCAAATTCAAAGCTTAGACCAAATTGGGAATTAAGTTCAACTAAATTGTCTCATCGAAAAAATCACCATATCAATATCTTTTTAGATATCATATACCTTCTGAAGAAGGTCGATGTTATCTATACAACAATTTGTGCATGGTTAAAAGTGGCAGTTCCATGTTTATCAAAATCAATAAATTGTCTGTATTGGACAGTATAGGATCATAAATTTTTATACCATTGTTTGTGTTCTGATAACTGTGTTCGAAGTAAGAAATTTCAACTCATCTCCTAATTTGTTCTCTAAGTGGTATCTAAATGATCCGCCTACTAGGAGAAGAATAGAAGGATGCAATCAAAATTTTTAGCTTCAAACACTATTAATAAAGCAGAAGTAGTACAAAGACGTTCATTTTTTCCATGGTTTCTGCAATAGTCAATGGCCTTGCAAATTTGATCACAGAAACAAGGACATCTACAACAACTTTTGTGACGAGTATGAAACTCTCACAACTTCCACTGTAAGGTCTTCACAACAACTATTGCAATGGGGCCTTGCCCTTGAAGAAAAATTTGTGATGGCATTCTCTATAGCAAATGGACTATTTTTTGTATAGAAACCATAAAATTTCAGATTGTTTCAACTTCCTATAACTGCTACAAGTAAAGCAATCTCACATTCTGGCTGTCGGTCTATCTCCTTCAGGGTTTAATTTCTGCCATCTATAAGGTTTCTGTGCAGTATCCAATGCCCAAGTATCAGATAGAACTCTTTGTCCTGGAAAAAAAAATCAATTTTCAATTAAATGGGAAAGCAATCAAAGTACTAAGATGAAATGTTCAAGAACAAAATATTTTAATGTTATTGCAAAATACAAAAGGTACGAGAGCAACAAGAAAAATCTATGAAAGCCCACCAAATCTACATATCTAGGATTTTGATGCCCAGAGATGGGAAAATTTCATTTCACCCCTTATTTTTACTTTCTCAAAATGCCCCTGAAAACTTTAGCATCATGGAATATCACCCAGAGCTTGAAAACTCATCTTTTTGCCCCCAACCGTCAATGTTGTTAAGTTAGTTAACAAAAATGATGATGTGGCAAACATTTGTCATCATGTCATTGAAGTTGTAAACTAACAAATCACTATTCCATTAAATAAAACCGACTGACAAAGAGGGGAAATTTCATTTCCACTCAAAGTTTACCAACTTTTCAACATACCCGCTCATGTTTTAAAATGTCACAATATCCCTTAGAGTTTATAAACGCATCATATTACAGCCAATCATCAGTACCATTAAGTTACTTAAGAAAATGATTATGTGACACAGGTGTCCTCATTTCTTGAAGTGGAAAGCTAAAACGTAAGCATTCCAGTAACTTAAGGGTGTTAGCGGTTCAGGGTAAAAGGGCAAGAGCTTTCAAACTCTGAGGGGCATGTTGATAACCTTAAAATTCTAGAGGGCACTTTGAAAAAGTAGATAACCTTGGAGATTGAAATGAAATTTCTTACCAAAGAAAGAAGAAGATAAGATGAATTCAAGTGACACGTCGTGACTTGATTAGTCTAGATTATTGTTGAAGTTCTTAGTATTCACACATACTTTAGTAGCAAAGAAAGTTAATAGAATGAGAAGCATACAAATAAGATAGAGGTGTTTGGAATGTGGTAATCTAGCATGTTTCTAGAAATTTTGCATGTAATTATTTTGTCTACTTTGTTTTCTTAGTAATTCACATTAACTCATAGGAGGAAAGTAACTTACGAGAGGTTGTAATTGAAATACCACCCTCTTGGTATCGATAATCTTGTTGCAGCTATTTACTAAAAAACACTCTCTCCCTGTCTCTATCAGAATGTAGATAACCTATGATGGGATGGTAATAAGATTATTTATAATGTGAAACTGCATAAAGAATAAATATGTAAAATTTAGTAAAAACCATGTGCAAGAAATCTCTTGCTTTGATTATTTAATGTGCATATGTACAGAAACCCTGCCAAAGCCGGTCCCAAGCCCGGTGAAAATGGACGAATTGTATGATCACATTGCAACGTTAGACTATAATGTCATGGCAAGAACTGTTGCAACTCGATGTAGTGTTAAATATGCAAAGTCCGCCTGTAATGTCTTTGCAAAGACCATTGCATCTTTATGAGAACTTGGATGCAGTGTTAAATATGCAAGAGTTCTCACACCATAAGTTAGGTAAGAACAAATATTATAAGAAAACTAATTATCTAAGATTTAAAGTATGAAATCTAGGAATGTTCACTGGTAAAATAATCTAAGGAGGTAGATACGATGATTAGAAAAAAAATTAATATTTTACATGTACAAATGGCAAAATGGGTAAATAGGCAAAGATGATAAAGAATTCAAATTTTAAGTTATAGTACACATGAATGAGTAAAACAAGAAATGGAATATGTATTACAAAACATTCCAACAACCGAAATGATTTTAATAGGAGGAAATCTAAATGGGCATATATAAATGAAAAATAAGGAATATGATAGGATGCATAGAGTTATGGGTTTGGAATAAGAAATGAAGAAAAAAAAACTATATTGGATTTTGCAATAGCATATGACCTTATACTAGCTAATAAATTTTTTAAGAAAAGAGAAAATCACTTAGTCACATTTAAAAGTGGGAATAATAAATCGCAAATTTACTTTCTTATGATTAGGAAAGATGATAGAAAGATTGGTAAAGATTGCAATGTCAAATTTAACTACGCAACATAAGTTAGTAGTATTAAATATACGCCTTAAGTATAATAATATCAACAGAAGGAAAATATGCACGACTCCTAAAATTAAATGGAGGAAGTCAAAGAGTGAAAAATAAAATATATTTAAAGAAAATGTAGGAGTACAAATATTAGGAGAAATATACGACGACTTGAATACGACATGGAATATGAAGGTATCAAAGTTAAAAATAGTAGTCAAAAGTATACTCGATAAGTCAAAGGGACGTGCACCACTAAGTAAAGAATCTTGATGGTGAAATGAAAAAATATAAACGAAAGTGAAGAAAAAAATGAACAGCTAATAAGGAATTATACATTTGTAAGAAAAAAAACTTAAAAAATATACAATAGCGAAAGAAGAGGCTAAGAAAACTATGAATGAAACTAAGAATGAACCTTTTGAACACTTGTATTGAAAATTAGATAGAAAAGAAGGGAAAAAAGACATTTACAAAATAGATAACACAAGAGAGAGAGAGAGAAAGAAAAGAGATTCTATCCAAATAAGATGTATTAAAGATGAATGCAATAAAGTGTCAGTAAACAATGAGAAAATAAAAAAGCGATGTCAGAGGTATTATTATCAATTTTTTAATGAAGATTTAGATAACCAATTTAACTTAGATAATTTAATTAAGTCAAATGAGTATAGAAATTTAAATTTTTATTATACAATTCAAATTTCAAAAGTAAAGCAAGCTTTAAATGGGATGCAAAATAAAAAAGTAGGCAGACGATATTCCGATAAAGGTATAGAAGTACTTGGGAAATAAGGTATTGAATGCTTATAAAGTTATTCAACCAGGTATTAAAAACTAAAACAATGTCAAATCAATAGAGGGTAAATACTCTATTCCCTTATATAAGAATAAATGAGACCTACAAAATTGTGTATATTATAAGAGTATTAAACTAATGAGTGATACGATAAAATTTTGGGAAAGAGTAATAGAAAAAAAGACTAAGGAAGGAGACCACGATTACCGAGAATCAATTTGGATTTATACCCTAGAAAGTCGAAGCTATACATTTTTTTAGATAATTAATTAAAAAGTATTGGAACAAAAGCAAGACTTGCACATAATATTTATCGACCTAGAAAAAAACTTATGATTGAGTCTCAAGAAAAATTATAGAAAAGAGAGGTGTTAACATAGTATATATTCAACTAATTAAGGATATGTATGAGGATATAATGACAAAAGTGAAAACTTTAGGCGGATTAACCGAAACGTTTCTCATAAAAATAAGTTATATAAAGGATTAGCTCTATGTTCCTATATTTTTACACTAATCATGGATGAACTCACTAAACACATCCAAGATCCAGTGCTCCAGTACTACGGTGCATATTGTTTACAGCTGATATTGTTTTGGTACATGAGACACGTTAGAGTAATGTTAAACTTGAATCTTGCTGGAAAACACTAGAAGTGAAAGGTTTTTAAGGTTAATAGAGTAAAGATAAAATATATCAAATTTAAATTTAATAATATTAGACATAATGAGACAACTATTAAGATAAGAGGCGATGGGTTGTAAGTATTTAGGATTATTTTTGCAAAAGAATGGAGGGATTGAGAGAGATATCTTACATAGAATACTAGTGGGATGGTTGAAATGGAGAAAAGCATCAGGTGTTCTTTGTGATCGTAAAGTACCTCTAAGACTTAATGGAAAATTTTACAAAATGATTGTTAGACATGTTACATGGAGTTGCAGAGATGAGAATGTTAAGATGGATGTGCGGACATACAAGGATGGACAAAAAAAGAAATGAAAATATTAGAGAGAAAATTAGGGTTGCACCTATTGAGGGAAAGAGACATCTTTAAGATGATATGGGCATACACTTAGACCATCAATAAATGCTCCAATTAGACGCTGTAAAATTATGCAAATGTGCATATCAAATGAGGAAGACCAAAAAAAACTTGGTTAGAAACAATAAAATAAAACAAAATTTATTTAAATATAAATGATGATAAAGTAGGATATAGAGCTGCGTAGAAGGATTCATATAGCCGACCCAACTGATAAAACTTGGTTGTTGTTGAGTATATACGGAAATGAAATTGAATTCCTAAGAATTTGTTAGTCGTTCCAAACATGTAAATGCAGAAATTTTAGTAATTTTGCAATAATAATATTGCCCATGCCAAATTCTGCTTTCAAAAAATCCTGCAACATTAATATATCAGTATGGTAATGTAGATTATCATGAAAAATTATTTGCAAACCCAAATCAAGCACCGTGTAAAATAGAGTCTCCTCATCAATAAATTAAAAACAAATTGATATAAAATGATCAAATATCCACACTGTCGCACCAATAAAGGTTCTAAGGAAATCAGAAGGAAGGAACCCGAAACCTAGATAAAAATCACAACATCAACCTATCTTTCACTATGCACTAAAGAGCAAGTTTCAGCAATTGGATTGCAGAATCTAAAAAAATAGCATTCAAGGATGATTCCTGATTATTTGAAATTAGATATATCGATCTTATTCCAATATGGAACTCTATGTAAGGATATATGTAAGGAATACCTAGATTTTTATAAGACAAAAACTGATAAGAAGATGTTGTGGGATAGATGAATGGTCGGCTTGTCCTTCTAAAAGGGGTGGATGAATAGATAACAACCTAAAATTATAAGTCTCATAATACAAAAGCAAACATTAGTTGCTCAAAGTGCTCATGTGTGTATTCGGTGGATCGAGTCAAGTGATAATCGCAGCAGAATAAGAATAATAAAGGCAAGACACGATTACATAGTCAATTTAACATGGTTCACCCGCTCTTAATCCGTAATCTATTGTGCGTGCAGTGCATCAAAGCGTCACTTGTCCTGAATATCCAATAGCAATATCCTTTACAAGAGGTAATGAAGCATGCCTTTTACCATTCCTAGGGTTTACCTTAGGATAATTACAATATGTTATCCTCTCAAATATATAAGAAATGTCAACTAACATAATCCAATTGACTGAATCAAGACAGTAGTCTCTCCTTAACTCGACTTTCATCTCTGTAAGCCTATGAAAGTCCTTGGAAAAAGCTAAGTGGGCAGACAACAACTTAGATTTCAGAAGTCCCCTAGCCAAAGGCTTTAATCCACTAGATAGTCTGCCTCGACCTAACTAATCACATCATTTTCAATGATATTGCTCCATGCAATAAGCCTCAAAATTACAAGCTCTATATGCACTATTCCAAGTTGTTTCACACTTGATATACATTAGATAAAAATCTAACTTAAATTCTTTGCCAAATATATCAACACAATCTTAAATTCTTTGCTTATCACATCAACACAACCTAATCAAAAACGGCCAACATTGGACAATTCCTCAAAGATTGTTGCCATTTTTTCCATAGTGGGATAAGATGATGTTGACCTGCCTATCATGCTTTCTCTAGACAAATTACTTCATAAAAAACTTGCATTGAGGATCCCTAGCAAGTCCTTGAACAAATTCCATACATATTGTTCATCAAAAGATGGCCAGCATTTCATATGAAACAATCATCATCAAGCTTATTATCATGTGAATCTCAAGATATTGATTCGTCTAGTTTAACATAAATTCAGAAAACAGTAATGGCTATAATTATCACTCTCCTACTTTAACCTAGATTTTCTATTATTTACAATGCAGCCGTAAACATTTTCCAATGGAAGAGGAAGCTCCTCTTTCAAGCAATGGAGGGAAGAAATGATGCTACCAATACTAAAAATCATGAAACGGATTTCTTTTGATAAGATACTATGGAGAAGATACAGACTAGTTTCACAAGGATGTTAACCCACGTCATGTAAATATTAAATAGATCTGAATAACTATAAGATCGCATA
This sequence comes from Zingiber officinale, assembly GCF_018446385.1. Lineage (NCBI taxonomy): Eukaryota > Viridiplantae > Streptophyta > Magnoliopsida > Zingiberales > Zingiberaceae > Zingiber > Zingiber officinale. The sequence goes on from NC_055988.1 coordinate 24,324,123, forward strand.
ACATATTCCAACTAGTCTCCAAATATTCTGTGTCCTTAACCCCAGTCCAAGTACTAAAATTTATTTAAATTTTAAAAAATCTTAAATAAATTTTATATATTTATATTTATTTATTTTAATAATATTATTACTAATTAAATTATTATTATTATTATTAATTTTATTACTAATCAAATTTATCAATTCAACACTTTATTAAAAGTTTGACCAAATTAAAGGGTTGACCAACATTTCATGATAATTTGGATCAAATTTGTAAATAAAAGCATTTAAAATTATTATAATATTGTTGGATTTAAAATTATATTATTAAAGTTTTTTTTTAAATTACAAAGTGAGACATCATCCTCTCTTTGTTTTTAGCCGAAACAAGAAAAAAGTATAAAAATTTTATGGACAAGTATGCTATTTATTATTTTATTAAAAAAATTAATTTAATTAGGCATTTTAGGTTTTATTCGAAAATAAATATCGTGCGAGCGAGACCATAACCACCTACACTTTTTCAAGATTGAATACATCCCCTTAAATCCATAAGTTTCTATGAAATTTTGCAAAATTTCATAGAAAAAATTGTCACACTATATGAGATTCTATAAAAATCTTGCAAAAAAGTCATAGAACTCCATAGAATTCTTTTCACAACTATATGAGATTCTATAAAAATCAATAAAAAATTATCAACTCCACAAAAATCTATCATTAAAAAAAAAGTCAATGAAAGTCATCCAATCTCTTGATTGAATACACCCCCCTTAAATATTGCATATATATGGGATGTAATGAACGATGGAGTAAATAAGTATCTATGAGATGACATGATTTGCCTAAAAAGTGTAGAAAGGATGCATGGCTTCAAAAGCATGTGGTTTTCAGATAGAACTACATAACAACTAGAAGCCACACACATTCTGCTTAATGTAAGAAAGTTAAACGTGCAGGATTAGAATATACCACAATCAAGGGAATTGACTTGAGACTTCAATTTGAATCGTATGTAAAATAAAAATTTACGAACTGAGTTAAGTATTTTTCTGATAAAAATAGGTACTGGATAGACAATTAATCTTACTCTAAAGTCCATATTCTATTGTAGCAACCACTCAAACATCTCCTTTAGTTCAAGAAAAGAATTAACAGAAAATTTGAATCACATGTTTGCATCATCTGGCATTTTAGCTCCATCCTTGTTTTGACAGTGCTTCTTTTATCTATTGTTCAAATTTTCTAACCAACATCACAGACAGAATGCAATTAAGAAAAGAAGTAACTACTTTGTACTTTCATTGTTGCTCAATGGCAAGAACTTAATCTAACTAAAGATGACGATGGAGCTATACCATCATTGCCACTAACTGTGACAAGATAACGCTGAGCAACTAGGTCCATTGCATGTCCATATCGAGGACCTGGACCAGGTCCTTGAACAACCACCCTGCAAGATAATAGTGATTAATACAAAAAAAAAATGTCCATCTAACACCTGCATGTACCCAAAAAATCAACAGAGAATAAGAAAAGAAGCACTTCAATCTTCACCTATGCCACTTGAATTTATCATTTGTCAGATCAAGAACATAAAGGTCATCAGTCGAATGCCCAGCTGGCCCAATGCCACCCTAGTGACCGAATGACCAACCATCATTGTTCAAAAAAGAGAATAATAACTCGAAGCCAGAAAATTTAGAAATTGTTAACTAAGGGTCTATGCAACTCTTGCTACCTGGAAAACAACCATAGTACCGACAGCTGCGGCGGCATGAGCAGCCCTCTGTGAGGGCGGTTCTCCCGCAGGATGCAACCTGCCATTTCGTACAAGGAAAGAACTTCTAATTAAAATTGATGACTAGCAACCTTCGTACATTTAGCCAGCAACAGTCCATACCTGGTCCATTTCCGCGTTTTGACGTCGTACGAGTGAAGCGAATTCGTCACGCCAGCGAGCCCTTCACACCACAATGAGCAACTCCATCAGTAGAAAAAACAGCGTCGAACTGCAGATTAAGAGAGGGGAGGGAAGCGGTGCGGTAGATTACTGATGCCCGGAGCGGCAGAGGAAGCGCCGCCTTCGATGGCAGTGGCGCCGCCAAAGAGAATGAGTCGGGGCCCGTGGGACTTGGTGGCGGCCACAGCGGTAAGGGAGTGGCCGCAGCGGGGACCTGGGGCGTCATCGTCGGTCTCCCAACTCGATTCCAGCACGTGGTAGCTTGGCGCCGGGTTCAGCCACGGCCTAGACCCCATCCCGACGCCAGCGACTCCGCCGCGGGAATCCAAAAGAGCAAGAAACGGCGTCGCGATCTGAGAAATTGAGAGACGGGCCGGCCGTGAAGGCTAGAAGCAAGAGGAAGAGCTCGGCAGGAAACCCTAAGGTGGGCTCTGCCCGAGCCAACCACTCTTCGGCGCCGGCGCGGGTACGACGTAGGTTGATTAACTTTGAGTCGTCACTGCCGAAGTCAAATACTATTTACTTCGAAACTAACATTTTAAGGGTAGGTAAGAAGGACCGCCGCAGAAGAGATGGACCGTCCGAGGTCTCAGTTTGTTTCGGATGGATTTGGATGGGCGATTTACACCCGTTGAAACTTTTACAATTTGCTTAATTTGCAGGATGAAAAAAAAAAAAGGGTCACACTGCCTGCCTAAGGCTGTAAAAATAAATTCGATCCAATGATTAATCTCAGTGACTTAAAATAAAATTATGTTCAGGTTGAATATTTTTGAGTTCGGATCAAATGAGGATTAGTGGATTAAAAATTTTTGAGTTGAGTCGGGTTGAGATTCGGATCGACTCGGATTGATCTTTTATATATATTAATATCATGTTTATTTAATAATGATTAAGTATTAAGATAAAATTAAAAAATTATAGGAAAAATAATTTAAAAAATCATTATAAATCGAATTTTCAGATTAGCAAAGTCGGATTCGGGTTGATCGGGTTTAGATTCGAATTCAGGGATTTTAGATTAAACTCAGGTTCAGATTGGATTCATATTGGGTTAAAAAAACTCAATCCAACTTATTCGATCCATCCGAATTGACACCTTTAACATTGTCAAATCCCCACTAATCAAATTCATTCATACTAATCAGAGACACTACCATTGTCATAATTTCAATCAATCAGGTGGTAGAATTATCAAATTAAGAATTGATTCAAGTGAAATCGGAAAAAATATTCTCATTTATGGTGAAATCAGGAAAAAAAAACTTTTGTAAGATGGTCTATCTAATTTTCTGATTTTTTTTTAAATGACTATTAAATTATCTTTATTGGACACTTATTATAGCAAAAGGTGAATACGCTCGCTCTCAGCGTCCCCGTCAATCCGTCCTAGGACCAACAGGAGGAGGGAGGTATTACCTCGGCTTTACCGAAATTTGAACTCCAGACTTTATTATGGCAACATTTCATACGCTAGCCACTAGATCCATCCGAGGATACTACGTTGAACACTCATGATGCTATAACCTTTTGCCAAATTAAATAAATCGATTATCAGATATTTTTTATTCAAATCATCATACAAAATTTTATTTATATAATTATATAATCATATAATTATCATATCACATTACATAAAATAAAATAAAATATAATCTAATATTATTCGATTCAATATTTAACAATATTTATTTTTTTTAAAAAATTAAAATAAATTTTTTATTAACTTTAAAATCACATAAAACTCTTAGTCGTTGACATGACTGACATGCTTTACCTGAAAATCACTCATTCTTTAAACCAAATAAAATTAAATATTATAATCTTAAATAATAACCTTCAATCAAATATATCTTTACATTCAAGTATATTTCTTGCAGCTTGCACAAGTTTTAACCGTACTAGTAGCATCTTCCTCTACAATGGGCCAAAAGTAATAGAATAATAAGGCTTTCCGATGGGGAGCTCGACCTCCAAGGTGATTATCATCCCAAATCTTATGAATTCCCTTAACCACGTAATTGACTTTATTTTTGGTCTCAAGCATCTGAGAAGCAGCGGAGAAAATGACCTTTTATATAAGATGCACCAATAAGCATCAACAAAATTGAAGAGCTCTCTTGGGCTTTGATTGAGTCACTGGAGAGCTTAGCTTCTTTGAGGTAAGTTAGGATCTTCATCCTCCCATCTAGTTTCCCTTCTAGCATGGACAAGCACTCTATTCATGAGCTCCATTTTCAATTAGGATCTCCCAAGTTACCCAATTGGTGAGAGAGCTGGTCATCCTCGTCAGCTCGTCATTTTTGTATTTTTTTCTCTTGCTTCATGACAATCTCATTGAAGTCCTCCTTGTCTCACTCGTAAGTCTTGGTGTATCTCCTCAACCTTTTGACTTTGATCTCATAGAAGACGTTGTTTTTGTCGAATGACCAGCCGGGTAGAACGTACTTCTATCTGAGAGGCTCTTACATCCTTGGTCACTCACATATCAATTAAAAGTCTTGGTATTCAACCTTGTGGTTTGAAGACCGAATCTAAGTTGGACAACAAGCTTCATTTTGTTTCCTAGGGGAAGACCGTGGTGGCCTAACTCTATTACCTTCGTTAGAGGATGACTAATCAATAAAGGCTTTCCGTGTCTCTTCTTCCTCTTATTTGTGGTACTAAATTATTTGTCAAAATTCATCTATGTTTTTTAGATTTATCATAATAACTTATAGAAATTTTGGTAGTCAATTTAAAAACGAGATACGGATTTTTAATACACCATCACAATTCTTACACTCAATACAAAGACCCAAAGTTACATCAACCGGACTGTTTGACTCCATCAGTTAGATCAAACGCATTGCATGGGCGGGGACTAGAAGATTGTTATAACTCCGACTATGGCAATTTGAAAATACTGTCAATATCATGGAGCAAAATGAAAATTTCCAAAAGCGATAAATGTAGACCGGATTTGCTGACCACCGTCATTCCCTTCCCTCGGTGGTCTTCCTAGTCGCCGTGGTTTTCTCCGCGGCGGCGCGAGCGCATCTAAATCGCTAACCCTATTCCTCATCCTAATCCGTCGATGCGGTGACCTCCAATGGAAGCGGTTCCGATGCGGCTGCCCTGGCCGTCGGCCCTTACTCCGCCGATCGCCCACTTCCTCGCCGAGCAATTCCGGAGCGAGGCGGACCTCCATCGGTCCCCCGACCTCGAGGCGGAACTCGCTAGCCGGTGCTCCGATCTCGAGGATTCTCTGAACGATCTGCGCATCCGGCTCTCGAAGAGCGTTGCGGCATATGCCGTGCGCTCGGAGGAGGTCGGTACGTTGCTGGACGGCGTCCAGAGGGAGCTATTTGATCTCCGGTCCTCCCTTCGTGGCCCGTCAAAAGGTTACTTAATTTGGTTCCGGAATTCGATATAGTTCTTGTCTAGATCGTTGCGATGATTGCGGCGATTAATATTGCCGGAATCTGTTGTGTTTTCAGGGGATGGTGACATAATATGTGGATTGGAGAGAAGAGATCAGATCTTGGCGGATGAATTGCCGTCGCTTGCGAAGGAAGTTTTGAGAGTGGAAACTGTCCAGGCTTATGCTGGTAGGTTCTCAGCATTTTCTTAAAAAACCTCGTAAGATTTCTGCGGCATGACATCTCACTGCATTTTACTCTTGTCAATAATGAGAAGATCGAAAGTTCTTAATTTAGATTTAGGGGTTATTAGTATTATTGTTCTTGATAAAGGTGAAGTTTTCACTCCTCAAGAATGACTCTACTTAAAGTTGGTATAGTGATTTTTTCCCCCTGCACTCTGTACCCTGTGTTTGTTTTTATAACAAATCTGGTTGATGACATTTGGTTCAATTTTTTGAAAAAGAATCATCAAGTATAATTTATCCTTTATTTTTGCTAACAATAAATCGTCTTGCAATATCCTGATACAGTGCATTATGTTTTCTGTTTAATCCAGAAACAACATTGAAGCTTGACAGATTGATTGGTGACATTGAAGATGCTGTCTCTTCTTCAGTCACAGTAAAACTTAAAACTCCTGGTGCGGTTAAATCAGAGGTGAGAATTGAGATGAGTTAAAAGGTAAAATGGTGTATGACTTGTTATCTTCCTAATTGCTTGTTTTCTTCTTTGTAGGATGTTTGTATGATGACAATCAATTCTTTGAAGCAAATAGAGGATATCTTAGCTTCTGTTACAAACTCAAGGCCTCAGTGGTCTCGGCTTGTCTCAGCTGTAGATTACAGAGTTGACCGAGCTTTAGCTATGTTACGACCCCAGGCAATTGCTGATCATAGAAACCTTCTAGCGTCCATTGGTTGGCCGCCACCTCTTTCAAGCTCAAATATCATACATCCAAATCCAGAGGCATCAACAGATTTTTCCAATCCTCTTCTGATGACTGGGAACTTGAAGACTAAGTACTGTGAGAGCTTTCTTTCCCTTTGTTATTTGCAGGAATTGCAGAAAAGGAGAAAATCTCGACAACTCTCTGGGAGTAATTTGGAGATTGCCCTGAGCCAACCACTTTGGGTGATTGAGGAGTTAGTGAACCCAATAATGTTATCAGCTCAACGATATTTTGTAAAGTGGCATGATAAGCCTGAATTCATCTTTGCTCTTGTTTACAAGGTTACAAAGGATTTTGTTGATTCCATGGATGAGATACTGCAACCTTTGGTGGACAAGGCCATGATTTTAGGGTGTAGCTGTAGAGAGGAGTGGATTTCAACAATGGTGTCTTCACTCTCTATTTTTTTATCAAAAGAGATTTTTCCGGACTATGTCAATCTTCTGGATGGTAGCTCTCCAAGCAGTGATCCATCACAGACTAGATTCTCATGGCTTCAGCTTGTCGATTTGATGATATCTTTTGATAAAAGAATCCATACCCTCATTTTAAACTCTGGTGTGGTGCTATCATTGACAGATGTTCTGAATTTGCAGCAAGTCTCAACCATGTCCATCTTTTGTGATCGGCCAGATTGGCTTGAGTTGTGGGTTGAGTTAGAGCTTAGTGAGATGCTAGAAAAGTTGAGAGTGGCTATGGAAGATGAAAATAATTGGAAAACAATAATAGGAGGGATACTGGTGGAGGATTACAAATCACCTGCAGTTTCTGGTGCTGTTGTCCAATGTTTTTCTTTACTAATTGACAGATCTCGACCTTTGCCAAGCATTGAGCTTAGGGCAAGGTTTATCCGGTTGGCTGGAGCTCCAATCTCAAAGAAATTCCTTGATTCTTTGCTTCAAAGGTGCCAGGAAGCTGAAGGTCTGACAGCTTTGGCAGATGATGATGCAATACTAAAAGTTTCCCACTCCATAAATGCAGCTAGATACTTTGAATCTGTCCTGACTGAATGGTCTGAGAATGCCTTTTTCCTTGAGCTGGAAAGTATGGTTAAAGAGGAGGTTGATGGTAGGTGCATATTTGATGAAGAGTTGACTATGTTCAAGGACTTCAGGATAGAGTGGGTTCAGAAGATTACAACTGTCATAATAAGGGGATTTGATTCATTGTGCCGGGAGTACCTGAAAAGCAAGAGACAATGGCAAGAGAAATCTGAAGGGATATCTCTTTCGAGGACTTTTGTAGGTGCGTTGGATTATCTCCAAGGTAAGATCTGTAAGTTGGAAGATGCTATGAATGGGATGGACTTTGTGCTGATGTGGAGAGCTGTGGCTAACGGTGTGGACCAGCTAGTTTTTACTGGAATTCTTCTGGGCGCGACAAAGTTCAGTTATAGTGGTTTAGAGATACTTACTGCTGATTTGGAGGCCCTGTTTGGTGTGTTTTCAGCATGGTGTCTGAGGCCTCAGGGCTTTTTTCCAAGATTGTCAGAAGGTTTGAAGTTGTTAAAGATGGAGGAGAAGCATCTCGAGATTGGTGGTTTTGGGAAAAATGAGAGGTGGTTGAGGGAGAAGAATATAAAACATCTAACTGTTGCAGAGGCAGAGAAAATTTTGAAAAGTAGAATATGAATAGGATGATACACCATCATGAAGGCATACTACCAGAATTAATTAGCTGGGAGTTTAATGTGACTTGATTCTAATCTAATGTTTATTGTGAGAACTACAACATTGATTCTACACCGTTGTTTAATGTAATAATTTGCAACGGTTTTCTGCAAAATTCATTCAAATGACAGTGTCTCATCTAAAGATATCCAACAGATCAATATGGCTGCTTTTTTCCAGCAAGGTTTCTTCGGATGGATAATATCATTTGTGTTTACCATCTACAACTTATTGTAAGTTAGTTAGTAATTACTTATTTTTGTTTAACTTATTTCACTTTATTGTATTACTAAAAAAAGTAGGAAATATTTTGTATGAATCACTATCAACCTGATATCTCTCTATATCATAGATTTTACTTTCTTTCTTAGTGTATAGACATATGGTTCTATCTGACAGCCTCTATTTACTTAACCTTATTGTTTGATAATTTTGAGTTGGAGAAGAAATTTAGTAGGCTTCTAATAGTTCCATAAGTCTTTGCTTCTATATCCTACTATTACCTGAGAGTTCATTATTTATTATAGTCCAAATAATTATATTTTCCTAGTATCAACTTGATGTGCTTTGTTAGCCTATGAATCAACTATAAGCAAGGTTTAAATCTATTCCAAAATAGAGTGTCCGGGCTTGGTCGGATGAGATTGTTTCAATATCATGCCACAATGCTAGAATGTTGCACATTATGATTGTGGCGAATTATAGGTGGAGAAAGGAAGAAGAAGCAACTGTAGCTTCTTCCTTGATCACCCGAAGTTGTTCGACACTTTGACCTTTTAGACTTTGCAAGTTGAAGATGACACTTGCTGAGCTTATGTGATCGTTATGTTCCTGCAGAATTGTTTCATGAGTTGTTACAACCCTTGTGGAGTTGTGGTGAGTCATCATAGAGTTTGAAGAAGCTACTTCGTTGCAAATGAGTGTTAACTGGTCTGTAGCCCAGCTGTTTAGGCTAGCTATTCTATTGGTTATCATTAGCTAAAAAGGTGCATGATGTCTTCATTCCGAACATGTTAAGAGTCTCGCAAGCATCTTCTTGACGACAAAATAGACCGACTCCTAGTATTCATATATGTGTCTATGAATTAATATATTATATGGAGCTAAATATTGAATTATCGCGTGAGCACATGAATAGAAGATGAGAGTTGCAAAGATGAGAATGTTAAGGTGAATGTGTCGACACATAAGGATGGACATGATAAGAAATGAAATATTAGAGGGAAAGTCAAGGTTGTACTTTTTTAAAAAAACTCCAAGAGACACATTTAAGATAGTACAAACATGTACTTAGATCACCAATAAATAATCCAATTAGGCGATGCGAAACTATGACAAATGTCCATCTCAAATGAGGAAGAGGAAGATCTAAAAAAGATTTGGTTAATAACAATAAAATAAGATAAAATTTATATAGTAGGAGCTAAAGTCCAATGACGTGGAAGGATCTATATAACCAACCTCACCTAGTGGGATAAGACTTAGTTGTTATTGTTGTCACATGTATGCCATTCATTCAATAGCAAAACTTTGACTACGATGTCCTCATACTCCAAAACCACATTTGATGTTAAATAAATCCCCTCTCCCTCCTTTTTTTTATATGTACAAAAAATTATGGAGCTTAAAATGTATGGAAGTGTGGGAGAATAGTCTTTTGTTGATTTTACCACCATTCTAGGTCATTCATAGCATTACTTGTTAGTATCAACCCTAAGAACCAATCATAAGTTGATTGAATTAGGACATATTGTATCATATTTATCGATAAAGGACAATATTTTGGTTATTATATTTGTTTCATATTTGTGCTAGTTGAATAAATATAATAATGCCCTAAAATATTAGATTCTAATTTACAGTATATTAATTGGTTGAATTGATTGTGGGAGGTTGTCGATATATACATGGAACACTACTCTTAAATATTCCTAATCAAGTGTTAATAAATAAGGGCAATATTAATACGTTAAGACTAACATGTCGATTAACTGATGACTTGATCTCAATATAAGATATCAAGTTGACACATTAATATATATTAGAAAATATGTACTCGTCATGAGAAGTTTCATGGATTGTTATATGAGTGTCATAAACATTCTCATAGTGACTATTAGTATAAATAGTTCTTAGACATAAAGTCACTACGATTCACTACATAAGGAGTTGTGTACTTTGGCATCGATAAACATCACCTATAACAAGGTGAACTATAAAGTCGTTCACTATGCAATGAACTATGCAGAGGGATGTGAGTGATGTAAATAAGATTTGCCCCTTCCATATAACGGAAGAGATATATGTAGGCCCCTTGATTGAGTAGGACTACTGAAATGCATGACCATGCTCAAATAAGTCAATATGAGATATTAAACTTATTTGGTTAAGTAAGTCTACTTAGAGATCAAGAAACACATAGATTGATAAGAGGATTATACAGTCTATGCCTCATGAATTAATCTAGATATCAAGAACAAAAGAAATGAGTTATATGAGATAATGGTCACAGTTAAGTTAGGGAAGATCTCAACATTGTTGTCACTTGGGTAGTAATGATGCATTGCTAAATGTCACTGATTGCTTGTATATCTAAAATAGTTTTAGAAACACTAACAATATTACAAGAACCTAATGGATCACACATAGAGAGCATGTTGATTTGGAGATAGATTTATTTTATGGTTTTGAACCTTAAGCTTATTGGATTAATAAGTTAATCTAATTAAGTTTTGGACTTATTGGATTAATGGGTTGGTCCAATTAGATCTTAAAGGCTTATTGGTTTAATGAGTTAATCTAATATTCTTGTTCTTTCTTTTAAGCCCAACCCAACAAGAAAGCCCACTACAAGAAACCCTAATGGCTAGGTTTTCTTTTTGATCTTCATCTTAAATAGTCATCTCTTTAAAAAGGGCAAGAAGGTGAAGAGTTAGCAGGAACGAAAAGGGGTGTGAGACTCTCCAAATTTTTGAATTCGTGGGAGGAACGAAGAACGTGCTTGTGTGGATGCTGTAGAGGTGCAGACATTTTGATCGCGCTTAGATTGGTCGGACTAGCAGTCTTGTAAGGGTTGTTCATACATCAATGGAAACAATCCTATTCGCTAGAGTAGTTTTGCATTCGCATGAATCTCTAGAGGGATCAATTTCCGCTGTGTTTTAATTTATTTTTCACTATAGATCCCATAATGGTATTAAAGCCACTTGCGAATGCGTTCTCCGCCTTGTTTTATATTTTATATAAACGAATGAACATGTGCTTATTATGATTTGCTTGGAAGGATTCATGGGTGGCTTTGACAGGTGTTGTTTTGAATTGATTGGAATGAAATAATTTGTGTTTGATCAAAATCAGTGATTGTGGCATCTTCATGTTAAATATGAATGTGTGTTACAATTCGGTTTCATTCGACGAATCATAAATCCTTGGGCCAGGACCCCGTGTGGTTTCGTCATATAAATCATTAATCAGAATCATAATAAAATGATGTCATAGATCTCTTACATGTGATGTTTGTTATGGTACATGGTTATGACCCATTACCTAATTTGATTGAATTATGTGTATGTGTTGTAAATTCATAATACAACCTGCGTGTTGTGCCTTTTCACTTCATACTTCAAGTTGTAAAAGGATTTCTCTTCTCACCAAACTCCCTTCGAATATAACTCAAGGTTTCTCTTCTTTATAATGTACAAATTAGAATAGTGCTAGTATAATATTGGACGATGATTGAAAAAGAGGCTAACAATACATCACAACCAAGGAAGCACTTGTAGAAGATGTAATTCCCTAGGTTGGCTTTTCAATCCTCATTGGCTTGAGAAGATCGTAATAGACGGGCCATAACTATGTCACATTTATTTGCTTGTTTTGCATATATGTTAATGTATGTCATGCTCTAATGTGATGCATATCTAATTAGTAGTTTTACCATAATTAGGTCAATTTAATATGCCTACTAAAGTTTGATACTCATTACTTTCTTGATCAATTATATACATGTTTGCTAAAGCAAAGCAACTCAATTTAACTTAGTAGAGTGCTACAGGACAATTGTGATGTCTAACTATTGAACTTTGGGTGCGACTTAACTAAATTACCTCAATTGGATTGAGAACGTAGAGGCATATGATCATTCAATGAGCAAAATAACAAATAGTCATGTTCACTTAACTATCCAAGAGTTGTATACGATGCAATTGATAAACATTACTTACCCAAATATATCCAAGTCTTGGGCGATTAGCCAAAGCTAACTTAAGATGCGGTATAATATAGATCTTGTCCCACTTAAATGTTATTGTTATTGGAGTTTGTAGCTAGTAGTGTGGGTAAACTATGGTTGTCCACATTCGTGACTTACTCCTACCAAGCTTTACATTTTAGTAGAAGAATCATTTAATTAAAGACCTAATTAAGTGATTTAAATATGATACTTATTTTTGCGTTTATTATTGTTGTAGATAACCATGTCAACACACACGTCTAATACCATCTCATTACGATCTGTTCTTGATAAGGAAAAGCCCAATGGAGCTAATTTCCTAGACTTATACATAAACTTAAGAATTGTTCTCAAGTAAAAAAAAAATTGTACGTCCTAGAATAACCTATTTCTAAAACACCTGCCTCTAATGCTACTCGTACGGATAAGGATGCTCATAAGAAACATCAGGATGATACATTAGATGTATCATGCCTTATGTTTAGCATCATGAATTCAGAGCTTCAAAAGCAATATAAGAACATGGATGCTTATGAGATGGTTAAACATCTTAAATAACTATATCAGGGTAGGCAAGACAAGAGAGATTTGAGGTATCTAAGACTTTATTTCAATGCAAAATGCAAGAAGGAAGTCTGGAACTCATGTACTTAAAATGATAGGATATGTTGAGAAACCTTGAAAAATTGAGATTTCTATTGGGCCAAGAGTTAACCACTAACCTTGTTCTACAATTGTTGCCAAAAAGCTATAGTTAATTTATCATGAACTATAACACGAACGAAATTGATAAGTCGTTGCCTGAGATGTTAAGCATGTTGAGAACTCCAGAACTCAATCTCAAGAAGACTAAGCCTAATACCATATTGATGGTGCAAAAGGGCAAAAGCAAACGAAAGCCCAAAGGTAAGGGTAAGTTCCAAGCTAAAGGTAAGGCCAAGTCTCATGCACTGAAACCTAAAGGTGGGGTAGCTAAGGAAGGAACTTGCTTCCACTATGGTGCGACCGGACATTAGAAGAGAAACTGTAAGTTGTTCCTGGAGGAAGTAAAAAAGAAAAGAAGTGAGCTTAAGTATATATATTATAGAAATCAATCTATCTATTTTTCTTTATGGGTATTAGATACCAACTGTGCATCTCACATTTGTATTAATATGCAGGAGCTAAGAAAGAATATATAGTTGACAAAAGACGAAGTGGACCTACGAGTAAGCAATGACGCAAGAGTTGCTGCTATAGCTGTAGGAACATATTGCCTATATTTGCCCACTGGGCTTGTTTTGAAACTTGAGGAGTGTTATTATATGCCTGGTTTGACTAGGAACATAATTTCTATTTCTTGTTTGAACAGGAAAGGGTTTCATTTATAATAAAGGACAAATATTATTCTATTATTTAAATGACACGATCTATTATAGTGCACAACTAATAAATGGATTCTATGTTTAGACCTTGAAAACTCAATGTATAACATAAATACAAAACGGTTAAAATCTAATGATTTAAACTAAACATATCTCTGACATTGTCACTTAAACCATATAAATGAGAAACATATATCAAAACTTCATAAGGATGAATTTTTGGACTCATTTGATTTTGAATCATATGAGATATGTGAATCTTGTCTACTATGCAAGATGACAAAAACTTCTTTTAGTGGACATAGTGAACGAGTTAATGATTTGTTAGGACTAATACATAGTGATGTATGTGACCCTTTCAATTGAGTAACTAGAGGAGACTATCATTACTTTTACTGATAATTATCTACTTCAGTAGATATGACTATGTATATCTAATGAAACACAAATCATAATCTTTTAAAAAGTTCAAAGAATTCAGGAATGAAGTACAAAATCAACTTGGCAAAAGTATTAAGATACTTTGATCAGATTGAAATAATGAGTACCTAAGCCAAAAATTTCATGATCATCTGGCTGAGTTTGAGATAATATCCCAACTCCACGTGGCACAGCACAGTGGAATGGTGTTTCAAAACAAAGAAATTGTACTTTATTAGATATGATACGATCAATGAGTCAGACATATCTTCCTTCTTTTTGGGGACATGTTTTGGAGATGGCTACATTCACTTTTAACCGCATTCCGTCTAAGGCAGTTACGAAGACGTCATATACGATATAGGCTGGGAAGAGTTCTAAGATGTTTTTTATGAAGATTTGGAGTCGTGAGGCTTATGTTCGACATCAAATTTAAGATAAACTACGATCCAAATCAGATAAGTGTTATTTTATAAGTTATCCCAAGGAAATGAAGGATATTACTTTTATAATCCCACACAAGGCAAAGTGTTTGTTGTCAGAAATGATGTTTTTCTAGAAAGAGAATTTATTTCTAGAATAACTAGTGGGAGAAAAGTAGATATTGAAGAAATCCGAGATACACAGATTAACACTGAAGTCTTGATGGTTGAATTGGCACCACAAAGTATTGTGGATCATGAATCTGTTACATCACAAGAAGTTGTGGAGCAATAACCTGTTTGAGTAGAATAAGCTCTATACAAATCTGATAGGATACGTCGTCAACCTGAGAGATATTCATTTCTCCTATCTGACCATAATGATTTAATACTTGTTGATTTGAACGAATCTACATCATATCGGGAAGCTTTGATAAGCTCAAATTCTGATAAATGACTAGAAGCCATGAGATCCTAAATGAAACCTATGTATGCCAACCAAGTATGGACTATGGTTGACCCACCTGAAGGGATCAAACCCGTTGAGTGTATATCGGTTTTCAAGAAAAAAACTAACATGAATGATCCTGTGCATACCCATAAAGGATAATTAGTAGCTAAAAGATTTAAGCAAATTCATGGTATAGACTATGATGAAACATTTTCACCAGTTATAATACTTGATTCTATTTGGATCTTGCTTGTTATTGCAGCTTATTATAATTATGAGATTTGACAGATGAATGTCAAAAATACATTCCTTAATGAAAATGTACTCAAGGATATGTACATGACACAACCTGAGAGTTTTGTGGATCCAAAGGACGTTGGAAAGGCATGTAAGTTGCAAAGGGACATTTATGGATTAAAGTAAGCTTCTAGAAGCTAAAATCTTCGTTTTGATGATGTGATCAAAAAGTTTGGTTTCATTAAGAACAAGATGAACCTTGTGTCTACAAAAGGTTAGTGGGAGCATAGTTATCTTTCTGATCTTGTATGTATATGACATGTTTCTTATTGAAAATGATATCTCTGTCATACAGTATGTGAAGATTTGGCTTGAGAATTATTTCTCAATGAAAGATTTAGGTGAAGTAGCTTATATTTTAGGCATAAAGATCTATAGAGATAGATCTAATAGATTGTTTGGCCTGAGTCAGAGTACATATATTGACAAAGTGCTTAATCGTTTTGCAATGCAAAATTCTAAGAGTGGATTTCTGCTAATGTCACATACTGTGAGCCTTTCCAAGGCCCAATGCCCTTCTATTAAGGAGGAGAGGGATAGCACGGATAAGATTCCTTATGCATCTGCTATTAGATCTATTATGTATGTCATGTTATGTACTCGTCCTGATGTCTCGTATGCATTAAGCATGACGAGCAGATACCAGTCAGATCCGGGTGAAAGTCACTAGGTCGCGAATATTCTTAAGAACTTGAGAAGATCTAAAGATTATTTCTTGATATATGGAGGTGATGAGGAGCTTGTTGTAAATGGTTACAACGATGTAAGCTTCCAAACCGACAATGATGATTCAAGATTGCAGTCAGGATGTGTTTTGATTAAATGGTGGTGTTGTGAGTTGAAAGTGTTCAAAGTAGGATACAGTTGCTGATTCTATCACAGAGGTTGAGTGTATTGCTGCTTCTAATGCAGCAAAAGAGGTTATTTGGATGAAAAAGTTTATCACAGAACTTGGTGTGGTTCCTAGCATCTTTAACCCAATAAACCTCTATTGTGATAATAATAGAGCTATTGCATAGGCTAAGGAACCCATGCCTCATCGACAATCCAAACGCATACTTCGGCAACTCCATCTCATTCAAAAGATTATTGATAGAGATGTAATGATATATAGAGTACTTAATGATGACAGCATTGCGAATCACTGACCAAGGCTTTAGCATAGAGGAAGCATGATGGTTACACTAGGTCACTTGATATTAGATACTTCAGTGATTGGCTCTAGTGCTAGTGGGAGATTGTTAGTGTCAGCTCTAAGAGTCAATCATAAGTTGATTGACTTAGGACATATTGTATCATATTTATTAATAAAAGACAATGTTTTGGTTATTATATTTGCTTCATATTTATGCTAGCTGAATAAATATAATAATGCTCTATAATAGTAGATTCTAATGTACAACATATCAATTGGTTGAATTGATTGTAGGAGACTGTCGATATATACATAGAACACCATTAATTTAATAGTCCTTAGACTTGAAGTCACTACGATTCCCTAAATAAGAAGTTGTGTACTTTGGAATCGACAAACGTCACATGTAACAAGGTGAACTATAAAGTCGTTATGCAATGAGTTATGCAGAGGGATATGAGTGATGTTGATGGGATACGGAAGAAATATCTATAAGTCCCTTGATTGAGTAGGACTATTGAAATGCATGACCATACTCAAATAAGTTAATATGAGATATTAAACTTATTTAGTTAAGTGAATTTACTTTGATATCAAGAAATTGATGAGAGGATGATACAGTCTATGCCTTATGAATCAATCTAAATATCAAAGACAAAAGGAATGAGTTATACAGGATAATGATCACAACAAGTTAGGTCGGATCTCAACATTCTCGTCACTTGGGTAGCAATGATGCATTGCTAGATGTCACTCATTGCTTGTGTATCCAAAATAATTTTAGAAGCACTGCCAATGTTATGAGAATCTAATGGGTCACACAGAACATGTTGATTTGGAGATATGCTTATTTTATAGTTTCAAACCTTAAGCATATTGGATTAATAAGTTAATCTAATTGAGTTTTGGACTTATTGGGTTAATGAGTTAATCCAATTAGATCTTAAAGGCTTATTGGTTTAATGAGTTAATCCAATATTCTTGTTCTTTCTTTTAAGCCCAACCCAACTAGAAAGCCCACTACAAGAAACCCTAATGGTTAGGTTTTCCTTTTTATCTTCACCTTAAAATAACCATCTTTTTAAAAAGGACAAGAAGGTGAAGAGTTAGCAACAATGTGAAGAGTTAGCTTCTTCTTTAATTGCCACCTTAAATAGTCATCTCTGGCAAGAAGAAAAAAAGTGTGAGACTCTCCAAATTTTTGAATTCGTGGGACGAATGAAGAACGTGCTTGTGTGGATATCGTAGAGACACGAACATTTTGATCGCCCTCAGATCAGCCGGATTAATAGTCTTGTAAGGGTTGTTCACGCATTAAAGGTAACAATTCTATTCGCTAAAGTAGTTACAAGAATAGTTTTGCTTTGACATGGATCTCTGGAGTGATCGATTTCTGCTGCTTTTTTAATTTTTTTTCGCTATAGATCCCAACATTACTATCCTTCGTTATTCATTGTGGGTTTGTTATTCGTTAGCACAGTTTAGCTTATGATGTGTTTGGAAGTCAACAAGAGATTCCATTGATAATTTTCGATTCTTTGAAACAACTCAATGAATTTATTAAATCCTTTTAGGAGGCTCTTAATGACCATAGATCCCATTTTTACCATGGTTGGCTATTCACGGACTAGTTGGACCTACCTTTTCTTTTTTGGGTCAATATTTGCAATGCAGTTGATCCAATGAGAAACCTAATTTGAATTATAGAGCTATGACAATCAAATCCAAATGAACAAAATGTTGAAACGAATCATTTGGGGTGGGAGCAACAAGGTTAAACCCTTTCCAATAATTTTGTTATACAGATTCGAACTCCCTTACTTTGGTGGGAAGCCCTCCAGCTCTATCTCACTTACCACTAAATGAACTATTGGTGACATTGCATATTGTTATGATTGTTAATGAATACTGATGGCAATTAGAGTTTTTGGTTTAGATAGAAGTACTTTTCTTCTTACTATTGTCACTTGAATCTATTGTTCTGTTCAAAAGATTACTTAATCCTTTGCAGATATGAACCCCACCTCCATGTACTTGCAACACTAGTGGCTCTGCACAATTATTGGAAATGCTAACCATACATACTACTCGCTAGGTGTACACGTTGACACAATGCTGTAATTGGTTGACAGAGTGTTCCATATTATTATTATCTCGATATACTGTTTATGCTAAACTTGATTATTACTATAATTTGGAAGTATAGTTTCCAAACACTTAGCAGACAAATCAATTGTGCGTGGAATATTTGGCCAATTTTTCTGGCACAAAGCCAGCTACTATGGATGAAGCTTTTCTGCATATTGATAATATTGTGAAGGTCTCCTACTCCACATTCATATATTCATAGTTATTAATTTGATTATTCTACAGATACAATACTGTTGCTGTGTCGAAGAAAATGGTTGCAACTCTTGTTTCCCTGTGCCAAAGCAAGAATTCAAGATCAAATCTGGACAAATCAAATGTGAGTTCTGTGACAGTGCCTGCATCTCTCTTCTTCCATACTGAACACCATCCCAGCTGTAAATATGTAATATATGCTACAGCATTTTGATTTAAACAATACTTTTCCTGATTGAAATGTTGTTACTTAATCAACAACCTTATTGGTAACTGGATGTTCGTACATTTCTGGAGAAGTAAATGATTCATTTCCAATGGGAAACTCTGGAATATTTATCAAGTGTTTATTGCTTTATTGCCACCTACCAGATCTTAAGCTGCAGATTTTGTCTGTTTAATCTATTCGTTGAGTTTTAAGTTGTAATTCAGTCATATAACATCTCTAAATTTACTGTGTTGGTTGTCTCACACAGGAAGTTGAGAGACAATTCATTGAGTATTTGAAGGACAAATCAGAGCCACTATAAGGTTTTTTGACACTGTAAGGTTTATACATGTTTTATTACTTATTTCCTTAGTCTGAACTCTGAATTGAGATTAAAAGTATTATGTTTCTCTGTTGGATATCTTTAGCTATACATTAACCCTAACTTTCGTATCTTGTTTATTATGTTCTGGTTAAATTGGAGAATGCCATTCATCTTGAGTGCATTAGTTTTGTGACTCTAGTTGTTTTGAAAATGAGACCATTCGACTTCTAGGCTACCTAGTTAGTTCATGTGCCAAGGAATAGGATCTAAGATCTAAGCCCGATCTGTTTGACGAACAACAGATGAATTTAGCTGATTATTTGCTCTAGCCCGTGTCACACGGTTCTTGGTTGTGGGAGAATGTTTTGTGCGTCTTCACCCTCGGTGACATAAATAAATTTATCTCGCCCTTTCTTACCAATTTGAAAGGCTTTTCGACAAGTTACTTCTCTTCAGACTTTGATGGGTTGGCTACTAATTCTCACAATATTCAAGAGTATATGAGAAGTTATTTTTGGATAATTCAGGTGTCCAGTTCTTGTCCAATTGATTTTGGATGAAGGCATCCCTCCTTCCCTCCTAATTCAATTTATATATATATATATATATATATTAGAAGCCGTTCTCTAGAATATTCATTCTTTCCTTCGAATTCTGATGTTTTTATTTATCCACTATACCACACACATGAGGGCGCTTTCATTCATCTTTCATTTGACCTTTAAAATCATAATTGTGTTTCACCTTGAAGGATTTTCCTTTGAGTTTTGATCTTGAGTTGAGTTTGATGTTATTTTTACATCTCTTGGGAGGCTCTTGCAAGAAAAACCTTATCTCAAGCCTCTAATTACCAATAAATTATTATATAAATCTTGAACCTCAGAAGAAAAGCCTTATCCCGAGCCTTTAATTACCAAGAAATTATTATATACCATGGTTCGAAAAAGTAAAAAAAAATGCATTATTCAAAGTTCTTACCTCATGCTCTTGCCTCCAAAGGTTTTTCCAAGCAACCCTTTCCTCATAGTCTTACATTACAAATACTTACTCATTTCACCATCAAATTAGTTAACTACTCATTAGTCTCAATGATTTCTTTATTCTTTGCTCTGCCAATGAAATTCGATCCATAGGTGGTCGTTATCGTCTAATTGCACTTGCGTGATGCTCTTAATTGTGAAAAATCCTTTATAATGTCCACGAAAGTGTGTGTTTGAATAAATTCCTTTGAAAACACGTATCCTCACGCAATCATCTATGTCACTAGAATACGTTCGGAATTAGTAATTAAACGCACATATATAAAAAAAATACAAATACCAAGTCTTCTCAGCAGTGACACCTACTCCCTTATCTCAACTTCTTATTTTTATTTTCCCCCAAAATACGTGACGCCATGAAAACAATGCACGTATATTCCAATTGAATTGTGGTAGTATTAATAATTATTCAATTTTTTCCTTCTTTGAACTAGGGAAGGCATTACCTAGTACTACTACTACTAAATAATAATAATAATAATAATAATTCGATTTCTCTTGTTCACGTCATATACGTTGGAAAATTGGAAGGGGTTGAACCTGCCGTTGCTGACGTGTTTAAAATATATATTAGCAAAAATAAGAGAGCACCTTATGTTTTAGAATTATGAAATGAGTATCACTTTTTCTTGTTTTATCACAAGAATTTCCCACTCTATCGTCCTTACGTGAAATGATACAATTATTCTCAAATACACTATTTAATGTTATTATCGTTTATCATACACATTAAATTTTAAACTAGTCGATATTTATATGTATATGATAAGTTTACATTATAGTAACTATGAAATTATAACGGTTACAAATATTATAACAGTTATGTTTTTATAATTATTACACTATAAATGTTGTAGTAATTACGGTCTTATAGTTGCTACAACTTGAATGTTGTCGAACAAGACAAAGTTAAATTGTAGTAATTACAGTTTGTAACTATTACAATGTGAATGTTATTGAACATGATAAGTTTGAGTTATAATAGCTATGGGTTCATAGATGCTATAATATAATGTTAGGTGAACAAGTCAAATCTGTATTATAATAGCTATGAAATTGTATCTGTTACAACATAAATATTTTTTGAACAAGTTAAATATGTATTATAACAATTATGAAATCATAGTTGCCACAATGTGAATGTTGGTTGAATATGTCAAGTCTGCTTCAGTTCAGGATTAAGAATGGCAATGGATCGGGTTCAAGTCGGATTTCATATCCTTCGTCCTCATACCCATTGGATATTAGATATCTATCCTCATACCCATATCCATACTCATTAAAAGATCATATATCTCATCATTCAATAAAATTTTATAGTAATTATATAGTAATAATTTTCCTTCTTTTCATCCAACTATCATCATTCAATAAAAACATATAACAACAACAATCAAATCTTATCCCACTAGGTGGGATCAATTATATGGATCCTTTTACGTCATTGAATTCTATCTCCTAGTATATCATTATCTATACTTAAATAAATTTTATCTTATTTTATTATTACTAACTAAGTCTTTTTTTGATCTTCCTCTTCCTCGTTTGATATGTGTGTTTGTCATAGTTTCACATTGCCTAATTGAAATATTTATTGGTCATCTAAATACATGCTCGTATCATCTTAAACGTGTCTCTTGGAGTTTTCCTTCAATAGATGCAATTCCAACTTTCTCTCTAATGCTCTCATTTCTTATTCTATTCATTCTTATATGTTCACACATATACATTAACATCCTCATCTCTGCAACTCTCATCTTTTGCTCATGTGTTCGAGTCATAACTCAACATTCAGCTCCATATATTATAACAAGTCTAACTGTGATTTTGTAGAATTTTTCTTTAAGTTTTAGAGATACTTTACAGTCACAAAAAACACCTGACACTCTCCTTCATTTCAACCATCCTGCTTGTATTCTATGTAAGACATTTTTCTCAATCCCTCTATCATTTTGTAAAAATGATCCTAAATATCTAAAGCTCTTTGTTCTAGGCAATTCGTCATCTCCTATCTTAACAATTGTCTTATTATGTCTAATATTGCTAAACTTAAATTCCATATATTATCTATTTATTATACTAAGTCTAAAACTTTTTCCTTTTAGTGTTTTCCGCCAAGATTCTAGTTTAGCATTTACTCTTTCATGTATTTCATCTATTAAAATAATATCATCTACAAACATCATACACCACGGTACTGTGTCTTGAATGTGTGCAGTGAGTTCGTCCATAATTAGTGTAACAAGATAAGGACTTAGAGATGATCATTGATGTAACTTTATCTTTATTGGAAATATTTTAGTTACTCTGCCTGAAGCCTTTACTCTAGTTGTTACATCCTCGTATATATCCTTAATTAGTTTAATATATGTTACGCTAACACATTTCTTTTTTAGAATTCTCCATATAATTTTTTAGGGACTCTATCATAAACTTTTTCTAAGTCAATCAATACTATGTATAGATCTTATTTTTGCTTCTGATATTTTTCAATTAATTGTCTAAGAAGATGTATAACTTCTATTATTGACCTTCCAAGCATGGACCTAAATTGATTTTCGATTACCGTGATCTCTTTCCTTAATCTTTTTTTTTTATTACTTTTTCCAAAGTTTTATAGTATAACTCATTAGTTTAATACCCCTATAGTTTATACAATTTTGTATGTCTCCCTTGTTCTTATATAAGGGAACTAGAGTACTTATCTTCTATTGATCTGATACTTTCTTCGTTTTAAATACATGTTAAATAATTTTACAAGTCATTCAATACCTTGTTTCCCTTGGCACTTTCATAACTCTATCAGAATATCATCTGGTCCAACAGTTTTTTTCCATTATACATCCCATTTAAAGCTTGTTCTACTTCTGAAGTTTGAATTATACAATAAAAATTTAAATTTCTATGCTTATTTGACCTACTTAAATTACTTAAGTTAAGTTGGTCACCTAAACCTTCATTAAAAAATTGATGAAAATACTTCTTCTACCGCTATATTATTTCTCCATCGTTTACTAGTACCGTATTACATTCATCTTTAATACATTTTATTTGGATAAGATCTCTTGTCTTCCTTTATCTCACTTTAGTTATTCTATAAATGTCTCTTTCTCCTTCTTTTGTATCCAATTTTTGATATAATCGTTAAAAATTTTCAATCTTTGCTTCATTCACTACTCTCTTAGCTTCTTTCTTGACCATTATATATTTTTTAAAATTTTCCTCATTCTTACAAATATATAATTCCTTATCAGCTATTTGTTTTTCTTTCACTTTCTCATTCTACGACTAAGATTCCTTATTTAATGGTGCACGTCCCTTTGACTCACTGAGCACACTCTTAGTTACTATTTTTAACTTTGATATCATCTTATCCCATGTCATATTAGAATCACGATATATTTCAACTAATACTTATATTCCTACCTTCTTCTTAAATATATTTTGCTTCCCATCCTTTAACTTTCACTACTTAATTTTAGGAGCCGTATATATTTTATTTTTATTGATACTATGTTTGAAGCATATATTCAACATTATTAACCTATATTGAGTAGTTAAGTTTTCTCCAGGGATGACCTTGTAATCTTTATAAATATTTCTATCTTTCTTCCTAACCATAAGAAAGTCAATTTGCGATTTATTATTAACACTTTTGAATGTGACTAAGTATTTTTCTTTTTTCTTAAAAAACATATTAGCTAATATAAGGTCATATGTTATCGCAAAATCTAATATAGTTTTCTCTTCCTCATTTCTCATTTTAAATCCATAACTCCCATATACCCTCTTATATTCCTCATTTTTCACTCCAGTATGTTCATTTAGATCATCTCCTATTAAAATCATTTCATTTGGCAGAATATTTTATAATATTTCATCTAAGTCATCCCAAAATCTTGATTTGGTAGTTTCATTTAATCATATTTATGATGCATATACGCTAATTATTTTCATAGTTTATTTTCCACTATTATCCTAAAAGATATAATTCTATCCGTTTTTCTAACTATTCTTACTACTTCATCTTTTAATGATCTATCTACAATAATATCCACTCCATTTCTCACTTTACTTTTTACCGTGTACCAAACATAAAACTCGAGTTCTCTATCAGTTTTACCTTCTCGTCTACCCAATTTGTCTTTTGTACACATAAAATACTAATTTTTCTCATAATCACCGCATCAACTTGATTTACCAGTGAGCGTTCCTATATTACATGTTCCAAATATTTGATTATTAGTTTTTCTATCAAATTTGTTCTTATATCCAACGTATAGTGCGAGAAGTCTTGCCTATTTAACACTACATCTAAGTTCTCATAGAGGTATAGTGCTCATTACCAATATATTATAGTCGGATCCTGCAACGCGAACTCTTGCATATTTAGTATTACACCTGAGTTTTGAAGATGTAGCAGTTCTTGCTGAGACGTTACAGTCAGATCCTGCAACCGGAGAACAACCTAGCATTAGCATAATAGTTTAATGGATCCATTCATTGAATATTTATCATAGTTTTAACGCTGGCTGGCAACCTAACACAATCCTTTTCCTTTATCCAGACTTGGGACCGACCATGACTTGTTCATCATGAGCGGAGTTCTCATTTAATAAAAGTATATTAAAATTAATATCATATTTAAAAAATTATATATAATTGAAAAATAAATTACATCAACAAAAATTAGTTATTAGATTTTAAAAAAAGATTTTTTAATATATTATTTAATCAAATATTAAAATCGAATATCGAATATTAATAATGCCTTCCTCCATTTAAATTTGATATTAATTTGAATGAAATTACCATCCTAGATTTAAATTTGAAATCGATCGGCCAAGAAGTTAAAATAAACCAAACAGGGCACCTAAGAGCAATTGTGTAATTTTCCCAGAGAGATTGGTTGGTGGACGGTGTGACCTTTGGATTAAAAAAAAAAAAAAGAAACGTCCCATTTCAATTTTCAATAACAAAGACGCCTTTGATTATTGCATATATATATATATATATATATATATATATATATATATATATATATATAGTTGAACCGGTAAATATTCCAATATTTTGCCCCTCTTTTAATCGAACGCACTGCCAGTTAGTCCCCGTCCATGGCGGCTTCTCCTTCTTCAGCCTCCTCCGCGTTGCCGGCAAGCAACAAGACGCTGTCGGTGATAGCCAACCTATCACAGCTTCTGCCTACCGGCACCGTGCTCGCATTCCAAGCCCTCGCCCCCTCGTTCGCCAACCGCGGCGCCTGCTACACCTCCAACAAGGTCCTCACCGCCGTCCTCATCGCCGCGTCGGCCGCCTCCGCCGCCTTCTTCTCCTTCACCGACAGCTTCACCGGCAGCGACGGCAAGCTCTACTACGGCATCGCCACGCGGGGCGGCTTCTACGTCTTCAACTACGCCAGCGACGACGGCGGCGCGCAGACGGCGGAGGCGGCGTTGGGCGATTTGAGGCGGTACAGGCTGCGACCGGCGGACTACGTGCACGCGTGCTTGGGGGTGCTGGTGTTCTTGACGTTGGCGTTCAGCGACGGCATGATACAGAGCTGCTTGTTCCCGGCGGCGGGGATTAACATGCGGGAGCTGGTGGTGAACCTGCCGCTGGGCACCGCCGTCCTGTCAACGCTGGTGTTCACGTTGTTTCCGACCACGCGACGGGGGATCGGGTATACCAATACGACAAAGAGCAGGAACAGAAGTATCGAGACGGCGTGATTGCATTTGTCAGCTAAATTCATATATCAACTAAATTCAACGTAATTAGACTGTATTTTCCTTTCTAAGAAAAATAAATTTAATCCAGAATATATCTTATGCATACTCAAAATCTAATTTCCAAAATATTGGATTCAAAGTCTGATTTTCTTAATGAATTATTCTTAATTCTAAATACTTTATTACTATACTACACCAAATCCGTGGGAGAGATATATAGTTCTATCCTTTTGGATACATCACGGGAGGAAGGTTAATTCGAAGGACGTACGACTTTTCCATTCTCTTCAAACTGACATGGAGAAGGCTTGGAAGTTGAATGTCGGGCTCCAGAAAAACACTTGCAATAAGCTGATCTCGCATAAAAGAACAAATTAAAAGAGTAGTGTTCTATGAGAAAACTTCATCAAGATGTTAAAAATACATCAGAAATAGCTAGGATCAAGATCAAATATTAAATTATTAAGAAAATTTAATAGAAAGCATACCTAAATCAATAAAGACAAAAAAAAAAAAAAAAATTAAAATTGATGAGTCTTTCACGTCTAAAAGGTTGAAAATAATGTGAATGAAAAATTGGTGGGGGAAAAAAGATTTCATTGTTAATGAGATTTTAGTCACAACGATTTCATTGAAAAAAGTTTTATAACAATGAAGTTGATTTATAATGTGTCACAACGATTGGAGTTGTAAATATATACATAAGGAGAGACTCTCTCTCACATTGTAAATGAGACTTTAGTCATACATTGGAAGTTTCATGACAATGAGGCTGATTTATAATGTGTCACAACGATTGGAGTTGTGAACATATACATGGGGAGAGACTCTCTCTCACACGCATCCACGTAAACGGTGTAAATCCAGGATCCATATTGCACTGAACCAAAGGTACTCGTGTGCGAGCACATTATGCAGGTCGAATGCCGGATTGATCAAGGTAAAATTTGCTCAAATGGAGCAACCAATATTTTACTACTTGAATCATTCTTTTGCTTGTTGCTGGAGGAAACTAATGGATGCATTAATGCGATTAATGTAGAATCGATAATCACAGACTGAAATGGCCAACCAGTGGTTGATGTTTCAAAGCTAGCTAATAAAGACAATGAATGACTTTTTTTTGGTTGTTTGCTACGACGAAGATTTGAATCTCCTATCTAAGAGGTCATGACTTTGAGCAAAAAAAAGAAGAGCGGGTGTAAAGAGAAACTCCAGCCACTATTGTTTCCTCTTGTTTCTTTCTCTTCGTCATGCATTTCACACAATGGTCTACTCGTGATAGCATTCAGGTACGAACTCAGTTTGTTGCGATTGACCAGTGTTTAGTGGTGATCGTGATTTGTCATTATATCCTAGGAAATAGACATCCTTCACAACCTCGAAGCACAACTGGAGGGAGACAAAACTGTTTTAAAGAAATTGCATCAAACGCAGACCTCGTCATTTCCTTTCCCGACTCGGAGTCGCTATCTCGACCGGTACAATGACCCACTCAGGCTCGAGCGATATTCAGCAGTCAAGCTATTTGGTTCCCTAACTTGACTTTCTTGATTCTGCATTTGACAACTCAGCATTCTACAACTCAGCAACACGGTAACATTCGGCATGGACCCAGAGGCACTCAGCTTCAACTCAGAAGCATTCGGCTGACTTGACACTCTGTTGACCCGACACTTACTGACTTGGCACTTCGCTTCCCACTCAAACTTGGGAAGTACTTGGGAGCATTCGTCGTTCAGCTAACTAGGTGCTCGAACTTGCAGTACTCAGTAACTTGGTCGGGAGCAGCTTAGCGACTTCCCACTCGAACTCGGGAAGTACTCATGAGCAGCTCAGCGATTTCCCACTCGAACTCGGGAAGCACTCAAAGCAGTTCGGCAGAACCAAGAGTTAGTCTAATAGTTTGAGATTATCTACTCAGGTTATTTTGTAGATAAGTTTGAAGTTGATTTATAATTTAAATTCATCACAGTTCTCCTTACAACTTTGACAATAATCTCTAATAGATTGTGGAATTAGCATACAATCGTCCTAAAACAGACTCATTCTGTTGAGATGGCCATGAAGAGTGCTGAGGTGTAATAGATTTATCACATGAAGGTCCCCTCCATCCCAATTGAAAATGTTCCAATCAATCATGGGGCAAAATCAGAGAAGTTCACTGGGTTGAACTTTTACTTGACCATACTAAATTTAGCTCGATTCTTGACAGAGAAACCTCCTAAGTCTATTAAGGATGCTACGAATGTCTAGACTATTAATGCAGTTGAAGCATGGAACCATTCTGAGTTCCTATTGATGTGTAAAAATTCACAAGTATACAGAAGTATTGTCAAGTAATAAAAGATCGAATCCACAGAGATTGATGATCGAGTACTAGCCTCCTACCCAAATTTGATAATCTAGACTAATCATGGATGTGGAGTATCAAGAACAAGAAATAGTGAAGAGAAGAAAAGGAAAGAGACAGAATGCTAAGTCAAGAGGGCAGTAGAAGGCAGTGGAGGGCAGTAGGAAACAATAAAAGGCAAAGGAAAGGCAGGAGAAAACAATCAGCAAAAGCAATTCTTGAATGTTGATTTCACCACATTGTTAGTAAACACTTGATTTTTGTTTGAAGTTCTATTTCTCAATAATAATTAATGTAGGTAGACTAACTTATAATATCCGATGTAAACTTTATGAACTACACCAGCGTATTAATTCCAATTATCGCCTACTTTCAAAATGGTCGAAAATAGAGATCGCTTACTAAGGAGACCCTGTCACAAGATCTCACAACCCCCAATTGTCCCCTCTCCTACTGTATGATGATGAATTAAGATTGATCCGTTACACTCTATATCAACCTAGGGTTCCTCATGACATGTCAATCTACTCTCGTAACCGACTCTCCGTATCTTGGTTGTCTACAGGTTGGAGGATCAGGTTCTCCTCTCGGTCCATCCCCGAATCATCATGGGATACAAACTTTGTGCCTCTCAGCATCGAGATCATGTTTACACAGTAGATTTGGACCATTAATCAACAATTCATTGAAATAGAAAGATCAAACATGTATAGATTAAATGAAATCGTATTTACATCACAAAGGGCTAATCCCTAATCCTAGAATCAAGAGTTTACCCCCATAGAGAGGTGTTACAATCACAAAATATGTTCAGATTGATTATAATACGAATCAAATTCAGAAATTTAGAGGACATAGAGAAAAGCTTAGGCTCGATATGAAGAATCCTCCTCCAAGCGGTTCTCGGTCTCCCTTCCTTATGCAAAGGGCATTGGATCTCCTCTAGAACACCTCGTGGAGCTTCCTTGGGGTCCTTGGACGATCCCTGATCGAGATCCCTAATCAAAGAGGTGGGATCGGATTAAATAGGCCAAGGAGTGATCGCTCGACACGGGTCGTGCTCATGGACACGGGTGCCCATGTCGGGCATAGCAGCTTCATCACAATGGCAACCATGGATTGTGCTTGCAGACACGGGTGCCCATGGTAGGGCACCCGAACGAAACATGACCCATGTCTCTATGCACGGGTACTTGTGGTAGGGCACCCGAATGAAACATGACTTGTACTTCTGGGCATGGGCACCCGTGGCAGGGTGAGAAGACTCAATTCTTGATCTTCAACTTCTATTTTCACTCCGTTTCGCGCCCTATTACAAATATATACGAGAGCAGTATTCTGAAATAGGAAAATATCGAAACAAAGTATAAATATATAATATCATGAGATTTATGCATGTAAAGTAAGTTAAAAAATGCATCAAACTGTATCTCCTATATAAAATATGCACATCAAAATCCCCCAGACCAAATATTTACTTATCCTCAAACAAACACAAATCTAAAATGCATGTGAATATCCCTCTCCAAAACTTCAATAACCTCATCTAATCCTATCAAATAGTATCATCTTAAAGCGGAGACATTCAATCAGTTTCACCAAGCCTACAAGCTAGTTATGTGCATAATGCATGGTTTGCTCCTAAAGTTTCAAATTCTTTCTTAGTCAAATTGTCACTCTATCGTGTTCTCAAGGTTCCCACGTTAGACACTTACATGCCATATGTGATGTTCGCCCCCTTCCCAACATAAATTCTCAAAGGCATGTATGGTATTGAGAGAAATGGATAAATATTCTTCAGTAATCTAACTCAATCTCTAAGGGACATTTTATCCTTTTCACCCATGACAACTATTTTCTATCTCATTATTTTCTATCTCGAGAAAACCATTTATAACTTGCAATAAGCTCTCACATAAAAGAACAAAAAGAGTGTTCTATGAGAAAATTTCATCAAGATGTTAAAGTTACATCATATATAGGATCTTCAAATATTAAATTATTAAGAAAATTTAATCAAAAGTATACCTAAATCAATAAAGACAAAAAAAAATAAATTAAAATTGATGAGTTTTTCACATCTAAACAATTGGAAATAATGTGAATGGAAAAATGGTGGATAAAAAAGATTCCATTATGAATGAGATTTTAATCCTGCATTGAAAGTTTTATGGCAATGAGGTTGATTTATAACATGCCACAAAGCTTGGAGTTGTAAACATATACATGGGGTGAAACTCTCTCTCATGCGTGCCACGTGCAAGGGGTGCAAATCCATAGCTCAGATTGTACTGAACCAAATGTGACTCGTGTGTGAGCATGTTGCATGGGTTGAATGTCAAACTTATCGAGACAAAATTGGGCCAAATAGAACAACTAATATTTTGCCACCCGAATCATTCTTTTGCTTATTGATCGAGGAAACTAATGGACACATTAATTTGATTAATGCAGAATCAGTAATCACCGACTGAAACAGTCGACCAACGGCTGATGTTTCAAGGCTAGCTAATAAAGACAATGAATGACTTTTATTTTTTTCATTTGCTATAGTGGAGGTATGAATCTCTTATATAAGGAGGTCATGACTTTGAGAAAAAAAGAAGAAGAAGAAGAGCATACATAAAGAAAAAGAAAACTCCATCCACTATTGTTTCCTCTTGTTTCTCCCTCTTTGTCATGCATTTCCTTGGCGGTCTACCCGTGATAGCATTTAGGTACAAACTCAGTTTGCTGGGATCGACCAGTGCTTGGTGGTGATTATGATTTGTTATTATATCCTAGAAAATAGATGTCCTTTGTAACCTCGAAATACAACCGGAGGGAGACAAAACTATTTTAAAGAAATTGCATCAAATGCAATCCTCGATGTTTCCTTTCCCAACTTGGAATCACTGTCTTGACTCGGTATAGTGACCCACTTAGGCTCGAGTGATATTCAATAGTCGAGCTATGTGGTTCCTCGACTCAACTTTCTTGACTCTACATTCGACAACTCTACATTTGGCAACTTTGCAAAATGGTAACATTCGGTGTGGACCCAGAGGCACTCGACTTCAACTCAGAAGCACTCGGCTGACTCGACACTCTACCGACCCATCACTCGGTGACTTGGCACCTCCCTCGCTTCCCATTCGGACTCAGGAAACACTTGGGAGCATTCGTCATTCAGCCGACTAGGTGCTCAAACTTATAAGCTTAGCAACTTCCCACTCGGACTCGAGAAGCACTCATGAGCTGCTCAGCGACTTTCCACTCGAACTCGAGAAGCACTCAGAGCAGCTCAGCAGAACCAGGAGCTAGCCTGACAGCTTAAGATTATCCACTCAGGTCCTTTCGTAGATAAGTTTGAAGTTGATTTATTATTTGAATTTAGCAAAGTTCTCCTTATAACTCTGACAACAATATTTCATAGATTGTGGAATTAACATACAACAGTCTTAAAATAGACCCGTTCTATTGAGATCGTCATGGAGAGTGTTGAGATGCAACAGACTTATCACATGAAGGTCCCCTTCATCCAATTGAAAATGTTCCAATCAATCATGAAGAAAAACCAGAGAAGTTCACTAGGTTGAGCTTCAAGTAGTGGCAGTAGAAGATGCTCTTCTACCTGACCATACTAAATCTGACTCAATTTTTGACAGAGGAACTCCCCAAGTCTATTGAGGATGCTACTAATGTCCAAACTATCAACGCAGTGGAAGTATGGAACCATTTCAAGTTCCTATGCTAAAAATATATCCTCAACTATCTTGCTGACTCATTATACATATAACACGATGAGAATCACTAAGAAACTATAGAGTCCCTGAACAAGAATGTAAGTATCACGGATTAGTTTTGATATGATTAACCGAGTTAAGTTAGACTCTACATATTTGATGCATTGTGTCTAAGAGCAGAAGATGTAACAAGTAAGAAGGATAGTATGAGAAGTGAGTCGACAAATTCAGTGCGTCTGCAGAAGAGTATACCGGCAGACGAGAAGGCCGCACGACACTTTTGAGGGACGAGAAGCTGGGGAGGAAGATTGCTCGAGAAGGCCAGAGTTGGGTTAGGGTGAGCTCAACTCTGGAAGGTCGGAGAACCACCCAAGCGACCAGACTAAAAATCTGTCAACCTAGAAGTTGACCGAGTTCAAGCGCCCGGATTAGGTCCAGGCTCCCTGGATGTCCATGCTAGATCACCGAGTCGTTGCAGTGAGGATCGACACTAGAGTCCACGTCAGTCACATCCAGGCTCCCGGACCAAGTCTAGGTACCCAGAAACCGATAAGTTGTTGCAGAGTAGATTGAGTCGACCACGCCCAAGCGCTCGGACATTGTCCAGAAGTTCGGAAAGTGTCACATCAGCAAACGGCTAGTTGTGACCAATAGGCTATAAATAGAGCTCTAGTCTTTGAAGTTTAGAACAACTCACTCGTTTTAAGTTCTGTAGTTTTTGGTTTAGTTGCTAGTGCTTTCAATGCTTGGAAGAGGCTACTCTGCCTTTATCGAAGGAGTCATTTTAGTGAGCTTACATTTACCTTGGATTAACTGTTGGTCCCCGTGGGTGTTTTGACGTGATCAACCAAGTTGGTTAGGTCCTGCTGTGTTTGATCCCTATGTCTGAGTGTGCAGGAGCTTAGGAGCACAGAAAGTCGAGCGGAAGACGCAGCTAGCGAGAAGGACGGCACGGGAAGGGAGCCGACGGGCTCGGTGCGTCCAAAGGACGAGAAAGCTGCGGAAGAGTACTCTGGTGGGCGTGAAGAGCTTTCGCGGCGTTCGAGGGATGTTAAGCTGGGACGGAAGGCTACTCGAGGAGAAAGCCAAAAATTGGGTTCGGGTGAGCCCTATTTCGGTTGGCCAAAATCACCCAAAAGAATGGAGCGTCGGAAGTTGAAGAAAGCCAACGCAAAAGAAGCTGAGCTGGGTAAAACAGCTCAAGGCGCCTTCAAGTTGCCTTGAAGGCGCCTTCAAGGCTGATGAAGGCGCCTTAAGCCTGGTCAAACAGACCGTTTGTGCAGCGGATAAATTTTTATCCGCTGAACCCTTGGAGGCGCCTTGGACCCCTATTGGAGGCGCCTTGGACCTTCGAGATCATATTTCCAAAGGCTATTTAAAGGCCCCTGGAGCTAGGAATTCAACACAACTTCTACATTCAACTCTGTAAGCATTTCCTAGCAGTAGTTCTGAGCCATTAGAGTGTAAAAGACTTCTCCGCCTTCAGCAAAGGAGAATTTTCTTAGTGTGCTTTCTTACTGCCCTGCATTAACAACCCTCTTGGTTGTAACCAGGTTAAATTCTATTTCTGCTTTTATTTCAGCCTTTATTTTATTTATGATTGCATTAAGTTGAAATCCGAGGAGGGTAGTTTTATTTTTTATTTTCAGCAATTCACCCCCCTCTTGCCGGCCTCCGCTGCACCTACAATTGGTATCAGAGCATGATCGCCTCAGAAGGACTAACCGCCAACTGAAGCACTACGATCAAGACGATGGCCAGAGCGAACATCCATCCCCCGAAGTTCGACGGAGATTTCGCTACATGGAAGCTAAAAATGGAGGTATTCTTTAAAACAGACTTTGATATTTTAATTACTATGAAATATGGTTTTGCAGCTCCTAAAAACAAAGAAGAAAACACGCGGAGCAAGAAGGAGCAAGCTGATTTCGTCGCCAATGGAAAAGTTGAATTCCACCTCCTCAGCATTCTGCCACCTCAGGAGGTAAGTCGGATCGGAAGCTACGACTCAGCGAAAGATCTCTGGGAGAAATTCCTGGAGCTTCACGAAGGTACCTCTGAAGCGAAGATGGCGCGACGCGACATCCTCCGGACACAACTAACAAACTTCCGGATGAACAACGGCGAGAAGGTAGCGCAACTCCAAGCGAGAATCAAGGAGCTGATAACGCAACTAACAAACCTTAGAGAAGAAGTAACCAACCGGGATTCCATCCGATACGCGCTCAATGCCTTCCCGAGGACTTCAGAATGGGCGTCCTTAGTAGATGCTTACTACATCTCTAAGGACTTTGAGGCAAGTAGTTTAGAAAACTTGTTTTCAACTTTCGAACTTCACGAGTCTCGACTTGCAGAAAAACCAGTAGAGAAGTCGAACCTCAACGTTGCCCTACGAGCTGAAAAGGACGATCCCGACTCCGAAGCCTCAGTCGACGAATCCGAAGCGGCACTACTGGTAAGACGCTTCAATAAGTTTTTCAGTACTAATAAATTTAAATCGCAGAGGCATCATCGAAAGAAGAGGACGGTTCGTTGGTACAACTACGAAGAGGGGCACATCAAAGATGACTACCCAAAGCTAAAGAGAAAGGAGAAAGAAAGGGAAAAGTCAAAATACAAGAAACCAGAACCCTCCAAGCACAAGAACCTGAAGGCTACCTGGTCAGATTCGTCATACTCTGAGTCAGACATCGAAGAATTCTCGGGGTTAGCGCTAATGGCGAACCATCAGCCGGAAGAAGACTCAAGCACAGAGATGAGCATCGATGAAGGGGGAGGAACATCAGAAGAAGAAAACAGCAGTGAAGGGGGAGCGTCACCAGATCAGGTAAGTAAGGTACGCAATCTAACCCCGACTCAATCTTTTAAATTTATTAAAGCTCTTTCTAAAGAATTAGATAAATTAGAAAAAGAAAATGAAAATTTTAAATCAGAAAATGAAAATTTAAAATTAGAAATTGAAAAATTGAAATATGATGCATGCTTTAAGATAAATATTTTTCCAAAATCAAAACTTAAAATTTATGAAAAATTAAACTGGTATATAAGGAAGCATCAGGGTCAACTTAGGAAAATTCTTAAGAATTATATACTCTCTAAGTTTTTGACTAATCCTGTAGGAAGGAACCTTTATTGGGTTCCAAAATCTTTGCTGGTTTAAATTTCTCTTTTAGTTAAAAGCTTACAGTGAGAAAATTAAACATTGAAATTCTTTATGGAAGCTTTGTTTAAGGAAGTGGTTGTTGCTCCAATAACCAAGAAGGCCTAGTGCCTCGCCACGACCTGAAAGCTGAAATATTGAAATAAAATATTTAATTAACTTTCTGAAAAAGCATTAAAAATTAGAATTAAATAATGCTTTGAAAGTTTAATCAAACATTTTTGGAAAATGATTTTTATAAATTCAAAAAAAAATCATTTTAGTTAGAAATATTTTTTTTTGGAAAATTCTAAAAATTCATATTACTTAGAATTTTTTTTGGGGAAATTTCAAGAAGTCATTTAACTTAGAATTTTTTTTTTGTAAAATTCTAAAAATTCATTTTTGCTTAGAAATTTTTTCTGAAAATTCAATTTAACTTAGAAATTTTTTCTAAAAATTCATTTTTTCTCAAAATTTGTTCTCTTATTGGTACCCCATTTTTGCTGTGATCAAAGGGGGAGAGAAAGGTTACAAGTTAAGGGGAAGTTAGAAAGTTTAAAATTTTAATTTTTTTTTCCTCTAAATTGTGTTGCAATTTTACTTATTGCAAACTAATGCTTAATATGTGAGTTTAGTAATTTTCTTTTAAAATTACTTTTCTGTCTATTTTTACCCTAACTTGAACTTGGGTTGATGCACATAAAAAAGGGGGAGATTGTTGGTCCCCGTGAGTGTTTTGATGTGATCAACCAAGTTGGTTAGGTCCTGCTGTGTTTGATCCCTGTGTCTGAGTGTGCAGGAGCTTAGGAGCACAGGAAGTCGAGCGGAAGACGCAGCTAGCGAGAAGGACGGCACGGGAAGGGAGCCGACGGGCTCGGTGCGTCCGAAGGACGAGAAAGCTGCGGAAGAGTACTCTGGTGTGCGTGAAGAGCGTGCGCGGCATTCGAGGGATGTTAAGCCGGGACGGAAGGCTGCTCGAGGAGAAGGCCGGAAATTAGGTTCGGGTGAGCCCTATTTCGGTTGGCCGAAATCACCCAAAAGAACGGAGCGTCGGAAGCTGAAGAAAGCCAACGCAAAAGAAGCTGAGCTGGGTAAAATAGCTCAAGGCGCCTTCAAGCTGCCTTGAAGGCGCCTTCAAGGCTGATGAAGGCGCCTTAAGCCTGGTCAAACAGACCGTTTGCGCAGCGGATAAAGTTTTATCCGCTGAACCCTTGGAGGCGCCTTGGACCCCTATTGGAGGTGCCTTGGACCTTCGAGATCAGCTTTCCAGAGGCTATTTAAAGGCCCCTAGAGCTAGGAATTCAACACAACTTCTACATTCAACTCTGTAAGCATTTCCTAGCAGTAGTTCTGAGCCATTAGAGTGCAAAAGGCTTCTCCGCCTTCAGCAAAGGAGAATTTTCTTAGTGTGCTTTCTTATTGCCCTGGATTAACAACCCTCTTGGTTGTAACCAGGTTAAATTCTGTTTCTGCTTTTATTTCAGCCTTTATTTTATTTACGATTGCATTAATTAAGTTGAAATCCGAGGAGGGTAGTTTTATTTTTTATTTTCAGCAATTCACCCCCCCTCTTGCCGGCCTCCGCTGCACCTACATTAACAACTACTCAGGTTATAACTAAGTAACTTTCTACCTCTTACTTTACTTTATACAAGTTGTTTTTATTTCGAATTAATTGTGTGCTCTTGCTAAGTTCAATAACAAAAGAAAGTTCTAAATCCTTGGACAGGTTATTCACCTCCCTTTAATTAGCTTACTTGGACCTACAATTGATATCAAAGCTAGATCACTCTAGAAGAAATAATCACATATTAAAATAAGAAGACGATGATCGGATCAAGCATTCGCCTGCCAAAGTTTAAGGGGGAGTTTGCACTATGGAAACAAAAAATGGAGGTATACTTTAAAACTGATTTCGATATTTTACAAACTATGAAATATGGTTTTGAAGTGTCTATACATGAGAATGGAGAAGAAAATGAAGAGCGTCTTTGGAACAAAAGCAGCAAACCAAGTTCATGGCAAACGGTAAGACCGAATTCCACTTTCTAACCGTACTACCAGCTCAAGATGTCAATAGAATCGGCGCTACAACTCAATGAAGAAACTCTGAAAAAAATTCCTAGAACTACACCAATGAACCTTGGAAACTGAGCTAGTGAAAAGAGATGTGCTCCGCAACAAACTTACAATCTCCGACTGGAAAATGGAGAGTCAGTCACTCAACTGCACTCAAAGTCTAAGGAGTTGATCACCGGACTAACCAACCTCGGAAAAACGGTAACGAATTGAGATTCTCTATGGTATGCTCTAAATGCATTTCCGAGAACCCGGACTAGACATCGATAGTAGATTCCTACTACATTTCCAAGAATCTTGAGGTAAGTACCTTAGAAAATTTATCTACATTAGAACTTCATGAATCTCAATGTGCAGGACTAAGGAGCCGAATCAGAACATCGAACTATAAGCAAAGAAGAACGGACTAGATTCAGATTCCTCACTCGACGAAAATGAAAAAGTATATATGGTAAGGAAATTCAAAAGATTTTTGAAATCTAAAAATTTTGATAAGTCACAAGCTAAGAAGCTTCTATGGAATAAACGAAAAGTATGATATTACAACTGTGATGAGGAGAGACATATCAAGGATAATTGCCCCAAACTTAAAAGTAAGGAAAAAGACAGAGGGTCAAGATGGACGAAGTACAAAAATCTAAAAGCCACGTGGGATGAGTTATCGTCAGAGTCTGAGATCGAGGTCTCGGCCAAACTTGCACTTATGAAAAGTCATCAATAAGATGAAGATGCAGAAAGCTCATCTGAGATAAGCATAGAGAGCATTAATGAAGGAGAGCGTCTAACTACGAGTTCGACACGATAAGTGAGGTACGATTCTTACCACCTGATCAACTTTATGATTTAATATTGATGTTATCTGAATCTCTATGTAAATTATGAACCAAGTATGTGAATTTAAAAAATGATAACATTGAATTAAAAATTAAGTAAGCTAAAGCATGCCCATTAGAACATTTTGACAAGTTTAAATGGAAAATTTTAAATTAAAGAACAAATAGAAATATTGAAATAGAATTATGTATATTCAAATTTTTTATCAATATCTAATTTAGAAATACTGGAGGACTAAATTCGTATATTATATCTCATAGGGAAAAAATTATAAAAATGCCTAAAAATTATATTCCAAGAAAATACTTAATTAATCCAATAGGTAAAAATTTATTTTGGGTCTCTAAATTTGTTCTAACCCATTAAATTGATTTTATATGCCGGCTAGAAATTAGCTTAGTTGAATTTTTAAATACATTGGTAAAATTATTATTTTTTAAACTTTTTGTTTAATGTTTTTTTTTGTTTAAATTTTTTTATGGTAAACTAAGAGGCTATTTGTTCATAGGAATATTTTCAAAAAAAAAAATTAACCCTTATATAATTTTTATGAATTTTGACCGAAAAATAGAATTTTAAAATTTATTTTTTTTTTCAAAGATTAATTAAGAAAAAACTAATTTTTAGAAAATGATCGTTGTATTTTGAATGCTTATAAAAATCAGCAAGATTTTTTGAAAAGAAAA
Organism: Zingiber officinale; assembly: GCF_018446385.1. Taxonomy (NCBI): domain Eukaryota; kingdom Viridiplantae; phylum Streptophyta; class Magnoliopsida; order Zingiberales; family Zingiberaceae; genus Zingiber; species Zingiber officinale. The sequence continues at coordinate 24,362,878 of NC_055988.1, forward strand.
TTTATTTTTAAACATTTAAATTTAAAAATAACTATTTTTATTAAAATATATTTATCATAATTAAAATAATAATATTCTATTCAGGAACATTTTTATCATGTTTTTAATACTTATGTCTCCATTTACAAAAAATTTTAGAATTTTTAAAAACCTAAAAATAATTTTTAAGTTATGTTTGTCAAAACTGATGATTAATTGATAAAATGATTACTTTTGTAAATTAATTTTTGATAAAAAAGCATATTCCTGAGCATTATGTTTAAAACGCTAAGAATATTTTCTAATATTTTTTATTTATTTTTTCCTATGTTTCCTAACATTTTTTTTTATATGATCAAAAGAGAGATTAAGTCAAGGGGAGTTATAAAATGTATTGTTCATTACTTATAATGATTACAATTTTTTTTTGGAATAATTGTAAATTAACTTATTTAAATTATTTTTTTGTTTTTAATCCTAACTTAACTTAGGTTGATGCACATAAAAAATAGAGAGATTATAAGTACCCTGAGTTAGTTTTGATGTGATCAATCGAGTTAAGTTAGGTTATGTGTATTTGATGTTTTGTGTCTAAATGTGCAACGACTTAGGAACATAAGAAGTTGAGCAGAAGATACAGTAAGTGAGAAGGATGGCATGGGAAGCGAGTCAACAGGCTCGATGCATCTGAGGAATGAGGACTTGTGGAAGAGTACATTGGCGGACGAGTAGGGCGTGTACGACGCTTCCGAGGGACGAGAAGCTGGGGAGGAAGAGTGTTCGAGGAGAAAGTTAGAGTTGAGTTTGGATGAGCTCAACTCTAAAAGGCTGGAACTTTAGTTCAGCTGAGTCTCTACTATGAGATTCTTGGATTCCACAGTTGAAGGTCTAACCACTACACTATAGCCTGGGGTGGCACTGTGAACTCTAGGTTTTCAATTGAAACATTAGTTAATTGATCCAATCAATTCCTAACTTAAATAAGATAGTTTAAATAGACTTCCTCAAACCTTAATCGAATTATCTCATCAAAATATATATAACTTATTTTTTATTTTAAAATGTATAAATAAATTATATTTATTTAGTATATATATTTTCAACCTATTTTTTCATTAATATCATTAATAATAATAATTTAATTTAATTTATTATAAAGGGAATGTTAATCAAATATCAAATTGATTTAGTCTTTATTGATCAATTTGATCATCTTATCAAATACTAAATTAAATTTTAAAGGTTTTTGGATGGATCGTGCTATTCTATGATCCGATATCAACTGATCCAATTCTGACGCTAAATTAATCCTATGTAAGATCGCGATCCTACAAACTATGTTGATGTTATCAGACATGTGTGCTGTAACAAGAAGTTGTTCTATAACTTTAAAGAAGTCAAAGATATGGTCAAGCTGTTCATTTGGAACTCAGCAACCTCGGACATCATGAGTCATGGGAGAGTGATGCTAAAGATGACCTCGAGTAAAGAGCTCACTCTAAACAATATGTTGCATGTTTCAGAGATTCGAAAGAATCTAGTATTTGGATCACTTTTGAGCAAACATGACTTCTGTATTGCTTATGAGTCGGACAAAGTTGTATTATCTAAGAATGAATATTTGTAGTAAAAGACTATGTAACTGATAGGATATTTAAGCTCCGTGTAATGACCATTAGGCTCACAGTTAATAAACATGAAAACTTTTCTATTTATATGCTTGAGTCTTTATATTTATAGCATGGTAACTAGGACATATTAACTATGATGTATTATATAGATTAATAAACAAGCATCTCTACATTCCACCTTGACCTGAAATACAAGTGTGAGATTTCTGTTGAAGTGAAAATAACATGGTCATCCTTTCAACACGTTGAAAGAAGCAATGAACCACTCAGTCTAATCCACACCGACGTGTGTGACCTACAAGGTATATCGACATATAGTAGGAATAAGTAATTCATCACTTTTGTTGATGATAACATAAAATATTATTGTGTATTTTCTCAAAAGTAAAAATGAAGCTATAGAAAGTTTGATCTCTATAAGAATGAGGTTGAAAATCAACTTAATAAAAAACTTAAGGTGGTTTGAAGTGATTGAGGCAATGAATATGTATCTCCGTTCATTGAGCTGTGTGCTGATGAGATCAGACATGAAATAATAACTCTCTATATTCCTTAGTAAAGTGGCGTTGCTGAGCGAAAGAATCACATTCTAAAAGAATTGATGAATGCTCTTCTATTGAACTCTGAACTGCCAGAGTACATGTGGGGGAAACTATATTAAAAGCTAATTATCTTTTAAATAAGATACCTCGGAAGAAAATGTTGGATCGAAAAGTGCTAGAGGGGGGTGAATAGCGCTCGTGGCTTTCACTTTCCGTTTCGGAAAACTAACGAGTAAACGCAGCAGAAATAGGAACAAACAACCAAACACCAAGATTTACTTGGTTCGGAGCCTGGGGCGACTCCTACTCCAAGGCCCACGCTCGTTGAGCATTTACTTTGGACAACAACTATAATCTCGCAAAAGGTTACAAATGAATATTACAATTAATCTGTACTGGAAATTATACTGACACAAGCCAATCGTAAAACTAAAGCTTCTGGTCGTCGGTGTCTTGTTGTAGCTCAGCCGGATCGTCTCGTTAGTAGTGCGCTAAAGAAAGATTGCTTAGAAAGTGTTGTCTCAAGCTGCTAGTCGAGATTAGCTGATATAAGCCGTTGAGGGCACCTTCAAGACCCTTGAGGGTGCCTCTGAAGGCCCGGATCCACAACATGGATAAGATCTGTAACTCCCGCAGCTTATCCTCTTGAGGGCGCCTCCAATGCCCTTGAGAGCGCCTCCAAGGCTGTCTGGGGCGCCTCCAGCTCCTTTGGAGGGCGCCTCCAACTCCGCTGCGTAGACTCCACAACCCTTGCACCCGAAGCGCTTCCAAGCTCCATGGAGGGCGCCTCGAGTACTGTTCATCCGAGGTAAAACTTGCTATTTTGTCCCTGCAAGATATGTTATTCCCAAAATACAAAGCATATCCCATAACACAAAGTTAGTACATAATAATAACATAAATATAAATGTCTGACAGTCACCGGACTATCCGGTTCTGACTTTGGATTTCCGTCCGGAAACCCTAGGTCGAACCGACGCCTACTGTTCCCTCAGCAGGGAATGCGTCCTCACCTACTCCACTTAGGAGAGTATACATGTTGCCAATTCGATCCTCCAGATTGACTGGGATTTTGCTCAGCGCCCGAGTCTTCAGGTCTTTTTGCTGGACGTCCGCTCCACGATCCGCCCAGACTTTCCACCCGAGTTGCGACACAGGGATTTTCACCTAGAGTTTCTGACTCTAGGACTTTTGCCCGAAAACCTCGACCTGCCAAGGCTTTCCGTCTAGGATTACCACCCCCTATGACCTAAGGTTACCACCCCCTAGAGTTTTCCCTTTGCCTAACCGCAGCTAGGACTTTTCTTCACCTAGGGTTACCACCCCTTAAGACCTAGGGTTACCACCCACTAGGGTTTTCCACCCGCCTAACCGTGGCTAGGACTTTTACCTAAGTACACTTAGGACTTTCCTGCAATCTCATTCAAACATGTTAGATCAAAAGACAACCTAACTTTGAACCCTTTGACATAATCAAAACACAAGTTCGATCATCGGATGCTTCTCGCACCAACAGAAAATGGATAAAAACTCTTATGAGTTGTGGAATGAAAGACAATCATCCTACAAGTACTTGCAAATGTGTGAGTGTCTTGTCAAAGTTTGGTGCTTGATGCAAAAAGGATTAAGATGAGATCAAAAAATGTTGATTACATATTTATTAGATATGTATATAACAGTAATGCATATCCGTTTTTTATGTATAAGTCACAAATATCATATATACACAAGAACTCAATGATAGAATTGAAAAATACCTCATTCTTCGAACATGTATTTCCTTTATATGACCCGAGAGAAAGAAAATTCCTTAAAACAGGCATATGAAATACAAGAAGAAAAGAAGCGCCAATTGAGGTTGAGTTGCTCAGACGAAGTAAAAAAGCTCAGGTAGAAAAATCCTTCGGAATAGATTTTACCACTTTCATGTTGGAAAGTGATCCCTAAAGTTACTCAAAAGGTATAGGCTCTTCTGATGGACCTAACTAAAAAGAGACAATTACATCTAAGATTTGAGTTTATCTTGTAAAACCAAACTTGGAAACTTGTGAATCTTCCTATAGGAAGTAAACCACTCGGTTGCAAATGGATTTTTAAGAAGAAGATGAAATCAAATGACACGATGGATAAGTACAATGTTAGATTGATAATTAAAAGTTATCGACAACGTGAAGGTTTTGATTACTTTGATATGTATTTTCGATATCAAGAATAATTTCCATTAGAGTATTGCTGGATATTGTTGCTCTACGAAATCAGAAAATATATCAAATAGATGTAAAGATGACTTTTCTAAATGAGAATTTGTAAGAAGAAATTTGCATAGAGCAACTTGAACGGTTTTCTTTGTCAGAGCCGAAAAATAAGGTTTGTAGATTGGTGAAGTTGTTATACGACTCTAAATAAGCACCAAAGCAATGACATAAGAAATTTGATAATGCCATGAAAGAAAGTGAATTTAAGTTTAATGAATGTGATAAATGTATATATACATGAAAGTCATAGAGAATAACTATATCATCTTATTCCTATATATAAATAACACACTTATTATTGGGAATAATAATAAGTTAATCAAATCAATCAAAGAAATATTGAATTCAAAATTTGACATGAAAGACATGAGTATAGATGACGTGATTCTAGGAATCAAGATTCTTATGACATCACAAGGACTTGTTCTAAGTTAGTCTCATTATGTGGACAAGATTCTTGAGAAATTCACCAAAGGTGATACTGCATTGACATGAACTCTGATAAATATGAGTGAACATCTATCGAAGAATTGAGAAGAGAGTATCTCTATGAAAGAATACTCTTGAGTGATTAGAAATCTGACATACTTAATGAGTTGTACATAACTAGACTTAGTTCACACAGTAAGTAAACTGAGATATACATGAGTAATCCTAATGTTGAGCATTGGAAGAGGATAATAAAAGTATTGAGGTATTTGAGGTACACTCATGATTATGAATTGCACTACATGAGATATCCTACTGTGATTGTGTTGGTTAGTCTTAGGAAAATCATACCGGTTCCACTGTACAAAAATTTTGTACAAGTGTTGAACCTTTCCTTAAATAACCTATTGTGTTCTTTAAAAGTTAAATTAGGAATCGCAGATGGAACTTAACATCATTGATTCCAAATTCAACTTATCTGTTCTTAATGGTTTAGATTTGAATCACAAGCGGAACTTAACACTATTTATTCAAATCCACCTACGTTATAAATTCCATTAAATATTAATTTTCAAAATTAGTTTCTAGGATTACATGGCGAGGCACATGACCTTCTTGGATATGGGAGCAACCACCACCGCCTAGACAAAATCTTTTAAGGAAAGTTAATATTTAATTTCCTTAAATAACTCTAGGTTTAACCAAAAGGAACAATCGAATCACAAATTCGAAAAACAAAGAAAACACAAACTCGAAAAATAAATTCGAAAAACTAGATCTAATGCCTCTTGTGTTTGGAATTCATACAAAGAAAATAACTAGTATGATGCGGAAGAAAATTACTAGTTATATCTTCTCCTTGTATGTTAATGACCTCGAGATCTTCTGCCATATTCCTCGCCTCGCCTTGGACGTCATGTGGGCGACGATCCTCCAAGATGAACACCACCAAAAGAGCTTTCTTCTTCCTCCTCTAAAATCCGGCCACCACCACCAATTTAGGAATCAAAGAGAGAAAGGGAAAGGGAAGGGGAAAAATCTGGCCATAGTAGAGAGAGCACAAGCAAGCGAATAAGAGATGATGCAATCCCTTCTTCTCCTTCTCTTTGTATCCGGCCACACCAAGCAACCACAAGAGGTGGTCGGCCCTAGCATGAAGAGAAGCAAGGGTCGGCCCTTAGGAGAAGAGTAGAGAGAAGAGAGAAAAAGAATAGCTTCCTCATGAGGCATCTCCTCCCCTTCTTTTATAATACTTGCCCAAGGCAAATAAGGAATGACTTTTTACAAAAATTAAAATCTTCCTCTTGTTTTTCCTTTTTCCTTTTAATTTTTCCTTTTCTTTCCTCTTGATTGAATCAATCACCAATTATAGATTGGTTTTAATTTGATTGGATGATGATTTAATCTTATTGGCCGACCCCTATAAGGAAGGAAAATATCTTTTGTAAAAATTTTATAAACTCTTATAAAATTTTACAAGCTCTTTTTTAATTTCCTAAAGTGGATGTTAAAAAGGAAAGTTTTAAAAATTAAAATCATGTTTTAAAATTTAAAACTTCTCTTCTAAAATTTTCCTTTTTAAACATGTTTACAAAAATTTAAATTTTAAAACTTCTCTTCCTTTTTCTAAAACAATAAGGATGGTTAAAAAAGGAAAGTTTTAAATTTTTTAAATTTTCTTTTAAAACATGTGACCTAATTCAAATAAGGAAAGTTTTTAAATTTTAAATCTCTCTTTTAAAACTTGTAGTTTTCTACAAAGATAAGATTTTAAAAAATTCAAAACACCCCTCCTTGTTTGAATTAATGTGGTCGGCCCTCTCTTGCTTGGGCACCAAGCAAGGGGTCGACCCCTTAAGAGGATAATGTGGCCAGCCCTTGCTTGGTCACTGATAAAGCACAAAATCTATATTAAATGTCACAAATAGGCTTATCAAATTAACAATTTAATATTTCACTGAACCCCTTAATTAAACAATAATGTTGTAGTAACGAGCCCAGGATCGATCCGAGGAACCAACGGTAGAATGTAATTTAGGATTGTCTTTTATTCCTATTTTTTTAGGGTTTTCGATATAAAAATGGAGTTGGGGGTTTAAAAGCTTTAAATCTAAATCTACAAAGGAAAACAGAGCAGTAAAGAAATTAATCTAAAGCAAGAGTGAAACATAACTATGTGCCAATGAACAAATCATTACGCATTGTCACTCTACGTTGTGATAAATCCATTAACACACATCAAACTAAGATATAAAATAGCAAGACACAATTAAATCTGATCTAAAGCAAGATGTAAACCCTAGCTTAGAATTTAAACACTAAACACTTAACCAAGCATCAAATAAAACTTAAACCAAGCTTTAACAAGGTAATGAAATACTAAATTACTTGCTAAAATCATAACAAACATCAAATGAATATGTTCTAAGCTGTAAAAATAATAACAAAATGAAATAAAACCCTAACCAATCCAACTCACAACCAATCCAACAAGCTTCACACTCTTGCCGTCACACAAGAGTGCCTAAGTCGAAACCACCCGACTCTGGACCTCAATGAAGAACCTCAATGGCATATCAGCTCAGGGAGTGCTCAACTACACCGACGAACCACCCCCGGTGAGCTAAGAACATCCCGGAACCCACTCAAGTGCCGAAAATGCTGGAAATTTGCAAATCTGAAACTCTGGATCGGAATGAGCACTGTGGATTGCGGATGGGCATCGGATGAAGCTCAGGAATACCGGCGGACCACCTCCAAGCGTCTCTGATGGGAATCGGAGTCGCCGATTGGAAGACCACCTCCAAATCGGCGCTAGAACAGAGAAGAGCAGAAATGCAAAATTCGCCGGAAGAAACACCCACCGGAGGCTCCAGATGTTCGGGATGAGCTGCCGTAGAGATTATCACCGAGGTAAAAGCTTGAGAAGATGATTGGAGAAGAAATTGGGGTCGGAATCCGGAGAAATGCCGCGGGGACGAAGCTACTGTGCGTGGAGGATTCGACGACGGCACTGTAGCACTGTAGCTTCTCTTTTGAATCAGATCTGGATCTGATCGGACGGCTGGGATTGATTTGGAGCTAAATCAACGGTGAAAAGTCGCCTAAAATCTGATTCGAATGTACTGATCTTGATCTAGGGTCTGGATCTACTCTCCCTTAGGTCGGATCGACCAGATCATCACTGGATGGTCCAGATCATCCCTGTCTTCAATGAATGGTCCAGATTAATTCGGGCTGGATCAATGGCTAGATGAACTCCGATCTGGATCAAAACTTCTGGATCTTCATCAATGACTCAGATCTGCTCCCCATCAGGTTGGATCGGCCAGATCTTCAATGGATGGTTCATATCTCTCCTATTCTTGATAAACGACCCATAATGCTTCAAAGCTTGATCTTCTCGTTTGAACTCTGATTCGAGCCCAATTTCGGTCCAAATAGATCCAAATCCAAGATCCTTTGATGCTTACAAAATAAGAATCAAATATTAGCATCAAATAACACCAAAAATAATATAATTTGTAATTAAGTCCAAAAATACACACTATGCACAAAATGTGATGTAACCATGATTTAAACTATGAAATCAACATCAAACCATGCATATATGAATCAAAATAATGCAGTAAAATCATGGTTATCAAATCCCCCACACTTAGTCTTGAACGTCCCGTGCAAGTAAAGAAAACTAAAAATCATCTCCATAGAAAATTCCCTAGCAATATCTAAAAGATAGTAAAAAGAATTTAACTAAGATTATCTTAAAGATCACAAACAATCATGCATACCATTCAAACAATAATCAGTAGGTATGGTAGTTTCAATCCAATTGAAAAATTAAACAAAATGCAATCTCACAAAGGATTTACCTAATCTATCTCTCACACTTAATAATGTGTATAAGTGGAGTTCACTCAATGTCACTCACAACATTTCACTACCATAAGCTTGCTTATTTTCTAATTCTCCACCACTATAAACATAGCAAACATGAATCAAAAGGATTTTATCATGAAGAATTGAAATTAAAGCAAGAAGAATAATGAAAGTGGATGAAATAGGCAAAAGAAAAGGCATTAATGTAGAAAATGAGAAGATGAGAGTATTGGAGGAATATACTTGATGAGTTGACCAATTTGATGTAAAAAGAGATGAATACCATTTGTTTTTATCAATTCAAAATGCCAAGCTAACCTCCCCTCCAATTTAATAGCAAACCAAAAATCTTGATACTCTTCCTTCACCTTTGATACTCTTTTGATGTGCCACATTTTTTTTTCCTTTCCTTCACTGTGTTTACTGAATTTCGACTTCAATTTTATCACTTCAAAGCTAAAACCATCTCACAATAATTAATCAACAAGAATCCCCTCCCCCACACTTAAAATTTGGCCGTCTCGGACAATAAAGAACCACATGCTTTCCAATTCTTAACACACTTCAAAAACCACTGTTTACTCTGTTACTACTGCAGAATTCTTTACTTTCTCTGCATATCCAAATACAACATGAACAAATAACATTACAAATTGGGCATTTAACTTGGATTAGTCACTGTCCAAGAAGTACATAAGAGAAGGTGGCACAATCTTTACTCCTCAAGGGCAGGACAACACAAAACTGACTATTCCTGCACTTGTAGTACTGAAATTCTGAACAAGTGTTCAAACATCAGAAATAATTTCTTGCATTTCCAATTCTAACAATAGCAAGAACAATAACTTGATTCATCTGTTCATACTGCTATTGGAATCAACATCTTTAGCTCCAAATAATTATGAAGTCAAGCTTCATTGAATACATCCAGCAGTAAGAACAGATATGACTTCCTGATTCAAGTTCTAGATTTTTACAGTTAAGACAGTTTCAGCTTGTATCATGGAGAATTCAGTTTAACATAGAATGAATAAGAAGTTCAATTTCATTTACTGCTGATCAAAATCCACACAAAATTGGCACTAAACAGTGCAGTGCAATTTGACAACTCCAGATTCAACATCTTCGGAAATGCATGCTCTACATCATGGTACTGGTTCTGAAATTCCTTAGAAGAAATGTAGGAGCATCCTATTAGAGTGTTGTCATTGAAGATTGCAATAAATTTGGTTTGAACTCTTGAATTCCAACACCAAACAAGTTTGATACAACATCAGTAGCAACATTCTGGAACTAAGCTTCTAGAACTAGCAATAAATTTCAGAATCAGGATTTAAGCTAAAAATGTTTGCTGTTAATCCTCAAACTACATTGCTGAATTCTGTCACAAAGCAACAACATAGTTTCAAAATCAAGGATTTAACTCTGTTCCTGCAGTAACCATCTTCTCAGGATTCCTCTTAACTAAAGTACAAGCAACTTCAACTACTAGATTAAGTGTAGTCATTTCAGTTTCCATTTTAATTCTCAGACTGCAGAATCATCTCAGACTGCACCACAGAATATGCAGGTGTCCAGAATTTCTATTCAATTTCCTGACTTTGTGCCAACTAGTCATCATATAGCCACCAAAAGTTCCAATTCCTTTTAATAGAGCCAATTAAGTTCTAATATATCTCGTTGTGTGCCATTCCACTTCTGCCATAATTTACAATATGCAGATTATGAACTCGGAAGGTGAACAATCAATAATCCAAATTTGAAATTCAGTGAATATAGCATTGATGAATGGTTGTCTTTCTTCTATAGAGTTTAGAAGACTTTTAGACAAGGAATTTGATACCAATCAGAAATACGAAACTGAGAACTGGAAAATGAAATGATTCTGCATGAACCAGTAGCCCTTGAACTCCATTTTGCCCAGCCAACTACTGATTTCAGTGTTTTTTCAATGCTGGACTTTGTATCAACCTATCATGTTCAGCCACAAAAAATTTTCAATGCTCCTTCATCTTGTCTCTATAGACCCTTTACAATGCATATTCGAAAGCTTCCCATATTCCAGCAGCTTTTGCTCATCTCAAACCTCTTCCCAATTTGGCACAGAATTTCCTCACTATTCTGCAAAATCTACATTTCTGGAGTTTCTGCACTATGTTAATTTCTGCATTCTGTACAGTTCAAGCAATTCCACACTTTGTCATCATTCAATTAAACTCATCACTTCTACATAACAATAACACCATTTGATTTAGCTTTTCACATAGCTCCCGAAGTCACAGTTTCCACAACAGAATTCATGTTGTTTCATCAATTTCAGTTTTGACATTCTGCTAGTTTTTTCTTCAGCAACTATACAGCAAAATAAAGATCACTATTGCATTCAGCTGCAACTTCCGAGATTTCAGTTTCCCAGTTCATAGCTTCAATTTGAAAATTATGGAAGAGGACAATGAAATCCGAGTTCTATATGCAGAATTGATCAAAGTTTACTGCATTCCAATATTCTGACAGTACTTCAACAGATACTCAATTAATTGAATTGCCACAGTTTCAGAAATTCCTGAAAGCACTGCTGTTCACAACAAAGTATTTACCACTGAAAATATCATTTAACACTGAATTTACTGACATTCCAATTCAAAATGCTGATGATCCTAAACAGCATTAAGAATTTGTCCAATTCAACACTGCCCTAACAAATTTCGTTGACCCCAATTCTGCACAATTTGCCCAACCATTCCACCCTTAGTTCACAATGGGTTCTGATTTCTGTAATCTACTGCTACAGATTTCTGTAATCAGAATTTGGTTATCTTTGTTCAGAAAATCTGCTGATTCAAACTTTTGTTTCCCATCCAACAGCAACCATCTTCTCTTCGAACTCAAATTATTAGTTAGGGGCTTCCTCTGATGGAAATCCTTGTTTGCATTTTATCAGTTCAACTATAAGGTTCATAAACCAGTTTCATAAATCAGATTCTAAACAAACAGCTGTTCAGATAATCAGTTCAAAGCTTCAATGTCAAGAATTTGATTCAAGGTAGTTGCTGGTCTTGAACAGTGTTGATAAATTCTCGAACCTTCCCTCTAATCAAAACAGCTTAAAATAATTCCCATCTACACTTCCATAATTTAATGTAGATTTGCAGATATTGTACTGCCATAAAAAAGAATAAAATTTCAGAACCAGTCTTACAGAATCAACTCCAGTCCAGAAATCAGTTTCTAGAATTGCAGCATTCGGATCATGGTTCCAAAGTTTCTGGATTTGCAAAGCTTTCAACTCTTTCAGAACTTCACAGAGAATTCTGAACTTTCTGCTCCTTTTCACTTCAAGCTTGATCAAATTATCCCCATAGAACTTTACAACCAATGAATCAAATAGTAGCTTGAATGATCTCCCAAGAATTCAGTTATGTCTTTGGCAAAACAATCAAATCAGATAACTGGTTCTTAGTTTTCAGCTTCAGAATTTCAGAAATCAGAATTTCAGAAATCTGCACAAGCAGAATTCCCAGAATTCAACACTGCCTATTGCTGGAAATTAAATTCTAGTTGTTTATATATATATATCAGTCACAGCATAAAGAAACAACACTAAATAAGGTTCCACTTCACTTGAGAATTCAATAAGAGTTTGGGTTCAGTTTCTATAAATTTCGAAAACTGTAAACTCAATTTCCAGCTTAAAAGATATGCTTCAGCAGAGTGTTTTCCAAAATCTAGAGTCTAGATTAAATATTAGAATTTTCATTTCTTGCGTCCTCAAAATCTTGCACACTAGAGTCTGGAAAAAGGTAGAGAATCTAATAACACAAAGCAATGCTAATTAGATAAACTTCAACAGATTTTGACACCAAAAAGGTAATTTCTGATACATCAGTTTCATCTTTGCAGAATCCACACAGTTGCAGCAACAAATATTCAAGACTTCAGGTTCAGAATTCAGATAGCATTGATGCCATCAAAAGCAACCATTCGAAATCCAGCTTCTCAATTCTATCCATGCAGATTTTCAGAATTAAGCAATCTGAAATTGTACTACCAGTAACTTCCTTTTCTCAAAAACTTTCAATTTGATTCATCAAAAATTCAACCTCTCCTGTATATTTCCTACTGCTGCATAATACATCCTTCTTCATTTCTGCAGATTCTCTTCTTTTTCTCTGTTTCTGTTTCTGTAAATACACTCCACTGCTATCACAATCCACATTTTAGAAACTCCAACAGAATTTGCAAATTTCAACATTTTCAACACCTTCTTCCAACATATGTCTCTTACAATCTTGAAAGTATCAACATAGTATCAAGTCTCTAAATTCACAGCAATTGCGACTTGCTCTTGACATGATAAAACTCAAGAAATCAATTCATTTAGCATACAATCTTAAGAGCACTTCATTCATGGCAATATTTTCAACATTTTCTTTCTAACACAGTAGCATCCCAACTTTAAAAACCTTAAGCATTTAACTTCATTACATCTTCCCAAAACTTCATCTTTGGCTTGAATTTGAATCTCATCCATTAACAAATGAATTCAAGCATTCAAAAGCTCTATACATCTCCCCCACACTTAAAACTTGGTCATCTTGTACAATCTAACTCATCAAAAATTCAACCAATACTCTCAACGAAATAATGACAAGCAAAGGGAACCAAGAATTAGAATGCTAGATGAAAATGTTTCAAGAAAATTATGGAGAAAGAAATGAAAAATATGATAGAACAAAAATGGCAAATATCCTTCTTTTCCATGCATGCATATGCTATTGTGACTTTGAAAAGAAGCAAAGCAAGTTCTAGAGTTTAATTTGCTATGAGTGCATGCCACACAAGAGAAAATAATAGTGTATAGGCTTAAGGTGGTCCTCTCTAGGTAATTTTTTTTTCTTGCAATCAAGCTTAATCAATCAAATTGAAATCCACCACCAATTTAACCAATATCATGTAAGTAAAGCATCCAATCATGTTAAATGACCTAAATTTGATGATCAAATTTAAAACAACTTTTACCATCTTAAAAATATTACTAGAAAATTCCATTGAGACTTTTATTCAAATGGCATGCTTTGTATACCAAACTAAATGCAATGTATGAAAATAAAATGCAAATGCAAAGTATTAAACTAAAGACACGTATAAAGAATTTATTAAAGAAAAACTAAACACAAAGCATGAATTTAAATGCAAGAGTAAGCAAAATTGGAACTAACTCCCCTTTAATTCCCGGTGGTTGAAGAAGGTTTAGAAGTAGTAGCCACCCCGGAAGTGGAGTAATCATGGTTCCACTTAAATTCTTCTTATTAATCCTTTTTCCCTTCAAAATTCTCTCCGGAGGTCTAAGTCGGTTCAGTTTAAGCACCCACTCCGGAAGCTTAATTTCTCCTACCACAACAATAAAAGGAAACACCTCCCACATGCAAGTGGGATAAAAAGAAAATAGGAGAATATTAGTGTGGGTAAAATATCTATCAAGAATTGCATCACAACTAATAAAATCAACAATTGGTACCTCAATAAAATTCTCTGAAAAATTACACAAAATACTCACCTTATTGTGTTGAAAGGTACCTAGAGTGGTGATTATTACCTCTTTCTCCTCAAATAAATGCTCAGACTCTGGTTCTGGTGAGTGTACAACTTCATGTAGTGATTCTTGGGTGCTTGGCTCTATAGCACAAGTCCCTACACTTACATCTTCAATTCTTGGTGATTCTTGAGGTAATACTTCCAGTAAGCATTCCCCTACACTTAAATTATCTTCTGCAACAATACCTGCATCTTCAACAACATCTAAAGCAACACTATCAGTAGAATCAGAAATCTGAACAACTACATCATCATCACAAATAATTCTAGAAAATTGTTGTGAAGAAATAGAAGTAGTGTCAGGCCTGACAAGATCTCCACAATCCACCTCTTCACCGGCGTTTTGTTTTTGTAACTGATGAATGAATGATGCAATCTGATATAATTGACTCTGAATGTTCTGTATTCTTGCAAATTGTTGCTCTTGATGCTCTCTCATTTGTTGCATAACTTCATTGCATTTCCACATTGATTCTTCAATTTGTTCTTGTGCATCCTCATACCTATTCCGTTGCTCCATAGGTAGGTAGCACTGATAGAACTGAGTCTGAGGCTGATAAAAATAATTCTCCATCCCATCTCCAAAATACTGATGATATGGATCCATGGTCAAATAAATCTCCTGTTCTTACACAACAACTAGCAAATAAAATCAGAAGACTCAGGAACAAATAAAATCAACACATGAATATATAATCATGAAAGTAATCAAAACAACAATCCTAAAATTACTAAACATTGCATATTACAATTTCCCCGGCAACGGCGCCAAAATTTGATAAAGCAAAAAATCTATATTAAATGTCACAAATAGGCTTATCAAATTAACAATTTAATATTTCACTGAACTCCTTAATTAAACAATAATGTTGTAGTAACGAGCCCAGGATCGATCCGAGGAACCAACGGTAGAATGTAATTTAGGATTGTCTTTTATTCCTATTTTTTTGGGGTTTTCGATATAAAAATGGAGTTGGGGGTTTAAAAGCTTTAAATCTAAATCTACAAAGGAAAACACAGCAGTAAAGAAATTAATCTAAAACAAGAGTGAAACATAACTATGTGCCAATGAACAAATCATTACGCATTGTCACTCTACGTTGTGATAAATCCATTAACACACATCAAACTAAGATATAAAATAGCAAGACACAATTAAATCTGATCTAAAGCAAGATGTAAACCCTAGCTTAGAATTTAAACACTAAATACTTAACCAAGCATCAAATAAAACTTAAACCAAGCTTTAACAAGGTAATGAAATACTAAATTACTTGCTAAAATCATAACAAACATCAAATGAATATGTTCTAAGCTGTAAAAATAATAACAAAATGAAATAAAACCCTAACCAATCCAACTCACAACCAATCCAACAAGCTTCACACTCTTGCCGTCACACAAGAGTGCCTAAGTCGAAACTGTTAGGATCGATGGTCGCGGCTAGAGAGGGGGGTGTGAATAGCCGACCCCAAATCGTTCGTTTCTTTCTACAAATCAAGGTTAGCGCAGCGGAAATAAACAATAGAAACGACAACGGAGAATAGCAAACCTCAAACTCGTCGATGTAACGAGGTTCGGAGATAAACTCCTACTCCTCGGCGTGTCCGTAAGGTGGACGAGCCCTATCAATCCGTCGGTGGATGAGTCCCCGGAGAACCGGCTAATAAATACTCCTTGTGGGTGGAGAAACCTCGCCACAATCTCTTTGCAACAGCAATAAGGAGTACAACAGTAGAAAAAGCAAACAAGAACAATCAAAATGTAAAACCCTTTGCTTGCCTTCTCGTCGATTGAAATCCGATGAAGCACCAACTCCTGAGTGGTTGAAGCGATTCGACACAGGTGACAGCGTTCGGGACAAAGGAAAAGCAGAAGAAGAAGAAGGAAGAAGAACTGTACAGGCCCTCGAACTCCTTTTATAACCGCGAAGAAGACAGAAGAAACTAGCCGTTGCTACGTAACGGCTAGGACCTGGACCGATCAGGGCACGCTCTGATCGGTCACAAGACCGATCAGCCTTCTTCCGATCGGTCATGGAGATCGATCAGGTCTTTCCTGACGGTCCCACGACCGATCGTGATCTTTCCTCCGAAGGTGATCTCTTCGATCGTCTCGATCGGTGCAGACCGATCGTGAACTTCACCGTATGCTCGATCGATCAACGATCGGTCTCGAACGATCGATAAGCGAATATTGTTGGTTACCGATCGGTCACCGCCGTCGATAACCCGATCGATGGGTTATCGACCGATCCGGTTTAGAGCTCGACCTAAACCCTACTTGGTCACGAGCGAGCTCGAGCCCTCTCCGACTTCGTCCGAGAGAACGAGCTACCGAGCCCTCTCGACTTCGCGTCCGGAGAACGAGCTACCGAGCTCTCTCTGACCACAGTCCGGAGAACGAGCTACCGAGCCCTCTCCGACTTTCCGTGCCAAGTCTCCATCTTGGTCTTCTAGTCTCCATACTTGGACTTTTCCCGTGCCAAGCTCCCTGCTTGGACTTTTCACCAGATGTCTGGTCAACCTTGACCCATTTGGATTTCCCTTGCCTGGCTTCACTCACCAGGACTTCTAAACTGCCTAGCTTCACTCACTAGGTCTTTTACTTGGCTTTACTCACCAGGGTTTCCTGGCTTCACTCACCAGGACTTTCTCCAACTGCCTGGCTTCACTCACCAGGACTTTCACTTTCACCTAGCTTCACTCACTAGGATTTTCCCCTGGCTTCACTCACCAGGATTTCCCAACTGCCTGGCTTCACTCACCAGGACTTTCCGAACTGCCTGGCTTCACTCACCAGGACTTCCAAACTACCTTGCTTCACTCACCAGGACTTTCCGAACTGCCTGACTTCACTCACCAAGACTTCCCAAACTGCCTAACATCCCAGTTAGGACTTCCCAGTCAAGTATCCGGTCAACCTTGACCTACTTGACTCTTCTTCATCCAACCTGATCAGACCCTGATCAGTATCTCTCCGCATGGACAACTGCACCTGCATTGTCCATGTCTACAACTTCTTCTGTATTGTCAAACATCGAAACCATGACCAAGGTTTACGCTTGGTCAACTAGGTCAACCTTGACCTACTGGAAATTGCACCAACAATCTCCCCCTTTTTGATGTTTGACAATACCTTTAAGTTAGGCTAATCCAATAGCCTCAACTTTCTTCATGCCACTAGGTAATGAAACATAAGTTACAACCTTACATTCTCCTTCTAAGAAGGCAACCTCCTTCTTAGATAATGAAGGCCTAACTTAAACCCTTCATTCTCCCCCTATTGGCACACATCAACAAACTCTCCCCCTGAAGAGTAAGTTATCGTTGTTCACAACTTCACTCATCGTGATCAACAAACTCTTCCACTAACTCCAATGTTCTTCCTTGAACATTCTCTAGACATTCTTCCCCTTTTTGACACACATTAAAAGGAGTGAATCAAGGTCAAGAGTTTCTTCCTAATGAAAGTCCCATACCTTTCATTGAAACCCTTAATTTCCCCCTTGAAACTAAATTCAACAATCAACTTAGTGATAATCCCATATCACTCATCCTCAAAAATTTCGACGAGTAAAAACTCCCCCTAAAAGTCAACTCCTCCTTGACTAATAGGTAAAATTCTCCCTAAAGGTCAACTCCCCCTTGACCATTGCACCAACAATGTCTTGGAGAGTTTCAAACCTTTAGAACTCTAAAACACCACTTCCATAGCTGCAATTTCAGACAAACAGTCGAAATTCAGCAGGTTGGCACGCTCTGATCGGTCACCAGACCGATCAGGCTCCCTCTGGATCGGTCACAGTGACCGATCCAGGCTCCCCTGAACCGATCAGAAACCCTTCTGATCGGTCCACAAACCTGATAAAGGTCTGATAAGTTCTGATTTCTCTCCACGAAATTCAGAAACCTCTAGAAAATTACAGAAAATTCCAAAAATTATGAAATTTTGAGGATACATTCCTCATAACATATACTATCAAGGAAAAATAGTTTTCTATGAAAATAACTTCCATTTTTCAATCTTGATACAAAGTTCACAAGTCTTTGAAATAGCTCAAAGTTAACTCATTTTGTATCACTTTGCTCAATGATGAATGCTATCACTAAAAAAACTTCATCAAGGTTTTTCAAATCAATTTTGAAATGATTTTAAACCATTTAATTTAGGACCACAATCTTTGGGCTAAATGTACATGACTTGTACATAAGCTTTCCCTATGATCCCCAATTTTGAATTAGGCTCATCTAGGTACAAGAACTATGCACCTTGTTCCTAACTCATCATCCTAATATCTCACACACATCTAAGGTGTATCAAACACATCCAAGTCAATTTTGATGTGAGATATGGGTTTAGGTTAGCTTAATCTAAGTTCTCATGCATTTTTCTAAATAACAATTTGATCTCCATATCAAATCGTGTTTTAGTCCTTAAATCAATTTCATTGATCATTAATGCACAAGATGATGACATGGCATATAATTGTATCATAAATGGAAACATGTGCCAATGTCATGATCTCATGACATAAAGTATGAAACTTAATTAGATCATGACATTTAACTAACCTAAGCATTATCATGACATTTTAAATGATCATAAAATAAATATGATGTCATGACATGACATATGACAAACAATATATGGCAAATAACATGTAAAGGTATAGGAAATACCTAATTCTAGCCTTAGTTGCCATTTTTGACAGTTTTGATCATTTTGCCATAGGTTCTATATTCCTAAGAGTAATAGACCTAAAATCATATACCAAAGATTTTTAGATCACTATGTGCCAATTGACTCTAGAGAACTCCTCAAATGTGATTGGCACATCCTAATCACCTTAGGAATAGCTTTCCATTTCATTTTCAAGGCTTGATTACACCTTGAAAATTCCTAAAGTGCCACCTTTTGCCATGATTAGGTTAACTACCTATTCAAGTAAGGTTGACACACCCTAACTCATCTAGTGTGATGAAAACACGCTACTAGGAACCCAATACCTATTGGAGCTCATTGGGTTCACTAAGTATTCACTAGGGATGACTTCCCTAGCAACTCTTCTAATGACCCTCCTAGGCTTTAAAACCTTGGTCATTTGGGACTCATCAAGATCAACTCTAGGGGTGACCCCCCTTGTGACCTTGGTGATGATCTTTCTAGCCCTCGGTCTTGTTCCATAATCGAATGGAACATTGTGATAAGTGGGCTTGACCACTTGGGACTTAGGTTTGTGACCCAAACCTTTCATGTCCTTGGACTTGGGTTTTTGACCCTTAGACCCTAGAGTTGACTTCTCTAAATTTTTAAAGGTCTTTTCTAAAGTGTCAAGTCTTGACCTCAAGACTTGATTCTCCTTTTCTAATACCTCAAGTTTTAATTTGTCATTGTTCTTTGAGGTACTCCTAGGCATATGTCTAGTAGTTTTGGGATTCCTATCTAGGTTTCCCTTAACCTTGGATGAGTTGATCCTAGGGTTGGCTTTCCTAGTGTTATCCTTATCTAGGTTAACATGTTTGGCTCCTAAGCTCATGTATTGATTCCTATAATTAACATGCTTATCATTCTTGACAATAGCAATAAGGCTACTAGCATGCATCCTACTAGAATTGCAAGAATGTGCCTTAGAGATTATCTTAGGGTTTGCCCTAGCTCCCCCTATACATGTGCTCGATCTCTTGTCCTTGTGAGGTTGCCTCCCCCTCGGACATTGACTCCTATAGTGTCCCCTTCACTTGCATTGGAAACACACCACGTGCTCGTTGCCCTTGCGTGTTGGGACTCCGGCTTCCTTGACCTTTGGCGCCGGTGGAGTCTTTCTAACCCTCTTTGGACACTTACTCTTGTAATGCCCAAATTCCCTACACTCAAAGCACATTATGTGTAATTTGCTAGAAACTAAATGACTTGAGTTACCTAGAGTTGAGGATGGATGAACGCTCTCTCCTTCATCCCTTCCGGAGGTAGAAGCTTCTTCTTCTTGCTCCGAACTTGAAGAAGAACTCTCCTCTTCTTCTTCTTTAGATGTTGAGTGGCCCTCAACTTCTAAATCCATTCCTCCATGAAGTGAGCTACATGGCTCACTTGACTCCTCTTCATGACTTGAAGTGGAGTTCCCCTCATGGAACTTAGCCAAGTTGTTCCACAACTCCTTGGCATTGTTGTATCCACCTATCTTACACAAAACATCATTAGGTAAAGAAAATTCAAAAATTTTCAATACCTCATCGTTGACTAGGGATTGGTGGACTTGTTCCTTGGTCCACTCCTTCTTCTCTAGGGTTTCTCCTTTCTTGTCCATCGGAGGCTTGAAACCTAATTGAACACAACTCCAATTTTCAAGGTTAGTCATAAGAAAGTACTTCATTCTTACCTTCCAAAACGCGAAGTCTTCGCGATCGTAGAAGGGTGGAATCGTGACATCTTCTCCGAATAGATCCATTCTCTAGCTTGTGCTCCCTCGGGTGTTAATCCGTCGAAGAGCAACCTTGCTCTGATACCACTTGTTAGGATCGATGGTCGCGGCTAGAGAGGGGGGTGTGAATAGCCGACCCCAAATCGTTCGTTTCTTTCTACAAATCAAGGTTAACGCAGCGGAAATAAACAATAGAAACGACAACGGAGAATAGCAAACCTCAAACTCGTCGATGTAACGAGGTTCGGAGATAAACTCCTACTCCTCGGCGTGTCCGTAAGGTGGACGAGCCCTATCAATCCGTCGGTGGATGAGTCCCCGGAGAACCGGCTAATAAATACTCCTTGTGGGTGGAGAAATCTCGCCACAATCTCTTTGCAACAGCAATAAGGAGTACAACAGTAGAAAAAGCAAACAAGAACAATCGAAATGTAAAACCCTTTGCTTGCCTTCTCGTTGCCGACTGGAATCCTGATGAAGCAGCAACTTCTCGGATCCAAGCTCAGCTAGAAAACCAGCAGGAAGCTCACCCGAAGCTTCAAGAACAGAGCTCAGCAAAGTAAGAAGAAGAAGGAAAAGGAAGAAGAAGTCCTTCCATAACCTGCGAAGAAGACACAGAAGAAACTAGCCGTTGCTACGCAACGGCTAGGATGTGGACCGATCAGGCTTCATCCTGATCGGTCCACAAGGGTCCTGATCGGTCACAAGACCGATCAGGCCCTTCCCTGATCGGTCATGGAGACCGATCAGGTCCTTCCCTGATCGGTCCCATGACCGATCAGGACCTTTCCCTCCCGAAGGTGATCTCCTTCTGATCGTCTCCTGATCGGTCTGCAGACCGATCAGGAACTTCACCGTATGCTACTGATCGATCACTGATCGGTCTACTGAACGATCAGATAAGCAACAGAATACTTCTGTTTGGTTACTGATCGGTCACCAGACCGATCAGATAACCCAGCGTATCACTGGATCGGTTATCAGACCAATCCAGGTTTAGAGCTCCTAGCCCTAAACCCTACTTGGTCCTGAGAACGAGCTACCGAGCCCTCTCTGACTTCGTCCGGTCCAGAGAATGAGCTACCGAGCCCTCTCCGACCACAGTCCGGAGAACGAGCTACCGAGCCCTCTCTGACTTCGTCCGGTCCAGAGAACGAGCTACCGAGCCCTCTCTGACCACAGTCCGGAGAACGAGCTACCGAGCCCTCTCCGACTTTCCGTGCCAAGTCTCCATCTTGGTCTTCTCCGTGCCAAGTCTCCATACTTGGACTTTTCCCGTGCCAAGCTCCCTGCTTGGACTTTTCACCAGATGTCTGGTCAACCTTGACCCATTTGGATTTCCCTTGCCTGGCTTCACTCACCAGGACTTCTAAACTGCCTAGCTTCACTCACTAGGTCTTTTACCTGGCTTTACTCACCAGGGTTTCCTGACTTCACTCACCAGGACTTTCTCCAACTGACTGGCTTCACTCACCAGGACTTTCACTTTCACCTAGCTTCACACACTAGGATTTTCACCTGGCTTCACTCACCAGGACTTCCCGAACTGCCTAACATCCCAGTTAGGACTTCCTAGTCAAGTATCCGGTCAACCTTGACCTACTTGACTCTTCTTCATCCAACCTGATCAGACCCTGATCAGTATCTCTCCGCATGGACAACTGCACCTGCATTGTCCATGTCTACATGTCTTTCTGTATTGTCAAACATCGAAACCATGACAAAGGTTTACGCTTGGTCAACTAGGTCAACCTTGACCTACTGGAAATTGCACCAACAGAAACCACCCGACTCTGGACCTCAATGAAGAACCTCAATGGCATATCAGCTCAAGGAGTGCTCAACTACACCGACGGACCACCCCCGGCGAGCTAAGAATATCCCGGAACCCACTCAAGTGCCGAAAATTTGCAAATCTGAAACTCTGGATCGGAATGAGCACTGTGGATTGCGGATGGGCATCAGATGAAGCTCAGGAACGTCGGCGGACCACCTCCAAGCGTCTCTGATGGGAATCGGAGTCGTCGATTGGAAGACCACCTCCAAATCGGCGCTAGAACAGAGAAGAGCAGAAATGCAAAATTCGCCGGAAGAAACACCCACCGAAGGCTCCAGATGATCGGGATGAGCTGCCGTAGAGATTATCACCAAGGTAAAAGCTTGAGAAGATGATTGGAGAAGAAATCGGGGTCGGAATCCGGAGAAATGCCGCGGGGACGAAGCTGCTGTGCGTGGAGGATTCGACAACGGCACTGTAGCACTGTAGCTTCTCTTTTGAATCAGATATGGATCTGATCAGACGGCTGGGATTGATTTGGAGCTAAATCAACGGTGAAAAGTCACCTAAAATCTGATCTGAATGTACTGATCTTGATCTAGGGTCTGGATCTACTCTCCCTTAGGTCAGATCGACCAGATCATCACTGGATGGTCCAGATCTTCCCTATCTTCAATGAACGGTCCAGATTAATTCGGGCTGGATCAATGGCTAGATGAACTCCGATCTGGATAAAAACTTCTGGATCTTCATCAATGACTCAGATCTGCTCCCCATCAGGTTGGATCGGCCAGATCTTCAATGGATGGTTCAGATCTCTCCTATTCTTGATAAACGACCCATAATGCTTCAAAGCTTGATCTTCTCGTTTGAACTCTGATTCAAGCCCAATTTCGGTCCAAATAGATCCAAATCCAAGATCTTTTGATGCCTACAAAATAAGAATCAAATATTAGCATCAAATAACACCAAAAATAATATAATTTGCAATTAAGTCCAAAAATACACACTATGCACAAAATGTGATGTAACCATGATTTAAACTATGAAATCAACATCAAACCATGCATATATGAATCAAAATAATGCAGTAAAATCATGGTTATCAGTCACCAAGCATTGGGTCGGCCCCCTTCTTGGACACCAAGATGGACTTATATTTGGATGGACTTGAGGCTTTAATGAAGCTACGACAGAGACCTAGAGGAGAAATTAATTTTGGCCTTCCTATGAGCTTGAGTATCCCGTGTTCACCCCGAACACACAACTCAAGTTCATCGATAATAACTCATTCCACTAGAGAGTTATTATCGCACTACCGCACCAATCCCAAATTACATTATGGGCTCCTTCTTATCATGAGTGTCTTAGTCTCCTTGTGTTTAAGATTACGAATGCCACTAATTAAGTAAGTTACTGACAACTCACTTAATTAATATCTAACTCCAAGAGTAGTACCACTCAACTTCATTGTTATGTCGGACTAAGTCCACCTGCAGGGTTTAACATGACAATTCTTATGAGCTCCTCTTGGGGACATTCTCAACCTAGATAACTAGGACACAAATTCCTTCTATAATCAACAACACACATTATAAGTAATATCATTTCCCAACTTATCGGGCATATTGATTTATCGAGCTAAACCTCACCCTTTGATAAGTCAAAGAAATAAATATTAAATATATGTGCTTGTTATTATATTAGGATTAAGAGTACACACTTCCATAATAACTATGGTCTAGTTCTTTTATAAAGTCAGTACAAAAAGAACTTACCTAAAATGGTCCTACTCAATACACTTAGAGTGTATCAGTGTAATTTATTAGTCAAGATAAACTAATACCTAATTACACTACGACTATACTAATGGTTTGTTCATTTCCATCTTAGTCGTGAGCAACTGTTTATAATTTATAAAGAGCTGATAACATGATCTTCTGTGTGTGACACCACACACCATGTTATCTACTTTATAAATTAATTGAACAACTATATTCAACAAATAAATATAGACATTTGACCAATGCGATTCTTTTATTTCAAAAATAAATGTTTACAAAAGCTAGGCTTTTAGTATACACTCTAACAGATTGAAGGATACAATGATGTGAATTGAATATCTAATGTGAAAGACTCTAAATCTACAAGTGAATATATATATATATTCGCTTTGGGAAGTGCAGTCATTTTATGAAAATCTTTGAAGAAAATTATAATAACTAGATTCATGATGAAATATGATTTTGTAGCTCTCGACAAATATGATGAAGATGTTGAATGACTATGATAATATTTAAAAGATGTTCCTAGATGGGCGAAACTGATGCCAATAATATACATACATTGCAATAGTCAATTTACTATTGATCAGGTATATAGCCATTTATAAAATGGTAAGTCTAGACATATATGCCGTATACTTAATATCATTAAGTAATTACTCTCAATGAAAGTTATCACTATTGACTATATAAAGTCAAAGAATAACCTAACAGAACAACTAACCAATAGGTTAAATAGAGAGTTAGTTGCGAGCTCATCATGAGGGATGAGTTTGATGCAAATGGAAAATATTGGTGCAAAAGAAACCCAACCTATATAGATTGATCCCAAGAACTAGGTTCAATGTTACCACCTAACTGTATCGACTAAGTAAATCACTGTGGGAGGACTACCCAATCGACCAGTGAAACGATGAAGATTCAGTATATGACTTTTAATGATCTAGTAGAAAAATGTGAAATTTTCTTGAGAGACCATCTATATGAGAAAGAAGTGGAGTCGTTTCGAAAGAATTGTGTTGATACAATCAACCTCTAGGGTTTTAATGTTCGACAATGTACCTAAGTCTGGTTAGTTTGACCAAGGTTCGATCCAAACATGACTTGATATTTGGAAGAGAGAAGTCTAGTCAAGATAACTAATAAGGGTAATTCCTAACTGGAGGTTAGCTAAGGTAAAGTCCAGACAGGTTTGTAGGACCAGATGTCTAGTAAGAATAAGTCCTAACTAGAGGTTAGGCAATGCAAAGTCTTGACAATTTTGTAGGACAGGATATTTGTAATGGATAAGTCTTAACTGGAGGTTAGGCAAGACAAAATCATAGATGTCTGGCAAAGTAAGTATAAATAGGTCAAAGGTGACCGGATGCTTGGTAAAGGGAAATCACCTTAGGTGGTGAGTGTTAGGATCTTCGGATAGCGGCTAGAGAAGGGGGGTGTGAATAGCCGACCTCAAATTATCGTTTCTTCCTACAATTTTGGTTAGCGCAGCGGAAATAAAGAGTAGAAACGAAAATGGAGAAGATCAAACCTCAAACGCGACGATATAACGAGGTTCGGAGATGATACTCCTACTCCTCGGCGTGTCCGTAAGGTGGACGAATCCTATCAATCCATCGGTGGATGAGACCCCAGAAAACCGGCTAATAAATACTCCTTCTGGGTGGAGAAACCTCACCACAATTCCTTTTGCAACAGCAATAATGGAGTACAAAGAATAGAGTAAGAAACACTGGACAATATGAATGTAAAAACACCCTACCAAGTTTGCTTGTCTTCTCGTCGTCTGCTGGAGTCCGTTGATGAAGCAGCAACTTCACGGATCCAACAACAGCAGCTAGAAAACCAGCCGATAGAAGCTCACACGAAGCTTCAGAAACACAGAGCTCAGCAAAGCTCAAATCACAGTCTCGTGAGGAAGAGCAACTCCCTTCCTTCGTCTACTGTAGAGGTCTTATATCCTGCACCTGCGAAGAAGACAAAGAAGAATCCAGAAATCTAGCCGTTGAGTCACAACGGCTAAGCTTGGACCGATCAGGCTCCATCCTGATCGGTCCAGGAGGACCCTGATCGGTCTGTGGACCGATCAGGCCCTAGTCTGATCGGTCCCCAGACCGATCCCCAACTCTCTTTGAGAATCGGTTCCGAAGCCTGATCGGTCTGTGGACCGATCAGGCTATAGGTGGATCGGTCCACAGACTGATCCCCCTACCTTCTCTGCCTCTAATCGTTTCCTGATCGGTCTACAGACCGATCAGTTAACCCACAGAAACATTCTGTTTGGTTACTGATCGGTCACCAGACCGATCCAGACAATCAGAGTATCACTGGATCGATCACCAGACCGATCCAATGTCTTAGAGCTTCCCAGCCCTAAACCCTAAAGCCTTCCCGGTCTAGAGAACGAGCTACCGAGCCCTCTCTGACCTAGTCCGGAGAACGAGCTACCGAGCCCTCTCCGACTTCGTCCGGTCCAAAGAACGAGCTACCGAGCCCTCTCCGACTTCGTCCGGTCCAAAGAACGAGCTCCCGAGCCCTCTCTGACCTAGTCCGGAGAACGAGCTACCGAGCCCTCTCCGACTTCCACGTCCGGTCCAGAGAACGAGCTACCGAGCCCTCTCCGACTTCCACGTCCGGTCCAGAGAACGAGCTACCGAGCCCTCTCCGACTTCCACGTCCGGTCCAGAGAACGAGCTCCCGAGCCCTCTCTAACCTAGTCCGGAGAACGAGCTGCCGAGCCCTCTCCAACTTCGCATGCCAAGCTTCCATACTTGGACTTCTCCCGTGCCAAGTCTCCATACTTGGACTTTTCCGTGCCAAGCTCCCTGCTTGGACTTTTCCCGTGCCAAGCTCCATGCTTGGACTTTACCGAATCAAGTCAACTCAAGTCGGGTCAACCAGGTCAACCTTGACCGAAGGTTGCACCCACAATCTCCCAAGTTTGTATTCTTGTCAAACATCAAGATACAACTTTTCTATTCTCGTCAAACATCAAAATACAACTCGAGTCAGGTCAACTCGAGTCGGGTCAACCAGGTCAACCTTGACCTAAGGTTGCACCAACAGTGAGATCCTAAGGAGTAAGCCTTAGGTGGTAAAGTCTTGGATGCAATCCAAGCATGAAACCTAGTAGGTCAAGTAGATTTATAGGAACATAGCTTGATCCTAAGAGATTAACCCTTTGATGGTAGATTTGGAGGAGAGAACTTTAAGCAAAAGGTAAGCCTAGTAGGTCAGGTAAACTTCTAGGATTAAGACTTAGGTTGCTTGTTTATTGTTTATGATTGTTTTGCAGAAACTTAGAGTTGAAAGTAAAAAAGAGAGCAGACAAACATAAATGTGTGAACTGAACTTGACTTGGATCTAACCAGACCCAAACTGGTTTAGTAGATCGAACCAGCGGTTCAGTAGACCAACTGGGTTTGGTTCCAGATTGCTGATTTGTCAAAAATGTTGATATGGAAGCTGATGAGGTTTAACTTTATGATGTGGATGAGGATAAGGATAAGTCATATGATATGGATAAAGATAAGGCTTGATCTAGATATGACTTTATCTAGATAAGAGTTGATTAAGATATAACTTCATTTAGATAAGTGTTGATTCAAATAAGGATATGATCTAACTCTATAAAAGGAGACAAAAGCTCTACGTTCAAAATAATCATTCTTCCACTGCTCTATCTCCATACTTGAAAAAAATGATAGCAAGACGAAACTCTACCACCGGGGAAGCTCCAGGAGGGGCACTACACTCAGGATTTTTAGATCGGTTGTTGACTAATTTTATTTATATTTATAAGTCATACTTTATCTTATTATCTTTGTTCTTGTGATTTAAATCTATAAGCAATTTCTCTGTCTCCGGAAAAGTTTTAGAAAGGAAAAAAAATTAGTGGGCAGGCGCCTCTCGTACTTAGGCCTTAGACATACTGAACCAAGTAAATCTGCACGTCTCTTTTCATTCATTATTGTTTTTATTATATTTCTCTATAACTAACTTTAATAGAATGAACACAACAAAATGAGTAAAAGAAAAACAACAAGTCAATATTTACCCCTCTCTGTTGATGCCATTGGTCCTACAAATTAGAAGCGCAATTCTTAAAATTTATCACAGAACTAGACATGCTTAAGACCAAGAACTAACATACCCATGAGAACTGAGTTGTATTAGGGAGTCTTGTGTGAGATGTGTCACTGCTTATATAGAAGATAGAGCAGTTCAAGGACATTGTATTTACTGTCAGCCAATAAGCAAACATATTTTCATAAGAGAAAGTTCAAAGGGTAAAAACCTATATGTCATATACTAAACTCAACTATTGAATATTATCACACACTTTGTTTTTGTTCATGTGGAGATTGATGGAAATAATATAAATGGAAAAGGTGGTAAATGGGAAGAGACTCTATTGTGAATGAGACTTTAGTCCCACATTGAGAGTTTCATGACAATGAGGTTGGTTTGTAATGTGTCACAACCATTGGAGTTATGAATATATGCATGAGGAGAGACTCTCTTTCACTTGTGCCTATTAGTGCAATCGACCTATAGGATTTCGATGTTTGACAATATTCCTAAGTCTGGTTAGTTTGACCAAGGGTTGATCCAAATAGGACTTGATGTTTGGAAGAGAGAAGTCTAGTCAAGACTAGATGACTAGCAAAGGTAAGTCCTAACTGGAGGTTAGGCAAGGTGGAAGTCCTGGTGAGTGAAGCTAGACTATAGTGAGTGAAGCTAGGTAGTGAAAGTCTTGGTGAGTGAAGCTAGATATTGGAAGTCCTGGTGAGTGAAGCCAGGTCCTAGTGAGTGAAGCCAGGTCCTAGTGAGTGAAGTTAGGTGGTAGAAGTCCTGATGAGTGAAGTTAGGTGGTGGAAGTCCTGGTGAGTGAAGTCAGGCCATAGCGAGTGAAGGTAGGTAGTGAAAATCCTGGTGAGTGAAGCTAGGCCCTAGTGAGTGTAGCTAGGTGGTGGAAGTCTTGGTGAGTGAAGCCGGACTCTAGTGAGTGAAGCTAGGCAATGGAAGTCCTAGTGAGTGAAGCTAGGTAACCCTAGGGGGAGATAACCCTAGGTTATACTTGAATTCTATTAACACTGTTTTGCCTTATCATTTTATCTATTGTGCTAGCTCAGTGTTGCAGGGAAGCTCAGCTAGGTCGACGGGCTGACCGGGTAGCTGGCACGAAGTCCAGACTAGTCGATGAGCTGACCGGATGTCCGACAAACGGTGAGTGAAGGTAAGTCACTGGAGAAGAGTGACTATAAGAACGCGTCCTAGTTGAGGGATAGTTGGTGTTGGTCTAGTTTAGGTTCATTTGGGATCCCTAGACTGAGACCTTGACTAGTTTTTGGTTCTGGGAGGACGGGAACTAATTACTACTCTATTTGACTATAATTGTGTTAACATTTTGTTTTGCAGGGTAGTATAATTTGTATTTGCCTTGGACTAACTTTGTCTTGCAGGAAAGCAGCCTGCTGGAAAAGAAGGTCTGGGCACTCGGAAGGGATCCGGGCGCCCGAAAGGCAAATTTTATCTTGACAGTTTGGAGCGCGTCGATTGGTTGGCCGACATCACGATCCAAACACCTAGAAGGGATTCGGGTGCCCGGAGCGCTCTTATAAAAGGAGCCTTCCACCAGAGCTTCAGTGAACACCTTCTCTCCGCGATTGCTCTCATGCGCGCTGCTTCCAAGACGCTCTTGCTACGCTGCGAAGCTTCACCAACAACTAACGATTTAGTCCTTATTTTCTTGCTATCGGTAATTTTATTTTACAAGTTCTTGTACTTAATCTGTAATCCTTTTACGAACTACTAGTGATTGCCCAACGAAAGCACTCTCACGTGCGGGCCTTGGAGTAGGAGTCGGCGAAGGCTCTGAACCAAGTAAAATTAGTTTTGTTAGCGTTGTGCTTGTTATTTCCGCTGCGTACTTGATTTGATTTTTGAATTCTCGACAACTTCTATTCACCCCCCCCTCTAGCGAACTTTACGATCCAACAGTGCCCACGCAGGAGGTTCAAATCCAGGATCCGGATTACACTAAACCAAAGATAACTAGTGTGCGAGCATGACCTGTACGTGTTGAATACTAGACCGATCGAGCCAAAATTTATGCAAATGGAACAACCAATGTTTTGCCACTTGAATCATTCTTTTACTTGTTGCTCAAGGTAACTAATGGATCCATTAATGTGATTAACACAGAATTCGTAATCGCCGATTGAAACAATCGATCGATAGTTGGTTTTTCAAGGATGGCGAATAAAGGCAATGAATGACTTTTATTGGGTCATTTGTTGCAGTTGAGGTATGAAGGTCCTATATAAGGAGGCCATTACTTTGAGCAAAAAAAATAAGAACATACGTAAAGAGAAAGAAAACTTCATCCACTATTGTTCCCTCTTGTGTCTTCCTCTCTGTTGTGTATTTTGCTCGATGTTCTACTCGTAATAGTATGTGGGTATGAATTCAGTTCGCTGTTATTAACCAATGCTTGGTATTGATCACAGTTTACCATTGTATCATAGGAAACATATGTCATTCGTAACCTCAAAGCACAACCGTAGGGGAATGAATCTATTTTAAGAAAACTATGTCAAACATATGCCTCAGTGTTTCCTTTCTCGAACCAGAATCAATGTCCTAACTCAGTATAAGAACCCACTTGGGCGATATTCGACAATCGGTCGGGTTGTTTGATTTCCAGACTCAGCTTTCTTGACTCTGTCTTCGGCAACTCGGCAACATTCGGCGTGGACCCGGAGGCACTCGACTTCAACTTAGAAGCACTTAGTTGACTCATCACTCTCCCACTCAGACTCAGGAAGCACTTGAGTGCATTCATCGTTTAGCCGACTCAGTGCTCAGACCTTGCGATACTCAAAAAGTAACCTGGTCAAAGAAGCTTAGTGACTTTCCACTCGGGCTCGGGAAGCACTTGTGAGCAGCTCATCGACTTTCCACTTAGACTCGGGAAGCACTAAGAGAAGCTCAGCAGAACTAGGAGCTAGTGAAACAACTTGAGATTATTCGTTCATGTCATTTTGCAAATAAGTCTGAAGTTGATTTGTAATTTTGATTCAACAAAGTTCCCCTTATAACTGATAGATTGTGTAATTATCTTCCAACATAAACTTTCTTTGAGGTCCCTTGTGGAAGAATGATGTAAATGAATGATTTATAAAAATTGGATGCAAGCAATATAAAGAGAAGTCGGAAAAAATATTTTTCTACTTTTTTTTTCTTTTATTTTCTCGATCTTTTTCACAGTGAAAATAAATTAAAGTGTTGTATTTGAAGTCTCTTTAAAAAAAATACAAAGCAAGTTTAAAGGGCGTAAATAACTAGTTAATTACAACTAGCATCCTTTATTTAAGAACTGAATTTAAAAAGAGCCTAGTAAGGCTTAAGGGGTTAAGTATTCGATACACTTTGTGTTGAATGATCGAAGTGCCTATTCAACACTACTATTGCAAAGAAAGGAGAGGGCATAGCCCCTCTAATTTGATTGAATAATGAATGGGCCTTTACCCAATGAATGTCAAATCACTGGGCTCTAATTAGCTTCTCTATTTGATTTGTCAACCTTAACTAGACATCAAAATCAGTTTTGTTGCTGCCCCAATTGATGGAATGGACTAAATTTGTGTAATATAGATTTTTTTTTCTTCCAATTAGTTCGACACAAAATAACATTTGTGTATATTTGAGTTAGTACTTATGTTTTCATGTTTATAGTACGGTGAGCACTCGATTAATTCGGTATGTAAATTAATCGAAAACTTATTTAATATTGATTAACTAAATCGTATCAAAATTTTAGACTATGCAAATAGATGAGCTATAGGATGTCTTCTCCCTCCTTTGAGTATCTTATCATTAAATATTTATTTCTCATTCACTCACAAATATCTTTTATAATAATCTACTCATAAAATACATTGTCCATTCCTCTACTTAAATTTTATTTTTTTATTGTTTAAGAAAACTAATCTCCAATACTAAATCTCAAATTGATAACTCTTATGCAATCTGAAACATATTTGTTGGAAGCAACTAAAACTAAAATCAGTATAGGAATCTGAAATAAACGGAAGCTAACAACACATCAACTCATATAATTTTAGTAAATTGAAACTTACAACATAGATCCATAACATAAAATTTAGAATCAACATCAAACACTTTAGAATCCCTAATCAACTAAACACAAATTGTTGATATTCATACGATCTAAAATGTATTTGTCGGAAGTAACTGAAATTAAAATAACTAAACAGGAATTTGAAATAAACTGAAGCTAACAGCACTTATCAGCATCAAAAACTTATATAGTTTCAGCAAACTGAAATTATATAACATAGATCTTCAGAATCAACATCAAAGACTTTAGAATTCCTAACTGACAAAACTCAAATTGTTGATATTCATACAATCTGAAACATATTCGTCAGAAGTAGCTGAAACTGAAATCACTATATAAGAATCAGAAACAAGCTGAAACTAATAACATTTATCAACGCCTTAAACTTATACACCTATGCACTTTCAACAAACTGAAACTAAATATCATAAATATGTAACAACGCAAAATTCAGAATCAACATCAAGACTTTAGAATTCCTAGCTGACAAAACTCAGATTGAAAATAACTGAAATTGAAATTAATGTACAGGAATCTGAAACAAATTGAAGCTAATAGCACTTTTCAGCATCTTAAACTTATAAACTCATGCAATTTCAGCAAACTGAAACTATATTAACATAGAATTTAGAATTAACATCATAAACTTTAGAAATCAAAATAACATTGTGATCAGTGTCTACGGGATTTTTAATCAAGTGCGTTGATCTTGTTGCATTCTAGCAGTTATCCACTAAGGGTTGGTGATTGCTTGAAGCATTAGGAAGTTGGTGTCATAGGATTAGACATGCTCCTACTACAAAGTTTCATTAATTCTCCATTAAAAAGCTAAATTATTTAGCATGTACATGGATGATATGGCAAAGACATGATAAATAAATGACTAGTGGCCAGGAAATATTCAACCATTTATCATAAAAATTGAGTGATTGTCATCACTGAGTGCACTTGGAATTTTGTTTTCCTAATGAGATCACCAATAGAGGATTTTCTCCAATTCCTCCTCATATCTTAGAAACCTACCTTACCTACTTAGCTACCTAGTCTTTTGCTTAGAAAATGTTTAATTATGTGACAAAGTTTAAAAGAATGTTCAAATGAGAGGATTTAATTGTAGAAAAAAAAAAAAATTTAGTGTTTAGAGGAGGACAAAATTTAGTGGTCACTTCTTTTACTTATGTGAGGGCAATGCTTGTTTGCTCCTAGTCATGGCCTACTAAACACAGGAGATTGGCCACTCCAATGCAATCCACTTTAAGAAAAGGCACCACAAGTTGCTCAACATCTCTTGTCATGCACATAAACTCCTCCATAAAATCATGTGTGTGTGTGTCAATCATGTACTCACTTTGGAAATATCCCTTATCAGGAACTTCTCAGAGAGATCACATATATATGACTTTCGCCATGTACTCACTTTGGGAACATCTCCAACCTAGAACATCCCTGAAAAGATCACAACCGTATATTTACTTTGGGAAGATCCTAACTCAGAACATCTTCAAAAATATCACACAGGACTTAGTTGTACACTCATTTTGGAAATATCTCGACCATGGACATCCCCATAACAGATTACACTATAAGAGCATCCTTTGTTCAAGAACGCCCTCAAGATGATGCGCTCGGGTCATGGGAACATTATATCTCTATTGAGTCTGACCCCTCCGATTTGAATGTCCCACTAGTTTTGACAGTTGCAATCTGACATGGAGCTGCCAGTAATTGCCATCGACCAGAGCAATAGTGGCAGATGTGACTAGCGGTGACTTCTGTGCAGTGTTAGGTGTACGACGCGAATGCCACGGCTTTGACACCCCATATTACTACGCCCACAGGTGGATGTGGCTCTATGTGACCCCATGCTTTTGCAGTCCGCAAGCAGATGTGGCAGTCCACATGGACATCGAGATTTGGCAGTATAAAAGGATGGGTGATGGTGGTTGAAG
This sequence comes from Zingiber officinale, assembly GCF_018446385.1. NCBI lineage: Eukaryota > Viridiplantae > Streptophyta > Magnoliopsida > Zingiberales > Zingiberaceae > Zingiber > Zingiber officinale. The sequence continues at coordinate 24,397,265 of NC_055988.1, forward strand.
ATCACCTTTTCTCCACAAGAAAACAAGCTTTCATTCATGCTCTTTCAACTTTTCTTCTTCTTAGCCCAGTGTTGACTTGATTATCGGAGGGGTCATGTTAGCCCCGCTAGTGCCTGCTGACCCAGGAGTTGTCTAGGTGCAAGGAAGTAGAAACTCTCCCGGTTCGCTATAGAGCAGCATTGATCGACATCACTAATGTTATCCATTACGTCAAGTTTCACAAGTGATAACTCCACTTCTCCGTGTTAACCCTGAGATAGGTTGACGGGGACGTTGAAAGCGCTGAGACGAACGTATTCACTTTTTTATCACCACAAGTGACAACTCCATTGCCTTAAGTTAAATCTTTCTCCACCTACATTGTTATCTGCATAATTAGCGGTTGTTAGTTGCTGTTTTTCTTTTGTGTTCCTCCTCCTTATCCAATTTTATTGTGGGATGACCACAAGGGTTTCACGACCATCTAATGATACACTTACTTGATTAATTAAGGTGCAACATGATTACAAGGGTGTTAATGACTTTTCATATGGGATATGTTTTTTTAAAATATAATTACCATTTGCACGAATTAGATTCCCGCTTATAATTCTTTAATTTTTTTAAAAAATATATATAATATGAACTCCACTGAGAATACCAAGAAAGGATAACCACGGGCTGCTTTTAAAAGTTTTATCTTGTATTAACTGATGTTGTTAAATTCCCCATTAGAATCAATTTTTATGTATTTTTCTAAATTATCATTAAATATGGGTCAAAGGATAGAGAGAGCAATCGATGTGGAGGTAAAAGTTAAGATGGTCAATGCTAGAATGTCAAAATGCTCACCTATGTTGGCCGAGCGGAGGTCGACTACAATGACCAATCGGTACGAGCAGTGTCCGATCGACAAGAGACTTGTCTGAGCCAACCTCGTCTAACTCGGCGTAATAGGGCAAGATCGCCAGACACTCAGTACGGATCGATAGAAAACTAAAGTCATCGAAACGTTTACCCAAGCGGAAGGAGACAAGCTACTATACCCAATCACCACAAGGAAGAACAGCCAAGGCCGACTGAGCGGAAGAATATCAGCCGAGCGACTTCCTCGCTCGACCGATCAAGGGATCATTGACGTGTCTTGAAATATCCTTTTGGGAGATAATATCGCTAACACAGGGCGTGATCAACAGGCGAATCGTACGACGAAACTTTCTACTAACTTATCAGAGATATACATGCCCTGTTAAGATATGATGTTAGAAGCACTTTCCTGACAAATTAGAAAACATGCTCACGACTAGTTGGAGAACGTGTCCATGTCTCGAGTGAAATGCACACAGCGCATGTCATTGCATTATATAAAAGGGTCTACATGCCAACGGAGGTACGCGTTATTCACTATTCGCGCCTGTGTCTATTGTTGCTCTACATTTTTCCTCCTTCCGATGATTAATTTGAGTGTCGGAGGACCAACACTGAAAACCCCTTCCTTGACTCAGCACTAACATTTCTTGTGTTACAAAGCAGAATAGAATATACATCTAGTCAACGCGATAACCAAATCCTCAATTTATTAAGAATAGAATAAAAGAAAAACCACACTCCTTTTAAAAATTTTACCTTATTTTTACTCGTGTCGTTAAATCCCCAAATCCGAATTTTTAAATTATCATTTGCAAAAATTAGATTCATGCTCATAATCCTTTATATATATATAATAAACGGAAAACCATAATTTTTTTAAAAAAATACATGTAATGTGATCTGCTCGCTTTGAATACCACTAAGAATAGAATAAACGAAAACCCCGAGTTCCTTTTAAAAAATTTTACCTCTTATGTTGATTCATGTCGTCAAAATTGTCCCCAATCAATACCAAATCTCGTGTAATTTTCTAAATTATCATTTGAACAAATTGGATTCCCACTCATGGTCCTCTAAGTATTTTATCTTTCAAATAAATATAAAACGTGGAACACTCACAAAGAATACTTACAATAAAAGAAAACATAGTGTTTCTGACTCATCGTTATGGATTGGCAAGTCTGATAGCTCTACTCATAATTTTCTAAGTCTTTCAAATAAATATAAAACGTGGAACACCCACGAAGAATGCAATAAAATTAGATGAACTGGATACAATAAAAAAAAAAAAATTAATAATAGCAAACTAACAATCTAATTTTAAGTGTGCCTCAGTGTCCTTAATGTACCTTCTACTCTCTAGTCTACTTATTTTTTTTCAAAAAACAAAAATCAAAGAAAGTCTCTCTTAAATTATATACTTTCAGTACAAAACTAGTGCAATTACAGAAGAACCAAAAGACAAAAAAAAAAAAAAACATTTTCTAAAAACAACACACCAAAACCTTCATTTTTTGGAAAAAGAAAACAAGAAAATCAACCACACCAAAATGCCCCTTCAAGCAAAGACCAAATTAAAACAAGGAGATGACCAAATCAAACATAAAAAAATAAATAAATAAAAAGAATGGCATAACTCAACACATAAACACATATTCAAAACCTAAACGACAACCAACTTCTCCTTGAATGAGAAAAAAGAGAACATATGACGGAGCAAAGAGACCAAGCATTGGTGAGAAAGTTTCTCTATCCTTATCATTTATGCATTCATTCAGTCAGCTAATAGGGTTGCTTTGTGTAGTACATGGGGGAAGGAGAGGGTTTCGTGCTAGTACAAACTTGTACTGCTCTTATTGTTCTAGGGTTTGAAAAGTAATTTTATAGTTTTATATTTGTTTTGACAGGTAGGTCCTTTTATTATTATATTTCTTCATTAGGGATTCTGCAAGTAGGAGCCACCCACTCGATATTAATTATGGTTCAATTGGCTTCGTCTAACCATGCAATCAATGTGGCTTGTCTTCAACTCTTTCATCATTTTATTTTTTTAATGCACAATTCGTCTCACAATCAGTTTGTTTATTTGGAGAATTGGACAGCATGCAACAATGGATAATAAGGCTATTGTTCAAGATTTAGTGATAAACTGAAGCAACATGGATTGATATATGATAATTAGAAATCCGGTTTTTTACTAAAAGAAGTCATGACATTTCTATATTTATCCGAAAGAATATCTTAATTTTAAAATTATAAAAAAAATTTATTAAAAATAGTATTATTTTTTTCCTATTCCTCCTGCCAACCTCTTAAATCCCCTTTCTCGTCGTTTTTCAATACATCCTCTCTCTCCAGGATTAAAAAAGGTTTGATATGTTCTCATATCATGCTTACCGTTGGACCTGATACTTTCTCATATCAAACCTACTTTGAGCTTGATATGATCTAATATCAGATCTAGCGTGGACTTGATATTTTCCAAATCAGGTCCAGCGTGAGCCTGACATTTTCCATATCAGGCCCAACCTAGGCCTGATATGGTCCAATATCAGACCCAGTCTGGGTTTGATATTTTCCATATCAGGCCCACACTGGACCTAATATTTTTTCATATCATACATGTTGAGCATGATATGGAAAATATCAAACCCAGACTCAGCCTGGGCCTGATGTGTGATATTTTCCATATCAAACACAGCCTAGACCTGATATTTTCCATACCAGACCCAGTCTGAGTTTGATATTTTTAGGTATCATTCTTAAAAATAATGTTTGGTTAGTTGAATATTTTTAATCGGAATAAACCTAAATTTCCTTTTTTATCCTTAGAGGAAAATAAGAGAAAAAATTATATGGGAGAGAAAGTTGAATGTGAGAGAAACATATGATAAGAGAAAAAGTGTAATGGAAAAAAAATGAAGAGAGGGAAAGTGTGATGAGAGAAAATGAGGAGAGAGAGTGTGATAGGAGAGATTGAGAAGAGAAAAAATATGATGAGAGAGAAAGTGTGCTGAGAGAAAAAGAGTAATGAGAAAAAAAATGAAGAGAGATAAAGTGTAATGAGAGATTGAGGAAAGAGAAAGTATGATGAGAGAGAATGTGTGATGAAAAAAAATGAAGAGAGGGAAGGTGTGATGAGAGAAAATGAGGAGAGAGAGTGTGATGGAAGATTGAAAAGAATAAAGAGAGAGAAAATGTGATGAGAGAGAATGTGGAGAGAAAGTATGGTAAGAGAGAATGAGGAGAGAGAGAGAGTATGATAAGAAAAATGAGGAGAGAATGAAGAGAGAGAGAATGAGGAGAGAGAGTGTGCGATGGGAGAAAATATAGAGAGAAAATGGTAGATAACGTGCGATGAGAGCAAAGGAGGAGAGAGAAAGTATGTTGAAAGATAAATTATGATGATAGAATGAGGAGAGGGAAAGTATGATGAGAGAGAACAAGAAGAGAGAGAATGAAATGAAAGAAGAATTGAATAAATATACTAAGGGTGTTTCCGTCTAAAACTTAATTCTCATTCCCATTCCATCAAAATCTAAGGGAGAGGGTGAGTTTCATCCATACTCAAGTTTTTGAGTTTCATTCTAAAATCTTGATTCCATTCCCATCAACCAAATATAAAATTTGAGAATGAATCCATTCCCTCATTTTTAAACCCCTAAATTAAACGACACCTAAGTGTTTAAGTCAGGCAACCTACCTTTAGACGCTTGATTAATTGAACCATTAATTAAGTAAATGATTTATACTTTTTATATGTACCCAATAATTTTTGAGTTTAACAAATGATAAAAGTAGGATAAATAATGTAAAGATATACAAAATTTTATAAACAATTAAATATTATTTTGTTTGTTTGATAAATATAATATATTTAAAAATATTAAAAATGTTAGTCACGGTCAATCGGGTCGGTCATCTATCAATTGTGATAAAAGGTGAATACGTTCGCCTCCAGCGCCCCCGCTAATCTGTCCCAAGGTCAACACAGAGGAGGTAAATTACGGACGACTACTAACCTTTGGAATAATGACTAACACATAAGGGTCAGTCATCTATCAAGCCTAAATGGTACGTTGGTTGAGTGTGTTGTTGTCATAGGATGTACTAGGCACAACTTGTGACTTTAGGTTTATGTTTAGGTCAAAGCTAAATGGTGCTTAGGCTGAATTATCTATTTTTAAATAATCATGTTTAGACATGAGAAAATGTTAGTATGATAGTAATAAAATATTAAGATAAAAATAAAAAATTATAGAAAAATATTATTATTTTTTAATCGGATTAGTCCAATTGTCCGGATTCAAATTCAATTTTAGGATTTTTAAATCATGTTTGAATTCAGATCAGATTTGGATTAATTTTTTTCTTATAATATTCTTATTTCGGCCTAACCCGAATCCACGTGATCCATTTAAATTGGCACGCCTACATATTGTACCTTCGATTAACATATGAGAGGTGAACTGTCGCCTCATCTAATTCAATCAGTCAACCAAGTTAAACTTGACAAAACATGACCTAAATATTATCGAGGCATACTACGTGTAACGTGACCCGACCCAATTAGGCTAGGTCACAAATCCATCCCAACAATGTTAGAGGGGCATGATTGGCTCGCCCCTAGTCCACACCTCTACTTTTATTTGACTAAATAATATTATAATTAAATGATTAACTCGAACACATAAGAGTGGAAGTGGAAGTAAAGATAAAGGAAGAATATATAAATGGTGAAGTAGGTCGAGTTGTTCGCTTCAAGGCTGGTGAGTGGGTCAACAGATCGATCGCTAACCTAATCACGTCAGCTATATATTTATGTAATTAAAGTTTGAAATTATGAAACTATATTAGGACCAAAACACAAAATTCAAATTTGACGAATTGACGGCATCCAAGGAACCAAGAAGTCAAATCCAGTGAGGCATTCTTATCGGGTCGGGTCTGAGAACCAGTTCCAGAGTCAAAGCCTGTGATATGAACTTTACCGGGTCGGGCGTGAGACCCGGTATCCGTGTGGGGTCGAACGTGGAATCATAACTGTCGGTTATTCCGGTTCCTTCGCGTACACGGCTAACCGCATTGAGAACGTAAAAGATTATATTATTATTATTATTATTATTTTCTATAAATTCTTTTAAATTCAACCATCGAAAATTGATTTTTGATTTCTGAAATATTTTGAAAAAAAATCATAAATAATTATTTTAAAAACGGTTTTTGTTATCGCAGCTAAAAATATCATAATCGTTTTAAACTACCTTGGCGTTCTTTTGGCCGTCAGATCACCTACTCTCACCTAATCCAGCGTTTTCATCATTTTAAGGAAGAAACAGGGGTAAATATGTAATTTCGGTCCTTGTCTGGTAGACAAAAAGCTTTGGGTTGTTACTGGTTACAGCCTTTCTTCGATTTTCTGCCATTTTTTCACCTTTTTTTCCCCCTCTTTTTAATCCTCCCTCCTCCTCCTCCTCTCAAGTCGTCACTCTCTGGAGTTCTTCGATGGCTCCCAGCTCGCGCGACATCCAATTGACGGCGGGCGGCGGCCGCCTGGGCATCTCGTTGAGGGACGAGGACGGCGGCGACTTCGAGGGCGTCCGCCTCCTCGATTCCTACGACGAGGAAGCGGCGGCGGCGGAGCCAGCGGGGACCGGGAGGGGGGATTCGGAGAAGGAAGCGAGGCGGATTCAGGTCAGGGTCGTCGGGATGACGTGCTCGGCCTGCACCAGCGCGGTTGAGGGCGCGATCTCCGCCCTCCCTGGCGTCGTCCGGGCCTCCGTCTCCCTCCTCCAGAACAAGGCCCATGTCGTGTTTGATCCCGCTCGCGTAAAGGTGGGATTTTTGCGCTTGTTTCATTGTGGCGCATTATTTTGGTGTTTCTCCTGTAGACTTCTTTTCTCATTCAGTTTTGATGCTGCCTGGATCGCGAGCTGTGCTGGAAAGTTGTATTTCCTGTGAGGTCTCATTTTATTTTTTTGGGAGAGAAAAGGAAGTTAAGCATACCTATGCATATTTGTGTCGGGGGGTTTGGGTCGAGGAGAATCTGGTTGAAACGGAAAACCTTTTTGGCCTTGTCGTATTTGGATTCCGTGCCAATAGTTTCATCCCAGCTGGAGTAAAACCATTGAGAAGTAGGGTAATCTGCTGAGATCAGGCGAAGGCATCCCTCGATAATCTATATCAATGTCTCCTCCCTCGTTAGGTTATCACATTTTGGGCTATTTGAACTGTGGTCCATGATGTGCCTATATTGAGTGAGCGTCACCCTCCCACCCTACTGACTAGTCATTTTGGGATAGATTGGGCTATGCCTTGATTCAACAAGTATCCTTTTTTTTTTCAAGCTCCTCCCAAGAGTACAATTTTGTAATGCATTTTTACTTGTAGTTAATATTTTATTTCTAACAGAAGACTTTAACAACAATAACAACAACAACCAAATCTTACACTAAGTGAGGTCGGCTATATGGATCCTCCTACGTCATTGGGCTCAATTCCTCGTATATCCTCATTTATATTTAAATGATAGTATTATTGTTGCTTACTAAGTGTTCTTTAGTCTCAGTCTTCCTCAATTAATGTGTCTATTTGTCATAACCTCCTATTGTCTAAAGGGGATATTTATTGGTCACCTAAGTATATATCCATACCATCTTAAATGTATCTTTCGGAGTTTTTCCTCAATAGTTGCAACCCAACTTTCTTTCCAATATTTTCATTTCTTGTCTGATCCATCCTTGTATGTTTATATATCCACCTTAACATCCTTATTTTTGCGACGCAACTTCTGCTCGTGTGTTCACTTTATAGCTCAACATTCAACTCCATATAAAATAGTAAGTCTAACTGTTGTTTTGTAAAACTTCCGTATAAGTTTTAGAGGTACCTTATGATCACAAAGAATACTTTCAACTATCTTGCTTGTATCTATGTAAAATATTCTATCAATCCCTCTATCCTTTTGTAAAAACGATCTTAAATAAGTGTTCAGTTATGAGTAATTCGTCATTTTCTATCTTAACAATTGTCTTACTACATCTACTATTACGGAATTTGAATTTCATATATTTTATCTTTAACTAACTAAGCCTGAAACCTTTGACTTTCAAAGTCTCTCGCCAAGATTCATTATTAGCAGAATATCATTTCCAAACAACATACACCATGCTAACAAGTCTTAGATGTATTCAATGAGTTCATCCATAACTACTTTACCCTAAATGGAATACTTATGAGATAAAAATGACGACATTATAATTCCCTTGCTAACTTGCTTAACATTGTTATTAACAAGGGAAGTGTGTTGCATGTACCATTTGTACAATAAGGTGATGCAAGTCATTCTGTGTCTCACAACTGCTAACTTGATACTAGTCCCTATGCAGGATGAAGACATAAGAGATGTGATTGAAGATGTAGGATTTGAAGCCGAACTTCTTCCAGAATTTAATAATAGCCAAACAAGGTCCCAAAAGACCTTGACTGGGCAGTTCAGGATAGGAGGCATGACTTGTTCTGCCTGTGTAAATTCCATTGAAGGTATCTTGACCAAACTTCCTGGGGTGAGAAGAGCTGTTGTTGCTTTGGCAACCTCGTTAGGAGAAATCGAATATGATCCCTCAGTCATTAAAAAGGATGAAATTGTTTCTGCTATTGAGGATGCGGGCTTTGATGCTTCTTTTCTGCAAAGCAGTGAGCAAAATAAAGTTTTGTTGTGTGTTGATGGACTCGCAAGTGAAATAGAAGTACGGGATATACAAGGAATACTAAGGAATCTGAAAGGTGTGTGTCAGTTTGTGGTGAATTTTAGCCTTTCAGAAGTGGAAATCATCTTTGATCCAGAAGCTGTTGGTTTGCGGTCGATTGTTGATTCCATTGAGAAAGGAAGCAATGGTAAGTTAAAGGCACATGCACAAAGCCCTTACACACTAGCTACTTCAAATCATGTAGAAGAATCCTCAAAAATGCTTCGGCTTTTTCTCTCCAGTCTGTTACTCAGTGTGAGTTTGATCTTTAGCGTTGTTAACTGAGTTCACTATATTTCTCTAACATGAAGATCTAGGAACTTTTTCATTCTACTTAATTTTTTAACCAAATTGATATTCTTCTAGATCACTAATTATTGGTGATTTTACAATATAGATTCCTGTCTTCTTCATACGGATTGTTTGTCCTCGTATTGGTTTATTCAGTTCTTTCTTGCTCATGCACTGTGGACCTTTTCTATTGCGAGATTTAATCAAATGGGCGCTAGTGAGTATTGTTCAGTTTGTTATTGGTAAAAGATTTTATGTGGCAGCGTATAAAGCACTAAGACATTGGTCTACGAACATGGATGTTCTGGTTGTACTTGGGACTTCTGCATCTTATTTTTATTCAGTTGGTGCACTGTTGTATGGCACATTTACTGGCTTTCATCCTCCAATATATTTTGAGACAAGTGCTATGATTATTACATTTGTTTTGCTTGGGAAATATTTGGAAGTTGTTGCCAAGGGTAAAACATCAGATGCTATCAAGAAGCTGGTTGAACTTGCCCCTGCAACAGCTATGTTGTTGATCAAAGATGAAGGTAAAACTGTTATTTGATATCTGGGAAAGAATTAACTGATAGAGTTTTCAAAATTGTAGTTATGTGTGTCTGTTTCTTTCCATTTGTATGTTTCTTGGCCATCCTGATTAAAAATAAATAAGGTGCTGATGTTTATCCTCCAATATGATTATTCTGTTAATACATAACTGAGTTACGTAGTATTTTGGATTGCAGAAGGGAGATATATAACGGAAAAAGAGATAGATGCACTCTTAATTCAACCTGGTGATATCTTAAAAGTTCTTCCAGGTTCAAAAATCCCTGCTGATGGTATAGTAGTTTGGGGTACAAGCTATGCTGATGAAAGTATGGTCACTGGTGAATCCATACCAATCCCCAAAGAAGTTTCTTCTTCTGTTGTTGGAGGTACAATGAACTTACACGGTGTCATTCATATTCAAGCCACAAGAGTAGGATCTAACACAGTTTTGAGTCAGATCATTTCTCTGGTGGAGACTGCCCAGATGTCCAAGGCTCCAATCCAGAAATTTGCAGATTATGTCAGTAACTGCAGCAATCCTTTTTCCTGATTATTTATCCTTTCAGCAACTATTTATTCTATTTTTATTTCATTTTGTCATGAACATCATTATTATACTGCAGTGATGATTTTGTCTTTGCTGGACATCTTTTACTTTATTTTAATTTTATCTAATATGTCATTGATATTCTTTAATCGATGGTTTCGCTGGATATCTTTCACAATATCCTTTTTTGTTTTTATTTCATAATACACAATTTCATTTTGTGGTTTCAAATTTTAAAATTATTTGTTAGTATCCCAATGATATTTCTGTTTTTTTTCTTGCAGATGCAGAGAGCTGAACACCACAATCCACTCTTCCTGTTGTGTGAAAAAAATCTGAAATGAATAATAAATTCCATTGCATTTCTGTAATTTTTTTATCGTGTTCAACTAGTCATCCAAGAGGAAAAGCAAGGTTTTTTTTTGTAGATTATAAGGGTCTCCTTGGTTGACAGCAAATTGGCAGTTGCAAATATCAATTACAATAAATACCCATAATCAATTGTGGGGATTTGGTTATTCCAACCTTCTGCAAATTGCAAACCCATCTCTAGTAAGTCTTAAAAGCGGGAAACTCATAGCAGTGTTGGAAGTGACATTTCCTCTAGATTGTCGTTTGCGGCATTAGTTAATTAGGCAGGCAACCAAATGCCCTCTAAATGTCTAGCAGGAAAGAGGGTTATTCATAACAAGAAGGAACCAAGTCATATATATGGTCATAGGCTTGATATTATGATTGTATTCATGCAAGCATTAGCATAACAATACACAAGCGGAAGCTCTTTATTACAATTTCTTCCCTGAGGAGTTGATATGGAGACTGCATTTCAAAAGCATAATTTGTTTGAAGCATCCATCATGGTTAACAAAATTTTCCTCAATTAACAAATGTTAAAGGGTGCTAGTATGAGAGATTTATCAGGCCAATAGTCAGTTTGACCTTTATTTATACCAAGGGTAGCTTGCTTACTTTTAGAATTGATGTGCTAACGTTTTTTAAAAGTCTAAAGATAACAAATTAATAACACTGATTCTTCAGAATTTTTACTGTCATGTTTAATGAATTAGTGAATTAGATGACCAAGCATTCTCTGCTGTATATTTTTCATAAAAATTCCTTGCAAAACACAGAATTTGCAAGAACTTTGCAGATGAGTCTGCCTGTGCTACCATTGTTTCTTCTATCAGGAATTTAGCGAACACGCATGGGGTTTCATACATTATATTTCCAAGTATCATACATGTATTTGAGTGAAAAAAATGAATAACTTGCAGTCTGCCTTGCCTTCGTTCAATCTATTCACTGTGGATTAGCACTCCAACTTTTCCAGTATCCACATGACTTCTTCTAACTGATATTTTCTTGACTGGTGATATATAAAAAAACACACCCAGTTTCTGTTTTTCTTACAAGCTATTTGTACATGTTGCAGGTTGCCAGCATCTTTGTTCCCATTGTTATCTCCATCTCCTTGTTGACATTTTTGGGATGGTAAAAGTTCACACTCATCCATCAGATTTTAGATATACTTTTTGAAACCTGAATTGGGTGCTTATTATTCTGTTTATCCTCTTTAGGTTTTTCTGTGGATTATTGGGAGCTTATCCTGATTCTTGGATCAAGGAAAGTAGCAATTGCTTTGTTTTCTCACTGATGTTCTCAATATCTGTGGTGGTTATTGCTTGCCCTTGTGCCCTTGGTCTAGCAACTCCAACAGCAGTCATGGTAGCTACTGGTGTTGGTGCTTCTCATGGAATCCTAATCAAAGGAGGTGATGCTTTGGAGAGAGCTCAGAACATCAGCTATGTTATCTTCGATAAAACAGGAACTCTCACCCAAGGAAAAGCCGCTGTTACCACTGTAAAAGTTTTTGCAGAAATGGAACTTGGAGACTTTCTCACTTTAGTTGCATCTGCAGAGGTGAGTCAAGGAATTAGTGTCTTCATGACAAAATTTATTCCATCAGCAGCTCCAATATTAACACAAACCACCATTTTTGCTCTATTGTTGTAGTTCAGGCTAGCAGTGAACACCCTCTTTCTAAGGCAATCCTAGATTATGCCTATCATTATCACTTCTTCGAAAAGCTTCCTACAAGCGATGCCACAAAGCAGAGTAGAGATCAAATCTTGTCAGAATGGCTTCTGGAAGCCATCGACTTCTCTGCTCTTCCTGGGAGAGGTGTGCAGTGCTTGATCAATGGAAAAAGAGTCCTGGTGAGTTTATCAGTCAGTTTTTATCCCTCCCACTCTATGTGAGTGTGTATTCCTTGTTTGAATTTTTGGTTGCTTCGATATCATGGATAGGTTGGCAATCGAGCTTTGTTAGCTGAAAATGGGGTCACTGTTCCTACAGAAGCTGAAAATTTCTTGGTTGACTTGGAATTGAATGCTAAAACAGGTGTTCTTGTGGCATATGATGATAGTTTCATTGGAGTCCTTGGGATTGCAGATCCCCTAAAACGAGAAGCAATGGTTGTTATACGAGGCTTACAGAAGATGGGTATCTGTCCAGTCATGGTGACTGGCGATAATTCAAGGACTGCACATGCAGTTGCAAAGGAGGTTTGCTTCTTGGCTTTGTTGATTCACTGGATTAATAGGAGGTTTTACTCTCTAAACATGCTGCATTTTTTACTTCTAGAACCAGTTTCATACTTACATTTGTAAATTAGAGCACTTTAACATAATTTCCTTTCCCCCTTCGATTTTAGCAAGAAATGAACTGATTGAGCATTTTGACTTATTTTTGAAAATCCATGCCTTGATAGATAAGTGTTTATATCATCAGCATTACATTTACTATATGATTTTTTTGGAACTTGAGATCTGGTGCTTTTCTATGTTCTTTGTTTTTCATACTAAACTTTTCTTAATGAGGTTCAAAATTTCAAAAATTTGCCAACTTCTTTCCAAAGATGCGTGCTAACCACACCGAAAATATTTCTTCTCTCAGGTTGGAATTGAAGATGTCAGAGCTGAAGTAATGCCAGCGGGAAAGGCAGATGTGATACGCTCGCTTCAGAAAGATGGAAGCATGGTCGCAATGGTTGGTGATGGCATAAACGACTCCCCTGCTCTTGCTGCTGCCGATGTCGGAATGGCCATAGGTGCTGGAACAGACATTGCTATCGAAGCTGCAGACTACGTCTTAGTGAGAAATAACCTCGAGGATGTGATCACTGCCATCGACCTCTCAAGGAAGACCTTTGCTCGGATCCGGTGGAACTACTTCTTCGCAATGGCATACAATGTCATTGCGATTCCTATTGCAGCTGGCCTCCTTTTCCCCCTCATGGGACTTCGAATGCCGCCATGGTTGGCAGGCGCTTGCATGGCTTTCTCGTCTGTAAGTGTCGTCTGCTCGTCTTTGCTTCTGAGAAGGTATAGTAAACCTAGGCTCACCACAATATTGCAAATAACAGTAGAGTAACTGTGTGAATCTCTTGTTGTGCTTTTTACTACAAGAATTTTCTTGCTGTACGAGTGCCGTCAAGATCTTTGAAAAGATCAAATAGAGAAGGGCCAGCCATGACATTAGCCACGGATGGTCTGCTTGTTCATAGAAATCGACTCTAAATTGATATATGCTATTGCCTTGTTTTCCCACCGGTGGAGATTCCTTTAGAAAACGAACTCTAAATCCCAGAGTTTAATGTGTCATATGTTTGTATGTCCAGGTGGATCCAACTTATGTAACTGTTGATTAACCGTCTGGACACGTGTCGATTTCTCATTGGCTAAACTAGATCACGCGGGTCTTTCCAAAATGCACACGGCACCTTTGGGATTAGCAGGGAGTTTTATCTATATCATTTATGCTTCTCCTAATTCATCAAATTAATCAAAATAATTAATATTTTTTAAAAAATAAATAATTTTAAAATTTTGGTCGGTTATTTTATAATCTAAAATTTCACCTGCTATCGAGTATAGCTATTTTAAAAGTACTTATAATTGGTAATTACTTGAACTCCAAGGATGCAAATATGTTGACTAAGGATACGAACGTCATTTCATCGACGTCCTTCATGCAGGACTGTTGCATCAGGGTAAATATTTTTATGATTTATCCAGTATGGATTCGTTTTGGGAGGAGATGCTAAAATGGACTTTACTTCTCCATTAATATACAATTTATATCTCGTCACGCCCGAATTACTTGAACTCCAAGGATGCAAATATGTTGACCAATGATACCAACGTCATTGCATTGACGTCATCTTTCCCCGGCGTCGGGTCCCGCGCAGCATTTAACAATCATACGAATCCAGCCCGATACTGAATTCGTATGTCACCGTGGGATCCAGCTAACCCTGCTGAGGCTAGCGATGTGGTCGTTTCTTCTTCCTTACGCACCCCAGAAGTCAATAGTCAATGATCTTATAATTTCTTTTTCTTCGGGAACCTAGACTAATCAAACCAGTTTTAAAAAATGGCATTTTCCTGAAACATATAGTTTTTGTATTATTCAAATAAATTGACTGATGGAGATAAAAAAACTTTAAATTACTTTTTAAAAAATTAATATATTTTAAAAAATTTCTTTAATATATTTATGCTTCGGATCTAAATTTAATAATATAAATTGAGAGCACATCTTTAAATTTTGACTCTACTAATTCATTGTTCTTAATTTACGCTATCATATTCAAATCCGAGTGCATAGATGTATTAATGAGATTTTTACGAGTACATTGATTTTGATTTGAAGTGACTTACATCATTTAAAAATTTAATATTTTTTCTTAATTAGGCGAGTTTTAGAAACCTATTGGCAGTGTTCGTTAATGAATATCATTGTCCTACAGCTTATAATGAGTTTGTGATAAATTTTATCAAGTCTTTACAAGTTTAAAAATTTACTATTCTCAATTTAAACTATCTAATTCGATCCAAGGGAATAACTACTGATCCCGTCCGGAATCTGAGTCAGATGGAGGCGGGCCTTGTTGTACTCAAAGTTGACGAGGAGTCGTCGCGATGCTGAATCAGCGGGTACCCCATGGACAGGTGCACACAGGCAATCGTGCAGAAAGAAAGGACCAGTATGATGACACTATTTCTCTGCACACACTCAGACGAGTCACCCGGTCGTTAGAGACCAGAAACCAGGGAAAAAGTCCTCGGGTCAGGCCCTTCGACGCTCAAGTCAGGTACTTTTTCCCCAGAAATCACAGAGAAAAACATGAAAAGTAAAAGACTGGTAAGAAAATGACGAGTGAGCGTACTTGCGTAAGGGACAAAGCCTCCCTTTTTATACTGCAACTGGGGCTTCTGGAACCTAGCGAATGTCAGGGAATGTCGGGTGTCAGGCTTTGTCTGGCAGTGATCGACACGTGGCTTTTTCTTATAGGCTGGCGGAGGAATCAAGAGGAGTATGAGCCTCCCATCGTTAGAATATTCCCTGATATGTGATGATTGTTCTCTGACTAGTGGTTACGATTCCTTGCAGACTTATTTGTCCAGTAGTGTCTAGTCTCCTGACCCACCTTCATCTGCGTCGTTCGAAGCCTATATATCCTGACCTGCACTCTGGGTCTAATACCCGACCTGCATTTGTTTATTGCTATCCTAGGCATGTATGTTCCGATCTGCATGCTGGGTCTGCCCACCAACCCATATGTGTGGGCATGAACGCCCCGACCTGCACGCTGAGTCTGTCCGCCGACCCCTATGTGTCTGCTGTTATCCATGACATGAATGTCCCGACCTACACGCTGGGTCTGTCCGCCGACCTATATCTGTTTGTTATTATCCATGGTATGATCGTCCCGACTTGCACGCTGGGTTCGTCCGACGACCCACATGTGCTTGCTGTTATACATGGCATGAATGTCCCGACCTGCACGCTGGGTCTGTCCGCCGACCCACATGTGTTTGCTGTTATCCATGGTATGAACGTCCCGACCTGCACGTTGGGTTTGTCCGCCGACCCATATCTGTTTGTTATTATCCATGGTATGATCGTCTTGACCTGCATGCTGGGTCTGTCCGCCGACCCCTATGTGTGGGCATGAACGCCCCGACCTGCACGCTGAGTCTGTCCGCCGACCCCTATGTGTCTGCTGTTATCCCTAGCATGAACGTCCCGACCTGAACGCTGGGTCTATCCGCCAACCCATATCTGTTTGTTATTATCGATGGTATGATCGTCCCGACCTGCATGCTGGGTCAGATCAATGACCTGCATAGCTTCCTCAGAAGCTTTATTCGATATACTCATCCGATCCATAAGTTGACTCCTTGGTCGCGCACAATCCCTGATTATATATGACCCATGGGTCTGATCTTCGATTGACCTTGGTCCTATAGGTCGGGTCCATTTCCGACTCCTTTTGGGGTCAAATCCGCCCCCCCTGATACTTCTGATCCCTGACCTTCACGATGGCGTTGTCCCAGGGGCTAAACTTCCGACCTTTAGGCTGGCGTGACTTTTGATTAGCCACGAGGGCTAGATTTTTAACCTCCAGGCTGGCGTGACTTTTGACTAGCCACGAGGGCTGGACTTTTGACCTCCAGGCTGACATGACTTTTGACTCTTCTGTAGCTTTGACTTCTTGCCAGATCATCTCACAGACCCTATATTCATATACCGTATCAACTACATTTCAATGGTTTTCAAGAATATATTATTTTTGATATAAATTGATTCAGAGTTCTCTAAATCTATAAATCAATTTCATACAAAATTAGTCAATGAACCTAAAAAAATAAATATATTAAGGAGGTTTTTAATAATATATTAGTAGTTTTGATATGAAGTGATTTAGTTTTCTAAATTCATAAGTCATTTTTAGACAAAACTTATTTTATGCACCTAAAGAGAAAGAGGGATATGCATGACTACATTAAAAAGATTTTTAAAAGTATATTAATTTTGATATGAAGTGATTAAGAGTTCTAAATCAATAAGTCAGTTTTAGATAAAATTGATCGAGGGCATGATAAAAACAGGGTATTTTGGAAATGTAATAAGTGATTTGTATATTATGAAAATTGTATAGGTAATTCGAGTAATATTGAAATTAACTTGCTTACGTTGTTTAGTAAAATTAAAAATGAGAGAGACGGAACCCTTTTGAAACTCGAGTAATGAAATTAAAGGAGTTAATTTTTATTGCGATCTTCTTTCTCTAGATCTCGCTATAAAATACATATATATAATGGTGAAGAGAGTTCAATAGTATCGATCCAAGGAGTGAAGGATGGCTCCGGGCGGTATCGACGAGAAGTGGGCGGCGGCGTTGTGGTCGCTCGCGGCCAGCGCTATGTTCCTTTGGCCCGTCGTTTACCGTTACTTCCCCGGCATCCAGCTCTTCGAGTACTCCCTCTCTAAATACTCCCGCCGCCTCGTCTTCCTCGTCTTCCCCTACATCCACATCACCTTCCCCGAGTTCTCCGGCGAGCGCATGAAGCGAAGCGACGCCTACGCCGCCATAGAGTCTTACCTCGCCGCATCCTGCACTCAGTCCGCCACCAAGCTCAAGGCCGAGCTTGGGAAGGACTCCTCCTCCCTCACCCTCAGCATGGACGAGTACGAGGAGGTCACCGACGACTTCCGCGGCGTTCGGATCTGGTGGACCTCTGTCTCCCGCTCGCCTCCTCAGAACTCCTTTTCCTTCTACCCGCAGCCGGACTCCCGCCGCTACTTCCGCCTCGTCTTCCACCGCCGCCACCGCGACCTCGTAGTGGGATCGTATCTCGACCACGTCCTCGCCGCCGGGCGCGAGGCCGCCTTCCGCAACCGCCGCCGCAAGCTCTACACCAACAACCCCAACGACAATTCGTTTGGCTACAGGAAGTCTGTCTGGAGCCACGTCACGCTCACCCATCCCTCGACGTTCGCGACCCTGGCGATGGACCCCGACAAGAAGAGGGAGATCGTGGCAGACCTGGAGGCGTTCCGAAGCGGGAAGGACTTCTACGCCAAGATCGGCAAGCCATGGAAACGCGGCTACCTCCTCCACGGCCCGCCGGGAACCGGCAAGTCCACCATGATCGCCGCCGTCGCCAACTACCTCGACTACGACGTCTACGATCTCGAGCTCACCTCCGTCAAGGACAACACCGAGCTCCGGAAGCTGTTTATCGAGACAACCGGCAAGTCCATCATCGTGATCGAAGACATCGACTGCTCGCTCGACCTCACCGGCGAGCGGAAAAAGAAGAAGAAGAAGGACGACAAGGAGGAGGACGACAAGGAAGGTGGCAGAAAGCCTCCGGTGACGCCGCATGGGGATGATGAGAAACAGAGCAAGGTGACCCTCTCGGGGCTTCTTAACTTCATCGACGGATTATGGTCGGCGTGCGGCGGCGAGCGGCTGATCATATTCACGACCAACCACGTGGAGAAGCTAGATCCGGCGCTGATACGGCGCGGGAGGATGGACAAGCACATCGAGATGTCGTATTGCTGCTTCGAGGCATTCAAGGTGTTGGCGGCCAACTACCTCGGGATTGTCGATGGCGACCACCGGTTGTTGGAGGACGTGAGGGTGCTGCTAGATGAGGTGAAGATGACGCCGGCCGACGTGGCGGAGAATCTGATGCCCAAGTCGGGGGACGAGGCGGAATCGTGCCTCCGGAGGCTGATCCAAGAGCTGGAGGAGGCCCGGGAAAAAGCGACAGTGAAGGTGGAGGAGGGAAATAGCACCGATGGGACGGCGGAGAGCGAGGTGGTAAGTAATTAATAGGGGTGGTTAGTGGTAAAAAAAAAAATAGTCCTTGTTCATGTATTTGATAGTAGTAGAGTCTGTGGAGTCCAAGTGCCATGATTGGGTTGGGTTATGTAATTGATGAATGAAATATTAAAAATTATTGTGATTCATATGACTTTTCTTGACATTTTAATTTTTTTTATTATTTTATTGAAGAATATTATCAGACCGTCGGGTTTAATGTATTTTAGTTTGTTTACAATCACAATGAACGAAATTTCTCAACCGTTTATCTCCATTTTAAAGAAAAGTACTATAAATTTTGAAATATCAAAATTGAGACTCGGTTTAGATCTTAAGATCTTTGGGATCTAGTAGAGAGACTTTGATGATGAGGATATTGATAAAAGTCGATTAACAAAGAATAGGAAGAAAGATGTAATAGTACTGTTCATCCTTAAATAAAAAGTAGGAGATGATTTCTCAATAATCGCAACTTCCTCAACTTTAAAAGAGGCTTGGAAAATACTGTACAGTGAAATTTTAGACTCACAAAAGTGAGTGTGAGGTTTTACTCATAAAGGAAAATGAAGATTTGCAAGATTTTTTATTTAGAGTAATTTTGACTCTTAGGCAAATGAGATCTTATATATAGAGAAAACATCACCAATGCAATTATTATTTCTAAAGTTTTATGAAATTTGACTCCTAAATATGATTACATAGTAACTACGATTGAGGAATCTAAAGATCTCTCGATTTTCTCCGTTGATGAACTACTGAGTTCTTTGCAAGCTCATGAGGTAAGGAGAAATAAAACCATTGAGAAGAATGAAGAAAAGATATTTTGAGCTTCTCAAGTGAAGGAGGAAATAGAGAGAAAAAAAAGGAAGACTTTATTAGTAGAGGTTGTGGAAGAGGAGGTTTTTATGGTAGAGCACATGGTTGAGGTAGAGGAAAAGGTCACTTTGATGGACAAGAGAGGCAATTCATTTAGGATAAAAAATGGAACAAAAATTCTGTTCAGTGTTATGGTTGCAAAAGATTTGGGCATCTAAAGGTCATTTGCAAAAATGACTCACAAACAAATTATGCGAAAGAAGAAAAATGAGAAAAGTAAGTTATCTATATTAGAATCCCAAGTAGTTTGAACCATAACTGTTTAAATATGTTGTCAAATTAGTCTAAGTTAGGTCTTGCTTGTGTTACTAACTTGTGTGTCTATGTATGTAGGAACTTAGGAGAACACACAGGTACTCGATGCTCTAAGGAGCATCGGACATGATGAACCTTGACAAAAGATACAACGAGCGAGAAGGATGATACAGGAAGGGAACCGATGGACTCAGTACATCAAAGGGACAAGGAACTATGGAAGAATAGTCTGGCATCCAAGAGACAAGAAGTTCGGAAGAAACAAGCGCAAGGCGGAGTTGACTAAATCGAGAGTTTCAATATATCAAAAAAGTCTTTCCGATCTACCGAACTAGCATATTGGTTGACCGGGTGCCACATCAGCAAAGGAAAATGACCATTGAGTGGATGAGTTCGTCAGATACGTCAGCTTGCCACACTAGCAAACAACCATTGCATCAGATAAAGTTTATCAACCACATTAGTAAACAGTCAACCAAATAACCATTGCATCAGATAAACTGTATCTGACACATCAGCTTGCCATGCCATCAAACGATCAAGTAAGGACCATTGAGTGGATAAAGCTGATCTACCACATCACTAGATCTCGTTGATCGAACAACTCAATCGGTTGATCGAACAATTCGATCGATCGACTGAATAGCTCAATCCATCGATTGAACGTGCCCTGTCGACACTTTGAAAAGTGGCTATAAAAGGAGACGAGGAGTTCAGTTAGAAAACATACACTCGATACATTTTATTTTCTATTTTTTTACTGTATTCTCATACTCAATTGGTGTAAGAGGCTTCTTCGTCTCTGTCTTGTTTCCGAAGAGGAGAACATAGTGAACTTTTATAGTTCTTGGACTAACAACTCGTGGGTCATAAACCAAGTAAAGTAACAAGTCTCTTTCTTTTATGTATTTGATTTTGTTTTATTAAAGCATGTGTCCTTGCTAAGTTGTTAGTGTTGGAGCAATCTCGATGGTCCGTGTGACCATGTGTTTTGATATTTGGGCAAAGGATTTAAGTTAGGTTTACCCTTGTATTTGATATGTGTACGTGACTGTGCAAACTTGTAGGATACACATATGACTTAGGTGGATGGTTTCGGGTTCGGTGAAGGATGGAGCATTCGAGGGACTGTGGATAAGGTAGCAAGGACAAAGGCCGAGGGAAGCGACTTCGAGGCATATGCGAAGGATGACATTGGGACGAGCCGCAGGTTTGGATGCATATGAGGGATGAGAGTCAAAGGAAGTAGGCTTGAAGGCAAGAGGTCAAAGCTGTAACGAAGTGTCAAGTGAGTTGTAAGGGTGAGGGTCCGAGTACTGAGAGATTGTACTTGGGTACCAGTTGATTAGTGGTTTCATCAATCGACTAGTGTAGTCGATTGGGCAGTTGACTGGTGTAGTTGACTGGGCAGTTGACTAAGAGTGAACATAATACTTCTGTTCACTCGACCAGTGTGGAGTAGTTAACTGGTATTTTTACCAGTCGGCTGGTATCGAGCCGTTAGGATGTAATGGTCGAATCTCCACAGAGGGCAATCGACTGATGATTTTGACAGTCGACTAGTAGGCGGGATTTTCCAACCGTAACCTATATAACCAAGGCTTAGAAGCTTGGTTAGGATTGACAAAATTAGACTTGATTAAAGTCTAATTAGTAGTCTACCAGTGCTCAAGGTTTCCCTTATGTCCAAAAGGTCTTGGTGAGTTTATGGCGAGGTTTCTCCACCAACAACGAGGTTTGAGCTAGCCAGAGTTTCCGGGGACTAATCCACCGACGGATTGAAGGATCGTCCATCTTACGGACAGTCGTGGAGTGGGAGCAAGCTATCTCCGAACCACGTTACATCGACGTGTTAGCGGTTTGCTTATTCTTTCTTGTCTTTAGCTTTTTATATATTCATATTAGTTTGTATTTCCGCTACGCAAACTAACTAGTATAGGAAGCTATCGATTTGAGGGTGTTGCCCATTCAACCCTCCTTCTAGCCGGCCACAAGATCCCCTACAGTTAGCAATAGAAATATCATTTTATTTTATCTATAGATTGGTATTTATCCCTCCTTGTAGCAATCCGAATCATTTCCGCCACACCAACAATTTATGATTCATTCTCATTCTAACAAAGTCCAAAACAATATTTGGTTTTTGGATAGCAAGATGTTCAAACAACATGATTGAGAATAAATCATTATTTAAAAAATTTAATGAATCACAAAAAATGTGAGTAAGGTTTGAAGATATATAATAAGCAGATACAAAGTTGAAGGCAAAGATACTATTGCCATGGAGACTAGCGATGATAAAGTGAAATTACTTTACAATGTTTATTTTGTTTCTAGTTTGACACATAGTTTGTTAAGTGTTGAGTAATTGGTAATTGATGATGGGTGACTATACAATTTTATTTGACAATGGAGCTTGTGTTATTATTGACAAAGATTTTGGACAATTTATTGTTAGTGTACAAATGATAGAAAAAAAATATATTTTCACTTAAGATCTCTAATGTGGGAATTACCAAACTCTTATTACTAGCGAAGATAATGAATCCAAATGTGGCACTTGAGATATATACATCTCAACATTAAAGGCATGCAACTTTGAAGTTAGAAAGGTATGATCTTTGGATTACCTCAAATTAGTTCTGTTGGTTTATGTGAAGGATGTATTATGAAAAATAAACAAGGAAACCTTTCCAAGTGGACAATCATGGAGAGCTTCATAATGCCTTGAATTAATTCATGTTAATTTATGTGGGACTATGAGAACTACATCACTTGGAGGAAGTAAATATTTTTTGATATTTACTGGTGATTTTAGTCGAATGAGTTGGATTTAATTTTTAACAGACAAGTCAAAGATTTTTGAAATTTTAAAAAAATTCAAGGCAATTGTGGAAAATTGGAAGGGTACTTTACTAAAGAATCTTCGTACATATCAAGAATGTGAGTTCTTATCTAAAGAATTTAATAATTTTTGTGAAGAACATGGTATCTATAGGGAGTTAACAACACCAAATACATCGGAGTAAAATGGTGTAGTCAAATGGAAGAATCAAATAGTTGTAGAAATAACTAGAAGTTTGCTAAATATCAAAGGACTTCCAAATCTTTCTTGGATGAAGTAGTGACCACATCAATTTACTTGCTAAATATTTCTCTAGCATGGACAATCTTGAATTGAAAATCATATGGAGCATGGCAAGGTAGAAAGCCATAGGTAAACCACTTGAGAATTTTTGGTTGTGTTGTATATGCTTTGATTAATTCTCAAGTTAATCCAAACTTGAGAAGAAATATGAAAAATGAATTTTTGATGGATATTACAATCAATCAAAAGCATATTGGTTGTATAATCCTCTGACTGGCAAATTGATTATAAGGAAAGATGTAGATTTTGATGAAGATTTGAGCTAGAATTGGAATACACAAGGTGAAGAGACTCAAGTTGATGAGAGTGAATCTCAGCCAGACTATGAGTCTTGGCTAGATTTAGTGTCTCGGCCAAATCTTAAGCCTTGACCAAAATGGGTGTTTTGTTGGGAACAAAGCATAGTTGGTGTGTGACTAGCAAGGTCTCGACCAGGGGTGTTTTGTTGGGAATAAAACGAAGTTGGTGTGTGACCAATAAGGTCTCGGCTAGAGGTGTTTTGTTTAAAACGAAACATAGTTGGTATTGTGGGTAGTAGGGTCTCGGGCATGACAGCAACTCCTAAACGAGTATGTAAAATTAATTTTGCTTCGGGGGCGCTGCCCCCTGAAACCCTCGCAAAGGGCGCTGCCCCTGAAAGCCATGCAAGGGGCGCTGCCCCTTGACCCCGCTCGCTAACCGGCTAGCGGGACCGCCGTGGCGTTGCGACTCATAATTTATTTGCTGTAATCATAGTAAATTTTATGTTATAAAATATTATGAATAGATATGACATGATGCATGGTTATGGTCCTTTGACCCCAATGTGATTGGATGTGTGTAATGTTGTAATTCATAATACGGCCTGCGTGTCGTGCCTTCATCCCTTTTATTCTTGTTGTAATTAGATTACACTCGAATGTAACTCGAGTTTCTTTAGGTTTTGTAATGTAAAAAATTAGAAAGAGTTAATCTTTTGGAAGACGGGTGAAAAGGAAGGAAGGACAACAACACACGATAATCAAGGAAGCGCTTGGAGAAGTGGCTTAGACCTAGGTTGACATATCGCTCTTCTCATTGGCTTGAGAAGATCGTAGTTTATGGGGGCTATAACCATGCCACGTTTAAAATTGTGTATATGTTGATATATGCCATGATATGCCATGAATGTATGTGATGCATGTGTAACTATCATAATTAGGTCATTTACATATGCCTACCAAAGTTTGGTACTCACTACTACCTCGATCATCTGTAATCAGGTTTGCCAAAGTAAAGTGGCTCGTTTTATCTTAGTAGAGTGCGACTAGACAATTGTAATGTTCGACTATTGAACTTTGGATATGACTTAATTAAGTTACCTCAATTGGATTGAGAACTTAAACACATATCGCATAAGATGTAAATCATATTATACTAGTCTTGGGTGATTAGCCAAAGCTAACTCAAGATAAATTATTATATGAATTTCATAAGATGGGAAGATGAATAAACAATGTTGTTCACCTAAGGATACAAGAGTTACATAGGATGTAATTGATAAACGTTGTCTACCTAAGTTATACTAAGTCTTGGGCGATTAGCCAAAACTAACTCAAGATAAGGTATAATGTGGATCTTTTTCAATTGGTGCACGTTGCCTACCTAATTTATGCAAGTCTTGGGCGATTAGCCAAAGCTAACTCAAGATGAGGTATAATATGGATCTTGTTTCACTAGAATGTCTTTGCTTTTGGGTTTAGAGCTAGTAGAGACTTGCTCCTATCAATCTTTAGAATTCAGTGGGAGAATCATTTAATTAAATGCCTAATTAAATGATCGATATATGATACTAAGTTTTGCATTATTCTATTGTAGATTACCATCTCGTCAAGTACAACAAATACCCTCTCTTTGCGATCTGTCCTTGAGAAGGACAAGCTCAATGGAGCTAATTTCCTGGACTGGTATAGAAACTTGAGGATAGTCCTCAAACAAGAACGAAAACTGTATGTCCTAGAGCAACCTATTCCTAAAGCACCCCTTGCTACTGCCACTAGAGCTGAAAGAGATGCTTACAAGAAGCATCAAGATGATGCATTAGATGTGTTATGCCTTATGCTCGCCACGATAAAGCCTGAGTTTCAGAAGCAACATGAGAACATGGATACTTATGATATGGTTGAATATCTTAGACAACTGTATCAAGGACAAGCAAGACATGAGAGATTTGAGATATCTAAAGCACTGTTTCAAAGCAGAATGAAAGAAGGAAGTCATGTTGGGCCATATGTGCTCAAAATGATCGGGTATGTGGAGAATCTACAAAGGTTGGGATTCCCATTAGGTCAAGAATTGGCCACTGATCTTATCTTGCAGTCGTTGCCTGATAGTTATAGTCAATTTGTCATGAACTACAACATGAATGAAATTGACAAACCACTGCCTGAGATGTTAAGCATGTTGAGAACTGTTGAACTCAACCTTAAGAAGGCAAAGCCTAGTTCCATTTTGATGGTGTCTAAAGGCAAAGGCAAGTGGAAGCCTAAAGGTAAGGGTAAGACCCAAGCCAAAGACAAGGGCAAGGCTCATGCACTGAAACTCAAAGGTGGGGTAGCTAAGCAAGGAACCTGCTTCCAATGCGGTGAGATCGGACATTGGAAGAGGAACTGCAAGGTGTACCTAGAGGAACTGGAAAGCAAGAGAAGTGAGACTTCTGCCTCAGGTATATATGTTATAGAAATCAATCTGTTTATTTCTTATTCATGGGTACTAGATACCGGATGTGCATCTCACATTTGTACTAATGTGCAGGTGCTGAGAAATAGTAGATTATTGACAAAGGGCGAAGTGGACCTACGAGTAAGCAATGGTGCAAGAGTTACTGTCATCGCTGTAGGGACCTATTCCTTATCTTTGCCCACTGGGCTTGTTTTAGAACTAGAAGAATGTTGTTATGTGCCTGCTTTAACCAAAAACATAATCTCTGTTTCTTGTTTAGACAAGAAGGGGTTCTCATTTAAAGGACAAATATTATTCAATTTATTTAAATGACATGTTTTATTGTAGTGCACCTCTGATAAATGGATTCTATGTTCTAGATTTTGAAAATCCGATCTATAACATAAATACCAAGCAGTTTAAATCTAATGATCTGAACCAAACATATCTCTGGCATTGTCGCTTAGGTTACATAAATGAGAGTCGCATATCCCAACTCCATAAGGATGGACTTTTGGACTTCTTTGATTTTGAATCATATGAGATATGTGAATCTTGTCTTCGAGGCAAGATGACAAAGACTCCATTTAGTGGACATGGCGAAAGGGCTAATGATCTGTTAGAACTCATACATATTGATGTATGTGGCCCTTTCAGAATAGCAACTAGAGGAGGCTATTATTACTTCATTACCTTCACTGATGATTTCAGTAGATACAACTATGTGTATCTGATGAGACACAAGTCAGAATCTTTTGAAAAGTTCAAAGAATTCAAGAATGAAGTACAAAACCAACTTGGTAAGAGTATTAAGATGCTTCGATCAGATCGAGGTGGGGAATACCTTAACCAAGAGTTTCATGACCATCTCGTTGAGTGTGGGATAATATCTCAACTCATTCCACCTGGAACACCACAATGGAATGATGTATCATAAAGGAGGAACCGTACTTTATTAGATATGGTACGATCGATGATGAGTCATGCAGATCTTCCTACTTCCTTCTGGGGACATGCTCTAGAGATAGCCGCTTTCACACTTAACCGAGTTCCATCCAAGGCCGTCATAAAGACACCATATACGATATGGACAGGGAAGAGTCCAAATATGTCTTTTATGAAGATTTGGGGTTGTGAGGCTTACGTTCGACGATAAATCTCAAATAAACTAGGACCCAAATCAGATAAGTGCCACTTTGTTGGATATCCCAAGGAAACAAAGGGATATTACTTCTATAATCCCACATATGGCAAAGTGTTTGTTGCCAGGACTGGTGTATTTCTAGAAAGAGAATTTATTTCTAGAAAAACTAGTGGGAGTGAAGTCGATCTTGAAGAAGTTCAAGATACTAGCATTGACACCTTGATGAAAATTAAACAGGTACCATAAGATGTTGTGGATTGGGATCTTGTTACACCACAAGAAGTTGTGGAACAACAACTGTTCAAGTAGCACATGCTCTACGCAGATCTGATAGGATTCGTCGTCAACCTGAGAGATATTCATTTCTCTTGTCTGACCAAGGTGATGTAGAGATTATTGGTCTCAATGAGCCTACATCTTATCAAGAAGTTGTACAGGGCCCAGATTCTAAGAAATGGTTAGAGGCCATGAGATCCGAGATGGAATCCGTGTACACTAACCAAGTATGGACTTTGGTTGATCCACCTGAAGGGATCAAACCCATTGGGTATAAATGAGTCTTCAAGGTGAAGACTGACATGGATGGAAATATGCATACCTATAAAGGTAGATTGGTGGCTAAAGGATTCAAGCAGATTCATGGTATAGACTATGATGAAACCTTTTCACCAGTTGCGATGCTCAAGTCCATTCAGATCATGCTTGCTATTACTGCTTACTATGATTATGAGATCTGGTAGATGAATGTCAAAATCATATTTCTTAACGGAAATCTACTTGAGGATGTGTACATGACACAACCTGAGGGTTTTGTAGATCCAGAGCATGCTGGAAAGGTTTGTAAGTTGCAAAGATCCATTTATGGATTGAAGCAAGCTTCTAGAAGCTGGAATCTTTGATTCGATGATGCAATCAAAACGTTTGGTTTCATTAAGAATGAAGATGAACCTTGTGTCTACAAGAAAGTTAGTGGGAGCACAGTTATCTTTCTCATATTGTATGTAGATGACATACTACTCATGGGAAATGATATCCCTACTCTTCAATCAGTGAAGATTTGGTTTGGGAATTATTTTTCAATGAAAGACTTAGGTGAAGCAGCCTATATTTTAGGTCTTAAGATTTATAGAGATAGATCTAAGAAATTGCTTGGCTAAGCTTGAGTACATACATTGACAAGGTGCTTAAACATTTTGCCATGGAGAATTCCAAGAAGGGATTCCTGCCTATGTCACATGGTGTGAGTCTTTTGAAGACTCAATGCCCCTCTTCTAAGGTAGAAAGGGACTGCATGGATCAGATTCCTTATGCATATGCTATAGGGTCGATCATGTACGCCATGCTTTGTACTCGCCCAGATGTCTCATATGCTTTAAGCATGACAAGTAGATACCAGTCAGATCTAGGTGAAGGTCACTGGACAATAGTCAAGAATATTCTTAAGTACTTGAAAAGAACTCAAGATTATTTCTTGATCTATGGAGGCGACGAAGAGCTTGCTGTAAAGGGTTACAACTATTGCTGTAAAGGGTTACAGTTGTTACTATAAAGGGTTACAATGGTGTAAGCTTCCAAATTGACAAGGACGATTCTAGATTGCAGTTAGGGCATGTATTTGACATAAATGGTGGTCTTAGGTATTGGATACTACAACGATTCCATCCCATTCGAGGGATCATCGATATATGAGATATGAGAATATGCAGAGAACCAAACAATACTAACATTACGGATTCTTTGACCAAGGATTTGGCACGAAGAAAGCATGATGGTCACACTAGGTCAATGGATATTAGATATCTTAGTGATTGACACTAGTGACATAAGGAGATTGTTAGTGTAAGCCCTAAGAGGCAATCAAGAGTTGATTGACTTAGGATGTTTTGTATCATATTTCATTATTTCATTAGAAGGCAAAGGTTATGGTTCTTATATTTACTTCAGTTCAGAGCCAAATGAATAAATATAATAATGTCCTTGGTAGTAAGTTCTTATCTACAGTATATCAATTGGTTGAATTGATAGTGAGATATTGTAGAGAACACTACTCTTAACTATTCCTAGTCGAGCATTAATATACAAGGACAATATTAATGCATTGAGACTAGCATGTAGGTCAATGGATGACTTGATCTCACAAGTCATGGATATGAGATATCAGGTTGACACATGGGTATATATTAGAGAATATATACTGAATGACCCACCATGAGAATGTTTCATGGATCATCGTATGAGCGTCATAAACATTCTCATGTGACTATTGGTATGAATAGTCCTTAAACCTAAAGTCACTACGGTTCCCTACATAAGAAGTTGTATACTTTGGTATCGTCAAACGCCACCTGTAACAGGGTGGACTATAAAGTTGATGATTGGGTATGCAATGAATTATGCGGAGGGATGTGAGTGATGTAGATGAGATCTATCCCTTCCATATGGCAGAAGAGATATCTGTGGGCCCCTTGATTAGTAGGGCACAAGAAAGTATGACCATGCGTAAATGAGTCAATATGAGATATTGAGCTTATTTGATAAGTGTGTCTACTTGGAGATCAAGAAACACAAAGATTGATAAGAGGATGACACGGTCCATGCCTCATTGATCAATCTAGATATCAAGGATAGAGGGATTGAGTCATACAAGATAATAGCCACGGGTAGGTTAGGTCGGATCTCGACTTTCTTATCACTTGGGCAGCAATGATGCATTTCTAGATGCCACTCATTGTTTATATATCACAAATGTTGATTTGGATACATTGCCAACGTTATGAGAGCCTATAGGGTCACACACAAAGAATATATTGGTTTGGAGATGAGTATTTTAGTTTGACTAAAATCCTAAGGATATTAAGAATAATGGGTAAATCCAATGTGTTGGTGTCATCTTAGTGGTGATTGGCACTAGTGCTAGTGGGAGATTGTTAGTAATTAGCCCTAAGAGCCAATCATGAGATGATTAGGCCTTTTAGTTACTAATTGAGTTAGACTCAAATGAACCCACTCATTGGATTGAGTCCAATCCGAATTAGACACATTGAATTAATGGGTTAGACTCAATGGGTTAGACTTATTGGGTTATTGGATTAATGGTTAATCCAATATAATAAATCCAACCCATTAAGAGGAATACAAAGAGACAAAAGACCCTTGGTATTCATGGGATGAATATAAATAGGTTTTTGTCATTTATTTTTCATTAGATGAATTAGATGAGAAAAAAGTGTCTCTTGAGATTCCATCTTCTTCCTCCTCCTTCCATGGCCGATTCTTGATGTTTGGCCGAATCATACTTCTTGCTAGCACAAGAAGATGGTTCTTCTCCGAAGGCTTCGTTCGTGCGACGAACGAAGGATATGTTCATGTGGATACCATAGAGGCGCGGATGCTTGAACGCGATGAGATCTACATCTAAAGAAAGTGTTGATTAAGCACTAGTCAATTTCGCACAACGAATTATCTAGACAAACCTAAGATTGGTGAGAAAAGAGCATAAGAGAAAGAGAAGAGAAAAGAGAGAGAATGGATCTTAAGAG
Organism: Zingiber officinale; assembly: GCF_018446385.1. NCBI lineage: Eukaryota > Viridiplantae > Streptophyta > Magnoliopsida > Zingiberales > Zingiberaceae > Zingiber > Zingiber officinale. Next base: position 24,427,561 of record NC_055988.1, read on the forward strand.
GGATTGAGCTTAGAGGATGGTGGATGATGGATTCTAGGATTTCGGTTTCCTTGTAATGCTAGGTGATGTTACATAGATTGCTTAGTTCTTATCATCTATGTTTATGCTCTTGTAGGAAGTTAGATTCATTACCGACTTTCCCCTGCAATGGATAAGCCGACATGATCTCCTACTCTATGTCCTATGCTACTAAATGGGAATGATTCCTATGTTGTCCTTACACGGGCTTGCTTGTCACGTGCGTCCCTCGGATAATCAACATAGAAACACACTAATACACAATAACATAAAAATAGAAATAGTAATTATGCCCGATCCCCTACTTCCTTGTGGAGATTTGCTTCTCCTTTCAAGATGATACCCTAAATCATCCTTACACGGGCATGTCTGCCACGTACATCCCTCGGATAATCGATCTAGGGTATCCCCCCTACAGGATTAACAATTCTACACAACTATTTGATAAAACATGCAAAAGAAATAAACAAGATTCACACACACATTACATTAAACATGAACAAGGCATCAACAAGTCATTGAATAGAAAACATGACAAATCTATATAGTTTTACATCACCATCACATCACAAATACTTCCTATATCCTAGATCTAGAGATCTACTCCATTACTAAGGAAAAACATCCCCAAAACATAAAGAAAAGTGTACTTACAACCCTAGATTTGAGAAGAAGGGGAAGAAGAGATGCTTACCGATGATTCCGATGTCTTGGGGATGCCTCCTTGCTCCGGAGATGGATGGATCACCAAGGGATGGAGGAGAATGAAGCTATAGGGTTTCCCCCTAAGGGGAGAACCCTTCCCCAAGGAGATGGATGAAGTCCCAAACCCTAGATGAGTCAAAGAATGAGGATCTTGACCCTTTTATACCTCCTCCAAACTGCCGAGGAAAACTAGGAAAATAGGGGTCCGGTAAACCGGATTTTTCACCTACTAAACCAGGTTTTATCATGATTCACCCTGAACCAAAGTTGTATCTCTTGAAATTATCTTCAATATGATACTTAGATCGAGCCCTGGCTCCAACCGATCCGAAAGTTATGGTAGTTCAAAATTTGGTCTGCAGTCTAGGCGGAGGTCCAGTTGAACCCACGGTTGGGAGACACAGCCGTGCCATTTAGCATGGGCAGATAAGTCTCTCTCTCTGTTGGACCTGAAGAAAAGTTGTAGATCTTGAAGTCAGATATAGTTTGGTATAAAGAACAGCCCAAAACTCCAACGGAGCACAAAGTTATGGCCGTTTTACGAACGGTCTGCAATCTGCTAGAATTCAGCACAACTATGTTTTTGGCGTGGCACGACCCGTGTTCTTCGTCACACGGCCGTGTGGAATCCACACAGCCTCACACGGCTCCCTCTTGGGTTGAGTCACACGGCCATGTGGATCACACGGTCATGACCTTCTTCATCTCTGGCAAGATCACACGGCCGTGGCCTTCCTCTGCTCTGGAAACTTGGCACGACCGTGTGCTGCCTGGCCACGGGGAGCTTGGCACGACTGTGTGAGTCACACGGCTGTGGCCTTCTTCACATCTGATTCTAGCATGACCGTGCCATTTGGTACGGCCAAAACATATCAATGGCCACACGGCCCAGGCTGGATTTCATCCGGAGTTGCTCCCGTGTGCATTTTTGCTCCATTTTCGCTCCAAATAGTGTCTTGTCAATCAAAATAAGTAAAGAGCAGATCTCCAAACAAAATATAATGGAAGTATGACATTACAATGAAATAGGGTGCAATAAACATAGATTATGCTAATGAAATATAAGTAGATGTGCGTCAAGACATGCATAAAAGTATATATAACCTATGCACATCACACCCCCAGACTCAAACCTTTGCTTGTTCTCAAGCAAAACCCGCAATCTAGATTCATGTGGTTAAATAGTGCATCATAATCTCTATCAAGTTAATCTAATCCTATCAAATGATTTCAGTGGTGAGCAAGATACAAAAGTAGTTTGAGTATGACCTAAATAGTAGTCCTCCGTGCTCAGTGTGAAAGTGGTCTATGTTTATCAAGTTCAATCCTAAGTCTAGTCAAGTCGTCATAAAATTGTGTTCCTTATGCTTTCGGTGATAGACACTTACCTGCCACACGCAAGGTTCGTTCCTCACAAAAATGCTATGCATCGTCTACAAAAGGTCTCAAAGGAATACTCAGTATCAAGAGAAACATAGCATTCATTTCTCTAGTAACCTAACTCGGTCTCAAAAGGGTGAATTACTAGTTTCCACTCACGATAACTATTTTTTATCCTTTATTTTTTTTTCCTTTGAATGTTTTTAAAGTATCAAACTTAAACAAACTTTCATCATTTTTTTCTTAGGATTGATTTTTCCAAATGAGCTTACATGATCTGAGTTTATCCAGTAATCAAAATGTAGTTGAGAGGTCACCATAGAAGCACAAGTACTAGTCCAATTTTATGAATCATGACTATTTTAGAGTTATCAACCATAAAAAATAGGCATAGTGTATAGAGATCCTAAAATGAGGCCAATACTTAAACTCTTATAGTAAAAACATTGCTCACTTCATGCTATCAAAGATAGAAAAAGATAGATCACTAAATATACTAGCACCATAAGTAACCCATAAATCACATAAAATCTAGAATAGACGTGCTAGTATTTTGCAATAAGGACAAACAATCATGATGTGATGAATGATGCAACTAGCACATTTTATTAGGTAAAAAGAAATGAGAAAACTAAATCAGGTGCATCTAATGCATCTCCCCAGACTTAAACTTTTCATTGTCCCAATGAAAACTAGAAATGTAGTGTGAAGAAAATTTATGAAGTTTAGAGAAGTTACCAAGTGATGAGATCCAAATGATTGACATTCATGTTTTTAAAGATACTCCTCTATCTAATGCTCACATTCCTCTAGAACTTTGAAATCTACAAAAATAAAATAGACAAGAAAAATTAAGTAGAGGGTACATTTTTATTATAAAGAAATGAAACTAGAAATAATTAAAGACATGAATGAAAATAAAGAAAATGAACTTGGGTTGCCTCCTAAGAAGCGCTTGTTTAAGGTCATTAGCTCGACCACCTCATTAGATTCATCTAAATCTCGCTCTTGGAGGGGTAAGATATTTTAGAACCTTCTTACCAAGGGTTCTCAGTTTTTCAACAAATAAGCTCTTCTTCAAAGGTTCAACACTATCTTTACCTTGTGACTCCTGTGCAACGTATGTCCTGCCACCATCATGCTCAAAAAAGAATTGATTAGTAACAATAGAAAAATGAATTGAAATTTGACTTTTACCAATCATTAATGTAAGAAAATCATTGAGCATGGTTTTACATTTAGATAAGGAAGGTTGTGGCTCAAGTGATGGTCTTTCTAAAAGAGGTGATTCTTAAGACTTAACTTCAATTGCACATGTCCCTACACTCTCAACATCAACTAGTTCATGTCTTACATCATCCAAAGTGACTAATGGTTGTGTGACTAAGGGGAGTGATTCTTGGGTCATCCCTACACATCCCTCCACAACATGACTATAAATTGGTTCAGATGTAGGAAGGGAAGGCTCTTCTAAATCTTTGACATTAGGAGGTAATGGAATTAAAGTAGTGCACTCCTTTATCAAAGTCTCAGATTCATGATCCTCAAGCTCATCACAGTATTTTCTCATTATAGACTCTTACAAAACTAAAAGATTAGCTGATTTTCTATTATTTATTGAGTCTATACTATCAAGTGTAGCATGTATTTTCTTGATGTCCTTGCGTGATTCAGCTTGAATAGCTAGAACCTCCTCTAAACCTTTTAACATTCTATCCATAAATGATGAAAATTGGGGGTCATTCGAGTCAGAGCCATATGTGTGTGAATTTGATGAAGCCATTTCATCTATTTTTCTATCAAGTTCATCAATTGATGTTCCCAAATTGAATAACTTGTAACAATTCTCAATTGAATGGCCTATTTCATTGCAAGCTTTACAAAAATTTTGTTCTGACCTATGATTAAAGTTAGAGAAAACACCCCATCTTTCTACATGCATTCTATATGGACGGTCAAGAAATATTGGACAATTATCAAATATATGACCAGTTGCACAACATAATTCACAGAAAAGAGTATTAGAGTTCACAACAAACATTTAGTCACTTCTGAAATAGAGCTTTCAATCTAGTAATCAGTTTAAACATGCCCATCTAAATGATTATAGCCAAAATAGGATATACATGTAAGGAAAAAATGCAGAATTAAAAACAAACTAAAGAAAAATGCATAATGAAAATAAGAAAGAAAATGCAAAAAGAAAAAGAAAAATATCTAGAGAAACTCATATGCTAATCAACTAATGTTAATCGAAAACAGTCCCCGACAACGGCGCCAAAAACTTGTTACGAACCGCAAGTGTACGGTTACGTCGTCAGTAATAATAAAAGATATCATATCCATAGGGGCTGTTGATTAAACACTAGTCAACTTCGCACAACAAATTATCTAGACAAACCTAAGATTGGTGAGAAAAGAGAGTAAGAGAAAGAGAAGAGAAAAGAGAGAGAATGGATCTTAAGAGGGATTTAGCTTAGAGGATGGTGGATGATGGATTCTAGGATTTCGGTTTCCTTGTAATGCTAGGTGATGTTACATAGATTGCTTAGTTCCTATCCTCTATGTTCATACTCTTGTAGGAAGTTAGATTCATTACCGATTCTCCCCTGCAGTGGATAAGCCGGCATGATCTCCTACTTCATGTCCTATGCTACTAAATGGGAATGATTCCTATGTTATCCTTACACGGGCTTGCCTGTCACGTGCGTTCCTCGGATAATCAACATAGAAACACACTAACACACAATAATATAAAATTATAAATAGTGATTATGCCCGATCCCCTACTTCCTTGTGGAGATTTGCTTCTCCTTTCAAGGTGATACCCTAAATCGTCCTTACTGTTAGGACCAAAAGTAGCTAGAGGGGGGGGGGGGGGGGGGAATAGCTCGTCGCGTTCGCTCGGTGCTCGGCGTTGCTTAGCGTTGCTTGTTTCTTCTTGGATGTGCAGCGGAAAATACAGAAACAAATGCAACAACGCTAACACTAGGATTTTACTTGGTATCCACCTCACAAGAGGTGACTAATCCAAGGATCCACACCAACGCACACACCCTCCACTATGAATAACACTCCTTTATGGTAACTACCAAAGGCGGAGAAGCCCTACAACACTCTCAATACAAGAAGAAGAAAGGGAAATACAAGTTAAGCAAAAGCTTACAAGATGTGCCGTAAAAACCCTAACCCTAACTTCTTCCTCTTGCAATAGATCCGCCTCTTGACTTGGAAAGCCTCCAAGAACCTTCAAGAACTGGCGATCACGTGCTTGTAGAGAGCTGTGGAGGAGCTGGAATGAATCTGAGAAGAGCTCGTAAAGAGATGCCGAAGACCACGCTCGCCTGCGGCTTTAAACCCGACGCAACGGTCGGATCCCGATCGATTCGAATGTTCCGAATCGATCGGGGAGGCTTTGGATCGATCCAGCTCGATCGGCGGATCGATCCACGGATCGATCCAGCGCTTATCGCGCGAAGCAGCATCGTCCCGATCGATCGGCTGATCGATCGGGACCTCTGGATCGATCCACGGATCGATCCAGAAGCTTTTTGTTCGCTGGGAAGAATCTAGATCGATCCACTGATCGATCCACAGCCTGGATCGATCCACGGATCGATCCAGCACTTGGTTTTTGCCCAAAACCAAGTCCCAAACCTCCCTAACCAACATCCGGTCAACCTTGACCTGTTGGTACATCATGCCTCGCATCTAGTCACTCCCTTGACCTGCCAGGACTCCCCACCAAGTGTCCGGTCAATCCCTTTGACCCACTTGGACTTTTACTCTTCGTGCCAAGTATCCGGTCACTCCATTGACCTACTTGGACTTCCACCAGATGTCTGGTCAATCTTGACCCATCTGGACTTCCTTCCTTGCCAAGTATCCAGTCAATCCTTTGACCTACTTGGACTTCCCAGCACCAGATGTCCGATCATCCTTGATCCATCTGGATTTTCCCTTGCCTGGCTTCACTCACCAGGGCTTTCACCTAGCTTCACTCACTAGGGTTTTCCATCTGCCTAGCTTCACTCACTAGGGTTTTCCATCTGCCTAGCTTCACTCACTAGGACTTTCTTCTGCCTGGCTTCACTCACCAGGACTTTCATTTTGCCTAACATCCCAGTTAGGACTTCCCAGTCAAGTATCCAGTCAACCTTGACCTACTTGACTCTTCTTCAATCAATATCTTATTGTCAAACATCTAAACCCAAACCAAGACTCAGCTTGGTTACCCAGGTCAACCTTGACCTGAGGGATATTGCACCAACAATCTCCCTCTTTTTGATGTTTGACAATACCACAATAACACTTACAATCCCATATTTAAGTTAGGCTAATCCCATAGCCTCCTTCTTCATGCCACTAGGTAATGAAAGCATAAATTAAGCTCTTCATTCTCCCCCTAAGAGGGCAAACTCCCTCTAGGTAATGAAAGCCTAACTTACTCCCTTTCATGAGTCCTTTCATTCTCCCCCTATGACCTTCCCATAGGTAATGAAGGACTAAGCTTAACCATACATTCTCCCCCTATTGGCACACATCAACCCATCGTTGGACACACATCAACCTATGCTCCAATTCTGGGCACACTTCAACAAATCCATTTGTTGAAGACTCTCCCCCTGAAGAGTTGCTCATCGTTGTTCACAACATCACTCGTTGTGATCAACACGATAATGAAGGTCCCATACCCTTCATTTATCCTTAACTTCTCCCTCAATGTAGACAATTACCCAACCTTGAGCATTATCTACTACATGAGTGTCCACTTGAAATAATGAGGATATCCACTCCCCATTTCTCCCCATTTCAAATTTAAATGCTCAACCTTGAGCAAGTTCACAACAGAAGGTTAACCACCTTCCAAGGTTCATGAAAAATAATTTTCATGTCTTTAAAGAGTCCCTCCCCCTAAAGACATGGTGGTAACTTTTGTCATTGCACCAACAATGACTTGGAATCCCTAAAACATTAGGAAACCCAAATTTAGAAGTTTTGAGGTTCAAATATTCAAAATTTGAAACAACCTCAACCTAAACTTCTACTTAGTCTTCGTTAACCAATCCATCCTTGCTTTCAACATGAAAACACCCTTTGTATGTATACAAATGTATTTAAGGGGTTTGGAATGGTTACCTAGACTCAAGGAGGTTCAAAGATGCTGAAATCAGGCCTTCCCAGCCAAAATCAGCAACTTGGATCGATTGGAGTTGGGTTCCAATCGATTGAACCTTTCTGAATCGATCCACGGATCGATTCAGACTCCCTGGATCGATCGGCTGATCGATCCAGCGAGCTTCTGCTCGCGGGAATTGCCGTTTGAATCGATCCATGGATCGATTCATGGAACTCCAATCGATCCATGGATCGATCGGAGCTCTGATAGTTGCTGAAATTCCATTTCAGTCAACTTCAGAAACCCCTAGAAAATTCTACAAAAATCCAAAAATTATGAAATTTCGTGTAGACATTATTTAGGGCATACTTAATCATGGAAAAATAGCTTTCTATGAAAAAACATCATATTTTCAAAGATTGACACAAACTTGAAAGCTTGCAAAAACTTTAGTGTTTTTCTTCAAGTTTGTGTCTAACTATTCAATGGTGATTACTATCAAAAGATAGCCTTCACCAAGGTTTTCCAAAAACATTTTAAAAACATTTTCAAAACCAATATCCCATCATGTTCCTTGGGCATAATGCACATGACTTGTACATTAGCTTTCCCAATGATGGGACAACACATAACTATGTGTTTTGATGAACTTAAAACTCAAAAGAATGCACTAAATCAACATCTTGAGTTTTGTTCATCATCCTAACATCTCACTTGTATATAATATGCACTAAAACACATACAAGTCACCTTATAGGTCTTTGTGAGATGTAAGATTTTGGTTTTGCCCTATTCTAGGGATCATGCATATCTATCTAGGCATTTTGAGAGGTAGACATCCACAAAGGATGTTACTTGTTGATTTACTTGTTAAACAAATGTCACTTGTTTATTCCACTTGTTGTAAACAAATGCCACTTGTTTAACTAATGCCATATGTCCTTAATTTTTTAAGGAAATAAACATAATGCATGATAATGTTATGACATACATCAAAATAAAATAGCTTTCAAAAGAAAGATTCCTATAACTACATGATGTATGTATGGCATGACATGGTATTTTTGTATTTTCATGATAAGTCATGAATGCAAAATACAAATAAGATAAAATATGATGTCATGGCATATTATGAGCAAACAATCATGGCAAGGTTTAGCATAAATAAAATATACCTAGATTACCTATCTAAGTATCGTTAATCTTAGCTAATCCTAAGACTTAAACCCTAGCTTGCCCAAAGTGCTTCAAGAAAATGCCAAAGCCTAAGTTTGCATTTCTTATTCCCTTGATTAATTTATGCCAATTAAAATGAACATGTCCTCAAATGTTGGCATATTCCATTTTTCCTCAAGAGCAGCACTTTTAAATTTAAGGCCCGGATTGCCTTAAATTGCCTAAGAACATACCAAAAACCCAACTTGATAGTTCTTATTAATTTTCCAATATGTGCCATTTAAGATTAAAATCAAATCTTCCACCATTAGGCACATTTTACTCTTTCAAGGAGTAAATAATAGGTCCATTTCATTTTCAAAGGTTAACTAAACCTTGAAAATGCTCCTTGAGTGTCAATTTCCTCAAAGTTGGGTTAACTACCCTTCTAATCGGAGTTGACACTCTCTAACCCATCTATGGGGTAGAGAAGATGCTCCTAGGAACCCAACACCTATTGGTGCTCCTTGGATGCTCTAGGTACTCACTAGAGATAACTTCCTAGATACCTTCCTAGTGACCTTGTTGGGCTTCTTAGAAGCCTTGGTCACATTTTCTAGGTCAACTCTAGGGATAACCTCCCTTGTGACCTTGTTTGTGACTTTCTTAGACTTCTTAGAAGTCTTAGTCACATTTATTGCAAAAATACTCTTAGGGATGACTTCCCTAGTATTCTTGGCTTGACCACTAGACCTAGGGTTTGTTCCATAACTATATGGAACTCTATGGTAAGAGGGCACATCCTTCTTAGCCTTTGGTTTGTATCCCAAACCTCTATGGCCATTGGATGACTTTTGTACTCCTAAACCTAGGTTATGCTCATTTTGCCCTAATAGGATATTTTCCATCCTTTTTAGGGTCTTTTCCATTTTATCAAGTCTTGACCTCAAGACTTGATTTTCCATCACTAAGTCCTTAGTTTTTGGTTTTCCATTAAGTTCATGAGCATTTTTGTTTCTAGGCTTGTATCTTACATCCTTAGAGTTATCGCCTAGGTTTTTACCTACATTCCTAGCCTTAGGGATAGTAGTTTTGGCATGTAGGGCCACATGCTTTTCCTTAAAGCCCTCATGCTTCCTATTCTTATGGTAAATCGCATTAAAATGATAAAAGTTAGAACCATCATGCTTTTTACCATAATGTAAAGGAGTAGGCTCAATAAATGTTACCTTCTTCTTTACCTTGGAGGCTCCCCCTTGCCTAGTGCCTCCTTGAGCCTTGACCACCTTCTTCCCCTTGGGGCATTGACTTCGGTAATGCCCCTTTTGATTGCAAGAGAAGCATATAATATGCTCCTTGCTCTTCTTTGTGTTGGGAATGATCTCCTTGGGCTTCGCCTTGCCCTTTTGTGCCACTTGGCCCTTCTTCTTGGCCAATTTAGGACACTTGCTCTTATAGTGCCCATGTTCCCTACACTCAAAACATATTATATGATTTTTATTATTAATTGAAATGTTTATACCTCTGCTTGCAGGGGTGGCATCTTTTTCTTTGGATCCGTAGGTAGAAGCTTCCTCTTGATCGGACCTTGATTCTCCTCCATTTGATTTTTCTTGACTTTTGGAGGTAGAAGCTTCTTCCTCCTCTTCTTCTCTTGACCCGGATGTAGAAGCTTCTTCTTCTTCTTGCTCCGGTGTCACCAAGGATTGCTCCCCCTCAATTCTAGAGGTGGAGGCTTCATCATCTTGAACATGAAACAAAGAGTATGCTCCCTCCTTGTTCCCTTCGTTGCATTCCCTTGAGGATGAAGCTTCTTGGATTTCCTCTTCTTCGGAGGTTGAGCATCTCTCAACCTCGGAGTCCTCCTCTTGGTCTTGCTCCAAAGAGTCACCCTCTCTGGATTCTTCATGATCTTGTACAGTGGAGGGGATCTCTTCATGAAGCTTGGCCAATTTGCTCCATAGCTCCTTTGCATCTTCAAACTCTCCAATTTTGCAAAGGATGATGCTTGGCAATAAATTGACCAAAAGCTTGGTCACTTTGTCATTTGCCTCGCACCTTTGGACTTGCTCCGGGCTCCATTTGCTTTTCTTTAGAACTTTGTCCTTTGAATTTCTTGGAGCCTTGAAGCCTTCCATTAGAGCAAACCATTGCTCTATCTCCATTATAAGAAAATTTTCGATTCTTGATTTCCAAGAATCGAAACTCGTAGAAGTGTATGGTGGAGCCACCCTTGTGTCAAATCCAAGTCCATCTTGGAATTGCATCTTGAAGTTGAGCTTGATAAAATCTTGAACTTGAAGAATTTGCTCCAACTTCTTCACCCTCTAGCTTTTCTTGTTATGCTTGACCCTTCCGGCGATGATTCCGGTGAAGAGCGGCCTCGCTCTGATACCACTTGTTAGGACCAAAAGTAGCTAGAGGGGGGGGGGGGGGTGAATAGCTCGTCGCATTCGCTCGGTGCTCGGCGTTGCTTAGCGTTGCTTGTTTCTTCTTGGATGTGCAGCGGAAAATACAGAAACAAATGCAACAACGCTAACACTAGGATTTTACTTGGTATCCACCTCACAAGAGGTGACTAATCCAAGGATCCACACCAACGCACACACCCTCCACTATGAATAACACTCCTTTATGGTAACTACCAAAGGCGGAGAAGCCCTACAACACTCTCAATACAAGAAGAAGAAAGGGAAATACAAGTTAAGCAAAAGCTTACAAGATGTGCCGTAAAAACCCTAACCCTAACTTCTTCCTCTTGCAATAGATCCGCCTCTTGACTTGGAAAGCCTCCAAGAACCTTCAAGAACTGGCGATCACGTGCTTGTAGAGAGCTGGAATGAATCTGAGAAGAGCTCGTAAAGAGATGCCGAAGACCACGCTCGCCTGCGGCTTTAAACCCGACGCAACGGTCGGATCCCGATCGATTCGAATGTTCCGAATCGATCGGGGAGGCTTTGGATCGATCCAGAGCGCCTCTGTGCTCAGGAAACGCGCCTGGATCGATCCACGGATCGATCCAGCGCTTATCGCGCGAAGCAGCATCGTCCCGATCGATCGGGACCTCTGGATCGATCCACGGATCGATCCAGAAGCTTTCTGTTCGCTGGGAAGAATCTAGATCGATCCACTGATCGATCCACAGCCTGGATCGATCCACGGATCGATCCAGCACTTGGTTTTTGCCCAAAACCAAGTCCCAAACCTCCCTAACCAACATCCGGTCAACCTTGACCTGTTGGTACATCATGCCTCGCATCTGGTCACTCCCTTGACCTGCCAGGACTCCCCACCAAGTGTCCGGTCAATCCCTTTGACCCACTTGGACTTTTACTCGTCGTGCCAAGTATCCGGTCACTCCATTGACCTACTTGGACTTCCACCAGATGTCTGGTCAATCTTGACCCATCTGGACTTCCTTCCTTGCCAAGTATCCAGTCAATCCTTTGACCTACTTGGACTTCCCAGCACCAGATGTCCGATCATCCTTGATCCATCTGGATTTTCCCTTGCCTGGCTTCACTCACCAGGGCTTTCACCTAGCTTCACTCACTAGGGTTTTCCATCTGCCTAGCTTCACTCACTAGGGTTTTCCATCTGCCTAGCTTCACTCACTAGGACTTTCTTCTGCCTGGCTTCACTCACCAGGACTTTCATTTTGCCTAACATCCCAGTTAGGACTTCCCAGTCAAGTATCCAGTCAACCTTGACCTACTTGACTCTTCTTCAATCAATATCTTATTGTCAAACATCTAAACCCAAACCAAGACTCAGCTTGGTTACCCAGGTCAACCTTGACCTGAGGGATATTGCACCAACACTTACATGGGCATGTCTGTCACGTACGCCCCTCGGATAATCGATCTAGGGTATCCCCCTACGGGATTAATAATTCTACACAACCATTTGATAAAACATGCAAAATATATAAACAAGATTCACACACACATTACATCAAACATGAACATGGCATCAACAAGTCATTGAATAGAAAACATGACAAATCTACATAGTTTTACATCACCATCACATCACAAATACTTCCTATATCCTAGATCTAGAGATCTACCCCATTGCTAAGGAAGAACATCCCCAAAACATAAATAAAAGCATACTTACAACCCTAGATTTGAGAAGAAGGGGAAGAAGAGATGCTTGCTGATGATTCCAATGTCTTGGGAATGCCTCCTTGCTCCGGAGATGGATGGATCACCAAGGGATGGAAGAGAATGAAGCTATACGGTTTCCCCCTAAGGGGAGAACCCTTCCCCAAGGATAGGTACGAAGTCCCAAATCCAAGATGAATCAAAGAATGAGGATCTTGACCCTTTTATATCTCCTCCAAACTACCCAGGAAAATCAGGAAAATAGGGGTCCGGTTAATCGGATTTTTCACCCACTAAACCAGGTTTTCTCGTAATTCACCCTGAATCAAAGTTGTAGCTCTTGAAATTATCTTCAATCTGATACTTTGATCGAGCCCTGGATCCAACCGATCCGAAAGTTATAGCGGTTCAAAGTTTAATCTGCAATCTGGGCGGAGGTCCAGTTGACCCGCGGTTGGGAGGCACGGCCGTGCCATTTAGCATGGGAAGATAAGTCTCTCTCTCTGTTGGACCTGAAGAAAAGTTGTAGATCTTGAAGTAACCTACATTTTGATATAAAGAACAGTCTGAAACCCCAACGGAGCAGAAAGTTATGGCCGTTCTACGAACGGTCTGCAATCTGCCAGAATTCAGCACAACTTTATTTTTGGCGTGACACGACCGATGTTCTTTGTCACACGGCCGTGTGGAATCCACACGGCCTCACACGGCTCCCTCTTGGGTTGAGTCACACGGCCATGACCTTCTTCGTCTCTGCCAATATCACACGGCCGTGTGATTTCACACGATCGTGGCCTTCCTCTGCTATGGAAACTTGGCACGATCATGCCATTTGGCACGACCGTGTGCTACCTGGCCACGGGGAGCTTGGCACGACTGCGTGATCACACGGCCGTGACTTTCTTCACATCTAATGCTAGCACGACCATGCTGTTGGATTTTTCGGGCCGCAAAAACCACTTTTTACGTTGCGGAAACCCTGAAACCCTCATGCTACAGATCCGTGTGAAGAAATAAAATTATGTAAAACTTTTATATACATGTTTTCTACTCCTAGATCTACATTAGATCTACAAAAGAAAAAGGTTACCCTTGATGCGAAGCCCTTCGCAATCCCGCTCGTCCAAGGTTTGCCGCCGTATCTCGAGAGTATCAAAGTAGATACTCCTCTATGTGTATCCACACGAACAACTCGATGGAGAGAACCTCTAAGGATGTGCTAGCAACCTTAGAAGATCAGTAATGGTGGAGGAGAGGAAGAGAAGAGAAGAGCTTGAGGAAGAAGAAGGAGTTACTCACCAAGCACACAAAATGCACTAACTCCCTCATCTAAAGTGGCCGACCACTTTAAGAGAGAATGTAACCTCCATGGGATGCCAAGAGTCACAACTCTTGGTAACTCCCATGAGGTGGCATCTCACTTAAGCAACCATGATGATATGGAGCATCATCATTGGTCTACTTCTTGCCAACTCACCAATAAGGTGGCAAAGGGTCAAGTCAAACTTGACTCTTCATCTTCTCTCAAGTCAAGTCAAACTTCACCACTTCTCTCCCATGGTTGATCAAATCTAACCATTGGTTCAAGTCAATTTTAATTTAATGAATCCCTATTCATTGAATTAAATTGATTCAATGAGTCTAAGTCCAAATTAGACTCATTTAATACATGAACCAAATTGAGTCCAACTCAATTAGCCTAATTTGGATTACTCTTAATCCAATTTGGTTCATCACATGAACCTAATCCTTTAGGTTCATCAAATGAACCTAATCTCCATCTAATTGCCCTTTGTGTGTGACCCTATAGGTTCTTATAACGTTGGCAATGCTCCTAAACCCATTTAGAAGCATAAGTAATGAGCGGATCTAGCAACACATCATTACTACCCAAGTTATAAGAATGTTGAGATCCAACATCACCTTGTGACTACTAATTGTGACTCTTCACAATATATGACAAGTGTCATTCTATCCTTGACATCTAGATTGATCAATGTGAGGCATAGACCGTGTCATCCTCTAATCAATCTAAATCTTGAACTCCAAGTAGACTCACTCAATCAAATGAGCTCAATATCTCATATTGACTCATTTGGGCATGACCATGCACTTAGTGGTCTCACTCTATCAAGAATATTGATGTCACTCCCATCATATAGGAGGGATAGATCCCATCTACATCACTCACATCCCTCCGCATAATTTGTTACATACCCAGTAATCACCTTTATAGTCCACCCAGTTACGGGTGACGTTTGAGTACGTAACTCCTTATGTAAGGAACCATGGTGACTTCAGGTCCAAGGACTAGTAGTCATACTAATAGCCACATGAGAAAGTATATGACACTCATATAACGATCCATGATACTTTCTCATGACGGATCATTCAATATGCATTCTCTAATGCATACCCATGTGTCAACTTGATATCTCCATATCCATGACTTGTGAGATCAAGTCATCGAGTTGACCTACATACTAGTCTCATCGCATTAACATTGCCCCTGAATGTTAATACTCGACTAGGAATGATTAAGAGTAGTGTTCCCTATATCATCTCACTATCGATTCAACCAATCGATTCATATAGGTAAGAACCTTCTACTCAAGGACGCTATTATACTTAGTTATTTGGCACCAATACAAGTAAGTATAATAACCAAAACAAATACCTTTATTTATATATAAGAATATGATACAACGAGTCCATACAACAATCATCAAATGATTGACTCTAGGGCTCTAACTAACAATCTCCCACTAGCACTAGTGCCAATCAGTGTAGGCTCTAAGGCCTAATGACCTAGTGTGACCATCATGCTTTCTCTGTGCCAAAGCTTTGGTCAAGGGATCTGCGATGTTAGCCTCTGTGGGTACTCTGCAAATCTTCACATCTCCTCTATCGATAATCTCTTGAATGAGATGGAAGCGTCGTAGTATGTGTTTGGTCCGCTGGTGTGAGCGAGATTCCTTAGCCTGTGCTATTGCTTCATTGTTGTCACAATAGAGCTCAATGGGGTCAGCGATGCTAGGAACCACCCCAAGTTTAGTGATAAACTTGCAGATCCAAACTGCCTCCTTTGCTGCTTCTGATACAACAATATACTAGGCCTCTATTGTAGAATCAGTGACTGTGTCCTACTTCGAACTCTTCCAGCTCACAGCACCACCATTTATGCAAAACACGAACCCTGACTGCGATCGATAATCATCCTGGTCGGTTTGGAAGCTGGCATCACTGTAACCCTTTACAACTAGCTCATCATCATCTCCATATATCAAGAAATATTCTTTAGTCCTTCTTAAGTACTTAAGAATATTTTTGACTGCTATCCAGTGACTTTCACCTGGATCTGACTGGTATCTGCTCATCATGCTCAAAGCATACGAGACATCAGGACGAGTATATAGCATGGCGTACATGATAGATCCTATGACTGAGGCATAAGGTATCTGATCCATGCGGTCTCTCTCCTCTCTAGAAGAGGGACCTTGAGTCTTCGAAAGACTCACGCCATGTGACATCGGCAGAAATCCCTTCTTGGAGTTCTGCATGGCAAACCGTAGGAGTACCTTGTCAATATATGTACTCTAACTTAGGCCAAGCAACCTCTTAGATCTATCTCTATAGATCTGTATGCCTAGAATGTGGGATGCTTCACCTAAGGCCTTCATTGAGAAACAAGTCCCTTGCCAAGTCTTTACAGACTGTAGCAAAGGGATGTCATTCTCAATGAGTAGTATGTCATCCACATACAATATAAGGAAGACAACTGTATTCCCTACAACCTTCTTGTAGACACAAGACTCATCTTTGTTCTTGATGAAACTAAACTATTTGATTACATCATCGAATCGAAGATTCCAGCTCCGAGAAGCTTGCTTTAGTCCATAAATGGACCTATGCAGCTTGCATACTCTGCCAGTATGCTGTGGATCTACAAAACACTCAGGTTGTGTCATGTACACATCCTCGAGCAGGTTTCCATTCAGAAACGCAGTTTTGACATCCATCTGCCATATCTCATAGTCATGGTATGCTGCAATAGCAAGCATGATCCGAATGGACTTAAACATCGCTACTGGAGAAAAGGTTTCATCATAGTCAATACCATGAATTTGCTTGAAACCTTTAGCTATCAAGCGACCCTTATAGATAAGTCCATCCATGTCAGTCTTTCTCTTAAAGACCCACTTACACCCAATGGGTTTGATCCCTTCAGGTGGATCAACCAAAGTCCAAACTTGGTTAGTGTACATGGATTCCATCTTGGATCTCATGGCCTCTAGCCATTTCTCAGAATCTGGTCTCATCACAGCTTCCTGATAGGAGGTGGGCTCATCCTCTATGAGCACAACGTCATCATGGTCAGATAAGAGAAATGAGTATCTCTCTGGCTGACGACGTATCCTATCAGACCTGCGAAGAGGTAGGTCTACTTGAACTGGTTGTTGTTCCTCAACTCCTTATGGAACAACATCATCCACAACACTTTGTGGTTCCATTTCAACTTCCATCGAGGCTTCAGTGCTATGGTCCATATCTTGAACTTCTTCAAGATCAAACATACTCCCACTAGTCTTTCTAGAAACAAAATCCCTTTCTAGAAATACCTCAGTCTTAGCTACAACTATCTTGTGTTGACCGAGAATGTAGAAGTAATATCCCTTCGTTTCCTTGGGATATCCAATGAAATAGCACTTGTTGGATTTGTGTCCTAATTTGTCTGAGACTTGACGTCTAACGTAAGCCTCACAACCCCAAATCCTCATAAAAGACACCTGGGCATCTCTCCCAGTCCATATCCTATATGGTGTATTTATTACAGCCTTGGATGGAACTCGGTTGAAAATGAAGGCTGCTGTGTCTAGAGCATAGCTCCAATGATACATAGGAAGATCTGTGTGACTCATCATAGATCGTACCATATCTAATAAGGTACGATTCCTCCTTTCGGATACACCATTCCACTGTGGTGTTCCAGGAGGAGTGAGTTGAGATAGAATCTCACACTCAGCTAGATAGTCACGAAACTCATGACTAAGGTATTCACCACCTCGATCTGATCGAAGTATTTTAATACTTTTGCCAAGTTGGTTTTGTACTTCATTCTTGAATTCTTTGAAATTTTCAAAGGATTCTGACTTATGTGTCATCAGGTACACATAACCATATCTACTGAAGTCATCAGTAAATGTAATAAAGTACCTATAACCACCCTAGAAGTGACATTGAAAGGGCCACATACATCACTATGTATAAGACCTAACAAGTCAGTCGCTCTCTCACTGTGTCCACTAAAGGGAGTCTTGGTCATCTTGCCAAGAAGGCATGACTCGCATGTCTCATATGATTCAAAATCAAATGAGTCCAGCAAACCATCTTTATGGAGCTGGGATAAGCGTTTGTCATTTATATGACCTAAGCGACAGTGCCAGTGATAGGTTTGGTTCATGTCATTTGACTTGAACCTCTTGGTACTTTTGTTATAGATAGGGTTTTCAAGGTCTAGAATATAGAGTCCGTTTATTAGAGGTGCACTACAATAGAACATATCATTTAAATAAACTGAACAACATTTGTTCTTTATTATAAATGAAAAACCTTTCTTGTCTAAACAAGAAACTGATATAATGTTCTTAGTTAAAGCAGGCACATAACAACAATCATCCAATTCTAGTACAAGCCCAGAGGGCAGAGATAGAGAATAAGTTCCTACAGCAACAGTAGCAACCCGTGCTCCATTGCCTACTCGTAGGTCTATCTCGCCCTTCGTCAATGCTCTGCTATTTCTCAGCGCTTGTACATTAGTACAAATGTGAGAAGCACATCCGGTATCTAATACCCACGATGAAGAAATAGAGAGGTTGACTTCTATAACATATATACCTGAAGTAGAAATCTTATTTCTCTTCTTCTTAAGATCTTCCAGGTATCCTGTGCAGTTCCTCTTCCAGTGCCCTGCTTGTCCTTGATATAGTCGACGAAGATGTTCAACCATATCATAAGCAGTCATTAACTCATGTTGCTTCTGAAGCTCAGAGTTCATGGTTGTGAGCATAAGACATGACACATCTAATGCGTCATCTTGATGCTTCTTGTAAGCATCACGATCAGCTCGCATGGTAGTGGTAGGAGGTGCCTCGGGAATGGGCTGCTCCAGGACGTACAATTTTCTTTCCTGAGTGAGAATTATTCTCAGATTTCTGTACCAGTCCAGGAAATTAGCTCCGTTGAGCTTGTCCTTCTTAAGGACGGAACGCAGGGAGAAAGAGTTCGTATTTGACATCATGGTTATCTACAACAAAAAATGCAGAAAAATAAATATCATATTCTATTAATAATCTAATTAGGTCTTTAATTAAATGATGCTCCCACTGAATTATAAAATTTTTGTAGAATCAAGTGAGTGATGTGGTCAAACCACACTAACTAGATTCTAACCAACTATCTATAATTCGTGTGGGACAAGATCCACATCATACTACGCCTTGAGTTAGCTTTGGCTAAATCACCCAAGACTTAGTATGATCGGTAGGTAACTAATTACCAATTACATCTCTATGCAACTCTTGTTTATAGGATCAAGATCCGCATTTATATTAAAACTCGAGTTAGCTTTGGCTAATACGCCCAAGAGTTAATATAAACGTGATTTTGACCTATCTACCAACCATTGGAAAATGCATATAGTTAAACTGGATCCACTCAATCTAATTGAGTTGTACTCACCCATGCGTTGATAGGTGGGACAAAAATTGTCCCTCCGTACCCTACCAAGATAATATGTGTTGCTCTGCTTTGGCAGATTCAACAACAACATGTGATCGAGGTAGTGATAGGTATCACGGCATGGTAGGCATTACGAGTTGACGCGATTGAGATATAATCTAATCGACGAGGTGTATCATATACGCGATTTAGATCTAATCTAATCGTTAGGGTGCATCATGTGTGCGATTTAGATCTAATCTAATCATTAAGGCACATCATGTACTCGATTTAGATCTAATCTAATTGTCGAGGTGTATCATATACGCGATTGATCGAATCGAATCGTTAAGGCGCTAATTAATTACTATTCTAGCATGCATCACATATACACACACAATCAATTAATTAAATATTTTTGTGATTAGTCATGACACTACTACGATCTTCTCAAGCCAATGAGAAGATCGGATGGTCAACCTAAGGTCAACAGCTTCTCGTGCTCCTTCCTTTGACCACCTTGTGTTGGTCGCGCCCTCCTCGTAACTCCGTCTCGAGTGGACCTTCCACCGCTCCATTTTGTACATTACAAAAGTGAAACTCGAGTTACATTCGAGTCTAAACTAATTTACAACAGGAATAAATAAATAGAAAGGCACAATGCGCAGGTCGCGTATCAAATATACAACACGCACAATCACACGACGGCACGCAGGCCGTATTATGAATTACAACACAATTTCCAATCTAATTGGGTCTTTTGAGCCATGACTATCACAAAATAATACATAATTCTAAATTATATAATTTCTATAAATTTCTTTAATTTTTCTTACAATTTTATGAGTAAAAATTCCCGACGGTCCCGTTTAGCGATTTTCGGGCGCAATCGCGGAACGAAGCCCCTTGCGGGGTTAGGGGCAGCACCCCTACTTGCGATATAACCATCACGAGTGTTCCTAAGCGATCCTACAGCGCCTTAGTCCGCTGTCCCAAAATGATTTAGGGCGAAACCTTGCCGTTTTGGAAAAATCTTCTCGGTAGTCGAAGCCTACAAGTGTCTAAACACTTGTGCTTCGCTTCTACGAGAAAAATACTCATAAAAACTATAAAAATCATAAATTCATAGAAAGTTACAGATTTGTAATTTTCATAAAAATACAAATTAAAACTCATACTCACTTCGCACATGGCTCTGATACCATTGTTGGATTTTTCGGACCGCAAAAACCGCTTTTTGCGTTGCGGAAACCCTGAAACCCCCATGCCACGGATCCGTGCGAAGAAATAAAATTATGTAAAACTTTCATATACATGTTTTCTACTCCTAGATCTACATTAGATCTACAAAAGAAAAAGGTTACCCTTGATGCGAAGCCCTTCGCAATCCCGCTCGTCCAAGGTTCGTCACCGGATCTCGAGAGTATCAAAGTAGATACTCCTCTATGTGTATCCACACGAACAAATTGATGGAGAGAACCTATAAGGATGTGCTAGAAACCTTAGAAGATCAGTAATGGTGGAGGAGAGGGAGAGAAGAGAAGAGCTTGAGGAAGAAGAAGGAGTTACTCACCAAGCACACAAAATGCACTAACTCCCTCATCTAAAGTGGCCGACCACTTTATGAGAGAATGTAACCTCCATGGGATGCCAAGAGTCACAACTCTTGGTAACTCCCATGAGGTGGCATCTCACTTAAGCAACCATGATGATGTGGAGCATCATCATTGGTCCACTTCTTGCCAACTCACCAATGAGGTGGCAAATGGTCAAGTCAAACTTGACTCTTCATCTTCTCTCAAGTCAAGTCAAACTTGACCACTTCTCTCCCATGGTTGATCAAATGTAACCATTGGTTCAAGTCAATTTTAATTTAATGAATCCCTATTCATTGAATTAAATTGATTCAATGAGTCTAAGTCCAAATTAGACTCATTTAATACATGAACCAAATTGAGTCCAACTCAATTAGCCTAATTTGGATTACTCTTAATCCAATTTGGTTCATCACATGAACCTAATCCTTTAGGTTCATCAAATGAACCTAATCTCCATCTAATTGCCCTTTGTGTGTGACCCTATAGGTTCTTATAACGTTGGCAATGCTCCTAAACCCATTTAGAAGCATAAGTAATGAGCGGTATCTAGCAACACATCATTACTACCCAAGTTATAAGAATATTGAGATCCAACATCACCTTGTGACTACTAATTGTGACTCTTCACAATATATGACAAGTGTCATTCTATCCTTGACATCTAGATTGATCAATGTGAGACATAGACCGTGTCATCCTCTAATCAATCTAAATCTTGAACTCCAAGTAGACTCACTCAATCAAATGAGCTCAATATCTCATATTGACTCATTTGGGCATGACCATGCACTTAGTGGTCTCACTCTATCAAGAATATCGATGTCACTCCCATCATATAGGAGGGATAGATCCCATCTATATCACTCACATCCCTCCGCATAATTTGTTACATATCCAGTAATCACCTTTATAGTCCACCCAGTTACGGGTGACGTTTGACGAAGCTAAAGTACGTAACTCCTTATGTAGGGAACCATGGTGACCTCAGGTCCAAGGACTAGTAGTCATACTAATAGCCACATGAGAAAGTATATGCCACTCATATAACGATCCATGATACTTTCTCATGGTGGGTCATTCAGTATGCATTATCTAATGCATACCCATGTGGCAACTTGATATCTCCATATCCATGACTTGTGAGATCAAGTCATCGAGTTGACCTATATACTAGTCTCGTCGCATTAACATTGTCCCTGAATGTTAATACTCGACTAGGAATGATTAAGAGTAGTGTTCCCTATATCATCTCACTATCGATTCAACCAATCGTTTCATATAGGTAAGAACCTTCTACTCAAGGACGCTATTATACTTAGTTGTTTGGCACCAATATAAGTAAGTATAATAACCAAAACAAATACCTTTATTTATATACAAGAATATGATACAACGAGTCCATACAATAATCATCAAATGATTGGCTCTAGGGCTCTAACTAACACATGCCATTTGGCACGGCCAAAACATACCAATGGCCACACGACCGTGTGGCATACACGACCCATGCTGGATTTCTTCCGGAGTTGCTCCCGTGTGCATTTTTGCTCCATTTCCGCTCCAAATAGTGTCTTGTCAATAAAAACAAGTAAAGAGCAGATCTACGAACAAAATATAATGGAAGTATGACATTACAATGAAATAGGGTGCAATAAACATAGATTATGCTAATGAAATACAAGTAGATGTGCGTCAAGACATGCATAAAAGTGTATATAACCTACGCACATCAGAAAGGTTGCTGTCGGGATTGCGAAGGGTACGCAACAAAGGTATACTCCTATCATGTAGCTTAGTATAGATTATGAATAGAAACTGTTTCTTCCCTTCGCATGAATCCGCTGGATAAGAGGATCTAGTAATTTTTTCGCTGCGTTTCCGCGTCTTTGGCGCGCTAGATCCCAACATAATTTGGATTAAGAAGATAATGATAATATTTTTTTATGTTAAGCATGAAACTATAGGCCAAGAGATTCCATCACAATTGAATATTGATGATCCTAGAAAATAAAAAAAAATTGATCAAAATTTAAGAGAATTTTTAGTGGAAAAGGTCCAACTAGAATCGATGTCATCTTGTTTCCTAAAGATAAAGCTGGTAGACATTTTGATGCATTGCTTTATGAACATATACTGCAAAATGGAGAAAAAAAGGATAGAAAATGACTAGTTTATTCATCTTCCTTGGATAGAATATTTTGTTTTTGTTGTAAGTTGTTCATAAATCATAACAATATGAATACAATTAGTCAATTAGCTACTGAAGGCTACAAGAATTAGCATAATTTAACTCGATGTCTTACAAAGCATGAAGGAAGTAAAGGACATATTGGTTGTATGACAACATTGAATGAATTGAAAAAAATACTGAAAAAAATAAGACAATTGATGAAAGTATTTAGATAAAAATTAATAAAGAAAGAGTATTGGAGATTAGTGTTAAAGAGGTTAATTGTTGTATATAGACTTGCAAAAAGTAATTTAGCATATCGAGGAAATTGTAAAAAGTTTGATGTTATGAATAATGGTAATTTTTTACAAATGATTGAAATGATTGATGAGTTTGATCTAATAATGCAAGAACACATACGACGTATTCAAGCACATGAGACACATTGCATATATCTTGGTTCAAAAATTTAAAATGAATTGATTCAGATATTGGCAAATGAATTAAAAATGTAATTCTTAGAAAAATCAAAGAATCAAAATATTATTTAGTTATACTAGATTGCACTCCAGACATAAGTCACGAGGAATAAATGTCTCTTGTAATACGTTGTGTGGATAATTTAACAAACTTTGTTATAGTTAAAGAATAATGGTTAGCTTTTTTAAAAGTAGATGACACTTCTGGATTTAGATTTTTTATTAAATTAAATTTATATTGATGATATAGAGGACAGAAGTATGACAATGGAACCAATATGAAAGGAAAATATAATGGGGTGAAAAAAGATTACTTGAAATAAATCATAAAGCATTATATACACCTTGTGGATGTCATAGTCTGAATTGGCATTATGTGATGATCCTGTCTTAAAACTGAAGAGATAGTGCGCTAGTGAAGATGGCCGAATGGTTGACTATAACAAGACTTTTTCCTTCTCGGTGAAGCTTCCTTGCTATCCTGTGCACACACCGATGATCCAACAGAGAGTTAGTGACTAAAAATCAGGGAAGGGGATCCCTGGCAAGGCCCTCCGATGCTCAAGTTAGTAAGACCTTGGATGTAGGAATCAAGAACAGAGAAGTGCTTGCGCGAGAATAAAGTTCATATGATGTAGATTGCGTATCTTGCAACGAAAAAGACCCTCCCTTTTTATACCATCTCTCATAACTTCCGTGATCATGAGGTGACAATGTGTGTAGGAGTTTGTTAGTTTGTAGTGTAATGAGTATTCGAGGAATTAATCGTTTATTTATCCACAGATACACCTCTTTTGTCATTTTGGCTTAGGCCTTTATGAAGTCGTTACAAGAATCTGTTGTAATAAATGGTTGCCCAATAGGAAACAAGATAGCTTCTGAAGGAGGTCCCAAAGGAATATTCCTCGACGACCCTAATAGGTTGTTAAAATGTTATCTACTACTTGCCTGCTGGATATATCTCGATCGGCTAACAAGGCTGACCATCCTTATACTTATCCTTGCATTGAGCTGCTCTATTATGTATTGAATGATATCATAAATCCGGTCAGAGATTCATATGATACATTAAACATGCTAGAAATTTTCTTAGGTAACCCTCTAGTAAACTGTGTGTACTGAAGATCCATTCAACAATAAGTATGCAACTAAGTTTCTCAATTCTTGTCAGCCTTATGATCGGCTGTACATGAAGAGTTTTATGAAGTTAACCACCTCGAATTTGACCAACCTTTTATCCATTTGGACATATACAGAAAGATTTGGGCCGGACATACACGGAGAGATTTATGATGTTGACTGCTTTAGGCCCGACCGATTTTTTCTTCCATTCAAGTGCACATAGAGCTTTATAATGTTGAGTGCTTTAGGCCCTGCCAGTCTTTCATCTGACCGGGTGCACATAGAGCTTTATGATGCTGAGTGCTTTAGGCCCAACCATTTTTTTCATCCGGTTGGGCCCACATAGAGCTTTATAATGCTGAGTGTCTTAGGATCAGCTAGTCTTTCATCCGATCGGGCGCACATAGAGCATTATAATGCTAAGTGCTTTAGGCTCGGTTGATTTTTACTCCACTCGGGCACACATAGAGATTTATGATGCTGAGTGCTTTAGGCCCGATCGGTCTTCCATCCGGTCAGGCACACATAGAGATTTGTAAAGTTAAGTGCTTTAGGCCTAGCCAGTCTTTTATCTGGTCGGGCGCACATAGAGATTTGTAAAGCTAAATCCAAGAACCTTGATACTGGGTGAAATAATCAGGTTAGATTGGGGGGGGGGGGGGGTACACTCCTGTCCCAACTGTGACTTCCACGTCACCTTGACCTTGACTGCCAAATCATTTCCTAGATCTGCTTATTGTAACCCATATCACTAGCCTCCCTTTCAAGTTTAGTCAAAGGAGGTGTAGCCGATTGACTGCACCTAAGTCATGTTTTCACCTGCTCACCCCTTTTTATTAGGGTTATCCAACTATTTATGCTCTTCTTCGTGCCTCCCAACACTTAGATTTTTTTTCAAAAACTGCGTGTTGGTGACTAACCCTTCAGAAGGGAAAAAGTACCAAGGGCGCACTGAAAGACACTCGGGCAGCAAAATGATTTGATTGTTATGTCCATCATAAATGCCTATTTATGGGTGGACACCACGTAGCATCACTCCTTGTCTCTCGAAGTGGCCGCTGACACACACTACTTCATACGACCCAATGGCACGCCTTTCCCTGCAAATCAACGGTTCTTCAAGTGCATGTCATTTTGATCAAATGGCTACAATTAAACTGTTCTTTATAAAAACCCTAAGCAGTCGACATCCTCAGTACTTCACACTTCATCTTCTCCGATTTCTTTTCTGGCGAACCTTCTCCCTCAATCTTTTCTTCTCTCACGCCTTACACAATCCAGTAAGTCATTCATTCTCTACTTCTCTTACACTTTCTACTTTCTTATAGCTCAAGAATCTTTTGCCCCTGGCATATCTTCGTCAGTTCTAGTTTGGACGACTCTGATAGAGATTTCCTATACTCTAGTTATGTCATTCCCAATAATTATCATATCACCCTTCTTTCTCCAGAATATCATCCTCATCACCCTCCTCCTAACCACATCACTTTCTTTTCTGACCAGCTAGCAGCCAGTCTCCACTTTTCTGTCCATCCCTTTTTATCAGCAGTAAGGCAATACTTTCATATCCCGCTACAATAGTTCATCCCAAACACCTTTCGATATATGTGTGAGATGTTCATGTTGTTTTATCTATTTGGCATACCTCCTACTCCCCGCAATCTTTATCTCTTTTCCTATCCCAAGAAATTAGAACCCGAAGCTTTTCTTTTTCAGTCTCAACCAAAGGCGATCTTCTTTGAGGACATGCCATTTTCAAACAAAGGTTGGAAATCTTATTTCTTCTTCATGGAAATGCCCGATCCTGCTACCTGGTTCACCGAGTGGCAATCTTCCTTTCCTCCTCTAGTCGATCCTGTAAAATTTAAGCAAGATCCAATCTATACTTCCTATCTCCCCAAGTTGAGTAACCAACGTTTTAAAATCCGTAAGTGGCTGCATGAAAGTTTTCTATATATGCTTGGTTTTAGTTCCATCCAAAAGAAGTTCTCCTATCTGTTAGTAAGTTTTAGTAATTTAATCCTTTCATTATTGCTAATTGAGATATTTTTGATTCTATGCAGTGGATGCTATTTTGAAATCCATGGTCGATGAAGCGATTGACATATCCATCGAAAAGCTCCGCCTCAAGGAGCATGAATTGTTAGCTAAATGAGGTTTGCCTCTAGTTGCTCCCTCCAGTGGGACCTCGGACAGTCATGCAACTGAGTCTAACACGGTTGTTACCTCTGAAGAAGTGCCTTTCGATCCACTATCGATACCTGAGGGCTCTGCTACAAAGAAGGAAACCTCTCTACTGATACTTGAGGGTTCTCCTGTAGAGAAGGAAACTTCTCCGAAGCGGAAACGCAAAGGGGGCAAGGTTATCATTGCCCTTGCTCCTAAAATATGAGCGCCTTCCATGGACTCATCCTCCATACTTGTACCTTCTACTCCAGAAGAGTTCATCCAGGAGGAAGCACGATCCTCTAAACGAACTTTATCTACTGGTCCTTCTAACAGTTCCCTCCAAGGAGCCAGCCCAACACAAGAGGCCCTCTCTCAACCAGGTGGTTTCTCACCACCCCTATTTTTTGTATCTCCTCATGCAAAAACCACTAGTACTTGCCCAAGATGCGATTGTTTCACTAGCCACCTCTTCATCTTCCATCCATATACTGCTAGAGGGTCGTCTGACAGATGCCTGGGCAGATGCTAGAAATCAACTAAGCGAGCTCGCCCCTATGGATTTGGCAAACGAGTATTCTTACGAACAAACCAAGGTAATGTGATTTACTTTAATGTTTTTCATGCAGATTGAATGCTCACACTAATGCTTGTTTTTTAGAGTTGGACGATGAGTATGAGTGTGGCCCAACAATTGTATACCTTAATCAGAGAAAATGACGTACTTAAGTAGCAAGCTTCTGAGGCTGCCGACACTCGTGCTTCTGAACGGATAAACGAGTTGGATGTTTAGCTTCAAGAGGCTCAAAAGCTAGCCAAAATTGAACTTAAGAAAGCAGCCAAGTTGAAAACTACCCTGGACAACTCTAAAACAAACTCCAATTAGAAACAACTCTCCGAGTGAAAATGAAGATAGAGCTGGATGAGCAAACTAAAAAGATGTCACAATTCTCCGCTCAACTATAGGAGTTACGAGTAACGCACAGTGCTATGCTAGCCGCTAAAGAGTCTGAGATGACAGCTCAACGGGCAAAAGGAGATTCTCTACGTTTAGATTTGGTGAGTGCTCAACTTGAAGTGACAACTGCCCAAGCAGAGCTGGCGACCTATCAGGAGAGGAGAGAAAGAAAGGTTTGAGACAAGAAGAAAGCCTTTTTATAGCCCGTGAGTTTAACGCACCCGTCGTCCTCTCTTTGGCCAAAGCATTACTATATGGAGCGGATGGTGCCATGGAGCAATTAAATGAAGATGGCTATCTAACTTCTGATCCCCTTGCTACTTTCCTGGATCATAAAAGATAACTCAGAATGATCCGCTCGTCTTATTTCCAAACCTATTGTAATTTGTCTTGTTTTTCTTTTGCTATTTTAATTAATGAAACAAATGTAAATATCTATCATGAATATAACTTGACTTTCATTTTAGCTGTCTTTACTATAAAACTAGTAGTCTAATAATTTATGCTTTTACTTAATCGGCAAAAACCCGGAGGGGACAAAACAAATACTCGGACAAGAGTAGAATTTGTTCATCCCTGAAGGCTGAATGGATTATAAGGTACAAAGTGTCTCTAGCTAAGTACAACCACCCTTGTAGTCGATCAGGCTTAAGTTAGCTTAAGTTTGCTGCCACACACTTCCACCCAGGTTTAGATTTTAAGACAAGACAGACCATAGTAAATATTACCTCTTTAGGTGGAGACATTTAGGCTTGGTCAGAATAAAACCCGTTTCTTGAATTATCCCATGCAATTCTAGCTAGGTTGTTTTACTTATTGTCCTCTTGAGTGAGTCGTAAAAACTCGCGCGAGCTTAGAGCTAGCCATACTTTAAAAACAGTTGCACAAAAAACTAAGTTTACCTCAATAAAAGCATCGACGCTTTGAGAGGACTATTTTAAAAATCAGTTACCACTGCAAGTTTCTGATTGGTGTCACGTATGTATTTGTCATTATGAGTATATGTCCTTTCCTATACCCATCGTTTTGTCTTCTTTATCTAACGGTTGAAAATGCAACCCGCCTTTTTACTATTATAATTCGACGGCTCTACTGAATAGGTCATTTTAACAACCCCCTATAAAATTTTTTCAAAAAACCCTAAGGGTTTTACTCCTTTTCCACTGTTCTCCCCTTTATCATTTTTCTCATCTTCTTCCTCGTGATGGCTGAAGATAATTCATGGTGCACACAATGCTCCTCCGATTTCACCCTTACTGATGCCTACGACTTCACCCTCAACTATGGACTTCCCTCTTACATAGTTATTCCCATCGGCCAAGACCATCCTCATCTTCCCCTGATAGAGAGTATTGCTATGAGAATAGGTCATTGCAAAATTTCGTTTCCCCCTTCATCCTTTCTTCGTTACCGTTAGCCAATATTTTGGCATTCTACTCTATTAGCTTATTCCCCAATCCCTTCGCATCTTAAGCGATGCTGTTATTATTTTTCGTTTGTTCAATGTTTCTCTTTCCCCTCGTCTATTCCACTATTACTTCTTTCCTCGACAAGTAGAGGATAATCTATTTCGTTTTCAAGCTCGCCCTAAGGTAATTTTGTTTAATAGGATTTTGGCCTAGGATGAGTGGAGAGACAAATACTTTTTCCTTCACCTTCCTACCTCTCTTCCCTATCCCACCACCTGACAACGACATCTTCCCTCTATTCCTAATTTAGGTAATATTCATGCAGACTCGATCATTCGCCAATCTCTGGATCAACTAAGAGGTTTGAAGTTTAACTTGCCCGAGTTGATCATAGAGGGCTTATTGTATAATTTTGAGCTTAATTCGGTTAACCTCGGGGCTAAGTGCCACCTTTGGTAAGAAGAAATCCTTACCTTTCCTTAGTTATTCACTATCTCTTAGTCAATTGTTATGTTCACTCACTTATTTTTGCAACGAAAGACATTACCTCAGACTTCCTCTTCAGAAACATTCGGTTAAGCAAAGAAGCTTTAAATAGGATAGGTAAGGATCTACTAAAGGAGAGTCAACTCGAGCAAGCCTCTACCTCTACCGACCCACTCCCTCCGGCAGAACTTTCTCATAATTTCTCCTCTAGCTCTTCAGATTCAGATGATCCTCTTATAATTAAGCACAAAAGGCCCTGATCAGAGGTTTCAGGTTTGGATATATTGGAACAACCAACCACCAAGGGGACTCCCTTTGAAATGACCGAAGTTTCTTTCGCTAGAGGTAAAGAGCTTGGATCACAAAAATATAGTTACTCTCATTTTAGAATTGCTATGATGAGGCCAGGCATTCCTATATCCATGTCTCGTGTGACCACCCTAGCTATTAGGCCAATCAAGACAATGCCAAACCTCCCATCTACTCAGCTAACGACACCACCAGCCTTGAGCTCTTCAATTACCCCCGTTCCAAACAAACTCCTAATACAAGATCGATCGGTCATGCACCCGGATGGTCAGTATCTGAGCAAGGTCCTGGGTCGGTCGGGCAAATATCAGAACCTTCATCTGTCCAACCGACTTTCATTCGTTCACGGTCCCCTGGGATCCCTCTCGCTCTTCCTTTGAGGCCACCTTCTCCAACTGATTCCTCCTGCTGTTTCAAGCAGTCCTATGCACTACCATTTCAACAAGGGCAAGAGCTTATTGCTCCCTCCTCATACAGGATATTGAAGTTAAAGGACTCACTAGCGGAATCTTGGGAGCAATCACACAGATGATCAAAAGGGGCCACAGTATCAAAGTGTGCCGATGAACACACCCATAATACCACTACGGTAAGACTATAATTGAGTTTGCCTTATAAATTATCTTCTTGAGTTATGACCCTATTATTATTTTGTTCAGTTCTATGCTTTGGGATTACACTTAGGCTAGCTGGTCATGGACCTAGAGTGTGCTAATAGGGTTTTAATAGAACGGGTAAAAGAACTAGAAGTAGCTGCCTTCATTCCTAACACTGAATTGATCCACTTGCAAAAAGAAGCTGAAGTTCAAGCTAGGCTCTTCTCAGAATTAGGACAAACCTTGAAGGAGTCTCAACAATTAGTGGATTCTCAACAAATGGATAAGAGAAAATTGGAACTCCAATTATAATCCAACAAATCCAAACTTCGCGTAGAGTACTACACTGAGAGACAAGGCTCTTTTTGACCTGGCTCACAAAATTACTCTGTTAGAAGAACTAACACTCTCCCACGTGTCCTGATGCCCTGAACTGATCCCAAAAGTAGCCTCAATAAATTTATTAATGCTAGATCAACAAAGGGAATTAGGCGTGCGAGACACCCAAATAGGATCACTACAAGTTGAGCTGAACTCTGCCCAAACCGAGTTGGCCAACTACAAAGCAGAGGAACTACCCTAGGAGTTATCCTTCAAGAACTTATTGATACTAGAGCAACAAGGGGAGCTAAGTGCCTAGAAGCCCCAATAGGGTCCCTATGAGTTGAACTAAACTCTGCCCAGACCAAGCTGACTAACTACAAGGTAGGAGAAAATGAACTCCTTGAGATTGGCAAGAGAACATATCTTGATTCTATCTAGTTTAAAAGAAAGTTAGACATCCAACTTGTAGGAACACTCAACCATGCAACCGAAGGAGTTGTCCAACAATTACGAGAGGACGACTATCTATTGACGGACCCTCCTAGACAAACTATAGACTATCATTGACTTCTTAACAAGCTCCTAGTAGATCTTTTGAGAAAATTTGAATGACCTTATTTATATTATGCTTCTTATGTAATTGTACGCAACTATTGTAAATAACTAAAATTTCCCAATAGGATGTACCAAAACACAAATTTAAGATGTGTTAAGATATGCATTAAATAAGGTTAGATAGCACCTATTTTTCTCGCATATCTTCAGAACCACTAGTACTTCTCACATAGTAAACTCATGTGTGTGTTCCTCATGTAATATATATTAGTCAATATAATAAGACACGCAAGGTATAAACCCTTGAGTGGAGTAACTGTTTGAATGTATACTAAAAGTCTAGCTTTTTGTATAAACATTTATTTTGTAATAAGAATCACATTGATCAAATGTGATCATTTATATGTAAAATGTAGTTGTTCATTTAATTTATATTGAAGATAACATGGTGTGTGGTGTCACACAGAAGATCATGTTATCAGTTCCTTATAAATTATAAATAGTTGCTCACAACCAAGATGGAATGGGACAAACCATTGGAATGGTTGTAGTGTAATTTGGTATTAGTTTATCTTGATTATAAAATTACACTAGTACACTCTGAGTGTATTGAGCAGGACCATTTGAGGTTGTTCTTTTTATACTGTCTGTAAAAAAGAATAGTACCTCTATTATTATGGAAGTGCGTACTCTTAATCATGATATAATAACAAGTACGTATACTTAATATTTATTTCTTTAATTTATCAAAGGGTGAGATTTAGTTCGTTAAATCAATAGGCTAGATAAGTTAGAAAATGATATCATTTATATGGTGTGTTGTTGATTATAGAATGAAATTATGTCCTAGTGATCTAGGTTGGTGATGTCCCCTTGAGGAGCTCATAAGGATTATCATGTAAACCCTGTAGGTGGACTTAGCCCGACATGATAATAAGGTTGAGTGGTACTACTCTTGGAGCTAAATATTAATTAAGTGAGTAATCAGTAACTCATTTAATTAGTGGACATTTGATATCTTAAACACAGGGAGACTAACACACTCAAGATAAGAAGGAGTCCATATTATAATATGGGATTGATGCAGTAGTGCAATAATAACTCTTTAGTGGTAGGAGTTATTATTGATGAACTTGAGTTGGGTGTTCAAGGTGAACACGGGAAGCTCAAGCTCATCGGGAGACCAAAACCAATTCCTCCTCTCGGTCCCTGCTGTAGCCTCTTATTTATAAAGCCTTATATCCACCTAAAGCCCAACTTCTTACCCATCTTGATGTGGCCGACCAAGTCAAGCTTGGAGCCCAAGCTAGGGCCGACTAAGCCAAAGAATGGAGCTAAGTTGTGGCCGGCCAAGCTTGGAGCCCAAGCTAGGTGGCTGGCCACATAAAATTAAAAGGGTATTTTAAATTTTAAAAATTTTCCTTTTGTGGAAGCCATGATTTTAAAAGAGAGTTTTTAAATTTTAAAATCTTTCCTTTTATAGCTTTCTACAAAGGATTAAGAGAGAGGTTTGAAATCTTTCCTTATTTGTAGTTATCTATAATGTTTAAAAGAAAGATTTTAATTTTTGATAAAACTTTTCTTTTTTTGTAACCATCCACATATTTTTTAAAAAGGATTTTAATTTATAAAATTTTCCTTTTATAACCAACAAGAGATTTAAAAAAGAAATTTTTTATTAAAATTTCTTACCGGAGACAAATAAGGAAGTTTTAATTTTATGTTTAAAACTTTCCTTATTTGGAGCACTTGGGTAGGGCCGACCATGATAACCATTAAAAGGAAGTTTTAATTTTTTATTTTAAAACTTTCCTTTTTAGTCATTGGCAAGGAAAATAAGGAAGTTTTAATTATGTTTAAAACTTTCCTTTTTTGCCAAGACCAAGGATTATAAAAGAGAGGGAGGGGGTGTCTCATGAGATAACATCTTCTATTCCTCTCTTCCAATCCATTGGTGGCCAACCCTCATCCTTTTCTCTTCTCCTCTTGTTTTCTTACCTTAAGGCCGACAACACTTGAAGAAGGGTTTTCATCTTGGTGGTCGATTGCTTGGAGAAGAAGAAGAAAAGAGAAAGGAAGCATCCCTTAGAGGTTGTTGGTGGTCGAAAGTTAAGGAAGCAAAGGAAGGCTTGGGTGGATTTCATCTTGGTAGATCGTTGCCCACACGAAGTCCAAGAGAAGGAGAGGAATACAACAGAAGATCAAGAGTTCTATAAGCTACAAAAAGGTATAACTAGTTTTTTGTTTCCGCATCATAACTAGTTCATCCTTTTATATAGATCTTGAAAGACTAAACACAAGATGCTATCGGTTTTAGGTTATTGTTTTGTTATCGATTTTATTTTTCGATTTCATGTTTCAATATTATGCTTCTATTGAGGTCTCTGTAGTTAAACCTAGTTTATTGTAAGAAGTTAAATATCCAATTTCTTTGAAAGACTTTGTCTAGGAAGTGGTGGATGATCCCATACCCAAGAAGGTCTAGTGCCTCGCCATGTTTAACCTAGAAGCCAATCTTTGAAATAGATATTTAATTAACTTCTGTAATATGGTTTAACTTATGAAGAACACATCGGTTAAACTTAGAGTAAAAATGTTAAGTATCGTTTCTAATCCAAGTTTAACTTATGAAGGATAATTTGGATTAATAAGGTTAAGCATCGTTTGCAATCCAAATTTAACTTCAGTAGAGCACATGAGTAGCTAGGATAGTTCTATACTTGTACAAATTTTTGTACAGGGGAACTAGAACGGTATTCTGAGTAGCAACCAACAACTGGTATCAGAGCTAGGTTTTACCCTTGTGTGTTTGGTTTTTAGTTTAATTATGCACATGTCATACATATTTTATTCATGAAAATAGTAGGATGTGCAAATAGATTAACTCTGTGGTTGCAGGCTCTAACTATTATGGCCTATTGTGATTATATATGATTGGACCCTCGTACATGTCGAGGGCATTTTATGTGTGTGCGTGATTATATTTATTAAATACAACAGGAGCTGTATTAATTTTAGGATTTTACATTTTGTTCGATCTAGACTCTATGTACATTCCTTTATGGAATATAGAATCGATATATGTAAAATTTTATTTTTGTCGCGGAACGTATCCTTGCGAGGCGTGGTGCTATTTGAGGACCAGAGGCATAGTGGAAAAGGAAGCTCGATGGACGTGACGATATGAGCCCTAGGGCCGGCGGCTGGGTTTGATGACTGCTAGGGCTGGCGACACACGGTGGATAGTGATGGAAGAGGCCATAATAGTTGGAAAGTTATTTTTCCATATTTATTGCTTTTATTTGCTGTGATGTGTGTGTGTACATGTCAAAATCCTCATCTTAAATAACTAAGTGGGAGAGGGATTTTTAAATAAATTTCTCGGTCTCCATTACTGGTTTGTAAGTGATGCAAACAAACTTGCGCGTTGACTTTAAGTGCCTTCCTCCACATCGGATGAGTTTGTTTGCGGATCACTAGATCAAATTTCCTTTATGGATGATTATAGGAAATTATTTAGGAGCGTGTGATCTTCTCCATTTGAAGGGGCACAATCCTATTTAATGGACTAAGTATTAAGTAATGGTATACACTTAGGCACATTTATTAGTATCCTCCCCATCAGAGTAACTGCTATTATTTGTGTGACCGAAGGAATACCAACTATTAATTTTATTTGTCATAAAGTTAGGTTGACAAGAATAAAATTAATGGGTAAAACCTCTTCTTACAAATGTTTAAATTTGTATACGTCCACACTATCGTGGCATACAAAATTCACGGTGTTTTGAGGTGTTGGTGAATTTAAATGATATTGTTTAAGGAATCAATATTATTCTAAATTCTTAAGTTTTGACCAAAACTTATTTTGTGATTCTTAGGATTTCAAATGGCCTTCAACCCACTTGCTGTTATTCTGAAAGAGAACAAACTTACTGGTCCCAATTACATAGATTGGAAAAGAAACCTGAACATTATCCTAACTGCTGAAGGCTATAAGTTTGTACTATTAGAGGTCTGCCCTAATGTGCCTAATAGGGACTCTAGTGAAGAGGAGATTGAGTATCATAGGAAATGGGTTAAGGCAGATGAGATGACGCAGTGTTACATTTTGGCTTCAATGTCAAATGTGCTGTAACATCAGCATCAGGCCATACCCATTGCCTATGACATGATTCACAATCTAAAGGAACTCTTCAGACACCAGAATCAGGCTGCTAGGCAAGAGGCTATGAGAAACTTAATGACAGCCACCATGTCAGAGGGGGCACCCGTAAGGGATCATATCCTCAAAATGATGGCTTACTTGAACGAGATACAAATCCTTGGAGCTGAAATCGATGGGGAAACCCAGGTCGATATTATTTTCAAAATGCTACCCAAAAGTTTTGAGCAGTTCCGCCTGAACTATAATACATGAATAAAAGGATTTATTCATTAGCAGAACTATTGACAAAACTTCAAGCAGCAGAAGGGCTATTTCGTCATAGTTCTCAAATCCACTTTGCTGAAAATATTTCTACTTCTAAGTCAAAAGGTAAGAAGAAGAAGAAGAAACAAGCTGGCTCGGCAAAGAAAGTGAATCGATCTTTAGGTACTGGACTAAATGCAGGAGTGAAGAAGTTGAAGGGAAAGTGCTTCATTTGTAAACAGTCTGGACATTGGAAGGCGGACTGTCCTCATAGGAAGGAGAACAATAAAGGTATATCTTATTCTCTAGTAGTTGAAACATGTTTAGTGATGTTATCTACCAGTACCTGGTGTGTAGATACAGGAACCATTGATCATGTCTGTAATTCATTGCAGGGGTTCCAGGAAACCCAACGACTATATGAAGGAGAGATAACCGTCTACATGGGCAATGCTACGAAAGTGACGGCTGTTGCAGTGGAAGATGTTTACTTATCATTTGATAAGAATAGAACTTTGATTTTGAGAAATTATCTTCATGTACCAAGTTTTAGAAAGAATTTAATTTCAGTTTCTAAACTATTTTTGGATGGATATTCTGTTTCTTTTGATGATAAAGTGGTTATCAAGAAAAATAGGGTAGTTATCTGTTCTGGTACATTACTTGACAATTTGTATACTCTAAATCCAATAACTCCCACAATGCAACAAATGGAAATTAATAACACATCCTCTAATTCTAATAAGAGAAAGGAACCAAACATATCTTTGACATCTAAGGCTTGGTTATATTAACTTAAGTAGGATTCAAAGGCTAATAGCCGATGGACTTTTGGGTTCATTGGTGGTGGAAAACTTTCCAACCTGCAAATCTTGCTTGGAAGGAAAAATGACAAGAGACCTTTTAAAGCCAAGGGGTATAGAGCAAAAGATATGTTGGAATTGATTCATTCTGATTTGTGTGGACCTATGACTATCCAGGCGAGAGGTGGTTTGGAATATTTTGTCTCTTTTATAGACGACTATTCGAAATATGGGTATATTTACTTGATGCGTCGCAAGTTTGAGTGCTTTAATAAGTTCAAAGAGTATAAGGTTGATGTAGAGAAACATCATGGTAAAAGTATCAAGGCACTACGGTCTGATCGTGGTGGCGAGTACCTCTCAGGAGAGTTTAGGAATTACTTATCAGAGGTTGGGATTCAATCCCAATTGTCTGCACCTGATACACCGCAACGAATGGTGTGGCAAAACGAAGGAATATGACTCTTATGGAAATGGTTTGATCGATGATGAGTTATTCAGAATTACCAAATTTTTTCTGGGGATATACTCTAGAAATGGCAGTGTACATTCTGAACCTGGTACCTTCTAAATCAGTACCCTCTGTTAGAGCAATCTAGGTGCCCTAAGTTTTGATGTTTGGGCAAAGGTTTAAGTTAGGTTTATTGTTGTATTTGATATGCATTGTGAGTGTGCAGGATACAGGTACAACAAGGAAAGTCCAAGGGTGAGTCTTGGCGGTGTAAGTCCAAGCATGTAGTCTTGGCAACGTAAGTCCAAGTGTGATCTTGGCAAAGGAGGAAAGTCCAAGGATGAGTCTTGGCGGTGTAAGTCCAAGCATGCAGTCTTGGCAACGTAAGTCCAAGTGTGACTTGGCAATGGATGAAGTCCCGGAGGCACCACCTCTTGGCAAAGGAAGACCCGACAACAATGACAAGGCCGATGGAAGCTCCAGAAGGCAAGACGTGAAGGATGGGCAGACATCCGAGGGACGCAAGGCTGATGGAGGAGGTTAGAAGGCTAGGTCTAGGTTGGTCGGGCGAGAACGAGTGCTGAGTGAATGTACTCGAGGTAAAATCTTAGAATTAGGGTTTACTGTAGCAACACTGTAGTGTTACTGTAGCAATACTGTAGCGTACTGCAGCGTTACTGTAGCAGTACTGTAGCAGTCGACTGGTGACTATAGCAGTCGACTGGTGCACTGTAGAGAGCCATTGAGAGAACCGTTGGGCTGACACCAGTCGACTAGTGCAAGGACCAGTCGACTGGTAACGGGCAAATCAGCTTACTGATTTGTTCCAAGCTCTATAAGAAGGAGCTTGGGATGGCCGGCCAAGGTGACGAAATTAGACTTGGTTAAAGCCTAATTAGTAGTCACCAAAGTGCTCAAGGATCTCTTGTGTCCATGTGTTCTTGGTTGAAGTTGTGGTGAGGTTTCTCCACCCACAAGGAGCGGTTTGAGCTAGCCGGAGTTTCCGGGGACTAATCCACCGACGGATTGAGGGATCGTCCACCTTACGGACAGCCGTAGAGTAGGAGCATCATCTCCGAACCACGTTACATCGACGTGCATTGGTTTGCTTGTTCTTTTCTTTATCTTTAGCTTTTGTATTCATAATTTATATTGTATTATTCCGCTTGCGCACTAACGAATACGTAGGAAGCCATCGATTTGGGTGAGACGCTATTCACCCCCCCTCTAGCGGCACATCGGTCCCAACACCCTCTACTCCCACAGAATTATGGAATGAGCATAAGCCTAGGTTGAGACATGTTCGGATTTGGGGTAGTCCAGCACATGTGCTGAAGGGAGATGTTGATAAGTTGAAATCTCGTACAGAAGTTCGCTTGTTTATAGGTTATCCTAAAGGAACGAAAGGTGGTTTATTTTATAGTCCTAAAGATCAGAAGGTCATTGTTAGCACTAATGCTAAATTTTTAAAAGAGAACTATGTAATGAACCACAAGCTCATGAGTGAAATTGTTATAGAAGAAATGAAAGAGGACACGTCTACTTTAGTACTAACAGTGCAAGATGAAATATCACAAGAAACTGCAATACGTATCACAAATGATGCACAACTACATGCAGTACCTCGTCGTAGTGGGAGGATTGTTAGGCAACCTGAAAGATTCATGTTTTTGGGAGAGTCTTCGGACTTGATCCCAGGTAAACATGAACCTGATCCCTGAACATATGACGAAGCACCCCAAGATAAAGATGCAGCATCTTAGCAAAGAGTAATGAATTTAGAAATAGAATCTATGTATTCTAACAAAGTCTGGGAGTTAGTAGAACCACCAAATGGTGTAAAAGCTATTGGATGTAAATGGGTCTACAAAAGAAAAAGAGGGACAGACGGGAAGGTGGAAACCTTCAAAGCAAGGCTTGTTGCGAAAGGGCATACTCAGAAAGAGGGAGTCGATTATGAGGAAACCTTTTCTCCGGTAGCTATGCTTAAGTCTATCCGGATACTTTTATCTATTGCTGCTCATATGGATTATGAGGTTTGGCAAATGGATATTAAGACAACTTTTCTTAATGGAAGTCTTGAAGAAAACATCCATATGAAGCAACCAGAGGGGTTTATTGTAAAGGGCAAAGAGCATCTTGTATGTAAGCTCAATCGGTCTATTTATGGACTGAAGTAAGCTTCAAGATCTTGGAACATCTAGTTTAATGAAGTAATCCAGTCTTATGGATTTATTCAGTGTTTGGATGAGTCTTGTGTATACAAGAAGTGTGATGGAAATGTGGTGGTATTTCTTGTACTATACGTAGATGACATTTTGTTAATTGACAATAATGTCAAAGTGTTGTCAGAAGTAAGGGTATGGTTGTCCAAGCAATTCGATATGAAGGACTTGGGAGAATGCAGACATATTCTTGGGATCAAAGTAATAAGGGATCGCAAGAAAAGAATATTGTACTTATCCCAAGCTTCATATATCGATACTATCCTAGCTCGTTTTATCTAAAAAGATGTCTCCTAAGACATCAAAAGAGATAGAGGAAATGAAGGCAGTTCCTTATGCTTCAGTTGTAGGAAGCCTAATATATGCAATGTTATGGGCGAGACCGGATATCTGTTTTATCGTGGGCATGGTTAACAAATATCAAAGTAATCCAGGATAGGGACATTGAACTGCCGTAAAACATATATTAAAGTACCTGAAAAGGACTAGAGATTATATGCTGGTTTACCAAGCAGATGATTTGCTCCCTGTGGGTTACACGGATTCTGACTTTCAATCAGATAGGGACAATAGTAAGTCTATATCAGGTTATGTGTTTACTTTAAGAGGTGGAGCCATAGCATGGAGGAGTGTTAAGCAGAAATACGTTTCAGACTCCACCATAGAAGCTGAGTATGTGGCAGCCAAAGAAGCTGTATGACTCAAGAACTTCTTGATGGATTTAGATGTGATTCCTGGTTTGCCCAAAATCATCACAATTTATTGTGATAATAGTGGTGCAGTAGCAAACTCGAAGGAACCACGAGCCTATAAAGCGAGTAAACATATTGAGCGCAAGTACCACCTGATACGAGACATCGTAAAGCAAGGAAAAGTTATTGTCGCAAAGATTGCATCAGCAGATAACCTGGCAGATCCTTTCACTAAGGCCCTTCCGGTGAAAGCTTCTGATCGGCATGTTGAGGGGATGGGAATCAGATGTATGACATCATTTATGGTAGCATAGTCTTTTAGTATAAGTGAGAGATTGTTAGAATGTATACTAAAAGTCAAGCTTTTGTATAAACATTTATTTTGAAATAAGAATCACATTGGTCAAATGTCTATATTTATATGCTAAATGTAGTTGTTCATTTAATTTATATTGAAGATAATATGGTGTGTGTTGTCACACAGAAGATTATGTTATCAGTTCCTTATAAATTATAAATAGTTGCTCACAACCAAGATGGAATGGGACAAACCATTGGAATGGTTGTAGTGTAATTTGGTATTAGTTTATCTTGACTATAAAATTACACTAGTACACTTTGAGTGTATTGAGCAGGACCATTTGAGGTTGTTCTTTTTATACTAACTGTAAAAAAGAACAGGACCTCTGTTATTATGGAAGTACGTACTCTTAATCATGATATAATAACAAGCACGTATACTTAATATTTATTTCTTTAATTTATCAAAGGGTGAGATTTAGTTCGTTAAATCAATAGGCCCGATAAGTTGAGAAATGATATTATTTATATGGTTTATTGTTGATTATAGAATGAAATTGTGTCCTAGTGATCTAGGTTGGTGATGTCCCCTTGAGGAGCTCATAAGGATTGTCATGTAAATCCTACAGGTGGACTTAGTCCGATATGACAATAAGGTTGAGTGGTACTACTCTTAGAGCTAAATATTAATTAAGTGAGTTGTCAGTAACTCATATAATTTGTGGACATTCGATATCTTAGACACAGGGAGACTAACACACTCATGATAAGAAGGAGTCCATATTGTAATATGGGATTGGTACGGTAGTGCAATAATAACTCTTTAGTGGTATGAGTTATTATTGATGAACTTGAGTTGGGTATTTAGGACGAACACAGGAAGCTCAAGCTCATTGGGAGACCAAAACCAATTCCTCCTCTCGATCCTTGTTGTAGCCTCTTATTTATAAAGCCTTATATTCACCTAAAGCTCAGCTTCTTATCCATCTTGATGTGGCCGACCAAGCCAAGCTTGGAGCCCAAGCTAGGGCTGGCCAAGCTAAAGAATGGAGCTAAGTTGTGGCCGACCAAGCTTAGAGCCCAAGCTAGGTGGCTGGCCACATAAAATTAAAAGGGTATTTTAAATTTTAAAATCTTTCCTTTTATGGAAGCCATGGTTTTAA
Source organism: Zingiber officinale (assembly GCF_018446385.1). Lineage (NCBI taxonomy): Eukaryota > Viridiplantae > Streptophyta > Magnoliopsida > Zingiberales > Zingiberaceae > Zingiber > Zingiber officinale. Next base: position 24,468,978 of record NC_055988.1, read on the forward strand.
AAGAGAGTTTTTAAATTTTAAAATCTTTCCTTTTATAGCTTTCTACAAAGGATTAAGAGAGAGGTTTGAAATCTTTCCTTATTTGTAGTTATCTATAATGTTTAAAAGAAATATTTTAATTTTTGATAAAACTTTCCTTTTTTTGTAATCATCCACATATTTTTTTAAAAGAAGGATTTTAATTTATAAAATTTTTCTTTTATAACCAACAAGGGATTTAAAAGAGAAATTTTTTATTAAAATTTTTTACCAGAGATAAATAAGGAAGTTTTAATTTTATGTTTAAAACTTTCATTGTTTGGAGCACTTGGGTAGGGTCGGCCATGACAACCATTAAAAGGAAGTTTTAATTTTTTTGTTTTAAAACTTTCCTTTTTTTTCATTGGTAAGGAAAATAAGGAAGTTTTAATTATGTTTAAAACTTTCCTTTTTTGCCAAGACCAAGGATTATAAAAGAGAGGGAGGGTGTGCCTCATGAGATAACATCTTCTATTCCTCTCTTCCAATCCATTGGTGGCCAACCCTCATCCTTTTCTCTTCTCCTCTTGTTTTCTTACCTTGAGGCCGGCGACACTTGAAGAAAGGTTTTCATTTTGGTGGCCAGTTGCTTGGAGAAGAAGAAGAAGAAGAGAAAGGAAGCATCCCTTGGAGGTTGTTGGTGGCCTAAAGTTAAGGAAGCAAAGGAAGGCTTGGGTGGATTTCATCTTGGTAGATCGTCGCCCACATGACATCCAAGAGAAGGAGAGGAATACAATAGAAGATCAAGAGGTCTATAAGCTACAAAAAAGTATAACTAGTTATTTATTTCCGCATCATAACTAGTTCATCCTTTTGTATAGATCTTGAAAACCAAACACAAGAGGCTATCGATTTTAGGTTATCATTTTGTTATCGATTTTATTTTTCGATTTCATGTTTCGATATTATGCTTTTATTGAGGTCTCTGTAGTTAAACCTAGTTTACTGTAAGAAGTTAAATATCCATTCTTTGAAAGACTTTGTCTAGGAACTGGTGGATGATCCCATACCCAAGAAGGTCTAGTGCCTCGCCATGTTTAACCTGGAAGCCGATCTTTGAAATAGATATTTAATTAACTTCTGTAATATGGTTTAACTTATGAAGAACACATCGGTAAACTTGGAGTAAAAATGTTAAGTATCGTTTGCAATCCAAGTTTAACTTCTGTAGGATAATTTGGATTAATAATGTTAAGCATCGTTTGCAATCCAAATTTAACTTCAGTAGAGCACATGGGTAGCTTGGATAGTTCTATGCTTGTATAAATTTTTGAACAGGGGAACTAGAATGGTATTCCGAGTAGCAACCAACAGTAACCAGGCCGAATGTAGGCACAAGGATAATTTTCACACTACAAGAAAAGCCCTCATAGACATCGGTGGAACAACAGCGGTTTTAAGCAAAAACCGATGTCTTTGAATATTTTACACCGATTTTTTCAAAAATCGATGTCTATAAGCACAGATTTTCGCTCATAGACATTGGTTTTTAAGCCGATGTCTATGAGCACCTTTTTTCGTTAATAGACACCGATTTTAACAGCGGTTTTTAAAATCTGGTGTCTATGATAAAATAAAATAATTTAATTTTCCCACCAATACTTAGCCGAAATTTCCAACACTTCACTCTTCCCTCCAAACCGAAACCTATATCGCGCCGTGCACCGTATACCGTCGCGACGCCACCACCACTTTCCTCCTCGCCGCAGGCCGTCCAACCATCTCTCTCGACTTCATCTCCCTCTTCCCTTTCTTAGATCGACGCCTCTTCCACTCCCGATCAGGATTGACTCACGACGCATCTCCTCCACCTCCTCCCTTTGGGTAAGAAGAGGAACCCTTCTTCGCATTTTGAGAAAGGAGAGGTGACAAGTTGGTCTTGTTTTCTAGGGTTTCAGAGTAGTAGCGGCGGAGGGAGGCAAGATGAAGACGACTAGGGGGAAAGGTGATACTAAGTTCCACTGATCCGATGAAGACGATCAAATCGTGCCCTTTATTTCTAAATTCTAAGTTTGTAAGAACCTCACCGCTGCCCTCTTTCCTCTCTCCCTCTCGATCTTTGCCACAAAGATGGTACCTTTGCTTTCGACTACAACGTTCTCTGTCATCCTCGACTCCTTGCGGTTGAAGTTTTTTTCTCTCCTTATCCCGATTTGGTTTTCGTTTTGTTGCAGCTCTTCTTCTCGTACTTCAAGGAGTTGGTAGGTAAAGAAGTGACGGTGGAGCTGAAGAATGATCTCTCCATCAAAGGAGCCCTCCACTCCGTCGACCAATACCTCAACATCAAGCTTGAGAACATCAAAGTCGTAGACGAAGACAAATACCCTCACATGGTACTCCAGCCTTCTCCTGCATCTCTTTCTTCTTCATTAAATTGATAAAATAACCCTATTTCTCCCGGAGCAGCTCCGCTACGGATTATAATGTCGTCGCTTCCGCCACCCACGCTCCACCTCTCCACTCCGTGCCCTTCTGGCTTCTCGGTTAGAGCCTACTGATTTATGGTGACCCTCTTCATTTCCGGCTCCGCAGGTCAATGACTAGCTCGGATCCTGTAATCTTCCGTTCTTGCTTCATCTCTTGCTCTCGCTCTTTGCGGTGTCTATGCAGCGCTGACCCAAAGGGAACTGGATCGAGGCCGAACGAGATAGTATCCGGCATGGTGGAGAAATTGCTGCAGAGGGAGGAGAACAAAGCGCTTGTGGACGGGCTGGAGAAGGCCTCCGCCAAAGTGGACCAGGTGAGTGAGGCGCTTGCTGATATCGAGCGCTAGGAAATGGAGGCCTTGAGGGCTAAGGAGTATGTGCAGCAACTACGGAGCCGTGTGGCCGAGGTGAGATCTCCCTCACAGTGCTAATCATCTCCTTCATGATTATTTTTGGTTGTCTAATTGCTTCATTGGCTAAAGAAAAGATTTTGAATCTGGTGATTTGCAATGCCCATAGATGCAACATACTTACATAACTGCATTCCTTTTGCACTTCGATCTCACACATAGTGTTGAAATCCTTTTGAATCCTCATCTACATCCAGATGAAGTTTTGAGAGAAAGGTTTCCATTTGGTGAAGGTTGTTTTTGAACTTAGGACCATGGCAATAACTTTCAAAGTCATTAGTCTTTACCAACTTGGTAGAATGCACCTTCGAGATTATTTCCTCATCTACTTAAAATGTGATATAATGGGATCGATTTTACTTTTATGACTTGTCTCATTGCATTGTTCTTTGTCACTCTTCACTAAAGGTTCAACTAACATAGAAACATCGACAATTGGTGGAGTATAATGAATTTCACTACCTTTCATAGGGAAATAGAATAATACTTGTAACTTTTATTAGTCTATTCCATACATTTGTGGAACCTACAACCTTGTAAGCATTTATTTGCTCTAAGACCAGCCCCACACTAATAAGAGCATGGTTATCACTCGCTTTGGATAGAATGATTTACATGTGTTTATTAGTACTACTTAGGCTCTCTCTAGTGGTAAATTCTTGAGCTCATTACTGTGTGAAGCATTGTCTCGAATAAAGAAACATCCAATTTTTGTGTCTAAAAAAATAATATCTTAGATCATAAACCTTACTATTTTAGACCCTTGCTTAACATTGCTGTGTGATCAAGGCTCTCTCTAGTTCAAGCATGGACAAGTGGAATCGCTTTATATATATATATATATATATATATATATATATATATATATATATATATATATATAATTGATCTCTTTCCTAACAACTGAATTTTTTGATAAGTAATTAGACAATCAATTTATTTTATAAATGTCCAGGAGACAGAGGAGTGGTTTGATTGAATTGATGAATATAAAAAATTCAGAATGTAACCACGTCTCATTAAGAATTTTGTTTTATAAATGTCCATTCTGATATCAACATGTTCTCGAAAAGGCATAATATAATTCTGTGAAAAATAGCTATAGGTTGCACCTAGGCCCTCAGTCCGGTTAGATGCTATGTAAGAATCTAATAATTTATTAGAGTATATGCATGTTTGTGTTTGAATCATTAATCAGTTTCCATTTTGCTTTTAGTTGATGCCAAATGTGATCCAAATATTGCTTATTAGGTTTTTCTAGATCTGGTCTTACTCTTTAAATTTATTTCTCGAACGTTTGGTTAATTATATGATACTGCTTGCTGATGGTTATGAATTCTATTCTTTTAGAGTTGTTTTATGATCTTTAATTGGTTATGTTTTTTTTAGGATTGGTTAGTCGAAGGATAAAAGTGTTTCTTTTTGTTGTGGAGTTTTGCTGGAAGATAGTTTTGAATATGATATAGAAGTAAAAGCTGGAGTCTTTTGAAGAAATGTCTAGTTAGTCACAATTTGCAAACAGTTCATTTATGCTTTCTTCTTAATTATCTATGAAACTACTTCATTATTAAAAAACATTATATTTTTTTGATTGCTCTTTTCAGAGCCATTGTAGCAGAAGTTTTAACATGTGGATCGACATTATTAGTTCAAAAGTAATAACTCCTTTCGGAGACAAACAAAAAGTGGGAAGAAAAAACTTCTCATCCCTTTGTTCCCTTCTCATTCTTCTTCTTCACTTGTTTACCTTCAATCCTTATGTTATACTTTCTTTTGGCTGCAGAGGTTTATACTTGATTTGGTTATGAGGTGGAGAAACTGCCTGCATTCTATAAACCATCGAGCATTCAAATTGATCCGTATAAATACCTTTGTGATTTATACTAAATGTGTACTTTCTCTCAAAATCTCAAATTAATACTATCCATTATGTTAGGTTGCACACGGTGCTGGCAGTGGATGTCTACAGCGATAAGATCAAGCACCTATTCAATGTGGCGAAGGGGCAAGAAGCCGCGCGCCTCCCTTGGGGTGGCCGGATCTAGTTCCACCGCCTCAATATCAAGCACGACTCCAGGCTTGAGGGCCTCATCAAGATGTCGGATTTGGTTAGTTCCCTTGTCCTGTGGAATAGATCTAACCCTGGATCTCTTCTTGCATTTTTTTTTCATTGTGATCCGTGCGGTTCTGCATTTTTTTACTATCGCTTTACTTCTCAGCATCTTTTCCTTGGTCGTGATCGTTTGAGCGAATCTTTTTTTCGTCATCGTCGCAAGGGATCCTAATGTATATGCAATACAACTTTTTGTTTTCTTTGTAGACGATTAATCTGGCGGCAATCTGCACTCCTGCTGATTATCACACCCGCCCACTAGACACCATCTTCAGTAATTTCATTGATGCTCTCCCAGTTGTTAGTTTTGAGACCCCTGGGCTTGTTCATTTCCAGTTGGATTTTTTTTGTACTCTTCTTTGGTATTGATTTAGTTTATTGTGGCATGTACAAGTTAGGTATTGCTTAGAAAACAACAAGCACGTCATTCACTTCTCAACATGTGAAGTGTATGGGAAAATGATAGGAAGCTTCCTACCCAATGATTATCCTCTTAGAAAGGTATCATTGGCATTTCTACATTTGAGATGCTATAAATTAATGAAACAATTTTCTTGATGATACTTTTAATTCTCCATTTCTTAATAACATTGCTTCTCGATGGTAATGACCTTCCTTTTGACCTAAAAATGAGTGTTTATTGTGGGTGCTATTCAAGTTGTGTCAATAGTCATGTAATGAGTTGAGGTTTAACCTAGAAATAAGAGAAATATCATAAAAGATTCTAGAAAGAAAAACTAAAAAAATATGATGATATATTTTTATTTATTGTTTTAAGTACTATTTTTTTGCTCTGACATTAAACCGCCATAAATAATAATGTTAGTTATTTCTCATCATGTTTTGTTCTAAGACTCAAATTTCTGTTAATTAATATTATAACTTTATCAGATGAGTTTAATATCTTGTCGTACATGGTTATTCCTACTTAGTATGCATGTAGATTTATATGTACATATCTATATATGTGATTTCTCTGTGGTTGAGTCCTCTCTCGACTTTGTCATTTTTTTTTCATTTGACTTTATAGTAGTGTGGACTATGATAAACAGTCATCTTTTAAATCCTATGATTATGTTTATTTTTCTAACCTTAACATATTTTCTATGATAGAACAAGAAAGAAAGGAAGAAGGTGTATGAGGTTGACATCTTGAAAAAGGATCCTGAGGCTATTCGAGAGCAAATTGAGAAGCTGGAAAGAATGAGTAAGTAATTTGGCCAAGATCCCCTTAAAATTCTTTTTTCACTAATATTGAATGTGGTCTTTTGATCTCATTGGTCTTCAACGTAACCGTTTTGTTTTTACTTTTTTCTAGGCATTCTTATAGTCCTCTTCTTTCTAGATTGGAATTTGATGCTTCTAGAATGATACATAAATAGAGGATCATTATGTTGTTTTCCTTGTCGCCATCTAGTACAATATATACAAATTCAATGTAATACCTGTAATATCATTTCAAACTAGTTAACTATTTTGAGGCAAATCACTTCTTAGATTTGGATATTCAACAATTCTTTATGTAAAGAAGTCTTGTGAATTAATGAATAGCTTTTGTATGGTAATGCTGTTGTATTTTATCTGGCTCTATATTTATGTAGTTGCTCACAATTATTGAGGTATCCTATTAGTGTAGGGAGAATTTCATTTTGCTTTCTAAGACTAACATAGAGCTTTATTGTTGCATTCTCAAAGTTTGCTTTCGAAAAATGCCTTTGCAAAGTGATTAGTACTTAGTTTTACTAATATATTATTTATGTATTTTTACAGTTTACAAATCTCAACTACTCTACAATTGAAATTGATAAAGTGTGGTTCGAGTAGGCTGAATATATGCTAGATTACATTTGACTATAAAAGGTATTCAATTTTTGAAAGCTTTGGAGGATGCATGCATTTTTATGGAATGTAATTTATGGATATGGACTTGATGTGTACAATATATGTTACCTTTTGATGTTGTAAGAAGAATAGTTATGTGTAATTTGTGGATACTGACTTGATGTACACAATATTTATTATCTTTTTATGTTGTAAGAAGAATATTTATGTGTTGGTTATATGGATATTGACTTGGTGTGTTTAGATACATTGGTGCATTTTTATTTGTGATTTTCTTAGTGAATTAATAATATTAACTTAATTTTATGATTTGCTTGGTGATAATATTGGATTTTCACTATTTCAGAAATTGAATCTGTGTCGTTAAACAATACTGATATTACATTATTTTCCACCGCTGCTAAAACCGGTGTCATTAACTAATATTACATCGGTCGTATACCGCTACCAAAATTGGTGTTATTAACATATATACATCGATTTTACACCGTTGCTGAAACAGTGTCGTTAAATGATACTAAACCAGTTCATAATCGATTCTAAAACTGGTGTCGTTAAGTGATACTACACCGGTTATAACCCGATGTCTAAAATGGCAGACCTTTTACATCGCCTTCATAGACATCGGTCAATTTTCTAATAGACAGCGGTGGAAAATTGATGTCTATGAGGGTTTTTCTTGTAGTGTCATAATCGATTGCTAGACTGGAGAATAAGTTGACCAAGATACTACTATCGTACGGAATAACCAAGTCAGCAAATATATTTCCTTTTCAAAGCTTATAAAATACCCTTGGGTTGAGTAATAATTTAGGTTGGATATTAACACCGAGTGGAATAATCATGCCAAATAATGTATCATGGTACAAAGGAGCCCCCGACCGACTAAGATGTTGGGTGAAATATTAATGTCGAACAGAAGAAATCAAGCTAGACAATTGTCCTTGATGCGTCTATAATTCGGCCTTCGGATTAATTTTTCATAATGCACTTTTGAGCCGAATAATATACTGGACGACTTAATTACACTGAGTAGAATAACCAGGTTGAATAATGTAATGAAATCCTTATAGTTGAAATTCGTCCAGAATGCACACTTGCTTATAACCCAGCTTGAGGTTCAGATACTCAGAGTTTGTTGGCACGGAAATGCGCCTACTTAGGACCTCATATGTGGCTCGAGGGTTTAGAATTTATAGGTATGAGAGCATGCTCATTTATAACCCAGCTGGATGGCTCGGGAGTCGGGGACAAACCCGACCACTCGGGGGCTTAATAAGTTTATAAGCATGAGAGGATGCTCGCTTATAATCCAGCCGAACGGTTCGGGAGTCTGGGATAGACCTAGTCTAAAACCCAGGGGCTAAATAAATTTAAAGACATGAGAGTATGCTCACGTATAACCCGTCCGGACAGCTCGAGAGTCTGGGATAAGCTTGGTTTGAACCCCAGGGGCTAAATAAATTTAAAGGTGCAAGAGCATGCTCGCTTATAACCCAGCCAGACAGCTTGGGAGTCTGGGATAGGCCTAATATGAAATCCAAGGGATAAATAAATATAAGGCACGAGAACATGCTCACTTATAACCTGGTCAGACGGCTCGGGAGTCTGGGACAGGGTCGATTGCTCAGGGGCTTAAGAAATTTATAGGCGCGATAGCATGTTCACTTATAACTCGGCCGAACAACTCAGGAGTCTAGGACAGGCCTGATAGCTTGGGATCTTAATAAATTTATAGGCATGAGAATATGCTCTCTTATAACCTAACCGGATGACTTGGTATTTTGGGATAGACCCGATCTCTCAAGGGCTTAATAAGTTTATAGGCCTGAGAACATGCTCGCTTATAACCTGGCCGGATGGCTCGGGAGTTGGGGATAGGCCTGATCTGAAACCCAGGGGCTAAATACATTTTAGAGGAATTTTTTGAGTAACTTCACTTGCATTCTCATTAATGTAAAAATTTTAACATAACATATGAATAAATTATAGGCATACTTTTCAGGCCCTTTAGGGCTGTAGATGATTTGTGCTTCAGGGTCATTCTAATTTTTTCCCTTCTACATCTCCAAGATAGTAGGAGCCCAAGGTGTATTTTTGTACCACCCTGAATGGTCCTCCCCACTGGGGCTCTAGCTTTATGACGTCCCTGACTAGCTTGACTCGCTTCTAGACCAGATCTCTGATTGAAAAAATTGGGGAATGACTCTTCTATTATAATTTTGCTTCATCCTCTTCTAGTAAGCCATCAACCCAGCCACCACCTTGTCTCTGATTTCTTCTATCAAATCCAGTTCTATAAGGCACCAACCAATATTATCTTCATCATATAGTCACCTTCGATTGAATTCCACACCAATCTCAATTGAGACCATTGCTTCACCTCTATAAACTAGATAAAAGGGAGTTATACCTTTTGCTTCCCGAGGGGTTGTACGATATGGCCATAATATGCTAGATAACTCATTCACCCAACTTCCTTCAACATGATCTAATTTAGTTTAAAGCCCTCTAATGATTTCTTTATTTGTTACTTTGGTCTGACCATTACTCTATGGATAAGCTATAGATGTGAAGACCTAGGTAATACCGTAACCAAAACACCATTCTCAAATTTTTCTACCCTTGAATTGTCTTCCATTATCTGAAACCAGCTTGTCTGAAATTCTAAATTTGTAAATAATGTGTTGCCATAAAAATTTAATAACCTTTTGTTCGGTTATCTTTGCTAGTGGCTCGTCCTCCATCCATTTTGAGAAATAATCCATAGCCACTAATAAGAATATCTTTTGAGTCGATGCAAAAGGAAAATGACCCACTATATCCATGCCCCACTAGTCGAATAGATAAGAAACTTATAAAATAACGGAAATAGGCGAATATTAATAAGGGAATTTTCCGAAATTTTTGAAAATTTTTCGGAGCTCGTATGGACGAGTTAACGGGGACAAGAACGGGGCCGGGAAAAAGCCTGTTTAGGCGACCCATTTAAGCGAGGAATTGTTTCTTTTATAAATTCCTTATTCCTTTTATTTTTCATTTATTTTCTTTTTCCCCGTGCCTAAACTTCCTTCTCTCCCGAGCCTCACTCGGCGCCGACACCATCTTCTTCTCCGAGCCCTAACCGCCGGCCACGGCGGTTTCCTTCTTCCCCGAGTGCACAAAGCCGTGCCAACATTTCTCCTTCTTCCTCTCGAGCCGCACACCGACGCCACGACCGTTCGTACTCAGCCCTAGCGCCGGTTCTTCCTCTCCTCTGTTGTCGCCTCTCGCCGTGGAGGAATCAAATCGCCGCCCCTTTCGTCAGCAAGCTTTGGCCGGAAGAGGGAGTACCGAGCTCTCTCCTGATCTGCCCTAGCCGGTGCCACCACAGTCCTTTTCCTCAGTCCTAGCGTCACTTCTCGCGACGCCGGCCAAGGTTCTGCTACCCTATCTCCTCCTTTCTTCTGTTATAGCATCACATACCTTTCCTTCCCCTCGCGTCGTCCCGGTTGCAACGGCCAACACTGGTCGGAAAGCCGCCGATCACCTCACTGTGGTCACACCTGATGTGCTTTGCCTTCTCCACAGGGAAGACAGATTCAAGGACAGAGAGTTCGGTGCCTTGGCTGTTGGCCACAGGTTTTTGGTTCCAATCGGTTGTTATTATCTACTGTCGAAGAGGAAACAGGTAGAAATATGATTTCCAATTTTTGTGCTTAGTGAGTTAATTGGTTATTGTGGTGTTTCTTGGTTTCCAACAGCAATTAACCTTTGCTGGCAGTAACAAAACCTTGTGTGGATCAACAATCAAGGCTGTGAATAGAGGTAAGGTGTATAAATTTGTTTTGGTATTAGGTTCATATTTGGAAGAGTTCAAGTTGATTTAGGTTTAGACCTAAATCAAATTGTATAGTGGAGCGAATTAGGATTCTAGTAAATAAGAAATTATTTTTAGCTATGTGGTATGTATGTAGCTAAATTAAATGTGGTTATTACAGGACTTTGATTCGAGACGGTGTCTCGACGAGGATTTATTCGGATACGATCCTCTCATTGGAGGCGGGTACTTTGACTTATGTCTTTTGATATGCATAATAAAGTGTTTAACATATAACAATGATTGTGTTTTCCATTTGATTCGATTGGTCACTACATGATCTGTTACATGTTGTTTGTTTATTTATTATGCACTGCATGTTATTATTTATCTGACCATACATGCTTCCGGTAGTGACCCAACCATGTGATACATCATGTTCAGGACCTAGGGTTTATATGATACCCTATCTGTTTGTGTACCTTCCATCTGATACATTGACTTGTGGTACACCTTTTATTTATGTATGGATCTTGCTATGCTATTCATGATATTGCCATGTTTAGAGTCATGCATCATCTTGCATGATTGCATGCTGTGCGGTTGTCTGCTCCATTATTGTGAGCGCATCGCCAGTTACATGTACTGCACACACCACCACCCATGGATTAGTGGTATATCAGGCAGGTGTGTGGCGGTTTGGCTCCGTTGGTCAGGTGACTCAGCGTGGTAGCCGGCAGTCAGTTCCGCTCTGTTTGGCTCCGTTGGCATTTAGTGTAGCAGCATGGTAGCCGGCAGATGGTGAACTCTGTTTGGCTCCGTTGGTCAGTTGACTCAGCGTGGTAGCCGGTAGAGATATCCTCCCCGTCATCGTGTACCGGGAGATGAGAGCATTGAGCTCCCCCATTTATGATTTGGGGTCAGAGGACAGGAGTACTCCGACAGCATTCCGTCCACTCGGTCGCTCATCAGGAGCAGTGATGTCAGAGTGCACGGTCACCATATGCATTTATTGCATTTATTGTTTGTGATTGCTGCATTTACTTGCTGCATTTATATGGATGCCTATGATTGACATGCATACAGGATTATGATTTCCCCGGTCTGACGACCCTGTTACCTTTGTACTTTGATTCCGGTTAGTACAGTTATCTCCTGATTTCGTTTCAGTTGCATTTATCCTTCTCGTATTCAGGAGACTGTACGCATGATTAGTGTTGTCTGTTATTTGTTTTATTATGCATATCAGTTGTACCTGCTGAGTGTTGGACTCACCCCGCTTCCATTGTTGATATATTTTTCAGGTTGAGGCTGTTAGGAACAGTTCCAGTCGCTGGTTCCCATAGCACGTAGTGCTAGTCCTCTGCTAGCTTTGAGTTGTTATTTTATTTTAGCTTTTCTCTATCAGACTTTGTTTTAGTCTTGTTTTGGATTTTACATATGGATATTGTATGGGATCCTTCCGTTTGATGGACTTTTGGTATGATTTGGATTTTATTCTACTACATGCCTGCCTGGACGGCAGAAGAGGTGAGTTCGTCGGATTTGAGCTTTACGAGTGTAGTTGAGTAGGGTGGATTTCGAGTCAGAGTACTATTGTTTGTGATTACTATTATTAACTGCGTGGTTGTGACAGCTAGAGGCTGAATATCTATATAAACTGCGTGGTGATTGTTTTTATTTATTGTTATAATTCCAGCCGCCTGTGGCTGAGGTATATGTGTTATGTAGAAGTTTCAGATTGTTCGCCGTACAGGGGAGATGCTGCCGAAATTTCTTCGGACAGGGACTCCTCTGAGGCGTGACAAAACTATTTAAGTTTTTAACAATTCCATGGGATGATGTGGGATGTTCTAGTGCTTCTTGTTGGGACCTTGACGTCCGCTAGAGGGGGGGTGAATAGCGTCTCACCCAAAACGTCGTTTCCTATAATGGTTAGTACGCACAGCGGAATATAAAAACAAATACTAATAATAGAAAGCAAACTTAACACGTTGATTTAACATGGTTCAGAGATAAAACTCCTACTCCACGGCTGTTTGTAAGGTGGACGATCCTGATCTGTCGGTGGATGATTCCCCGGAGAACTTCTGGCTAGCTGCGTAGCTCCTTGTGGGTGGAGAAACCTCGCCACAACCTCGTACAATCATGCTAGATCACTTGAAAACTTGGAGACTCTAATTAGGTTTAACCAACACTAATTTTGTCAACCTTAACCAAGCTTCCAATGCTTGGTTATATAGGCCACGAGTTGGAAAACCCCGCCTACCAGTCGATTGCTTTCTATGGAGATTCGACCGTTATAACCCAACAGCTCGATACTATTTGACTGATACTTCCATCATTTGACCGCTCCACACTAATCAAATGAACAGAAGCATTTTGTTCACTCTCAGTTGACTGCCCGGTCGACCGCACCAGTCGACTGATGAAAACACCAGTACTGCTACAATAAAGCTACAGTATTGTTATAGTAACACTATAGTAATGCTACAATAAAACCCTAATCCTAGAATTTAACCCCCAAGTATATTCACTCAGCACTCATCCTCGCCTGACTAACCTAGACCTAACCTTCTAGCCTTCTCCATCAGCCTTGCGTCCCTCAGATGCCTCCCCATCCTTCACGTCTTGTCTTCTGGAGCTTCCATCGGCCTTGTCATTATTGTCGGGTCTTCCTTTGCCAAGAGATCACGCCTCCAGGACTTCATCTATTGCCAAGTCATACTTGGACTTACGTTGCCAAGATTATATACTTGGACTTACGTTGCCAAGACTACATGCTTGGACTTACACCACCTAGACTCATCCTTGGACTTTCCTCCTTTGCCAAGATCACACTTGGACTTTTCTTATTGTACCTGTATCCTGCACACTCACAATGCATATCAAATACAACAATAAACCTAACTTAAAACTTTGCCCAAACATTAAAACCTAGAGTCCCTAGATTACTCCAACAATCTCTTCCTTTTTGATGTTTGGCAACCTGTTTATGTTAGGGAAACAATATAGCAATAATAATGTAAATAAACATGCAATCTACACATGCATAAATCATGGAACCTAATCCTAGGCTCCCCCTTCACTTAAGCTCTCCCGTAAAGGCAAACTTCTCCCCCTTTGCAAATACATGAGCAATCGCTCCCCTTTCACCTAAGCACCCCCTTGAGCTAGGATTTCTTGCAAAGGTGTGTAGGTTTCCCACTTAAACCTAAAATTTCTCCCTTTTTTATACATCAAAAAAAGCTCCAACAATATCCTAATTATTAGACTCTTTGACCTCTATTGGCCATAAACATCATTTATTAATCTTCCATAAGATTAAATATATGTTCACCACTCTTTTGGTCATTTTCTTATGCTGAAAAATACTCAGACCATATCAATCGACTACTATAAGTTCCAGTCGACTGCCATTGTCAAAATGAGCTTACAGAGATATTTTGTGCTCAAAATTATTGTTACCAGTCGACTGATACTCTATTTTGATAAAAATCAACCTTTCTGACTCAACTTCAGAAATGCGCCAAAAATTCCACAGGTCTCCAAAAATCCTAAATTTTGTGAAGAGGTCTATTTTATCCATGTCTACTTGATAAAAATATATATAAAAATATATTTATCATAGATCCAAAGATTGACATAAAATTTAAAACTAGCTAAATGGTTCAATTGAACCTTGACTTAAAGTCCTAGTTTTGGCTTTCTCTTGATGTATCTGCCCATATTAAACCATAATGCATCCTAGCATTAGTTTATATGACATCTATACATCAAAAACTAATTTTCATGCAATATGAATCCAATTCATATTTCCATGCATGAAACACATCCTAATTGTGCCAACACACTATGTTAGAGACTTAAGTCCGTCTTCAAACCACTTGACACATTTGATAACCCATCTACCATGGGTCCCAAAGGCTCTTCCTAACCTTAGGAATCTTAACCTTAGTCACCTCCCTTGGTGACTCATCCACTATGGCTACACCTACATGGTGTACCATAGGTGACACTTGGCCTACAAACTTAATTTTCTTAACCTTAGACACCTTGTCTTTGGTTAATTTCTTCTTGTCCTTTACCTTGGACACCTCATCCTTGTCATAATTATATACCACCCTAGCATATTCCTTCTTATTGGTCTTGGATGACTCTCCCTTTCCATTATCATTTGCCACCCTAGCATATGATTTCTTCTTGGCCTTGGAGAGACTAGATTGGTATCTCAAACCTAATCTATCACTTTTGGGTCTTAGGCAACCCATAACATTATCAAGTCCTTGAGATCTAATAATGAATCTACCTAGGACTTTCTCCATTTCTTCAAGCCTTACCTTCAAGACTTGATTTTCTAATTCTAGGGTTTTAACCCTTGAATCAACATGTCCATCTTGGACATCTCTAGACCTACCCACCTTCCTAGGCATATGTCTCCTCTTCTTAGGATTTATGCTTAGGTTTTCACCCACTTTCCTTCCCTTAGGCAAAGTGGTTTGGATCTTATTAGGCCTACCCTTACTAAATTTAGCATGAATAGGTCTCGTAGGGTTATCACCTACATTAACCCTATTCCTATCATTGTACCTAAATCCATGATTATGCTTGGGTAAATAATCTACATTATTTCTAACAAGCATATAAGAATTAGAGTTTGGATTAAACTTTAAAATATGGATTACTGTTACGAACCGCAAGTGCACGGTTACGTTGTCAGTAATATAAAAGATATCGAACCCATAGGGACTGTTGATTAAGCACTAGTTAACTTCGCACGATGAATTATCTAGACAATCTAAAGTTGTTAACAAACACTTAAGAAAAGAGAAGATAAAAGAGAGAAAGAGTAAAGAGTGTAAGTGAGTATGGAATGATAGATACTAGGATTTGGGTTTCGTTGTGATGCTAGTTAATGTCCCAATGCATTGTTCATTTACCTAACTCCATACTTACACTTGTGTAGGAGTTCCAACTAGTTTTGATATAACCTCACGAAGATCACATCGAAGAGTTTACCCAAGTTCTACCGCCATTAAGTAGAAGAGGTAATTTAGGAAGTCTGATTATAGGGAACATCCTTATGTCACAAGGGCCCACGGTCCTATGTTCCTAAATTACACAGATCACTTCCCAACGGTAGATTAATACAATTAAGTAGAAGAGGTAATTTAGGAAATCCGATTATAGGGATCATCCTTTTGTCACAAGGGTCCACAGTCCTACATCCCTAGATTACACATATCATTTCTTAACATTAATTTGGGAGAACCCTCCAAACTCTAATTAGTTTTCCTAGTAGAGAGTTATTCCCCGTTTCAAAGTAATGTCGTAGAAAGTAAGGGATACCTTCTGTCATAAGGTCCCATGATCTTATATTCCAGGGCTCTTCCTCTACATGGTGATCTAAACCCTATATCTACATGGATTGACCTCATACACATTTCGTCAAATGCACACAAGGCACAACACACATAGATGATGATATAAGCACTTCATTGCATAGGAAAATGTCTAAATACATAGTTCATACATTCACAATCACATCACAGCTACTTCCTACATCCTAGATCTAGAGATCTACTCTATAGTAAAGGATTTACAAATAAGAAACAAAGAAATTAAGCATTACAGACTCCAAAACAAGAGATAGAGAAGAGATGAATACTTATCTATGATCTGTCGGTCTTATTACTTGCAAACCTTGCTTCGGAGGTGGACAGATTGGTGAAAATGGAAGATCTAGGGTTCCCCCAAGGGGGAGAACCCTTCCCCAAGCAATGGGGAAGAGCCCCAAG
The DNA here is from genome assembly GCF_018446385.1 of Zingiber officinale. Taxonomy (NCBI): domain Eukaryota; kingdom Viridiplantae; phylum Streptophyta; class Magnoliopsida; order Zingiberales; family Zingiberaceae; genus Zingiber; species Zingiber officinale. The sequence continues at coordinate 24,485,384 of NC_055988.1, forward strand.
CCAAAAGATGCCCCCCAGATCAGTGAAAAGGGGAGAACAATCCCTTTTATAGAGCAGGGCATGACCACCACACGACCCATGACACGACCGTGTGGATCTCACATGGCCTGGAGGTGTCTGCTCTCGGCCAGGGTCACACGACCGTGTGGCCTTCACACGGTCGTGCCATGCTCCCTCTCTGGATGGCTTAGACGACCGTGTGGCTCACACGATCATGCCAATCTTGGTCTCTGAAAATGTTACATGATCGTGTGGCACACACGGCCTGACAATGTTTGGCCTTTGGAAATGTTACACGGTCGTGTAGATCTACATGGTCGTGTGCTGGATACACTACTGGGGTGACACGACCGGTCTGCACCACACGGCCATGTCATGCTCCCTCCTTGGTAAGGCTATACGGCCGGTCTGCACCACACGACCAAATTTTGCTTATTCTCTGGAAAGTTGGCACGGTCGTGCCATTTGACACGGCCATGTGATGCCCGGCCACAAGATATTGACATGGTCGTATGGCTTACACGACCGTGGCTTAAGTTGCCTCTGGTGGGGGAGCACGACCGTGTGGGTCACACGGCCTTGGCTTGATTTCTTCCAAAGTTATTCTTGTGTGCATTCTTGCTCCATTTTCACTCCAATATGCATCCTGTCAATCAACATATGCAAAGAGCATATCTCTGAACAGAAGATAATGGAAATATGATATTATAATGAAATAGTGTGCAATAAACATAGATTATGCTCATGAAATATAAGTAGATGTGCATCAAGACATGCATAAAAGTGTATATAATCTACGCACATCACACCCTCAGACTTAAACCTTTGCTTGCCCTCAAGCAAAACCTGCAATCTAGATTTATGTGCATAGATGATAGGTAATAATCTCTAATGAATCAATATAAACCTATTATATAGTTTCATTGATGAGCATGATACAAAAATTGTTTGAGTGTGGCCTAAGTAGAAGTTCTCCGTGCTCAGTGTGACAAGTGGCTTAACTTTTTCAAGTGTCAATATCTAAGCCTAGTTAATTTTTCATTTAACCATATTCCTCATACTTCCGGCAATAGATACTTACCTACCACACACAAGGTTCATCCCCCACGAAAATGCTATGCATCGCCTACACAATGTCTCAAAGGAATACTTAGTATCAAGAGAAACATAACATTCATTTCTCCAGTAACCTAACTCTGTCTCAAAGGGGTGAATTACTAGTTTCCACTCATGATAACTATTTTTTTTTATCCCTTATTCTTTTTTTTTCTTTTTGAATGTTTGCAAAGTATCAAATTTGAACAAACTTTCATTTCTTTTTTTTTTGGGATTGATTTTTCCAAATGAGCTTACATGATCTGAGTTTATCCGGTAACCAAAATGCAGTTGAGAGGTCACCATAGAAGCAAGAATACTAGTCCAGTTCTATGAATCATGACTATTTTCAAAAATATCTACCATCAAAGTCAAGCATAATGTGAAGAGATCCTAAAACTAGGCCAACATTCAAATTCTTCTAGTAATAACAATGCTCACTTCATGCTACTATGGATAGAAAACATAGATCAATAGACATACTAGCATACTAAATCATACAACATAAATATTTAGATGAAACGTGCTAGTATTTTACATTAAGAAACAAACAATCATGATGTGATGAATGATGCAACTAGCAAATTTTATTAGATAAAAAGAAATGTGCAAAAACTAAGAAATATGACAAAATACTAAACTAAACCCAAACATCCCCCCAGACTTAAACTTTTCATTGTCCCAATGAAAACTAGAAATGTAATATGGAGGAGATATATGAAGTTAGAGAAGTTATCAAGTGATGAGCTCCAAATGGTTGTCATTCATGTGTTTGAAAATACTCCCCTATATGTGAATTTCACTCCTCCACAACATTAAATCCTACAAAATAAAAAAAAGATAGACTAGAAAAAATTAAGTAGAGGTCCTGATTTATTATGAATAAAGAAACTAAAAAGGAACTTGAAGGAAGCTAAAACTAAAATGAAAACAAGATTTAACTTGGGTTGCTTCCCAAGAAGTGCTTGTTTAAGGTCATTAGCTCGACCCCTTATTTGGCTTGCTTAAATCGTGATCTTGTCGGAGTGAGATACCTCTGGACTTTCCGGCTAGTGGCCCAAAATGCGGAGGGAGCTTTCATCGTGGGAAACATATCATGAGGAATTGCTCTCTCCTTCTTCTTCTCCTTAATGATTCTTCTTGAAGGTAGGAGAAGGTTCACTTGAAGTGCCTAGGCCAAGAGCGCGGTGATCACAGTTGATGTTGAGGCCTTGTTCTGATGAAAGTGAAGTATGGGCAAAGGTGGGAGTGTCCAGCTTTAGGGTATCCGACTTTCCACCACTTCCCACTCGGAAGGTTGCATATTAATATCAACATTTGCCTCTTCAATGATCCCATCATCCATCAAGCATAAATTATCAGAAGTTGCAAAATGAACAACAACAAGACTAGTTGAAGATGCATCAATGGTCCTATCAGTGATCGGAGTATCATCAAATATAATATCACCATTCAAAGTAGTGGAGGAGTCCTGTAGAGCTACAGAATCATGATCACAGTCGCCTTCAGCTTTACATTCCATCCCCTCCAAATCATCCTTCAATTGAGGCTCCGAATTTAGACTTGACACATCATCTTGCTGTAGGGATTGAAGAAACAAGATCCCCTCTTGCATCAAGAGCTCTTCTCTAATTCATGTAGTTTGGTGTTCATCTGGCTAGGAGCAGGAATATTTGAGTCTTGGGAGTCCTCCCAGGAAGTTGGCTCTTTTGATTGTAACTGTTGTAGTCCATCCAATATTGAGTCATCTTGAAATTCTGATGAACTTTGATTTGCTTGAGAAGAATGCTCAACACTTTGAATACAGTTATTGTCAATATTTTGATAGTCCACCAAATCTTGATTGTAGTGTTGAGGTAAATCAGGAATATGCTGCTGTGGAATTGACGGTTCATGGTCCTTAAAAGTGTACTGGGGTTGAAAGTTCTATATTTGATGATCTCCCCGGTCATAGCTAGAAATATTAGGAACTGAATCATATTGATGTACGGTTTGGAATAGATTTTGAAGTTCCGGAAGAGAGGGAACAGTCATATGGAAGAAGTAACAAATAACAGCGGGATGGGATGAGCTGTCGCAAACTATACAAATATCATCAATTGATTCTGTGAAAGGGCCATCTTCATTTTGGAAGAGGTGGCATATGGCAGACGGGTGGGATGAGCTACCACATACTATGCAAGTATTCAACATTCACTCATCATCCAAATTATACTTTACACCACCAAGTTGCCAAGAATACCAATCCATGGCTAAAGAAAATTCTGTTCTCACCTGAAATAATAGCACAAAACTCACAAGACACGGTGAGAAATGATCACATAACACATGGATATAAGAAATATACAATAATCAAGGCACTCAACCAATTTTTTTATTTTGATTTAAAAAAATAAATGCATAATTTAAAGAAAAGAAAGAAAGTTCATAGTGAAAACAAGAAAGAAAAGACAAAAGGAAAAAGAAAAATGTCTAGAGTAACTCATATGCTAATCAACTAATGTTAATCGAAAACAGTCCTGGACAACAGCGCCAAAAACTTGTTACGAACCGCAAGTGCACAATTACATCGTCAGTAATATAAAAGATATCAAACCCACAGGGACTGTTGATTAAACACTAGTTAACTTCGCACGATGAATTATCTAGACAATCTAAAGTTGTTAACAAACACTTAAGAAAAAGAGAAGATAAAAGAGAGAAAGAGTAAAGAGTGTAAGTGAGTATGGAATGATAGATACTAGGATTTGGGTTTTGTTGCGATGCTAGTTAATGTCTCAATGCATTGTTCATTTACACTTGTGTAGGAGTTCCAACTATATTTTGATATAACCTCACGAAGATCACATCGAAGAGTTTACCCAAGTTCTACCGCCATTAAGTAGAAGAGGTAATTTAGGAAGTCCGATTATAGGGAACATCCTTATGTCACAAGGGCCCATGGTCCTATGTTCTTAAATTACACAGATCACTTCCTAACGGTAGATTAATACAATTAAGTAGAAGAGGTAATTTAGGAAATCCGATTATAGGGATCATCCTTTTGTCACAAGGGTCCACAGCCCTACGTTCCTAGATTACACATATCATTTCCTAACATTAATTTGGGAGAACCCTCCAAACTCTAATTAGTTTTCCTAGTAGAGAGGTAATCCCCGTTTCAAAGAAATGCCGTAGAAAGTAAGGGATACCTTCTGTCACAAGGTCTCATGATCTTACATTCTAGGGCTCTTCCTCTACATGGTGATCTAAATCCTACATCTACATGGATTGACCTCATACACATTTCGTCAAACGTACACAAGGCACAACACACATAGATGACGATATAAGCACTTCATTGCATAGGAAAATATCCAAATACATAGTTCATACATTCACAATCACATCACAACTACTTCCTACATCCTAGATCTAGAGATCTACTCCATAGTAAAAGATTTACAAATAAGAGATAAGAAATTAAGCATTATAGACTCCAAAACAAGAGATAGAGAAGAGATGAATACTTATCTATGATTCGCCGATCTTCTTATTTGCAAACCTTGCTCCGGAGGTGGATGGATTAACAAAAATGGAAGATCTAGGGTTCCCCCAAGGGGGAGAACCCTTCCCCAAGTAATGGGGAAGAGCCCCAAGCCAAAAGATGCCCCCCAGATCAGTGAAAGGGGGAGAACAACCGCTTTTATAGAGCAGGGCATGACCACCACACGACCCATGAAACGATCGTGTGGATCTCACATAGCCTAGAGGTGTCTGCTCTCGGCCAGGGTCACACGGCCATTTGGCCTTCACACGACCGTGCCATGCTCCCTCTCTGGATGGCTTACACGACCGTGTGGCTCACACAACAGTGCCAATCTTGGCCTCTGGAAATGTTACATGGCCTTGTGGCACACATGGCCTGGCAATGCTTGGCCTTTGGAAATGTTGCACAGTCGTGTAGATCCACACGACCGTGTGCTGGATACACTGCTGGGGTGACACGGCCAATCCGCACCACACGACCATGTCATGCTCCCTCCCTGGTAAAGCTACATGATCGGTCTGCACCACATGGACATATTCTGCTTCTTCTCTGGAAAGTTGGCACGGACGTGCCATTTGACATGACTGTGTGATGCCTGGCCATAAGATATTGACACGGTTGTGTGGATCACACGGACATGGCTTAAGTTGCCTCTGGTGGGGGAGCACGGCTGTGGCTTAAGTTGCCTCTGGTGGGGGAGCACGGCCGTGTGGGTCACACGACCTTGGCTTGATTTCTTCCAAAATTATTTTCGTGTGTGTTCTTGCTCCATTTTCGCTCCAATATGCATCCTGTCAATCAAAATATACAATGAGCAGATCTCTGAACAGAAGATAATGGAAGTATGATATTATAATGAAATAGGGTGCAATAAACATAGATTATGCTCATGAAATATAAGTAGATGTGCGTCAAGACATGCATAAAAGTGTATATAATCTACGCATATCAATTACCTTCCCTTTTACCTTTGAAGCTCCTCCTTGACTTGAGCTCCTCTTCTTTTTCCATTTCTTCAAATGCACCAATTTCTTGAGCTCTCCTCTCCTTGGGCACTTTGTGTGGTAGTGACCCCATTCACCTCATGTAAAGCACCTAATGTGCTTCTTCTCCTTCTTCTTCTTCCTACAACTCGCATTAGTTTCTAAATTAACTTTAGTGAGTTTAGAGTTTACCTCCTTTACCTTTTTGAGCGAAGGACACCTACTCTTGTAGTGCCCCATCTTACCACACTTAAAGCATTTGATGTGGTCCTTTGTGCTCTTCTTGGTAGTTAAGGTGGAGGGTTGAGCTTCCAAGATCTTCTCTTCCTTGGATTGCTCTTCTTCCTCTTCACTTGAAGATGTGGATGATTCCACTTCTTCCTCCCTTGAAGATGTGGATGATATCTCCTCATCTTCCTTCTCCTCCTCGGATGTTGAATACGTGTCAACATTTGATTGGTTCTTCTCTTCTTGGACCAATGAGCCTTTCTCCTTGGGCTCCTCCTCTTCTTGGATTTATGTAGGACTCTCATGAAGCACAATTACTTTTTTCTAACGGTCACTTGCGCTCTCGTATTCACCTACATTCAATATCGCATTAGGAGGTAATAAATTAATTAAAATTTTAGTTACCTCCTTGTCCGTCTCCGATTGCTCCCTTTGCTCCTCGGTCCAATATCGAGGTCGAAGACGCTTTCCCTTCTTATCCGTTGGAGCTTTAAACGGTTCCTCCAATGAAATCCATTGGTTCCAATTCATTTGGAACTATATCTCTATGCGCTTCCTCCAATAGTCGAACTCCTCGCGCTCATATGGAGGTGGGATTCGGATGTCCCATTCGAGAGGTCCCTCTGACTCCATCTGCTTCCTCTAGCTGCTCTCTTGGCGATTAGTCCAACAAGAGCTCACCTAGCTCTGATACCACTTGTTGGGACCTTGACGTCCACTAGAGGAGGGGTGCATAACTTCTCACCCAAAACGTCACTTCGTACAATGGTTAGTACGCACAGCGGAATACAAAAACAAATACTAACAATAGAAAGCAAACCTAACACGTTGATTTAACGTGGTTCAAAGATAAAGCTCCTACTCCATGGCTATCCGTAAGGTGGACGATCCTGATCCGTCGGTGGATGATTCCCCAGAGAACTTCCGGCTAGCTCGTGTAGCTACTTGTGGGTGGAGAAACCTCGCCACAACCTTGCACAAGCATGCTAGATCACTTGGGCATTTGGAGACTCTAATTAGGGTTAACCACTACTACTTTTGTCAACCTTAACTAAGATTCCAATGCTTGGTTATATAGGCCATGAGTTGAAAAACCTTGCCTACTAGTCGATTGCTAAAACCATCAGTCGACCGTTGTTTGTGGAGATTCGACCGTTACAACCCAATGGCTCGATACTAGTCGACTAATATTTCCATCAGTTGATTGCTACACACTAATCGAACGAACAGAAGCATTCTGTTTGCTCCTAGTTGACTGCCGGGTCGACCGCACCAGTCGACTGATGAAATACCAGTCGACTGCTACAGTAATATTACAGTACTGCTACAGTAACACTGTAGTAATGCTACAGGAAAATCCTAATCCTAGGATTTAACCCCTAAGTACATTCACTCAGCACTCGTCCTCGCCTGACTAACCTAGACCTAGCCTTCTATCCTTCTCCATTAGCGCCTTACGTCCCTCGGATGACTCCCCATCTTCATATCTTGCCTTTTGGAGCTTCTATCTGCCTTGTCATTGTTGTCGGATCTTCCTTTGCCAAGAGGTCACGCCTCCGAGACTTCATCCATTGCCAAGTCACACTTGTACTTACATTGCCAAGACTACATGATTGGACTTACACCGCTAAGACTTATCCTTGGACTTTCCTCCTTTGCCAAGATCACACTTGGACTTTCTTTGTTGTACCTATATCCTGTATACTCACAATATATATCAAATACAACAATAAACCTAACTTAAAACTTTGTGCAAACATCAAAACCTAGGGTCACTAGATTGCTCCAGCACTTCTGACATGACAAACAAGTTTTCTCTAGCTGGGTAGCATCAACTTATAGAGTGGGCTAGAAATACCTGGCCATCAACACCTTCTGAGCGAGAGATAGACCACCCCCATGACTTCCACAAGAACCTTGATGCATTTTCTGTAAAATATACTATATGTCGTTTGGGTCGATGCACTTAAGTAGAGGACATGAGAAGGCCCGCTTATAAAATAATCACTAATCAGAGTGAATTGACTAGCTCTCTTCTTAATCATACATGCCTACTCACTCTCAACCGACAAACTTCCCTATTGTAGAAATAATATAATTGGTGTTCTCCAATTATTCTGTAATTCAAGGTTAGCCTATCGCTCAATATAGGCTACTAGTAGTGTTTGCTCCACTGGTATTTCTATAACCTAAAGAATTATGGCAGAAGATAATTTGGCTAGATCATCTGCTATTTGATTTTTTGATCGAGGAACTTTTCATATAATTACCTTCTTGAATTCAGCCCTCAGCTTCTCAAAAGTCTCCGCATAGATCTTGAGTCGTTCATTATTGATCTCAAAGTTACCAGACAGTTGTTGAGCTGCTAATGGGGAATCTAAGTAAATTATAATCTGGGATGCCCCTAGATGCCGAGTGGCCTACAACCTGACTATTAATGCCTCATATTGAGCCTTGTTATTGGTGGCTCGATAATTTAGGTGAACAGATAATTATATTTGGTCTTCTCTAGGTGATATCATAAGGATCCCTATTCCGTTATCTTGTCGAGTGGATGATTCATCCATGTATATTTTCCAAGTCTCCTTCAGCTCAGGACCTTGCACTTTTGCTATAAAGTCTGCTAAGGCTTGAGCCTTAATGACCGCTCGAGGTTGATATTGTATATCATACTCACTGAGCTCTGTGGTTTACTTGATCAACCTTTTGGAGGTCTCAGGATCGATAAGCATGACCCAAGGTATTGTTGGTCACTACGATGATCGAATGAGATAAGAAATAAGGATGCAATCTTTAAGTAGATAAAACCAATATGTGCACCAATTTCTCAAGTGTGGTGTAGAGACAATCAGCTCCTTTTAATAAATGGCTAAAGAAATATACAGGTTGTTGTTCCCTTCCCTCCTACCTTACTAGCACTGTCCCAACAGCCTACTCATTAACAAACAAATAAATCCACAAAGTTTCATCCACTATTGGTTTGGCTAACACAAGCAGGGATCTTCAATTCCTCGAACAATCTGTCACAATTTGCACCCCATTGAAATTTGGTCGCCCGATAGAGTATCTTGAAGAAAGTCAAACTTTGGTCGACCAATTGGGAGATGAAGTGAGACAAGGCTATGATCCAACCAGTCAGTCTTTCCGCCTCCTTAAGGTCACGTGGAGGAGCTATGTCTTGAAGAGCCCGCACCTTACTTGGATTGGCTTCAATTCCCTGCTCAGTCACTATATATCCCAAGAACCATCCTCTTCTAGCTCCGAACAAACATTTACTAGGATTGACCTTTAATTCATATTGCCTCAAAGTTTGGCAACTCTCCTCCACATCAGCACACAGGTCGCTCGCCCAGAGAGATTTGATAAGGATGTCGTCCACATAAACTTCCATATTTTGCTCTATTTGTTTTTGGAAGACCTTATTAATAAGCCTTTGATAGGTAGTTCCTGCATTCTTTAGTCTAATTAGCATAACATTATAACAATAGGTGCCCTTGATAGTTATGAAGTTAACCTTTTCCTGATCATCTTTGACAAGCGAGACTTGGTGATATCCCTAGTAGGCGTCTAGCATACAGATGAATTCACACCCAGAGGTAGAATCCACCACTTGATCGATAAAGGTAGTGGATAATAATCTTTCGGATAAGCTTTGTTAAATCTTTGAAGTTTATACAAACTCGCCACTTGTTTCCTGATTTAGACACCAGGACAACATTAGCTAGCCAGCTTGAGAATTGAACTTCCTAAATGTAGCCCACCTCCAGTAATTTGTCCACCTCTTCCTTGATGATTTTGTTTTAATCTACACCAAAATCCTGCTTCCTCTGCTTGACCGGATGGGCATCTAGATGAACATAGAGTACATGCTCCATGATTTTGGGCAATACACTCGTCACTTCTTTGGGCATCCATGCGAAGACCTCACCGTTGCATGTCAGACATTTGACCAACTCAGCTCTGAGTTCAGGAACCATATCGGCTACTATCTGAGTAGTAGCTTCTAGCCAGTCAAGTTGAATCTATACTTCTTCCTTTTCTTCATATATCAGGATGGGTGGTGCTTCCTGAATAGTGTTGACCTCCATTCTTTGAATTTTCCTAACGACATTAGCCTCTGTCTTAACTATTTCTACGTAGCACTTGCGTGCTACTAGTTGATCGCCTTTGACCTCACCCACCTGGTCATCCACAAGGAATTTTATTTTTTTATAAAAAGTTGAGACGATGACTCAGAATTCATTCAGAGTCGGCCGACCCAAAATGACATTGTAAGCCGAGGGCGCATCCACAACTATGAAGATTGATCAACGTGCCCTCATTAGGGGCTCCTCCCCTAAGGATATGACCAACTTTATTTGGTCGAGCGGCTAGACTTTATTATCCGTGAATCCATACAACGGAGTTGCCATGAACTAAAGTTCATTCGAATCTATCTATAACTGTTCAAACGCTTGCTTGAAAATGATGTTAACTGAGCTCTCTGTATTAACAAAAGTATGAAAAATATTATAATAGGCTATAACAACCTTAATTATTAGAGCATTGTCATGGGGGTACTTCCACCCCTTCCAAATCTTTGGGTCTGAAGCTAATCTCGGGCTCTACCGCATGCTCGGTGATGCATCCGATCGTGTGAATCTCCAACCGCCTGGCCTGTGACTTTCTCGCTTGATTGGAATCTCCATCAGTCGGACCCCTGGCTATCATGTTGATGTTGCCCCGGGCGGTGTTGTTACGGTTCTCCTTCTGTCGAGTTGTTAGCTCTAGTTAAACCTAGGTTGGAACTTACGCTCGGCTAGCTACTGGTGAGGGTGTTCTTTAGCGATGCTTGATCTCATTCTAATTTCTTCTAGGTGACCCATTGGGTTGTCGATAAGGGTAATAGTTGGGCGAAGGAATGCACCGGCTAAATCTTTGATTGGTGTTCTTGCAATTTATTAGAGAATAACACTCTTGCGTATCATGAGTGGCTGACCGATGATATGTACACCACCGGTGTGACACTTCTCGAGGGACCTCCACATGTTGCACGCCTGAGGCCATGGTTCTTGATGAAGAAATTGAGGACCCGCCTAGGGTCCTCTAAGTGGAGGAGCAGGCAGCGCCGGGCGTTCGGAGGTTGGAGTTGATGCAGGTGCGACTACCTCCTTTTTCCGGGTGGCTTGTACCTCTTCCACATTAATGAATTCAGTCACCCAGTCGAGAAACAATCAAAATTCTTTGGAGGTCTTCTTGCCAAATCACAGAAGAAATCATTATCAGCAAGCCCTTGAGAAAATTCGATCACCAAAATTTCTGTGGTGGCTGTGGGAACTTCCATAGCCACTTTATTGAATCTTTTAATATAAGCTCTAAGGGTCCCTTGGGACCCTTGTGCAAAAAGAGACTCCAGGGGGTCTTATGATAACACCGATTACTGGAAATATGATGAAGAAAGACTTTGCAAAAATCCTTGAAACGACGAATAGAGTTGTCTAGCAGTTACTTGAACCATCGTTGGGCCGAACCACCGAATATAGTGAGGAACATTCGACACTTTACACCATCCATAAATTATTGAAGAAGAGCAACATTTTTGAATTTAAGGAGATGAACTTCCAGATCAGTTGATATCGAGTACTCTCCTATATTTAGGGTCTGATAATGTTTTGGCAATTTATCATCTAGCACCCCCTAAGAGAAAGGGGTAATAATTCTCTCAAGAGAGCTATTAGTCACTAGAGCTTTTCCTTTGCACCCCTCTCGAATAGGTACTTCTCTAGAGGATTCTTTGTGTAGTTCCTCTTGGTCCATGTGGTCAAGCGGCGTACAAAAAAGGATGCCAGATTGGTGAGGGAGGTGCACAGAGAAAATGGGGGGCGTTCTCCTAAGCTCCTCTCTCCCTCTGATGGGTTGTTATTGATGTTACAAGATTTGACGGTGGCAGAGTGCCACTAGTAGCCGCTTGTTGTTGCTGTTGTAGTGCCTTTTGCACTCGAGCATTGACGATCATCTTGAGATCCTCTTGCGTTAAAGTAATTGTGGTGAGTTTTCTATCCTCCTTCATCTTTAAGCCTCAGATTCAAGTGAAGATTTCCATAAATGACCTCAAATTTGATCCTGTCTAAAAGCTGACGAGATGGTGCACTGGTGGCGATGGTTGGATGGTTGACTAGAACAAGAGATTTTCCTTCTCGATGAAGCTTCCTTGCGATCCTGCACACACGTCGATGATCCAATAGAGAGTTAGTGACCAAAAACTAGGGAAGGGGATCCCTGGCAAGGCCCTTCGATGCTCAAGTTAGTACTGTCCTAGATGGAGAAATCAAGAACAGAAAAGTGCTCATGCGAGAATAAAACTCAAATGATGTAGATTGAATACCTTGCCAATGGAGAGGGCCCCCCTTCTTATACCACCTCTCATAACCTCCGTGATCATTAGGTGGCATTATTTGTAGGAGTTTGTTAGTTTGTTGTGTAATAAGTATCCAAGGAATCTTTATCTACCCATAGATGTACCTCTTTTGTCATTTTGGCTTAGGCCTTTGATGAAGCCATTACAAGAATATGTTTCCATAAATGGTTGCCCAATAGAAAACAAGATAGCTTCTATAGAAGGTCCCAAAGGAATATTCATCGACAAGCCTAATAGGTTGTTAAAATATTGCCCACTACTTGTCTGCTGAATATATCTCGACCGACTAAAAAGACTGACCATCCTTATGCTTATCCTTGCATTGAGCTGCTCTGTTATGTATTGAATGTTATCATAAATCCGATCAGAGCTTCATGATACATTAAGCATGCTAGAAATCCGCTTAGGTAACCCTTTGATAAACTGTGTATTGAAGATCCATTCAACAATAAGTATGCAACTAAGTTTCCTAATTTTGGTCGACATTATAACTGACTGTACATGAAGAGCTTTATGAAGTTAACTACCTTGAATCCGACCAACCTTTTATCCGTTTGGACATATACGGAAAGAGGGCTAGTGTTACAAACCGCAAGTGCATGGATTCGTCGTCAGTAATATATAAGATTGTCGAACCACAGGGACTGTTGATTAAACACTAGAGATGTCGCAAAGTAAGTTGTCTAGACGGTCGAAAGTTGGCCTTGGCGCTTGCAAACTAATGAGAGTGATCGAAAAGAGGAAGAGAAGGATGAGAGAATTGATCTTGGAGGGAATTGAGCTTTGGGAGATAGATTCTAGGATTTCGGTTTCGTTGTGGTGGAACCTGATGTATCATATTCTATCTTTTCCTAATTGTCAATCAACATACATTCGTTGGAAGTTAAAGCTACTATCCTTAAGTACTAACAGAGAAGATCCCTGTGAAATCCTATTACAGTTAACCCCTGTCACTAGGGCACCTCGTTAGATCACAAGAATACAAATCTAATCGGTATTATTAGGGATAGAGATAGGGGTTTGGTTTGATCTCTTACTTTCTTGTGGAGAAGTTGCCTCTCCTTTCAAGGAAATATCCTAGATGCCCGTGAATGAGTTATCCCTGTCACTAGGACCCCTCAGGTATACGATCTAAGATCTTCTCTTTACAAAATTAGCAATTCCTACACAATCAATTAATATGACGAGGCAACAAGCATATCAAATAGAAATGAAGTAAGAGAAATCATCCAATGAGTAAAGGTACAAACATGAGTCTTACATCAAATCCTATCCACAACTATTCCCTGATCCTAGAAAAGGATATCTACTCCATTGCGAGAGAGGAACAACCCCAAAACATAAAGTAAAGCACACTTACAACCCTTGATGTGAGAAGAAGGGGAAGAAGAGATGCTTGTCGAGGTTTCCGATGTCTTGGTGATGCCTCCTTGTTCTGGAGATGGACGAAACGTAAAGAGATGACAGTGGATGAAGCTCTAAGGTTTCTCCTGAAGGGGAGAACCCTTTCCCAATGAGAGGGATGGAGTCCCGAACCAAAGATGCCAAGAATAGGGTTCTTGACCCTTTTATACCTCCTCCAAGCTGCCCAGGAAAACTAGGATTACAGGGGTCCGGTAAACCAGTTTTTCACCCATTAAACCAGGTTTTCTTGTGATTCACCCTGAACCAAAGTTGTATCTCTTGAAATTATCTTCAATTGTATACTTGGATCGAGCCCTGGCTCCAACTGAGTCGAAAGTTATGGCGATTCAAAGTTTGATCTGCAGTCTTGAGGGAGGTCCAATTGAACCCACGGTTGGGAGGCACGACCATGCCATTTAGCATGGGAAGACAATGCTTTCTCTCTATTGGATCTGAAGAAAAGTTGTAGATCTTGAAGTCAGCTACGTTTTAGTATAAATAACATCCCGAAACTCCAAAGGAGTGCAAAGTTATGGCCAAATTACGAACGATCTGCCATCTGCCCAGAATTCAGCACAACCCTATTTTGGCGTGGCACGGCCCGTGTTCTTCATCACACGGCCGTGTGGAATCCACACGGCCTCACACGACTTCTTGTCGTGTTGAGTCACATGGCCGCTCACATGGTCGTGGCCTTTTTCTTCTCTGCCGAGGTCACACGACCGTGTGGATTCACACGACCGTGACCTTTCTCTCCTCTGGATCGTTGGCACGGCCGTGCCATTTGGCACGACCGTATGTTGCTTGGTAACGGGATGTTGGCACGTCCATGTGTCTCACACATCCGTGGCCCTCTTCAAATCTAGATTCTTGGCACGGCCATGCCATTTGACACGACCTGAACATGCTAATGGCCACATGGTCGTGCGACCTACACGGTCCAAGCTCCTGTGTGCGTTTTTTGCTCCATTTTCGCTCCAAATAACGTCCTTTCAATAAAAACAAGCAAAGAGCAGATTTCCGAACAGAACATAATGAAATTATGATATTATAAAGAAATATGGTGTGATAAGCATAGATTATGCAAATGAAATACAAGTAGATGTGCGTTCAAACATGCATAAAAGTGTATATAATCAACGCACATCACACCCCCCAGACTTAAACCTTTGCTTGTCCTCAAGTAAAACCCACAATCTAGATTCATGTGGTTAGTTGGCATGTAATAATCCTTAATGAATCAATATAAACTTATCATATAGTTTCATTGATGAGCATGATACAAAAATTATTCGAGTGTAGCCTAAGTAGAATTTCTCCGTGCTCAGTGTAATAAGTGGCCTAACTTTTTCAAGTATCAATCTCTATGCCTAGTCAATTTTTTATTTAACCATGTTCCTTATACTTCCAGCGATAGGCACTTACCTGCCACACGCAAGGTTCGTTTCCCTCAAAAATACTATGCATCATCTACACAATGTCTCAAAGGAATACTTAGTATCAAGAGAAACATAACATTCATTTCCCCAGTAACCTAACTCGGTCTCAAAGGGGTGAATTGCTCGTTTCCACTCATGATAACTATTTTTTATCCCTTTTTTTTTTTTTATTATGTTTGCAAAGTATCAAACTTGAACAAACTTTTATTTTTTATTTATTTATAATTTTTTTGGGATTGATTTTTTCAAATGAGCTTACATGATCTGAGTTTATCCAATAACCAAAATGTAGTTGAGAGGTCACCATAGAAACAAGAGTACTAGTTCGGTTCTATGAATCATGACTATTTTCAAAAATATCTACCATCAAAGTCAAGCATAATGTGAAGAGATCCTAAAACTAGGCCAATATTCAAATTTTTCTAGTAATAACAATGCTCACTTCATGCTACTATGGATAGGAAAATAAAGATCAATAGGCATACTAGCATACCAAATCACACAACATAAATATCTAGATGAAACATGCTAGTATTTTGCATTAAAGAACAAACAATCATGATGTGATGAATGATGCGATTAGCAAATTTTATTAGGCAAAAAGAAGTATGCAAAAGCAAAAACTAAACTAAACCAAATGCATCTAATGCATCCCCCCAGACTTAAAATTTTCATTGTCCCAATGAAAACTAAAACAATGTGGAGGAGATTAAAAATAAGAGAAGTTACCAAATGATGTGTGCCAAATGTCATTAACTTCTCCATCATGTAATTGCACTCCTCCTAATCTTTGAGTCTTATAAAAGAAAATTGACAACAAAAATTAAGTAAAGGATACATACTTATTATGAGGAAAGAAATGAAACTAGAAAGGAACTAAAAACATGAATGAAAATAAGATTGAACTTGGGTTGCCTCCCAAGAAGCGCTTGTTTAAGATCATTAGCTCGACCACCTTATTAAATTCATCGAAATCTCGCTCTTGGAGGGGTAAGATATTTCAACACCCTCCTACCAAGGGCTCTTATTATAGAGAGAGCTTTCATCAAAAGGGCTACAGAGTAAACTCTCTCCATCTTCGTCTTCTTTGAAGTTCTTTCAAGTGGTCGAAGACGGTTCAGTCTTAGCTTCCAATTATTGGCCTCTTGAAAATCTGCACACCCAAAAGAAAAACATATCTCTCCCAAGCATTCTATATTAGATAGAACTAGAACCTTATTAAGATGAACTGAATATGTATCAAAAATTGAATCATATCTAACAAAATCAATTATAAGTACATCTATAAAATTTTCTAAAAGATCATTAGAAATACTAACCTCGCATTGCTAAGAGATACCTGAAAGTTCTAAATATATAGATGTGACTTCTGAATCTTGTATTGTCTCTAGCTCTGACTCAAGTGGTGGTGCTTCTGAAAGTGATGATTCTTGGGGCTTTGCTTCTATTGCACAAGTCCCTACACATTGGTCTACAACATGTTCAATCCTTGCAACTCTTATAATCTCAGAAGGTTGTGTGGATAAAGGAGGTGATTCTTGAGATGCTGCTTCCATAACATAGCTCCCTACACTTCCTTTCATAACATCATCATCGACACAAGCATCAAAAAATAAACCAACACCAATATCCTTAGTGGGAGAATCATCTATAGGAGGATCACTAAATTCATTTTGCAGTTTTAAGTTGATCTACCACATCACATTCATCATCTGAAAATTCAATTTCATCATAACGCCCTGTAAACCCAGAAGGTAAATATGAAAACTTGTTATCCACTGCATTATCATCAAAATCCTCATCTGAAGAGTCCTTATCTTCATATACATCCAGAAATCTACACTCAACCATATTAGTGTCACAGAATTTGCCAAAGTCTTCATTTTCATTGACCCTCACTAGCCTTTGTGAAAAAGGAACCTTTAGTGAAGGTCTTGGGAAAGGTACTTCCTTTTTCCCATACTCCCTTTGAGCTTGCAGAGGAGGTCCAACTTGCTTATCTAGTGTAGGTGCGATCAATCGTTGAGAGAAAGATACTTGTGGCCTTTGGGAACTTCCTGGAGTAATGAAACTGAGTTCTTGAGGTCTTCTATTGTTCTTCTCCTCAATTCTAAATAAATCCTTCTTCAATAGTTCTTCATGATTCTTACCACTTCTCAACTTAAAATTATTATACTATTCACTAGACACTATCTGTGTAGGAGGAGGATCTTGTTTGAACCATTTTGAAACAATGTTATCAATTTTTGCCCCCAAATGTTTGAACTCCTTATTCTGTGACTTGTGGATTTCAAAACTCTTGGATGGTTGAATTGTATTTTGTTTGACAGACTCTTTTGTATATATGGCTTGTACTTCTTGAATTTCTAAGGGAGATTCCATCCAACTTTTGTTCGACCATTCATGGAGGTTCAACGCCACTTGATCAATTAACATATATGCTTCATCTATACTCTTATCCATAAAAGAACCTCCAGCTGATGAATCTAACATACACTTATCTGAGAAAGAAATTCCCCTATAGAATATGTGCAGGGTCATCCATTTTTTCAAACCATGATGAGGGCACTGTCTTTGTAGACTCTTGAATCTATTCTATGCTTCAAATAATGATTCTCCATATGCCTGAGCAAAATTTGTGATTCAATTTCTCATGTAAATTGTTTTGCTTGGAGGGAAAAAATGATTCAGAAATTACTTCTCCAATTATTCCCAACTTGAGATGCTTTGAGGATGGAGAGAATATAACAAAGTCCTTGCTTTATCCTTGATATTAAAAGGAAATGCCATCAACCGAACTGCATCTGCTGACACTTCTTCACAACCCACCATATCACAAAGCTCTAAAAATGTCTCAAGGTGCAGATAAGGACTTTCTGATACTTCTCCTCCAAATTTGTGACCTTGTATCATGAAAATTAACTCTGGGTCTAGTTGGAAATTTTCTGATTCAATATGACGTTGCATAATGGGAGACATAAATCTTGCAGAAATAGGTGCCGAGAAATCTCTTAAGGGTCTGCTTGACATGTTAGTGCTCATCGATATTCAAGAAATTTTTTTTTGACAAAAACAAAAATGAAGAATTAAAGATAAGAAATAAAATGCTATATGAAAAACAAGAAACAAAATGCAATATTTTTTTTTTAATTATGAAAATGGAAAAACAAAAACTATTCACCAGTCTAGATTAACTAAATTGCTAATCTACTAATGTTAATACGAACAGTCCCTGGCAACGACACCAAAAACTTGTTACGAACCGCAAGTGCACAGATTCGTCATCAGTAATATATAAGATTGTCGAACCATAGGGACTGTTGATTAAACACTAGAGATGTCGCAAATTAAGTTGGCTAGACGGTCGAAAGTCAGCTTTGGCGCTTGCAAACTAGTGAGAGTGATCGAAAAGAGGAAGAGAAGAATGAGAGAATTGATCTTGGAGGGAATTGAGCTTTGGGAGATGGATTCTAGGATTTCAGTTTCGTTGTGGTGGAACTTGATATATCATATTCTATCTTTTCCTAATTGTCAATCAACATACATTCGCCGGAAGTTAAAGCTACTATCCTTAAGTACTAACAGAGAAGATCCCTGTGAAATCCTGTTACGATTAACTCCTGTCACTAGGGCGCCTCGATAGATCACAAGAATACAAATCTAATCAGTATTATTAGGGAAAGAGATAGGGGTTTGGTTTGGTCTCTTACTTGTGGAGAATTTGCCTCTCCTTTCAAGGGAATATTCTAGATGTCCGTGAACGGATTACCCCTGTCACTAGGGCCCCTCGGGTATACGATCTAAGATCTTCTCTTTACGAAATTAGCAATTCCTACACAATTAATTAATATGACGAGGCAACAAGCATATGAAATAGAAACGAAGTAAGAGAAATCATCCAACTAGTAAAGGTACAAACATGAGTCTTACATCAAACCCTATCCACAACTACTCCCTGATCCTAGAAAAGGATATCTACTCCATTGCGAGAGAGGAACAACCCCAAAACATAAAGTAAAGCACACTTACAACCCTTGATGTGAGAAGAAGGGGAAGAAGAGATGCTTGTCGAGGTTTCCGATGTCTTGGTGATGCCTCCTTGTTCTGGAGATGGACGAAACGTAAAGAGATGACAGTGGATGAAGCTCTAAGGTTTCTCCTGAAGGGGAGAACCCTTTCCCAATGAGAGGGATGGAGTCCCGAACCAAAGATGCCAAGAATAGGGTTCTTGACCCTTTTATACCTCCTCCAAGTTGCCCAGGAAAACCAGGATTACAGGGGTCTGATAAACCAAATTTTTCACCCATTAAACCAGGTTTTCTCATGATTACCCTGAACCAAAGTTATAGCTCTTGAAATTATCTTCAATCTGATACTTGTATCGAGCCCTGGCTCTAACCAAGCCAAAAGTTATGGTGGTTCAAAGTTTGGTCTGCAGTCTCGGCAGAGGTCCAATTGAACCCGCAGTTGGGAGGCACAGCCGTGCAATTTAGCATAGGAAGACAATGCTTTCTCTTTGTTGGATCTGAAGAAAAGTTATAGATCTTGAAGTCAGTTACGTTTTGGTTTAAATAACATCCCAAAAATCCAATGGAGCACAATGTTATGGCCAAATTACGAATGGTCTGCAATCTGCCTAGAATTCAGCATAACCCTATTTTGGCGTGGCATGGCCCGTGTTCTTCGTCACACGACTGTGTGGAATCCACATGGCCTTACATGGCTTCTTCTCGGGTTGAGTCACACAGCCGTGTGGCTCACACGGCTGTGGTCTTTTTCTTCTCTGCCGAGGTCACACGGCCGTGACCTTTCTCTCCTCTGGATCGTTGGCACGGCCGTATGTTGCTTGGCCACAGGATGTTGACTCGGCCGTGTGTCTCACACGGTCGTGGCCCTCTTCAAATATGGATTCCAAGCATGGCCTGAACATGATAATGGCCACACGGCCGTGTGGCCTACACGGCCCAAGTTCCTGTGTGAGTTTTTGCTCCATTTTCGCTCCAAATAGCGTCCTGTCAATAAAAATAAGCAAAGAGTAGATCTCCGAACAGAACATAATGAAAGTATGATATTATAAAGAAATATGGTGCGATAAGCATAAATTATGCAAATGAAATACAAGTAGATGTGCGTCTAAACATGCATAAAAGTGTATATAATCAACGCACATCAGCTGGATGCACATGGAGAGATTTATGATGCTGACTGCTTTAGCCCCAGCCAATTTTTTCTTCCGTTCAGGCGCACAGAGAGCTTTATGATGCTGAGTGCTTTAGGTGTTTGCCTACAGCAAGTGCATGGTTACGTCATTAGTAATATAAAAGATTGTCAAACCCACAGGGACTGGTTATAAGCACTAGTCATCTCTCATGGAGAATTAGCTAAATAATTGACGGTTGAAAGTTACGCTCTATGCAAAGGGAAATAGATTGAGAAGAGGAAAGAGAGAGAGAGGAGGAGGAGGAAACTTGGTTTGGGGAAATATTCTAGGGGTTCGGTTTCATTGTGATGTTTATCAATGTATCATGGTCCACTAATTACCTACTCTCAATTAACATGTACTTGTAGGAAGTTAGATTCATTACCAGCTCTCCCCTGCAGTGGTCAAGTTGGCATACTATTTGGATCAATATTCCTTGCTATTAAACAGAAGTGATTCCTATGAAGTCTGATAATGGGTCACCCCCTATCACTAGGGCCTCTCGGTCATACAATCACAAGAACACACTCATACTTAATAACCATAGAGATAAAGATAACAATTATGTACAATTTCCTACTTATGGGAAATTGATTCTCCTTTCAAGGTGATGCCCTAGATGTCCAGAAACGGGTCACCCTTTTCACTAGTGCTTCTCAGTCATACAATCTAGGGCATCCCCTCCGGGATCAATAATTCTACATAACCTTTCAATCAAACATGAGAATTAAACTCAAACACAATGTATACTCATAAGATCAAATAGATACAAAGCATGAGAATGTCATCTAGATAGGAAATTAGCATATTCATGAGTTCTTACATTAATCTACACCGTAATTACTCCCTTAATCCTAGAATAATAGATCTACTCCATGGCAAGAAGAAAAAGATCCAAAGATATAAGAATTGCAACCATCAAAACTCAACTAGAAGAAGAAGGGAGTAGAAGCTTATCCAATCACGTGAAGTGATCTTTGGATCCAATCTTTCACTCCCGGAGTCTATAAGGTGATGGAAATGTCTTTGGATCATTGAACGAAGATCAAGAAGAGCGTAGATCAGCACCAAGATGGATCTCCCAAAGGGAGAACCTTCCTCCCCTTAGAAAGGGGAAGAGATACCCTTATATAGTGTTAGGGATGGGCCTAACACGGCCCGTGCTATGGCCATATGACATCCACACGACCACCTTCTTCTTAGCCTCGAATTAGGTGGAAAGGCCGTGTGGATTCACATGGCCGTGTCTTGCTTGGTTTTTTAAACGGGTGGGACGACCATATGAAGTCATACGACCATGTTCTGCTTCTCCTCTGGTAGGCCACACGGCCTTGTGGAGGCACACGACCATGTCCTTTTTCTTCTCTACTTCTTTGACACGATCGTGTGAATTCACACGGCTAGAGTCTTCTATATTTGTTTGCTCTCCTAATTGTCTACGAGTGCCCTTTTCACCTAAAAAGTGACTCTTGTAAGCATAAAAATACACAAAGAGAAGATTGTTGGGAATTTCGGGCCGCAAAAACCATTTTTTCGCGTTACGGAAACCTTGATTCCCATGCCACCGGATCCGTGCGAAGTAAAATAAAATAAAATTTTACGTGTACGAGTTTCTTACCTCTAGATCTACACTAGAGCTACATGGTTGAGAGATTTTACCCTTGATGCGATGCCCTTCGCAATCCCGCTCGTCCAAAGGTTCACCGGATCTCAAGATCGTCAAGTGTACGATCCTCTATGCGTATCCACATGAACAAACTAGGTGGAGAAGACCAAACAAAGGTGTGCTAGCACCTTAGGTGGTTCGGCCAAGGAGGAGGAGAGGGAGAGGAGAATGAGAGCAAGGAAGAAGATGAGAGTTACTTTTCTTGAATGAAAATTAATCCATCCATTCAACCATAAGTGGCCGGCCACTATTGGAGTTGTAACCTCCATTCTCATTTAATGTGGCCATTAAAGAGGAGATTTGTAACCTCCATGAGGTGGCACACACATATGCTAAACATGATGATGTGTAACACCATTATTGGCCACTTAATGCCAACTCACAAATGAGGTGGCAAATGGTCAAGTCAAACTTGACCTTTCATCTTCCTTCTCAAGTCAAGTCAAACTTGACCAAATCTCTCTCATGGTAGATCTAATCTAACCATTTGATTCAAACCAACTTAATATAATGAATCTAATTCATTTAATTAAATTAATTCAATTAGTCATAATCTAAATTAGACTCATTGAACACATGAATCAACTTGAGTCCAACTCAATTAGTTCAATTAGGATTACTCTTAATCTAATTTGATTCATCACATGAATCTAATCCTCTTGGTTCATCATATGAACCTAATCTCCATCTAATTGTCCTTTGTGTGTGACCCTATAACCTCTTTTTACGTTGGCAATGCTCCTAAACTCATTTAGAAGCATAAGTAATGAGCGGTATCTAGCAATACATCATTACTACCCAAGTTACAAGAATGTTGAGATCCAACATCACCTTGTGACTACTAATTGTGACTCTTCACAATATATGACATTGTCCTTATATCCTAGACATCTAGATTGATCAATGTGAGGCATAGACCGTGTCATCCTCTAATCAATCTAAATCTTGAATCCCAAGTAGACTCACTCGATCAAATGAGCTCAATATCTCATATTGACTCATTTGGGCATGACCATGCACTTAGTGGTCTCACTCTATCAAGGATATCAATGTCACTCCCGTCATATAGGAGGGATAGATCCCATCTACATCACTCACATCCCTCTGCATAAGTTGTTACATACCCAGTAATCGCCTATATAGTCCACCCAGTTACGGGTGACGTTTGACGAAGCCAAAGTACATAACTCCTTATGTAGGGATCCATGGTGATTTCAGGTCCAAGGACTAATAGTCATACTAATAGCCACATGAGAAAGTATATGATACTCATATAATGATCCATGATACTTTCTCATGGCGGGTCATTCAGTATACATTCTCCAATGCATACCCATGTGTCAACTTGATATCTCTATATCCATGACTTGTGAGATCAAGTCATCGAGTTGACCTACATGCTAGTCTTATTGCATTAACATTGTCCCTGAATGTTAATACTCGACTAGGAATGATTAAGAGTAGTGTTCTCTATATCATCTCATTATCGATTCAACCAATCGATTGATATAGGTAAGAACCTTCTACTCAAGGGCGCTATTATACTTAGTTTATTTGTCACCAATACAAGTAAGCATAATAACCAAAAACCAAATGCCTTTATATATAAGAATATGATACAATGAGTCCATACAACAATCATCAAATGATTGGCTCTAGGGCTCTAACTAACAAAGATCTCCAATAAAAAAGAGTAATTATATTGAAAGTATAATAAGAGGTGTAGAAATACACAAATAAAGTACATGAATGTGTATTACAATATGCATAAAAGTGTATAAGATCTATGCACATCACATCCCTAGACTTGAACATTTGCTTGTCCTCAAGCAAAATGCCGCAATCTAAATTCATGAGCTCCTATAATATATCATAATCCTTAGTACACTTGTCTAACTCTATCAACTAGTTTCATTGGTGAGCATGATTGTGGAGTAACCTAAGTATGACCTAAGCATAAGTTCTTGTGTATAGTGCAATAAATGACTCAAGCACTTTAAGCTTCAATTTTTTCCTAATCAAGTTGTCATCCAATTGAGTTCCTAATATTTCCAATGATAGGTACTTACTTGCCACACACTTGGTTCATATTCCATAGACTACACAAGGTCTCAAAGGACTACTTGAAATCAAGAGAAACATAATATTTATTTCCTCAGTAACCTAACTTGTTCTTAAAGGGTATATTATTAGTTTCCACTCATAACAACTATATTTTAATTCCTTATTCATTATTTTTAAAATTACTTTTAAATTATTTTTTATTTTTTGGTGCTTTAAAGGTGAAGCACTAACACAAATGCAAATATAACGCAAATATTAGGATTTTGATTTTTCCAAATGAGTTGACATTATCCGAGATCATCTAGTAACCAAAATACAATATAAGAAATCACCATGGGGACCAAAGTACTAAATAATTCAGATGAATCATGACTATTTGAAAATTATCTACTATTCAAGCTTAAGTGAAGTGAAGATAAGATCCTTAAGGTTAGGCCAAAACTTAAACTTATCCCCGTACAATACTTAGTTCATTTCATACTACTAGAGATAGAGAAAAGAGGTACACTAAATATACTATCACTATATCCATAGCAACATGAATCAAGAAATGAACGTGCTAACCATTTTTCTATTAAACAAGTCAACAGTAATGTGAGTATTGATGTTCCCTACATGCCACAAAGCAATTAAAAAGACAGTTGAAGTGACAATCAAAACAAACTGAATAAAGACTAGCAAACACTACATGAAAATAAGCAAAGATGTAACATAGAACTGAAAAACATGAAAACAAGCAAAATAAACAAAAGTGCTAAAGGCATATGATGATTGTTGTATGGACTCGTTGTATCATATTCCTATGTATATAAAGACATTTCTTTTTGGTTATTATACTTACTTGTATTGGTGCCAAATAACTAAGTATAATAATGTCCTTGAGTAGAAAGTTCTTATCTATATCATCGATTGGTTGAATCGATAGTGAGATGATATAGAGAACACTACTCTTAATCATTCCTAGTCAAGTATTAACATTCAGGGACAATGTTAATACGACGAGACTAGCATGTAGGTCAACTCGATGACTTGATCTCACAAGTCATGGATATAGAGATATCAAGTTGACACATGGGTATGCATTGCAGAATGTATACTGAATGACCCGCCATGAGAAAGTATCATGGATCATTATATGAGTGTCATATACTTTCTCATGTGACTATTAGTATAACTATTAGTCCTTGGACCTGAAGTCACCATGGTTCCCTACATAACGAGTTACATACTTTGGCTTCGTCAAACGTCACCCGTAACTGGGTGGACTATAAAGGCGATTACTGGGTATGTAACAAATTATGCGGAGGGATGTGAGTGATGTAGATAAGATCTATCCCTGCTATATAACAGGGGTGACATCGTTATTCTTAATAGAGTGAGACCACTAAGTGCATGGCCATGCCCAAGTGAGTCAATATGAGATATTGAGCTCATTTGATTAGAGTGAGTCTACTTGGAGTTCAAGATTTAGATTGATTAGAGGATGACACGGTCTATGCCTCACATTGATCAATCTAGGTGTCAAGGATAGAAGGACACTTGTTATATATTGTGAAGAGTCACAATTAGTGGTCACAAGGTGATGTTGGATCTCAACATTCTTGTAACTTAGGTAGTAATGATGTGTTGCTAGATACCACTCATTACTTATACTTCTAAATGGGTTTAGGAGCATTGCCAACGTTACAAGAACCTTTAGGGTCACATACAAAGGGCAATTAGATGGAGATTATGTTCATTTGATGTACCTAGAGGATTAGGTTCATATGATGAACCAAATTGGATTAAGAGTAATCCAAATTAAACTAATTGAGTTGGACTCGATTTGATTCATGTATTCAATGGATCTAATTTAGATTATGTTTTATTGAATCAATTTAATCAATGAATAGAGATTCATTATATTAAATTGATTTGAATCAAATGGTTAGATTTGAATCAAATGGTTTGATTTGATCAATCATGGGAGAGAAGTGGTCAAGTTTGACTTGACTTGAGAGGGAAGATGAAAGGTTAAGTTTGACTTGACCATTGCCACCTCATTTGTGAGTTGACATTAAGTGGGCCAATGATGATGTTCCACATCATCAAGGATAGTACATGTGTGTGCCACCTCATGAGGGAGATCAAGAGTTGTGACTCTTGGCATTCCATGGAGTTTAAAAACCCCTTTTGAAGTGGTCGGCCACTTTAGTGGTGTTGATTGCTCTTGTGTGCTATTCAAGGCTTCATCTTCTTCCTCCTTGTTTCTTCTTCTCTCCCTCTCCTCCACCTTGGCCGAAACCTTCAAGGGTGCTAGCACACTCTAAGGTTTCTTCTCCACCTTTTGTTCGTGTGGATACACATAGAGGGGTGTTCACTTGACACCCTTGAGATCCGGCGAACCTTGGATGAGCGGGATAAGCGAAGGGCTTCGCATCAAAGGTATAAACTTATAAACATGTAGATCTAAAGTAGATCTAGGATGAGAAACGTGTACATGTAAAATTTTAATATTCTCACGGATCCGGTGGCATGGGATTTCGGAGTTTTCGCAACGCAAAAGTGGTTTTTGCGGCTCGAAAATCCCAACACTTAGGCTATGTAAACACCCCCAGACTTAAAATTTTCATCGTCCCAAGGAAATCAATATGGTGGAGGAGGAGGGGGAAAAGGAGGACCTCATCCTCGACGGTCGGAAGGGAAACTAGGCATACCAGGGGTTTGACCAAGGTACTCATGGTAGTGGTAAAGAGTGTCTACCCGATATCTATTGATGTTCATGGCCTCCATAAATTGTCTCATTCTTGCTTGGTCAATATCATAATCCTAAACAAACTCGGCCACCTATCCTTGGAAATTCTTCGTGAACTAAAAATGATCACGTACCTCTTGGAACCAGTCATCTGACAATTTGAAGTGACCCTCCAATATTTGTTGTTGGGCACTATGCTTCTCATGAAGCAAATCTAAAGAGATACGAAAATCAGAAAAATCAAATCTAGAAGGATCTGTACTATAGATAAAAGAATGTCTAGCAGGTTCTGGATATCAGGACGGCTGCGAGTGTCGAAATGATGAGAGCTCAATGTAGGGCTTAGTGCAAGGAATGATGCCCTCTATTGGGGGAAACAAACCCGGGAGATGCCTTAGTAATAACCCAATTAGCGAAGTTGCAAACTGTAGTATGCTCGGGATAAGATAAAGGTATTGGAAAACTATCCTTTTTAGAAAAATCAAACTCATTCTCATTCTGACAAATCATTTTCATGGCAAGACATGCATCCATATCAATTATGTTGTTCCCATGAATGACTTCTAACTCATCAAGTTCACAGTCCAGATTTATAGCTATTTAGGTGATCAATCCGCCAAAGACTATCAACCCTAAGGTTGCTTTCCCAGCTCTCACAAGGTTTTGTAGAAAATGGAAACCAGTATCAAAATCAGCTTTATTGAGCATATCCCAAAGAGAGTAAAGTTCCATATTTCTAACTACTCCACCACTATCTCTTCTACCAAATATGGTTTTGCTCATAACAAGGTGAAGGTATCTGAATACGAGGTTTTGCATGTGGGAAGCCTTATCCCTAGAGAGCTCACAAGAATTTTTTAACCCGATAATATAGGTCCAAAACCCATTGCAGCCAAAACTCGAATCAAATCTACGAGCACCACCAATAGGTAGGCTGAAAGAAATATTAAAATCACTAAATGCCTATTGGAATTCTTGGTTCATCATTCTAAAATTGATATTGCCAATATAATCCTCTTCAAAAGTGAAGTGGACATTAATTGAACTTAAAAATTCAAGGACGAGACGGGGATATGTTGGTAGATGTGTGTACATCATATCGTTCCAACCAAAAGGGCTAATCATCCAATCCATATCATCCTTAATACCCATAACATCCATGGTTGTTGGATCCATATATCTAGTGCAAACAATCTTTCTAACAACAAGAGAATCATATCTATCTTTATGTTCTTTATTTCTAAAAATAATATTATACTCATTCTCGTTACCTTTGTCGCATACACTCCTCTTACCTTTGTCCTTTGATGTCGCTTTTTCCTTGCCTTTGTCACCTCTCGGTTCCTTTCCTCCTCTTGATCTGCCACTTCCACATTAGATTCTTTTCAAAAGATGAGACATGATGGGAAGATAAGTGAGGGAGAGTGATTAATTGAAGAAAAAGGACAAGAAATTTTGTGAGAAGAGGTAGATCTTGAAAAATAAGGAAGAAAAGAAGAAGAAGAAGAAGAAGAAGATGATGATGATGATGAGGGAATTTTGGATTTGAATTTAGATTTGGGATTTATATCTAGATCTAGATCTTGGAGAAAGAGGGTCTAGATCTAGATTTGTGAGGTGGATGAAGTAGGATTGAGAAGAAAAAGGATTGGAGAGAAGAAAGGGGTGGAGAAGGTGATTTTGAGATGATGATGCATGGACACAGTCTCTGCATGGCCATGTCTTAAAGACATAGCCTGATCGAGGGTTTCTCCACATGTCCATGTTGATTGACACAGCTAAATTTATCTTCAATTTGGTTGAGTTCACATGATCGTGTTGGTTGACACGGCCTTAATCAACTTCCTCTCTGCCATGGTCACATGGTCGTGTGGATTCATACAGTCGCCTTCTTCTTCCTCTCAACTGGATTTACACGGTCGTGTCAATTGACACAGCCTGGGTCAGCTTCCTCTTAGTTGGCTTCACATGGTCGTGTGAAGTCACACGACCGACTTCTTCTTTCTTTCTGCCATTTGACACGGCGGCGTCAAATGAGACGACCTAGTCCTTTCCTTTCTCTATTGGCTTCACATGGACGTGTAAGGTCACACAACTGCCTCCCTGACGTGTGTAGGGGCTGATTTTCTCCTCTTTCATCTTTGTGGAAGTTGTACACAACTTGAAAACAAAATTTAAAATGTCTAAGACAAACTAACTACAGAAAATAAAGATATAAACTAAACTAACTGAAAATAACCCTTGGGTTGCCTCCTAAGAAGCGCTTGTTTTAGGTTTTTAGCTCGACCCTCTTTGTTGATACAGATTATATCCATAGAGGCATGACTTCCCCTCCTAGGGTTGGTGCTGTTGACTCTTCTTTCATTCTTGCCCTTGCAGGACAGGCATACTTCTCATTCTTTGTTGGGGGCCTTCTCTCAATTATTGTCGGATCATGTACTACATCCGGTGGCCTCCCATAAAGATGAAAGTTCCATTCCTCAATTTTGTGGGCATCCACCTCGCTACAATTGCTTAAAAAAGAAGAGACGTGGTTAGGAGGTTCAGATAAATTAAATTTTAACCTTCCCTTCCTAATAACCAGAGATAGATTATGATTTTTCATATCAGTAATAGCTCCGATGGTCGCAAGGAAAGGTCTTCCCAAAATTATTAGGATCTGGGAATCCTCCTCCATGTCTAAAATAACAAAATTAGTGGGTATGATACAACCATCCACCTCTATTGTCACGTCTTTAATGATACCCAAAAGGTACCTGCAAGAATGATCAACTAACTGAAGTGTCATAGTAGTTATTTTAAAGTTTTTGAAACCTACCTTATTACAAACTGAATATAGAATGAGGCTAACACTTGCCCTAAAATCATAAAAAGCTCTATCTATGAATTCAATTCTTATAGTGTAAGGAATTACGAAGCTTCCTGGATCTTAAAACTTTGGGGGAGAGGTTGCCATGAAAAGAGCACTGCATTCTTTTATTAGCGCCACGACCTCGAACTTTCCTTTTCTTCTTCGATTGGAAATGATATCCTTCAAAAAATTGGTGAACTTGGGCATTTGATGAAGAGTATTAATTAGAGGGACTTCAATACAAATCTCTTTGACTTTTTCTATAAATTTATTGAATTCTTCATCCTTTTGTGTCATAGCTAATCTTTAAGGAAAAGGGACTATTTGACTTCGAGGTGGTAGTGGAACAGTCTCTTCAACCTTCTTGGTAATCTCCTCATTATCCGAAATCTTAACTAGCTAGGTTAGGTGAGAGAGGAGAGAGCTCTTCTTGAGTGTCAATCCCTTTAGGAACAATCACTTAGGGATCTCCAAAGGTCCTTCCATTCCAGAGTTATATTCTATTATAGTGTTCAACTAGATTCACATCGAGCTTTCCCAGGAAAACTCCTAGTGCTCTTGAAGAAGATGAGGCTATCTAGACAATTTGGGTATCTTGTATCTTTTGATGTTTTTTAGAGCTATCCATTCTTTGAGTGAGTTGCTTGATTTCATTTTTATTTCCTTTTGTACAGTAAGAATTTCCTCAAGCATCTTTTCTATCTTGGATAGTTGATAGCCTTGTGATAGTTGTTGTTGATAGCTTTGTTGCCCAGGTTGCTAGCTTGGCCTTGCCCTTGTAGATGGTCCTTGATCTTGATTGTTTCGATAAGAAAAATTTGGATGATTCTTTCACCCATTATTGTATGTGTTGGAATATGGATTATTTTGTTTTTGATTATAACTTACTATTGCATTGCATTTCTCAAGTTGCTCTATTTGCACAAAGATGGGCCCCAAAGGGCAAGTTTCTTCAGTATGGTTTGTGCTTCCACAAGTGTCACATACATATATAATTGCATTGGCCATACTAGTTCCCATATTCTCAAACTTTTTAGTCAAAGCATCCAACTTTGTGGGCATAAGAGTAATTGCATCCATATTAAACTTTCCTGATGCCTTGTTAGGATTTCTAGAGTAGGAGCCTCCGCATCTTTTAGATGCCCATTAGTGATGGTTTTGAGCTACACTTTCTATAATATCTTCGGCCTCATCTAAACTTTTGTTCATTAATGCCCCTCCAGCTGTAGAGTCGAGGGACACCTTTCTGTGATAGTTGATGCTATTATAAAAAGTGTGTAGAATTAACCACTTCTCAAGTCCATGATGTGGGCATTGCCTGAACATATTTTTAAATCTATCCCATACTTCAAATAATGATTCTACATCTAACTATCTGAAATTTCTATAAAATTCCTCATATGAGCAGTTTTATTGGGAGGATAGGTCTTATCAAGGAATTGCTGCTCACATTACTTCCAAGATGTGATGCTATTAGCCAGTAAGGAATTAAATCACTACTTGGCTCTATCTCTTAAGGAAAACCCAAATAATAATAATCTTACTGCTTTCGTTAGAACTCCATTCTTTTTCATTGTACTACAAATTTCATAAAAGACTTTCAAGTGTTGGTTTGAGTCCTCATGTGGTCCACCTCTAAATTGATGTTTCTAAACCATTGTGATCACCGCAGGCTTAATCTCAAAATTATTAGCTTCAATAAGTGGTCTGGTAATGCTAGATCAAAGCCTGTATGCATAAGGTGCTGCGTAATCTTTAAGTGGCTTGTTTACTATTTCAGATAATTCTTATTCTTCTTGACGTCTTTGCAAGTTTCTTCTTCTTCAGTATGCTCTATCTATCTTTGGATCAAGTGGTAGTAAATCCCCTGCAAGATTAGATCTTTGCATGGAAGAACAAGATTACAAGTATTCCAAACGCAAGTGCTAAAATGTAGAAAGAAACAGAATTTTCAAATTTTATTGAAATAATAAACAAGGTGTTGGAGCAGCGGGGATGACAAGAAGGGGGTGAATTACCTACAAGAAAAAAGATAACCCCTTCTCATTCTTTTGATTTGATTAGTAGTACAATAAAAATAACAATAATAACAGAAGCAACAACTTAAAAAGAGTAGGTAAAAGACCAGAATTTTACTTGGTTACAACCTAGGTGGTTGTTAATCCAAGGCGTTGAAAAAGTACTAGAATATCTCCTTCGTTGAAGGCATATAAGCCTTTTACACATGTTGGCAGTTCAAGAATGACTAGGAAAGTTAATACCGAAGTTGTTGACGATTTCCTAGGTCTAGGGGTCTTTTTATAGCCCCTGGAAAACTCTATCCGCAGCTTGAAGGCGCCTCCAATGAGGTCCAAGACACCTTCTATCGGATAAGTTTTATTCACTATGGATAAAATTCTATCTGCAGCTAACGGCTATTGGAAGGCACCTTTAAAGGCGAGAAGGCGCCTTCGTACTATCCATCGAAGGCGCCTTCCAGCCATACGACAGATTAGCTCCTTTGCTGATCTCTTCACGTGGGTGATGCTCCGGCTAACCGGAGTTGAGTTCACCCGAACCCAACTTTGACCTTCTCCTTGAGCAGCTTTCCTCCTTAGCTTCTCATCCCTTGGACCGCAGCCCGCATCCTTCTCGTCCACCAGTGTACTCTTCCACAATATCTCGTCCTTCGGATACACTGAGTCTGTCGACTCCCTTCTCATGTCATCCTTCTCACTAACTACATCTTCCGCTCAACTTCTTTTGTTCCTAATCTCTTACACACTTAGACACAAGGATCAAACATAACATGACCTAACTGAACTTAGTTAATCACAACAAAACTACCCCGGGATACTAATACAAGGTACTGGAAATTTAACGTACAGAATTTAAATTGTAAAAAAATACAAGAATTAAAGTAACAAATGCAAGATGTAATTAAAAAAAATAGAATTGCATAAATATTTACAATATAAGAAAGAAAACAAGTTTAGACTAACTCAAATGATTATTTACTAATGTTATAAGCGCAGTCCCCGGCAATGACGCAAAAAACTTATTACGCTACCGCAAGTATACGGTTACGTCGTCAGTAATATAAAAGATTATCAAACCCACAAAGACTAGTTATAAGTAATAATAATCTCTCATGGAGAATTAGCTAAACAATTGACGGTTGAAAGTTACGCTCTAAGTAAAGGGAAATAGATTGAGAAGAGGAGAGAGAGAGAGAGAGAGGAGGAAAGTTGGTTTGGGAAAATATTCTAAGGGTTCAATTTCATTGTGATGTTTATCAATATATCATGGTCCACCAATTGCCTATCCTCAATTAACATGTACTCATAGGAAGTTAGATTCATTATCGGCTCTCCCCTGCATTGGTCAAGCCGGCATGCTATTTGGATCAATATCCCTTGCTATTAAATAGAAGTGATTTCTATGAAGTCCGGTAATGGGTCACCCCTATCAATATGGCCCCTCGATCATACAATCACAAGAACACACTCATACTTAATAACCATAGAAATAAAGATAACAATTACGTACAATTTCCTACTTCCTTGTGGGAAATTGATTTTCCTTTTAAGGTGATGCCCTAGATGTCCGCAAATGTATCACCCCTGTCACTAGGGTCTCTCGGTCATACAATCTAGGGCATCCCCCCACCTGGATCAACAATTCAACACAACTATTCAATCAAATATGAGAATTAAACTCAAACACAATGCATACTCATAAGATCTAATAGATATAATGTAACGACCACCCTTCTTACTACTACTACTCTCTAAGGATGACCGTTACTTAACTACTAACTCTACTTAACCGGTATGATTAAAAATCACATGGAAACCCTACCGAAAAATTTCGGCAGAGTCTCCCCTGTACCGGTGACCAAATCAACAATACAAACAAACTATACTCAGCCACAGGCGGCTGGAACATATATTTTCACAACCAAAAGGAATAACATCACCACGCAGTTTAATGAAATCAAAGCATGCAAGTAATAAATAGCGGAAACAAAATAAAAACATATAGTTAACTAACAGCGGAAGACTAAATGACTCATCTAATACATTCTTAATAAATTCTTAAACTAAGTCCCAAGGCTTCCATAGTCCTAGCATCACACATCCCTCGAACACCTCCTTGTCGCCTTCCTTTCTATATCTTTTCCTTTCCTGTATCTGCAGTAAGAGGAAGTGTAGTCTATAAGCAAAATTTGCTTAGTAAGCGCTATCTAACTCACAAAAACTCGATGTGCATGTATATAAATAAAAACATGCTAAAACTGAATGCTAACATGTAAAGCTACTCATGCTCATAAATAGCAAATAACAGTAAGCTAACTCATGCTCTTCTAATAGTAAAGAAACATACTGAAAGGCTAAACATGTAAAACAAGTCTATACTATCATGCTAGCATAAAGAATTTAACTTTCTGAATTCTAAACACTTTCTGATTCTTATTAAACTTACTTAAAAACTTATTCTTTTATTTCACTTATTTAAACTTATTCTTTAATACTTGTAAACTTTTGTAAACACATTGTTTTATTAGTTCAAAAGCTTATACTTATAATACTTCAAAATAATAATCAACTTCTTCTTGGGCCCAGGCATAGTACCATCTTATGCGCGTTCCCTAATAGGTTGGGGTAGCGAGCCACCAATCCTAAAAGAGCAGACCTCGGTCTACCAGGGCCAAGACCTCGGAATTGGACACCTGGATTTGTTTAACGACAAGCTCTTGGATGTCGGGTACTAGCCTCTTCTTAAAAGTAAAATATTTATAATCTTAATTACTTCTTCTTTTAATGCCTTGGCATTTTAATAGGCACCTTGTGTGCCAAAATCCCTAAAGTCTTGACTTTTGGGATCTACTTAAGGCCTCGGCCTTTTCTTTCTTTTCTTAATCTTTCTTATACTTTTCTTAAACTCTTAAAAAGAACATAGGTATGCTACAGCAGAATTAAATCAAAGGAAAGAAAATCTGACTTCTATAAGCATGCTATATCAGAGGCAAATCAAAAGAAAGCATATCTAACTTCTTCAAACATGCTACAACAGGTTTAATACAAAGGAAAACAATTCTGAAAATCCTGAAATAAACAACATATATATAACTGCTCAGGTTGATCTAATAGCACAGGAAAACTAGAAAGTATACTCATGCATATCTCGTGGCAAAGGAAACTGATCATGCTCAACACATAGCAAACAAAACTAGGAATTAAATCAATACTGCTCATGCTATAATTAATAACAAATAAAAACTAAAGAAACTGCTCATGTATATCTAGTAGTAAAGAGAACTACACATGCTTAACTAACAACAAATAGGAAGGTCTAAACAACATGCTAGAATAAATCAAAAATCTGCAAAGCAAGCTCTGAAGCCAGTATAGGATTAATGGGCTGTTCGTGCCACTACATAGTACAAAAGGGTCTAAACAGATGCTATATATATATATATATATAGGGCTGTTCATGCCCACTAACTAGCACCAAAAACTATGACTGAAACTTAGCTAACTTGTTGAAGGAAAACTAAATTAACTAACCTGCTGCATGTGTAACAAAAGGAATAAAACTTGCAGAATTGAAACAAAAGGAATCAAGCTTGCTTAATTGCAACCTAAGAAAATCAACTTGCTTGCTATCAGAAGCCTAACTATTTGCCAAACCCAATGGAACCCCTTCTCATCTTCCCACAAGAACATCACGGCAGGAATCAAAGGAGGTGAATGCTGTGCTAAACAGATTTTTACAGCATAAATCCGAAATCTGTAGAAACCAAAACGTGGAAGCAAAACATGGAAGAGATCATCAGCAAGCAAAACCCTTCTCTTCCATGTTTATCTATTTCATTCATTAAACTAGAACAGATCTAAACCATTCAAATCCCTTCTCTTCTTTCTTTAGGGATTCACGGCAGCAAGCAAAACCGAGAAGCTTCACGGCAAAATCGAACAAACAAGGAAACACCAAAACGAATCGAAATCCGGAACTATCCTACTGCAGGTGAGTAGCGACTTACCTTGCTGTTCTTGAGCTTACTACCGAAAGAAAAAGGCGGCTCTAGGGTTCCCGAGATACTTGAGTTCCCGGTTCCTCCTCGCGCCCACAAGCTCTCCTCGACGAGAAGATCACAATGGTGTAGAAGACTCTCGGCTTTGATCCTATGTTGGCTGCCGGAGACCAAAAACCCAGCTCCTTCGCTGTCGCCCGAGCAGAAACGCCGCACGCAGACGGAATCGGGAGGAGGGAAAAGAATTAGGTTTTGGTTACGGAAAATTAAGGCCTTAAGTTCCCCTCTCTTATAACCTCATATTCTGTTAACTTGTTAATAAATTTTCTTACCTTTTTTAAACAAAACATACGGTTGGATCACTTGGTCAGCCGGATTTTAACCAATTCTAAGGTCACGGCTTCGATTCCTTAGCCGCGCACTTTCTGTTTTGATTTATTTCCAATGTTCCTAACTATACCTTATATACATTTTATTCCATATATAATTAACAAAACCTTTGCAGACCAGCTGGTTGGTTGGGTTCGGTTAAGACACGGGCTAAGTCCGAGGTCTTGCGTTCAAAACCCGGCTGCAATATTTTCTTTTTCTTTTCTTTTTTTTAAACTTCTTCCGTTTGGTAAAAATACCAAACGAACTCCAAAAATTACATAAAAATACTCTATAAATTCCTAAAAATCTCTAGAATTTTTCTAAAGTATTTCTAAATATTTTTAAGAACTTTTAGAACTCCTAATGAGGAAAATTGGGTCGTTACATATAAAGTATGATAATATTATCTAGATTGAAAATTGGCATATTCATGTGTTCTTACATTAATCCACATCACAATTACTTTCTTAATTCTAGAACAATAGATCTATTCCATAGCAAGAAGAAAAAGATCTAAAGACATAAGAATTGCAAGCATCAAAACCCAACTAGAAGAAGAAGTGAGAAGAAGCTTATCCAATCGTGTCGAGTGATCTTCGGATCCAATCCTTCGCTTCCAGAGTCGATGAGGTGATGCAAACAGCTTTAGATCATCGAATAGAGATATGAAAGAGCATAGATTGGCATGTTAATTGAGGATAAACAAAGAGCAGATCTCTGATAAAGAAGAGTAATTATGTTGATAGTATGATAAGAGGTGTAGAAATGTACAAATCAAGTGCAAATAAAGTACGCAAATGTGTGTCAAAACATGCATAAAAGTGTATATGATCTATGTACATCAGTGCTTTAGGTCATGTTGGTCTTTCATCTAGTCGGGCATACATAGAGCTTTATGATGCTGAGTGCTTCAGGCTAGGCCGATTTTTCATTTGGTCGAGTGCCATAGAGGTTTATGATGCTGAGTGCTTTAGGATCGGCTATTCTTTCATCCAGTCGGGTGCGCATAGAGCTTTATGATGTTGAGTGCTTTAGGCCTAGTCGATTTTTCCTCTGTTTGGGTGCACATAGAGCTTTATGATGCTGAGTGCTTTAGGCCCTGTCAGTCTTTCATTCAGTTGGATGCACATAGAGCTTTGTAAAGCTAAGTCCTTTAGGCATGGCTGGTCTTTTATCCACTCGGACGCACATAGAGCTTTGTAAAGCTAAGTCCAAGATCCTTGATACTAGGTGAAACAATGAGGTTAGATTGGGGGTGGGGGTACACTCCTATCCCAACTGTGACTGCCACGTCACTTTGACCTTGACTGTCACATCACCTTGACCTTAACTGCCACGTCACCTTGACCTTGACTACCAGATCATTTTCTAGACTTGCTTATTATAACCTGTATCATGTGATATGGTCAATTGTTGTTCTAAAGCTATGTCTATGTTTGGAGTGATATGACGTATTTATACATTGTTTTTATCTTCTACCAATCATTGGAAAGTTTTTAAAGATCACATAGAAGTCCTGACAATTAAGGCATTACCATAAACTCGTTAGGAAAGTCATATTGAAAGCATGAAAGCTATAAAAGAACAAATATAAAAAATAGAGATGCTTTACTTGATTTGGCACAAACGAGTAAAGATCAAAAAATAAAGAGTGAAGCTGAATCATTAGTAATATATAAATTGAAAAATTTTGAATTCTTCGCTTGGTATGGTAATTTTGTACAAATTGTTGCATATAATCAATACCGTGAGTAAATTTCTTTAAGGTGAAAATATGGACATTGATATTGTAATTAAACAATTAAAAGGCTTATCTTACTTTTGAAGAATATCAAGAGTTTGGATTTGAGAAGGCCATGATGGAAGCAAAGCAAATGGCAAAAGAAATGAATATAGAAGTTACGTTCACAGAATAACGCATTATCCAAAGAAAGAAATAATTTGATGAAAGTAATAGTGAAGATGTGATACAATCAGTTGAAGAATCTTTTAGAGTTAATTATTTTATCTTCTTAATAGATCAAGCTATTTCTTTACTAAAAACTTGATTTGAATCATCTCAAAAGTACAAAGAAACATTTGGGGTTTTGTTCAATCCAAAGAGATTGAAGTTTGCTAATGATGATAGCCTAATGAAATCTTGTAAAAATCTCAAAGAAACATTGAGATATACTGGAAAGTCAGACATTGATGGAGATGATCTGTATATGGAGTTATCAATCTTGAAATAACCTTTATTGGTGGAAGCAAAAAGAGCAATAGATGTTTTGAATTATTTGAAAAATATAGATCACTGTTATCCAAATACTTATATTACCTACAAAATTTTATTGACCATACCAGTTATAGTGGCCTCTGCAGAAAGGAGCTTTTTCAAATTGAAGTTGATTAAA
The DNA here is from genome assembly GCF_018446385.1 of Zingiber officinale. NCBI lineage: Eukaryota > Viridiplantae > Streptophyta > Magnoliopsida > Zingiberales > Zingiberaceae > Zingiber > Zingiber officinale. Next base: position 24,523,755 of record NC_055988.1, read on the forward strand.
ACATACCTTTGATCGACCATGTCATAAGAAAAATTAAATGGATTGGGGATGTTGTCTATTGAAAAGAAAACACTTGAACATCTTGAGTATACAAGCTTAATTGATATTTTTGTAGCCCAAGCAACAAGATATGTTATATTCAAATAATTATTGATAATTTTTATCTTTTTATTTGATTATATTTTACAATGTTAAATGTTGTTTAACTCTATATTTTACTTTACATGTTGCAACCTCACTAAAAAATGATAGTAATATGCATTGTACTTTTATAGCTAAAACAGAAGCAAGATGTATTGAATTAAAGGATTACCAGTAATATTTAATTTTTTATTTTATTTTGAAATATTCATATTATTCAACTCTATATTTTATCACATATTTTGTAGGCTCGCTAAAAAATTTTGCTCGCATGTTGAAAAGAGGATCACATTTTGAAATATGGATAATTTTTTAAGCTAAAATAACAGTAAGACATTGTAAGGGCCATTTTGATTAAAACTCGACTCAGGCCATCAAAATATATATATACACACTTGAGATTTTGATGGCCTGAGTCGAGCTTTAACATTAATTGGCCCAAGGTGTACCCGAGCCAGAAATCATATGATAGATTGGTCCAATCATGGAGAGGCCATGGAAATGTCCTCTGACATGGGAGCCTACTCGATACGTAATTTAATTACCGTAATCTAACCCTAGGCCGATAATATTGGGTCGCTTGGGATAAAGTCATATCACCTTTTACATTATGTATGGTAACACTAATTGATTTAATATAGATTAAAGTAGGAGTGAACAATCGGTTAATAATAAAACCGATCAAACTGTTTAAACTAAAACTAAACAAATCAATTTTTTTTACCTAACTAAACCGATCTTTCATACAAAAAATTGAGCAAACTGATCGAAAATTGAAATAACCAAATATTTTGTTAAATCGGAACTTGGGAGGGGAGAAGAATAATTAATTATGAAGTTAAAAATTTTAGACTTCTAGTCTTTTTCAAGTTTAGCCAAATTCAATTTAATCGGTCGAATTTAAATTTTAAAATCGAGACCGAACCGATTTGATTGAAATAATTCATATTTTAAGAAGAAAATTGAATAAATTTTTAAATTAATTGAACCGAATTTTTAATTTTCACCGGTTAATTCAATTTAACCGACTTTTTACTTCCCCTAGATTAAAAAACAATTTTTATAAAGGATATAATTGGAAATACCTTCATTTTCTTTGCAAAACATTGATTCAAGAAGAAAAACATGAAAAATGCAATAAAAATTAGATACGATGGTGGAGTAGGTTCGTATGGAATTTATGTACACATTTAGTCGACAAAATAATGAAATTTATAGTGATCAATTTTTAGGGATAAAATTGTTGATGAGTTAATCTAATGGATGCCAACTAACAAAGAGTTTACTGATTCAATTGAAAACACGTATTAAATGTTGCCACTGTGATGCGACAATATGAATAAAATTGTTTAGAATTATATAGGTGCAATATTGAATGGAAATTGATATATTTTTTAAATTAATTCAAATATTTTATAAAATAATGTAATTTGTTCACCATGTATTGTACAACTATTAGTTATTTATGTCGAGGTATAACATATATTATTATGTGTATCTTGAGAGAGTGAGGAATATAGAGGGAAATGTTAGCCTACAGTGCTCACTTCGTTAGTACCATGAGTAATATGTTTTTTTTAAAAAAAAAAATTAAATTTTTTTTGACTTTAATATTATAACTTAAATTACAAACCGACTAAACTCTAAATTCTAAACCATAAATTATAAAAATATATATAAAAAAATAAAATACACTTATCAATCCTATAATTTTGTATTTTAATTATCTTTACTTAATAATTTAGAATAACATATATATTAGGTGAACATTATTTTAGATTTTCAACTTCAATATATATTTCTATTAATCAATTGAATTTATCCTTATGGTTCTATAAATTGCTACAATTATTAAAATAATGAATATTAAGTTTTTATATTCTTGAAACCTTTTATTTTATGTGAGTTGATTAAACTTATTCCCTTATCGTGTATATTTATTATTGGGTATATGGTTAGGCACACATGAGCTAGGGGAGTGAAAGCTCTAATTGCTTCCTATCGAGGTCATTTGAATGTACAATATAAACTTGAATTAAAATTAATGCCACGTGCATAATATCTGTCTTTAAGACGACTAGTCTAAGGTCTATTCCTAATGATCTTTCTCCACCATAACAATTCCCTTCTTGGACATCTTCTGGAGGTAGAGAAGTTTCTTACAAATTATTCTGACAAAAACACAACAAGAAAATAAGAAATAAAAGAAAATACAATAACTATAAATAATTTTATATGAATCTTGCTTAGAACATTTTACTTGTTACTTTATATTGTCTATTTTTAGTCCAAAAATACAACAATACTTTACTCCAAAACCTCCAAGAACTGGCTACCAAAATCTCCTCAAGAACCTATTTTTATAGCTTTCAAGTCAAGATTGATTTATGCCTATCAGTCTAATCTTATCCATCAGTCGATTGATATATCAAGTTTGATCGTTTAAACCTATAGAATGACTATTTCTTGACCCATTTGACCATAATTAGTCAATTCATGAAACACATCAGTCGAGTTCAATAACCAAATTGACTTGCAGTTTTGATTGCCATCAATAGATTGATGCAACTCCTTAGTCGAGTCTAACAATTGAATCAACTTGCTTCTATTCGGTTCTAATAGTCATCAATCGACTAATACCCATGATCAGTCGACTGATATTGAGTAACAAATATAATAAATCTCTGAATGAGCTTTGTTTCATACTAAAAATCATCTTATTTTGATATTTGAGTCAAAAGTTATGGTCTTCGAAAGTTTACTTTGTTAGGACTTTCCTCATTGCCTAGTATCCAATCAACCTTTACTTATCAGGACTTCATTGTTGCCTCTCATTCGGTCAACCTTGATCTGCTGAAACTTTACGACTCATGCCAACACACTATTGGACTTTAGACTGATAAGTGTCTGGTCAACCGTGACCCACTTGAACTTTTCTCTTGTCAACTACATGTTGGACTTTCAACTAGCGGTGACTTTCACATAGGGGCAGGTGCACGACGTCAACACTATATCTTTGCGAGGCCGGCCATGTGGCCCATGTAAATCCAAATGATAGGCGTGCCATGGATGGCTACTGTTGCACGTCGACCCATGACTCTAACAACCTACGGGTAGACATGGTAGTCCACGTGGACATATGAGTTGGAAAATAAAAAAGGTAAGTGTCAAAGGCCGAAGGTAATTTTTTATCCCCGCAAACTTTCTTCTTCGCAGATCTCATTCTCCATCTCTCTCTCTCTTAACCTAGTGCTAACTTAACTATCAAAGGGGTCATGTTGGTCATGCCCAAGTAGGCACACGCTTGAATGCTTGCATGGGCATGCGCAGATGGAGGATCAGTGGAAGGTCACATGACATTAGCCCTGCACCTCACTTTGGGAACATATCCTCTAGGGAACATCCTAAAAAATAACACACGTGACTTCAACTTTGCACTCACTTTAAGAACATATTATCATGTAGGAACATCCTCGCAAAGGTCACACAGGACTTCAACCATGCATGAACATCCTCGCAAAGGTTATATAGGACTTCAACCGTGCACTCACTTTGGAAACATCCCACAAAGGTCACACAAGACATCAACTGTGCACTCACTTTGAGAACATTCCCGTTAAAAAACATCCCCATAAAGATTACATAGGATTTAATTGTGCACTCCCTTTGGGATCATTCTAGTTTGGGAACAACTCAAGCAAGATTGTGCGAGCTATCATCTTTGCACTACGTACAAGAACATCCTTGATTGGGAATATTCCCATAGTTAGGTATGCTACAAGCGAATCCTTGACCAAGAACATCCTCAACCTGTCATGTGTAGGCCACGAGAACATCCCAACTGGGAATATCCTTGCTAAGCCAGACTGTAAGTACCCCGTGAAGGTTTTGATATGATCAACCAAGTCAAGTTAGATCCTGTTGTGATTTGATGCCTTGTGTCTAAGTGTGTAGGAACTTAGGAGCACAAAAAGTCAAGCGAAAGATGTAACTACCGAGAATGATGGCACAGGAGAGAGTTGACGGGCTTGATGCATCCGAGGGATGTGGCGTTGCGGAAGAGTACGCTGACGGACGAGAAGGAGGTGCATGTCGTTTCTGAGGGACAAGAAGCCGGAGCAGAAAGTTATTCGAGAAGGTCGGAAAATGGATTCGGGTGAGCCCAATTCCGGATCGCCGAAATCACCTAAGTGAGAGAGTCGAAGCGAAAGACCTGGACTGAAAGTTAACTCAAACTTGATTGTAGTCTGGGGGCTTAGACCTGGTCCGAGCACCTGAACCTGGTCTAGGTGCCCGGACCATCTAGGCACTCGGATCCCAAGGAGTATCTCGGGGCTCCTTGACCTACTTGGCGATGCAGATAAGATTTATAAGGGTCCGGGCACACAGACCTAGTCCAGGCACCCAGACCTGGTCCAGGCGTCTGGACCCGAAAAGTTTATCCAGATCCGTTGCAATGTGGATAAAGTTTTATCCATGTCCAGGAGCCCAGAGCCCTGAGCCCTTTTAGGCGCCCGGAGCTGGGTTATAAATACAACCTTGATCCTAGTAGTTAAAAACAATACTTGTAAATGAGTTCTTTTTCTGTTCTACTACTATGTGAGCTCTCAATGTTGTAAGAGGCTACTCTGCCCAAAGGAAATCTTCATAGTGAGCATTACTTGCCGTGGATTAGCAATCTTCTAATTACAAACTAAGTAAATTTTTCTTGCTTCTGTCTTTATTTTATGAATTTATTTTTTGTTATTATACAAGTGTTTGGCTAACTTAGTCTGGAGATCGAGAAAGGGTATTCATTTATTTTCAGAGCTATTCACCTCCCCCCCGTCTAGCAGGCCGTTAGGGGAGTAACAATTGGTATCAGAGGAATGATGCTTCAGAAGGACTAACCACCAACGGAAGAAAAGAAATTGATAGCCGGACCAAGCCTCATCCTGCCAAAGTTTGAGGAGGAGTTCGCACACTGGAAACACCGAATAGAGGTATTCCTAAAAATTTATTTTGAAATACTTTAATAATCAAGTATGGTTTTGTAGTTCTAAGGATCAATAAGGAGTGGAGAAAGAAGAGTACATTTGCACAAAGAAGGAGCAAAGCGACTTCGTAGCCAACTACAGAGCAGAATATCACTTACTAAGTGTATTACCACCTCAAGAAGTCAATCACATCGGAAGCTACATATCAGTCAAAGTTCTCAAAGAAAAATTTCTAGAACTCAACGAAGGCACATTCGAAGCAAAGCTCGCACGATGAGACATTCTTTAGAACAAGCTAACAAACATTCATCTTGAAAAAGGTGAGAAGGTAGCCAAACTACACATGAAGATCAATGAGCTGATCACCAGACTGATCAACCTCAGGGAAACGGTAACCAACCAGGACTAGCTATGCTACACACTCAATGTTTTTCCCAGGACTCTAGAATGGACTTCGATAATAGACGCCTACTAAATCTCGAAGGACCTGGAGGTAAGTACCATAGAATAACTTTTTTCGACTTTAGAATTACATGAAACTAGATATGCAGGTACAAAAAAAGAGTCAAGCCAGAATCCGACACTAAGAGCCACCAAGAAGAACGAACTCGAGTCAGACTCAGATCTCGAAGCAGACCAAGAAGCTTATATGGTAAGGAAGTTTAAAAAGTTTTTAAAATCTAATAAATTTAAAGAAATGTAGAGTAGAAAAAGTCTAAGAAATAGAACAAAGGTTTGATAATACCATTGTAAAAAAGGACACATAAAGGAGGATTATCCAGAGCTCAAAAAAAAAAAAAGATAAAAGACCCAAGCAAAACAAGCACAAGAATCTCAAGGCCACTTGGGATGAAAGTTCATCATCCGAGTCAAAAATAAAAGCATACGCCAGACTAGTACTAATGGCTAGTCACGAAGAACAAAACACTTCAGAAGCCAGCATCGATGAAGGGGGAGCAACATCAGATGAATGCAGCGAAGCATGGGGAGAATCACACTTCAAATCTGGCATGCTAAGTGAGGTATGTCTCTTACCTCCTCATTGTTGGTGCAATATCCCTCAGGTCAAGGTTGACCTGGGTAACCAAGCTGAGTCTTGGTTTGGGTTTAGATGTTTGACAATAAGATATTGATTGAAGAAGAGTCAAGTAGGTCAAGGTTGACTGGATACTTGACTGGGAAGTCCTAACTGGGATGTTAGGCAAAATGAAAGTCCTGGTGAGTGAAGCCAGGCAGAAGAAAAGTCCTGGTGAGTGAAGCCAGGCAGAAGAAAAGTCCTGGTGAGTGAAGCCAGACAGAAGAAAAGTCCTGGTGAGTGAAGCCAGGCAGAAGGAAGTCCTAGTGAGTGAAGCTAGGCAGATGGAAATCCTGGTGAGTGAAGCCAGGTGAAAGTCCTAGTGAGTGAAGCTAGGCAGATGGAAATCCTGGTGAGTGAAGCCAGGTGAAAGTCCTAGTGAGTGAAGCTAGGCAGATGGAAAACCCTAGTGAGTGAAGCTAGGTGAAAATCCTGGTGAGTGAAGCCAGGTGAAAGTCCTAGTGAGTGAAGCTAGGCAGATGGAAAATCCTGGTGAGTGAAGCCAGGTGAAAGTCCTAGTGAGTGAAGCTAGGCAGATGGAAAACCCTAGTGAGTGAAGCTAGGTGAAAGTCCTGGTGAGTGAAGCCAGGCAAGGGAAAATCCAGATGGATCAAGGATGATCGGACATCTGGTGCTGGGAAGTCCAAGTAGGTCAAAGGATTGACTGGATACTTGGCATGAAAGAAAAGTCCAAGTAGGTCAAAGGGATTGACCGGATACTTGGCACAGAAAAAAGTCCAAGTGGGTCAAAGGGATTGACCGGACACTTGGTAAGGGAGTCCTAGCAGGTCAAGGGAGTGACTAGATGCTAGGCATGACATACCAACAGGTCAAGGTTGACCGGATGTTGGTTTGGGAGGTTTGGGACTTGGTTTTGGACAAAAATCAAGTGTTGGATCGATCAGTGGATCGATCCAGACCTGTCCCAGCGAACAGAGAGCCTCTGGATCGATCCGCGAGCCTCTGGATCGATCCGTGGATCGATCCAGAGGTCCCAATCGATCAGTGGATCGATTGGGACGCGGCTGCTTCGCGCGATAAGCGCTGGATCGATCCGTGGATCGATCCAGGCGCGTTTCCAGAGCACAGAGGCGCTCTGGATCGATCCTTGGATCGATCCAAAGCCTCCCCGATTGATTGGGAACATTCGAATCGATCGGGATCCGACCGTTGGCATCGTTTATAGCTGCAGGCGTTCGATGGCTGCGGTATCGCTTCTCCGATTCACTCCAGATTACTCGCCAGCTCCTCCACAGCGCTCTCAAAGATCAGATCGCCAGTTCTTGAAGGATCCTGGAAGCTTTCCAAGTCAAGAGGCGGATCAAAGGCAAGAAGAGAAGCTAGGGTTAGGGTTTTCTGTACTCATTGTAAGCTTTGCGCTTGTATTTTGTTTCCCTTTCCTTTCTTCTTGTACTGAGAGTCTTGTAGGGCTTCTCCGCCCTCGGTAGTTACCGAAAAGGAGTGTTTTCATAGTAGAGGGTGCGTGCGTGGTGTGGATCCTTGGATTAGTCACCTCTTGTGAGGTGGATACCAAGTAAACCAACCGTGTTAGCCTTGTTGTATTTGTTTCTGTATTTTCCGCTGCACATCTTTGAAGGAACAAGCAACGCCGAGCACCGAGCGAACGCGACGAGCTATTCACCCCCCCTCTAGCTACTTTTAGTCCTAACAAGTGGTATCAGAGCGAGGTCGCTCTTCACCGGAATCATCGCCGGAAGGGTCAAGCATATCAAGAAAAGCTAGAGGGTGAAGAAGTTGGAGCAAATTCTTCAAGTTCAAGATTCTATCAAGCTCAACTTCAAGATGCAATTCCAAGATGGACTTGGATTTGACACAAGGGTGGCTCCACCATATTCATCTACAAGCTTCGATTCTTGGAAATCAAGAATCGAAAATTTTCTTATGATGGAGATAGAGCAATGGTTTGCTCTCATGGAAGGTTTTGAAGCTCCCACAAATTCCAAGGGCAAAGTACTCAAAAGGAGCAAGTGGAGCAAAGACCAAATCCAAAGATGTGAGGCCAATGACAAAGTGACCAAGCTTTTGGTCAATTTATTGCCAAGCAACATCTTGGAACAAATTGGAGAGTTTGAAGATGCCAAGGAGCTTTGGAGCAAATTGGCAAGAATTCATGAGATCCCCTCCACTGTATCAAATCAAGGAGAATCCAAAGAGGGCGACTCATTGGATCAAGACCAAGAGGGGGACTCCGAGGTTGAGAGATGCTCAACCTCCGAAGAAGAGGAAATCCAAGAAGCTTTATCCTCAAGGGAATGCAACGAAGGGAACAAGGAGGGAGCATACTCCTTGTTTCATATTCAAGATGATGAAGCCTCCACCTCTAGGATTGAGGGGGAGCAATCCTTGGTGACGCCGGATCAAGAAGAAGGAGAAGCTTCTACATCCGGGTCAAGAGACGAAGAGGAGGAAGTAGATTCTACCTCCACAAGTCAAGAAAAATCAAATGGAGGAGAATCAAGGTCCGATCAAGAGGAAGCTTCTACCTCCGGATCCAAAGAAAAAGATGCCACCCCTACAAGCAAAGGTATAAATATTTCAATTAATAATAAAAATCATATAATATGTTTTGAGTGTAGGGAACATGGGCACTATAAGAGCAAGTGTCCCAACTTGGCCAAGAAGAAGGGCCAAGTGGCACAAAAGGGCAAGGAGAAGCCCAAGGAGACCACCCCCGGGACAAAGAAGAGCAAGGAGCACATTGTGTGCTTCTTGTGTCAACAAAAAGGGCATTACCGAAGTCAATGCCCCAAGGGGAAGAAGATGGTCAAGGCTCAAGGAGGCACTAGTCAAGGGGGAGCCTCCAAGGTAAAAAGGAAGGTAACTTTCATTGAGTCTATTCCCTTGCAAAATGGTAAAAAGCATGCTAGGTCAAATTTTTATCATTTTAATGTGATTTACCATAAGAATAGGAAGCATGAGGGCTTTAAGGAAAAGCATGTGGCCCTACATGCCAAAACTACTATCCCTAAGGCTAGGAATGTAGGTAAAAACCTAGGCGATAACTCTAAGGATTTAAGATACAAGCCTAGAAATAAAAATGCTCATGGATCAAATACTAAGGACTTAGTGAGAGAAAATCAAGTCTTGAGGTCAAGACTTGACAAAATGGAGAAGACCCTAAAAATGATGGAAAATATCCTATTAGGGCAAAGTGAGCATAACTTAGGTTTAGGAAAATCAAAGTCATCCAATGGCCATAAAGGTTTGGGATACAAACCAAAAGCTAAGAAGGATGTGCCTAGTTATCATAGGGTTCCATATAGTTATGGAACGAACCCTAAGTCTAGAGGTCAAGTCAAGGATACAAGGGAAGATATCCCTAGAAGTATCTTTGCAACCAAAGTGACTAAGACTTCTAAGAAGTCTAAGAAAGTCACGAACAAGGTTACAAGGGAGGCTATCCCTAGAATTGACCTAGAAAATGTGACCAAGGCTTCTAAGAAACCCAACAAGGTCACTAGGAAGGTATCTAGGGAAGTTATCCCTAGTGAGTACCTAGAGCACCCAAGGAGCACCAATAGGTGTTGGGTTCCTAGGAGCATCTTCTCTACCCCATAGATGGGTTAGAGAGTGTCAACTCCGATTAGAAGGGTAGTTAACCCAACTTTGAGGAAATTGACACTCAAGGAGCATTTTCAAGGTTTTTGTTAACCTTTGAAAATGAAATGGAATTATTATTTACTCCTTGAAAGAGTAAAATGTGCCAAATTGGAGAAGTATTGATTTTATTTTAAAGTGGCACAAATTTGAGAAAACACAAGAACTACCAAGTTGGGATTTTGGTATGTTCTTAGGAAATTAAAGGCAAACTAAGCCTTAATTTAAAAGTGCTACTCTTGTGGAAAAATGGAATATGCCAACATTTGAGGACATGTTTATTTTCAATTGGCATACATTAAATCAAGGAAATTAGAAATGCCAAATTTAGGCTTTGGCATTCTCTTGTAGCATTTTAGGGCAATCTAGGTTTAAGGTGTAAGTTTAGCTAAGACTTTAAGGATACTTAGATAGTTAATCTAGGTATATTTTATTTATGCTAAATCTTGCCATGATTGTTTGCCCATCATATGCCATGACATCATGTCTAGTTTTTGCATTCATGTTTTATTATGAAAAATCCAAAAATACCATGTCATGACATTCATACATCATGTAGTAATAGGATATTTTCTTTTGAAAATTATTTTCTTTTGATGTATGCCATAACATAATCATGCATTAAGTTTAATTCCTTGTAATTAAGGACAAATGGCATCTAACGACACTTATTGACAAGTGACATCCTAGGTGGATGTCTAACATTTATAAAATGCCTAGATAAATATGCATGATCCCTAGATTAGGGCAAAAATCAAAATCTACATCTCACAAAGACTATAAGGTGACTTGTATGTGTTTTGTCCATATTATATACAAGTGAGATGTTAGGATGATGAACAAAACTCAAGATGTTGATTTAGTGCATTCTTTTGAGTTTTAGGTTCATCAAAACACATAGTTATGTGTTTTCCCATCATTGGGAAAGCTAATGTACAAGTCATGTGCATTATGCCCAAGGAACATGATGGGATATTGGTTTTGAAAATGTTTTTAAAATATTTTTGGAAAACCTTGGTGAAGGCTATCTTTTGATAGTAATCACCATTGAATAGTTAGACACAAACTTGAATAAAACACTAAAGTTTTTGCAAGTTCTCAAGTTTGTGTCAATCTTTGAAAATATGAAGTATTTTCATAGAAAACTATTTTTCCGTGATAGTAAACGCCCTAAATAATGTCTACACGAAATTTCATAATTTTTGGATTTTTGTAGAATTTTCTAGGGGTTTCTGAAGTTGACTGAAATGGAATTTCAGCAACTATCAGAGCTCCGATCGATCCATGGATCGATTGGAGTTCCTGAATCGATCCATGGATCGATTCAAATGGAAATTCCCGCGAGCAGAAGCTCGCTGGATCGATCATCCGATCGATCCAGGGAGTCTGAATCGATTAGTGGATCGATTCAGCAAGGTTCAATCGATTGGAACCCAACTCCAATCGATCCAAGTTGCTGATTTTGGCTGGGAAGGCTTGATTTCAGCATCTTTGAAACTCTTTTAGTCTAGGTAACCATTCCAAACCCCTTAAATACATTTGTATACATACAAAGGGTGTTTTCATGTTGAAAACAAGGATGGATTGGCTAACGAAGACTAAGTAGAAGTTTAGATTAAGGTTGTTTCAAATATTGAACATTTAAACCTCAAAACTTCTAAAATTTTGGTTTCCTAAAGGTTTAGGGATTCCAAGTCATTGTTGGTGCAATGACAGAAGTTACCACCATGTCTTTAGGGGGAGGGACTCTTTAAAGACATGAAAATTATTTTTCATGAACCTTGGAAGGTGGTTAACCTTCTGTTGTGAACTTGCTCAAGGTTGAGCATTTAAACTTGAAATGAGGAGAAATGGGGAGTGGATATCCTCATTATTTCAAGTGGACACTCAAGTGGTAGATAATGCTCAAGGTTGGGTAGTTGTCTACATTGAGGGAGAAGTTAAGGATAAATAAAGGGTATGGGACCTTCATTATCGTGTTGATCACAACGAGTGATGTTGTGAACAACGATGAGCAACTCTTCAGGGGGAGAGTCTTCAACAAATGGATTTGTTGAAGTGTGCCCAGAATTGGAGCATAGGTTGATGTGTGTCCAACGATGGGTTGATGTGTGCCAATAGGGGGAGAATGTATGGTTAAGTTTAGGCTTTCATTACCTATGGGAAGGTCATAGGGGGAGAATGAAAGGACTCATGAAAGGGAGTAAGTTAGGCTTTCATTACCTAGAGGAGTTTGCCCTTAGGGGGAGAATGAAGAGCTTAATTTATACTTTCATTACCTAGTGGCATGAAGAAGGAGGCTATGGGATTAGCCTAACTTACATATGGGATTGTAAGTGTTATTGTGGTATTGTCAAACATCAAAAAGGGGGAGATTGTTGGTGCAATATCCCTCAGGTCAAGGTTGACCTGGTTAACCAAGCTGAGTCTTGGTTTGGGTTTAGATGTTTGACAATAAGATATTGATTGAAGAAGAGTCAAGTAGGTCAAGGTTGACTGGATACTTGATGGGAAGTCCTAACTGGGATGTTAGGCAAAATGAAAGTCTGGTGAGTGGCAGGTGGGAAGAGTATTGGTGCAAGTCTCCAGTAATCAGGGCTTGATGAGTTTGGTTGTAGAAGAGTCTAGTAGATCAAGGTTTACCGGATACTTGACTGGGAAAGTCCTAAGTGGAATGCTAGGCAGATGGAAATTCTGGTGAGTGAAGCCAGGTGAAAGTCCTAGTGAGTGAAGCTAGGCAGATGGAAATCCTGGTGAGTGAAGCCGGTGAAAGTCCTAGTGAGTGAAGCTAGGCAGAAGGAAAACCCTAGTGAGTGAAGCTAGGTGAAAGTCCTGGTGAGTGAAGCCAGGTGAAAGTCCTAGTGAGTGAAGCTAGGCAGATGGAAAACCCTAGTGAGTGAAGCTAGGTGAAAGTCCTGGTGAGTGAAGCCAGGCAAGGGAAAATCCAGATGGATCAAGGATGATCGGACATCTGGTGTTGGGAAGTCCAAGTAGGTCAAAGGATTGACTGGATACTTGGCATGAAAGAAAAGTCCAAGTAGGTCAAAGGGATTGACCGGATACTTGGCACAGAGAAAAGTCCAAGTGGGTCAAAGGGATTGACCGGACACTTGGTAAGGGAGTCCTAGTAGGTCAAGGGTGACTAGATGCTAGGCATGACATACCAACAAGTCAAGGATTGACCGGATGTTGGTTTGGGGGTTTGGGACTTGGTTTTGGACAGAAATCAACAGTCGGATCGATCAGCCGATCGATTGGCTGGATCGATCGGACTGTCCCCGCGAGAAGCCTACGTCCCGATCGATCGGTGGATCGATTGGGAGGCAGTCGCGAGCACAAAATGCCTCTGGATCGATCAGCTGATCGGATCGATCCGTGGATCGATCCGTGGATCGATGAGAGCCTCCGGATCGATCCGTGGATCGATCCAAAGCCTCCCCGATCGATTGGGAACATTCGAATCGATCGGGATCCGACCGTTGGCATCGTTAAAGCCGCAGGCGCTCGATTGCTTCGGTATCACTTCTCCGATTCTCCAGACACTCCACAGCGCTCTCAAAGATCAGATCGCCAGTTCTTGAAGGATCTTGGAAGCTTTCCAAGTCAAGAGGCGGATCAAAGGCAAGAAGAGAAGCTAGGGTTAGGGTTTTCTGTACTCATTGTAAGCTTTGCGCTTGTATTTTGTTTCCCTTTCCTTTATTCTTGTACTGAGAGTCTTGTAGGGCTTCTCCGCCCTCGGTAGTTACCGAAAAGGAGTGTTTTCATAGTGGAGGGTGCGTGCGTGGTGTGGATCCTTGGATTAGTCACCTCTTGTGAGGTGGATACCAAGTAAACCAACCGTGTTAGCGTTGTTGTATTTATTTCTGTATTTTCCGCTGCACATCTTTGAAGGAACAAGCAACGCCGAGCACCGAGCGAACGCGACGAGCTATTCCCCCCCCCCCCCCCCCCCCCTCTAGCTACTTTTGGTCCTAACACTCATCAACTATATTATGACATTAAATCAATGTGTAAACTAAAAACTAAAAAATAAAAATTTTAAAAAGGAGAATTTAGAAATAAAAAGAATTTTGGCAAAATCTTGCTTAATAGAGGATTTTGAAAAATTGAAAATTGAAAATGCTAATTTAAAGAAACAAATAGAAAATTTAAAAAATTTTGCATGCTCAAATTTTATATATTACTAAGGACTAAATTACTATTATAGATTTTACAAGGGTCAAATAAAAAATGTAATAAAAATATGTATTCCTAGAAAATACTTGATCAATTCAATAATAAGGAACCTATATTGGGTTCTAAAATTATGCTTAGTTTAAATTGTGCATATTTCTAATTTTAATTTGATTTAATAATTGCCTTTTAATTGCCTAATATGCTAAAATAAATTTCTTAGTATAATTTCTGTTCAAAATTAATTAGGCATTAATTTCTTTTTTTTTTAAAAAAAAAAAAAAAGAGGATTTCATTTCTTATCTATGTAAAAATTTCAAATTTTTTTTTTTGACTATTGTATTATTTTTTATGAATTTTTCTATCAAATATTATATTTTTTTATTTAAAAATATTTTATAGAGTTATTTTTACAAAATTTATTTTTCAATAAAACCTTATAATATTCTCTATTCAATAAATTATTTTTAATTTTTTTACCAATATTTAATTTTCTATGAATTATTTATCCAAATGCTAATTTTTAATATTAAAAATTCTTAAAAATATAATTTTTCTAAAAAATACTTACTCTATTACAATTTTAGAACATTTCTTAAGATTTTTCAAACCTCGAAACTATTTTTAAGTATTTTTTTAGAAAAATCATCTTTCTATAATAAATAATTTATTACTGTTTAAATTGATTTTATTTTTTCATAAAAATTTTATTACTACTTTGGACTGCTTAACCTTTATAAAAATTTTAAAAAATTTTCAACAAATAAAATAATTTTTAAAATTATTATTTTTGAAAATTTCTTTTTAGTAAAAAGAAATCAGAATTTCAAGAATAAATTCTAATTTTTTTTTCATAAGTGTTAATCATTATTTGAGTATTCATTAGACTTTAATTTCAATTTAATTCAGCAAAACTCCTATTTTTAATATGATCAAAGGGAGAGAGTTAGAAGTTAAGTATAAGAAAGAGGTACATTTTTTTTTCAAAATATTGAATATCTAATATTTTAAACTTGCATATTCATTTAATTTAAAGTATTATTTTACTCTAACTTAACTTGGGTAGATCCACATAAAAAATGAGAAGATTGTAAGTACCTCATGGAGGTGTTGATGTGATGAATCAAGTGAAGTTAGATCCTGTTAAGGGATGAGGCATTGCAGAAGAGTAAGCTGGTGGACAAGAAAGAGGCACACGGTGTTTTTGAAGAACGAGAAGCCAGAACGGAAGGTTACTCGAGAAAGCTGGAAAATGTGTTCGGATAAACCCAATTTCAGATGGTCGAAATCACCCAAGCGAGCGGAGCAGGAGCGGAAGACCCAGACTGAAAGTCAACTTAAAGTTGACTACAGTTCGGATGCCCGAACCGTCCAGGCGCTCGGATCCCTCGGGGAGCCTCGACCTGCTCGGTGATGCGGATAAGATTTATAAGGGTCCGGGCGTCCGGAGCTGGTCTAGGCGCTCGGATCAAAAAAGTTTATCCAGATCTGTTGCGATCCGTTGCGACGTGGATAAAGTTTTATCCACGTCTAGGCGCTCGGAGTCCTTCCAGACGTCTGGAGCTAGACTATAAATATAATCCTGATCCAGTAGTTAAACACAAGACTTGTTAACGAGTTCTTTTTCTATTCTACTACTGTGTGAGCTGTCAACGTTATATGAGGCTACTCCGCCAAAAGAGATCTTCATAGTGAATTTCACTTATCTTGGATTAGCAATCCTTTGATTGCAAACCAAATAAATCTTTCTTGCCTTTGTCTTTATTTCATGAATTTATTTTCTGTTATTATACAAGTGTTTGTCTAACTTAGTCCGAAGATCAAAAAAGAATATTCGTTTATTTTCAGGACTATTCACCTCCCTTTTAATCGACGGCCAGGGGACTAACATAGGCCCGGCACGTTCCATCTACAACTCCGATCATGTCAGACGATTGCGACTCTAACATGGGGTTGTCAACAACTGTCAGAAACAAGACAAAGGATGTGACTGGCGGTGACTTTCACACAATGGTAGGTGTGCAATGTCAACACTGCATCTTTGCCCGACCACACGACCCAGGTCGAAGCCAAGTATTGACTCAATCGTTAGAGAGGTCATGCCAAATCCTGTTGATGATTGTTGACGCATAAGTCTAGGACTTGCTCGGCGAAATAAAAGCAAAGGCTTTATTAGAATTGGACCCGAGAAGAAGGGGGTACGACCAAGCAACAGAACGATATCAGTTGGCATCATCATTTGGGTCATGCCGGCTACCGCTGACAATTGTTGACGCATAAGTCTAGGACCTACTCGGAGAAAGAAATGAAAAGGCTCTATCGGAATTGGACCCGGGAGGAAAGGTGCGACCGAGCCATAGTTTGCAAAATCACGATCCGGATCGTAGGATCGTACGATCCTACGATCCGGAAACCCAAAATCGATACAGGATCGTGCAGAATCGTTTTTGCAGTAGGATCGCAGCAGGATCGGTAGGATCGGAGCAGAATCGGTAGAATCGGAGTAGGATCGGAGCAGAATCGGAGTAGGATCGATGGAAGCTTTGAGAGGTCATAACTTTTGACTCGGATTGAACCACGAGGCCTATAATATATCAAATTAAAGTTCGTTCAGAGATCTTTAATAAATTTCAAAGTTTATCCTTAACCATTATCTTTTTTTCATCTTATTAGAGTTTTAAATTATTTAAATATATGTTTAATTATTTTTGAGTTAGTTTTTTATCAATAATATTCTGTCATTTATTTTTCTCAAAATAATAAATTTTTGGATGTCTATTGTCTAGTATTGTGTGGCATCAACCAGTCTTTAGAAGATTATTTCCGACATTCATATTTGAATCAAATGATTCAATAGCTTCTGTTATATACGTTAGATGCTTTGTTGACATTTAAATTGAATTATCTTATAAATCAAGGAAATATTTTTGACATTGTATGTGTTTTTATTATTGTGTTAATAGATATTTTATATTTTTTATTTTATGATATGAAAATATAAATATTATTACTATGCAAGAATGATAGTTGAATTACAAGTTAATTTAAATTTGTACATGTAGTAATGTAATTTGATGTGTTGAGTGTAAATAATTGCATATATATACAAAATTAGTTATTTATTTATATGTAAATGAGTTTTTAGGTATTTTTTCTAATTATTAATCATGTATGATAAAATTTTAGGGGTTTTTGGTAGGATCGTATGATTCTACGATCCGATCCTGACCCTAAATCGATCCTGCGTAGGATCGTGATTTTACAAATTATGAACCGAGTAATAGAAAAGCATCGGTTGGCATCATCATCTTAATTTCTCAAAAGACGTGCTATATTTTCATATTTATTAAAGAGCACTCTTCTTTTCTAAAATATGGTTTTCATTAAAAAAATAATAAAAAAATTCTCCTATCGTGCACGACCACCTATAATCGAGCATCCTAGCCACAGTGTGACGACCATCGTCGGCTGATCCGGCAATAGAGAGGTCATGGTCCGGCGACCCTAGTATGTGGCTGTCATGGTTGAGTGACCCGGCCGTGTGGCTGACTATGGCAGAGCAGTCAAACCCTACTCTGAAATCTAAGCACACTATTTAGGAAAATTTTCCAAAGGATACAATCGGGTTTCTGAATTTTTCAGGCGCAGCAAACTTTCATATTTATCCCAGGGCGTAGCGCAGACGGTGGGCGCATGATATCTCTGACGTAATAGTCAGGGATCGATTCTTAGGAACTGACGACCTGGGGTTTATCTCACCATGCGCCTATGGCCTGTGTACCTGCATGAACCTCCCTCTATATCCGTCGGGCCAGCACTAGGAGGGCCGCTAAGGTAACGAATCTACCTTTTTCGTAGGGCATACTTTTTTTTTTTAAAAAAATATGTTTATTAAAATATAAAAAAATTCTACATACTGCATACTTTTTGGGCAGCTCTGGAGCGATACCTTGTCGCCCATAACAAATAGTTGACCAAACTCAGTGCGCTGAGCACGCACATCAACCAGTAGAAGTACTCGAGTCTTCCGGTGATGCTACTGCCTTCGTCCTGGCGAGTCTATACCCTTTCGTGTCCATTTCATCCTTCCTCTCCTCAGGTTAATTAACGCCCTGCATGTAAATATTCGCTTAAAAATCGGGCGTTAATTAGGCATAACGACCGATTATTTCTAGTGTTATAAAATGGTTGACGACTGCTAGTGATAAATTTTAATTCTGTACGGAATGTTACTATTCTATCCTAGTTCTAGTGATGGAATTTTAATTTAGTTGCTGAAATTAGTGACAGTTATTAAATTAGCGATATATTTTAATACCCATCACTAAAACCCTTAACTGAAATTTAAATTTCCATCAATAATATAATTAGAGATGAAAATTTAAATATTCGTCAGCTAAATTATAATGACAATTTAAAATTTTCATTGCTAAATTACTCAAAAATTTTGACAGCACCTGTCCATTTTTGTTTTTAAATTTTCTCT
Organism: Zingiber officinale; assembly: GCF_018446385.1. NCBI lineage: Eukaryota > Viridiplantae > Streptophyta > Magnoliopsida > Zingiberales > Zingiberaceae > Zingiber > Zingiber officinale. The sequence goes on from NC_055988.1 coordinate 24,542,224, forward strand.
ATTTACATATAAAGTATCAATCAACATATCATCCCAAATAATGATGTTCACAACACATTCACATTATAGATCCAAACAACACAATATAACAAATGATACAAAAACCGCATGTCATTCACAAATCCACATAAACAACAACCTCGTAACATAACAACATAACTCATTCACAAATCTAGATATTCACATTATATACACAAACAATATAACAAACTATACATATTAAATCCAATCCAATAACATATCAAATTCAATCCAACAACATATTAAATCAAATTCAACAAAGATGAATATTCAAGACATCTTAAATTTTACTAATAAATATATTATCAATGATAATAAAATCTCCTAGTGAACACATCCAATCATACTCTAAAACTACCTAGTAGTATCTAATCTTATAGAAAATATAATATGATAAGTCATTAATAAAACAATGAAAAAACTAATTATACATCATTAGAATTATGACCAACAAATTGAATTTAAACTAAACAATATGAACACTATAATAAAAAAAATATTAGCAACAAGTTTTAAAATATTAATAAAACAATAGTTCTATAAGTTTAAAAAAAAAGAGATATATTAATACTAGTTTGGATACTACTAATGGTGATATATAAAATATATCATTATCTACAATATTCTTGAAAAGATCTAATATAATTAGATATGCATCTAATATGAAAATTAATGGATCTATTTTTCATGTTTCATGAGTTATAAACATAAAAAAGAGAAGTTAAAAGTTAACACACCTCTAGCAACTGATTGTTGGTACGGGAAGCACTAGCTAATCAAACCTGTATTTTAATATTGACAAAGGTTTAAAGTTAAGGGTTTTATGATCTAGCAAACTTAACTAAGTGTTAAAGAAAGTCCTAATTGAGGCTAGGCAAAGAAGTCCTGATTAAGTGGATTGGACAAAGAAGTTATGATAAGGTGGATTGGATAATAGTCTTGGCAGATAGAGGACATCGGGTAGAAGTTCTAGGGGTCGCGGATACCAAGCAGAAGTCTAGGCGAGTAAAAAATCGGACGTCAGCGGGAAGTCCCAAAAGTCAATATCGGATGCTAAGCAAAAGTCCAAACAGGTCAGGAGTGTTGGTGCAAGGAGCATCAGATGATCGAACTTGAGTTTTGATATTGGCAAAAGATTCTAAGTTAAGTCTTATTGTTGTTCTAATAAGTTTGACTGAGTGTACAGAAAAGTCCTAAATGATCTTAGGCAAGGTGAAAATCCTAGTGGACACTAGGCATGTGGAAAGTTCTAGTTGTGGCTAGGCAATAAAGTCCTGGTCTGTGGGACTGGACGAAGTCTTGGCAGATCAAGGATGGTGAGTAGAAATCCTAGGGTCGAGGACACTAGGTAGAAGTCCTAGAGGTCACGGACACTAGATAGAAAACTGGACGAGTAAGGATTCGGACGTCCAGCGGAAAGTCCTGAATTCTCGAATGCTAAGAAAAAGTCCAAACGGTGTGGAATATCCGTTTGGCAAAAAGTAAACTCTCCTAAGAGGAGTAGGCGAGGATGTCATTCCCCGTAGAAGAAATAGTAGACGTCTGTTCGACTTAGAATTTTAGCAAAACTCAAACATAGGACCAGACAGTTCGAAGGCTGTCAAATATTACATTACTTTACATATTATTGTTTGTTTCTAACTCTATAGTACAAGTGATTGAAATGACATACAAGCTGGAAAACAGGGTATCTAGGTGCCTGGACTAGGTCTAGGCACTCGGACCTCCGAGCGCCCGGAGTTGCTCTAGGTGCCCGAGTCAGTGGCTGAGAGGGAAGTGTTATGGGTGGCTAGCCTTCGTCATTAAGGGCACTCAGACAGTTTGGGCACATGGACCGGTCCAAGCGCCCGGATTGAGAAAACTTCATCCGCAGGCTGTAGTGGCATGCTTCGACTGGCTGACCCATGTCATCGGTCTAGGTGCCCAGACCTATCCGAGAGCCCAGAAATGGATAGAGTTTGCTTGGTGATGTTTCAACGAGAGCACGCCACGTCAGCCTTGTGGGGGAGCCCGAGGAGGAGTCCAGGCGCCCAAATGGGGCTATAAAAAGAGGTTCGACTAGCACCTTGAGTAGATCAATTTCAAGAAGTTTCTCTCTTATGTGCTGCTCAGAAAATAATTCTACAATGCCAAAACGCTGCTCCAATAACCAAAAGCTTGCAACTTCAATTCTTTAGTTATCAGTAAAATTTTGATTATAGCATTTAAATTTGTACTTGTACTTATTCAAAATCATTAGTGAATTGGCCAATGAAAGCGATCGTTGATCGCAGGCCTTAGAGTAGGAGTCATCACAAGCTCCGAACCAAGTAAAAAAAGGTGTTAGCAATTTCACCTTTCTTTACTTTACTTTCTGCTGCACTTACTCTCGATTGATTTATAAAAAAGCGAAAAAACCATGAGGACTATTCATTCCCTCTAGCGCTTTCGATCCAACAATTTGTATCAGAGCGGAGTCATTCTGAATTGGTGAAACCACCATTCGAGCAAATTTTTTTTTTGTGTTTTTCATTGTTAAAAATATTCTTACGCCTTTTTCGATTTGTATCAGTACTGCACGTTCGCCCCTCTTCTCCAGCAAGGATTTTGGATACTAAAAAGGTTAGAAGGAGTACCACCTCAAGACGCAAGTGGAGATGTCGATCATAATCCAAACTGGATTCACACTCTCCACTGAAAATGGAAAACCACTCACCTACAATAAATGGGATGAACCAATAAAAAGGAAGATCGAGGCGAACGTAAAAACCACTCAGACCATACAGTACGCTTGACCAAAGAGAAGCTAAACTGAGTTGGTCCATTCTCAAGTGCAAAGGACCTCTTGCCAAAGTTGATCAAACTTCATAAAAGAACCTCCGACACTAAGGTATGCAAGAAAGATTTGTTTTTAAATAAATTATATAATGTCAAAATGTAGAATAGAGAATCAACAAGTCAACTACATGGCCAGATCCAATATCTGCTCAATGGACTCCACTCGATTGGATATAAAGTGGAGAACCATGATATTATAAGGTATACACTACAAGCCTTTCCTAGGAGTATTGTATGGGCATCTATGGTGGATGCCTATAAGGTTTCTAAGAATCTTTCAATTATTAGATTAGACAAATTATTTTTCGATTTTGAGTTACACGAACAGACTAATGCATGCAAGACTGAGAAAGATATTACTTTACTTGCAGGAAAATTCAAGACTCAGAAATCGAAACCCAAATTCTGACCCGAACCTAAATTCAAAGTGTACATAGAAGATGACAAGGAGATCACCTCTAAACTAGTCAGCCAAGTTTAAAATTTTCTAAAGAAGCAAAGAAAAAGGAATCCCCTAAAAGCAACATGGTCCAAGTCATAGGAAGAGTTAGAAGAAAAAGAACAAACTCAATCGAGGTTACTGGCACTACAGGTACAAGTCCATGTTGCCAAGACCAAATCCAAAGCCAAGTCCGAGAACAAATCGAATGCCAAGTCCGAGCAAAGTCATGGATCCATATCCAGTTCAGACGATTCTAACTCCACTGTAAGTCCGTCAATAGTTAGATTAGAAAATTTGATTTCTTATTTGTCAAGAAAATTAGCTAAGTTTAATATCCGGATCAAGTCACTCCAAAAGGAGATTAAAGGCCTTAAGGAAGTGACTAAACTAAGTTCCTTGACTGACCAAGTTGTGCTCCATAAAATAAAAAATGAAACCGAACACCCACTAAAAAATGAAATCAAACAAAAAATTCTGCTCCACTATTCATATAATAGTAATTCAATATCTACTTATGTTGACCAATCGTTAGAGATGGTGGTAGAGACGGTAGGCAAACAATCGAAATAGTACCAATCGTTAAAGATGATTAATGCAGATATATGGGTTTACAATACCAATCGAGAAGGGAAAATTGTAGATATATAGACAAACAATTGAAACAGTACCCATCGTTATGAAATAAGAGAAAAATTGTAGACGAATAATCGAAATAGTACCAATCATATCTTTGAAGAAGAGAATTTTTTGGTCGTAAGAGGAGATTTTTTTTTTTTTTTTTTTTTTTGATCGTAAGAGAACCCTAGAGACGTCTTGAGAGAGTTTAGTGCGATTAAAATCGGTCAAAATCTCTAGGTTGAATGGAAGACAATTTTTAACTTTTTATGGTGATACCTAATGCATTAAAATTTATACTAAAGACTTTTATAAGAATCCTTGAAAATCTATTATAATTTTGAATATCTTTAAATTTTTATGGAATCTTTAAAAGTCAAATTTGAATACATATGACTTTTTATAACTCTTTAAAAATTTATTTTAAATATCACTAAATTTATATAGAGTTTATAAAAATCTAATTTCAATAACTATTAATATTGAAATTACTTCAAGTTGATTTATCAGTATTTAAGTGAGTATTTGCAAACCCTAACCCCAAATAAATGGCCCTCGCTTAAACATATTCTCTCAAACATTTCGTCGAATCACCAAGATGCTTTCTTTCTGTCGGACTCGCCTCTTCTCCTCCGCTTTCCGAAGACCTCTTCCCTTCTCTACTCCATCTCTCACAGCGCCACAACTTCTCTCCACCCGATCTCGACTCTCCTCCCTCAACTCTGCCAGCGGAGACGACCAGTGGAACGACGCCTGGGAGACCGCCTGGCTCCCCGACGATCTCTCCCCAGTTGGCGAACGAGCCCCATGGGAGCCCGCCAACTCCTCTGCCAACGACGTTGGTCTACCTATCGAGGCTGACGCTGACACCCAGGCCTTCGTTGCGGAGATGAACGAGCGGTGGAATGAGCGCCGCGGTTCTAGGGGTTCCCAGAAAGGGTCGCAGTTGGTGGAGCCAGCGGAAGGTGTCGTCGAGAAGAAGACTGCATATGATTATAGGATTCGAAAGCAGAGAATACATGCTGGTCTGTGGATGAAGGAGATAGAGAAGCTGGAGGAGGCCAAGTTGGGTGGTTCCAATGCCAGTGACGACCTTGATCGCCTTCTCGATTCCTGCTCCGAGTAAGTTAATTCGGTAAATGCTGTCTAGTTTATGGAGATTGAATTTGAACATTAACTTCTTGAAATCATGTTTTCCTACAAGACAATTGGTCACCAATAGTTCGGAATTCCCTTGACGGAATCTTTCAGATCTACTTCTTCAGAATTAAGTTTACTGTTTTTCTATATGATTCAGAGACTTTTGGAATTGTTCTTATATGGATCTGTTACAGGAAAGTTGTGAATTTAATAGTTTAAGGATTACACATGCTAATTGTGTATGGGTAACTGTCTGCATCTTTTTTTGTCTAGAAGCTCTCTTGCCCTTACTGCAAAAGAAAGATATGCTAAGAAATGTAAACCCCTTCATCGAAGGAAATGAACAAGTTTAGCTGGGTGAGGATGAAATTCACACCATCATAACAATTATTCCTTCTAAGTTCTATCAAAGACAATAATAAAGTGGTATGAAGGATAGCCACTATTATTTCAAAGGAAGCTAGATAAGCACAAAAACTACTTGGCAGTGTTAAATTTTGAAAAACTTTAGTTACCTGTAATTTAATATACTATGAATTTGAAACATACCACTCCTCCAGTTTCTGTCATTATTTAGCAGAGGCTTTCCAGGAAAATCTATATTCTCTCCCAAAGTCGATGATTTTGTAGTTGTAGAGAGAAGGCATTCCATAGCTATTAGAAGGGCATGTGAATCATACTGCTAGCTCTTGCATTGAGGCATAGCTGAGAAAGAACATGTGATACTTTCATTCCCATCTCCTAGGCAGGAAGATGACAAGATGTGTAATCCATCTATGCCATGGATGGTATTTGAAAACTTCAATTATCCTCGAATTGATAGTCAAAAAACCTCTAAACAATGTTGGCAAAGAAGAAGCCAGATTGTTGGAATTCAACATATCAATGTGGTCAGCTGAGTATATTTTTTTCTTAGGATGCTGTTTAATCTGTTTTTAACCATTGAAGTATTGCTGAAAATATGACTAGCTTGTTATTTCTTTAGAATGTTTCATTTCGCACAATGCTCCTTCATGTTATCTTGGAAGGTTCTTAGGTTGCAACTGAAATTCTGTTACCTCGTGCAGGATCTTTGATTCCGGGAATATTGGACAGGATGATTCTAAGATTCCTAGTACTACAGAGTTCAAAACCAAGCCTGATGGTTGGGAAACAACATCCAAGAGCCGAGATGGAAATATATGGGAAATATCTCAAAGAGAAGAGGATGTTCTCCTCCAAGAATTCGAGCGCAGGATAGCTTTCAGCAAATTTCAGGTGTGGCAATCACTATCTAGTGTATCCTGAGTATAATTTGTTTTTACATAGATACGATAGGTGAAATTCCATGAGTACGCTAACATTAAATGCTTCCTATGTATTGGAATGCAGCTCGCTAGCTTCATCAAAACTCATATATTTAGCAGGAGGCGGCCTGTAGATGGCTGGAAGTACATGATAGAGTTAATTGGCCCCAATGCAAAGAGAGGGAAAGGGGGCGTCCAAAGGCTGCCCAGTTTAGCTGACCCATCTACACTGCCTTATAAGGAAGAAAGACCAGCCATCGGGCCTAATTTGAACTCCTACAAAAGGAGATAATTCATCACCTCGAATTGGAACCCAATTATCTAAATCCTTTGACTTTTTTTATTGGGCATGGAATTTATCCACAATTATCATTATACCATTATCCTGCTTCCTGACTATTAGTATTCATTGTGATTGACCTTTGATAGGATTGTAAATGAGCCAAGCTGAGTCGAATAGTTAGAGATTTGAGCTCGGGCTTGATTTGTTATCTCTAAGTTCGAGCTCGGCTCGAGTTCGATTCGAGCTTTAGTTCTTAAGCTCGAGCTCAGTTTGTAATAAAGTTGAATAGTTCGAGTTTGGCTCGATCACTCGAGTTCAGTTTAAAATATGGTTCATGAGCGGTTTGACTCGTTTATACTCCTATCCTTTTATCCCTTTGGCACCACTACAGGTAAGATATCACTGCACGGTTAGCTTTATGAACTTGGTTTTGATTTTCATTTTCATTTAACAGAATATAGTAAGAAATAAAAAAAGATGTTGAACTCTCTTATAATTCTATTAATGAGGTTAATGGTTGATCCTTTTGAAGAAGCAATTGCGTGATTGTGTCTCCTATTTGAAGCTGTATTGATTATGCTCGAGAGGCCAATGCAAAATTGTCTTTTGTTTTAATATTCTCAAAATTTAAAACCTAATGAGGATGGTTCTCTCGAAATAATAGTCCTTCTCCTTATAATTATTATTTTTTAAAGACAAGCAAATTCTTAATAATGTATTTTCTAAAACCTACATAATTTATTTACATATATTAAAATCATCATTTTTTAATTGACAATAGTTATTTAACTTACAATAATTAATTTTAGATATGATCATTTAGCTTAACAGAAATTTTTATAAGTCATCAAAGTAAATTGAAAAGCACCTGAATGGTTTATCAGTTTAATATTTTTAGATCATTTATTAATTTAAGAAAAATATTTATTAATTTGTTAAAACTGAAATTGAGAAGGCATTTTGCTACATTTCCATTTCTCAGTGCAAAATCATCATTTTTATACAAAAGGCACTATTTAATTTTGTCATTAAAAAACATACAAATTAAAATATATATATTAAAACAATACTTTTATTTTAATGTTTTATAGTAACATTGCTAAAATTGCTATAATATAAAATAAATTACTTTAAGCAATTGACGTTGTATTTGGAATTGTGAAATTTTTTTAGAAGACACCTGCCTGTCAAATTGCTTAAAAGGAACTTTTATTTTTTATTTTATTACTCTAGTCAATTGCTATGATTTTGTATTCAAAAATTAATACTATTATAGAGTTAATTTTTCAAAATCAACTGGTGTTATATTTTAAAAATCAATTTTATAAATTTTAAAATCAATACTACTGTAGTGTTCATTTTAAAAAATATTTAAAAATTAACACTATGTTGATTTTTAAAATTCAACGTCGTAATAGTCACCACATTATATATATTTTACTTAGTTAAAATTATTTTACTTTAATTAAAAATATTTTAACTTAATCAAATTTAATTTAATATTAATCTACCAATTTTATCGAAACTGGCATAAAGATAACAACTTTGAATAAAATTATTATATAAATAATTTAGTCCCCAGGGCGTAGCACAGATGGGGAGTGCATGGTTATGTGACTGAAAGGTCCAGGGGTCGATCCCCGGGGTGTCACTGTCTGAGATTAACGTCTCCGCCATGCACTTTCCACCTGTGTACCTACATTTACCTCCCTCCATATCCGTGGGACCGACTCTAGGGGGCCACTGATGTGGCGGCTCCACATTTTTTATTATATAAATAATTTAATTTAAATTATTTATTTTAATATTAAAATAGAAATTTTCACAAATAAAATAAAATGAAATCTTATTTTCATATAACACACAAACTAGCCGTTGACGACACCGACTGGGTAAACCACTTAAAGTACCAAACTGTCCCCATCTCACCCTTATTTTCACCCCCCAACGGCCATCTGCCCTCGCACGCGTCACTCGCTCCCGATTCCCATTCTTCTTGCTGGTCGCTCTGGCTGTCCCTCTAGGGTTCCTCCACCGACTCTGCTCCGCCTGCTTTCGTCCTTCCAGGTAACAAAGACGCCTCCGTTGAATCTCTCTTTCCTTTAGGGATTTGTGGTTAAAGTTTGTTGCTTTCCTCACTATCGATTTGCAGCAGGATATACGATCCTCATCGAGTAACCGAAGTTTCATAGTGTGTTTAATCTGAGGTGAGCGGCTCTCGTTTTTTATCTTCTTGTTCTCCGAGTTGACCTAATAGGAATCGAATAGTTTCCTTTTTTCTTATTGTACTGGAGTTTCTCTTATGATCTGGAGACTTTTTCTTCTCGGCCACGTAATGGAAGAGTCCTCCAGAGTCTTCTCGGCCATCTGAGGTGAGCGGCTCTCGGTCTTTATCTTCTTGTTCTCCGAGTTGACCTAAAGGGAATCAAATAGTTTCCTTTTTCTTATTGTACTGGAGTTTCCCTTATGGTCTGGAAACATTTTCTTCTCGGTCAGTCCTCTAGAGTTTTAGCATCGGTTTTAAGCTTCACACTGTCTGGTTAGTAATCAGGCATGTACCTATCCTGGTTTTGGATTGAGGAAAAAATAGCCGGATTTATTGTTGGGAACTGTCAGAACCTGCAACTTTTAGTGAAGGAAATTTTATGAACCATAGAAATATGGAATTAAGGTTTCAGTTTTAATTGTTGGCGATTTGATGTTACTCTACCAGATTTTAGTTAACCCTGGGCTACTTAAAATGCATGTTGAATATGTCCAGTGTTGTAAATGGCAATAAGTGATGGCAGGACCGTCAATGAACGCCTACCGCATCAACCGTTGATAACTTGTATTGTCATGATAAGATATCAAATAAATTAATTTAATCTACCGAATTCATCTAGCTAATATAGCATAGGGATGACTTGCTATATTAAAATTAAAAATTAAAAATATACTTAACATCTTAGTTTAGTAATTTTATTTAAAAATTACTACTTGTCTATTTTAACCCTAACTTGAACTTGGGTTGATGCACATCAAAAAGGGGGAGATTGTTGGATCCCATGGTGTTTTGATGTGATCAACCAAGTTGGTTAATAGCTACCACCAACGTGATTGGTGGTTGACTCCATTGGCATGAGGCCTTTTGGGGAGAACCTAAGAGCAAAGTCATGAGGGTTTAGGCCCAAAGTAGACAATATCATGCTATTATGGAGATATCTAAATTCTTTTCGATCGAACAATTGATATCAGAGCCCGGACTGCCAGAAGGTTTAACCGTCGACTGTGCACAAGAGCTATGGTCTGATCTTTCCCATGTGTTTTCAATATGGGACTGTGTTTGCAACCTTGCAACCCCAACAATCCCCCCTCAAACAAAGGACCATAGGCTGCCCACATCCGATCCTCGACCCACCAGGTCTTCCTGCCCCTCGGTCCACCCGACGTACTAGGACTTCATTGCCTAGTCGCAACTAGGACTTCCTGCCTGGTGTCTGGTCCTCTTGATCTGAACATAGGAGCCCCCAGTTTCTTTGTTCAAGGTCAATATTGTACCCACATGGCTCAATCAGACCATAACTCTTGTGCACAGTCGGCGGTTAAACCTTCTGGCAGTCCGGGCTCTGATACCAATTGTTGGATCGAAAGCGCTGGAAGGTGGGGGTGGGGTGGCTATTTCGCGTTTCGGAATCGACTTCGTAAAACTCGACGAGTAATAAAGCAGCGGAAAATAAAAGGCACACAACTCGAACACAGGTCGTTTACTTGGTTCAGAGCCTGTGATGACTCCTACTCCAAGTCCCGCGGTCGTTGACCGCTTTCGGTGGGTAACAACTATAGAATCGATAAAGATTCCAAGAATAACATTTACAACTCAAATTAAAATAATGATCTTATACCGCAACACTTCGGGATCGTGTCGTTAGTAGCTTTTCGCAGAAGGATCGCTTGGATGATGATATTTTGAGTGCTGCCTCGAACCCCTCTTTTATACTGTGCTGGAAGCGCCTCCAAGTCTGTCCAAGGCGCCTCCAGGCCGCCGAGTCGCACGGGTGGATCAACACAAACCTGGTCGCACCTTATCTGGTTTAAGGCGCCTCCAAGCCTCTTCAAGGCGCCTTCAAGCCTTGGTCCAAGGCGCCTCTAGCTTTATCCGAGGCGCCTCCAGCTCCTCTGGACAGCTGGCTTCGGCTTGCACCCGAGGCGCCTCCAAGCTCCATGGAGGCGCCTCAGACACTGTTCATCTGAGGCTAAACTCTAGTTTTTGGCCCTGCAAAATATGTTAGTCTACAAATACAAACACATCCTGCAAAACCAAGTTAGCACAGATATAATCAAGAGAATATTCTGACAGTCTTCAGACTGTCCGGGTCTGACTTCGGATTTCCAACTGGAAATCCTAGGTCGACCCGACGTCTACTGTTCCCTCTGCGGGGAACGCGTCCTCTACTCTACTCCACTCAGGAGTTTTACCTGTTGCTAGTACGATCCTCCAGATCGACTTTCACTCGGCACTCGATGCTTCCGAACTGGACTTTTACTCGGCACTCGATGCTTCCGGACTTTCTGCTGGACTCCCGCTTCCCGGCTCGTCCAGTCTTCCACCTGGTTCGCGACACCAGGACTTTCCACCTAGGGTTACCACCCCCTAGGACTTTTGCCTGAAGCCCTCGACCCGCCAAGACTTTCCGCATAGGGTTACCACCCCTATGACCTAGGGTTACCACCCCTAAGGTTTTCCACCTACCTAACCGCAGCTAGGATTTTTGCCTAAGTACCACTTAGGACTTTCCTGCAAGCTCCATGAACCTTGTTAGATAACAACATAACCTTAACTTTGAATTCCTTTGCCATTATCAAAACAACGGTTCGATCGTCGGATGCTTCCCGCACCAACAATCTCCTCTTTTTTTATTATGGCAACTGAAATTCAAGGTTAAGTAAAATAGATGCATAAATATTTTTCAATGTTTAAGCAAGTTAAAAAAAAATTAAATGCAAGCATAGTTAAGCTAAAACTAACTTAAACTTTGTAGGCTCCCCCTTAATAAAGGCTCTCTTTATAAATTTTACTTTTGAATTTTCCTACTTTGAATTTCCCTTCTCTCCCCCTTTGCCATTTATCAAAAATAAGCATGTTTGAATAATTCTAACTTTTCAAACAGATTTTATAGTTAGAAAAATAGAGAATTAAATAAACATTAGGCTTTAAAGAGGGATAAAGATACTTTGATAACATTTAGCTTTTTGAAATTAATTGTAGAATTCTTAGCTAAGTGAAATAAGGGTCTAAAGAGATATTTTTCTTTCAACTGAGTTTAAAAAACTAATAAAACGTTGACTTTGAAAGATAATGTTAGCCAATTTTTGAGACTTAGTTGAACTCTTTGAAAAATATGTTGTAAAGTTTGAAAAACATATTGAAGCATACTTCAGGTAAATTGAAATACTTTGAAAGTCTTAGCTAAGTTTTGAAAATCTGTTAGAAAAATACTTTGCTAAATTTTCAAAAGCTGTTGAAAGACTTAAATAAATTCAAAAGGTTTTGTTGATAAATATTTTCTTAATTTTGAAAAAGCTTTTTGAACAATAATTTGGAAAGAGAGAAAATTAAGAAGGGCTAAGGCCATTTAACAAAATATTTAACCGAATAAAGAATTCCAAGATACTTAAAGGCAAAGGAGGATTAATAAGTTTAAAATCTTAATGTCCAAGCATGAGCTGAGTTAAAGAGATTGCAAATTAATTAATTTCTTATAGTAAGATATCAGAGCTCTAATGTCTAAGCATGAGTAAAAAAAATTAAAATCAAGCACTTAAGTTCTTGGCCACATGTCTAACCATCTAGCTACTAGCTGATTGCCTAGAGGACAACAACCTTCACTTGGTTAGTCAAGTTAAGTCAATAGATCCAGTTAGATTTGACTAGGGCTGGATGATTTAATTTGATTAATGTAAAGTTGGTTTTTAACGCCCAAACTCACTATGATGCACAGAAATAAGCATTCTGGAGTCCAGGCTGAACCCTATGCATCTCACACCTTTCTAAGTTTTACAAACACAAACAAGTTATGCCTAGTGTGCTTGTGAGATGCTCTGGCTGAAACTAGGGGAACATGATTTCTAGGAGGAGGAAATCCTAGGCTAAGTCCAAATTTAAAAAACTAAGAAAACTGAGATTTTGAAAACATTATTTTTCCTAATTTCTTAAAGATAATTTTGAAAACAAGTAAAACATTTAAGAACAAGGTAGGAAATTGATTTGAAAAACAAGATCTATTCTACCCAACACATTCTTATTTGTCAGATTTAAGCAAATAAAACTGATGAGCAGAAATAAGTAGAGTAACTGAGTTCTACTAAGCACTAGTACAACCAGACTAGAAAATGGAAGTGTCTGTGTAATATCCAAGGTACATGAAATGATAGTGTCAAAAAGCAAGATCATCAGTTGGAGGGTCGTCAACTGCAGGTGGTGCAAGGGGCTGCTTGGGTGCAGGCTGTCCCTGGCTACGTCACCTCGGAGAGAAGCAAATCTTGCAGCTATCTCGGATCGTAGGGATCGGAGGAAGCGATGGCTATCTAGAACAGCCCGAGCGAGTCTGTCCTCGATGGAAAGTGGTGCCGAAGTCGAAGGTCCGACTGATGTGGAAGGCCCGGCAGAGGTGGAAGGTAATGGATTTGCGAAAAACTCCTCGGCTAAGAAGTCAGGCCACTCCTCTACCTCGCCCGGTGCATCCTTGGCCTCTGGAGCAATAGGAGCAACGGCTAGCTTTGGCCGACCCTTCCAGGCTAGAATCCCCTCAGCAGTGACTCTATACTGGCTAACCGAAGACTACGCTGTTCTAACTCGTCGTATAGTGTAAGGGGGATAAGTGTCCCTACGGCCGTGTCTATCCTAAGGGAGGAAAAGATCTGAGTCAAGATGTGGCAGTAGGGCATGTGGACTACTCCTGATGTGACTGTACTAGATGCATGTATGATGTTGTGGAACATATGCAGTGCAATATCTATATCTAGACGCTGACTCAGGGCGTACAGAAAGAATGAGTGAGAGGATCGCATCTTCGTGACGTCCCAAGATGTGATCGGTAAGATGCATGCTGTCAGGACTCTGTACATAACATAGTCCTGAACCCTAAGAAGAGTTGACCTGAACCCTAAGAAAAGTCCAAGTATGGGAACTTGGCAAGTGGAAGTCGGAGAGGGCTCGGAAGCTCGTTCTCCGGACTAGGTCAGAGAGGGCTAGGTAGCTCGTTCTCTGGACCTGACGAAGTAGGAGAGGGCTCGGTAGCTCGTTCTCCGAACTGTGGTCAGAGAGGGCTCGGTAGCTCGTTCTCTGGACCGGATGTGGAAAGTCCTGGTGAGTGAAGCCAGGCAGACGGAAAAGTCCTGGTGAGTGAAGCCAGGCAGATTGGAAATCCTGGTGAGTGAAGCTAGGTGAAAGGGAAAGTCCTGGTGAGTGAAGCCAGGCAGTGGGAAAGTCCTGGTTAGTGAAGCCAGGCAGTTGGAAAGTCCTGGTGAGTGAAGCCGGGCAGATTGGAAATCCTGGTGAGTGAAGCCAGGTGAAAATCCTAGTGAGTGAAGCTAGGTGAAAGTCCTGGTGAGTGAAGCCGGGCAAGGGATAATCCAGATGGATCAAGGGTGATCGGACATCTGGTGTTGAGAAGGTCAAGTAGGTCAAGGGAGTGACAGGATACTTGACACGAAGAGAAAAGTCTAAGTGGGTCAAAGGGATTGACCGGACACTTAGTAGGGAGTCTTAGTAGGTCAAGGGAGTGACCAGATGCTAAGCATGAGATACCAATAGGTCAAGGTTGACCGGATATTGGTTTGGAATGCGTGGGACTTTGTTTGGGCAAAAACCAAGAGCTGGATCGATCCAGTGACACACTGGGTTATCTGATCGGTCTGGTGACCGATCAGTAACCAAACAGTATGCTACTGTATGTTATCTAATCGGTCTGCAGACCGATCAGGAAGCAAACAGAAGAGAAGAAGGAGAAAGGCTGATCGGTCCAGGGACCGATCAGACTCCTCCTGGACCGATCAGCACATAGCCTGATCGGTCCAGGCTTAGCCTGATCGGTCCCCAGGACCGATCAGAGGTGCCCTGGACCGATCAGGTTGAAGCCTGATCGGTCCAGAACTATCCGTTGGCTCGCAACAGTCTTCTGTCTTCCGGCTTCTTCTTCGCAGGTGGATGCAGGTACAAAAGGAGATCGAGGGCGAATCTCTGATCTCTCTTCTTCTTCCTACTCCTGACTGTGATCGAGCTTTGCTGAGCTCTTAGCTTACTGAGCTTCGTGTGAGCTCCTTCTTGAAGCTTCGGGTGAGCTTTCCTCGACTGATCAGCTGCTGCTGCTTCGGATTCCAGTCGACAAGAACAGTAGGCAAGCTTTGTTTTGTACATTCATATTGTCTTCTGTTTTGTGCTGTATTTTTGTACACCTTTCTTGCAGTTGCAAGAAGTTTCTGTGGCGAGGTTTATCCACCCAGAAGGAGTGTTCTTATTAGCCGATTTTCCGGGGACTCATCCACCGACGGATTGATAGGCTTCGTCCACCTTACGGACACGCCGAGGAGTAGGAGTTTCATCTCCGAACCTCGTTACATCGACGAGTTTGAGGTTTGCTATTCTCCGTTGTCGTTTCTATTGTTTATTTCCGCTGCGCTAACCTTGACTTGTAGAAAGAAACGAACGATTTGGGGCGGCTATTCACACCCCCCCCCTCTCTAGCCGCGATCATCGATCCTAACAAGTGGTATCAGAGCAAGGTTGCTCTTCGCCGGATTAACACTCGAGGGAGCACAAGCTAGAGATGAATCAACTCGGAGAAGACATCACCATTCCACCTTTCTATGACCGCGACGACTTCGCGTATTGGAAGGTAAGAATGAAGTATTTTCTTATGACTAACCTTGAAAATTGGAGTTGTGTTCAATTAGGTTTCAAGCCTCCAATGGATAAGGAAGGAAAACCACTCGAGAAGAAGAAGTGGACAAGGGAACAAATCCACCATTCCACAATCAACGATGAGGTAATGAAAGTATTTGAATTCTCATTACCTAATGACATTCTATGTAAGATAGGTGGATACAACAATGCCAAGGAGTTGTGGAACAACTTGGCTAAGTTCCATTAGGGGAACTCCACTTCAAGCCATGAAGAAGAGTCAAGTGAGCCAAGTAGCTCATATCATGGAGGAGAGGAATTAGAAGTTGAGGGCTACTCAACATCTAAGGAAGAAGAGGAGGAAAGTTCTTCTTCAAGAATGGAGCAAGAGGAAGAAGCTTCTACCTCCGGAAGGGATGAAGAAGAAAGTCTTCATCCATCCTCAACCCTAGGTAACTCAAGCATTTCAATTTCAAATAAATTACACATAATGTGCTTTGAGTGTAGGGAATTTGGACATTACAAGAGTAAATGTCCAAAGAGGGTTAGAAAGACTCCACCGGCGCCAAAGGTCAAGGAAGCCGGAGTCCCAACACGCAAGGGCAAGGAGCACGTGGTGTGCTTCCAATGCAAGCGAAGGGGACATTATCGGAGCCAATGTTCGAGGGGGAGGCAACCTCACAAGGACAAGAGATCGAGCACATGTATAGGGGGAACTAGGGCAAACCCTAAGGTAATCTCTAAGGCACATTCTTGCAATTCTAGTAGGATGCATGCTAGTAGCCTTATTGCTATTGTCAACAATGATAAGCATGTTAATTATAGGAATCAATACATGAGCTTAGGAGCCAAACATGTTAACCTAGATAAGGATAATACTAGAAATGTCAACCCTAGAATTAACCCATCTAAGGCTAAGGAAAATCTAGGTAGAAATCCCAAATCATCTAGACATATGCCTAGAAATACCTCAAAGAAAAAGGATAAATTAAAGCTTGAGGTATTAGAGAAAGAGAATCTAGTCTTGAGGTCAAGACTTGACTCTCTAGAAAAGGCTCTTGAGGATTTGACTCTAGAGTCTAGGGGTCAAAAACCCAAGTCCAAGGACAAGAAAGGTTTGGGTCACAAACCTAAGTCCCAAGTAGTCAAGCCCAATTATCATAATGTTCCATTCGATTATGGAACAAAACCTAGGGCTAGGAAGAACAACACCAAAGTCACAAGGGGAGTCACCCCTAGAGTTGATCTTGATGAGTCCCAAATGACCAAGGCTTCAAAGCCTAGGAGGGTCATTAGGAGGGTTGCTAGGGAAGTCATCCCTAGTGAATATTTAGTGAACCCAATGAGCTCCAATAGGTATTGGGTTCCTAGGAGCGTGATTTCATCACGCTAGATTAGTTAGGGTGTGCCAACTTTACTTGAATAGGTAGTTAACCTAATCATGGCAAAAGGTGGCACTTTAGGATTTTTCAAGGTATAATCAAGCCTTGAAAATGAAATTAAGAATTATTCCTAAGGTGATTAGAATGTGCCAATCAAATTTGAGGAGTTTTCTAGAGTCAATCTAATTGGCACATAGTGATCTAAAAATCTTTGGTATAAGATGCTAGGTCTATTACACTTAGGAATATAGAACCTATGGCAAAATGATCAAAATTATCAAAAATGGCAACTAAGGCTAGAATTAGGTATTTTCTATACCTCTATGTGCTATTTGCCATATATTGTTTGCCATATGCCATGTCATGACATCATATTTATTTTATGATCATTTAAAATGTCATGATAATGCTTAGGTTAGTTAAATGTTATGCTTTATTTAAGTTTCATACTTTATGTCATGACATCATGACATTGACACATGTTTCCATTTATGATACAATTATATGTCATGTCATCATCTTGTGCATTAATGATCAATGAAATTGATTTAAGGACTAAAACACAATTTGATATGGAGATCAAATTGTTATTTAGAAAAATGCATGAGAACTTAGATTAAGCTAACCTAAACCCATATCTCACATCAAAATTGACTTGAATGTGTTTGATACACCTTAGATGTGTGTGAGATATTAGGATTGTGAGTTAGGATCAAGGTGCATAGTTCTTGTACCTAGATGAGCCTAATTCTAATTGGGGATCATAGGGAAAGCTTGTGTACAAGTCATGTACATTTAGCCCTAAGATTGTGGTCCCAAATTAAAGAGTTTAAAATCATTTTAAAATTGATTTGAAAAACCTTGATGAAGCTTTTCTAGTGATAGCATTCATCATTGAGCAAAGTGATACAAAGAGTGATTAACTTTGAGCTATTTCAAAGACTTTTGAACTTTGTATCAAGGTTTGAAAATGGAAGTTATTTTCATAGAAAACTATTTTTCCATGATAGTATATGTTATGAGGAATGTATCCTCAAAATTTTACAATTTTTGAAATTTTCTGTGATTTTCTAGAGGTTTCTGAATTTTGGGAGAAGAAAAATTCAGAAATAGAAATCAGAGGTCGTGGACCGATCAGGAGGTTCCCTGATCGGTCCAGGTCTGTGTAGATCTCGGTGGGCGCCGTTCCATTAGAAACCTGATCGGTCTGGTGACCGATCAGGGCGTGCCAAATTATTGAAATTCAACTGGTTGTCTGAAATTTCAGCTCGGGAGTTGGTATTTTGAAGGTTTGAAACTCTCCAAGACATTGTTGGTGCAATGGTCAAGGGGGAGTTGACCTTTAGGGGGAATTTTACCTATTAGTCAAGGGGAGTTGACTTTTAGGGGGAGTTTTTACTCCTAAAGACTTGAGTGATATGGGATTATCACTAAGTTAAATTGTTGGACCTTAGTATCAAGGGGGAAATTAAGAGTTTCAATGAAAGGTATGGGACTTTCATTAGGAAGAAACTCTTGACCTTGATTCACTCTTTTTGATGTGTGTCAAAAAGGGGGAGAATGGAGAATGTCTAGAGAATGTTCAAGGAAGAACATTGGAGTTAGTGGGAGAGTTTGTTGATCACAACGAGTGAAGTTGTGAACAACGATAACTTACTCTTCAGGGGGAGAGTTTGTTGATGTGTGTCAATAGGGGGAGAATGAAGGGTTTAAGTTAGGCCTTCATTATCTAAGAAGGAGGTTGCTTTCTTAGAAGGAGAATGTAAGGTTGTAACTTATGTTTCATTACCTGGTGGCATGAAGAAAGTTGAGGCTATTGGATTAGCCTAACCTAAAGGTATTGTCAAAAATCAAAAAGGGGGAGATTGTTGGTGCAATTTCCAGTAGGTCAAGGTTGACCTAGTTGACCAAGCATAAACCTTGGTCATGGTTTCGATGTTTGACAATACAGAAAGACATGTAGACATGGACAATGCAGGTGCAGCTGTCCATGCGGAGAGATACTGATCAGGGTCTGATCAGGTTGGATGAAGAAGAATCAAGTAGGTCAAGGTTGACCGGATACTTGACTGGGAAGTCCTAACTGGGATGTTAGGCAGAATGAAATTCCTGGTGAGTGAAGCCAGGCAGTTCGGAAAGTCCTGGTGAGTGAAGCCAGGCAGTCAGGAAATCCTGGTGAGTGAAGCCAGGTGAAAATCCTAGTGAGTGAAGCTAGGTGAAAGTGAAAGTCCTGGTGAGTGAAGCCAAGCAGTTGGAGAAAGTCCTGGTGAGTGAAACTAGGCAGTTGGGAAGACCTGGTGAGTGAAGCCAGGCAGTGGGAAAGTCCTGGTGAGTGAAGCCAGGCAGTGGGAAAGTCCTGGTTAGTGAAGCCAGGCAGTTGGAAAGTCCTGGTGAGTGAAGCCGGGCAGATTGGAAATCCTGGTGAGTGAAGCCAGGTGAAAATCCTAGTGAGTGAAGCTAGGTGAAAGTCCTGGTGAGTGAAGCCGGGCAAGGGATAATCCAGATGGATCAAGGGTGATCGGACATCTGGTGTTGATAAGGTCAAGTAGGTCAAGGGAGTGACCGGATACTTGACACGAAGAGAAAAGTCTAAGTGGGTCAAAGGGATTGACCGGACACTTGGTAGGGAGTCTTAGCAGGTCAAGGGAGTGACCAGATGCTAAGCATGAGATACCAGTAGGTCAAGGTTGACCGGATATTGGTTTGGAAGGCGTGGGACTTGGTTTGGGCACAGATCGTTGGATCGATCGGTGGATCGATTCAATACCTTGAATCGATCGGCTGACCGATCAGGACCAATCTGTGCTTCACAGATGTTATCGATCGATCGGCCGATCGATACGAAACAAGAGAAGAAGGAGAAGGTCGATCGGTCCAGGACCGATCGACTCCTCCTGACCGATCGACATAGCCCGATCGGTCAGTAGCCTCGATCGGTCCCGTGACCGATCGAGGTGCCTGGACCGATCGAGTTGAAGCTCGATCGGTCCGAACTATCCGCTGGCTCGCAATGCCTTCGTCTTCCTTCTTCGCAGTGGATGCAGTACAAAAGGAGATCGAGGCGAATCTCGATCTCTTCTTCTTCCTACTCCCGACCGTGATCGAGCTTTCACGAGCTCTTAGCTCGAGCTTCGTGTGAGCTCCTTCTTGAAGCTTCGGGTGAGCTTTCCTCGACTGGTTTCAGCTGCTGCTGTGATTCTTGAAGTCGACAAGAACAGTAGGCAAGCTTTGTTTTGTACATTCATATTGTCTTCTGTTTTGTGCTGTATTTTTGTACACCTTTCTTGCTGTTGCAAGAAGTTTCTGTGGCGAGGTTTCTCTACCTAGAAGGAGTGTTCTTATTAGCCTGTTTTCCGGGGACTCATCCACCGACGGATTGATAGGCTTCGTCCACCTTACGGACACGCCGAGGAGTAGGAGTTTCATCTCCGAACCTCGTTACATCGACGAGTTTGAGGTTTGCTATTCTCCGTTGTCGTTTCTATTGTTTATTTCCGCTGCGCTAACCTTGACTTGTAGAAAGAAACGAACGATTTGGGGCGGCTATTCACACCCCCCCTCTCTAGCCGCGATCATCGATCCTAACAGTGAGGAGCTTAGAGAGTGTTGGGGAGGAGCTGTGTTGAATCTGGAATGAATCGGTGAAGTTCTACTGAAGGAATCGCACGCCAACAGCTATAAACGACGCCAACGGTCGAATCCCAATCGATTGGATTGCTCCCAATCGATTGGGGAGGCTTTGGATCGATCCACAGATCGATCCAGCGCTTGGACGTTCGGATCGATCCACGGATCGATCCAGCCCTTATCGCGCGAAAGCCCAATCGATCCACCGATCGATTGAGACCTCTGGATCGATCCACCGATCGATCCGGCGAGTCCCCGGAACAGAATCCCTCCGATCGATCCGAGGCTGGATCGATCCACCGATCGATCCGCTGATGTTCGCTGGGAAAAGCCTGGATCGATCCACTGATCGATCCACTGATCAATCCACTGATTGATTCAGCTCTTGGTTTTTATCCAAAACCAAGTCCCAAGCCTCCCAAACCAACATTCGATTAACCATGACTTGTTGGTACATAAAACCTAGCATCTGGTCACCCTTGACCAGCTAGGACTCTCTCACCAAGTGTCCGGTCAATCTCTTTAACCCACTTGGACTTTTTTTTTTCTCTTGCCAAGTATCCGGTCAATCCCTTTGACCTACTTGGTCTTTTCTTCCTTGTGCCAAGTATCCGATCAATCCCTTTGACCTACTTGGACTTTTCACCAAATGTCTGGTCAACCTTGACCCATCTGGATTTCCCTTGTCTGGCTTCACTCACCAGGACTTTCATACTGCCTAGCTTCACTCACTAGGACTTTCTCTTCTGCCTGGCTTCACTCACCAGGACTTTCATACTGCCTAACTTCACTCACTAGGACTTTCATACTGCCTAGCTTCACTCACTAGAACTTTCCAACTGCCTGGCTTCACTCACTAGGACTTTCACCTAGCTTCACTCACTAGGACTTTCCTCGTCAAGTATCCAGTCAACTTTGACCTACTTGACTCTTCTTCATCCACACTGATCAGTCCCTGATCAGACTCTTCCCACATAGACAACTGCACCTACATTGTCCATGTGTCTACCTGTATTGTCAAACATCGAAACCATGACCAAGACTCAAGCTTGGTCAACTAGGTCAACCTTGACCTGATGGATATTGCACCAACAATCTCCCCCTTTTTAATGTTTGACAATACCACATGTTGAGTTAGGAAATTAGACTAATCCCATAGCCTCAACTCCCTTCATGCCAATATATGAATGATGGTTTCCTTCATTCTCCTCCTTTTCTAGAAGGCAAACTCCCCCTTTAGGTAATGAAGACCTAACTTAACCATACATTCTCCCCCTATTGGCACACATCACAAACATGCCCCCATCTATGGGCACACATCAACAACTTAACTTGTTGAATAACTCTCCCCTTTGAGACTCTCCCCCTGAAGAGTTGCTCATCGTTGTTCACAACTTCACTTGTTGTGATCAACACGATAAAGAAGGTCTCATACCCTTTATTTATCCTAAAATCTACATTCTCCCCAATGTAGTCAAATGCCCATCCTTGAGCATTTTGAACGTGTCACAACTTGTAACCACTTAAACAATGAGGATATGCACTCCCCATTAAAGTTCCAACGCTCAACCTTGAGCATATTTTTAAAAGAAGGTTAACCACCTTCCAAGGTTCATGAAAAATAGGTTTCATGCCCTTAGTGAGTAACTCCCCCTAAAGACATGGTGGTAACTTCTGTCATTGCACCAACAATGACTTGGAATCCCTAAACCTTTAGAAAACCCAAATTTCGAAGTTGTGAGGTTCAAATATTTAAAATTTGAAACAAACCTCAACCTAAACTTCAACATAGTCTTCCTTAACCAATCCATCCTTGTTTTCAACATGAAAACTCCCTTTTTATGTATACAAATGTATTTTGAGGGGTTTGGAATGGTTACCTAGACTAAAATAGGTGCAATATGCTGAAAACAAGCTTTCCCAATCAAAATTAGCATCTTCGATCGATTGGAGTTGGGTTCCAATCGATTGAACCCTGCTGAATCGATCCACTGATCGATTCAGTCTTCTTGGATCGATCGGCTGATTGATCCAGCGAGCTTCTGCTCGCTAGAATTGCCTTCTGAATCGATCCACTGATCGATTCAAACACTCCAATCGATCCATGGATCGATCGGAGCTCTGATAGTTGCTGAATTTCAAATTCAGCCAACTTCAGAAACACCTAGAAAATTCTACAAAAATCCAAAAATCATGAAATTTCTGTTGGGATCGATGGTCTCGGCTAGAGAGGGGGGGAGTGAATAGCCGCCCCAAATCGTTCGCGTTTCTTTCTACAAACTAGGGTCAGCGCAGTGGAAATAAGAACAAGAAACGAAAACAAGAAGATCAAACCTCAACGCGTCGATGTAACGAGGTTCGGAGATAAACTCCTACTCCTCGGCGTGTCCGTAAGGTGGACGAGCCCTATCAATCCGTCGGTGGATGAGTCCCCGGAGAACCGGCTAATAATCACTCCTTCTGGGTGGAGAAACCTCGCCACAAAGTTTTGCAAAAGCAATACAAGAAGGAGTATACAGCAAGAAGCAAAATACAATACAACTGTAAAACTTTCGCTTACTTACCTTCTCTTCGACTGGATGAAGCAGGAGCTTCAAGCGACGCCTACAACAGCAGGAAACCAGCCGAAGGAAGCTCACGCGAAGCTTCGGAGAAGAACTTGCAGCAGCAAGAAGAAGAAGCAGAAGCTTCGTAGCAGAAGAAGAAAAAGAGTTTCAGAGAGTTCAAAGCCCTTTTTTTCTGTAGCAGCCCTCGATCTCCTTTATACCTGCAAAGCAGACAGCGAAGAAGACGGAGATACCCGTTGAGAGAGCCAACGGATATATCTGGACCGATCAGGACATATCCTGATCGGTCCAGGAAGACTCTGATCGGTCCCCAGGACCGATCAGATCTTCCTCTGATCGGTCCCCAGGACCGATCAGAGCTTCCTCTGATCGGTCCAGGGACCGATCAGCATGCTATCTTCTTTTTCCTCCCGAACTTCTGTTCGCTTTCTGATCGGTCTGCAGACTGATCAGATGACAAACAGTAACATACTGTTTGGTTACTGATCGGTCACCAGACCGATCAGATAACCGTGTATCACTGGATCGATCCACTAATCGATCCAGGTCTTGGTTTTTGCCCAAACCAAGTCCTACACCTTCCAAACTAATATCTGGTCAACCTTAACCTATTGGTATCTTATGCTTAGCATCCGGTCACTCCCTTGACCTGCTAAGCCTCCCCACCAAGTGTCCGGTCAATCCCTTTGACCCACTTGGACTTTTCTCTTCGTGTCAAGTATCCGGTCACTCCCTTGACCTACTTGACCTTCTCAACACCAGATGTCCGATCACCATTGATCTATCTGGATTTCCCTTTCCCGGCTTCACTCACCAAGACTTTCACCTAGCTTCACTCACTAGGATTTTCACCTGGCTTCACTCACCAGGATTTCCAATCTGCCCGGCTTCACTCACCAGGACTTTCCCACTGCCTGGCTTCACTCACCAGGACTTTCCCTTTCACCTAGCTTCACTCACTAGGATTTTCACCTGGCTTCACTCACCAGGATTTCCAATCTGCCTGGCTTCACTCACCAGGACTTTCCCACTGCCTGGCTTCACTCACCAGGACTTTCCCTTTCACCTAGCTTCACTCACTAGGATTTTCACATGGCTTCACTCACCAGGATTTCCAATCTGCCTGGCTTCACTCACCAGGACTTTTCCGTCTGCCTGGCTTCACTCACCAGGACTTTCCACATCCGGTCCAGAGAACGAGCTACCGAGCCCTCTCTGACCACAGTTCGGAGAACGAGCTACCGAGCCCTCTCCTACTTCGTCAGGTCCAGAGAACGAGCTACCTAGCCCTCTCTGACCTAGTCCGGAGAACGAGCTTCCGAGCCCTCTCCGACTTCCACTTGCCAAGTTCCCATACTTGGACTTTTCCCGTGTCAGGTCAACTCACCTCGGGTCAACCAGGTCAACCTAGACCTAAGGTTGCACCAACAATCTCCCATCAAAATACAACTCTTCTGGTTTTGTCAAACATCAAAATACAACTCGAGTCAGGTCAACTCGAGTCGGGTCAACCAGGTCAACCTTGACCTAAGGTTGCACCAACAATCTCCCCCTTTTTGATGTTTGACAATACCTTTTAAGTTAGGCTAATCCAATAGCCTCAACTTTCCTCATGCCACTAGGTAATGAAACATAAGTTACAACCTTACATTCTCCTTCTAAGAAGGCAACCTCCTTTTTAGATAATGAAGGCCTAACTTAAACCCTTCATTCTCCCCCTATTGGCACACATCAACAAACTCTCCCCCTGAAGAGTAAGTTATCGTTGTTCACAACTTCACTCGTCGTGATCAACAAACTCTCCCACTAACTCCAATGTTCTTCCTTGAACATTCTCTAGACATTCTTCCCCTTTTTGACACACATCAAAAGGAGTGAATTAAGGTCAAGAGTTTCTTCCTAATGAAAGTCCCATACCTTTCATTGAAACTCTTAATTTCCCCCTTGACGCTAGAGTCAACACTCAACTTAGTGATAATCTCATATCACTCAAGTTTTTAGGAGTAAAAACTCCCCCTAAAAGTCAACTTCCCCTTGGATAATAGGTAAAACTCTCCCTAAAGGTCAACTCCCCCTTGACCATTGCACCAACAATGTCTTGGAGAGTTTCAAGCCTTTAGAAATCCAAAACACCAACTCCCAGCTGAAATTTCAGACAAAACAGTCGAAAAATCAGTATTTGGCACGCCCTGATCGGTCACCGGACCGATCAGGCCTTCCCTGGATCGGTCACAGTGACCGATCCATACAGACCTGGACCGATCAGACTCCCTTCTGATCGGTCCACAACTCTGATATCAGAAGTTTCTGATTTTTCTCCTTCCGAAATTCAGAAACCTCTAGAAAATCACAGAAAATTTGAAAAATTATGAAAATTTGAGGATACATTCCTCATACCACATACTATCATGGAAAAAGAGTTTTATATGAAAATAACTTCCATTTTCAAATCTTGATACAAAGTTCAAAAACTTTGAAATAGTTCAAGTTTACCTCAACTTTGTATCAATTCGCTCAATGATGAATGCTATCACTAGAAAAGCTTCATCAAGGTTTTTCAAATCAATTTTGAAATGATTTTAAACCCTTTAATTTGGGACCACAATATTTGGGCTATATGTACATGACTTGTACATAAGCTTTCCCTATGATCCCCAATTAGAATTAGGCTCATCTAGGTACAAGAACTATGCACCTTGATCCTAACTCACAATCCTAATATCTCACACACATCTAAGATGTATCAAACACATCCAAGTCAATTTTGATGTGAGATATGGGTTTAGGTTATCTTAGGCTAAGTTTTCATGCATTTTCTAAAACAACAACTTGATCTCCATATCAAATTGTGTTGTTTATCCTTAGATTAATTTCATTGATTATAAATGCAAGAAATGATGACATGGCATAAAATGATATCATAAATGCAAACATGTGCCAATGTCATGATGTCATGGCATAAAGTATGAAACTTAAATAAAGCATGACATATAACTAACCTAAGCATTATCATGACATTTCAAATGATCATAAAATAAATATGATGTCATGGCATGGTATATGGCAAACAACCATGGTAAGTTAGCACAAATAAAATACCTAGATTACCTATCTAAGTATCCTTAACACCTTAGCTAACTTAAAATCTAAACCTAGATTGCTCAAAGTGCTTCAAGAAAATGCCCAAACCTAAGTTGGCATTCCTATTTTTCTTGATTAATTTATGTCACTTAACATTAAGTATATCCTCAAATATTGGCATATTTCATATTTCCTCAAGAATAGCACCTTTTTAATTAAGGCCTAGATCGTCTTAAATTCCTAAGAGAGTACCAAGACCCCAACTTGGTATTTCTCTAGGTTTTCCTAACTTGTGCCAATAAAGATTAAAGTCGATATTTTTTTTTTTCAAATATGGCACAATTTACTCTTCAAGGAGTAAATGATAAATCCATTTCATTTTCAAGGATTCACAAAACCTTGAAAATATTTCTTGAGTGTCAATTTCCTCAAAGTTGGGTTAACTACCCTTCTAATCGGAGTTGACACTCTCTAACCCATCTATGGGGTAGAGAAGATGCTCCTAGGAACCCAATACCTATTAGAGCTCATTGGGTTCACTAAATATTCACTAGGGATAACTTCCCTAGCAACCCTCCTAATGACCCTCTTAGGCTTTAAAGCCTTGACCATTTGGGACTCATCAAGATCAACTCTAGGAGTGACTCCCCTTGTGACCTTGGTGTTGGTTTTCCTAGCCCTAGGTTTTGTTCCATAATCGAATGGAACATTATGATAGGTGGGCTTGACCATTTGGGACTTAGGTTTGTGACCCAAACCTTTCTTGTCCTTGGGCTTTGAAATTTGACCCTTAGACCCTAGAGTTGACTTCTCTAAATTCTTTAGGGCCTTTTCTAAAGTATCAAGTCTTAACCTCAAGACTTGATTCTCCTTCTCTAATACCTCAATTTTTAATTTTTCATTTTTCTTTGAGGTATTCCTAGGCATGTGTCTAGTTGTTTTGGGGTTTCTACCTAGATTTTCCTTAGCCTTAGATGAGTTAATCCTAGGGTTGACATTTCTAGTATTGTCCTTATCTAAGCTAACATATTTAGCACCTAAGCACACATATGGTTTTCTATTGTTAACATGCTCATCATTATTTGCAATAGCAATAAAACTACTAGCATGTTTCTTATTTGAATTGCAATAATGTGCCTTAAAAGGTACCTTAGGGTTTGCCTTAGCTCCCCCTATCGATGTGCATCCCTTGTCCTTGTGAGGTTGCCTCCCCCTTGGACATTGACTCCGATAATGTCCCCTTCGTTTGCATTGGAAGCATACCACGTGCTCCTTGCCTTTGCGTGTCGGGACTCCGGCTCCCTTAACCTTTGGTGCCGGTGGAGTCTTTCTAATCCTCTTTGGACACTTACTCTTGTAGTGCCCAAATTCCCTACACTCAAAGCACATTATGTGTAATTTGCTAGAAACTAAATGGCTTGAATTACCTAGAGGTGAGGATGGATGAACGCTCTCTCCTTCATCCCTTCCGGAGGTAGAAGCTTCTTCTTGCTCCGAACTTGAAGAAGAACTCTCCTCCTCTTCTTCTTTAGATGTTGAGTGGCCCTCAACTTCTAAATCCACATCTTCATGAAGTGAGCTACTTAGCTCACTTGACTCCTCTTCATGACTTGAAGTGGAGCTCCCCTCATGGAACTTGGCCAAATTGTTCCACAATTCCTTAGCATTGTTGTGACCACCTATCTTGCACAAAATGTCATTAGGTAAAGAAAATTCAATGATTTTCGTTACCTCATCATTGATGGTTGATTGGTGGATTTGCTCCTTGGTCCACTCCTTCTTCTGTAGGGTTTCTCCTTTCTTGTCCATCGGAGACTTGAAACCTAATTGAACACAACTCCAATTTTCAAGGTTAGTCATAAGAAAATATTTCATTCTTACCTTCCAATACGCGAAGTCGCAGCACTCGTAGAATGGTGGAAACGTGATGTCTTCTCCGAGTCGATCCATTCTCTAGCTTGTGCTCCCCCGGGTGTTAATCCGACGAAGAGCAACCTTGCCCTGATACCAATTGTTGGGATCGATGGTCTCGGCTAGAGAGGGGGGTGTTGATACAGTCTGACCTGGATGTTGTTTTGATGTTGACACTGATTTAAGTTTCAATCAGATATTGAATTAACTCAGACAAATCAGGGTTGACTTGGTTGACCTGATTAATCTGATTGGGAAAAGTCCGAGCAAGGAGCTTGGCACGGGAGAAGTCCTGGTGAGTGAAGCCAGGCAATTGGAAAAGTCCTGGTGAGTGAAGCCAGGCAATTGGAAAGTCCTGGTGAGTGAAGCCAGGCAATTGGAAAGTCCTGGTGAGTGAAGCCAGGCAATTGGAAAGTCCTGGTGAGTGAAGCCAGGCAAGGGAAAATCCAGATGGATCAAGGGTGATCGGACATCTGGTATTGGGAAGTCCAAGTATGGAAACTTGGCATGTATAGTCGGAGAAGAGCTCGGTAGCTCGGTCTCTGGACTGTCAGGATTAAGGGTAGCAAGCTTGGAAGCTTGCCTCTTAAATCACAGCCTTGGATCGGTCTGATGACCGATCCAGTGGCACAAGTGGCACGGGTGATCGGTCGGCAGACCGATCCAGTGACACTAAGTGTGTCCTGATCGGTCTACGGACCGATCAGTAAACACTCAGTAGCATACTGTGTTGTTACTGATCGGTCCGCCGACCGATCAGTGAGAACTCAGTAGAATACTCAGTATGCTACTGTATCGATACTGACCGGTCTCGGGACCGGTCAGATTGATGCCTGATCGGTCCGGAGACCGATCAGGCTTGTGCGCGCGACTCCTGATCGGTCAGGTTAGTTCCTGATCGGTCCGCAGATCGATCAGAAACGATAGAAAAAGAAATTTGAACGTATGGATCGGTCTGCAGACCGATCCATACTATAGTCTGTTTTGCATGCACTTTCTCTGATTCTTTCTGATTCAAAGTTGCTTTTGCCTAAATATTTCTAACCATCTGCTGCAAGATTTTGAGGTGCAGGTTACTGGTAATTTGCAATTGGTTGATTTCAAATTGAGCTTCATTAGTAGAGGATACCAGAGAAACTTTTGCTATGTTCCACTGTAAACCTGTTAAAGCAGCAAAGTCGTGGCTGCGATCTGGCGGTGATCTGGCATCGATCAGCTCAACTCATGGTGATTGGGTGGAGCTCAGAGACACCAGTGAAGACCAGAATTCCATTGGTGTGAGCTCAGATGATCAGATGAGAAAGAAGCGTGATTGGCGATGCTATGGCTGGATGCAGAGATTTGCTGCAGTTTGGCAGGGATCCGTTGCGGGCGAAAGGCAGAGATGGCAGAGACATAAAAGGCTGGTTGAAGAGAGGGTTAAGAAGAAGTTTTTCTGGAGAAAAGAAACTCTCTGTCGATCGGTGCAAAAGCTTTGACGCTCGGGGCTGAGAAGCGGCTGTCTCGACTTGCTCTCTCTTTCACTGACCTTCGCGTGACTGTAAGCTTAATTTTGACTCTCCTAAGTCACCAAGCTCAGTAAGTCTTGTGCTATATTCTACATACCTGTTGAGTTTTTGTTGAGAGGTCACTCCACCGAGAAGGAGAAAGTTCATAGCCGGGTGTTCACCGGGGTTGATCTACCGAAGATCGGCTTGTCCACCTTACGGACACCGAGGAGTAGGGGCAAGTTATCCCCGAACCTCGTAAACACTTGAGTCACTGTGGTTTGCTTTGTTTCTTCCCTTATTCTTATTCTGTTCTTAACTTGTTTTCCGCTGCGCTAACCACTCGTGTGAGTTTTATCTTTGAGTTTTAGCTTTTGAAGAGGCTATTCACCCCCCTCTAGCCATCCAAGATCCTAACAAGTGGTATCAGAGCTTGGAGCTCTTCATCCGGCTTAACAACCTAAGAGCAAAGAGATGGCCATGAGGGAAGGTTTTAGCACAAATCGACCACCTTACTTTGAAGGGGCAGATTTCCAGTACTGGAAGGGACGCATGGAGTATTACCTAAAGACGGACATTGCCATGTGGTTCTCAGTCAAGGAAGGCTACACACCACCAAGAGATGAGGAAGGTAAGGAGCTCGAATCGTCAAGGTGGTCTACCGAACAACTCCGCAAAGCACAAGCCGATGCCAAGGCCATGGTCACCTTGCAATGTGGAATCGCCAAGGACCAACTAGTCAAGGTAGGTCCTTTTACTAGTGCAAGAGATCTATGGAACAAGCTCATTGAGCTTCAAGAAGGGACTCGGGACTCTCGAATTGCCAAGAGAGACTTGTTCCTCAACCAACTCCAGAACCTCACCATGAAGGAAAATGAGAATGTAAGTGAACTTCATGGTAGGTTTAAAGAGATCATTAACGGTCTCCATTCCATAGATGAACATGTAGAAAACCGCGATCTTGTAAGGTATGTACTTAAAGCTTTTCCTAGGAATGCCTTGTGGTCATCTATGGTAGATGCCTACAAGGTATCCAAGGATCTTTCAATTGTCAAGTTAGATGAATTTTTCTGTGAAATGGAATTACATGAACTTGCTAACAAAGGCCAAAAGGAGAAAGGTATTGCTCTTGTTGCAGGAGACAGGAGCAAGGATGGGAGAAGGAAGAAGGAAAAGAAGAAAGAAAAGGAGATCTCCTCATCCACCTCTTCCTCCGAGTCCGATGACGAAGGCGAATCATCGTCATCAAGCGAAATGGCGAATTTCGTGAGGAGGATCATGAGAAGAAGCCGAAGATACAAAGGTAAACCTAATGATCCGAACATTGATAAATCTAACGTTACGTGCTATGAATGTAGTAAGAAAGGGCACTACCGAAGTGAGTGTCCTAAGCTCAAGAAGGAAGAACGAGCCAAGAAGAAGGAAGAACGAGCCAAGAAGAAAGAAGAAAGAAGCAAAAAGAAGAAGGCCCTTAAGGCCACTTGGGATGAGTCATCTTCAAGCTCATCCGAGGAAGAAGAGAAGAAGGAGAAGAGCACTCGCCATTTAGCACTCATGGCAAGGGAGGACTCCGGAAGCGATGGCAACTCAAGTGATGCTTCAAACGCGGCCTCATCATCCTCGGATGATGAAGAGGTAACCTCTTCTCATGTAGAAAAATGTTATAAGACTATTACTCATTTATCTACATTGCTTAAAAAGTCGAAAACAGAAAATAAATTGTTAAAAGAAGAAGTAGAAATGCTAAAGGCTCTTAGGGAAGATGAGGTTGATGACCTTCATCTAGAGCTTCTTGAAGATGAGAACAAGGCTTTGAAGAGTGAGGTTGAGAAGCTCAAGAAAATGCTTGAGAAATTCTCAACTAGCTCTAAGACATTAGACATGATCTTAAATGCCCAAAGGGCAGTCTACAACAAAGCCGGGATAGGTTATCAACCCAAAGAATCGAGTTTTATCTCATTAGTGTCTAGGACCCAATACCATAGATCAAATGATTCTAGGGTTCATGGAACTAGGAAGGGTATGACCAAAGCATGGGTTCCTAGGTCACTTCTTGTAGATGCATTAGGTCCCAAGATTTGGGTACCTAAAACATCTATCTTTCGTATCTTGTAGGCATTGATCGAGGGGGAGCACCTATCAACTTGGTTTGTTGATAGTGGATGCTCCAAGCACATGACCGGGGACAAATCTCTATTTGCTTCTCTTCAAAACAAAAGTAGAGGTAATGTGTCTTTTGGTAACAATGGTAGTCTTAAGGTAATAGGAGTTGGAGACATTCATATATCCGAATGTCTTCATATCAAGAATGTCCTTCTAGTCAAGGGAATGACTTTTAATCTCCTAAGTGTCAGTCAATTGTGTGATACGGGTTACACAATTGAATTTCATTCAAGTCAATGTTTGGTTAAAAACATTGACACACTTGACACAAGTACTAGTAGGCACAAGGGTAGACAATATTTATCAAGTATCATTTAAAAGTGCTACTAATGCTTTGATTAAGTGTTTCATGTCAAAGAAGAAGAGTCTTGGCTATGGCATAGAAGGTTGGCACATGTAAACATGAAGAACATCCGGAAGCTAGCAAACAAAGGATTAGTGCGAGGCTTACCAAGCATCAAATATCAAAAGAACAAACTATGTGATGCATGTCAAAAGGGTAAGCAAACAAAAGCGGTTCATAAAGGTAAAAGCATTGTAAGTACTTCTACTCCGTTAGACTTATTGCACATGGACCTATTTGATTGCAGTAGTGTAATATCTTTGAATGGAAGTAGATATTGTCTTGTGATTATTGATGATTTCACTAGATATACTTGGACCTTCTTTTTGAAACATAAGGACCAAACCATAGATATTTTCATTTCTTTTTGTAGAAGAACGGAAAATGAAAAATCAACCACAATTAAAACCATTAGGAGTGATCATGGTGGTGAATTCCAAAACCATAGGTTTTTAGAGTTTTGTCAAGAGAAGGGTTATAGACATGAGTTCTCTACTCCAAGGACCCCACAGCAAAATGAGGTTGTGGAGAGAAAGAACCGAGTCCTACAGGAAGCTGCACGAAGCATGCTCAATGAGTACTCTTTGCCGAGCTACTTATGGGCCGAAGCTGTGAGTACAGCTTGCTATGTGCAAAATCGAGTCCTAATACACAGATTTTTAGGAAAGACCCCTCATGAACTTTGGTTTGGGAAACCACCTACAATTAAACATCTTAGGGTGTTTGGTTGTAAGGTGTTTATCTTGAACACAAAGGATCATCTTGGGAAGTTCACGGCTAAGGCTGATGAAGGGATACTGGTCGGGTATTCACTCACCAGCAAAGCCTATCGAGTCTACAACAGTAGGACTAAATTGATTGAAGAGTCCTCTGATGTAGCTTTTGAAGAAATCCCTAATTTAAATGATCAATCAAGGGATGTAGAACAAATTCAATTCGAACTTAGAAGGCTAAGTTTGAATGATCAAAACATCGAAAGAGTCGAAATTGACTCTGATAATGATGAGCAAGGACAACAAAGAACTCAGGTGGATCCATTGCCTGATATTGAGTCCTTGTCTGTGCCAAGTGAGACCACTCATGAGGCACCATCAGCACCAAGGCAGTCTAGGTTAGACACTAGTCACCCCCAAGACCAGATTGTGGGAGACATCCATCAAGGGGTTAGGACTAGGTCATTCTTTAGAAATGAGTCCAATGAGGTCGCTTTGATCTCAGAAATTGAACCTAGATTAATTGATGAGGCATTGCATGATCCTGAGTGGATCATAGCTATGCAAGACGAATTAGGTCAATTTGAAAGGAGCCAAGTATGGGACTTGGTTCCCAGACCTAAGAAGACCACCATTATTGGAACCAAATGGGTCTTCAAGAACAAATTGAACCAAAAGGGAGAGGTAGTTAGAAACAATGCAAGACTTGTAGCCAAGGGCTATAGTCAAGTTGAAGGCCTTGATTATGATGAGACATATGCTCCAGTGGCCCGATTAGAGTCCATTCGCTTAATGCTAGCTTTTGCTGCACATAGAGGTTTCAAGCTCTATCAAATGGATGTAAAATCGGCCTTCTTAAATGGTCTCATTAAGGAAGAAGTTTATGTTGAACAACCACCGGGATTTGTGAATACCGAATCTCCAAATCACGTGTACAAGCTCAAGAAAGCACTTTATGGGCTTCAACAAGCACCACGAGCTTGGTACGAAAGGTTGTCAACATATCTACTAGAGAAGGGCTTTGTTAGAGGACAAATAGACCCAACACTATTTCTACGTAGAGATGGTGAAAATATTTTTGTAGCCCAAGTATATGTCGATGACATAATTTGTGGCTCAAACAACAAGGGCTATTTAAATGAGTTCATCACTCATATGGAGAGTGAGTTTGAGATGAGTCTAGTGGGAGAATTGACTTTCTTCCTTGGACTCGAAATCAAACAAACTAGAGATGGTATTTATGTCCATCAAGCAAAATACACTCAAGAGATGCTCAGAAAATTCAATATGAGTGACTCTAAGGAAGTGTCCACTCCAATGGCGACAAACACTCGCCTTGACAATGATGAGAGTGGAAAAACAGTTGATCTAACGCAATATAGAAGCATGATCGGTAGTCTTCTATATCTCACGGCTAGTGGACCCGATATACTTTTTGCTGTGGGCATGTGCGCTAGTATCAAGTCTGTGCAAAGGAATCTCATTTAATTGCAGTTAAAAGAATTTTGAGATATCTTAAGGGCACAATAAGAGTAGGTCTTTGGTATCCTCGTCTGAGTCTTTTGACTTGATAGGTTATACCGATTCCGATTATGTTGGGTGCAAATTGGATCGGAAAAGCATGAGTGGGGGTTGCCAATTTTTAGGGTCATCTTTAGTTAGCTGGTCAAGTCGGAAGCAACATTGTGTTGCTCTCTCCACGACCGAGGCTGAATATATTGCCATGGGAGAGAGTGTATCGCAATTGTTGTGGATGATACACACCTTAGAGGATTATGGATTTTCTTACAAGGGTGTACAAGTGCTATGTGATAACATTAGCACGATTAACCTAACTAAAAATCCAGTCCATCATTCAAGGACAAAACACATTGAAGTGCGTCATCACTTCATTAGAGATCATGTAGCTAGGGGAGACATTGCACTCACATATGTTGAGTCAAAGTCAAACCTAGCTGATATTTCACCAAACCCCTTCCGGAAAATGAATTTAGTCATTTAAGGAGGGAGTTGGGAATGTGTTTGGCTCCTTAGGTCATTAGAGTTTCACCATGATCAATAAGGACTATTAAAATGACAAGAGTAATTGGGACAAAAATTTGGGCAACTTGGGAACATCTCACATACACTATAAGGTTTAACAAAATGTTTTTGTTTGCTAGAAATGGGGTGAGATGCTAGGATCAACCAAATTATTCAAAATGTATCATGCATCCCTTGAATAATTAGGTTGAAGAGACATTAATTGAGTTTGGGGAACACCATTACACAATTCATGTGTATTTGGTTCCTAGATCTTACTCATACATTCCAACCAAGGAATCTTGGTTGGACTTTTGTCTAGAAATTGTCTAACATAGTTAATGTGTGTGGTTGATACTTTTTGCTTGATACATTTCATGACTTTGATTGATGTTAGGACAAGTTGATAAAGAAGTATTAGGAACTAAGACTTATTTTGATAAACTTGAAACTAATCATAGAAAGGACGAATTTTGGAATAGGTTATAGGTAGCCTATGTCAGTTTTGGGACTTTGCTTCACTACAGATTGTAGTTTCAGCAATTTCCTAAGTTTGTGGAGATTCACTGATTTTGAAGCTAAGAATCGAGAAGGTTTAAATTTTGAATTTCTAAGCCTTGAATGAGTTCAATTCTTGAGAGCAAATCATTAGGAATTATCCATCTGATATCACTAACTATAATCTATGGGCTTCTAGGATCCTAGGAAGTTGTTGGAACAAAATTTAGGACTTTTGATACGAGTTTCAGATATCAGAAGTCTGAAGTATCAGACACTGATCGGTCGCTGGACCGGTCAGGAGACTCCCTGATCGGTCCACAGTCCGGTCAGGGGCTCTCTTGCGACAATCATATCTGAACGGTCTGCAGACCGTTCAGATATCGAACAGAGAGGTTGCGGACCGATCAGGAGGTTTCCTGATCGGTCTGCCGACCGATCAGGAAATTTCGATAGGTTCTGTTCGCGTTTTGAACGGTCCGGAGACCGATCTGAAGGATGCCTGATCGGTCCAGGGACCGATCCGCTATCTCCGATCCAAGGATCTGATCGTTCAATCCTTCTCCTGATCGGACGGCCGTCCGATCGGGTTGGTCACCTACCCTCTTAAAACCTCCCATTCTTTGGCGTCTCACGCGAACCCTACCTCTCCGCTTCTCTCGTTTCTTCTTCCCAGCGCCGGCCGACCCTCGTTTCTTTCTCCGACGAACGAAGTAATGCCTCCAAGGTAACTTCCTCTTCCCATTCTATTCATCCTTAGCATTTTTTTTAAATTTAGTTCTCACTGCATTTGCGTTTTTGGGTCGGTACTCATCTGTTGTGGCATTGTGCTCCCATGTGTACCCCGGTCATGTCCCATTTCCCATCCTTAGGAAGAAATCTGCAGGGGAGGGTACCTCTAAATCGGATAAGTCCAAATCTAAGGTTCCTACCTCTTCCCGACCTCAACCATCCAGTTCGGGGAGATTCCCGAACCAACAGTTTGAGAAAAACTTTAAGGACAGGATTTTCAAGTTGCTCCCGTGTAGGTCGGTTGATAAGAAGTACATGAACGAATTTTGTCCGTCCATAACCGAAACTATCGCCTACTACAAACTTGACGCCTTGGTATATTTGGAGAGAGACATCAACCTTGACTTAGTCTCGGAATTCTATAATAATCTTCATCAGACTTTGGATGGTAATTATAGAACCCGAGTGGCTAAGCAAAACGTTGATTTCAATATGATTGACTTCTTGGGTTATTTGGCTTGTCGTGTAAGTACGGGGTTGCTCTCTTTCTACCCTGATTTGCCAGACCCCGTGCCTCCTCCTCTCGATGCCTCACCTGACTCAATCTATGAGTATTTCTTTGGACACCCCAGACAGGATGGATTAAATGAGTTGGATGACGACTTTCCCACATTTCCAGCCCTTAGCCTTTCTCCTCCTGACTATATCCTTTTTAAAGTGGTCACACAATGTCTTCTACCGATCACCACTAAATCGTTGGCAGAGATTCGCCCGTATCACTGTCTGATGCTTTACGGGTTACGTCGGCGTCTAGATTTTGATATCATGTCCAATATCTATGCATCCATCGTATTCCATAGCACGCCAAGCGGCGACAATGTCTATATGCCTTATGGGCATGTCATTACTGATTGGCTCGAGACTTTGGGTATAGATGTCTCTAAGGGGAGGTTGGTGAAGATGGTTCGCCAGGATTGTCGACTTGGGAAGCGTGCGTTTTCCAAATCTGGCATCCTCAGTCAGGATGGGACCATTAGGTGGATGGATGGGAGGGCACTGGGTGAGTTACCACTCCCACGACAGGGTGCTCGTGCTCCTGCTCCAGCTGCACTTGTCGAGGCGGATCCAGATCTGCGCTGGCAGATCGCGGAGTTGGAGGACCGATTTGATCGCCACGAGGAGATGGTGGCTGCTGAGTTCG
Organism: Zingiber officinale; assembly: GCF_018446385.1. NCBI lineage: Eukaryota > Viridiplantae > Streptophyta > Magnoliopsida > Zingiberales > Zingiberaceae > Zingiber > Zingiber officinale. The sequence continues at coordinate 24,579,436 of NC_055988.1, forward strand.
TTGGTCTACGTCTCCACATTGACCGACGCTTTGAGACCCTACAGAGACATCAGCTGGCTACTCATCAGGCGTTTATGGGATGGATGGCCAGCCACCCACCACCTCAGCCTTCTACAGACGATCCATCTTCAGGCAGCGGCGTGCCCCCTCAGGGATTCTCTTATCCTGTTGCTGATGACACTGCTCCTCATGATGAGGATGCGAGTTGATTTTGATTATGTGATTGATTGTTGATTGTGCTACTTTATTCTAGATACGATGTTGATTGCCTGTCCTGGATGGTTGCTATTTTAGACATTATGTTTATTTTCATGCGTTTTGTACTCCTATGATATCTTTTTCATGCTATGTATATGACATTGCTTGAGTTCTATCATATCTTACTTCTTTTTGTGGATTATGATATGGGTTTAAGGGGGAGGTGTTTGTCAGTCCTCACATTTTTTTTTTTTTTTTATATATATACCTTTTCGGTGTTTGACAAAGGGGGAGAGAGTATTTGAAGTTTAGAGACGAATTGTAAACTCAATATGAAAAAGGGGGAGAAGATATTTGAGATATATCCGTCTTAGGGGGAGGATCCCGATTTCCCTAAAATTATGGATATGAAAGCATTTCTGATCTAAACTTAAATCGTGTTGTCAAACAACAAAAAGGGGATACAGTCTGACCTGGATGTTGTTTTGATGTTGACACTGATTTAAGTTTCAATCAGATATTGAATTAACTCAGACAAATCAGGGTTGACTTGGTTGACCTGATTAATCTGATTGGGAAAAGTCTGAGCAAGGAGCTTGGCACGGGAGAAGTCCTGGTGAGTGAAGCCGGGCAATGAAAAGTCCGGTGAGTGAAGCGGCAATTGAAAGTCCTGGTGAGTGAAGCCGAGCAATTGGAAAGTCCTGAGTGAAGCCGGGCAAGGAAAATCCAGATGGATCAAGGGTGATCGGACATCGGTATTGGGAAGTCCAAGTATGGAAACTTGGCATGTATAGTCGGAGAAGAGCTCGGTAGCTCGGTCTCTGGACTGTCAGGATTAAGGGTAGCAAGCTTGGAAGCTTGCCTCTTAAATCACAACCTTGGATCGGTCATGACCGATCCAGTGGCACAAGTGGCACGGGTGATCGGTCGACAGACCGATCTGCCCTGATCGGTCTACGGACCGATCAAGAAACCCAGATGTCTTGTGTTGTTACTGATCGGTCCGCCGACCGATCGGTGAGAACTCGATAGCATCTGCGAATACCGGTATGCTATCAGTATCGACATCTTGACCGGTCTCGGGACGGTCAGATTGATGCCTGATCGGTCCGGAGACCGATCGGGCTTAAGCCATGACACTGATCGGCGAGGACCGATCGGTTAGTTCTGATCGGTCCGCACCGATCGAACGATCGAAAAGAGATTTGAGCGTATGGATCGGTCTGCGGACCGATCCATACTATAGTCTGTTTTGCATGCACTTTCTCTGATTCTTTCTGATTCAAAGTTGCTTTTGCCTAAATATTTCTAACCATCTGCTGCAAGATTTTGAGGTGCAGGTTACTGGTAATTTGCAATTGGTTGATTTCAAATTGAGCTTCATTAGTAGAGGATACCAGAGAGACTTTTGCTATGTTCCACTGTAAACCTGTTAAAGCAAGAAAGTCGTGGCTGCGATCTGGCGGTGATCTGGCATCGATCAGCTCAACTCATGGTGATTGGGTGGAGCTCAGAGACACCAGTGAAGACCAGAATTCCATTGGTGTGAGCTCAGATGATCAGATGAGAAAGAAGCGTGATTGGCGATGCTATGGCTGGATGCAGAGATTTGCTGCAGTTTGGCAGGGATCCGTTGCGGGCGAAAGGCAGAGATGGCAGAGACATAAAAGGCTGGTTGAAGAGAGGGTTAAGAAGAAGTTTTTCTCAGGGAAGAAAAAAAAACTCTCTGTCGATCGGTGCAAAAGCTTTGACGCTCGGGGCTGAGAAGCGGCTGTCTCGACTTGCTCTCTCTTTCACTGACCTTCGCGTGACTGTAAGCTTAATTTTGACTCTCCTAAGTCACCAAGCTCAGTAAGTCTTGTGCTATATTCTACATACCTGTTGAGTTTTTGTTGAGAGGTCACTCCACCGAGAAGGAGAAAGTTCATAGCCGGGTGTTCACCGGGGTTGATCTACCGAAGATCGGCTTGTCCACCTTACGGACACCGAGGAGTAGGGGCAAGTTATCCCCGAACCTCGTAAACACTTGAGTCACTGTGGTTTGCTTTGTTTCTTCCCTTATTCTTATTCTGTTCTTAACTGGTTTTCCGCTGCGCTAACCACTCGTGTGAGTTTTATCTTTAAGTTTTAGCTTTTGAAGAGGCTATTCACCCCCCTCTAGCCATCCAAGATCCTAACAGGGGGGAGTGAATAGCCGCCCCAAATCATTCGCGTTTCTTTCTACAAACTAGGGTTAGCGCAGCGGAAATAAGAACAAGAAACGAAAACAAGAAGATCAAACCTCAACGCGTCGATGTAACGAGGTTCGGAGATAAACTCCTACTCCTCGGCGTGTCCGTAAGGTGGACGAGCCCTATCAATCCGTCGGCGGATGAGTCCCCGGAGAACCGACTAATAATCACTTCTTCTGGGTGGAGAAACCTCGCCACAAAGTTTTGCAAAAGCAACACAAGAAGGAGTATACAGCAAGAAGCAAAATACAATACAACTGTAAAACCTTCGCTTACTTGCCTTCTCTTCGACTGGATGAAGCAGCAGCTTCAAGCGACGCCTACAACAGCAGGAAACCAGCCGAAGGAAGCTCACGCGAAGCTTCAGAGAAGAACTTGCAGCAGCAAGAAGAAGAAGCAGAAGCTTCGTAGCAGAAGAAGAAAAAGAGTTTCAGAGAGTTCAAAGCCCTTTTTTTTTCTGTAGCAGCCCTCGATCTCCTTTATACCTGCAAAGCAGACCTGCAAAGCAGACAGCGAAGAAGACGGAGATACCCGTTGAGAGAGCCAACGGATATATCTGGACCGATCAGGACATATCCTGATCGGTCCAGGAAGACTCTGATCGGTCCCCAGGACCGATCAGAGCTTCCTCTGATCGGTCCAGGGACCGATCAGCATGCTATCTTCTTTTTCCTCCCGAACTTCTGTTCGCTTTCTGATCGGTCTGCAGACCGATCAGATGACAAACAGTAGCATACTGTTTGGTTACTAATCGGTCACCAGACCGATCAGATAACCGTGTATCACTGGATCGATCCACTGATCGATCCAGGTCTTGGTTTTTGCCCAAACCAAGTCCTACACCTTCCAAACCAATATCTGGTCAACCTTGACCTATTGGTATCTTATGCTTAGCATCCGGTCACTCCCTTGACCTGCTAAGCCTCCCCACCAAGTGTCCGGTCAATCCCTTTGACACACTTGGACTTTTCTCTTCGTGTCAAGTATCCGGTCACTCCCTTGACCTACTTGACCTTCTCAACACCAGATGTCCGATCACCCTTGATCTATCTGGATTTCCCTTGCCCGGCTTCACTCACCAGGACTTTCACCTAGCTTCACTCACTAGGATTTTCACCTGGCTTTGCTCACCAGGATTTCCAATCTGCCCGGCTTCACTCACCAGGACTTTCCCACTGCCTGGCTTCACTCACCAGGACTTTCCCTTTCACCTAGCTTCACTCACTAGGATTTTCACCTGGCTTCACTCACCAGGATTTCCAATCTGCCTGGCTTCACTCACCAGGACTTTTCCACTGCCTGGCTTCACTCACCAGGACTTTCCCTTTCACCTAGCTTCACTCACTAGGATTTTCACCTGGCTTCACTCACCAGGATTTCCAATCTTCCTGGCTTCACTCACCGGGACTTTTCCGTCTGCCTGGCTTCACTCACCAGGACTTTCCACATCCGGTCCAGAGAACGAGCTACCGAGCCCTCTCTGACCACAGTTCGGAGAACGAGCTACCGAGCCCTCTCCTACTTCGTCAGGTCCAGAGAACGAGCTACCTAGCCCTCTCTGACCTAGTCCGGAGAACGAGCTTCCGAGCCCTCTCCGACTTCCACTTGCCAAGTTCCCATACTTGGACTTTTCCCGTGTCAGGTCAACTCACCTCGGGTCAACCAGGTCAACCTAGACCTAAGGTTGCACCAACAATCTCCCATCAAAATACAACTCTTCTGGTTTTGTCAAACATCAAAATACAACTCGAGTCAGGTCAACTCGAGTCGGGTCAACTCGAGTCGGGTCAACCAGGTCAACCTTGACCTAAGGTTGCACCAACAATTTCGAGTAGACATTATTTAGGGCATACTTTATCATGGAAAAATAGTTTTCTATGAAAATACATCATATTTTCAAAGATTGACACAAGCTTGAAAACTTGCTAAAACTTTAGCGTTTTCTTCAAATTTGTGTCTAACTATTCAATGGTGATTACTATCAAAAGATAGCCTTCACCAAGGTTTTCCAAAAGCCTTTTAAAATAATTTTCAAAACCAATATCCCATCACATTCCTTGGGCTTAATGCACATGACTTGTACATTAGCTTTCCCAATGATGGGAAAACACATAACTATGTGTTTTGATGAACCTAAAACCCAAAAGAATGCACTAAATCAACATCTTGAGTTTTATTCATCTTCCTAACATCTCACTTATATCTAACGTGCACTAAAACACATACAAGTCATTTTATGTGTCTTTGTGAGATGTAAAATTGGTTTTACCCTAATTTAGGGATCATGCATATCTATCTGGGCATTTTGAGTGGTAAATATCCACCAAGGATGTTACTTGTTGATTCACTTGTTAAACAACTGCCACTTATTTATTCCACTTGTTAAACAAATGTCACTTGTTGAACTAATGCCATTTGTTCTTAATTTAAAGAAAATAAAATAATGCATGATAATGTTATGGCATACATCAAAAATAAATAGCTTTCAAAAGAAAGATTCCTATAACTACATGATATATGTATGACATGACATGGTATTTTTATATTTTTCATAATAAAAGAATGAATGCAAAATACAAACCTAAATATGATGTCATGGCATATCATGCGCAAACAATCATGGCAAGATTTAGCATAAATAAAGTATACCTAGATTACCTATCTAAGTATCTTTAAACCTTAGCTAAACTTAAAAATTAAACCTAGATCACCCTAAATGCTTCAAGAAAATGCCAAAACATAAATTGGCATTTCTAATTCTCTTGATTAATTTATGCCAATTGAAATCGAGCTTATTCCTCAAATGTTGGCATATTTCACAAGAGTACTATTTTAAATTAAGGCTTAGATTTGCCTTAAATTACTAAGCAAATACCAAAATCCCAACTTGGTATTTCTTATGTCTTTCCTAAACAGTGCCATTTTAAAATAAGATCAAGACTTCTCAAATTTGGCACATTTTACTCTTTTCGAAGAGTAAACAATAATCCTTTTCATTTTCAAAGGTTAATAATAACCTTGAAAATGCTTCTTGAGTGTCAATTTCTTCAAAGTTTGGTTAACTACCCTTCTTCTTAGAGTTGACACTCTCTAACCCATTTATGGGGTAGAGAAAATGCTCCTAGGAACCCAACACCTATTGGTGCTCCTTGGATGCTCTAGGTATTTACTAGGGATAGCTTCCATAGATACCTTCCTAGTGACCTTGTTTGGCTTCTTGGAAACCTTGGTCACATTTTCTAGGTCAACTCTAGGGATAGTCTCCCTTGTGACCTTGTTTGTGACTTTCTTAGACTTCTTAGAAGCCTTAGTCACATTTATTGCAAAAATACTCTTAGGGATGACTTCCCTAGTATTCTTGACTTGACCACTAGACCTAGGGTTAGTTCCATAACTATATGGAACCCTATGGAATGAAATTTTATCCTTCTTAGCCTTAGGTTTGTATCCCAAACCTCTATGGTCATTGGATGACTTTGATACTCCTAGACCTAGATTTTTACCCTTAGACCCTTGTGTCATATTTGTGATTTTTCTAAGGGTCTTCTCTAATTTATCAAGTCTTGACCTCAAGACTTGATTTTCCTTCCATAATCCCTCAACCATAGATTTTTCACTAAAATCATGATTTTTCTTCTTCTTAGGTACATACCTAGAATCCTTAGGATTCTTACCTAAGTTTCTATCTACCTTTCTAACCCTAGATTAAGAGGTTTTGGCATGATAAGCTACATGATTTTCCTTAACTCTATCATGCTTCCTATTTTCATGGTAAATAGCATTAAAATGATATAAATTTGACATAGCATGCTTTTTACCATTTTGCAAGGAAATAGGCTCAATAAAAGATACCTTCTTTTTTACCTTGGAGGCTCCCCCTTGAGTTGAGCTTCCTCCATGAGCCTTGACCACCTTCTTCCCATTAGGGCATTGACTTCGGTAATACCCCTTTTGATTGCAAGAGAAGCACACAATGTGCTCCTTGCTCTTCTTTGTTCCGGGGATGGTCTCCTTGGGCTTCTCCTTGCCCTTTAATGCCACTTGGCCCTTCTTCTTGGCCAATTTGGGGCACTTACTTTTGTAGTGCCCATGTTCCCTACATTCAAAACATATAATATGATTCTTATTATTAATTGAACTATTTATACCTTCTTGTGTAGGGGTGGCACTTGCTCCTCCATTTGATATGAATGTAGAGGCTTCCTCTTGGTCCGAAATCGATTTCCCTCCAATTGATTTATCTTGACTTGTGGAGGTGGAAGCTTCTTCATCCTCTTCTTCTCTTGACCCGGATGTGGAGGATTCTCCTTCTTCTTGATCCGGTGTCACCAAGAGTTGCTCCCCCTCAATCCTAGAGGTGGAGGCTTCACCTTCTTCTTCATCCTCTTGTACATGAAACAAGGAATATGCTCCTTCCTTTCTCTTTTGATTACACTCCCTTGAGAATGAAGCTTCTTGGATTTCCTCTTCTTCGGAAGTTGAGCATCTCTCAACTTCGGAGTCCTCCTCTTGATCTTGCTCCAATGAGTCACCCTCTTTGGATTCTTCTTGGTTAGGTACAGTGGAGGGGATCTCATGAGCCTTTTCCAATTTGCTCCATAGCTCTTTGGCATTTTCAACTTCTCCAATTTTCTCCAAGATGTTGCTCGGCAATATATTGACCAAAAGCTTGGTCACTTTGTCATTGACCTCACATCTTTGGATTTGTTCTTGGCTCCATTTGCTCCTTTTGAGAACTTTGCCCTTTGAATTCCTTGGAGCCTTAAAACCTTCCATTAGAGCAAACCATTGCTCTATCTCCATCATCAAGAAATTTTCAATTCTTGATCTCCAAGAATCGAAGCTTGTGGATATGTATGGTGGAGCCACCCTTGTATCAAATCCAAGTCCATCTTGGAATTGCATCTTGAAGTTGAGCTTCTTGAATTCTTTGACTTTGATGAATTTGCTCCAACTTCTTCACCCTCTAGCTTTGCTTGTTATGTTTGCCCCTTCCGGCGGTGATTCCGGTGAAGAGTAACCTTGCTCTGATACCACTTGTTAGGACCGAAAAGTAGCTAGAGGGGGGGTGAATAGCTTCGCTGTGCTCGTCGTGCTTCGTTGCTTGTTTCTTCAAAGTGATGTGCAGCGGAATACAAAGAAACAAACTACAACAATGCTAACAATAGGATTTTACTTGGTATCCACCTCACAAGAGGTGACTAGTCCAAGGATCCACGCACACACACACACCTCCACTAATAAACACTCCTTTTCGATAACTACCGAAGGCGGAGAAGCCCTACACGACTCTCAATACAAGTAGAAGAAAGGGTAGTAAAGAATAAGCAAAAGCTTACAAGAGATGCAGTAAAAACCCTAGCTTCTTCTTCTTCTCGTTGCAACTCGCCTCTTGACTTGGATGAACCTCCAAGAACCTTCAAGAACTGGCGGTGAGGAGCTTAGAGAGTGCTGGGGAGGAGCTGTGTTGAATCTGGAATGAATCGGTGAAGTTCTACTGAAGGAATCGCACGCCAACAGCTATAAACGACGCCAACGGTCGAATCTCAATCGATTGGATTGCTCCCAATCGATTGGGGAGGCTTTGGATCGATCCACAGATCGATCCAGAATGCCTCTGTGCTCTGAAAAAATGTCTGGATCGATCCACGGATCGATCCAGCGCTTATCGCGCGAAGCAGCAGCGTCCCAATCGATCCACTGATCGATTGAGACCTCTGGATCGATCCACTGATCGATCCGAAGGCTTTCTGTTCGCTAGGAAAAGCCTGGATCGATCCACTGATCGATCCAGAGGCCTGGATCGATCCACTGATCGATCAGAGGCTTTCTATTCGCTGGGAAAAGCCTGGATCGATCACTGATCAATCCACTGATCAATCCACTGATTGATTTAGCTCTTGGTTTTTACCCAAAACCAAGTCCCAAGCCTCCCAAACCAACATCCGGTCAACCATAACTTGTTGGTACATAAAACCTAGTATCCGGTCACCCTTGACCAGCTAGGACTCTCTCACTAAGTGTCCGGTCAATCTCTTTAACCCACTTGGACTTTTTTTTTTCTCTTGCCAAGTATCCGGTCAATCCCTTTGACCTACTTGGTCTTTTCTTCCTTGTGCTAAGTATTCGATCAATCCCTTTGACCTACTTGGACTTTTCACCAAATGTCTGGTCAACCTTGACTCATCTGGATTTCCCTTGCCTGGCTTCACTCACCAGGACTTTCATACTGCCTAGCTTCACTCACTAGGACTTTCTCTTCTGCCTGGCTTCACTCACCAGGACTTTCATACTGCCTAGCTTCACTCACTAGGACTTTCATACTGCCTAGCTTCACTCGCTAGAACTTTCCAACTGCCTGGCTTCACTCACCAGGACTTTCACCTTGCTTCACTCACTAGGACTTTCCTCGTCAAGTATCCAGTCAACTTTGACCTACTTGACTCTTCTTCATTCACACTGATCAATCCCTGATCAGACTCTTCCCACATAGACAACTGCACCTACATTGTCCATGTGTCTACCTGTATTGTCAAACATCGAAACCATGACCAAGACTCAAGCTTGGTCAACTAGGTCAACCTTGACCTGACGGATATTGCACCAACAATATCCTCTGTCACATGAGGGCTCTCGGTTAGACGTCTCTATGTTACACAAATTTCTTCTAACACTAGATAGGGAGAAGCCCATTAATTAAGCATATAGACAATTCCTTGTAAAGAATTGACCTCTATTTCAAAACAACTCTCGAGATGTCTAGTTAAAGAAAAATACCCTTTGTCACAAATGGTCCCCCAGTCATACGATCTCGAACGTTCCCTCTACGTGGCGACCAATCAATACAACACGTTCATCAAACAACACAAATGTAGCATAGTTACACATGTGAGAAGAGGATGAATCATGTGGTTTTAGAAAACTTTTCTTTTTGATTTTATAAAGCAAGTAACGCAGCGGAAAAGATAGAGACAGAAATGAAAAAGAACTAGAACTCAAGCGGTTTTACTTGATTCGAAATCTTTGGTGACTCCTATGCCAAGACCCAGGTCCTTCAGACCTATCGATGGATAATCCACTAACTCCTCTTCCGAAACAGCTGGAAGAGTGATCGCCTACAAAGAAATGAAATAAGAAAGTGTACATTTTCCTTTTTCAAATAAGTATAAGTATAACTGTAAAATCAAGTTACCAACATGAAAATGTCGAAGTAAGAGCGCTCGTGTGTCGTCGGTGGCAGTCTGTCTGCAGTAGTCGGGCGTAGCAGTGTCATATCAGAATAGCAACATGAAGTTGGAGCATTCGAAACGTCGCACGATTGCATAGAATCTCGTAGAAGAAGTGTTTTTAAAGCACTGGTCAAGACCCTCTTTTATTGAGCATTGAAGGCGCCTTCCATGGCACTAGAGGCGCCTTCAATCCTCCATCTTCAATCCTGAACAGTGTGCCTCTTATCGTCGACGAAGTCCTCAATGTTATCCAACTAAAGGCACCTTCAAGTCTCTCCAAGGCGCCTTCCATCGCCCAGCTCAAGGCGCCTTCCTTCGCTGGTATTTTGTGCTCCTTTCGCCCTGCAACATGTGTTGTCTAACAAAACAAAGTATATCCTACCAGACGAAGTTAGCACAATAAACTAGCCATATCAATTAGATCTTGTCTTCCCGAAATCAGAATCTAGTCATGGTCTCAATTTAGATTTCCAAAATGGATCTAAATTGAACTTACCCCTAAAGTCCCTAAATAGGACTCGTCCTCATTGGAACGCTCTCCTCCAGTGAATATCTTACTTATCTTTGCAAAATTGCTTAATTCTTCCTTGGTCCATTAGGTCTTCCCGCCAGTTGTCAGGTCCACAGATCCAACTGGACTTCGGCCAGCTACCAGGTCCCGCGGATCTTGCCGGACTTGCCGCCAGATATCAAGTCACTCCTTAATATATCTGGACTTCTACATCAGCTATCAGGTCCTCCATACCTAGCTGGATTTTAACCTGGTGCAAGACCACTCAAGTAATACACACTTAGTAGAAAGATTAGATCACAACACATTTGGCTTTAATTTTTGTCATTCATCAAAACTCAGGTATAATCATTGGTGCCAACTGTACCAACAACATATACATAATTAAAATTCACACAAGCATTTAATCAAACATGAAAAAGGCACTCACATATCATGGAATAGAAAATTATCAAATACATAGTGTTTATATCAACAATCACATCACAACTATTCCCTACGATCTAGAGTTCGGAGAACTACTCCATAAACATGAGAATGGATCCAAAAGACATAAGGTAGGCAAGTTTCTAATCCAATATGAGAAGAGAGAAAAACCGAGTCTTCAAGATCCAATCTCTTCCGTTGGAGAGGATGGTGATGTGGAGCACGGCTTCAGATGTTGACGGATGGCCGAAAAAGTGGTAGATGTAGACCTCTTGGGTCCAAAGACAGGGTGTCATGACCATTCAATAGATATTCCATTCGAGACGTTCATTGACCATGTGACAAAAGGTGATTCACTCGTAAAATGTTCATTGATCATGCTATGAGTAATCCTCATTTATCATATTATTATTGATGTGGTAAAGATAATCATACCACGTGACATGGTTCATAACTCAGTCAATACAACCCTCTCGATAACTTAGTCAACATAGCCCTCAATCTGTCTGACTTAGGGTAGAACTTGGGTCAGGTCAACTGACTCGAGGTGGGACTTGACTCAAGTTAGTCAGTTCATGCCTGAACTCGGGTCAAATCAGCCAACTCCTGATCGAGCTCAACCCGAGTCAACCTGAGTCATGTCCAGGATAACCCTAACCTGCTAGAATTCAAGGCACACGATAATTACCAAATAGGTGTCGATTATAAAAAGACGTTGATGGTCATAATTGTACCAATTAGAGAAAGAGGCACATCAATTACAGATATACGTCCTCATCTCTTTTTCTCCTATATAAGGTAACGGTGGCAATATTAAAAGGTACTCAGAGATTTAGTTCTATTAGTTTTCCCTTGACTACTGTCTTTTCTTCGACACTCCTATTAAATTTGAGTTGAACGTTGGAGGAGCCTTTGCCCCTCTTCTAACTTCTTTGATTAGTCTTTCCGCTCCGCATTGTCCAGAGGACTTCACTCAGTACTCTGTCAACAAAAGTTGAAAGAACTGGCTCGATAACAATAAATTCAACGAGAGCCAATTCAACATAAGCTGACCCAACATAGGCCAACCCAATAAAAGTTTACTCATAAGGAACCTACTGGATGCATCCAAAAGAGCTCAACCGCGAATGTGACTAGGAGTCAACTCAATCCTGGATCTCAAACCGAATTAATTACTAATGTAATTATAAAAAGCTATTTAAAAAAATAGACTAGGCTTTTGAATAATTTAGATTTTCTTCTAGTTCAATGTTAATTCTTTGGTATTTTTTTTTTATGAAAGTATCCTTGATCCCGTGATAATGAGTGGGACTAAATACTTTGATTGAAATTTTCGCTGAATTATACCATATAATTCCAGTAAAGCTACCAATATAATTTTTTTTTTAGAATTTTAGACCAAGTTTTCCATAAACTTAGATTATTATCTAGTTTAGCATTAAGTTTTCGGTATATTTCTTATTGAAAATATATTTGGTCCCACTAATAAAGGAGAGCAAATAATTCGATTAGAGTTATTGCTTAACCCAATAGTTCCAACAACAATAGCGATGTTTGGAAAGTATAGTTTTAATATTGGCCATGTACAATCCTTTGACACTTAGACGGGTAAGTCTCACAGATCATGAGACCGATAGTGTAGGATCGTTGGGATGGCGAATTCCATCTTTTACTACCACTTAGACGAAATATACCCAATATACCTGTTGCAATATAATGAGAGGCAATTCCTCTATGAACAAAAGGATAAAAGCCTTCAACAATCCATGTTAGACTACAGGTTTACTTTTCCAGTTAGTCCATAAGAATAAACACCTATGTTACACTACCATACTAACCTATTTCATGAAATGTCAAAATCAAAGCAAGTCAACCCTAAAAGGGCAGTCCGATGCACGAAGATCCCGCCATACGAGGTCCCAGGGAAGAATCCATATCCTACTTTTTGTAAGAGATTATTTTCAGGATTCGAACCCATGATCTTTTGGTCAAAAAGTAACAATTTTACCATTGTGTCAAGACTCCCCTTTTAAAGGCAAGTCAACCCTAAGATAAATAAATTAATTCCATTGATCTTGGCAAATCTAAAGAAGGTTTGCTCATATGTCCCTAACATAATGTTTTTAGGTCCCAATACACCTAACGTTCGATAGTTTTTTTTTAAAAAAATACAAACTAAAACACACAATATATGCCCTTGCCACAAATTCATAACTCGATTAGTTTCTCGTGAAATACTTCAACCATCTCATGAATTGGTTATTGCTAAATGAGTCATGAAGGATATAACAATCATATCTTCTCTATGCATTGGATTAAGAGTGAAGAAAAGCTAGACGAGTCATCTCAAAATTAGTCGATGTAAACTGAATATCTAGTGTCAATTAATTCATATATAATTCACTCGATCGATAACCAAGGTTGTATGCATTATGTGGATCGAAATAAAAATCACAAGCAAACCCATAAGATATTGATGCAGGACCAATCTAATATGACTCGTTAAACTTATAGGGTCATAACTTTTGACTCGGAACTCGGGACTCAGAATCAAGCTATGTAGGCAGTCACACGTGCAGAATTCAAAATCTACATTTGTTATAAGGGAACACGTAACCATCAAATTTCAAGCCAAAAAAATAATATTTAGGCCCTCCCCGAAGCTTCCGAAGATTTTTATTACAATTTTTAGTTATTTCTATTTTTACAATATTTAGAGTATTTTTTATATTTATGATATAGAGTTTGTTTATATCAGTGCCCTGTAATATTAATTTTGATTTCTATCAAGAAATTTCTTTTTTTATAAGAAATTTCCTTTTTTTACGAGATTCCATAAATTGAGATTTCTTTTATTTGTTTGTTTTGGGATTTAGAGTGTATATAAATATCTATTTAGTTGTATGAGGAGGTAGCCTATCTATTAGTAAAAAGTTTCTTTTTTTGACAAACAAAGAGATTTCTCTTTGTCTTTTTGATTTTCTCTTCTTACCTTCTCCTCAATTCCTAATCTCATCCGCCCATAAGATAATTGCTATCTTTTCCGGCGTCAGATACCCCTTAGTTGGAAAAAAGACACTATTTCAATTTAATTTACTATAGACCTAACTTTTCAATAGATTTTACATGAAAAAAAGACTAATATTTATTCTATTTCCTTGAAAATAAGGGAACAATTATGTTCATAAGAATAAAGAGAAGCAAATCAATTCGATACCCAATAAGTACTGAAAAGTAACGGAAGAATTATTTTTAGGAAAAAGTATTTACATACTTATCATTTCTTTGTATTCATTTTTACTATACACTTTTAATTCTATGGATAATACTCTATGTATAAGATACAATAAAGAAAAAAAAAGATAAAGATAATAAAGCCATTCTTAAGTTTCTATATTGATATAGTACTCAATTTTATCTTTAAACAAACGCTCATCGGTGTTTTAAAAATCAAGGTTTAAAATTTCGACCCGTATCGATATTTCGATCCTAGATCGAAACGATACGATTTCGGTATCGTATCATGTCTTGCCTATATAGTTTCGATATTTTTTAAATATAAAATATATTAATTAAAAACTAAAATATTTAACATAAATATTTTAAAAATAAACAAGATAAAAAATAATCTTTTAAAAAAAGAAAAGATATTAAAATAGATAAATAAATAAATAAAAATTTTATCATAATTTTTAAATTAAAATAAATGAAATATAAAATTAATTAGATAATTTTATTAGGGTTTAATAAAGTCTCTTTAGATTATCGACATCATAACTAGGAGTTGATTAAAAAAATTAACTTAAGTTTAATTATAAAAAATCTGAAATCCAACACCACTTGCGAGCACGCACGACTTTGGTGTTGTCGCAGGTTGCGCGACCAACCATAGCCGCGGGGATTGCATGACTCTTCAGTGCAATCACGTTGGTTATGCGACCCCTTGCAGTGACTGCAGGGTCATACGATGTCTCCACGACGGCAGCGGAAGGGTTATGCGACCTCTCTGCTACTATTGCAGGGTCGAGCGACCCCTACCACGGGGTCACGCAACACGTCGCACCTGTCGTGGGTCCGGTGCAGGGTCGTGCCGGTGTCGGTCGTCGAGCGGAATGAGACGTTTCACCCATTTCGATCATTTCGACACGACACTTTAAACCATGCTAAAAACACCTTTTTCGAATGCTTGAGAGGAAGATGCAACTTGAGTTATAATGTGACTTATTCCGCATAAAAAATAATTTTTATTTTGAAATTCCAACAGTACTTGGGTAATGAAAAATGGTAAAGTTGTCTCCATTGTATCCTTTTCTGTCATTTCTTATTTATGTAAACCTTTTGTAGTTTCAATTTTTATTTTATGCAAGTGGACATGAGTTAAATTCTTCATTCCCCTAGTCACCAACACCAGAGATCCACCATACATGATCAAATCCTCCATTTGCGAGGTCATCTGCAATGCCGTATGCAAGTTCATTCGTTTCTGAGCCACTAGCTAATCCTTCATTTGTTTTGTCACGAGTTTCATCTTCGTTGCAATCGTTCCACATGAACTCATTCTTTGCTAGAGCTAGCAACCCCCAAACCTTCATTTTGTAGCCGCAAGGCATGAACAAAGGCACAACCAGGCAAAGCCCCTAGCCTTCATTTTGTAGCCCCAAGCTATGAACACTGGCATAACAAAGCATATGAACACTGGCATAACAAAGCAATTGACTAGGTATTTTCACAATTAAATCTCATTTGTCTTCTTATACATTTCTTCCTCTTCATTATCTCTCCTTCTCCTTGGTGATTCCTTTTATTTTCTCTTTCATCCTTTTCATTTATTTTCTGTTTTTTCATGTTTTGGAACCTTTAGGATTTTTTTTTTTGAAAAAAAATAATAATTTTACAATAATAACAAGGATTGAAATTTTTTTCCCTTGTATGATTCTCTTTGGGATGTCCTGCGCATTTAAATTTTTAATTGTATTTGTATTTTTTACTTTTTCCTCTTCTTTTGTAAAACATTTTTTGGACTGTGCCTTGAATTTTTATAGCCATCAGTAGTTTTTGAAAATGTTTATGATCTTTTACACCACACTTTCTCACATAGATGCAAGTCGACTACTTAGGTATCAACTCAGCTACACCCTAAGTACCACACTTTCTCATATATTTCATGTAACAGTGTATATTTCTTAAAATATATGTACTTTCATTGAGACTATGTTTCAAATCTACTTCATTAAATTAGTAGTATGTTAATTCCAAAAGGAACGCAAAATGGCTAACCACAAAAACAGATTTTTCTTAAAGATAATTTCAGTGTGTTTTTATTTTATTTGATTGCTTATTTCAGTATCAATACTCTGCAACTAAAACAACAGAAGGCCGGTTCCCCCCTCCTTTTTCAAGGTATCAGGTGCAGTGAGGGTCTTCGGTAACTGGAACAATAATGGAAGATGACTCAGAGGCAAGTTCTATTGCTTCTTCATTATGGGGTCGGAGGTTGTAACGAATGATGGGTTAGAGAAAATCAACAATGAATTTAAACTTGGAAAGGAAGTGTTGAATGATCAGATTTTGGAAGCCGAACAAAGTCAGAATTTTGATCTCGAGGGACACAATGCATTTTTACCTGGATGGCATAAAGCAGCAGAACATTGTTGATATAAATGATGCACTCAATGGAAGCTGGACTGATGAACACAAGGGCGGATCTAGAATTTTAAATTTGGGAGGGGGTCGCATGCTAAGCGACAAAAATAATTATCGTTAGAAATTTATACACCCTTGAACAACCTCCGAATTCTCAATTTATGACTAAAATCGAGGTCAAAATTTACCTAGAAATCACCGTCCTAGGTTACCGTGGTTGATAAGATAACAATAACGAACAAGTTCAAATGTAGGACTTTCTAAATACATAATTAATTTTGAATTCTGACGATCCATGATGCTACAATTGACAATGAAAACAACAACAATGATTTTGGTGTGAATTGGAAAAGATCGAGATGTCTAGCCATAGGAGAGAAAATGCCTATATCATAAATTAGAAAAAATTTCTATATAGTAATAAACTAATAATATTATTACTAATAATATTTGTATATAATTAATGATTAGTAGTTTCCTTTTGTTAAATTAAAATTTTTTTTCCAACATAATTCCTATCAGGTAAATTAAAAAACACACAACAGAAGTATTTTTCTCTAAAATTATATAACATATTTAATAAGTATATTATTCGCATGATTATATTAAAATATATTAAAAAAGAAAATTAATTTCTATCATCTTATACTTCTTCAACATTCTAATTATATCTATATACTATATATATCCTTATATATATAATATAATCATACATATATAGGGAGGATTTACATGGAGACTTGGGGGGCCGTGGCTCCCCCAAGCCCCCTTATAAATCCGCCACTGGATGAACAGATGTCAATGGAAAATATTAAGGAGATTGAAGCAGAGTTGGCAATGTCAGCTGGTGATGTTCATTCAGTGGAAGAGCTCTACAAACCTATTGGTGCACAATAAGAGTTATGGGGTCGGACAAGTTGGAAATTGATAAAGTTAATGCTAAGAAGATGGAAGACGAGTTAATCAAGCTAGGGAATGAGCTATCAGAAGCTCAGGCTAAGGTTGAAGAAAACAATGAAGCAACAAAACATACTGAATCAAGGGATCTATCAAGCAAAACACAAGTACGCTCACCAAAACTGTGCTCTCCTTTTCCAAGAAGATTTCAAAGCAAAGCTGATGTTCCTGGATGAAATTGAATGAAATCTTAAAGAGAAGGATGAAGAGTCACCCAAATCAACCACAGAAAATGAAGCTTTTCAAGGCACGGCAGAAGATCTTAAAATAAAATTATTGTTGAAGGAAGAGTATTGCATTCAATTAGAGGAAAAATTGCATTGGACAAACAAGAACCTTGCTAAGACAGAGTCACTTCTGCAAGAAGCATTATCGAGTAAACATGAGCTTCAACCAAAGCTGGCAGAAAAAAGTGTAAGATCGAAAGAATTTAGATATCTCCATATTTATATGATATTGTCTATTTTGGGCCTAAGCCCTCATGGTTTTACTTTTAGGCTCTACCTAAAAGGGTCTTATGCCAATGAAGATATCTTTTCTCTTTATAAACCATGATCTGTCCCATGTGTTTTATAATGTGGAATTATGTTTGCAACCTTGCAAACCCAACAATCCCCCACTCAAACAAAGGACCACATGCTTTCCAAGTCCGATCCTTCGATCCCTGCCCTTTGGTTCTCCTGCCCTTTGGTTCACCCGACCTACTAGGATTTCCTTATCTGGTGTCTGGTCTTCTTAATTCGAACATAAGAGTCCCCATTTTCTTTGTTCGAGGTAATATTGTATCCACATGACTTAATCAGATCATGATTGTTGTGCGCAGTCGGTGGTTAAACCTTTCGACAGTCCGAGCTCTGATATCACTTGTAGGATCGAAAAGAATTTAGATATCTCCACATTTGCATAATTTGTCCACTTTGGGCCTAAGCCCTCATGGTTTTACTCTTGGGCTCTCCCCAAAAGATCTCATGTCAATGGAGATATCTTTTCTCTTTATAAACATTGATCTTTCCCATATGTTTTACAATGTGGGACTATGTTTACAACCTTACAAATCTAACAAAAAGTCAGAAAGACAAAAGTTAGAGGACTTAACTACAATTCAGGTAACAGTCTTTCTGAGTACGAAAATCTAGTTTCTGCTTTGTAAAATGAAGCAAAATCTTTGAGAGCTAAATTGGAGGATGTTGAGGAGAAACTGGAGGCTTCAGGTGTACAAGAGAAAGGGTTACATGAAAAGCAAGGATACGCTAGAGATGAGCTAGAGCAGCAGCTAAAGGCAACTGAGGAAGATAGTACAAGATACCTGGATTTGAAAACTCTTCATGAGACATCAACAAAAAATTTGGAGTTGGAACTTGAAGAAGCATAAGAACTTTAAGGAGAAGGTATACAAAGCCAAAGAATTGCAGGAAAAGCTGAAGTCCCTGGAAGATCATCATATAGACTACTTTAAAGGTCAAGCTATTGAAACTGCTCAAAGATTTACATCACTGAAGACAGAGATGGAATCCAATGCCACAAAGGTGCTCTCTTTTGTGCACAATATTGAGGACATTAAGCAGAAGGCCTCAATTGATGCAAAATTCCGGGTTAGTGTACAAAAATTATGCAAATTTGGAGCTAACTGACCAAATACTTTTATTCATTTTGGAAGTACTCTAAGCATATGCAATTTAGACATAATGCAAAATGGTTTTATTTATCATTGATACGGCGCAGGTTCGTGGGTCAGTGAGATGATATGGCTAGGAGTCAAGACCATGAAATGGTCAAGAGTCAAGCTGATGTGGAAGTCAGGGAGGTCAGAAGTCCAGCCTCCGTGGCCGGTCAGAAGTTAAGCTGACATGGAGGTCAAGAGGGTCGAAAGTCTAACTGACGCGGAGGTCAGGGAGGTCAGAAGTCCAGCCTCCGTGGTCGGTCAGAAGTCAAGCTGACATGGATGTCCGAAGTCAAGTTTACGTGACCAGGGTCAAAGTCTCAGCTGACGTAGCTAACGAGGCGAGTCGGACAATAGCCAGCCTCAATAGCGATCAAGAATTGGGCCCTTGGGCCAGGCCAGGCATAGCTGAGAAGAGGGCCCACAGGCCAGATAAAGGTGCAGAAGGAAAGGCCTCGGGCAAAACCCAGAAGGTCGGTAAATAGATGGGTCGGGCAAGTCGGAACGTACAAGCCATGGATAACAGTAGACGAAAGCAGGTCAGTAAATAGACGGGTCGGGCAGGTCGGAACGTACAAGCCATGGATAACAGTAGACGAAAGCAGGTCGGTAAATAGACCGATCGGGCATGTCGGAACGTACAAGCCATGGATAACAGTAGACGAAAGCAGGTCGGGAAATAGACCGGTCGGGCAGGTCGGAACGTGCAAGCTATGGATTACAGTAGACAAATGCAGGTCAGGAAACAGACCGGTCGGGCAGGTCGGAACGTGCAAGCCATGGATTACAGTAGACAAATACAGGTCAGGAAACAAACCGGTCGGGCAGGTCGGAACGTACAAGCCATGGATAGCAGTGGATCGAAGCAGGTCAGGAAACAGACCGATCGGGCAGGTCGGAACGTACAAGCCATGGATAGCAGTGGATCGAAGCAGGTCAGGATGTAGACCTAAAGTCCAGGCACTATCGGACAAACAAGCCAAGGAATCGCAACTGCTCGTCAGAAAATGTCAGAGAATGTCATAGAGTCATCAGTGTGTCAGGGAATATGCTAACAGTCGGTACTCATTCCCACTTTGGTTCTGTCGCCAGCCTATCAGGAGAAGCCACGTGTCATTCACCGCCAAACAAAGTCTGATAGCCGACATTCCCTGACACCTGTCAGGTCCCAGAAGCATCAGTTGTAGTATAAAAAGGGATGCTTTGTCCCTTATGCAGGTACGCTCACTCGTCATTTCTCACTAGTCTTTACTTTTCGTCCTTTTTCTGTATTTTCTGGGGAAAAAGTACCTGACTTGAGCGTCGGAGGGTCTGACCCGGGGACTTTTCCCCTAGTTTCTGATCTCTAACGACTCGTGGGTTCGTCTGAGTGTGCGCAGAGCCGCAGTGTCATCGTCCTGGTCACCTTCCTCCGTCAGCCGCCCGTGCAAACCATTCCAGGGGGATACCAGGTAGATCCGACGCCTCGACGACTTTTCGTCACCCTCCATTACACCAAGGTCCGCTTTCATCCGACTCAGCTTCCGGACGGGATCAAATTTGGCGCCGTCTGTGGGAACACAACAACCTGTTCCGGAACGTGAAGATGGAGGAATCTGGTCGTATCAACGTCACCATGACCACCGGGGAATATGAGCTCTTCAAGGAGGCCAAGAGGCGAGCAGCCTCTGAAAAGCAAGCGACTGTCTCGCGACCGCGACAAGCTCCTGCGGAAGCTTCCAAGGAGCCCCTCCCTGTCTCAAATCAGGGCTCTAAGAGAAAATAGCCTGAGGTATTTCCTCAGGTTCCTTATCGTGAGCCCGGCATGGGGTACTATCAGCCAGAGCCCCAGGGCCATAGTCTTAAGAGAGAACAGCCGCAAGTCTCCATGGCTGAAAGTTCCTTGCCCAGAGATTCGAAGAAGGGGAAGGCTCTCATCATCCCGGAAGTATTCCCAGAAGACCCGGATGAGAGAGTACCATTCTCGGCCAGGATTTTAAATGAAATATTGCCTAAGGGCTACAGGGCCCCGTCGATTGGAGAGTATGATGGGAGCAAAGATCCGGAAGAGCATTTACGCAAATTTAAAAATGCAACCCTGCTGCACCAATACAGTGATGCTGTTAAGTGTCGAATTTTCTTGAACACTTTAGCTGGCTCGGCGTTAAAGTGGTTTGATGGGCTACCTCAAGGATCCATCACCTGTTTCTTGGACTTCAAGACGGCCTTCCTGCATCATTTTGCCAGCAGTAAAAAATATCAGAAGACAGATCACTGTCTTTTCGCTCTTAAGCAAGGGTCAACCGAGCCCTTAAGAAGTTATATTAACCGCTTCAATCAAGTGCCCCAGGATGTTCCCACTACCACTTCGGAGATTCTGATGAGCACCTTCTCTCATGGATTAGGCGAGGGAGAATTCTTCAGAGATCTCATCAAAAATCCCGCTCGGAATTTTGATGAGATGGTGGAAAAAGCGGTCTGCTATATTAAAGTAGAAGAAGCACAGGCGGCCCAGAGAAAAGCTGAGAGACCACCTCCCTCTACCAATAAGCCGGAAAGAAGGGTGCCTCAACCACCTCCTCAACCTTTGCCATGCGCCTGAGAAGCCAGACCTACTTTCCATCCCGTGCCGAAAATCAGACCAGCTCCCCGAGTTGTAGCCATGCATGCTCACCAACCTAGACCATGAAACACTCGGTATTGTACTTATCATCGGTCTTGTACACATGATACTAATCATTGTTTCCAGTTCGCTCGAGATTCTAAGCGGGCTGCAGAGTTAGGCTTACCGCCGCCCGAGCTAGCCCCTCAAGTAATCAAAATGATGGAGGAACAATGAGCCACGGCTAGACAGGCCGAGCAATCCCGCCCCGACCTAGCAGGACCCAGTACTCATCAACCCGATCGGGGGAAAGAGCCAGAAGGATCACGGGAAGCCGAGAATAGAGGCAATGTCGCCGTCAGAGAGATTGGCATGATCTCTGGTGGGCCAACTGATGGTGATTCGGGAAGAGCGTGTAAGTCCCATGTGCGTCGCTCGGAGGTTCATACTGTTGGATGTAGCCAAGAGCAGGCTGCTGGCCCTGTTATCAGCTTTGGACCAACAGACCTGGAAGGTCTGGAGTTGCCTCATGATGATGCCCTTATCATCAAGGCTATTATCGCCAATAGCCGAGTAGCTCGGGTTTTCATTGACACCGGGAGCTCGGTTAATATTCTGTTCAGAATTGCATTCGAGGAGATGCATATTGATGCTACTGAACTCCAGTCTGTGGCCACATCTCTATATGAATTTACAGGCAATGAGGTGAAGCCAATGGGTCAGATTAAGCTGGCCATATCTTTGGGCACCGAGCCATTGATGCGCACAAGGAAGAGCACTTTTATAGTGGTGAACTCCCCTTCCTCTTATAACGTCATTTTGGGAAGGCCCGCTCTGCATGAATTTAGGGTCGCTGTTTCAACCTTTCATCAGAAAATCAAATTTCCTGTTGGTGAGCAGGTCGGGGAAGTTAAAGGAGAGCAGAGGGTTTCTCACCGATGCTATATTGATATGGTCCGGGTGGAGGCTCGGAAAAATCAAAGGATGCAAGATGGGGGTGTCCACGCTGTTCAAGAAGAGCCTTTGCCTACGACTGAAGAGCTCATCCCTTGGGAGGAGGTGCAACTATATGCTTTGCATCCTGAGAGTCTAACTCACCTGGCAAGCGACCTTCCTTCTCCCCTCAAGGAAGAGTTAGTTCAATGCTTGATTCATAACCGGGACGTCTTCACCTGGTCTACAGAAGAGTTACCCGGGGTCAAGCCGGAAGTAGCCGAACATAAGTTACATTTACTACCAGACTCCCGACCTGTGAAGCAAAAGTAAAGGAATTTCTCCGTCGAGCAAAACAAAATAATCAGAGCTGAGGTGGATCAGCTTAGGAAGGCAGGCCACGTTCGAGAAATGCAGTTCCCGTCCTGGCTCTCTAATGTGATTTTAGTAAAGAAGCCGAACAATAAGTGGAGGGTGTGTATAGACTTCAGAGACCTCAACCGAGCTAGTCCCAAGGACTGCTATCCTCTGCCCCGGATCGATCAGATGGTGGATTCCACGGCCGATTGCGAGAGGATCTGCATGCTGGATGCATACCAGGGGTATCATCAGATAACTTTAATGATGGAGGACCAAGAAAAGGTTAGCTTCATTATGGCTGACGGTACCTTCTGTTATACTGTCATGCCCTTTGGTCTCAGGAACGCCGGAGCCACATACCAAAGAATGATGGACAAAATCTTCCGGGAGCAGATCGGGCGCAATGTGGAGGTTTATGTGGATGATATACTCATCAAGTCCCCGTTTGCCATGAACCTGATCAAGGATGTAGAAGAAACATGCAGGACTCTCCGACAATATGGGTCGAAGCTGAACCCCTTGAAATGCCTGTTTGGGGCTAAGGGAGGAAAATTCTTGGGCTACTTGGTGATCGAGCGGGGAATAGAAGCTAATCCAAAAAAAAGTTCGGGCGCTACGGGATATGCAGCCTCCTCAGAATTTGAAGGAAACTCAGAAGCTGGTCGGCAGAATAACATCCCTGTCAAGATTTATTTCTAGATTTGCAGACCGGGCCGCTCCTTTCTTTAAAGTGCTCAGGAAAGCCTCCAAATTCCAATGGGATGAAGACTGTACCCGAGCTTTTGAGGAGCTGAAGAAGTATTTGGAGGCTTTACCATCTTTATTTAAGCCAGTTGTCGGGGAACCCTTGTGGGTCTACTTATCTGCCACCCCCAAGGTCGTAGGGGTTGTGCTTGTTAAGGAACATGATAATGTACAACAGCCAGTGTACTTCTTCAGTCATCTATTAAAAGGGGCCGAGGCTCGATACACGACCCTCGAGAAGTTGGTTTATGGATTGGTCCTTATGGTCCGGTGGTTAAGACCTTACTTCTTAGCACCTCCTATCACAGTTTTGACCAATAGCACCATGAGGAGAGCTCTGACTAATGTAGAAGTGGCAGGTCGGCTTATCAAGTGGGCGACGGAGTTGGGGGAATACGATATACAATATCAGCCACACACAGCCATTAAGGCACAGGCCTTAACAGATTTCTTAACATAAATTCATCAGACCAACTCTGAAGAAACCTTGAAGGTCTATGTGGATGGATTGACGAATCACCAAGGAAGCGGGGTCGGAGTCCTATTGATATCTTCCCAAGGAGATATACTCCAATTAGCGGTTCGATTGAATTTCCGAGCCACCAATAATGAGGCAGAATACGAGGCTTTGTTGGCAGGACTGCAAGCAGCCCGGCACGTAGGGGCAGCCCGGGTAATCATTTATTCAGATTCCCAGCTAGTAACTCAGCAAGTAGTCGACAACTTTATGATAAATTGTGATAAATTACAAGTATACCGGAAAGCTTATGAGAAGATGAAAGAGGAATTTACAGAGATCACAGTAACCAAGATCCCCAGGTTAGAGAATGAGAAGGCAGATGAGTTAGCAAAGATGGCCAGCTCCTTAACCACGTGGGTGCTGGATAGGCCAACAGCCCATACCTTCTTAATAGCCCAGATAGATCTGCAAAACAACATGGACGGGATTATTGATTGGCGGACGCCCATGATCAACTATCTTAGGCAGGGTATCTTACCGACCGACCCAGAAGAATTACGGCTGGTCAGGAAGCAAGCCCATGCTTATGTCATGATCAGGGATCAGCTCTACAAAGAGGTCCTTCTCTAGACCTTTGCTCAAATGCCTTGATATGGAGGAGGTTGACCAAGCCTTGCGAGAAATACATCTGGGATGCTGTGGCAATCATGTAGGCGGTCGGACATTATCTCGCAAGGCACTCCTGGCCGGGTATTTCTGGCCCACCTTACAAAGAGATGCTCACAAGTTGGTAAATACCTGCCTGTCCTGCCAGAAACATCAAAATTTAACACATCGACCTACGGCTCTGCTGAGAACATCTATAGTCTCATGTCCTTTTGATCAATGGGGCATGAATATTGTGAGATCATTTCCGATGGTGTCAGGTCAGAGACGTTTCTTACTGGTGGCGGTGGATTATTTCTCTAAGTGAGTGGAAGCAGAGGCCCTGACCAAGATCACAGAAGATGTCGTCATCCAATTTCTATGGAGGAACATTCTTTGCAGGTTCGGTATTCCTCACAAACTGATGTCAGACAATGGGAGACAATTTCAAGGGCAAAATATCCAGGCCTGGTGCAAGGGGTTTGGTATAACACAGGCATTCACTTCAATGGCGTACCCACAAAGCAATGGCCAGACCGAGGTGGTCAATCGAGAAATAGTACGAGATCTGAGGGTTAAGCTGGATCATGTGGGAGGTAACTGGGTGGAAGAGTTGTCAAGCATCCTATGAGCTTATCGTACAACACTTTGAGAAAGTACAGGTCTAACACCATTCTATCTGGTTTATGGCAATGAAGCAGTAGTACCCATAGAGATCGGAGTGCCATCAGTCAGGAGGACATTATACGATGAAGGAAACGCAGAGAGGCGGTTAGCTGAGTTGGATCTCATTAGTGAAACCCGTGACAGAACGGCGGCTCGGCTGGAGGCCTATCGACAAAGAATGAGGCAAAATTATAACAGAAGAGTGATTCCTCGATTCTTTGGGGAAGGAGATCTGGTCTAGAAAGTAAATTAAGTCTGTGGGAGATGTGGCCAAGCTAGCACCTCAGTGGGATGGGCCTTACAAAGTTGTCAAGAAATTGTCGTCCGGAACTTATTATTTATAAGATAGCCAGGGCAGGAAATTAGATCGACCATGGAGCTCCAACTACTTGCGACCTTACAGAGTCTAAAGAAGCATATAAAGAAGAATAGGAGAGGCTATAGGTCGAGTTGTCACCTACTTGACAGACCAGGGTGGCAGACCGGGGAAAAAGCAGATCAGATAGAGCGGTGAGGGGATATGAAAGCGGAAATTATATGTCCTAATATTTCTTTCGGTAAACTAAGCAATTTTAGCAAAAAATAAACCTTAGTACAAGCGGAAAAATAGTGAAGTAATTCACAAGAAATTGTTAAGTCGTTATACACAAGCAATCAAGAAGAATCATTTGAAAGGAGCAAAAATCTCATCCGGAATCTCCTTAAGGATCCGGTTGTGGTCTAAAAATTCAAGAGGAGGAGCTGATTTCAAATAGCCCTGTTTATAAAGTTGTCGTAGAGCCTCGGCCGCACCATAGATGACAGACGTGGAGAAACGCTACCCTGCTTGTGTACAGAATTTCGAAGAACGCAGGTACAAAGCGCGGCTCTGTTGACAGCGGTCATTCTCTCCTTCTTTATAAACATGCAGGGCTGTAGATACTCCTTCAGCGGTGGTCCAGGCCTGAGCTAGTTCGGTGCGGGTGACCAACAGTTCTGCTGCTTGAGAGGTTAATTGGGCCGCCTGGGATTTTAGTTTCTTGTCTTGCTCCTGTGCTAAAGTTTCGGCAGCACGCAACTTCTGAGCCAATTGATCAATAGCTCGTTGATGCTCCAAAGTTTGTTGATCCATGCGTTGCTGGTGCACGGCCTCGACATGGCTTTTTTCTTCCTGAGGCCCTTAAGCTCTTAGTTAGATATTGCCAAGGATACTTCCAGACTATTCTTCCTTTTGGTTAGATCCTTTACTTCAGCTCTCAAGGCGTGACTAGCCTGTGCCGGGTTATTCAACTGAAGCTCCAGTTCAGTTACCTTGTCTCGCAGCATCTTATTTTGACAATGAACATCATGGAAGGACTGGTTTATTGCCTAGGACTTTGCACAGGCCTGGGACATAAGAGAAACATCTGATAAGAATGAGGAAGATAATAGTTGCAATAAGCAATCATGGAAGTTGACCTTGATATATAGCTCAGAGAATCTATCCATCTGGGCAAGGGGAGGCAAAAGTTTCATCTGATGCTTACTTTCATCCCACAAAGTGGCCAAGCGACCTTTCATGGTCAAGGAGCTGGTGGGAACATCGCGCCGTGACTGTAGCCCAGCCTCAGAAGGAGCAGTGGTAAGATAATAAAGAGGAACAGGTGGTGGCGGTTGGGAAGGCCCAGCAGCGGAGTTAGAAGGCCTAGCAGCCGACCCAGAAGGAGCTGAGGGAGGCACAGGAGATGGCTCTGGCGGCGAGGTAACTAGGGAAGGGCGATGCAAGGGGTCAACCTCAGTGCTCTGATGTTGTGGCGAAGTGGAAGGTTGAGCTAGTGGAGGCTCGACCTGAGCTTCGGGCGGAGCAGGGGGAGCATCTGCCTGACTCGAGACGGGAGTTGGGGTCACGATAGGTGGCGAAGAAGGAGAGGCAGTTGTAACAGGAGGTGAAGGAGAAGGGATAGCGGAAGGGCCCAAGTCTGGCACAGGATGAGGGGCTCAGCGGCGAAGTCTCTGAGCCAACGGCCGGTCATCCGAATCAGAATCATCGGAAGGTAGCCGAACCCTGTGCCGAGAAGAAGAGGGGGCATCTCGATCCGCACGATCATTCATAGAATGGGCCCGTCGAGCTGCTTGAGAAGCTTCTCTAAAGGCAGGGCTGGCATATGTTGCATTGGCTAATCTTCGACCAAGGCCACGACCAGGGATATAAGTTGGTCGAGAGGGATCAATTGACTGAATGGGCGTCGAGGTGAAGGGTTGAGCAGTAGGCGGGGCCCGGGGACGAACAGGGGCGACTGGCCGAGATGGGCGTGCAGTTCGGGGATGAGTGGGGCGAGCAAAGGAGACAGGTCGGACACTAGTGTAGGACCATTGGGCCGGCTAGAGGGGTTGGTAAATAACCTGTCAATTAAAAACAGACAACCCTTCCTCGAACGATTAAGCTAACACTTGTAAAATGAATTAAGCAGATAAATAAAAGCATAAAAGAAAAGGCGAGGCACCAGATGTTTACTTGGTTACAACCGATGTGGTTGTTAATCCAAGGAAGATTAAGCTCAAAAACTCCTTCAGGCGGAGAAGCCTCTTACAGCGTTGAGGCACAGAAAATAGAAGCTTAACTACAACTAAAGCACACAAGTGTTTGGAAATAGAATGATCGTGATTGTTGAAAAGCTTCTGGACCAAGGCTATATTTATAGCCTTGGTCGGGGCGCCTGGAAGGGTTCCGGGCGCCCTGGGGGGGATAAAATTTATCCCCCAACGGTTGGATCGAGTCAAAGCTCGATCCTGGGAAAAAGTCAGTTCCGGGCGCCCCGGACAGTTCCGGGCGCCCCGGACAGCTCCGGGCGCCCCGGACAGTTCCGGGCGCCCCGGAGCCAAAAGTCAACCCTGTTGACTTTTGGTCCGTGCTCTCTTCTCCGGTTCAGCTCGCCTCTGGTCCGGGTCTTTCTGCTCCGGCTCCGCTTGCTTGGGTGATCTCTGACATCCGGAATAGGGCTCACCCGAACCCATCTTCCGGTCTTCTCGAGCGTGCTTCCCTCCGGCTTCTCGTCCCTCAGAATTGCCGCGTGTCCCTTCTCGTCCACCAGCGTACTCATCCGCAGACTTCGTCCCTCGGTCGCACCCCGTGCCGACCTTCGCGCTAGCTGCGTCTCTTGCTCCCCGAGCAATCTTCCGCTCCGGCTTTCGTACCTCGGAACCACCGCGCGCACTTCCTTCTCGTCCGCCGGTGTACTCTTCCGCAGCACCTCGTCCCTCGGACGCACAGCGTGCCGTCCTTCTCGCTAGCTGCGTCTTCCGCTCGAGTACCTGTGCTCCTAAGCTCCTGCACACTTAGACACAAGGTTAGAAACAACGCAGGACCTAACTTAACTTGTTGATCACACCAAAACAACCTTGGGGTTCCAACAACTAGAAGACCCTCTGCGAGGAAGACGGGGTCGAGGATTTGCAGGGGAGGCCACACCGACAGAGGTCGAAGACGAGTAGGGGAGCGATCTTCTTTGTAAAATAACTCGACCGCGCCTCATTATTTCCATGTCACTTAGAGGAAGAGGTTGAACTTCTGAAGCTCGAGTTAAGACTTTAGTTGTACAAGATAGAGTAGGAGGTCAGCTACAGTAGGAAAAACAAAATGCTTATGAAGATTGTAACAGAACTGAAAGAGAAGCTTACCCAGGGAGTGAGGTGTATCAGGAGTAAAATATCTCAGGCGGAAGTAGGCTAGCAACTCCTCAGACAATAAGCGTGTTAAGTTTAGGTGTCATCCCGCTAAGCGAGAGGAAGCCTCTCTATAGGATGTATCAAGATGAAAATCCTCCAGTGGCGGGTTCGGGGGAAGTGAAGATTGTCATTGCAAGGGCCACTCTACCTCATGGGGAAATCAAACGAAGAATAATTTGCTCCTCCAGCTCGGTTCAGAAGGTTGCAGGGGCGAGAAAAAAGCAGTCCGAAGACAAGGCTGGAAGAGGAATGTGCCTTCTTCCTGTTGCTGGAGGGTGAAAAAAGCAGTCCGAAGACGAGGCTGGAAGAGGAATGTGCCTTCTTCCTGTTGCTGGAAGGTGAAAAAGCAGTGGAACAAATGGGCGAACCAGGACAGCTCGCATACGTCGCAAAGTACCACGAAACCACAGAGGATTCTTATAGAATTCGGCGTCAGTTGTCCTAGAGGAATCCTGAAATGGCGGCACACTTCAAAAAAGAAGGGGTGGAGAGGAAGACGAAGGTCAGCCATGAATTGCTCTTTAAAGAAGGTGCAATATCCATTGGGAGGAGAAAAAAATTGGTATATCCCTGTGGGAATGATCACATGTGCGTTATCCCCGACTCCATAGGTATATCGCAAGTCATCCCGATCCAGTTCGTCGAAAGTGGATGAGCCAGGATAGTACACCGCCGCCAGAGAGGACAGAAAAGAGGGGGAGGCCATGACAAAAGAAACAGAAGGAGAAGATATCAAGGGGAAAGCTATCGATGCAAAAGCAAGGATTCAGGAGTAATAATGGATTCACTCGGAAGGAAGGGGAAGACGTGCAAAGTCTGAAAGCAAAAGCTAGAGGAGATTATTTATAGCCGCGAGGCAGAGGGGCAATTTTGTCAAACATCATCCACCGGCGCACAATAATTGACGGGAATAAACAGAACCGACGGATCTTCTTTAAAAATAACGCCCAAGGGTATATTTGGAAAAGTGCCGACAAAGTACGAGGAGATGGACCTCGAGAAAAGACACAACAATTATGTCTTATGGAAAAGTGCCCTCGCTTTCCCGGTCTGGGCTTAACCCTCAATTTCCCGGTTTGAAGTTATCCAGATCTTGATTACGGGGGAAAGAACAGACCAGGGGGTATGGCTGAGCCAGGGCGGTCAGCAGAGAAGGGCAAGCTAAACAGTTCGGGATATAAGCGCAGACCAGGGCGATTTGTTAAGCTAAGTTGAGCGGTCAACAGAAAAAGACAAGGAAAATAGGTTGGGGTAAAAAAGGGATTCCTGACCGGGGTCAAATAAGACTTGAATTAGAAGGCCAAAGCACACGTTCGCATGGTCACGGGTCGTATCGATCGGGAAATATACGAGGCAATTGATAAGAGGGTTAACATACCATAAGAAGGTTAATATACTATAAGAGAAAATGGAAAGCCAGCGGTCATGTCATATCATGAGAAGGTTAAACAGGCCAAAGTAAAGACAAATTCGAAATTACAAGCAAAGAGAAAGTTTGACAGCTTCATTTTTACATTAAAGTGCAACATATAGTACCACATCAAGGATTAGTGTCGGCAGGAGACTCAGGGGGGCAAGGCGCAGCGTCAGCAGGAGGCTCAGGGAAGAGGAATAAGTCGTCATCATCTCTGAAGGAAGGGAGTGACCTGTCCAGGAGCTTGTTTATCAGGCGAGTAGTGTCTAAGAAATCTTCTGAAGGGGCAGCGCGAAGCAGATCTTGCTCAAACATTTGACGAGCCCCGCCAGCCGCGCCGCAACAAAGCATTAGATTCATCAAACCCCCTATCTTCCTCAAAAAGAAAGGGGATGCGACGTAGGCTCGTCTGTATGCTCTCATACGGCCAACTTCTCCCGCCTGATAATCTGTCAGCTCTGCCTAGGCCTTTTCCGCATCAGCTCGGGCCAAAGTCAAATCTTGTTGACCCTGGGAAACATTCTCTTGAACTTTTAAAAGGTCGGCCTACATTGATTTAAGGGTCGCTTGGCTGGCCTCCCACTGGCTTTGAATAGTCTTCTCCCAGTCGGCGCTGGAAGCGAGCTGATCCTGAACGTCTATTAGACTTTTATGAAGAGTCTCTTGTGCTTCCTGCAGACTCTTCAGATTAGAGGACAGGGTAGTCAACCGAACGTCCTTTTCATCCAGCTCAACTACCAGCGAGCGACGCCTCTCCGCCTCAGAAGCCAGTTTGGACTCGCTTGTCCTCAGAGCCACTTCCAAAGTCTTAATTTTGTCAAAAGTTGCATGGGAAATGTTGCGGGTGGACTCTGCAGACTCCCCAATCAATCGGAGATAACTCGCTAAGTCCCCGTGGGTCGGGTTGAGGGGATCGCGGGGAGTTAGCGGCAGCTCCAACTCATGAAGACGAGCCTTTAACACTTCATTCTCCTTCTGCAAGCGAGAGGCGTATTGAATGACACTCAGATTGGCGGAACAGGCCTACGTTAGATATAGGAAGAAATATTATAAGAGATTCCAGCAGAGGAGCCTTGATACAAGAAAACTTACGGGAACTATCTGGCGAGAAGCTTGATCCATCCCCTCCATCGGAGGATTCTTCCAAACCTTTTGATTGCTTGATCGCCAGGACGCCGCTAAATCGCCCTGTAGTTCAACCAGCTCAAAGGGGGAGGAGCCTCTTCAGCAATTTCTTCGGTGGCGTCGGACTCGGTGGAGGAAGGCAGGCTCCAGGAGGCGGTGAAAGCATATTTCTTGGAAATTTTCCCCCTGGCTCGAGATGTGGAGGCCGGAGCAGCTAATGGAAGGGAGGTGGATAGAGTTGCAGAACTCCCGGGATGGTCCATTAAGGGAAGGGGTAGCTGCCCGGGAGAGGAGGCTTGAGCGGGAAAAGAGGCATGCTCGAGAGTTATAGCCCGATCGGGGGTCGGGACTGATATTTGAGGCGACAGAATGGGAACCTCTGATCCTAAAGCCGTCTCCCGGTCGGGGGTAACGGTCTTGGCCTCCGAAGATTGAGAGGCGGTTGATGGGCGACGGCCGGAAGGAAGCGGTGGAGGTGACGCCTGAGTCGCTGGAGTAACCCTCTTCCTCTTGCGCTGGAGCTGTAGACATTTGGCGGGCGGGGGAGACGCGGCTCACCCTTCCTCGGCCTGCTCTATAGTGGTCAGGTCTTCTACAGGAGCCACCTCCATGGGAAGAGCTGAGGAAGCTTCCTCCTGAGCCGGCGCAGGTGGAGCAGACTGTGAGGCAGAAGGGGCAGACCGGGAAGAGGCCGCCAAGCCCTACTTAAGCTCCGCACTTAAAGCTTTCAAAACGACGAAAGATTGCCGTTTTATATCTGAGGAATAAGCCCGGAGCATGGCAGCCTCTGCAAAGGGAAAGAAAGGTACCTCAGTTAGCAAAAAATAGCAAAAAGGAAAACGGGGTCTTACCTAACGAAGCCCCTATCTCCGCCTGAACTGGGTTGAGCCTGAAAGAATTCAAAAAGCCTTCCAACAGTAATATAGACAAGCGAACGCTGACGCCTTGAAGTTTTTCTGAAGCGGCGTCGCAGGAAGGCTGATGCTGATGAACAGGGAGGTTGGAAGGGATGTCAGAGCACCAAGGGGTCGGCTCGACCAAGAGGGAGGATGTAGGTAATCTAATAAAGAAGAAGCGTGACTTTCACCCCTTGTTGGAAGAGGGCATGTGAGAAAAGAACTTATAGTCAGGCCTAGCCTGTACCATAAACACTCCCGGTTCCGAACGTTTGAAAGAATAAAAATGATGAAAGAGCTGAACGGTCAAGGGAATTTGATATATGTGACATAAAATGACAGTGCCACATACCGCTCTGAAGAAGTTGGGGGCAAATTGAGAGGGGCTGATACCAAAGTAGCGGCTCAGGGAAGAGATAAAGGGAGGTATAGGAAACCGAAGGCCTCCTAAAAGTTGGTCTCTAAAATCAGTCATGAAGCCTTCAGGAGGGTTCGCGGGGTGTTCACGGGGTGTAGGAACTCGGAGTTCATAAGAATCACTAAGTCACAAGTCAGACTAAATCACAGACAGGTCATGTTCATCTATGTCATAAATGAAACACGAATACCAAAGGGAGGCCTTACCGTCAGCCATTATCAAGATGAGGAAGGTTGAAGAAGAGGTCAGTCGAAAAGAGGAATAGCACCAGGCGTGAAGATTTGGGGAGAGGAAAGGCTTAGACATCGGAGACAGTGAAGCAACAGGGAGACGAGGATAGTCGAAACGCTCAAGGCAACGACGGCGGACTACCTTTAGGGCTTATAAAGGGAGGTTTCCTAGGGAATATCGAAAAGATGAGTCGAGTATATTTTTGGGTAAAGTGCCCAAAGCCGTCTGATCGCAGAGGGGCATGCTCTTATGGGAAATTGTGTACAAAAAGGAGTGGAGTCGGCGGCGTCATACTGCATAAGCAATAAAGGCGTGGGACAGGTGTCGATCCCCTAGGAAGCGTATTAATGATGGACGTGATAAGGAAATCATGAGATGAAGCGGGTGTACGGAAACACTTACCACGCGATTTTCTCGGGAAGCGGCGAAGAAAAGTGGTGGGAAATAAATTCAAGTGTGGCGAGGCCATAAGACTTCCTTGTCCCAGGGGCTGAGTAAGATTTTAATATTTTTATCTTCACAATAAGTCTGATACTGTATATCTCTTGCCTACAGACAAAGTCGAAACGGTCTCTCCTAGTAAGTCTGGTCGGGAAATCACCCCCAGGTCGGCAACATCTATCCTGGTCGGGAAATCACCCCCAGGTCGGCAACATCTATCCTGGTCGGGAAATCACCCCAGGTTGGCAACATCTATCCTGGTCGGGAAATCACTCCCAGGTCGGCAACATCTATCTTGGTTGGAAAATCACTCCCAGGTCGGCAACATGTATTTCCGAAAGGGTTTTCATAAGAATTCCCAGTCGGCTGCCTCATACTCTCGCCCCAGTGCGAGTTATAAGTGAGCAAGACTCTCACGCCCAACGACCGTTCAAGTCAGCTGTCCCAGACTCTCACCCCAGTGCGAGTTATAAGTGAGCAAGGCTCTCACGCCCAACGACTGTCCAGGTCGGCTGTCCCAGACTCTCGCTCCAGTGCGAGTTATAAGTGAGCTCCTAAACTCTCACCCCAGTGCGAGTTATAAGTGAGCAAGGCTCTCACGCCCAACGGCCGTCCAGGTTGGCTATCCCAGACTCTCGCCCCAGTGCGAGTTATAAGTGAGCAAGGCTCTCACGCCCAACGGCCGTCCAGGTCGGCTGTCCCATTCTCTCGCCCCAGTGCGAGTTATAAGTGAGCAAGGCTCTCACGCCCAACGACCGTTCAAGTCGGTTGTCCCAGAATCTCACCCCAGTGCGAGTTATAAGTGAGAAAGGCTCTCACGCCCAACGACCTTCCCGGTCGGCTGTCCCAGACTCTCGCCCCAGTGCGAGTTATAAGTGAGCAAGACTCTCACGCCCAACGACCTTCCCGGTCGGCTGTCCCAGACTCTCGCCCCAGTACGAGTTATAAGTGAGCAAAACTCTCACGCCCAACGACCGTTCAGGTCGGGTCCCAGACTCTCACCCCAGTGCGAGTTATAAGTGAGCAAAGCTCTCACGCCCAACGACCGTTCAGGTCGGGTCTCAGACTCTGGCCCCAGTACGAGTTATAAGTGAGCAAGGCTCTCACGCCCAATGACCGTTTAGGTTGGGTCCCAGACTCTCGCCCAGTGCGAGTTAAAAGTGAGCAAAGCTCTCACGCCCAACGACCGTTCAGGTCGGGTCCCAGACTCTCGCCCCAGTGCGAGTTATAAGTGAGCAAAATTCTCACGACCAACGACCGTTCAGGTCGGGTCCCAGACTCTCGCCCTAGTGCGAGTTATAAGTGAGTAAGGCTCTCACACCCAACGACCATTCAGGTCGGGTCCCAGACTCTCGCCCCAGTGCGAGTTATAAGTGAGTAAGGCTCTCACGCCCAACGACCGTTCAGGTTGGCTGTCCCAGACTCTCGCCCCAGTGCGAGTTATAAGTGAGCAAAGCTCTCACGCCTAACGACCGTTCAGGTCGGGTCCCAGACTCTCGCCCCAGTGCGAGTTATAAGTGAGCATGTTCTCACACCCAACGACCGTCCAAGTCGGTTGTCTCAAACTCTCGCCCCAGTGCGAGTTATAAGTGACCAAGGCTCTCACGCCAACGACCTTCCCGGTCGGCTGTCCCAGACTCTCGCCCTAGTGTGAGTTATAAGTGAGCAAGGCTCTCACGCCCAACAACCGTTCAGGTCTGGTCTTAGACTCTTGCCCTAGTGCGAGTTATAAGTAAGCAAAGCTCTCACGCCCAACGACTATTCAGGTCGGGTCTCTGACTCTCGTCCCAGTACGAGTTATACATGAGCAAGGCTCTCACGCCCAACGGTCGTTCAGGTCGGGTCCCAGACTCTCGCCCCAGTGCAAGTTATAAGTGAGCAAAGCTCTCACGCCCAACGACTGTTCAGGTCGGGTCCCAGACTCTCGCCCTAGTACGAGTTATAAGTGAGCAAGACTCTCACGCCCAACGACCGTTCAGGTCGGCTCTCAGACTCTCGCCCAGTGCGAGTTATAAGTGAGCAAAGCTCTCACGCCCAACGACCGTTCAGGTCGGGTCCCAGACTCTCGCCCCAGTACGAGTTATAAGTGAGCATGCTCTCACGCCAAACGACATTCCCGGTCGGCTGTCTCAGACTCTCGTCCCGGTGCGAGTTATAAGTGAGCAAGGCTCTCACGCCCAACGACCTTCCCGGTCGGATGTCCCAGACTCTCGCCCCAGTGCGAGTTATAAGTGAGCAAGGCTCTCACGCCCAACAACCGTTCAGGTCTGGTCTTAGACTCTTGCCCTAGTGCGAGTTATAAGTAAGCAAAGCTCTCACGCCCAACGACTATTCAGGTCGGGTCTCTGACTCTCGTCCCAGTACGAGTTATACGTGAGCAAGGCTCTCACGCCCAACGGTCGTTCAGGTCGGGTCCCAGACTCTCGCCCCAGTGCAAGTTATAAGTGAGCAAAGCTCTCACGCCCAACGACTGTTCAGGTCGGGTCCCAGACTCTCGCCCTAGTACGAGTTATAAGTGAGCAAGACTCTCACGCCCAACGACCGTTCAGGTCGGCTCTCAGACTCTCGCCCAGTGCGAGTTATAAGTGAGCAAAGCTCTCACGCCCAACGACCGTTCAGGTCGGGTCCCAGACTCTCGCCCCAGTACGAGTTATAAGTGAGCATGCTCTCACGCCAAACGACATTCCCGGTCGGCTGTCTCAGACTCTCGTCCCGGTGCGAGTTATAAGTGAGCAAGGCTCTCACGCCCAACGACCTTCCCGGTCGGATGTCCCAGACTCTCGCCCCAGTGCGAGTTATAAGTGAGCAAGGCTCTCACGCCCAAAGACCTTCCCGGTCGGCTGTCCCAGACTCTCGCCCCAGTGCGAGTTATAAGTGAGCAATGCTCTCACGGCCAACAACCTTCCCGATCGGCTGTTCCAGACTCTCGCCCCAGTGCGAGTTATAAGTGAGCATGGTCTCACGCCCAACGACCTTCCCGGTCGGCTGTCCCAGACTCTCGCCCCAGTGCGAGTTATAAGTGAGCATGGTCTCACGCCCAACGACCTTCCCGGTCGGCTGTCCCAGACTCTCGCCCCAGTGCGAGTTATAAGTAAGCAAGGCTCTCACGCCCAACGACCATCCAGGTCGGCTGTCCCAGACTCTCGCCCCAGTGCGAGTTATAAGTGAGCAAGGCTCTCACACCCAACGACCGTCCAGGTTGGCTATCCCGGACTCTCGGCCCAGTGCGAGTTATAAGTAAGCAAGGCTCTCACGCCCAACGACCGTCCAGGTCGGTTGTCCCAGACTCTCGCCCCAGTGCGAGTTATAAGTGAGCAATGCTCTCACACCCAACGACCGTCCAGGTCGGCTGTCTTAGACTCTCGCCCCCAGTGCGAGTTATATGTGAGCAAGGCTCTCACGCCCAACGACCGTCCAGGCGGTTGTCCCAAACTCTCGCCCCAATGTGAGTTATAAGTGAGCAAGGCTCTTACGCCCAACGACCTTCCAGGTTGGGTCCCAGACTCTCGCCCAGTGCAAGTTATAAGTGAGCATGCTCTCACGACCAACGACCTTCTCGGTCGGGGCAATGATTTTCTCGGTCAGTACTCCTTATATTAGCCGACGCAAAAGACAGCAAGCCAAGTTATCGTGTCGGACTGGTCAGTAAGCTTTATTTCAAAGGTTCTTGCTAAATATGAAATCTTGCAGGCACATCCTCAATCGTCTCATTTGCTTGGGGCAAAGGCTCATATGTTATGAGGTAAAAGGAAGATGGGGTAAGCAAGCTATCTTTATTATTTTTGCTATTTTTGCTAGAAATATTAGACAAACGCAGGTGTTCTATAAGAACATGATGATACCCGAGCAATAGAGTATGGGGCTACACCATGCGTGGGGCGCAAAAAACAGATTTTATTCCGTTAAATCAGAGGTACATTTTTCAAGGGTTTACATGACTACCAGAACCAAAAGTTTGATCCTTTCTAGCCAGATGAGCTTGGCCTTTAGTTAGATCTTCTTTAATAAGATCGATGGCGCGCTTCAGTTGCCCGGTAGTCTCATCTTTGAGCCCCGTCTTCATGCTTCATCTTCAGATAAATAATATAGTGCACCTGGCTCTGGAAGTCCGATTGAGCTTTAAGCTTGAAGGCGATTTCGGCTCGGGTTCTGGATTTGGCGGCCAGCCAAAGGCTTTCCATTTCATGAGTAAGGGACGCTTGGAGATCTCTGCTCGCAGTCATCTCCAGCAGGATTTCTTCTTTTTGAGCCAGTAATTTCGTCAGAGCTGCAATTTGTTGAAGCGAGGCTTCTTCCTTCTGAGCCGATAACTCCAGCAGATGGGAAGTTTGCCGAAGTAAAGAAGCAAGTTCGCTAGGTTCTGTTGTAGGTTCCATGAAGACAAGATACTGTATTAGTAAGAGGATAGCTTGAGGTAGTAGATACCCAGACTTTTTATAAGGGGGAGAAGGTGAAGGAATTTCCTTGGAATTTGATTTGATGCTTGGAGAACCGTGTGACATTTATGGGAAAAGAGTACGCTCGGAAGTTGAGGAGTCAGCATACGCGTAGGAGACCATTTGTCTCCCAGGACGGAGGAAAACTTTGCAGAATACAGATGGAAGACAGGTCAGTGGAAGACGTGGGAGCCAGGTCAAGTAACACCAGGACTTGGGTCTAGTCAGTCGGACTAAAGCCTCCTTTGACTAGACTTGAGGGGGAGGCTTGTGATACGGTGCAGGTTCGTGGGGTCAGTTAGATGATATGGCTAGGAGTCAAGACCATGAAATGGTCAGGAGTCAAGCTGATGTGGAGGTCAGGGAGGTCAGAAGTCCAGCCTCCGTGGCTGGTCAGAAGTTAAGCTGACATGGAGGTCAAGAGGGTCGAAAGTCTAGCTGACGCGGAGGTCAGGGAGGTCAGAAGTTTAGCCTCCATCGCCGGTCAGAAGTCAAGCTAACATGGATGTCCGAAGTCAAGTTTACGTGACCAGGGTCAAAGTCTCAGCTAACGCAGCTGATAAGGCGAGTCGGACAATAGCCAACCTTAATAGTGATCAAGAATTGGGCCCTTGGGCCAGGCATAGCTGAGAAGAGGGCCCACAGGCCAGATAAAGGTGCAGAAGGAAAGGCCTCGGGCGAAACCCAGAAGGTCGGTAAATAGACTGGTCGGGCAGGTCGGAACGTACAAGCCATGGATAACAGTAGACGAAAGCAGGTCGGTAAATAAACCGGTCGGGCAGGTCGGAACGTACAAGCCATGGATAACAGTAGACGAAAGCAGGTCGGTAAATAGACCGGTCGAGCAGGTCGGAACGTACAAGTCATGGATAACAGTAAACGAAAGCAGGTCGGTAAATAGATCGGTCGAGCAGGTCGGAACGTACAAGCCATGGATAACAGTAGACGAAAGCAGGTCGGGAAATAGACCGGTCGGGCAAGTCGAAACGTGCAAGCCATGGATTACAGTAGAAAAATGCAGGTCAAGAAACAGACCGGTCGGGCTGGTCTGAACGTGCAAGCCATGGATTACAGTAGACAAATGCAGGTCAGGAAACAAATCGATCGAGCAGGTCGGAACGTACAAGCCATGGATAGCAGTGGATCGAAACAGGTCAGGAAACAGACCGGTCGGGAAGGTCGGAACGTACAAGCCATGGATAGCAGTGGATCGAAGCAGATCAGGATGCAGACCTAAAGTCCAGGCACTATCGGACAAACAAGCCAAGGAATCACAACTGCTCATCAGAAAATGTCAGAGAATGTCAGAGAATCATCAGTGTGTCAGGGAATATGCTAACAGTCGGTGCTCATTCCCACTTTGGTTCTGTCACCAGCCTATCAGGAGAAGTCACGTGTCATTTACCGTCAGACAAAGCCTGATAGCCGACAATCCCTGACACCTGTCAGGTCCCAGAAGCATCAGTTGCAATATAAAAAGGGATGCTTTGTCCCTTATGCAGGTACGCTCACTCGTCATTTCTCACTAGTCTTTACTTTTCGTCCTTTTTCTGTGTTTCCTGGGGAAAAAGTACATGACTTAAGCGTCGGAGGGCCTGGCTCGGGGACTTTTTCCTTGGTTTCTGATCTCTAACGACTCGTGGGCTCGTCTGAGTGTGCGCAGAGCCGCAGTGTCATCGTCCTGGTCACCTTCCTCCGTCAGCCGCCCGTGCAAACCATTCTAGGGGGATACCAAGTAGATCCGACGCCTCGGCGACTTTTCGTCACCCTCCATTACACCAAGGCTCGCTTCCATCCGACTCAACATCCGGACGGGATCAATCATAATAAACTGAAGAATGCTATTTGACATAGCACCTGTGATGGAGGATAATGTGCTCACTGAAAATTATGGATCCTAGATATAGCAATTCATTCCATAATAGTCCAAGTTAAAGTACCATTGAATAAACTTTAAAAAAATTCACATGGTGATCTGGAAAGTGTTGTAAGAGAGTGCAAATAATTTATCTAGAAATTCACAGCATTTTGATCTCAAGGAAAGCATTCTCTAATTCAGATAGCTATCTCCCAGATCACTGATTGATTTATCAGAAGTTTCTGAGTCATCAACCATCAGAAGGGGATTTAAGAAAAGTATATTTGTTGAAAAGTAAAACAATGTATCCAAGCCACATCTTTTTTGGTAGAAAATAATTCAAATGAAACTACTGAAGCGTTGGAGAAAATTGATTGATGAGATTTAGTAACTTTCGGACTAATATATGTTTATTTAAAATTAATTGTAATGGTTGTCATGCCAATCTGGACATAGATTCAATTAAGCAGGGATTTCAAGTACTTCATGGAGAAATTGCAATTCTTAAAATTTTGAGGACTACTACTTTCAAGATTGCTAGTACAAAATGCAAGAATGGCTATGCAAAGTAACTTTTATAGCAAAGTGTATTTTGTAATATAATGATGGACTATTCTTAGTTCAATTACCATTCGAGATTCGACTACAGAGCTGTTTTTTAAAAAAATTCTCGAAGTTTCAGTCAATCTTAACCCATGTTTATCTGTAATATGTTTCTTATAAAGATATTATGTAGCCTTTCTTCATGCATGTCATGCTATTTAAGTGCAGGATTGACTCCACTAAGGAAATTTGTTCAAAGATTAAGAACAATTATTATTTTTGGATATGCAATTTTCTAATATTTGGCAAGCATATGGATGATTACAGACCACAAAACAAAGTGAAGAGCTCTCCCTGGTTAATGAAGAAGTCACTGAACTGAGAGAGAAATCTAGTCAAACATCTGAAATTAAAAAGAAGATTTCAGAGCTCGAAGAGAAGTTGAAGCCAGCATTTACAAGTGGAGAAGATGCAAGTTCAACCAAGGTACATATCAAATAGTCTTTTCTTTGCATAAATTGGATTCCCTAAAGAACACACCTAGTGCTTCATGTAACCTCTCATTGTGTTTTAGGCTAACAATGTAAACATCGAATCTGAAATCGAGGTGAAGTCAAGGTTTCTTGACCTTGCAAAATTGTTAGAGAGAAAGAACAAGAAAGGTAAAGCTCTAGAGATAAGTCTAAAGCAAGCTTCCCATGTATCTGTGAAGCCTTGAGGATCATACTGGTACTCGCTGTCATAACTTTGATTGTTGGTGTGATTCTGCAAACGATTCATCATTATGATTGAAGGTTGTTGCTTTGAAAGAAAAAAAAATCAAACAGCTGTGTAATTGATGTCTTGATAACACTCAAATGAAGAAGAGTCAAAGAAAACACCTGATAGCACTTAGATGAATAAGAGAAAGATAGCAGAGAATTAATGTACTATTGGTTTCTCATTAAAAGTTCATACAAAGCATAGGCTATACATATGTCTTTATATAGCAGTAAGAAAAAACAATCTGATCCTAAAATTATGCATCTAGATCTAGCCTTAGCCTTTCATTTATTCAAAGCATATCCATTAAATACGGATATATTCTATCTTAATTATGACTTGATTTAAATAATACAACATAGCCTCCCTTAAACCAAGTCACAAATGTTAGCCATCCCAATTGCCTTCTTCAACTTGAGAAAAATCTCTGTCTTCATTGGTTTTGTAAAGATATCTGCAACTTGACATTCACTAGGACAATACTCGATGTTGATTTGTTTTTCCGCAACCCATTCTCTGATTTTATGATACTTGATATCTATATGCTTGCAGCGGCCATGAAATACTGGATTCTTAGATAATGCAATTGTTGACTTGTTATCACAAAAAATTGTCGTAGGACCATCTTGTTTGTGTTGTAGAAAATCTAAAATCTTTCTTAGCCAAATTGCTTGCATAGCACAATTTGTTGCCGCTATATATTCTGCTTCTGTTGTTGAAAGTGCTACCACCGGTTGCTTTTTAGAAGACCAAGAAAATATAGCTGAACCAAGATGAAAAGCATATCCCGATGTACTCTTTCTAGTCTCAACATCTCCAGCCCAATCACTATCTGTATATCCAATAAGTCCCACAGTTTTATTAGTAGAATACAAAATTCCATCATTAATTGTACCTTTGACATATCTAAGAATTCGCTTTGCTGCGGCCCAATGCGAATCCTTTGGTTTCTCCATAAACCTGCTAAGTACTCCAACTCCAAAAGAAATATCTGGCCTTGTAGCAACCAAATATCTTAGACTCCCAATCAAACTTTTATAAGCAGTAATATCCATACTCTTACCAGTTTCATCTTTAGACAACTTTATCTTTTCAATCACTGGAGTAGGAACTGGTTTGGAGCATTCCATCCTAAACCTTTTCAAAATATCAGAAGCATATTTCTTTTGTGAGACAAAAAACCCATCATCCATCTGAATAACTTCAAGCCCTAGGAAATAACTCATTAGACCCATATCTGTCATTTCAAATTTACTAACCAAGGCTTCCCTGAATTCTATGATTAACTTTAAGTTATTTCCGGTAAAAATCAAGTCATCAACATAAAGACAGACTATGAGTGTATCACCAGATTCAATATGCTTAACATACAAAGTATGCTCATAAGGACATCTCAAAAAACCATTTTCAATAAAATAAGAATCAATACAACTATACCATGCCCTTGGTGCTTGTTTTAAACCATATAGAGCTTTCTTCAACCTGTACACCTTATTCTCTTCCCCTTTCTTCACATATCCTGCAGGTTGTTCGACATATATTTCTTCTTCCAAGAAGCCATTCAGAAAAGCAGATTTTACATCCATTTGATACAGTTTCCAATTATTTTGAGCAGAAAGTGAAATAAGCATGCGTACTGTATCAAGTCTACTTACAGGAGCAAAGACCTCAAAATAATCAATACCTGCTTTTTGCTTGTAACCTTTTGCAACCAACCTCGCTTTAAAACGATCAATTTCACCATTTGGCTTATACTTTGTCTTGTATACCCACTTTACTCCAACTGGTTCTTTTCTTGGAGGTAATTCAGTCAATTCCCAAGTACCATTAGTTTCAATGGCTTGAATTTCCTCGTCCATTGCCTTCAACCAATGAGTCTTTTTAGCAGCATCTTCAAAAAATATAGGATCACAATCTGAAAAAAGAGCAAACTGAACAATTTCTTCATCAGACAGATCATTATCATTACTTAACACATAATCATGCAAGCGAGCTGGTAATCGGCACTCGCGTTGTGATCTTCTAGTTGGTGCTTCAGATTGTACAGAAACTTGAACATTATCTTGAGTAGGCTGTTCATCCAGAAAGTCGTCAGGAATATCAGGAACAATAATAGACTTTTCTTTTTCTATACACCAATTCCAACTACCATGTTCATCAAAGACCACATCACGACTAATAATAACTTTCTTAGTTTCAGGGTTATATAGCTTATAAGCCTTTGATGTATCACTGTAACCAATAAAAATACACTTCTCGCCTTTATCATCAAGTTTCTTCCTCAACTTATCTGGTACATGTGCATATGCCAAACAACCAAAGATCTTGAGATGTTTGACAGTCGGCTTTCTTCCACTCCAAGCTTCCTCAGGTGTCTTATCATGAACACTTCTTGTTGGACACCTGTTCAACACATAAATAGCACAAGATACAGCTTCTGCCCAGAAATGCTTAGGCAGATTTTTTGATTTCAACATACATCTTACCATATCCATAATAGTTCTATTTTTTCTCTCAGCCACTCCATTTTGTTGTGGAGTATATCTAGCTGTCATTTGATGTTGAATACCATGCTTCTTTAAAAAATCATCACACACAATATATTCTGTACCTCTATCAGTTCTTAAGATTTTGATTTCAAGTCCACTTTGTTTTTCAACAAATAATTTAAATTGCTTGAAAATATCACATGCTTCTGACTTGTGATGTAGAGGATAAACCCAAGTTTTTCGACTCAAATCATCGATAAAAGTAATAAAATACTTATTACCTCCAAGTGATGGTACTTCCACTGTGCACAAATCTGAATGTATAAGTTCTAACTGTTTTGTGGCTCTCCATGACTTGCCTACAGGAAAAGGTTCTCTATGCTTCTTGCCAATTAAACAAGTCTCACAAACATGATTAGACTTCACAATATCAGGCAACTCAAAAACAAGCTTCTTTCTTGCTAAATAATTTAATCCAGAAAAATGAAAATGCCCAAAGCGCATATGCCACAACCAATTATCATCCAAAATCTCAGAATTAAAGCAAGAAAGAAATTTATGTTGAATTTTCAAAGGAAATAATCTATTCTGAGACATTTTTACCTTTGCTATCAACTTCCCATTTCCATCTGTTATGATTCAATACCCCTGAATAATGCATATTTTATAACCCTTTTCTGATAATTGTCCCATACTTAATAAGTTTTGGTGAAGTTCTGGAATATAAAAGACATCAGATATAAAATTTTGAGAATCATCCTTCAACTGGATATAAATTTTACCTTTTCCCAATATTGGTACTTTTGTCTTATTTCCAAAAGTAACCTCTGATTGAATTGATTCATCTAATTCCGAGAATAACTCTCTTCTTCCACACATATGGTTACTACATCCAGTATCCAAAAACCATACGTTCTCATTTGCAGGTAAACTATTACTAGCCAAAAGTAAAGTCTCAGATTCATTAGAGTCCTCACCATAATTTCCAGCAATGTTTGCCTGGTTGCCATGATTGTTGAATTTCTTGTATCTACAATCTGCAATTTTGTGCCCATATTTTCCACAATTATAGCAGTGAGCCGAAAACCTCTCTTGCATGGCATTATCTCCACTTCTTCCTTGATTTGAGTAGTTACCTCGACCTCTTCCTCTATATCCTCTTCTTGCTCTTCCTCGACCTCTATTGAATCCTCCTCCTCTTTGACTAGAGTCAGTCGTGTTAAGAGTAACCTGACTCTTTAAAGCTTCTTCATTTGTTGGTGTTTCCGTCTTTGCTTCGATCCTGTCAATA
Source organism: Zingiber officinale (assembly GCF_018446385.1). Lineage (NCBI taxonomy): Eukaryota > Viridiplantae > Streptophyta > Magnoliopsida > Zingiberales > Zingiberaceae > Zingiber > Zingiber officinale. Next base: position 24,624,268 of record NC_055988.1, read on the forward strand.
TGGCTTTCTATCATACCTTTTAATTCTGCAATTGTCAGCAGTTCAATGTCATGTGATTCTTGAATTGAGGCCACCACATGATCATACTTCAATGGTATGGTTCGAAGAATCTTCTCAACAACAGCATCATCTCCAATTTTATCACCATATAATCTCATTTTATTGACAAGATCAGTAAGACGTGAAAAATAATGCTCAACTGTTTCTGTAGATGACATCTCGCATCGATCGTATAACCTTCGTAGCGACTGCAACTTGGATTTTTGTGCTCGATCAACTCCTTTGTATGACAATTTTAAGGTGTCCCACGCCTCCTTTGCCGTCTTGGCATTTGCAATCAAACCAAAAATTGAATAATCAACTCCTTGATGAATTTGTCCCAACGCAAGTTGATCTCGACGTTGAGAGTTTGCATCGGCTCCTTCTGAAAGACCTGAATCAATAGAGCTCCAAAGATTTTGAGCTTTTAAATGTGTAGACATCATTATCTGCCAATAATTATAATCGAGCTTCCCATCTAATTTGGGACCAGACCAAACAACATTAAAATTGTTTGTCATATTTTACTACAAAAAAAACGAGCTAGAAGGTTACCGGCTCTGATACCACTTTGATAACACTCAAATGAAGAAGAGTCAAAGAAAACACCTGATAGCACTTAGATGAATAAGAGAAAGATAGCAGAGAATTAATGTACTATTGGTTTCTCATTAAAAGTTCATACAAAGCATAGGCTATACATATGTCTTTATATAGCAGTAAGAAAAAACAATCTGATCCTAAAATTATGCATCTAGATCTAGCCTTAGCCTTTCATTTATTCAAAGCATATCCATTAAATACGGATATATTCTATCTTAATTATGACTTGATTTAAATAATACAACATGTCTTGATGCCTTTGTTTGGTGTGAGTTTGGAGCAGGAATTTTGTTTCCATTCCTGCTTAGTTTTGAATTTATTTATTTCACTTTGTGTGTGGCGATGTTTTTGACAGTATCATTGCTATTTGATTTTTTTTTTTTTGATGATGTAATAAAGGGTTGTTTTTGATATCTGAGTGGTTGCTATCTAACCGTTGATTCATACGTTGTCCCAAATACTAATCACGTAATTTGATAAAATAGCAAAAGTACTTTGCTTTTTCAGTCATTGTTTGGTTAAATGATTATTGATTAAAATTTTATTTAATTCCAAGAAAAAAATTTAAAAAAATTCAAGGAAATATTTTTTTGGTGCTGGGATGTGATATTATTTTTAGAAAATATTTTCTGTAAACTACCCATAGCTTACCTGGCTCAGAACAAGATGGTTGAACCATTTGACTCACTTGAACTGACCTAACTTCCCGACTAGACCACCCTACCCAACCAAGAAAGAGCTCATACAATTACAAACAATGTTATCAACAAGATAGGGATGAAACACTATCGTACCGGTCCTCGATTTCATGGACTCGGATTTTGCTATTGGTAATGGGATCATGGGAATGTGGGTTACCAATAATGCCCACATTGTCTATATTTTCACAGGGTAATTTACTGATATATCTCTTAGTATTTTTATTATATAACATCCATTAAATAACGAGATTTGATTTATAGAATCGTCAAAAAGAGTTCGTCACTATGACTTTCTCGTAGACGGTAAGAGATGAATTTCTCCATCCAACATTTTTTCTCCTCCTTCGAATTTCACTACAACGAGGTATGATTTATTATTTTATACAGTAAATTTTAATTATAATTCCTTTATTGCTATCAGAGCATTAGGAATTATATCTAGTTGCGATTTCTCGTCAACTTCTGCATTTGCATGACTAATATGTTGTAGTAGACGAGTGCCATGACTGCATCACGACACTAGGATGCCGACAGTAGGGTCACAGGAGACCGAAGACAGGGTCGCAGGTAAAGCGATCGAGTTGCTCGCGCGCTGGCATTAGCGCCGCTGCTCGGCAACGCACTGCACCAGTTTGAAAAATTACGACAGTGTCACTATTTCCACTGGAGGCAGGCTCAGGCTGTGGGGAGATGTTGGCGAAGGCGTTCCAGAGCCGGAGAAGTCTTCCCGTCTGGCCGGCGATGCGCTAGTGGCTCGGACGCATAGAACAACAATCGGCGACGTCATTAGGCCGAGGTCGACCGATGTCCAGCGCTAGAAAGGATCGGCGATCGCTCGAGTAGGCCAAAGATTGGCCTTTGTGGCAGGTGACTATGTCTGTCATGGTTGCGTGGAGGCAGTGGTGTGTGGCGTGGGTGGCGTGCGGCGGAGAAAGTGTCGAGAAAAAGAAACGCGAAGCACAGTACGTTGTGAGAAAAAGTTTGATTTTAATAAGTCAAATAAATATAAAAAAGCAAAATAATTTTTTTTTTCTTTCATCTGCATGATAAGTTTTGTATATAGAAGAATTAAAAAAAAAAAAACAAAAACGTGAGTAGTGGGTTCACATAATGACCAGTCTGGTTCAAGTTGAATGGGTTTGAACTAGATGGTCTAATTAGATCATTAGGTGTTGGTTAGGTTCAAATCATTAGTTGATTTAATGAACCAGTTTAATTAAAACCAGAATCAATTTGGGTTGATTTAATTAGGCTTGGACCAAATATGATTAAATGATCAGATTTGTTTTATTAGGTCAAATTTGATCAAATGGATTAGATTTGTTATAATGGTTTAGACTTAATCCAATGGATATTGGTTTGATCAAATGGAAATGAGTTTGATCAATAAGTCTGAAATTGATTGAAATGACTTAGATTAAACAATAATAAAACATAGGTACAGAAAATCTCTGTCCAATTAGATTAGTTCTAACGAGAACAATGGACCAAACTTAGGATCTGGATTCTCGATCGATCAGTCCAATGTGTCAATCAACTGAGACTCCTGTAAATCGAGAAATTTTATTTTTCTTCATTTATTATGTTGGTTCTATGCCTATATAAATTGAATTAAGTCAGTTTTGTACTGATTAGTCAGTTTTGTACTGTTAGTTAGTTTTGTACTGACTTATTTAATTTCAATTTTTCAGATGGTTAGTTGTAATATACGACAACATGAGCTTTGACAGGAGATTAAGGAGTTTGATTATGACTCGGTTCACTAAATCGGATGGCTTATTTGTCAGCTCGATCGGTTGTTTTGGAAACTCGAACAAGAAGAGTTTTCAGTCCAAGAGACACAGAAGATGGGCTCTAGTTTATTCACTACTAGAACATCTTAGGTAGATAGCACTCCAACTTTGGGATGATTCTAAAGGGCGCGTCTCATATTCAGAGATGTATAGATATTTACTTCATTTAGTTTGGGGGTCCTCAAGAATCAGAAGAGGATCCAAAGGAGGATCCCGACGAATCTGAGGAGGATTCAAAAGATGATTCTGAAGAATTTGAGGAGGATTCGGAAAAATGTGTGGAGGATCTAGAAATGGATCCAAATCTAGATCCGATAGAGAATTTCTGAAGCTATCCCACCTAAGATTACCCTAAATGAGTTTAGGTTGAAAAGGATAATGTTAGCTACAACACTAGTGTTTGTCCTAGTGGGAGCGATGTTAGTCTATCTAATTTATTAGAGTTCTGCTATTATTATTGTCATTATGTATGAATAATATTAGTCCATTTAGTTCATAAAAGTTATATGTTAACAATATGCAGCATATTTTTATGTTAATGATATGTCCATTCATATGTTTATTTTTGTTGTTTACTCTACATGATATATGATAAATGATTATTTTATTTTATTAAATGATTAGTTCATTTAACTAAAGAAATCATGATATAATCAATGATTAGTTCATTTGTTAGGATGTGTGTAATAGAATTAATTAATATTGATTTGATTGGTCATACGAATGATGAGTGAAAATAGAGTTATCACTTGATTTTGTAAACTAACTCAAATTAATATTGAGTCAATCATAAATTGTATGCATATGAATTATTACACTGAATACTAAATAATGTGTTTATTTATGATAGATTATGGCAACCAAAAACTTTATAGTTGAACTTAACAAGGGTGAAAAACTTAATGGGGATAACTTTAAGATCTGCACATTAGGATATAGTATGTACTTGAGAAACAAGAAGTTCTGGAGTCTATAAATCAAGTTATGGTAGAACTTACAGATTGTCTCACTGCACAGCACAAACGAGATATTAATGCCTACAAGGCATGGAAAAAAAAGACTCCACTACAAAGGGCATATTGATTAGTTCAATGATAGATAACCTAGCTTTTGAGTATGAGTCATATCTTACGGCTCATGTAATATGGGTAGTCCTTAAAGAAAAATATAGTGGAGTAAGTCTGAGCAAGCTTCGACAGCTGTCGATCAAGTTTAACAGCTATAAGAAGTGTTCGAATGTTTTAATGGTCCAACACCTTAGGGAGATGAGGAGCATGATTCGGAAGCTTAAAATCGTTGGTTATGAATTAACTGACGAATAACAGGTTCAAACAATTATTCGTTCCCTTCCAGATTCTTGAGAGATCATGAAACATACCCTAACTCACAGCGAAAGTATCAAGACTTTCATTGACGTCTCACGCCATGTAGAATTGGAGGCAGAGAGAGTTGAATCCATAAAGATTTCTAGACTAGCCTATGTGGTTGTTGGTTCTGTTGGATCATCTGGATCCATGAAAAATAAATGGTTTAAGAAAGGGAAGGGAAAGAAGAAAGAAGAAAGAAGAAAGAAGTTGCTACTGTGGGGCAGAGCCTAATCAAGAAGATAGGAAAGAAGACTGGAAAGAAATCTAAAAACAAGTTGACTTGTTTTAACTATGACAAAAAGGGTCATTTCGTTCGAGAGTGCACTGAGCCAAAAAAAGTAAATCTAAATGTGTCTTCTTTTCCTGAGCATTTTATGACTAGTTCAGTGTTGTTAGCTGATTCTTATCCTTTGTGGATTATAGATTTATAAGCAACAAACCATATAGCTCGAGAGTGAGTTACATTTGTTAAGTATCATCGGGTACTAGCTGACAACAAATGGATCTATGTAGGAAACGATGTAAGAGTTGAAGTCAAAGGAGTTAGCACTTGCAAACTCAACCTCCATGGTGGTAGTGTTTTGTTTCTACATGATATCCTATATGCTCCTGAAATTCTATGAAATCTTATTTCCGTGACATTTCTTATTGATTTAGGGTACTGTATTAATTTTTAAAATTGATGTGTTGAACTTAAGATTGACTTAGTGTCAATTGGATATGATTTTTTAACAAATGATTTTATGGTTTTTGAAGCAGAATCAGATGTCAATTGTGCTATTGAGGGTTATTTTTCAAACATTGCTCTAACTAGTGATTCATGTATAACTAATGAGATTTAGCATGCTAGATTAGGACACATAGGATAAGAACATATGAATTGGTTGGCTAGAGAGGGTCTATTAGGCACTCGGACTAAGATTCACTTGTCTATATGTAAGCATCATCTTGTTGGAAAAGTAACTAGGAAATCATTTAATAAAACTATTAGAGTTGTATCACCATTATAATTAATTCATTTAGATATTTGTGGCCCAATGAATATGAAGGCTAGACATGGAGTTTCTTATTTCATTACATTTATTGATGATTTCTCTTATTTTGGTCATGTGTATTTAATTTCTCATAAATCTAAAGCATTGGATTGCTTAATTCATTATATGAACGAAGTTGAGAATCAAACAGAATGTAAAGTTAAGACTTACACACTGACTGTGGAGGGAAATATTTTTCTGATATGTTCAAGATAATATGTAATGATAGAGGAATTATTAGACAATTGATAATCCCTGAAACTTTACAGTAAAATGGGATAGCCAAAAGAAGAAATAGGACTCTTCTTGAAATGGTTAGGTATATGATGGCGCAGACTAATTTGTTGATCTCTTATTGGTGAGATGTATTATTAACTATGACCTATATACTTAACAAAGTGTCTTCAAAGTCAATTCCATCTATCCCATATGAACGTTGGACAGGCAGAAAATTATATTTAAGTAATCTGAGACCCTGAAGGTTAGTTGCTTATGTTCATAATTGTTAAATACGGCAAATTTAATAAGGAATATTATTGGAGGAATAACCTTATAGAGTTTATGGGATTTTTTGGATTTTTTTTTTGAAATTTAAACGGAGTCTGTATGATGTGTATAAAGGGATGAATTAATTGGGCTAGAAGAAAATCTGTTTCAATTATCCTTTAAATGAGAGTTGATTAATTCCATTAACATAAGCTTTAATTATAAAACGTAGGTTTGCCCTTCTTATTTTCATGGATTCCTCCCTTATGTGCCCAATCCCTTTCTCCTCCATCGTCGACTTCATTGACACCACACTCGACGCCATCGTCGATGCCACTCGACTATCGCCGACCAATCACACATGACCCATCGGCGATGCAGTAGCCGTCGCGGGAGGTGACGCTGTCGACCCAAGCGAGAGGCCTCCAGATCTCTCCATCCTGATTCCCCTCTTCCTTGTGCCCTAACCTTCGCCTTTTCTCACTGACGTTGACCGCCCAAGCCTTGATCTAGCCACTGTCCTTCCACTCTTGTCCGCGGATGCACTCGAGCTCCCTTTTCGGGCATGCCCTAGCTCCTGATTTCCATCGCCGCTTTCCCTCAAGCCATCATCGATCATCGATTGTTGATAGTGTCGTCCATGTTAGTGATTCACCTCTATTTGTAGCAGCAGCAGTCGTTGCATGACTGGCCCAAACGATGTCTGTGGTTTCTAAGAAATCAAAGTTGTTGCCTACTATCATTGTTTCCTCTTCCATTGATGTCATTCGTAGTCTTCAAACGGAGCTCTAGGGGTTCCCATCATTGAAAAATAGTCGTGAGCCCTAACCTCTCTGGCCACCTCCTAATGTCGGTTCTTTTCCGGATAGAGGGCTAGGTTGGGCTTGGAGGACTACTGCTAGAGAGCTTAGTGTGGGTCGGAGCACCCCTTAATGCTGTTGTTAATGACCTTAGTGTTGTTGCGCTCTAGGGGCATTGTCGAGGGAGGGTAACAAGTTGGTCTCCTCTGCCTCCGCCCTCTCGTCAACAAGGAACAACTCAGGTGAATCATTGTTGGAACATTGACATCTGGCCATTGTCCATTCAGTGGTATATTTTTCTTTTAACGTTTCTCTCCTTGATTCCAACTTATGAGATCTATCTTGTTTAAGTATTCTTTTAGATTGTAATTATGTACCATTGCAGCAGTCCATTACTTGATCGAAGTTAGGATGCTGTTTCCGATATGACTTAGTTAAGTTGGATCGGATACCCTAAGCTAAGATCAAGAAGCGAGGATGTTAAAACTGTTGGAGCAATCCCAATGGTCCGTGCGACCATGTGTTTTGGTGTTTGGGCAAAGGGTTTAAGTTAGGTTCACCTTTGTATTTGATATGTGTATTTGAGCTGTGCAGGTTTGCAGGATACACATGTGACTCAGGTTGATGGCTTCAGGTCCGGTGAAGGATGGAGCATCCGAGGGACTGTGGACAAGGCAGCGAGAACAAGGGCCGAGGGAAGAGACTTCGAGGCATACGTGAAGGATGGTATTGGGGACGAGTCACGAGCTTGAATGCATCCGAGGGATGAGAGCCAAAGGAAGTAGGCTTGAAGGAAAGAGGTCAAAGCTGCAAAGGAAGCGTCAAATGAGTCTTAAGGGTGAGGGTCCGAGTGCTGAGAGATTGTACTCAGAGTAAAATCCTAGTTTTAAGGTTTTACTGTAGCAGTACTGCAGCAGTCGACTGCATGTTTTAGCAGTCGACTGCGCAGTCGACTGGGTGCGAATAGAATCGTTCTGTTCGTTCGGTTAGTGTGGAGCAGTCGACTGCTAGTTTTAGCAGTCGATTAGTATCGAGCCGTTGGGATGTAACGGTCGAATTTCTATAGAGGGCAATCGACTGCATGTTTTAGCAGTCGACTGGTAGGCGGAGTTTTCTAATATGTGGCCTATATAACCAAGTCTTGGGAGCTTGGTTGAGGTTGACGAAATAGAGGTGGTTAATCTCTATTAGTAGTCTACTAGTCTCAAGAGTCTTGGTTAGTGTTGTGGTGAGGTTTCTCCACCCACAAGGAGCGACTTGAGATAGCCGGAGTTTGCTGGGGGCTAATCCACCGACGGATAAGGATCGTCCACCTTAAGGACACGCCGTGGAGTAGGAGCAAGCAATCTCCGAACCACATTAAATGATCGTGTAGATTGATTTGCATTTCTTGTCTTGTATTTTATTTAGCTTGTTTATTTTAATTTTATTCCGCTGCGCAAGCTAACAACGTAGGAAGTGAACGATTTGGGGGCGTCGTCTATTCAACCTCTCTTCAAGTCGGCCACCGATCCCTTTACAAGTGGTATCAAAGCGAATGTCGCACTTCACCGGACTAACCACCGAGAAGAGCAACTACAAGAAGATGACTGGCTTGATAGAACCGCCAAAGTTCGAAGGCGGAGGCTTATGGGACATCACATATTGGATGATGAAGATGGAGGTCTTCTTCAATACAGATTGGGACACCATGATGGTGATCAAGGAACCGTTCGAAGTCCCAAAAGACAAGAAAAGGAAAAAGCTCCGACCACGACATTGGACGGAGGAGCAAACCACACGCGCAAAGGAAACTCAAAGGTAATGTCTATTTTGATTGATATTTTGCCTAATCATGTGATGACTCGTGTAGGTGAGTACGAGAATGCTCACGATTTGTGGAGCAAGATAAAGAAGGTTCAATGGGAAGAACCTATGCCTACACTAGAAGAAGAAGAAAAAGAAAAATCCAAAGAAATGGATGTAGTAGCTCAAGAAGAGGAGGTGGAGCAACTGGAAGTTGAGCCATGCTCAACATCTGAGGAGGAGGAGGAAAAGGAATATGAAGCATCATCTACATTCTCAAAGGTTGAAGATGAATCCAAGACAAGTGAAGAGGATGAGGAAGAAATCTTGGAAGAAGTCAACCTAGTGAGCATCTCCACCGAAGTGAAATCAAAAGATCACATTGTGTGCTTCAGGTGCAATGAAAAAGGACACTATAAGAGTAGATGTCCTATGGGTAAAAAAGAGGCATCTCCTAAACTCAATTCAATTCATTTAGAATCTAATTTGAGTTGTAGGAAAAAGAAGGAGAAGAAGCACATTAGATGCTTCACGTGTGGAGACATGGGACACTACCACACTAAATGCCCAAAGAAGAAAGAGCTCAAGAAGTTGGCGCATTTGAAGATGTGGGAAAAGAAGTGGAGGAAGAATGGAGGCTCATGTCAAGGGGGGGCTCCAAAGGTAAAGGGTAAGGTAAACCCTAATTTAAATTTAAAGTCAAATTTAAATTCCTCCATGCATGCTAGGAAAAATAATGATAATCATAATATGGCCATGTAAAATTTTGGATTTAGATATCATGATAGGAATAGGGTTAATGTAGATCAAAACCCTAGGAGACCAATACTTGATAAATCTAGAAATGGTAGACCTAAGGAGAACCAAGACATTAATCCCAAGAAGGGGAGACACATGCTTAGGAAGGGTAGGTCTAGGAATGTCCAATATGGACAAATTAACTCTAAGGTTAGGAACCTAAAAAAGGAGAATCAAGCTTTAAGGGAAAAGCTTGATAAGTTAGAACAATTCCTTAATAGATTCAATGTTGGATCTAAGGAATTAAGGATGATGTTGGGTAGCCAAAGACCCAACAATGATAGATCGGGCTTGAGATACCGATCTAGTCCCTCCAAGGCCAATGAGAGTTCATATGCTAGGGTGACATATGACTATGGCAAGGAGAAACCAATAAATGGCAAGGAAAAGTCATTTAAAGGTAAGGATAAATTAACTAAGAACAAGGTGTCCAAGGTATAGAAGGTTAGATTTGTAGGCCAAGTGTCACCGGAGGTGCACTAATGTAGCCTAGCAATTGTAGATGAGTCACCTAGGGAGGTGGCTAAGGCTAAGAGCTCTAAGGGGAGCTCTAAGAGTCAAGTTGAGACCCATGGCAAATGGATCTCAAGTGGGTTTTGCTTTGGAGTCTAGAGGAGCCATGAAGTGTGCCAAATGGTTTGGAGACGGACTTGAGTCTCAACCTTAAGAAATTGACACAATTGGGTTGTGTTTCATGCAAAGAAATATGACATTGGGGTCATATAGCATGATAATTGATTTTGGATGTATAGATATCATACAAACCAATGCTAAGGATGCATTGTGGGTTAGTATGGGCAAATGCATCAAGAGGAAGCCAAAACTAAGACTTTAGGTCAAGTTTCTATTGAACCATTTAAGCTAGTTTTGGATTTTGTGTCAATCTTGGGATTGGTCATAGATACATTTTTGAATATATTTTTCCCAAGTAGACATGGGTAAAACAGACCTCTCCATAAAATTTGGAGATTTTTGGAGGTCTGTGGAATTATTGGTGCATTTCTGAAATTGGGTCAAAAATGTTGAAAAAGGCTGAAAAAGTGTGTCAGTCGACTGCTAGTTTTAGCAGTCGACTGCATGTTTTAGCAGTCGACTAGCAGCGAACAGAAGCATTCTGTTCGCTCAGCTAGTAGCGACCAGTCGACTGGTACTTCTTGCAGTTGACTGATACCAGCCTGAAACTATCTTTCAGTGCTGTTTGTGACCGAGTTAGCTCGTATAGGTGTATGAAATCCATGGGGGATTAATATATGAGTTTAGGGTCAATTTGGATGATAAGTTTTCAATAATTGGGATATTGTTGGAGAACTTTTTGGATGTTAGGCAAAGGGGGAGAAGTAAGGTTTAGTTGGGAAACCCTGAAAATACCTTTGCAATGGTAAAAATCATAGCTCGGGAGCATAAGTGTAGGGGGAGCCTTGTGATAGGTTCTTAAATAGCCCTATGGTAAAATTCCTAGCTCAATGGGGAGCTTAGGTGTAGGGGGAGCCTTGTGATAGGTTCAAATGCATGTTGCATTGTTTTTGATTCGGCAGTGTAAGTCCAAGTGTGTAGCCTTGGCAACGTAAGTCCATTTGTTTTAGCATATTTATTTGCTATGTGTTTTCCCTAACTTAAACGTATTGTTAAACATTAAAAAGGGGGAGATTGTTGGAGCAATCCCAATGGTCTGTGCGACCATGTGTTTTGGTGTTTGGGCAAAGGGTTTAAGTTAGGTTGACCCTTGTATTTGATATGTGTATTTGAGCTATGCAGGTTTGCAGGATACACATGTGACTCAGGTTGATGGCTTCAGGTCCGGTGAAGGATGGAGCATCTGAGGGACTGTGGACAAGGCAGCGAGAACAAGGGCCGAGGGAAGCAACTTCGAAGCATACACGAAGGATGGCATTGGGGACGAGCTGCGGGCTTGAATGCATCTGAGGGACGAGAGCCAAAGGAAGTAGGCTTGAAGGCAAGAGGTCAAAGCTGCAAAGGAAGCGTCAAATGAGCCTTAAGGGTGAGGGTCCGAGTGCTGAGAGATTGTACTCGGAGTAAAATCCTAGTTTTAGGGTTTTACTGTAGCGTTACTGTAGCAGTACTATAACAGTCGACTGCATGTTTTAGCAGTCGACTGGGTGCGAACAGAATGGTTCTGTTCATTCGGTTAGTGTGGAGCAGTCGACTGCTAGTTTTAGCAGTCGACTGGTATCGAGCTATTGGGATGTAACGGTCGAATTTCCACAGAGTGCAGTCGACTGCATGTTTTAGCTGTCGACTGATAGGCCGGGTTTTCTAATCTGCGTCCTGTATAACCAAGCCTTGGGAACTTGGTTGAGGTTGACGAAATAGAGGTGGTTAATCTCTATTAGTAGTCTACTAGTCTCAAGAGTCTTGGTTGGTGTTGTATTGAGGTTTCTCCACCCACAAGGAGCGGCTTGAGATAGCCAGAGTTTGTCGGGGGCTAATCCACCGACGGATAGTGATCGTCCACTTCAAGGGCACGTCGTGGAGTAGGAGCAAGCAATCTCCAAACCACGTTAAATGATCGTGTAGATTGGTTTGCATTTCTTGTCTTATATTTTGTTTAGCTTGTTTATTTTTGTTTTATTCCGCTGCGCAAGCTAACAACGTAGGAAGCGAACGATTTAGGAGTGTCGTCTATTCAACCCCCATTCAAGCCGACCACCGATCCCTTTACAAAAGCTAAGTTAGATTTCTGATTCATGATAGGACCTTAGATCGGAGGACGTTTAGCTCAATCTATATTAAGGCAAGTACTTCTTGACTTGTTTCTTTAGATATTTGACATTAGTGCATGATCTAGTTTTTTGATTTAGCAGTACTAATTTACTTACCTTGACTCTACTCTAGATCGATTCTTGAGTTTGATACTTTATTGCTTGCCCTTATATTTTGATCTATTGGATATCTACGTAGTCTCATTTATTATTCATGATTGGGTTGGTTATATATATGCATGATATTACCAGACCATAGTCTAGCTATAGGCTTATGTTTGTGCATTTATATTATAATATGATTATATATTTAGGCTTTTGCCTACAGGTTATTGATATCAAACGTAGTATAGTTGTATACTTATGTAAGAGCATATATGTTAGTGAGAGCATACTTATCTATACTTGATAGAAATCACTCCCCAGGGGTATAGCATATCCCACTTGGCTATCTTCTTCAGATCACCATCTAATACTATTTGATCTTGATCTCGTTATTCATTATATGTATGATGATACCATGGAGTTCGAGGGGATATTATTGTAGGATCGAAAAGAATTTAGATATCTCCACAATTGCATGATAATTGATTTTGGATGTATAGATATCATACAAACCAATGCTAAGGATGCATTGTGGGTTAGTATGGGCAAATACATCAAGAGGAAGCCAAAACTAAGACTTTAGGTCAAGTTTCTATTGAACCATTTAAGCTAGTTTTGGATTTTGTGTCAATCTTGGGATTGGTCATAGATACATTTTTGAATATATTTTTCCCAAGTAGACATGGGTAAAACAGACCTCTCCATAAAATTTGGAGATTTTTGGAGGTCTGTGGAATTATTGGTGCATTTCTGAAATTGAGTCAAAAATGTTGAAAAAGGCTGAAAAAGTGTGTCAGTCGACTGCTAGTTTTAGCAGTCGACTGCATGTTTTAGCAGTCGACTAGCAGCGAACAGAAGCATTCTGTTCGCTCAGCTAGTAGCGACCAGTCGACTGGTACTTCTTGCAGTTGACTGATACCAGCCTGAAACTATCTTTCAGTACTGTTTGTGACCGAGTTAGCTCGTATAGGTGTATGAAATCCATGGGGGATTAATATATGAGTTTAGGGTCAATTTGGATGATAAGTTTTCAATAATTGGGATATTGTTGGAGAACTTTTTGGATGTTAGGCAAAGGGGGAGAAGTAAGGTTTAGTTGGGAAACCCTGAAAATACCTTTGCAATGGTAAAAATCATAGCTCGGGAGCATAAGTGTAGGAGGAGCCTTGTGATAGGTTCTTAAATAGCCCTATGGTAAAATTCCTAGCTCAATGGGGAGCTTAGGTGTAAGGGGAGCCTTGTGATAGGTTCAAATGCATGTTGCATTGTTTTTAATTCGGTAGTGTAAGTCCAAGTGTGTAGCCTTGGCAACGTAAGTCCATTCGGCGATGTAAGTCCAAGTGTGTAGCCTTGGCAACGTAAGTCCATTTGCTTTAGCATATTTATTTGCTATGTGTTTTCCCTAACTTAAACGTATTGTCAAACATTAAAAAGGGGGAGATTGTTGGAGCAATCCCGATGGTCCGCGGGACCATGTGTTTTGGTGTTTTGGCAAAGGATTTAAGTTAGGTTCACTCTTGTATTTGATATGTGTATTTGAGTTGTGCAGGTTTGCAGGATACACATGTGACTCAGGTTGATGGCTTTGGGTCCGGTGAAGGATGGAGCATCTGAGGGACCGTGGACAAGGCAGCGAGGACAAGGGCCGAGGGAAGTGACTTCGAGGCATACGCGAAGGATGACATTGGGGACGAGCCGCGGGCTTGAATGCATCCGAGGGACGAGAGCCAAAGGAAGTAGACTTGAAGGCAAGAGGTCAAAGGTGCAAATGGAGCGTCAAATGAGTCATAAGGGTGAGGGTACGAGTGCATGAGAGATTGTACTCGGAGTAAAATCCTAGTTTTAGGGTTTACTATAGCAGTACTGTAGCAGTCGACTGCATGTTTTAGCAGTCGACTGGTGCAGTCGACTGAGGCAGTCGACTGGCAGTGAACAGAATGTCCCTGTTCGCTCGGTTAGTGTGGAATCGAGCTGTTGGGATGTAACGGTCGAATTTTCATAGAGGGCAGTCGACTACATGTTTTAGCAGTCGACTGGTAGGCAGGGTTTTCCAACCCGTGGCCTATATAACCAAGCCTTGGAAGCTTGGTTGAGGTTAACGAAATTAGTGGTGGGTAACCTCTAATTAGTAGTCAACTAGTGCCCTAGCAATCCAAGTGCTCTTGATCGAGTTGTGGCGAGGTTTCTCCACCGACAAGGAGGATTGTGCTAGTCGGAGTTTCCGGGGATTAATCCACCAACGGATTGAGGGATCGTCTATCTTACGGACAGCTGTGGAGTAGAAGCAAGTTATCTCCGAACCACGTAAACGAGCTTGTTAGCGGTTTGCATCCTTTCTTATTCTTGTCTTTAGTTTAGCTTGTTTGTTTTGTATTTCCACTGCGCAAGCTAACAAGTGTAGGAAGCAAGGATTTGGGGGCATCGTCTATCCAACCCCCCTTCTAGCCGGCCGACCGATCACCCAACAAGTGGTATCAGAGCGAGGACGCTCTCTATTGGACTAACCGCCAAGGAGGCAAAAGATGACCGGCTTGATTGAACTTCCAAAGTTTGAAGGAGGAAGCCTTGGGAGCATCACCTATTGGATGATGAAGATGAAGATCTTCTTCAACATAGATTGGGACACCATGATGGTGGTAAAGGAGCCATTCAAAGTCCCAAAGGACAAGAAAGGAAAGAAGCTCCGAACACGACATTGGACGGAGGAGCAAACCTCACGATCGGAGGCAAACTCAAAGGTAATAGAAATTTTAATTGATTTATTGTCTCCTAATGTGATAAGTGGTGTAGGTAAATATGAGAACGTCCATGAATTGTGGAGCAAAGTGAAGAAATTACCATGGGAGGAATTTTTACCTACACAAGAAGAAGAAAAATCCGAAGAAAGTGATGAAGTGGTACAAGAGGAGAAGAAGGACCAATCGGATGTGGAGACCAATTCAACATCAAAAGAAGAAGAGAAAGTAAATTTGGTCACATTTGAGGAAAATGATGAAGAAAGGTCTGTTGGAGGATCGGTGGCCGGCTTGAAGGGGGGTTGGATAGACGACGCCCCAAATCCTTGCTTCCTATGATGTTAGTGCAGCGGAATACAAACAAACACAAATAGAAAGCTAAACACTAAATACAAGAATGGAAATGCAAACCGCTAACACGTTCGTTTACGTGGTTCGGAGATAACTTGCTCCTACTCCACGGTTGTCCGTAAGGTGAACGATCCCTCAATCCGTCGGTGGATTAGTCCCCGGAAACTCCGGTTAGCATAATCCTCCTTGTCGGTGGAGAAACCTCGCCACAACTCGATCAAGAACACTTGGATTGCTAGAGCACTAGATGACTACTAATTAGGCTTTAACCAAGTCTAATTTCGTCGCCTTGGCCGGCCATACCAAACTCCTTCTTATAGAGCTTGGAACAAATTAGAACCTGATTTGCCCGTTACCAATCGACTAGTCCTTGCACCAGTCGACTGGTGCCAGCCCAACGGCTCTTTCAACGGCTATGCTACAGTGCATCAGTCGACTGACCCATCACCAGTCGACTGCTACAATGCGCTACAGTAACTGCTACATTACGCTACAGTGACTGCTACATTGCCGCTACAGTAAAACCCTAAAACTAGGATTTTACTCCGAGTACAATCTCTCATGCACTCGTACCCTCACGACTCACTTGACTCTTCTTTTGCAACCTTGACCTTTTGCCTTCAAGCTTACTTCCTTTGGCTCTCGTCCCTCGGATGCATCCAAGCTCGCGGCTTGTCCCCAATGTCATCCTTCGCGTATGCCTCGAAGTTGCTTCCCTTGGCCCTTGTCCTCGCTGCTTTGTCCACGGTCCCTCGGATGCTCCATCCTTCACCAGACCCGAAGCCGTCAACTTGAGTCACATGTGTCACCTGCAGTCCTGCACAACTCAAGTACACATATCAAATAACGAGTGCAATCCTAACTTAAACCCTTTGCCCAAACACCAAAACACATGGTCCCGCGGACCATTGGGATTGCTCCAACAATCTCCTCCTTTTTGGTGTTTGGCAATACGTTTAAGTTAGGGAAAACAAATAGCAAATAAACATGCTAATACAATGGACTTACGATGCCAAGGCTACACACTTGGACTTACAACGCCGAATGGACTTACATTGCCAAGGCTACACACTTGGCAACCGCCGAAACAATGCACCAAGCATTGGAACATATCACAAGGCTCCCCCTACACCTAAGCTCCCCATTGAGCTAGGATTTTCCCATAGGGCTTTTTAAGAACATATCCCAAGGCTCCCCCTACTCAAAGGCACTTTCAGGTTTTCCCAACTAAACCTTACTTCTCCCCCTTTGCCTAACATCCAAAAAGTTCTCCAACAATATCCCAATTGTTGAAAACTTGTCATCTAAATTGACCCTAAACTCATGTATTAATCCCCTTTGGATCCCATACATCTAAGCGAGTTGACATGGTCACAAACCAATGCTGAAAACAATTTCAGACTGGTATCAGTCGACTGCCCCCTTCGACACAACCTTACAGAACCATTCTGTGGTCGAAATATACTATTACCAGTCGACTGGTGTCGGTACCAGTCGACTGCCCTCGTCAAAATGAGCTTACAGAGACATTCTGTGCTCAAAAACACTGTTACCAGTCGACTGGTATCTGTACCAGTCGATTGGTATCTTATTTCTGAAAAAATTAGCCTTTTCAGGCCAACTTCAGAAATGCACCAGAAATTCCCTAGACCTCCAAAAATCCCAAAATTTTGTGGAGAGGTCTATTGTACCCTTGTCTACTTGGGAAAAATACATTACAAAATGTATCTATCACCAATCCCAAGATTGACACAAAATCCAAAACTAGCTAAATGGTTCAATTGAACCTCGACCTAAAGTCCTAGTTTTGGCTTCTTCTTGATGTATTTGCCCATACCAACCCACAATGCATCCCTAGCATTGGTTTATATGGCATCTATACATCCAAAACCATTTATCATGCTATATGAACCCAAATGTCATATTTCTTGCATGAAACACAAACTATTGTTAGGACCAAAAGTAGCTAGAGGGGGGGGTGAATAACTCGTCGCGTTCTCTCTGTGCTTGGCGTTGCTTGTTCCTTCAAAGATGTGCAGCGAAAATACAAAGAAACAATCACACAACGCTAACACGGTTGGTTTACTTGGTATCCACCTCACAAGAGGTGACTAATCCAAGGATCCACACCAACACACACACCCTCCACTAAATAAAACTCTCCTTTATGGTAACTACCAAGGGCGGAGAAGCCCTACAAGACTCAATACAAGAAGAGAGGGAAAGGATACAAGAAATACAAGCTTACAAGCTTACAATGAGTATAAACCCTAACCCTAGCTTCTCTTCTTGGCTTTGATCCGCCTCTTGACTTGGAAAACTTCCAAGATCCTTCAAGAACTGGCGATCTGAGCTTTGTGAGTGCTGTGGAGGAGCTGGCGAGAAATCTGGAGTGAATCGGAGAAGAGATGCGGAAGGAAATGAACGCTGCGGCCTTTATCGACGCCAACGGTCGGATCGATCGATTCACTGATCGATCGGGAGGCTGGATCGATCCACGGATCGATCTAGAGCGCCTCTGTGCTGAAAGCGCTGGATCGATCCACGGATCGATCCGGCGCTATCGCGCGAAGACGCCCCAATCGATCCATCGATCGATTGGAACATCTGATCGATCCACGGATCGATCCGGATCTGTGCTCTGGAGAAGCCTGGATCGATCCACTGATCGATCCAACACTTGGTTTTTGCCCAAAACCAAGTTCCAAGCCTCTCACACCAACATCCGGTCAACCTTGACCTGTTGGTACATCATGCCTAGCATCTGGTCACTCCTTTGACCTGCTAGGACTTCCCACCAAGTGTCTGGTCAATTCCTTTGACCCACTTAGACTTTTCTATTCATGCCAAGTATCTGGTCACTCCCTTGACCTACTTGGACTTCCATCAGATGTCTGGTCAATCCCTTTGACCTATCTGTATTTCCTCGTGCTAAGTATCCAGTCAATCCTTTGACCTACTTGGACTTCCCAACACCAGATGTCCGATCATCCTTGATCCATCTGTATTTTCCCTTGCCTGACTTCACTCACCAGGACTTTCACCTAGCTTCACTCACTAGGGCTTTCACCTGGCTTCACTCACCAGGACTTTCACCTAGCTTCACTCACTAGGGTTTTCCTTCTGCCTGGCTTCACTCACCAGGACTTTCACCTAGCTTCACTCACTAGGGTTTTTCTTCTGCATAGCTTCACTCACCAGGACTTTCACCTAGCTTCACTCACTATGGTTTTCACCTGGTTTCACTCACCAGGACTTTCACCTAGCTTCACTCACTAGGGTTTTCCTTTTGCCTGGCTTCACTCACCAGGACTTCCCTGTCAAGTATCCGGTCAACCTTGACCTACTTGACTCTTCTTCAATCAATTTCTTATTGTCAAACATCTAAACTCAAACCAAGACTCAGCTTGGTCACCCAGGTCAACCTTGACCTGAGGGATGTTGCACCAACAACTATGTGTGCCAAATCCCTAGGTTTGAGACTCAAGTCTGTCTTCAAACCATTTGGCACACTCCATGGCTTCTCTAGACTCCCAAGTAGTACCCACCTGAGATCCATTGGCCATGGGTCCCAATTTGACTCTTTGAGCTCCCCCTAGAGCTCTTAACCTTAGCCATCTTCTTAGATGCTTTCTCCATTATGGCTAAACCACAGTGGTGCACCTTGGACACATCATCCTTGCCATAATCATATGCAACCCTAGCATATTTCTTCTTATTGGCTTTAGATGACTCTCCCTTGCCCTTATCATGTGCCACCCTAACACATGGTCTCCTTTTGGCCTTGGAGGGACTAGATCGGTATCCCAAACCCGATCTATCATTGTTGGGTTTTTGGCTACCCAACACCATACTTAATCCCTTAGATCCAATAGTGAATCTCTTAAGAAATTTCTCCAAACCATCAAGCTTTGCCTTCAAAGCTTGATTTTCCCTTTCTAGGTTCCTAAACCTAGAGTCAACATGTCCACCTTGGACATTCCTAGACCTACCCTTTCTAGGCATGTGTCTCCCCTTCTTAGGATTAATGCCTTGGGCCTCCTTAGGTCTACCATTTCTAGGTTTTTCATGCATAGATTTCCTAGGGTTATGATCTACATTTACCCTATTCCGATCATGATATTTAAATCCAAGATTTTGCATGGGTAAATAATAAGAATTATTCCTAGCATGCATGGAGGAATTTAAATTTGACTTCAAATTTAAATTAGGGTTTACCTTACCGTTTACCTTTGGAGCTCCCCCTTGACATGAGCCTCCATTCTTCCTCCACTTCTTTTCCCACATCTTCAAATGCGCCAACTTCTTGAGCTCTTTCTTCTTTGGGTATTTGGTGTGGTAGTGTCCCATGTCTCCACACGTGAAGCATCTAATGTGCTTCTTCTCCTTCTTTTTACTATAACTCAAATTAGATTCTAAATGAATTGAATTGAGTTTAGGAGATACCTCTTTCTTACTTATTGGACATCTACTCTTGTAGTGTCCTTTTTCATTGCAACCGAAGCAAATGATATGGTCCTTTGACTTGACTTCGGTGGAGGTGCTCACTAGGTTGACCTCCAAGACCTCTTCTTCATCTGTCTTGGATTCTTCTTCAACCCTTGAGGATGTTGATGATGCTTCATCTTTCTTCTCCTCCTCGAATGTTGAGGGTGACTCAACTTCAGTTTGCTCCACCTCCTCTTCTTGAGCTACTAAGTCCATCTCCTTGGGCTCTTCGTCCTCTTGTGTAGGTTTAGGTTCTTCTTGTAGAACCATCTTCACCTTGCTCCACAACTCGTGGGCATTCTTATACTCACCTACACCATTTATCACATGATTAGGCAAAATATCAATCAATATAGATATCACCTTTGAATTTGCCTCCGATCGTGTGGTTTGCTCTTCCGTCCAATGTCGTGGTCGGAGCCTTTTTCCCTTCTTGTCTCTTGGGACTTCGAACGGGTACTTGATCACCATCATTATATCCCAATCCGTGTCAAAGAAGACTTCCATCTTCATCATCCAAAATGTGATGTCCCCAAGGCTTCCTCCTTCAAACTTTGGCGGTTCTATCAAGCCGGTCATCTTGTGCTTCCTTGGCGGTTAGTCCAACGGAGAGCGTCCTCGCTCTGATACCACTTGTTGGAGGATCGGTGGCCGGCTTGAAGGGGGGTTGGATAGACGGCGCCCCAAATCCTTGCTTCCTATGATGTTAGCACAGCGGAATACAAACAAACACAAATAGAAAGCTAAACACTAAATACAAGAATGGAAATGCAAACCGCTAACACGTGGTTCGGAGATAACTTGCTCCTACTCCACGGCTGTCCGTAAGGTGGACGATCCCTCAATTCGTCGGTGGATTAGTCCCCGGAAACTCCGGCTAGCACAATCCTCCTTGTCGGTGGAGAAACCTCGCCACAACTCGATCAAGAACACTTGGATTGCTAGAGCACTAGATGACTACTAATTAGGCTTTAACTAAGTCTAATTTCGTCGCCTTGGCCGGCCATACCAAGCTCCTTCTTATAGAGCTTGGAACAAATCAGAACCTGATTTGCCCGTTACCAGTCGACTGGTCCTTGCACCAGTCGACTGGTGCCAGCCCAACGGCTCTTTCAACGGCTCTCTAACCGTTAACTGCTACATTACGCTACAGTGACTGCTACAGTGCCGCTACAGTAAAACCCTAAAACTAGGATTTTACTCCGAGTACAATCTCTCATGCACTCGTACCCTCACGACTCACTTGACTCTTCTTTTGCAACCTTGACCTTTTGCCTTCAAGCTTACTTCCTTTGGCTCTCGTCCCTCGGATGCATCCAAGCTCGCAGCTCGTCCCCAATGCCATCCTTCGCGTATGCCTCGAAGTTGCTTCCCTCGGCCCTTGTCCTCGCTGCTTTGTCCACGGTCCCTCGGATGCTCCATCCTTCACCAGACCCGAAGCCGTCAACCTGAGTCACATGTGTCACCTGCAGTCCTGCATAACTCAAGTACACATCAAATAACGAGGGCAATCCTAACTTAAACCCTTTGCCCAAACACCAAAACACATGGTCCCGCGGACCATTGAGATTGCTCCAACAAGGTCATCCACAAGTGTGGATGAGGAAGATATAGCATCTACATCCTCAAAGGTTGAAGAAGAATCCAAGACAAGTGAAGAAGAAGAAGAAGAAATCTTGGAAGAAGTCAACCTAGTGAGCACCTCCACCGAAGCAAAGTCAAAAGATCACATCATCTGTTTCGGGTGCAATGAGAAGGGACACTACAAGAGTAGATGTCCTATGGGTAAGAAAGAGATATCTCCTAAACTCAATTAAATCTCTTTAGAATCTAATTTGAGTTGTAGGAAGAAGAAGGAGAAGAAGCACATTAGATGCTTCACGTGTGGAGAACTTGGACACTACCACACAAGATGCTCAAGGAAGGGAGAGTTCAAGAAGTTGGAGCATCTAAAGAAGTGGGAGAAGAAGAAGATGAGCTCAAGTCAAGGGGGAGCTTCAAGGGTAAGGGAGGTATACCCTAATTTGAAGTATAATTCAAATTCAAATTCTTATGTTCCCATGCATGTTAGGAAAAATAATGTTAATCATTATATGCCCATGTAAAATTTTGGTTTCAAATATCATGATAGGAGTAGGGTAATTGTAGATCAAAACCCTAGGAGACCCATTCATGAAAAATCTAAAAATGGTAGACCTAAGGAGACCCAAGACATTAATCCCAAGAAGGAGAGACATATGCCTAGAAATGGTAGGTCTAGGAATGTCCAATTTGGACAAATTAACTCTAGGGTTAGGAACCTAGAGAAGGAGAATCAAGCCTTAAGGGGAAAGCTTGATAAGTTAGAACAATTCCTTAAGAGATTCAATGTTGGATCTAAAGAATTAAATATGGTGTTGGGTAGCCAAAGACCCAACCATGATAGATCGGGCTTGGGATATCGATCTAGTCCCTCCAAGGCTAATGAGAGATCATGTGCTAGGGTGGCAAATGATCATGGCAAGAGAGAGTCCTCCAAAGCTAAGGGAAAGTCTTATGCTAGGGTTGCATATGACTATAGCAAGGAGAAGCCAATAAATGGCAAGGGAAAGCCATTTAATGGTAAAGAGAAATTAACCAAGGACAAAGTGTCCAAGGTTAAGAAAGTTAGATTTGTAGGCCAAGTGTCACCGAAGGTGCATCGGAATGGCCTAGCCATTGTGGATGAGTCACTTAGGGAGGTGGCTAAGGCTAAGAGCTCTAGGGGGAGCTCAAAGAGTCAATTTGGGACCCATGGCTAATGGATCTCAAGTGGATTTTACTTAGGAGTCTAGGTTAGGTCATGGAATGTGCCAAGTGGTTTGGAGACGGACTTGAGTCTCAAACCTAGGGAATTGGCACACATGGGTTGTGTTTCATGCTTGAAAATATGACATTGGGGTCACATAGCATGATAATTGGTTTTGGATGTATAGATGCCATATAAACCAATGCTAGGGATGCATTGTGGGTTAGTATGGGCAAATACATCAAGAGGAAGCCAAAACTAGGACTTTAGGTCAAGGTTCAATTGAACTTTTTAGTTAGTTTTGTGTTTTATGTCAATCTTGGGATTGGTGATAGATATATTTTTATATATATTTTTCCCAAGTAGATATTGATATAATAGACCTCTCCACAAAATTTGGGGATTTTTGGAGGTCTGTGGAATTTCTGGCGCATTTCTGAAGTTGGCCAGAAAAGGTTGATTTTTTTTTCATGAATAGTGTACCAGGTACAGTTACCAGTCGACTGGTAACACTGTTCACGAGCACAGAATGTCTCTGTAAGCTTGTTTTCATGGGGCAGTCGACTAGTACTTCTTGAAGTCGACTGATACCAGTCTGAAAGTGTTTTCAGCACTGGATTTTGACCGGGTCAGTTCATATAGATGTATGGGATCCATGGGGGATACATACATGAGTTTAGGGTCATTTGGATGACAAGTTTTCAATAATTGGGATATTGTTGGAGAACTTTTTGGATGTTAAGTAAAGGGGGAGAAGTAAGGTTTAGTTGAGAAAACTTGAAAGTATTTTTGTGTAGGGGGAGCCTTAGGATAGGTTCTTAAAAAGCCCGTTGTAAAAATCCTAGCTCATGGGGAGCGTAGGTGTAGGGGGAGCCTTGGGATAGGTTCAAATGCATGATGTATTGTTACGGCGGTTGCCAAGTGTGTAACCTTGGCAACGTAAGTCCATTCGGCAGTTAAGTCCAAGTGTGTATCCTTGGCAACGTAAGACCATTCGGCGGTGTAAGTCCAAGTGTGTAGCCTTGGCAACATAAGTCCATTTGTTTTAGCATGTTTATTTGCTATATGTTTTCCCTAACTTAAACGTATTGCCAAACACCAAAAAGGGGGAGATTGTTGGAGCAATCCCGATGGTCCGCGGGACCATGTGTTTTGGTGTTTGGGTAAAGGGTTTAAGTTAGGTTCACTCTTGTATTTGATATGTGTATTTGAGTTGTTCAGGTTTGCAGGATACACATGTGACTCAGGTTGATGGCTTCGGGTCCGGTGAAGGAAGGAGTATCCGAGGGACCGTGGACAAGGCAGCGAGGACAAGAGCCGAGGGAAGCGACTTCGAGGCATACGCGAAAGATGACATTGAGAACGAGCCGCGGGCTTGAATGCATCCGAGGGACGAGAGCCAAAGGAAGTAGGCTTGAAGGCAAGAGGTCAAAGCTGCAAATGAAGCGTCAAATGAGTCATAAGGGTGAGGGTACGAGTGCATGAGAGATTGTACTCGGAGTAAAATCCTAGTTTTAGGGTTTTACTATAGCAGTACTGTAGTGCTACTGTAGCAGTACTGTAGCGCTACTATAGCAGCACTGTAGCAGTCGACTACATGTTTTAGCAGTCGACTGGTGCAGTCGACTGGGGCAGTCGACTGGTGCAGTCGACTGGGGCAGTCTACTGGGGCAGTCGACTGGGGCAGTCGACTGGGGAAGTCGACTGGCAGTGAACAGAATGTCCCTGTTCGCTCGGTTAGTGTGGAATCGAGCCGTTGGGATGTAACGGTCGAATTTTCACAGAGGGCAGTCGACTGCATGTTTTAGCAGTCGACTGGTAGGCGAGGTTTTCCAACCCGTGACCTATATAACCAAGCCTTAGAAGCTTGGTTGAGGTTGACGAAATTAGTGGTGGGTAACCTCTAATTAGTAGTCAACTAGTGCCCTAGCAATCCAAGTGCTCTTGATCGAGTTGTAGCGAGGTTTCTCCACCGATAAGGAGAATTGTGCTAGTCGGAGTTTCCGGGGATTAATCCACCGACGGATTGAGGGATCGTCCACCTTACGGGCAGCCGTGGAGTAGGAGCAAGTTATCTCCGAACCACGTAAACGAGCTTGTTAGCGGTTTGCATCCTTTCTTATTCTTGTCTTTAGTTTAGCTTGTTTGTTTTGTATTTCCACTGCGCAAGCTAACAAGTGTAGGAAGCAAGGATTTGGGGGCGTCGTCTATCCAACCCCCCTTCTAGCCAGTCGATCGATCACCCAACATATACCTTGTTTGTCCACAGGGTCATCCGTGGTATAGTGTTCTCTCACAGACAGTGACCACTTATGCATTCTGTCTGCCCCGTGACTATTCGTGGTAGAGCGTTCTCCCACATACAGTGATTGTTTGTATACTCTGATTGCCAACGGGACTATCCGTGGTTAAGTGTTCTCCCGTAGTCAGTAGCTGAGGTGCTAGATAGCTATCTCATCCTGTTCACCCACGGGACTATCCGTGGTAGAGTGTTCCCGCGGACAATGACTATTTACATAACTTGACTGTCTACGAGACCCATTCATAGTAGCATATTATTGAGCTAGTCAGGATTTGTTATTTGCTGGTTATGCATTTGTTTGTGCAGGGTTTGGATGTACTGTGAGTACTCTTGATTTATTGGTTATGCTTCTAGTTAGCAAGCGAATACAGTGACACTCTTACTTTTTGTAGTAAGTATTTTCCTGAGACTGCCCCATATGATTTTATTATGTTATTATCATGCACTATCTTCTTATACCTGCGGAGTATGTTATACTCACTACCCCTTACTTTCTCTATTATTTTCATCTTTGCAGGTAGATGACATGTCGTGTCACTCAGGGGTCCTGGTTGTCAGCCCCATGTCGCATCGAGAGTTTTTGTTTTTGTTGTTACTCTTACTTGTATTTTGGCTTTTTGAACTAGTTCATGTGTTGTATAACTTGTGTGTGGATTTCTGGACTTGTGGTGTCTTTTTATCTGTTATGTATTTGTTGAGGTAAGTCATACTGATACGCAATCTTGTTTTTTTATTTTATGTGGTTGTGTTTGTT
Source organism: Zingiber officinale (assembly GCF_018446385.1). NCBI lineage: Eukaryota > Viridiplantae > Streptophyta > Magnoliopsida > Zingiberales > Zingiberaceae > Zingiber > Zingiber officinale. The sequence continues at coordinate 24,649,896 of NC_055988.1, forward strand.
TTCAGCCGTGTGGGTTGTAGATATTATCTTATATTACCTTGTGGCCATGTATCCATGTTTTATATGTTGTCATAAGGGGGGAGAAGCTGTCCATTTAATGGGCAGGGGCTCCTTCGGGGCGTTATAATAATAGTTCTCACAAGTATGGAAAACTGGGACCTAGGGGCAAGAAATATATCTTTATTAGATATCATGAGACTTCTAAAGGTTATGTTTTCATAAGTGAGCAACAAGATGGAACCATTTCCGAAATAGATTCGAGAGATGCGACTTTTCTCAAAATAGAGTTCCCAACTAGAGGTGATGTTGATAAAAATGTTCCTCTATTTGAGCAGAATGGGATATTATCAACAAGGGAGGTGTCAAAAGAGGCACCTGAGTCTAGTCAACCAAGTGAGAATGATATGCCAAGTCATAAGTTGACTTCTCAACAACCCAACTTATGAAGGAGTGTTCATAAAATCAAACCTAAGAAGAGGTTTGATATTGAGAATGAGGCATTGATAACACTTCCAATTGACAATGATAAACCTCAATCCATTGAGGAAGCATTGTGATGTAGACTTAAGAAAAATGGAAAGTTGCAATGGTTGAAGAAATGGAGTATATGATTTAAAATAATAGTTGGGACTTAGTCGATCTTCCTCCGGACCAAAAGGTTATTGGGAATAAGTGAGTTCTTAAAATAAAGAGGAAAGCTGAAGGATTGATTAACATATACAAAGCTTATTTAATTGCAAAAGGATATATCCAAATGGAGGGTATTGACTTTGAAGAGATATTTTCTTCCGTAGTAAAATTTATGTCAATACGAGTTATTTGGCTTTTATGGCACATTATGACTTGAAATTACATCAAATGGATATAAAAACTACTTTCCTTAATGGTGAGCTTGACGAGGAAATCTATATGGTTTAATCAGAAGATTTTATTGCTGAAAGCCACGAGGAGAAAAGTATGAAGACTTTGAAAGTCTATATATGAGCTAAAGCAAGCATCAAGACAATGAAACATATCATTTAACTAAGTCATTTTATCTTATGATTTTAAGATAATCAATGAGGATCATTGTGTTTTCTTAAAAAAAAATGAAAAATGAAAAATGAAAAATGAAAGTATGTCATTTTATCATTATATGTTGATGATATGCTGATAGCTGGAAATGACATTAGGTATGTGAATGAAGTCAAGAAGTGACTTTCATCACAATTTGATACAACGGATATGGAGAAGCTGAGTACATCTTAGGGGTGAATATCATTAGAGATCGTTGTCCTAAAAGACTTTTGGGTCTGTCACAAGAGTCTTATATAAATAAGATGTTACATGATTTTAGCATGTATAATTACAACATAGAACATACATCTATTATGAAAGGTACTATTTTGAGCAAAGGTATATGTGTCAAAACTCCAGAGGAAATAGCTTAAATGAATAAAAAAAATTATATGTCAATACTATTGGTAGTTTGATGTACACTATGTTATGTACACGTCCTGATATTAGCTATATTGTTGGCTTAGTCACTCGCTTCCAATCAAACCCAGGACTAAGACATTGGAAGGTGGTAAAAAGGATATTCAGATATCTGAAGGTGACAACAGATTATTGTCTTCGTTTCCAAGAATCAGATATGAGTCTAAAAGGTTATTCAGATACAGATTGGGCTAGGGACCTGGATGATAGAAATTCATATCAAGCTATGCGTTCTTGTTGAATGATGGCGTCATCTCATGGAACAACAAGATATTGTTGGAACCCCAAGGTTGTTTTGGTGTGATCAACAAGTTAAGTTAGGTCCTGTGTTGTTTTAACCTTGTGTCTAAGTGTGCAGGAGATTAGGAGCACAGATAGTCGAACGGAAAACGCAGCTAGTGAGAAGGACGGAACGCGGTGCGTCCGAGGGACAAGGCGTTGCGGAAGAGTACACTGACGGACGAGAAGGAAATATGCGGTGGTTCCGAGGGACGAGAAACCGGAGCAGAAGACTGCTCGAGGAGCAAGAGACGCAGCTAGCGAGATGGTCCGCACGGGGTGTGATCGAGGGACGAAGTCTATGGATGAGTACGTTGGCGGACGAGAAGGAAGCACGCGGCAATTCTGAGGGACGAGAAGCCGGAGAGGAAGCCTGCTCGAGAAGACCGGAAGTTGGGTTTTGGTGAGCCCTATTCCGGATGGCAGAGATCACCCAAGCGAGCAGAAGACTCGGTCTGAGGCGAACGGAGCCGGAGCAGAAGACTCGGGTTGGAAAAGTCAACGGGGTTGATTTTTCCAGCCGAGGCGCCCGAAGCTGTCCGGGGCGTCCGGAACAGTCCAGGGCGCCCGGAGCTGTCCGGGGTGCCCGAACCCCTCCGAGGTGCCCGAAACCCTTCCGGACACCCGGAGTTGACTTTTTCACAGGATCGAGTTTTGACTCGATCTGATTGTTGGTGGATAAAGTTTATCCCCCCTAGGGCACCCGGAACCCTCAGGGCGCCCCGACCAAGACTGTAAATATAGCCTTGGTCCAGAAGCTTTTCATCAATCAGAACTCAAGCAATTCTTTCAACACTTGTACTTCGTCTGTAGTTTAGATTCTTTTTGTGCGCTTCATTACTATAAGAGGCTTCTCGGCCTGAAGGAGATAGTAGTGTGATCATCTTCCTTGGATTAACAACCTCCCCGATTGTAACCAAGTCAAATCCGGTGTGCCTCGTCTTTTCTGATTTACGTTATGCTTTCATTATTTTACAAGTGTTAGTTTAAGAGTTCGAGAAGGATTTGCGTTTTTATTTTCAGGCTATTCAACCCCCCTTCTAGCCAGCCGCCAGCGATCCAACAAGTGGTATCAGAGCCGAGACGCTTCAGGAGGACTGACCGTCAATAGAAGCAAAGATAATGGTCGGACCAAGCATCTACCCGCCGAAATTCGAAGGAGATTTCGCTACCGGGAAAAAGCGAATGCAGGTATTCTTTACAACTGATTTTGAATTAATTTTAATAATGGAATTTGGCTTTGTAGCTCCAGAGAGCAAAGAAAAAAAATCAATGGACGAAAAAGAAATAGGCCGATTACGTGGCGAACGACAAAGCAGAATACCATCTGCTAAGCGTTCTTCCGCCATAAGAAGTCAACCAGATCGGGAACTACGACTCGGCAAAGGAACTTTGGGAGAAGTTCCTTGAGCTGTACGAAGGAACGTCCAAAGCCAAGCTCGCTAGACAGGATCTACTTCGCAATCAGCTCACCAACCTGCGACTTGGGGAAGACGAGACAGTTGCGCATCTGCACTCGAGAATCAAAGAGATCATCACCGGATTGTCGAATCTTGGAGAAAAGGTAAGTAACTGAGATTCGCTAAGGTACACTTTAAATTCTTTTCTGAGAAATTCAAAATGGGCATCACTAGTAGATGCCTATTATATTTCGAAAGATTTAGAAAAAATTACACTAGAAGAATTTTTCTCGACATTTGAAGTGCACGAATCAAGATGTGCAGGTACGAAGGAGCCCAAGAACAACGTCACCCTCAAAGCATCGAGAGACGAACCTGAGTTGCAATCTTCTCTCGATGACGAGGAAATGGTAATGATGGTAAGACGATTTAAAAAGCTTTGTAAATCTAGAACTACTAACCATCCGCATGGCAGAAAGAAAAGGACCATCCGTTGCTACCACTGCAACGAAGAAGGGCACGTCAAGGACAACTACCCTAAGCTGAGGAACAAGGACAAGGATAAAGGTAAGAAGCCTGTCCAAAAGCGCAAAGTCCTAAAGGTGACGTGGGACGATACGTCGTCCGAATCAGAAGTCGAGGCGTTCTCCGAACTCGCATTAATGGCGAGTCATCAAGACGACGAATGTGATTCAAGCTCTTCTGAGATGAGCATCGAGAGCATCGATGAAGGGGGAGCTATGTCTGAAGAAAGCAGCAGTTTAGGGGGAGACAAAGACAACGAGATCGACAAGGTAAATGAGGTACGATCTCTTCCTCCCGAAAAACTTTTTAAGTTTGTTAAGTTGCTAACTAAAGACTGCTGCAAGTTAGAAAAAGAAATTAAGAATTTAAAAATAATATTAGCTAAATCTTGCCCTTTAGAAGAATTAGATAAAGTTAAATTAGAAAAATGAGAAATTGAAATCAAAAAATGAAAATCTGAAAATTCAAGTAGATAACTTGAAAAATCGTGCATGCCTATCTAATACAAATTTTAGAAAGTTTAATAATTTAAATTGGTATTATAGATATCACCAGGGACAAATTAGGAATATTTCAAGAAAATATGCCCCTAAGAAATTTTTGGTTAATCCAGTAGGCTGGAACCTATATTGGGTTCCTAAATCTTGCTTAGCCTAAATTTTAATCGAAATTAGCGCTTTCAGTGAGAAAATTAAATAATGAATTTCTTTATGAGGCTTTGTCTAAGGAAGTGGTTGTTGCTCCAATAACCAAGAAGGCCTAGTGCCTCGCCACGACCTAGAAGTCAAAATATTGAAATAAAAATATTTAATTAACTTTCTGATAAAAGCATTAAGGTGGAAATTTAATAATGCTTTAAAAAGTTTTCTTTAACATTTTTAAAATTTTTCAAAATTTCTTTTAGAACTTTTTTGCATAAAACCTTTTACATAAAAGTTAAAAGTATTTCTGAAATTTTTTGCTTAAAATCTTTACTTAGAAATATTTTCAAATTTTTTTTTTTACAAAATTTCTTAAAGTCAGAATTTTTTTTACTTAAAAATTTTACTTAAATTTTTTTTTTAGAATTTTTTTTCAAAAAATATTTTTTTTTTGCAAATTCTCTAACTTAGAGTTTATTCAAACTTAGATTTTTTTTAAACTAAAATTGCCTAAAAGGTCCTCTGAAATTAGAAATTTATGCTTAGAATTTTTTTTACAAATTTTTTAAGTCAGAATTTTCTTTTACTTAAAAGTTTTTTTTAACTTAGAACATTTTTTTTGCTTAAGTTACAAAATTCGTCTGAAAGTTCATAAATTTTTTTCAAAAATTATCTTTTTTTAACTTAGAATTTTTTAAGAAAGTTATAAATTTTTTTAACCCTTAGATTTTTTTCAGAACCCCATTTTTTTTTATCAAAGGGGGAGAAGAAAAAGTATAAGTCTAGGGGGAGGTAGATAATTTTCTATCTTTTTTCACTTAATTGCAAATTTAGTTAGTTTATTTTCATGTCTATTTTAACCTAGCTTAACTTGGGTTGCTCACATTAAAAAGGGGGAGATTGTTGGAACCCCAAGATTGTTTTGGTGTGATCAACAAGTTAAGTTAGGTCCTGTGTTGTTTTAACCTTGTGTCTAAGTGTGCAGGAGCTTAGGAGCACAGGTAGTCGAGCGGAAGACGCAGCTAGCGAGAAGGATGACACGCGGTGAGTCCGAGGGGCGAGGCGCTGCGGAAGAGTACACCGGCGGACGAGAAGGAAATGTGCGATGGTTTCGAGGGACGAGAAACCGGAGTGGAAGACTGCTCGAGGAGCAAGAGACGCAGCTAGCGAGAAGGTCGGCACGGGGTGCGACCGAGGGACGAAGACTGCGGATGAGTACGCTGGCGGACGAGAAGGAAGCACACGGTGATTCCGAGGGACGAGAAGCCGGAGCAGAAGCCTGCTTGAGAATACCGGAAGTTGGGTTTGGGTGAGCCCTATTCCGGATGACAAAGATCACCCAAGCGAGCGGAAGACTCGGTCTGAGGCGAACGGAGCTGGAGTAGAAGACCCGGGCTGGAAAAAGTCAACGGGGTTGACTTTTCTAACCGGGGCGCCCGGAGCTGTCCGGAGCGCTCGGACCCCTCCAGGGCGCCCGGACCCCTCCGGGGCGCCCGGAACCCTTCCGGGCGCCCGGAGTTGACTTTTTCATAGGATCGAGTTTTGACTCGATCTGAACGTTGGGGGATAAAGTTTATCTCCCCCAGGGCACCCGGAACCCTCAGGGCGCCCCGACCAAGGCTATAAATATTGTCTTGGTCCAGAAGCTTTTCATCAATCAAAACTCAAGAAATTCTTTCAACACTTGTACTTCGTCTGTAGTTTAGCATCTTTTTGTGCGCTTCATTACTGTAAGAGGATTCTCCGCCTGAAGGAGATAGTAGTGCGATCATCTTCCTTGGATTAACAACCTCCCCGTTTTAACCAAGTCAAATCCGGTGTGCCTCGTCTTTTCTGATTTACTTTATGTTTTCATTATTTTACAAGTGTTAGTTTAAGAGTTCGAGAAGGGTTTGCATTTTTTATTTTCAGACTATTCAATCCCCCTTCTAGCCGGCCGTCGCGATCCAATAGATATAAGCTTGTGTAGCTTTGTCAACTATGGAAGCTGAATATGTGGCATGTTTTGTGACTGTGCAAGAAGCAGTCTGGTTGAGAAAGTTCCTGAAGAATCTAAAGATTGCTGAGGACAGTAGGAGTCCAATAACTATCTACTATGACAGTCAAGCTTCAATAACTTTTTCTAAGGATCCCAATTATCACAGCAAAGGCAAACATATAGCTACAAAATATAACTTTATGAAGGATATTGTGGCTAAAAGAAAAGTAATTCTTAAGTATGTCCCTATACATACTATGTTTGCAGATCCTTTTACTAAGTCAATGACTAAAGAGTTATTTAAAGAACATATAAAGTTATTGGGACTTCGTAGAATGTAACAATATTATAATAACAATCAGATATTGTGATTTGATTGTGTGATTTGTCATAATTTATTTAGTGTATATAATTTTGTTACATTCATATAAGATCTCAGTGAGCATGTGGCAGGTATAGATTGGTCTACTCACATGGACAATCATCTCTGTTTGTTAAGTATAAATAGAGGTAAGACTATTACTTATGAAACATCTTATGTAGCTGTAAACAGAGACAGATCTATAAGTAAAGGTCGCCTTGATGATTTTATTAAGATGAGATCATTTATGTTGAATAATGACTAAAGTAAATGAACCCACCATTTACTAAATCTGTTGAAGACCAGATTGAAATTCATATGTTGATTCAGGATTATACATTAGGTATGTCTAGATTAAAATCTGTACGATGTTAAATTTAAGAAAAACATGTGCTCTTTTTAGTAAAGGAAATAACATCGTAGTATGTGATTCATACCGCATGTGTTATTACAACAATAAAGATAGTAGGAGAATAGATCGTTGTTTCTATACTATATAAGACCTTTGAGATTATAAGTTAATCTCAGTTTTGCCCTAAGTGACTATTTAGCTATTTACTTGAAATTTTAATTAGTGACTGCTACTTTAGCAGGTATCCTATTGCTATGGATGATTCGGTCTATGAAGAATAACTAGGAAAGCGATTGATTAGAGTGAATAGATTCTAGCTAAAAAGGAAGATTAAATAGATTCACATCTTTTGATGTTATTAACTAGTCAACACATTTCTGTTATATATAGAAATGATTGTGAATATTGAATATGGAACATGCTCTTGACATAATATTCATTATAAGGGATTAGAAATATTTATATTAATATAAATGAAGATTATTTAATCTGGATAAATAACAATACATGAATATCTCCAAGATAATGACTATGTGCCACTGGGAGATTGAATGTTTTCTAGATAAACGGATATGTACGACCAAGAAAGAGGTTATGTGCCATAATGAGTATGTCTCTAATTCATTTGGAAGAGTGGTTAAATAAAGTGTAACAACTTTATTAGTATTAATCACTCTGAGAGTGACTATATAAGCTATAACAAACTTCTTAGCAACTATCGCTCATTGTGCTTGCTGCCGCACAAACCATTTTCTCAAAGTATGGATTGGATGTTCTAATATACTCTTATGACTAAACTCTTATATACTCTATGTGACTTATTTAGTCTTTGTGACTTGACTCTAATTTGGTCTTCATGGCCTAACTTGGATGAGTAGAAGATGCTAGTAATGGGAATGTGGGAACGTGAGTTACCCATGATGCCCATGTTGTCCATATTTCCACAAGGTAATTTACTAATATACCCCTTGGTATTCCCATTATATAATGCATCTAAGTCTTTCATCGAGAAAGAAAAAAGAAAAAGGAAAGAAAAGAGAGAAGAAGAACATCCATTAGGCGACGAGATTTGGTTTGTGGAATCGTCGAGAAGCGTTCGTCACTGTAACCTTCTTGCAGACGGCAAGAGACGAATTCCTCCATCTAGCGTTTTTTTCCCTTCCTTCGAATTTCACCACAATGAGGTATGATTTATTATTTTGTATAGTAGATTTCAATTATAATTCTTTCATCTACTACTGCGACAATGAACTACTTGTAGTTGCCTCCCTTTCATATAGGGTCTTGCAACGAGGAGTCCTCTCTTATGTAGGATCTGCTTAGAACGTTTTCCCACCATCGGCGCCTTTATTGAGATCTTCTCGGAACCAAATGAGACTCCACCTTAGACCGGACTTCTGCTGCAGGAAACTCTCCAACAACCCACCATTATGCATATTTAGTGACGACACTCGCTAGGGTTCCGCTCCTCTACCTCGCCTCTTAGTTCACTCTTTGAACATCGGTTCAATTTGTACCAACAAGAACTACATCATTTCCAAAATGTTCCATAAACATTTATTAATGTTAAACTATCTTTCAATATTCAGCTTTTTATCAAATCATGTAACTAAGTTTTTAAAAGCATCAAATCGAGTAAGTTAGTTTTAAAATTACCAAATCATATACTCATTTTTCATTTTACCCTTAATCAATCGACTAATAAAAAAATCAGTCGAATCAATTTCTGTTTAATAAATCAGTTGACTGATTTTTAAGATAAGTCGAATCGATTTTTCTCTATGCTCAAGTTTCGAGCAAATCAATCGACTAACAATGAAAATCAATCAAATCAATTTGCTTACGTATCAAAGTCTATTTTGGACAAAATTGGTTGATAGACTAAACGATTTCGGATTGACATGAAACTAGTTTCTATATGTTCGGCTAGTTCTTCTAATTATATTCATGCCATCAAACATCAATTTAACTCAATATATTGAAAATAGTGATTTTTTAAACATAAATATATTTGAAAATTTTAATTTGTGGTCCATGAGTCAGTTTTGGGCAAAACTGGTTGATAGACTAAATGTCATCGAATTGCTAGTTCCTTTGATTATATTCATGCCCTTAAATATTAATTTAACTCAATATATTGATAACAATGATTTAATATCTTGAGTTAAATTGATATTTGAGAGTATGTATATAATCAGGAGAACTAGCCGAACACATAAGAACTAGTTTCATGTCAATCTGAAAATATTTGGTCCATCAACCAGTTGGATCAAATGTTTTTAGATTGATATGAAACTAGTTTCTTATGTTCATTTACTTCTCCTGATTATATTCATGTCTTCAAACATAAATTTGACTCAATATATTGAGAGCGGTAATTTTTTGAATAGAAATTAAAATTTTCAAATACATTTGTATTACAAAAAATCATTGCTCTTAATATATTGAGTCAAATTGATATTTAAAGTCATGGTTATGATCAAGAGAATTAGCCGAACATATAAGAACTAGTTTTATGTCAATCCGAGGGTGTTTGGTCCCTCAGCTGGTTTTAAGAAAAATCGACTGATTGACCAAACAATCTCGGATTGACAAGAAACTACCTCCTTTGTGTTTAACTAGTTCTCTTAATTATATTCATACCCTAAAACATTAATTTGATCAAATATATTGTAAACAGTAATTTTTTGAATACGAATTAGATTTTTTTGAACACATTCATGTTAAAAAAAATCACTGCTCTTAATATATTAGGTCAAATTAATATTTGAAGGGATGGATATAATCATGAGAACTAGCCAAACACATAAAAACTAGTTTTATGTCAATCCAAGGATGTTTAATCCATTAGTTGATATTGACCTAAAATCGGCTGATGGACTAAACAATCTTAAATTGACATGAAACTAACTCCTATGTGTTCGTCTATTTCTCTTGATTATATCTATGCTCTCAAACATTAATTTGACTCAATATATTGAGAACAATGATTTTTTAATTATGAATTGAAGTTTTTGAACATATTCATGCTAAAAAAATCACTACTCTCAATATAAAGTCAAATTCATGTTAGGGAGATAGATATAATCAGGAGAACTAGCTAAATATATAAGAACTAGTTTTATGTCAATGTTTGGCCCATCAACTAGTTTGCTCAAAAAAACAGATGATAGACTAAGAATTGAATTTTGTTTTAATATATTCATGTTCAAAATATCACTGCTCCTAATATATTGAGTCAAATTAATATTTGAGAGCATGAATATAATCTGGAGAACTAGCCGAATATAGAAATTAATTTCATATCAATCCAAGGTTTTTTGATCCATCAACAGATTTTGTCTAAAATCGACTTTGATACAAAAACAACTCGATTTGACTGATTTTTATTTTCAATTGACTATTTTTCTCAAAATTTTGGTACATAGAGAAATTAATTTGACTGGTATTAAAAATCAATTGATTAATTTTCAAATAGAAATCAATTTGATAAATTTTTTTATTAGTCGATTGATTAAGGGTAAAATAAAAAATGGTTTGGTAAAAAAATTGATATTCATTAAATAGTTTAGTAAAGGTTATTTAATATTTAATAAAATGATAAGGTATTTTTTAAAAAATATTAAACTTTCGTAGAGGTTTTAAGAATTAGTAAATTAAGAGAGGGTACATCTGCAATTGTTCCCATTTGTGATTTCCCCCTTGATTTTTCCTTAATTTGGCCCATCGATTTCCATCCTGCGACGGCATCTCTTCGTTAACTACTGCGAACCCAAGCATCTCCTCTCTCTCTGTGGAAACGATGGGTCGAGCTCTCCTCTCCTCTTCCCTCTTCTCGCCGAGGCTGAGGATTCCGGCGATACGCAAATCTTTCTCGCCCAATTTGACTACCAAGCACGCGCTGGGATTCCGCACCCGCGCGGCTCTCTCCGTATCCCCTACCGAGAGACGATTCCCTAAAATATCGGCGGAATCAACAGGCTCGATCCCCCCAGCGGAGCTGCTCAAGGTCGTCGAGACCGCTGCGCAAGCCGGCGCCGAGGTTCTCATAAAATTTAATTTGCTATCTTTTGGTAATCCAAGTGCAAGTTTGTGTCTCTTGCCTTTCTCTTTTGTTTAGAGTTGGAGATTCTCAGTCATGATTATCCCCTTCCATTGACGACTTTACAACATCATCTTGTACGCTGTGAGTTACATTATACGTTTGTAACTGGAGCTGCGTACATGGGTTAGATAAGTAAATCCTTTAATGGATTTATTAAATCCTTTAACTTTATTTCCTTTAAATTTTAGACTTTTTCTTTTTTCTTCTAGATAAGTTTTAATAAGACATTTTCTCTTGAAAATATATTTTTATTTTATTTTTATTTTAGACCTTTTTCTTTTGAAAAGATAGTTTAGGTCTCTATTTAAAGAGAAGTTATGTAATTTTGGAAGATAAGTAATTTCCCTTTTAGTTAATCAATTTCATTTGATTATTGGAGGTCGATCCCTCGAAGCGATCACTCTATCCCCCTTTTCATTTTTCTTTTTCGATTCTTCCACGTGATAGACCCCCGGGTTCCTATCAACTTGGTATCAGAGCAGTTCACTTCATCTTCGCCCTATATTATCTCGCAACAACTTCAATAAACGCATGGTCTTAACTCGACTTCAAGAGAAGGAAATTCACTCTGACATGATGACCGGAGGATCTCATCCTGACGCCAAATGGGCTCTGGAATTTAAAGCTAAGCACGAGACAAGGATGGATAAACTTGAAAAAACTATGACATCATTGGTCACAATAGTGCAAGAATTGAAGGATCGTTTAGAAGCAGATTCTAGCTTAAGCATACTAATCAAAAGGGGAATAAATCAGCAGTCTCGACAACAACAATATGACCAAGGAGCAAATTCAAATGAAGATCGAGAGCACAACTATCCACGTATGAAGGTGAAATTTCCTCGCTGGGAGAGCAACGATCCGATTGGATGGATTTCAAGGGATGAAAGATATTTTCGCTTCCACAGTACATCGGACAATGCAAAGGTAGAACTAACATCTATAAACTTCAAAGGCGATGCCATCCAATGGTATGACTGGCTTGAGCATGTCATGGGCCTCCAAAATAGGAGGAATTCAAAGAAGAACTCATCAATCGATTTGGTCCCTCCGGTTATGAGAATGTTGATGGAGAATTGGCCAAAATTCGACAGACTTCAACTGTACTAGAGTACCAAGGATGATTTGAGCGACTCTCTAATCGAACTCGTGATTGGTCAGAAAAGCAACTACTGGGCACTTTTATTGAAGGACTTCGCCTTGATATACGACAAGAAGTAAAAATGAATGAACCCCGCACCATGAAGGCTGCCTTATCCTTTGCACGACTATAAGAAGAGAAGATCAATGAGGAAGGAAGAAGAAATAACAAAGTAATTCATGAAAACCCATCACATTATTCAACACCCCGTAGATTGACAAAAGAAGAGATTAAGGAAAGGATGGCAAAGGGATTATGCTGGCATTGCGATGAAAAGTGGCACCGTGGTCATCAATGCAAGCAAAAGAGGATACTAATGATTGAACCAATAGAGCTCTGAGGAAGAAGATGATTTCGATGAAGGTGAAACACAAGATAATATCAACGAAGTACAAGATGACTCTATGGCAATATCAGTACATGCCTTAGAAGGACTACAAACTCTGCAAACAATGAAGGTAAAAGGATTCATTAAAAAGCAACCAATAATGATACTTATAGATTCAGGAAGCACCAACAATTTTCTAGACTCAACCTTAGCAAGAAGGCTTAAACAAAAAATAGAGCGAGCATCTACATTTGATGTTAAAGTGGCAGATGGAAGATCACTTACAAGTCTAGGAAAATGCGAAGGTATTAAAGTTTTCTTACCAAATTATGAATTAATCATAGATCTCTTTCTTCTACCCCTGGATGGATGTGATGTTATACTTGGAGCACAATGGTTGAGAACATTAGGAGACATAATATGGAATTTCTCTCAACTAACAATGCGCTTCCAAGATCAAGGAAAAGAAGTTTGCATCAGAGGCAAGAGGCAAGAGACAAGATACTATCACATCAATCAGTAGTTATCAGGCAGAGCGATTATTAAAGAAAGATTGCTCTATTTTTCTCATGCAACTCTCCATCAAAAAGGATCCTAAAGATATCTCATATACCCCTCTAGAATTAGAGGCACTTCTTCCAAAATTTTCTATGATATTTGCTGAGCCAAAGGGATTTCCTCCATCACGTTCACATGATCATCGTATACCTCTAATACCGGGAGTGCACCAGCATATGTTACGCCTTATCGCTACCCTTACATAGAGAATGAGGTAATTGAGAAGATTGTACAAGAGATGCTTCAAGCTGGTATTGTTCGCCCAAGTGTAAGCCCGTATTCTTCTCCCTTGTGCGAAAGAAAGACGGAAGTTGGCGAATGTGTGTAGATTATCGGGCACTCAATAAAATTATAGTGAAAGATAAGTACCCCATCCCCATCATTGATAAATTACTTGATGAATTAGGAGGTTCCTCATTCTTCTCAAAATTGGATCTTCGCTCAGGCGTTTATCAGATAAGGATCTATCAGCCGGACATTCCAAAAATAACCTTTCGGACTCATGATGGTCATTATGAATTTTTAGTCACGTCTTTCGGTTTAACTAATGCACTTTCTACATTCCAAAGTTTGATGAACTATATCTTCAGGCCTTATCTCCGTAAGTTTGTTTTGATTTTCTTTGATGATATCCTTGTTTATAGTTCATCATTCGAAGATCATTTGCATCGCCTTTATAAAGTACTCACTCTTTTATGTGAGCATTCTCTTTTTGTGAAAAGACCTGTTGCTTATCGCTTGGAGTTTCCATAAGATTCTAAAATACACCCTGTATTTCACGTGTCTTGTTTAAAGAAGAAACTAGGTGATAAATTTACTCCTCAACAACACCTTCCTGAAGTGAATTTAGATGGTGAAGTTAAATTTCAACCTTATACTATTTTAGAAAGAAGACTCGTGAAGAAGAACAATCAAGCAACAGTTGAGCTATTAATTCAATGGGACAATTTATCTATCGATGATGCAACATGGGAATTATATGATACCATTCTAGAAAAATTTTCAGAGTTTATTGATAAACAACCTTGAGGACAGGGTTGTTTTGAAGGGCGGTGGAATGATAAGATCCTTTAATGGATCTATTCAAATAAATCCTCTAACTTTATTTCCTTTAAATTTTAGACTTTTTCTTTTTTCTTCTAGATAAGTTTTAATAAGACATTTTCTCTTGAAAATGTATTTTTATTTTATTTTTATTTTAGACCTTTTCTTTTGAAAAGATAGTTTAGGTCTCTATTTAAAGAGACGTTATGTAATTTTGGAAGACAAGTAATTTCCCTTTTAGTTAATCAATTTCATTTGATTATTGGAGGCCGATCCCCTCGAAGCGATCACCCTATCCCCTTTTCATTTTTCTTTTTCGATTCTTCCACGTGATAGGCCCCCGGGTTCCTATCATACGTCAACTGTCAAAATTAGGGTTTTTTTTTCAATGTGCATTTTTGATGACCTTTTCGTCTATGTTTAGCAAATCTATCTCTGTTTTCCAAGTTAGATTCATTTTGCTTTTCATGTTCTATTGTCTTGCCACTGCTGGTCTCTTTAGAATGTGGGATGATAAAAGCAATTTTCTGACAAAATTGCAGCTGTAAATCTGTGGACATGCTTGACTTCCATGAAAATATTTGAATTTCATAAAAATGGTTAGGAGAGCCTTAAGATCACAAAATTTCAAGAGAAAATTATATCTTGCCCCGTGATGTTTGCTGACTATTTCATTTTACCCCTTAAGAGTTTTTAAAATAGCACATTACCCCTAGAGATTATATAAGCATATTAGATCATGCCTAGTCTTAATTTTGTCTAGTTAGATGACAGTGGACATCAATTTCTCAATTATGTGAACAAGGGAGGGTATATGAGGGTGGTTTTGTCGATATTATTATCCTTGATCCATCTTGGCAGTTCTAAGGACCATTGTGCTTCCTCCTCTATGGATGTATCGATGAGCCAGTCGAACAACCTCCTAAAGACGGTGAACCTCTAAGTTGTTGCACCCTTTGCCTCCTATCGTGCTATCACCACTATCAAAGAGGACGAATGACTAATTCATTCGACACTAAAGGAAATGATATTGACAAAAATGCTATTATATACCTTCATATGTTGGTCATGTGGTTGAGAAATTAGCGTAGACTGCATTTGACAAACAAAATTAAGGCCTGTAGGTGTTTTGGTATGCTATTATAATCTAAGGTAGTAAAATATTATTTTTGAAGGGGAAAATTGAAAAGTTCAACAAACTCTAAGGGACAATATAAATTTTCTCAATTTCAAATACTCCTTGTCCATTGTTTACCACCATATTTTAGATACAAGAACAGACCTACTTGGAAATGCTTGCAGATTTACATGCTTGCTCAACTTGCACTCGGAGTATCATCTATTTGTTAATTGAAGAGTTATTAAAGACATGTATTATGCAAGATATCCAATGAAAAGTTGCACTAACTTTTGTGTCAATGATGATCTTCAAGCATATAACTCAGGCTTGATCTCTGTTTTCACTCTGTTATATGCTTGCTATATGCTTGTTATATGATGATCTTCAAGCATATAACACAGGCTTAATCAAGCCAATCTGAGCTCTGTTACAAGCATATAACAAATGATCTCTGTTTTCACTCTCCCTTTGACAAAGAACACAAGCTTGGGCTTCAATGATGATACCCTGGTGTGAACTCTGTTAAGCAACACTAACCATGTTCAAAGCAGATTGTGTAATCACACTACTACTGTTACATTGTATTTGATATTTTGATATGCTGAATGCACCAGAGTGATTTAATTTTGTTCCATCTCAAAACAATGACATCTTCATCTTTGCTAGAATTCAAACACATTGGCATATTGGTGGCTGTAATATTTGTTATTTCCAGAAACAGTTAATATCTATATTTCCAGGAAGATTTAAACCACAATCCAGCAAATAAATTCGATCTGGTTCGCTGAGATCTTTGTTCAAGCTCCTTTCAAACATTAGTGGCAGCTCTTCTTCAAGAATAGAATCTGCAATCTATCTTTCCAAAATCTAGTGTTTAGCATTGCCAAGCTCGTATCTGATTCTAGGTTTAAAGAAATCCTGTGCTTGTAAGAAACTCTTCCATAAGTAAACCAATTTCTGTTTTGGCACTGCCTCAGCCCAGTGCAAATTTTTCAGACAATTAACACACCACCAAGAGCATAAAATGGAAATATTGTGGTATTCAAGATTGATGGCACCTAGTCCTCCAGCCTTCTTAGTGCTGGTTACCCAATCCCATCTGACTAAATTGGAGACTTTATCAGTATCCAAAGAAGCTCATAGGAATTTTCTTCTAATTTGTCAATCTCTTTAATCACTTTTTTAGGAAGGATGAAAATGCTTGATATAGTGTCATGTGACCGAGTATATTATTAATTAAAATGAATCTTCCCCTAATAGATAATGATCTTGTCTGAAATCGATGAAAACTGGACCACTGGTGAGCTGTCACTAATGTTGACCAAAAGGGGGAAGTGATGAACTCCCCAAAAAGCCCTCCTCTCTTTCCCCCACATCAGATAAGAATATATGTTTCCATGCTTTAAACTTGACTGAAACTTTCTGAATTCAGTTCTTCTGGTAACTCTTGCTCAATTTCCTGATTCCAAGTTGAAATCTCAAGTGTATGTTGTGTTCCTGAGCTCCAAAAGTCTCTATCAATGCTTTCCCCTATCTTTTCCTTTGCCTATATAAGGAAAGAGCCAAACTAATCTTGGTGTGCAACAGCTCTTTCTCATCAGCTTTGTTAAAGATTAGTATCATTTGCATATTGAATAAGCATGGGGTTTTTGAGAAATTGACTTAGCAATTGATACATCTTGGACAAGACCAGTATCTGAGGCTAAAGATAAAGACTTCTGCAATGCCTCGGTCAATAAGACGAATAAAGAGATGATAATGGTTTACCCTAGTGAAGAACTCTCCTATTTTTAAACCGTGTACCAGCTTTCCCATTTATTATTATAGCAGTATGGCCAGTTGTATAATCATTTCTATCCAGTAAACTCATCTTGGTGGAAAATTTTGCACCTTCATAACTAGAAGCAAACTATCTCGACAAACCATATCAAAAGCTTTCTCAAAGTCAACTTTTTATCATAACTAGGTCTCCATCATGTTTGCTAGCCCTCGGTAGTAGTTAGCAAGTGATCCTTAAAAGGCAAATTGAAGAGGTGACACTAGTTGTGCCATGAATCATTGTAATCTAATTGCCTGAACTTTTGAAATGACCTTAATGATACAATACCCCAAGGCTCTTTAGGTTGTTCTTTCTTGGGTATGAGGACCAAATCAGCACAGTTGAGTTGCTGGATCTGCAGGTTCCGTTCATAAACTTGTTTGAACAATTCAACAATATCAGCTTAAATTAGCCCCAAGCCGCTCTGATGAATTCATTATTATGCCATCAGTACCTGGTGTTTTAAGTTTAGACATTGCTTTCACTGTGTATCCAATTTCTTCCAATGTGAATAGCTACCAAATTAAGGTTTTGGGAGGACTTAGATGAAATATTACAAAATATTCCACCAAATGAAAGGATTTTAATAGGAGGTGATCTAAATGGGCATGTCGGAGTAAAAAATGAGGAATATGAGAGAGTGCATGGGAGTTATGGGTTTGGAACGAGGAATGAGGAAGGGAAAACTATATTAGATTTTGCGATAGCATATGACCTTATATTAGCTAATACGTTTTTTTAAGAAAAGAGAAGAACACTTAGTCACATTCAAAAGCGGGAATAATAGATTGCAAATTGACTTTCTTATGGTTAGGAAGAAGGATAGAAAGATTTGTAAAGATTGCAAAGTCATCCCTGGAGAAAGCTTAACTACCCAACATAGGGTAGTAGTGTTGGATATACGCCTCAAACATAGTATCAATAGAAAGAAAATATATACAATTCCTAGAATTAAGTAGTGGAAGTTAAAGGATGGGAAACAACATATATTTAAAGAGAAGGTAGAAGTACAAGCATTAGGTGAAATATACGATGACTCTAATACAACATGGGATAAGATGGTATCAAAGTTGAAAATAGTAGCTAAGAGTGTCCTCGGTGAGTCAAAGGGGCATGCACCACTAAGTAAAGAATCTTGGTGGTGGAATGAGAAAGTACAAGAGAAAGTGAAAGAAAAACGAATAGCTTATAAGGAATTATATATTTGTAAGAACGAGGAAAATTTAAAAAAATATACAATAGCCAAGAAAAAAGCTAAGAAAGTAGTGAGTGAAGCAAAAAATGAAACTTTTGAACGGTTATATCAAAAATTGGATACAAAAGAAGGGGAAAAAGACATCTATAGAATAGCTAAAGTGAGAAAGAAAAACAAGAGATCTTAGCCAAATAAAATGTATTAAAGATGAATGTAATAGGGTATTAGTAAGCGATGGAGAAATAAAAGAGCGGTGGAAGAGGTATTTTCATCAACTTTTTAATGAAGGTTTAGGAGACCAACTTAACTTAGGTAATTTAATTAGGTCAAATGAGCATCGAAATATTAATTTTTATCGTAGAATTCAAACTTCAGAAGTAAAACAAGCTTTAAATGAGATGCACAATGGAAAAGCCGTTGGACCAGATGATATTCCGATAGAGGTATGGAAGTGCTTAGGGAAACAAGGTATTGAATGACTTACAAAATTATTTAACATGATATTGAAAACGAAAAAAATGCCTGATCAATGGAGGATAAGTACTCTAGTTCCCTTATATAAGAATAAGGGAGACGTACAAAATTGTGCAAACTATAGGGGTATTAAACTAATGAGTCATACTATGAAACTTTGGGAAAAAGTAATAGAAAAAAGATTAAGGAAGGAGACCACAGTGACAGAAAATCAATTTGGGTTCATGCCTGGAAGGTCGATAATAGAAGCTATACATCTTCTTAGACAATTAATTGAAAAATATGGGAGCAAAAATAAGATCTACACATGGTATTCATTGACTTAGAAAAAGCGTATGATAGAGTCAAGAGAAATTATATGGAGAATTTTAGAAAAGAGAGGTGTTAGCGTAATATATATTAAATTAATTAAGGATATGTATGAGGATGTAACGACCAGAGTAAAGACTTGGTGGAGTAATGAAGCATTTCCAATAAAGATAGGGTTACATCAAGGATCAGCTCTAAGTCCCTATCTTTTACATTAATTATGGATGAACTCACTGCACACATTCAAGACACAGTACCGTGGTGCATGTTGTTTGCAGATGATATTATTTTGGTAGATGAGACACGTGAAGGAGTAAATGCTAAGCTAGAATCTTGGAGGGAAACACTAGAAGGGAAAGGTTTTAAGCTTAGTAGATTAAAGACAGAATATATGGAATTTAAGTTTAGCAATATTAGAAGTAATGAAACAATTGTTAAGATAGGAGAGGACGAGTTGCCCGGAACCGAGAGATTTAAATATTTAGGATCATTTTTACAAAATGATGGAGGGATTGAGAGAGATGTCTTACATAGAATACAAGCAGGATGGGTGAAATGGAGGGGAGCGTCAAGTGTTTTATGTGACCGTAAAGTACCTCTTAAACTTAAAGGTAAGTTCTATAAAACCGCAGTTAGACCTGCTATGTTATGTTGGGCTATGACTCGAGCACATGAGCAGAAGATGAGAGTTGCAGAGATGAGGATGTTAAGGTGGATGTGTGGACATACGAGGATGGACAAAATAAGAAATGAGAGCATTAGAGAGAAAGTATGAGTTGCATCTATTGAGGAAAAATTCAGAGAGACACGTTTAAGATGGTATGGACATGTACTTAGACGACCAATAAATGCTCCAGTTAGGCGATGTGAAACTATGATAAACATGCATATAAAACGAGGAAGAGGAAGACCAAAAAAGACTTGGTTAGCAACAATAAAACAAGATAAAATTTATTTAAATATAGATGATGATATAATAGGAGATAGAGCTCAATGGCGTAAAAGGATTCATACAGCCGACCCCACCTAGTGGGAAAAGGCTTGGTTGTTGTTGTTGTTGTTGTTGTGAATAGCTCAGCCAGAGAATTTAAGGAACTATTTTCAGCATAGTAGCTTTCAGGTTTATTGGCAATTTTGACAGAATCCTTGACTCCAGGTAATGATTTGAAATAGCATGTAAATTCCTTGTGAATATCTGCATGAGTTGTCAGATTTTACCAGCAATGGTAATAACTGATCTGTTGCTTCTTCTTCTTGCAATATGATGAAAGAAAGAGTTTTTATCCCCCTCTCTAATCTACCTAGTCTCTGCTCTTTGCTTCTTCTTATTCTTCACAAGGATGAGGAACCCACAAATTATCATTAGCCATCTGGTATCTATTAAACTTTTCTATGCTATTGTTTTATTTGTTTCCTTCTACATTCTTCTGGGATTCTGTTTTTCCTATTCTATAGTGTTGGATTTTGCAAATCTCAATCATGTCATTCAAATTACAAATCACGAACTTATCACTGTTTCTGGATTCTGATAACATATTTTCTTACTTTACAAATGGTTGTCGTTGTTTTTACTCTATCTATGCTACCCATACAACCTAGATTTGGTTTGCTTTTCATATGTTAAATTAAGTTGATGGCCATTTATTAGAAAGAGATCAAGGCCTAGTTTTGACTATGTTATATTGATTATATCTTAATATCCTTAAGAGTTGTATAGGATATTGGATATTGTTTATCTGTTTCCTTCTACATTCTTCTGGGATTCTGTTTTTCGTATTCTATAGTGTTGGATTTTGCAAATCTCGATCTTGACATCCAAATTACAAATCACTAACTTTTCACTGTTTTGGATTCCGATAACATATTATTCTTACTTTATAAGTAGGTGTCTTTGTTTGTACTCTATCTATGCTACCCTTACAAGCTTGATGTGGTTTGCTTTTCATATGCTAAATTAAGTTGAGGGTCATTTTAGAAAGAGATCAAAACCTAATTTTGACTATGTTATATTGCACAATTTACGGTTTAACTCCTTTGTGCAATATTTCATCTCTAATGTTTTCTGCTTTAATTTTTTGAAGGTTGTGTTGGAAGCTGTCAATAAGCCTCGCAACATTAGTTACAAAGGAATGACAGACTTAGTTACAGAGTAAGAGTAATTAGTTATACACTTTTGCCTGCTGCTCAATGATGTATGATTTTATAAAGGGTAACTGATTGTGTCTTTATTTTTTCATACTTTTGTGTCAAAATACAAAGGTACCATTGAAATATGCTAGCAATTTCACATTTTTGTAGGTTGCAAATCTGAAGAGGAACAATTTTGATTTTGATATGATGTTAATATTGTTCTTAACTTGATGAGAGCTGAAGGTGTAAAAGATAGAAGGATAGGGAAAAAACTCAATTTGATGTAATCAAGAGATTGGAAGATTACCGACGATATAACCTTGCATAAATTTAGGTAATGTCTTAAATAGAGTTTGCCAACTCTCCCTTGTCTTTTTAATACCAACCTTTCCTTTTATGTTGTAACCTTCACTCTTTACTCTTGAGCGTGAAGGACTACTTAGGGGGGATGTTTCTTGAAGAAAAATCTGCAATCACACTTTTTTTTGTAATGCATTGGTGTCATTAGTATTTATTTGTAATATAGACAATGCAAGCTTAGTTATATTATCACAAATGTATTTGTTGTATGAGCTTTTTGAAATTGTTTGTGGAAGTCTGCATGATATATTATTGGTATAGCACAGAATTATCTTAGTTTTGTTCCGTGAAAGCTCATGCATAGCTCATTCATGCTTGTCCAATTTCCTGCAGCACTGATAAACAGAGTGAATCAGTAATCCTTGAAGTGGTGAATAAGAATTTTGAAGATCATCTTATTCTTGGTGAAGAAGGTGGCCTTATTGGAGACTCTTTGTCAGAGTACCTTTGGTGCATTGATCCCTTAGGTTGGTTTTCTTGGAATTGTTTTTTCCAAATAGTTCTTTATATGAGAGATCAGTTTAGATTGTGATCTAAAATCTAAATAGTATTTAACAGTTTGCACTAATTTATGTTCTATACAAGCTTTCATTGTGTGAGATATACAGCTTTAATTTATACACAATAATTGAAACTCCTTATAGTTTTTATTTTCTAAAATCAAACAACTATTTGTGAGATATACAATTTCTTTAATTTATACAAAACAATAGGGAGTTCATGTAGTTTTTATTTTCCTACTGGAGACTAACAACAATCCTTTGTTACAATTACCAAGTTATTTTCTTATTAATTCATAAGAGATCACCATGTTTATTGTAACACCATGTTCACAGATCTCAGGTAAGGGATAAATATTATATATTACTACTGGACTGGTATGATAAACAGAGTGTTTCATATTTCTGCCTTCTAACTGTCTCGATTTAATGCCATTTCTTCCTTATGGATTTAACTCTTAAGTTGGAGTTGTCTTGAGATGTTTGTACCTGATATGTAGATGGCACTACAAACTTTGCTCATGGATATCCAAGCTTTGCTGTATCAGTTGGGGTACTGTTCCGTGGGAAGCCAGCTGCTGCATCTGTGGTACTTGTTTTACTTGCATTAAAGCATATTATTATCTGAAAAAGTTTTCTGGCTGGCAATGGAATTGATGTTCAAACATCTGTTCTAAGACTAATAGTAGCTCCTCAATAAGTGCTGATGAGATGAAAATCAATATCTTCATTATCTTGGATAATTATGATCAGGCGCATCTTGCCTACATGACACACATAGTACCTGTGTTTCTTTCTACTTTCATTAGTTTCCTGCATTTTCATCAAAATGATGCCATTGTGACATTCTTATTTCCTTTCTATCTAATAGAACTTCCTCAATTTTCTTAGGTTGAGTTTGTTGGTGGGCCAATGTGTTGGAACACTCGCATATTTTCTGCAACTTCAGGTAACAATTTAAAAATGAATAGCAAGGATGTTTTCTTTCAAGATAGTCTGGATTATTTAGGAAAAAAAAAATATTTTTTTTCTTTAAAAGGTGGTGGAGCCTTTTGTAATGGACAAAAGATTCATGCTAGTCAGACTGATAAGGTAAATGGTCCTCTTCATACATTTCTCTTTTTTGCTATAGCTGTTGGATTTCTACAACCAGAGCTGTTTATAGTCCTTGAAATTCATTGTCTAGAAGATTAGTTCAAAATATTTTTCACATTTCTAACCAGTTCAATTGGGGGTCAGAAATTTTTCTTCTATTTCTGCTATCCACTGTGTTGGCAGCCTAACCTGGATATGATCTTCCATAAAAGGATATTCGTGCAGCCTTATCTGGCACTGAAGACCACCATGCCAATGCATGATTTTTATGATTTAATAGGGGAAAAAATAAAATCAAGGAGGGAAAGAAAAATTAAGAAAAAAAATAGAACAAGAACTAAGATAAGGAGAAGGGTAATCTTGAGAAAAGCAAGCATAACAGGAAAGGATGGAAGAAATGAGAGGGGGTGCCCTCTTGATTTGCTTCAATGAAATTGTTGATCCTGGATTTTCTCTGCCTTCTGTTCCATTTATTCTTCACCTGTAGGTTCCTATTTGATCCCCAGTAGCAGTCTACTCCAGAATCAACTGGGAGAGCACCTAAGGGGAAGCATCAGAAAAGATCATTTATTGTGTCTTCAGGATCCAGATTCCCATTCTATGACATAGGCCCACCTATATTAAAATCATCTAAGATATGAATAGACTTTTCTAGGGTCAGTGCTGATTGCTGCTGTTTTAGGCACTGTTAATTTTGTTTGTTTTACTTTTTTGCTATACCCATAAAGCATACTTAGAAATCTAATCCCCATAATTATACCTAAGTTCAAGATTCAATTTTAATTTGTTAATCTATGTTGCATGTTAGATAAACTATTAAATTTTGTTTCTTGATAAAATTTCAGGAACTGATTAGTTTTTAGTTATGATATGTATAATTAAGCACTCTATTATTTGCTAATATACTCAGTGGATATAGAATATAACATAACAAAAACCACAAATTCTGAAGGAGAGTAATTTTGTGCCTGAATGTCCAAAGACAATAGACATGCTATCTTTTCGACTCTTATCTTCAGCTGACATTTATTTTATTCTCTAGGTGGAACGTTCTCTCCTGGTAACAGGATTTGGGTATGAGCATGAAGATCCCTGGGCAACCAACATGAACTTATTCAAAGAGTTTACTGATGTTAGCAGGGTGTGTTTTCATTTAATTTAATCCTCTAAGTTATGTTTATTTGATTTACCATCATTGTTGCACTTATAATGTATAGGGTGTAAGGAGACTAGGTGCTGCTTCTGTTGACATGTGCCATGTTGCCCTCGGCATTGTGGAAGCCTACTGGGAATATCGTCTCAAGCCGTGGGACATGGCCGCTGGTGTCCTGGTAATCTTGTTTGTCTAAGATGCATTAACTATGCAAATTATGGGCAATGCAACTATCTTTCACTTTTTACATTATTTCATTATATTTTACCCAATCCAGATATTCAATAAATGGAATTATGATTTAGGGCGTTCTCAACAATTAGCAAATTCAATCACTGCTTTCATGTTATGATCTACCACCCAAGTACAAACTCGACTATGCCCATGAGGGCATTTCTCAAGGTTTTCAAGTATTTACAGGAGTGCCCATGAGTCCTCTTTTGTAGGCCCAAAAGTGTCTTTCCAGTAGATGATGTCCTTATCTTTTGTATTTTATGCCTCTCTTTTTCATGATTTCTAATCTCCTTCACGAGAACACTCTTGTTGTATGTGATTGATTAAACACAACATAATTTTATGTATATTTTCGGCTGGTCATTTCTCTTTTTTTCCACTAAAAAATATATTAACTAGGAATCTGCTTAATTTAGGAGGTTACATTTTTGTATCATCTATTGCTATCAGCTCCTCTGTCTAATTTGATTTTTGATGCAAACTTTTCAGCTTGTTAGCATCCTCTTATGTATTGGCTTAGAAGATTCTTTCTACTGCAGATGGTTGAAGAAGCTGGAGGAGCTGTAACACGAATGGATGGAGGAAAGTTCACAGTCTTCGATCGATCAGTACTGGTATCCAATGGTGTTGTTCACGAACAGGTTCATTCTACCTAATTCATCCTCATTCATTGCTGCAAATTTCATACTGAAACCTTGTGTTTTACTGTACTTGTGTTGGATATAATGGGGAAGCTTATCTAACTTGTGTTCAAGAACAATAGTTAAAGTTGGATCTTCACATGTTTCTTTTTCCAGCTTGCATAGATTTTGCTTTAGTTTTTCTTTCATTTCCGAGTAAATATTGTTGTTTATCTGTGACTGAATGCTTAACTGCAGCTCCTGGAGAGGATTGGCCCTGCGACCGAAGAGCTAAAGAAGAAAGGCATTGATTTCTCGCTGTGGTTTAAGCCAGAAAACTACATTACTGATCCCTGAGTTGGTTTTCCGCCTCAACTGCGGCAGTTAAAGCAAAATTTTCTTTTGTCAGATCAAAAGTTGGTCATTTCACCAATTTCTTCAGTTGAAGCCTGGTTAAAGTTCTCCTGCAAAGGTATTGATTGGTTTTGATCTGTAAGAAATGGAAGTACTTATACCATTGCAATAAGCTCCTTCAATATATCTTACATTTGTGTAGTAAAAAAACACTTTATCTTAGATTTTTTTTAAAAATATATTATTTTATTAAAAAAATGAGTATTTTTAGAGCATAAACTCATGTTTCTATGATTGGGTTGCTAATTTCTAGAGAGAAAAATATATGGTTGCAGCTGAGAACCTTCTTAGGTACCCTCAAGACCAATCATTAAATGGACCCACAACAAGTAATTCATTTGCATATTTCATAGATTCATGTGCTTTGTGTATGCTGAAGTTAAAATGGGAAATAAGGGTTCAACCTTCTTAGACCCGCCCATAAGAAATAATGCATTCACGTGTATCATATATTTATGATTTAAAATCTCGAGACGTGTTAGAATTTTAATTTATTTATGATTGGAATAATATAACTTTGATATTGTATTATCGATATGATTTTAATATTTTTTTTTATAAAATATATTAAATAACATTTTTAACTTAAATATTTAAAAATAATAATAATTTTAAATATATATATATGAAATCATGGTATCTTATGGTATTTTTATATGGTTAGTAAATAAATAATAAGAATTTTATTATATATTTTAAGAATTAAAATAAATTATATATATATATATATATATATATATATATATATATATATATATATATATATATATATAATAGTTTTATTAAAATTTGATTAAGTATTATTTTATTTATTAGTAACGTTTTTTTTTTCATCCCACCTACTCGGGAAGTGTTCTCATCACGGCCTGCTCGGCGTACGCTCGTGGTGTCCTTGTTGTGACCCATGGAAGTTACGTTGACCTCCACAACGTCACGGAGGTCGTTGTGGGATTGTAACCCATGGAGGTCATGGTGGTCTCTATTATTGGGGGATCGTATGACCGGCTAGAAGAGGGGTTGAATAGACGTTAATCCCAAGTAGATCGCTTTCTACGTATTCGTTAGTGCACAGCGAAAAACAAACAAGTACAAATATGAAAACTAAAGGCAAGACATGAGAGCAAACCAAGACACACGATCATTTATGTGGTTTGGAGATAACTTGCTCCTACTTCATTACTATCCGTAAGGTGGACGATCTCTCAATCTTTCGGTAGATTAGCTCCCGGTAAACTTCGGTTATCTCAAGTCTCCTTGTGGGTGGAGAAATTTCACCACAACTCCAACTAAGATCTCTTGGAATACAAGCACTTGTTGACTACTAATTATGATTAACCACTACTAATTTCGTCAACTTTGGCCAGTCATCCCAAACTCCATTTTATAGAGCTTGGGAAGAAACAACTGTTAGGATCGGTTGAGCTAGAGGGGGGGGGGGGGGCTGGGTGAATGACTCACTTCGTTTTCTTGATCAACTTGATTTTGCGCAGCGGAAACTCGAAGGCAATACTAACTCGGATATTTACTTGGTATCCACCTCCCCAAGGAGGTGACTAGTCCAAGGATCCACACCACTCACACTATTCCACTATCAAAACCCTCCTTCTCGGAATCACACCGAAGGTGGAGAAACCTTACACGGTTACAACTCTCCCTCTCTAAAGTAAAGAATCACACTCACCACAATGAAGAAGAAAAGAAAGATTACAGGCTTTAGAAAGGCTTCTTCTTCGCTGAGTGAGATTTGAGAAAGTAGCGAGAGGGAGATTATGAACTTGAGCACTTTTGAAGATCTTGAGCACTTGAGAGAGTTGAGACCTTGGAGAGCAATGGAACAGTATCTCTTTGTTTTCTTGTCTCTTTTCTTTTTCTTCCATGCCTTTAAACGTCGAGAAAACTAGTCGTTTCTCATGTAGCCGTCGCCGTGAATCGATCGGAGTCATATTTGGATCGATTCATAAGTATCCGTTGGAAACCATCACGTCACGATCAACGGCTTAGATTGCTTCACTTGAGTTTGAATCGATCGGTGGAATTCATGAATCGATTCAGACCTCTGCTCGTGAAATCGCAGCTCTGTGAATCGATCGCCCGATCGATTGAGTAACCTCAATCGATCGGCTGATCGATCCAGGGGAAATCTGTGCTTCGCACAGAGGCTTCCTGGATCGATCACTCGATCGATTGGATTTCCCCAATCGATCGGCTGATCGATCCAGAAGCATTCTGTGCTTCGTACAGAAGCTTCCTGGATCGATCGCTCGATCGATTGGATTGCCTCCAATCGATCGGTTAATCGATCCAGAAGTATTCTGTGCTTCGCACAGAAGCTTCCTGGATCGATCGCTCGATCGATTGGGTTTCCCCAATCGATCGGCTGATCGATCCAGAAGCACTCTGTGCTTTGCGCAGAATCTTCCCAATCGATCAGCCGATCGATTGGCTTCCTTCCAATCGATCGACTGATCGATCCAGAGGCATTCTACCTCACAGTCGTGTCTAAATCGATTTTCCAATCGATTTCTGATACGCGAGGGATCATGCATCCAGCTTTATGACCTGCAGGAACTTCTCTTGCCAAGAATCCGGTCCTCGACCTTCTTGGACTTCTCTCACCTTGCATCCGGTCTTCTGACCTGCAAGGATTCTTTTGCCAAGAATCCGGTCCTCGACCTTCTTGGACTTCTCTTGCCTTACATCCGGTCTTCCGACCTGCAAGAACTTCTCCTGCAAACTCACACTGTATGTTAGATCTAACGTATTAACCTAAACTTAAATAATTGTCAACACATTGAAACTTCCAGGGCATGATTGCACCATCAATCTCCCCCTTTTTGATGTTTGACAATCTATTTAAGTTTAGGCCAATTTCCAATATATCATAATAGTACAATGATAAATAATGATTGCAACAACGCTGAAAATCATCTAAGTTAAACATAAGCAGTAAGTATGAGCATACACAGTAAGCTTGAGTTTCAATTTAAATTTTATTTAGCATGAACTTCAACATATATCTCCCCCTTTGTCAAATATAAAAAAAAAACAGAACTCCCCCTCAAAATGTGTACTAAGCAAACACAATAAACCCAAGGAGTACTCCCCCTAAACCACACAGATATTAACAAAATATAACCACGTGAATCGTAGAAACAAAATAAAGGATAGACATAAAACTCGATAATTTGTACAATAGAGTTCACATAACATAAGGACTCCATAAGTCGATGACCAAAAGAGAGTTCACATAAGGACTCCATAACAACCATCCATAAGTCGTACAATAACATATCACAAAGAGACATAAAACTCGATGAGCTCGTCTCCCGAAGGAGGGGGATCAGCAGCAGCAAGAGGAGCAGACGTAGTAGCTGGAGCAGGAACCGCCGTAGAGTCAGCACCGGCAGCATCCTCAGCATGGGGAACGGGAGCTGTGGATGGAACAGACTGAGACGGATGACCCGTCACCCAGGAGCTCACTAAATCTACTAAGGTATCCATAGTCGCCAGCATCGAAGTCTGTCGATGGACCATGGTCTCCATCGTGGAGCGCAGGTCGGCTACCTCCATGGTCAGCTCCTCTAGGCGAGTGTCGACAGTCTCCTCGAATGTCGGAGAAGCTGGCTCGGGGATATCCTCCTCAGCATCATCTGCCACAGGAACCAATGCCTGTGCATCCCCCCTTCGGCGAGCCCTGGGTCCCTCACCAAAAGCACGTCCATCGCGCCATCGAACTCCCGCTGGACCACCAACTAAGCCCGTCTTCGTGAATGAGCGGGAAGAAATCTGAGAATAAGCCACAGTCATGTGTTCCAGCCGTCCTGGGAGACATCTATCTTCTGGGACTCCAGCCAGTCTGCGATAAGATGCCCGAAAGGCATGTGGATCGTCTGCTACACGGGCTGGGTAAAATGAATGATGCAATGAAAGATGTTCAGAGTAATGTTGATGTCAAGGGAATGACGAATGACATAGAGGGCAAACATGTGAGGAGGTCGTAGAGCGGCTAAGGCACGAGAGACAATGGGGAAAAGACAGTTGATGATCACTTTAAACAAGGCATTATTTTCAGCCGATAACTCAAGCGAAGAAAATTTAGTGATTTGAGCATTTATCCCATCCGGACGAGGACGACCAAAGAGGAACTGATGCATGGATGCAATGCTAATATGCTCAAAAGGTGGAGGCAGCTCATCGGGAAGATTGGGATAAAAGACAAAATCATTGTTGGATGGTAGACAGTCGAGATAAGATCGAAGAATCTCATAGGAGAAGTCCAAGCTCCGTTTCGCAACGCGAGTGCGATAATTTACACCATCAGAAGTGTGCAAATTATTATAAAATTCGGAGACAAGACTTACATTTACATCCCTCTCACAGGTTAACAATGAGTCAAGCTTATAGTGTTTGAACCGGTTATAGGTATCAAAACAAGACGTCCTATAGTATTGAAGGTCAACAGATCTAGGAGTTATGAGTTTGAAAGTGTGTTTGCTAAAGGTTTGCTGCATAGCAGCATTAGGGAATCTCGGATCAGTAGGAGGTTGAGGACGTGATGGAGGTACGGACGATCCTTCTCCCGATTCACGAACTTTTTGTTTCTTTCTGTGGGATAGGAGATGAAAAAGAACAAGAGGTGGCACACGAGTTTGCAGTGCAAAGATGGAGCGAAACATATGCAAAAATGCAAGAACAGTACAAGTAATGCAATGCATGAGGGATAATGCAAAACAATACACAAAAACACACAAGATAAGTGGATTAGGTCAAATATAGGAGCAAAAACAAAAAAAAAATAAGAAGAGAGCAAAGAAATTTACTTAGGGTTAGGGTTTTGAGACCGCATGGTGTGTGAGGACGCGGAGACGAGGAAGAAAAGCTGCCCAGTGCGTCGAGAGAGAAGGAGCAGAACCGGAAGAGAGGTGGAAGAGATCCCCTTCGCCGGAGAAACCCGTCGAAGTGAACGAGCGAGGCAGACAGAAGAATCGCCTGGAAAATCGCCTAGGGCAAGACAGGGTCGAGAGAGAGAAAAGGAAGAGATGGATCGATTCGAGAACCATTGGATTTAGGGGTTTAAGATGGGTTTTAAATTCTCAATCGATCGATCGATCGATTGAGAACAAGTGAATCGATTGGTCGATCAATTCACGATGCTTCTGTGAGAATTTGAACATGCGTCTCAATCGATCCAACGATCAATTCAAACGGGATGAATCGATCCATTGATCGATTAAAATGCCTTCTGTGAAAATCGAAAGAGCGTCCCAATCGATCCATCGATCGATTGACCCTCTTTGAATCGATCCATTGATCGATTCAGATGCCTTCTGGAAAAACAAAAAACGCGGTCTAATCGATCCATTGATCGATTGGAATGGTCTGAATCGATCCATTGATCGATTGGAATAGTCTGAATCAATCCATTGATCGATTCAAATGTCTTCTGATAAAAAAACGAAAAACGCGGTCCAATCGATCCATTGATCGATTGGAATGGTCTGAATCGATCCATTGATCGATTCAGATGCCTTCTGGAAAAACTCGAGTATGTGGTTAAACGAAAGTGCGTCGTAATCGATCCATTGATCGATCCAAACGATCTGAATCGATCCATTGATCGATTCAGATGCTTTCTGGAGTGAAATGTGAACTTCCCAATCGATCGACCGATCGATTGGGAAGTCTGATATTTCTGTATTTCTGAAAACCTTTCAGATCCAAGTTTTGGAAATGCACAAATAATTGTATATTCCTCTAAAAATCACGAAATTTGGTGTAAACACTATTTATGTCTCATATTATCAAGGAAAAATAAAGGTTGACAAAAGCGACACTCTCTAGACAAGATTTACACAAAATTAAAAATTGTTGAAAATATCAATGATTCGAGTGAGTCTTATCAAAGTTTCAAAAATAAGTATGGTGCATATCGTGGGTTTAAAAATTTCCAATCATAATTGTAGGGCAACGTGCACATGATTTGTACACGTGCTTTTCCTATGATTGGACAAATGAATGTTTCATATGAAAACCACTTTTCTTGACCAAAATAATGCATCATAACAAGCATCATGACCAAAATAAATATCCCTAACCTCTCACCCCATCTAAATCATATTAAGAGGACAATCCTATGTTCTTGTGAGAGGCAATGTTAAGGGGAATAAAACTTAAAGAACTCTATCTATGAAGGATTTAATCAATACAATTCCCAATTCCCTTCTAAGAAAGCTAAATTCAACTTCGGGAAGATGTTTAGAGAAGATATCGGCTAAGTTTGATTTTGATCCTGTTAGGATGTATACTAAAAGCCTAGCTTTTGGTATAAACATTTATCTAGAAATAAGAATCACATTGGTCAAATGTCTACATTTATGATAAATGTAATTGTTCAATTAATTTATATTGTAGATAACATGGTGTGTGGTGTCACACACAGAAGATCATGTTATCGGTTCCTTATAAATTATAAACAGTAGCTCACGACCAAGATGGAAAGGAACAAACCATTGAAAGGTCGTAGTGTAATTAGGTATTAGTTTATCTTAACTATATAATTACACTAGTACACTTAGAGTGTATTGAGTAGGATCATTTGAGGTCGTTTCTTTTATAATGACTTTATAAAGGAACAAAGACCTCAGTTATTATGGAAGTGTGTGCTCTTAATCCTAATATAATAACAAACACATATATTTGATATTTATTTCTTTAATTTATCAATGGGTGAGATTTAGTTCGATAAATCAATAAGTCCGATAAGTTGGGAAATGATATCACTTATAGTGTGTGTTGTTGATTATAGAAGGAAACTGTGTCCTAGTGATCTAGGTTGAGAATGTCCCCAAGAGGAGCTCATAAGGATTGTCATGTTAAACCCTGCAGGTGGACTTAGTCCGACATGACGATGAAGTTGAGTGGTACTACTCTTGGAGCTAGATATTAATTAAGTGAGTTATCAGTAACTTACTTAATTAGTGGACATTCGACATCTTAAACACAGGGAGACTAACACACTCATAATAAGAAGGAGCCTAAAATGTAATTTGGGAATGGTGCGGTAGTTCAATAATAGTTCTCTAGTGGAATGAATTATTATTGATAAAATTAAGTTGTGTGTTCGGGGCGAACACGGGATGCTTAATTTTATCGGGAGACCAA
Organism: Zingiber officinale; assembly: GCF_018446385.1. NCBI lineage: Eukaryota > Viridiplantae > Streptophyta > Magnoliopsida > Zingiberales > Zingiberaceae > Zingiber > Zingiber officinale. Next base: position 24,682,668 of record NC_055988.1, read on the forward strand.
AACCAATTCCTCCTCTCGGTCCCTATCGTACCCTCTTAATTATAGAGTACTATACCCACCTATACCCACCTTCTTACCCAACCCATAGGGGCCGGCTAAGCTAGCTTGGAGACCAAGCTAGGGTCGGCCAAAGTTTGGTTCATGGGTGCTTCAAGGTGGCCGGCCCTAGCTTGGGTTCAAGCTTGGTGTGGCTGGCCCAAATTTAAATAAAAGGATTTTTATTTTTTAAATTTTTCTTATGTGGATAACATGATTTAAAAGAGAGTTTAAAAATTTAAATATTTCCTTTTATAGGATTCTACAAAAGATTAAGAGAAGAGCTAAATCTCTTTCCTTATTTGTAGATTAAAAGGTTGATTTTAATTTTGGTAAAAACTTTCCTATTAATCATGTTTATTATTTAAAAGAAAGTTTAAAAATTAAAAAATTCTCTTTTATTAGTTTCTACAAAAGATTAAGAAAAGATTTAATATCTTTCCTTATTTGTAAATTAAAAGAGATTTTAATTTTTAGAGATAACTTTCTTTTTATCCACATGTTAAAAGAAAGATTTTAATTTATAAAATTTCCTTTTTATTAACCAATCATGAAGGGAAAAATTATTGGAGAAATTTTTTTTATAAATTTCCGGAAGCAAATAAGGAAGTTTTAATTTGTGTTTAAAATTTTATTTGCTTGGAAATTTTATGGTGTGGCCGGCCATTGTAAATTGAAAAGAAAAATTGTTTTTAATTAAATAAATTTTCCTTTTCAATGGAAAAAGAATTAAGGAAGTTTTTATTAAATTTTCCTTATTTGCCAAGACCAAGGATTATAAAAGAGGGGGGTAGAGAAGGCTTCATGGTGAACGACTCTATTCTTTTTCTTCCTCTCTTTTCTTCCTTGGTGTGGCCGGCCCCTAGAGGTTCCCCTTCTCCTTCTCTCTTCTCCTTCTTGTGGCCGAGACTTCATCATCTCTTGGAGGCATAGAAGTGGCCGGATCTAGCTTGGAGAAAAGGAGAGAAAGGAGTCTTGTTTCATGCATCCCTTGGAGTTTGGTTGGTGGAAAAAGATCTTCATCTTTTGGAAGCATTGTGCTTGGCCGAAACTTGAAGAAAGGAGAAGAAGGTGCTTTGGTGGTTTCTCATCTCGGAAGATCGTTGCCCACACAACGTCCGAGGTTAGAAGAGGAATACGGTAGAAGATCAAGAGGTCTTTCTAAAAGGTATAACTAGTATTTTTCCTTTCCGCATCATATTAGTTATTTTTGGAAATAATACCAAATACAAGAGGCATGCGATTCTAGTATTTCGAATTTGTTTTCGATGTTGTGTTCTTTTGTTTTTTACTTTTCCTTGTGATTTGATTGTTCTTTTCGGTTGACCTAAAATTATTTAAGGAAATTAAATATTAACTTTCCTTAAAAGGCTTTGTCTAGTCGGTGGTGGTTGTTCCCATATCCAAGAAGGTCATGTGCCTTGCCACGTCAGTACTGGAAGCCAATTTTAGAAATTAATATTTAATGAAATTAATAACCTAGGTGATTTGGATCGAACGTGTTAAGTTCCGCAGGAGATCCGAGTCTAAACCTAAAAGAACAAATAGATTAAATTTTGGATCAAACATGTTAAGTTCCGCAGGCGATCCAAGTTTAATTTAAAAGAACACATGGTAGCTAGGAAAAGGTTCAGACCTTTGTACAAAATTTTTGTACAGTGGAACCATTAGGTTTTCCGAGTAGCAACCAACAATTGGTATCAGAGCTAGGGTTTTGCCTCTGTGTATTTGGTATTAGTTTAATTATGCACATGTCATACATAATTTAGGCAGGTTAATAGTAGGATGTGCTAACTTTGTGGATGCAGGATCCAACTATTATGGCTTATAGTTATTATGTGTGCGATTGGACCCTTGTACATGTCAAGGGCATTTTATTGTGTGTGCATGATTGTATTATAAAATACAGCAGGAGCTGTATTTAGTTTTATTAGGATTTTATTTTTTGATCTAGTTACATATACATTCCTTTCATGGAATATAGGATCGATGGATGTAAATTTTATTTTATGTTCGATCTAGTTTACATGTACATTCCTTAGAGGAATATAGGATCGAAAAATGTAAAATTCCATTTATGTCGCGGATCGAATCTTGCAAGGCGTGGAACCTTTTGAGGATCAGAGGCGCAGCGGAACAAGGAGCAAGATGGATGCGACAACTAGACCCGGTGGCAGTGGCCAAAGATGGCAGCAGCTAGGGTTGGCGACACACGGAGGACAACAATAGATAAAAGCCATAATAGTTGAAAATTAGTTTTTCTATTTATTGCTTTTTATGCTGTGTTGTGTGTGCTTGTTAGTATGCATGCTAAGTAGGCTAGCATAGTCAAAATTCCTCACTTTAAATAACTAAGTGGGAGAGGGATTTATTTTTAAATAAATTCCACGGTCTCCATTACTGGTTTATAAGTGATGCAACAAGCTTGCGTGTTGGCTCTGAATGCCTTCCTCCATATCGGATGAGCTTGTTTGCGGATCACTAGCTTAAACTTCCATTTTGGATGACTATAGGAAGTTAATTAAGAGCGTGTGATCTTCCCCATCGGAAGGGACACAATCTTATTAACGGACTTAGTGTCAAGTAATGGTATACACTTAGGCACGTCTAATAGTATCCTCCCCATCGGAGTCACTGCTATTATTTGTGTGACCGAAGAAAACCAACTATTGATTTGTCAAATAAATAAGTTGACAAGATAATAAAATTAAAAACCCCTCTTACAAATGTTTGATTTTGTATACGTCCACACTATCGTGGCATACAAAATTCACGGTGTTTGAGGTAATTTTATTTGTCATAAAGATTTATTGACAAGATAATTAATGGGTAAACCCCTCCTCTTACAAATGTTTAATTTTGTATACGTCCACACTATCGTGGCATGCAAAATTCATGGTGTTTGAGGTGTTGGAGAATTTAAATAATATTGTTTGAGGAATCAATGTTATTTTAAATTCAAAAGTTTTGACCAAATATTTGATCAAAGAAAGATCAACTATTAATTTTATTCGTCATAAAGTAAAGTTGACGAGATAATAAAATTAATGGATAAAATCTCTTCTTTGATTTTGTATACGTCCACACTGTCGTGGCATACAAAATTCATGGGGATTTTAAGGAATTGATCTTGACCAAATATTTTTGTGATTCTTAGGATTTAAAATGTTTGTCAATTCCCTAGCTGTTATACTATAGAAAAGACTTAGTAGTCCCAATTGTAAAAATTGGAAATAGGACTTAGACATTAAGGTAGTATGTCTTTTTAGAACTAAAGAACAATATAGGTGTATTTAATTCATTAGTTGAAACATTTTAGTGGTGTTATCTACCAGAACCTGGAGTGTAGATACAGATGTCATTAATCATGTTCGCAATTCATTGCAGGGTTCCAGGAAACCTGACAACTAAATGAAAATAAAAACACCGTCCACATGGGCACTACTGTAAAAGTGGCAGCTGTTGCAGTGGGAGATGTTTATCCTTTAAATAGGAATAAAATATGGATTATTAGAAATTATCTTTACATACTAAGTTTAGAAAGAACCTGATTTCAATTTCTAAAACTATTATAGAATAGATATTGTGTCTATTTTAATAACAAAGCTGTTATCAAGAAAAATAGAGAAGTTATCTATTCTGGTATGTTGGTTGACAATTTATAATCCAATAACTCCCACGATGCAATAAATGGAAATTATAACACATCTTCTAACTTTAAGAGAAAGCAACCTTCGGAAATGAACCAATTATATCTTTGGCATCTAAGGCTAGGTTATATTAGCTTGAGTAGGATTCATTGGTAGCTGATGAACTTTTGGGTTCATTGGTAGTGGAAATCTTTCCAACCTGCGAGTCTTACTTGGAAGGAAAAATAACCAAGAAGCTTTTAAGTCTAAGGGGTATGGAGCCAAAGATATGTTGGAATTATTTCATTCTGATTTGTGTGATCCTATGACTATCCAGACAAGAGGTAATATCGAATATTTTATCTATTTTATAGACAACTATTCAAGATACAAATACATTTACTTAATGTGCCGCAAGACTAAGTGCTTTGATTAGTTCAAAGAGTACAAGGCTGATGCGGAGAAACGTCAAAGTAAAAGTATCAAGATACTACGGTGAGATCGTAGTGGCAAGTACCTCTTGGGAGAATTTAGGAATCACTTATCAGAAGTAGGGATTCAATCCCAACTAACTGCACCTGGTACACCCCAACAGAATGGTGTAGAAAAAGGAAGGTATAGGACTCTTATGGAAATAAGTAGATTGATGATGAGTTATTACCAAATTCATTTTAAGGATATACTCTGGTAACGGAAGTGAATATAGTACCTTCCAAAGTCAGAACTCTCTACTCATATAGAATTGCTGAATAAGCGTAAGCCTATTTTGAAGCATATTCGGATTCGGGTAGTCCAACACATATGCTGAAGAGAGATAATGATAAGTTGGATAGGAGGTCACTTGTTTGTGGGTTATCCTAGAGAAATGAAAGTAGGATTATAGTCTTAAAAATCAGAAGGTCATTGTTAGCATCAATGAACGATTTTTAGAAAATGACTATGTAATAAATCACGTGCCCATAAGTAAATTTGTTCTTTAGGAAATAATAAAGGACATGTCTAACCTAGTACCAACTGTACAAGATGAAATATCACAAGAAACTGCAACACGTATCACAAATGATACACAATTGCATAAAGTGCCTCGTCGTAGTGGGAGTGTTGTTAGGTAACCTAAAAAGATTCATGTTTTGGGAGAGTTTTTGGACTCGATCCCTGGAGGACATGAACCTGATCTCCAGACATATGATGAAGCACTCCAAGATAAAGATGCAGCATCTTGGCAAAGAGTAATGAATAACAGAATTAGAATATATGTATTCTAATAAAATCTGGAAGCTTGTAGAACCACCAAATGGTGTAAAAGCCTTTGGGGTATAAAAAGGTCTATAATAGGAAAAGAGGGATAGACAGGAAGGTAGAAACTTTCAAAGCAAGGCTTGATGAAAAAGGAAACTTTTTCATTGGTAGCCATGCTTAAGTCTATCTGGATTCTTTTATCTATTTGGCAAGTGGATGTCAAGACAGCATTCCTTAATGGAAGTCTTGAAGAAAGCATCCATATAAAGCAACCAGAAGGGTTCATTGCAAAGGGCTAAGAGCATCTTGTGTGTAAACTCAATCAGTCTATGGACTGAGACAAAGCTTCAAAGATCTTGGAAAATCTGATTTATCAAAGTTATTCAGACCTATGGATTTATTTAGTAACCGGATAAGTCTTGTGTATATAAAAGGTGTGATGGAAATGTGGTGGTATTTCTTGTACTATACGTAGATTACATTTTTGATAGTTGGAAACAATATCAAGGTGTTATCGGAAGTAAGGGTATGGTTGTCCAAGCAATTCGTTATAAAGGACTTAGGAAAATAAGCACATATTCTTGGGAACAAGGTTCGCAAGAAAAGAATGTTGTGCTTTTCTCAAGCTTTATATAACAAGCTCGTTTTAGCATGCAAAACTCCAAGAAAGGTTTTCTACCTTTTAAGCATGGAGTGTCTTTATCTAAAGAGATGTCTCCGATGACATCAAAGGAGATTGAGGACATGTAGGCAGTTCTTTATGCTTCGAAAGATAGACAGCCTAATGTATGATATGCACGAGATCAGAAATCTATTTTGCCAAGGGCATAGTTAACAGATATCAAAGTAACCCTAGACAAGGACATTGGACAGCAGTAAAGCATATATTAAAGTACCTTAGAGGCATTAGAGATTATATGCTAGCTTACAAGGCAGTTAATTTGGTCCCTGTGGGTTGCACGAATTTTGACTTCCAATCAGATAGGGACAATAATAAGTCAACCTCGGGGTTTTGTGTTTACTTTATGAGGAAAAGTCATAACTATGGAAGAGTGATAAGCATAGGTGTTTTTCTGAACTCCACCATAGAAGCTGAGTATATGGCAAGCCTCTGAGGTAGACATAAAAGCTAAATGACTCAATAACCTTAAGATGGACTTAGATATGATTTCTGGTTTGTCCAAAGATTATTACAATGAATTGTAATAATAGTGGTGCAGTAGCAAACTCGAAGAAACCATAAGTCTATAAGGCAAGTAAACGCAATAGAGCGCAAGTACCACCCAATACGAGAAATCGTATAAACGAGAAGAAGTTGTTGCTGCCTAGATTACATCAAGTGATAACCTAGAAGATCCTTTCACTAAAGCCCTTAAGGCAAGAGCTTTTGATGGGCATGTTGAAGGTTTGAGAATCAGATGTATAGCAGCAGATATAGCAGCTTAGTCTTTTTGTATAAGTAGGAGATTGTTAGGATGTATACTAAAAGCCTAGCTTTTGGTATAAACATTTATCTAGAAATAAGAATCACATTGGTCAAATGTCTACATTTATGATAAATGTAATTGTTCAATTAATTTATATTGTAGATAACATGGTGTGTGGTGTCACACACAGAAGATCATGTTATCGGTTCCTTATAAATTATAAACAGTAGCTCACGACCAAGATGGAAAGGAACAAATCATTGGAAGGTCGTAGTGTAATTAGGTATTAGTTTATCTTAACTATATAATTACACTAGTACACTTAGAGTGTATTGAGTAGGATCATTTGAGGTCGTTTCTTTTATACTGACTTTATAAAGGAACAAAGACCTCAGTTATTATGGAAGTGTGTGCTCTTAATCCTAATATAATAACAAACACATATATTTGATATTTATTTCTTTAATTTATCAATGGGTGAGATTTAGTTCGATAAATCAATAAGTCCGATAAGTTGGGAAATGATATCACTTATAGTGTGTGTTGTTGATTATAGAAGGAAACTGTGTCCTAGTGATCTAGGTTGAGAATGCCCCCAAGAGGAGCTCATAAGGATTGTCATGTTAAATCCTGCAGGTGGACTTAGTCCGACATGACGATGAAGTTGAGTGGTACTACTCTTGGAGCTAGATATTAATTAAGTGAGTTATCAGTAACTTACTTAATTAGTGGACATTCGACATCTTAAACACAGGGAGACTAACACACTCATAATAAGAAGGAGCCTAAAATGTAATTTGGGAATGGTGCGGTAGTTCAATAATAGTTCTCTAGTGGAATGAATTATTATTGATAAAATTAAGTTGTGTGTTCGGGGCGAACACGGGATGCTTAATTTTATCGGGAGACCAAAACCAATTCCTCCTCTCGGTCCTATCATAGCCTCTTAATTATATAGTACTATACCCACCTATACCCACCTTCTTACCCAACCCATAGGGGCCGACCAAGCTAGCTTGGAGACCAAGCTAGGGTCGGCCAAAGTTTGGTTCATGGGTGCTTCAAGGTGGCCGGCCCTAGCTTGGGTTCAAGCTTGGTGTGGCTGGCCAAATTTAAATAAAAGGATTTTTATTTTTTTAATTTTTCTTATGTGGATAACATGATTTAAAAGAGAGTTTAAAAATTTAAATCTTTCCTTTTATAAAATTCTACAAAAGATTAAGAGAAGAGCTAAATCTCTTTCCTTATTTGTAGATTAAAAGGTTGATTTTAATTTTGGTAAAAACATTCCTATTAATCATGTTTATTATTTAAAAGAAAGTTTAAAAATTAAAAAATTCTCTTTTATTAGTTTCTACAAAAGATTAAGAAAAGATTTAATATATTTCTTATTTGTAGATTAAAAGAGATTTTAATTTTTAGAGATAACTTTCTTTTTATCCACATGTTAAAAGAAATATTTTAATTTATAAAATTTCCTTTTTATTAACCAATCATGAAGGGAAAAATTATTGGAGAAATTTTTTTATAAATTTCCGGAAGCAAATAAGGAAGTTTTAATTTGTGTTTAAAATTTTATTTGCTTGGAAATTTTATGGTGTGGCCGGCCATTGTAAATTGAAAAGAAAAATTGTTTTTAATTAAATAAATTTTCCTTTTCAATGGCAAAAGAATTAAGGAAGTTTTTATTAAATTTTCCTTATTTGCCAAGACCAAGGATTATAAAAGAGGGGGGTAGAGAAGGCTTCATGGTGAACGACTCTATTTTTTTTCTTCCTCTCTTTTCTTCCTTGGTGTGGCCGGCCCCTAGAGGTTCCCCTTCTCCTTCTCTCTTCTCCTTCTTGTGGCCGAGACTTCATCATCTCTTGGAGGCATAGAAGTGGCCGGATCTAGCTTGGAGAAAAGGAGAGAAAGGAGTCTTGTTTCATGCATCCCTTGGAGCTTGGTTGGTGGAAAAAGATCTTCATCTTTTGGAAGCATTGTGCTTGGCCGAAACTTGAAGAAAGGAGAAGAAGGTGCTTTGGTGGTTTCTCATCTCGGAAGATCGTTGCCCACACAACGTCCGAGGTTAGAAGAGGAATACGGTAGAAGATCAAGAGGTCTTTCTAAAAGGTATAACTAGTATTTTCCCTTTCCGCATCATACTAGTTATTTTTGGAAATAATACCAAATACAAGAGGCATGCGATTCTAGTATTTCGAATTTGTTTTCGATGTTGTGTTCTTTTGCTTTTTACTTTTCCTTGTGATTTGATTGTTCTTTTCGGTTGACCTAAAGTTATTTAAGGAAATTAAATATTAACTTTCCTTAAAAGGCTTTGTCTAGTCGGTGGTGGTTGTTCCCATATCCAAAAAGGCCATGTGCCTCGCCACGTCAGTACTGGAAGCCAATTTTAGAAATTAATATTTAATGAAATTAATAACCTAGGTGATTTGGATCGAACGTGTTAAGTTCCGCAGGAGATCCGAGTCTAAACCTAAAAGAACAAATAGATTAAATTTTGGATCAAACGTGTTAAGTTCCGCAGGCGATCCAAGTTTAATTTAAAAGAACACATGGTAGCTAGGAAAAGGTTCAGACCTTTGTACAAAATTTTTGTACAGTGGAACCATTAGGTTTTCCGAGTAGCAACCAACAGATCCAACATAATTTAAAATGATATCACCTCGAGTGACATGATCACGAATATAATGATGTTTAACCTCTATGTGTTTCGTTCTTGAATGATGAACGAGATTTTTGGTCAAGTTGATTGAACTTACATTATCTCAAAGAACTTGAACATTGTTATAAGTAAGTTTATAGTCCTCTAGAGTATGAATCATCCACAATAATTGTGATACACACTCTCCCATGGCAATATATTCCGCTTCGGTTGTGGAGAGAGTTACACAATGTTGTTTTCTACTTGACCAACTTACCAAAGAGGACTCTAGAAATTGACAACTACCACTCGTACTTTTGCGATCCAATTTGCATCCGACATAATCGGAATCGGTATAGCCCACTAGGTCAAAATGTTCGGTTCTAGGATACCAAAGACCAACATTTTGAGTCCCCTTGAGATAACGAAGAATTCGCTTAACGACACTCAAATGTGACTCCTTGGCACAAGATTGATACCGTGCACATATACCTACGGCAAAAAGTATGTCGGGTCTACTAGCCGTAAGATAGAGAAGACTCCCTATAGCACTACGATACATCTTGGAGTCAACTTCTTTCCCCTCAACGTCTTTATCCAATTTAGTACTAATGGCCATGAGAGTAGATATTTCCTTTGCATTTTCCATTCCAAATTTCTTAAATAGCTCTTTAACATATTTAGATTGATGAATGTAAATGTCTTCTCTTGTTTGCTTAATTTGTAACCGTAGGAAAAATATCAATTCACCAACCAAACTCATTTCAAATTCACTCTCCATGTGATTAATGAATTCATTTAAATAATCGTTATTTGTAGAACCACAAATAATGTCATCTACATATACTTGGGCCACAAACATATCATTACCACTATTTTTCAAGAATAAAGTTGGATCAATTTTTCCTCTATGAAACTCTTTTGATACTAGAAATGTTGACAATTGTTCATACCAAGCCCGGGGAGCTTGTTTTAGCCCATATAAGGCCTTTTTAAGTTTATGTACATGATTTGGACACTCCAAATTTTCAAACCCCGGTGGTTGCTCAACATATACCTCTTCTTTTATAACACCATTCAAAAATGTTGATTTTACATCCATTTGGTACAATTTGAACTCCTTGTGGGCGGTAAATGCCAACATCATCCTAATTGACTCTAATCTTGCTACGGGTGCATAAGTTTCATCATAGTCTAACCCTTCTACTTGATTGAAACCCCTAGCAACCAATGTAGCTTTGTTTCTCACAACTATCCCCTTATCATCAAGTTTGTTTCTAAAAACCCATTTTGTATCAATAATCGATTTGTTTGTAGGCCTAGGAACTAAATCCCAAACTTGACTTCTCTCAAATTGAGATAGTTCATCTTGCATTGCTAAAATCCAATCGGGATCAAACAAGGCATCATCAATGGTTTTTGGTTCTATTTGAGATATCAAGGCGACTTGACTTCCTTCATTTCTAAAGTAAGATCGAGTTCTCACTCCTTGAGTGATGTCTCCTACTACTTGATCTAAGGGATGATTTACATGAATCCTAGTAGGTCTTGATTCTTGATTTAATATAATTTCGGATTCAAGTGGTAAAGATTCATTTTTCTCACCATCACTTTCTTGTTTTTCTTCTCCTTGATGATCTATTCCATCCAGTGTTAATTTTTCTAACTCAAAACGTATTTCTTCATCGTTTGTTCTTATAGAGTTCAAAGAAGGATTTTCTTCAAAGACAACATTTAGTGATTCTTCAACTAATTTTGATCTTTTGTTATAAATTCGATACGCCTTCCTATGACTTGAGTAACCTACAAGGATCCTCTCATCCGCCTTAGCGGAAAACTTTCCCAAGTGATCCTTGGTGTTTAGGATATAGACTTTACACCCAAACACTCTAAGATGCTTAATTGTAGGTGGTTTACCAAACCACAACTCATGAGGTGTTTTTCCTAGAAACCTATGTATTAATGTTCGATTTTGCACATAACATGCCGTATTAATTGCTTCGGCCCATAGGAAACTATGAAGTGAATATTCATTTAACATGCTTTGAGCGGCCTCTTGCAAAACCCTATTTTTCCTCTCAACAACTCCGTTTTGTTGAGGAGTCCTAGGGGTGGAAAATTCATGTTTATATCCTTTTTCTATACAAAAATTTATGAATCTATCATTTTCAAACTCACCTCCATGATCACTTCTTATCTTGTTTATCTTATGAGCCTTTTCATTTTCTACTCTATTACAAAAAGCAATCAAGGTATCTAGAGTTTGATCCTTATGTTTCAAGAAAAACACCCATGTATATCTAGTGTAATCATCCACAATCACAAAGCAATATCTACTACCATTTAGAGAAATATATCTACTACTATCAAATAAATCCATGTGAATGAGCTCCAAAGCATTTGAGGTACTTACAACGTTTTTACCTTTATGAGTAGCTTTGGTTTGCTTACCCATTTGACATGCATCACATATTTTGTCCTTTTGAAACTTCAACTTTGGCAATCCTTGCACCAACTCCTTCTTTGAAAGGATTTTGATATTCTTCATGTTGGTGTGAGCGAGTCTCCGGTGCCAAAGCCACGTCTCCTCTTCTTTGGACATGAGACACTTAGCAAACACATTAGTAGCACCAAATAGTTCAACTTGATAAATATTCTCTCTTCTATGGCCTATGAGAATATTGGTATTTAGTTCACTATGCTTGATTAGGCATTGAGATAAACTGAACTCAACTCCATAACCCGAATCACATAGTTGACTAACACTTAAAAGATTAAAGACCATGCCTTTCACTAATAACACATTTTTTATTACAAATTTTTCCGAAATTCTAATATCTCCAATTCCTATAACTTTTAATTCACCACTATTACCAAAAGAAACGGTACGTTTACTTTTGTGTCTAAATGATGAGAATTTTGAAGAATCCCTCGTCATATGCTTAGAACATCCACTATCTACGAACCATGTTGTTGGATGCTCCCCCTTGGCGCATGCCTATTTAAACACGATAAACCAAATGTTTTGGTACCCAAACCTTGGGTCCGGTAGCATCAATAACAAATTGCTTGGGTACCCAAGCTTGAACAAACTTAATTCTTGAAGCATGATTTCTACTAATTAGAGACATGAATTTAACTTCCTTATCTTGTGATTTAAAACCTAGTCCCGCTTTGTTGTACACACCCCTTTGAGCTCCTAGAATCATGTCTAAATACTTTGAGCTTGAAGTAAATTTTTCTAGAGCACATCTAAGATCATCAACTTGTAATTTCAACGATACATTTTCCTTTTTAAAATCATCAAAATCATTTTTGTCATTTTCATGAAACATGCAAGTTTCACATGACACAATTTCATTTTTAAGTGATTTCAAGTCATTTTGCAATTTCTTAACCTTCCCTTTTGATTTAGCTAGTGCGTTGGTTAAGCATGCAATGGTGGCATACATCTTATCAAGCTTGGGAGAAATTACCTCGTCATCACTAGATGATGACTCACTTGAAGACTCCACATCCTCTCCATGACTATCTTCATCTTCACTATCTTCAACATGGCTTAAGGCCATGAGAGCCATGTGCTTTGAGCTCTTCCTTTCATCTTCTTCCAATGAGCTTGACGATGAGTCATCCCATGTGGCTTTCAAAGCCTTCTTCTTTTTCTTGATCTTTTCCTCTTGCTTCTTCAACTTTGGACACTCCGTTTTGTAGTGCCCCTTTTTCTTGCATTCATAGCAAATAACATCAGTGTTAGTCTTAGAATCCACAAGAGATTTACCTTTTCTCTTTTCATCATTGAAAATCTTCTTGACATCCTTTTTGTCAAACTTCCTTGAATGTCTCATCATTCTTCGAACAAAGTTTGCCATTTCACTAGATGATAGCTCTTCATCACTATCACTATCACTATTTTGTTCAGATTCCGAAGATGACTCCTTCTTCTCCTTTTTCTTTTTCTTGTGCTTCTTTTTGCTCTTTTCACCTGCAACCAAAGTTATACATTTCTCTTTGTGGCTTGTGTTAGCTTGCTCATGTAATTCAAGTTCACAAAATAATTCATCCAACTTTACTATTGACAAATCCCTTGATACCTTATAGGCATCCACCATGGATGACCATAATGAGTTTCTTGGGAAGGATTTTAAAGCATACCTTATGAGGTCTCGGTTCTCTACACTCTCTCCAACTGAATGAAGACCGTTTAGGAGTTCCTTGAACCTCCCATGTAGTGAACTTACCGTTTCTCCCTCCTTCATTGTGAAATTTTGGAGTTGGTTTATCAAGAGATCTCGCTTTGCAATTCTTGAATCCTTGGTGCCTTCATTTAGCTCAATGAGCTTGTCCCATAAATCCTTGACACTCTTGAAAGGTCCAACCTTGTTGAGTTGTTCCGAGCTTAATCCACATTGAAGAGTCACAATTGCCTTTGCATTTGCTTGAGCCTTCATTTTTTGTTCAACAGTCCACCTTGATGATTCAAGCATTCTTCCATTTTCGGTTGGCATCGTGAATCCCTCCGTGATTGAGAACCACATGTCAATCTCGGTCATAAGATAGTGTTCCATGCGACTCTTCCAATACGCGAAATTACTGCCTTCATAGAATGGTGGTCGTGAAGTACTATGTCCCTCCTTCAAAGACATCTTGTAACTCTTTAACTTGTGCTTTCTTGGCGATGAATCCTCAAAAGCAAACCAATGCTCTGATACCACGTGTTAGGATCGGTTGAGCTAGAGGGGGGGGTGGTGAATGACTCACTTCGTTTTCTTGATCAACTTGATTTTGCGCAGCGGAAACTCGAAGGCAATGCTAACTCGGATATTTACTTGGTATCCACCTCCCCAAGGAGGTGACTAGTCCAAGGATCCACACCACTCACACTCTTCCACTATCAAAACACTCCTTTTCAGAATCACACCGAAGGTGGAGAAACCTTACACGGTTACAACTCTCCCTCTCCAAAGTAAAGAATCACACTCACCACAATGAAGAAGAAAAGAAAGATTACAGGCTTTTGAAAGGCTTCTTCTTCACTGAGTGAGATTTGAGAAAGTAGCGAGAGGGAGATTATGAACTTGAGCACTTTTGAAGATCTTGAGCACTTGAGAGAGTTGAGACCTTGGAGAGCAATGGAACAGTATCTCTTTGTTTTCTTGTCTCTTTTCTTTTTCTTCCATGCCTTTAAACGTCGAGAAAACTAGCCGTTTCTCACGTAGCCGTCACCGTGAATCGATCGGAGTCATATTTGGATCGATTCATAAGTATCCGTTGGAAACCATCGCGTCACGATCAACGGCTTAGATTGCTTCACTTGAGTTTGAATCGATCGGTGGAATTCATGAATCGATTCAGACCTCTGCTCGTGAAATCGCAGCTCTGTGAATCGATCGCTCGATCGATTGAGTAACCTCAATCGATCGGCTGATCGATCCAGGGGAAATCTGTTCTTCGCACAGAGGCTTCCTGGATCGATCACTCGATCGATTGGATTTCCCCAATCGATCGACTGATCGATCCAGAAGCATTCTGTGCTTCGTATAGAAGCTTCCTGGATCGATCGCTCGATCAATTGGATTGCCCCAATCGATCGGCTGATCGATCCAGAAGCATTCTGTGCTTTGCACAGAAGCTTCCTGGATCGATCGCTCGATCGTTTGGTTTTCCCCAATCGATCGGCTGATCGATCCAGAAGCACTCTGTGCTTTGCGCAGAATCTTCCCAATCGATCAACCGATCGATTGGCTTCCTTCCAATCGATCGACTGATCGATCCAGAGGCATTCTGCTTCACAGTCGTGTCTAAATCGATTTTCCAATCGATTTTTGATACGCGAGGGATCATGCATCCAGCTTTATGACCTACAGGAACTTCACTTGCCAAGAATCCGGTCCTCGACCTTCTTGGACTTCTCTCACCTTGCATCCGGTCTTCTGACCTGCAAGGATTCTTTTGCCAAGAATCCGGCCTCGACCTTCTTGGACTTCTCTTGCCTTGCATCCGATCTTCCGACCTGCAAGAACTTCTCCTGCAAACTCACACTGTATGTTAGATCCAACGTATTAACCTAAACTTAAATAATTATTAACACATTGAAACTTCCAGGGCATGATTGCACCAACAACAACCTTGTTGTTTACTGTTACCAGTCGACTGGTCCTTGCACCAATCAACTAATCCCTGTCGTTCGGGGACAGAAACTCTTTGTGCTCTGCCCTAGTTGACCGGTCCCAGTACCAGTCGACTGGTAAAACCCTAAACATAGGGTTTCCCTTCCCGAGTACATTCTCTCGCACTCGGACCCTCACGACTCATTTGACTCTTCTTTGCAGTTTTGACCTCTTGCCTTCAAGCCTACTTTATTTGGCTATCGTCCCTTGGATGCATTCAAGCCCGCGACCGATCCCCAATGTCATCCTTTGCGTATGCCTTGAAGTTGTTGGATCAAGAAGCGCTAGAGGGGGAGGGAGGGGGGGGGGTGAATAGCGCTTGTGACTATTTCGTTCGATTTAAAACGTATCGAGTAGATAAACACAACGGAAAGAAAAAGAACAAACGCTAACACAAGTTGGTTACTTGGTTCAGAGCCTGTGGCGACTCCTACTCCAAGGCCCACGATCGTTGATCGCTTCCGGTGGACAACAACTATAAGCTCGGAAAATGTTATTACAAACTAAGTACAATGTAAAGACAGTAAAGAAATTTTATACCGACAACAGAATACTAAAAACTAAAGCTCCGGATTGTCGGGATGTTGTTGCAGCACTTCGGGGTCGTCTCGTTAGCAGCTTGTAGCAGAGGAATAGTTTAGAATGTGATATCTCTAGCTGCTGGTCGAGACCCTCTTATATAGGGTGTTTAAGGCGCCTCCATCAAGCTCCAGGGCGCCTCCAACCCGAAATCATATCCCGAAATTAATTCTGTGATAAGCCTCTGCTCGCTGCTCGTTATCCACCTGAAGGCGCCTCCAACCCACTCCAAGGCGCCTCCAACACCACTTCGCAGCCAGCTTCAGCCTTGCACCCAAGGCGCCTCCAAGCTCCATCGAGGCGCCTTGGAGACTGTTCATCCGAGGTGTGACTTGCTCCTTTGTTCCTATAAAATGTGTTAGTCCCAAACACATACACTGCAAAACAAAGTTAGCACATAATAGTCATAGTAAATATTGACATTCTCTGGGTCTGACTTCGAATTTCCGACCGGAAACCCTAGGTCGACCCGACGCCTACTGTTCACTCTGCAGGGAACGCGTCCTCACCTACTCCTCTCAGGAGAGTTACCTGTTGCCAGTGTGATCCTCCAGATCGACTGGGCTTTTGCTTAGCGCTCGATGCTTCCGGACTTTCTACTGGACGCCCGCTCCCCGACCCGTCCAGTCTTCCACCTGGTTCGCGACACCAGGACTTTCCACCTAGGGTTACCACCCCCTAGGACTTTTGCCTGAAGCCCTCGACCCGCCAAGACTTTCTGCATAGGGTTACCACCCCCTATGACCTAGGGTTACCACCCCCTAGGGTTACCACCCCCTAGGGTTTTCCACCTATCTAATCGCAGCTAGGACTTTTGCCTAAGTACATTTAGGACTTTCCTGCAAACTCATTCAAACTGTTAGATCACAAAACAACTTAACTTTGAACCCTTTGCCATTATCAAAACACGGATTCGATCGTCGGATGCTTCCCGCACTAACAATCTCCCCCTTTTTGATTATGACAATAAAAATTCAAAGTTAAGAACAAACAGGCATAAGTAAACAGATGCATAAGTACCAATTTTTAAAGTTTTAGTATAAGCAAGCATAAGTAAACAATTTTAGATGCAACCAAAGCTTAAGCTAAAACTTTAAAGTGTGAGGCTCCTCCTTAATTAGAGCTTTCTTTTGAATTTTGTGAGGCTTCCCCTTAATTAGAGCTTTCTTTTGAATTTTATGCTAGTCCTCCCCTTTGCCATATATCAAAAACTTGCGGAGGGAAAGAGTAAGATGTTTTTGTTTTCCGATACTTAGTTATAGGAAAATAACTTTAGATAAACGAAAAACCATTAAGTGTGTGGAAAACTTAAGTTATGTAATAAAGCAACGTAAGATAGAAAAGTTAATCTTTTAAAGTTTCAAAAACTTGTCATTCGTAAATTAGCATAGGCTTAAAAAAGGCAAAACTTAAGTTTAGCTAGCTTTAAAAGAATGCTTTCATTTTTAAAATCTAGGTTAAAAGAACTTAGATCATTTAAAAGATGAGTAAAAAGCTTAACTTAGCTAAAATGAAAAGAATAATATAAAGTTTTAAAGGGACATAGCTAAGTTTGGAAATTCAGTTTTATAAAGAATTGTAGCTAATTTTTGAAAGTAGACATATTGAAAATAGACTTAGCCAAATTTTAAGAATAGTAGTTTTAAGAACATTTAGCTAATTTAACAGTTAAAACAAAATTGGATAAAAAAATTTGTGAAATTTGAGATTCCAAATTTTTTTTCTAAAAAAAAAAACTTTTATGATAACTAGCCTATTGAAAAACATGAATTCCTTTAGTGAAGTATCAGAGCCCTAATGCCCAAGCATGAGTACACTTAATCGTTAGATAACCAAATTTTAATATTCTTAACCAACTGTTTAACCTTTAGCTACTAGCTGTTTGTCAGAAGACAGTAGCTTTCACTTGGTTAGTCAAGTTAAGTCAATTGATCCAGTTAGATTTGACTAAGATAGGATCACTTAACTTGATTACTGTATTTTAGGTATTTAATGCTCAGACTTACTACGATGCACAAAAATAAGCATTCTGAAGTCTAGGCTGTACCCTATGCATCTCACGTCGTTCTACGTTTTTTTCAAACATAAGCAAGTTAAGCCTAGTGTGCTTGTGAGATGCTTTGGCTGAAAACTAGGGGTACATGATATCTAGGGTTAATGTCTAGGCTAAGTCCAAATTTTGAAAGTCTAATAAAATTGGGATTTTGAAATCAACATTTTTCTTAGAATTTTGAAAAATACAAAAAAAACCAAGCTGAATAAGTTCTATTCTACTAAGCACATTCCTATTTGTCTTCTAAGTACACTGAACTCAAGTTCAGGTAAGGGTTTTGTGAATATGTCGGCTAGGTTTGATTTAGACTCAACATAGTTAAGTACAATATCTCCCCTAATTACGTGATCCCTTACAAAGTGGTGTTTTACCTCTATGTGTTTAGTTCTTGAGTGGTGGAGTTTTTGGTTAGGTTGATTGAACTTATATTATCATTTAAAATTTTTATATTTTTATATTCTATTTGATAGTCCTTTAGTGTATGCATCATCCACAAAAGTTGAGAAGCACACTCTCCTAGGGCTATGTATTCAGCTTCAGTAGTGGATAAAGCAACACAGTGTTGCTTTCTGCTTGACCAACTTACTGGGCACTGACCTAGAATTTGGCAGCTACCACTTGTGCTTTTTCTGTCTAGTTTGCACCCGATATAGTCTGAATCAGAATAGCCATATAGATCAAAGGTGCAAGTTCGAGGGTACCAAAGTCTTATATTTAGGGTGCCCTTAATGTACCTAAGTATTCTTTTAACATATGTTAGGTGTGACTCTTTTGCACAAGATTGGTATCTTGCGCACATACCTACTGCAAATAATATATCGGATCGACTTGCAGTTAAGTAGAGTAAGCTACCTATTACACTTCTATAGTACTTTGGTTGAATTCTAATGGATTCAGTCTAGCTACTGGCGCATAGGTTTCGTCATAATCTAACCCTTCAACCTGACTGAATCCTTTGGCTACTAGTATGACCTTATTTCTTACTATATCACCCTGATCATCCAATTTGTTCCTAAATATCCATTTGGTGTCAATTATGGACTTATCTATGGGTTTAGGTACAAGTTCCCAGACTTGGTTTCTATCGAATTGGGCTAACTCTTCCTACATAGCAATGATCCAGTCTGGGTCAGGTAGGGCTTCTTCTATAGTCTTCGGCTCAATCTTAGAAATAAAGGCAATCTGACTCAGATTTCTATAAGAAGATCTAGTTAAGATCTAGTTCTAACTCCTATGTTTGGGTCACCCAAAATTTGGTCAGGTGGGTGAAAAGTACTTATTCTGGTTGATCTTATACTTGGGTCAGTAATTAGTTCCTCTGGTTTACTAGTGTTAGGTTGAATTTCATCATCTTTTATAATTCTTAGGATAATGTTAACATTTTCATTTATATTAGGTAGGTTATTTTCTTCATCAAAGATTACATTAGTTGTTTCTTCAACTTTTAGGGTATTTTGGTTATAGACTCTATAGGCCCTACTGGTTGAGGAGTACCCTAGAAATATTCCTTGGATTGATTTGAGTGTAAATTTTTCTAAGTAATCTTTAGTGTTTAAAATGTGAACTTTACATCCAAATACTTTTAAATAGTTCAAGTTGGGAATTTTATTATAGTATATTTCATAGGGGATTTTATTGTGTAATTTGTTAATCAGAATTCTATTTTGAATGTAGTTTGCTGTATTTATTGCTTCGACCCAGAATTGATAATTTAAGTTATACTCATTTAACATGGTTCTAGCAGCCTCTTGTAGGGTTCTATTTTTCTGTTCCACTAGACCATTCTGTTGGGGGGGGGTTCTAGGGTATGAAAATTCATGTTTGTATCCATTGATTTTACAAAATTGGGTAAACCTATGATTTTCAAATTCACCCCTATGATCACTTCTTATTCTTTTAATTTTGATATCTCTTTCATTTTCTGTTAACTTGCAAAAAATTATAAAAAGCTTCAAAGGTTTCATCTTTTATTTTTAGAAAATTTACCCAAGTGAACTTAGAGTAATCATCAATTATGACTAAGCAGTACTGGTTCTTGCTTAGTGACTTGGCTCCATGTGAATCAAATAGATCTAAATGTAGGAGCTCAAGTAAGGAGTCAGTTCTATCTAGATTGGTTGACTTATGGGTTGATTTGGTTTGTTTACCTTGTTGGCAAGCCTGGCAAATTGTATTTTCTAACTTCCTTAATTTGGGTAGCCCTCTAACTAAGCCATTTCGACTCATTTTTTAAATGAGTTTGCCATGAGTGTGGCCCAGTCTTCTGTGCTACAGGTTGGTTTCCTCTTGTTGTGTCAAGAGACACTTTGTTGAGGATATGGGCAGGTCAATTGTGTAGATGTTATTTTTCCTAAGCCCCTTAAGTATGATTTCGGGGTTATGAATATTTTTAACTAAGCACCCAGAATTATCAAAAGTAACTAAGTAGCCACTATCACACAATTGACTTATACTCAGTAAATTGAAGTTAAAATTTTCAACTAATAAAACGTTTCGAATAATGAAATCGGAACTAAGTTCGATATTACCCTTTATGATTACCTTAAGTTTACCGTCGTTGTCGAATGCAACTGATCTTAGGTTCTTGCATTTGAGCTTAGTGAACTTCAACCTATCTCCAGTCATATGTCTGGAGCATCCACTATCCAACATCCATTGATTCAGTTCCTCCACAAAGTTTTTGAATTGGATTCTTTTTGATGGATCAAAAGATAGTTTGATTGAAATAAGCTTCCTAATTTTCCATCTCACCCAATCTAGGTTAACACTCAGTTATTCCTATGGGTGATTGTAAGATGATTGAGTTTGTTTTAATTTAAGTATCTTTTGAAGAATAATTAAGATAATTAATTTTGAGAAATTTTAAGTGAATTATTTTTTAAAAAATATTTTTTAAATAAGTTTTTAAAAAGATTTTTAAATAAATTTTTAAAACATTTTAAATAAGTTTTTAAAAGATTTTTAAATAAGTTTTAAAAATAATTTTTAAATAAGTTTAAAATAATTATTAAATAAGTTTTTAAAATGATTTTTAAATAAGTTTTTTAAAATAATTTTTAAATAAGTTTTTTTTTAAAAAAAATAATTTTTAAATAAATTTTTTAAATTCTTATTTGTTAATTTGATTTAATTTTAATTATTAATTTAAGTTAAATTTTAATTTGAATTATTAACTATTAATTTAAGTTAATCCTTAGTCGTCTCATCCGATCTAAATTTCAAATCAGGGAATAATATAATTTTGTGAGATGAATTAAGTTCAATTATAGGGTTTGGTTTAACTTTGTGTTACATTCAGGTTTAGTTTTGGGCTCAACAAATAGACATTTTTTGGATAAACTTCTGGGCTATGGTGAGTCACTTAGACATCATTAGAGTAACCATGCCTTCGAGGTTTTTCAAATAGTTTTATCCACTGAACTTAATACAAAACCTTGGTCTAACTAGTTAGGATCCATCAAGGGTAGCTTCGGTTAGTTCCACTTAGCCAAATGCACCAGGTCGAAGCCATATCTTCCTAGACATGCATAGACTAAGCTTTCCCTAACGTACTATCATCCAAAATTTCACTAGTACCACAGGTCAAGTTAAACTGTTGTCCCTTTTTATTCTAATCCTAATTACCCTGCCGAATAGACTACTCTTGATTACCCTGTCGGGTAGATTATTTTTGGAAGTGCCAGCTATTCTGAAGCCTCCTCCTACATTACTGATTTTCTTTTTAACTTGTTTTTATTTAATTAAAAGTTTTAATTTTGAATTATATTCCTTTAAATTTATTTATTTATTTATTAAGATAATTTTTCTTTTTGCTCCCCCTGGATCATAGCCTCGATTAGGTCTATCAAGGTAATGTACTTGATCTTTGGGGACCCAATATTGACCAAGTCCAACTTGATTGACCAAGTGGGACTTGGGTACCCATGCTTGAACCACTTTTCTATTTGTTCTGTGTACAAGTGATAAATACGATCTATACTTCTTTTTAGGCTTGAATCCAATTCCGGATCTGTTGTATACGGCCTTTTGTTTTCCAAGAATCAGGTCAAGATTCTTGGAACCTAAAGTGAACCGTTCCAACACGGTTTTCAAATCCTTGACGTGAATTTTCAGGTTGGAATTCTCTTCCTCAAGCTTTTGGACTTGAGTCGAGGTTCCAGTCTGAATGGATTCAGACAAGGATTTGGGGTTGGTCACTTATTTAAAGGTTGTTACCTCTTTCAGAAGTGACTTGATCCGAATATTGGATTTTGCTAATTTACGTAATAAATAATTAACCAAATTATTTAGACGCGAAATACTTATAGTGGGGGTAGGCCCTTCGGAAAAGGATACGGATCCTTGGCTTCTTTCCGATTCGCTCTCGTTCTCAGACACATTGATCTGGTCCTGGGCCATCAGTGCGAGGAGACTCGTCTGATCGAGTTCGTCGTCGTCGTCTTCTCAGGAAGATTCTTCGAATGTTGCCTTCAAGACATTTTTCTTTCTTTGTTTCTTTACCTCCTTTTGGTTGGGACAGTTGGCCTTGATGTGTCCCTTCTGGTTGCAGCCATAACACGTCACTTCAAATTTTACCTTCGAGCTTGATTAGGCTTCCTTGGACTGAACTGTCTTCTTGAGGTTTTTCTTGTTGAACCCCTTCTTCTTCTTGTAGAGCTTCTTTACAAGGTTGACGAGTTCAGCCATTAGCTCGTCGTCTTCATCGTCTGAGTCAGGTTCTTCACCCGATTCTAGTTCGGTTCTACGCCTTGGTCTTGGTTCACGTGTTCTGCTTGTACCTGCAACCAAAGCAATGCCTTTCTCGGTTGGTTGTGCATTAGTCTGCTCATGTAATTCAAACTTAGAGAATAACTCATCTGATTTTATAGAAGATAAATCCTTGGAGACTTTGTAGGCATCTACCATTGATGCCCACAATGTACTCCTCGGAAACGCGTTGAGAGCGTACCTTATTATATCTCTGTTCTCGACCTTTTGCCCGATCGCGTGGAGGGAGTTGAGAATATCTTGAATACGTGCGTGAAGTTGACTTGCTGTCTCTCCTTCCTGCATTTTCAGATTATATAATTTATTAAACAATAAATCTCTCTTGCTTACCTTAGTGTCGGAGGTGTCCTCGTGCAATTCGATCAGCTTCTCCCATAGCTCTTTTACGGTTGAAAATGGACCAACTCTGTTAAGCTCCTCCTTGGTCAGTCCACACTGGAGGGTGCAGGTTGCTCTGGCATTGGCTTCCACCTTCTTGATTAGGGCTGGTTCCCAGTTCTTGCAGGGTGTAGGCTTGTCGTCTTCGTCGGTTGGCAGTTGGAATCTAGTCTTGACGATCATCCACATCTTGAATTGGATCTTTAGGAAATTTTCCATTCATCCCTTCCAGTACCCAAAATCTTTTCCAGTGAAGAGCGGGAGGCGAACAGTGTTGTATCCTTCTTGCTAGGCCATTTGGTTAATATGCAAGTACAAAATAGAACGAGATGTCCCAAGACTAGGTCTTGGATTAATAATGCAGGAATAAAATTAAAATAATGAGCTCGAGTGGTGTTGCACCAATTTCGAGCAAAAAACCGATTCGTAAAAAGAATTAGAATGTAGCTATTAAGCTAATTCTAATTGCCTCCGTAAAATTGAAAATAACCACACAAAAAATATGCTTGATTGGTGGTTGCACCAAATCGAAGCGACTCTGCTCTGATACCAATTGTTGAATCGAGAATCGCTAGAGGGGGGGGGGGGGGGGAATAGCGCTCATGGTTATTTCGTTCGATTTAAAACGTATCGAGTAGATAAACACAGCGGAAAGGAAAAGAACAAACGCTAACAGAAGTTGGTTATTTGGTTCGGAGCCTGTGGCGACTCCTACTCCAAGGCCAACGATCGTTGATCGCTTCCGGTGGGCAACAACTATAAGCTCGGAAAATGTTATTACAAACTAAGTACAATGTAAAAGCAGTAAAGAAACTTTATACCGACAACAGAATACTGAAAACTAAAGCTTCGGGTTGTCGGGATGTTGTTGTAGCACTTCGGAATCGTCTTGTTAGCAGCTTGTAGCAGAAGAATAGCTTAGGATGTGATATCTCTAGTTGCTGGTCGAGACCCTCTTATATAGGGTGTTCAAGGCGCCTCCATCAAGCTCCAGGGCGCCTCCAACCCGAAATCATATTCCGAAATCAACTCTGCGATAAGCCTTTGCTCGCTACTCGTTATCCACCTGAAGGCGTCTCCAAAGCCACTCCAAGGCGCCTCCAAGCAGCGGTTCAAGGTGCCTCCAATCCCCATAAAGGCGCCTCTAGCTCCACTTCGCAACCAGCTTCAGCCTTGCACCCGAGGCACCTCCAAGATCCATGGAGGCGCCTCGGACATTGTTCATCCGAGATGTGACTTGCTCTTTTGTTTCTGCAAAATGTGTTAGTCCAAAACACATACCCTGCAAAATAAAGTTAGCACATAATAGTCATAGTAAACATTGATAGTCTCTGGACTGTCCGGGTCTGACTTTAGATTTTCGACCGGAAACCCTAGGTCGACTCGACGCCTACTGTTCCCTCTGCAGGGAACGTGTCCTCACCTACTCCTCTCAGGAGAGTTACCTGTTGCCAGTGCGATCCTCCAGATCGACTGGGCTTTTGCTCAACGCTCGATGCTTCCGGACTTTCTGCTGGACGCCCGCTCCCTGACCCGTCTAGTCTTCCACCTGGTTCGCGACACTAGGACTTTCCACCTAGGGTTACCACCCCCTAGGACTTTTTCCTGAAGCCCTCGACCTGTCAAGACTTTCCGCATATGGTTACCACCCCCTAGGGTTTTCCACCTGCCTAATCGTAGCTAGGACTTTTGCCTAAGTACACTTAGAACTTTCCTACAAGATCATTCAAACTGTTAGATTACAAAACAACTTAACTTTGAACCCTTTACCATTATCAAAACACGGGTTCGATCGTTAGATGCTTCCCGCATCAACAGAAGTCGCTTCCCTCGGCCTTTGTCTTTGTTGTCATCATGTTCACGGTCCCTCGGATGCTCCATTCTTCACCAGACCCGAGGTCATCAAGCTGAGTCATATGTGTATCCTGCACACCTACACACTCATATACACATATCAAATACAAGGGTGAATCTAGCTTAAAACTCTTTGCCCAAATATCAAAACACATGGTTGCACGGACCATTGGGATTGCTCCAACAATCTCCCCCTTTTTATGTTTGACAATACGTTTAAGTTAGAGAAAACATAATAGAAAAACAATATGCTAATAACAAATGGACTTACGTTGTCAAGGCTACACACTTAGACTTACACCGCTGAATGGACTTATGTTGCCAACGCTACACAATGGGACTACACTGCCGAATGGACTTACATTGTCAAGGCTACACACTTGGACTTATACCGCTGAATGGACTTATGTTGCCAAGGCTACACATTTAGACTTACACCGCTGATCCGGTGACAAGGACGGGGGACCCTCGTTGGCGGAAGGTCAACGACACGTGGAGGTCAAAGGTCAGGAGAGTCGACACGGAGATAGGCCGACCGGAGGAAGCAAGCCCACCGAGTCGGGCATCGTATGCCGACCGGCCGTGAATCCCCTGAACCGAATGAAAGACAACCCGACTAAGGGTCGGGTTTTCGATGCTCAAGGTAAAAAGGTTTCAAGGCCGAGCGGAATGTCCGTTCGACCGAGCACCAGGCAACAGAGGTAGGGCAATATCATCCGAGCATACGGCCGGTAGGTATCCCGGTCGGACCGATGACTATAACCGGCGATAAGAGTAATATGTCTGTCGAGCGGCCTACCCACTCAGCCCTGGAACAGACAAGGGACGCAAGAGGACAAAGGAGACAGGGGATAACATCATCCTCGAGACACCTGCCGCCGACAAATAGCAGAGTTGGCGGCCGAACCGTACACAGGATCATACGGTGGAAGCTTCCACCGTCACATCCGGGATATGCTCGGACGATTGAGGAATGGCGCCAGAGGTACTTTTCTGACACAGGCCCGTTAAGGTAAGTTTGGGGAAGCGTGTATGCATCGGGAAGCGTGCTCGTGTTTCCCCGAGGTCCTATATAAGGACCCCCAGACGTCGACGAAGGTATGCACACATCTCTACTGTAGCCTCGTTACGCTGCCACTCTCGTTGCCTGACTTGAGCGTCGGAGGGTCGTCGCCAGAAAACCCTTCCCGGCTCGGCTTCTTTGCAGGATCGTCGGAGAGCTACACCACCAGTCGGAGACAGCGGAGCGTGCCACGTCCCCAACGTCCGTCGACTCAGCGCTCGGACAGGATCAAATTGGCGCTGTCTGTGGGAAGGCACCTGAATCCGAGCCAAGAAGATGGAAGAAGCTGGACGTCAACTTCTGGTAACGCTCTCTCTCGAGGAGCTCGAAACACTCGTCCAAGCGCAAGCTACAAAAATTGTGGAGCAGCAACAAAAAGCTCAGGCTGAGTGGGTAGCACAGCAGGCAACATCAGCCTCAGGGGGCCGAGCGCCACCCGAAGACAGGCAGGAGCATCTCTCAATATGGGGGAAAAACAAGGGGTCGGCCGGCACACAGATGGGGGCGCCGCCCGCCCCGATACCTTTTCGTCGGGCCCTGTTCCAAACGCCCTCGGAGGTGGCATAAGCCAATCAAGACAAGAGATCCTCATCAGACGAGGCACCCATCCAGGACGTTAGAAAAGGAAAGGCGCCCCGATCGGACTCGTCGCCCGAGCGGACCAACCGGTAGTTCTCAGACGCCATTCTTCGCGATCCACTGCCAAGGCATTATGTGCCTCCTGCGATCGGGGAGTACAACGAGACAACCGACCCAGACGACCACCTGGGTAAATTCGACAGCACCGCCACTCTGCATCAGTACACAGATGGTGTGAAATGTCGAGTGTTCCTCACAACGCTTTCGGGATCGGCGCATCGGTGGTTTCGAAGACTGCCGGACGGCTCCATCACAAGTTTCAAGGAATTCCGAACGGCGTTCCTCCATCATTTTGCCAGCAGTAGGCGCCACCAGAAGACAAGCGTCAGCTTGTTTGCAATCAAGCAAGGCGCAAGGGAGCCGCTCCGAGCGTACATTCAGCGCTTCAACCAGGTGGCCATGGACATTCCAACGGTCACCTCGGAAACAATGGTTAACGCGTTCACGCAAGGGCTCGTGGACGGTGACTTCTTCCGATCGCTCATCCGGAAGTCGCCTCGGGACTACGACCACATGCTGCATAAAGCCAACACATACATCAATGTGGAGGAAGCCCAGGCGGCGAGGAGGAAAGAAGCCCAAAGCGACCAACCAGCTCCCGCCGAGCTGAAGCAGCCCATCAGTCACCAGCCACCTAGAGGACCGCGAGCCGAAGCCGCCCGTCCTCATCAGCACACACGGCCGCACGCCGTCCAGCAAGTTGCGGCTGATTGGCCCAAGCCCAAGGGGAAGGTATGGACCCCAATATTTTGTTCACTCCATCAGTCGGCCACTCACAATACCCGCGACTGTCGGAGCCTCCCCCCTTCGCTCATCCCACACCGAGGAGTTACCGCCGCCGATCGCCTTCACCAGATCGGCAACATCGACAACGGAGCCCCATGCAAAGGATAGAAAGACGATCCCTCGAGCGGCATCACCGTCAGCAGCACGGAGCCCACCACCGAGTGTCAAATGAACGACCTCGACCTTCCGCTCAGGAGGAGGAAAATAGGGGCAACACATCTCGGGGAGAAATCAGCATCATCGCCGGGGGCCCGACTGGCGGAGATTCCAACAGAGCCAGAAAGGCCCACGCAAGGCAGTTGACGATCCATGCGGTCGGCTGCAGGAAGGAAAGGGCGAGCGGACCCGAGATCAGCTTTGGGCCCAGGGACCTCCAAGGAGTTAAAGTCTCTCACGATGACGCCTTAATCATCCGTGCGGTAATAGCCAATTATACTATTCACCGCATTTTCATTGACACAGGCAGCTCGGTTAACATAATTTTCAAGAAGGCCTTCGACCAACTACAAATTGACCGAGCCGAACTACTGCCAATGACGACCCCCCTCTACGGATTCACGGGGAACGAAGTCTTGCCGGTCGGTCAAGTCCGACTAGCTATCTGGTTAGGCGAGGAGCTGCTCAGAAGGACAAGGACCACCACCTTCATCGTGGTCGATGCTCCTTCTGCATACAACGTCATCCTGGGGCGACCGACTCTCAACAAGTTCCGGGCGGTCCACTACTACAAATTGAGGCTAAGACATCACCCCTAAAGTGTTGTTTTTAGCCATATAAATGTTGCATTATATCTAAGGTAACGCTTTTCATTCTATCTTATCAGGTCCTGTCATGTTAGATATAACACAACGCTTTTGCCATTTTATGCAATACTTTTTTGAACTGTCACGATATATAGCAAAGACAACGTTTCTTTATATGCAACACTTTTTTCTTTCACCAGCAACACTTATTCTTTTGTTACTCTTAAAAAATTGCAACACTTTTAACTATTAATAGCAACACTTTTTTACAATTTTTTTAACCCAATAATGCAAAACATTTTCCATTAAATGCATCACTTTTTATTAAAATTTTCACCTAACACTTTTACCCATTAATAGTAATATTTATTTTTTCACCAATATATTATTGATAATGCAATTTTATTATCCAATCAAACACATTTGTATAAAAATAGATTATTCAAAATATAATCATTATATTGCAAAAATTGTACCACATTATATTCTGCTTAAGAATTTTATAAAAATCCAACAATTGACATCTACAATATATCACCAACTAAAGCACTATACAAAAGTCACCAATTAATACCTTCATGAATCTCCCCAAAAAGGCAACCATACATTTACAAAAAGCCAACTATACAAACTCTTTGCTTGCCTTAAAAAAATCACATAGGTATCCAAAATGTAACACTCATTCTCATTCCCAACTATAACAGCTGCTTAGCTATCCAAAATGCTTGTTGCCTACAAGAAAAGCATCACAATATGGACAATAAAAGTAAGAATAGAGATTTGATCATGTAGCAAAAGTAATAACCTTTGTTCTCAACTGACAATATATCTAAATACACTTTATCCAACCACCATCCTTCAGCTGGAAAATAACATCTACTAAATTTAGTATGAGAATACTCAAATTTGGCGATACACACTGCAATGAGAGTTAAAAATGATAGCATATCAAAATAAGCAACTGCAAAGAAGTACCAAACCTCATAGCACAACTAGGAACCAATCATATAAAGAATGATAAACTAAGTACTATTAAATGAGAAAAATGCATGCAAAAGCACATTGGTCTTAGAAATTCTGGAAAAAAAAGGAAATAGTAGTGAAATGGGTGTTAGCGAAGAGCAAGAGGTAAAACATATACAAACACAATGAAAAACTCACATGTTACTAATCCAAGTAATCTCTCATGCTACAAATTTGCAATTGGATGATAAACTTAGCATAATTCAGAGCAAAAAATTATATAATTGAACATCAAACTTGCAAAGTCAATTATATAATTGAGCATCAAACTTGCAAAGTCAATAGCAATAATAAATAGCTATCAACAAAACCACATCAGGAAGAACTAAACCTCAAGCATCAAATTGTAGCAAGTGGGTAAGTTCCATAGTCAAAATGAAATGCTTTTCTATGATTAATGGAAATAAGGACCGGGGATTTAGTTAATTTAAACTTACATGGCAAACATTCACAACCACTTCCAAGTGAACATGCAAAGTTCAAAGTGTCTTTTCAAATAATTTTATTGCTCATGTAATTCATACATAAATAAAAATAAGTTAATTTAAACTTACATGGCAAACATTCAACCACTTCCAACCATTAAGAGTTCAACCAGTGAAAAAAATAAAAATAAGTCTTATACATAACAGGTGGATAAAAGAAAGGGATAGTTCAAAATTTTAGAGCTACTCATATTGTTGAAGGATAAAATTTAGTTCATAGATGGATTGAAAAGTAGCAGGTGATGACAATTCCAAGAGAACATTAGTTAAAGCTACCTTCAAGCAACTAAATCATAGCATTCTTTCATGATGAAAACATACCGAATTCATCAACATAGCCACTGCTATCCAAACAATCACCTCAAATCAGTAATGTATCCATATCCATACATCCGAGAAATAAGAATTCCCTGAATCAAATACTAAGCACAACCTAACCACATTCATAATCAAATAACCAATCTCATATAGAGATGAGAAACAACCTCTGTTCGTTACATCCACGCCAAGGCACAAAGCTTCGTTCTGCCCAGCTGCCCTCACCATCATAGGGAATCGTTGGCCAGCAAAGAGTGGACAGGACCCAATACAGAATGGGAATTCATCGCGATTATTGATCTGCTATCCAGAACACATAGCTCTGGTTACAATATGCCAGTGATCGGACAAGTAAAGAAACACCCTTAAACGTTACCACCTACCTTCTTGTGGTCGGAACCATGCTGTTCGGCCATTATAGGGCAGTTGGGGGATCTTGGCCGGGAGCTTCATGACGGCAGCAAGCGGAGAGGAAGGGCTCGACACTGGACGGTGGTCGGAGAGGGTGGCGGTGTCAGGCGGTGGTGCGCGGCTTGGGAGGGAAGAGGAGATCGGGGCGGCGATGAGAAGGTGGCGATCGCACTAGGGTAGAGGCACGCGGAGGCTGGTGTTGCTCCTTCCTTCCGGCAACGGCTGCACTGGGCGACGACTGTACTCGGCGACGACGGAGACCACAGAGGAAGAGGGTCGGCGATGAAGAGATTGGGAGAGCTCGTCAGTTGGCATCGCGTGGGAGGAGACGGTGCTACAGCTCCGAGGTCACAAGAACATTGCCGGCTGAGGACTTCACCGGCGACGATCGAGTGGGGAGATAGAGGTCGGCGGCCGCGCGAAGAGGAGAGGGGAGGAGCGGCGTCGGGTTAGGGCAAGGGAGAAACGAAGGAAAAGAAAAAAAAAAGAAAGGAAATAAAACATACGAGCGGCGTCGGGTTAGGGCAAGGGAAATTAATCATTTCCATGTTTAAATATGATAGTTTAAATAGACTTTTCCATATCCCAATAATTAATCTTCTTAATCTACATCATATATGAGCTTTGTTTAAATCTTAGAAAATTTCTAAAATTTTTTAAAAATTCATTATTTATCAAATAATTTTATTATTTAATTATTATTTGAGCACTGTATCTTACATAATTATTATCAAAACAAGATTTCTCTCCTTGTAATTGAAACATATCTTATGAACTTTATTTAAATCTCTAAAAATTTC
Source organism: Zingiber officinale (assembly GCF_018446385.1). Lineage (NCBI taxonomy): Eukaryota > Viridiplantae > Streptophyta > Magnoliopsida > Zingiberales > Zingiberaceae > Zingiber > Zingiber officinale. The sequence continues at coordinate 24,713,709 of NC_055988.1, forward strand.
TAAAAAATTTTAAAAAATTCTATAGGTTTATTTCTTTAATAACACTTATTATTTAATTATTATATAGTGTTGGCAAAAGTGTTGTGGGCAATTTACGAAAAATAAACATGTCATTTCTTCCGATTGCAACAAATATTACTACTACCGCAACACATTTAAAAAGTGTCACATATTCCTACACTATTACAACACTTTTACAAAAGTGTTACCTTTTCTAATATTAACTGCAACACTTCTAAAAAATGTGTTGCATTTTAGTTATAATGCAACACTTATTTGAAAGTGTTGCGTGTTTTTTCCAAAACTTGATATATGACAACAATTTACTAAAGTGTTGCTCCCAAAGTGATACCTTAGGCTCATTTTGTAGTAGTGGTCGTCTCCACTTTCTGCCAGAAGATCAAATTCCTGGTGGAGGATCAAGTAGGGGAGGTTCGGGGAGACCAGCTAGCCGCTCGGAGATGCTACGTGGAGATGGTCCGAGCCGAAGCCAAGTCCGCTCGGAAAGTGCCGCGGGTCGAGGTACATGCTATTACTGAAAAGCCACCTTCTTTAGTTTATGAAGAGAAGGAGGAGGTGCAGATTGACCCATCCCGACCGGAGACCACCACCTTCATAGCATCCGATCTGGAGGAGACGCAGAAGGAGAAGTTGATCAAATGCTTGTGGCGAAACTGCGACGTCTTCGCCTGGTCGACCCATGAGCTGCCGGGGGTCTCGCCGAGCGTAGCGCAACATGAACTTCATGTCCGGTCGGACGCTCGTCCGGTGAAGCAAAGGAAGAGGGACTTCAGCGCGGAGCAAAATGTGATCATCCGGGTGGAGGTTGAGAAGCTTCTAGAGGCCGGCCACATAAGGGAAGTACAATTCCCAAGTTGGCTTGCAAATGCGGTCCTGGTTTCCAAGCCGGGCAACAAGTGGAGAGTCTGCATCGACTTCCGGGACTTGAACAAGGCTTGCCCGAAGGACTTCTACCCCCTTCCCCGGATCGATCAGCTGGTGGGCTCCACGGCCTGATGCGAGCTGATATGCATGCTGGATGCATACCAAGGCTACCATCAAGTGCTGCTCGCCCGAGAGGACCAAGAGAAGGTCAGCTTCATCACGGCGAACGACACCTATTGCTACAATGTAATGTCGTTCGGGCTGAAGAACGCGGGAGCCACCTATCAGCATCTGATGAACAAGGTCTTCAGGGAGCAGATCGGACGCAACTTGGAAGTGTATGTGGACGATATACATATCAAATCCTTCCGGGCGGCCGATCTCTACGCGGACATGGAGGAGACCTTCCAAACGTTGAGAAGGTATGGCGTCAAACTTAACCCTCAGAAGTGCCTGTTCGGGGCAAAAGGCGGGCGCTTCCTGGGCTACATTGTGACCGAGCGGGGTATAGAGGCAAACCCCAGCAAGATAAAGGCATTGCAGGATATGTCACCTCCCAGAAATCTTCGAGAGGTACAGCGTCTCACCGGTCGGATAACGGCGCTGTCAAGGTTTATTTCTAAGACTGCCGACTGGAGCTTGCCATTTTTCAAGATCCTCCATAAAGCCACCAAGTTCCAATGGGATGAGGAGTGCGATCGGGCATTCGAGGAATTGAAGACTTATCTGAATTCCTTACCCGTGTTGGCAAAACCAGCCGAAGGTGAGCCGCTCCGCATTTATTTATCTTCAACTGAGCATGCTGTGGGCTCAGCATTAGTGAGACCGAGCGGTGAGGAACAACTAGTGTACTTTTTAAGCCATATCTTAAAAGATGCTGAGTCTCGCTACACCAGTCTTGAGAAGTTGGCCTTCGCCTTGGTACTCACCGCTCGAAGGTTGCGCCCTTACTTTTTGGCGCACACTATTATTGTGATAACAAATAGCCCGCTCGCAAGGGTACTCCTGAACCCTGAAGCATCCGGGCGGCTCATCAAGTGGACAACGGAGCTTAGTGAATTCAACATCCAATACCAACCCCGCTCGACGATCAAAGCGCAGTCCTTGGCAGATTTCGTGACCGAAGTACAAAAGCCCGAGCCCGAAGCTACATGGAAAATATATGTGGACGGCTCGTCCACTCGGCTCGGAAGCGGAATTGGGATCATGCTACTGTCGCCTCAGGGAGAGTGGATGCATTTATCCATCCGGCTAGATTATCGGGCAACCAATAATGAGGCGGAATACGAATCCCTCATAGCCGGATTGCAAGCCACACGGCATGTTGGAGCCAGTCGGGTTGTGATCCACTCGGATTCCCAGCTTGTAGCTCAGCAACTCATGGGCGCTTTTGAGATAAACAATGCAAGACTCCGATTATACGCAAAGGCCTTTGAGAAACTCAAGGCAGGCTTCACTGAGGTGATGGTCCAGAAGATACCTCGAGCGGAGAACCAAGCGACAGATGAATTAGCCAACCTAGCAAGCTCGATATCGTCGATCGTCATCTAGCAACCAATCGAGCAAGTATCCTTGGTAGCACACATAGACCCGATGGAAGGCCTCACGTTCCCGAGTGACTGGAGAACGACCATCATGGAGTTTCTGCGCTCAGGGGCCACGCCCTCCGATCGAGATGAAGCTCAGCTACTAAGGAGGAGAGCTGGCCGGTTCACTCTCATCGGAGATCAGCTTTACAAAAAGGCTTTCTCTCGACCGCTGCTAAAATGCGTCAGCTCAGAAGACGCAGAGTACATTCTCAAGGAGGTACACCAAGGATCTTGCGGAGGTCATCCGGGCGGCCGATCTTTGGCTAGAAAGATCCTGCTAGCCGGATACTTCTGGCCAACGCTGCATGAGGGCGCCGCTCGGATCGTCGCAACGTGCCTCTCCTGTCAGAAGTACCATAATTTCTCGCATAAGCCGACGGAGGAAATGAAAGCGTCCACCGTGTCTTGCCCGTTCGACTAGTGGGGCATGGACATCGTAGGACCCTTTCCTATGGCGACCGGACAAAGGAAGTTTCTATTGGCGGCGGTAGACTACTTCTCCAAGTGGGTGGAGGCTGAGCCATTGGCCAAGATAACGGAGCACATGGTCAAAAAATTCATCTGGTAAAACATCATCTGTCGGTTCGGCATTCCGCGTCGACTCGTGTCGGACAACTAGCGACAGTTCGTCGGAAGCCAGCTCGAGGAATGGTGCAAGGGATATGGCGTTGAGCAGCACTTCACGTCTGTGGCGTATCCCCAAAGCAATGGTCAAGCCGAAGTAGCCAACCGGGAGATACTCCGAATTCTTCGGGCTCGGCTCGACCACATGGGAGGAAGCTGGGTGGACGAGCTGTCGGGAGTCTTATGGGCTATCCGCACGACCCCTAAGGAGGGAAGGGGAGTAACCCCGTTCCACCTGGTGTATGGAGGCGAGGCGGTTGTCCCAGTTGAAGTCGGCGTAGAGTCCGTCCGGATCCAGAACTACGACGAGGCGAATTCCGAGCGGAGGCAGCTAGAATTGGCCTGATCGACGAGGAGCGAGCCAAAGCGTCCGTTCGGCTGATGGCCTATAGACAAAGAATGAAGCAGAACTACAACCGTCGCGTAATTCCTCGAGCATTCCAGGTGGGCGACTTAGTCTGGAAGAAAGTAAAGTCGGTCGGGGACGTAGGCAAGCTGGAGGCTCCCTGGGCAGGACCCTTCAAAGTCGTCGAGAAGCTCCGATCGGGAGCATACTACTTGGAGGATGAAGATGGACGACGGCTAGGGAGACCATGGAGCGCAAACCACCTCCAGCCCTATCAGGCCGGATGAAAGGTGCGCAGATGTAATGTATTTCATGAATATTCCACGCGAATGTATCATTTGGTTGCAGGAATCAAAGCTATCAGAACAAAACAAAGGCATGAGTATTGTGCGCCATCAGATGGTTGTATAAAGGCATGACGAAGACCTCGTGTCGTTCGGCCAGGAGTATATTATCCGAGCCAAATGCTTGATGACGAAGACCCCGCGCCGTTCGGCCGGGAGTATATTATCCGAGCCAAATGCTCGATGACGAAGACCCCGCGCCGTTCGGCCTGGAGTATATTATCCGAGCTATAAGCTCATTATTGAAGACCGTCGAGCGGCGACGTTAAACTCTAGAGTCGGACCGGCGACTATAAACCCCCCGGCTTGAAGATCGTCGAGCGGCGACGTTAAACTCTAGAGTCGGACCGGCGACTATAAACCCCCTGGCTTGAAGACCGTTGAGCGGCGACGTTAAACTCTAGAGTCGAACCGGCGACTATAAACCCCCCGGCTTGAAGACCGTCGAGCGGCGACGTTAAACTCTAGAGTCGAACTGGCGACTATAAAACCCCCGGCTTGAAGACCGTCGAGCGGCGACGTTAAACTCTAGAGTCGGACCGGCGACTATAAACCCCCCGGCTTGAAAACCGTCGAGCGGCGACGTTAAACTCTAGAGTCGAACCGGCAACTATAAACCCCCCGGCTTGAAGACCGTCGAGCGGCGATGTTAAACTCTAGAGTCGGACCGGTGACTATAAACCCCCCGGCTTGAAGACCATCGAGCGCGGTAAAGGAAAATACAAACTCATAGATATCCATAATGCGGTGGATGGTCGTTTGGCCGATCGACGAAACAAAGAAAAGCACTTATAGCGAAAAGCTCATAGAAATCCCAGGCAAGATGGATGGGCATTTGATCGATCGGCAAAACAAGGAATTTAAGAAATTCCCTACGAGAAAAAGGTCTAGTAACCGGTCGGCGTAGTCAAAGAGAACGCAAGATAAGAGATAACGCACCAAGAGTAGGCATTCATTTAAAATTAGCGTTTAAAGGTTACAGATGCCACGTGAAAGACACGCCGATCGGAAGCACTCCTGAAAACACATTCACTCAAAATAATTAAAGATATGCTTGGGAATGGATGCAAGAAGCGCCACATGTTCCCGAGCGGGAATTTCCACTGAAGTTGGAAGGAGACCCTTGGCTTTCAAGTAATCCGACGTGGCAGTGATGGCCAGTTCAAAGGCCTCGGCCATCTGGTTGCAAACCTTCTAAGCGAACTCGTCTGAGCGAATGTAGTTTTGCCTCAGCACGATGAACCGGTTCGGCTCAGTCTCCTGGTACTCCTTGAAGGTGGCTTGGGAAGCTTCAAGAGCCTCCTACAATTTCTTCAGTTCGTCCTTATGTTTGAGCGCTTCGCCCGAGCGGCTCGCCTTCTCGCCGTCCAGCTGCTTCATCATCTCTTTGACTCGTTGTTCAAGGCCCCGCGCTTCCACGTTCTTCTTTTCCAGATCGGCGATGGCGGTGTTCTTCCGAGTGGTGGCCAGCTCAATCTTGCGGTCGTAGGATTTGACCTTCTTGTCTAGCTGGTCCAACATATAAGCTTGGTCGGCCGTCTTCTTCCACTCGGCCTCCAACAGATCCTTGGTTTTGTCGAGCTCCTTCTGCAGCTCGGCATAAGAAGGGCCTCGGGAAGATGACAGGTCGCCCTGACTCTTCAGCCTCTTCAACTCGTCCTCCACCATCGCCAAGCGGTTGGAGACAACGATCTCTTCCACCCATCGCTAAAGAACAATAAAATGTTAAGGAGACCGATCGGGAAAACTACATTAAAAAGAAGTAAACCTTACCCCGGTGGCCTGCTGCATGTGGCTATCAGCCAGCTTGTCGAGTGGTATCATGGCCACACGGGCCCGAGCGTCCGCCCACATTTCAGCGAGAGGCTCCTTCATAGTGATCATATACTCGGGGGCCATAGGCCGATCGGACTCAGCCATAAAAGCCTCAGTAGGGAGATGTAAAATTGCCCTAACTGTGCATCCCCGGCCCAGAGTCGTCTGAGCGGACGCCAAAGGATCGCAGGCCAGGCTGGAGAAGGTGGACAAAATGCCCGAGCGGAGGACTCGGCCTGGTGCAGGAGGAAGGGAGGCAACTGGAGCCATTTCGATGGGAGCCGCAGGCATCTCCAACTGTGAGGGAGTCCGGTCGGAAGATAGAGCCTCGACAGATGGTGCTTGGCCACGTGGGGAGGCGGTGCCCGTCCGCTTGGACGCTTGCACGACGGAAGTTGCCGAACGGAGTGACTTCTCAACTCTCCGTCTTTTCCTATTGAGTGGAAGCTCGTCCTCTGGATCGGAACTTTCATCTCGAACGACCGGTCCTTTGCCAGAAGTTGCACCGGCGGCTGCATCCATGGGCGAAGCCTGAGCAGCCGACTCGCCCGCCTGCTCTTCGCTCTCGTCCTCATGAGAGCCAACCGGAGCAATGCCCAATTGCTCCATTTCCTTGGCTGCTGCCGCTTCGAGCGCGACCGCTTTCTTCTTCAGAATGCCGAATAGCACCGACTCCATTATGATATTCGCTGCAAAGAAAAGAGAAGGAAATCAGTTAGAACTCAAGGCAAAGGTCTAAGTAAAGTTCTTACCGAAGCTGCTCGGGAGGGGGGTCCGGCTCGGACTCAGACCAAATATGTACATCACCCCTTCAGGCAGGAGCTTATTGATGTCGAGCTTTAGACCGGCTAGTAGATTTGCTGCTTGAAGATAGTTTGGTCGGGTCTTGTATTTCTTCAGCTCGGGAGAGATGGGCGGTCCGACCTGCCATTTCGTACGGAAGGGGAGCCGCCCGGGAACACGAAGATAGAAAAAATTCTCCTTCCAGTGTTTATTGGAAGAAGGCAACTTATCAAAAAAGACTAAGCCGGGCCGAGCTTGAAACAGATAAGTGCCCGGCTCGGATTGTTTGGGGTAATAAAAATAATAGAAGATCTCCGGGCGGAGCAGAATGTTGTGTATCTTAAATAAAACCACGACCCCGCAGAGGAGGCGAAAGGTGTTGGGGACCAGTTGGGCGAGCGGAATGCCAAAAAAATTACAAACTTCGACAATGAAGGGGTGAAGGGGAAACCGCAGACCGGCTACGAATTGGTCGCGGAAGAGACAAAAAGCGCCGCTCGGCGGTCTGTGTGGCCGAGTGGAGGGTGAAGGTAATATTAGTTCGAAGTCGGAAGGGATATCATAGGCGTTAAACAGGCTCTCGGCGTCGCGCCGATCGAACCGCGACTCCATGGTGGTATACCATGGGCCGAGAGCCGGGTCCGCAGGTTGAGAAGAGCTTGTCATCGCCAGAGTAATGGAAGAAGCAGAAATCGAAAGAGAAAGCAAAGGCGTGAGCAAAGAAAGGAGAAAAACAGAAACCAAAGGAACACGGCCGAGAACGCGGAGAAAACACAAGGATGAAAGGAAGAAAGGAGGGAGAACCTTACGAAGGAGTTGAGGATCGAAGGAAGACGGCGGAGAATCGTCGGAGAAGAGAACTGAAGTCGCTGGGACGCTGAAGCACCAAAGAGAGACGGAGGAACGCGGAGGCAAAAGTGCGGCGGTGGAAGAAGGCGACGGCTTTATAAGGTCGGGCCCGATCGGCCTCGACCGTCCGATGCAGGTCACGAGAACCGAGGCCCCCATCGGGCCGTTCATTTCAAACCGTCTATGTCCCATCGGACACACCGCCGAGCCGTACGATGACGCCAGCAACGGCGCCACGTGGCATCATGCCATAAGGGCGCATTTAATGAGCACCATTACGGCGCGCAGCGCGCGTGCTCGGTCTTAATGGAGAGGATTTGCACAAATCCCAAGGAGATCCGAAGGGCGTCAGCATTGACCATCAACGCGGAAGTGAGCCCAGCGCTCGGAAGGAGCCGAGCGGCTAGGGGAGGAACATCCTAGAGTGGCAGGGCGGTTTCATTCACGCAAACCGGCAGTCCAGTCAGTCGGACTTAGCGCCTCCTTCGACTAGACTTCAGGGGGAGGCATGTGATCCGGTGATAAGGACGGGGGACCCTCGTTGGCGAAAGGTCAACGACACGTGGAGGTCAAAGGTCAGGAGAGTCGACGCGGAGATAGGCCGACCGGAGGAAGCATGCCCACCGAGTCGGGCATCGCATGCCGACCGGCCGTGAATCCCCTGAACCGAATGAAAGACAACCCGACTAAGGGTCGGGTTTTCGATGCTCAAGGCAAAAAGGTTTCAAGGCCGAGCGGAATGTCCGTTCGGCCGAGCACTAGGCAACAGAGGTAGGGCAATATCATCCGAGCATACGGCCGGTAGGTATCCCGGTCGGACCGATGACTATAACCGGCGACAAGAGTAATATGTCTGCCGAGCGGCCTACCCGCTCGGCCCTGGAACAGACAAGGGACACAAGAGGACAAAGGAGACAAGGGATAACATCATCCTCGAGACACCTGCCGCCGACAAACAGCAGAGTTGGCGGTCGAGCCATACACAGGATCATACGGTGGAAGCTTCCACCGTCACATCCGAGATATGCTCGGATGATTGCGGAATGACGCCAGAGGTACTTTTCTGACACAGGCCCGTTAAGGTAAGTTTGGGGAAGTGTGTACGCATCGGGAAGAGTGCCCACATTTCCCCGGGGCCCTATATAAGGACCCCCAGACGTCGACGAAGGTATATACACATCTCTACTGTAGCCTCGTTATGCTGCCTCTCTCGTTGCCTGACTTGAGCGTCGGAGGGCCGTCGCCAGGAAACCCCTCCCGGCTCGGCTTCTTTGCAGGATTGTCGGAGAGCTACACCACCAGTCGGAGACAGCGGAGCGTGCCACGTCCCCAGCGTCCGTCGACTCAGTGCTCGAACAGGATCAACCGCCGAGTCAAAAATGCAAACATGCATTGGAACTTATCACAATGCTCCCCCTACACCTATGCTCTCCATGAGCTAGGAATTTTACCACAAGAATATTTAAGAACCTATCACAAGGCTCCCCCTACATGCAAAGGCATTTAAGGTTTTCTCAACTAAACCTTACTTCTTCTCCTTTACCTAATATTAAAAAGCTTTCAACACTATCCCAATTGTCGAAACTTGATCATCAAAACTGACCCTAAACTCGTGTATTTATCCCCCTAGGACCTTATACACATATACGAGTTGATCCGGTTAAAAATCAGTGCTGAAAATAGTTTCAGACTGATATCAGTCGACTGCCTCAAACACCAGTCGACTACCTTTTCGAAACAAACTCACAGAGGCATTCTGTGTTCAAAAAATACTGTTTCCAGTCAATTGATAACTGCAGCAGTTGACTGGTACCCTTTTTTAGTCCAATTCAACATTTCTGACTTGATTTCAGAAATGTACCAATAATTCCATAGACATACAAAAATCTCTAAATTTTATAGAGAGACATGCTTTACCCATGTTTACTTGGGAAAAATACATTTAAAAATGTATCTATCACCAATCCCAAGAATGGCATAAAACCTAAAACTAGCTAAATGGTTCAATTGAACCTTGACCTAAAGTCCTAGTTTTGGCTTTCTCTTAATGTATTTGCCCATATTAACCCTCAATGCATCTCTAGCATTGGTTTATATGACATCTATACATCCAAAATCAATTATCATGCAATGTGACTCCAATGTCATATATTCATGCATGAAACATAACCCAATTGTGCCAAATCCCTAGGGTTGAGACTCAAATCTGTCTCCAAATCACTTGGCACACTCCTGATTCATCTAGAATCTCAAGTATTATTCACTTGAAATTCATTGGCCATGGGTCCCAAATTGACTCTTTGAGCTCCCCCTAGAACTCTAAACCTTAGCCACCTCCCTAGGTGACTCATCTATTGTGGTTAAACCACAATGATGCTCCTTAGAAGATTTCCTTATCTTCTTAACCTTAGACACTTTATCCTTGCCATAATTATATGCAACCCTAGCATATTTCTTCTTGTTGGCCTTATATGACTCTCCTTTGGCCTTATCATTTGTCACCCTAACATATGATTTCTCCTTGGCCTTGGAGGAACTAGATCAGTATTCCAAATCCGATCTATCATTGTTGGGTCTTTGGCTACTCAACACCATACTTAATCCCTTATATCCAACATTGAATATCATAAGGAATTATTCTAACTTATCAAGCTTTTCCCTTAAAGCTTGATTCTCCTTTTCTAGATTCCTAAATCTAGAGTCAACATGTCCACCTTTGACATTCTTAGACCTACCCATTTTTCTAGGCATATGTCTCCCCTTCTTGGGATTTTTGCTTAGGTTCTCCATTACCTTCTTCAGAATCTAATATGTCTAGATTTATCATGCATAGGTCTCCTAGGGTTATAATCTCCATTGACGCTATTTCTAGCATGATATTTAAAACCAAAATTATGCATGGACATACTATGATTAACAAAATCATTTCTCCTAGCATACATGGGAAAATGACAATTTAAATTAGGGTATACCTCCCTTACCCTTGAAGCTCCCCCTCAACTTGAGCTCCTCTTTCTTTTTCTTCTCCTATTTCTTTAATTGTGCAAGCTCCTTGATCTCCCGCTTCTTGGGACATTTGGTGTGGTAGTGACCGTTCTCCCCACATGTGAAGTATATGTTGCGCAATCTCCTTTCTTGGGTTTCTTCATTCCTACAACTCTTGTTAGTATTTAAATTAACTTGAATGGGTTTAGGAAGTTACCTTCTTCTTACCCAACGGACACCTACTCTTGTAGTGTCCCTTCTCATTACATTTGAAGCAAGTGATGTGATCCTTTAACTTTACTTCGGTGGAGATGCTTACTAGGTTGACTTCCAAGACTTCTTCTTCTTCACTTGTCTTGGATTCTTCTTCAACCTTTGAGGATGTCTCCTCAGCCACACTTGTGGATGACATTTCCTCATCCTCCTTCTCCTCGGAAGTTGAACACACATCACCTCCCGGTTGCTCCTCTACTTGAGCTACTTCATCCTTTTCTTCGAATTTTTCTTTCTCTTGTGTAGACAAAGGTTCTTCCCATAGAACCTTTTTTATCTTGCTCCATAATTGTGGGTGTTCTCATATTCACCTATACGACTCATCACGTCATTAGACAAAATATCAATTAAAATTGAAATTACTTTTGAATTTGCCTTTGGCCATGAGACTTGCTCCTCCATCCAATAACGCGGTTGGAGTCTCTTTCCTTTTTGTCTTTTGGGACTTCAAACGGCTCCTTGACCACCATCATGGTGTCCCAATCTGTGTCAAAAAAGACTTCCATCTTCATAATCCAATAGGAGATGTCCCATAAGCTTCCTCTTTTATACTTCAGAGGTTCAATCAAGCCAGTCATCTTCTTGAATTTGCTCTTCTCGGCGGTTAGTCCAGTGAAGTGCGACCTCACTCTGATATCACTTGTTGGTGATCATATGATCGGCTAGAAGGGGGGTTAAATAGACATTGACCCTAAGTTGATCGCTTTCTACGTATTCATTAGTGCACAGCAGAAAATAAACAAATACGAATATAAATATAAATATGAAAGCTAAAGGCAAGACAAGAAAGCAAACCAAGATACACGATCGTTTACGTGGTTCAGAGATAACTTGCTTCTACTCCATGGCTGCCCGTAAGGTGGACAATCCCTCAATTCTTCGGTGGATTAGCCCCCGGCAAACTCCGGTCATCTCAAGTCTCCTTGTGGATGGAGAAACCTCACCACAACTCCAACCAAGATCTCTTGGAACACAAAGAACTCTTAAGCACTTGTTCACTACTAATTAGTGTTAACCACCACTAATTTCGTTGACTTTGGCTAGCCATCCCAAGCTCCATTTTATAGAGCTTGGGAAGAAACTGCCTTGCTATTTACCATTACTAGTTGATTGATCCTTGCATCAGTCGACTAGTGCATGACCAATGACTCTCCAACGGCTCTTTACCAATCGACTGGTCCTTTCACCAGTCAACTAATCCCTGTCGTTCGGGTACAAAAACTCTCTGTGCTCTGCCCCAGTCGACTGGTCCCAGTACCAGTCAACTGGTAAAACCATATGTTGGTGCGGTTAGCACTAACGGTCTACTCAGGTTTTGATGAATAACAAAGTAAGTTAAGTTAGGTTTGTTATAGTCTAACGATCTGACTGAGTGTACATGAGAAATCCAGCTAGGTCAACGGGCTGATCGGATAGTTGGTACGAAGTCTAACTAGGTCGACGGGCTAACCGGATAATTGGCACGAAGTCCAGTTAGGTCAACGGGCCGACCGAATAGCTGGCACGAAGTCTAGCTAGGTCGACGGGCCGACCGGATAGCTGGCACGAAGTCCAGACTGGTCGACGGGTTGATCGGATGTCTGGCAAAAGGTAAGTCACTCGAGGAAAGTGACTATGAGGGCGTGTCCCAGTTGAGGGACAGTAGGCGTCGGTCCAATTTAGGTCCATTTGGGATCCCTAAATTGAGACATTGACTAGTTCCTGGTCCTGGGAGGATAGGAACTAATTACTCTATTTATTATATTTGTGTTAACACTTGTCTTGCAGGGTATTTGGACTAACACATATGTTGCAGGGCAAGAAAGCAAGCAAAGAAGTAAAGCTGCCTTCGGGTGAATAGTACCCGAGGGCGCCTTCCATGATTATGAAAAGTGTCTCGGTACTATTCATAGAAGACGACTTCCATGACTATGGAAGATGCTCTTAGCATGATGATTTTTGGAATCGGTCGCAGATAAGTGTCAGAATGCTCGGGATAGATTTTGCCTCATTAGAGGTGCCATCCATGCTTATGGGAGGCACCCTCCAAGCCCTTTATAAGGCAGTCTCGAGTAGACACTTACACAACAACTACATACGAGCTACTGAGCACACATTTGAGCCTCAGACTGCTCCCGGTTCCTGTTACAACTTTACTATAAAGTTGCTGAGCCCGACGACTACTTCGAGGAGTTCCGATCACTTCCAACAGATAGACATCAACACAAAGCACTGTCATTTCTATTATTGAAGTATTGGTAAAATCTTTTTGTACTTAATTACTATAAAAGGACAAGTGTAGGAGATTTCACTTGGCCTACTTTTCTTGTACTTGATTCTCTCTTCCGGGGGTACCGGAATCGATTTTTAGTGGATTGCCCATCGATAGGTCCGCGAGACCTAGGCCTTGGAGTAGAAGTCGCCGAAGGCTCCGAACCAAGTAAAAACTGCTTGTGTTCTTTTCATATTTTCTTATCTTCGAACTTCTTACTTTCTGTTGCATACTCATATTTTTAAAACCGAAAAGAAGTGTTTTGAAAACCACATGATTCACCCCCCCTCTCATGCGCGTCACGATCTAACACCATAAACATAGAGTTTCCCTTCCCGAATACATTTTGTTAGGACCGTTGGCGGCCAGCTAGGGGGGTGAATAACCCCTGCACAAATTAAACAAACAAAAAGACCTTTCTCGGATTTACAGTTTGAGTAAAAGACACTTGCATAAGTAAGAATAAAGAAGAAACTAAAAAGAAAGAGGCACCGAGATTTTATTTGGTTACAACCGAGGAGGTTGTTAATCCAAGTTAAAGCACACTAATTTCTCCTTCAGGCGGAGAAGCCTCTTACAGCATTCAAAGCTCACAAAACAAAGCTAAACAAGAACTAGGAAGTGTACAAGTATTGTTTCAGACTATTCAGTTGTTTTCCTAGCTTCTGGGAGCAGGCTGCTTATATAGCCTTGTTTGGGGTGCCTGAAAGGGTTCCAGGTGCCTGGAATGGGATAGAAATCTATCCCCGATACAAAGGTCAAATGTCACGTCGATCTCGATGAAATTCGGCTTCCGGACGCCCTGGACTGGTCCGGGCGCCCCGGACTGGTTCGGGCGCCCCGACTTTGTCTGGGCACCCCAGATTGGTTCGGGCGTCTCGAGGCCAAAAATCAACCCTTTGCTGATTTTTAGTTCTGATCTCCTACTTTGGTTCTACTCGTATCAGTCCAGGTCTTCCCCTTTTTGATCACATCAAAATCATCTTGGGGTACCAACAATCTCCCCTTGTTGATGTGAACAACCCAAGTTAAGTTAGGGTAAACTAACATAAAGTAAAAGAAATAAATTTGCAATTAAAGTACAAAAAATTTAAATTTACAGTTTCTTTTAAAAATTTAAACTACCTTCCCCCTACACTTAATTTTCCCTTCTCCCTCTTTCATCACATAAAAAATAAGGTATTTCAAAAGTCTAAGGGTAACTTTATCAAAAATAAGAAAGTTTAAGTTTTAACAAAAACTCTGAATTTATAAAGTTAAAAATAACTTTGAAAATTTTTGACAAAACTTTGTAGATAAATAATTAAAGAAAAAATTAAGTTTTTTTAACATCTAAGTGGTGAAAAAAAATATAATAGAATTTTGATAAATATTTAAAGTAATTATATAATTAACTATTTTACCAGCAAGTCCACTAAGCATTCATATATATATATATATATATATATATATATATATATATATATATATATATATATATATATATATATATTCAAGATTTATAATTTTGAATATTCTTAATATTAAATATTTGTATTTAAATAACTCAAAGAAAATTCATCAATAAAAAAATTTAAAAAAAAATCTTAGATGAAGAAAAGTTAGCAGGGATAACTCTTGCTAAATAATTAAATATTTGAAGAAATCAAATGATAAGAAAAAATTAAGATTTTTTTCATAAGATGAATATTGAATTCCTCTTTATAAAAAAACCAAATTCAATTTATTTTGAACACAAGTTAAAACTCAAAAAGATTTTTGTAGTAAAAAAAAATTAATTCAAGCATAATTTTGGAATCCAAAATAGATTCTTTCCTGCCGTATTGATAAGAAATTTTTTAGGTGCATATTTTCTTGATAATTTTTTTATTTGTCCCTTACGATATTTAAATTGTCAATTTGGTCCATTATAATTTCTAAAATTCGAAGCAGAGACTTGTGAACATGCAGAAATTTTTAAGATTTGTATTTGTTCCTTTAACATTTCATTTTCTATTTTTAGTTTGTCGAAATCCTCTAATCGACAAGTTGTTGCTAAAGTTCTTTTGAACTCATTATTTTCTGTTAATAATTTTTTATTTTCTATTTCAAGTTTGCAAGAATCTTTCGATAATATTTTTATAAATTTAAACAATTGGTCAGGAGGTAAAGACCGTACCTAACTTATCTTGTCAACTTCTAATGCTTTTCCTGTGGAGTTGCTTTCTTCCGAAGACTCTCCCCCTTCATCGATGCTCATATGCGATGAGCTTGGTGTGTCCTCAGGAAGGAATTCGGCTATAAGGGATGTCCCGGTAATTTCCTCGGTCTCGGATTCTTCTGACGATGGCTCGGTGTCCATCGAGGAGTTGGATTCGACTTCAAATGGTTCTTCATAGAGCTTCAAGAACTTTTCCTAAAGTTCTTTTGTAGTTTGGTAGTTTCCAATTCTGTCGAGATCCTCCACCGGTAATACGCTTATTAGATTATATTCAGCCTTACCGTTTGTTGTAAAATTGTCGCGTTGTTTTTTGGTCTAGAGGTGTTTTTCAATTTCTTCTCCGCTTGTGTTCTTTGGTGCTTCATAACCATATTTCATTATTAATAAAATATTAAAATTTGTTTTAAGAAATACCTCCATTCGTCACTTCCAAAACGCAAACGCCCCCTCGAACGTTGGTGGGTAGATGTTAGTTCCGGCCATCTCGTTGCTCCAGTCGGCGCTTAGCCCTTCTGAGGCGTCCTTGCTCTGATACCACTTGTTAGGACCGTTGGCGGCCGACTAGAGGAGGGGTGAATAACCCATGTACAAATTAAACAAACAAAAAGACATTTCTCGGATTTACAGCTTGATTAAAAGAACACTTGCATAAGTAAAAGTAAAGGAAAAGGCACCGGGATTTTACTTGGTTACAACAGGAAAGGTTGTTAATCTAAGGAAGTTAAAGCGCACTAATTTCTCCTTCAGGCGGAGAAGTCTCTTATAGTATTCAAAGCTCACAAAACAAAGTTAAACAAGAACTAGGAAGTGTACAAGTGTTGTTTCAGATTATTCAGTTGTTTTCCTAGCTTCTGGGAGCAAGGTTGCTTATATAACCCTGTTCGGGACGTCTGAAATGGTTCCAGGTGCCTTGAATGAGATAGAAATTCTCGATGCAAAGGTCAAATGTCACGTCGATCTGGATGAAATTCGGATTCCGGAAGCCCCGGACTGGTTCGGGCGCCCCGACCTAGTTCGGGCACCCCGACCTGGTCCGGGTGCTCCTAACTGGTCTGGGTGCCCCATCCCGGTCCCCTGCTTCGGTTCCGCTCACATCGGTCTGGGTCTTCTGCTCTGATTCTACTCGCTTGGGTGATTTCAGTCATCCGAAATAAGGTTCACTCGAACCCAACTTCCGACCTTCTCCTCGAGTAATCTTCTGCTCCGGCTTCTCGTCCCTCGGAATTGCCGCATGCTTACTTCTCTTCCGCCAACGTACTCTTCCACAACTTTTCGTCCCTCAGACGCATCGAGCCCATCGACTTTCTCCCGTGCCGACCTTCTCGCTAGTTGTGTCTTTTGCTCCTCGAGCAATCTTCCGCTTCGGCTTCTCGTCCCTCGGAAATACCACATGCTCCCTTCTCGTTCGCCGGTATACTCTTCCACAACACCTCATCCATTAGACGCATCGAGTCCGTCGGCTCTCTCCCTTGTCATCCTTCTCGTTAGTTGCGTCTTTCGCTCGACTTCATGTGCTCCTAAGTTCCTATACACTTAGGCACAAGGTTAAAAACCAACAAAACCTAACTTAACTTGGTTGATCACATCAAAATCATCTTGGGATACAAACACATTTCTCTCGCACTCGGACCCTCACGACTCACTTGACTCTTTTTTGCAGCTTTGACCTCTTGCCTTCAAGTCTACTTTCTTTGGCTCTCAACCCTTGGATGCATTTAAGCCCGCGGCTCATCCCCAATACTATCTTTCACGTATGCCTCGAAGTCGCTTCTCTCGGCCCTTGTCGTTGTTGTCATGTCCACGGTCCCTCGCATGCTCCATCCTTCACCGGACTCAAAGCCATCAAGCTGAGTCATATGTGTATTATGTACACCTGCACACTCATATACACATATCAAATACAAGGGTGAACATAACTTAAAACTCTTTGCCCAAATATCAAAACACATGGTCACACGGACCATTAGGATTGCTCCAACATCTATGACCCTATGGTAGCCTGTAGTGTCAATGCTGGATGACAGGTGGAACGATAAGTTTTGTCTATTTCGCTCGACACGTGATAAAATATTAAATTATGGATTCAAATGCTTTGTGTATGTTTGTCCCCTGAGCCTCTCATAGTTTGCCCCCAGGTTATGTAAAGAAAGGTAATCATTGGGTCATTTTATAACTGATCATCAAATGGGTAGAGGGTGAGATAAATTTTCTCTGAGGACATGCGCCCACAGGGAATTGATCCTTGAAAGAGTTAAAACCCCTCGAGAACAATCAATATGATTAATCAGATAACATTAAACTTAGAGCGACCGATTCGACCCCATAGAAGTTTTCATTCGCCACCAAGATAAATTGAAAAATATTCATGGTGGATAGCCAGAAGTCCAACTTCTCATGATTACGCGTCTCATTTGGAGAAAATTTTTTGCTCATGTGATATAGTTGGAGATCAAACTGTGCAGGCTTTGGTGGCAACTTGACGCATTTACGCTTACGCTGTACCATAACTCCGTGAGCCTTTGAGAAAAATCAAACTTTCACAGGAGATGACAAATTACAGACGAATATTCAGAATGTTCAAACAATATGGTTGAGGCACTCAGCTTTTGACAAAGGTGAGATACCTGATGGCGTCTTTTATGGTATATCATACATTGATGACTAGAAATTGCCTACTTTTTGATATCGGGTAGCTAGACTTAGATGACATTACAGAATCGACAGAATGTTCAGGTTTAAGGTTTGGTTCATTTTGTTTTTTTTTTCTATTGGAAGTTTTTAGTGTTATCACATTCAACCTGGAAATCTTGAGTTTTTATTGCACTTTTAAAATTTTCCATTTAAAATCTAAATTTACTGTGTATCAAACACAATTCTTGATTCACTAGGAAACCAATCTGATAGTTATCGTTTGCAACATTCACTCTATCGTGAAAAAACTCTTTCGGCAATGGAAAAAATAATAATAAATTTAGTTAGCTTCATTAACTAATATCCCGAGGACCAGTCCAATTCAACACTGAAAAAATTATATTCCGGTGAAAATAAAGAAAGTATTTTTCTATTAAATATTTCTTTAATTTAAAAAATCAATTTATTTCATATATATAGTTTATAATATCATAAAGACCTATTATGAATCATGACTTGGCTAAAACATAATAATGTGTATCGAAACAGAGTTAGAATTGGACAACATGTGTGGTTAAGTCACAAATATTAGCTTAAGACCAGCAAGCACTACCTTGGTTGAAGGTTTTAAACCAAGTCATTAGGTCGTCTACTCTTATTCATCTAAACACATTATTCTTGATCGTATTATTCAATAGCACAAACTCATATTATATTTCACTCACATAATCTTAAAAAAACTAAAAAATTATATATATATATATATATATATATATATATATATATATATCCGCTATATTAACGATCCTAGAGTCCCATGGATATGAAGGGAAGTAAATATAGTACATGGTAAGATAAACCCTAGATCATCAGTTCTTGAATATTGATGCTTGACCATTATACCAGAGATGTCACGCGTCTACCATCTACGTTACATCTTAGGGGCTCCTCGCATAATTTTTGATGTCCTTATGTGTCTATGTCATTTATCAACATATGACTTTTTACAGTAGAATCCACCTCGTTAAGCTTCTAGTTCATCAAATACAGTGTTCCTTCAGGGTGATGCAGTAGTTAAAATATGGAATATTGTCACATTAGATTATGTGGTTGAAACTCAATGTGTCCAAGTATACCTTTCCTCATGTTTTGACTATTGCACTAATAATTAATAGTTATTTACCTCATTTGTATTGGTCTAAGGACAAATTGAAAAAGACATTGGGACGAACAAATTATTTTTGCCACATTAGTTCATCAAATATATTAGCCTCGGGGCTATGTTATAATGATAACACCGTTCAGTTATTTCCTAGACATCTATAAAATACTATTGCACAATAATAGAGTTAAATGTCGCAAAATCATTTAGAATCTGGCAAAATCATTTAGAATGGATGATATCACCGTTGCTCCTTACGCTTTTAAATCCACGTCTTTCCCAGCTACCTATGGAGTCCACCTCGTGTTAGGCCCTCTAATCCATCCGATGGATGCACTAAACTTTCTGAGCTTATTTTATGCCCATCTTCCATGCCTCGGTCATCATCTTTAATTGTTAGGCCCTCTGCTTTTGACTTCTGGCTAGTTAATTTACTTGAAAAATATTTGGCCACCAATTTTTTAAGTTTTCTCTTTCTTTTTTTTTTTAAAAGTTGGTAGTCCGTATTCAATTTTCATCGATTAATTAAGAGATAATAAAAAAAATTACTATTAGAATAAATTGATGAGAAGTATTTATAACGAGTGATTCATCAGTTAAATATTTTTAGATCAATTATTTGTTAAAAAAAATTATTTATTAATTTATTGAAACATATATAAATTAGGAAAGTGCACCAAGAAATCCATTCTGACAATTAATATTTTTATATCTGCTATCTATTAAGGATTTTTTTTTATAATACATCATAATTGAATCTCAAATTCTATATGGATGTTTGATTGAGAGTCTAACCATTACATTATGCTCCGGACCCAGTTTTTCATTTGAATGATTAGATAGAACTTAGTCATCATCTAATTAATTATGAGATAAATTAAATCAGCATTTTCTTTTATTTTATATTATTATTATTATTTAATTTCTCATTATTTTATCTTAGTTGGTAATCACATAATAGAAATATAGAATTGAGCAACAATCAATTTCAGGGAATAAAAATACCCTCTCATAGTGTACTCAATTTTCTAATTTCTTTTTTTTCTAAAAAAAAATGATTATGAGGTCAAATGTAGAACGTTTGGGATCAACACAAATTTCTGACAGAATTATTATTATTATTATTATTATTATTATGATAATTCACGTGTTGAGAACATTACAGATATTTATTGTTAAATGAAATAGTTGCAGAAAGATGAAATGCATGCGTCCTCGTGAAAGCTACAATGATTATCATGCTTACGGGCCATGCTGAATCAATACAGTTCGAGGCCTTTCCTTTTCTCTTCTCTGGATTTGTAAGGACCATTTTTGTGATACAATTAGATCATCTATTTTCCTGTTCTAATAATAATAATAATAATAATAATAATAATAATAATAATAATAATGATGACGATGATGAAGATGATGATGATAATGATGATTGAGTTTGGTGATGATGAATGAAGATCATGATTTTGGTGGATCAAACTTAGTTTTTCTTAAATGGTCGATTTGTCTATTCTAAAATTAATCAAATTATAATATCTGAATAATATATATAAATAAATCATGCTTGCATAATTGGTTCAGACTTAAGTTAGTGACTCGAATAATTATTAATAATGTAAAATTAATAAAAAAACATTTTATTAAAATTAGGTTGGAATTGATTCTTAAAACTAAATGTCTTATTAGGTCAGGCATGACTTCGACCCGTTTGGAACACAACCTCAACGTACTTAGCTAATATACCAGACTAGGGATAAATTGATTTATATCTGTATATCAATTTATACTAAATTTATCATTAAATAATTTCTTTTGAAGATTATATTAAAAAATATATTACGTTAGAGATACCATACGTCTACCGTCTGCGCTACGCCCTTGGAGAAATACTCTTTCTTTTTAAACTTTAGAATTCGTCTTCTCATAATCCATAAATGTGTATGAATTATTAAAAATTTTAAAATTATTAATTTTTTTTGGAAAAAGACCAATATTAACAATCATTATAAAATAATAAAATAATTATTTTTTATCTGATACTAAATATTCAGTTTATGTCGATTAATTTTAGAGATGATCAATTTAATTTTATAAAAAAAAATATTAATAAATCGAATAAGACTCATGGACGATCCATCAATTCAATATTCTGAGACCAATCATCATTAAAAAAAATTATTTTAAATTTACTAAATTTAAGGCATGATTTTTAGATACTAAAAAAATAAAAAAGATTTTTTCCCCATTTTCATAATTAATTATAGCACGTGACAATGATGCTTGCTGCAGAATGATGTCAAATGTCTGGTTGCGAAATCAAAAAAAATAAAAATAAAATAATAATAATAATAATAATAATAATAATAATAATAATAATAATAATAATAATAATAATAATAATAAGAAAGAAGAGGAGGAGATCATGTGACATTCATATATGAAGTTAACCCTTATATACCACCGAAATATTTTTTTTCACAATATTATTATATATGATTGAAGAAAAAATTAACAATTAAAAATAAAATCATTTATATGGAGTTAGACAAAAAAAAAAGTGTGACTTATGTTCTAATGCACAAGAGATTGTGAATTGTTTATTTTTGAATAAACAAGTTAAATATATCGACGTATAAAGTAGTGGGTGGGCATATCTGAAGCTATAAGAACACTAATGAGTGCTTACAAATGAATGATTAAAGAGATAATAGGAATATAATGGAGAAAATGGTATTTTAATTGTGTAATTAAGCAACATGTGAACCTTTAATACTATTCCCAACCGTGATTGATAGTGTCCCTTTTCACTTGATCGGACTCATTTCCTTCCTTCTCTTAGGGTTGCGGTCATGAGGGATCCTTCGAGCAGCAAAGCTTGAGGATTAGTGAGAGTCAGTCGGGATTGACATTGTAGGTGTTGTCCCTTCGACGGTAGATGAAAAGAAGTAACATTTGTAAGCGTCCAGAAAAATCATACCTTTACCTACTTTTGTGATGGTTTATAAAACCTTGACAAAAGAGGATCCATGTCGACTACCATGCCAGCACTGAATGGGTCGAGTGGACGACCACACAAGCGAAGTGCCACCCTTTAACCGACCAAACGAGCGAAACTTCGCATCAGTATGTAGCGACATATGTTAATCTATACTGCTGGTTTTATCTAACTATCAGT
Source organism: Zingiber officinale (assembly GCF_018446385.1). Classification (NCBI taxonomy): domain Eukaryota; kingdom Viridiplantae; phylum Streptophyta; class Magnoliopsida; order Zingiberales; family Zingiberaceae; genus Zingiber; species Zingiber officinale. Next base: position 24,735,618 of record NC_055988.1, read on the forward strand.
TCAATGTGGCTTTCTCAAGGCAGTCAATTGTTGGGGTACTGATCCTACCTCAACCTAAAAGGTAGTTAGAGCATCCGCAATATTAATTCGTTATAACATCCACCACCTCATCAAAAAGTATGAGTCCCACTACCACATACTCATTATAACAGCATATCTTTTTCACTCACATCCCTTTTAACATTAACATTCATTATTTTTGGGCCCCGCCATCCACTTATTCTTCATCTCTTTTATTAGTTTTTAAATAATATTAAAAATTTATAATTTAAAAAAGAAAAAGAAAATATTAAAAAATTAAGAGAGAGTGTTCATAGTGTTCAAACCTTTGAACACCCTCTCTCCTCTCTCTTGTGAGTGGGCATTATAATGGTCACTCACAATGGAGAGGGGGTGTTAAATGGGTATTATATGTGTTAAATGGGTATTATAATACCCATTTAACACCCCCATTGAGGATGCTCTTAGTGTAGGGATTTTATGCAAAAAAATATCACATAAACGCAGTGGAAAAATGGATTCATCCAGATATACATGTGAATATAGTATACATGTTGTTGGATCATGTATTCGATAGAAGGAGGGTGAATATCGATTTAAAACTTTAACGAGAGTACGCATCGGAAAGAATAAACGACAATGCTAACACAAGTATTTTTTTTTATTTGGTTTGGAGCCTTCGGCGACTCCTACTCCAAGGCCTGCACTCGTCGAGTGCTTTTGTTGGACAATCCACTAGCAATTCGAAAATGTATTACAAAATTGAATTACAGGAAATACTAAAAGAAATTCCGACAATAATAATAAGGAAAAGAAGAAAGAAAACACTTTGTCAGAGTAGCCTCACGGCGTCGCAGGAGCACAGCAGAGCACGTGATAGAAGATCTTGTTGTTGTTCTGCTCCAGCCTTCACCCTCCTTATATAGGAGGTTCGGGGCGCATGGATCTCTTCAGGGCGCCCTGAATGTGATGTAGCCGAGCCAACCAGGGAGCTCCATGTGTTAATGCGGCGATAGGGATAAAACTTACCTCCAGGCGCTCGAACCTCCAGGCGCCCGGATCCCTTCCGGGAGCCCGGACCTCCAGGTGTCCGGATCCCTTCCAAACGCCCGGACCCTTGTCTTCCAGCAATTCTCTTCCTGCAAAAAAATATTAGTCCGAGGTAATTATATATCCTGCAAAACAGAGTGTTAGCACATTTTTATGATCAAATAAAATATTAATTAGATTCCGTTTCATTGAGATCAGAATCTAGTCAAGATCTCAACTTAGAGTTCCAAAATGGCTTTAAGTTGGATCGGCGCCTAAGTTCTCTTCCCAGGAACGCATCCTCACAGTCACTCTCTTCCAATGACTTACCTTCACTTACCTATCAGACGTCCAGTCAACCCGTCGACCCGTCTGGACTTCGTGTCAACTACCTGGTCAGCCCGTCGACCTAGCTGAACTTCCCTGCAACACTGAGTTAGCACAATAGATAAAAACAGTGTTAACAAAATTCAAGTATAACCTAGGGTTACCTCCTAGGGTTTCCTAGCTTCACTCACTAGGACTTTCATTGCCTGGCTTCACTCACCAGGACTTCCTCCAACTAGTTTCACTCACTAGGGTCTGGTTTCACTCACCAGGACTTCCTCCACCTAGCTTCACTCACTATGGTCCGACTTCATTCATCGGGACTTCCACCACCTAGCTTCACTCACTAGGGTCCGGCTTCACTCACCAGGACTTCGATCACCTAGCTTCACTCACTGGGGCTCGACTTTACTCACCGGGACTTCCACCACCTAGCTTCACTCACTAGGGTCCGACTTCACTCACTGGGACTTCCACTTTGTCTAACCTTTGGTTAGGACTTACCTTTGCTAGTCATCTAGTCCTGACTAGACTTCTCTCTCCCAAACATCAAGTCCTGTTTGGGTCAACCCTTGGGCATATTGTCAAACATCGAAACCCTAGAGTTCGATTGCACTAACACATGTTTTCTATTCTATCAAAATAAAATAGTTATCTTTGTTGTGTGAATGGTACAATCCCGTTAGCAACTTTGATTTGTCGGATCTCAGCCCGATCAGAACGGTCACGCCTCTTCGGTATCCACATGAACATGTTTAACGTTTGTCACACAAACTTAAATTTGGAGAAGAACAACCTTATTGTGCTAGCAACAAGAGGATGTTCGACCAAGGGAAGAAGAAGAGGAAGAAGAAGATGCAATTCACTACCAAAATGCAATTCCAAAATCCTTTTATATTCATCTAATGAATACTAAGGGTTTTTGCCCTTTGGTCTTTATCTTATTAATGCTCCATTAATCTTTTTAATGGGCATTAATCCTAATGAATCTAATCTTCTTTAGTGGTTGAGTATAATCCAATTAATCTAATTCAGATTAGACTTAATCCAATAATCTAATAGTTAGATTCATATGAGTCTAACTCAATGAGTCTAATTCCAATTAGACTTATTTAATCCTATAATCTTAGGGTCCATCATATTTTAGTCAAACTAAAATATACCTATCTCTAAACTAACATATTTTTTTTGTGACCAAATATGTTTTTATAACATTGGCACTGTGTCTAAAATAAGATTTTAGATACATAAGTAATGAGTGACATCTAGCAATACATCATTGCTACCCAAGTGACGAGAATATCGAGATTCGACCTAACCTTTATGTTTTTATTATCTTGTATGACTTGGTCCTTCTATCCGCAATATCTAGATTGATTGATGAGGCATAGACTGTGTCATCCTCTTATCAATCTTTGTGTTTCTTGATCTCCAAGTACACTCACTTAACCAAATGAGTTAAATATCTCATATTGACTTATTTGAGCATGACCATGCATTTAAATAGTCCTACTCAATCAAGGAGTCCATAAATATCACTTTCGTCATATGAAAGGGATAAATTTCATCTATATCACTCACATCTCTCCATATAACTTATTGTATACCCAGTGATTAACTTTATAGTGTACCTTGTTACAGGCGATGTTTGTCAATACCAAAGTACACAACTCCTTATATAGGGGACCGTAGTGACTTCAAGTCTAAGAACTATTCATACTAATAGTTACTATGAGAATATTTATAACACTCATATATAGATTTATGAAATATTCTCATGGCTGGTCAATTCAGTACATCTTCTCTAATATATACCCATGTGTCAATTTGATATCTCATATTCATGATTTATGAGATTATGTTATTAATTGACATATATGCTAGTCTCAACGCATTAATATTATCCTTACATATTAATGTTTGATTACGAATAGTTAAGAGTAGTGTTCTATATATATCTGCAATTCTCACTATCAATTCAATCAATTGATATGTTGTATACTAAAACCTACTATCCTAGGATATTATTATACTTATCCATCTGACACAGATCTGAAGTAAATATAATAATCATAATATTGTCTTTTATTAATAAATATGATACAATATGCGTAAGTTAATTAACTCTTGATTGATAAATATAATACAATATGTTCTAAGTCAATCAACTCTTACTTGATTTTTAGGGCTTACACTAACAGTTAGAGGTGACATTCGAGAGGGACAACTCAGCTAAACTCATCTGCAGTAGTCCCCTGTTGTGATAGCTCAGCCCTAAATTGATCGGGCTCCCATGATCGATAAATAGGATTAATCAAGTGTATTTGATCTTGAGAAGCTGGTGATCTGATCAGATTTACTTGGACGTCATCAATGAAGATTCATAAAATTCAAACGCATACATATACAATAATATTTATGATTCTTCCATGATGTTGCTTAAAAAATCATGGCAACACCAATTCACATAAACAATAAGGGCCAAGTTGCCCCCACTGACTGAGTACTTGCATGTGGTGTTACTATGATAGGGGCCAAGTCTCAGAGATCATGGCTAGCCGATCTTGAGACAAAAAGGAGTTTGGATAAGGGATCTCTTGCTTAGAAAAAGAAACCTCTCATTGAAGGTTGAGTTCTATTCCTATTTAAAATTCCTCCCCAGCTTTGTCTAGCAAGGGATGAATTATATTTCAATCTCGATGAGGACAAAGATGCATTCTTTCCCACATTGCAAAGAAATGGTCTTGACTTATCCTACAAAGGGGGAATTATATATAACTCTAAATAGGAGCAAAAACTCATTCTCTCCCCCATCTAGGAGGAAAAGTCTTGTCGCGGATCGATCAGCTGATCGATTGGGAAGGTGTGTCTTGTCGCTGTAAGCCCTGGATCGATCAGCCGATCGATCCAGGCAAATTCCTAGAGCACAGAGGCGCTCTGGATCGATCCAAAGCCTCCCCGATCGATTGGGAGCAATCCAATCGATCGGGATCCGATCGTTGCGTCGATTTAAGCCGCAGGCGTTCGTTTCCTTCGGTATCACTTCACCGATTCATCTTAGATCACTTCAGCGCTTCCACAGCTTCTCCACAAAGATCAGATCGCCAATTTTTGAAGGTTCTTCGAGGTTTTCCAAGTCAAGAGGCGGATCTACAGCTGAAGAAGAAAGCTAGGGTTATGGTTTCTATACTCATTGTAAGCTTTTGCTCGTATTTGTGTATCCTTTCCTTTTCTTCTTGTAGTGTGAACTTGTAGGGCTTCTCCGCCTTCGGTAGTTACCGAAAAGGAGTGTTTATTAGTGGAGGTGTGTGTGTGTGTGCGTGGATCCTTGGACTAGTCACCTCTTGTGAGGTGGATACCAAGTAAAATCCCAAGTGTTAGCGTTGAGTGTTGTTTTCTTGTATATTTCCGCTTCATCTTTGAAGAAACAAACAACGCCAAACATACGAGCACGCGACGAGCTATTCCCCCCCCCCCCCCCCCTCTAGCTACTTTTCGGTCCCAACACTAAGTTCTTGTACACTTAGACACAAGGATCAAATACATAGGACAAGGATCAAATACATAGGACCTAACTTAACTTGGTTGATCACATGAAAACTACCATAGGGTACTAGTAGTTGTGTGGATGATTCAGCAAGCTCTACAATGATAGAAGAATATTGGGATGAATTTTTGAAGGTAGATGATACATCAGAACATGAACTTTTTATTGAGTTAAAAATTGTGTTGAAAAATCTTAGACTTAATCTTGATGATATAAGAGGCTAAGGATATGACAATGGATCAAATATGAAAGGAAAGCATAATGGAGTGCAGAGAAGATTATTAGATATTAGCCCTAGAGCTTTCTATACTCCTTGTGGATGTCACAACCTAAATTTAGCATTATGTGATATTGTGAATTGTTGTCCTCAAGCTATGCCATTTTTTGGAGTAATACAATGGATATATAAATTATTCTCATCTTCTACCAAGCGATGGAAAATTTTCAAACATCACGTGGAAGGTTTAACACTTAAGCCATTGTCACAAACCCGTTGGAAAAGTCACATTGAAAGTGTGAGACCGATAAAAGAACAAATTTCAAAGATAAGAGATGTTTTACTTGACTTAGCCAACATGGGTGATGATCCAACAGGAAAGAGTGAGGCTGAGTCTTTAGCAACACATGATCTTGAAAATTTTGAATTCTTGGTTGGTTTGGTAATTTGGTATAAGTTGTTGCATTCAGTAAATATTGTGAGCAAGATTCTCCAAGCTGAAGATGTAGATATTGATGTTGCTATTAAACATTTATAGGGTCTTATGCTGAATTTGAAGAATATAGAGAACATGAATTTGAAAAGGTTGTTAATAAAGCTAAACAAATGGTAAATAAATTGGGAATTGAAGCTTCATTCAAAGAAAAACGTATTATTAGAAGAAAAAAACAATTTGATGAAACTGTTACAAATAAGGTAACACAATTAGTAGAGGAATCTTTTAGAGTTAACTACTTTCTCTTTTTGATTAATCAAGGGTATTCTTCTCTACAAAACCGGTTTGAACAATTTAAAAAATATGAAAAAACTTTTGGGTTTTTATTCAGTTTGGAGAAATTAAAGTGTGTTGATGATGATAATTTGTTAAGATCTTGTGAAAATCTTGAACAATGCTTAAAGTATAATGACAATTCTGATATTGATGGATATGAGTTATTCATGGAGTTGACTCTCTTGAAGCATTCTTTACCAACAGAAGCAAAAAGAGCAATAGATGTGTTGAATCATCTCAAAGATGTGGATGTTTGTTATCCGAATACTTATGTTGCTTACAGAATTTTGTTGACTATACCAATTATAATTGCAACTGCCAAAAGAAGTTTCTCGAAGTTGAAATTGATCAAAAATTATCTTCGATCAACTATGTCACAAGAAAGATTGAATGGGTTGGGCATGCTATCAATTGAGAAGAAGATTGTGTAATATCTTGATTACTCATGCTTAATTGATATTTTTGCATCAAAAAAGTCAAGACGTGTTATATTTAAGTGAGTATTGGTAATACTATAACTTATTATTGTTTAACTAAATTACATATATTGTATATACAATTTCAAATTAGTATTTTGCTTTGTATTTTGTAGGTCCTAATGAAGAAGACTTTTGATTAAGAAAAATTGATTGCACAATGTCAGGGGCCCAATTTTGGAACTTCGACTCAGGGCTATGAAAACTCAGGTACGACCCTGCATGTATAGACAAAGTTTCCCTAACCTACATCATCCAAAACTCTCTCCAGTATTGTTTGTCAAGTTAAACTTTTGTCCATATTTAAACTAGTCCTAATTACCCAATCGGGTAAACTATTATTTTGGAGGTGCCAACTAATTTGGTGTCTCCTCTTGAATTGTTGAACTTGGATTTATGTTTTAGATTTATGTTGATTTCTTTTATAGTTATAGTAAATTTGATTATAACTTGAGTTTAGATTGAATTTATAGTTATTTGATTTAAATTTAGTTTTTTATTTGAATTTAATTTTTTTTATTTCATTTTACATTTTAGGTTTGGGTTTGAATTAGTTAGCTTATTTAGTTTTAGGTTGAAATTTCAATTTTAGGTATATAAAATTAATTGAGTCTTACTTGTTTGGTTAGATAAGTTTTCGAAATTCAAGCTTTGGTTTGTTTCTTGTTTTGGCTTATAAGTTATATAAATACTTTATTTATTGAGATGGGTTTATATCAGAGTCTGGATTTGTTGTACATAGCTCGTTGTGATCCAAGTATCATATTGAGATACTTGGATCTTGTTGTGAATTTTTCTAACAATTCTTTTAGATTGGTTACTTCAATTTGTAATTTAGAGTTTTATTCCTCAAGTCTTTCGACTTGAGTTGGGTTAGTGTTTTCGGTTTGGGAAATAAGTTGTTCCTTAAGGTGTTGAGTGTGTCATTTTATTTTTCAGATTTAATTAATTTTTTTATTAAGATAGGTAATAATTTTAAAGAATTTTACAATTAAGATAAATTGTACCTCGTTAGAACAATCGGAAATGAGTATGGACTTATGACTTGACTCATATTCGGACTCGTGATCTTGATTTAAGTCACTTTCCAATTCGGGTCCGGTTGCCATTAGCTTGAGATAGTTGTGATGCTTCGATTCGTCATTGTCTGATTCTTCTGAAGATGACTCAACACAAGTCGCTTTGAGTGTCTTCTTTCTTCTGGTTGTCTTGGGTTTGTCTTCTTTCATTTTTGGACACTCATGCTTAAAATGACCCTTCTTGTTGCATCCAAAGCATGTCATCTTCGCCTTTGCTTAGTTGGATGTTGATTTGATCACCTTTTGTAAGTCATTCTTTGTGAAGTTGTTCTTCCTTTTAGTGAACATTTTTTTACCATGTTCACTAGTTGTCCTTCTTAATTCGTCGGTTTCTAAGTCAGATTTATATCCTAACTCAGGCTTAACTCGAGTTCTAGTCTTAGTTTCTTTTGATGGACCTATAAGAAAGGTTACATCTTTCTCGACCTGCTTTGATTTAGTCTGTTTGTAGAGTTTAAGTTCATAAAATAGTTAATCTAATTTTAATTTATTTAAATTCCTCGAAATTTTATAGGCATCTACTAAAAATGCCCGCAATGCATTTCGAGGAAAGATGTTCAAGCTAAGGCATACCTGATTACATTCATGTTCTCTAGTTGGTGGTCGATAAGGTGAAGCCTGTTCAGAATGTCCTTAATGATATCTCCTTCGCATTCTCGTGCGGGTCGACGCGACTCAGTTCTTTCTTTGTAAGTCTGCATTGGATTGTGTTCATTGCCTTCAAGTCGATCTGGGCCTTTTTCTTATCTTCCATATTCCATCTTTCTGGTCGAGTGGTACTTTAGTTGCTTCATTTATTATTACCCTGTATCATCGTCGGATAGTGAACCATTTATCGATGTCGGACTTTAGGTATACTTCCATTCGTTTCTTCCAATACAGGAAGTCATCCTCGTTAAAGAGCAGGGGACGAACGATGTTGTATCATTCGATTTGGGCCATTAAAGATAGAACCTTGCACATAACAATAAACTAATAAAGAAATCCCAAGACTAGGTCTGGGATTAGCAGTGTGGGAGATAATAAAAGTACTAAAATTTGATTGGTGTTGCACCAATTCAGAGTATTTTGCAACGATAAAAACTTTTACAAAAGAGGTGATTGCGTCAATTTAAACTAGATTGAAAATCTTAAAACTCAACGAGAAAAAAGAAGAAAGCAAGAGAACCCCCCCCCCCCCTCTTTGTTTGATTGGTGGTTCCACCAATTTAGAGCGGTACCTTGCTCTAATACTACTTGTTGGATCGTGAGCATGTAAGAGGGGGCTGAATCACATGATTTTGAAATTATTCTTTTCTTTTTAACAACACTAAGTTCGCAGCAAAAATAAAGTTAAGGAGAAAGAAAAAAGAAAAAGAAAGACAAGTGTTAACACAAGTAGTTTTTTACTTGGTTTGGAGCCTTCGACGACTCATATTTCAAGGTTCACACTTATTGAGTGCTTTCATTGGGCAATCCACTAATAGTTTGAAATATTACAAATTTAAGTACAAGAACTTATAATGAAAGGTTACCGACAACAGAGAAAATAAATAGAACTTGATTGGTGGTTGTCAGAGAAGCGTTATAGCGTCATAGAAGCCTTTTTGGGCAACACACAAGAGTGAAAGTCAGAGTACTTGTTGTACTGACGCTACTGGTTGAAGGCTCCTTTTATAGCCCCGTCCGAGCACTTGGATCCCCTCCTGGGTGTCTGGACTGTGCTAACATGGCGAACTCTCGTCGAAACTTTATCCTCGAAGTTTATGTTGAAGTGTATACTAAAAGCCTAGCTTTTGTAAACATTTATTTTTGAAATAAAAGAATCACATTGTTCGATATCTGCATTTATTGTTAAATGTAATTATTCAATTAATTTATATAGTAGACAACATAGAGTGTGGTGTCACACTCAGAAGATCATGTTGTCGGTTCTCTATAAATTATAAACAAGTTGCTCACGACTAAGATGAAAAGGAACAAACCATCAGAATAGTCATAGTGTAATTAAGTAATAGTTTATCTTGACTAATAAATTGCACTGATACACTTTAAGTGTATTGAGTAGGACCATTTAGGTAAGTTCTTTTGGTACTGACTTAGTAAAAGAACTAGACCTTAGTTATTATGGAAGTGTGTGCTCTTAATCCTAATATAATAACAAGCACATATATTTAATATTTATTTCTTTGACTTATCAAAGGGTGAGGTTTAGCTCGATAAATCAATATGCCCGATAAGTTGGGAAATGATATTACTTATAGTGTGTTTTGTTGATTATAGAAGGAATCTGTGTCCTAGTTATCTAGGTTGAGAATGCCCCCAAGAGGAGCTCATAAGGATTGTCATATTAAACCCTGCAGGTGGACTTAGTCCGACATGACAATGAAGTTGAGTGGTACTACTCTTGGAGCTAGATATTAATTAAGTGAGTTGTCAGTAACTTACTTAATTAGTGGACATTCGTAATCTTAAATACAGGGAGACTAACACACTCATAATAAGAAGGAGCCCATAATGTAATTTGGGATTGGTGCGGTAGTGCGATAATAACTCTCTAGTGGAATGAGTTATTATCGATGAACTTGAGTTATGTGTTCAGGGCGAACACGGGATACTCAAGCTCATCGAAAGGCCAAAACCAATTTCTCCTCTAGGTCCCTGTCGTAGCCTCATTAGAGCCTCAAGTTTATCCAAAGAAAGGCTCATCTTGGTGTCCAAGAAGGGGGTCGGTCCATTGCTTGGTGACCAAGCAATGGTCGGCCACATCTCCTCTTAAAGGGCCGACCCTATTGCTTGGTGACCAAGCTAGTAGGGGCCGACCACAATATTCAAACAAAGAGGGTTGTTTTTGAATTTTTAAAATCTTCTCTTTGTAGAAAATTATAAGTTTTAAAAGAGATATTTTAATTTTAAAAACTTTCCTTATTTGAATTTGGCCACATGTTTTAATAGAGAGTTTTAAAAGTTTTAAAACTTTTCTTTTTTAACCATCCTCATGGTTTAAGAAAAAAGGAGGAAGATAAGTTTTAAAATTAAAATTTTCTATCATCATGTTAAAAAAGGAAATTTTATAAGAGAAGTTTTAAATTTTAAAACATGGTTTTAATTTTTTAAAACTTCCCTTTTTTAACTCTAGGAAAGAGAGCTTGTAAAATTTTATAAGAGTTTTTTTTCTTGTAAAATTTTATAAAAACATTATTTTTTCTTTCCTAAATATGGTGGTTAGTCACCTTGCTTGGTGCCCAAGCAAGGGGCCGGCCAAACTCAATCCTAACTAAATAGGATTGATCACAACAATTGATTTGGTGATTGATTCAATCAAGAGGAAAGAAAAGGAAAAATTAAAAGGGAAAAGAAAAAACTCTTGGATGATTTTATTTTTTGTAAAAAGTTTTTCCTTATTTGCCTTGGGCAAGTAATATAAAAGAAGGGGTGAGGGGACTTCATGAGACACAACTCTTATTCTTTGGCTTGGAAACTCTCTTGGTGGCCGACCCCTCTCTCCCTCTCTTCTCCCTTTGCTCTCTTTTCTATTGTGGTGGTGGTGGCCGAATATTACAAGAAGGAGAAGCTCTTTTGGGTGGTGTTCATCTTGGAGGATCATCGCCCACACGACGTCCAAGGCGATCGAGGTGAGAAATATGGCAGAAGATCTCGAGGTCATTAGCTTACAAAGAGAAGGTATAACTAGTAATTTTCTTTCGCATTATACTAGTTATTTTCTTTGTAAGAATTCTAAATACAAGAGGCAATTAGATCTAGTTTTTAGAATAAGTTTTTCGAGGTTGTGTTTCTTCTTTTTCGAATTTGTGATTCGATTGTTCTTTTTGGTTAACCTAGAGTTATTTAAGGAAATTAAATATTAGCTTTTTTTAAAAGGCTTTAACTAGGCGGTGGTAGTTGCTCCCATATCCAAGAAGGCCATGTGCCTCGCCATGCAGTCCTGGAAGCCAATTTTAGAAATTAATATTTAATGGAATTAATAACATAGGTGGATTTGAATCAATAGTGTTAAGTTCCGCTTGCGATTCAAATCTAAACCATTAAGAACAGATAAGTTAAATTTGGAATCAATGATGTTAAATTCCGTCTGTGATTCCTAATTTAACTTCTAAAGAACAAAATAGGTTATTTAAGGAAAGGTTAGACACTTGTACAAAAAATTTTGTACAGTGGAATCGGTACGTTTTCCTAGGATTAACCAACAATTGGTATCAGAGCTAGGGTTTGCTCTGTGTGTTTAGAATTCAAATAGATATGCACATGTCATACATAATTTAGGCAGGATAATAGTAGGATGTGCTAACTCTTTGGTTGCAGACTCCAACTATTATGACTTATTGATATTGTGTGTGATTGGACCCTTGGACATGTCAATGGCATTATTTTGTGTGCATGATTGTATGTATCAAATACAGCAGGAGCTGTATTATTTTTAGAATTTTATTTTTTTGTTCGATCTAGAATACATGTACATTCCCTCGTGGAATATAGGATCGATATATGTAAAATTCTATTTTTGTCGCGGATCAGATTCTTGCGAGGCGTGGTACTTTTGGAGCACCAGAGGCTCAGCGGAATAAGAAGCAAGATGGATGCGACGACTCAACCCGATGGCGGTGGCTAAAGATGGCAGCAGCTAATGTTGAAGCACATGGAGGACAGTAACAGAAAAAGGCCATAATAGTTGGAAAATGATTTCCATATTTATTGCTTTTATTTACTGTGATGTGTGTGTATGCATGTGATGTATGCTAGCATAGGTTAAAATCCTCATTTTTAAATAACTAAGTGGGAGAGGGATTTTAATAAATCCCATGGTCTCTATTACTAGTTTGTAAGTGATGCAATAAGCTTGCGTGTTGGCTCTGAGTGCCTCCCTCCACAACGGATTAGTTTGTTGTGGATCATTAGATCAAACTTCCTTTTATGGATGATTATAGGAAATTATTTAGGAGCGTGTGATCTTCTCCAACTGAAGGGGCACAATCCTATTTAATGGACTTAGTATCAAGTAATGGTATACACTTAGACGCATTCAATAGTATCCTCCCCAACGGAGTCACTGCTATTGTTTTGTGTGACCAAAGTGAAATCAACTATTAATTTTATTTGTCATAAAGTTACGATGACAAGATAATAAAATTAATGGGTCACACCCTCCTCTTACAAATGTTGAATTTGTATACGTCCACACTAACGTGGCATGCAATATTCACGGTGATTTAAGGTGTTGGTTAATTTAAAATAGTATTGTTTGAGGAATCAATATTATTCTAAATTTAGAATCTTGACCAAAATTTATTTTTATGATTCTTAGGATGACTTTCGACTGTTGGAATGTATACTGAAAGCCTAAGCTTTGTAAACATTTATTATGAATAAAGAATCACATTTGGTCTAATTGTCTACATTTGTTTGTAGTTGTTCATTTAATTTATATTGTAAATAACATAGTATGTGGTGTCACATACAGAAGATGATGTTATCAGTACCTTATAAATTATAAACAGTAGCTCATGACCAAAATGGAAAAGGAACAAACCATTAGAAGGTCGTAGTGTAATTAGGTATTAGTTTATCTTGACTATATAATTACACTAGTACACTCAGAGTGTATTGAGTAGGACCATTTGAGGTCGTTTCTTTTATACTGACTTTATAAAGGAACAAAGACCTCCGTTATTATGGAAGTGTGTGCTCTTAATCCTAATATAATAACAAGCACATATATTTGATATTTATTTCTTTAATTTATCAATGGGTGAGATTTAGTTCGTTGAATCAATAAACCCGATAAGTTGGGAAATGATATTACTTATAGTGTGTGTTGTTGATTATAGAAGGAAACTGTGTCCTAGAGATACTAGGTTGATAATGTCCTCAAGAGGAGCTCATAAAGATTGTCATGTTAAACCCTGCAGGTGGACTTAGTCCGACATGACAATAAGGTTGAGTGGTACTACTCTTGGACTTAGATATTAATTAAATGAGTTGTCAGTAACTCACTTAATTAGTGGACATTCGATATCTTAAACACAGGGAGACTAACACACTCATAATAAGAAGGAGCCCAAAAATGTAATTTGGGATTGGTGCGGTAGTTCAATGATAGTTCTCTAGTGGAATGAATTATCATTGATAAAATTAAGTTGTGTGTTCGGGGCGAACACGGGATGCTTAATTTTATCGGGAGACCAAAACCAATTCCTCCTCTCGGTCCCTATCGTAGCCTCTTATTTATAGAGTTCTATACCCACCTTCTATACCCACCCAATAGGGGCCGGCCAAGCTAGCTTGGGAACCAAGCTAGGGCCGGCCTAGGTATATTATTGGGTGGCCGGCCCTAGCTTGAACCCAAGCTAGTAGGGCCGGCCAAAATAAATTAAAAAAGAAATTTAATTTTAATTTTTATTATAATGTGGAAGATATAATTTAAAGAGAATTAGAATTAAAATATCTCTCTTGTAAAAGATTTACAAAAGATTAAAGAAAGAGATTAGATCTCTTTCCTTATTTGTAGATTGGAGAGATGTTTTATTTTCTCTTTAAAATTATTCACATGTTAATAAAATTAAAATTATAGATATTTCCTTTTATTAACCATGAAGAGATTTTAAAGAGAAATTTTATTTTTAAAATTTCGAAACAAATTAGGAAGTTTTAATTGTTGATTAAAACTTGTCTCTTTTTTTTTCAATGATGTGGCCGACCACTTGAAATTGATTTGGGAAATTTTATTTTATTTCTCTCAATTAAATCAAGTCAAGGAAATTAAGGAAAATTTATTGTAATTAAATTTCCTAATTTGCCTAGGCCAAGGAATATAAAAGAAGGGGTAGGGGTGCCTTCATGAGAGACAACCTCTATTGTTTTCTCTCCCTTTTTCCTTGGTGTTGTGGCCGGCCATTACCCTCTCCCTCTCTTCCTCTTGTGGTGGCCGAATACTTCATCTCTCTTGGAGTTCTTGTGGTGGCCGGATACTACTTGGAGAAGAAGAAGAAGAAGGAGAGAAAGTTAGCATCTCTTGGAGCTTGGTTAGTATTTTGATTTTCTTCTTTGGTAAAGTTCTTCCTTTGTGGCCGAACCTTGCTTGGAGGAGAAGAAGGTGGTTGGTGGTTTCTCATCTTGGTAGATCGTTGCCCACACAACGTCCGAGGTTAGAAGAGGAATACGGTAGAAGATCAAGAGGTTTTCTACAAGGTATAATTAGTAATTTTTATTTCCGCATCATGCTAGTTATTTATGGAAATAATACCAAATACAAGAGGCTTATGATCTAGTATTTCGAATATGTTTTTCGATGTTGTGTTCTTTTGTTTTCTTTCTTTTCCTTGTGATTTGATTGTTCTCTTTGGTTAACCTAAAGTTATTTTAGGAAATTAAATATTAGCTTTCTATTAAAGGTTTTGTCTAGTCGGTGGTGGTTGCTCCCATATCCAAGAAGGTCATGTGCCTCGCCACGTCAGTACTGGGAACCAATTATGGAAATTAATATTTAATGGAATTAATAACTTAAGGTGATTTGGGTCGAACGTGTTAAGTTCCGCAGGAGATCCAAGTCAAAACCTAAAAGAACAAATAGATTAAGTTTTGGATCAAACGTGTTAAGTTCCGCAGGCGATCCAAAATTTAATTTAAAAGAACACATGGTAGCTAGGAAAAGGTTCAGACCTTTGTACAAAATTTTTGTACAGTGGAACCTCTAGGTTTTCCGAGTAGCAACCAACAATTAGTATCAGAGGTAGGGTTTTGCCTCTGTGTATTTGGTATTTAGTTTAATTATGCACATGTCATACATAATTTAGGCAGGATAATAGTAGGATGTGCTAACTTTGTGGATGTAGGATCCAACTATTATGGCTTTTAGTTAATTATGTGTGTGATTGGACCCTTGGACATGTCAAGGGCAATTTATATGTGTGTGCATGATTGTATTAAAATACAGCAGGAGCTGTATTTAGTTTTATTAGGATTTTATTTTTGATCTAGATACATGTACATTCCTTTTATGGAATATAGGATCAAAAATGTAAAATTCTATTTATGTTGCGGATCGAATCTTGCAAAGCGTGGAACCTTCTAAGGACCAGAGGCGCAGCGAAACTAGGAGCAAGATGGATGCGACAGCTAGACCCTTGGCGGTATCCAAATATGGCAGCAGCTTGGGATGACAACACACGGAGGACAATTTAGATATAAAAGCCATAATAGTTGAAAATTAAATTTTCTATTTATTGCTTTTATATTGTGCTGTGTGTGCATGTTAGTTTACAAGTTTAGTAGGCTAGCATAGTTAAAATTCCTCATTTATAAATAACTAAGTGAGAGAGGGATTTTTAAATAAATCCCGTGGTCTCCATTACTGGTTTGTAAGTGATGCAAACAAGCTTGCGTGTTGGCTCTAAGTGCCTTCCTCCATAACGGATGAGCTTGTTTGTGGATCACTAGAACAGACTTCCATTTTTGGATGACTATAGGAAATTAATTAAGAGCGTGTGATCTTCCCCAATGGAAGGGGCATAATCTTATTAATGGACTTAGTGTCAAGTAATGGTATACACTTAGACACATCTAATAGTATCCTCCCCAACAGAGTCACTATTATTATTTGTGTGACCAAATAATACCAACTATTAATTTTATTTGTCAAAAAGTTAGGTTGACAAGATAATAAAATTAATGGGTTAAAACCCTTCTTTTTACAAATGTTGAATTTGTATACGTCCACACTAACGTGGCATACAAAATTCACGGTGTGATGAGGTGTTGGTTAATTTAAAATAGTATTGTTTGAGGAATCAATATTATTCTAAATTTAGAGTTCTGACCAAAAGTTATTTGTGATTCTTAGGATGACTTTCAACCCACTGTCCATCATACTTCAACAAAATAGACTTATTGGACCTAATTACATAGATTGGAAAAGGAACACGGACATTGTTCATTCTTGAAAGCTATAAATTTATCTTGGTGAACCTTGTCTGATGCACCCATGGTGAATCTACCCAAGAGGAGATTGAATATCATAAGAGATGGGTAAAGGCGGATGATGACGCGGTGTTACATTTGGCTTCAATGTCAAATGTATTGCAACATCGACATCAAGATTTACCAATGACTTATGATATTATGAACAATCTCAAGGAGCTCTTTGGTCATCGGGATAGGGCTTCTAGACAAGAAGCTATGAGAAAGATAATGGCGACCACCATGCGAGGGTACTCTGTAAGGGATCATATCCTAAAGATGATGGCTTATCGGAACGATACGGATCCTTGGAGGAGAAATTGATGGGAAACCCGGATCGATATGATCCTCCAAACGCTACCTAAGTTTTGAGCAGTTCACTGAACTATAATATGAATAAAAGGATTTATTCATTAGGGGAACTCTTGATGGAACTTCAGGAAGGATTATTCGTCACAATTCTCAAATTCACTTTCTGAAAATGGTTCTACTTCTAAACCGAAAGGAAGAAGAAGAAGAAACAAGCTCAAGAAAGAAAGTGAATAAATCTCAGTGTACGGGATTTAAAGCTGGAGTGAAGAAGCCAGAGGGCAAGTGCTTCATCTGCAAGCGGACATTGGAAGGCGGAATGTCCTCGTAGGAACCAAAACAAAGGTATATCTCATGCTCGGTTGTTGAAACATGTTTAGCGGTGTTATCTACCAACACCTGGTGTGTATGGGAGCCACCGATCATGTCTGCAATTCCTTGCGGGGGTTCCGGAAACCCGACAACTATCTGAAGGAGAGATATGTACATGGGCAATGCTACTAAGGTGGCGGTTATTGCGATGGGAGACGTCTACTTGTCTTTTAGTAGAAATAAAAATTTGGTTTTAAGAAATTGTCTTTATGTACCCGTTTTAGAAAGAATTTAATTTCAGTTTCTAAACTGTTTATAGATGGATATTCGGTTTCTTTCGATGCGATGTAGTTATTAAAAGAAATAAAGTGATTATCTGTCTCGTGCATTAGTTGGCAATTTGTATATTTTAAATCAATTTCTTCCACAAAGCAAAACATGGAAATTTATAACTCATCTTCTAATTCTAATAAGAGAAAAGAACCTTGAAATGAACCAAGCATATCTTTGGCATCTAAGACTTGGTCATATTAATTTAAGTAGGATTCAGAGGCTTATAGCGGATGGACTTTGAGTTCATTAGAGTTGGAAAATTTTCCAACTTGTGAATCTTACTTAGAAGGTAAAATGACCAAGAGGTCGTTCGAGGCCAAGGGGTATAGAGCCAAAGAAGTGTTAGAGTTGGTTCACTCGATTTGTGTGGTCCTATGTATGTCCGGGCAAGAGGAGGTTTTGAATATTTTGTCTCTTTCATAGCGATTATTCAAGATATGGATATATTTACCTAATGCGCAGTCCGAGTGCTTTGACAAGTTCAAAGAATACAAGGTCGATGTGGAGAAGCGATTAGGTAAAGTATCAAGACACTACGATCCGATCGTGGTGGCGAATACCTCTTAGGAGAGTTTAGGAATTACTTATCGGAGGTGATTCAATCCCAATTGCGCACCGGAACACCCCAACGTAATGGTGTAGCGAAGGAATAGGACTCTTATGGAAATGGTTAGATCGATGATGAGTTATTCGAATTACAAATTCGTTTTGGGGATATGCTCTGGAAACAGCAGTGTATCGTTACGAACTTAGTACCTTCTAAATCAGTTTCTTCTACTCCCATAGAATTGTGGAATGGGCGAAAACCCGGTCTAAGATATATTCGGATTTGGGGTAGTCCAGCACATGTCTTTGAAACCAGATCTTGATAAGTTAGAATCTCGTCAGAAGTTCGCGTGTTTGTAGGATATCCCAAAGGAACGAAGGTGGTTTATTTTATAGTCCTAAAGACGAAGGTCATTGTTAGCACCAATGCCCGCTTTTAGAAGAAGACTATATAATGGATCACAAGCCCAAGAGTAAAGTTGTTTTAGAAGAACTTAGAGAGGACATGTCTACTTCAGTACCAACAAGACAAGATGAAGTACCACAAGAGACGCAACACGTGTCACACATGATACACAACCACGATGCCTCGTCGTAGTGGGAGGGTTGTGAGGCGACTGAAGATTCATGTTTTGGGAGAGTCTTGGACTTGATCCTGATGAACATGATATGACGAGACACTCCAAGATATAGATGCGAGATCTTGGCAAAGGCAATGAATTCGAAATAGAGTCCATGTACTCTAATAAGGTTTGGGAGCTTGTAGAACCACCTGATGGTGTAAAAGCCGTTGGATGCAAGTGGATCTACAAAAGGAAAAGAGGGACAGACGGGAAGGTAGAAACCTTCAAAGCTAGGCTTGTTGCAAAAGGGTACACTCAAAAAGAGAGAATCGATTATGAGGAGACCTTTTCACCGGTAGCCATGCTTAAGTCTATCCGGATACTCTTATCCATTGCTGCTCATATGGATTATGAGATTTGGCAAATGGATGTCAAGACAGCTTTCCTTAATGGAAGTCTTGAAGAGAACATCCATATGAAGCAACCAGAAGGGTTCATTGAAAAAGGCAAAGAGCATCTAGTGTGCAAGCTCAATCGGTCCATTTATGGACTAAAGCAAGCTTCAAGATCTTGGAACATCCGGTTTAATGAAGTAATCCAGTCATATGGATTTATTCAAAGTCCGGATGAGTCTTGTGTATATAAGAAGTGTAACAGAAACGTGGTGGTATTTCTTGTACTATACGTAGATGATATTTTGTTAATTGGCAACAATGTCAAGGTATTATCAGACGTAAGGGTATGGTTGTCCAAACAATTTGATATGAAGGACTTAGGAGAATGTGCACACATTCTTGGGATCAAAGTTATAAGGGATCGTAAGAAAAGAATGTTGTGTCTATCCCAAGCTTCATATATAGATACAATCCTTGCTCGTTTTAGCATGCAGGATTCCAAGAAAGGTTTCTTACCTTTTAGACATGGAGTAGCTCTATCTAAAGAGATGTCTCCAAAGACATCAAAAGAGATAGAGGACATGAAAGCGGTTCCTTATGCTTGGTGTAGGAAGCCTAATGTATGCAATGCTATGTACGAGACACGATATCTATTTTGCCGTGGGCATGGTTAGCAGATATCGGAGTAATCTGGACAAGGAAATTGGACTGCCGTAAAGCATATATTGAAGTACCGAGAAGGACTAGAGATTATATGCTAGTTTACCAAGCAAACGATCCGCTCCCTATGGGTTACACCGATTCGGATTTCCAATCAGATAGGGATAATAGTAAGTCTACATCAGGCTATATGTTTACTTTGGGAGGTGGAGCCATTTCATGGAGGAGTGTTAAGCAGAAATGCGTTTTGGACTCAACCATGGAAGCTGAATATGTGACAGCCTCGAGGCGCTAAAGAAGCGGTATGGCTCAGGAGCTTTCTAATGGACTTAGATGTGATTCCTGGTTTTCCCAAAATCATCACAATTTATTGTGATAATAGTGGTGCAATTGCAAACTCGAAGGAACCACGAGCTCATAAGGCAAGTAAACATATAGAACGTAAGTCAAGATATTGTGGAGCGAGGAGAAGTTGTCATCACCAAGATTGCATCAGTGAATAACCTGGCGATCCTTTCACTAAGGCCCTTAAAAGCTTTCGATTGGCATGTGGAGGAATGGGAATCGGATGTATGGTAGAAGATATGGCGAGTCATTAGTATAAGTGGGAGATTGTTGGAATGTATACTGAAAGCCTAAGCTTTGTAAACATTTATTATGAATAAAGAATCACATTTGGTCTAATTGTCTACATTTGTTTGTAGTTGTTCATTTAATTTATATTGTAGATAACATAGTATGTGGTGTCACATACAGAAGATGATGTTATCAGTACCTTATAAATTATAAACAGTAGCTCACGACCAAAATGGAAAAGGAACAAACCATTAGAAGGTCGTAGTGTAATTAGGTATTAGTTTATCTTGACTATATAATTACACTAGTACACTCAGAGTGTATTGAGTAGGACCATTTGAGGTCGTTTCTTTTATACTGACTTTATAAAGGAACAAAGACCTCAGTTATTATGGAAGTGTGTGCTCTTAATCCTAATATAATAACAAGCACATATATTTGATATTTATTTCTTTAATTTATCAATGGGTGAGATTTAGTTCGTTGAATCAATAAACCCGATAAGTTGGGAAATGGTATTACTTATAGTGTGTGTTGTTGATTATAGAAGGAAAATGTGTCCTAGAGATACTAGGTTGATAATGTCCTCAAGAGGAGCTCATAAAGATTGTCATGTTAAACCCTGCAGGTAGACTTAGTCCGACATGACAATAAGGTTGAGTGGTACTACTCTTGGACTTAGATATTAATTAAATGAGTTGTCAGTAACTCACTTAATTAGTGGACATTCGATATCTTAAACAGGGAGACTAACACACTCATAATAAGAAGGAGCCCAAAATGTAATTTGGGATTGGTGCGGTAGTTCAATGATAGTTCTCTAGTGGAATGAATTATCATTGATAAAATTAAGTTGTGTGTTCGGGCGAACACGGATGCTTAATTTTATCGGAGACCAAAACCAATTCCTCCTCTCGGTCCCTATCGTAGCCTCTTATTTATAGAGTTCTATACCCACCTATACCCACCTTCATACCCACCAATAGGGGCCGGCCAAGCTAGCTTGGGAACCAAGCTAGGGCCGGCCTAAGCATAAATTAGCTTGAACCCAAGCTAGTAGGGCGGCCAAAATAAATTAAAAAGAAATTTAATTTTAATTTTATTATAATGTGGAAGATATAATTTAAAGAGAATTAGAATTAAAATATCTCTCTTGTAAAAGATTTACAAAGATTAAAGAAAGAGATTAGATCTCTTTCCTTATTTATAGATTGGAGAGATGTTTTATTTTCTTTTAAAATTATTCACATGTTAATAAAATTAAAATTATAGATATTTCCTTTTATTAACCATGAAGAGATTTTAAAGAGAAATTTTATTTTTAAAATTTCCGGAAACAAATTAGGAAGTTTTAATTGTTGATTAAAACTTGTCCTCTTTGTTTTCCAATGATGTGGCCGACCACTTGAAATTGATTTGGGAAATTTTATTTTATTTCTCTCAATTAAATCAAGTCAAGGAAATTAAGGAAAATTTATTGTAATTAAATTTCCTAATTTGCCTAGGCCAAGGAATATAAAAGAAGGGGTAGGGGTGCCTTCATGAGAGACAACCTCTATTGTTTTCTCTCCCTTTTTCCTTGGTGTTGTGGCCAGCCATTACCCTCTCCCTCTCTTCCTCTTGTGGTGGCCGAATACTTCATCTCTCTTGGAGTTCTTGTGGTGGCCGGATACTACTTGGAGAAGAAGAAGAAGAAGGAGAGAAAGTTAGCATCTCTTGGAGCTTGGTTAGTATTTTGATTTTCTTCTTTGGTAAAGTTCTTCCTTTGTGGCCGAACCTTGCTTGGAGGAGAAGAAGGTGGTTGGTGGTTTCTCATCTTGGTAGATCGTTGCCCACACGTCCGAGGTTAGAAGAGGAATACGGTAGAAGATCAAGAGGTTTTCTACAAGGTATAATTAGTAATTTTATTTCCGCATCATGCTAGTTATTTATGGAAATAATACCAAATACAAGAGGCTTATGATCTAGTATTTCGAATATGTTTTTCGATGTTGTGTTCTTTTGTTTTCTTTCTTTTCCTTGTGATTTGATTGTTCTCTTTGGTTAACCTAAAGTTATTTTAGGAAATTAAATATTAGCTTTCTATTAAAGGTTTTGTCTAGTCGGTGGTGGTTGCTCCCATATCCAAGAAGGCCATGTGCCTCGCCACGTCAGTACTGGGAACCTTTTATGGAAATTAGTATTTAATGGAATTAATAACTTAAGGAGACTTGGGTCGAACGTGTTAAGTTCCGCAGGAGATCCAAGTTAAAACCTAAAAGAACAAATAGATTAAGTTTTGGATCAAACGTGTTAAGTTCCGCAGGCGATCCAAAATTTAATTTAAAAGAACACATGGTAGCTAGGAAAAAAGTTCAGACCTTTGTACAAAATTTTTGTACAGTGGAACCTCTAGGTTTTCCGAGTAGCAACCAACATCGACACACTAACCATTATACTAAAAAAGAACAAACTTACTAGTCCCAACTATATTGATTGGAAAAGAAACCTGGACATTGTTCTTACCGTTGAAAGCTATAAGTTTGTACTGACTGAGGCTTGCCCTGATGCACCTGACGGTGACTCTACCCCAGAGGAGATTGAGTATCATAAGAAATGGGTAAAAGCTGATGAGATGACGCGGTGTTACATTTTGGCATCAATGTCAAATGTATTGCAACATCAGCATCAAGATTTACCAACAACTTATGATATAATGAACAATATCAAAGAACTCTTTGGGCACAAGAGTCGGACTGCTAGGCAAGAGGCAATGAGAAAGCTAATGACAGCCACCATGTCTGAGGGGACACCCGTAAGGGATCATATCCTCAAAATAATGGCTTATCTGAACGAAATACAAGTCCTTGGAGGAGAAATTGATGGGGAAACCTAGGTTGATATAATTCTCCAAATGCTACCCAGAAGTTTGAGCAGTTCCGCCTAAACTATAACATGAACAAAAGAGAGTATACGTTGGCGGAACTTCTGACAGAACTATAGGCAGCAGAAAGAATATTTCGTCACTGTTCTCAAATTCACTATGCTGAAAATGGTTCTACTTCTAAGTCAAAAGACAAGAAGAAGAAGAAACAAGTCTTTTCAGCAAAGAAGGTGAATAAACCTCAGGGTACAGGACAGAAAGCTGGAATGAAGAAGCCGAAGGGCAAGTGCTTCATCTGCAAGCAGTCTAGACATTGGAATGCGGGTTGTCCTCGTAGGAACCAGAACAATAAAGGTATATCTCATACTCTAGTAGTTGAAACATGTTTAGCGGTGTTATCTACCAGCACCTGGTGTGTAGATACAGGAGCCACTGATCATGTCTGCAATTCTTTGCAGGGGTTCCAGGAAACCCAGCGACTATTTGATGGAGAGATAACTGTCTACATGGGCAATGCTACTAAGGTGGCGGCTATTGCAGTGGGAGACGTCTACTTATCATTTGATAGGAATAGAAATTTGATTTTAAGAAATTATCTTTATATACCCAGTTTTAGAAAGAATTTAATTTCAGTTTCTAAACTGTATTTGGATGGATATTCAATTTCCTTTAGTAACAATGTCATTATAAAGAGAAATAAGGTGATTATCTGTTCTGGTGCATTAGTTGGCAATTTATACACTTTAAATTCAATTTCTCCCACAAAGTAAAATATGAAAATTAATAACACATCTTCTAACTCTAATAAGAGAAAAGAACTTTCGGAAATGAACCACACGTATCTTTGGCATCTAAGGCTTGGACATATTAACTTAAGTAGGATTCAAAGGCTTGTAGCTTATGGACTCTTGGGTTCATTAGAGTTGGAAAACTTTCCAACATGTGAATCTTGCTTGGAAGGTAAAATGACTAAGAGACCTTTTAAGGCCAAGGGGTATAGAGCCAAAGATGCGTTAGAACTGGTTCATTCTGATTTGTGTGGTCCTATGTCTATCCAGGCAAGAGGTGGTTATGAATACTTCGTCTCCTTTATAGATGATTATTCAAGATACAGATACATTTACCTGATGCGCCGCAAGTTCAAAGAATATAGGGATGATGTGGAGAAACGTCTTGGTAAAAGTATCAAGACACTACGGTCTGACCGTGGTGGCGAATACCTCTTTGGAGAGTTTAGGAATTACTTATCAGAAGTTGGGATTCAATCCCAATTGTCTGCACCTAGTACACCCCAGCAGAATGGTGTGGCAGAACGAAGGAATAAGACTCTTATGGAAATGGTTAAATCGATGATGAGTTATTCAGAATTACCAAATTCATTTTGGGGATATGCTTTAGAAACAGTAGTGTACATTCTGAATATGGTACATTCTAAAACAGTTCCTTCTACTCCCATAGAATTATAGAATGGGCGTAAGCCTAGTCTGAATCATATCCAGATATGGGGTAGTCCAGCACATGTGCTGAAGGGAGATACTGACAAGTTGGAATCACGTACAACAGTTTGTCTGTTTGTGAGATATCCTAAGGGAACAAAAGGTGGTTTGTTTTATAATCCTAAAAATCAGAAGATCATTGTTAGCACCAATGCTCGATTTTTAGAAGAAGATTATGTAATGAACCATAAGCCCATGAGTGAAATAGTTCTAGAAGAAATTAGAGAGGACACGTCTACTTTAGTACCAACAGTACAAGATGAAGTACCACAAGAAACTACAACATGAGTCACACATGATACACAGTCAGAGACAGTGCCTCGTTGTAGTGGGAGGGTTGTGAAGCAACTTGAGAGATTCATGTTTTTGGGAGAGTCTTCGGACTTGATCCCAGGTAAACATGAACCTGATCCCCAAACATATGACGAAGCACTCCAAGATATAGATGCAGTATCTTGGCAAAAGGCAATGAATTCCGAAATAGAATCTGTATTCTAATAAGGTATGGGAGCTTGTAGAACCACCTGATGGTGTAAAAGCCATTGGATGCAAGTGGATCTACAAAATGAAAAGAGAGATAGATGGGAAGGTAGAAACCTTCAAAGCAAGGCTTGTTGCGAAAGGTTATACTCAGAAAGAGGGAATCGATTATGAGGAGACTTTTCACCGGTAGTCATGCTTAAGTCTATCCGGATACTCTTATCCATTGTCGCTCATATGGATTATGAGATTTGGCAAATGGATGTCAAGACAGCTTTCCTTAATGGAAGTCTTGGAAAAAACATCCATATGAAGCAACCTGAGGGATTCATTGGCAAAGAGCATCTAGTATGTAAGCTCAATCAGTCCATTTATGGACTGAAGCAAGCTTCAAGATCTTGGAGCATCTGGTTTAATGAAGTAATCCAGTCATATGGATTTATTCAGTGTCCGGATGAGTCTTGTGTATACAAAAAGTGTAACGGAAACGTGGTGGTATTTCTTGTACTATACGTAGATGATATTTTGTTAATTGACAACAATGTCAAGGTATTATCGGACGTAAGGGTATGGTTATCCAAACAAATTAATATGAAGGACTTAGGAGAATGTGCACACATTCTTGGGATCAAAGTTATAAGGGATCGCAAGAAAAGAATGTTGTGTCTATCCCAAACTTATATATAGATACAATCCTTACTCGTTTTAGCATGCAAAACTCCAAGAAAGATTTCTTACCTTTTAGGCATGGAGTAGCCTTATCTAAAGAGATGTC
The DNA here is from genome assembly GCF_018446385.1 of Zingiber officinale. NCBI lineage: Eukaryota > Viridiplantae > Streptophyta > Magnoliopsida > Zingiberales > Zingiberaceae > Zingiber > Zingiber officinale. The sequence goes on from NC_055988.1 coordinate 24,761,325, forward strand.
TCCGAAGACATCAGAGGAGATAGAGGACATGAAGGCAGTTCCTTATGCCTCGGCTGTAGAAAGCCTTATGTATGCAATGCTGTGTATGAGACCTGATATCTATTTTGTCGTGGGCATGGTTAACAGATATCAGAGTAACCCTGGACAAGGACATTGGACTACGGTAAAGCATATATTAAAGTACCTGAGAAGGACTAGAGACTATATGCTAGTTTACCAAGCAGATGATTTGCTCCCTGTGGGTTACACAGATTCGAATTTCCAATCAGATAGGGACAATAGTAAGTCTACGTCAGGCTATGTGTTTACTCTAGGAGGTGGAGACATTGCATGGAGGAGTGTTAAGCAGAAATGCGTCTCAGACTCAACTATGGAAGCTGAGTATGTGGCAGCCTCTGAGGCAGCCAAAGAAGCTGTATGGCTCAGGAACTTTCTAATGGACTTAGATGTGATTCCTGGTTTGCCCAAGATCATCACAATTTATTGTGATAATAGCGGTGCAGTTGTAAACTCGAAGGAACCACGAGCCCATAAGGCAAGTAAACATATAGAGCGCAAATACCACCTGATACGAGACATCGTCAAGCGAGGAGAAGTTATTGTCGCCAAGATTGCATCAGCATATAACCTGGCAGATCCTTTCACAAAGGCCCTTTCGGCGAAAGCTTTTGATCGGCATATGGAGAGGATGAGAATCAGATGTATGGCAACAGATATGGCAGCTTAGTCTTTTAGTATAAGTGGGAGATTGTTGGAGTGTATACTAAAAGCCTAGCTTTTGTAAACATTTATTTTTGAAATAAAAGAATCACATTGGTCAATATCTGCATTTATTGTTAAATGTAATTATTCAATTAATTTATATAGTAAACAACATAGAGTGTGGTGTCACACTCAGAAGATCATGTTGTCGGTTCTCTATAAATTATAAACAAGTTGCTCACGACTAAGATGGAAAGGAACAAACCATCAGAATAGTCGTAATGTAATTAAATATTAGTTTATCTTGACTAATAAATTACACTGATACATTTTAAGTGTATTGAGTATGACCATTTAGGTAAGTTCTTTTTGTATTGACTTAGTAAAAGAACTAGACCTTAGTTATTATGGAAGTGTGTGCTCTTAATCCTAATATAATAACAAACACATATATTTAATATTTATTTCTTTGACTTATCAAAGGGTGAGGTTTAGCTCAATAAATCAATATGCTCGATAAGTTGGGAAATGATATTACTTATAGTGTGTGTTGTTGATTATAGAAGGAATCTGTGTCCTAGTTATCTAGGTTGAGAATGCCCCCAAGAGGAGCTCATAAGGATTGTCATATTAAACCCTGCAGGTGGACTTAGTCCGACATGACAATGAAGTTGAGTGGTACTACTCTTGGAGCTAGATATTAATTGAGTTGTCAGTAACTTACTTAATTAGTGGACATTCATAATCTTAAACACAGGGAGACTAACACACTCATAAAAAGAAGGAGCCCATAATGTAATTTGAGATTGGTGTGGTAGTGCGATAATAACTCTCTAGTGGAATGAGTTATTATCGATAAACTTGAGTTGTATGTTCAAGGCGAACACGGGATACTCAAGCTCATCGAAAGGCCAAAACCAATTTCTCCTCTAGGTCCCTGTCGTAGCCTCATTAGAGTCTCAAGTTCATCTAAAGAAAGGTCCATCTTGGTGTCCAAGAAGGGGGTCGGTCCATTGCTTGGTGACCAAGCAATGGCCGGCCACATCTCCTCTTAAAGGGTCGACCCTATTGCTTGGTGACCAAGCTAGTAGGGGCCGGCCACAATATTCAAACAAGGAGGATTGTTTTTGAATTTTTAAAATCTTCTCTTTGTAGAAAACTATAAGTTTTAAAAGAGAGATTTTAATTTTAAAAACTTTTCTTATTTGAATTTGGCCACATGTTTTAATAGAGAGTTTTAAAAGTTTTAAAACTTTCTTTTTTAACCATCCTCATGGTTTAAGAAAAAAAGGAGGAAGATAAGTTTTAAAATTAAAATTTTCTATCATCATGTTAAAAAAAGAAATTTTATAAGAGAAGTTTTAAATTTTAAAACATGGTTTTAATTTTTTAAAACTTTTCTTTTTTAACTCTAGGAAAGAGAGCTTGTAAAATTTTATAAGAGTTTTTTCTTCTTGTAAAATTTTATAAAAAAATTATTTTTTCTTTCCTAAATATGGTGGCCGGCCACCTTTCTTGGTGCCCAAGCAAGGGGCCGGCCAAACTCAATCCTAAACCAAATAGGATTGATCACAACCATTGTTTTGGTGATTGATTCAATCAAGAGGAAAGAAAAGGAAAAATTAAAAGGGAAAAGGAAAAAACTCTTGGATGATTTTATTTTTTTGTAAAAAGTTTTTTCTTATTTGCCTTGGGCAAGTAATATAAAAGAAGGGGTGAGGGGGCTTCATGAGACACAACTCTTATTCTTTGGCTTGGAGACTCTCTTGGTGGCCTACCCCTCTCTCCCTCTCTTCTCCCTTTGCTCTTTTTTCTATTGTGGTGGTGGTGGTCAAATATTACAAGGAGGAGAAGCTCTTTTGGGTGGTGTTCATCTTGGAGGATCGTCGCCCACACGACGTCCAAGGCAAGGCGAGGAATATGGCAGAAGATCTCGAGGTCATTAGCTTACAAAGAGAAGGTATAACTAGTAATTTTCTTCCGCATCATACTAGTTATTTTCTTTGTAAGAATTCTAAATACAAGAGGCAATTAGATCTAGTTTTTCGAATAAGTTTTTCGAGGTTGTGTTTCTTCTTTTTCGAATTTGTGATTCGATTGTTCTTTTTGGTTAACCTAGAGTTATTTAAGGAAATTAAATATTAGCTTTCCTTAAAAGGCTTTGACTAGGCGGTGGTGGTTGCTCCCATATCCAAGAAGGCCATGTGCCTCGTCATGCAGTCCTGGAAGCCAATTTTGGAAATTAATATTTAATGGAATTAATAACATAGGTGGATTTGAATCAATAGTGTTAAGTTCCGCTTGCGATTCAAATCTAAACCATTAAGAACAGATAAGTTAAATTTGGAATCAATGATGTTAAGTTCTGTCTGCGATTCCTAATTTAACTTCTAAAGAACACAATAGGTTATTTAAGGAAAGGTTCGACACTTGTACAAAAAATTTTGTACAGTGGAACCGGTACATTTTTCTAGGATTAACCAACAGTTTATCCATCTCCGGACGCTCTAACCCCCTCCGAGCGTCTTAACCCCCTCCGAGCGATTAGACTATTGACATGGGTTCGGTCAGTTGACGTGCTCCAACTCAGCTTCTGGATGAGTTTTGTTGATCTGGGCACCTGGAGCACCTCCGGACACTGGGATCACTTGGGTGTCTAGCCAGGCACTTGCCTAGGCAAAACTAGTTTGGGAGCCCGGATCAACTCCAGACACCCTGATCCCTTCTGAGTGCCCAGACAACCCTTTTTTATCCTTGTCTTTCCTATAAAAAAAAAATAGTCTAGACAACTATAATATGTTTATAATGCAAAATAAAGTTAGCACAATAAGGTAGTAGTATTAATTAGATCTTGTCTTCTTAAAACCAGGTTCTAATCAAGGTCTTAGCTTAGGTTTCCCAAAACCTAAGTTAGACCGACGCCTACTATTTCCTCAACCGGGAACGTGTCCTCACTGGATCTCTCCTCCAATTGTTTACCTCCACTTATCAATTGCAGACTTTAGATCCTTTGACCCACAAGGACTTCCTGTCAAATTTCAATCAATTTGAACTTCCTTCTACTAGATATCAATTGATCTGGACTTCATAATAACTATCAATCTAACTGGACTTCTTTTTGTCAGATCTCAACCAATTTGGACTTCGTGCCAGTTATCAACCTAGCTAGACTTCAGCATAGTGTTCCTGTCCTCTAGATCCATTAAGTCCTGCACACTTGGTAAAAAGATTAGATACACAACACATCTAACTTTAACATATTTGTCATACATCAAAATCTGATTATTAGTGTAACCTGCACCAACACTTTTATCCCGTTGCGCTAAAATGTTGACATTTTATTGGGATAATTGGATGAGTCTTGGTCGTCGAGGAGAGAGAGCCCTACATTAAATGGATATGATACGCAAGATAGTGCATCAAGCTTGATGATTGGCGCATCGTATCATTGTATTAATGGATGGAAAGCATACACCTCAGGCTACGAGACCTCCTTACTGCATTAATTGCAAAGGCGTGCGATGGTACCACTACTAATGCCCTTTGGATTTGACGGTGATGGTGAGTTGGCATCTTTTCAAGCTCTACATCGGACGACTACATTTAATTCACTAAAGGAGGTCGAGGCGTTGCCTCGGGTATTCATCACTATTGTGTTTTAATGGTAGATATTCGTGTCGCTATCATGGTTATCCGTTCAAATAATCCCACGTCTATAAAGAGCTCTAGCCTATCCATCTGATGGTCTGACAAGATGACGTGGCAACTCACCACATCATCTATCCATCGGAAGAACCCACATCCACCATTTTTCTACATGCAAATAGTAGTTGGCATCTATTAGATGTCAGTGGTTTTGGGTTTATATGGTATATTAAAATATTTAAGCACTAACCTTATAGCCATAATAACTTATAAACTTCCTTCTTATATTTTATTGGTACAATTTTGTCATACTAACACTTCGCCTCTATTTTATTACATGCCACATTTGATGAGGAGTAGGAGATTTTTAATGATAATTTTGTTCAATCTTCTTTTGATTTTTAGTTCATCAATTTAAAATTCTGATTCTTTTTTGAATTTGTGAGGGTAGTGAAATGAGTTTTTGGCAGATTATTTCTTTCAGAATTACTTCTTTTCTATTGTTTATGTTAGTGCATATATGAATTTTGTAAGAATTTTTATCAAAAATATAATAGTCAATTCAATATATTTTTTTTCTCTTGAGGTTATTATCAAAAAATGCTAAAAAAGACAATGACATAATTATCTTTTATACATTTTTTTCACATCTAACTTTTGATTAAAGGGAGTTAAATTTTATTTATTAAAGACCGGGATAAAATGCTACATAGAAAATATAGGGAGTTAAAAGTTATTTAGTCTTAAATTAAATTATAATTATGTTCCACCAAAATATTGTTGTTATTCCTTTTCGTATAATTATTAAATGTTATAATAACATTTCAATCAATTGTACATAAAAAAAATTACTAGATGTATCTAAAAATTTAGATTGACATTAATGAGGGTTAGGAGAGTCCAAAATTATTATTTATTTTGAGATTAAAAATTACTTCTATAGTCTATTTACATAAGTTCATCTACCTTGGTATGTGCAATCAAAGGAGGTTAAAATTTTGAATTGTATGTCGTAAGTGTTTTTCTATTTATCCTGATAGTCAGTGAAAAAATTTTATGAGGATAGGTTGGTTACCCAGGATTAGCTGGAGTCATCATTTATACACAAATTTATCTAAATGGAAACAAATAATAATAAAAAAAAATTAACGCTTTCTATTTTGATGGATTTCTAAGTAAGGTCGTAAATGAATTACATATTTGTGAGAAGTTCGAAATTCAATTTGATAAGAATTTATTTATATTTATTTAATACTCACAAGTTAAGTAATGAATAAATTTGAATAAATCTGAACAACCTTAAACATATTTATATTTAACTCATTAATATTTATTATAGTAAAAGGTAATTATCTTAACATAGATGTCCCTAACAATCCCTAAGTTATGTGAAGAGAGATAAATCACGGGATCAGTTTATAGTTTTATTCATCAGGATTTTTCATACTAAGTGTCCAGTCCTTTACGGCCTACTTGGATTTTCATCTTCTGCCAATGTTCCCATTGAACTTGTCCTTGCCTAACATCCAATTAAGACTTCCCAGTCAAGTAACTTTGACTTAACTTCTGGTCAAACTTTAACCATCAATCTCTACATATTATTAAACATAAAAACTCAAACATCAAGACTTATGCTCGAGCCAACTTAAGCTTAGTTAATCTGATCAACCTTGACACAAGAAAATTGCACTAACAATGAGGATTTCTCGATTAGATAGAACTGGAAATAAGAGTGGGGATGTGGATGACAAACCCTCTACCTCTCCACCCCATTGCCATCCATACCCTCTAGTCAATTAGGCGCCCCTTATATGGACAACTCATTAAAATTAATGAATTATGAATAGATATTGTGAATCATATTCATTAACAAAACTCTTATCCACATAATAAATAAACAAAGAAATTTATATTATCAAGCACAACAATCAATCAAATAAATTTTAAAATATAAAAATTTTAAATATTTAAATAAATTTAAATTAAAAATTTGATAATATCTAAACAAATAAAACTTAAGTTTATATAAAAAAAAATCAAATAAGCTTGAACCACTATTTTAATATTTTAGTTCATTTTAGATTCCATTTCACTTGACTCAATTATTTTATTAAATATATTTCAACATCGTAAACCTGAGCTCGTTTACAACTCTATTTCTAAGGTTGCAATTGTATCGGAGAGACATTCGACGAGGTTCGGACGATGTTTTTACAACTTTGGGCAAAAACAAAGTGCAAAACACCCGGCGGAAAAAAACACACAAAAACAAAATCTAGAGTCCAATTTAGAAAATTTACTTAGTTTATCAAAAACAATAAAAAGAGGACTTTGATAAAAAAAACAAATGAAAAAACATAGACTTTTTTAGAATAATTGGCCAACTACCTACCACAATAAACATTTTCTATCTCTCTCTCTATTTGTTTGTTTCCTCTCCTCTCCTGTCTCTCTCCAAACAGAAGTAATGAATTGACGAGTCCACTCGGACTCGGCCCGAACTTCATCCACTCTCTATAAAAAAACCTCACCTTTTTCTCCTCTCTTTGCTCGCCTCTTCCTCCTCTCCCCTGATCTTTCGCTGCTAGGGACCGCTATACTCGCCAAGGTTCGATTTTGATCCCCTTCTTGTTCCTCGACGGGTTTCTTCTCAAGATGGCTGTTGATTTTTTTGCTTCCTTGGTTGCCATTTGGGGCCTTATGCCGCGTTTATCGCTCTCGCTAGTGTTTCGTGTGTTTTTTGGCAATTGGCTGTTGATGATCTATTTTTTTTTTCTGTGGTTCTTTGGGTACCATGTTTTCTTTTCTGTGGGTTTCCGGCATGTTTAAAGGCGGCAATTTGATTTGGTGTTGGCTTTGTTCGCCTTTCCATGGCAGATGGATTTCAGTTAATTTTAAGCTCTTCTTGTGGATCTGAGGGTACTCTTATCCCTTATCCGTCGAATTTTGAAAAAAAAAAAATTCTTGTTTTTGTTTCTCTCGTTGTTCTTTCAAATGCACTATCTAATTAAAGGAGATAGTTTTGTTTCCATCGAGAATGATTAGGTTGGATTTCTTAGTTCGCCCTATTTCCATCGAGAAGAATTTTTCTGTTGGTCTTCTTATCGAGATGAATTTGGGTCTGTTTATTGAACTTTGTGTTTGCCTCTGCTACAGTTGCCTTGATCTGGTCGGCAGTTGGAGGTTGCGTTCGTTGAGGTACAGGAACAGGAAACCCTTGTGTTTTACTATGAAGGAAACTTCTCCCATGCTACCTAGCAACAGGAACAGAAATCAGCCTAGAGCTGTCAGACCTTGGCCGCTTGCAGGTTCTATTACTAATTGGAGATCTAATGTTTTCTTCATTGGTTTCATGGTCATGCCTCCTTTTCTTCTTCTTCTTATTAATTTTTTTTAAAAAAAGAACTCTATAGTGTGTCATATTGTTATGGCTTTATATTGTGTTATGAAGTAAAATTCATTGGAGATTATGATTTTATCATAATGTTCAATTTTTTATTTATCAAGCTAATCGTGATCTGTAGTTCTGTAAATGATTATGTCTGCACTTATCTTTCTCTTACCTTGAAAAGTATAGAGTATATATGTGTGTGTTATATGAATGTGTGTGAATAGTGCTTTATCTTTATTTACATTTGCAGGAATGGATTACCCAGATACGAGACGCAAGCCTCATATTATTGGGAAACTGATTATGGCTGTTATACTGACAGCCTTCTGCATACTGATTCTGAAGCAATCACCGGGTTTCATGGCCACTAGTGTGGTAGGCTTTGATCACATTCCAACTAGAAGTTCAAAAAGATCAACCATGTCAATTATGTTTTATGTTGTATAAAATGATCAAATTTTCTTCAATCTGGCTTGTACATGAGGAATTATAAACATGGCACATCTGTAGATTTGAGAAACCTTTTCTCATTATACTTGTGGACAGTGCAACAACTCACTACAATTAACCTTATATGCCCCTCTTTAGATTCTTATTTGTTGATTTTATTAGTTTGCAAATTACCTTCTTCTTGATTTCGTGTCCATCGTGAATCAGAATATATATTATCATTGCAGTTTTCACAGCATGAACCTGGAGTGACTCATGTCTTAGTGACTGGTGGCGCCGGCTATATTGGTTCCCATGCTGCACTTCGACTCTTAAAGGACTCATACCGTGTTACAATAGTGGTAATATGGCTTTCCTGAGAAAAAACAGGGTTGAATGGTATTATCCTTTATTTCCACTAATCAAAATCATCTTCACTATAATTAATCTTTCTGGTTTATTTTTATAGGATAACCTCTCCAGAGGAAACCTTGGAGCTATTAAGGTTCTCCAGCAACTATTTCCAGAGCCCGGAAAACTTCAATTTATTTATGCAGATTTAGGAGATGCAAGAGCTGTATCCTGATCCTGTGAATTTCTTTTGTTTACAGTTTACTTTTTGGTGATTTTTTGATATATTTCAAATTCTACAATTTCAAAATAGAACAAGATAAAACCTAGGGAAAAATATCCTATACCCTATTACCATTTTGTAGATGAGGAACATCTAGCAATAAGAAATGAACATAATTGAAAAGGGCAAAGAAATAAAGCTATAATGTTACGCATGATGAGTATTGATTGAAATAAGATAATGGGTGGTTGATTAAGTTCATGCCTCATTATTCCCTTCCACTTTGGATGAACTCGTTCGAGTTTGCCGCCTTTGCCAGAGTTTGGCTTGATGCCACTTATCACCGACTTCTTAGTATTTGAGATCAATTTCATCCATCTTTTGCTTTATGTCTCCTCGCATGGGTATCCAATTATGCTATATCCTTTTCTCCTCCTCAAATAGCACCTACTACAAAGGGAAAATACTCTCTGTCTTTGATCCAACCAATATTGTTGGATGATTCTACATTGATAATCCAAGTACTCTTACAATTTCCTTGGATATTATTTTGGAACGACTCCTACTATCAATGACTGAATTATAAAATTTAGTCTTATATGATACTCCATGTTTTCAAGAGATGGTTGCATTGAGATTCCTTTTGCTTTAGTGTTGTTAAATCCTTCGAAATAATATGAGTATTGTTCTTTCACCCCCTCTGATGGACAAAGATATTGTCCTTCACCTTGGTAGGTATCATCTAAGCCTTCATCATGATCATCCATATTTATTAATCTTTGATATGGACACACTTGTGCATCTTCTCACTTCAGTAACATTTTAGAATTATTGAATATTTGCTTAACACATGGATTTTGTCTTGTTCTTTGATGTGCATATGCTGAAGTACTCTTAGAGGGTACTATCATCTCCAAGGGTTGTTTCTTGTTGATAGGTTGCAGCAGATTGATGTGCTTTATTTTTATCTATCCCAGATAAAAAGTTTCTCTAGATGACTCAAAATAATTTTAAAAATTTCAAGCTTTTCATTTGTTCTTCTGTTGATGGTGCAGTTTGGGTCCGATCCGTGCCATAGTTGACAGCCAATGTGATCCTGAGTATATGTAGTTAAATTATTCAAATATTGAGAAAGTGAGAAACCATTTGCTTTTCTGACTCTATAGATAGTTTTGTGCATAGACCTTTAAGAACTGCCACTTTAGTTTGAAATTACCAATTTCACTTGGTTCCACTTAGGTATGTTCAAATTGTCCAAAGTCTTTCCAGTTCTGCTGTACAAGTTTTTTTTAGGTATGCAATTCAAGAAATCTTTGATGGTCAAATTTGTTGCCATAAATAGGAAATTTCTACTTGCTAGTGAAATTCATGTTTTTGAAGGGTATATTGTCTGACAACGAGTTTTTAAGCCCAATATATTCATCTTCTGAGTCCACCTTATAAGTTGGATGCTGATATGGCAGTGACAAGATCCTGTGAGCATGAAATCATTGTTCACGAGCACCTTCTCTGCCACTGAGCTTGTATTGTTGCACATATCCATGGGTAGATCACTAGCTTCTGCTCCAACATGTTCTGTGATTGTTTTGATTTTGGTTGCCTTGGATTTGCCTTGAAAAGCATGTTCATGTTATTTCTTGCTTTTGTTGGTTTAGCTTATTCATTCGTTGGTCTTGAGCTGCAAAGCACTCAAAATTGATTTGTGTGGCAATCTGATGATGATCTTCAGGATGTTACATGCCAGCGAATCAAGATATCTCACACTTTGGATACCTACTAATGTAGCGAAGCTAAAGTAAAAGACAAATCACAATGATCAATATAAGGCAATACGAATGATATTCTTTTCTTTGTTTTTTATCAAAATAGAATGATATAATCTTAAGAAATGTCAATGTTTTCTCCTGTTACAATTTTTTTGGTAGAAAAGTTCTAGCAAGTAGAAACAATAAAATAAATAAATGGTAGTAGAATGCTTAAAAGATAGAGCATAACTGAAACATGGAAAAATTAGAGCCTACGATGATAAGTATAGCTATTGCTTGAAATAGAGGAATCATTCCAAATACTGATCAAATCTATGCATCGTTAGTTTTGTTCTAACAGCGGTTTTAGTTTGTTCCTTGACAAAAAATGTTAGGTTAATCGGATCTTCGCTGAAAATGCTTTTGATGCTGTTATGCATTTTGCGGCTGTAGCTTATGTTGGTGAAAGCACACTTGAACCGCTTAGGTATGTTATTTATCCTTCTCATAATGTGTAACATGACTTGGGTTTTGAAACCTGTGGGAAAGTATGAAACTGTTTATACAACTAATGAATTTGCTCGTAGGGATGTATTCATTTTTCACAATGATCCTTGACTAAAGAAATCATGAGCATTTATATTTGCACTATTCGAGAAAAAACTCCTTAGAAAACATTTTCTTTTTCAATTATGCTGAGATATGGTGGCTCTAACCACAGAGTTTTACTATCTCACTCTTACTTTGTTTATATGATTTAACATTTCCAAAATAGGTACTATCATAATATCACTGCAAATACTTTGGTGATTCTTGAAGCTATGGCAGCACATGGCGTTAAAACTCTTATTTACTCGAGTACTTGTGCTACTTATGGAGAACCCGAGAAGATGCCAATTACAGAGCTAACTCCTCAGGTCAGGAAAAGAGTTAACATATGATATAATTGAAATCCAGATTTAAGCTGGCTGATGGACATTGTCTTTTTTCGCTTGATAAATTACGATGATCTGTTGATTTTGTATTGACAATTCATACGATACCTGCAGAATCCTATCAACCCATATGGGAAGGCTAAGAAAATGGCAGAGGACATTATCCTAGATTTTTCAAAGAAATCGGACATGGCAGTCATGATATTGAGGTCTGTTAATGATTATAACAATTTGCACTGTGAAAACATCTGTGAGCTTGAGATTAACTTGTTTCTTCACATCGACAGATATTTCAATGTCATTGGATCTGATCCAGAAGGAAGATTAGGTGAAGCCCCTAGACCTGAACTCAGGGAACATGGACGGATTTCTGGTGCTTGCTTTGATGCAGCTTTAGGCATCATACCCGGATTAAAGGTATCTTCAGTTAACTTAATATCGTTATACGCATATATAATTTGTCACCCATTAAGGAAAGCTCACTTTTAGACCCGGTGTTTGGGAAATCTTATTCAAATACAATCAACTTGTGAGCTTTTTTATAGGTTAAAGGAACAGACTACACAACCAGTGATGGAACTTGTATCAGAGACTATATTGATGTTACTGATCTCGTGGATGCTCATGTAAAAGCTCTTGACAAGGCGATGCCTAACAAAGTCGGCATATACAATGTTGGTACCGGAAAAGGTTAGGTTGCTCTCTCTTCCTCCCTCTCTTCGTGAACTCCCGCACAACGGATAGCTAAGTGTTCTCAGTTACTTGCAGGTAGGTCTGTCAAAGAATTTGTTGAGGCCTGCAAAAAAGCCACCGGGGTGAACATCAAAGTTGATTACCTCGAGCGCAGGCCAGGTGACTATGCCGAAGTGTATAGTGATCCATCTAAAATCAATCGTGAGCTGAATTGGACGGCACACTACACCAAACTTGAGGAGAGCCTTTCAATTTCTTGGAGGTGGCAGAAATTGCATCCGAGCGGCTATAGTTCACAGTGATTGTCATTGACAAAAACTAGATTGCCGGCGATATTTGTCCAAGTGTTAGTTACAGTCATCACATAATTTGAATAGAAGAGCGGCAACTTTGGAGGTATCGAGACATACAAGGCGTCTGCGGTAGGAAACTGAGATAATTTGTTGTTTCTTAACTTGGGGTTAGGTTGAATTCATCGAACAGAATTACAGAACTGTGTTGTTTTTTTCATCCCCATTGTTTGTTTTCTCATGTATCATTCATAATGTGATATAATATGATGATTATTCCTTTTGCCTATTCTTTTCCATCTTTTAACCCTCCTCGATTGATGTTTGTTCTAGCAAGGAAAATGACAATGAGAGAATAATAATCTCTAAGTTTGGTTTTGCCAAGGGAATTAACTAAGATCGAGTGTGTTAAGTTTGTTCATTTTCTACTGTTCTTATGATTTATGTAAATTTTTTATTGCCCATTTTAGCTATTATTATTTTAATCTAACTTAAGTTAGCAAAAGGTGTCTGCACTCGCTCCAGCGCCTCCACCAATCCGTTCACGCGGAGGAAGTAAATTACGGATGACTAACCACTAGTCTTGAGGAAACTATTTTAATCTAACTTGGGAACTATAAGATTTGATGTTTATAAGTTTTAATTTACGATATGACAATGGATAATGATAGAATTTGGGTGAGATTTCATATTCATCCTCATTTATTAAATCCATCTTTATATTTATCTTCACATCTATCGAGTATTTAATTTTCATCCCAATATCCGTTGGAGAAATTCTATATCGTGTATTGAATTATTATTATTATTTTTCTCTAGTTCAATTAATAATGTGATTATGCTTTGCTAATACATGAAGTTTTTATTTATTTATTTTATTTTTTCACACACTATAAATTACAAAATTTATTATATTATTATATTTTAAAATAAAATTTAAATTGAAAATTATCTATAAATTATTCATGAGTTTTATTTATGAACTTTAATATTCAAATATCGTTAAGCTTGTTTTTTAATATGTAGATAAACTCTTATGGAATTACACATTTGAATTTATACCTAAAATTTTAAATTATTTTAACTTTATTCTATAATTTACATGACATATTTAACTTCGGTAATCATATTCTTCTTAATTGAAAATTATTTTATTAAGAAAAATTGCTATTATTATACAAAAATGGCAAACTTAATTTATTATTATGATTTGTTTAGTAATTTTTCATGATTCAATTAGTCGTCAAAGAGAATGTTTTTAAATTGTTTCTAAAAATACTTAATTTATTCAAATTTAAAATTTTAATTTAGTTTATATATATTATAATTTAATTATTTGTGCAAGGTTGCCTTTTTACAAAAAGAGAAAATTGGAGTAATTAAAATAAAATAAAATAAATATTTTAATTCAAAATAATCTTAATTTTAATTAATTAACTCTTTGTAAATTGCTGTTTAGCCCTTTTCTCTTTTCGCCTCCGGTGGTGAGGGCGGTTGTTGAGATGGGTGGTCCTTCGAAAGGTGGGAAGGGGAAGAAGCCGGAGATCAGCGATCATCTACTTACTGTTCGCCGGCGCCTCCACGATGCGCTCTCCCTCGGCATGAGGTACTTGGTCTTCTAATTTCTTAATCATCCTTTGTTGCTATGCAATTTCCCAATCATGTTCTTTCCTTTGTCTCTGTTTGTGTTCGTGAATCAAGTGATAGTAATCATTTTCCGTTGGTCAACACGCCTTTCCGTGCAAGTAGACTTAATTTTGAAGTCGGATAACCTTGGCGGTTGGTGGTTCTCATAGTATGGGAATTGGTTCTTTGATCAATTTGATTTTCCCTTTTTTTTTTAATACAAAAAAAGCTTTTTGCCTTATAGGCCATTTTATTTTAGGGCTTACTTGAGTTCCTCATTTATTATTCCTTCGGAAAGAGTATATTTAATCTGAGTGTTAAGGGTTGTCTGTCCTTCGTTATTCTTTCAACCTTTTGCATCTAGAAGTTTCTTCCCCTCAGAATTATTTCTTTTAGAAAATTTCCTACAATTTTCAATGACATATATTCCCTAAAAAACATGGTTGTGAAAAGTCTGTGTTTGCTTTTTTTTTTTAATGGGAAATAAAGATTTTAGCTTGTACTGCAGTGTGAATATCAGCAAGAGTATGGACTAGTTTGAAAATTTGAGGGTAACTAGCTGCATTTATCTAGGTTGGATGAATAATATATGATGGATGACAATGGAACAAGTTAAATTTGTCTCCTTTTAGTTTGGAGCTAAATAATCTCATACAATTGAAACTTTTTCTTAAATGATATGACTTGAAGAATATTATGTAGTTTTAGTAGAAAGTGAAGTTATTCCATCTGGTCAAGGCTATTGGGATTGAGGTCCTATGTAGCAACCATGAGGAAATATAGGATTGAATCACAGGTTCACAAGATTCTAGCCTAATTCAGATCCTACTTAAACTCTAGATTGCTGAGGTCTGTTTGGGTTGTAAGATCTTAAGTTCCATATCATCATCTTAACTATCATGGTTGGAATCAACATTATCTAGATACCACAAGTAGGATCTACCCAGAGGAAGGTGCTGTAATCTTCCACTTTGGGTCATCCTTAAATTGACATTGATGTACCTTTAATGCATAAATCACCCGCACCATGAAGCCACACAACAAAATGTTTTTTATGGTATAAGTAATACATCAAATACCTTGTGTGGCAGTGTTACCAAGGATAGAACACAATGTGATTAAATCCAATGAACACAAAAGAAAAGGAACATGAGCGATATAACATGATTAAACATAAGTCTTACCAGAATGCTAGCTTGTTAAAAGTGCAAAGAACCTAGAGAAACCTTCGCCTACTTCTTGTATAAAAGCTGTCAACACTTCCTAGACTCCTCTCTTAATACTGGTTTAAAAAAAAACCAGCTCATATAACATGTTCCTCTGACATCAATAATTCTCTCTAGAGAAGAAAATCTTTCTGCAAAAGCTCTTTAGTTTCCAATAGCCTCTTAACAGATTTCGATGTGCCATTCAGCTCATGGTGCTGGCCCTAGATGAAAACTTGTCATACAATGCATTCCTAGGTCACATACAACCTTAAACACACGTATGGGGCTTGGCATAGTTGGCTACCATGTCTCACACTCCCTATGCTAGCAGCTAGTTTCTGCAACACTTTAGGCCATTGTTGGTCTAGTGCATGCCCTATGCAGAGCCTAGGCTTTGAGTCAGTCTGAATCCCAACAAGATGCCTATGCAAGGTTTTAGAAAATATTTAACATTAATGTTATCCATGTTTTATAATTTATTTATTAACACCATAAAAATTGTTTAACCTACCACATCATATAACAATAGGAAGAGAGATTTGGTAGTTTGTGTTGCTACTCACTTTCTTGGTTAAGATTTACTCTCAAAGGTTTTGTTTTTAGATCTCATCTAGCTTTATCCAAGTGTGACTTCATGTTGTTTTGAACCAATGCACCATAGCATTTCCAGTAAGGAATCTCTTTCCTCCTCATTTTGTCAATTTTATTATAGGTAACACTCCATTAATAATGAACGATATTAATTTTCTTCGTACATATTCCTCAAAATATCAAGCCAAGCTAACTAGTTAACTAATTTAGTTTAGCCAATTTAAGATTAAATTAATATACAATTGAGTAGGCATGTGTTTGCACTTTGCACTAAAATAATGCTTATGGGTAGATCACTTTTTTAAACTATGACATTTGTTGCTTTATAAGAGCATCTACATCAGTTATCCTATCCAAAGATTTTATCTTAAATTTTAGATAGGATAGCTAACAAATTTTTGCATTAGCTACTCTATCCATTTTTAAAATTTTGCATTTATGAATAGTGCTTCTCTAAATTTAGGGAATTGATTCCATTCCCTAAACATGATAGAGGAGAGAAAAAAATAGGAAAATTGATATATGGAGTAGTGAAAAGTGGATATCCAAATTTAATAAAATAACTTTTTTACCCTAAATTATGCATTTTGGATAAGGAAGCTAATGTGGATGCTCTAAGACTGATTCCTTGCTAAGACTAGTTAAGTCATGTGACTTTCATAATTCTGGTAAGGCTTTGACTATCTGATACCAAATAATTCCAAACTAATTTGTGTTTTGACCCTATAATTCCCATCTCCTGACAAGGACAATCTTGAGTCTTTAATTTGTTTATCTTTGATCTAGTTAATACAATGCTCCAAAAATAATATACTCACTATTAAACTATATATATATTGTCACGCCCTAGAGGAGTCCCTGCCAGACGAAAATCTGGTAGCATCTCCCTTGTATCAGTGACAATCTAAAGCATACATACATATCCATATAACCATCAGCCCACATGGCTGCAACAAAAATGATAACAACCATAATTTACTCAGCCTACCCGACTGGACAAAAATAATAACAAGGCTTACACAACCACCAGATCACAATAGCAACCATCACATATCAAACTCCAAAAACACAGACAAATTCATACAACACCGAAACCTCCGAATACTAAATGCAAGAAAAGCGGAAATAAAACCAATAAAAGACCATATGTCGTGAAACGGAAATAAAACTGATAAAAGTCCTTAGATATGATGTGGGACCGACCGACAACATACTCTAAGCAACTCCATATCAGCTACCTGCTATCTGAAATCATAATGGTATAAACGGGGTAATGAGTATAGGTATTCAGCGGGTATTAGACAGATTAAAGCATGGTTTATATAACAATATAGAAATCAAAGTGTATAGCCTCCAAAAGGAAATAAGAAATAGATCATACTGTCCTAATATGATACAACTAACCATATCTGATACAACATCTGTATAAGATCATACCTGACACAATAAATGTACATACCCAATCAAAATCAATACCACGATACAATGACCAGTAAACTCACCGGGTCAGCAATAGATCTACTCGTAACACCTGTGCAATAAATATATATACGACCGCATACACATGTAAAATAAATGACATGTATGAAATATAACAACCAAATGCAACAATCATATCTCAAACAAATGCAACATCTCATAATCACATGCCACTAATATCTACTAGCATGTATGCAAATAAATCTCCACAGATGCACCGCGCATCATATGCAAAAATGCGCATGCATGCCATATGGTCACCTCGCCACCTCTCCAGACACCACGACCCCTATATGGCCGAGAGGCTTGGGTCTGTGACAACCGTACTAGTCTCCAGTATATGCACCACCATAAAGTGGCTGAGACGGACGGTTCGCTAAGTAGTTATCTAACTACATAGCTAAGGGTCCCGACCACTCACATCTCTAGCCCCCTGACTACTATGCTCTCAAAATTCACTACTCCTAAGTGGTCGAAGCTAACAGAGTATAAACACTGAGCGGTTGAGTGAGTGCGACAGGACTAGCTCCACTCCTAGCTACCACTCTCCAACAGTGGTCGAATGGGAAGCTATAAATGACTGATGACTCTTTCCCACCACAAGGGAGATAATAGTTATCAGGATGCAATGAATGATGAGCATGATGTGAATAATCACCATATAGACACTATCATCACTCATGCAACAACCAAAATGCCTCCGATACCCAAACCAAAGGTATATGCATACACACAATGCAAATGGATAATCAATTATGTGACTCCCACAACATATACCAATCATGTATATACTCAACAAAAATATACATATACAGCATGCTAACTGAATATACCAGACATCCCTATGATACAAACTCTACATGTGTATATGCTACAGAGTTCAGATAACAAGAGTAGAGACTATATCGAATTAAATTGGATTACATCAAAGATCAAGCAGAAGTGACAAGCAGGAAAATAGCAAACTTATAGATTTAAGGTAAAGCAACCTAAGCATCCAAATATAGCCATGCTTTAAGTTCAAAGAACTAGATAAGAAGCAAGAAAGAAATACCCACCTCAATATGTCTCATATCTAACAGAACCACCCACGTCACGTGGCACGTCGTCGATCAAGGTCCCGTGTCACATTTATAATTACACTTCTGCTTGATCTTTGATGTAATCCAATTTAATTCGATATAGTCTATACTCTTGTTATCTGAACTCTGTGGCATATACACATGTAGTGTTTGTATCATAGGGATATCTGGTGTATTCAGTTAGCATGCTATATATGCATATTTTTGTTATCTGGTGTATTCAGTTAGCATGCTGTATATGCATATTTTTGTTGAGTATATACATGATTGGTATATGTTGTGGGAGTCACATAGTTGATTATTCATTTGCATTGTGTGTATGCATATACCTTTGGTTTGGGTATCGGAGGCGTTTTGGTTGTTGCATGAGTGATGATAGTGTCTATATGGTGATTATTCACATCATGCTCATCATTAATTGCATCCTGATAACTATTATCTCCCTTGTGTTGGGAAAGAGTCATCAGTCATTTATAGCTGCCCATTCGACCACTGTTGGAGAGTGGTAGCTAGGAGTGGAGCTAGTCCTGTCGCACTCACTCAACCGCTCAGTGTTTATACTCTGTTAGCTTCGACCACTTAGGAGTAGTGAATTTTGAGAGCATAGTAGTCAGGGGGTTAGAGATGTGAGTGGTCGGGACCCTTAGCTATGTAGTTAGATAACTACTTAGCGAACTGTCCGTCTCGACCACTTTATGGTGGAACATGTACTGGAGACTAGTACGGTTGTCACAGACCCAAGCCTCTCGGCCATATAGGGGTCATGGTGTCTGGAGAGGTGGCGGGGGTGACCATATGGCATGCATGCACATTTTTGTATATGATGCGTGGTGCATCTGTGGAGATTTATTTGCATACATGCTAGTAGATATTAGTGGCATGTGATTGTGAGATGTTGCATTTGTTTGAGCTATGATTGTTGCATTTGGTTGCTATATTTCATACACGTTATTTATTTTACATGTATATGCGGTCGTATATATATTTATTGCATAGGTGTTACGAGTAGATCTATTGCTGATGAGTTTACTGGTCATTGTATCATGGTATTGATTTTGATTGGGTATGTACATTTATTGTTTCAGGTATGATCTTATATAGATGTTGTATCAGATATAGTTAGTTGTATCATATTAGGACAACATGATTTATTTCTTATTTCCTTTTGGAGACTGTACACTTTGATTTCTATATGGTTATATAAATCATGCTTTAATCTGTCTAATACCCGCTGAATACCTATACTCATTACCCCGTTTATACCATTATGATTTCAGATAGCAGGTAGTTAATATGGAGTTGCTTGGAGTATGCTGTCTGCCGGTCCCACATCATATCTGAGGACTTTTATCGGTTATATTTCCGTTTCACGACATATCTGAGGTCTTTCATTGGTTTTATTTCCGCTTTTCTTGCATTTAGTATTCGGTGGTTTCGGTGTTGTATGAATTTGTCTGTGTTTTTGGAGTTTGATATGTGATGGTTGCTATTGTGATCTGGTGGTTGTGTAAGCCTTGTTATCATTTTTGTCCAGCCGGGTAGGCTGAGTATATTAACTGCGTGGTTGTTATCATTTTTATTCTAGCCGTGTGGGCTGATGGATATGCATGTATGCTTTAGATTATCACTGATACAAGGGAGATGTTGCCGGATTTTCGTCTGACAGGACTCCTCTGGGGCGTGACAATTTATTTGGTATCAGAGCCAAGTTTTTACGAGGTTTTATGAGGTTTACGAGTTTTATTTTTATGTGATTTGGAATTTCGTATTTTATGTTCTCGTTGTGATTTTCCATATTGTGGGACCAAGCAGCGGCAGGATATCTCCAAGCTATAGGATGTAAGTTACTTCACTATTGTATTACACTCTTGTAGTTTTATATTGTCGTTGGTATCAGGTATGAAGCGTGGAGAGACAACCCCTAGTTACCGACGTGGTCCAGGGGGACCACGAAAACAACCTATCGAGTCAGCGGGACCTCAGCAGGTTGATCAGGAGGTGGATTCTTCTAAGGATCCTACGAATATTGAGATTGGTAACCATGGTCAGACGCATCAGACTCCCATGAGAGATCAGGGTATTCAGTCTCAGGAGATTCCTCCTATATTACCACCAGTAGTCCCTGCTCCTGCCACTACTCCTTGGGTGAGAGATAGAGCTCGTATTCTGCTATTGGCTCGGTCGGTAAAGGACCGATTTACTTTGTTCCATGGAGTTCCCGACCCTAATGTTGCTTGTTCTTGGTTGGGAAATATAGAGGACATTTTTGAGTATATGTCATGCACCGAGGAAGAAAATGCCGAATTATCTGTGTATCACTTGCGAGACCAGGCGATTACTTGGTGGAAGATGCAGAAAGCGCTTTTTGGGGATCAGAGTATCACCTGGACATTATTCAGAGGAGCATTTGAGAGACAGTATTTTCCAGCTCCTTTTCGTATGGCCCGTCGACAGGAGTTCTTAAATCTTAAGTAGGATGATTGATTAGTGATGGAGTACGATGCAGAATTTAACAGGTTAGCGGAGTATTGTCCTTATCTTGTTGCTCAGGACAACGATCGGTTAGATCAGTTCACCCAGGGCCTTGTAGCTTATATCCGTGTCAGGATGTCAGGTTTTACTCCTAGCACTTACCGAGAGGCATTAGATCGAGCTTTGGTTATTGAGATGACACAACAGTAGATTTCCTAGGAACGGGAAAAAGATAAACAAAAGGCTTAGGGTATAACTTCAAATCAGAAGCAACCAAATCATGGCAATAAAAGGCAAAATAAATGGCATGGATCCCAGGCTACTTCGGAGGAGTCTTATCGGATACCGAAGACAAGACGATCATCAGCTGGTTCTTCTGGGCCCCCTCAGAAAGATCTTTCTACTAGACTTAGATATTATAGGTGTGGTGTTGATGGTCACACTAAACCAAATTGTCCATTGGGCCAAGATGTATGCTATTACTTAAGCTTCCGGGTCATATGAGTCGTGATTGGACACTGAAGGCACAGATGGAGATGGCCAAGAGTACTGCACAGGGAAGTCGTACTACTCAGACTCGACAGTCGAAAGGATCACAAAGGACACAGAGTGCTTCATATCAGCAGCGTATACCACCTCCTCAGGCACAGGTATATCACATCCAGATTCAGGAGCACTCAGCAGTACCAATTACTATATAGTATTCCACCGATGTTTCTTCGCATCAGATATATCTGGCACAGTAGAATTTTACGGCGCCACCTAGTTCTTGTTCGGTGATCCAGCCTCAGCAGTTTGCTACCGCTTCACAATTTCAGACCAGTACTGGAGTACCACTATCGTGCCTGGAGGTAGGACGAGTTTATGCTGTTACACGTGAGGAGGCACAGCGGGCCGAGGGATCGGTCTTTCGGGGTATGATTACTGTTTATTCATTTTCTGCTGAATTATTGATAGATACTGGTAGTTCCCATTCTTTCATTTCTCGGATATTTGTAGGTAAGATTTGTAGATTGCCTGTTCGTCGAATGCATGGATTAGCGATATCTTTACCCTCTGGAGAGATATTAAATATCAGTCAAGAGATTAAAGAATGCCCATTGGAATTCGAGAGTCCGACACTTATGGTGAACTTACAGGTTTTGGATATGCTAGAATTTGACATTATTTTAGGTATGGATTCGTTGGCTAAGTATTATGCCACCGTTGACTGCAGCGTGAGAGTAGTTACATTTAGACCTCCGGGTCAATCATCTTGGGTATTTATGGGTACCAAAGATGATGAGATTTCTATTATCTCAGCACTGCAAGCTCGAAGATTATTGTTCCAAGGTTGTCAGGGGTGTTTGTTATCTATGATTAAGGTTGATCAGAATCATACTTCACAGCCTTCGGACATTCCGATAGTTCGAGAATACCCTGATGTATTTCCAGATGAATTATCTGGCTTGCCCCCAAAAAGGCAAGTGGAGTTCACGATTGAGTTGATTCCGAGGACAGCACCGGTATCAAAGGCTCAGTATCGCATGACACCTAAAGAATTAGAGGAGTTGAAGGTGCAGTTACAAGAGCTGTTGGATAGAGGGTTTATCCGTCCAGTGTTTCTCCATGGGGAGCCCAGTACTCTTTGTGAAGAAGGATGGATCGATGAGGTTATGTATTGGCTATCGGCAGTTGAATGCAGTAACTATTATGAACGAATATCCCCTACCGCGTATAGAGGATTTATTTGACCAGCTCAAGGATACTTGTGTATATTCAAAAATCGACTTACGCTCTGGCTATTATCAGTTCAGTGTGAGAGATTCAGATATACAAAAGACAATATTTCGTACTCGATATGGTCATTATGAGTTTTTGGTAATGTCATTTGTGCTTACCAATACTCCAGCGGTTTTCATGGATTTGATAAATAGGATATTCCTCGAGTTCTTGGATCAGTTTGTCATTGTATGCATCAATGATATTTTGATATATTCTCGATCCAAAGAGGAACATGGACAACATCTTCGTATAGTTTTGGAGACGTTTCGGCAAGAACATCTCTATGCGAAGTTCAACAAATGTACCTTTTGGTTATCTTCTGTGGGTTTTTTGGGACACATTGTTTCCAACAGTGGTATATCCGTGGACCCACAAAAAATAGAGGCGATTACCAGCTGGGAGCAGCCAAAGTTTGTAAAGGAGATTCGTAGGTTCCTCTGTCTAGCTGGTTATTACCAGAGGTTTATTGAGGGTTTCTTTAGTATAGCTCTGCCTTTGACTCGGCTGACCCGAAAAGGGGTAAAGTTTGCTTGGACAGAGTCATATGCTCGCCGTGTCCTGGGCAGTCTCACAACAAAATCCATCGTGATATGCTCCCAATTTTATTCCGGTATCTGTATCTTCTGGAGCAATCTGGCTGGCCTTTGATGTTCAACCTTCACTTGCTGACATACAAGATATCGTGCAACGAAATCCGCAATGTCTTTCTTCATGCCAGACCACCAATATGAACGTCTCAGATCCCTATACATGCGAGTACCACCAGGATGAATCGCAAATCTGGACCGGTGTGCCTCCTGAAGTAGGTCTTCCCTCACGGAAGATGATTCAGGGACACACAATCTTCCCTGGAAATACAAAATTCCATTTCCATCACAAGAAAACCCTGTCTGCTATTCTGGGATAATTCTACTACATAAAAACTGTAGATGTTGATCAATAGCCTGAGCTTCTCTAATCCGCTCGACAATAGGTGACTGAGCAACCATAGTTACCGGAATACCCCGCTCAGTCTGACTCTGCTCTACTAATCCCAATTCAGAAAACTTCTGTACCAGTTCTGTAACTAACACTCGATGACTAGCCTGAACTCTTAGGGATTTCCTACCTAAAGCATCAGCTACCACATTGGCTTTCCCTGGATGGTAGTTGATTATACAATCATAGTCCTTTAAGAATTCCATCCATCTCCTCTGTCTTAAGTTCAATTCTTTCTGAATAGATAAATAATTAAGACTCTTATGATATGTGAATATCTCGAAGGTAATCCTGTATAAATGATGTCTCCAGATTTTCAGTGCAAATATAATAGCTGCTAACTTCAAATCATGCTCTGGGTAATTCTTCTCATGCTCCTTCAACTGACGAGAGGCATATGAAATGACTCGCCTATGCTACATGAGCACTGCACCTAACCCCTGTAATGATGCATTTGTAAAAAGTACAACGCCATCATCCCCAGAAGGAAGTACTAATATAGGTGTGGTAATGAGTCTTCGCTTGAGTTCTTGAAAACTCATCTCGCAAGACTCTGTCCAAGCAAACTTCACCCCTTTTCTGGTCAGCCGAGTCAAAGGTAGAGAGCTATGCTAGAGAAACCCTCAACAAACCTTCGGTAATAACCAGCTAGACCGAGGAAGTTACGAATCTCCTGTACAGACTTTGGCTGCTCCCAGCTGGTAATCACCTCTAACTTTTATGGGTCCATAGATATGCCATTGCTAGAAACGTGTCCCAAAAAACCCACAGAAGATAACCAAAACACACCTTTGCTGAACTTTGTATCGAGATGTTCTCGTCGAAGCGTCTCCAAAACTATAGGAAGATGTTGTCCATGTTCCTCTTTGGATCGAGGATATATCAAAATATCATCGATGAATACAATGGCAAACAGATCCAGGAACTCGAGGAATATCCTATTCATCAGATCCATGAAAACTACTAGAGCATTGGTAAGCCCAAATGACATTACCAAAAAACTTATAATGACCATATCGAGTACGAAATGTTGTCTTCTGTATATCTGAATCTCTGAGACTGAGCTGATGATAGCAAGAGCGTAAGTCGATTTTTGAATATACACAAGTATCCTTGAGCTGATCAAATAGATCCTCTATATATGGTAGGAGATATTTGTTCTTAATAATTACTGCATTTAACTGCCGATAGTCAATACATAACCTCATCGATCCATCCTTCTTCACAAAGAGTACTGGGGCTCCCCATGGCGAAACATTGGGATAGATAAACCCTCTATCCAGCAACTCTTGTAACTGCACCTTCAGCTTCTCTAATTCTTTAGGTGTCATGCGTTACAGAGCCTTTGATACTGGTGCTGCCCTCGGAATCAACTCAATCGTGAACTCCATTTGCCTTTTTGGGGGCAGGCCAGGTAATTCATTTGGAAATACATCAGGGTATTCTCGAACTATCGAAATGTCCGAAGGCTGTGAAGTATGATCTTGATCAACCTTAATCATAGATAACAAATACCCCTGCCAACCTTGGAACAATAATCTTCAAGCTTGCAGTGCTGAGATAATAGAAATCCCATCATCTTTGGTACCCATAAATACCCAAGATGGTTGATCCGGAGGTCTAAATGTAACTACTCTCGCGCTGCAGTCGATGGTGGCATAATACTTGACCAACCAATCCATACCTAAAATAATGTCAAATTCTAGCATATCCATAACCTATAAGTCCACCATAAGTGTCTGACTCTCGAATTCCAATGGGCATTCTTTAATCTCCTGACTGATATTTAGTATCTTTCCTGAGGGTAAAAATATCGCTAATCCATGCATCCGACGAATCGGCAATCTACAAATCTTACCTAGAAATACTCGAGAAATGAATGAATGAGAACTACCAGTATCTATCAATAATTCAGCAGGAAATGAATAAACAGTAATCATACCCCGAAAGACCGATCCCTCAGCCCGCTGTGCCTCCTCACGTGTAACAACATAAACTCGTCCTACCTCCGGGCACGATGGCGGTACTCCAGTATTGGTCTGAAATTGTGAAGCGGTAGCAAACTGCTGAGGCTGGATCACCGAACAAGAACTAGGTGGCGACGTAAAATTCTGCTGTGCCGGATATATCTGATGCGAAGAAACATCGGTGGAATACTATATAGTAACTGGTACTGCTGAGTGCTCCTGAATCTGGATGTGATATACCTGTGCCTGAGGAGGTGGTATACGCTGTTGATATGAAGCACTCTGTGTCCTTTGTGATCCTTTCGACTGTCGAGTCTGAGTAGTACGACTTCCCTGTGCAGTACTCTTGGCCATCTCCATCTATGCCTTCAGTGTCCAATCACGACTCATATGACCCGGAAGCTTAAGTAATAGCATACATCTTGGCCCAATGGACAATTTGGTTTAGTGTGACCATCAACACCACACCTATAACATCTAAGTCTAGTAGAAAGATCTTTCTGAGGGGGCCCAGAAGAACCAGCTGATGATCGTCTTGTCTTCGGTACCCGATAAGACTCCTCCGAAGTAGCCTGGGATCCATGCCATGATTTTGTTGCTTCTGATTTGAAGTTATACCCTAAGCCTTTTGTTTATCTTTTTCCCGTTCCTAGGAAATCTACTGTTGTGTCATCTCAATAACCAAAGCTCGATCTAATGCCTCTCGGTAAGTGCTAGGAGTAAAACCTGACATCCTGACACGGATATAAGCTACAAGGCCCTGGGTGAACTGATCTAACCGATCGTTGTCCTGAGCAACAAGATAAGGACAATACTCCGCTAACCTGTTAAATTCTGCATCGTACTCCATCACTGATCAATCATCCTACTTAAGATTTAAGAACTCCTGTCGACGGGCCATACGAAAAGGAGCTGGAAAATACTGTCTCTCAAATGCTCCTCTGAATAATGTCCAGGTGATACTCTGATCCCCAAAAAGCGCTTTCTGCATCTTCCACCAAGTAATCGCCTGGTCTCGCAAGTGATACACAGATAATTCGGCATTTTCTTCCTCGGTGCATGACATATACTCAAAAATGTCCTCTATATTTCCCAACCAAGAACAAGCAACATTAGGGTCGGGAACTCCATGGAACAAAGTAAATCGGTCCTTTACCGACCGAGCCAATAGCAGAATACGAGCTCTATGTCTCACCCAAGGAGTAGTGGCAGGAGCAGGGACTACTGGTGGTAATAAAGGAGGAATCTCCTGAGACCGAATACCCTGAACTCTCATGGGAGTCTGATGGGTCTGATCATGGTTACCAATCTCAATATTCGTAGGATCCTTAGAAGAATCCACCTCCTGATCAACCTGCTCAGGTCCCGCTGACTCGATAGGTTGTTTTCGTGGTCGCCCCGGACCACGTCGGTAACTAGGGGCTGTCTCTCCACGCTTCATACCTGATACCAACGACAATATAAGACTATAAGGTTGTAATACAATAGTGAAGTAACTTACATCCTATAGCTTGGAGATATTCTGTCACTGCCTGATCCCATAATTTGGAAAATCACAACGAGAACATAAAATACGAAATTCCAAATCACAGAAAAATAAAAATCGTAAACCTCGTAAAAATTTGGCTCTGATATCAAATAAACTGTCACGCCTTAGAGGAATCCCTGCCAGACGAAAATCCGACATCTCCCCTGTATCAGTGATAATTTAATGCATACATACAATTCCCATCTCCTGACAAGGACAATGTTAAGAGTCTTTAATTTGTTTATCTTTGATCTAGTTAATACAATGCTCCAAAAATAATATACTCACTATTAGACTATATATATATAATGGAAAATACTTGTTCTCTTTGCCATAGAGCTCAATTGAGAAACAAAAACATTCAGAATCTTTTTCCGTTGGAATGCTCAATAGGATTGTAGTGATCACAGATGGTAGCTTATCATTGCATGGTAACACATTACATCGTTCTATGTGAAGGATATGTTTGTGTGTGTGAGAGAAGATTTCATTCATTTATCCGCTTCATAGGTCAGCACAACGCTGCATCTTAGCATTATATTGGAATTTTGATAAGGCCTTTTTGTGCCACATGTCACAACCTTGTGAGCTCAGTTATGCTTGAAAGGGATTAGTTATTTGTTTATTGTATTTCTATTTAAAATGATTCAAAATATGAGGCAGATCTCCTCTTTGTTTGTGTTGATGATTTATACACTGGTATCCTGAAAACTTATTCATGAACAACAATATATTGCTATTTGTTTTCATGAATCTTTGTTAAACTATTTCCTATTTGTATAGAGCAAACTCGATTTCTTGTTTTTTTTTTTCCCTTCAGGTTTTATATCCTGGATTGGATGCAAATAAAAAAAAGATTTGAAAACTTATGGCTGAATGAATTTGCTAGACTTTTTATTATATATGCGAACATGTGTTCTCATATTGTATGCATTATACTTTTTTTCACTAATACCACTTGTACAGTGTTGTTATTTTATCTCTCACTTCCTGAGATATAGTGGTCTATTGAAATCTGTTTCTAATGTTATGGAGTTTTTATTTGCTTTGTCGTGTCAGAGTTTCTGACAGAAAAGTCTTGAGATGGCAATCCAAGGATGCTGACACACAGACACATGCTCTTAAAACAATGGCTGCATTTCTCGATTGTACATCATATAGTTTGTTGCAGCATCCTCTTATACAGGTGTTCACATTCTCTATCTCAGTTGTTTGGTTGTTAGCATTTCTGCTGTAATAGTGTTTTCATTTTTAACACATTTTCTGGTGCTGCACTATTTTATTTTATTGACATCACAATGGTTTGTGACAGTGGGTACATCATCAATAATCTATTTCTGGATTAATTCATTTGAGAGGCACCATCATTTTCAGTTGTTTGCTATATTTAGCCTAAAATTTCAGTCATCAATGAATCTAATCATAACTCTTTTTTTTTTTTAAAAAAAAAAGAGAGCTAGCTATTAAAAATTTGTAAAATCTTGATAACATGATAGACAATGGTACCAAGTTAGCAAAATCTATAACTGAAAAAATAAACTCAATTGTTTCCTATGCAACAAAAGTGGACGACTACATTCTATAGAATGAGTTAAATTTGAAAATTTTACTATCTTATTTATAAAATTTTGTTGTTAAAGAGGTAAACTCATTATAAACTTTTCTGGTAAATATTCAGGAAACAGAACTAATTGAAACGCAATGTGTCATTGCAATCATGCGATAAGGAAGATAGTGATCACTGGTTAATACATGCAATAGAAACAAACCTAGTAGCAAGGTTTAAGTTCTCAATGCAGTGCTGGTTTTGGTCAACTGGACCTAGAATGTTTGATGCAAAGCAACTTATTGTCTCAAGATGGTGCTACTTAACAAATAGTGGGGGTAGTAAGAGTAAGTAAAAGATGATTCCTGTTTGTTAAGGCTTCCTCTGCACCCGCCACCTTCAAAAATCTGGGTTGTGCATGAGTAATTTTTTTGCCTTTTGCTAACCATCATATCATTTACTTACTCGGTGCTCCACTCCCTACCAGGATCATTCTTACACTGCACATGTTTGATCAGATTTTTTTTCTTATTTCTTATCTTGCTTCAACACATGGTTTGTTGATTGATTTGCCTACGCAAGCCTAATCTAGGTCTAGACCATGTTTAAACCTAAATTAGTGTAATAAGATAAAAAAATGATTATTATAAAATGTGGAAATGTTAAAAAGGGGATTTGTATCAAAAAGGGTATTAATATTGTAAAAAAGTTGTTGTACCACAATAGTAAAAAATAATAAATCTGAATCATTATTTTTCACAATCTTCAGCTTAAATTTTTCTCTTTCCTCTCCTCTCGGGTTGAGATTCCCTAAATTTCTTTTTCCACCTCCCGCTTCCTCTTTCACTTGCCAAGGTTTCTAGTGACAACTGGTATTGGTCGGTATGTCGTTTCGGTTGCTTATCCATGTCAATACTTTCTTGATATGGAAAAATGTCACTTTGTTGCCTATTTCAACATGGCTAATTATTAAATTGATTTCAATACGATGCTACCAGAACCAATAGTCCCATTCGATACACAACACTCATTTTATTGTTAGGAATATATTTTCATCTCTTGTTACATTTATGTAATTTGTTGCTCTACAATTTTAATCCAATTGATTTTATAATTGCCGTTGTTATTAAGAAGATATTTTCATTTACTCTGGCTACATTTTTGAAATTTGTTGCTCTAAAACTCTTATGCAACTTTCTTTATACTCGCCGTAGTTATTAGGAAGATATTTTCATTCCTCTTGTTACATTTTTGTAATTTGATGCTCTAAAGCTTTAATCTAATTGAGTTTATAATTGCCCTGAAATTTATAATTAGAGATAAAGAAGATTATAGTATTAAAATACAATCTTAGATAACTTTGAAGTGTGTTAAAGTGTGTTGAGTATTGACCAGACACATACCTCAGAGGTCGAAACTCTGGAATGGAATCACATTTTAAACCTTGGTCGACATTGTAATCACCGAGGATTTGAAGGTTTTGTTTATATTTTATAGCACTTTATCACCGTAATAAATTTTACTAGTTTTCCAATTAAAATCATTTGAGCATGTAAAATGTAGCATTGCTGGGCTTGGATTACTAGTTTTATTTAATTGAAATGTTTTGTCTACTATGTATTCCATTTAATGGTTTGGGTATCTGTCATTAATGGCAGGATCCTATTTTGGATACAGTGGTTGCTTTGGGTGGAATTCTTCAATCTGACAACATGAGAATATTAAATTTGGCAGTAGGTGTGACCCAGAAATTAGTCATTATCTTAGGGAATACCATCCACCAATATCCTATTATTGATATTACTGTTTCTATGTCACACTTGTTGTCATCTTCTCAATTTTCTTTGGCAATCTCGTCTGCGGCTGTATTAAACCGCATAATTACAAGTCTAGGACATACGAGGGGCAAAGTTCTTGAGGAAGTTTGGAATACTTTGGACAAAGCTGATTCAATTGGCAAAGTTGTTTGTGCACTGCAAAATTATGTTGCCGGAACCCAACCAATTGAGTACTTCCTCGCAATGGCATGTCTTCTAGAGTCTATTCTTAGGAAATGGCCTCTATCCAGATATCCAGTTTGGAGCAATACTAAACTGATGACTAGTCTTCAACATCACTGTGCAGACTCTGAAACTTCAGTAGTTATTGGTGCTCTCAAATTATTTTCTGCACTAGGTATTCTTAACATGGTAATTTTCCTATGTCTTTGTGTTTCTAGATAATTGTTTGCTGCAGATGCACTGATTTTTCTTTTTCCAGCTCTCTGTGGACATGGGGCACTGAAGATTCTTGAGATCAAGGAATTTCTTTCTTTACTTGTAGAAAACATGGGAAATTCCCATCCTGTGGGAGTTAGAATTGAGGCCTTAAAGCTATGCCAGTATTTAAGTGTACTCTTCTGTTTCATCTTCGATTTTCTTTTTCTTTTTCTTTTTCTTTTTCGTTTTATTTTTTCAGACTCTTGGATCTGAAGTGTTTTCTATCTTCTCAACAGAGATCTGAAGATACATGCTATCTACTAACCGACTCATTCTCAGAGCCTCTTGTTCAAGGAATAATTGGTTCAATAAGCGGATGGAAATCTTCATGTTCTAAAAAAGTTCCAACTAATCAGTTGCCTCTTGTCTTGGAGTCATGTCGTGCTGCCCTATTAACTCGTTGGGCTGGTAAACATCATTCATTTTTCTGGAAACATGAGATCGACAGGGTACTCCTCGATGTCCTTCTCGGTGATTTCATAGTGATTCAACAAGCCAAAGTGGCATTATCATCTGACGAGCTAGTAGCTATAATATATGATAATAGTGCTGATACAAGACCCTTTGTATGGGACATCCTTGGGAATCTTGCTGTCCACTGTGAAGAAAGCTTTCTTTCGAAAACTAGTGGAGCACTTTGCTATCTTGATTTTCTCATTTCTTGTGCTTGGTAAGTTTTTGAAGATGGATTCCTGTCATCATCAGTGTGCCACCACTTATAGCCAAATATTTTAGTTAATTTTTGAAATGCTTAATATTCAGTCATTCATTGCTAGCATTGGTTTGCAGCTCAGTTGCTAGAGTCTTAATGCAGAAGGGATATGGGTCGTTGTCTTCCTATATGAATGAGCTTGAACCTGTATCAAGGGCGGTTATGCTGATGGTCTTTTCACCCTGCAAGTACATTGCCTCTCAGGCAAGATATCATCTTTCAGAAACTTTAAGACCTTTTGGATATGCCTCTTTGGAATACGTATTGGCTTCACTGAAACTAAATGCAGTTGGGGATATCTCTTTAGTTTCTGACAGTCTTCATACTATTACTAACCTCATAAGTTTGGCATGCTATTCAACTTTACCAAAATATCATTTGATTATTGTTAACAGAGATGGTGTAACCTCACTGTCTTCTATCATCAAGATATGCTTAAATAGTAATCTTCGTATTAGCAGGTCAAGCAATGCATTTCATCTGCAAAATCGTTATTATGGCAGAGAATGCTGTTGGAGTAATGTGGAAGATTTGGAAGGTGAAGAAGTTATATTGCTTTATAGCCTTCTGGCACTTTCTCAGCTGATAAGATCTAGCAACATTGCATGTAAGAACCATAAAGTAGCTTTAGGGGAGTTTGGTTCCTGTCATGTGTGTGAGAACTGTAATGCTTATGATTTGATTAGAGGCCTACAGTGCATCTTGAGTCACAGTTTTGGCTCTGCTATTAAATGGTATGCTGCATACATATTGAGCTTCTCTGGTTTCTATGGCTTACCAAGCAAGCTTGGAAAAAAAATGGCAAAAGCAATTGATGAGAATGAATTAGCGGATACTAATTTAAAACTTTCAAGTGGTCAGTCTTTGCTAGTCCATGCTCCTATTATTTTGGCTAGGTGTCCGTTCTTGCTTTCCAAATCTATTTTGAAGAATGCAGAGGATAATGAATGCATAGATCAAACAGGCGAACATCATCATGAAAAATTGAGGCATGAGATTCAAATTTCAGATCGCGTAGATAGTGGTTCTCTTCTAAAACTTTTGGAATATGTGTATACAGGATTGATACAAGTGGATGATAACCTCACAAAACATCTGAAAGTGCTTGCGAAATGCTGTAGCTTGGAGTCCCTGTATGACATGCTTAGCCGAAAGCTTCCAAAGTGGGGTGCTCGATTCCCCAGCTACAATTTATCTGAAGCACTTGAAACAACAGGAGATAAGTTTTCGTGAGTATCTTTCCATTGATCATGCCCTTGTCATTGCCATCTACCTTTTCTACCTTTTCTGTAGTGATAAAAGGGAAACTAAAGGCTCAAACAGATGAGCCAAGTAGAACTTTAGTAACTTACATATGTATCCTACCGAAAATATTTAGGGTGTGTTTAGTTTGTGCGATTTTCATTTTCATTTTCTGAAAAATACATGTTTTCTAGAAAATAGAAAATGACTTTTTGACATTTTCTATTTTTTCATAAAATGCTATCTATTTTTTTAGAACATGGACATGGAAAATGCAAACCAAACACCATTTTTCGGAAACGCGCATTTTCCAGAAAATAAAAATAGAAAACGCACAAACCAAACATACCCTTTGTTTTTTTGCCCTTAACACTTGCTGAAGGACTACAAAGAAAAATGCATTTAGTGAGTGCTTTGTGCAGTTGGGTGGGAGTTTGGTTATTTATTCTTCTTTTTTTAGTTTAAGAAACTGTTATAATGTACGGTGTTTTACAGAGACATTATTCTTGAAGCAAAGCCAACGGAGGGCGTTGCTTGGAATTGTAGCACATGCCAATCTTCAATTCCACATCTGCATACTCACAAAATCATATTGTCAATCTCTTGTGATTATCTACAGGCTCTCTTCCGCTCAGGGATGCACGACAGGTAACTCAATTATACTAGGTTAGAGCTCATTAATTCTTTTGGATTTAAACTAAGCATTGAAATCTTGTGTCAATATCTAAAATTCAGACAGATGGCTCATGAACTAAGTGATTTTCATTTGGCATAGATTCCTCAGTCACTTTGTGTTATATATGCATTGATTTTCCACTTTTCCAAGAATAATATATTTTCTATGAATTTCTATCTGCTTAATTATGACTTACTGGAGTATGTTAACTGAGATGCTTCTGCTTATGTGTATATATATATATATATATATTTTCTCTTGTATACGATTTTGGATAACAAAATAAGTTTACATTTCTATTCAGTTAATCTCTGATATGCTTGCTGTGATTTTTTGTTTGTTTGTTTGTAGAGCTATTGCACCCTTATATGCTCATTGTCAACTTTTGTATAATCAAAGAACCTAAAGGTTGCTTCCTGGACAATTTATGTGGATTCTTAACAACTTATCGTACCGTTTTATGCCTCTTGCGTGATTATTCATGCCATACTCTTGAATCTGGCGTGGCTCTTTCATGTATGCAGTTACTCTAAAATTATCAAGGTTCCTGTTGGCTGGAAAGCATTAACCAAATTAGTTCGTTGGTTTTATTCGGGAGACCTGCCGAGTCTTAATCCCGACTGTATCTGGAACCATTTGGACCCAGAGTTGCAGCTCGAGGAGCTGAAGGCATACGTAGAGCTTTGTTCACTTGCTCAATTCTGGTGCTTGGAAGAAGTTGAAGAAGAGAGTTTTAAAGCACTTGTACCATGCATAAGTTCACTCCAAGTGCCATCAATCGAGCTTATTCGTTTTGCTGCAAGCCTCAACCAGCATAAGATCGTCGATGCTGTGGTCACTGGTGTTGCTTCTCTCTACCCCAAGTTGCGAGAAGGTGGTGAACTCGAAGACCTCGAAGAGGAGCTTGTTGATCTGCTACGGCTGCAATATGTTCGGTACTCTCAGCAAAGTAACTCTTAAACGAGCATTTATCAGAACCGAGATGTTTGAATTCTCCAGAAAGGAAGGTGCATGGAACATTTTGCTAGCTAGATCGCTTGTTCATATCCAAAGTAGTCTAAGTTTCTTCTGTTCATCAGTTCATGTATAGTGGGATATAAGTTTTTGTTGTTATTGGAATGATGTCAGGACGGATCCCGAAATTAGAATTAGGGGCTTAAATTAGAAGGGCAAATGAACCAAGTCTGTTCGTGAGTTTTTGAATCGGTTTGAAAAATATTTTATTAGTATTCAAATTATCAAATTTGATATTGATAATTTTTTTAGTTGAATTTGGACCTATAATATTTTGTTTGCTGGTTCTCAAGTCGCTTGCGAGCAATGGAATTCTTATTATTTTTATATAGTTTTTATTTAAATATGCTCAAATTAGGGGTTAAATAATTCAAATTTAAGTTTGAATTTAAATATTAATATTTTTATATTATTCTGTTATATCTTATTTGTTTGCATCCCTATATATATATATATATATTTGATTATTGGTGTCTATAAATTTATATTTATATCTTTAATTGTTCAATAAAAGTGTCAAATAATTTTTAAGAAAGTCGTCATTAATTTTATTATGCAATGTCGTTTGGAAGTAATAGTTAATTAATTTGGCTTAACTACAATGAGAGAACGATAGTTGTATCCTCTTTTCAAACGATCGGCTAGCTCTGATGACAAGAAAAGTGAAACAAAGACTGCTCTTGTTGGAGGAAAGAAGGATTAGAGTTGTTGTTGGCTGGCTGGAAGACAACAAAAGGAATGGAAGGAGGAGGGTTGCTAGTGTTGGTCGTTTGATGGCCGATTAAAAGAGGTTAAATAGTCCTTAAAATATAAACTCAATTTTTTTCTTGATTTTATTGCTCGATTAACCCAAACACTTGTAAAAAAAATTAAGAAGCTAATTACTTAAATAAAAGAGGTAAGAAAAGATTTACTTAATTTGTAATTAGAGGATTGCTAATTCAAGATAAATGAAACTCACTATGAACATCTTATTTGGGTGGAGTAGCCTCTTACAACGTTGATAACTCACACAGTAGTAGACCAGAAAGAGAAATTATTTACAAATGGTGTTCTTCAACTACTGAAAACAGAGCTGTATTTATAGCACTGATCTGTGCGCCTGGAAGAGTTCCAGGTGTCTGGGGTGGATAAAATTTTATCCACGACGCAACGGATCACGATAGCTCGACAAAAGATAAACTTTGTGGTTCAGGCGCCTGGACCAGGTTCGGGCGCCTGGACCAGGTCCGGATGCCCGGGTCGGGATGAACCCACTCGATCAGGGCGTGAGCTCAGGGCGCCCTAGCTGCCCCAGGGGTCCGAGCGC
The DNA here is from genome assembly GCF_018446385.1 of Zingiber officinale. Taxonomy (NCBI): domain Eukaryota; kingdom Viridiplantae; phylum Streptophyta; class Magnoliopsida; order Zingiberales; family Zingiberaceae; genus Zingiber; species Zingiber officinale. The sequence goes on from NC_055988.1 coordinate 24,797,181, forward strand.
TCGGACCAAGATGGACAGTCAACAACCTATTGATTGTCTGGTTTCTGCCGTTCCAGCTCCGCTCGCTTGGGTGATTTCGGCCATCCGGAATAGGGCTCACCCGAATCTATTTTTCAGCTTTCTCGAGCAACCTTCCGCTCCGGTTTCTCGTCCCTCGAAAACGTCGTGCGCTTCCTTCTCTTCTGTCAGCGAACTCTTCCGCAACGCCTTGTCCCTCGGACGCACCGAGCTTGTCGACTCTCTCTCATGTCGTCTTTCTCGCTAGCTACGTCTTTAGCTCGACATCTTGTGCTCCTAAGTTCCTACACACTCAGACACAGGGTATCAAAGTAACAACAGGACCTAACTTGACTTAGTTGATTACATCAAAACCTTCATGGGATTACTCTCCCTTTTTGATGTGCATCAACCCAAGTTAAGTTAGGGTAAAATAAGAAATCAAATTAAATTACTATGCAAGTTTTAAAACATGCAAAATGTACCACCCGCTTAAACTTAATTTTAAACTCTTCCCCTTTGATCACATTAAAAATAGGGGGTTTGCTAAAATAAACTAAAATTAAAGTCTAAGGAATGAAAAAAAATAGTGATTAAGACTTGGAAAATATTTTGAAGTTTATTATCAAAATTCTAATTTTTGTGATTAAAAAGTAATTTTTTAAAAAATAATGTGAAAAATAATATTTTTATTGTTGAAAAATTCTGAGAATTTTTATAAGTATTAAGAAGGCATATCCAACATAGTAATAAAATTTTTATAAAAAAATAAAATCAATTTTAAGCAATAATAAATTGTTTACTATAAAAAAATGAATTTTTATTAAAAATGCTTAAAAATAGATTTGAGGTTTGAAAAATCTTGATAAATTTTTTTGGAATGTAGTAGACTAAGTATTTGTGTAGAAAAATTAAATTTTCAAAGATTAAGTGCTTGAGAATTTTTAATATTAAAAATTAGTATTTGGATAAATAATTCATAGAAAATTAAATATTAGTCAAAATATTTAAAAATATTTTTATAGACAGATAATATTATAAATTTTTATAAAAAAAATAAATTTTATAAAAATAACTTTGTGAAATATTTTTAAATTAAAAACTCTAATATTTGAAAATAAATCATAAAAAATAATACAATGGAAAATAAATTTTGGAATTTTTTTTACATATAGGAAATAAAATCCTATTTTTCGAAAAAATTAATAACTAATTAATTTTGAACATAAATTGTATGAAAAAAAATTATTTTAGTACAATAGGCAATTAAAAAGGTAAATATTAAATCAAATTAAAATTAGAAATATGCACAAATTAAACTATGTATGACTTTGGAACTCAATATAGGTTCCTTCCTATTGGATTGATCAAGTATTTTCTAGGAATGTATGTTTTTGTTACTTTTCTAATTTGACCCTTGTGAAATCTATAATACCAATTTACGGCATAAAAATATCTAAAATTTGAGTATGCAGAATTGTTTAAATTTTCTATTTATTCCTTTAAATTAGAATTTTCAATTTTTAAATTTTGAAGAGCCTCTATTAAGCAAGATTTTGCCAAGATTCTTTTTAATTCTAAATTTTTTTTTAAAAAAAAAAATTCCTTTTTAGTTTTAAATTTGCACATTGATTTTGCCATTGATTTAATGCTGAAATACAATTGATCAGGTGGTAAGAGGCATACCTCACTTACCATATCAGATTTGAAGTTTGATTCTCCCCCTGCTTCGCTGTATTCATCTGAAGTAGCTCCCCCTTCATCAATGCTGGCTTCTGAGGTATTTTGTTCTTTGTGGCTAGACATTAGTGCTAGTCCAGCATATGCTTCTATTTCTAACTCGGATAATGAGCTTTCATCCCAATGGTTTTGAGATTCTTGTGCTTGTTTTGCTTGGGTCTCTTGTCTTTTTTCCTTTTTGAGTTCCGGGCAGTCATCCTTTATGTGTCCTTCTTTTTAACACTGGTAACATCAAACCTTTCTTCTATTTCTTGAATTTTTTTTGTTCTATATTTCTTTAAATTTTTTAGATCTTAAAAATTTTCTAAATTTCCTTACCATATAAGCTTCTTCATCTCCTTCCAAATCTGAGTCTGACTCGAGTTCGTCCTTCTTGGCGGCTTTTAGTGTCAGATTCTGGCTTGACTCTTTTGTTGTACCTCTACATCTGATTTTATGTAATTCTAAAGTTGAGAAGAGTTCTAGGGTACTTACCTCCAGGTTCTTTGAGATGTAGTAGGCGTCGATTATCGAGGTCCATTCTGGAGTCCGGGTAAAAGCGTTGAGTGCGTAATATACCGAGTCTTGGTTGGTTACTGTTTCGCTAAGGTTGACTAGTCCGGTGATCAACTCCTTGATCTTTACGTGTAGTTTGGCGACCTTCTCACCTTTTCTAGATGGATGTTCGTTAGCTTGTTTCGAAGAATGTCCCGTTTTACAAGTTTCACTTCGTGGAGTTCCAAGAACTTCTCCTAGAGGTCTTTTGCTGATGTATAACTTCCGATGCGATTTACTTCTTGAGGCAGTAATACACTTAATAAGTGATATTCCGCTCTACTGTTGGCTACGAAATCGCTTTGCTCCTTCTTCATCCAGAGGTACTCTTCTTTCTCCATGCCTTACTGATCTTTGGGAACTAAAAAATTGTACTTAATTATTAAAAGAATTTCAAAGTTGGTTTTTAGGAATACCTCCATTCGGCGTTTCCAGTGCGTGAATTCTCCCTCGAATTTTGGCGGGATGAGGCTTGGTCCGACCATTAATTTCTTTGCTTCGATCGATGGTTAGTCTTTCTGAAGCATCCTTGCACTAATACAAATTGTTGGTCCCTTGATGGTCGGCTAAAGGGGGGTGAATAGCCCTGAAAATGCAAACTCAAACCTTTCTCGATCTTATAGCTCAATTAACACAAACACTTGTACAAAAAGAATTAAGAAGCTAATTAATTAAACAAAAGAGGCAAGAAAATATTTACTTGGTTTGCAATCAGGAGATTGCTAATCCAAGGAAAATGAAGCCCACTATGAAGATCTCCTTTGAGCAAAGTAGCCTCTTACAACATTGACAGCTCACACAGTAGTACACCAGAAAGAGAAATTGTTTACAAGTATTGTTCTCCAACTACTAAAATCAGGGCTATATTTATAGTGCTGATTTAGGTGCCTGGAAGGGTTCTGGGTGCCTGGGGTAGATAAAATTTTATCTACGATGCAACGGATCGTGACAGCTCGACAAAAGATAAACTTTGTGGTCCGGGCGCTTGGACCGGGTTGAACCCGCTTGACCAAGGTGCGAGCTCGGGGAGCCCTGGCTGCCCCTAGGGGTCCGGGCTAGATAGTCAATAGCTTGTTGATTGTCCGGTTTCTCCCATTTTAGCTCCGCTCGCTTGGGTGATTTCGGCCATCCGGAATAGAGCTCACCTGAACTCATTTTTTGGCCTTCTCGAGTAACATTCCGCTCCAGCTTCTCGTTCCTCGGAAATGCTGCGCGCTTCCTTCTCATCCGCCAGCATACTCTTCCGCAGCACCTCATCCCTCGAACACACTGAGCTTGTCGACTCTTTTATGTGTCGTCCTTCTCGCTAGTTACGTCTTTCGCTTGACTTCTTGTGCTCCTAATTTCCTGCACACTCAGATACAGGGCATTAAAATAACAACAGGACCTAATTTGACTTAATCGATCACATCAAAACCTCCACGAGGTACTTACAACTAGTCTTTGTTGGGTTAAACCAAATTCATGAATCAAATTACAAATTGATTTCAAGTGTCTCTTCTACTTGTACAAGAAGCAAAGTTCAATTTTTTTCTCAAGTACCTATTCATGGATTCATGAATCTTATTAGTTAATGCATTTAATGTTGTTAATGTCTTGTTGATCTTCATGTCATCCAAAAATGTGTAAATATGGATGAAGTGTTAAGTTTGTGATAATGTGTTGTACCAACAAGAAGTCCAATACAAAGAAATGCTATTTGCTTCATAATCTTCTCTTTTTTCCATAAATTCCTTGCTTTAGTTACTTGACCTTCTACTTCTTCCTTCAATCTAGTATCAAAGATATGGCAACAATCTCATTTCTCTTGTACCTCGATTCCATGCTGAAAATTTTGATTATTGTAGCACTCTCATGAAGTTATGTCTTCAATCACAAGACTTATAGAGTGTTATTGAAGAAGGAGTACTAGAGGAGGAGGATCAATTAACCGAACCACAAAGAAATATTTTGAAGAGAAAGAAGCAAAAGGATAGAAAAAGTCTTTTTCAAATTTATCAAGCCTTAAATTTCAAAATTATCGAGTGCTCAAAGAGAATGGGAGATTCTACAAACAACGTATTCCAGCCAAGACCAAGTGAAAAAGGTTCGCTTACAGTTTCTACGAGCATATTTTGAAAAGTTAGAGATGAAAGATAATGAAAAAGTTTTACAGTACTTCACACAAATTGGTTCTATTGTGAATCTAATGGCTCAAATGGAGAAATCATGAAGACCCAAAGGGCGGTGAAGAAAATCTTGCGAAGCCTATCAAGAAAATTTGATCATGTAGTAGTCACTATTGAAGAATCACAAGATCTTTCATTAATGTCCTTGGAAAGTTTGCAAAGAAGATTGGAAGCTCATGAGGTTAGAATCCTTTAACGAAGTCCTCTTATTTCTTCTTCAAATCAAGCTTTGAAATCCCAATTCACATCCATGGGAGGTCGTGCCTCTTATCATGGACGTGGAGGAGGTCAAAAACAAAGAAGAGGTGGAAGATTTTCTTACCAACAGTCACGAGAAAAAGGGAACGAAGAGTCTCAAAAAGAGGAGAAACAATTTTATTACAATTTTCAAAGAGGAGGAGAACGTGGAAATTACAAAGGTACAAAACCTTATATTGAATGTCATTATTGTTATAAGATAGGACATAAAGTAAATAATTGTTGGGAAAAATATCCGAAGAAAAAACGTGAAACTGGCTTAGTACATGAAAATGAACCTCAAAATTTTAAAACTTTACTGATTGCTAATAATGGAAATATTGAAAATATTTGGTACTTGGATAGTGATGCAAGTCGACATATGACTGGTAATAAAAGCTTACTTTCATCCCTAGCAGAAGCTAACCATGGGCAGGTAACTATTAAAGATGCTAAGTCCTACAAAATTGAAGGAGTAAGAGAAATCTCTTTCAAAATAAAGTTTGGAAAAATTTATAAAATGCCTGAGGTATTGTAGGATTGATGACGTGCTAAAGGGGGGGGGGGGGGGGGGGAATAGCACTCGTGGCTTTTTCACTCATTTCGAAAAACACAGAATAAACGCAGTAGAAGATAGAAAGAAACAAGAGAACAATCGCTAACACTTTTGGTTACTTGGTTTGGAGCCTGTGGTGACTCCTACTCCAAGGTCCGCAATCGTTGATCGCTTACATTGGGTAATCACTATAGATCTGAAAATTCTTTACATAGAATAAGTACAAGTAAGAAGCTTTACAAATATTGAAATACAACTTGTTACCGATGACTTGGAGAAATCAATCTTTTGGCTTGGTCGTCGTCGGGGGTGTGCGCAAGGGCTCAACTTGTTCTCAATTGATCATTTTAAATGTGTTCTAAGTGTTGTTCAAAGCTGCTGGTCGACCCTCCTTTTATAGCTAAGCCAAACCTGATCCAGATCCACTAATCTCGGGATCAGTCTTTGAATCAAAGTTGATCGATCTACCGATCCAGGTTCGGTTGACCGAACCCTCTAAACCTGTCTGGCTTCTCATCCACATGCTTCTACTCGGATAGAATCTTTGTTCGGTCGACCGATCTCTTCATTCGATCGACCAATCCCTAGCTCATCTGATCTGATCAACTCGGCTTGACCATGCCGATGCCTATCCACTGTTCGGTCGACTGAACCCCAGGTTCGGTCTATTAATCCCTTGGTCGAACCTGATCAGCTCGCTAGAAATCTGATCCTTCTGTTTGAGTGTTCGGTCGACCGATCCGGACGTTCAGTCGACCGATCATGGCCAAATCTAACCCTGCAAAAAGTGTTAGTCTCCAATAATAGTAAAGTAATATATGACTTTTGACAACATTCGGACTGTCCGGTTCTAACTTTCGAATTTTCTATGGAAATCCTAGGTTGAACCGACACCTACTGTAACACCCAAAAATTTTCAAATTAATTTTAGAAATATTCTATTATTTTTCAGGATTTTTAGAATATTTTTATGGAATTTTTGAAATAGCAAAATTAAATAAAAACAAATAGCCTAAGCGGGGATTGAACCCGCGACCTATGGACTCTATGACATATAGGGTGACTTAGTAACCAGGGGGCCCCAGCAGGGGTGTGCTGAAAGAAGAGGAGAGAAATTATATTTATAATCTAGTTGGGGCATATTTAACACTTAATATAAATAGGGAATTTAAGAGAGGAGTTATTATTTTTGAACGACACCTCTCCCTCACCCTCACACGCCGCCCTCTCTTCTCCCGCACCCTCTCGGTGCACAAGCCCAAGGAAAACCTAGGGTTCCACCCTAGGGTCGTAGGAGCACCTTCCGGCGACAACTCCGATACGAGGACGCTCCCCTCCGCGAGAAGGAAGCGTAGACATAAGAGGATCGCCGAAACGATCTTCTTCTCCGGAAACCTAGCGATCGGATTGTAAGAAAATTTAGCGCAGGATGTAAGTAGCCCCTCACCTGCAGTATAAGTAGCTAATCGTGTATTTTTATGTTTTTAGTTCAGCCCTATGCATGATCATTCAATTAAGGAGATTTAGAGCACACCAAGTGTTCGATAGAATTACTAGTGCAGTTAAATGCCACAGTAGGCATTCTAATAGCTTAGTTAAATGCCATTGACGCATTTAAATAGCATGCTTAATCTTGCCTCAGTTTATATGAGACTACGGTCCAATGGGTGGATTCCCACAGTCGCCTCTAGGTTCAAATAACCTAGCTCTAGGTTCAGATAACCTAGTAAAAGTAAGATAAGATAAATCAGTTTATAAACAGTATTTTACTTTTATCAGAGGCACTGTACTGGACTCTCAATTGTCCTTGGGTTGGTCTCTCATAGTCGTCCCTAGGTTTAGATAACCTAGTAACCCTACTAGATTCGGGACTTGCTACATCGAGCCTAGTTAGGGATGCGCGCACAGCAAGTACAGTTGCCGGGCCCATCAGCAGCATGTTTAGTATTTTTATCTATTTATGAAAATAATTTTCAAACTTCACAAACCAGATATGTGAATACAGCTCAGATTCAATTTAGTTTTCTTATTGTTATAACACATAGCCTAGCTTATGTATCGATTTAGTTAGCTTGTTGATACAATGAGTAGCTTTTTGTTTAGTAATTGTTTAGCATGATTTAATTGTCTGTATGCCATGTTTTAGCATTTTCAGCATGTATTCGAAATAGCATCTTTTAAATGCATGATTTCCTCGAATGCATGTTTTGTGAGGTAGATGGTTCTTACTAAGCTCCCAAGCTTATAGTTTCCCTTTTTCCTTATGCTGCAGATAAAGGTAAAGGGAAGATGGAATAGCGGAGGCTAGAGGGCAATGCGATAGAGATGTGTGTGTAAGGAACTTGGAATAAAGGTCCTTGGGGAATTAGCCCATTTGAAGACTTAGAATTTCTGATCTTGTTATTTTTCTGCACTTTTAGGATGTTAAGTGTCATGAATCATGAACGTGTGCACTATATCATTGTGCAAAAAGGCGGGTCTCTCCGCCCAGCGGCCCCCTAGGCCTGGCCCCACAGGAATCCTAGGAGGAAGTAAATCAGCAGTGAATGTTGGCCCGGTTAAAGCGTGGTGTCTCCGGAATTTAACACAGCCGGCCCAGATTATTCATCCAGTGCGCGTCCGTGGACCTTCGACCCTACAACTCATTGTGCAAGGATGCCACGCCTTAACTGGTTGATCCAGCCCGCGGGGGCACGTGCGCACTATATCATGCTTGGACCACTAGTTGTCTTGATGTTAGTTAAATAACTAGGAAGGATGAAGGTAATGACATGTCTAGTAAGTTAGTAAAAGCTTTTAAGTTGATACAATTGGGTTGTATGTGGATTTGTAGTGAAATGCAGCAGAAATCGTAGAAATCAGAGCTCCGATCGATCAGCCGATCGATTGGGAAGGGATCTGTCGCGTACAAAAAGTTGATGAATCGATCAGCTGATCTATCGGTCATGGATCGATCAGTCGATCGATCGGGAATTTAATTCCCACGAACAGAGAGCTTCTGAATCGATCTCTGGATTGATTGGACAAATTGGATCGATCAACCGATCGATCCAGACGGGACTTCCGTGGAGAGTAGCACACTGGATCGACCAGTGGATAGATCAAACCACTCCAATCGATCAGCCGATCGGTTGGAAAGTCTGATTTCAACTAGAAGTGTCTGATTTCAGTTTTTGATCAAGTAGGGAGTTTAGGTTCCCTTCTCAACACATGTACAACTTCAGAAGTGTACTCGAAATATAAATTTCAGATTTTATAGCAAATAGCAGAGAGTTTTAATTAGTTCAGCTTCCCGCACCTTAATGTTCAGTTTTCCGCACAGAATAGTTTAGCATGGATGATTGTAACCCCCGGCCTCACAGCTTAGTCAGTAGAAGGCGAGGTTGTTACAGAGTGGTATCAGAGCAAGTTTCATACTTCCTCACACACACATCAGTATTGAACCTACAGCTTCCAAGTAAGAATACCTCTCATTTTATTTATGCTTTGCTTTCATGTTTATAGATGACTAAAGCTTGTTTATATATAATAACATCTAACATGATAATAGTAGTTATGTACCTATGATTGTATTAGTTATGTATGTCTTTTATTCTCTAGAAAATGGTACGAGGATGTCCAGCTAGAAAGGCACTAGCTACTAAGCCCCAGCTCAGTGCCTCCTCCAGACCTTACAGAGTTAGTGGCTCAGTTACAGCAGCAACTAGCTGAACAGCAACAGGAGATAGCCACCCTAAGGGCTAATCAGTATAACACTCCCACTGTCACTCCAGAACCTAACTTAGCAACCTAGTAGTGATAGAGGTTCCACCAGTCCAACCTGCAGCACCAGTAGCCCCAGCAGCAGGGGCAAGAAGAGAAGCCTATCTGATCCAATGGCAGAAGATCAAGCCAGAGAACTTCTCAAGCACCAGTGAACCATGGGATGCCCAAGCCTGGTTCAAAACATTGGAGAGTACGATGGAGCTTCTGGACTGGCCAGAACACGAGAAGGTGAAATGCGCCTCTTTCTGCCTGGCAGGAGACGCACGTATGTGGTGGGAGAAAATTAAAGTGAAGTGCCCAGTGAACCAGATGACATGGACAGACTTCGAGAGAGAATTCTTTGAGGAGTTCTTTCACATGCGGGTCATGAACCGCCACTACGACGAGTTCACTGAATTTCTCCAGGGCAACCTTTCAGTTGGGGAGGTCGTGAAGAAATTCAACAGACTGGCCCGTCTATGCCCTGAACTAGTTAGCACTGAAAGAGAACGAGTCCGGTTGATGCTCAAAATGCTAAGGCCGGAAATAGCAATGAATGTGGCTAGCGGCGTTCATAGGCCGCAAACTACTGAAGAACTGGTAAGTAGTGCTCTGATCACCGAGCATTACCATAACAGCATCAAGCAGCAGAAGCAAGCCTTTTCAGAGTCCAAAGGCCAAGGAGGCTCAGGTACTCAGAAACACCAGGGCCACAGCTCTAACTGGAAAGAGAACTCCAATAATAAACGTAAACCAGGGAGTTACCCAAAAGGAGGACCAGCTAGTAAATAGCCTAGCTATCCCAAGTGTTCTACTTGTGGGAAATTCCACCCCGGATTTTGTCGCAAGGGCACACGAGGATGTTTCGAATGTGGCCAGGAAGGGCATATGGCTAAGCAATGCCCGAACAAGACCAGTTTTCCCCCACCACAGCCGATTCAGTACGGAGACAAACCAGCCCAGTTGCACCAGATGCAGGCTGCTTTAGATGGTCCACACATCATCCAAGGCAGACTAGAAGCCCCCTCAGCCACGACGAACGTGAGGATCTACTCACTCACCAGAGAGGACGTAGTGAATGCCTCGACAGTTGTTACAGGTCAGAAAAGTATTTTACAGCAAAGTGCAACTGTCTTATTCGATACTGGGGCAACCCATTCTTATATATCCAGGACATTCGCCGATAAGCTAGCAATATCTCCAGAGGTACTCAGTGGTCAGTTTCTGACGACACTACCTTCAGGAGAAATCATGGCATCTACGCACTAGCTCCGAGCAGTGCCAGTTATTATAGCGGACAGAGAACTTTTTGGCGATCTGATAGTGCTAGATATGACTGACTACGATATCATCTTGGGAATGGACTTTCTGATCAAGTACGACGCCTCCATAGAGTGCCGTAAACAGAGAGTTGTATTCCAACCCAAAGTAGGAGTGCAGTTTGGGTACATCGGAGAACCAAAGAGAAAAGCCAAGAAGTTTCTCTCAGCTCTGAAAACACAGAAACTACTTGATTCAGGATGTACGGAATTCTTAGCACATGTAGTCAATACCAGTCAGGACAAGGACCAAAAGCTAGAGGAGGTCAGAGTTGTACGTGACTACCCAGTAGTCTTCCCTGAGGAGTTACCAGGCCTAGCACCAGACAGGGAGATTGAATTTGAGATAGAATTCGTCCCCGGTACGAACCCCATCTCCAAAGCACCCTACCACATGACTCCAGTAGAACTGAAGGAACTTCAGGAGCAACTACAGGAGCTGCTTGACAAGGGCTTCATACGCTCTAGTCACTCACCATGGGGAGCGCCTGTATTGTTCGTGAAGAAGAAGGACGGGAGCATGCGCCTATGTATAGATTACCGAGCACTAAACCAAGTCACGATTAAGAACAGGTATCCTCTTCCCAGGATAAATGACTTGTTTGATCAACTAAAGGGAGCAGCAGTGTTCTCTAAAATAGACCTCAGATCGGGATATCACCAAGTGAGAGTTAAAGAGGGTGATATACTCAAGACAGCTTTCAGGACCAGATACAGACATTATGAGTTCGTAGTCATGCCCTTTGGCGTGACAAATGCTCCAGCTACTTTCATGAACCTCATGAACAGAGTATTCAGAGAATACTTAGATAAGTTTGTTATCATGTCCATCGATGATATTCTTATCTATTTTGAAACTTAGGAAGAACACGCAGAGCACTTGAAGATAGTACTGCAGACCCTTCAACAGAACCAGCTATACGCTAAGTTCATGAAATGTGAATTCTGGCTCGATCAGATATCCTTTCTGGGTCACATCATCTCCAAGGATGGTATCATGGTAGACCCTAGTAAGATAGAAGCTGTGAGTAACTGGAAAAGACCTAAGAACGCCAATGAAATCAGAAGCTTTCTGGGACTAGCAGGTTATTACAGAAAATTTGTAGAGGATTTCTCCAGGATAGCCTCCCCATTGACAGCTCTCACCAGAAAGAACAGAAATTTTCAGTGGATAGAGGACTGTGAGAATAGCTTCACCGAGCTCAAAAGAAGATTGACCATGTAACGACCCAATTTTCCCTATTTCGAGTCCTAAAAGACCTTATTAAAATTTAGAAATGCTTTAGAAAAATTCTAGAGATTTTTAGAAATTTTTAGAGTATTTTTATGGAATTTTTGGAGGTCGTTTGGTATTTTTACCAAAAGAAAGAAGTTGTGACAAAAAAATGTTGAAGCCGGGTTTTGAACCCAAGACCCCGGACCCGAATCCGGACTTAGCCAACCAACTGGTCTAGAAACGTTTTGTTAATAATAAATGAGATGAAATGTATATGATGTAGAACATGGTAATGGAGAATAATAAGAAGGAAAATAAGTTGAAGAAGCTGGGTTTCGAACCGAGCTCCTCGGCCCGAGCAGAACTCGGCCCGACCAACCGAGCTGTGCTCGATTTGTTAACTAGATAGGAGAACAAATATATTTAAGCATAAGTTGGAATATTTAAAATAAATTGGAAAAAAAGGTGCGCGGCTAAGGGATTCGAACCCGAGACCTTCGGGAATGTTTCTTTTCCAACGAACCAACTACGCCAGCAGACTTTGTCAATTTAGAAAGGAACAAAATATATTTAAGTAGTACTAGTTAACAGAAACTTTAGGGTATTAAAAGGAAGAACTTAGGGATTAATCACAAAACCTAAATTCTTCCTCCCCTTTCTCTCGGCGACGGCGTTTTCTCTCGGGCGAAAAACGCAGCGAGCTTGAGGGCGTCTCCGGCGGCCGACCAAGGCTCGATTCCAAGAGATTTCTTCGCCCTCTCGATCCTCTCGACAAGGAGAACTCGAAGACGCGAGGAAGAGGCCGAGATCGTGAGTTTCTCCGAAGCCCTAGAGGCTATCTTGCTCGGTTGTAAGTCCAAGAACCGAAGGTGAGTTGCTTCTTACCTGCAGTAGGAGTTGTTCCGAGTTTTAAGTTGATTCCGTGTTTTCGGATTGTATTTTATGGCATTCATGTTGTTGCCGAGGCTTTGCATTCTTTTATTGTTTTCTTGCCGTGGCACAAGATGTGGGAAGTGATGGCTGAAGCATGTTTTTAGGAATTGGAAGCTTGAAGGGAAGTGGATAGATTTAAGATTTTTGATTGCTTTGTTGCTAACCTGTTGAAGTGTGTTTAGAGCTTAGAACAACATGTTTTAAGGAGCTTTTGATTCCAGGTCATGTTTACCCTTTTTGTTGAGGCATACGATTCTTAGATTCTTGGTTACTGCTGTGAGCATGAAGTGGTCTTCATCTATAGTAGCAAGTTTTCTTTAAAGGATTTTATTACCCTAAGTAAATCCTAAAATCTGTGCATGTGAAACCTAGGTATCCTGTTAAAACTTGTTGAGGCTTAAGAGCAGTTTTGAGATTTTGATTCTCCTTCTTTACTGTAGTAGTTTGCTATAGAGATTTTGGTTGCTCTATGGAAATCGAATTCCATTAAGTCTAGTTAAGGAGGTTCAATTGCAATTATGTGTTGAATAGTTTCTTATTAACAACATGCATGTGTAGAACCTTCCTTATTCAAAGAATATGAACAACCTAACATTTAGTAAGCATGAACAGCCTTAAAATTAGCCTTGCGGATTTAGTTTCCTTGCATATTAATAAGCACTAAACATCCCTTTATTTTGAGTAGATGGTTTTAGAAGTTTGTTAGTTTAACAAGCATGAATAGACTCTTATTATGTTGGTATGACTAACATTTTAGTTAGATGTTCCTTGGAGTTCAAGTTTCTAGTTTTAGACTTCCTTGCTTTAACAAACAGAATTGTTTTGTTTCCTTTTTAAGCAAATGCAGATTTTAGTTTTGTTCCTTGCTATTTCCAGTAAGCATGAAATGGGTAATCATATTTGGATCCTTAGTATGTTTAGCATTTTTAGTCTTGGATCCCTATGCTCAACGAACATGAACAGCTTAAGCTTAAAGTATGCATAGTTAATTCTTTTTTTTAGCAATTCAATATCTATTTCTTGAGCATTTTACAAGTACGAACAGCACCTTGTAGCATTTCAGATTTAGTACTTATTGTTGATTTAGTAGCATGAGCAGCCCTGCCATTTTAAAGTATCAGTTTAACATAAGCAGTTTTAGTTTTCATTACTGTTTAGTATTTCCTGATGAAGCATGATATTCTGTTAATTCCATGCAGCAACGATTCCTTTATTTTCTAGATTCTATTGCATGCCTAGTAGTTGAATTGGTTTTACTTTCACAGCATGCTTAAGTTGTTCTAGTTTCCTATTTGCTATTGGAATAACATGAGCAGTTCTATTTTTTATAGCATGCAGATTTTTATAAGTAAAGTATGCAGATTTTGATAGGCTTAATATGCAGATTTTTGTTAGGCTTTGCATGCAGATTTATGTTAAGCTTTGTATACAGATTTTTAGTACGTAGGGTGTGTTCTAGTGCACACCAAGTGCTTGATAAAATGCTTAGCTCAATATAATGCTACAGTAGGCATTTTAATAGCTCAGTTAATGCAGTAGAAGCATTTAAAATAACTTATTTAGTCTTGCTTCAGCTTATATGGGACTACGGTCCAATGGGTGGGCTCCCACAGTCGCCTCTAGGTTCAGATAACCTAGTTAAAGCAAGGTAAGAAAATTAGCTATGAAATCAGTATTTTATTTTCAGCAGTGGCACTGTACTGGATTAGATATCCATTGGGTTGGGCTCCCACAGTCGTCCCTAGGTTTAGATAACCTAGTAAACCCTACTAGACTCGGAACTTGCAATCCCGGGTTTAGTTAGGGATGCGCGCACAGCCGGGCCCATCAGCAGCATGATTACTATTTTGATCTATTATGTAAATAGTTTTCAAAACTTCACAAATTAGTTATGTGAATACAAGTTAGACTCAGTTTAGCATTAATTAGTTCAACTTATGTATCACTTCAGTTTCCTATTGATACACAGGATAGTTCTATGATTAGCTTTACATGTTTAGTAGTTTTACATGTTTAGTGGCTTTACATGTTTAGTAGTCTTACATGTTTAGTAGCTTTACATGTTTAGTAGTTTTACATGTTTAGTTTTACATGTTTAGTAGTTTTACATGTTTAGTGGCTCTACATGTTTAATAGTTTTACATGTTTAGTGGCTTTACATGTTTAGTAGTTTTACATGTTTAGTATGCTTCTTTTATAGTTTTATTGGTTTGTGAGCATGACTAGCTATACATGTTTAGTATTTCAGTTAGTATGATTCCTTTATTGCTATTTATGAGCATGATTAGCTATACATGTTCAGTATTTCAGTTAGCATGATATGATTTCTTTGTTATTCATGAGCATGAGTTATACATGTTAGTTTTCCAGTTAGTTGATTTCTTGGCTATTTATGAGCATGAGTAGCTTTACATGTTAGCATTCAGTTTTAGCATGTTTTTATTTATATACATGCATATCGAGTTTTTGTGAGTAGGATAGCGCTCACTAAGCTTTTAGCTTATAGATACTATTTTCCTCCTACTGCAGATAAAGGAAAAAGCTAAAGTATAAGGAAGAAGGCGACAAGGAGGTGATGTGACGGTGTGTGATGTGTGGACTATGGAGAGATCCAGAATTAGCTGGCAAAATTGTCAAGACTTTTCTTTTAGTTCTCTTTTAATGTTATATTGAAATTGAGTTTATTTCCGCATTTGTAGTTTGATACCTCCTATTGTTGGAGTGATATGGTTGTTTGCCATTGCTAGAGTAGTTTCATATTTTTATTGTGCTATTATACTGCATGGTTGTGAAATTATATGTTCCAGCCGCTTGTGGCTGAGTATACATGTTATGTATCCCAGTTTGGGGTCACCGGTACAGGGGAGACTCTGCCGAAATTTTTCGGTAGAGTTTCTATGTGATTTTTAATCATACCGGTTAAGTAGAGTTAGTAGTCAAGTAGCGTCCACCTTTAGAGAATAGTAGTAGTGTAGAAAGGTGGGTCGTTACAGACCAGTGCACCCATCCTGACTCTGCCAAAAAACACAGACAGATTTGATATTTACAGCGATGCCTCTAAATTGGGACTAGGAGCAGTACTTATGCAAAATGGCAAGATGATCGCCTATGCTTCCAGACAACTCAAGGATTATGAGAGGAACTACCCTATTTATGACCTTGAGCTTGCAGCAGTTGTCTTCGCCCTCAAAATTTGGAGACATTACTTGTATGGAGCTCAGTGCAGAGTGTATACAGATCATCAGAGTCTAAAGTACTTCTTCACTCAGAAGGATCTGAATATGCGACAGTGCAGATGACTCGAGTTGGTCAAAGACTACGACATAGACATCCTCTACCACCCAGGAAAAGTCAATAAGGTGGCAGATGCACTTAGCAGGAAATCCAGTGCTACCTTACTATCCCTAGCAGCCATGTCACCGCCCCTACAAAAGGAGATTACAGATTTCGATCTCGAGCTTATAGTTGGGCAACTCTCTACTATGATATTAGCATCTACCCTGCTTGATGACATTCAGACAGCTTAGGGTCAGGACCCTGAAATTCAGAAAATCAAGCAAAGGTTAGTAGAATCAGAAAGTGTAGAGTTCAGAGTATCTGATAGTGGGGTAGTGTATTTTGGTGACAGACTATGTGTTCCAGATCAGGAGGAACTACGGAGGAAAATCCTAGACGAGGCTCACAGGACTCCTTATGCGATGCATCCTGGTTCCACTAAGATGTACCAAGACCTAAAGAGATGTTTTTGGTGGCCTGGGATGAAAAGGGACATTGCTAGATATGTCAGTACCTGTCTGACCTGTCAAAGGGTCAAGGCAGAACACCATAGACCAGGAGGAGTTCTGCAGCCTATTCAGATCCCAGAATGGAAGTGGGAGGATATTTCTATGGATTTCATAGTGGGACTACCCAGAACCACGAATGGTTTTGATGTCATCTGGGTAATAGTCGACAGATTGACTAAGTCAGCCCACTTCTTAGCCATCAGGATATCCTACTCCATGGAACAATTAGCTCAGTTGTATCTCAAGAAGATTGTCAGACTGCATGGAGTCCCACATACCATCATTTCAGACAGAGACAGTAGATTCACATCACACTTCTGGGAGTGTGTACAGTCAGCGTTGGGCACCAGGTTAAAGTTTAGCACAGCTTTCCATCCTCAGACAGATGGTCAGACGGAGCGAGTAAATCAGGTACTCGAAGATATGCTCCGAGCGTGTGCCCTAGACTTCAAGGGAAGTTGGTGCAAATATCTGTGTTTAGCAGAATTTGCATACAACAATAGCTATCAGGCCACTATCGGCATGGCACCCTACGAGGCTCTCTATGGGTGGAGGTGTAGATCTCCAATCTGCTGGTATGAGAGTGGTGAACAGAAAGAACTAGAACTTCAGACAGATCTAGTGGCAGATACCACAGCAGCTATATAGCAGATCCGCCAGAGGATAGAGACAGCTCAGAGCCGCTAGAAAAGCTATGCTGATACACGGCGTCGACCCTTAGAGTTTTCAGTTGGAGACACAGTATTTCTCCGAGTGGCTCCCATGAAGGGAGTAATGCGTTTCGAGAAGAAGGGTAAATTAAGTCCTAGATATGTGGGACCATACCTTATCACTAGAAGAGTTGGCAAGGTAGCATATGAGCTAGAGCTACCCCAGGAGATGTCAGCTATCCATAACGTATTTCATGTCTTTATGCTGAAGAAGCATATCTCAGATGCCACCCAGGTGATTGAGCCTTAGTCGGTACAAGTCCGCGAAGACCTCAGCTATGACAGTCGGCCTATTCAGATAATAGACCGAGCAGTTAAGAAATTGCGGAATAAGGAGGTACCATTAGTAAAAGTTATTTGGCAAAATCACACAACAGAAGAGATAACTTGGGAGACAGAAGCTAGTATGAGACAGAAGTACCCAGAGTTATTTTAAGTTTGAGGATGAATTTTTTATAAGGTATGGGGGATTGTAACGCTTAAAAATTCTCAAATTAATTTTAGAAATATTCTATTATTTTTCTGGAACTTTAGAATATTTTTATGGAATTTTTGAAGTAGCAGAAGTAGCAAAATTAAATAAAAACGTAAAATAGTCTAAGCGGGAATTGAACCCGCGACCTATGGAATCTATGACATATAGGGTGACTTAGTAACCAGGGGGCCCCAGCAGGGGTGTACTGAAAGAAGAGGAGAGAAATTATATTGATAATCTAGTTGGGGTGTATTTACCACTTAATATAAATAGAGAATTTAAGAGAGGAGTTATTATTTTTGAACGACACCTCTCCCTCACCCTCACACGCCGCCCTCTCTTCTCCCGCACCCTCTCGGCGCACAAGCCCAAGGAAAACCTAGGGTTCCACCCTAGGGTCGTAGGAGCACCTTCCAACGACAATTCCGATACGAGGACGCTCCCCTCCGCGAGAAGGAAGCATAGACATAAGAGGATCGGCGAAACGATCTTCTTCTCCGGAAACCTAATGATCGGATTGTAAGAAAATTTAGCGCAGGATGTAAGTAACCCCTCACCTGCAGTATAAGTAGCTAATCGTGTATTTTTATGTTTTTAGTTCAGCCCTATGCATGATCATTCAGTTAAGGAGATTTAGAGCACACCAAGTGTTCGATAGAATTACTAGTGCAGTTACATGCCACAGTAGGCATTCTAATAGCTTAGTTAAATGCTATAGATGCATTTAAATAGCATGCTTAATCTTGCCTCAGTTTATATGAGACTACGGTCCAATGGGTGGGCTCCCACAGTCGCCTCTAGGTTCAGATAACCTAGCTCTAGGTTCAGATAACCTAGTAAAAGCAAGATAATATAAATCAGTTTATAAACAGTATTTTATTTTTATCAGAGGCACTATACTGGACTCTCAGTTGTCCTTGGGTTGGGCTCTCATAGTCGTCCCTAGGTTTAATAACCTAGTAACCCTACTAGATTCGGGACTTGCTACCTCGGGCCTAGTTAGGGATGCGCGCACAGTAAGTACAGTTGCCGGGACCATCAGCAGCATGTTTAGTATTTTTATCTATTTATGAAAATAGTTTTCAAATTTCACAAACCAGATATGCGAATACAGCTCAGCTTCAGTTTAGTTTTCTTATTGTTATAACACATAGCCTAGCTTATGTATCGATTTAGTTAGCTTGTTGATACAATGAGTAGCTTTTTGTTCAGTAATTGTTTAGCATGATTTAATTGTCCGTATGCCATGTTTTAGCATTTTCAGCATGTATTCCAAATAGCATCTTTTAAATGCATGATTTCCTCGAATGCATGTTTTGTGAGGTAGATGGTTCTTACTAAGCTCCCAAGCTTATAGTTTCCCTTTTTCCTTATGCTGCAGATAAAGGTAAAGGGAAGATGGAATAGCGGAGGCTGGAGGGAAATGCGATAGAAATGTGTGTGAAAGGAACTTGGAATAAAGGTCCTTGGGGAATTAGCCCATTTGAAGACTTAGAATTTCTGATCTTGTTACTTTTCTGCACTTTTAGGATGTTAAGTGTCATGAATCATGAACGTGTGCACTATATCATGCTTGGACCACTAGTTGTCTTGATGTTAGTTAAATAACTAGGAAGGATGAAGGTAATGACATGTCTAGTAAGTTAGTAAAGCTTTTAAGTTGATACAATTGGGTTGTATGTGGATTTGTAGTGAAATGCAGCAAAAATCGCAGAAATTAGAGCTACGATCGATTGGAGGGTCTCCAATCGATCAGCCGATCGATTGGGAAGGGATCTGCCGCGTACAAAAAGCTGATGAATCGATCAGCTGATCGATCGGCCATGGATCGATCAGCCGATCGATCGGCCATGGATCGATCAGCCGATCGATCGGGAATTTAATTCTCGCGAACAGAGAGCTTCTGAATCGATCTCTGGATCGATTGGCCAGACTGGATCGATCCAGACGGGACTTCCGTGCACAGTAGCACGCTGGATCGACCAGTGGATTGATCAAACCACTCCAATCAATCAGCCGATTGATTGGAAAGTCTGATTTCAACTAGAAGTGTCTGATTTCAGTTTTTGATCAAGTAGGGAGTTTAGGTTCCCTTCTCAGCACATGTACAACTTCAGAAGTGTACTTTAAATATAAATTTCAGATTTTATAGCAAATAGCAGAGAGTTTTAATTAGTTCAGCTTCCCGCACCTTAATGTTCAGTTTTTCGCACAGAATAGTTTAGCATGGATGATTGTAACCCCCGGCCTCACAGCTTAGTCAGTAGAAGGCGGGGTCGTTACACCTACTTTTCCCTCTTTAGGAAACGTGTCCTCACCTACTCGTCTCAGGAGAGTTTACCTTTTGACAGACCGGTCCTCCAGACCATCTAGACTTTTGCTCGATGCTTGAGACTTTAGGTCTTCATGCTGGACGTCTGCTCTACGATCCGTCCAAACTTTCACCTGGTCCGCGACTATCAGAATTTTCACCTAGTGTCCCCGACTCTAGGATTTCGCCCAAAGTGCTCGACCCGCCAAGATTTTCCACTAGGGTTACCACCCCTTAGGTCCCAGGATTACCTCCCCCTAGGGTTTTTCATAACCTAGGGTTACCACCCCCTAGGACCTAGGATGACCTCCTCCTAGAGTTTCCACTTGCCTAGTATCCACTATGACTTTTGCCTAAGAATACTTAGGACTTTCTTGCAAACTCAATCACATTTGTTAGATAACAAGACAATTTAACTTTGAATCCTTTGCCATTATCAAAACACAAGTTCAATCTGCTTCCCGCACCAACAATCTCCCCTATTTTGATTATGGCAACACAATTTAAAGTTAAGTATAACAATATTTACTGTAATATAATAAACAGGGATTTAAGCATGTGCATAAGTAAAGTAGAACAATTTTGACATATATATTTTTAAAAAAACTACTCCTTATGCTCATGTTTTATGTTTAACTCTTAACTTTAACTTTTCTCTCCTCCTTTATCATATATATAAAAAAGGTACTAAGTTAGAGAGAAAAAAAATCTTTAAATATGAAAAAGAGTACAAATTTTTTAATCTTTTAAAATTTTCTCTGAAGGGTAGCACTTACTTGGTTTAAAAATCATTTATCTTTTAAACAAAATAGCTAAATACCTAGCTTTGAAAAGGATGTATTTGAAAAATACTTAACTCAATACTTAACTTTGAAAAGATTTTCTTAAAAAAACTTAGCTCAATACTTAGCTTTTAAAAGATTTTCTTCAAAAAAAAAAACTTAGCTCAATACTTAGCTTTAAAAAGATTTTCTTTAAAAAAATTTAGCTCGATACTTAGTTTTTAAAAGATTTTCTTTAAAAAAAAAAATTTCCTCAATACTTAGTTTTTAAAAGAATTTGATAAAACTTAGTTAACAAAAAACTTAGCTAAATTTAAGTTTTGAAAAGAATTTCTTGTAATAATACTTAGCTAAGAGAATGATTTCTTTGAAAAATACTTAGTTAAGTTAAAAACACTATATCAAGTACTTTGCTTTTTGAAAAGATTTTTAAAACACTTAGTTAAGTACATAAAAACTTATTTAAAAATATTTTTTCAACAACTTAATTTTCCAACTAGAAATATTTGAACTTCCTTTTTCAAATAAAATTTTAAAGTTGTTTTTCAAAAATAGTTAGACATTCATTTCAAAAATAGTTAAGCCCAAAAAAAATTGAACTTTCCTTTTTGAAAAATACTTTGATTTGAAATCTCGAAGAGGAATACTATTGCAAGAAAACATTTAAGAAAAATTAATGTCACTCTCCCTTTAAGAAAAATAGTTAAGAAATCTTGAACTTCCTTTTACTCCCCCTTAATTAATGTAAAAAAATTGAATGCTTTAAGTTTTAGGGTCCTAGAGTCCAAACATGAGAGTTGAAAGTTAAAACACAAGTTTAAAGTAAAAGTAATTATTTAGTTTCCTAATTTTCCATCTCACTCATTCTATGTTATCAAGCATATTCAACTTATGAGTTTGTATGAGATGATGTTATGTTAGTTTTGAAGTTAATTTTATCTATCACTTTGAGAAATATTTATGATATTGAAGAATATTTAAGTTTGAGTTTAAATTTGAATTTCAAAAATATCAAATTTTAAATTTTTAGTTTGAATTTAAATTTAGGTTTAAAATATTGAATTTTGAATTTTAAGTTCCAATTTAAAAATTAATTAGAGTTTGAAGATTAATTATTTTTAAACATTTGAGGATAATTTTGAAGATTTAATTAACATTTAAAAATAATTAAGATTTTAAAAATTAATTATTTTTTAAAATAATTATAATTTTGAAATTAATTAAGATTTTTGAAATTAATTATGATTTAAAATTAATTATAGTTTTAAGACTTGACAATGATTTGAAAATAATTAATATTTTAAAAATTAATTATAATTTAAAAATATTTTTGAAATTAATTATGATTTGAAAATAATTAATATTTTGAAAATAATTAAAATGAATTAATTTTAGTTAACTTAATTGAATTGAGTTTAAGTTAATTGATTAAGTGATTAAGTTTGAATTAGTTTGATTAATTGATTAAAAATTTTAATTTGATTTTTAGTTTGAGTTATTAAATTGAGTTTAACTAATTTTTTTTACATAAGTCCATCTCACCCTTTTCTAGATTGTCAATTAGGGAATCTTAATAGTTTTGTGAGATGGTTAATTTAATCTTTACTTCATATTAAAATCTAGGATTGATCTACATTTGAGTTAAACTAAGGTTTAACAGTTAGTTAATTAAATATTCATTTCAATAATCGGCTTCTAGGCTGTGGCGAGACACTAGGCTATGATGAGGCACTAGGCTTTCCACTTCTAGACAAAACCTTTTAAAAAATTAAATATTTAATTTTCTTTATGAAAATCTTAGGTCTAATGAATCAAGTATAAAGCAAGCCTAAGTCCTTACTATCCTAATCTAAGCACGAATAATAAATAATAGTAAAGCAAACATCACACAAATTTATCTAATGAATATGGTTTTTTTATTAGCTTCCCCTAGATCATAGCCTTGATAGGGTCTATCAAGGTAATGGATTTGACTTTTGGGGATCCAATATTGATTAAGTCCAACTTGATTAATCAGGTTAGACTTGGAGACCCATGCTTGAACTGTTCTTCTATGTGTTCGATTAACAAGTGATAGATAAGACTTAAATTTATGTTTAGCCTTATATCCAAGTTTGGATCGATTGTATACAGCTCTTTGTTTTCCAAGAATCAAATCAAGATTATTGGAACTCAAGGTGAACCATTCCAACATATCCTTAAGTTCCTTGACTTGACTTTTCAAGTTGGAATTTTCTTCCTCAAGTTGTTGGACTTGAGTTAAAGTTCCAATCTGAACTGATTCAGTCAAGGAGGTTGTATTAGTCACCTCTTTAAGAGCTATTACCTCCTTTTGAA
Organism: Zingiber officinale; assembly: GCF_018446385.1. Lineage (NCBI taxonomy): Eukaryota > Viridiplantae > Streptophyta > Magnoliopsida > Zingiberales > Zingiberaceae > Zingiber > Zingiber officinale. The sequence goes on from NC_055988.1 coordinate 24,820,025, forward strand.
GTGATTTGACCTGGACATTGGATTTAGCTAGTTTACGCATTAGATAATTTATTAAGTTATGTAATTCTTCTACTTGAGTACCAGCGAACAGAGAACTTACAATGTTGTTAGGCTCTTTGGAAACGGATACAGATCCACGGCTTCTTTCGGACTATGTTTCTGATTCGGCTCCAGTTCTAGACTCGGACTTGGTTTTGGCAACGTAAACTTGTATCGGTAGGGCAGGGAGCTTGTTTGCTCATCTTCTTCATCGGAATCTTCTGAGGATTCGGACCACGTTGCTTTTAAGGCCTTCATGTTCGATTGAGTTACCTTCTTCCTCCTAAGTGCTTTCCGAATCTTACGAGTATGGCACTGGTTTCTGTGGTGACCTCTCTCCCTACACTTAAAACAAGTTATGTGATATTCAAAATCTAAATTTACAATTTTACCTTTTGGATCCATGATAGGATTCTCCCCCTTGACTGTTGCTATCTCAAATTCGGACTCAGATTCAGCTATCTCTTCCTTAGTCATTAGTGCTATGAAATTAGTCTGATCGATTCTTTTGAGTCTGGTTCAGAGGTTGACTATAGGGATTCATATTCATATTCAAACTCAGGTTTTACTTGGTCTTCTGACTCTGACAAAATCTCATGAAGCTCAATCAATTTTTCCCAAAGCTCCTTAGCGTTGTTGAACTTTCCAACTCGACCAAGCTCTTTATTTGTTAGTTCGCTTAGGAGAGTACATGTTGCTTTTGCATCGGCTTTGATCTTTCTCCTTGTTTGTGCATCCCACTTGTCACAGGCAATGTGCAAACCTTCTTTGGTGGGGAGTATGAATTCGGTCTAAATCATGGTCCATATCTCCGCCTGGATCCTTATTTGGTGCTTCATTTGATCTTTCCAGTATATGAAGTTCTCACTAGATAAGAGTGGTGTGCGTGTGGTGCTGTAGTCTTCTTGGTAAGACATTTAAAAGAGCTCTTGCACAACAAAATAAAAAATTATCCTGATACTAGGTCTTGGCTTAGTGGTGCGGGAGAGAAATAAAAAAATATTTTACTAATTTCGAGAAAAAATAATAATAATAAAAAATTATTATTATAAATTAGGGAAAAAATGAAAGGCATAAGAATATTTTTTAAACAAAAACTATATATATTTTACTTTCAAAAGGATCCCCTCTGCTCGATTGGTAGTTTCACCAATTCAAAGTGACCTAGCTCTGATACCAATTGCAGAATCGATGATGTGCTAGAGGGGGGGGGGGGGGGGTGAATAACACTTGTGGATTTTTCACTCATTTCGGAAAACACAGAATAAATGCAGTGGAAGATAGAAAGAAACAAGAGAATGATCGCTAATACTTTTGGTTACTTGGTTCAAAGCTTGTGGCGACTCCTACTCCAAAGTCCGCGATCGTTGATCACTTACGTTGGGCAATCACTATAGATCCAAAAATTCTTCACATTAAACAAGTACAAGTAAGAAGCTTTACAAATATTGAAATACAACTTATTACCGATGACTTGGTGAAATCAATCTTCTGGCTTGGTCGTCGTCAGGGGTGTGTGAAAGGGCTCAACTTGTTCTCAATTGATCATTTTGAATGTGTTCTAAGTGTTGTTTGAAACTATCGGTCAACCCTCCTTTTATAGTTGAGCCAGACCTTATCTAGATCCATTGATCTCAGGACCAGTCTTTGACACGAAACTGAACGGTCGACCGATCCAGGTGTTCGGTTGACCGAACCCTCTGAACCTGCCCAACTTCTCGTCCACATGCTTTTGCTCGGATAAGAGTCTTCGTTCAGTCGACCGATCTCACCGTTCGATAGACCAATCCCCAGCTCATCTGGTCCAATTATCTCGTCTTGACCACACCGATGCCTATCCACTGTTTGGTCGATTGAACTCTAGGTTCGGTTGACCGATCCCTTAGTCAAACCTAATTAGCTCGCTGAAAATCTGATCTTTCTGTTTGAGTGTTCGGTCAACCGATCATGGCCAAATCTAACCCTGTAGAAAGTGTTAGTCTCCTACAAAACATAGTTAGACAAATAGCAAATAATAGTAAAGCAATATATGACTTTTGATAGCCTTTAGATTGTCCGATTATGACTTTCAGATTTCCTCTGGAAATCCTAGGTCGAACCGACGCCTACTATTCCCTCTTCAGGAGTGTGTCCTCACCTACTCCTCTTAGGAGAGTTTACCTTTTGTCAGACCGGTCCTCCAGACCGTCTGGAATTTTGCTCAGCACCCGAAACTTCAGGTTTTCATACTGGACGTCCACTCCACGACTCATCCAAACTTTCACCTGGTCCGCGACCACCAGGATTTTTACCTAGAGTCCCCGACTCTAAGATTTTGCTCAAAATACTTAACCCGCAAAGACTTTCCACCTAGGGTTACCACATCTAGGACTTGAGGTTACTTCCCCCTAGGGTTTTTCATAACCTAGGGATACCACCCTTTAGGGTTTCCACCTGCCTTGTATCCACTAGGACTTTTGCCTAAGAACACTTAGGACTTTCTTGCAAGCTCAATCACACTTGTTAGATAACAAGACAACTTAACTTTAAACTCTTTGTCATTATCAAAACACAAGTTTGATCATCTGGTGCTTCCCACACCAATAGGTATTTTAGATTCCTAATTAACAAAGTAATCTACTTAGTGTTGATCATTTATTAAGAAAAGGTTTTGATATTCATTTTGCTAATAAGTATTGCAACATGAAGAAGGAAAATCAGTATGTGGCAAAGATCAATTTAGACTCGAACAATTTATTTCATCTCAAGCTTGTTATTATAAATGCTACTTGTTATCTTACTGCTAATGAAGAAATTTCCAAGTTATGGCATCATAGATTTGGGCACCTGAATTTTCAGAGCTTAAAGGAGTTAGCAAGCAAAAAATATTGTTCAAAGACTTCCTAAACGTTATGGGATAATTGAAGTCTGTGAAGAATATCAGGTTGGAAAGTAACATCAAGAGACATTCCCATCTATATCTAGGTGGGAATCACATTCACCATTAACTTGCCCACACAGATCTTTGTAAACCCATGCGTGTACCATCTTTTGGAGGTAACTTATACTTCTTATTATTGGTTGATGATTACACCATAAAAACTTAGACATATTTTGTCAAAGAAATAACAGAATCTCTCTCTTGCTTTAGAGTCTTCAAAAGTCTAAAGTGGAAGAAATCTCTAACTATCAAATAAAAAATTTGAGAAGTGACTGAAAAAGTGAATTCCTATCTTCTTCTTTATTTGAAGAATTTTGTCAGAACCATGGTATTAGACATTAATTGATAGCTCAGTATACACCACAATAAAATGGTGTCATGGAAAGAAAAAATAGGACAATCATGGACATGGTTAGATGCATGTTGTAGAAGAAAAATTTATCAGCTAAATTTTGGGTTGAAGCAGCTTCTTGTGTCGTCTACCTAATCAATAGATCACAGAAAAAAGGTTACAAAATTCTACTCATTTAAAAAATTTTGATTTTCTTTCATATTCACATATTCCTAATGCTTTAAGAACTAAAATTGATGACAAGTATAAAAATTGTATTTTTTATTGGATATAGCAAAAGAAGCAAAACTTACATGTTTTATAGATATCTCCACAATAACATGATATTGTCCACTTTGGGCAACAATCCCCCCCCCAATAAAGGACCACAAGGTCCCCCTTAAGTATTTGGTCACTCTTGACCTGTTCAAGGCCTACCCTCAAGTATCGGGTCACTCTTGACTTGCTCAGGGCCTCCCCTCGAGCATCGGGTCACTGACTTGCTCAAGGCTTCCCCTATTTCAATATTTAATTAATACAATATATATATATATATATATATATATATATATATATATAAGGAATTTTTACTCTCCACATCTTTACCCAACACATCCATAGGTAATTGAGTATGAATCCGAACGTCTAGAGGTCCATCCTGTTGAAGTGTATACTGAAAGCCTAAGCTTTGTAAACATTCATTATGAATAAAGAATCACATTTGGTCAAATTGTCTACATTTAGTTGTAGTTGTTCAATTAATTTATATTGTAGATAACATAGTATGTGGTGTCACATACAGAAGATAATGTTATCAGTACCTTATAAATTATAAACAGTAGCTCACGACCAAAATGAAAAAGAACAAACCATTAGAAAGTCGTAGTGTAATTAGGTATTAGTTTATCTTGACTATATAATTACACTAGTACACTCAAAGTGTATTGAGTAGGACCATTTGAGGTCGTTTCTTTTATACTGACTTTATAAAGGAACAAAGACCTCAGTTATTATGGAAGTGTGTGCTCTTAATCCTAATATAATAACAAGCACATATATATGATATTTATTCCTTTAATTTATCAATGGGTGAGATTTAGTTCGATGAATCAATAAACCCGATAAGTTGGGAAATGGTATCACTTATAGTGTTTGTTGTTGATTATAGAAGGAAACTGTGTCCTAGAGATACTAGGTTGATAATGTCCTCAAGAGGAGCTCATAAGGATTGTCATGTTAAACCCTGCAGGTGGACTTAGTCCGACATGACAATAAGGTTGAGTGGTACTACTCTTGGACTTAGATATTAATTAAATGAGTTGTCAGTAACTCACTTAATTAGTGGACATTCGATATCTTAAACACAGGGAGACTAACACACTCATAATAAGAAGGAGCCCAGAAATGTAATTTGGGATTGGTGCGGTAGTTCAATAATAGTTCTCTAGTGGAATGAATTATTATTGATAAAATTAAGTTGTGTGTTCGGGGCGAACACGGGATGCTTAATTTTATCATGAGACCAAAACTAATTCCTCCTCTCGGTCCCTATCGTAGCCTCTTATTTATAGAGTTCTATACCCACCTATACCCACCTTCTATACCCACCAATAAGGGGCCGGCCAAGCTAGCTTGGGAACCAAGCTAGGGCCGGCCTAGGTATAAAATTGGGTGGTCGGCCCTAGCTTGAACCCAAGCTAGTGGGGGGCGGCCAAATTAAATTAAAAAGGGATTTTAATTTTAATTTTTATTATGTGGAAGAAATAGTTTATTAAAGAGAATTAAAATTAAAAAATCTCTCTTGTAAAAGATCTACAAAAGATTAAAGAAAGAGATTAAATCTCTTTCCTTATTTGTAGATTGGTGAGATATTTTATTTTCTCTTTAAAATTATCCACATGTTGATAAAATTAAAATTATAGAAATTTCCTTTTATCAACCATGAAGATATTTTTAAAGAGAAATTTTATTTTTAAAATTTCCGGAAACAAATTAGGAAGTTTTAATTTTTTGATTAAAACTTGTCTAAATTATTTCCTCTTGATGTGGCCGGCCATTAGAGATTAATTGGGGAAAATATTATTTTATTTTTCTCAATTAAATCATGTCAAGGGAATTAAGGAAATTTTATTGTAATTAAATTTCCTAATTTGCCTAGGCCAAGGAATATAAAAGAAGGGGTGAGGGTGCCTTCACAAGACACAACCTCTATTATTTTCTCTCCCTCTTGTTCCTTGGTGTGGCCGGCCATCATCATCATCCTTTCCCTCTCTTCCTCTTGTGGTGGCCGAACATCTCTATTTCCTTGGAGCTCTTGTGGTGGCCGGATACTACTCGGAGAAGAAGAAGAAGAAGGAGAGGAAGCTAGCATCTCTTGGAGCTTGGTTAGTGTTTTGGTTTTCTTCCTTGGTGAAGTTTTTCCTTTGTGGCCGAACCTTGCTTGGAGGAGAAGAAGGTGATTGGTGGTTTCTCATCTCGGTAGATCGTTGCCCACACAACGTCCGAGGTTAGAAGAGGAATACGGTAGAAGATCAAGAGGTCTTTCTAGAAGGTATAACTAGTAATTTTCCTTTTCCGCATCATGCTAATTATTTATGGAAATAATACCAAATACAAGAGGCTTACGTTCTAGTATTTCGAATATGTTTTTCGAAGTTGTGTTCTTTTGTTTTGTTTTTTTTCCTTGTGATTTGATTGTTCTTTTCGGTTAACCTAAAGTTATTTTAGGAAATTAAATATTAGCTTTCTATAAAAGGTTTTGTCTAGTCGGTGGTGGTTATTCCCATATCCAAGAAGGCCATGTGCCTCGCCACGTCAGTACTGGGAACCGATTATGGAAATTAATATTTAATGGAATTAATAACTTAAGGCGATTTGGGTTGAACGTGTTAAGTTCCGCAGGAGACCCAAGTCAAAACCTAAAAGAACGAATAGATTAAGTTTTGGATCAAACGTGTTAAGTTCCGCATGTGATCCAAAATTTAATTTAAAAGAACACATGGTAGCTAGGAAAAGGTTCAGACCTTTGTACAAAATTTTTGTACAGTGGAACCTCTAGGCTTTCCGAGTAGCAACCAACACATCCAAGTACCCTGATTCATTTTTACCAATCGAAACACCAAACAGATCTCCAAATTCATGAGCCTAGTGTTGAATAAGTGAATGGAGAAGAAATGGAAGAGGCTCCATTATGAATGGGACTTTAGTCCTACATTGGAAGTTTCAAGATATTTTTGTTGGTTTATATTGATTCACATACATTGAGGATGTGAACAAATTCATGGGGATAGACTCTCTCTCACACGTGGGTGCGCAGTGGGGGTGCAAATCTAGGGCCCGGATTGCACTGAACTAAGTTGACTCGTGTGCGAGCGCGATTTACACACACGAATACCGGATCGGTTGGGGCAAAATTTGCCCAAGTGGAACAACCAGCATTTTCTTATATAAGTAGGTTTCGATCATAGAAAGAGGAGACACAGCAAGCAAAGAAAAGGCTCTCCATTTTTCTTCCTCCTCTGTCGTGCAGCTCCTGCTCAGCGGAGTACCCGTCATAGCATTCGGGTACCACTCAGCTCGTCGTGACCACCAGTGCTTGGTTGGATTCACGATCGGTCATTGTATCCTGAGAAATAGACGACCCTTGTAAGCCTCGAAGCATAGCAGGAGGTGTGTGAATCTGTTTCAAGGGAACTGCGACTCGCAGGCCTCGGTCAGTTCGCCCGGTCGGTCTCTTTGTCCGACCGACAGACTTCTCTGCCTGCTCAGGATCTTCGCCCAGCCTATCAGCTCGCCCGGCCAGTCAATCTCTCTGACAACCCGACCTGTCTGCTCGGCCCAGCCGACCTCTCTGACAGCCCGATCTGTCTGTCGCCCGATCTATTTGCTCTACCCGGTCGGCCTCTTTGACAGCTCGACCTGTCTGCCGCCCAGTATGTCTGCTCGACCCGATCGACCTCTCTGACAGCCCGACCTGCATCGCTCGGTCAGTCTACTCGACCTCTCGGCTTTAAATCCCGTTCGACTGATCTTCCTGCATAAACTGTCTGCTTGGCCGACCTGCCCGCCCGGCCGCTCAACCCGCTCTGACAACACGGTGTAGCCTGCCTTCATCACTTGGCATAAACCAACCAGAGATTATCAGCTCAAGTCATCTTAGCTGTAAGTTAAATTTAATTCGAGTATTTAAATTTGGCTAATACCCTGTATATCTCCGGCAACAGATTATTTGTGTCCAACAATCTTGAAACAGACTCGCTTTTGTTGAGATGACCACGGAACGAAATGTTGAGGTACAACAGACTCAACACATGCAGAACCCCTCCGCCCCGATTGGGACTATGCCAATCAGTCATGGGGAAAAACCAAAGAAGTTCAGTGGACTGAACTTCAAGAGTTGGTAGCATAAGATGCTTTTCTACCTGACCACGCTCAATCTGGCTCGGTTCTTGACCGAGGACACTCCCGAGCGTGCTGAGGATGTTGATGCGCAAACCATCAGTACAGTAGAGGCATAGACTCATTCTGAGTTTCTTTGCCGAAACTATATTTTCAACTGCCTTGCCGACTCGTTGTACGCTATGTATAGTGATCCGGTGGTTAGAACGGGGGACCCCCATTCTGAGGGGTCCCTGCCACGCTGGAGGCAAAATGCCAAGTGGTCGACCGGATAGGCAGACCAACCGGTGAATAGCTGAAGCAATAGGCGCCCCGACTAAAGTTGGGGTTCTGACGCTCAATGAAACAATGTCTAAGAGCCGAGCGGAAGGCACTCGCACGGACGTCTCCCCAGTATGTCAACGCAAGCGACAGGCGAGACGTGAGGGGCGTGCCGGCCGGACGGTGCAGGGGATGAAGGCCGTCCGGACGATGCTCTCCGTCCAGCCAGCCGGACGTACGTCCCGACCGGCGGTGGGTAAAGGAGAACAGGAACCTCTTCTGACAGCCGTCAAGTCATATGGCTAAGCCATACTCCTAGTCTGACAACGGGATGTCTTGTTGTCCCATCGAAGGTGCGATGGGACTGTTGCAGTATGGCGTCAAGTAAGCTTTCTGACAAGTACATACCGAGGCATGGGCTGCGGACACGTACGTGCCTCGGTAGGCGTGTAGAGGCTCTTTTACCGCTCTATATAAAGAGTTGCAGATTTCGCCGAAGGTACGCATTCTACAAGCTTGGGAGCCCCTTTTTCCACCACTCGCTTACCTGACTTGAGCGTCGGAGGGTCGCCGCCGGGAACCCCTTCCCGGCCCGACTTCTGTGCAGGTTCGCCGGAGATTCGTGCGACCAGACGGAGGCCTACACCCTTGACTAGGAGTGTGCTACGTGCCCAGCGTCCTTTGGTTCGGCGATTCGGGCAGGATCAATTTGGCGTCGTCTGTGGGAACGCTCCTGCATCCGAACGGGAACAATGGACGAGGCTGGACGACAACACATGGTGACGCTTTCGAACGAGGAACTCGACGCGCTGATCGAGATGAGGGTCGCCAAGCTCGTGGAGCAAAAACAGAAAGCCATAGCCGAGCGGCCGGAGCAACAAGCAACATCAGCGTCTGGTGGCCGAGCGGAAGCACCACTTGCGATAGTACCATTCCATCGGGCTCTCTTCCGCACTCCTGAAGCCGTAGCAACTAATCGAGAACGGGGATCATCTTCGGATGAAATACCGAGACGAGACAACAGAAAAGGGAAAGCCCCCCGAGCGGACGCCTCTCCCGAGCGGATCAATCGCCAATTTTCGGAGGCTATTCTACAAGACCCTCTGCCCAAGCACTACGTGCCTCCGACGATCGGCGAGTACAATGGGACAACCGACCCGGATAATCATCTGGGTAAGTTCGATAACACAGCCACTCTCCATCAATACACAGATGGAGTAAAGTGCCAAGTTTTTCTTACCACTCTCTCGGGATCGGCTCAACGGTGGTTTCGGAGGTTGCCGGACGGATCCATCACAAGTTTCAAGGACTTCCGAATGGCCTTCCTCCACCATTTTGCAAGCAGCCGACGCTACCAGAAAACAAGCGTGAGCCTGTTCGCCATCAAGCAAGAAGCCCGTGAATCGCTCCGAGCTTACATCCAGCGATTCAACAAAGTGGGGATGGATATTCCAACGGCCACTTCGGAAACCATGATGAACGCCTTCACACAAGGCCTAGTGGATGGGGATTTCTTCCGCTCGCTAGTTCGGAAGCCGCCTCGAGACTATGATCATATGCTGCACCGAGCCAACGAGTACATCAATGTGGAGGAGGCCCAAGCGGCTCGAAGAAAGGAAGCTCCGGCTGATCGGGCTCGACCTGCCGAACGGAAGCCCCCCACCACTCAACCACCAAGAGGACCGAGGGCTGAAGCAATCCGCTCCCCTCATGTGAGGCCCCACGTGCAAGAGGTAGCTGCCGCCCGGCCAAAGCCAAAGAAGAGATGGACCCCGATGTTCTGCTCCTTCCACCGGACGGATACACACAACACAAGGAATTGCCGAAGTCTTCCCTTCGTGACTCATCCCGTGCCTCGGAATGTCGGACGGCGGTCTCCCTCAGTCGACAGGCGACAGAGACCTAATGAAGCCGACCGGACACGAGTTGATAGGCGACAGCCACAGACGCCCGATCGGCATCGTTCTCCAAGGCAGGAGAATCGCAGAGCGTCCAGAGAACGGTCTCGACTGACCGCTCGGGAAGAGGAAAATAGAAGCAATACTTCCCGAGGCGAGATCAACGTAATTGCTGGCGGGCCGACCGGAGGAGACTCCAACCGAGCTAGAAAGGCGAGCGTCCGGCAGCTCCAAATTCATGCGGTCAGCTGTAGCCAAGAACGAGCGGAAGGACCCGAAATTAGTTTTGGGCCCGGGGACTTGGAAGGAGTTGAAGTACCCCATGACGATGCTCTGCTCATCAAAGCGATAATAGCGAATTATACTATCCACCGCGTTTTTGTTGATACAGGAAGCTCGGTCAACAACATCTTCAAGAAAGCATTCGATCAGTTGCAAATCGATCGAGCCGAGCTGTTACCCATGACAACTCCGCTCTATGGGTTCACTGGTAACGAAGTTCAGCCGGTCGGACAGATCCGGCTGGCTACCTCGCTGGGAGAAGAGCCGCTCAGGAGGACAAGGACAACAAACTTCGTGGTGGTCGATTCTCCCTCGTCCTACAACGTTATTTTGGGACGACCGGCTCTCAGCGAATTTCGAGCGGTCGTCTCAACCTTCCACCAGAAGATCAAGTTCCCCGTGGAGGAAAAAGTGGGAGAAGTACGGGGAGATCAGCTAGCTACATCGAGATGGTCCGAGCAGAGGCCTGTTCCGCTCGGAAGGCGCCCTGGATCGAGGTAAATGCCATCACCGAAAAGCCACCCTCTTTAATTTATGAAGAAAAAGAGGAAGTGCAGATTCACCCAACCCGATCGGAGGCCACAACCTTTATAGCGTCCGATCTGGAAGAGAAGCAGAAAGAAGAATTGATCCAATGCCTCCGAAGAAATCATGATGTCTTCGTCTGGTCGACACATGAGCTGCCCGGAATTTTGCCGAGCATAGCACAGCACGAGTTGCATGTCCGACCGGACGCTCGGCCGGTAAAGCAAAGAAAAAGAGATTTCAACGCCGAGCAGAATGTCATCATCCGGGCGGAGGTGGAAAAGCTTCTGGAAGCCGGCCATATACGCGAGGTGCAGTTCCCGAGCTGGTTGGCTAACGTTGTGTTAGTCTCCAAGCCAGGCAACAAGTGGAGAGTGTGCATAGATTTTCGGGATCTCAACAAAGCTTGCCCGAAAGATTTTTATCCTCTGCCCCGGATAGATCAGCTGGTGGACTCTACGGCCGGCTGCGAATTAATTTGTATGCTCGACGCCACATATCAGCGCCTGATGAATAAAGTATTCAGAGAGCAGATCGGGCGGAATCTAGAAGTTTATGTGGACGACATTTCATAAAGTCCGTCCGAGCGGCCGATCTCTTCAAAGACATGGAGGAAACCTTCCGAATGCTGCGCAAATATGGAGTCAAGCTAAATCCCCAGAAATGCCTGTTCGGAGCAAAAGGAGGGCGCTTTCTGGGATACATAGTGACCGAGCGGGGCATTGAAGCAAATCCCAGCAAGGTGAAAGCCCTACAAGATATGCCGCCTCCAAGAAATACAAGGGAAGTACAGTGTTTGACCGGTCGGATAACCGCTCTGTCCAGATTCATCTCCAAAACCGCCGACCGGAGCCTTCCGTTTTTCAAGATCTTGCGCAAGGCTACAAAATTTCACTGGGACGAAGAATGTGACCGGGCGTTCGAAGATTTGAAGGAATATTTGAGCTCTCTCCCGGTATTAGCCAAGCCGACTGCGGGTGAGCCACTTCATATGTACTTGTCTTCAACCGAGCATGCAATCGGCTCAGCTTTAGTGAGGTCGAGCGGAGAAGAGCCTGTGTATTTCCTTAGTCACATTTTAAAAGATGCTGAATCTCGCTACACTGGGCTCGAGAAGCTGGCTTTTGCTCTGGTCCTTGCCGCTCGGCGCCTTCGTCCATATTTCTTGGCGCATAAGATCATTGTCAAAACCAATAGCCCGCTCGGACGTGTTCTACTAAATCCAGAGGCATCCGGACGGCTCATCAAATGGACGACGGAGTTAAGTGAATTTGATATCCAATACCAGCCCCGCTCGGCGATCAAAGCGCAATCCTTGGCCGATTTTGTGACTGAGGTGCAAAGGTCGGAGCCGGAAGCTATGTGGAGAATATATGTGGATGGGTCGTCCACTCGGCTCGGGAGCGGGATTGGGATATTGTTACTCTCCCCTCAAGAAGAGAAGATGCACTTATCCGTCCGGCTGGATTATAAAGCTACCAACAATGAAGAAGAGTATGAGGCCCTCATAGCCGGCTTGCAGGCAGCTCGGCATGTGGGAGCCGGTCGGGCAGCTCTCTGGTACCTTCGAAATCAATAGCGCTCGGCTCAAGCTCTACGCTGAAGCCTTCGAGAAGCTCAAAGCTGACTTTAAAGAAGTTATTGTCCAGAAGATACCCAGAGCAGAAAATCAAGCAGCCGATGAGTTAGCCAAGCTCGCGAGCTCAATAACGCCGGTCGCCATTCAGCAATCAATTGAAAAAGTATTGTTGGTGGCGCACGTCGACCGGATGGAAGGTCTCACATTTCCAAGCGACTGGCGGACACCCATCATAGAGTTCCTCCGCTCAGGAGCCACACCGTCCGATCGGAACGAGACCCAGCTATTAAGAAGGAGGGCCGGTCGGTTCACACTCATCGACGATCAGCTTTACAAAAAGGCTTTCTCACGCCCGCTGTTGAAATGCGTGAGCTCGGAAGATTCGGCTTACATCCTCCAAGAGGTACATCAAGGATCGTGCGGAGGACATCCGGGCAGACGATCACTAGCCAAGAAGATCCTGCTAGCCTGATACTTTTGGCCGACTTTACAAGCAGATGCCGCTCGGACAGTGTCGACGTGCCTTGCATGCCAAAAGTACCATAACTTCAACCACCGACCGGCAGAGGAAATGAAGGCATCTACAGTCTCGTGTCCGTTCGACCAGTGGGGAATGGATATTGTCGGTCCATTTCCAATGGCGACCGGGCAGCGAAAATTTTTGCTAGTAGCGGTGGATTATTTTTCCAAGTTGGTGGAGGCCGAGCCGCTAGCCAAGATCACCGAACAGATGGTCAAAAAATTTATCTGGCAACACATCATCTGTCGGTTCGGCATCCCTCGCCGATTGGTTTCCGACAATGGGCGGCAATTCACAAGGAAGATGCTAGAGGATTGGTGCAAAAGCTACGGCATCGAGCAACACTTCACGTCCGTGGCTTATCCCCAGAGCAACGGTCAAGCCGAAGTAACCAATCGGGAAATTCTTCGCATTCTGCGCGCCCGGCTCGACCATTTGGGAGGAAGTTGGCCGGTTGAAGTGTCGGGCGTCTTATGGGCCATCCGGACGACTCCGAAGGAAGGGACGGGCATCACACCATTCCATTTGGTGTATGGTGGCGAGGCAGTTATTCCGGTTGAAGTCGGCGTTGAGTCCGTTCGGATTCAGAGCTATGATGATGACAACGCCGAACGGAGGAACATGGAGCTGGATTTGGTCGACGAGGAGCGAGCCAAGGTGTCCGTTCGGCTGATGGCGTACAGGCAGCGAATGAAGCAAAATTACAACCGCCGTGTAATCCCCAGATCGTTCCAGGTCGGCGATCTTGTCTGGAAGAAAGTCAAGTCGGTCGGCGATGTCGGCAAGTTAGAAGCTCCCTGGGCGGGCCCCTTCAAGGTTATTGAGAAGCTCTGATCGGGAGCATATTATTTGGAGGATGAAGACGGGCGGCAGCTGGATCGACCGTGGAGTGCGAATCATCTCCAGCCTTATCGAGCGGGGTGAAAGGTGCACGAATGTAAATCATTTTTGTATATGTTAGTCGCCCATGTCCTTGTAATGCAGGAAGCAAAATTAATGCAAAGGATGGCCAATGGATTCGCCGATCGGCAGCATCAAAATTAATCTGGAAGACTGTCGAGCTCCGACGTTAAATATCGAGAGACGCGTCGATCGTCTATAAACATCCGAGCGGAAGACCGTCGAGCTCCGACGTTAAATATCGAGAGACGCGCCGATCGTCTATAAACATCCGAGCGGAAGACCGTCGAGCTCCGACGTTAAATATCAAGAGACGCGCTGATCGTCTATAAACATCCGAGCAGAAGACCGTCGAGCTCTGACGTTAAATATCGAGAGACGCGCCGATCGTCTATAAACATCCGAGTGGAAGACCGTCGAGCTCCGACGTTAAATATTGAGAGACGCGCCGATCGTCTATAAACATCCGAGCGGAAGACCGTCGAGCTCCGACGTTAAATATCGAGAGACGCGCCGATCGTCTATAAACATCCGAGCGGAAGACCGTCGAGCTCCGACGTTAAATATCGAGAGATGCGCCGATCGTCTATAAACATCCGAGCGGAAGACCGTCGAGCTCCGACGTTAAATATCGAGAGACGCGCCGATCGTCTATAAACATCCGAGCGGAAGACCGTCGAGCTCCGACGTTAAATATCGAGAGACGCGCCGATCGTCTATAAACTTCCGAGCGGAAGACCGTCGAGCTCCGACGTTAAATATTGAGAGACGCGCCGATCGTCTATAAACATCCGAGTGGAAGACCGTCGAGCTCCGACGTTAAATATCGAGAGACGAGCCGACGTCTATAAACTTCCGAGCGGATAGCCATTCACATGATACGATCAACGATAGCCTGGTCGTTAAGACCAACATACGGCTGAGCGGCTCGCTTATCCAATGTGTACGGAAAACCCCTTTGGGGGTAAGGCACAGAGCAAAAGTTGGTCAGTAGAAGTTAAAAGGTATTAGCGTGTGAACGCCGAGCGGCTTCGTTAGAACGCTGAGCGGCTGCTCAGTCGCATGATAAAAGACATTAAAAACAATCGACTTGTCTGGTAAAGCGTGGTGCCGAGCGGAAGAGTTTTAGAGAACACTTCAATCATGACGAGAGAAAAATTTCTTGCCAAAACAGAAGTTGAAGGAACATAAAAGATTATCTATTATGCACTGGGTGAACCAAAAAAGTTGGGCCGAACGGCTGGAATACAAAAAAAGTTCATACACAGAAAAAACACTTATCAAGCGTCAAAGTCAAAAAGAGCGTCGGGGATGGCGCCCATCACAGTCGCGAGGTCCTCGGGGGGAATGGCCAGCTCGGCGGACAGGTGGCCCTTGGTCTTCAGGTAATCCACCGCCGCCTTGATCGCTTCTTCGAAAGTGAGGGATATCTTGTCGGTAAACTTCTCTCCGAAATCTTCCAAGCGGAGATACGCCTTCCTCACTTCGTCCGAACGAGCCGACTCCCCCTCTTGATACTCTTGGAGCGCGGCGTGGCCAGCGTCGCTAGCGGCTTGGAGATCCTTCAAGTCTCCATCAAATCTTTGGAGATCGGCCGAGTGGCTCTCCTTCTCTGTAGCCAGCAGAGCATCCAGATCCTTGATGCGTTGCTCCAGCCCTCGGATCTCCACCTTCATCCGGTCCATATCATCGATGGCCTGGAGCTTCTGGGTGGTCGCCGTCTTGATCTCCTTATCTCGTTGCTTGATCATCGCCTCAAGCCGAACGACCTTGCTCGCCAGATTGGAAGCCCTTTTCCGTTCGGCTTCCAGTGACTTTTTGGCCTTCTCCAGAGCGGCCGTCGATTGTTGGTTGTCCCCGGCGGCTTTAAGTTTTCTCAGTTCGTCCTCCAGCTCGGCCAACCGATTGCTAACGGCAATCTGCTCCACCCAGTTCTACGAGCAAAGGGGAATAGGTTAAAAACTTAATTCAACTACACGAATAAAGAAAAAGAACATACCCCGGTGGCCTGTTGGAGGTTGCTGTCGCCGAGCTGCCCAGGAGTCATCACTTTTATGCGACGCCGAGCGTCCTCCCAAAATTTTGCAAGGGGGCCCGTCAAGGTGATCTGCTGTTCGGGGACCACTGGCCGATCAACAGCAGCCATGTATTTCTCTGAGGGGAGGCGCAGAACGATCTTAATTAAATTCGAGCCGCTCGGATCGCTCTGAGAGGCATCGGCCTTACCGGTGGACGAGGAGGGAAGCTCGCCCAAACGCCTGATATGGCGCAGAGTTATAGAAGGGCTGGATGGCGGCACCTCAGAGCTGGCCCTCGGAGAGCCATGTGGGGTCGGAGTACTCTCAAGGGAAACCGTCCCGGACAACATCGGAGCATCCGCGCCCCGCTCGGGCGGTGGCTCATCAAGGGGAGCGGAGGCAGACGCAGATGCTGGTCGGCGGCGCTTCCGAGTGACTAGCGGAACATCGTCGGCCGAACGGCCCTCCACCTCGGCTTGGGTATGAGGTTCTGTGTCGCCCGCTGCCTCCTCTTGGGCTTCAGGGGCATTCTGAGTCCCCTCACTTGCTTCGCCGATCGGATCAGTTAGACCAAGGCCCCGCTCGGCGACCTCTTCGTTCGTCACCGCTTCAATCTGAGCGGCTTTCAATTTGAGCTTTTCGGTTGCCTTGGCGCGCCACATGACTTCAGCTGCAGAAGCAAAAAATAAATCAGTTAGAACAAAACAAACGGGAAGATAGGGGAACTTACTCATACTGCAGGGCAGATCGGCTGTGGTAGAGGACAAGCCGAATATGTGCATTACTCCCGGGAGGAGTAACTTGTCAATATGATAGCGCTGGCCAACTAGCCGTTCGGCTGCATGAAGGTAGGCCGCGTCGCCTCTAAATTTGCCGAGCTCCGGTTGCGTTTGTTAGGACCAAAAGTAGCTAGAGGGGGGGTGAATAGCTCGTCGCGTGCGCTCGTTGCTCAGCGTTGCTTGTTCCTTCAAAGATGTGCAGCGGAAAATACAGAAACAAATACAACAACGCTAACACGGTTGGTTTACTTGGTATCCACCTCACAAGAGGTGACTAGTCCAAGGATCCACACCACGCACACACCCTCCACTATGAAAACACTCCTTTTTGGTAACTACCAAGGGCGGAGAAGCCCTACAAGACTCAATACAAGAAGAGAGGGAAAGGATACAAGAAATACAAGCTTACAAGCTTACAATGAGTATAAACCCTAACCCTAGCTTCTCTTCTTGGCTTTGATCCGCCTCTTGACTTGGAAAACTTCCAAGATCCTTCAAGAACTGGCGATCTGAGCTTTGTGAGTGCTGTGGAGGAGCTGGCGAGAAATCTGGAGTGAATCGGAGAAGAGATGCCGCAGCCATCGAACGCCTGCGGCCTTTATCGACGCCAACGGTCGGATCCCGATCGATTCGAATGTTCCCAATCGATCGGGGAGGCTTTGGATCGATCCACGGATCGATCCAGAGCGCCTCTGTGCTCTGGGAAAATGCCTGGATCGATCCACGGATCGATCCAGCGCTTATCGCGCGAAGCAGCCGCGTCCCAATCGATCCACTGATCGATTGGGACATCTGGATCGATCCACGGATCGATCCAGAGGCTCTCTGTTCGCTGGGACAGGTCTGGATCGATCCACTGATCGATCCAGCACTTGATTTTTGTCCAAACCAAGTCCCAAACCTCCCAAACCAACATCCGGTCAACCTTGACCTGTTGGTATGTCATGCCTAGCATCTAGTCACTCCCTTGACCTGCTAGGACTCCCTTACCAAGTGTCCGGTCAATCCCTTTGACCCACTTGGACTTTTCTCTGTGCCAAGTATCCGGTCAATCCCTTTGACCTACTTGTACTTTTCTTTCATGCAAAGTATCCAGTCAATCCTTTGACCTACTTGGACTTCCCGACTGATGTCCGATCATCCTTGATCCATCTGGATTTTCCCTTGCCTGGCTTCACTCACCAGGACTTTCACCTAGCTTCACTCACTAGGGTTTTCCATCTGCCTAGCTTCACTCACTAGGACTTTCACCTGGCTTCACTCACCAGGATTTTCACCTGGCTTCACTCACCAGGATTTTCCATCTGCCTAGCTTCACTCACTAGGACTTTCACCTGGCTTCACTCACCAGGATTTCCATCTGCCTAGCTTCACTCACTAGGACTTTCACCTGGCTTCACTCACCAGGATTTCCATCTGCCTAGCTTCACTCACTAGGACTTCCTTCTGCCTGGCTTCACTCACCAGGACTTTTCTTCTGCCTGGCTTCACTCACCAGGACTTTCATACTGCCTAGCTTCACTCACTAGGTCTTTCATTTTGCTTAACATCCCAGTTAGGACTTCCCGGTCAAGTATCCGGTCAACCTTGACCTACTTGACTCTTCTTCAATCAATATCTTATTGTCAAACATCTAAACCCAAACCAAGACTCAGCTTGGTCAACCAGGTCAACCTTGACCTGAGGGATGTTGCACCAACAGCGTTGGCATCGCCGTCTGCCAATTGGTGCGAAAAGTTGGCCGCTCGGGAAAACGTATATAGAAGAAATGCTCCTTCCAATGTTTGTTGGAGCTCGGCATGTTATCGAAGAGGACGAAACCTATCCTAGATTGAAAAACAAAAGTACCCCACTCGGCCTGCTTGGGATAGTAGAAGTAGTGGAAAATTTTTGGGTCTAAGGGAATGTCGTTCAGTTTGAACAAAACTATCACTCCGCTCAGCAGCCTAATAGAGTTGGGAACTACCTGGCCGAGCGGAATGTGAAAATAATTGCAAACTTGTAAGAAAAACTTATGGGGTGGAAAGCGTAGTCCGGCCAGAAATTGGTCTCGGAAAAAAAGAACTGTGCCGATTGGCGGTTCATGAGGTCGATCGGCCAGTGTGGCTAATACTATTTGGTGGTCGGAAGGAATGTCGTAAGTCCGAGCGAGACGCAACGCGTCCTCCTCGTCAAAACGGCTTTCCATGGTCGAGTACCATAGACCTGGAGCACCGCCGGTCGACTGCGAGGTGCTAGTCATGGTCGAAAGACAAGAATGCGGGACAAAAGGGGAAGATTCAAGCAAGGAATGGGTAGAAACCGACTGAAGGAAACGATTAACAGAAAGAGGAAAACGTTGGGAGTAAGAAGAAGGGTCTTACGAGCAAGAAAGAGGATCGACGGGGGCCTGGGGTTGTCGAAGAGTTGAGGAGCGAGGTCGCCGGAGAAAAAAACGGGCAGAGGAGCGCCGGAGGAGGATGAAGCAACAATGCGGCGGAAACGAAGTCGTGGGCTTTATATCGCCGCCCGGGAGCAACCTCCACCGTCCGATCCAGGTCGTTGATCACGAGGTCATCATCCAGCCGTTCATTTCAAACGGCAGCTGTCCCATTGGAAGTGACGCCACCGCCATACGCTGACAAGCGCACGATCGCCACGTGTCAGCAGGATATTGGCCGCAGTTAATGAGCTCCCCTTACCGTGCGCAGCGCACGTGATGGGCAGTAGGGGAGAGCATCGAGCATGGATTCCAAGAGAACACAAGGCATGGACAAGATACCGCCGAACGGATGAGTATCCCCATGCCTGGCCGAGCGGCCTAATGCAGTGATCATTGCTCGATCAGATCGGCAGTCCAGTCAGTCAGACTTCGCCTCCTTCGACTAGACTCGAGGGGGAGGCAAGTGATCCGGTGGTTAGAACGGGGGACCCCCATTCTGAGGGGTCCCTGCCACGCTAGAGGCAAAATGCCAAGTGGCCGACCGGATAGGCAGACCAACCGGTGAATAGCTGAAGCAATAGGCGCCCCGACTAAAGTTGGGGTTCTGACGCTCTATGAAACAATGTCTAAGAGCCGAGCGGAAGGCACTCGCTCGGACGTCTCCCCAGCATGTCAACGCAAGCGACAGGCGAGACGTGAGGGGCGTGCCGGCCGGACGGCGCAGGGGATGAAGGTCGTCCAGATGATGCTCTCCGTCCAGCCAGCCGGACGTACGTCCCGGCCGGCGGTGGGTAAAGGAGAACAGGAACCTCTTCTGACAGCCGTCAAGTCATATGGTTAAGCCATACTCCTAGTCTGACAACGGGATGTCTTGTTGTCCCATCGAAGGTGCGATGGGACTGTTGCAATATGGCGTCAGGTAAGCTTTCTGACAAGTACATACCGAGGCATGGGCTGCGGACACGTACGTGCCTCGGTAGGCGTGTAGAGGCTCTTTCACCGCTCTATATAAAGAGTTGCAGATTTCGCCGGAGGTACGCATTCTACAAGCTTGGGAGCCCCTTTTTCCACCACTCGCTTACCTGACTTGAGCGTCGGAGGGTCGCCGTCGGGAACCCCTTCCCGGCCCGACTTCTGTGTAGGTTCGCCAGAGATTCGTGCGACCAGACGGAGGCCTACACCCTCGACTAGGAGTGCACCACGTGCCCAGCGTCCTTTGGTTCGGCGATTCGGACAGGATCATATAGCATGAAGAGAACGACTAAGGAGTTGTGGGAGTCCCTAGACAAGAAATATAAGACGGAGGATGCAGGGGCAAAGAAATTCATTGTGGGTCGATTCCTGGACTACAAGATAGTTGACTCCAAGACGGTGATCAGTTAAGTCCAGGAGCTTCAGGTGATCTTACACGAGATCCACTCAGAAGGGATGGTTCTGAGTGAAACCTTCCAGGTGACTGCTATCATTGAAAAGTTGTCTCCCGACTGGAAGGTCTTCAAAAACTACCTGAAGCACAAGCGGAAGGAGATGAATGTGGAGGAACTCATTGTTCAACTTCACATCGAAAAATACAACAAGATTTCAGAGAGAAAACTGTTCTCTCAGGCTACTGTGAAAGCCAACGTGGTCGAGCACGGTCAAATCTCAAAATGGAAGAACCCTAAGTCTTCCAAGATGGGACCCAGAGGAGGCATCAGCAAGGAGAAATTCTCTGGGAAGTGCTTCAATTATGACAAAGTGGGTCACAAATCTTTGTAGTGCAGAAAGCCGAAGAAGAAGCAAGAGACTAACCTAAACGAGAGACCAGAAATGGATGACCTCTGCGCTGTGGTCTCTGAGTTGAACCTGATCGGTTCAAACCCGCGACAATGGTGGATCGATACAGGAGCCACCAGACATGTGTGCTGCAACAAGGAGTTGCTCCACAACTTCGAAGAAGTCACTGGAGACAAACTGTTTACGGGGAACTCAGCAACCTCAGACATCATGGCCCAAGGAAAGGTGGTGCTGAAGATGACCTCGGACAAGGATCTCACTCTGAACAATATGCTGTATGTTCCGGAGATTTGAAAGAATCTAGTATCCAGATCACTGTTAAGCAAGTATGACTTTCGCATTATCTTTGAGTCAGACAGATTTGTATTGTCCAAGAATGGAGTGCTTGTAGGAAATGGCTATGTATCAGATGGGTTGTTTAAGCCCAATGTAATGACGATTAGGCCTAAGATAAATAAAACTGAAAGTTCTTCCACTTATATGCTTGAGTCTTTATGTTTGTGGCATGATATACTAGGGCATGTTAACTACGATGTGTTGTGTAGATTAATAAACCTGCAAAACATACCTATATTCCACCTTGACCCAAAACACAAGTGTGAGATTTGTGTTGAAGTGAAAATGATAAGTCATCCTTCCAACATATTAAAAATAGTAACGCACCACTTGACATAATCCACACTGATGTGTGCGACCTAAAAGGTACGCCAACACGTGGTGATAATAAATACTTTATCACTTTTGTTGATGTTAACACAAAATACTGTTATGTGTATCTTCTCAAAAGTAAGGATGAAGTTATAAAAAAAATTTCTCTCTATAAGAATGAGGTTGAAAATCAGCTTAATAGAAAGATTAAGGTGGTTTAAAATGATCGAGGCGGTGAATATGTATCACCGTTTGCAGAGTTGTGTGCGACCTAAAAGTTACGCCAACACGTGGTGGTAATAAATACTTTATCACTTTTGTTGATGATAACACAAAATATTGTTATGTGTATCGTCTCAAAAGTAAGGATGAAGCTATAAAAAAAATTTCTCTCTATAAGAATGAGGTTGAAAATCAGCTTAATAGAAAGATTAAGGTGGTTCAAAGTGACCGAGGTGGTGAATACGTATCACCGTTTGCAGAGTTGTGTGCTGAACACGGGATCAGACACGAAACAACAACTCCTTATACTCCTCAGCAAAATAGAGTTCCTGAGCGAAAGAATCAAACTCTAAAGAAGATGATGAATACTTTTCTATTGAGCTCTGGATTGCTAGAGTCCATGTGAGGGGGAAGCTGTGTTAACAGCTAATTACCTTTTAAATAAGGTGCCCCGGAAGAAAATAGATAAAAGCCCTTATGAGTTGTGGAGTGGAAGACAACCGTCCTACAAATATTTACGAATGTGAGGGTATCTTGTCAAAGTGTTGGTGCCTAATCCGAAAAGGATTAAGATATGACCAAAGACGGTTGATTGCATATTTATTGGATATGCACAAAACAGCACTGCGTACAGATTTTGTGTGTATGAGCCACACATACCGGAGATACACAAGAACTCAATAATCGAATCGAGAAATGCCTCGTTCTTCGAGCATGTGTTTCCGTATAAGACCCGAGAGGATGCTAGCTCCTCAAAACGAGCAAATGAAACACAAGGCGAAGAAGAAGATGATGATGATGAGAAACCTATGGAGGTTGAGCCTAGACGGAGCAAAAGAGTTCGGGTAGAAAAATCCTATGGATCGGATTTTATCACTTTCGTGTTAGAGAGTGAGCACCGAAGTTACTCAGAAGTTGTAGGCTCTTCTAATGGACCTCACTGGAGAGAGGCAATTGCATCTGAGATAGAATCTATCTTGCACAATCACACTTGGGAACTTGTGGATCTTCCTCCGAGAAGTAAACCACTAGATTGTAAGTGGATTTTCAAGAAGAAAATGAAGTCAGATGGCACGATTGATAAGTATAAGGCCAGACTGGTAATCAAAGAATATCAACAACGAGAATGCCTCGATTACTTTGATACGTATTCTCTGATGTCGATAATAACTTACATTAGAGTACTGTTGGCTATCATGCACTCTATGGAATCTCGAAATACATCAAATGGATGTAAAAACTTCCTTTCTAAATAGGGATTTAGAAGAGGAGATCTACATGGAGCAACTTGAGGGGTTTTCTGTGCCAGGACAGGAAAACAAGGTTTGTAGATTGGTGAAGTAATTATATAGCTTGAAACAAGCACCAAAGCAGTGACATGAAAAATTTGATAATGCCATAAAGGAATATGGATTCAAGATCAATGAATGTGATAAATGTGTCTACATGAAAGTCATAGAGAGTGACTATGTCATCTTGTGCCTCTATGTAGACGACATACTTATCATTGGAAGTAATGACAAGATAATAAAATCCACAAAAAGTATGTTGAGCTTAAGATTTAATATGAAAAACATGGGCCTAGCTGATGTGATTCTAGGAATCAAAATTCTTAGAACAACAGAAGGACTTGTTCTTAGTCAGTCCCATTATGTGGACAAAATTCTTGAGAAATTCACCGAGGATGATACTGTTGGGTTCTTCGGGCCGCGAAAACCGCTTTTCGCGTCGCGGAAACCCCGAATCACCCAAAGCCGTAGATCCGTGCAAGGAAAACCGAACGAAAATTACGAGTACGAGTTACAAAAACTTTAGATCTACTCCTAGATCTATGTGTTAAGAAGTATACCTTGAAGCGTGCCCTTTCACGTTCCCGCTCGTCCAACGGTACGCTGGATCTCGAGAGTGTCAACGTAGACACTCCTCTAATGAAATCCACACGAACAAGGAGTGTCTCTCACACTCAAAGGATGGAGAAAAGAGCCCCAAGTGTTCTAGCACTTTCTAGAGCTCTCGAATGGGATTGGAAAGGAAGAAAAAAAGAGGATGCAAAAAGGAATGTCATACACTCAAAATGTAGTATCCCTCCTTTGTGACCTTCACTCTTCCTTTGCTCTTGGAATTCACTCAACCACCTTCTCCTCCATTGGAAGCTCACGGCAACAGCAGCAAAACAAAGAGGAAAAGACCAAGGAAGAAGATAGAATGAATGCACACATTATTACCATAAAATCAAAACCCCTCCTCACATTTGTGTGGTCGGCCACACAATGTAACCCCTCATTTAATGTGGCCGACCACATTAAGTGGTATGAGTGTGTAACCTCCATGAGGTGGCACACCATTATGAGGTGGTGATGATATGGCAAGGATGTGTCATGCCATGTAGGATGAGTCAACCTACATGATGTGGCAATGCATCAAGTCAAACTTGATGTTTCAACTTCCATTTGGTCAAGTCAAAATTGACCAATTTCTTCCTTGTTGAGTTAAATCCAACCTTTGATTCAAGTCAATTTCAATTTAATGAATCTCAATTCATTAATATAAATTGACTCAATGAATCAAATTTAAATTAGACTCATTCAACAATTGAATCTAATTGAGTCTAACTCAATAAGTCTAATTTGAATCCAATCTTTGGTGCATCATATGAACATAATCCAATTGGTTCATCATATGAACCTAATCTCCATCCACTTATTCTTTGTGTGTGACCCAATAGGTTCTTGTAACGTTGGCAATGTTTCTAAACTCCTTTAGAAACATAAGCAATGAGCGGCATCTAACAATACATCATTGCTACCCAAGTTACAAGAAATGTTGAGATCCAACATCACCTTGTGACTATTAATTGTAACTCCTCACAATATATGACAAGTGTCCTTCTATCCTAGACATCTAGATTGATCAATGTGAGGCATAGACCGTGTCATCCTCTGACCAATCTAAATCTTGAACTCCAAGTAGACTCACTCAATCAAATGAGCTCAATATCTCATATTGACTCATTTGGGTATGGTCACACACTTCGTGGTCTTACTCTATCAAGAATATCGATGTCACTCCCGTCATATAGGAGGGATAGATCCCATCTACATCACTCACATCCCTCTGCATAATTCGTTACATACCCAGTAATCGCCTTTAT
Source organism: Zingiber officinale (assembly GCF_018446385.1). Classification (NCBI taxonomy): domain Eukaryota; kingdom Viridiplantae; phylum Streptophyta; class Magnoliopsida; order Zingiberales; family Zingiberaceae; genus Zingiber; species Zingiber officinale. Next base: position 24,844,694 of record NC_055988.1, read on the forward strand.
AGTCCACCCAGTTACGGGTGACGTTTGACGAAACCAAAGTACATAACTCCTTATGTAGGGATCCATGGTGACTTCAGGTCTAAGGACTAATAGTCATACTAATAGCCACATGAGAAAGTATATGGCACTCATATAACGATCCATGATACTTTCTCATGGCGGGTCATTCAGTATACATTCTCCAATGCATACCCATGTGTCAACTTGATATCTCCATATCCATGACTTGTGAGATCAAGTCATCGAGCTGACCTACATGCTAGTCTTATTGCATTAACATTGTCCCTGAATGTTAATACTCGACTAGGAATGATTTAGAGTAGTGTTCCCTATATCATCTCACTATCGATTCAACTAATCGATTGATATAGGTATGAACCTTCTACTCAAGGACGCTATTATACTTAGTCTATTTGGCACTAATACAAATAAGTATAATAACCAAACAAATACCTTTATTAATATACAAGAATATGATATAATGAGTCCATACAATCATCAAATGATTGGCTCTAGGGCTCTAACTAATGATACTGCATTGGCATGAACGCCGATAGATACGAGTCAACATCTATCAAAAAATTGAGGTGAAAGTATCTCTCAGATAGAGTACTCTCGAGAAATTGGAAGTCTGATGTACTTGGTGAGTTATACGCGACCAAACTTGGCCTATGCAGTAAGCTCATCACGAGGAATATGCTTGATGTCGTTGTCAGCGATCAGTGCAGAGGACACCCAACTTATGTTGACTGGAGATCCCAAGAACTAGGTTCAAAGGAACAACTAATCTGCACTGACTAGACACACAGTGGGGGATAACCCAATGAAATAATGACTAGACGAGGGTAAGCCAATGGGCTCTTGGGCTCATTTTGAGTCTAAGCCCTCATGACTTTACTCTTGGGCTCTACCCCAAAGGTCTCATACCAATATAGATATCCTTTTTTATAAACTCATGATCTTTCCCATGTATTTTTAATGTGAGACTATGTTTGTAACCTTGCAACCCCAACATATGTCTTTATCACCATTGTAAAGAAGAACAAGAAGTTTGAGAGATATTTATGATGAAACTGAAGAGGTAAATGTGACAGATCAAGTCCTTTTTGCATTCTTTATAGGAGAAGATCAAATCACATATGAAGAAGCATCAAAATAAAAGAAATGAGTCCATACTATGAATGAAGAAATTGTAGGATCGATGCACCTGAGAGGGGGAATGAACCACGTGATTTTAAAAACTTTTCTTTTTTGATTTTTAAATCAAGTACGCAACGGAAATAAAATTAAACAAAGTAAGAAAACAAAAGGTTATGTTCAGTTACTTGGTTCGGAGCCTTCAGTGACTCCTACTCCAAGACCCAAGTCCCTTGAACTTATCGATAAACAATCCACTAAAACCCTCTATCAGTCAACTCTCGGTAGAGTAACCAAGTATAAAGAGTAAAATAGAAAAGTGTAACACCCTAAACTTTCCTATGCAATTTAATGATTGCGAAAGTACAACTTTAAATTATTCTAAATTTTGTATTGAATATCATGACTTAAAGTCAATGTCGTTTTGCTATAGTAATCAGGCATAATAGACTAGTAGCGAAGCAGAAATGATCGTAGGAGTTTGTGTTCGAGTTCTGTCCAATCTACATGTCGAATAAGACATTTAAAGAGGGTTGAGGAGGCCTCCATCCCCATCAGAGGTGCCTCCAACCACAAATTCAATCTCATAATCTTCGGTCACTTATCAACTTCGGTGCTTGCAGTTTATACCCGTGCGAGGGCACCTTCAAGCATTCTGAGGCACCTCCATTGCTCCTCCGAGGCATCTCCAATGTACTCCAAGACACCTTCGCATAGCAAACTTTATCTCCAAAGTTTATTTGCATACGGGCGTCTCTACTGGGTCTAGGGCACCTCCAAGCACTGATTTGAGGGGCTTCTGTGCACCTCCGAGGTGCCTTAGATATTGTTCATCTAAAGCTAATTTTTATCATTTAACCCTACAAAATGCATTAGTCTAAATAGTAAAAAAATAATCTACAAAACAGAGTTCACACAATTAAAATAAAATAATTATTAATTAGATCATGTCTTTCCAAGACTAAGATCTATTATAGTAGGTGCCCTGCAAAGCCAACTGTTGGCTAGGACTTTATTGACTCTTGTAAATAAACAACCTTTATTTTAATATAATTTAATTTAGTTTGACATTACTTTATCTTTATACCCATGCAATATGTATAAATAAAGTCCTTGAATATACTATAGTGAGGTGTGGTGGTACATATGATGGTCATCATGAAATACATCAATATTCACTGTATATTCTAAATGTGTTCCTAGTTAATTGGGTTGCCTAATAAACAAGGATAAAAGACTTCTTGAGCTAGAGACTAGCATCTGTGATGTAGTGTACCATGTTTCATTGGTAAGCACATAGAGATGTTCAAACATGCAGATGGGTGATCATATGATGAGTGTTAAGATCCTTCGTACGGAGGCTAGAGAGGGGGGTGTGAATAGCCGACCCCAAATCGTCGTTTCTTTCTACAAAACGTGTTAGCGCAGCGGAAAATACAAAGAAACGAAAGAGAAGAAAACCAAACCTTAACACAAGGATGTAACGAGGTTCGGAGATTAGGGCTCCTACTCCTCGGCGTGTCCGTAAGGTGGACGAGTCCAGTCAATCCGTCGGTGGATGAGTCCCCGGAGAACCGGCTAATACAATATACTCCTTGTGGGTGGAGAAACCTCGCCACAAACGTTTGCAACAGCAAACAAAGAGTACAAGAACAGTAAGAAAAGCAATACAATATGAATACAATAGCACTCTACCAATTGCTTGTTTTCTTGTCGACTGGAGGTGAAGCAGCAACTTCACAACCCAAACGCAGCAGCTGGTCGACGACTGGAAGCTCACGCGAAGCTTCGGAGGCGAGCTCAATCAAAGCTCAGTTGAAGAAGAAGCTTCAGCAGCAGAAGAACAGAAGTTCTAGAAGAAAAGAAGAAGTAAGTGCAGCAGCAGCCCCTTTATACCTGCGAAGAAGGCGAAGAAACTAGTCGTTGCTACGCAACGGTTAGGGCGTCAGCCCGATCGGTCTGGGGCTTACCTGATCGGTCGTGGGGACCGATCGGGCTCTATGCTGACCGATCAAAAGGCTTCACATAGAGTTGCCCAACTCGTGGAATCGATCGGTCCCGGACCGATCCCACTGATCGGTCCGGGGCCGTCATGATCGGTCCCGGACCGATCAGTAAGACCTTACATTTGTTATCGATTGGTCACGGACCGATCGGATACACAACGTCATTGATCGGTCTCGGACGATCGAGCTTGGTTTTGCCCAAACCAAGTCCCAAGTCTCCCAAACCAACATCCGGTCAACCTTGACTGTTGGTACATCATGCTAGCATCCGGTCACTCCCTTGACTGCTAAGACTCCTCACCAAGTGTCCGGTCAATCCTTTGACCCACTTGGACTTTTCTCTTCGTGTCAAGTATCCGGTCACTCCCTTGACCTACTTGACCTTCTCAACACCAGATGTCGATCATCCTTGATCCATCTGGATTTTCCTGCCCGGCTTCACTCACGGGACTTTCACCTAGCTTCACTCACTAGGGTTTCACCGCCTAACATCCCGCTTAGGACTTTCTCCTTTGCGCTTCACTCACGGGACTTTTCAACCGCCTAACATCCCGTTAGGACTTTCCCAGTCTTCACTCAGAACTTTCCACACGCCTAACATCCAGTTAGGACTTTCCCGTGCCAAGTCTCCATACTTGGACTTTCCGCGTGCCAGCTACGCTTGGACTTTTCCCCGTGCCAAGTCTCCGTACTTGGACTTTTCCAGTGCCAAGTCTCCATACTTGGACTTTTCGCGAATCAGGTCAGCCAGGTCAACCTTGACCTAAGGTTGCACCTACAATCTCCCAAACACCTATTTTTGTCAAACATCAAGAATACAACTCTTCTCGTCAAACATCGACATGCAACTCAACTAGGTCAACCTTGACCTAAGGTTGCACCGACAATCTTCCCAAGTCAAACATCAAAATATAACTCGAGTCAAGTCACCTCGAGTCGGGTCAACCAGGTCAACCTTGACCTAAGGTTGCACCAACAATCTCCCCCTTTTTGATGTTTGACAAAACCCATAATCAAGTTAGGTTAACCCGATAACCTAACTTAGGTTTTCCAACCATCTTCCAATGTCCAATGTTCTTTCCTTGAACATTCTCTGGACATTCTCCCCTTAGGTTAACCCGATAACCTAACTTGGGTTCTCCAATAATTCTCCCCCTTTTTGACACACATCAAAAAGAATTCCAATGTTCTTCCTCGAACATTCCTTGACATTCTTCCCCTAGCTTAGGTTAACCCGATAACCTAACTTGGGTTCTCCAATAATTCTCCAATGAACACTCTCCCCTTTTTGACACACATCAAAAAGGAAAAAGAGGGTATCAAGGTCAAGAGTTTCTTCCCAATGAAAGTCCCATACCTTTCATTGAAACTCTTAATTTCCCCCTTGATACTAAACTCAACAATCAACTTAGTGATAATCCCATATCACTAATCCTCAAAAATCTTAAGGAGTAAAAACTCCCCCTAAAAGTCAACTCCCCCTTGACAATTAGGTAAAACTCCCCCTAAAGGTCAACTCCCCCTTGACCATTGCACCAACAATGTCTTTGTGAGTTCCAAACCTTTAGAAATCCACAGAACCCAACTTCTAGCTGAACTTTCAGACAACAGACTGAAATCAGGCAAGTTGGCACGCCCTGATCAGTCCCCAGACCGATCAGAGTCCATCTGGACCGGTCCCGTGACCGATCCACACCTCACTGATCGCACTGGATCTCATTGGATCGGTCTGCAGACCGATCCATGCTTCCCTGGATCGGTCCGTAGACCGATCAAGGCTCTAAACACAGATTTCTGATTTTCCTCTTCCGAAATTCAGAAACCCTTTAAAAATTTCAGAAAATTTCAAAAATTATAAAATTTTGAGGATACATTCCTCATAACATATACTATCATGGAAAAATAATTTTCTATGAAAATAACTTCCATTTTTCAATCTTGATACAAAGTTCAAAAACTTTGAAATAGTTCAAGTTTAACTCAACTTTGTATCATAATGTTCAATGATGAATGCAATCACTAAGATGGCTTCATCAAGGTTTTCCAAATCAATTTCAAAATGATTTTAATCTTTTTAATTTAGGACCATAATCTTAGGGCTAAATGTACATGACTTGTACACAAGCCTTCCCTATGATCCTCCATTTCTTGAATTAGGCTCATCTAGGTACAAGAACTATGCACCTTGATCCTAATTCATGATCCTAATATCTCACACACATCTAAAGTGTATCAAACACATCCATGACAATTTTGATGTGAGATATGGGTTTAGGTATCTTAGACTAAGGTCTCATGTATTTTCAAAACACAAATTTGATCTCAATATCAAGATGTGTTTTTCATCCTTAAATCAATTCAATTGATTATTAATGCAAGAGATGATGACATGGCATAAAATGGTATCATAAATGAAAACATGTGCCAATGTCATGATGTCATGGCATAAAGTTTGAAACTTAAATAAACATGACATAAAAACTAGCCTAAGCATTATCATGACATTTCAAATGATAATGAAACTAAACATGATGTCATGACATGTGGGGGCAAACAATCATTACAAGATTTAGCATAAATAAATATACCTAGATTACCTATCTAAGTATCCTTAACCACTTGGCTAACTTCAAATTTAATCCTAGATTGCCCCAAAATGCCAAAATCCTAATTTTGACACTTCTTGAACTCTAGATTAATTCATGCCACTTAAAGATCAAATTTATCCTCAAGAGTTCTCTAGATTTTCCCAAATTGTGCCAATTGATATTAAAAATGAAATTTCCAATCTTTAGGCACATTTAACTCTTCAAAGGAGTAAATGATAATTCCATTTCATTTTCAAAAGTTCTCAAAACCTTGAAAATGCTCCTTGAGTGTCAATTTCCTCAAAGTTGGGTTAACTACCCTTCTAATCGGAGTTGACACTCTCTAACCCATTTATGGGGTAGAGAAGATGCTCCTAGGAACCCAATACCTATTAGAGCTCATTGGGTTCACTAAATATTCACTAGGGATAACTTCCCTAGCAACCCTCCTAATGACCCTCTTAGGCTTTAAAGCCTTGGTCATTTGGGACTCATCAAGATCAACTCTAGGGGTGACTCCCCTTGTGACCTTGGTGATGGTCTTCCTAGCCCTAGATTTTGTTCCATAATCGAATGGAACATTATGATAAGTGGGCTTGACCACTTGGGACTTAGGTTTGTGACCCAAACCTTTCTTGTCCTTGGACATTGGTTTTGACCCTTAAACCCTAGAGATGACTTCTCCAAGTTCTTAAGAGCCTTTTCCAAAGTATCAAGTCTTGACCTCAAGACTTGATTCTCCTTCTCTAATACCTCAAGTTTTAATTTGTCATTGTTCTTTGAGACATTCCTAGGCATGTGTCTAGTTGATTTGGGGTTTCTACCTAGGTTTTCCTTAACCTTAGAAGTGTTAATCCTAGGGTTAGCATTCCTAGTAGTATCCCTATCTAGGTTGACATGTTTAGCACCTAAGCACATGTATTGATTTCTAGTGTTAACATGCTTATCATTATTGACTAATGCAATAAAATTACTAGCATGTATCCTACTAGAATTGCACGAATGAGCCTTAAAAGATACCTTAGGGTTTGCCTTAGCTCCCCCTATCGATGTGCATCCCTTGTCCTTGTGAGGTTTCCTCCCCTTCGGACATTGGCTCCTATAGTGTCCCCGTTGCTTGCATTGAAAGCACACCACGTGCTTCTTGCCTTTGCGTGTTGGGACTCCGACTTCCTTGACCTTTGGTGCCGGTGGAGTCTTCCTAACCTTCTTTGGACATTTGCTCTTGTAATGTCCATGTTTCCTACACTCAAAACACATTATGTGTAATTTGCTTGAAATCACAGTGTTTGAGTTACCTAGGGTTGTGGATGGAGATGAGCTTTCTTCTTCAACCCTTCCGGAGGTGGGAACTTCTTCTTCTTGCTCCGAACTTGAACAAGAGGAACTCTCCTCCTCTTCTTCCTTGGATGTTGAGTAGCCCTCAACTCCCAATTCGCTCCCTCCATGATGTGAGCTACTTGGCTCACTAGGCTCCTCTTCATGGCTTGAAGTGGAGCTCTCCTCATGGTACTTGGCCAAGTTATCCCACAACTCCTTGGCATTGTTGTATTTACCTATCTTACACAAAACACTAGTAGGTAATGAAAATTCAATTGTTTTAGTTACCTCATTGTTGATCGTGGATTGGTGGACTTGTTCCTTCGTCCACTTGTTCTTCTCTAGAGGCTCTCCTTCTTTATCCATTGGAGGAGTAAACCCTTCTTGTACACAAAACCAGTTCCGCATATTAGTCCTAAGAAAATACATCATCCTTACCTTCCAATATGGGAAGTTGTCGTTGTAGAAGGGTGGAATGGTGATGTCTTCTCCGAATTGATCCATCTCTAGCTTGTGCTCCCCCGGGTGTTGATCCGTCGAAGAGCGGCCTCGCTCTGATACCACTTGTTAGGATCCTTCGTACGCGGCTAGAGAGGGGGGTGTGAATAGCCGACCCCAAATCATCGTTTCTTTCTACAAAACCTGTTAGCGCAGCGGAAAATACAAAGAAACGAAAGAGAAGAAAATCAAACCTTAACACAAGGATGTAACGAGGTTAGGAGATTAGGGCTCCTACTCCTCGGCGTGTCCGTAAGGTGGACGAGTCCAGTCAATCCGTCGGTGGATGAGTCCCCGGAGAACCGGCTAATACAATATACTCCTTGTGGGTGGAGAAACCTCGCCACAAACGCAAACAAAGAGTACAAGACAGAAGAAAAGCAATACAATATGAATACAATAGCACTCTACCAATTGCTTGCTTTCTTGTCATTGGAGGTGAAGCAGCAACTTCACAACCCAAACGCAGCAGGAAGCTCACACGAAGCTTGGAGGCGAGCTCAATCAAAGCTCAATTGAAGCGAAGCTTCAGCAGAAGAACGAAGTTCTAGAAGAAAAGAAGAGTAAGCAGCAGCCCTCGACCCCTTTATACTGCGAAGAAGGCGTGAAGAAACTAGCGTTGCTACGCGGCTGGGGCGTCGACCGATCGGTGAAGCCCGATCGGTGCAAGCCTGCGATCGGTCGTGGGGACCGATCGACCTTTGTCGATCGGTCCCGGACCGATCGAAGGCTTCAGAGAGTTGCCCAACTCTCGTGTGGAATCTGATCGGTCCGGACGATCCACATCTGATCGGTCCGGGGACCGATCAAGCTCCATCGATCGGTCCCGGACCGATCGGTAAACCTGACCTTACATTTGTTATCGATTGGTCACGGACCGATCGGATACCTAACATATCGAATCGGTCTCGGACCGATCCGAGCAATTTTGCCCAAACCAAGTCCCAAGTCTCCCAAACCAACATCCAGTCAACCTTGACCTGTTGGTACATCATGCTTAGCATCCGGTCACTCCCTTGACCTACTAAGACTCCTCACCAAGTGTCCGGTCAATCCCTTTGACCCACTTGGACTTTTCTCTTCATGTCAAGTATCCGGTCACTCCCTTGACCTACTTGACCTTCTCAACATCAGATGTCCGATCATCCTTGATCCATCTGGATTTTCCTTTGCCCGGCTTCACTCACAAGGACTTTCACCTAGCTTCACTCACTAGGGTTTTCACACTGCCTAACATCCCAGTTAGGACTTTCTCACTGCCTGGCTTCACTCACCAGGACTTTCCAACTGCCTAACATCCCAGTTAGGACTTTCCCACTGCCTGGCTTCACTCACCAGGACTTTCCACACTGCCTAACATCCCAGTTAGGACTTTCCCCGTGCCAAGTCTCCATACTTGGACTTTCCGCGTGCCAAGCTACCTGCTTGGACTTTTCCCCGTGCCAAGTCTCCGTACTTGGACTTTTCCAGTGCCAAGTCTCCATACTTGGACTTTTCGCGAATCAGGTCAACCAGGTCAACCTTGACCTAAGGTTGCACCTACAATCTCCCAAACACCTATTTTTGTCAAACATCAAGAATACAACTCTCTTCTCGTCAAACATCGACATGCAACTCAACTAGGTCAACCTTGACCTAAGGTTGCACCGACAATCTTCCCAAGTCAAACATCAAAATACAACTCGAGTCAAGTCACCTCGAGTCGGGTCAACCAGGTCAACCTTGACCTAAGGTTGCACCAACAATGAGTTCATCGAGCATCCCTCACACAGACTTCCCAAGTGGTTATCATTTATCGAGTGGATAAGTCTTTGGTTGTGGTTGTACACTAGTAGTCCTTATGACCCGAGATAACACTGAGACTTTATATGCGGGGGCTGCACTTTGACTCATTTATTGACTCTAATAGGGTCATCAGGTGGTGAGATTGGGTGTAGTAACGAAACATATAGGAGTCAGTGTATTGTAGTCGGGGATTCACCGCACACTTACAGGTGTGGATATCCTATATAATATATTATTTTATAGTGAATGAAGTCTCTGATCAGAGTTGTAAGATGTACTTTAGGAAAGGAGTTTCCTACACATGCGATATCACTATAAGATATATCACATAGTTGTCGAATCAATATACAATCTTCGATGTACCAATGGTTGTAGATTCGACCGAGATATATGAGATGAAGGGATCAGACTGTACATTAACCATAATCGACTGGTTCTTGCAGGCACTATTCAGTGATACCTATGGAATAATGGGGTGATACTGCTAGACGCTCTTACCATGATTCGTTAGGTGTTAATCAGAATTAGTTCTGGCATCCTATAATTAAGGAGTTAATCATAGGATGTGGCTATTAAGGATATGCCCTAATAAAGGACAAGTATAGTCCTAAATCACAAAGAGTTGTGAACTCACGGCTAGCTGTATCCCTGAACCATTGAGGGTCACACAAGTATTGGTTTTCCTATTTCCCGTCGAGAAAGTCAAATTCAATGAGTTAAATTTGGCGAATAAAGTTTGATGTGATCAAACAGTGAATTGGCAAATAAAGTTTGATAAGATCAAATGTTAGATTGATTTCCAGTCAATGGAAACAAGGAGAGTGGAAAAGTTTCACATAAACTCTATAAATTAAAATTATATCATTGTAATAGCGAGCAAGTGTGTTTGCCGCGTCAACGATATTAGATCGTTGATATGATTACAATGAACTCAAATTATTGGATTCTAGAAAAGTTCTAAAATCTAATAGACCAAGATGGAAGAGATATTAGGCTTTGGAAATTTAAATCCAAAAGAAATGCAATTATAATTAAATTGTATTATGAATATATGTAATAAAAAGAAAAGGGAAAATTTATTTTTGATTTTTCTTTCTCCTTCACCCATCCACGTTTTTCCTTTTCCTCCACTTTCCCACTCACCCATTATACCTCCACTAATACACTCACTCCACGTTTTTGTTTGGCTTGCTATTTAAGATATTAAGGAAAAGAGAGTTAGACTTCTTCTTGATGAAAAGTTTGATAGCAACAATTTGGAGTGAAGTGAGAATAGATTTTCTTCCGTGGAGGTGTTGTAAGTGAAGCTTATGATTTGCTTCGTTCTTGAAGAAAAGAACTACGACTTCATTTTTGTAAGTCGTGATTTTTCATTTGGCGGTCTATCGTGTGGAGTTCGTTAAAGATGTCTTTGATCCTCGCATGAAGTTGACTCGCTGTTTCTCCTTCCTACATTTTAATATTAAATAGTTTATTTAACAGAAGGTCACGCTTAGTTACCTTGGCGTCGCTTGTTCCTTCGTGTAGTTCGATCAGTTTGTCCCATAATTCTTTCGCATTTTGGTGTGGTCTCACTCGGTTCAGCTCTTCCTTTGTTAGCCCGCATTGCAGTGTGTTGAGAGCTTTGAAGTCCGTCGAGGATTTCTTTCTCATGTCTGGAGTCCACTGTTCTGGGTCTAGTGGATTTCCAGAGTTGTCGATCGGCACCTTGTAACCTCTGGTGACGCTAAACCACTGGTCAAAGTCGGTCTTCAAGTAGACATCCATTCGCTTCTTCCAGTAGGGGAAGTCGTTCCCGTTGAATAGGGGGGGGCGTACTGTACTGAAGCCTTCGACTTGAGACATTTTACCTTGCACACAAATAGATAAAGAGACAAGAAATCCTAAGACTTGTTCTTGGATTAGTAGTACGGAATAAAATTAAAAAGAATCTAAAACTGAATTGGTGTTGCACCAATTCAGCTTAGTTATTACAAAAAAGATTTCCAAAAAGGTAACGATACCAATTTCGATTTATAAGGTAAAACTAAAAACCAGAGGAAAAAAATGAAAAAGAATTTCACTCCCTGTCTGATTGGTGGTTGCACCAAATCAGAGCGATACCTACTATGATACCACTTGTTGGATCGAGTAATTCACTAGACGGGCGGGGGGAGGGGGGTGAATAGCGATTCAGAAAATTATTGTAGAAAATCGAGTACGCAGCGGAAAGATAAAAGCAAGAACAGAACAATGCTAACACAATCAATTTTACTTGGTTCGGAGCCTTCGTCGACTCTTACTCGAAGGCTCGCACTCGTTGAGTGCTTTCGTTGGACAATCCACTAGTAGTTCGAAAATATGATTACAAAATTAAGGTACAAGAACTTTGGAAAAGAAATACCGACAACAGTAAAGGAAATAAAAGATAGCATGTTGTCGGAGTAGCTTCACAGCGTCGCAGGAGCACAACACAGCAGAGCAATCGTTGGAAGATCTTGTTGTGAGTTGTTCTTTGCTCCAGGGCTCACCTCCTTATATAGGAGGCTCTGGGAGTCCGGATCCTTTTCGGACTCATGGAGTGTAACGTAGCCCAGCCAACCATGAAGCTCCACGTGGTGAAGTGCCAATGAGGATAGAATTTGTATTTCGGGCGCCCGGATCCCTTCTGGGCGCTCGAACCCCATTTTCCAGCAGCTTCAACTCCCTACAAGAAAATGTTATTCCAAAGCACAAATGCAAATTATATATCATGCAAAACAAAGTGTTAGCATAGTTTATAATAAAAAAAGTATTAATTAGATTCCATCTCACCGAGATCGAAATCTAGTCAAGATCTCAACTTTAAGTTTCGAAATGGTTCTAAGTTGGATCGGCGCCTAAGTTCCCTTTTCGGAAATATGTCCTCACAGTCACTCCCCTCCAATGATTTACCTTAACTTACCTGTCAGACGTCCGATCAGCCCTTCGACCCGTCTGGACTTCATGCCAGTCATCTGGTCAGCCTGTCGACCTATTTGGACTTCATGCCAAACATCTAGTCAGCTAGTCGACCTATCTGGACTTCGTTCTAGCTATCCGGTCGGCTCATCGACCTAGCTGGGCTTCATGCCAGCTATCCGGTCAGCCCGTCGACCTAGCTGGGCTTCTCCTACACACTTGGTCAAAGTGTTAGATTACAATGAAACTAACTTAACCTACTTTGTCATTCATCAAAACCTGAGTTAGACCGTTAGTGCTAACCGCACCAACAATTTTAATGTGATCAAACAAGTTAAATTAGGTCCTGTTGTATTTAATCTTATGTCAAAGTGTGCAGGAACTTAAGAGCACAGAGAGTCGAGTAAAAGACGCAGCTAGCAAGAAGGACGACACGGAAGAGAGTCGACGGGCTCGGTGTGTCTAAGGGATGAGATGCTGCGGAAGAGTACACCGGCGGACGAGAAGGGAGCATGCGGTGTTTCCGAGGGACGAGAAGTCAAAGTGGAAGATTGCTCAAGGAGCAAAAGACACAGCTAGCGAGAAGGTTGGCATGGGAGAGAGCTGACGGGCTCGATGCGTCCGAGGGGCGAAGAGCTGCAGAAGAGTACGTTGGCGGACGAGAAGGAAGTACGCAACGATTCTAATAGACGAGAAGCCAAAGCGGAAGCTTGCTTGAGAAGGCTCGAAGTTGGGTTCGGGTGAGCCCTATTTCGGATGGTCGAGATCACCCAAGCAAGAGGAACCGAAGCGGAAGACCTGGACCGAGGCGAGTGAAACCAGAGCGGAAGGCCCGGACTAGAAAAAGCCAACTTGATTGACTTTCTTGGTCCGAGCGCCCAGACTCCGAACGCCCAGAACAGGATTTTATCCGGATCGCGTTTGCCCGTGATCCATTGCTAAGGGGATAAGGGGAAGATTAAGTCTAAGGGGAGGTAGCTTATTTTTTACTTTTTGCACTTTATTGAAAATTTATTTCCTTCACTTTTATGTTGGTTTACCCTAACTTAACCTGGGTTGCTCACATCAAAAAGGGTGAAATTATCGGTACCCCAAGGTAATTTTTATGCAATCAAAAAAGGTTCTGTTGTGTTTAACCCTATGTCTAAGTGTGCAAGAACTTAGGAGCACAAGGAGTTGAGCAAAAGATGCAGCTAGCGAGAAGGACTGCATAGAAGAGAGTCGACGGGCTCGATGCATCTACAGGACGAGATGTTGCGGAAGAGTACATTGGCGGACGAGGAGGGAGCGTGCGGTGTTTCCGAGGGACAAGAAGTCGAAACGGAAGATTGCTCGAGGAGTAAAAGACACAGCTAACGAGAAGATCAACATAGGAGAGAGCCGATGGGCTCGATGCGTCCGAGGGACGAAGAGTTGCGGAAGAGTACGCTGGCGGACAAGAAGGAAGCACATGACGATTTTGAGGGACGAGAAGTCGAAGCAGAAGCTTGCTCGAGAAGGCCGAAAGTTGGGTTCGGATGAGTCCTATTCCGGATTGACGAGATCACCCAAGCAAGAGGAACCGGAGTGGAAGATCCGGACCGAGGCGATCAAAAATGGAGTGGAAGGCCCGGATTGGAAAAAGTCAACTTGGTTGATTTTCCTGGTCCGGCCGTCGGAATAGGATTTTATCTGGATCACGTTTGACCGTGATCCATTACGAAGGGGATAAAGTTTTATCCCCTCCAAGCGCCTGGAACCCTTCCAAGCGCCCCGAGTAGGTCTATATAAATAGCCCTGCTCCCAAAGCTAAAGCAAGATGAAGAAAGATCAATACAACACTTGTATGCATTCACTGTTCTGTTTTAGCTTTCTATTTCTGTGCTTTCATTGCTGTAAAGAGGCTTCTCCGTCTGAAGGAGAAAGTAGTGCGCTTTACTTTCTGGATAACAACCTCCCCGGTTGTAACCAAGTAAATTCTCGCTGCCTCTGTCTTTTAGTTTGTTATTCATTTCTATGCAAGTGCTTTATTCTAAGTTATAAGTTCTAGAAAGATATTTGTTTAATTTGTGCAGGGGCTATTCACCCCCCTCTAGCCGACCACCAAGGGTCCTAACACTTTCTCTTGCTTTTTTCCCAACCATAGCTTAGTTGTTTTTCTCTTCTCCTTCTCCAACCGTAACTCTCTTTTCTTTTTCTCTTCTCAAGACAGAAAGAAGAAGGCCAAGTAACTAAAGCCAAGGAATTTATGGAAAAAGAGAAGATTATGAAGCAAATAGGATTTCTTTATATTGTACTTTTTGTTGCTACAACACATTATCACAAATTTAACACTTCATCCATATTTATACATTTTTTTTTGATGGTATGAAAAATCAACAAGACATTAACAATATTAAATGCATTAACTAATAAGATTCATGAATCCATGAAAAGGTACAATGAATCCATGAATAGGTACTTGAGATGAAATTGAACTTTGCTTCTTGTAAAAGTAGAAAAGACATTTGAAATCAATTTGTAATTTAATTTTTGAATTTAGTTTAATCCAACAATGCCTCCTGTAAACCAAAATGCTTCTTACTCCTAGAGCTTCAAGATTCTTTGAAAATATTGATCCTCCAAGCGGCTTTTTAAAAATATCAATAAGTTGTTTATTGCTAGGACAATACTCTAGGTTGATTTCACCTTCATTAACAAGTTCTCTTATGAAATGAAATAGCAAACGAATGTGCTTTGTTCTTCCATGTAGTATTGGATCCTTTGATATAGAAATTGTAGAACAGTTATCACAATATAATGTTGTTGGATTATTTTGCTTACATTTGAGACTTTCAAGAATTCCCCATAGCCATAAAGTTTGACACCATACTGAAGAAGTTACTATGTATTCGGCTTCGGTAGTTGAGAGTGCTATAATTTATTACTTTTTTGAACACCAAGAGATCGCTCCACTACCAAGATTGAAAATATAACCAGAAGTATTTTGAGAATTATCAATACTTCCTCCAAGATTACTATATGTATTGCCAACAAGTTTATAGGCACATGTAATTTATAGAAGATGTCATAATTAAAAGTTCCTTTAATATTGAAGAACCCTTTTTGCTACTTCCCAATGATTTGATAAGGTTTTTCCATAAACCTGCAAATCAAACTTATTGTGTACATAATGTTGGGTCTAGTGGCAGTGAGATACATCAAGTTCCTAACTAGGCTTCGAAATACTGTTGGATTCACCATCTTTCCTTCATCATTCTTAGCTTTAAATCCATGATGCACGGAGTTGACACTGTTGGAATGTATACTAAAAGCTTAGCTTTTTATAAACATTTACTTAGAAATAAGAATCATATTGGTCAAATATCTACATTTATAAGCTAAGTGTAGTTGTTCAATTAATTTATATTGTAGATAACATGGTGTGTGGTGTCACACACAGAAGATCATGTTATCAGTTCTTTATAAATTATAAACAGTTGCTCACGACTAAGATGGATAGGAACAAACCATTGGAATAGTCGTAGTGTAATTTGGTATTAGTTTATATTGACTATAAAATTACACTAGTACACTCAGAGTGTATTGAGTTGGACCATTTAAGGTAAGTTCTTTTTATACTGACTGAATAAAAGAACAAGACCTTTGTTATTATGGAAGTGTGTGCTCTTAATCATGATATACTTAAAATTCATTTCTTTGATTTATCAAAGGGTGTGATTTAGTTCGATAAATCAATAGGCCCGATAAGTTGGAAAATGATATTATTTATATGGTGTGTTGTTGATTATAGAATGAAACTGTGTCCTAGTAATCTAGGTTGATAATGTCCCCAAGAGGAGCTCATAAAGATTGTCATGTTAAACCCTACAGGTGGACTTAGTCCGACACGACAATAAGGTTGAGTGGTACTACTCTTGTACTAAGATATTAATTAAAGTGAGTTGTCAGTAACTCACTTAATTAGTGGGCATTCGACATCTTAAATACAGGGAGATTAACACACTCATGATAAGAAGGAGCCTAAAATGTAATTTGGGATTGGTGCGGTAGTTCAATAATAATTCTTTAGTGGTATGAATTATTATTGATGAAATTAAGTTGGGTGTTCGGGGCGAACACGGGAAGCTTAATTTTATCGGGAGACCAAAACCAATTCCTCCTCTCGGTCCCTAACGTAGCCTCTTATTTATAAAGTATTATACTCACCTTCTTACTCACCTTAAGGTGGTCGACCAAGCCTAGCTTGGAGCCCAAGCTAGGGTCGACCAAACCAAGGTGAGTTGATTTCATTAGGTGGTCGGCCCTAGCTTGAACCCAAGCTTGGTGTGGCCGGCCAAAATAAATTAAAAGGATTTTATTTTTTAAAAAAAAAAAATCTTTCCTTATGTGGAAGCCATGGTTTTAAAAGAGAGTTTAAAATTTAAATATTTTCTTTTATAGCTTTCTACAAAAGATTAAGAAAAAGGTTTGATATCTTTCCTTATTTATAGTTAAAAGGAATATTTTAATTTTTGATAAAACTTTCTTTTTATGAAACTATTCTCATGATTTTAAAAGAGAGTTTTAAAATTAAATCTTTTCTTTTATAGTTTCTACAAAAGATTAAGAGAAGATTTGATATCTTTCCTTATTTATAGATTGAAAGGAAGATTTTAATTTTGTAGAAAACTTTCCGTTTTGGAAATCATCCACATGTTTTAATAGAGAGATTTTAATTTATAAAGTTTCCTTTTATAACCAACCATGAAGGGAAAAAATTATTAGAGAAAATTTTATTTTAAAAAATTCCGGAAATAAATGAGGAAGTTTAAATTTTGTGTTTAAAACTTGCCTTATTTGGATCATGTGAAGGGGTCGGTCATAGCATGGGTTAAAAGGAATTTTTAATTAAAATTTCCTTATTAACCAAAGGCAAGGAATATAAGAGAATTTTAATAATAATTAAATTTCCTTATTTGCTAAGACCAAGGAATATAAAAGAGGGGGTAGAGGTGCCTCACCTTAGAACAACTCTCTTCTATTTTTCCTCTCTTTTCTTCCTTGGTGGTGGCCGACCCTATCATCTCTTCCTCTCTTCTTCTAGTGGTCGAACCTATCATCCTCTTGGAGCTTGTTTTGGTGGCCGGATTTGTTAGGACCAAAAGTAGCTAGAGGGGGGGTGAATAGCTCGTCGCGTGCTCGTCGCTCGGCGTTGATTGTTTCTTCAAGAATATGCAGCGGAAAATACAGAAACAAATACACAACGCTAACACAGTTGGTTTTACTTGGTATCCACCTCACAAGAGGTGACTAATCCAAGGATGCACACCAACACACACACCCTCCACTATGAAAACACTCCTTTTCGGTAACTACCGAGGGCGGAGAAGCCCTACAAGACTCTCAGTACAAGAAGAAAGGAAAGGGAAACAAAATACAAGCGCAAAGCTTACAATGAGTACAGAAAACCCTAACCCTAGCTTCTCTTCTTGCCTTTGATCCGCCTCTTGACTTGGAAAGCTTCCAAGATCCTTCAAGAACTGGCGATCTGATCTTTGAGAGCGCTGTGGAGGAGCTGGCGAGTAATCTGGAGTGAATCGGAGAAGAGATTGCCGCAGCCATCGAACGCCTGCAGCTATAAACGATGCCAACGGTCGGATCCCGATCGATTCGAATGTTCCCAATCGATCGGGGAGGCTTTGGATCGATCCACGGATCGATCCAGAGCGCCTCTGTGCTCTGGGAAAACGCCTGGATCGATCCACGGATCGATCCAGCGCTTATCGCGCGAAGCAGCCGCGTCCCAATCGATCCACTGATCGATTGGGACATCTGGATCGATCGATCGCTGGGACAGGTCTGGATCGATCCACTGATCGATCCAGAGCCTGGATCGATCCATTGATCGATCCAGCACTTGATTTTTGTCCAAACCAAGTCCCAAACCTCCCAAACCAACATCCGGTCAACCTTGACCTGCTGGTATGTCATGCCTAGCATCTAGTCACTCCCTTGACCTGCTAGGACTCCCTTACCAAGTGTCTGGTCAATCCCTTTGACCCACTTGGACTTTTCTCTGTGCCAAGTATCCGGTCAATCCCTTTGACCTACTTGGACTCTTCTTTCATGCCAAGTATCCAGTCAATCCTTTGACCTACTTGGACTTCCCAGCACCAGATGTCCGATCATCCTTGATCCATCTGGATTTTCCCTTGCCTGGCTTCACTCACCAGGACTTTCACCTAGCTTCACTCACTAGGGTTTTGCATCTGCCTAGCTTCACTCACTAGGACTTTCACCTGGCTTCACTCACCAGGATTTCCATCTGCCTAGCTTCACTCACTAGGACTTTCACCTGGCTTCACTCACCAGGATTTCCATCTGCCTAGCTTCACTCACTAGGACTTCCTTCTGCCTAACATCCCAGTTAGGACTTCCCAGTCAAGTATCCGGTCAACCTTGACCTACTTGACTCTTCTTCAATTAACATCTTATTGTCAAACATCTAAACCCAAACCAAGACTCAGCTTGGTCAAACAGGTCAACCTTGACCTGAGGGATGTTGCACCAATAGGATTTGCTTAGTGAAGAAGGAGAGAAAGAATGCTTTGTTTCCTAGTTTCTCTTGGAACTTGGTTGGTGGCCGAGACTTGCTATCTCTTGGAGAAGGTTGCTTGGCCGAAACTTGGAAGAAGGAAGAAGGAGGCTTGGTGGATTCTCATCTCAGTAGATCGTTGCCCACACAACATCCGAGATAAGAAGAGGACTACGATAGAAGATCAAGAGGTTGTTGCTTACAAAGAAAGGTATAACTAGTAATTCTATTTCGCATCATACTAGTTTTCTTTATATAGATTTGAAATACCAAACACAAGAAGCTAGTGATTCTAGATTTTCGAATTTGTGATTCGAAGTTGTGTTTCTTTTATTTTGTTTTTTCGATCTTGTGATTCGATTGTTCTTTTTGGTTAAACCTAGGGCTACTATAAGGATATTAAATATTGAATTTCGTTAAGAAGCTTTGTTGAGGCAGTGGTGGATGTTCCCATACTCAAGAAGGTCAAGTGTCTCGCCATGTTTGACCTGGGAGCCGATTTCCGAAATAAATATTTAATTGAATTTGTAACATAGGTGAATTTAGATCTATAATGTTAAGTATCGTTTGCGATCCATGTCTAAACCTCTAAGAACAGATAAATTAAATCTGGAATCAATCATGTTAAGTTCCATTTGTGATTCCGAATTTAATTTTTAAAGAACACAATAGGTTGTTAGGAAAGGTTCAGGACTTGTACCAAATTTTTGTACAGGGGAACCAGTACGATATTCCTAGAAGCAACCAACATACACTGGATTTGTATTTTTCCATCTTGAATCTCTTAAGAATTTGAGTTACATAGTATCTTTGTGAGATAAAAGTTCCTTCTCTTGATTGTTGGACATTAATGCCTAGAAAATGATACAACTCGCTCAAATTTGTCATTTCAAACTCACCCACCATAGAGTTCTTAAAATCTATCAATATCTTTAGATCATTGTTAGTGAAAATAAGGCCATCCACGTAAAGACTCATAAACATAATATTACCTTCAGATTTTTTTTTTATATATAAAGAGTATGCTCACAAGGACAACTTTTAAAATCATATTTAATAAAATAATCATTAATTTAGTCATATCATGCACAAGGTGATTGCTTTAACCCATATAATATCTTTCTAAGCTTATATACTTTACCTTCTTCACCCTTTTTCACAAAACTTTGTGGTTGTTCAAGATAAATTTTTTTCTTGATGAAAATCATTTAAGAAAGCTGATTTGACATCCATTTGTAATAATTGTCAACCATTTTGAGCAGCAAGAGCAATAATTAATGGAACTGTATCAAGTCTAGAAATAGGAGCAAATATCTCATTGAAATATTCACCTTCTTTATATTTGTATCCTTTACAACAAATCTTGCTTTGTATTTATTGATGGAGTCATCTAGATTGGTTTTAATCTTAAAGGTCCATTTCACACCAATTAGGATATTTGTATAGTGGAAAAGTAGTGAGCTCTAATGTACCATTTTTCTCGATAGAGCTTATTTCTGTTGGTGCAATCGACCTCTAGGATTTTAATGTTTGACAATGTATTAATGCCAGGTCAGTTTGACTAAGGGTTAATCTAAATATGACTTGATGTTTAGAAGAGGATGACTAACAAGGGTAAGTCTTCACCGAAGGTTAGGCAGGTGAGAAATCTACTAAATAACTAGTCCTAACTAGAGGTTAGGCAAGGAAAAGTCATAGTGAGTGAAACTAGATGGTGAAAGTCCTGGTGAGTAAAGTCAGATAATGGAAGTCCTAATGAGTGAAGTTATGCCATAGTGAGTGAAACAGGTGATGGAAGTTCTGGTGAGTAAAACAAGACAATGAAAGTTCTAGTGAGTGAAGTTAAACCCTAATAAATGAAGCTAGGAGGTGGAAGTCCTGGTGAGTGAAGTCAGGCAATAAAAGTCCTAGTGAGTAAAGCTAGGCAATCCTAGGGAGAGATAACCCTAGGTAATGAAAAGTCTTGGAAGAGTAAACTCCAAGCATGTGTGACTGATTAGCTTCCGATTGACCGTGCACGATCAACCAGACTAGTGAATTCTTAATACTGCTAATACTATTTTACTTTATTATTTTATATATATATTGTGCTAACTCAATGTTGCAAGTAAGTCCTAGTAGATCAAATTAATCATACACTACGCAAGACCAGATAAAGTCCAAACAGGTGTAGAGAACCAGATGTTTAGTAGATAAGTGGAGGTAAGCACTAAAGGAGAGAGATCCAGTGAGGGAAAACCTAGTGGGGTTGTAGGCGTTGATCCAACTTAAACCCATTTTGGAAGTATAAACTAAGACTATAATTAGATCTTGTTGGGACCGAGTTCAAAATTCGATGATTGTGTTTGTACACTCCTATGCACAGTGGAAATTTAAAATTTTATTTGTGATTCAACAATTAAATCAAAAGAGTGTTCGTATGGTTTTTAAAACAAACATAAGCATGATCTTTATTTAAGCATGCATTACAATCTAACCGTATAAGTAAGATTCTAAAAGCATAACAAAGATACACTATCATATAATTGATTTATATAATGCTAATTTAATCATTTTATTTATACATGCTAAACTATCTAAAATAAACATATCAGATCATTTAAGCATAACATAAATAAAACTATTAACATGCATTAACATATATATGAATCATAGTACAAGCATAAACATACCTTCCAAACAGCCTGTGTTTGGGTATGACTCAAACTATTCCAGTTGTAACGAAATAGCTCCTCGTTGTTGTCATGAGCTCGTACTTCCTTCGTCTAATCCGGTCCACGATTAGAGTTCTCTTTCCAACACTTGATCGCACCAGAGGTCAAGTGTCATTTTTCGTCGAGACGATCAAAACGACTTCCTCTAAGATGAGGAAGGGGTTGCCCAATTACCTCTTCTCAAGGGGTTGTCTAATAGCTCTCAACAAGGAGCTATGCCTTCCAAAATTTTGCAAGAAGGTGGGCACGATAATGCTTCTCGAAGAGGAGAAGTAACAAATAAGGAGATCGAACTTTTCGATGGAAGAGAGTGAAAAAAATCTTCTTTTTTTTTCCTATATTATTTTTGATGAATGTCAAAAGGGGAGGGTTAAATGGTTTAAGTTAGTTAGCAATGAAAAATTACCAAAAATAAAACAAGACTAACTTAACATCATTACTTGTGTTTGTTTATTGCATATTTTTTTACTAACTTAATCAGGTTGTCATTGCATCAAAAAGGGGGAGATTATTGGTGCGGTTAGCACTAACGATCTAACTCAGATTTTTGATGAATGGCAAAACAGGTTAAGTTAGTTTCATTGTAATCTAACGCTTTGACCAAGTGTGCAGGAGAAGCCCAGCTAGGTCGATGGGCCGACCGGATAGCTGGCACGAAGTCCAGATAGGTCGACGGGCTGACCAGATGTCTGGCACAAAGTCCAGACAGGTCGACGGGATGACCGGATGTCTGGCACGAAGTCCATATGGGTTGAAGGGCTAATTGAACGTCTGACAAGTAAGTTAAGGCAAGTCACTGGAGGGGATTGATTGTGAGGACGCGTTCCCATAAAGGAACTTAGGCGTCGATCCAACTTAGAACCATTTCGGAACTCTAAGTTGACGTCTTGACTAGATTTTGATCTCGATGAGATGGAATCTAATTAATACTCTTTTTTGTTATAAACTGTGCTAACACTTTGTTTTGCAGAATATATACTTTGTATTTGTGCTTCAGACTAATGTTTTCTTGCAGGTAATTGAAGCTACTGGAAAATGGGGTCTGGACGCCCGGAATGCAAATTCTATCCCTATCGCTGCTTCGGCACATGGAGCTTCATGGTTGGCTGGACTACGTCACACTCCAGGCGCCCGGAGCCTCCTATATAAGGAGGGTGAGTCCTAGAGCAAAGAACAACTCATAACAAGATCTTTCAACGCTTGCTCTGCTGTGCTGTGCTGTGCTCCTGCGACCCTGTGAAGCTACTCCGACAACGTGCTATCTTTTATTTCCTTGTTGTCGGTATTTCTTTTCCAAAGTTCTTGTACCTTAATTTTGTAATCACATTTTCGAACTACTAGTGGATTGCCCAATGAAAGCACTCAACGAGTTCGGGCTTTGGAGTAGGAGTCGACGAAGACTCCGAACCAAGTAAAATTAGTTGTGTTAGCATTGTTCCGTTCTCGCTTTTATCTTTCCGCTGCGTACTCGATTTTCTACGATAATTTTCTAAATCGCTATTCACCCCCTCTAGCGACTTATTTGATTCAACAAAAACTACCTAGGGGTACCAACAGAAAGAAGGAGAAGAAGTCGATATGTGGAGACTTGCACTTGAGACAGTGGAAGCGAGGCTACTTACATGGAAGAGAATTTTAAAAAAAAAGAGAGAGAGAGAGAATAAGTTTTCTTAAAAACTCCGTAACTCATTTTAAATCGATTGAACCAATTTAATCTAGTTAAACTTGGTTCGACCATAACTTGATAAAATAAAGTCAAAATCAACTTTGATTTAGACCAACATACTTCTTATTTTTGCACCTACCCGATGTATTTTGTTCAATTCCAATTTGATTTTAATTATGCACCTTTACTTCGTACCGGATTTGTTTATTTATTTATTTTGTTAAAAAAATAAATTTTATATAGATAATTAAAAAAAATAAAGGGTGGGCTACAACCCTGCAACAATAGCATACATCTGTTGAATGATATCTATTGCACTCAACGGGATCAAATAAAAAAATTGATGTGGTGGTCTAAAGAGGATACTACGTGGCGTCAAGAAGTCAATATAAGGGATGATGTGATAGTCAGAGTCAAGGTTAACACATAGTAGATATAACCCCCGTTCTAATCGATTGGCTATAGGCCCTCCTGATCGAGTGTTAATGAAGCTGATTGCCCACATACATGATACTCACATATATCCAAGTGGACAAGGTATATCCTTGGGGCGATGTTATGACTGATTTCCTATCTTGTTTTAACATCTCAAGTAGCCGAGTCACCAATCGGGGATCCTAGACCCTCTTTGACTTGGGAAAATTTCATTTTGACATTATTTATTATGTCTAGATGAAGTGATGACGTCTACCTTAAACGCCTATTATTAGTCCACGAGTACAGGAAAGGGGAATCCTCATAAGTAGTAAAGTAATAGCCTCCCTCATTTAATGTGGTTTTATTAATCATGCAAGTATTATAACTTCATTAAATACATGGAAGAAGAAAGAAAAAATGAAAATCCTCTATAATAGAGGAAGGATCCATCCAAAAATATAAAAGGATAGTACTAAGAGAAAAAGTAAAGGTCACGGTTCTTTTTTCAAAATTAACAAATTAACTTTCGACTTATCGCTTGTAGTCATCTTTTCAATAGTGATCAACTTTCTTGCCAGCACGTAGTTGAGTCAATCACAAGGATCACGGAGCACTATCAAAAATCTACTTCAAATTATAAAAAATAATAATAATAACAATAATAGTTGTACTAACAGAGTCAAAGATCAAAATCATATGGTTCTTATTTTTTAAATAAGATATTTTATTTATTATTAACTGCAATTTGGCAGCGCATATAAGTTTGATTAAATTAGATTATTTTGATAAATTAAAGCAGTGTTGATTAATATATATTTAAATATTTTGACTAATGTTAAAATAATTTTACTTGTAATTATCTAGTCGAAAAAGATTTGACGCTGTTATTACAGAATTAAACCAATAGTAAGGGTTTTTCTAAAATATAAAATAGCAATGGATCAAAAAAAAAATAAAAGACGAATTTTCAAAAGTCGTTCTTAACTTCTAAATTTCTCAAAAAATATATTTATTTTTCTCGTTCACCACTCAGTTATATTGTTCTTTAAAAATTAATGTTACAGTGATAAATTTTTTTTAAAATTAAGTATTACAGTCGTACTGTTATTTTAGGGTTTAGAAAACAATTGCTCTAAATCTCAAAATTATTTTAGAAATTTCATAATTTTAAATAGAACTTTTGGTCAGTTGTCGAGTATAAAATATTTTTTAATATTTTTTTAAAAATAAAATATTATTTAATAATAATAAAATAAAAGAGCACCCGATTTTTATAACATTAATCAATTTTTATTTTCATGTCATGGACATAATTTTAATCATCAAATTAATAATATTTGATAGATTACGCAAGGATTGTAATTACAACATCGAATTATATACCCTTTTTCATGTTATAAGTTATCAAAATGGATTGGACCTAACTTAAAGGGTCCAGCCCATTACGAGAACCTGCTCTATAAAATCGCGTCGACAGCGGTAGATTCTTCATTTCTAGGGTTGCTTTCGGCCATCGCTGGCGCCGCAAGTTACCAAATTGTGGGCCGCCCGACGGAGTGCTTTCTCCGTCACTTCAACTGCGCAGTCGATCGTGGCGATCTCGGAACCTCCGGCGCCAATCGCGAACCCTAACCGAGGTTCCGAATCGTTTTCATAAATCATTCTTCGGCGTTTATCGTCTTTGAAAGTTGAAATTTGAATTTTGGTTGGATTTATTTTCTTTCTGTTTTTACTAATCTGGGAGATGATGCGATATACGGATTGTCAGACTGCTGTTCTCATGAGCAGCAGATTAGCCGTGCTGAGTTATTTTGCACGTCAGTCTGATCCCAAATGCAAATCTATTTATCCATCAGAAATGTAGAAATTATGAGAATTAAAAAAAAAAAAGCCATTTGCAAGCCCTTTGAGTTTCTCGCTTCCTAAATCTCTCCTACATTATCATTTCTCTATAATAGGTTTAATATATCGTTATCGTATCGATTCTCCTGCTTTTTCCCAGCTCTCGGGTCAGGATTTTTGTCTTTTTATCATTTCGTTTGCCGTAATCTTATGAGATTGTTTTTTCGGGGTTTTTCCTCCACTTCTGATATCTCTTTTAATGTCATTTTGTCTTGTATGATCTGCCGAGCCTATTTCTTGTTATTGAAATCTATTTTTTGTTATTTGAGATATTTGATATTTGGTGATGATTTGCAACTAAAATATTATGATATGTGTTGTCGTAATTCTCTTTCAATCTATAATTTATAACATTAATGTGGATCTCGTATGTATGATTTATAATTTTTGTTTATAGTGATTCCTCTGAGGATGCTAATTTAGTTTATACAGGCAATTGTACTAAATCTCAATAAACTTGTTAGGTCAGGCTGAGTGTCTGATACTTTAGTTCGATTTGTGTATGCAAAAATGCAACATTTAGGCACAGCTGTTTTACAACTTGCAATTATTCATAGTACTCTTTAATCAGTCCTCAATGTTAACTGAGTTGAGAATCACAATTGCAAAAAAAAAACAAATCAGATTTTCAAAGGGAACATTATGCACCTAATAGG
Source organism: Zingiber officinale (assembly GCF_018446385.1). Lineage (NCBI taxonomy): Eukaryota > Viridiplantae > Streptophyta > Magnoliopsida > Zingiberales > Zingiberaceae > Zingiber > Zingiber officinale. The sequence goes on from NC_055988.1 coordinate 24,870,858, forward strand.
TGTTTCCTAAAGTTCTAATGCTTAAAAAATCTAGAAGGATCTGCACTCCCCCCGTGCTGTATGTCAATTTAGGTAGAGTGGACTATTTTCGACGGTGGTTACATTTAAGATCTTGTAGATGGCTTTGGGGATCAGAGACTGTTAAGCTCTCGCTCGATACTACATCAAAAATAAAAATTCCTATATGTCTCTTTATTATATTAAAAAAAACTTTAAAACAACTATGCTTCCATACATTTTCATTATATTTTATTTTATATGTAAATAAAATTTGAATTTATAAATTACTACTAAATAATATTAATAATTAAAAAATAAGTTATATTATTTGAAACAAAATCTCCCAATAGAAAATTTATTAATTTTTTAAAATTTAAATTTAAAAATTTATTTTAAATGGCAGCCGTATCTTCCTGAAAATGAGCAAGTTTCCTCCTATTTCTATGCCACTTCCACGTTGGTCTAGAGCAGAAATGTATTTTCAAATATTACAATAATTCATTAAAAATGTATATATCACTCCCATACGCTTGGAGGTGGCTTCTGTGGTCCTATTGAATTTGGAACGATTGAGTTTCGTTTGGGTTTAGGTTTAAAAAATTATTATTTTTGAGTTTAGGGTGTAGGATTAAAAATGTGTTACTATTTTTTTTTTTTAGCCCAAAGCTTAAAAAACAAATCTAGTTGAAATGTTGAATGCACATTGTAGGACGTATAATATATCAATATTATATATATATATATATAAAAGATTGTTATTTTACTTATACAGGAGTGATTGAATGTGAATTTGGAGATTCGTCTAGCGTCCTGATTGGTAAAGGTGAATTAGGGCTAGACTCGACCTTGGGTTGGGTTTGGCTCGGACTCAGTTCGGGCTCGTAACGGGTCAATGGGCTGGTTGCCCGTTGACCCGGTTCGTCGGGTCAAACCGGAACTAGCTCGGTAAATTGTCGGGCCGGTTCCGGTTTAGTTGCTGCAAAATCGGCGAATCGTCGGTTAATCGGTAGTTCAGTCGTAAATTTTTTTTTTGTAATGGCTTGAATCGTCGGTTAACCGACAGTTCATAGTCGTTGGAACTGTCGGTTAACCAGCGGTTCATAGCCGTTAGGGGTATTTTTTTGGGTTATTTTTTTCAACGGCTAGGATCATTTGATCATTTTTTTATCAATGACTATGATTTAATGTTTGTTACTATCAAAACTCTATAAATAGAGAGCTCATTTTATCATTTTTCACACACATCTTCTCTACTTACTCTTAATCTCAATTTCGTATTCTCTACACACTTTCGTTTTCAATTTTCAATTACAATGGAAGGAGGTTGCGGAGGTGCATCATCTTGAGCTCGGAAGGGAAAGCAAATAATGAATCTGCGGGAGGAAGACCCCAACATTCAATCCACCGATGATGAGATCGAGCATCTTTCGAATCCGAACCCCAAAACACAAGGAAGTACCGATGCAATTATTTCTAAGGTTCGGGAACTTCCTCCTCAAAAGTCTTCTATTTTCACTAAACATTTTAAGAATGTCACTCTTCCGTCGGGAGAAATGCGTACAAAATATAAGCACTGCAATGCTTCCTACAAATTCCAAACCGACGGTGATTATGGGTTGTTGAAACGACATGTAGAAACGAAGTATCCAACGAAATATGGATTTTACCATTCTCAAACACAATTATCAAGATTTTCTTCAACTAGCGGTAGTATCGATTCCGGTTTATTTTTATATTCGAATAATAAATTAAGAGAATCATTAACTAAATTTGTTTCCGTAGAACATCTTTCTTTTAGTTTTAGATCTAAATACACATTTGAAGATTTTTGTAAAGAATCTCTTAATTCATGTGCTAAACGTGTTATAGGACTACACTTACTCGTACAATTAAAAAATTAGTAAAACAAGGGAAAAAATTTTAATTGATTAATTTAGTAAATTAGATAATAAAGTTTCTTTATGTTCTGATATTTGGAGTGATCATTGTCAAACACATTCGTATATGGGTGTGACTTGCCATTGGATCGATAACTATTCGAACCTCCAAAAAAGATTGTTAGCTTATAGAGTTTTTTGATGAATCATATAATGCTTATAATATCGCAAAATTATTATGTTTAATTTTAGAAGAATATGATTTAACTCATAAAATATTTTTAATATCATTAGATAATATTAGTTCCAATACCGCTTGTATAGATGTTCTAAAATTTATTTGTCAACGTATTATTGGCGGTTTATTTTTTCATATTTGTTGTGTATGTTATATTTTAAATTTATGTGTTGATAGTTTAAAAAATTTAGAAAGTTATATTAAACCAATTAGAATTGTAATTTCTTATTTATGGTATCATTCATCTATAATGAAATAATGGGGTATGTTTTGTAAAATTAATGGAATGAGACATCAAAAATTTCCACGTGATGTACCAACACGTTGGAATTCAACATATCAATTATTACAAATTCATTTCAATATAAAAAATTATTATGTTCATTTTTTTGCACAAAATACTAATATTAATATATATTTATTTTTACAACAATGGAATATTTGTAGTAGTATTTGTGAAATTGTAAAAGTATTTAATGATGCAACCGAACAACTTTCCGGTGTTTATTATATCACTACTCAATTAGTTTTAGAAAATTTTTCTAATATAGTATTAGTTTTAAATGAACATATTAATAATGAATCTTTATCTCCTTGTATCTTAAGTATGAAAATTAAATGGGGAAAATATTTTTATTTAATTCCTGAAATTTATTTAATTGCATTCGATTTAGATCCTAGATTTAAATTAGAAGTTTTACCAGAAATGTTAACTTTATATTATGACGCTTTAATTCCAATTAAAGATTCTTCTTCCCCTGATCCAGTTAATATTATATATAATGTTAGAATTTATTTATATGATATTTATAATCAATATTATTTAAAATATGGAACATAAATTAATATTTCTGAAATACAACAAACTATTAGTAGTAATTTAAAACTTATAAAAGTACAACTCTTATTAAAAGAACGGACAAAACGCCCACGAGGATCCTCAAGTTCCATACAGGAACTTGAGAATTATTTTACGACTTCTTTTGATTTTAATGAAGCAGATAGCGAAAATTTCGATATTTTAAAGTGGTGGTCACAGAAGGCTCAAAGCTTTCCCGTTCTCTCCGTGATCGCCAAAGAAATATTAGTTTGTCCAGTGTCAACTGTTGCTGTGGAGCAGACGTTTAGTGTCGATGGTAACATATTAGATGAACGACGATCAACTTTATCTCCCAACTCATTGGAAGCCCAAACATTACTAGACGATTGGACCAGAGCGGAGAAAAGAATCTAAGGAATGTAACTTTTAGATGACGAAGTTGAAGATTTTGATACTGATGGAACAAATACAATAGGAATAGGAAATGGAAGTGAGTGAAAATGTAAAAGGATAAAAATGTAAAAGAATTATATGGACTTTGATTCCCTTAAAAAGATACGTAGGTAACTTAAATAAGTACAAGCCCTTTTCCAATAAATTTTAATTTCTAATTTGTAATGTTTAATTTATAATTTATAATTTATAATTTTTTAACATAATAATTTTGAACCGTGATGAACCATGACGAATCGTGAACCGTAATCGTCTTGAGCGGTTAAGGTTAAGGGTTGACCTGTCTGGAACCGTCGAACCGGTGATTCTGAACCATTGAACCGTCGGTTCCGAACCGTAGTCAGGTCTAATTAGGGTACTCCGATGGATCTCTAGATATTCGGGCTCATATTCAGTCGTCTATGGATGTGCAGGATAAGGATGTGTAAAGTAAAATTTTCTTTTATATATATATATATATATATATTAAATATAGTAAATATTGATTGTAGATAACATTGTTACGTGTCATTCAAATGCGTGATAGTACTATCACAGTTTTATTGTACTAAAGTTTTATTGCACATTCATATCCGAAATAGGACTGTAAATTAATTAAGTTTCATTGTCTTCCTGTTTGTTTGGCAGGTAATTAAATTAAGTTAAATTAAATTTAAAATGAATTAAGTCATTAAAATAATTATATAAATTTTTTTTTTACGAGTTTGAATTTGATTGACTTAGATATTATCGAGTTTTTAGTTTAAGTTCGTTTGCAACTTATAATTTTAAATTTATTTTTTTAATTATTAAGGTTAATAATATAAATTTATTTATTTATTTTAATTTATTTTAAATTTATTTATCATGTTGATAAAAATTTTATTGATGAATATCACTTGATTTATAAATATTATTTGGAAATATTATTCACAAGTTTTATTCAGAGTTTATAATCCTTGTTTAGGAAAAAAATATATAGGGTCAAGTTTATTTATTTAATTTAATGCACTATTTAAATTTATTCATTAAGTTCACCTGTATTGAATAAATATAAATGAATTTTTATTACGTTGAACATCAAGTTTGTCCTTAAACGTTAAGGAGCAACATGATGGATGTATTGTCAGAAGAAAAGAATTCTAGAAGATTTAGAAGTCAGTGTTACTGTTTCCCATCGAGCCATTTAATTGTGATAAAAAGATGAAACACTCGTCCCAATATTTTCATCGTATTCGATCTAAGATCATCATAAGAGAGGTAAATCGTAACATCCGAACGAGTATGTGATAGACAAAATATAATACGGGGATAGAAAATTTATTTCTCATCGAGCCATTTAAGATCAGGGAGCAACTCGATAACCAGCGTTCTAAAATTTCTGGTCAGAAGGCTCTTGTGTCAAATGATGGCTTCATGAATCATGGCATCACAAAGATCAAGTTTAAAAAGATAAGTGTAGTTCTCGGACTACTACGGTGTAATGGTTAGACTATTTAAATGATTACTCAAATATCTAAAAGTTAAATGTCAACTGTCATGAACTATAGAAATTTTTTTCGGTAGGAGGAATGTTGATCATTTGAATAAGCATTTGTGAATACTTTTTAATTTTATTTGATGATCGGTGAACATTTTTTATAGGATTGAATTATTCACCTATGAGTGTAAATAATAACTAATGCTAGTGGATTTAACCAAATGAAAAACACGAGTTTGTATCAATAGTAAATATCTTATAGTTAAAAAAAAGTAGGCGAAGACAACCATTCCTAAAGACATTTTCAAATGTATATAAAGAAAAATAAATAAATGAAAGCAAAAAAAAAAACAGAATGAGAGAGAAATGACATTCAATTTTCAAAAATATAATTAAAATATTTTTGAAATTTTAGCATATTGGCATATAAAAATAAGACGGCAACTGAAATTTAAAAAAGGAGATTTTGTCTGAGTTACGTGGTAAAATATATTTATCAGGGAGGTAAAATCATGACTACTTTCATGTCTGTTCCATGTTATTAGATGGAGTAAATTCATGTGAGAGAGTTGCCTTTTTTTTCAATAATTTTTTCTACATCAATACGGAAGAAATAAATTATGAATGATTAACTGGACATGCTAAGTTTCGACCCAAAAAACTTATATGGTAACACTCTATAGCTTAACCATCGCACCATCCCTAGGGACCAAAATGAGACTGCAATCAGTAATGATACATAAAGGATCAATTGTAGAAATTAAGAGAAGAGAAAAATTAACTATATTATTGGATCTTAAACTTGATACAGAGTATAAAGTCTGATATAGTTAAGTTAAGAAACTCTAAACTCTATAAAAAAAAAGAAGAAAAAATCCAAATTACCCTAAAAGCTATAAACAAATAAATATATAATCTAACATCCCCCCTCAAACTCACGATGTTACAACTAGAAGCATTGAGAGTTTGTCAAATAAGAAACGAAATTATGAAGCGGAATGTGTCTTGGTAAACATATCAGCAATCTATAACTTTGAAAGAACGAAAGACAATGTGATGGTGTCAATCTGAAGATGGTGACGAGTAATGTGACAATCAATTTCAATATGTTTCGTTCGCTCATGAAAAATGGAATTGAGTGTACTTTGAATAACACTCTGATTATCACAATATAACGGAGTAGGTTGATGAAAAGAGAGACACCCATATCCGTAAGCAACTAACGCAACCAAACTATCTCACAAGTAGTTGAGGTCATGACACGATACTCAGCTTCTGTGGAAGATCTAGAAATGACATCTTGCTTTTTACTCTTCCAAGAAATGAGGGAATCACTAAGAAAAACACAGAAACCAGTGATAGATTTGTAATCTGTAGAATCACCAGCCCAATCCGTATCAGAGTATACACGCAACTTAAGAGATGAAGTAGAAGGAAATAAAATGCTTTGAAATTGAGTACCCCGAAGATACCTGAGAATACGAAGAACAACAACCCAATGAACTGTAATTGGTGCAGCGACAAATTGACTAACCACATGAATAGGATACGCAATATCTGGACGAGTCATGGTGAGATAAAGCAAGCTTCCAATAATAGTTCTGTACAAACTAGGATTCGGTAAAGGTGAGTCATCAGATGAGAATATCGAGTATTAGTCTCAATAGGAGTATCAACAACTATATTATCAGTAAGACAAGCACGCTCAAACAGATTAGATATATACTTTGACTGAGATAAAAGATAACCTTTCAGGGAATAAGCAACCTCAATGCCCAGAAAGTAGCGTAGTATACCTAAGTCTTTCGTAGCAAACACAATGAGCCAACTCAAACTTCAAGGAAGCAATTCCATCAGAATCATCACCAGTAATAATCATGTCATCAATATATAATGATAAAAGAATACGACCTGCACTCGTACATCTAACAAATAATGTTGAATCATGATTACTAAGATGAAAATCAAACGAAGTAATTACTATAGAGAACTTCTCAAACTAAGCACGAGGTGTTTATTTGAGACCATAAAGCGCTTTACGAAGCTTGTAAACTTCACCAGGTTTGTGTGAAATACCAGAAGGAGGTGTCATATAAACTTCTTCATGAAGATCACCATTTAGAAATGCATTCTTGACATCCGTCTGAGATATTCTCCATTGACAAACAGAAGCAACAACAATCAAAGTACAAACAGTTATAATTTTTGCAAGAGGAACAAATGTTTCTTCATAATTCATGTCATACTTTTAAGAATAACCTTTAGCAACAAGACAGGCTTTGTATCATTCGATATATCGATTAGATTTAATTTTGATCTTATATATCCAACGAGAACCAATAGTATGTTTTCCTGGTGGCAATGGAACCAAATCTCATGTATGACTCTGATGTAAAGCAGTTAGTTCCTCAGTCATAGCACTCTGCTAAAGTGAGTTATAAACAGCTTCTCTATAGGATTTAGACTCAGAAAGACAATGAATAGATGCAACAAATAAAGTAAAAGAACGAGAATAACAAGAGTAAGCAAAATCTGGTAGTTTAGTAGACTTATGAACACGAGTGGATTAATGACGGTGGAGAGAAGGCTTACCCACAACCTCAGGAGATAATTGGGTAGTGACAGAAGAAGGAACATGTGGAGTGGATATCTCGGGAACCAAAGTATTAGATTCAGTTGAACTACTAGTAGGATTTATGGGTGAATCTTCCTCAGTATCGATATTGAAAGGATCAATACAAACTAGATCTGACTTTGTCATATTATGCGAACTAGCCGGAATAGAAAAGAATGGAATATGCTCCAGAAATACAACATGACGAGAGACATACAATTTTTGACTAACGGGATCAAAGCAACGATATCCTTTTTGACTAACACCATTACCCAGAAAGACACAAAGAGCAGACCGAGAGACTAACTTATTTCGCTCTGCATGTGGATGAAGGACAAAGCAAGTACAACAAAAAATACGCAAAGTGGAATAGACAGGAGCATACCCATACAATTTTTTAAAAGGTGACAAACCTAAATTGTGTGAGGTTGGAATTCTATTAATGACATGAGCAGCAGTAAGGACTATTTCAACAAGATGTCTATATTTTCGTTCAGCCACATCATTTTATTAAGGAGTATCTGTATACAAGGTTTGATGAATAGTACCATCAGAAGCAAGTAAATGTGAAAATTGATTCGAAGTGTATTCACCACCTAAATCACAACGAAAACACTTTATGCCACTAGAATGTTGAGTTTTCACAAGAACTCTAAAGTTATTAAAAATTATAAGATAATCAGACATGTGTTTTATAGGATAGACCCAAGAGTAATGAGTGTAATCATCAATAAACGAAACATAATACCTTGACCCCCCTTTGTAGGAATAGGAGAGGGTTCCCACACATCAGAATGGATAAGATCAAATGGAGCAGAAGAAAAAGAAAGACTTTTAGAAAATGGTAAGGCAGGAAATTTGGCCAGTTTATAACCACTATAATAAAAAATATCAAAATTTTTTAAAGGTCCTAATGCTCATGTAGAGGCTAAAAACTACAAACGAGACGCTGAAACATGACCTGAGCAAGAGTGTCACAAATAAAAATTAGAAGATGAACGACTCAAATGAAAAGATGATAAATCCACACTTAAAGCTACAACTTCTCGTAATTTGCATTGATCTAAAACTTAGAGTCCTCCTTGCTTATGACCTGTCCCAACCAGCCTCTGAGATTGCGGGTCTTGAACATAATAATTGGATGAAGAAAAAGAGACTAGGTATCAAGACTCACATAATTAACTAACAGAAACAAGATTTAAAGTAAGACTCGGAATATAATAAATATTAGTAAGAGATAAAGAAGATGTAATAATTGAACCAACACCTACTAATAATATAGGAGTACCATTGGCAGTTACAATAGATATTGATGAACTAGAAGAAAAAGAAATAAAAGATGACATATTGGATGACATATGATGGGATATATCAGAGTCCAAAATCCACAAGGATGAGGATATATCTGAAATACCAGACGACGAGAAACCTATATGAGAGGAAGTTGACATGACAGAGGGTTGTAAAGCAAGGAACTGTTGAAACTACTTAAACATATATGAATAAGATTTCCATGAAGCATCTGCACGACTAGACATAATGACAAAACGAATAATTCTCAGAATCACCAAACTATAAGGATACACATTTGTATGATCCACAAAAATTGATGTGAGAATGACCCGTGGTCAAAAAAAAAATCTGAGACAGAAAAGGATGTCAAATGTAGAAATCAGTAGCACAGGACGTCGGTGTCAAAATCAGTAGAAAAGGACGTCAGTGCCGAAATCGGCAACACAGGGCTTCGACACTGAAATCGATAGAAAGAGCGTTGCCGCCAAAATTGACAGCACAGGACGTCAGTGCCAAAATCAGCAGAAAATAGCGTCGGTGCCGCAATTGGCAGGAAATAATGTCGGCGCTGAAATCAGTAGGACAGGACGTCGACGTCGAAATCGACAGAAAATAGATGTCGACGCCGAAATCAATAGCAGCAACAACAATAGGAGACGGCAGCGGCAACAGAAAGCAATAATAAGGGGCGGTAGAAAAATTAGGTCAGAGAAGGAAAACCGCTCTGTTACCATGTAGAAATTAAGAGAAGAAGAAAACTAATAATATTATTGGATATTAAAATTGATACAAGTATAAAGTCTTATATAGTTAAGTTAAGAAACTCTAAACTCTATAAAAAAAGTCTAAATTATCTTAAAAATTATAAGCAAATAAATATATACTCTAAAGCCGATGATAAAGACTAGCTAATGGCCCGCGCCGTACTGAGTCTTAGTGATTCGATTCAGCTCGTTCAAAGCTCTTATGGTCCCAATGGAGCCATGTCGATCTGGGCTAGGCCCAAATTAGCAGGGGTAAGATTCCACCCTAACGAGCCAATAGGCACAAGGATTAAGTTAATGAGTTAATCAAAACCATAAACCCAAACTAATGAAGCAAAACAAATATTTAGGTTTATAAACATTTTTTTTTTGTTTCAATTTATTTAAAAATAAATGTTTGAAAATTAACACTGTTCAGCTCCAACCAATTTTAGAAAATAATAATAAAAAAATAAATATATTTTTCCACCCAGCAAAAAAATAGGCAGAGTTTCATCTTCTTTAAATAAATTTATATCATCGAAGGTTTTAGTGGGCGACTTATGCTGCCTCAGTTGATGCTCTCTTCCGCCGAAAGAAACACTGCGCAGACCTGCCGCCGCTTGTCCTTCAGCTTCGCCAGGCCATCGCCGCCGCTCTCCAACTTTAGAACTCCTCTGGAACCCTCCTCCCGCCGTCTGCTGCTCTCCTGTAACGCTCAAATCACCCGCAGCGGCCGCCATGGTGATCTCCTCGCCGCCCAGTCGACTTTCGACCGCATGCCCTTCCGCGACGTCGTCTCCTGGACAGCGCTCCTCACCGCCTACGCCGATAACGGCCAGATCTCCGCCGCGCGGAGAGTGTTCGACGAAATGCCCACCAGAAACACCGCCTCCTGGAACGCGATGATGACTGCCTATGCGCGCTCCTCCAGACTTGCCGAGGCTTCCGAGTTGTTCGCTCGGATGCCAGGCCGGAACGCGGTCTCCTACGGTGCCATGATCTCCGGATTCGCCAAGAACGGGATGATGAAGGAGGCCGAGGAAGTCTACCAGGCGATGCCGCGGAGGTGGCGCGACCCGGTAGCTACGCACGCTTTGATCTGCGGGTACTTGCGGGCAGGGAAGCTCGATTTGGCTACTCGAGTGTTCGAGGCGATGGAGGTGAGGGATGTGTTTTCTTGGAGCTCGATGGTCGATGGGTATTGTAAATGTGGGAGGGTCTGCGACGCCAGAGAGCTATTCGACGCAATGCCTGAGAAGAATGTAGTTTCTTGGACTGCTATGATTCAAGGGTGCGTAAGAAGTGGAATGTGGGAAGATGGTTTTAGACTATTTCTGCAGATGCGAAGAGAGTGCGTGAGCTTCAATTCCATGACACTATCTGTCATGGTTGATGCTTGCTCTGCACTGGACAGGATAAGAGAAGGGATTCAATGTCATGCTCTCATCTTGGCTCTGGGACTCCAAAATGATGTCTTCCTGGGCAATTCAATTATTGTCATGTATGCAAGAGCACGTTGGATGGATGATGCCAGAAGATCATTCAATTGTATGAGCATAAAAGATTTGGTATCATGGAATTCATTGATTGCTGGATACATCCAGGATGATGCATTGGAAGCAGCAAATGAATTGTTTGAGGCAATGCCTGAAAAGGATATTATTTCTTGGACTTCAATGGTAGTGGGATTTTCCAAGAGAGGGGGGATTTCTGAGTCTGTTCGTCTGTTTCAAGAGATGCCTGAAAAAGATGAAATTGCTTGGACTGCTATCGTCTCAGCATTTGTGGCAAATGGGAAACATGAAAATGCAATACTATGGTTCAATTGCATGGTTGATGAAGGGTTTAAGCCCAGTGCTCAAGCATTGAGCAGTGTGCTTAGTGCCTCAGCTAACCTGGTAATTCTTGAAGTGGGAATGCACATTCATGCATGCACAATCAAAACAAATCTAGAGTCAGATGTGGCTGTTCAAAGTTCCTTGGTCTCAATGTATGCAAAATGTGGGAGTGTGACTGATGCCTATCACATTTTCTTGTCAATTGGTGAGCCAAACCTAGTAACTATAAATGCCATGGTGACAGCATTTTCTCAACATGGTTTAGTTAAAGAAGCACTTGCATTGTTCGAAGACATGCAGAGATATGGCTGCAAACCTAATCAGGTTACCTTCTTGGGGATTCTTTCAGCTTGTGCTCATGCAGGTTTGGTTGGTGAAGGTTACAAGCACTTCAAATCCATGACAACTTTATATTGTGTAGAACCAGGACTTGATCATTATACTTGCATGGTTGATCTATTAGGACGCTCAGGGTTACTCAGAGAAGCAGTTGACTTGATCAACTCAATGCCTTTGTCTCCTCACTCTGCAATTTGGGGAGCATTGCTTAATGCCAGTAGTATTCACTCTCATCTGGAATTTGCAGAGCTAGCAGCCCAGCGACTTTTGGAATTAGAACCAAACAATTCAGCAGCTTATTCAGTTCTGTCAAATATGTATGGTTTGGCAGTGCACAAGAAGTCTGAAGAAAGAATGAGGATGACACAGATGTCCAATGGTGTGCGGAAGACTCCAGGATATAGCTGGGTTATTTTTGACAATGCTTTAAGACAGCTAAACATGTAGCAAGTACCAGATGCAAATCATACATGATTCACAATTGTGAGAATGTCTCATCTTTTCTGTGGAAGGGCATTTTTTCCCCCTTGAAAAATGTCTTCGGTTTCCAATTACCTTGAATTACTCAGCATTCTGGTAGGAAATACTAGACACAAAGTGGCAAATTTGTTAAGCTAAAGAAGAATCAACTAGTCATATGATTGGTAAATTATTATCCTCGCCAGATATGGTGTTTATAGGAATTCCCAAAAATCTGCAAGATGATAAACAGGATTACTTCACTCTGAATATGTTTTACTTTAAAATGTCATTTGGGTGGACTGCCAGAAATAAGTGATGATGCTCTATCTTATGTATTGATGCGGTGAAGGTGTTTCTCTCTTCCTTTGATATTGTGCTGTTGCCTGGTGTGAAGTTGCTCTCTTCTGTTGATAATGCTGGAATTGAGGTGGTATTCTCTGTTCCGTTGACATTTCACTGTATCCTGAATTCTACTTCAGTTTCTGCATCCTAATAAGAATGCACTTTGTTCCATGTTCCCCTGAGTTTATGTTTAACTAACTGTTTTTTTTTCCGGATTTGTTCAGATGTCAAGGACAGCATAATACAACTGAAATTATTTAGCCACTTACGTAGGAAACTGCTCACGTACAGTGGCAAGGACAATAATCCTCCGCCGCATGTTGCCATATCATGAAATTTGCTTGCATGTTATTATCAACATTGCCATATTAATTTCATGCTGGTAAATATATATATTTGAAGTTGTTAGAAACTTAATAATCAAACAATAGAAAAGATAGTTTTGGCTTTTTAGCTACGAAATAAAAAATGTGAGTAGATGTGATATCCTTGCTTCAAAATCATGTTTCTGTGGTCTAACATCATAATTTTCTCTACATTTAAGCTGAGTTTCTCAGTTTGCTCCATCCTGTCAACTCCCACATTGATGTCCCTATCTAGCTTCTAGCCTAGGAGCTTGCAGAACTTGTAGAGCTCTCATCCAACCTCAATAAATCCACAATAAACCTAGCACAATCAATTTGTAATCTCCTTCTAACCCAGCAGGTAGGTGAGGTCATTCACTGATCCCACCATCGTTGTAGACACACTGACTAGTCACTCTTGAGATACTGAGTCAAGGATGTAGGCTAATTGCCTTTGTTTACTTGATATTATATCATGTGTCCATTTGAGGCCCACAACATATGAGAATGGAAAAAAAAGAGTAAAAAAGGGCAATATTTGAAGAAAAAAAAGAAGAGAGATTGAACAGTGCAAAAAGGAACGATTAAGAAAATGAGCTTATTCAAGGAGAGAGAGAAACAATGATGAACAAATAAAGAGATAGCACTAATACTCTAGTATTAGTAAAAAAAAGAGAATAAAATGGTCAAAAAGGAATAAGAGATCTTAAATACTTATTTTTTCCAATATTTATTTTTCCTATCTCCTCTTTGTCTCAGTGATCACTAATTTCTTTCTCACGTTTGAAGAGATATGTTGAAAATGATAAAAACCAGTCATTCTCTTTTGACCTAGTCTTCTTTATACCCCTCTAGATAGAGATTTTGTTTGAGCAAATTGAGTTTGGAACTTAGAATGTGCATACACAAGCAGGGAGAGGCTTAGTGAACATGTCTACCAATTGATTAGAGACGGAGATGGATAGTAGTTTGATGTGTCCTACTTTGGAATGCTGTCGACTGAAGTAGCAATCAGTTTCTATATATGTTTTTGCATATAAGAAATTATTGTGTGCAACTTGTGTTGCACATTGAGTGTTATGGTAGAATGGTGTGGGATGCATTCTCTGTTGGTTGCAACTTTGAAAAGAGTCTTCGTCTCTCTAATAATAACCTCTTTCTCTTGAGTAAATGATAAGAGTTTACATGGTCTCCTCTCAAACATCCTTGTTTCTTGAAGTAATATCATCCTTTATGAATCTCTCACTATTAACTCCTCTAGATTCTGGAAACTTGAGAATTTTGTGGTATACTTAACTTGAGAGGATTTAAGAAAGAATACTATATGCCTTTTTGAGGTTATCATTGACATGTATTCTGAACACTCTTTCTTGAAGCTTATGACTTATAGTCTAGTCTTCTAAATCTTTGAAGATCAATACAAAGCCTTGCATCTTTAAGCCATTACAATAGTATCACGTCTTCATCTCCATCATTGTCAACTTGACTTGTGGTCTAGTGAACTTGACAAACATTGAACCAACCTCAAGTGATAAAACCATAGAAAAAACATTGGTTGCCTACGGACCAATTTCCTTCTTTTTTGTGAGATATTTTCCAATTTATGTAGAGAATTGAACTTAGATGATATTGATACCCGAGCTTGAGGTGGAGTGTTAGAATTGCTACTATGAATGGTTAAAGTCATAGTTACATGTTGAATGTCCCACACTCCGCATTTTTTTTTCTTCTAATAATTTAGGTGTTCGGGCCTTCGACTCAACAAATCTTGGAGGCAGACGTCCTGCCCCCCTTGGTTCGCGCATAGGGTAAATTACGAAGTGCAAGCGGCTCCTCCCAACGTTCCAGGTTTTTCATCCCACTGGAGGAAAATGCTCTAAAGTGTGCCATAGTTGGGATTCAAACCATTGGTGGTTGGGTAAACTGCTGAACCATTCCGGGGGACCTCCACACTCCACATTTAGTTATAGGGTGAGTCATTCTTTCTAAATAACTTTCATTCTTCCCAACTATGTGTTAACTAGAGGGATAAGATCTATGTGGTCAAATTCCAAATCATTGGAAGTACATATAATTTAATGATGATGATGTCAATAAACATCCTTTGGTCAATATATATTATCCATTTAGAATTGTTTTGTATAATCAATATACAAGGTTATATACACGGGTGGAGTTTACATGGGCCAAGTGTGGGCAATTGCCCACACTGCCTCGGCAAAAAAAAAAAAATTATATAGTTTTTACCCTAAAGTCTAAATGCTCATCTCCTTCCCCCTCTCCGCGGCAAGCAAGCACTCCGCACTCCATAGCAAGCAACCCCAACACACTTCGGAACAACTAGCAAACAAGGAAACTCAAAGACAACCCTAAACTTTTTTTTTCTTTTGTTCAACAAAAAGCGTTAGCAGCCGTGTCGCCATCTTTTTTGTTGAATAGAAAAAAAAAGTTGAGTTCCCTTTGAGTAGAGGTATCATTTGGGATGGGTCGGGTCGGATTGGAATTTTTTTTTAAAAAATCTCAACCCGAAACCTGACCCAAATCCGAATTCAATCTGAAACCCCTAACCCGAACCCGAATAACTTGAACCCGATCCAAATAACATGAATAACCTGATTCAAAATGTTTTTTTAGCTATTTTCCCAATAGTTCATCACTTTTATCTCAATACTCTATCATGATCATGCTAACATTGATATTAATATACATAGAAATATCTTAATTTTTAAAATAAAATTTGATTTAACTCTAAAAAAATCATTAAGCCCTAAATTTGGGTCAATCCGAATCCGACCCGTATCTGATTTGAAAATTTTCAACTCAAAACCCTCTAACCTGAACCCGACTCGAACTCGAAAATTTCCAACCCGAATATGATTTTTTTTAGGATCAGGTCGGGTTCATTTTTGAGACCCCTACTTTTGATCTTCCTTGCTTGCTAGTTGTTCCGGAGTATGTTGGGCTGACTTGCTTGCTGTGGAGTGCGGAGGGCTTGCTTGCCGCAGAGAGGGGGAAGGAGACGAACAAAGACTTTAGAGTAAAAAATATATAATAATTTTTTTTTGGTTTGAGCCTAATGTGGGGCAGTTGCCTACATTAGGCCATGTAAGCTCTGCCCGAATCCGACCCGTATCTGATTTGAAAATTTTCAACTCAAAAACCCTCTAACCTGAACCCGACTCGAACTCGAAAATTTCCAACCCGAATATGATTTTTTTTAGGATAAGGTCGGGTTCATTTTTGACACCCCTATTTTTGATCTTCCTTGCTTGCTAGTTGTTCCGGAGTATGTTGGGCTGACTTGCTTGCTGTGGAGTGCGGAGGGCTTGCTTGCCGCAGAGAGGGGGAAGGAGACGAACAAAGACTTTAGAGTAAAAAATATATAATAATTTTTTTTTGGTTTGAGCCTAATGTGGGGCAGTTGCCTACATTAGGCCATGTAAGCTTTGCCCGTGCTTCACACTCCACAACAAGCAAGCTCAACGCACTCCACAACAATTAGCAAGCAAGAAAGCTCAAAGGTAACTCTAAACTTTTTTTTTTCCAGTTCAACAAAAATGATGGCAATGCGGCTGCTCGCGCTGCCTGGTGAGGTAGCCTCCCAGCGGCCGTTGCTGCCTAGCGAGACAGACGTGATCGCTGCCCTGTCAACTGCCAGGCAATGACGCAGCCGCTGTCCCACCAGCAGCGATGTGGCGACCACAAAACCACTTTTTGAGTCCAAATCAATTTAGCAAATATATTCCTTATTTGTGTTCTGTTGTTTCCTATTTTTCCCCTTCTATTGGTAAAAAAGCGAAGATCAAAATTATTCAGAGTGACATTTACTTGTTACATTAAATGAATTCTTTTGCTATGCTGCTATTTTCCTATTTGGTTTCTGCCTTTCTGGGATGTGTAATCTCTGAATCGAGCAGTAAAAAAACCCATCGTTAAGGTTCCTGCAGCAGATTTTTCCACCTTGCATAATTTTGTTTAAACCATCAGGTGCGTTTAGCTCCTTTTGGCCTTCCATTCATTAGAGTGTCAATATTCTTCATTCATTGCTGCTACCTAAACGCTATTTTGCTATAATCCATACTTTGTACGTTTTCAATAACCCCTGTAGAGATGCTGCTATGTCTATCATATCTTGTTTTTTCTATGATAGATTGCTTAAGTTGTGCATCATCAGCATTTGATTGTTATATGAAATGAACTGCAATCATGCTCACACACTGACTTAGTTTTAATAAGTTGGATCTCTTTCGAAACAGGATAATAGTTTTCATTGGAACTGCAATCTGTAGTTAGTATTGGGTTTGATGAGTTTGCATCCAAGTCAAGATCTTAACGGTATCTACCTTCCATACTTTTCCCCCAAAATATTATTTCCTTCCATTAAGATTGAATGTTTTCCTCCTAATTTGTACATTCATAAGCTCTGCCCCATAGTTATTTAAGTTGTGAGGTGCCCAAAACTGCATAGGTGCTGTGGGGCTGAGACGCTAGGCGCAAAGTGAGGCGTACGCCTTAATGAACTAAGACACTTTGAGTATAAATTTTTACAATTCAAACATATATAGGGAATTTCTGTCAAAATATTTCAATAATAAAATTTAAATATTTCATAAACTATTAAACAATAATGTAAATATAAAATTTACTATTTAAATATTGAAATAGGTTATCCTCATAATCAAAATCAAACTTCAAATTAAAGAAAAAATAAATTTCAAATATCTAAATCATCAAAATCTTCATCATATATACTTCATTAAAATTAGCACTGATGTGGTGTTGGATTTCAAAGAACAACACTGCATAAGTGTTGGTTGGCGGGAGGGGTAAAATTTTAACGAGAGGAAAATTGTACATTAAGCGCGTTTCATTCAAGTATTGTGCTCACTGCCCAGATGCCTAGGAGTAGCCATGCGTGCGCTTTTCACAACTATGTTGTGACTAATATTGTTGATCATTCTAGGTTATTAGTTGTTTTTGAAGGTTATTATACAATTAAGCAATAAGCATGAGTCTTATCTATGGTAATATATGGTTTTAGAATTTTCAGTGTTTAAATTTGGATTGTTAGTTATTTTTAAAAGAAAATCACTATATCTACAGGGCATAGATTTTTTAAAAGAAAAGATCCAGAACTAGAAAAACAAAACATTGAAGATGTTAGATTTGAAAATTTTGATTATAAGATTTTATATTTTTTTTACTTTATTAATTATATTATATTATATTATATTAACTTGGTCCATGATGACCGGTCATGGTCGGTCCCAAGCCCAGATAAAGGAGGAGGGTTGCGTTAGGTTGCCAGCCAGCGTCAAACTATGACAAATATTCAATGAATAAATCCATTAAACTATTGTGCTAATGCTAGGTTGTTCCCCGGAAGGAACGCGTTGCAGGGTCTGACTGTAACATCTCGGCAAGGACCGCTACATCTCCAGATCTATAGTGATAAATATGCAAGAGTTCGCGTTACAGGGTCCGACTGTAATGTCTCAGCAAGAACCGCTACATCTTTATGAGAACTTGGGTGTAGTGTTAAATAGGCAAGAGTTCTCACACTATATGTTAGATAAGAACAAATATGATAGGAAAACTAATAATCTAAGATTTGGAACATGGAATATAGGAACTCTGATTGGTAAATTAATGGAGGTAGTAGATATGATGATTAGGAGAAAAATTAGTATTTTGTGTGTACAAGAGACAAAATGGACAGGCGAGAAGGCAAAGATGATAGAGAACTCGAGTTTTAAATTATGGTACATTGGAAAGAGTAAAGCAAGAAATGGAGTGGGTATTATTGTAGATAGTTTGTTAAAGGATGAAGTTGTAGGGGTAGTTAGAAAAGGAGATAGAATTATAGCCCTTAAGATAATAGTGGCGAAAAAAACTATGAACATAATTATCGTATATGCACCACAAGTAGGATTATATGAAGCTACCAAATCAAAGTTTTGGGAGGACTTAGATGAAATATTACAAAATATTCCACCAAATGAAATGATTTTAATAGGAGGTGATCTAAATGGGCATGTCGGAGTGAAAAATGAGGAATATGAGAGAGTACATGGGAGTTATGAGTTTGGAACGAGGAATGAGGAAGGGAAAACTATATTAGATTTTGCGATAGCATATGACCTTATATTAGCTAATACGTTTTTTAAGAAAAGAAAAGAACACTTAGTCACATTCAAAAGTGGGAATAATAAATCGCAAATTGACTTGCTTATGGTTAGGAAGAAGGATAGAAAGATTTGTAAAGATTGCAAAGTCATCCCTGGAGAAAGCTTAACTACCCAACATAGGGTAGTAGTGTTGGATATACGCCTCAAACATAGTATCAACAGAAAGAAAATATATACAATTCCTAGAATTAAGTGGTGGAAATTAAAGGATGGGAAACAAAATATATTTAAGGAGAAGGTATAAATACAAGAATTAGGTGAAATATACGATAACTCTAATATAATATGGGATAAGATGGTATCAAAGTTGAAAATAGTAGCTAAGAGGGTACTCGGTGAGTCAAAGGAACATGCACCACTAATCAAAGAATCTTGGTGGTGGAATGAGAAAGTACAAGAGAAAGTGAAGGAAAAACGAGTAGCTTATAAGGAATTATATATTTGTAAGAACGAGGAAAACTTAAAAAGATATACAATAGCCAAGAAAGAAGCTAAGAAAGTAGTGAGTGAAGCAAAAAATGAAACTTTTGAACGGTTATATAAAAAATTGGACATTTATAGAATAGCTAAAGTGAGAGAAAGAAAAACAAGAGATCTTAGCCAAATAAAATGTATTAAAGATGAATGTAATAGGGTATTAGTAAATGATGGAGAAATAAAAGAGCGGTGGAAGAGGTATTTTCATCAACTTTTTAATGAAGGTTTAGGTGACCAACTTAACTTAGGTAATTTAATTAGGTCAAATGAGCATAAAAATTTTAATTTTTATCGTAGAATTCAAACTTCAGAAGTAAAACAAACTTTAAATGAAATGCACAATGGAAAAGCCGTTGGACCAGATGATATTCCGATAGAGGTATGGAAATGCTTAGGGAAACAAGGTATTGAATGACTTACAAAATTATTTAACATGATATTGAAAACGAAAAGAATGCCTGATCAATGGAGGATAAATACTCTAGTTCCCTTATATAAGAACAAGGGTGACATTCAAAATTGTGCAAACTATAGGAGTATTAAACTAATGAGTCATACTATGAAACTTTGGGAAAAAGTAATAGAAAAAAGATTAAGGAAGGAGACCATAATGACAGAAAATCAACTTGGGTTCATGCCTAGAAGGTCGACAATAGAAGCTATACATCTCCTTAGACAATTAATTGAAAAATATCGAGAACAAAAACAAGATCTACACATGGTATTGATTGACTTAGAAAAAACTTATGATAGAGTCCCAAAAGAACTTATATGGAGAATTTTAGAAAAAAGAAGTGTTAGCGTAACATATATTGAACTAATTAAGGATATGTATGAGGATGTAACGACCAGAGTAAAGATTTCAGGCGGAATAACTGAAGCATTTCCAATAAAGATAGGCTTGCATCAAGGATCAGTCCTAAGTCCCTATCTTTTTACACTAATTATGGACGAACTCACTGCGCACAGTACCGTGGTGCATGTTGTTTGCAGATGATATTATTTTGGTAGATGAGACACGTGAAGGAGTAAATGCTAAGCTAGAATCTTGGAGATTGAGAGAGATGGAATATATGGGATTAAAGTTTAGCAATATTAGAAGTAATGAAATAATTGTTAAGATAGGAGAGGACGAATTGCCCAGAACCGAGAGATTTAAATATTTAGGATCATTTTTACAAAATGATGGAGGGATTGAGAGAGATGTCTTATATAGAATACAAGCAGGATGGGTGAAATGGAGGGAAGCGTCGGGTGTTTTACGTGACCGTAAAGTATCTCTTAAATTTAAAGGTAAGTTCTATAA
This sequence comes from Zingiber officinale, assembly GCF_018446385.1. Classification (NCBI taxonomy): domain Eukaryota; kingdom Viridiplantae; phylum Streptophyta; class Magnoliopsida; order Zingiberales; family Zingiberaceae; genus Zingiber; species Zingiber officinale. Next base: position 24,891,654 of record NC_055988.1, read on the forward strand.
AACCGCAGTTAGACCTGCTATATTATATGGAGCTGAATATTGGGCTATGACTCGAGCACATGAGCAAAAGATGAGAGTTGCAGAGATGAGGATGTTAAGGTGGATGTGTGGACATACGAAGATGGACAAAATAAGAAATGAGAGCATTAGAGAGAAAGTCGGAGTTGCATCTATTGAGGACAAACTCTGAGAGACACGTTTAAGATGGTACGGACATGTACTTAGACGACTATAAATGCTCCGGTTAGGCGATGTGAAACTATGATAAGCATGCATATCAAACGAGGAAGAGGAAGACAAAAAAAGACTTAGTTAACAACAATAAAACAAGATAAAATTTATTTAAATATAGATGATGATATAATAGGAGATAGAGCTCAATGGCGTAAAAGGATTCATACAGTCGACTCCACCTAGTGGAGAAATGCTTGGTTGTTGTTGTTGTTGTTGTAATTATATTATATTATATTATTGCCTATACTGATTAATATCCTAGCTCTGCCCTTGGCTGTATAGGTTTGATTATCTGGTACCATGCTTGTTCTTTATGTTGCTAAGATTGGTATTACAGAAATATTTGAACTCTTGATACGAACAAGGTTGAGGTGGTAGACTCAGGTAATTCCATTTCCAAGGGTCATGATTCAATAGCAACAAGCAAAGAGTAGGTACAAGTAGTTTTTATACTTGGACCCTTCATCTATTTTTTCCTTATGTATATAACCAACACTTGCCATTTCAAGATCATCAGATTCATTGATCATGTTTTGAAAAAAATGAAAATAACCATCATCAGAAACACTTGATTTATTGAAGTGGGATATTGTACTTAATTCAGAGAAGTATCACACCTAGTATATAACCTTTTTATTTTAAATTCTTTTACCTTCGTCCAGGACTAAAAACTATCACAAGTCTCTGATATTTATTGAATTATCATTTTCAGGGAAAAAGACTACCTTCATTGACGATTGCTGATGATAAACCTGACAGTTTTATGTGGACAGGTGTGTGAAGGTGCCATTTTCCTTTGTAGATTTTTATTGCCTGTCAAAAATCCAAAGAATATTCAAGTCTTCCTATCCTTTTTTAAAAGGCATTTTACCGAATCAAATTTATCCACTATTTTCCTTTTTTTTGTAGATGAGATGCATCATAAGTTGCCTTCAGTTAGTTCAACTTTTATAACTTTTCTTCACCCATCCAAAAGCACTGTGAAGAGTCGTTGCAATGTTCCGTAGACAGTCTATGGTTTCATTGGCAATTTGAAACGTCCAAATTAAGAACACATCAACCCATCAACCTGTCTCATCAATGCAGCTATAGCGGGGTAAATTTTTTATTCCCTAAGCTGCACTTCATGAAATTTAGTTACTATGTATGTGTTTAGTTTGGACTATCTTGTGTGCTTTGAGAAGCAGGCAGGATGAAAAAGTAGAAGAGTTCATCCTGTAATCTCAATTCTTTTCTGCTTACTATACGGAACAGGGATGGAGAGTTTAAAAAGTGACTCTGTAGCGTTGCCACTCCTGTGGTTGAGATTGGTTCAGTGTTGCTAGGTTTTCTCTGTGAACTTGTTTTCCACCATCTATCAACATCATGCCATTAAAGCACCTTGTTACAATAAGCCATTTATTCTTTGTTGTTTTCTTCTCTTCCTACCCTGCAAATGAAGGCAGTGTCACATCAAGTAGGCATGCCAGACTTCAGCAAACTATATATGCCCCACATTTCACGTGAATTTAGCTGATTTATGAGGTTGTCATGTTCAAGAACAATAAATTCTTTTTATGTTTTTTTCCATAGCAACAGTTTTAGATGACTAAGTGACAAAATTTTACTTTTTGTTCATGTCTGGATGACGTTTTTGGTGCATTCCGTGTTTGTAAGGGAAGTCCTGAAATGCAAGATGTCTCCAATTCTGAAGGAAAGCAACAAACCTGTCAATGCACGTCAAATTAAGGCCATCCAAGTCAAGCACAGCAAGCTAACATGTGTATGGTCTCAAATTTAATAATTTGGCTTGATATGAATTATGGTATATGTTTTACTATTATTTTAATGTTGATGTCATGCTAAGATTAATTTGGCGTCATGAAAACATTTCCTTTGTTAATTCACAAAATTAACAACTGTATTATATTTACCAGTTATATGGCTTAGATTAGTGTAGTTGTTTTTAAATAGTTGAGATAAATATGATGTTTGCATAGATATTATCAGTGATAGGGCTTAGAAATATAGTGGCTAAGTAGATGCTTCTAAATAGTTGGACCAAAAAGATGGAGGATAAATTTTCTGTATAAAATTGTTGTTATGAACACAAGTTCCAAACATATTTATCAACAAATTATAAATAAATATTGCTTCTTTGTTGTAAGGTTTCATGGTATCAGAAAAAGTATCACACCATAAAATGAGATAGTTCCTTTAATTTATTTTTTCCATTACCAAAATAAAGTCTCCCTTGCCTTTGTCTTCCCAATACAATAGATCTTTCCCTGGACTCCGTATTGACACGAACTTTGCTGTCTTCCCAAGTGCGAATAAGAGGCTTCAGTGGGCTCATTTGAGACACAAGCCTCCCATTCCCAAATTAACCCTCTGCTTGCTTAGCCACTTATTTTTCTTAATGAGCTCAAATTACAATGGCATTTTAGTAATATTTTTCACTTTGATGTGCTTTAAGGTATCCCTCATCCCTATAAAAATCCTCCCCCTTCCAATATTTTGCAACAGGAATCCAGTAATCGAAAGTTCATAGAACATGGCTGGACTGCGATATGCTTCCTTCTTCTCTGGGGTGGCCGCGAACTCTCCACCACCGAAGGTTCCATTCTCAGCAGTTGCACCATGGCAACGTGTAAGTAGCGTTCAGAAGAGATTGGCTCGTTCAACAACACTAGATACCATTGTTGAGGAAGAGAGTTTGGATTTTAAAAAGATCACCTCCCAGTTAGCTGCCGCATCGACCCCATCTACATCAGGGGCCAATGGCAATGCGGCTACATTGTTGCTTTTCTCTTCTCCCGTTATGATGTTGCTTGTAGTTTTAGCATGGGTCTCAAGGAACTAAATGTAATTTGTGGTGTCCCTGCGGTGAGTGGTTTCAGATGAACTCTATGTTTTAGTTGCTTGGATTAAGAATATTGATGGCATCCTAACTTATAACATTTGGCAAATTATAAAAATCGCTTTGTCGTGAGTTTATTTGCATTTGTACAATACAAATGAATTTTGGCGTCTACTGTAACATTCATGATTTCTTGATTATTTCTTACATTTCTTTGTACTGTAATATTCTTTGATTCAAATTTTCTGATCATTTATTTATTTATTTATTTTCCAAAGTAGGTCAACAAATTGTATAAAGATTTAGATATCATATTATGTCAAAACCAATCTGTCGAGTAATCTTACAATTTATGTAAGTTTCTAAGGATTATCTTTCCCTCTCAATCTTTAAAAAAAAAAACCACAATTCTCTTTCATTAATTGAGTAGTTTTTTTTTTTACTTTTAGTTTCCCAATCTTTTTTATCCTTTCACGTTTATAGATTTCCATTTTCTCATAGATCTTCAATTTTTTAAAAAATAATTTAAGTTTAAGGTTTACAGTTTTCATTGGTTATTATGGTCAAAGTATAACAAATTTGTGGTAGTAAAAATAGATGTTAATGTTTATCCCAGGTGTCCCTTACAGTATGTTTTTATATTATATGAAGAGAAATAAATTATAGATAATTATTAGTCTGAGCAATTATCAATATATAGGAGAGGGCATGAGTCTTGCTATTAGTTAGGAATTGACCCCTGACCTCACGATGATAATAAACCCTAAATCCTAGATCAATGCATAGGGGAGGATAGAACCTGGCTATTAGTCAAGAATTGACTCCCAGATCTTGTGATAATAATATTCTATGTACTAGTCAATTGTCTATTTCAAGGGTACTCGTGTAACATATTTGTGATATGTTATGCGGTCAGGATCTAGTTAGAGGAGTGTTTATGCAACTCAATTGTTATACAATCCGGCTGAAGTGAATGGGTAAATGGTTCATTTCACTAATTGTTACAATTAGTTGAGATGAATGCCTGCTCGCGTAGGGAAACTACTATTGGCAATGCTAAGACATTATATTGATATTTTTTATACAATAGTGTTCGTTGTGCTTGTCTATAATTAGTTAATACACAATGGCAAGAAAATTATAAATCAAAACACAAGAGCATAAATAAATATAAACACGAACCAATTTACGTGATTCAGAATCTCTGATTCCCATTCCACGGCCTAATCCTAATGATACTTCACTAAGCTCTGTTGGAGACGAAGAAACTTTTTACTGCACATTTTCTTGCAAACAATATAAGTCAAATATAAATGTACAAAAGAAATCCAAACAAACAAGTTTACATAAATGAACTTAGCTTTGTTTACTGTTGATCGCTTTGGTTTGCCTCTTGAATGTCCGAAAAATAGAGGTATAAATGAGCAAACCGCTCGAGAATTATTTGAGTCTCGGTTTGAAAAAAAGTTCATTCGATTAAGTTAATGAGCCAAGTTCAAGTTTGATTTCGACCTCCAAAATATTATTGAGCCGAGTTCGAACTTAATAGTATTTGATTTATAGGCTTGTAAACATGTTCGTTAAAAGGCTCGCAAATATATTTGTTAAGAGGCTCGCGAGCGTGCTCATTAAGAGGCTCACAAATGTGTTCGTTAAGAGGCTCGTGTGTGTATTAACGAGTCGAGCTCGTTTAACTTTTAAATGAGTCATTTTCAAACTGAGTTCGAGCCGTTCGTGAACTATTTAATTTCATTACAAACTGAGCTCGAACTTAAGAATTAAAGTTCGAATTAAACTTGAGCCGAGCTCAAGCTTATGCAAAATGAATTAAGCTCAAGCTAGAGCCTTTTACTGTTCGGCTCAGCTTAGTTCGATTACACCCCTGTTGAAAATGTTGTAAACTCTCCTCTAAAAACCTAAGAATCAACATGAAATCCTTCTCAAAACCCTTCTTTTATAGCATTCAAGTCAAAGTTGATTTTCGCCTAACAATCAACTACTCATCACCATCAGTTGATTACTCCACTGAATTCGACTGTTTCACCTATAAAAACGACTCTTTCTAACTCAGCTTTGACTACCATAGTTAATTATTATTGTTCATCAATTGACTATTGTTATATCAGTCAAGTTTCCAACTCAACCCAGAAATCTTTTGTTCACTGCAATAATGACAACGATTGACTATTACTCTTCATCAATCGACTGACCAGTTGTTTAGCAGAGTTTCAAACAATCTATTTGTTGCAACAGTGCCATCACTCGAATCCCACACTCGACTGATACAACAGTTGACTAATAAACTCTATCAATCAATTAATCAACAACAAACCTCCTTAAACTCCCTTAAATCCTGAATTTAGGGTTTATGGGTTCATCAGTGATAACCATGATTTTGTTATATTATTTTGATTCATAATGCATGTTTTTAATGATTTTGTTCATAGATAAAACTTATGTTTACATAATATTTCATGCATTACATTTATTTTGGACTCAATTGCAAATTAGCTTATAATCATGGTATTTGATGCTAATAGTTAATATATTCTTTGTTGGTATCAAAAGGATCATGATCCGATCAAATCAGATCAGAATTGCAATCAAATCTAGGGCTAAACGAGGCGATCAAGTTTTAAAAGTATTATGGACCGTTCATCCAAGATCGGAGCCGATCTAAGCCATCGGTTGAAGATCCGATCCATCCAACCTAATGAAGAGCAGATCTTAGCCGTTGATGAAGATCCGAATCTTTTGATCCAAATTTGAAGTCATCCAACCGTTAGATGAGATCGAAGTAATCTGGACCGTCCGATTAGATTGGGAGAGGTTTAAAACCTGGGAAGCTATAGTGCATTCATTGAGCTCAGCGTTTCTCGCGACATCCTACTGTTCATCCTTCATCCCCGATGCTCCCCTTCCACAAGCCAGATCTGTGAGCGAGTCTTCTTCATCACCGGTGATCACTGAGTTGTCGTCATTCGTTGTCCGAAGTCAGAGAGTGATAGAGGGCGTTCCCCAGTCCACAAGTTGAATTTCTGATCCGCAATCCAGATCGAGGGTGTTCCCTGATTTGTGATGTCCATCAGCTGATCATGAGCTCGAAGGGCGTTCCTAGAAGCTTCCAATTCATTTCTGACTTCCACTTCATCTGTTGTACTCGATGTGATCTGATCAATCGATTGAGTGACGCAATTTCCAGAATTCAGCACCTGTTCTTCATGCGATGAGAGTGCCAGCCAGTCCGTGAGCTCGAAGGGCGTTCCCAGAAGCTGTGACCATGGGCTTGCACTAGCTGGTAGCTTGGTTCTTCGCCAGTGGTTGCTTGATGGGCGTTCCCAAATGCAACTCTGTTTCATAGCAGAGAGGAGATGTTTGGTTCAGGATTTGGGTTGTGGAATATTATTAGTTAGTGTTTTCTTTTCATTTCTCAAACATTTGATCAGATCTGATGATCTGAAAGTTATATTGCAGTTTAATTCTTAGTTTGAATTTCCTATTTTGTTCTCTACAAATTAGTGTTTAGTTTCAATTTATAGATTTAGAAAACCCCCCTTATTCGATTCATTAGATTTGTGTGATTGTGTTCATGTTTGATTGTTGAATGAATCATTTGAGATTTTCAGTGTTTACCTCTATTAAACATTGTTGAATGTGATTGAGAATTGAAGACTTGGAGATTGAGTTGAGTGTTGAATTTGATTGTGATTGTGAATGAAATGTTAATTTCAGTTTTGAAATTGAATTGAGTTTAATGGCTACTGTAATTGTGAATTGTAGAGATAGAAAATTGAATCATTTGTTTCAATGATGCATTAGAATTTGAATCAATTATGCTCAATTGTTGTTAACTTGATGAGGTGGAGATTAATCATGTTTAGATGAGAATGATCCTTCTTTGATTCAATTCTTGATTTAATTAGATGAAAACAATTTGTAATGTGAGTCAAATGGAAGTGCTTAGTTGAGCTTGTTGATATAAGAATTCAATTTGAATCAATTTTAGAATTAACACACACTTACTAGTCATCCTTGGAAAAATACGACTTGGGACTCCTTACTACAACACTTATCTTAGTTTATTTGAGTTCCCTATTTTTATTAATTTGGAGCGCCTAGTGACATGCAAAACGGCGACTATTAAATTTTGGTACTGTTGCCGGGGAGTATAACTAGTAGTGTATTTATTTTGGACTGTGCATTGATTGGATTTCTTTGTTAGCATCTTTCTAGATTTGATTGCTTATCTTTTGTGTTTTCATGTTGGCTTATTTTTGAATTATTAATTTCTTTAATGTTCATATATTCATGTTTTTGAAACTTGATGTTCTTGAGTCTTCTAATTTTGAGTGTTAGTGTTGTAATGTAAGAACAGGAGATTTCTTTAGCATGGATCCGTATTTTCAGAATTTTGGAGGTGGAATGAAGATTCAGTATTTTCAGCTTGAGTATCAATTTACCCAATCATGGATCAACAAAATAGGTATGAATCATTTTCAAATGATTATAATGCTAGTTGGGTGGATCATTCACATTTCAGGTATGGAAGTGTACAAGGACAATTTATTGAGCCATATCCAACCTACCAAAATTCATATGAGTTTCAAGAGATTTTAACATCTTTTATGTCATATTCTTTTCAACAGAACAAACCTCAAATTGAAGAGTCAACATGGAAATTCAATGAGATTATACAACAAATGAGAGAGCATCAAGAGCAACAATTCTCAAGGATACAGAATATACAGAATCAGTTAGATCAAATTGCATCATCCATCAATCAATTACAAACACAAAACTCCAGTGGGGAGATGGAAAGTAGAGATTCTGTCAGGCCTGACCCTACTTCCATTATTTCACAAAATTTCTCTAGTTTTATTTGTGATGATGATGTAGTTGTTCAAATTTTCGATTCTACTAATGTTGTTGCTTTAGATGTTGTGAATTATACAGATACAGATGTAGAAGATGATTTAAGTGTAGGGGATTGCTTACTGGAAGAATTACCTTAAGAATCATCAAGAATAGAGGATGTAAGTATAGGGACTTGTGCTATGGAAGCAAGAACCCAATAATCACTACATGAAGTTGTACATTCACTTGAATCAGAGCCTGAGCCATTACTTGATGAAAAGGAGGTAACAATCACCACTTTAGGTACCTTTCAACATGACAAGGTGAGTATTCCTTTTGATTTATCAGAAAATTTCATAGAGGTACCATTAATTGAATTTGTAGAATGTGATACCCATTTCTCTTTTCATGAAAGTGTTCGGAAGGTGTTGCCTATCTTTTCTTTTGCAGGACACAATAGATGTTTGAAATGGGTACTAAATCTGAACCGTCTCCGACCTCCAGAAAGAATTTTTAACGAAAAAATAAAGAATAAAAAGAATTTGAGTGTAACCACGAGTACTCCACTACCTGCGTAGATTCTTCTTCTAAATCTTCTTCAACCACCGGGAATTAAATGGGAGTTGGTTCCAATTTTGTTTCCTTTTGCAATTTAATTCGTGCTTTGTTAATAAATTCTTTGTATGCGATCTTCCCTTAGTTTCATAATTTACATTTGCATTTTACTTCTACATTTTGCATTTTGAATAAAACTCTTTATGGAATTGTTCTAGTAATATTTTTAAGATGGTAAAAGTTTCTTAAATTTGATCATCAATTTTAGGTCATTTGACATGATTGGATGATTTACTTACATGATATTGGTTAGTGTGGTGGTGGATTCTATTTTGATTAGTTGAACTTGATTGCATGAAAATTACCTAGAGATGACCACTTTAATCCTATACTCTATTACTCTCTTTGTGTGACATGCATTCATAACAATTGAACTCTAGAACTTGCTTTGCTTCTTTTCAAAATCACAATAACATATGTATGCGTGGAAATAAAGGATTTTGTCATTCTTGTTCCATCATAAATTCTAATTTCTTTCCCCACAATTTTCTTTAAATATTTTCATCGAGCATTCTAACTCTTGATCACTTTACTTTGCCTTCGTTCCTTTATTGAGAGTTGTGGTTGAATCCTTGATGAGTTAGCTTGTTAAGATGGATAAAGATTTAAGTGTGGGAGAGAATTGTACATGCTTGAGATTTATAAGGTTTCTTACTTCAAATTGTTTGGAAAATCTGAAGTTGTGAATTCAAGTTGATGAATGCATTGCTTGAGATTAAAGGATGTTGAACAGTTTTGGAGGCAATATTTTCATTAAACTTTCTTATTTCAGTTTGATTGAAATTGCTATGCAAGAACTTGATGTTGAATTTTGATATGTAGAAAGGAGTCAATGTTGAAAATCTGTACCAAAATAGGATGCAGTTAGAAATGCAGGAATTGAATTGCATTTCCAGGAATTTAGAGTTACTAAGATGGAGTTCTTATTACCTATCTCCAAAAGATGTAGGTTGTAGTAGTAAGAAAATATATAGGAGATGTGCCAGTTTATGCCAATCTTTCAACTCGTTTGCTGATCAGAAACAAGGTTTGAATTCTATGATCAAGCTGCTGTAAGTGAATAAAAGTGTGGAGCTGAGTTTAAAATAGAAATGCATAGGTGAAGTTTGAAAATGGATTTTAAAATGCTGTTAAGTTAACTCACAATTTCTGTAACTGGAATTTGAAACAGCAGATTACAGAAGTCAATCTCAGATTTGAATTTCTAAAAATGGACTTCCAAGAGGCTGAGGATCTGCTGTAGTTCTGCAATTATTGTAGCCACATCATCCTCAGTTGTTGTGGAGTAGTTATGAACCTGAAATTATAGACGAATTTTGCTACAGATGTAAACTTGGTTTCTAATTCTGACTATATTCATAACCTGAAGAAATGTGACAACATTTTCTATCCTATCAAGATGTTAAATATGAAATTCTTTGATCTGTAATTCTAATCAGTTTATGTGCAAAAGCTTACTGTTGTTTTTGATTAGCAACTCCTTCAATTGAAGCTCCTATCGATTCAATGTTATTTGTTATGTTTCCTTCTAGGAAGCTAGCATGTGTTAGACAATGAAATCGAGGGAGCCGCTGGAATTGGAAATGCAGAGTTATGAAAGAGGTAAGGATATGAAAGAATATGTTAGGTACAAATTGTATTGTGACTTCAGAATAACAGCAATAAAAATTCAGCTTCCTATTCTCTTAGTGCCAAACGAGAATCTGAAGTGCTGATTTCCAAGTGTTTCTGGATAGTTGAGATGATTTCACATACTTTCCATTCTTAGGCAAGAACAAAGTCAAAAATTGCTGTAAAGGAAACCAGCTTTTAGTGAATGTTACATATGTTAAATTGATTTAAATGCTGGAGTTGGAATTCATAAGCTGCAACTAAATATTATTGCAATATCTGATAACAATAATTACAATCAAATTGTTGAGTTAGAGATACTAGATTATATTGAAAGAATTGAATTTTTGGTTTGTTAGTGATGAAGTTGTTTATAGACAGTGAGTTAATCTTGTTTATCTTCCAATTCATATGCAAGAAGTTGTTGAGTTTAAATCTTTAATTCTTGAATTGATATTGCTATTTAAACTCAGTCCATGTATCATTTAAGCCATTACTTGGATTTCAGATTTTGAACTGCATAGTTTCAATGCACTGGTAATAATCGAAGGTTGCTGTATATTGAGTTTTAAGTAGCTAGATCTTAGCTGCTGGAAGTTGTGTAATTTCCAGAACCTGATAGGACATTATAGATCTTAAATTTCAGTGAAACATTTCAATAGGCTATGGATTTTTGATAGAAGAAGTGAAGTGAGTTTCTTGACAGTGTAATATAAAGGAATATCAAACAAAGTGCCAAGCTTTTAATTAGACAGTGAATTCTGAAATTTGATTCAGTAGGAAACCGAAATAACAAAGTGCCAAGCTTTTAATTATACCCTGAATTTGATTCCTTATTGATTTAGTGCTAAATGAGAGCTTCTTCCAAACTTAACTCTACATGATTTAAGTTGGAAGTACTTTGGAATAAAAAAGAAACTAAGGACAGCAAACAAAATGGAATATGATTTCAGAAACTGATGAAATGCAGAAATCAGGTGTTGTTTGAAAAGAAAAACAAGGAATGATGATTTCTTTATCTAAACAACTTGTTGCAAGTGTATGGAGTTTGATTTGGTACTTCACCAATTTAGAAAGGTATCATCAACCACTGAATTATGCAATTGTCCTGAAATTCTGATACAAGAAGCACTGGAAAATCATTGCATCAGTAAGGAACAGCTGGAGTTTGGAAACCAGAACTTAGCTATCAGATTCAATTCTGAAGATCACTTCTGGCAAGTTTCGGGAACTCAATTTTTGAATATCTAAGAACCTTCAATAGTTTAAAATTCTAAGAGCTCTATTTGAATATGTTAGTTGAATTCATTAGAAGCAGAGCTTAAATTTTATTTCTGTAGTAATGAAATTCTGAAGGTGTCACGCCCCGGAGGAGTCCCTGTTCGAGAAAATTTCAGCAGCATCTCCCCTGTACGGCGGACAATCTGAAACTTTTCTACATCCTCATATACCTCAGCCACATGCGGCTGGAATAATAACATGTAAATAAACCATCACCATGCAGTTTATATAAATATAACCAAACCAAAGCAGTAATACCATGACTCAAAATCAATCCTACTCAACTACACTCGTAAAACTCAAATCCGATGAACTTACCTCTTCTGCCGTCCAGGCAGGCATATAGTAGAATAAATCCAAATCATACCAAAAATCCATCAAACGATAAAAATCCATACAATATCCATAAGTAAAACAATACAAGACTAAAAACAAAGTCTGGTAGAAAAACTAAGATAAAATAACAACTCAAGAGCAGCAGAGGACTAGCACTACGTGCAGATGGGGACTAGCGACTGGAACTGCTCCGGACAGCCTCAACATGAAAATATCAACAATGGAGGCGGGGTGAGTCCAACACTCAGCAGGTACAACTGATATGCAAAGTAAGGAAATAACACCTAGCACTAATCATGTGTACAGTCTTCTGATGTAATAAAGGTGAATACAAACTGAAGTGAATAGGAGAATACTGTACTAACCAGGACCTGGGTATAAAGACAAGCAATCCGAGAGGTATAAAAATCCTGTATGCATGTCAAACATAGGTATCCAAACAATGTGCAGCATATAAATGCAGCAAACACAAACACAATCAATAAATGCATCATGCATATGATGCCAATGTCATGGTCACCCCTGACGCCAGTCAACCAACTCACAACAAAAGTGGGACCGAGTGGGTAGGGTTGTGACGACCGTGCACTCTGCATCACTACTCCTGATGAGTGACCGAGAGGACGGGATGCTGTCGGAGTACACACATACTCCTACCCCAAATCATAAATGGGGGAGCGCAATGCTCTCATCTCCCGGTACATGATGACGGGGAGGGGTCCCTAACGTGCTACACGCTGCGTCACACTACACATGAGCGGACCAACGGAGCACCGGAAGAGAAAACTGACGTGCTACCACGCTGTGCCACGCTATCTATAAGCATCACAACAGAGCACCGAACAGTGATGAAACTGGCGATGCGCTCGACAATAATGGAGCAATCCTATCACACAGCATGCAATCATGCGAATGGTGCATGACACTAAGCATGGTAATATACTGAATCAATCTATATACATATATGATGTGCACCATATCAAATAAATCATATCAATGGTACACAGATCAGGTAAGGTATCAAATCTAGGTCCTGAACCTGGTGAAACATGGTATACCACTACCCCTATAAGCATGTATAAGCAGGTAAAGAATAGTATGAGATGTAAAACAAGCAATCAACCAAGCATGTAACAGGTATTGGGTAGTGATAAATCGAAACAAATAAGAAACATAATCTTTGCTATTTGTTAATTTCATTACTATGCATATCAAATGACATAAGTCAAAAGTACCCGCGTCCAATAAGAAAGATCCAATCGTCCAAGTCCGACGTCGAGATACTCGTCTCGCGTCAAAGTCCTGTAATACCAATAGATATATGATTATTTAGCTAAATTCCTATAAATAGCTAAATAAATTCTTTAACCCTAAATTAGGGCAAAACCCTAATTTCAAAAACACATAAACCTAATCGACATTCACATGATCGTCCAACTACAAAACATATCAAATTCATGTGTACGCTAATAAAATTGAAACAAGTCCTCTATTCATCACCTCAACACTAAACCTCTCCGGTTAAATCACAGCCAGACAGGTCAGTCGCCAGCAACTACTAGAAACCCAAGTAAAGCCCTGCAATTCTTTGTCCAGATCATAAAATGGGGTTCAAGAAATTAATTTCCAACAGATACCCCAATTCCCAGAATAACCTAAGCACCTTACCTTACTTTTCAGCAGGGATGTTGCTGCCGGAGAAAGGTAGTCACTGGATGGTGGCCACCGGACCCAAGAAAAGGCCTTAGAACAACTCCTTGCAGGTTTTTCCCTTACTGGTCAGACATCAAACATGAGATCAAAATGGAGATCACAATGCAACAACAACCTAATCATCTTACCTTGCTGTCACACTGCCAAACCACTCCTGCTTTGAGGAGGAGGCAAGGTTCGGAGGTAGGGCACAGGAGGCGTGACCACAGTGAGGGAGACGATGTGGAGGCAGTAGCGAGATGGAAGAAAGACTCGCCGCTGGATGCTAGTGAACCGGCGCTAGGGCATAGAGGGACAGCGGTCGGCTGTGCTCAGATGTCGCCGAAGAGATGGGTGTCGCGGCTGAGGCTAGGGCTCGGCTCTCCAGTGAAAGGGGCGGTCGACGCTAGGGTCGAAGATGGCGGCGTCGACAGAAGGAAGGCCGGCGGTGTCTCGTCGGACCAGAGGAAGGGAGGGGAAAAATCCGGAGGCGGCGTCGGCGGTGACGCTAGCCACGGAGGCGATCGGCGCTTGGCGGGAGGGCTCGACTTCACAGATAAGAGGAGAAGATGAAGAGGAGGGCTCGGTGGAGGGGTTGTATGCTCGAGGAGGAGTAACCGCCGCCGGCGGTTAGGGCAAGGAGGAGAAAGGAAGGGCGGCGTCGGGATGGCTCGGGTGCGAGGAGGGAGGCTAGGGCACGCGGGGGAGAACTCGGGCGCGAGATTTCAACGAGGGAAAGAAGAAATAAAAACTAAAGAAAAGGAAATAGAAAAAGAATTAAGAATATAAGCATTTCCTTGCTTAAATGGGTAGCCTAAACAGGCTTTTCCGGGCCCCATTTTTGTCCCCGTTAACTCATCCATACGAGCTCCGAAAAATTTCCGAAAAATTTCTAAAAATTCCGGAAAATTCCCTTATTAATATTCGCCTATTTTCAGTATTTTACATTCTCCCCACTAATAAAAATTTGGTCCCCAAATTTCGTTATCTACCATCAGCAAGTACTAACAACAGGTAAAGAGTATAAATGCTGAATGGTAAACTAAATCACATACCTCAAGTAAAAAGATGGGGATATCGAGCTCGGATAGTATCCTCGAGCTCCCAAGTAGCCTCCTCGTTCGAATAATGCTGCCATCCGACTTTAACCAGCCGGATAGTCTTGTTCCGCAACTGACGCTCTTTCCGGTCGAGAATCCGTACTGGAACCTCCACATATGTAATGTCTGGCTGAACTGGAACTGGAATATTTGCCAGCACATGCTTCGGGTCGGGCACGTATCTTCGCAGCATAGATACGTGGAATACATCGTGGACGCCTGCCAGGGACGGTGGTAGTGCTAACCGGTAAGCTACCGCTCCGATCCTCTCCAAGATCTCGAAAGGGCCAATATACCGCGGAGCCAACATACCTCTGAGGCCAAATCTCTTCACCCCTTTCGTAGGTGAAACTCGCAGAAACACATGGTCGCCAACAGAGAACTCTAGTGGTCTGCGTCTCCGATCAGCATAACTCTTCTGGCGGTCCTGCGCCTCTGACATCCTCCGTATGATAGTACGGACCAACTCTGCATCCTGCTGAACTCTATGAGGTCCCAACAACTGGGCCTCTCCAACCTCATCCCAGAGAACAGGTGTCCGACAAGGTCTACTATACAACGCCTCAAACGGTGCCATCTGGATAGCCGAAGGAAAGATGTTGTTATAAGCAAACTCTACCAACGGCAGATGGTCCTCCCAACTGCCTCCGAAATCCATAACACACGACCTCAGCAGATCCTCTAAAGTCTGAATAGTCCGCTCTGACTGTCCATCTGTCTGTGGATGGAAAGCTGTACTGAAACGGAGCTGTGTGCTCAAGGCCTGCTGCAGACTCTGTCAGAAATGAGACGTGAACCGTGGATCTCTATCCGAAATGATACTCAATGGAACGCCATGTAGTCTGATGATCTCTTGACAATAAAGATCTGCCAATCGATCCAGGGGATCAGTCCTCCGGATCGCTAAGAAGTGCGTGGATTTGGTTAATCGATCAACGATTACCCAAATCACGTCATGGCCTCGTCGTGTCCTCGACAAACCCACCACAAAGTCCATGGTAATGTGATCTCACTTCCACTCAGGAATAGGAATCCGCTGAAGTAATCCTGCAGGTCTCTGATGCTCAGCCTTCACCGTCTGACAAACAAGACATCTAGCTACGAAATCCGCGATGTATTTCTTCATGCCGTTCCACCAGTAGGAATGCCTCAAATCCCTATACATGCGAGTCCCGCCTGGATGGATCGCAAATCGAGAGCGATGAGCCTCCTGAAGTAACTCCTGTAAGACCGGATGAGATTGAGGTACACACAATCTACCTCGGAAGTATATAATACCCTCCTCGTCTCGTGAAAACTCGGTCTGCTGCCCGGAAGCTATCTGACTACTAATGAACTGCAAATGCTGATCACCAGCCTGTGCCTCTCGGATCCTCGTCTTGATCGACGACTGAGCAACCATGGTAACAAGAATACCCTGCTCTGTCTGTCCCTGCTCCTCAAGGTCTAACTCAGAGAAACCCTGAATCAAGTCCGTGACTGAAGTCCGGTGGCAAGCCAAAGTTCCTCTGGACTTTCTGCTGAGTGCATCGGCAACCGCATTAGCTTTCTCCAGGTGGTAGCTAATGGTACAATCGTAGTCCTTCATAAACTCCATCCATCTCCTCTGTCGGAGATTAAGCTCCTTCTGGGTAAAAATGTATTTGAGACTCTTATGATCAGTGAGAATCTCAAATGTAACGCCGTATAGATGATGACGCCAAATCTTCAAAGCATATATGATGGCGGCTAACTCCAGGTCATGAACTGGGTAGTTCTTCTCATGCTCCTTCAGCTGACGAGAAGCATAAGAGACTACTCTGCCGTGCTGCATCAGAACAGCACCCAAACCCTGTTGAGAAGCGTCGGTGTAGAGTACAAATCCGTCCTCTCCAGAAGGTAAAATCAAAACTGGAGCCGACACTAATCTCCGCTTCAGCTCCTGAAAGCTGATCTCACAATCCTCGGACCACGTGAACTTCACGCCTTTCCTGGTAAGGCGTGTCAGCGGCATAGCAATACGCGAGAAACCCTCGACAAAATGTCGGTAATATCCGGCCAATCCCAGAAAACTGTGGATCTCTTGAACTGACTTCGGCTGCTCCCAACTGGTGACAGCCTCGATCTTCTGAGGATCAACTGAAATACCTCTGCTAGAAATCACGTGTCCCAGAAAACCGACTGAGGATAACCAGAATGCACACTTGCTGAACTTCGCGTACAGTTGATGTCGTCTAAGAATCTCCAAGACTATGCGAAGATGCTGTGCATGCTCCTCCTCAGAATGCGAGTAAACCAATATGTCATCAATGAAAATGATAACAAACTGATATAGCTACTCCAGAAAGATGCGGTTCATCAAGTCCATAAAGACCGCTGGAGCATTGGTAGGCCCAAATGGCATTACCAAAAACTCATAATGACCGTATCTGGTACGGAAAGCTGTCTTCTGAATATCTGAGTCTCTGACTCTCAGCTGATGATATCCGGATCGCAGATCAATCTTAGAATACACTGAAGTACCTCTGAGCTGATCAAACAAATCCTAGATCCGTGGTAGAGGATATTTATTTCTGACGGTCACTACATTCAACTGCCTGTAGTCAATACATAACCTCATGGTGCCGTCCTTTTTCTTGACAAATAATACCGGAGAACCCCATGGAGAAACACTAGGGCGAATGAATCTCCTGTCTAAAAGCTCCTGGAGTTGAACCTTCAGCTCGTTCAACTCTTTTGGTGCCATATGATACGGAGCTTTCGATGCCGGTGCGGTCCCCGGAATTAGCTCAATAGCGAACTCGACTTGCCTTCTGGGAGGTAAACCTGACAGCTCCTCTGGAAATACATCTGGGTACTCCCGAACTACAAGAACCTCGGAGAGCTGCGAACTACTGTTGTCCTTGTTAGGACCAAAAGTAGCTAGAGGGGGGGGGGGGTGAATAGCTCGTCGCGTGCTCGTCACTCGGCGTTGCTTGTTCCTTCAAAGATGTGCAGCGGAAATACAAAGAAACAATCACACAACGCTAACACGGTTGGTTTACTTGGTATCCACCTCACAAGAGGTGACTAATCCAAGGATCCACACCAACACACACACCCTCCACTAAATAAAACTCTCCTTTATGGTAACTACCAAGGGCGGAGAAGCCCTACAAGACTCAATACAAGAAGAGAGGGAAAGGATACAAGAAATACAAGCTTACAAGCTTACAATGAGTATAAACCCTAACCCTAGCTTCTCTTCTTGGCTTTGATCCGCCTCTTGACTTGGAAAACTTCCAAGATCCTTCAAGAACTGGCGATCTGAGCTTTGTGAGTGCTGTGGAGGAGCTGGCGAGAAATCTGGAGTGAAGAGATCGCACGCCTGCAGCTATAAACGACGCCAACGGTCGGATCCCGATCGATTCGAATATTCCCAATCGATCTTGGGAGGCTTTGGATCGATCCACGGATCGATCCAGAGCGCCTCTGTGCTCTGGAAAAACGCCTAGATCGATCCACGGATCGATCCAGCGCTTATCGCGCGAAGCAGCCGCGTCCCAATCGATCCACTGATCGATTGGGACATCTGGATCGATCCACGGATCGATCCAGAGGCTCTCTGTTCGCTGGGACAGTGCTGGATCGATCCACTGATCGATCCAACACTTGATTTTTGTCCAAACCAAGTCCCAAACCTCCCAAACCAACATCTGGTCAACCTTGACCTGTTGGTATGTCATGCCTAGCATCTAGTCACTCCCTTGACCTGCTAGGACTCCCTTACCAAGTGTCCGGTCAATCCCTTTGACCCACTTGGACTTTTCTCTGTGCCAAGTATCCGGTCAATCCCTTTGACCTACTTGGACTCTTCTTTCATGCCAAGTATCCAGTCAATCCTTTGACCTACTTGGACTTCCCAGCACCAGATGTCCGATCATCCTTGATCCATCTGGATTTTCCCTTGCCTGGCTTCACTCACCAGGACTTTCACCTAGCTTCACTCACTAGGACTTTCACCTGGCTTCACTCACCAGGATTTTCCATCTGCCTAGCTTCACTCACTAGGACTTTCACCTAGCTTCACTCACTAGGGTTTTCCATCTGCCTAGCTTCACTCACTAGGACTTTCACCTGGCTTCACTCACCAGGATTTTCACCTGGCTTCACTCACCAGGATTTTCCATCTGCCTAGCTTCACTCACTAGGACTTTCACCTGGCTTCACTCACCAGGATTTTCCTATGCCTGGCTTCACTCACCAGGACTTTCATTCTGCCTAGCTTCACTCACTAGGACTTTCACCTGGCTTCACTCACCAGGATTTTCCATCTGCCTAGCTTCACTCACTAGGACTTTCATTCTTCCTAGCTTCACTCACTAGGACTTCCTTCTGCCTAACATCCCAGTTAGGACTTCCCAGTCAAGTATCCGGTCAACCTTGACCTACTTGACTCTTCTTCAAATAACATCTTATTGTCAAACATCTAAACCCAAACCAAGACTCAGCTTGGTCAAACAGGTCAACCTTGACCTGAGGGATGTTGCACCAACAATCTCCCCCTTTTTGATGTTTGACAATACCAACAGTATCACTTACAATACCACATGTAAGTTAGGCTAATCCCATAGCCTCCTTCTTCATGCCACTAGGTAATGAAAGCATAAATTAAGCTCTTCATTCTCCCCCTAAGAGGGCAAACTCCCTCTAGGTAATGAAAGCCTAACTTACTCCCTTTCATTAGTCCTTTCATTCTCCCCCTATGACCTTCCCATAGGTAATGAAGGCCTAAACTTAACCATACATTCTCCCCCTATTGGCACACATCAACCCATCGTTGGACACACATCAACCTATGCTCCAATTCTGGGCACACTTCCAACAAATCCATTTGTTGAAGACTCTCCCCCTGAAGAGTTGCTCATCGTGATCACAACTTCACTCATTGTGATCACCCGATAATGAGATCCCATAACCGTCATTATCACCTTAACTTCTCCCTCAATGTTGACAAATACCCAACCTTGAGCATTTTCAACCACTTGAGTTTCCACTTGAAATAATGAGGATATCCACTCCCCATTTCTCCCCATTTCAAGTTTAAATGCTCAACCTTGAGCAAGTTCACAACAGAAGGTTAACCACCTTCCAAGGTTCATGAAAAATAATTTTCATGTCTTTAAAGAGTCCCTCCCCCTAAAGACATGGTGGTAACTTCTGTCATTGCACCAACAATGACTTGGAATCCCTAAAACATTAGGAAACCCAAATTTAGAAGTTTTGAGGTTCAAATATTCAAAATTTGAAACATACCTCAACCTAAACTTCTACTTAGTCTTCCTTAACCAATCCATCCTTGTTTTCGCATGAAAATACCCTTTTTATGGATACAAATGTATTTTTAGGGGTTTGGAATGGTTACCTAGACTCAAAGAGGTTCAAAGATGCTGAAATCAAACCTTCCCAGCCAAAATCAGCAACTTGGATCGATTGGAGTTGGGTTCCAATCGATTGAACCTTTCTGAATCGATCCACTGATCGATCCTGGATCGATCGGCTGATCGATCCAGCGAGCTTCTGCTCGCGGGAATTGCCGTTTGAATCGATCCATGGATCGATTCAGGAACTCCAATCGATCCATGGATCGATCGGAGCTCTGATAGTTGCTGAAATTCCATTTCAGTCAACTTCAGAATCCCCTAGAAAATTCTACAAAAATCCGAAAATTATGAAATTTCGTGTAGACATTATTTAGGGCATACTTAATCATGGAAAAATAGCTTTCTATGAAAATACATCATATTTTCAAAGATTGACACAAACTTGAAAACTTGCAAAAACTTTAGTGTTTCTCTTCAAGTTTGTGTCTAACTATTCAATGGTGATTACTATCAAAAGATAGCCTTCACCAAGGTTTTCCAAAAACATTTTAAAAACATTTTCAAAACCAATATCCCATCACATTCCTTGGGCATAATGCACATGACTTGTACATTAGCTTTCCCAATGATGGGAAAACACATAACTATGTGTTTTGATGAATTTAAAACTCAAAGGAATGCACTAAATCAACATCTTGAGTTTTGTTCATCATCCTAACATCTCACTTGTATCTTATGTGCACTAAACCACATACAAGTCACCTTATAGTCTTTGTGAGATGTAGATTTTGGTTTTTGCCCTAATCTAGGGATCATGCATATCTATCTTAGGCATTTTAGAAATATTAGACATCCACCTAGAATGTCACTTGTTAATAAGGGTTGTTAAATGCCATTTGTCCTTAATTACAAGGAATTAAACTAATGCATGATAATGTTATGGCATACATCAAAATAAAATAACTTTCAAAAGAAAGATTCCTATAACTACATGATGTATGAATGTCATGACATGGTATTTTTGAGTTTTTTTCATAGTGAAACATGAATGCAAAACTAGACATGATGTCATGGCATATTATGGGCAAACAATCATGGCAAGATTTAGCATAAATAAAAATATACCTAGATTAACTATCTAGGTATCCTTAAAGTCTTAGCTAAACTTACAACTTAAACCTAGATTGCTCTAAAGTGCTACAAGAGAATGCCAAAGCCTAAATTCGGCATTTCTAATTTCCTTGATTTAATGTATGCCAATTGAAAATAAATATGTCCTCAAATGTTGGCATATTCCATTTTTCCTCAAGAGTAGTACTTTTAAATTTAAGGCCCGGATTGCCTTAAATTGCCTAAGAACATACCAAAATCCCAACTTGATAGTTCTTATGAATTTCCCAAAATGTGCCATTTAAGATTAAAATCAATTCTTCCACCATTAGGCACATTTTACTCTTTCAAGGAGTAGTCAATAGGTCCATTTCATTTTCAAAGGTTAACTAAAACCTTTAAAATGCTCCTTGAGTGTCAATTTCCTCAAAGTTGGGTTAACTACCCTTCTAATCGGAGTTGACACTCTCTAACCCATCTATGGGGTAGAGAAGATTCTCCTAGGAACCCAACACCTATTGGTGCTCCTTGGATGCTCTAGGTACTCACTAGGGATAACTTCCCTAGATACCTTCCTAGTGACCTTGTTGGGCTTCTTAGAAGCCTTGGTCACATTTTCTAGGTCAACTCTAGGGATAGCCTCCCTTGTAACCTTGTTCGTGACTTTCTTAGACTTCTTAGAAGTCTTAGTCACTTTGGTTGCAAAGATACTTCTAGGGATATCTTCCCTTGTATCCTTGACTTGACCTCTAGACTTAGGGTTCGTTCCATAACTATATGGAACCCTATGATAACTAGGCACATCCTTCTTAGCCTTTGGTTTGTATCCCAAACCTCTATGGCCATTGGATGGCTTTTGTACCCCTAAACCTAGGTTATGCTCATTTTGCCCTAATAGGATATTTTCCATCCTTTTTAGGGTCTTTTCCATTTTATCAAGTCTTGACCTCAAGACTTGATTTTCCATCACTAAGTCCTTAGTTTTTGGTTTTCCATTAAGTTCATGAGCATATTTGTTCTTGGGCTTGTATCTAAAATCTTTAGAGTTATTGCCCAGACTTTTACCTACATTCCTAGCCTTAGGTGTAGTGGTTTTAGCATGAAAAGCTATATGTTTTTCTTTAACGCTATCATGCTTTCTATTTTCATGGTAAATAGCATTAAAATGATATAAGTTAGAACTATCATGCTTTTTACCATAATGTAAAGGGGTAGGCTCAATAAATGTTACCTTCTTCTTTACCTTGGAGGCTCCCCCTTGACTAGTGCCTCCTTGAGCCTTGACCACCTTCTTCCCCTTGGGGCATTGACTTCGGTAATGCCCCTTTTGATTGCAAGAGAAGCATATAATATGCTCCTTGCTCTTCTTTGTGTTGGGAATGATCTCCTTGGGCTTCGCCTTGCCCTTTTGTGCCACTTGGCCCTTCTTCTTGGCCAATTTAGGGCACTTGCTCTTGTAGTGCCCATGTTCCCTACACTCAAAGCATATAATATGATTTTTATTTTTAATTGAAATATTTATACCTTTGCTTGTAGGGGTGGCATCTTTCCCTTTGGATCCGGAGGTAGAAGCTTCCTCTTGATCCGATCTTGATTCTCCTCCATTTGATTTTTCTTGACTCATGGAGGTAGAAGCTTCTTCTTCAATCTCTTCATCTCTTGACCCGGATGTAGAAGCTTCTCCTTCTTCTTGATCCGGTGTCACCAAGGATTGCTCCCCCTCAATCCTAGAGGTGGAGGCTTCATCATCTTGAATATGAAACAAGGAGTATGCTCCCTCCTTGTTCCCTTCGTTGCATTCCCTTGAGGATGAAACTTCTTGGATCTCCTCTTCTTCAGAGGTTGAGCATCTCTCAACCTCGGAATCCTCCTCTTGGTCTTGCTCCAAAGAGTCACCCTCTCTGGATTTCTCATGATCTTGTACAGTGGAGGGGATCTCTTCATGAAGCTTGGCCAATTTGCTCCATAGTTCCTTTGCATCTTCAAATTCTCCAATTTTGCAAAGGATGGTGCTTGGCAATAAATTGACCAAAAGCTTGGTCACTTTGTCATTGGCCTCGCACCTTTGGACTTGCTCTTGGCTCCACTTGCTCCTTTTGAGTACTTTGCCCTTGGAATTTGTGGGAGCTTCAAAACCTTCCATGAGAGCAAACCATTGCTCTATCTCCATCATAAGAAAATTTTCGATTCTTGATTTCCAAGAATCGAAGCTTGTAGATGAATATGGTGGAGCCACCCTTGTATCAAATCCAAGTCCATCTTGGAATTGCATCTTGAAGTTGAGCTTCTTGAAATCTTTGACTTTTGATGAATTTGCTTCAACTTCTTCACCCTCTAGCTTTTCTTGTTATGCTTGACCCTTCCGGCGAAGATTCCGGTGAAGAGCGGCCTCGCTCTGATACCACTTGTTAGGACCAAAAGTAGCTAGAGGGGGGGGGGGGGTGAATAGCTCGTCGCGTGCTCGTCGCTCGGCGTTGCTTGTTCCTTCAAAGATGTGCAGCGGAAATATAAAGAAACAATCACACAACGCTAACACGGTTGGTTTACTCGGTATCCACCTCACAAGAGGTGACTAATCCAAGGATCCGCACCAACACACACACCCTCCACTAAATAAAACTCTCCTTTATGGCAACTACCAAGGGCGGAGAAGCCCTACAAGACTCAATACAAGAAGAGAGGGAAAGGATACAAGAAATACAAGCTTACAAGCTTACAATGAGTATAAACCCTAACCCTAGCTTCTCTTCTTGACTTTGATCCGCCTCTTGACTTGGAAAACTTCCAAGATCCTTCAAGAACTGGCGATCTGAGCTTTGCTGTGGAGGAGTGGCGAAATCTGGAGTGAATCGGAGAAGAGATGCCGCGCACGCCTGCAGCTATAAACGACGCCAACGGTCGGATCCCGATCGATTGAATTCCAATCGATCGGGAGGCTTGGATCGATCCACGGATCGATCCGGCGCTTCTCGAACCACGGATCGATCCACGGATCGATTCGGCCATTCCACATGGCGTCCCAATCGATCCACCGATCGATTGGGACGAATCGATCCACGGATCGATCCGGAGGCTCTCTGGGACCTTTGGATCGATCCACCGATCGATCAGAGCTGAATCGATCCAGCGATCGATCCAACACTTGATTTTTGTCCAAACCAAGTCCCAAACCTCCCAAACCAACATCCGGTCAACCTTGACCTGTTGGTATGTCATGCCTAGCATCTAGTCACTCCCTTGACCTGCTAGGACTCCCTTACCAAGTGTCCGGTCAATCCCTTTGACCCACTTGGACTTTTCTCTGTGCCAAGTATCCGGTCAATCCCTTTGACCTACTTGGACTCTTCTTTCATGCCAAGTATCCAGTCAATCCTTTGACCTACTTGGACTTCCCAGCACCAGATGTCCGATCATCCTTGATCCATCTGGATTTTCCCTTGCCTGGCTTCACTCACCAGGACTTTCACCTAGCTTCACTCACTAGGGTTTTCCATCTGCCTAGCTTCACTCACTAGGACTTTCACCTGGCTTCACTCACCAGGATTTTCCATCTGCCTAGCTTCACTCACTAGGACTTTCACCTAGCTTCACTCACTAGGGTTTTCCATCTGCCTAGCTTCACTCACTAGGACTTTCACCTGGCTTCACTCACCAGGATTTTCACCTGGCTTCACTCACCAGGATTTTCCATCTGCCTAGCTTCACTCACTAGGACTTTCACCTGACTTCACTCACCAGGATTTTCCTATGCCTGGATTCACTCACCAGGACTTTCATTCTGCCTAGCTTCACTCACTAGGACTTTCACCTGGCTTCACTCACCAGGATTTTCCATCTGCCTAGCTTCACTCACTAGGACTTTCATTCTGCCTAGCTTCACTCACTATGACTTCCTTCTGCCTAACATCCCAGTTAGGACTTCCCAGTCAAGTATCCGGTCAACCTTGACCTACTTGACTCTTCTTCAAATAACATCTTATTGTCAAACATCTAAACCCAAACCAAGACTCAGCTTGGTCAAACAGGTCAACCTTGACCTGAGGGATGTTGCACCAACAGTCCTCAGTACTAATCAAAGATAACAGAAAACCCTGACAGCCATGTGACAACAGCTTCTGAGCCTGAATCGCAGAAATGATCGATATGCCGTCATCTTTGATGCCAGTGAAATCCCACGAGGGTTGGTTCGGAGGCCGGAAAGTGACCACCCTCGTCTGGCAATCAACGGTAGCATGATATACTGACAGCCAATCCATGCCAAGTATGATATCAAACTCGACCATCTCCAATACTAAAAGATCTACTGTAAGTATCATGTTGCCAAAGTCTAACGGGCAACCTCTGACCTCCTGGGTGACATCTAAAGTATCACCGGACGGTAGGGAGACGGTCAATCGTTGTAGTCTAAAAGTAGGTAATCTACCAATCTCCCGCATAAAGGTACGGGATATAAAAGAATGTGAGCTACCAATATCAATCAATATATCAGCGGAAAATGCATAAATGGAAATCATACCGCGGAAAACGCATCCGTTGGCTCGCTGCGCATCCTCTCTAGTAATCGCATGAACACGTCCGGTCTCTGGCAGAGGAGGAGGTGGTAACGCTGCCAGCGGCTGCTGTGGCTGGGCAGAAGCCTGCCACTGAGGCGCTGCTGGATAATGTGCCAGAGAAGACTGAGAATGCGGCGACTGATATTGTGCCGATGGCTGGGACTGAGTCTGGTACTGGCCTAGAGGCTGAGGCTGCATCTGATATTGCCCCTGCGTCGGATAATAAGGTCCCGGAACAGAACTCTGGGGTGCTATGGAAGCACTGGAGTACTCCTGTCTAGAGATGTCAGACGGGTCAACCCGTGGAGGGCGGGTCGGCCCGTGGTGGGCTAACCATTTGGCGGGGCGGGGCGGGCCAACCCGCCAACTTGGCGGGTTGGGAAATTTCCAACCCAACCCATTCTAAGGCGGGTTGCGGGTTTGGCGGGCCAACCCGCGGGCCCATCAAAAATTTTTAAAAAAATTAAAAAATATTTCATATCTTCAACATTTTACTCCGAAAAAATTTTCTACAATTAAATGAATACATAAACATGTATTTTAAATATAAATGAACACAAACGAGTATTTATGTTGGATGAAAAGTACTATTTTTATTTCAAAATTATAACAAAGAAAGATAATAAATTGGCCTAAAACTTAGCTTACATGTGTTTTTCAACCCGCGGGCCAACCCAAGCCCGAGCGGGCCGACTCGCACGGGTCGCGGGCCTAGGCGGGTCGGCCCACGGCGGGTCGGCCCACGGCGGACTTGGGTTGATAAAATTCCAACCCAACCCGCTTAAATTGTTTGGCGGGGCGGGCCAACCCGACGGGCCCAACTCAAATTGACGGCTCTACTCCTGTCCATGCATGCCAAATGCTACTGCAGGTGAAGCTGTCCCCTGCTGATGATGTGAGCGCTGGAATCTCCACCCTCCTCGTCGAGACCTTGACTGACTGTGCTGTCCTCCCT
Source organism: Zingiber officinale (assembly GCF_018446385.1). Lineage (NCBI taxonomy): Eukaryota > Viridiplantae > Streptophyta > Magnoliopsida > Zingiberales > Zingiberaceae > Zingiber > Zingiber officinale. The sequence continues at coordinate 24,918,176 of NC_055988.1, forward strand.
GAGCAGTAACTCCGGGAGCAGTATGCTGAGCCTTCAGCTGGCAATCTCGACTCTGGTGCCCAGGCAGTTTGCAATAAAAGCAAACTGGCTGTTCCATAGTACAGGCTGTGGTGATGTGATATCTGGACCCACATCTAAAACAGCGAATGTTGCTGGCGAGTTGTTTCCGGTTCTGCTGTGGAGACCGGAAACGTCCTGAAGAAGACTGCCCTGATTTCTGAGGCTTACGAGATACCCCAGAAATATCCTGATCTGACCGACTGCGCCTGCTCTGCTGTGGCATAGCCTGTGACTGCTGGATCTGTCCAGATGTCTGACTCGGCTGCTTCCTTTTTCTATCCGAAAAAACTCTCTGCTGAGCTGACTCAATAATGAGGGCTCTGTACAACATCTCCGCATAAGATGTGATACCAAGACCGACAAGTCTTAGTTGCAAATGTCCATCCAGCCCCTGAATGAACTACTGCATACGTGAACTGTCCTCAGCAACTAGCTCTGGACAAAATCTGGCTAATCTGTCAAACTCTGTACTATACTCTGTGACCGATCGATTGTTCTATCACAAACTCAGAAAATCCTGCCGGCGAGCCATCTGATAAGCTCGTGGAAAGAAACGGCTCTCAAAAGCCTCTCTGAATCTGGCCCAAGTGATGTTCTACTCACCGATGATGGAATGCTGAGTAATCCACCAGGTGTCGGTTGCGTCCCGTAAATGAAAAGCAGCCAACTCTGCTTTCTCCCACTCGAAGCAAGCTATATAGAAGAAAGTCCGCTCCATAGTCTCAATCCAAGACAGGGCCACACTCGGATCACGGTCTCCTCTGAAGAGTGTAAATTGACTCTTCATCGACTCTGCCAACACTGGAATCCTGGCTCGTGCCGTAACAATGTCAGTGAGGTGTGTCGGAACGACTGTCGGGACTGGTGGAACCACTGGAGCTGGTGCTACAGGTGGTACCGATGCATAAACCGGAGGAGGTACTCCCGGTGCTGCTGGGTAAACTGGAGCATATGCCGTCGGTGACACTGTAGGGTGAGCATAGGTGGCCGCGGCTGGATGTACGGTAGGCAATGGTACTGGATGTGGAGTAGCCGGTATCCCTAATGCAGGTGTTGCTGGGTACACCGTATGTACTGGGAGCACAGGTGCCGATGGTGTCGGGTACACTGTAGGCCCAGGTGGCGGTGGTGCCGAATACGCCATAGGCTGGGCTGGAGCTGGTGTCGGGAATGCCAATGGTACCTCTGGTGGTACTAGAAATACAGTAGGAGTGGATACTGTCGGTGCAGCTGAGGTAGGTACCTCTAAGGGAGCCATCGGGGTCTGAGAGCCCGACGCGCCCGCAGCATGCTGAGTCTGTCCCTGGCTGACAGGCTCATTAACAGAAGGCATCTCTGGCGTATCCAGAGATCCCGCGGTCCTCGTACGTGGTCGTCCAGCACCAAGTCTCGCAGCAATACGTGTAGATCGCCTCATATCTATTAAATTATATCATAGATATTACTACAAGTATCAACAATTACTAAAATAATTTCATACTTAATTGCTGTCTGGAAATGTTCCGTCGCTGTCCAGTCCCCAAATTGACCTCGAAATTCTATACGAGAAAATCATCGGAAATCCATAATAAAATCCGAAACGAAAGTCCAAAATATATACGTAATGGAAAATCTGTGCAACCAAAAATAACTACCTAGTTTGACTCGCAAACTTGGGCTAGCACAATATATCCAGAATACTAAAAGCAGGTATCGCACCCTGCTCTGATACCAATAAATTGGTATCAGATAAATCTCAAAAAATCCAACACACGGAAACCAAACAAGTATCGCCAAACTTTGGCGCTCTGATACCATATCAATAGGTATCAGGTTATCCCAAATATCCAAAATACGAAAACAACGATCGTAAAACTTAAGCTCTGATACCACTAAATTGTCATGCCCCGGAGGAGTCCCTGTTCGAGAAAATTTCAGCAGCATCTCCCCTGTACGGCGGACAATCTGAAACTTTTCTACATCCTCATATATCTCAGCCACATGCGGCTGGAATAATAATATGTAAATAAACCATCACCACGCAGTTTATATAAATATAAGCAAACCAAAGCAGTAATACCATGACTCAAAATCAATCCTACTCAACTACACTCGTAAAGCTCAAATCCGATGAACTCACCTATTCTGCCGTCCAGGCAGGCATGTAGTAGAATAAATCCAAATCATACCAAAAATCCATCAAACGTTAAAAATCCATACAATATCCATAAGTAAAACAATACAAGACTAAAAACAAAGTCTGATAGAAAAACTAAGATAAAATAACAACTCAAGACCAGCAGAGGACTAGCACTATGTGCAGATGGGGACTAGCGACTGAAACTGCTCCGGACAGCCTCAACCTGAAAATATCAACAATGGAGGCGGGGTGAGTCCAACACTCAGCAGGTACAACTGATATGCAAAGTAAGGAAATAACACCTAGCACTAATCATGCGTACAGTCTCCTGATGTAATAAAGGTGAATACAAACTGAAGTGAACAGGAGAATACTGTACTAACCAGGACCTGGGTATAAAGACAAGCAATCCGAGAGGTATATAAATCCTGTATGCATGTCAAACATAGGTATCCAAACAATGTGCAGCATATAAATGCAGCAAACACAAACACAATCAATAAATGCATCATGCATATGATGCCAATATCATGGTCACCCCTGACGCCAGTGAGCCAACTCACAACAAAAGTGGGACCGAGTGGGTAGGGTTGTGACGACCGTGCACTCTGCATCACTACTCCTGATGAGTGACCGAGAGGACGGGACGTTGTCGGAGTACACACATACTCCTACCCCAAATTATAAATGGGGGAGCGCAATGCTCTCATCTCCCGGTACATGATGACGGGGAGGGGTCCCTAACGTGCTACACGCTGCGTCACACTACCCATGAGTGGACCAACGGAGCACCGGAAGAGCAAACTGACGTGCTACCATGCTGTGTCACGCTATCCATAAGCGTCACAACGGAGCACCGAACAGTGATGAAACTGGCGATGTGCTCGACAATAATGGAGCAATCCTATCACACAGCATGCAATCATGCGAATGGTGCATGACACTAAGCATAGTAATATACTGAATCAATCTATATACATATATGATGTGCACCATAGCAAATAAATCATATCAAGGGTACACAGATCAGGTAAGGTTTCAAATCTAGGTCCTGAACCTGGTGAAACATGGTATATCACTACCCCTATAAGCATGTATAAGCAGGTAAAGAATAGTATGAGATGTAAAACAAGCAATCAACCAAGCATGTAACAGGTATTGGGTAGTGATAAACCGAAACAAATAAGAAACATAATCTTTGCTATTTGTTAATTTCATTACTATGCATATCAAATGACATAAGTCAAAAGTACCCGCGTCCAATAAGAAAGATCCAATCGTCCAAGTCTAACGTCGAGATACTCGTCTCGCGTCAAAGTCCTATAATGCCAATAGATATACGATTATTTAGCTAAATTCCTATAAATAGCTAAATAAATTCTTTAACCCTAAATTAGGGCAAAACCCTAATTTCAAAAACACATAAACCTAATCGACATTCACATGATCGTCCAACTACAAAACATATCAAATTCATGTGTACGCTAATAAAATTGAAACAAGTCCTCTATTCATCACCTCAACACTAAACCTCTCCGGTTAAATCACAGCCAGACAGGTCAGTCGCCAGCAACTGCTAGAAACCCAAGTAAAGCCCTGCAATTCATTGTTCAGATCATAAAATGGGATTCACGAAATTAATTTCCAACAGATACCCCAATTCCCGGAATAACCTAAGCAACTTACCTTACTTTTCAGCAGGGATGTTGTTGCCGGAGAAAGGTAGTCACTGGATGGTGGCCACCGGACCCAAGAAAAGGTCTTAGAACAACTCCTTGCAGGTTTTCCCCTTACTGGTCGGACATCAAACATGAGATCAAAATGGAGATCACAATACAACAACAACCTAATCATCTTACCTTGCTGTCACACTGCCGAACCACTCCTGCTCTGAGGAGGAGGCAAGGTTCGGAGGTAGGGCACAGGAGGCGTGACCACAGTGAGGGAGACGATGTGGAGGCAGTAGCGAGATGGAAGAAAGACTCGCCGCTGGATGCTAGTGAACCGGCGCTAGGGTAGAGAGGGACGGCGGTCGGCTGTGCTCAGATGTCGCCGAAGAGATGGGTGTCGCGACTGAGGCTAGGGCTCGGCTCTCCAGTGAAAGGGGCGGTCGGCGCTAGGTTCGAAGACGGCGGCGTCGGCAGAAGGAAGGCCGGCGGTGTCTCGTCGGACCTGAGGAAGGGAGGGGAAAAATTCCGGAGGCGGCGTCGGCGGTGACGCTAGGCACAGAGGCGATCGGCGCTAGGCGGGAGGGCTTGGCTTCACAGATAAGAGGAGAAGATGAAGAGGAGGGCTCGGCGGAGGGGTTGTATGTTCGAGGAGGAGTAACCGCCGCCGGCGGTTTGGGCAAGGAGGAGAAAGGAAGGGCGGCGTCGGGATGGCTCGGGTGTGAGGAGGGAGGCTAGGGCACGCGGGGGAGAACTCGGGCGCGAGATTTCAACGAGGAAAAGAAGAAATAAAAAATAAAGAAAAGGAAATAGAAAAAGAATTAAGAATATAAGCATTTCCTTGCTTAAATGGGTAGCCTAAACAGGCTTTTCCGTGCCCCATTTTTGTCCCCATTAACTCATCCATACGAGCTCCGAAAAATTTCCGAAAAATTTCTAAAAATTCCGGAAAATTCCCTTATTAATATTCGCCTATTTTCAGTTATTTACAGAAGGAATCTCAAGTTGTTTCAATTCATGAATGGATTCGAAGTTCAACAAATTAGTGGTGGATCTGTAGTAGCAATAATTCGAATTACAACTCAAAATTCTCTAGTAAACAAGCTGAGATTACCTTGAATTTCAGGATTAGAATTGATTGAAGCTGAATGGTTACCTCATTGGAGTGATACACCACGCAATCAAATGTTGAATGGTATATGCTGTAATCTAGAATTGAAATTGAATTTTGGAACCTTAGGCAGCTACAACTTCTGAATTCTTACAAATTTTAATTTCTGTATTGCTGAAACACAGAAACTGAATTTAGGAATATGTTTGCTGATTGTAGCTGAATTCTAGAATCCAGAATTCAGTTTTGTTTGTGTGCCAAGTCTTGGTTATAGACTTCTAATTAGTAAGAGGTCCGAGTGAAGTTGATGATCTTCTATTATTATTTGGTATTCTAATTTCTTCAAGCCTTACATGATTTCCATAAACAGAAATTTTGCAGATAGAAACTGTAGTTGTTGATTACCATTAATGGGAACTCAAGTTCTAACCAATGCATTGCTGAATGAAATTCTTTATCAAGTTAAATTCTTCGAGCAAGGTTCTAATAGGTTATGATCTCTGAAACTTAAATTGCCTCAATTCTGGAACTGAAAATCCTGAATTAAGGTGTCCTAAAATTAGTAGTAGTGAAACTACTGGTCTGCACGAATTTGATCCGGGTCTTCACTAATGCAGTACTGGAAATTACAGTATTCAAAGCTGTGCGTTGGCTCACAATTTCTGTAATTAGAATATAAAGAAACAGATTACAGAAGCCATTATCAGATTTGAGGTTGAGTCGGAATGTACATCAAAATTTCAAATTCTGAAATTGTGAGTTGCAGAAATAGATTTGAATTGCTAGTTTTGGAGCTGTGTTTGATTATTGCTGAATTTTGTGATCAAAGCTGCAATTGGTGGTTAAAGGAATTTGATTTGATTTTCTACCAATGCAATAGAGATGCACATTTTTATTGAATCTTCCAAAGACAGAAACAGAGAAAGGAAACCTGCAGTAGAGAAAAAAAATAGTGGTTAAAGTGTGTTAAGTAATTGGAAAGCATGATATGTTTCATTGTCCGAGACGACCAATGTTTGAAGTGTGGGGGAGGGAACTCTTCTCCATAAGGTGATTTGAGATTGTTTTAGTTTCCAAATGATGGAATTTAAGTGGAAAAACAGTAAGAAAAAAAAATAGTGGCAAGACTAAGTGTATCAAGTGTGAAGATAGAGTATCAAGATTTTTGGATAGCCATTAAATTGAAAGAGAGGTTAGCTTGATCTTTTGAATTGGTAATGACAAATGGTATTCATCTCTTTTCACATCAAATTGGTCAACTCATCAAGTATATTCCTCCTATACTCTCATTTTCTCACTTTCTTCATTGAATTCTTTTCTTTTGCCTACTACATTCACTTCAATTGTTCTTTTCGATTCCATTTTAATTCTTGATAAAATCCTTTTGATTCATGTATGCTATGTTTTATAGTGGTGGAGAAGTAGAAAATAAGCAAGCTTATGGTAGTGAAATGTTGTGAGTGACATTGAGTGAGCTCCACATATATGCATATTTGAGTGTGAGAGTTAGAATAGGTAAATCTTATGAGATTATAACTTGCTTAATTTTTCAATTGGATTGAAACTACCACACCTATTGATTATTGTTTGTATTGTATTCATAATTGTTTGTGATCTTTAGATGACCTTAATTAATTACCTTTTACTATCTTCTAGTTATTGCTAGGGAATTTGCGTGGAGATGATTTTTAGGTTTTCTCTTGACTTGAACGGGACGTCCAAGACTAAGTGTAGGGGATTTGATAACCATGATTTTGTTACATTATTTTGATTCATAATGCATGTTTTTAATGATCTTGTTCGTAGATAAAACCTATGTTTACATCATATTTCATGCATTATATTTATTTTGAACTCAATTGTAAATTAGATTATAATCATGGTATTTGATGCTAATAGTTAATATATTCTTTGTAGGTATCAAAAGGATCATGATCCGATCAAATCAGATCAGAATTGCAATCAAATCTAGGGCTAAACAAGGTCATCAAGTTTTAAAAGCATTATGGATCGTTCATCCAAGATTGGAGCCGATCTAAGTCATCAATTGAAGATCCGGTCCATCCAACCTAATGAAGAGCAGATCTTAGCCGTTGATGAAGATACGTGTTAGGACCGAAAAGTAGCTAGAGGGGGGGGGGGTGAATAGCTCTTCGTGTGCTCATTGAGCTTCGTTGCTTGTTTCTTCAAAGTGATGCGCAGCGGAATACAAAGAAACAAACTACAACAATGCTAACAATAGGATTTTACTTGGTATCCACCTCACAAGAGGTGACTAGTCCAAGGATCCACGCACACACACACACACCTCCACTAATAAACACTCCTTTTCGGTAACTACCGAAGACGGAGAAGCCCTACAAGACTCTCAATACAAGTAGAAGAAAGGGTAGTAAAGAATAAGCAAAAGCTTACAAGAGATGCAGTAAAAACCCTAGCTTCTTCTTCTTCTCGTTGCAACTCGCCTATTGACTTGGATGAACCTCCAAGAACCTTCAAGAACTGGCGGTGAGGAGCTTAGAGAGTGCTGGGGAGGAGCTGTGATGAATCTAGAATGAATCAGTGAAGTTCTGCTGAAGGAATTGCACGCCAACAGCTATAAACGACGCCAACGGTCGAATCCCAATCGATTGGATTGCTCCCAATCGATCGGGGAGGCTTTGGATCGATCCACGGATCGATCCAGAGTGCCTCTGTGCTCTGGAAACATGCCTGGATCGATCCACGGATCGATCCAGCGCTTATCGCGCGAAGCAGCAGCGTCCTAATCGATCCACTGATCGATTGAGACATCTGGATCGATCCACGGATCGATCCAGAGGGGTTCTGTTCGCGGGGACTCACCGGATCGATCGGCAGATCGATTCAAATCTTCTGGATCGATCCACTGATCGATCCAGATCTGCTGGATCGATCCACAGATCAATCCAAAGCTGCTGGATCGATCCACGGATCAATCCAAACCTGCTGGATCAATCCACGGATCAATCCAAACCTGCTGGATCAATCCACGGATCAATCCAAACCTTGGTTTTTGCCCAAAACCAAGTACAAAGCCCCCTAAACCAACATCTAGTCAACCATGACTTGTTGGTACATAAGACCTAGCATCTGGTCACCCTTGACCAGCTAGGACTCTCTCACCAAGTGTCTGGTCAATCCCTTTGACCCACTTAGACTTTTCTTTTCTTGCCAAGTATCCGGTCAGTCCCTCTGACCTACTTGGACTTTTCTTTCTCGTGCCAAGTATCCGGTCAATCCCTTTGACCTACTTGGACTCTCACCAGATGTCTGGTCAACCTTGACCCATCTGGATTTCTCTTGCCTGGCTTCACTCACCAGGACTTTCCCAATTGCCTAGCTTCACTCACTAGGTCTTTCACCTGGCTTCACTCACCAGGACTTTCCCAATTGCCTAGCTTCACTCACCAGGACTTTCCCAATTGCCTAGCTTCACTCACTAGGTCTTTCACCTGGCTTCACTCACCAGGATTTTCCTCCTGCCTAGCTTCACTCACTAGGACTTCCCAATCAAGTATCCGGTCATCCTTGACCTACTTGACTCTTCTTCAATCAACCTTGCATTGTCAAACATCGAAACCCAAACCAAGACTCAAGCTTGGTCAACCAGGTCAACCTTGACCTGAGGGATGTTGCACCAACAATACGAAGCTTTTGATCCAAATTTGAAGTCATCCAGCCATTAGATGAGATCGAAGTAATCTGGACCGTTCGATCAGATTGGGAGAGGTTTAAAACCTGAGAAGCTACAGTGCATTCATTGAGCTCGGCGTTTCTCGCGACATCCCACTGTTCATCCTTCGTCCCCGATGCTCCCCTTCCACAAGCCAGATCTATGAGCGAGTCTTCTTCATCACCGACGATCACTGAGCTGCCGTCATTCGTTGTCCGAAGTCAGAGAGCGGTAGAGAGTGTTCCCCAGTCCGCAAGTTGAATTTCTGATCCGCAATCCAGATTGAGGTTCCCTGATTTGTGATGTCCATCAGCTGATCATGAGCTCGAAGGGCGTTCCCAGAAGCTTCCGATTCATTTCGGACTTCCACTTCATCTGTTGCACTCGATGTGATCTGATCAATCGATTGAGTGACACAATTTCCAGAATTCAGCACCTATTCTTCATGCGATAAGAGTGCCAGCCAGTCCATGAGCTCGAAGGGCGTTCCCAGAAGTTGTGACTGTGGGCTTGCACTAGCTGGTAGCTTGGTTCTTCGCCAGTGGTTGCTTGATGGGCGTTCCCAGATGCAACTCTGTTTCACAACAGAGAGGAGAGGTTTGGTTCCGGATTTGGGTTGTGGAATGTTATTAGTTAGTGTTTTTTTTTCATTTCTCATACATTTGCTCAGATCTGATGATCTGAAAGTTAGATTGTAGTTTAATTCTTAGTTTGAATTTCCTATTTCGTTCTCTACAAATTAGTGTTTAGTTTCAATTTATAGATTTAGAAAACCCCCCTTGTTTGATTCATTAGATTTGTGTGGTTGTGTTCATGTTTAATTGTTGAATGAATCATTTGAGATTTTCAGTGTTTACCTCTATTAGACATTGTTGAATGTGATTGAGAATTGAAGACTTGGAGATTGAGTTGAGTGTTGAATTTGATTGTGATGGTGAATGAAATGTTAATTTCAGTTTTGAAATTGAATTGAGTTTAATGGATATTGTAATTGTGAATTGTAGAGATAGAAAATTGAATCATTTGTTTCAATGATGCATTAGAATTTGAATCAATTATCCTCAATTGTTGTTAACTTGATGAGGTGGAGTTTAATCATGTTTAGATGAGGATGAACATTCTTTGATTCAATTCTTGATTTAATTAGATGAAAACAATTTGTAATGTGAGTCAAATGGAAGTGCTTAGTTGAGCTTGTTGATATAAGAATTCAATTTGAATCAATTTTAGAATTAGCACACACTTACTAGTTATCCTTGGAAAAATATGACTTGGGACTTCTTACTACAACACTTATCTTAGTTTATTTGGGTTCCCTATTTTTATTAATTAGAGCGCCTAGTGACATGCAAAACGGTGACTATCAATTAGTCGATTGCTACTCTCTAACAATCAACTGATATCTCTATTTCAGGCTTACCAAGACTAAATTCTCACCTTGCCTAGAATTTGATTGTCCTCAACCTATCAGGATTTCCTTGCCCAACATCTAGTCAATTTTGACCTACCGAGACTTTATGTTATCTAGCATCCGATTCACCTTGACCTGTCAAGACTTTACTATTGCCTAGCATCCGATCCACCTTGACCTGCCGAGACTTCACTATTGCGTAACATCCGATCAACCTTGATCTATTGGGATTTCATCATTGCCTGAAATTATATCAATCTTGACATTCTAGGACTTCACCACTGTCAAGCATCTGGTTCTCCTTAATCTATTTGAACTTCTCTCATTGTTAAGTATCTGATCAACTTTGACATACTTAGGCTTCACGTCTTATTTCAAGTGTTCAATCCTTCATGATCCAATTGGACTTCACTTCTCATGTCAAGTGTTTGGTCTTTTATGACTCACTTGGACTTTGTTCTTATGTCAAGTGTCCGGTCAACCGTGATCCACTTGAGCTTTTTTTTTCATGTCAACTCTCTATTGGACTTTTGGCCATAAAGTGTCTGGTAAATCGTGATCCACTTAAATTTCTCTACTATTAAGTATTCGATTAACCTTGACCCATTTGATTTTTCTCTTGACCATTCACATCCAAGTCAATCTTGTTCAATCTAACTAGAGGTTAATTGCACTGATAATCTTCCTCTCCAATAAACTTTCTCTTCTACTTGATGTTTTGCTTTTGTCAACAAATATGTTATTCCAACATTGAAACTCAACTTGAGCCAACTCGAGCCTGATCAACTTTAATCATTACACTAACAATATTTTAGAATTCCTAAACCTTTAGGAAATTTCAAAAAATATATATTATGAGGTTAAAAATTCAACCAAATCTTAACCTCCCCGTCAATTCTACATTCTTCTTCTTTTAACATTCCTTTTTTTATTTTTACTAAGAAAATTCTCTTTAAATTTTATCCAAGCATATCATAGGTTAGAGATAGCTAAAATATTTAAGTGAGGAAAGATGACTAAAACAACCTGAATTAGTCAAATTTCATCATATCAATTGACAGATAAAGACCAACAGTTAGATTAATACCAATAATAATAGATTGAATTGTCTGAAAGAGTTGATTGTTCGTTTGATAATATAAATATTGAAACAATCAACATTCAAAAATACATAAGTAATTCTATTATTTTAAAAAAATTACATATATTATTTACATCAAATACTATTAAGGAAAAATATTTTTTTTAAAAAATATCTCTTATTTTAAAAGGATGTCACAAAGTTAGAAACCATTGAAATATTCCATGTTTTACTCTAACTTTGTATCAACTTAATTAATAGTGATTTCTATCAACAAATAGAGTTCACCGAGACTTTTCAAAATGATTTAAAAACATTTTTCAAAATTATTTTAAGTTTAACGTTTATATTTTTCATTGGTTATTGTAATATGCCGTGGTCAAAGTATAACACATTTGTGATATGTTTCGTAGTTAGGGTCTAGTTAGAGGAAGTGTTTATACAACTCAATTGTTATAGTGAATGGGTAAACGGTTCACTTCACTAATTGTTTTAGTTGAGCTGAAATGCCTCCTGGCTTAGGGAAAATCCTATTGTCAATGGCAAGTAAGATATCATAGTGATATTTTTTTTTACAATCTATCTCCAAGATATATGATGAGGAATAAATTATAATGTTAATTTATAGTTAACCATCAAGTAGTTAAAAGGTGGGAAGAATTTTTTTTTCAAGGATATATATCTGCTAGAAATTGATCTATTATAATAAAACTATCACCTTCTAATCAACTGAATATCCTGTGAGGCCAGTGTACGCTTTAGTGATGCTAGACTAAATAGCATTTTAACGTCGCTAAATTAACAGTGCTATAGTGTCTCTAAATTAGTGATGTTTTAGCAACGTCAAACTCTTTTAGTGAAATTTATGACATTGTAGTGTTGTCGAGACATATTTTGACAATTTATGATACTTTAGACAACTTAACATTATGAATATGTGACACTTTAGCACGGTTAATTATTCATTTTAACATTAGCATCTTTATAATATTTCATTAAAACTTTCTTTTCATATTTATATATTTACAAATACAACATATAATCAATATAAATAAAATATATACATATTTTCAACACAATAAATACGTCACAACAACTTAAAGCAAACCAAATCGATGTAGTAATCAAAATTTAAGGACAAAATGTTACCTTATCGAGCCAATAGACTTTTAAAAAATAAAATAGATCGCACGAATCTTGTAAATACTTCTCATATTCAATACAAGTATCATCCTATATTGAAGGTTAATACATGCATAGTCTTGTAACACATTTTCGACGATCGACTTCAATAAAATATATATGTATTATGAACTTGGTTATCTAAATATAAGACACTCACAACTTGTGTAAATGTAACGAGGAGCTTCCACTACCACTATCTAAATGTAGTGTGATTTGTATAAGGGTAGAATCTTTTTGATGTAGCATAAGTCTAGTAGTGTTAAAAACAAGCATTATATATTGCATTTTTGATGAAAGTATAACAAAAGAGAACAAGTGCTTTGACAAAGACAATGATAAATGAGTCCATAGTTTTCCATAAAAGACAATAATTACTATTCATCTTGTCAACCCACCATGTCAAACACTTTGCTAGCTTAGAATTCTACTACTTAGACTCTTAACTATCCAAGGGTGTTTTGAATGCGAAAACAAACACTTGAGTGACTTGAGATTCAAAATTGAATAGATTGATTGTTTAAATATAACATTCCTGTGAAACCTGTTAGAAGTTTAATTAAACTTGAATATACGAATCATAAATGGTTTATGTACATGAATATTACAATTCATGTGGCAAAAAGGCGATTCGTTCGCCCCCAGCGCCTCCGTCAACCCGTCCCTAGGCCAACACGGAGGAGATAAATCACGGGCGGCTACTAGCCATTAGTGCAAATGGCCAAGACATGGGGGAGGTTATGTTCGGTCATGCCGAGTTTCCACCCCAAGACCTCATGTGGCAACACCCCATGTCTTAACCATCGCACCGCCCCGAGGGGATTACAATTCATGTATCTAGATAGAATAAGTTCATACATCTAATTAATGATGTATGGTCTTGGAGTTTCTATTGAATAGTACATAGATACTTATGTAATGTGAAGTTGCAAGATGAATATTTTTTTCAATACAAAAGTCATTATACTACAATTTTTGTCTCTTCCTAGAAACCTTTTGAGAGCCAACAACTTTTCAACAAAGTGGTATCAGAGCCAATGACATCAAAGTCCTTTTCTTTCCAATATCCCCAACTTACCAAAATCAACCATGAGAATTGATCACTTAGAATGAAAGCTATTCTTGGATCCCAAGGAGAATGAGATATAGTTGAAAATGGTTTTGAAGAACCCTTAGATGTGACAACTCTACCTCAAAACTAAAAGGATACTTTGGAGAAAGAAAGAAAGAGAGATTAAAGTACTCTTATCATCATTCATCAAGGTTTGGATGAAAACATGTTCGAGAAAGTTGCCAATGAAACAACATCAAAGAAAGTGTGGGAGACGCTTTACAACTCTATTATGGGAGTAGACAAGGTGAAGAAGGTTCTGTTGGTGCAATCGACCTCCAGAATTTTAATATCTGACAAATATATTTAATGGTGCTTGATCAAGGAAAAGGGTGAGAAGTCTACCGAGTGAGTAGTTCTAACTGCGATTAGGTAAGAGAAATCTTAGTTACTGCTAGACAAGAGAAATCTTGGTAGATCATGGAAACTACGTAGAAATATTCGATAGGTCTGGAGGGTCTGATATCGAATCCCTAGCGGATTGATCCAATGCTGAGTCATGGTGAGTGAAGCCAGGTGGAGAAAACTCTAGGAGGTAATCTTAGGTCTTGGTGAGTGAAGTCAGGTGGAGAAAATCCTAAAGGGAGGTAACTCTAGGTTCTAGTGAGTGAAGCCAAATAGAGAAAATCTTAGGGGGGAGGTAACCTTAGGTAATGAGAAGTCTTGGAGGAGTGAACTTTAAGTAAGGTTGATCGGATGGTTTTCGGTCGACCACGCATGGTCTACCGAACCAACGGATCTTGGTAAATCTAAGTTTATTTCTACCATAGTATTTTACATTACTATTATTACTGTTGACTAATGTAGTATTATAGGAAAAGTTTTAGTGGATTATGCGATCAGACACTGAGTAGAGAAAGTCCAAACGGGTCTAGAGAACCAATGTCTGGCAGGTAGGTTGAGGTAAGCAATTGGAGGAGTGACGGTGAGGTCGTGTTCTGGAAAGGAACAACCTTAGGTCGTTGATCCAACTGAAGAAATTGAGAAGGTTTCCAAGTTGAGATCAAGACAGTTCTATGGTCAATTACTACTCATGCATCATATATTACTATTCTAATATTTGTTTTGTTGGAAATATATGTCTAACTCTGTTTTGCAAGAACCAGTCTGATCGGTTGACTGAACCCGTAGATCGGTGGACCGAACTAGGTTGATACAGAATAGAGATCAGATCGAGCTAAAGCAAAGATAGAAGCCTGGCCGATAGGTCGACCGAACCCAAGGATCGGTCGACCCAACAATTACTACATTAATGAAGACTTAATGGTGAACAGGGAAACTACACTATTTGGTGGACCAAACTACCAAACAAGGTGATCGGTCTGTTGGTGAGGGAAGCATCCGACGATCGAACCGGTGTTTTGATTATGTCAAAGGGTTCAAGTTAAGTTGTTTTGTTATCTAATGAGCTTGAACAAGTGTACAGGAAAGTCCTAATTGCGGTTAGGCAGGTGGAAAATCCTAAGGGACGGTAACCTTAGGTCCTAGGGGGTGGTAACCATAGGTGAAGGAGAAAAATCCTAAGGGGGGGGGGTAACCTTAGGTCCTAGGGGGTGGTAACCCTAGGTGGAGAAAAACCCTAGGGGGCGGTAACCCTAGGTCTTAGGGGGTGGAAACCCTAGGCGGAAAGTCCAGTCAGTCTGGAGAACCGGACTGGCATAAGGTAAATCTCCTGAGTGGAGTAGGTGAGGACGCGTTCCCCGTAGAGGGAACAATAGGCGTCGGGTCGACCTAGGGTTTTCAGTCGGAAACCCGAAGTCAGACCCGGACAGTCCGAAGGCTGTCAATACATTTGTTTATATATTATCGTTTATGTTCTAACTCTGTTTTGCAGGAAACTAATACTCTTGTACAGGGTTAGTACTGACCGGGATCGGTTGACCGAACCTTGGGATCGGTCGACCGAACCTCCAAGCTACCAGACCAGATCGCCAGAAGTTGGACCAGGTTCGACTAGGGATCAGTCGACCGGACCTCGGGATAAAGTTTGACCAGATCGAAGCAGAGCGATGGATGGACGGATCAGATGCGGTGGAGATCATCTGATCGGTTGACCGAACGTGGGGATCGGTCGACCGATCCGCTTCGGCTCAAATCTGATCCCGAGACTTGGGGATCTGGATCGGATCAGACCTTGTAGAACTATAAAATGAGGCCTCGAGGTGCAGCTCAGGACATCGAACTCCGAACAGAAGTCTTGTGCTCTCGTGTGCTCCGTACGCTTCAACAACGCTCTGCTGCAACAACGAACTGAACCTCAAACGCTCTTCTACTTTCTTGTTCGTTGGTAAAACTTTCTTATTTGCACTTAACTGTAATTTCTTCTAGCTTGTAATAGTTCGAATTTATAGTTGTTGCCCACCGAAAGCGGTCAAGGACCGCGGGCCTTCGAGTAGGAGTCGAGATAGGCTCCGAACGAAATAAAATACTCGTGTCTTGTGTGTTTGCATTTACTTTCCGCTGCATTTTCTAATCTGTGTTTTAAATCGCTAAAAATAGCCACGAGCGCTATTCACCCCCTCTCTAGCGCTTTCGATCCATCACGGTCGACCAAACAATTAATGCTCTTAATTACGTGAAGATCGGATCTCAGCGAAGAAGGAAGGACTCGTGTTCAATCGATCGATAGGGTGATCGATCTACCAAATAGATCAATCGACCGAACGACTTTTCGGTCGACCAAACAAGGCTTATAAAAGGGGAGCTCAAGGTCCGAGGCAGTAAATCGAATTCTAATTCACTCTGTGCTAAAGCTCTAGTTCATGCTGCTCTACTACTAATCTTCAAGCAAGCTACTGCTCCAATGACGTATCGATGATCTTCATCACTATTCTTGTCGATATATTTCATTCAATCTTGTATTGTATTTAATTTGAAAAAAGATATTAGTTTGTTACTATCTTCTACTTGCATTTATACGTATTGCTTCTTTCTAAAGATTTTGAAGAGAAGAATCATAGTGGATTGTCTAACGGAGCGATTAAAGATCGCGGGTCTTGGAGTAGGAGTTAACATAGGCTCTAAACCAAGTAACCATCTGAATCATTTTTATTACTCTTTCTTTTTCCCTGCTTTACTTTGATTTGTTTGTTTCGATAAAAGAAAAAAATTTTAACAAGCGATATTCACCTCCCTGTATAGCTTCATTTTGATCCTTCAATTGGTATCAGAGTAGGTCGCTTTGAATTTACTTAACACTTTTTCGAGCACTTTTAAAAACTTTTTCTTTTCTTAAAAAAATTGTTATTATATTTCTCTTTTTCATCTCGCACTGTTAATCCCAATACGAGAGTCTTGGAAACCTTCTTTTGTTAATTTTCTTGTGTAAGAATGTTGATGTCATATCAAGAAGGGCAAAGCATCCACGACCCTCCACCGAATGCTCAAGTCTACTTCAATTGTTGGAAGCGAGGAATGGAATCTTTCTTAGGAAGTGAGAGTTTAGACAATTGGATGACATTGAAACAATCTTCTCAAAACTCAGAAGTAAATACAAAGCTAACGAATATATTAATTAGTGTGTTGCCTAACAAAATTGTGTGTCTACTAGAAAATTATAAGAATGCATTCGAATTGTCGACCAAATTGATCAAGCTTAACGAGACACCGTTGAGGCTAGAAGATCAAGGAAAAAGTGAGTTAGCACCTAAGTCTGGATCCAAAGAGTTATCATTAGTGTCAGACTCAGAAGAGCAAGACCAAATCTACTTCACCACACTAATGACTGTGAAGGTGGCTGATGGATTTGAACTTGAGTCAGAACAAGAGTTCGAATCTGAATCCGAGATGGCAATAATCAAGGCGGAGAATCCCAACAAGGGTTCAAAAGGTAACATTGTAAATACAAAATCTAAAGATCACATAATATGTTTTAAATGCAGTGAAAGAGAGCACTACAAAAACAAATGTCTTACTTATAAGAGTAGATCCACACAATCGGAAGCAAAGGAGAAATCGATGCCTAGAGTCTAGAAAAGGAAGGATTATATTGAATGTTTCAAGTGCAAAAGAATGCAACATTACAAATTTCAATACCCAGAGTGAAGACCCAAAGACTTAAAGGGAGCAATTTAGGTAAACCAACTTAAATTTGATAAAAATTTGCATTCTTTAGATTTTTCATACTTAGATTATATTGAAGAGGTAGAAATGCATGAATATTCTGAATTAATATTATTTAATAAAAATAATTTAATTAATAAAATTTAACTAATTCAAATGTAACTAAACTTCATCAAATTAACCCAAACTAAATAACAAAGGAAATATTTTTTCTAAATTTAAAAACTCAAATTTAAAGTTTAAAAAATTAGAAAAGCAAAAAATCTAGGTTACAAATCAAAATCCAATCTAAAACAAAACTTCAAACTCCACAAACCTAATTATAATCACATACCCTTTAACTATGAAACTAAATAATAATAATAATAATAATAATAATAATAATAATATGACTTGTTTGAATTGATTGACTTGTCATGATTATACATACTTTAAATTACCTTTTATATACCATGTCATGCATTTCATCCTTAGTTTTAATTGGTAACTTAGAATAGTTAGTTATAAAAGGTTTACCAAATTCTAACAACTGTAACACCCATAGGGTACTTAGCAAGATCTTAGATATTTTTATCATGAATAAAAATAAATAGGCCTTATATGTAAAATTTTAAAAACAATAAAATAAGAAAACCAAAAAGAGATGGCCAATGTTTGAACCTTGGATCTCTTACTAGATACATGTATGTGTTAACCAATAGACCAAGAGTAATTATTGTTAGAAAGGAGAGGGAAATAATAGTTAAGAGTAAGAAAAGAGCTTCTTTCATTTAGAAGGAGAAGTTAGAGTTGCCTTCTTTCTCTCAAAAGAAAAGAGGACTCTTGCTTTCTCTTTTCATTAAGGGAGAAGTAAAGGAAAAGAGGAGGAAAAACCCATTTTTCCTTCCTCTTCTCAATTGGAATAAAAGGAGAAATGAAGGAAAATATTCATTTTTCTCCCTTCCTCCATCCCTCCTCCTCCTCACCGTGACCAAGAGCTCTTCCCCTCACCATTGCCGAACCCAAGCAAAGGAAAACTTCCCTCTAGGAAAGCTCCACAAATCAAGGTTACTTCCCTAAGGAAATCAAGCGAAAGATGTGAGTATCCCCTCACTGCAGTACAAGTAGTTTCGATTTGTGTTGTATGAAAACACTTTTGAAATCTTATGAAATTCCTTGAAAGTTTTTGACAAGATAGATTGGTAGTCACTTAGGATTTACAAGTTACAAGTTATGCTTTATGTTGTAGAAAAAAAAAATATATTCACCTCATCTTGAAGTTTCGTCCAAGACAAAAAGGGAAGATCTAGAGCAAAGTTTCTTTTGGTATCATGCTTATCCATGCTCTTATATGATGTAGGATCTTTCATGTGTTGATAGTTTAAGTTTTAAGACCGTATATGTCAATAAAAGAATTAGAAACCCTAATCTAATGGTTCGGCCAAGATGAATCATAGAGTTTAGGGCAAGGTTTTGAGAAAAAAATATGTTGTTATGCTCCTTCATGATATATGAAATTTTTATATGTTGATAGCTTAGGTTTTATGCTTCATGTGATAACAAAAATGATGGAAACCTTAGTGTAAAGTTTTGGCCAAGACATGATACCAAGCTTAGGGTCAAAATTTGAAACCCAATCATGCTTATTTATGCTTGTTCATGAGGTATGATATCTTGTATATGGTAAGGTTAAAGCATTATGTTACATGTTGCATTAGAAAAATTTTAAACCCTAAATATAGGTTCGGCCAAGAGGGAATTCCAAACCTAGGGTAGAGTTTTGCAACCCAATCATGCTTAATTATGCTTGTTCATGAGGTATGATATCTTGTATATGGTGATGTTAAAGCATTATGTTACATGTTGCATTAGAAAAATTTTAAACCCTAAATATAGGTTCGGCCAAGAGGGAATGCCAAACCTAGGGTAGAGTTTTGAAACCCAATCATGCTTATTTATGCTTGTTCATGAAGTATGATATCTTATATATGGTAAGGTTAAAGTATTATGTTACATGTTGCATTAGAAAACCTAAAACCCTAAATGAAGGTCTCGGCCAAGAGGGAATGCCAAACCTAGGGTAGAGTTTTGAAACCCAATCATGCTTATTTATGCTTGTTCATGAGGTATGATATCTTGTATATGGTAAGGTTAAAGCATTATGTTACATGTTGCATTAGAAAACCTAAAACCCTAAATGAAGGTCTCGGCCAAGAAGGAATGCCAAGCCTAGGGTAAAGTTTTGAAACCTAATCATGATCTTTTATGGTTAGATAAGTTTTATGCTACATGTTACACAAATGGAACCTAGAACTTCACTTTAGGGTTCGGCCAAGCAAGTGTAGAGACTTAGAGCCATGTCTTGCAAACTAACCATGCTTGTTTATGCCCATTTATGATATATGGTTATTTATCTATAGGTGGCTTTAGTTTCATGCTTCTTATAGTGGAAAAAAAATGGGAAACCCAATTAGTAGGGTTTCGGCCAAGATGGATAAATGGGTCTAGAGTGAATCTAACCAAGCATGCTTATGTTTTCTCATGATGTATGGTCTTTGATAAGTGATTAGTTTTAGTTCCATGTTCATGATATGATATGTTATGCCTTATGTTATGAGATAAGCTATGTTCCATGATATGATATGTTATGCTCATGATATGATATGCTATGCTCATGATATGATATGCTATGTTCATGATACGACATGTTATGTCTTATGTTATGAGATAAGCTATGTTCCATGATATGATATGCTATACTCATGATATGATATGCTATGCTTATGATATGATATGCCATGCTCATGATATGATATGCTATGCTTATGATATGATATTCTATGCTCATGATATGATATGCTATGCTTCATGATATGATATGCCATGCTTAGTGTTATGAAGATCACATGATATGTTTTATGTTATGATACGAACATGTTATGTTTCATGATATATGTATGAAAGGCTTATGTAAGAAGAAAAGCCTAAGAGTTGCTTCCCTTAAGTTGGGATCAAGAGCACTCTTCATGGTTTGGCAAAGAGATGCTTCCCTTAAGATGAGATCAAGAGCTCTCTTCATGATATGACAAGAAATTATGACATGTATGATAAGATATGATATGCATGATGACATGATATGTATGACATGATATTTTATTTTATATGGCTTGTACCAAGGGTGGGCTCCATAAGCGCCCCGAGGTCGATGGTCTATGAAACGGGCCTCGTAAAAAGGGATGGGCTCCTTAGTACGCCCCTAGGTCGACGGACTATGAACGGACCTAGATCCCTAGTAGGTTCGGGGCTAGCTACCATGTCTTAGGGATTGCGCGCATTTATGTATATATGTGGTACAAGCCGGGCCCTCATGATGATTATGTTATATTCAAGTATGTATTAAGATATGTTTTAAAAGAGACATGATGCATATGTGCATTCCATGATACATGTTTTGAAAATATACATCTTGCATTTACATGCATATGTTTTATGAATTATTGGTTATGCATTATTATGAACAAGTATGAGTTATGATACATGCTTACAGGATATGATATGTTCCCATGATATGTACTCACATGCTATGCCATGCTATGTTATGCTTCATATATGACAAACTATGTTCTATGATATGATTCTCCATGCTATGTTATGCTATGCTATGTTTCACATGCTATGTGGTATTACGTGCCTTATGTTTTATGAGTAGGAAATGAGCTCATTAAGCCCTTGGGCTTATAGTTTTACGTTTCCTTGTACTGCAGATAAGGGCAAGAAATGGATGAACTAAGGGGAGCAACAGGAAAGGCGATGATGATGTGTGTGGAAGTGGCATGGTGGATAGATCAAATTAAGTTTAAATTTATATTGACTAAATTGTGCATGTGAACTAAGTTTGGACCCTATGTTTATGATGATGGTTGAGCTAGTATGTTATGCTCTCATGATAGTTTGCCATGTTAGACTTATTATGATTTGGTAAAAAGTTTAATAAGTGATGATTCACATGCCATGTTTAAGACAATCAAATGCATATGATAAAATTTTTAAGTATGTCTTCCGCTGCCATGAGTTCATATGCATTAGTATGTTAGGTGAATGTAAGTAACCCCGTCCCTCTAAGGGTAGTCAGAGTATCCTTGGAAGGGCGGGCGTCACAACAACATAGCATCGGAATGGATTGGGATGATAGTACACAAAAAAAAAACTTTGTCGAAGGTATGTCTAAGCCAAATCATATGTATTCTACCTAGTGCACACGATCTAGTGGATCTTGCCGAAGCTACCTCAATCAAGCATGAGCTAGTTAGACTAAAACCTAGTATTAAGTTCTTTGGGCAGGACTATTTTGAGAAGTATTTAGAAAGTGGTCCATCGTTGATACACAAGAAGGTCATATGCCTCGTCACTGACTGAAAACTTAGGGGTTGCTTGTTTGGGGGGTTTGGAATGGAAATAGAATGAAACTTGTACTTGGTTTGGGGAAATGAAGGTGGGACCCACGGATTCATTCCTCTAAATAGAGGAATGGGCCATTCCTGAGTAATATGAGGGGTATGGGTATTATTCCCATTTCATTAATATTTACAATCATTCCCATATCCTTTCTCATTCCCTTACCCGAACCAAGCACCCCCTTACTTTTAGGAAGTTTGTTTGATTAACCCAAAGATAAGTTTGAATCTAACATTGGTTAAACAACCTTTTTCATAAATTTTTAACAACTCAAATCAATTAAAAGAATATAAACTTTAATCAAACAATCACATTGTTTAATTAAATCTAAAACTGAACCTTAATTCAAAATTCATTTAAAAGTTAATTTATAATTGATGAATCAATAAATAAAATAATAAACTAAATTACAATTAAAATAAATAAAATTTATTCGAAATTAATAAATAAAATTTTTCAATACATTAAACAAAGTAAACCTAATTTAAGTTAATAAACTAAAATTAATTATAACTTAATAAAAACTTAAATTAAAATTAAATGAAAACTTATTTAAAAACTTAGCAAAAATTAAAAACTTAAAATTAATTAAAACATTAATTAAAACTTAACTAAAATTAAAACATAAGATTTAACTTAATACACGTAATTAATCCTTAATAAATCTCAACTTGAAATCTTAAGTTTAATTAAGTAATAAAGTACTTTAACCTTAAATAAAATTGAATTAATAATAATAATCATTAATCTAAAAATCAACTTAATCAACTTTAAATTTTCCTTGATTAATTAGTTAATTATCTTTAGCAATTAACCTTAAAAACTAAACATAAATTAATAAATTAATAAACAATATTATTTTAATTAATTCACAAAATAATAATAATAATAATAATATTATTATTATTATTAATATTAATTTAAAATAATCGGAATTCAACTAAAATTTAAACTTAATTTTAACTCAATTTAAATTATAACAAACTCAAAATCAATAAAGTCATCTTACACAACTATAGGATTACCATATTTGAAAATTTAGAATGAGTGAGATGCTAATAAAAGTAAATTAAAAATATTTTTAAAAAGACTTTTGAAAACTTATAAATCTATTTTATTAAATATATTTTCAAGATTTTGATTGATGATTGATTGAGTATAATATATAAAAATTATTATTGATTACCACCTAAGTCTTTAGATTTTTAAGTCAATCATGATCCCTAGACACATATAGGAATACCTTCCTTGTGGGTAGAAAAGATATCCAAATAAGTGTCTGGTTAAGGGGGGGAGACTCTATTGAAAGACATATTTTTAAAAAGAGATTCAAAATGAAATATTTTTAAAAATTTATCTTCAAAAAGGATTTAAAAAGTTTTGAGTTCAAAAAATTTTCTTTTAAAAATACATTTTCAATATTCTTTTAAAATATCTTCAAATCATACTTTAGAAAATATTTTTAAAAAGTTATATTTTAAAAATTTCTTTGAGAAAATTAATTTTTTTACTTTGAAAAAACTCTTTTAAGAGATGTTTGATAAAAATACTTTATAAATATTTTTATTTTTTTAAAAAAGCTCTTAATCCTTGGCAAATATTTTTTAAAATCACTCTTACAAAATTACTTGAAAAATTATTTTGGAAGCATCTTGGTTTTGCAAAAATATTTTAAGTCTTGAAATATCTTTTTAAAAAATATTCTGGAAAGATTTTACTTAGTGAATTCTTTGAAAATTCCTTGAAAATATTTTGAAATTAGCTTGGAAATATTGTTGAAAACTGTTTTCAAATGTATCTTGAAAATATTTGGAAATGATATTGCAAAATGTTTGAAAAATTCTTCAATAGAATTTTTGAAATTATGAACAGATGTTTTTCAAAATATATTTGATTCATATTCATTTTAAAAACCCTAAATACATATTATTTTATTTCAAAAGGGTAAGGGAATACCTTGAGAATAATTTTAAGAAAGGTGTTTTATCATTGTTGGTGCAAAACTTAGAGAATACTTTATAAATCAAAGATATTTATTAAATGTTCTTTTTGATGGATGACAAAAGGGGGAGAAGAAGGGTTTAAGTTAGAAACCTAACTCTTTTGAATCGATAAGTTGGGAGTCTAACTTAAACATATTGTCAAACATCAAAAAGGGGGAGATTGTTGGTGCAATCAACCTCCAAGGTTTTAATGTCCGACAAATATGTTTAATGGAGGTTGATCAAGGGAAAGGGTGAGAAGTCTACCGAGTGATTAGTACTAACTATGGTTAGGCAAGCGAAGTCTTAATCGCGGCTAGGCAAGAGAAATCTCGACAGATCCTAGAAACCAGGTAGAAAGATTCGATAGGTCTGGAGGACCCGATATCGAATTCTTGGTGAATGGATCTGATGCTAAGTCCTGGTAAGTGAAGCTAGGTGGAGAAAACCTAGGGGGAGGTAACTTAGGTCTTATGAGTGAAATCAGGTGGAGAAAACCTTATGGGGAGGTAACCTTAGGTAACGAGAAGTCTTGGAGGAGTGAACTCCAAGTAAGGTTGATCGGATGGTTTCCGATAGACCACACACGGTCAACCAGACCAGCAAATCTTGGTAAATCTAAGTTTAATTTTACCATAGTGTTTTGCATTACTATTATTATTACTAGCTAATGTAGTATTGCAGGAAAAGTCTTAGTAGATCAGATGATCAGACACTGAGCAGAGGAAGTTCAAACGAATCTGGAGGATCAATGTTTGACAGGTAGGTTGAGGTAAACAATTGGAGGAGCAATGGTGAGGTCGTGTTTCGGAAAGGAACAACCTTAGGTCGTTGATCCAACTGAAGAAAATGAAAAGATTTTCAAGTTGAGATCAAGACAGTTCTACTATCAATTACTACTCATGCATCATATATTACTATCCTAATGTTTGTTTTATAGGAAATATATGTCTAACTCTATTTTCAGGAATCGGTCTGATCGGCCGACTTAACTTATGGATCGATCGATCGAACCAGGTTGATATAGAATAGAAATCATATTGAGCCAAAGCAAAGATGGAAGCCTGGCCGATCGGTCAACCGAACTCAGGGATTGGTAGACCAAACGATTACTACATTAATGAAGACTTAATGATGAATCTCGACGAATAAGGAAACTACACTATTCGGTCAACCGAACAAGGTGATCGATTGATCAAATAATTAATGCTCTTAATTACGTGAAAATCAGATCTTAGAGAAGAAGGAAGGACTCATGTTTTGACTGATAGGGTGATCGGTTGACCAAACAGATTAGTCGATCGAACATTCTTTTGGTCGACTGAACAAGGCTTATAAAAGGGGAGCTCGAGGTCAATTGTAGAAAATCGAATTCTAATTCACTCTGTGCTAAGGCTCTCGTTCATGCTGCTCTACTACTGATTTTCATGCAAGCTACTACTCCAATGAAGTGCTGACGATCTTTATCACTATTCTTGTCAGTATATTTCATTCAAGCTTGTATTGTATTTAATTTGAAAGAAGATAGTAGTTTGTTACTATCTTCTACTTACATTTGTACACATTGCTTCTTTCCAAAGATTTCAAAAAGAAGAATCATAGTGGATTGACCAACGGTGTGATCAAGGATTGCGGGTCTAAGAGTAGGAGTCGACATAGGCTCCGAACCAAGTAACCGTCTGAGTCATTCTTATTACTATTTCTTTTTCCGCTGCTTTACTCGGATTTGTTTGTTTCGATAAAAAAAAGTTTTTAACGAGTGATATTCACCCCCTCCCCTCTATCGCTTCATTTCGATCCTTCAGGTGCAACTTCAAACTCTAAGGGCTGAGTTTGAATCACTCTTTATGAAGGAGAGTGAACATATCTCTGACTTTACAAGAGTTTTTGCTGTTGTCAATCAAATGAAGAGACTTAGAGAAACCGCGCCTAACGTTCGGGTAATTGAGAAGGTACTACGCTCTTTTAGCACAAAGTTTAATCATGTTGTTGTTGTTGTTGTTGCAATTGAAGAGTCCAAAGATTTGGAAATCATGACTGTTGATGAATTAAATGGATCTTTACGAGCTCATGAAGAAAGGATAAACCAATGAAAGTAAGAACAATCAGAACATGTATTACAAGTAAAACTAATTTCAAGACCAAAGACGTGGTTCTAGTAGAGGTCAATGCCAAGGATGAGGCAGAGGTTGAGATTCAGTACATGATTGTGGTCAAAGGAGAGATGAGAAACCTTCTCAATTTGATAAATTAAATCAAACATTTACAAGAGGTTGTGGAAGAGCAAGAGGTTGTGGAAGAGCAAGAGGAAGAGGTAACTAACTATGTGAGGTATGATGATAGAAGAAATAAATCTCAAATTGAATATTATTCTTGTCACAAATTTGGACACTATGATTGAGAATGTCAATCAAACATGGAAGATGAAGAGGCAAATCTAATGGAGAACAACGAAGATGATGTAGAACATTCCTTGTTTCTTGCAATCAAGGACTCTATTGAAAAACCAAACACATGGCGCCTTGATAATGGAGCTAACAATCATATGATGAGTAATAAAAGTAAATTTGTGAAGCTTGATACAAACAAGAAAGGTTTTGTAAGCTTTGGAGACAACACAAAGGTGAAGATTGAAGGCAAAGGTACAATTCTTATTAAAACAAAGAATGATGGTCATAAAGTACTTTGTGATATTTATTATGTTCCAAAATTGACTAGCAATATCTTAAGTATTGGTCAAACTTTTGGAAAGAAATTACAAGATTCATATGAATGATTGTATGCTTTGGCTACGAGATTAAGATTCTAACCTTGTTGTTAGGTATCTGTGACTAAGAATATGTTGTTCTTATTGGACTTGAAGAATTGTGGACCTATATGCTTGAAGACTTGTATCCAGGATCCATCATGGATTTGGCATATGAGGTTTGACCACTTGAATTTTGATGGACTCAAAGCTTTGGGAGATCATAAGATGGTGAAAGGGATTCCAAAAATTGATCACCCTAATCAATTATGTGAAGCATGCTTACTAGGCAAGCATCCAAGAAAGAGCTTTCCAAAGCAATCTATTTCAAGAGCAACCAAACTACTCCAACTTGTCCATGCTGATGTTTGTGGCCCTATCAAGTCCAAACCTCTCAGTAAAAGCTATTACTTTATGTTCTTTATTGATGATTTCAATAGAAAGACATGAGTTTATTTTTTGAAGTAAAAATCTGAGATATTTAGTACATTCACAAAGTTCAAAGCTCTTGTTGAAAAAGAAAGTATATATCAAATTCAAGTATTAAGAACCGATAGAGGTGGTGAATTTACATCTAATGAATTTAACAACTTTTGTGAGTTGCATGGAATTCATCGTCTTTTGACAGTTCCAACATCACCCCATTAAAATAGAGTTGCTAAAAGGAAGAACATGACAATTATTAATATGGCAAGGAGTATGTTAAAGTCTAAAGACATGCTTAAGGAGTTTTGGATTGAAGCTGTGGCATGTGATGTGTATCTTTCAAATGAATCTCCAATAAAGAGCTTGAAGAATGTAACACCTTAAAAAGATAGAGTGGGTGGAAGCCAACTGTATCACATCTACGAGTATTTGGATCTATTGCATTTGCACATGTCCCTGAACAAGAAAGAGTCAAGTTAGATGATTGAAGTCAAAAACTTATTTTCATTGGATATGATGAAAATTTCAAGGGGTATAGATTATACAATCCACACAAGGGAAGAATTGTGATTAGCAAAGATGTAGAATTTAATGAAGATGCAACATGGGATTGGAGCTCTAAGGAAGAACAACGGTCTTATGATTTTCTTCCTTACTTTGATGTGGAACAAGAAGTCCAAGAGGAATCTACTTCACCATCAATTCTACATGCACCTAGGTTATCAATCACATCAGAATCATCTTTGAGAGAAAAAACTCTAAAATATCGAAGTCTTGATGACATGTACAATGAAACTCATGCTATTGATGAAATGAGTTTATTTTATTTACTTGCAGATGTTGTGTCACGCCCCGAGAGTAAGGTTGTCCGACGAAAATCGGACAGCACCTCCTCTGTAGCAGTGACAAATGGAACCGGTACACATCACCAACAGATAATACATATGCAAATTAAATCACAACCACGCAGATAATATGCAGCCCACACGGCTGTAAAATCAAACACAGCGGAAAACAAGAATAACAAGTATAAGATAACGAAAACTCACCGCGGGCCGGCCCGACTTGACTCCTCGACAAAACAACCAAATACAAAATAACAAGTCCATAGCCCAATTATTACAATGCTAAATTCAAAAGTTTAACACACAATAAAATGAAAACCAAAATCATAGTATCGTCCTCGAATGTGACGTGGAACTGGCGGACAGGATCTCCAGGCGACTCCATAACTCCTTTATCTGCTACCTGGTGAAATTACCAATATGCGGGGTGGTGAGTATAAAAACTCGGCGGGTAATAGACGGATAGTGCATGAGTATAGTAAAGAACTAGAGATGCAAAGGTATACAGTCTCGTATGGAAATAGCAGATACTACAGTGATATCATAATAAGTGTCCATACCTGAAACCATATCCTAGGCTAGTGGTAGAAGGTAAAGTGTAGCAAAGTCCTGCTACAGTACTGCTCATAACTACATGGTATCATGTGAGGTATATACATGTCAACAGTAGGTAGGCCAGTGTCTAAACACATATCACAGGTATAAATCTCAACCTATGTAAGCATAACAGCATAAATAAACAACAGCAGTATAATCTAGCAACAGCAGCATAGATAAGCAACAACAGCATAAGTAAACAACCAGCAGATATAATAACAACAGCGTATGTACGGATGGTCACCCCGCCCACCTCTCTGCACCACGACCCCTGTATGGTCGAGAGGCCGGATCGATGACAAACTGTACCACCCAAAGGCCGCCACTACTCTCGAGTGACCGGATGGACAGGTGCATAGTAGCTGAATAGCTACGTCTGCGACGGGGTCCCTGCTGCCGCAACTCCAGCCGCCACTACCCATGAGTGGCCGAGTGTGACACGACAGGACAAGCGGCACGCTCCAGCTACCACTACCCATGAGCGGCCGAGCGTGCGGCCCAGGCCAACGACCGTCTCAACCACAAGGGAGCCAAAGTCGTCGGCTATGCATGCAATGACATGATGCGAAAATGCAGCAGTCATCATATATATATAAACAGAAACAGGTATGCTACATGAAGCCAGCATGCTCAGCAAGGTGTGTAAATAAACAGAAATCAAAGCAGGTAAACATGATATCAGGTGTCCATATATCCAATACCTACTATCTAATGTCTGGTATCTGGTATCCAATACCTAGTACTATAGTATCTGCTAAATATCATGAATAACAACGAGAGACTGTATAGATACATAAACGAGTAGCTCAAAGATTGAGTGGAAGTATCAAGCGCAGGAAAAATAAGAGTGGAGTCAAGATAAACATAGTAGCCAACTAAACATATAGCTCATGCACTAAGATCAATGTGCTAAAGAGATAAAGCAAGAAGTACCCGCCTTTAATTGTAGATCGTGCTAGATACTGCCATGTCGAGATGTGTCTCCGACTAGTATCCTGCAACACAAAATACATAATACTACTAAGTTATATCATAAGCCAGATAGCTAATCCTAATTCTAAACCGATTAGGAAATCGATATTTTAATTCCCTTTACTAATCCAACACTACCTTCACAGTAAACCTTCTTATGAATTAATCCTCGGCTCACAATTGGACTAGTTCTAAGTTAATCCACAACAATCCTTTGGAAAGGAAACTATCCATTTATCCCACTGTAAATATCCAATGTAATCCACACTACTCCTTCCATTTCTGTCCAAAATTACTATAACTAACACAAGGGATCAAAACTTAACGGTTAGCCATTCTAATCCCCACAACTCTGTCCAGAAATTTCCCTTAATCCAAATCCAATTAGTTGATAATTCCATCCTTACTCCACAGGTTAATTCTTTAATTCCCACAAATTAAATTACTAATCAAACTCATTACACCATCCATCCTAACTACATTAGATTCAATAACCCTAATAACTCCATAGTCCAACCAATTCAAACAAACATAGATCAATGCTAACCAAACCACCACATACCATGAAATCCGAATGCAAGCTTAATTGATCATATCAGTCAATTGATTCAATAATCCTCAATCAACCACAAGTCGTCATTTAAAACTTAATTACTCCCTTCCAATTCATTAACACAAATCCTCATTAGTTGAACAACTAGTCATCACCCTAATCAAATCCAAGCTTAACAATTAAGCACAATTCATTATCTGTTCAGATTTAGTTTTGTTACCTCAATTCCAGATCTGTAGCAGCTTCTCGGTGAAGGAGCCAAATGCAACCAATGACTGGTGGAGACTATCACAATGGCATGATCAGAGCTACAGTCATCACCCACCAACTTAGTACAAACATCTTATACAAAAATTGGAATTCAGATATCTACAAACCCAAATCCAAAATGCCTTACCCAAATTCTGTGCTGGCATTTTCCTCTCCGCAAGTGATCTAACAAAACGAGGCTGATGATATGGGTGAAGAAAGAACCGGCAGTAGTAAAGCTAAGGCACAGCGCAGATGGCGGATCAGCTACGACCGACCGACGGGAAAAATGCTTAGCCCTTGGCCGGAGAGGAATCCGACCATGGACTCAAGGGGAAAAGGCAGATGGAGAAATGGATCATCGACGGCACTTGGGTGGCGCACGAGTGGCTCTCGGCGCCAGCAGATCAGAGAATCGGCGCAAGGAGGTCTCGCGGCATCCGTCAATGGCTGGAGAATCGAGATCAGGCGAGCAAGAGATGTCGGGAGGTTCCGGGTGAACAGGCGCCAATGGTCTGGGCGGCCGACAATTAGGGCTCATCAGCGTCGGAGCCGGTTGATCAGCGGCGGTGAGTGATTGGGAGAGGCGGCGCATGAGGGAGAGGAAGAGGGGATCGGGAATGAGGAAGAGGGGAAATCGTGAGAGGGAGAGGGCTCGGGAGACTCTGCCGGTGCGCGGTGAGCGAGGCCGGCGATTTGCCGACGCCGTTGCAGCCCTCGAAGGGTGGCACAGAGGAAGCGAAGGGGAGAAGTCGGCGGTGAGGGAAGGCTTTAGGGCACGGGTTAGGAATAGGTGAGGTTTATAAATTTAAACTTAGGTTTAGATAAATCAAAACATAAGTTTATTCCTCAATCAACTCCCATATTTGGGTATTCCAAAATAGGCTTTCACTAAACCCAATAATTGATTCCCTTAAAATATGTCAAACGGCCTCCGAATAAATCCCAGAAAATTCCTAAAAATTTCTGAAAAATCCAATAAGATTATTTGTCCAATACCTTATTATTTAAATATTATTTGAGTGTTGTATTTTACATGTTGGACCTTTGAGCTTTGAAGAAGCAAAAGAGGATGAGAAATGGAGAGGAGTCATGGATGAAGAAATGCAAGCCATTGTGAAGAGTGATAATTGGGAGTTAGTATCTCTTCCAAAAGACAATGAGACTATTTGAGCCAAATGGGTGTACAAGACAAAAAAAGAATGTCAATGGAGAAGTAGAAAGGTATAAAGCACGACTTGTTGCAAAAGCCTACAAGCAAAAACAAGGTATTGATTATGATGAGGTATTTGCTTCGGTAGCTCGATTGAAGGTAATCCACTTGTTGATATCTCTTGCAGTTCAAAATCATTGGAAGATTTATCAATTAGATGTTAAAACTGCCTTTCTTAATGATTATCTTAATGAAGATGTTTACATTGAGCAACCTATTGGATATATGGTTAAAGGGTATGAAGACAAGATCTTGAAGCTAAAGAAGATATTTTATGGTCTTAAACAAGCACCAAGAGCTTAGAACAATCAACTTGACAAATATTTGTAAGAAAATGGTTTCTTGAGATGCACCCATGAATATGCACTTTATATGAAAGAATAAGGTCAAAGTTTTTTTTACTTATTTGCATTTATATGGATAATCTTATATTTATAGGAAATAATCAAAAAATGATCGGAGAATTCAAGATAGCCATGAGTCATGAATTTGAGAAGACTAATATGGGACTAATATGGGACTCCAAGTAAAGCAAATAGAGGATGAAACTTCAATTTCATAAGAAAGTTATGCGAAAGAGGTTCTTGAGAAATTCAATATGTTCAATTGCAAACCAGTTAATACCGCGCAATTATCCAAAGTGAAGAAAGGAGAAGAGAAGATTGATCCAACTACTTTCAGAAGTTATATTGGGAGCTTGAGATACTTGACTTGTATAAGACCCGATATTTTATTTGCAGTTGGAGTTGTGAGTCAATTTATGGAGAATCTAACTGAGTCTTACATGTTGACAACTAAGAGGATACTTCGTTATATTAAAGGTACTCTTGATTATAGTATTCTTTATGCATCCTCTAGCAAATACAAGTTGACGGGTTATTGTGATAGCGATTTTGCAAGAGACATTGATGGTAGAAAAAACACAACTGGTTTTATATTCTTTTTGGGAAATAATGCAATTTCATGGAGTTTAAAAAATCAAGCTATTATGACACTTTCCAGTTGTGAAGATTTCTTGCACTTGTCCTGCTATATGGTTGAGAAGATGTTAAAGGAATTTCATTTGGAGAAAGAAGATGCTACAAGGATTATGATTGATAATAAGTAAGCTCAAAGTTTGGCAAAGAGTCCAGTGTTTCATGAACATAGCAAGCATATTGATACAAGATATCTTTTTATTCAAGAATACATTGCAAAGAAAGAAGGTGAACTTGAGTATGTGAAGACTATGGATCAAATTGATGATATTTTTATAAAGCCACTCAAATATGATGATTTTCAAAGATTGAGGTTCATGCTTGGAGTAAGGAAGATTCAAGTATAAGGGGGAGTGTTAGAAGTTGAATTAAACTTGAATACATGAACCATAAATATCTTATGTACATGAACCAAGTGAAGAATGAATCTTATAATTTATTTGTCTAGATGGAATAAGTTCATGTGTCTAATTAATGATGTATGGTCTAGGAGTTTCTATTTAGTATAAATACTCATTTAATGTGAAGTTACAAGATAAGTATTTTTTTTAATACAAAAGTCGTTATCTAGATGGAATAAGGAGTTTTTAATGATTCTTACTCCAAGGCCCATGATCGTCAATTGCTTTCGTTGGACAATCCACTAAAAATTCGAAGATTACAAAATCTAAATGTACAACTTTTGTTTTAAATTAAATATACCGATAAATAGAAAGATCCGGTGTAGGGCGTAGTTGTTGGAGTAGAATTGCAGCGTTGTAGTCGAAGTTCAGAGTAGTGCAAAGCTTGTTTGATCATATGAAAAGGTGTGTGTAAGTCAATATGCAAGACCTTCTTATATAGGTCAATCTAGGCGCCTCTATGATGTATATGAATATATTGTGATATAAAATCCTTTGGGTGATCATATATCAACAAGTCAAAAGTAAACATAATTACTTTTTATACTCGAAAGCATCTAACTCTAATGTCCTTCAAGACACTCAAATAAGTGATTTCATTAACCTTAATTGTCACAATATTGTCTTAAAGTTTTTCACTATCCTTCATGATCCTTTGTGTAAAAGTAAAATCCATTAATAAGAAACTTGTTATATTTCTTTACAACTTGATTTGGATCCCTTGTCAAAATCATAACATCTAGTGAGCTATTATTGTCATGCAACGTGAGAACCTATTATAGGATTAGATGGCTTGAACTTGGTAGAGGGGGAGGGTGAATAGCCAGTTCACTGTTGGTTATTCGGGCCGCGAAAACCGCTTTTTCGCGTCGCGGAAACCCCGAAAGTCCCTAGCCAATGGATCCGTGCGAAGAGTATAAACCAAAATTTACATGTACGAGTTTACTAACAAGATCTACACTTAGATCTACATGTTTAGAAGGTTACCCTTGTTGCGTGCCCTTTGCGAATCCCGCTCGTCCAAGGTGCGTCGAATCTCGAGTGTGTTCAAACGTACACACCTCTATTAGTATCCACACGAACAAGATGTGTTCTCTAACACGCAAGGATGGAGAAGAGAACACCACAAGTGTGCTAGCACTTCTTGATGCTCTCGGATGGGATTGGAAGAAGAAGAAAGGAAAAGAAGAGAACACACTCCTCTAAAAAAATCTCTATGTGACTTTCACTAACCTTTCTTCTTAGATTAGACTCACTCTCCTTTCTTCTCCCTTGCTTGAAACCCACGACCAAGAGAAGAGAAGGAGCAAAAAGAGAGCTTGAGGAAGAAGAGGATGTGAATGTGAGTGAATGAAAAATTCATTCTCATTCAAAACCAAAAAGGTAACCCCCATTCTCATTAAATGTGGCCATTAAAGAGATAGATTTGTAACCCCCATGAGGTGGCACACTTTGAGGATGTGGCATATCATCATTAGTCCTCCTAATGCCAAATCACTAATGATGTGGTAAATAGTCAAGTCAAACTTGACTCTTCCTCTTTCTCTCAAGTCAAGTCAAACTTGACTTAATCTCTCTCATGGTTGATCTAATCCAACCATTTAATTCAAGCCAATTTAATATAATGAATCTAATTCATTTAATTAAATTGATTCAATGAGTCATAATCCTAATTAGACTCATTGAACACATGAATCAACTTGAGGCCAACTCAATTAGCCCAATTAGGATTACTCTTCATCCAATTTGATTCATCACATGAATATAATCCTCTTGGTTCATCATATGAACCTAATCTCCATTCACTTGTTCTTTGTGTGTGACCCAATAGGTTCTTGTGACGTTGGCAATGCCCCTAAACTCATTTAGGACCATAAGTAATGAGCGGTATCTAGCAATACATCATTACTACCCAAGTTACAAGAATGTTGAGATCCAACATCACCTTGTGACTACTAATTGTGACTCCTCACAATATATGACAAGTGTCCTTCTATCATAGACATCTAGATTGATTAATGTGAGGCATAGACCGTGTCATCCTCTAATCAATCTAAATCTTAAACTCCAAGTAGACTCACTCAATCAAATGAGCTCAATATCTCATATTGACTCATTTGGGCATGTCCTTGCAATTCGTGGTCTCACTCTATCAAGAATATTGATGTCTCTCCCGTCATATAGGAGGGATAGATCCCATCTACATCACTCACATCCTTCTGCATAATTTGTTACATACCCAGTAATCGCCTTTATAGTCCACCCAGTTACGAGTGACGTTTGACGAAACCAAAGTATATAACTCCTTATGTAGGGAACCATGGTGACTTCAGGTCTAAGGACTAATAGTCATACTAATAGCCACATGAGAAAGTATATGACACTCATATAACGATCCATGATACTTTCTCATGGCGGGTCATTAAGTATACATTCTCCAATGCATACCCATGTGTCAACTTGATATCTCCATATCCATGACTTATGAGATCAAGTCATCGAGTTGACCTACATGCTAGCCTTATTGTATTAACATTGTCCCTGAATGATAATACTCAACTAGGAATGATTAAGAGTAGTGTTCCTTATATCATCTCACTATCGATTCAACCAATCGATTGATATAGGTAAGAACCTTCTACTCAAGGACGCTATTATACTTAGTTTATTTGGCACCAATACAAGTAAGTATAATAACCAAAACAAATGCCTTTATTTATTTAAAAATATGATACAACAAGTCCATAATACAATCATCAAATGATTGACTCTAGGGATCTAACTAACAATCTCCCACTAGCACTAGTGCCAATCAGTGTAGGCTCTAATCCCCAATGACCTAGTGTGACCATCATGCTTTCTCTGTGCCAAAGCCTTGGTTAAGGGATCTGCGATGTTAGCCTCTGTAGGTACTCTACAAATCTTCACATCTCCTTTGTCGATAATCTCTCGAATGAGATGGAAGCGTCGTAGTATGTGTTTGGTCCGCTGGTGTGAGCGAGGTTCCTTAGCCTGTGCTATAGCTCCATTGTTGTCACAATAGAGCTCAATAGGGTCAGCTATGCTAGGAACCACCCCAAGTTCAGTGATGAACTTGCGGATCCAAACTGCCTCCTTTGCTGCCTCTAATGCAGCAATGTACTCGGCCTCTGTTGTAGAATCAGCTACTATGTCATGCTTCGAACTCTTCCAGCTCACAGCACCACCATTTATGCAAAACACGAACCCTGACTGCGATCAATAATCATCCTGGTCGGTCTAGAAGCTAGCATCACTGTAACCCTTTACAGCTAGCTCGTCATCGCCTCCATATATCAAGAAATATTCTTTAGTCCTTCTTAAGTACTTAAGAATATTCTTGACCGCTATCCAGTGACTTTCACCTGGATCTGACTGGTATCTGCTCGTCATGCTCAAAGCATACGAGACATCAGGACGAGTACATAACATGGCGTACATGATAGACCCTATGGCTGAGACATAAGGGATCTGATCCATGCGGTCTCTCTCCTCTCTAGAAGAGGGACCTTGAGTCTTCGAAAGACTCACGCCATGTGACAACGGTA
The DNA here is from genome assembly GCF_018446385.1 of Zingiber officinale. Lineage (NCBI taxonomy): Eukaryota > Viridiplantae > Streptophyta > Magnoliopsida > Zingiberales > Zingiberaceae > Zingiber > Zingiber officinale. The sequence goes on from NC_055988.1 coordinate 24,954,635, forward strand.
GAAATCCCTTCTTGGAGTTCTGCATGGCAAACCGAAGAGTACCTTGTCAATATATGTACTCTGACTTAGGCCAAGCAATGTCTTAGATCTATCTCTATACATCTGTATCCCTAGAATGCGGGATGTCTCACCTAAGTCCTTCATTGAGAAGCAACTCCTTAGCCAGGTCTTGACAGACTGAAGCATAGGGATGTCCTTCCCAATGAGTAATATGTCATCCACATACAATATGAGGAAGACAACTATATCCCCTACAACCTTCTTGTAGACACAAGGCTTATCTTCGTTCTTGATGAAACCAAACTGTTTGATTGCATCATCGAATCGAAGATTCCAGCTCCGAGAACCTTGCTTTAGTCCATAAATGGACCTATGCAGCTTGCATACTCTGCTAGTATGCTTTGGATCTACAAAACCCTCAGGTTGTATCATGTACACATCCTCGAGTAGGTTTCCATTCAGAAACACGATTTTGACATCCATCTGCCATATTTCATAGTCATGGTAAGCTGCAATAGCAAGCATGATCCGAATGGACTTAAACATCGCTACTGGAGAAAAGGTTTCATCATAGTCAATACCACGAATCTGCTTGAAACCTTTAGCTACCAAGCGACCCTTATAGATAAATCCATCCATGTCAGTCTTTCTCTTAAAGACCCACTTACACCCAATGGGTTTTACCCCTTCAGGTGGATCAACCAAAGTCAATACTTGGTTAGTGTACATGGATTCCATCTCGGATCTCATGGCCTCTAGCCATTTCTCAGAATCTGGTCTCATCACAGCTTCTTGATAGGTGGTAGGCCTCATCATCTATGAGCACAACATCATCATGGTCAAACAAGAGAAATGAGTATCTCTCAGGCTGGTTGTTGTTCCTCAACTCTTTGTGGAACAACATCATCCACAACACTTTGTGGTTCCAGTTCAATTTCCATCGAGGCATTAGTGCTATTGTTCGCATCTTGAACTTCTTCAAGATTGAACGCGCTCCCACTAGTCTTTCTAGAAACTAAGTCCCTTTCTAGAAAGACCCCAGTCTTTGCCACAACTACCTTGTGCTGACTGGGAATGTAGAAGTAATATCCCTTAGTTTCCTTGGGATATCCAATAAAGTAGCACTTGTCGGATTTGGGTCCTAACTTGTCTGAGACTTGACGTCGAATGTAAGCCTCACAACCCCAAATCCTCATGAAAGACACCTAGACATCTCTCCCAGTTCATATCCTATATGGTATTTTTATCACGGCCTTGGATGGAACTCGGTTGAGTATAAAAGCTGTCGTGTCTAGAGCATAGCCCCAAAGGTATGTCGAAAGATCTGTGTGACTCATCATAGATCGTACCATGTCTAATAGGGTACGATTTCTTCTTTCGGATACACCATTCCACTGTGGTGTTCCAGGAGGAGTGAGTTAGGATAGAATCCCACACTCAGCTAGGTAGTCACGAAACTCATGGCTAAGACATTCTCCACCTCGATCTGATCGAAGTATCTTAATACTCTTGCTAAGCTGGTTCTGTACTTCATTCTTGAATTCTTTGAACTTTTCAAAGAATTCTAACTTATGTGTCATCAAGTACACATAACCATATCTACTGAAGTCATCAGTAAATGTGATGAAGTACCTATAACCGCCTCTAGCAGCGACATTGAAAGGGCCACATACATCACTATGTATAAGTCCTAACAAATCAGTCGCTCTCTCGCTGTGCCCACTAAAGGGAGTCTTGGTCATCTTGCCTCGTAGCCATGACTCGCATATCTCATATGATTCAAAATCAAATGAGTCCAACAAACCATCCTTATGGAGCTGGGATAAGCGCTTGTCATTTATATGACCTAAGAGACAGTGCCAGAGGTAGGTTTGGTTCATGCCATTTGACTTGAACCTCTTGGTATTTATGTTATAGATAGGGCTCTCAAGGTCTAGAATATAGAGTCCGTTCATTAGAGGTGCACTACAATAGAACATATCGTTTAAATAGACGGAACAACATTTGTTCTTTATTGTAAACGAAAATCCTTTCTTGTCCAAACAAGAAACTGAAATTATGTTCTTAGTCAAGGCAGACACATAACAACAATCATCTAATTCTAGTACAAGCCCAGAGGGTAGAGATAGATAATAAGTGTTGGAGCAATCTGGGTACCCTAGGTTTTGATGTTTAGGCAAAGGTTTAAGTTAGGTTTATTGTTGTATTTGATATGCATTGTGAGTGTGCAGGATACAGGTACAACAAGGAAAGTCCAAGAATGAGTCTTGGCGATGTAAGTCCAAGCATGTAGTCTTGGCAACGTAAGTCCGAGTGTGATCTTGGAAAAGGAGGAAAGTCCAAGGATGAGTCTTGGCGATGTAAGTCCGAGCATGTAGTCTTGGCAACGTAAGTCCAAGTGTGACTTGACAATGGATGAAGTCCAGGAGGCGCGACCTCTTGGCAAAGGAAGACCCGACAACAATGACAAGGTCGATGGAAGCTCCAGAAGACAAGACGTGAAGGATGAGGAGGCATCCGAGGGACGCAAAGCTGATGGAGGAGGCTAGAAGGCTAGGTCTAGGTTGACCGGGCGAGAACGAGTGCTGAGTGAATGTACTCGGGGTAAAATCCTAGAATTAGGGGGTACTGTAGTAGTACTGTAGCAGTCGACTGTATGTTTCATCAGTCGACTGGTGCAGTCGACTGGGAGAAAACAGAGGGCTGGTATCGAGCCGTTGGGTTACAATGGTCGAATTTCCACGAAGGGCAGTCGACTGCATGTTTTGGCAGTCGACTGGTAGGCAGAGTTTTCCAACCCGTGGCCTATATAACAAAGCATTGGAAGCTTGGTTAAGGTTGACGAAATTAGTGGTGGTTAACCCTAATTAGAGTCTCCTAGTGCCCAAGTGATCTAGCGTGCTTGTACAAGGTTGTGGCGAGGTTTCTCCACCCACAAGGAGCTACACGAGCTAGCCGGAGGTTTTCCGGGGAGTCATCCACCGACGGATCAGGATCGTCCACTTTACGGACAGCCGTGGAGTAGGAGCTTCATCTCCGAACCACGTTAAACAACGTGTCATTGGGTTTGCTTCTTGTTTATTATTTTCTAGGGTTAGCTTTGCTTTTGTTTGTTAGTATTTTTGTTTCCGCTGTGCACTAACAAGCATAGGAAGCGACGATTTGGGTGAGACGCTATTCACCCCCCTCTAGCGAACGTCAAGGTCCCAACAAGTGGTATCAGAGCTAGGTGAGCTCTTGTTGGACTAATCGCCAAGAGAGCGGCTAGAGGAAGAAGATGGAGTCGGAGGGACCTCTTGGATGGGACATCCGAATCCCACCTCCATACGAGCGCGAGGACTTCGACTATTGGAGGAAGCGCATGGAGATGTGGTTCCAAATGAATTGGAACCAATGGATTGCGTTGGAGGAACCGTTTAAAGCTCCAACAGACAAGAAGGGAAAGCGTCTCCGACGTCGATATTGGACCGATGAGCAAAAGGAGCAATCGGAGACGGACAAGGAGGTAACTAGAATTTTAATTAATTTATTACCTCCTAATGCGATATTGAATGTAGGTGAATACGAGAATGCAAGTGACCTTTGGAAAAAGGTAATTGCGCTTCATGAGAGTCCTACACAAATCCAAGAAGAGAAGAAACCCAAGGAGAAGGACTCATTGGTCTAAGAAGAGAAGGACCAATCGAATGTTGACACGAGCTCAACATCTGAGGAGGAGAAGGAAGATGAGGAGGTATCATCCACATCTTCAAGGGAGGAAGAAGTGGAACCGTCCACATCTTCAAGTGAAGAGGAAGAAGAGCAATCCAAGGAAGAGAAGATCTTGGAAGCTCAACCATCCACCTTAACTACCAAGAAGAGCACAAAAGATCACATCAAATGCTTTGAGTGTGGTAAGATGGGGCACTACAAGAGTAGGTGTCCTTCGCTCAAGAAGGTAAAGGAGGTAAACCCTAAACTCACTAAAGTTAATTTAGAAACTAATGTGAGTTGTAGAAAGAAGAAGGAGAAGAAGCACATTAGGTGTTTACATGTGGTGAGTGGGGTCACTACCACACAAAGTGCCCAAGGAGAGGAGAGCTCAAGAAATTGGCGCACTTGAAGAAATGAGAAAACAAGAGGAGCACAAGTCAAGGGGGAGCTTCAAAGGTAAAAGGGAAGGTAATCCCTATTTTGAGGTTTAATCCAATCTCCAATTCTTATATGCTTGTTAGAAATAATGTAGATTATTTACCTAAACATAATCATGGATTTAGGTATAATGATAGAAATAGGGTTAACATGGTAGATAACCCTAAGAAATCATACACTAAGGGTAGACCTAATAAGACCCAAACCACTTTGCCTAAGGGAAGGAAAGTGGGTGAAAACCTAAGCATTAATCCCAAGAAGGGGAGACACATGCCTAGGAAGGGTAGGTCTAGGAATGTCCATGATGGACATGTTGATTCTAGGGTTAGAACCCTAGAATTGGAAAATCAAGCTTTGAAGGTAAGGCTTGAAGAAATGGAGAAAGTTCTAGAGAGGTTCATTATTGGACCTAAAGGACTTGCCATGTATTTGAGTGGTCAAAGATCCAAAAATGCCAAATTAGGTCCCTCTAAGACCAAAAGGAGGTCAAGTGCTAAGGTAGCACATGACATTGGTAAGGGAGGTATGACCAAGGACAAGGGAGAGTCATTCAAGGCCAATAAGAAGGAATATGCTAGGATCGCAATAATTATGGCAAGGATGATGTGTCTAAGGTGAAGGGAAAAAAGAAACTAACCAAAGACAAGATGTCTAAGATTAAGAAGGTGAGTTTTGTAGGTCAAGTGTCACCCGAGGTGCACCGAAGTGGCCTAGCTATAGTAGATGAGTCACCAAGGGAGGTGACTAAGGTTAAGAATCCTAAGGTTAGGAAGAGCCTTTTGGACCCATAGTAGATGAGTTATCAAATGTGCCAAGTGGTTAGGAGACGGACTTAAGTCTCTAACATAGTAAGGTGGCACAATTGGGGTGTATTTCATGCATTGAAATATGAATTGGGTTCATATTGTATGAAAATTAGTTTTTGATGTATAGATGTCATATAAACTAATGCTAGGGATGCATTATGGTTTAGTATGGGCAGATACATCAAGAAGAAGCCAAAACTAGGACTTTAGGTCAAGGTTCAATTGAACTATTTAGCTAGTTTTGAATTTTGTGTCAATCTTGGGATCTGTGATAAATATATTTATATATATATTTTTCCCAAGTAGACATGGATAAAATAGAACTCTCCACAAAATTTGGGATTTTTCGGAGGTCTGTGAAATTTTTGGCGCATTTCTGAAAGTGGGTCAAAAGGATGATTTTTGCCAACATAGAGTACCAGTCGACTTGTACAGTTACCAGTCGACAGGTAACAGTAATTTTGAGCACAGAAGACCTCTGTAAGCTTATTTTGACGATGCCAGTCGACTGCTAGTTTTACCAGTCGACTGGTAGCACTGTTCATGAGCACAGAATGTCTCTGTAAGCTCGTTTTGATGATGTCAGTCGACTGGTACTTATGACAGTCGACTGATACAATCTAAGAATGTTTTCTAGCATTAGAAAATGACCAAAAGAGTAGTAAAACATGTATGTAATCTTATGGGGATTAATACCTGATGTTTATGGTCATTAGAGGTCAAAGAGTCTAATAATTGAGATATTGTTGGAGCTCTTTTTGATGTATGACAAAGGGGAGAAATTTATGTTTAAGTGGGAAACCTACATACCTTTGCAAGAAATCCTATCTCAAGGGGGAGCTTAGGTGAAGGGGGAGCGATTTCTCATTTATTAGTAAAGGGGGAGAAGATTACCTTTGCAAGAAATCCTAGCTCAAGGGAGAGCTTAGGTGAAGGGGGAGCCTAGGATTAGGTTCCATGATTTATGCATGTGTAGATTGCATATCTATTTGCATTATTATTGCTATATTGTTTCCCTAACTTAAACGGGTTGCTAAACATCAAAAAGGGGGAGATTGTTGGAGCAATCTGGGTACCCTAGGTTTTGATGTTTGGGCAAAGGTTTAAGTTAGGTTTATTGTTGTATTTGATATGCATTGTGAGTGTGAAAGATACAGGTACAACAAGGAAAGTCCAAGAATGAGTCTTGGTGGTGTAAGTCCAAGCATGTAGTATTGGCAACGTAAGTCCGAGTGTGATCTTGGCAAAGGAGGAAAGTCCAAGGATGAGTCTTGGCGATGTAAGTCCGAGCATGTAGTCTTGGCAACGTAAGTTCAAGTGTGACTTGGCAATGGATGAAGTCCCGGAGGCGCGACCTCTTGGCAAAGGAAGACCCGACAACAATGACAAGGTCGATGGAAGCTCCAGAAGGCAAGCCGTGAAGGATGAGAAGGCATCCGAGGGACGCAAAGCTGATGGAGGAGGCTAGAAGGCTAGGTCTAGGTTGGCCGGGTGAGAACGAGTGCTGAGTGAATGTACTCGGGGTAAAATCCTAGAATTAGGGGGTACTGTAGCGATACTGTACAGTACTGTAGCAGTCGACTGCATGTTTCATCAGTCGACTGGGAGAAAACAGAGGGCTGGTATCGAGCCGTTGGGCTACAATGGTTGAATTTCCACGAAGGGAAGTCGACTGCATGTTTTTGTTGGAGTGTATACTGAAAGCCTAAGCTTTGTAAACATTCATTATGAATAAAAAATCACATTTGGTTAAATTGTCTACATTTAGTTGTAGTTGTTCAATTAATTTATACTGTACATAACATAGTATGTGGTGCCACATGCAGAAGATGATGTTATCAGTACCTTATAAATTATAAACAGTAGCTCACGACCAAAATGGAAAGGAACAAACCATTAGAAGGTCGTAGTGTAATTAGGTATCAGTTTATCTTGGCTGTATAATTACACTAGTACACTTAGAGTGTATTGAGTAGGACCATTTGAGGTCGTTTCTTTTATACTGACTTTATAAAGAAACAAAGACATCAGTTATTATGGAAGTGTGTGCTCTTAATCCTAATATAATAACAAGCACATATATTTGATATTTATTTCTTTAATTTATCAATGGGTGAGATTTAGTTCGATAAATCAATAAGCCCGATAAGTTGGGAAATGATATCACTTATAGTGTGTATTGTTGATTATAGAAGGAAACTGTGTCCTAGAGATACTAGGTTGATAATGTCCTCAAGAGGAGCTCATAAGGATTGTCATGTTAAACCCTGCAGGTGGACTTAGTCTGACATGACGATAAGGTTGAGTGGTACTACTCTTGGACTAAGATATTAATTAAATGAGTTGTCAGTAACTCACTTAATTAGTGGACATTCGATATCTTAAACACAGGGAGACTAACACACTCATAATAAGAAGGAGTCCAAAAATGTAATTTGGGATTGGTGCGGTAGTTCAATAATAGTTCTCTAGTGGAATGAATTATTATTGATAAAATTAAGTTGTGTGTTCGGGGCGAACACGGGATGCTTAATTTTATCGGGAGACCAAAACCAATTCCTCCTCTCGGTCCCTATTGTAGCCTCTTATTTATAGAGTACTATACCCACCTATACCCACCTTCTATACCCACCAATAGGGGGCCGGCCAAGCTAGGGCCGGCCTAGGTATAAATTGGGGTGGCCGGCCCTAGCTTGAACCCAAGCTAGAGGGGCCGGCCAAATTAAATTAAAAAGGGATTTTAATTTTAATTTTTATTATGTGGAAGATATAATTTATTAAAGAGAATTAAAATTAAAATACCTCTCTTGTAAAAGATCTACAAAAGATTAAAGAAAGAGATCTCTTTCCTTATTTGTAGATTGGTGAGATATTTTATTTTCTCTTTAAAAATTATTCACATGTTGTAAAATTAAAATTATAGAAATTTCCTTTTATCAACCATGAAGAGATTTTTGAAGAGAAATTTTATTTTTAAAATTTTAGGAAACAAATTAGGAAGTTTTAATTTGTTGATTAAAACTTGTCTAATCTATCTCTTTTGATGTGGCCGACCATTAGAGATTAATTGGGGAAATTTTATTTTATTTTTCTCAATTAAATCATGTCAAGGGAATTAAGGAAATTTTATTGTAAATAAATTTCCTAATTTGCCTAGGCCAAGGAATATAAAAGAAGAGGTGAGGGTGCCTTCATGAGAACAACCTCTATTATTTCTCTCCCTCTTTTATTCCTTGGAGTGGCCGGCCATCCTCTTCCTCTCTCCCTCTTTGTGGTGGCCGAAACTCTCAAAGGCTTGGAGCTCTTGTGGCGGCCGGATACTACTTGGAGAAGAAGAAGAAGAAGAAGGAGAGAAAGCTAGCATCTCTTGGAGCTTGGTTGGTGTTTTGATTTTCTTCCTTGGTGAAGCTTCCTTGTTTGTGGCCGAACCTAGCTAGGAGGAGAAGAAGGTGGTTGGTGGTTTCTCATCTCGGAAGATCGTTGCCCACACAACGTCTGAGGTTAGAAGAGGAATACGGTAGAAGATCAAGAGGTCTTTCTAGAAGGTATAACTAGTAGTTTTTCCTTTTCCGCATCATGCTAGTTATTTATGGTAATAATACCAAATACAAGAGGCTTACGATTCTAGTATTTCGAATATGTTTTTCGATGTTGTGTTCTTTTGTTTTATTTTTCCTTGTGATTTGATTGTTCTTTTCGGTTAACCTAAAGTTATTTTAGGAAATTAAATATTAGCTTTCTATAAAAGGTTTTGTCTAGTCGGTAGTGGTTGCTCCCATATCCAAGAAGGTCATGTGCCTCGCCACGTTAGTACTGGGAACCAATTATGGAAATTAATATTTAATGGAATTAATAACTTAAGGTGATTTGGGTCGAACGTGTTAAGTTCTGCAGGAGACCCAAGTCAAAACCTAAAAGAACGAATAGATTAAGTTTTGGATCAAACGTGTTAAGTTCCGCAGGCGATCCAAAATTTAATTTAAAAGAACACATGGTAGCTAGGAAAAGGTTCAGACATTTGTACAAAATTTTTGTACAGTAGAACCTCTAGGTTTTCCGAGTAGCAACCAACAATTGGTATCAGAGCTAGGGTTTTACCTCTATGTATTTGGTATTAGTTTAATTATGCACATGTCATACATAATTTAGGCAGGTTAATAGTAGGATGTGCTAACTTTGTGGATACAGGATTCAACTATTATGACTTTTAGTTATCATGTGTGTGATTGGACCCTTGGACATGTCAAGGGCATTTATTTGTGTGTGCATGATTGTATTAAAAATACAGCAGGAGCTGTATTTAGTTTTATTAGGATTTTATTTTTGATCTAGATACATGTACTTTCCTTTTATGGAATATAGGATCAAAAATGTAAAATTCTATTTATGTCGTGGATCGAATCTTGCAAAGCGTGGAACCTTCTAAGGACCAGAGGCGCAGCGGAACTAGGAGCAAGATGGATGCGACAGCTAGACCCGGTGGCGGTGGCCAAATATGGCAGCAGCTTGGGATGACAACACACGGAGGACAACTATAGATAAAAGTCATAATAGTTGAAAATTAGATTTTCTATTTATTGCTTTTATATTGTGCTGTGTGTGCATGTTAGTATACATGACTAGTAGGCTAGCATAGTTAAAATTCCTCATTTATAAATAACTAAGTGGGAGAGGGATTTTTTAAATAAATCCCATGGTCTCCATTACTGTTTTGTAAGTGATGCAAACAAGCTTGCGCGTTGGCTTTGAGTGCCTTCCTCTATAATGGATGAGCTTGTTTGTGGATCACTATAACAGACTTCCATTTTTGGATGACTATAGGAAGTTAATTAAGAGCGTGTGATCTTCCCCAACGGAAGGGGCATAATCTTATTAATGGACTTAGTGTCAAGTAATGGTATACACTTAGACACATCTAATAGTATCCTCCCCATCGGAGTCACTGCTATTATTTGTGAGACCAAAAGACACCAACTATTAATTTTATTTGTCAAAAAGTTAGGTTGACAAGATAATAAAATTAATGGGATAAAACCCTCCTTTTACAAATGTTGAATTTGTATACGTCCACACTAACGTGGCATACAAAATTCACGGTGTTTTGAGGTGTTGGTTAATTTAAAATAGTATTGTTTGAGGAATCAATATTATTCTAAATTTAGAGTTCTGACCAAAAGTTATTTGTGATTCTTAGGATGACTTTCAACCCACTGTCCATCATACTTCAACAGAATAGACTTACTGGACCTAATTACATAGATTGGAAAAGGAACCTGGACATTGTCCTTACTGCTGAAAGCTATAAATTTGTACTGACTGAGGCTTGCCCTGAAGCACTTACTGGTGAATCTACTCAAGAGGAGATTGAATATCATAGGAAATGAGTAAAAGCTGATGAGATGGCGCGGTGTTACATTTTGGCTTCAATGTCAAATGTATTGCAACATCAGCATAAAGATTTACCAACAGCTTATGATATTATGAACAATCTCAAGGAACTCTTTGGTCATCAGGATAGGGCTTCTAGGCAAGAAGCCATGAGAAAGATAATGACAGCCACCATGCAAGAGGGTACTCCTGTGAGGGATCATATCCTAAAGATGATGGCTTATCTAAACGAGATACAAATCCTTGGAGGAGAAATTGATGGGGAAACCCAGATTGATATGATCCTCCAAACGCTACCTAGAAGTTTTGAGCAGTTCCGCCTAAACTATAATATGAATAAGAGGATTTATTCATTAGCGGAACTACTGACAGAACTTCAAGCAGCAGAAGGATTATTTCGTCACAATGCTCAAATTCACTATGCTGAAAATGGTTCTACTTCTAAACCGAGAGGAAAGAAGAAGAAGAAACAAGCTGGTTCAGCAAAGAAAGTGAATAAATCTCAGAGTATAGGATTTAAAGCTGGAATGAAGAAGACGAAGGGCAAGTGCTTCATCTGCAAGCAGGCAGGACATTGGAAGGCGGGTTGTCCTCATAGGAACCAAAACAAAGGTATATCTCATGCTCTAGTTGTTGAAACATGTTTAGCGGTGTTATCTACCAGCACATGGTGTGTAGATACGGGAGCCACTGATCATGTCTGCAATTCCTTGCAGGGGTTCCAGGAAACCCGACGACTATCTGAAGGAGAGATTACCGTCTACATGGGCAATGCTACTAAGGTGACAGCTGTTGCAGTGGGGGACGTCTACTTATCTTTTAGTAGAAATAAAAATTTGGTTTTAAGAAATTATCTTTATGTACCCAGTTTTAGAAAGAATTTAATTTCAGTTTCTAAACTGTTTTTAGATGGATATTCAGTTTCTTTCATTAACGATGTAGTTATTAAAAGAAATAAAGTGATTATCTGTTCTGGTGCATTGGTTGGCAATTTGTATACTTTAAATCCAATTTCTTCCATAAAGCAAAACATGAAAATTTATAACTCATCTTCTAACTCTAATAAGAGAAAAGAACCTTCGGAAATGAACCAAGTATATCTTTGGCATCTAAGGCTTGGTCATATTAACTTAAGTAGGATTCAGAGGCTTATAGCTGATGGACTTTTGAGTTCGGTAGAGTTGGAAAATTTTCCAACTTGTGAATTTTGCTTGGAAGGTAAAATGACCAAGAGGCCGTTCAAGGCCAAGGGGTATAGAGCCAAAGAAGTATTGGAATTGGTTCATTCTGATTTGTGTGGTCCTATGTCTGTCCAGGCAAGAGGTGGTTTTGAATATTTTGTCTCTTTTATAGATGATTATTCAAGATACGAATATATTTACCTAATGCGCCGCAAGTCCGAGTGCTTTGATAAGTTTAAAGAATACAAGGCTAATGTGGAGAAACGATTAGGTAAAAATATCAAGACACTACGATCTGATCGTGGTGGCGAATACCTCTTAGGAGAGTTTAGGAATTACTTATTAGAGACCGGGATCCAATCCCAATTGTCTGCACCTGGAACACCCCAACAGAATGGTGTAGCAGAACGAAGGAATATGACTCTTATGGAGATGGTTAGATCGATGATGAGTTATTCAGAATTACCAAATTCGTTTTGGGGATATGCTCTGGAAACAACAGTATACGTTCTGAACTTAGTACCTTCTAAATCAGTTTCTTCTACTCCCATAGAATTGTGGAATGGGCGAAAACCCAGTCTAAGGCATATTCGGATTTGGGGTAGTCCAGCACATGTGCTGAAACCAGATGTTGATAAGTTAGAATCTCGTACAGAAGTTCGCGTGTTTGTAGGATATCCCAAAGGAACGAAAGGTGGTTTATTTTATAGTCCTAAAGACCAGAAGGTCATTGTTAGCACCAATGCCCAGTTTTTAGAAGAAGACTATATAATGGATCACAAGCCCAGTAGTAAAGTTGTTTTAGAAGAACTAAGAGAGGACACGTCTACTTTAGTACCAATAGTACAAGATGAAGTACCACAAGAGACTGCAACACGTGTCACACATGATACACAACCACAGACAGTGCCTCGTCGTAGTGGGAGGGTTGTGAGGCAGCCTGAGAGATTCATGTTTTTGGGAGAGTCTTCGGACTTGATCCCGGGTAAACATGAACCTGATCCCCGGACATATGACGAAGCACTCCAAGATATAGATGCAGCATCTTGGCAAAAGGCGATGAATTCTGAAATAGAGTCTATGTACTCTAATAAGGTTTGGGAGCTTGTAGAACCACCTAATGGTGTAAAAGCCATTGGATGTAAGTGGATCGACAAAAGGAAAAGAGGGACAGACGGGAAGGTAGAAACCTTCAAAGCTAGGCTTGTTGCGAAAGGGTACACTCAGAAAGAGGGAATCGATTATGAGGAAACCTTTTCACCGGTAGCCATGCTTAAGTCTATCCGGATACTCTTATCCATTGCTGCTCATATAGATTATGAGATTTGGCAAATGGATGTCAAGACAGCTTTCCTTAATGGAAGTCTTGAGGAAAACATCCATATGAGGCAACCAGAAGGGTTCATCAAAAAGGCAAAGAGCATCTAGTGTGCAAGCTCAATCGGTCCATTTATGGACTGAAGCAAGCTTCAAGATCTTGGAACATCCGGTTTAATGAAGTAATCCAGTCATATGGATTTATTCAAAGTCCGGATGAGTCTTGTGTATATAAGAAGTGTAACGGAAACGTGGTGGTATTTCTTGTACTATACGTAGATGATATTTTGTTAATTGGAAACAATGTCAAAGTATTATCAGACGTAAGGGTATGGTTGTCCAAACAATTTGATATGAAGGACTTAGGAGAGTGTGCACACATTCTTGGGATCAAAGTAATAAGGGATCGCAAGAAAAGAATGTTGTGTCTGTCCCAAGCTTCATATATAGATACAATCCTTGCTCGTTTTAGCATGAAGAATTTCAAGAAAGGTTTCTTACCTTTTAGGCATGGAATAGCTCTATCTAAAGAGATGTCTCCTAAGACATCAAAGGAGATAGAAGACATGAAAGCAGTTCCTTATGCCTCAGCTGTAGGAAGCCTTATGTATGTAATGCTATGTACGAGACCTGATATTTGTTTTGCTGTAGGCATGGTCAGCAGATATCAGAGTAACCCTGGATAAGGACATTGGACTGCGGTAAAGCATATATTAAAGTACCTGAGAAGGACTAGAGATTATATGCTAGTTTACCAAGCAGATGATTTTCTCCCTGTGGGTTACACGGATTCAGATTTCCAATCAGATAGGGACAACAGTAAGTCTACATCAGGCTATGTGTTTACTTTAGGAGGTGGAGCCATTTCATGGAGGAGTGTTAAGCAGAAATGTGTTTTGGACTCAACCATGGAAGCAGAGTATGTAGCAGCCTCTGAGGCAGCTAAAGAAGTAGTATGGCTCAGGAACTTTCTAATGGACTTAGATGTGATTCCTGGTTTGCCCAAAATCATCACAATTTATTGTGATAATAGCGGTGCAGTTGCAAACTCGAAGGAACCACGAGCTCATAAGGCAAGTAAACATATAGAGCGCAAGTACCACCTGATACGAGATATCGTGAAGCGAGGAGAAGTTGTCATCGCTAAGATTGCATCAGCAGATAACCTGGCAGATCCTTTCACTAAGGCCCTTCCGGCGAAAGTTTTCGATCGGCATGTGGAGGGAATGGGAATCAGATGTATGGTAAAAGATATGGCAGCTTAGTCATTAGTATAAGTGGGAGATTGTCTACATTTAGTTGTAGTTGTTCAATTAAGTTATACTGTAGATAACATAGTATGTGGTGCCACATGCAGAAGATGATGTTATCAGTATCTTATAAATTATAAACAGTAACTCACGACCAAAATGGAAAGGAACAAACCATTAGAAGGTAGTAGTGTAATTAGGTATCAGTTTATCTTGACTGTATAATTACACTAGTACACTTAGAGTGTATTGAGTAGGACCATTTGAGGTTGTTTCTTTTATACTGACTTTATAAAGAAACAAAGACCTCGGTTATTATGGAAGTGTGTGCTCTTAATCCTAATATAATAACAAGTACATATATTTGATATTTATTTCTTTAATTTATCAATGGGTGAGATTTAGTTCGATAAATCAATAAGCCCGATAAGTTGGGAAATGGTATCACTTATAGTGTGTATTGTTGATTATAGAAGGAAACTGTGTCCTAGAGATACTAGGTTGATAATGTCCTCAAGAGGAGCTCATAAGGATTGTCATGTTAAACCCTGCAGGTGGACTTAGTCCGACATGACGATAAGGTTGAGTGGTACTACTCTTGGACTAAGATATTAATTAAATGAGTTGTTAGTAACTCACTTAATTAGTGGACATTCGATATCTTAAACACAGGGAGACTAATACACTCATAATAAGGAGCCCAAAAATGTAATTTGGGATTGGTGCGGTAGTTCAATAATAGTTCTCTAGTGGAATGAATTATTATTGATAAAATTAAGTTGTGTGTTCGGGGCGATGCTTAATTTTATCGGGAGACCAAAACCAATTCCTCCTCTCGGTCCCTATTGTAGCCTCTTATTTATAGAGTACTATACCCACCTATACCCACCTTCTATACCTACCAATAGGGGGCCGGCCAAGCTAGCTTGGGAACCAAGCTAGGGCCGACCTAGGTATAAATTGGGGTGGCCGGCCCTAACTTGAACCCAAGCTAGAGGGGCCGGCCAAATTAAATTAAAAAGGGATTTTAATTTTAATTTTTATTATGTGGAAGATATAATTTATTAAAGAGAATTAAAATTAAAATATCTCTCTTGTAAAAGATCTACAAAAGATTAAAGAAAGAGATCTCTTTCCTTATTTGTAGATTGGTGAGATATTTTATTTTCTCTTTAAAAATTATTCACATGTTATAAAATTAAAATTATAGAAATTTCCTTTTATCAACCATGAAGAGATTTTTGAAGAGAAATTTTATTTTTAAAATTTCCGAAAACAAATTAGGAAGTTTTAATTTGTTGATTAAAACTTGTCTAATCTATCTCTTTTGATGTGGCCGGCCATTAGAGATTAATTGGGGAAATTTTATTTTATTTTTCTCAATTAAATCATGTCAAGGGAATTAAGGAAATTTTATTGTAAATAAATTTCCTAATTTGCCTAGGCCAAGGAATATAAAAGAAGGGGTGAGGGTGCCTTCATTAGAACAACCTCTATTATTTCTCTCCCTCTTTTATTCCTTGGAGTGGCCGGCCATCCTCTTCCTCTCTCCCTCTTTGTGGTGGCCGAAACTCTCAAAGGCTTGGAGCTCTTGTGGCGGCCGGATACTACTTGGAGAAGAAGAAGAAGAAGAAGAAGAAGGAGAGAAAGCTAACATCTCTTGGAGCTTGGTTGGTGTTTTGATTTTCTTCCTTGGTGAAGCTTCCTTGTTTGTGGCCGAACCTAGCTAGGAGGAGAAGAAGGTGGTTGGTGGTTTCTCATCTCGGAAGATCGTTGCCCACACAACGTCCGAGGTTAGAAGAGGAATACGGTAGAAGATCAAGAGGTCTTTCTAGAAGGTATAACTAGTAGTTTTTCCTTTTCCGCATCATGCTAGTTATTTATGGAAATAATACCAAATACAAGAGGCTTACGATTCTAGTATTTCGAATATGTTTTTCGATGTTGTGTTCTTTTGGTTTATTTTTCCTTGTGATTTGATTGTTCTTTTCGGTTAACCTAAAGTTATTTTAGGAAATTAAATATTAGCTTTCTATAAAAGGTTTTGTCTAGTCGGTGGTGGTTGCTCCCATATCCAAGAAGGCCATGTGCCTCGCCACGTCAGTACTGGGAACCAATTATGGAAATTAATATTTAATGGAATTAATAACTTAAGGTGATTTGGGTCGAACATGTTAAGTTCCGCAGGAGACCCAAGTCAAAACCTAAAAGAACGAATAGATTAAGTTTTGGATCAAATGTGTTAAGTTCCGCAGGCGATCCAAAATTTAATTTAAAAGAACACATGGTAGCTAGGAAAAGGTTCAGACCTTTGTACAAAATTTTTGTACAGTGGAACCTCTAGGTTTTCCGAGTAGCAACCAACAGTTTTGGCAGTCGACTGGTAGGCGGGGTTTTCCAACCCGTGTCCTATATAACCAAGCATTGGAAGCTTGGTTAAGGTTGACGAAATTAGTGGTGATTAACCCTAATTAGAGTCTCCTAGTACCCAAGTGATCTAACGTGCTTGTACAAGGTTGTGGCGAGGTTTCTCCTCCCACAATGAGCTACACGAGCTAGCCGGAGGTTTTCCGGGGAGTCATCCACCGACGGATCGGGATCGTCCACCTTACAAACAGCCGTGGAGTAGGAGCTTCATCTCCGAACCACGTTAAACAACGTGTCATTGGGTTTGCTTCTTGTTTATTGTTTTCTAGGGTTAGCTTTGCTTTTGTTTGTTAGTATTTTTGTTTCTGCTGTGCACTAACAAGCATTGGAAGCGACGATTTGGGTGAGACGCTATTCACCCCCCTCTAGCGAACGTCAAGGTCCCAATAATAAGTTCCTACAGCAATAGCAGCAACCCGTGCTCCATTGCCTACTTGTAGGTCTACCTCACCCTTCGTCAATGCCTTGCTATTTCTCAGCACTTGTACATTAGTACAAATGTGCGAAGCACATCCGGTATCTAATACCCACGATGAAGAAATAGAGAGGTTAACTTCTATAACATGTATACCTAAAGTAGAAATCTTATTTCTCTTCTTCTTAAGATCTTCCAGGTATTCTTTGGAGTTCCTCTTCCAGTGCCTTGCTTGTCCTTGATATAGGTGACAAAGATGTTCAACCATATCGTAAGCGCCCATCAACTCATGTTGCTTCTGAAGCTCAGAGTTCATGGTCGCGAGCATAAGACAGGACATATCTAATGTGTCATCTTGATGCTTCTTGTAAGCATCTCGGTCTGCTCGCGTGGCAGTGGCAGGAGGAGCCTCCGGAATGGGCTGCTCCAGAATGTACAGTTTACGTTCTTGGGTGAGGACTATTCTCAGGTTCCTGTACCAATCCAGGAAATTTGCTCCGTTGAGCTTGTCCTTCTTAAGGACAGAACGCAGAGAGAAGTTGTTCGTGTTTGACGTCATGGAAATTCTACAACAGAAATAAATGCAGAAATAAATATCATATTCTTTTAAATCATTTAATTAGACCTTTAACTAAATGATGCTCCCACTGAATTCTATAATTCATGTGGGACAAGATCCACATCATACTAACCCTTGAGTTAGCTTTGGCTAATACGCCCAAGATTTAGTATGATCGGTAGGTAACGATTACCAATTACATCTCTATGCAACTCTTGTTTATAGGATCATTATCCGCAGTTATATTAAAACTTGAGTTAGCTTTGGCTAATACGCCCAAGAATTAATATAAATGTGATTTATGTCCTATCTTTCCAACCGTTGGAAGAATGCCTATAGTTGTACTCGATCCAACCAAGTTAACTAGTTACTCAATCTAATTGAGTTGTACTCACCCATGCGTTGATAGGCGGGACCAAGATTGTCCCTCCATACCCTACCAAGATAATATGTGTTGCTCTGCTTTGGCAGATTCAACAACACATGTGATCGAGGTAGTGATAGGTATCACGACACGGTAGGCATTAGAGTTGACGTGTTTGAGATCTAATCTAAACGTCGATGTTGTATCATATACTCGATATAGATCTAATCTAATTGATAGGGTGCATCTTGTACACGATGTAGATCTAATCTAATCGTAAGGGTGCATCTTGTGCACGATTTAGATCTAATCTTAATCGTTAGGCACTAATTAATTACTTAATTAAACATGCATCACGTACACAAGTAATTAACTAAATTTTGTGATTATGTCATGGCCCTACTACGATCTTCTCAATCCAATGAGAAGATCGGATGGTCAACCTAAGGTCAACAGCTTCTCAAGCTCCTTCCTTTGACCACCTCGTGTTGCTCGCGCCCTCCTCGTAACTCCGTCTCGAGTGGACCTTCCACCGCTTCAAAATTTACATTACAATTTTGAAACTCGAGTTACATTTGAGTCTAAATCTAATTTACAACCAGAATATAAATAGGCAGGCACGACGCGCAGGTCGCGTATCAAATACATCACACACAAACACATGACGACACGCAGGCCGTATTATAAATTACAACACAAATCCAATCATATTGAGCCATGACTATCACAAAAATATTATATAATTCAAATTATATATTTTCATAATTTTCTGTAATTTTTCATAATTTTTACAATTTTTATGAGTAAAATTTTCCGACGGCCCCGTTTAGCGATTTTCGGGCGCAATCGCGGAACGAATCCCCTTGCGGGGCCAGGGGCAGCGCCCCTACCCGCGATCTAACCATCGCGAGGGTTCCTTTGTGATCCAATAGCACCTTAGCCCGCTGTCCCAAAATGTTTTTAGTCGAAACATTGCCGTTACGGAAAAATCTTCTCGGTAGTCGAAGCTTACAAATGTCTAAACATTTGTGTTTCGCTTCTACGAGAAAAATACCCTTTAAAACTATAAAAATCATGAAATTACAGAAATTCACAGAATGTTTATTTTTCATAAAAACCAAAATAAACTCGTATTCGTCTTCGCACGTGGCTCTGATACCACTATTGGTTATTCGGGCCGCGAAAACCGCTTTTTCGCGTCGCGGAAACCCCGAAAGTCCCTAGCCAACGGATTCGTGCGAAGAGTATAAACCAAAATTTACATGTACGAGTTTACTAACTAGATCTACACTTAGATCTACATGTTTAGAAGGTTACCCTTGTTGCGTGCCCTTTGCGAATCCCGCTCGTCCAAGGTGCGCCGGATCTCGAGTGTGTTCAAACGTACACACCTCTAGTAGTATCCACACGAACAAGATGTGTTCTCTAACACGCAAGGATGGAGAAGAGAACACCACAAGTGTGCTAGCACTTCTTGATGCTCTCGGATGGGATTGGAAGAAGAAGAAAGGAAAAGCAGAGAACACACTCCTCTAAAAAAATTTCTATGTGACTTTCACTAACCTTTCTTCTTGGATTAGACTCACTCTCCTTTCTTCTCCCTTGCTTGAAACCCACGACCAAGAGAAGAGAAGAAGAAAAAAGAGAGCTTGAGGAAGAAGATGATGTGAATGTGAGTGAATGAAAAATTCATTCTCATTCAAAACCAAAAAAGTAACCGCCATTCTCATTAAATGTGGCCATTAAAGAGAATAGATTTGTAACCCCCATGAGGTGGCACACTTTGATGATGTGGCATATCATCATTAGTCCTCCTAATGCTAAATCACTAATGATGTGGCAAATAGTCAAGTCAAACTTGACTTAATCTCTCTCATGGTTGATCTAATCCAACCATTTAATTTAAGCCAATTTAATATAATGAATCTAATTCATTTAATTAAATTGATTCAATGAGTCATAATCTAAATTAGACTCATTGAACACATGAATCAACTTGAGTCCAACTCAATTAGCCCAATTAGAATTACTCTTAATCCAATTTGATTCATCACATGAATCTAATCCTCTTGGTTCATCATATGAACCTAATCTCCATCCACTTGTTCTTTGTGTGTGACCCAATAGGTTCTTTTAACGTTGGCAATGCCCCTAAACCCATTTAGGACCATAAGTAATGAGCGGTATCTAGCAATACATCATTATTACCCAAGTTACAAGAATGTTGAGATCCAACATCACCTTGTGACTACTAATTGTGACTCCTCACAATATATGACAAGTGTCCTTCTATCATAGACATCTAGATTGATTAATGTGAGACATAGACCATGTCATCCTCTAATCAATCTAAATCTTGAACTCCAAGTAGACTCACTCAATCAAATGAGCTCAATATCTCATATTGACTCATTTGGGCATGGCCATGCACTTCATGGTCTCACTCTATCAAGAATATCGATGTCTCTCCCGTCATATAGGAGGGATAGATCCCATCTACATCACTCACATCCCTCTGCATAATTTGTTACATACCCAGTAATCGCCTTTATAGTCCACCCAGTTACGGGTGACGTTTGACGAAACCAAAGTACATAACTCCTTATGTAGGGAACCATGGTGACTTCAGGTCTAAGGACTAATAGTCATACTAATAGCCACATGAGAAAGTATATGACACTCATATAACGATCCATGATACTTTCTCATGGTGAGTCATTATTCAATATACATTCTCCAATGCATACCCATGTGTCAACTTGATATCTCCATATCCATGACTTGTGAGATCAAGTCATCGAGTTGACCTACATGCTAGCCTTATTGTATTAACATTGTCCCTGAATGATAATACTCAACTAGGAATGATTAAGAGTAGTGTTCCCTATATCATCTCACTATCGATTCAACCAATCGATTGATATAGGTAAGAACCTTCTATTCAAGGACGCTATTATACTTAGTTTATTTGGCACCAATACAAGTAAGTATAATAACCAAAACAAATGCCTTTATTTATTTAAGAATATGATACAACAAGTCCATAATACAATCATCAAATGATTGGCTCTAGGGCTCTAACTAACACACTGCACACCAAAAATATAATAAATACACAAACAAGCAATGATAATAAATTTGTTTAACATGGTTTATATATCTCAATTCTAATATATTATCTATGACTCATTCCGTAAGTGACACTTGCAAATGTTTCACTATAAACTGCCTAATAACATGACATGATGAGGGTAAACCACTTAGATTCCTACATCATATGTTTACAATAGAAATCACTACTTTTGAAGGATGAAATGGAAAGTTAAAGTAAAAAAAAAAAACCAAGAACATGAATTAAAACTTCAACTTTATCGAAGCTCTTAAGTAGCACACGTTAGTGCAATCATCCTTAGGTCAAGGTTGACCAATTTAACTAAACTTGGGTTGACTTGAGCTTAAGTTTTGATGTTTGATAATATAAAAAATAAAAGTCAAGTAGATCAAGAGAGGACCAGATACTTGATTGGAAAAGTCCTAACTGAGGTTAGGTAAGGGAAAGCCCTAACTGGAGGATAGGAAAGTCAAAGTCTACTGAGTAACTAGTCTTAACTAAGGTTAGACAAATGGAAAGTCCTAGTAGGGTTAGGTAGTGGAAGACTTAGTTGGGAACTAGGCAATGGAAGTTCTAACGGGGCTAGGCGGTGGAAGACTTAGTTGGGAACTAGACGATAGAAGTCCTAGCGGGGCTAGGCAATAAGAAAGTTTAAGTGGATCAAAGATTTGACCAGACATTTAATGAAGAAGCCCTAGAAGGTTAAGGTTGACCGGATGCTAGGCAATAGAAAGTCCTAACTGATGGGTTTTTCGGGCCGCGAAAACCCCGAATCACCCATGCCACTGGATCTCGTGCGAAGGATAGATTTCAAAATTACGAGTACGAGTTTCAAACTATGATCTACTCCTACATCTTCATGGATAAAGGGTTATACCTTTGAAGCGAAGCCCTTCGCGTTCCCGCTTGTCCTCGGTTCGCCGGATCTCGAAAGTGTCAAAGTAGACACTTCTCTATGTGTATCCAAACAAGCAAGAGATGGAGAATAATCTCTAAGGATGTGCTAGAAACCTTAGAGATCAGTAGGGAGGAGAGGGAGAGAAAGAAGAAAACTCAAGAGGAAGAAGAAGGGAGTTACCACACTTGAATGAAAAATCAATATTTCATTCCACCTAAAAGTGGTCGGCCACTTCAAGGCATGTAACCCCCATGGAATATCAAGAGTCAAGTCTCTTGATTTCCTCCATGAGGTGGCATTTGGTCAAGTCAAACTTGACCAAATGAAGAAGCCTTGATGATGTGGCATTGGTCAAGTCAAAGTCAAGTCAAAACTTGACTCTTCATCTTCCTACTTAAGTCAAGTCAAACTTGACCATTTCTCTCCCTTGGTTGATCTAATCTAACCATTGGTTCAAGTCAATTTTAATTTAATGAATCTCCATTCATTGAATTAAATTAATTAAATGAGTCTAAGTCCAAATTAGACTCACTTAACACATGAACCAAATTGAGTCCAACTCAATTAGCCTACTTTGGATTACTCTTAATCCAATTTGGTTCATCATATGAACCTAATCATTTAGGTTCATCAAATGAACCTAATATCCATCTAATTGCCCTTAGTGTGTGACCCTATAAGTTCTTGTAATGTTGGCAATGCCCCTAAACCCATTTAGGAGCATAAGAAATGAGCGGTATCTAGCAACACATCATTACTACCCAAGTTACAAGAATGTTGAGATCCAACATCACCTTGTGACTACTAATTGTGACTCCTCACAATATATGACAAGTTCCCTTCTATCCTTTGACATCTAGATTTATCAATGTGAGGCATAGACCGTGTCATCCTCTAATCAATCTAAATCTTGAACTCCAAGTAGACTCACTCAATCAAATGAGTTCAATATCCTATATTGACTCATTTGGGCATGACCATGCACTTTGTGGTATCACTCTATCAAAAATATCGATGTCGCTCCCGTCATATAGGAGGGATAGATCACATCTACATCACTCACATCCCTCTGCATAATTCGTTACATACCCAGTAATCGCCTTTATAGTCCACCCAGTTACGGGTGACGTTTGACGAAACCAAAGTACATAACTCCTTATGTAGGGATCCATGGTGACTTCAGGTCTAAGGACTAGTAGTCATACTAATAGCCACATGAGAAAGTATATGACACTCATATAACGATCCATGATACTTTCTCATGGCGGGTCATTCAGTATACATTCTCTAATGTATACCCATGTGTCAACTTGATATCTCTATATCGATGACTTGTGAGATCAAGTCATCGAATTGACCTACATGCTAGTCTTATTGCATTAACATTATCCCTGAATGTTAATACTCGACTAGGAATGATTTAGAGTAGTGTTCCCTATATCATCTTACTATCGATTCCACCAATCGATTGATATAGGTAAGAACCTTCTACTCAAGGACGTTATTATACTTAGTTTATTTGGCAACAATACAAGTAAGTATAATAACCAAACAAATACCTTTATTAATATAAAAATATGATACAATAAGTCCATAATACAATCATCAAATGATTGGCTCTAGGGCTCTAGCTAACAATCTCCCACTAGCACTAGTGTCAATCAGTGTAGGCTCTAAGCCCTAATGACCTAGTGTGACCATCATGCTTCCTCTGTGCCAAAGCCTTGGTCAAGGGATCTGCGATGTTAGCCTCTGTAGGTACTCTGCAAATCTTCACATCTCCTCTCTCGATGATCTCTTGAATGAGATTGAAGCGTCGTAGTATGTGTTTGGTCCGCTGGTGTGAGCGAGGTTCCTTCGCCTGTGCTATAGCTCCATTGTTGTCACAATAGAGCTCAATAGGGTCAGCAATGCTAGGAACCACCCCAAGTTCAGTGATGAACTTGCGAATCCAAACTGCCTCCTTTGTTGCCTCTGATGCAGCAATATACTCGGCCTCTGTCATAGAATCAACTACTGTGTCCTGCTTCGAACTCTTCCAGCTCACAGCACCACCATTAATGCAAAACACGAACCCCGACTGCGATCTATAGTCATCCTAGTCGGTCTGGAAGATAGCATCACTGTAACCCTTTACAGCTAGCTCATCATTGCCTCCATATATCAAGAAATATTCTTTAGTCCTTTTTAAGTACTTAAGAATATTCTTGACCGCTATCCAGTGACTTTCACCTGGATCTGACTGTATCTGCTCGTCATGCTCAAAGTATACGAGACATCAGGTCGAGTACATAGCATGGCGTACATGATCGATCCTATGGCTGAGGCATAAGGGATCTGATCCATGCGGTCTCTCTCCTCTCTAGAAGAGAGACTTTGAGTCTTCGAAAGACTCACACCATGTGACATCGGCAGAAATCCCTTCTTGGAGTTCTGCATGGCAAACCGAAGGAGTACCTTGTCAATGTATGTACTCTGACTTAGGCAAAGTAATCTCTTAGATCTATCTCTATAGATCTGTATCCCTAGAATGTGGGATGCCTCACCTAAGTCCTTCATTGAGAAGCAACTCCCTAGCCAAACCTTGACAGACTGTAGCAAAGGGATGTCTTTCCCAATGAGCAGTATGTCATCCACATACAATATGAGGAAGACAACTACGTCCCCTACAACCTTCTTGTAGACACAAGGTTCATCTTCGTTCTTGATGAAACCAAACTGTTTGATTGCATCATTGAAACGAAGATTCCAGCTCTGAGAAGCTTGCTTTAGTCTATAAATGGACCTATGCAGCTTGCATACTCTGCTAGTATGCTATGGATCTACAAAACCCTCAGGTTGTGTCATATACACATCCTTGAGTAGGTTTCCATTCAGAAACACGGTTTTGACGTCCATCTGCCAGATCTCGTAATCGTGGTATGCTGCAATAGCAAGCATGATCCGAATGGACTTAAACATCGCTACTGGAGAAAAGGTTTCATCATAGTCAATACCATGAATCTTCTTGAAACCTTTAGCTACCAAGCAACCCTTATAGATAAGTCCATCCATGTCAGTCTTTCTCTTAAAGACCCACTTACACTAAATGGGTTTTACCCCTTCAGGTGGATCAACCAAAGTCCATACTTGGTTGGTGTACATGGATTCCATCTCGGATCTTATGGCCTCTAGCCATTTCTCAGAATCTGGTCTCATCACAGCTTCCTGATAGGTGGTAGGCTCATCCTCTATGAGC
Source organism: Zingiber officinale (assembly GCF_018446385.1). Lineage (NCBI taxonomy): Eukaryota > Viridiplantae > Streptophyta > Magnoliopsida > Zingiberales > Zingiberaceae > Zingiber > Zingiber officinale. Next base: position 24,979,721 of record NC_055988.1, read on the forward strand.
TCAATGTCATCATGGTCAGACAAGAGAAATGAGTATCTCTCAGGCTGACGACGTACCCGATCAGACCTGCAAAGAGGTATGTCTACTTGAACTGGTTGTTGTTCCTCATCTCCTTGTCGAACAACATCATCCATAACACTTTGTGGTTCCAGTTCAATTTCCATCAAGGCATCAGTGCTATTGTTCGCATCTTGAACTTCTTCAAGATTGAACGCGCTCCCACTAGTCTTTCTAGAAACTAAGTCCCTTTCTAGAAAGACCCCAGTCTTTGCCACAACTACCTTGTGCTGACTGGGAATGTAGAAGTAATATCCCTTAGTTTTCTTGGGATACCCAATAAAATAGCACTTGTCAGATTTGGATCCTAATTTGTCTGAGACTTGACGTCTAACGTAAGCCTCACAACCCCAAATCCTCATGAAAGACACCTGGGCATCTCTCCCAGTCCATATCCTATATGGTGTCTTTATCACGGCCTTGGATGGAATTCGGTTGAGTATAAAAACTGCCGTGTCTAGAGCATAGCCCCAAAGGTATGTCGGAAGATTTGTGTGACTCATCATCGATCGTACCATATCTAATAGGGTACGATTCCTCCTTTCGGATACACCATTCTACTGTGGTGTTCCAGGAGGAGTGAGTTGGGATAGAATCCCACACTCAGCTAGATAGTCATGGAACTCATGGCTAAGGTATTCTCCACCTCGATCGGATCGAAGTATCTTAATACTCTTGTTAAGCTGGTTCTGTACTTCATTCTTGAATTCTTTGAACTTTTCAAAGGATTCAGACTTATGTGTCATCAAGTACACATAACCATATCTACTGAAATCATCAGTAAATGTGATGAAGTACCTATAACCTCCTCTAGCAGCGACATTGAAAGGGCCACATACATCACTATGTATAAGTCCTAACAAATCAGTCGCTCTCTCGCTGTGCCCACTAAAGGGAAACTTGGTCATTTTGCCTCGTAGGCATGACTCGCATATCTCATATGATTCAAAATCAAATGAGTCCAGCAAACCATCCTTATGGAGCTGGGATAAGCGCTTGTCATTTATATGATCTAAGCGGCAGTGCTAGAGGTAGGTTTGGTTCATGTCATTTGACTTGAACCTCTTGGTATTTATATTATAGATAGGGCTCTCAAGGTCTAGAATATAGAGTCCGTTTATCAGAGGTGCACTACAATAGAGCATATCGTTTAAATAGACGGAACAACATTTGTTCTTTATTGTAAACGAGAAACCTTTCTTGTCCAAACAAGAAACTGATATAATGTTCTTAGTTAACGCAGGCACATAACAACAATCAACTAACTCTAGTACAAGCCCTAAGGGCAGAGATAGAAAGTAAGTCCCTACAGCAACAGCAGCAACCCGTGCTCCATTGCCTACTCATAGGTCCACCTCGCCCTTTGTTAATGCCCTGCTATTTCTCAGCGCTTGCACATCAGTACAAATGTGAGAAGCACATCCAGTATCTAATACCCATGATGTAGAAATAGATAGATTGACTTCTATAACATATATACCTGAAGTGGAAGTCTCACTTCGCTTCTTCTTAAGATCCTCCAAGTATACCTTGCAGTTCCTCTTCCAGTGCCCGGTCTGACCGCAGTGGAAGCAGGTAGCATCCTTGGCGACCCCTCCTTTAGGCTTCAGTGCCTTGCCTTTGCCCTTGGCTTGGGACTTTCCCTTGCCTTTGGGCTTGCCCTTACCCTTATGTTTCTGAACCATCAGAACAGTGTTGGGCTTAGCCTTCTTAAGGTTTAGCTCAGCAGTTCTTAACATGCTAAGCATCTCGGGCAGTGGCTTGTCAATCTCGTTCATATTGTAGTTTAGAACAAATTGACTGTAGCTATCCGGCAATAATTGCAAGACCAAGTCAGTAGCCAGCTCTTGGCCAAGAGGGAACTCCAACCTTTGTAGATTCTCTATGTACCCAATCATTTTGAGTACATATGGGCCTACAGGAGCCCCGTCTGACATCTTGCACTGAAACAGTGCCCTTGAGATCTCAAATCTCTCATGCCTCGCTTGTCCTTGATACAGTTGACGAAGATGTTCAACCATATCGTAAGCGCCCATTAACTCGTGTTGCTTCTGAAGCTCAGAGTTCATGGTCGCGAGCATTAGACAAGACACATCTAATGCATCATCTTGATGCTTCTTGTAAGCATCTCGGTCAGCTCGCGGGGCAGTGGCAGGAGGAGCCTCCGGAATGGGCTGCTCCAGAACGTACAATTTACGTTCTTGGGTGAGAACTATTCTCAGGTTCCTGTACCAGTCCAGGAAGTTTGTGTTGGTCCCTTTGGAGGCCGGCAAGAGGGGAGGGGTGAATTGCCCTACAAATTAAAACTCGAACCTTTCTCGGATTTTAACTATATAATGAACACTTGTAATAAATAAATAAAAGAGACTAAGTAAAGAAAAGCAGACACCAGAGTTTTACTTGGTTTGCAATAAGGGGATTGTTAATCCAAGGAATGTAAGAGCACTATCTGATTCTCCTCTGGGCGGAGTAGCCTCTTTACAACATTGACAGCAAAAATGAAAAGAACAGAATTGAAAGCACAAAAAGAATTGATTACAAGTGAGTTGTTTTTAAGCTTCTGGACCAAGGCTATATTTATAGCCTTGGTCGGGGCGCCTGGAAGGATTCCGGGCGCCCTGGGGGGATAAAACTTATCCCCCAACGTTCAAATCGAGTCAAAACTCGATCTGGTCAATTTTATTGCTCAGGGCGCCCTGGAGGGTTTCGGGCGCCTCGGAGGGCTCTGGGCGCCCTGGAGCCCAAAGTCAACAACGTTGACTTTTTCGCCTTCGGTTTAGCTCGTCTCGGTCCGGGTCTTGTTCTCTCCGGCTCCGCTAGCTTGGATGATCTCGGCCATCCGGAATAGGGCTCACCCGAACCCAAGTTCCAGCCTTCTCCTCGAGCAGCCTTCCTTCCCGGTTTCTCGTCCCTCGAACGCTGCGCACGTTCTTCTCGTCCATCGGTGTACTCTTCCGCGGTCACCTCGTTCCTCGGACGCACCGAGCCCGTCGGCTCTCTCCCCGTGCCGTCCTTCTCGCTAGCCGCGTCTTCCGCTCGACTTCCTGTGTTCCTAAGCTCCTGCATACTTAGACACAAGGGTTAAACAAACGCAGGACCCAACTTAGCTTGTTTGATCACATCAAAACACCTTGGGGTTCCAACAATCTCCCCCTTTTTGATGTGAGCAACCCAAGTTAAGTTAGGATAAACATATGCAATAAAAATAATTTATATTCAAATAAGTCCAAATATTTTTCAATTGAAAAATTATAGTACCTCCCCCTAGACTTAACATACTTCTCCCCCTTTGATCACATAAAAATTGGGGTTATAAACAAGTCTAAGGTAAATTCAAACAAAAACTTTAAGTGTAAAATATTTGATAATGTCTAAGTAAAGACACTCTTCGGAATTTTTCTTTCGAAAAAAAAAAATTTAAGTAAAACATTTTTCAGATAAAACAGTCATAAGTGTTAAAAAAAATTTTAAGTTTGAAACTTATCTCAACATTCCAAAAAAAAAATTTCTAATTAAAAAAATTCTAAGTTAATATTCATAAGAAACAATTCTAAGTCAATTTTAAGAAAAATTATAAGGCAATATTATCATAAAAAAAATTCTAAGATAAAAAAATTTCTAAGTCAATTTTCATAAAAATTTCTAAGTCAAGTTAAAAATTTTTTTTAAATATTTTCTAACACAAATTGAATAACTCTTTTAAAGCATTTGGTAATTTAAATTAATGCTTTTTCAGTTAGTCAATTAAACTTTTCATTTCGATACTTGGCTTCCAGGTCGTGGGAGGCACTAGGCCTTCTTGGTTATTGGAGCAACAACCACTTCCTTAGACAAAGCCTCATAAAGAAATTAGTTGTTTAATTTCCTTGCTGAAAATGCTAAGTCTGATTTTAATTTTAAATTAAACAGATTTTTGGAACCCAGTAGAGGTTCCTACCTACAGGATTAACCAAGTATTTCCTAGGTATATAGATTTTTGATATATTTCTAATTTGACTTTGATGAAATCTATAATACCAATTTAAACCTCTATAATTCCTAAAAGTAGAAATATTTGAACCATTAGATTTTTTCAATCTTTCTATTTCTTCTTTTAGTTTTTCATTTTCAATTTTCAATTTTTCAAAATCCTCTATAAGACATGATTTTGCCAAAATTCTCTTTGTTTCTAAAATTTCATTTTCTAATTTGGCATTTTTATTTTCTAATTTATACATGGATTTAGTCATAGCTTTGATACCAGAGTAAAGTTCATCAGGGGGTAAGAGGCATACCTCACTTACCATATCAGACTTGAAGCCTGAATCTCCCCTGCTTCGCTACTTCCATCTGAGGTCGCTCCCCCTTCATCGATGCTGGGTTTTGATGTACTTTGTCCTTCATAGCTTGCCATCAGTGCTATCCCGGTATATTCTTGAGCTTCTGATTCGGATGAAGAACTGTCGTCCCAAGTTGCTTTTAGGTTGTGTTTCTTAGGTGCCTTCATTTTGACCTTCTTGAGTTCTGGGCAGTCTTCCCTTAGGTGTCCCTCCTTCTGACACTGGTAGCACCGTACCTTTCTTCTACCTTTTTGATTCTTTTTATTCTGCATTTTAAATTTATTAGATCTAAAAAACTTTTTAAAGTTTCTTACCATGTACGCTTCTTGATCGTCTTCGGAGTCTGAGTTGGGTTCATCCTTGTTGGTTGCGTTCAGCGCCATAGTCTGGGTTGTGTCCTTTGATATCTCTGCACATCTAGTTTCGTGTAATTCAAGGGTAGAGAACAACTCTTCTAAAGTACTTACCTCCAGGTCTTTTGAGATGTAGTAAGCATCGACGATTGATGTCCATTCCGGAGTTCTTGGAAACGCATTGAGCGCGTAGCGTATAGTGTCCCGGTTTGTTACCATTTCACCAAGGTTCTCGAGACCAGTAACTAGTTCTTTTACCTTTTCATGTAGACCGGCTATTTTCTCACCTTTCTCCAGACGGATGTTCATCAGTTTGTTGCGGAGGATGTCCCTTCTAGCGAGCTTTGCTTTGGACGTGCCTTCGTGGAGTTCCAAGAACTTCTCCCAAAGTTCTTTAGCAGATAAATAGTTTCCGATGCGGTTGACCTCTTGAGGCGGTAACACACTCAGCAGGTGATGTTCCGCACGACTGTTTGCTACCGACTCATTCTGCTCCTTCTTTGTCCAACCGTTCTCTTCTTTTTCTTTTCCATCTTTATCTATTGGAGCTACAAAACCATATTTCATAATAAACCGAATTTCAAAATCTGTTTTTAGGAATACCTCCATACGACGCTTCCAGTCTACGAAGTTCCCCTCGAATTTTGGTGGAACGATGCTTGGTCCGGCCATCTTGTTGCTTCGATCGGCGGTTAGTCCTCCTGAAGCGCCTCGTTCTGATACCACTTGTTGGTCCCTTTGGAGGCCGGCAAGAGGGGAGGGGTGAATTTCCCTACAAATTAAAACTCGAACCTTTCTCGGATTTCAACTATATAATGAACACTTGTAATAAATAAATAAAAGAGACTAAGTAAAGAAAAGCAGACACGAGAGTTTTACTTGGTTTGCAATCAGGGGATTGCTAATCCAAGGAATATAAGCGCACTATCTAATTCTCCTCTGGGCGGAGTAGCCTCTTTACAACGTTGACAGCACAAATGAAAAGAACAAAATTGAAAGCACAGAAAGAATTGATTACAAGTGAGTTGTTTTTAAGCTTCTGGACCAAGGCTATATTTATAGCCTTGGTCGGGGCGCCTGGAAGGATTCCGGGCGCCCTGGGGGGGATAAAACTTATCCCCCAACGTTCAAATCGAGTCAAAACTCGATCTGGTCAATTTTACTGCTCAGGGCGCCCTGGAGGGTTTCGGGCGCCTCGGAGGGCTCTGGGCGCCCTGGAGCCCAAAGTCAACAACGTTGACTTTTTCGCCTTCGGTTTAGCTCATCTCGGTCAGGGTCTTGTTCGCTCCGGCTCCGCTAGCTTGGGTGATCTCGGCCATCCGGAATAGGGCTCACCCGAACCCAAGTTCCAGCCTTCTCCTCGAGCAGCCTTCCTTCCCGGTTTCTCGTCCCTCGAACGCCGCGCACGTTCTTCTCGTCCACCGATGTACTCTTCCGCGGTCACCTCGTCCCTCGGACGCACCGAGCCCGTCGGCTCTCTCCCCGTGCCGTCCTTCTCGCTAGCCGCGTCTTCCGCTCGACTTCCTGTGTTCCTAAGCTCCTGCATACTTAGACACAAGGGTTAAACAAACGTAGGACCTAACTTAGCTTGTTTGATCACATCAAAACACCTTGGGGTTCCAACAGTTTGCTCCGTTGAGCTTGTCCTTCTCGAGGACAGATCGTAGGGAGAAGGTGTTCGTGTTCGACGTCATGGTAATCTACGATAGAAATAAAAGCAGAAATAAGTATCATATTCTTAATCATTTAATTAGGCCTTTAACTAAATGATGCTCCCACTGAATTCTATAATTCATGTGGGACAAGATCCACATCATACTAACCCTTGAGTTAGCTTTGGCTAATATGCCCAAGATTGAGTATGATCGGTAGGTAACGATTACCAATTACATCTCTATGCAACTCTTGTTTATAGGATCAAGATCCGCATTGATATTAAAACTCGAGTTAGCTTTGGCTAATACGCCCGAGAGTTAATATAAACGTGATTTTGTCCTACCTTTCCAACCATTGGAAGAATGCCTATAGTTGCACTCGATCTAACCGAGTTAACTAGTTACTCAATCTAATTGAGTTGAACTCACCCATGCGTTGATAGGCGGGACCAAGATTGTCCCTCCGTACCTTACCAAGATAATATGTGTTGCTCTGCTTTGGCAGATTCAACAACACATGTGATCGAGGTAGTAGTAGGTATCACGGCACGGTAGGCATTAGAGTTGACGTGATTTAGATCTAATCTAAATGATGATGTGTATCAAATACTTGATTTAGATCTAATCTAATCGTGGGGTGCATCATGTGCACGATTTAGATCTAATCTAATCGCTAGGCACTAATTAACTACTTAATTAAACATGCATCACATACATATAAGCAATTAATTAAATTATTTATGTGATTGTGTCATGGCCCTACTACGATCTTCTCAAGCCAATGAGAAGATCGGATGGTCAACCTAAGGTCAACAGCTTCTCAAGCTTCTTCCTTTGACCACCTTGTGTTGCTCGCGCCCTCCTCGTAACTCCGTCTCGTGTGGACCTTCCACCGCTTCAAAATTACATTACAATTTTGAAACTTGAGTTACATTCGAGTCTAAATCTAATTTACAACCAGAATATAAGAGAAAGGCACGACGCGCAGGTCGCAAAAATAAAATAAAATAAATACAGCATGCACATCACATAACGACACACAGGCCGTATTATGAATTACAACACATTTCCAAATCCAATTTGGGTCGTTTGGGCCATGACTATCACAAAATTAATATATAATTCAAAATTATATATTTCTATAATTTTCTGTAATTTTTTTTTATAATTTTACAGATTTTATGAGTAAATTTTTCCCGGCGGTCCCGATTAGCGATTTCAGGCGCAATCGCGGAGCAAATCCCCTTGTGGGGTTAGGGGCAGTACCCCTACCCGCGATCTAACCATCGCGAGTTGCTCCTAAGAGATCCAAGAGCGTCTTAGCCCGCTTTCCCAAAAAAATTTGGGGCGAAACTTTACCGTTTTGGAAAATTCTTCTCGGTAGTCGAAGCCTACAAGTGCCGAAACACTTGTGCTTCGCTTCTACGAGAAAAATACCCATAAAAACTCTAAAAACCATAAAATTACAGAATATCACAAAACTGAATTTTTGTCATAAAAACAAAAACTAAACTCGTACAAGCTTCGCACGTGGCTCTGATACCACTGTTGGGTTTTTCGGGCCGCGAAAACTGCGTTTTCGCATCGCGGAAACTCCGAATCACCCATGCCACTGGATCTCGTGCGAAGGATAGATTTCAAAATTACGAGTACGAGTTTCAAACTATGATATACTCCTAGATCTTCATGGATAAAGGGTTATACCTTTGAAGCGAAGCCCTTCGCGTTCCCGCTTATCCTCGGTTCGTCGGATCTGGAAAGTGTTAAAGTAGACACTTCTCTATGTGTATCCACACAAGCAAGAGATGGAGAATAATCTCTAAGGATGTGCTAGCAACCTTAGAGATCAGTAGGGAGGAGAGGGAGAGCAAGAAGAAAACTCAAGAGGAAGAAGAAGGGAGTTACCACACTTGAATGAAAAATCATTATTTCATTCCACCTAAAAGTGGTCGGCCACTTCAAGGCATGTAACCCCCATGGAATATCAAGAGTCAAGTCTCTTGATCTCCTCCATGAGGTGGCATTTGGTCAAGTCAAACTTGACCAAATGAAGAAGCCTTGATGATGTGGCATTGGTCAAGTCAAAGTCAAGTCAAAACTTGACTCTTCATCTTCCTACTTAAGTCAAGTCAAACTTGACTATTTCTCTCCCTTGGTTGATCTAATCTAACCATTGGTTCAAGTCAATTTTAATTTAATGAATCTCCATTCATTGAATTAAATTAATTAAATGAGTCTAAGTCCAAATTAGACTCACTTAACATATGAACCAAATTGAGTCCAACTCAATTAGCCTACTTTGGATTACTCTTAATCCAATTTGGTTCATCATATGAACCTAATCATTTAGGTTCATCAAATGAACCTAATATCCATCTAATTTCCCTTAGTGTGTGACCCTATAGGTTCTTGTAATGTTGGCAATGCCCCTAAACCCATTTAGGAGCATAAGTAATGAGCGGTATCTAGCAACACATCATTACTACCCAAGTTACAAGAATGTTGAGATCCAACATCACATTGTGACTACTAATTGTGACTCCTCACAATATATGACAAGTGCCCTTCTATCCTTTGACATCTAGATTGATCAATGTGAGGCATAGACCGTGTCATCCTCTAATCAATCTAAATCTTGAACTCCAAGTAGACTCACTCAATCAAATGAGCTCAATATCCTATATTGACTCATTTGGGCATGGCCATGCACTTCGTGGTTTCACTCTATCAAGAATATCGATGTCTCTCCCGTCATATAGGAGGGATAGATCCCATCTACATCACTCACATCCCTCTACATAATTCGTTACATACCCAGTAATCGCCTTTATAGTCCACCCAGTTATAGGTGACGTTTGACGAAACCAAAGTACATAACTCCTTATGTAGGGATCCATGGTGACTTCAGGTCTAAGGACTAGTAGTCATACTAATAGCCACATGAGAAAGTATATGCCACTCATATAACGATCCATGATACTTTCTCATGGCGGGTCATTCAGTATACATTCTCTAATGTATACTCATGTGTCAACTTGATATCTCTATATCGATAACTTGTGAGATCAAGTCATCGAGTTGACCTACATGCTAGTCTTATTGCATTAACATTGTCCCTGAATGTTAATACTCGACTAGGAATGATTTAGAGTAGTGTTCCCTATATCATCTCACTATCGATTCAACCAATCGATTGATATAGGTAAGAACCTTCTACTCAAGGACGTTATTATACTTAGTTTATTTGGCACCAATACAAGTAAGTATAATAACCAAACAAATGCCTTTATTAATATAAAAATATGATACAATAAGTCCATAATACAATCATCAAATGATTGGCTCTAGGGCTCTAGCTAACACTAACGAGTCATAGATGACTTTAGGGTTTGGCAAAGGAACCATAAACTTGGGATCATAGTTTAGGATTGGGTAATTGATTGAGAGCTCTTCTCACGTAAAAACAAAAGGGCTTGGAATCAATTTGGGTAATTGATTCAGGCTTCACGAATCGATTAGGGTAATCGATTGGAGCCTTATCACAAGAGCAAAGTAGGTGTTGGAATCGATTCAGAGGTTTTCGCAAAGAACACTGAAGGTGCTGGAATCGATTAAGGCAATCAATTCAACAGGGATCAATCAATTGGAGTGTTTTTATGAAGAACAGAAAGCTTCAGAATCGATTGGGTCAATCGATTAGAAGCTACTGAATCGATTGGTATGACTCACCAATTGATTCGTCTGATAAAAAAGAGTCATTTTGCATGTTTGAACGATCAGGTCCTACGTGACAATCGATTGGGGATTATGCCAATAATTTGGGAGACATTTTTCAGCTTGAGAGAAACCCTAGAGAAGGGGGTTTCATGATGTTTTCAAACGACCAGTTTTAGAGATTATGAGGTAAACTGTTGTTGCATTTCGAAGTTAACAAAAGGCATTTCTAAGCAACAAGAGATCAAGCAAGCAAGATTTTCATTGTATTGTGTATTTACTTCCTTGTTCTTGTTGTATTCTTGTTTTGATCTTATACGAGGCTTCTCCGCCTCCGGAAAGTTTTTGAAAAGGAGACATTCATAGTAGAGCTCTAAGTGTGAGTAGTGGACCCTTAGATTAGTTATCTCAAGGAGATGGATACTAAGTAAAATCCAAATGTTAGCATTGGTGAGTCTTCGTCTTCAAGTTTCCGTTGCAAATCTATTGGTTGCTACTCGGAATATTGTCCTAGTTCCCCTGTACAAAAATTTGTACAAGCATAGAACTATCCTAGCTACCCATGTTCTCTACTAAGTTAAATTTGGATTGCAAATGATGTTTAACATTATTGATCCAAATTGTCCTTCAGAAGTTAAATCTGGATTGGAAACGATACTTAATATTTTTACTCCAAGTTTAACTGATGTGATCTTCCTAAGTTAAACCATATTACAAAAGTTAATTAAATATTAAGATCAGCTTCCAGGTTAAACATGGCGAGGCACTAGGCCTTCTTGGGTATAGGATCAGCCACCACTTTCTAGACAAAGACTTTCAAAGAAATCGGATATTCAACTTCTTACAGTAAACTAGGTTTAACTATAGAGACCTCAATAGAAACACAATATCGAAACATGAAATCGAACAATAAAATCGATAACAAAAATGATAACTTAAAACCGATAACCTCTTGTGTTTGGTTTTTCAAGATCTATACAAAAGATGAACTAGTTATGATGCGGAAACTAATAACTAGTTATACCTTTTGTAGCTTATATCTCTTAATCTTCTATTGTATTCCTCTCCTTCTTGGACGTCATGCGGGCGACGATCTTCCAAGATGAAATCCACCCAAGCTTCTTCCTTTGCTTCCAAGGTCCGACCACCAACTAACCTCCAAGGGATGCTAGACAAAAGAGCTTCCTTCTCTTCTTCTTCTCCTTCAAGCAGCCGACCACCAAGAGATCACCAACTAGATGCCGCCGGCCACCAAGGAAGAAAACAAAAGGAGAAGAGATAAGGAATAGGGCCGACCACCAAGGATTGGAAGAGAGGAATAAAAGATGTGTTATCTCATGAGGCACCCCTCCATCTCTTTTATAATCCTTGGTCTTGGCAAAAAAGGAAAGTTTTAAACATAATTAAAACTTCCTTATATTCCTTGTCAATGACTAAAAAGGAAAGTTTTAAAATAAAAAGTTAAAACTTCCTTTAATGCTTATCATGGCCGGCCACCTACTTGTGCTCCAAACAAGGAAAGTTTTAAACATAAAATTAAAACTTCCTTATTTGTTTCCCGTAAGAAATTTTAATAAAAAATTTCTCTTTTAAATCCTTTGTTGGTTATAAAAGAAAAATTTTATAAATTAAAATTTCTTATAAAATATGTGGATGGTTACAAAAAAAGGAAAGTTTTATCAAAAATTAAAATATTTCTTTTAACTACAAATAAGAAAAGATATCAAACCTTTCTCTTAATCCTTTGTAGAAAACTATAAAAGGAAAGATTTTAAAATTTAAAACTCTCTTTTAAAACCATGGCTTGCACAAAAGGAAAGATTTTAAAAATTAAAATACCCTTTATTTTAATGTGGCCGGCCACCTAGCTTGGGCTCCAAGCTTGGCCGACCATAAACTTGGCTCCAATCCTTGGCTTGGTCGACCCTAGCTTGGGTTCCAAGCTTGGCTTGGTTGGCCACCATAAGATGGGTAAGAAGCTTGGCTCTAAGTGGATATAAGGCTTTATAAATAGGAGGCTACAACAGGGACTGAGAGGAGGAATTAGTTTTGGTCTCTGAATGAGCTTGAGCTTCCCGTGTTCACCCTGAACACCCAACTCAAGTTCATCAATAATATCTCATTCCACTAAAGAGTTATTATTGCACTACTGCACCAATCCCATATTACAATATGAGATCCTTCTTATCATGAGTGTGTTAGTCTCCCTGTGTTTAAGATTCTAATACCCACTAATTAAATGAGTTACTGACAACTCACTTAATTAATATCTTAGCTCCAAGAGTAATACCACTTAACTTTATTGTCATGTCGGACTAAGTCCACCTGCAGGGTTTACATGACAATCCTTATGAGCTCCTCAAGGGGACATCATCAACCTAGATTACTAGGACACAGTTTCATTCTATAATCAACAACACACCATATAAATAATATCATTTCCCAACTTATCGGACCTATTGATTTAACGAACTAAATTTCACCCTTTGATAAATTAAAGAAATAAATATTAAGTATACGTGCTTGTTATTATATCATGATTAAGAGTACACACTTCCATAATAACAGAGGTCTTATTCTTTTTAATAGTCAGTATAAAAAGACAACCTCAAATGGTCCTGCTCAATACACTCAGAGTGTACTAGTGTAATTTTATAGTCAAGATAAACTCATGCCAAATTATACTACAACCATTCCAATGATTTGTCCCATTCCATCTTGGTTGTGAACAACTATTTATAATTTATAAGGAACTGATAACATGATCTTCTTCTCGCTCAATACACTTAGAGTGTACTAGTGTAATTTTATAGTCAAGATAAACTCATACCAAATTACACTACAACCATTCCAATGGTTTGTCCCATTCCATCTTGGATGTGAGCAACTATTTATAATTTATGTAGAACTGATAACATGATCTTCTGTGTATCTCCTCACACCATGTTATCTACAATATAAATTAAATGGACAACTACACTTAGCATAAATGTAGACATTTGACCAATGTGATTCTTATTTCAAAATAAATGTTTATACAAAAAGTTAGACTTTTAGTATACACTCTAACAATCATCATTGAAGAAGCAAAGTGAGCTATTCATCCCCTCTATCTCATATGTGTCCTACCAAGTAGTATCAAAGAGAGGTCGCTCTTCACCGGTCTAATCATCGGAAGGAGAAAAGAGCTAGAGAAAGAAGAAGAAGAGCCCTAAAGTTTCAACAAGTCAAAGACTTATCATCAAATAAGCTCAATTTTAAATGGATTTTAGAGATGGATTCAAATATAACATCCGGGCACCTCCACCATTCAGATTAGGAGGATTGGACCAATGGAAGGCTAGGATTGAGAATTTCTTCATGATGAACATTGAAGATTGGTTCATTTTATTAGAGGGATTTGAAGCTCCAATTGATGGTCAAGGAAGACTCCTCAAGAAAAAGAAATGGACAAAAAATATGAGATAAATAACAAGGTAATCAAAATTGTGATTAATGTATGGCCTAACAATATCTTGTATAAGATAGGTAGTTACAAGGATGTAAGTGAGTTATGGAGCAAATTGGTCAAGCTCCATAAAGATCCATCCTTAATGGAAAGTAATGAAAATGGGGAAAAAAAACTCTTTGTTTCAAGTACATGAGGATTCGAAGGTTGAGAGTCATTCAACTTGCCAAGAGGAAATTGAAGAAGCATCCACCTCAGGGGTTAAGGGGAGATATCATTGACACTGGAACAAGAAGAAACATTAACTTTTAGAGCAAATGAGGAAGAATCATGTGTCACCCCTATAAGTAAAGAAGGTATAATAATTTTGATTATTAAAAATAAAAATCACATAATATGCTTTGAGTGTAGGGAGAGTGGATATTACAAGAGTAAGTGTCCAAAATTGAAGAAGAAAAAGGTTCAAGTGACACCTAAGACGAAGGAGAAGACAATAGAAGCCGAAACCTTGATATGAAAGGGCAAAGAGCATATTGTGTGCTTCTTGTGCAATCTCAAGAAATATTGTCAAAGTTAATGTCCAAAGAGGAAATCCTCAATTAAGAATAATGGAGGAAGCTCAAATCAAGGGGAAGTGTCCAAGAGCGAATCTAAGATACCATTAGATAATGGTATTCTTTCATATCATGATAGAAAGCCTGCTAGAAATAAATGCTATCATTTTAATATTATTTATCATGAAAGTAGAAAGCATGACAATCCTAAGAAAAATTATCAGTCATATCATGTAATAACAACCTTACCTAAGAATACGAAGGTAGAAAATGATCCAAGTAAAAACACTAAGGTAGATATATACCTAGAAAGAAAAACATTCAAGGCAATCATGAAAAATCTAAATTTGAGAGTTTAATGATTAAAAATCAAGTTTTGAGATCAAGACTTGATAAATTGAAAACCCTTAAGAAACTAACAAATGAAGTCAAGGGATCTAAGAAGAAAAACCTAGGTTTAGATAAGCAAGATCCATCTAAGGACAAGAAAGGTTTGAGATACAAACCTAGAGCCAAGGAGAATGTGTCATCATATTATAGAGTTTTATATAACTATAGAACTAACCCTAGGTCTAGAAGTCAAGTCAGGTTACAAGGGAGGCTATCCCTAAAGTTGACTTTGAGGAAACTTGTGTAACTAAGGTTTTTAAGAAGCCCAAGAAAGTCATTAGGAAGGTTTCTAAGAAAGTTATCCCTAGTGAGTACCTAGAACACCCAAGGATAACCAATATGTTTTGAGTTCCTAAGAGTGTGTTCTCTACACTAAATGAGTTTAGAGTGTGTCAACTCTAATTGAAAGAGTAGTTAACCCAACCATAGTAAAGTTGACACTTTGGGAAATTTTCAGGGTATTGTGACACCTTGAAAATGATAAGTTGATTTTTACTCTTGAAGAGTAAAAGTGTGTCAATTAATTTTTTTTTTTTGAAGTATTGAGATTGATCAAATTGACACAAATAGGATTTTGATATTTTTTAGGGAGATGAGGGCAACTTATGTTTGTTTTTGACTTAGAGATTAGTTGATGATACTTAAATATAAAATCTAGGAAATTTTCTTTGTTCTATAATTGTCATGTTTTGTATGTTCTATCATATGCTATGATATCATATTTTACATTCATATGATTATGCAAAAATACTATATGTCACATCATCCATGCATCATTAAGCTACAATAGTTTTTCTTTTGAAAAATGCTCATTTGATGTATGCCATATTTATTATCATGCATTACTTCAATTCCTTGTGATTAAGGATAATAGCATTAAGTGGCATCCTAGCTATGATGATCAAAGTTAAAATACCTAGATAGAAATGCATGACCCCTTAGTTTAAGGAAAATCAATTCTTATATCTCACAAGACCTTTAGATGACTTGTATATGTATTGAGACACATTAGATACAAGTGAAATGTTAAGAGGATGAGCAAAATTTATGATGTTAATTTAGTACATCTAGCTGAGTTTTAGTTTCACTAAAATACATAGATTATGTAAAGTCCAATCATGAAGAAAGCTAATGTGCAAGTCGTGTGTATTTAGCTCAAAGATCGTGGTTGAAAATTATTTTTGAAAATCATTTTAAAATTATTTTAAAAAACATTGATGGAGTCTATATGTTGATAGAAATCACCATTGACTAGTTAGATACAAAGAAAGCTACAGTGAAATATTAAAGTTTTCAATGGTTTCTAATTTTGTATCATTATTTAAAAATGTGACTCATTTCATGGAAAACTATTTTTTCCAGATAGTATATGATATAAGTAATGTCTACGTGACTACGTGAAATTTATTGATTTGTCGAATATCATAGAATTATTTATAAGTTTCTAAAATTTTGTCTGAATTTGAATTTGAAAATCAGAAACCCAATAGATTTGTAACAGTCACCAATTGATTGGAACGTGCGAGAATCGATTGGCAACTTACGCCAATCAATTAACACTAGCCAACCAATCGACTGACAATGTCGTGTTTGGCCGAAATGATCTGATTTCAATTCATTAAGCCATGTTTAGTTAATTTAACTATTTCTAACCCTATGAAATACTTGGACAAATATTTAAGAGTAATTTTCTTGATGAAAATATACAAAGAATGACTAAAGGGGGCCAACTTGGAGTTAAGAAGGAAGTTTAGATTCAAGGTTAAATTTTTAATCTTATAACTTCAATTTTGGGATTTGTTAAAGGTTTAGAAATTTCAAATTATTATTGGTGCAATGATAAAAATTGAAACATATTTTAAAGGGGGAGATACATCTTAAAGATCCAATTGACTCAGATACATATATTTAGTGGTCCCTCCTTTACTTCGTTTACCTCACCATAAGTCTACACAAAGTCTTGAGACTAAGTTAGATTGCACACTACAACAAGGGACGAGCAATCCTTGGTCGAATACTTCACCCAAGCCACTAAGAAATCCACCTCTACTTAGCTAAACACATCATCCTCGACGATAAGGCCCCAACACACAAGTTGTGAGATTATATTCCACTCACGTAATCACTCACACTTTCATGTATCTAAGTCTTCAATTCTGTTGATACTAGCTCGATGCCCGAGAGTCCTCGCTAAGACTGGTATCATGGTTGCACCAAGCTCCACGAACCTGTTTCATGTTATTCTTCTCTTGGGCACTAAGATTAGTCTTGTAACTCCCTACATAATTGGTACACATATAAACAAAATGAGTCGAGCCTAACAAAAACATTTTGTCAAACACATTAAAATAATTCAGTCAAATCTGACCATTTGGAAGTATGGACCACCTATCATCATGGAACAATCTTTCATGGCAATTATAAGAAGACTATTAATATTACCATGTAAGATGGCAACCTTACATGGCATTCAAATCATGATGATAATTTTCAATTTCTGGACTACAAACTAATTAGAAAAGAAATTCCAATTAATAATGATTTTTTTTTCAAGTTGCGAGTTGCTTTGCAAATCATCTTGTTCCATCATTTTGAGATATTTGTAGTCTTGGTCTTTTTTTTTAAAGATCTGGAATCATGAAAGCTATGAGGTATTATGAGAGTTATTTGTAGTCTTGGTATTTTTTTTTTCTATTAAGAAACATCATCAAGGATGAGGTGTTTAGCTTTGTAAATATAGGCTATCTAGGGATTTGGTCTAAAGCCTTCAACTAAGAAACTGTTGGTTCCAAGTCATAGTTTATTGACTTAGATTGATCTCGGGACTTTGTGTAGGCTTACAAGGTGAAGGGGTATAAGACAAGAGGAGAGATTACAAATTGAATTTAGTAGATTAAATGATAATTCAATCAACTAATTAACGAGTCAACTGAATGTGAGGATTCAGTGAATATAATATTTTATTTGAGCAATAATCAACTAGATATAACTTCTAGTCAATCAAAAGTGTAAGTAGTCAATTGGAATGGTGGAGTGGTTAGCTCTCTAAGTATGGATCTTGAACATCTTACAATTGAGATTTTATCGTAGTGAATTATAGGAGATTTTTTCTTCAATGGGTAGAAGCAGATTGTCTGGATAGATTATCATAAGTATCTCTCGATTTATTCTAATGATCGATGAAAAATTTTTATGGACCAAATTGATCCAAAAAAAAAAAATTAAATATCTAATGTCAATTAAAAATAAATAATAAAAAAAAGTACGTGAATAGTCGATTGGATATGATTTCCAATTGACTTGCAATATAATCAGTATTTTAATGATAACATTTGTTTGATCAGCCGATTGGAGAGCATTCCAATTGACTAGAGATGAACAACGTATTTTCTTTGGAGCTATAATATAAGAACTTAGGGAGTTCTGGTTCAATAAGTTTGCATGAAAATATTCATCCTTCCGTGAATAAATGCTAAAGTACTCAAAGTTGGCACATAGGCATGGTGGGGGTGGCAAGAGGTTAGACATTTCTCCTGATTTGATTCCCATGTAAGATGTACTTGCAGCGATTAAATTTGTCTTCAGGACATAGCCGAGTTGGTTATCATATTATAGATTTATAAAATTGAGTAAGGATTGAATCCTGACAATACCGAGAAATTACTCTCTTATATGATAGCGTTAAAAAAACTTTTGTTTTCTATAAAAAGAAAGGTGTATCCTAGGAAATTAATTTTTCGTATTCTATTTCTATAGGTATTACATTTATATAGAAGAAAATAATAAAAAAAAACAAAAGGTATTGATCCTGTCCGAAATTCGAAGAGACAGAAAACTGGGGATGTAGCGCGCATGCTGACCTCCTATGGACTCAGCGCAGACCTGCAATACAGACTATGTCAGTGCCGAGCCAGGGAAGGGGTCCCCGGCGTTGACCCTCCGACGCTCAAGTCAGTCAACGGCGATGAAAAATGAAGCGGAGCAACAAGAACTATAGCACAAACAGTGAATATCACATGTATTGCGTACCTCCGTCGATGCTTGGGCCTCCCTTTATATAGAGCTCCGGTAACGCGCATGCACGCTTCCCAAGGCGGGCATGCTCCCCAAAGCATTCCCTAAAAAAACTTGTCAGTATAGTGTCTCTGACACAGTACCTTAACGGGTCGAGCATATCTCTGAAGTAACAATGGAACATTCTGCTATACGATCTTTTGGCAGCCCATGCCTGGTGTCGGCGACACCAATTCCCAAAAGGATGTTGAGGGATATCATCGTACTGTACCACCAAGCCGAGTGAGTTGGTTGCTCGACCGTCTATTCGTCGCTTTGGTGCCCCGGTCGGCCAGAACCTCGATACTCGTCTGCTTGAACGAAGTCCCACCTTGCCACTGTTGAGTCCTGCTGTCAGGCCGAGCGGGGTAGCCACTCGGCCGAAGTTGAACTTTGTCAATGTCAGGCTTTGTTGTCTGGCTGAGTGGGGTAGCCGCTCGGCTCGACTTCTGCGCGTTGTTCTCCCTTGAGCATCGATTGTTTGAATGCTCCCTGTGTCGAAGTCGACGGTGGGTCGGAGCCCTTTCCCTGGTCAAGGCATGCTTTGCCCATCGGCCGAGGCCATCTACGCATTGACCACTTTGACTTCCATCGTGACAGCGTGGTGGGATCCTTCATCATCACCGCATAAGGTATATTGCCACCCTTTTGAAAAAGGAGTAAGGATCACCGAAGCAATGTCTAAATTCAATGATTTTACAAAGAAAAGGTAAAAGATTCTGAATAAGGAAACACTATTTTTAATTGTCTCAAGCAAGGGATCAAAATAATTGATTCGGGATGAGACAAACAAA
The DNA here is from genome assembly GCF_018446385.1 of Zingiber officinale. Lineage (NCBI taxonomy): Eukaryota > Viridiplantae > Streptophyta > Magnoliopsida > Zingiberales > Zingiberaceae > Zingiber > Zingiber officinale. The sequence continues at coordinate 24,999,058 of NC_055988.1, forward strand.
AAAGGTTAGAGATGACTCAATAAATGTTTAAGGATTCCCCTATGACTATGTCAAAATCTCTAACTTCGGTTTTCTAATTGATTCCCTTCTAATAGTATGAAACAGTAGGGGTAACAGATTTTACCTATTTTTTTTTTATAGAACTTGAAGCGATCAAATTTCTAATGATGCACGAGTATACGTACTTTCTGGATTTATTTGGTGGACACGTCCCCTCGGGGCGGTGCGATGGTTAAGATATGGGGAGTCGCCACATGAGATCTTGGGGTCGAAACTCGGCGTGACCGAACATTATCTCCCAATGTTTTGGCCATTTGTACTAATGACTAGTAGCCACCCGTGATTTACCTCCTCCGTGTTGACCTAGGGACGGATTGATAGGGACGCTGGGGATGAACGAATCACCTTTTACCACATGTATTTACTTGGTGGACAGAATGTATAATCAAACTGTCTATTCTAGAATCAATTGAGTTGTACGATGTAAAAAAAATACCCAAAGTTTAAGATTTCAACACACAAGTCCTCGGTAATATTTCTTTAAACTCTTCATTACATCTTCTATTTGAGAGGAGAGCAATATTGTAATCATTCTAAAATTGCGATTAAAATAAGAGGTTTGTTTCATTACTTAATTCTTGTGAAAAAAGCAGTTAAGTGCAATTATAATGAAACATTATGAGGCGATGAACCAATTGAATTAATAGATTGTGGACTGGGAGTAAGAACTTATTTGCATTTTGTTTTTTTTTTTTTTTTTTGTAGGTTGTTCTACACTTCAACTTCACTTACAGATGAATCCCAGTGAAATCTGCCCTTAGATCCCGTCAGAGTTCACAGTATCCATTTCCTAGCCAAATCGACCGAACCGACCCATCTGATTGTGTTCAGATAACATCTGTTTGCGGCACTTTCTTGCTTTCTTTTCTTTACTTTTAGATCATCCTGTATCTTGAATGGGTTGCGGGTTCTGTTTAATATCTTCCCTTTTTTCCTTGGAAGAAAGTGATATCAGATAACACTTAATACATTTTGTGCATATTATACAGAGAAAATTGACTAGAAGACTCGATGAAAGTCACCTATCAAGGGGAATGAATACAAGCCACTGAAGCAAAACATGAAAGTTCCGAGGTGCAAAACATGCCTGTAATCAGCTTCTATGATGCAACAATTTGCTAGCTTGGGAGGCAAGCATGATGGACTTTGCACTCGAACTACTCATTAAGTACTCCCTCTCGGCTCGTCGCTTGTGTTGCCTCGCATTTTTTGCTCGTTTAGGAGCCAACCTCGCATCCCTCTCTAAAAATGCAAGCCTAAAGCGTTCGGCTATAGGCAATTCTGATGTCTCATTGGAAACAGGTAGCTTCAGGGCAGTACTTCTAGCAGCGCCTGAAACAGCCCAGGTTTTGGGATCAATGCCATCAATGATAGAATAGTCCAGAGCTACAGATACCAGTGCTTCATTTGGAACTTGCATTCCTCGGAAGCCAAAGGGCGAGGGTTGAGGATTTACGATGATTCGGGGACATTCAGCAGCCATTGTTGCCTTTGAAGCCTCATCTACCTTTGGCTGATAGCAAAATGAGAAATGAATTGTTAGCAAAAAATATTCTGAGTTGAAAATATAACTCTTCTAATTTTGTGAGTGAAAAGTTAGACCAAAATTCAACAAGAAAATGTCTTGGTGAGCAGAAGTTAAACAATGATTTGCATTATTGTAGCATGAGCTAAAATAAAATGAAAATAAAAAGATTGCGCCACAGATTCCAATCTAAACGGAATGAAACATAAATAAAGCAGAATATGTCGAGATTCCAATGTAGACAGAATGAAACATAAATAAAGCAGAATATAATATTAGTGCATGCCTTACCCATACAAGCCAGCGTAGTGATGGGGCACCACTTCCGATGTCAGCATTTTCAAGCTCCTCCCATGATTCTTCCTCCACATTGTTCAATTTAGGCTTCAAGATACCAACACATCTACGGGCAGTAGATTCACTCCTGGGAGACCCCCTGCATTAACATGAAAAGTTTACTTCAAAACCCTACGTTGGATATTGAGCAGAAAGCAATGAAGAAGCAAAACAAGTATTCAATGAGTAAATGATTTATAGATGTTGCAGAAATTCTTGGTATATCAACTATGGATGAAGAGCTTGATGCACATTGTTGAATGTCTGAGTAAGTATTTCTGAATCATTACCACATTATGGGGGCATATAGATATTTTAGTCAAGAATAAGATGAGCTGATATTTACAATAACAAATTCAAAGAAATTCAAGATGAAGTAATAATGTCCTATTGATAAGATGAACTTCCTTGGTCAACAACATATTGGTCCACTGAAGTATTAGCTCAATAACTCAACAATCCATAAAATATATGAAGCGCAACAGAAAAAAAATTAACGATCTTATTTGTACATTCGTTTATGCAATAAAGCAGTAGTAGTTTAAATCATACTAGCTAACCAACTGGACTAAATGTCAATGTGCTAATCTTGATTTAACATCTGATTCTATCCCAGTATTCAAGTACGCCCCATAATTTAGATGGGCAGAGTAATTATTATGTCATCTACTCTTGGTTCCACCCCAGTACTCAAGTACACCTCAAAATTTAGATGGATAGAGTAACTATTGTGTCAGTTAATCTTTCAGGGGAAAAAATATGGATATAGAGCAGCAAGGTTTACCTTTTATATCAAAAACAACAGATAAACACCATCAAGTTCCATAAAAAATACTAATAGACAAGATTAACTATTTGCAGAGAAAAAATCTGCAAAAATATAGCAAATATCATTATACCCGCATCTCAAGATTTCCAATGATTGGCAGTGACAAATGAGGCCTGACACACCAGTAGCAGTTATCTTGTCGCAATGACTGCAAAGAAAATAACTCGTTAAGAAATGACATGTACCCAAATCTGACACAAACTTTTAGAAAAAGCTAGGACTTAGTGATTTTTTTTTTGTGGTAGAATGTTGGTTCACGAGTTGCAGCCACAGCCTTTCCATTTGGGCATCCCCAACAATCTCAGCAGAAATCCGACGATCTCAGCGGATTCTCTACGAATTACAATGGCTTTCCTTCTCAAGCATGGCATGGATTTTGTGGTTTCCTTCAACAGAGGATCTCTCCACTTTAACCTATCTTGAGAGACCCTCCTCTTCTTTATTCACGAAGGTCTCTACTCTCCCCTCTTCTTTATTCGCGAAGGTCTCTACCCTCCCCACTTCTCTCTCCTTGTGCATGATGAATCTCCGTGTCATGTCTGCCATTGTGGTTTAATAGTAGGGCAACAGATTTCCTTTTCCATTCCTTGAGGATTCCCTCTCATATCAGTTAACATTTTGATTTTAGGCAGAGATCTCTGTGGGCTTTCAGTGGCGTATGGAATCTGACAGTGAAACACATTGAAGTAGGATCCATCCTATCTGTAATTAATTCAAATTGGGGTTCGGTTTGGTTAGGGAGAAATCTGATTGTACTATCCCTTGTCATTGTAAAAGCCTACTTTATGTTTTGAAAAAGGTTCTGCGCTTGGGTGAGTGATAAGGAACCTGATTTGTGGTCTTCAAGGATAATGGTGGCTTGCTACCATTAGTCTGTATGAGCAATAACTTCAGAGAAGAAAGGTCCATAAGGTGTCTTCCCTCATAAACTTGTTGTAATTCAGGTTGATTATTCTCTTAAATGCTTGAGTGAAGCCCTTTATCAAACAGAATATAATCCAGTGGTCGGATGTGTAGAGAGAGACATGATAAAATACTTATTTTTCTCTTGTTGTGGTGTACACGTTGTAAAGTCTTAAGATAGTGAAATCTCATGATTTCATTCCCTTACCCATTGGTTATCCCCTGAAGTTATGTTCTCAAACTGTTGTAGGGTTATGGTTGATGGATTAATCATGCATGGTTGGGTGGTCTACTTTGAGCACTGAATCCATGTATTATAATGCATGGGAGGTGGCCCACTTGGATTCTCTCTGATTAAGCATCTGCTGCAGATACAAAATCTTCTATTATTGGCTGCTAGCTCCCCGGAGGCTGCTAGACAAAGACTAGCATATTGGTTTGCTCAAGATGGCGGGGTGACTCAGGCATACGACATTTTTAGACATCCTAGTACTAAGAAGACATAGGCCCGAACAGTGTTGAAGACCTACTTATAGCCGAGTCATGCAGTTACACTCTGGATGTTGGCAAAGAGGTGTCTTCCCATTAGAGACGACCAAGATTACATGGAGGATCGACAATGCACTTTTTTGTGGACAGGTACTGGAGTCACAGGAGCACCTATTCTTCGGGTGCGCCCCTATTATAAAGTTATGGAAGAGGATCTAGGATTGGCTACACATGTGGTATTGTGGGAGTTGAATGTTGATAAAGGCTCGGCATCTTACCTTGTCCTCTTTGGTCTACTATGTGTAGATAGCAAGAAATAATAGTTTCTTTGATGAGATGCAGTTAGACTGAGAAGATTTTTAGAAGTGTGCAAATTTATATATTCAGATCTTTAGGAGTGTACTCTGATCGGACACTTTGTTAATCATGAGTTGCTACTAAAGTCTGCTTATTGTACACTTTGTCAGTGCTGTATATAAAAATTATATATATATATATATATATATATATATATAATAGGATTTCGATGCTGATGTCTATCAAGGATGCATAATATGTTTCTATATTGCAAAACAAGCCAAGGTGATAACCACTGTATCAAGCATGTAGAGAAGTAATTGTGAATCTCACAATAAAATTAAAAAAAGGCTTATGGCAACATGAAAAAGGGTTCCCATCAGTTACATACCTAATATCGACAGCCTGCAAACTAGTGCAAATCTCTGCAACTTTTTTCAAACCATAATCAGTGACATTGGATCCAGATATATCTAGAATCTTCCATGAAACTTCAGCTAATGCAACAAGAAGATTATCATTCAGTAACTGTCTCCTCCTTGCAATAGCCACCAAAGCCAACTAAAAGAATTATAAAAAGAGTTATGCAATAATAATTACATAAGTCAGTTTACCTCCTGTTATATAACTAAACTGAACGACATCTAATACAAAGAAAGCAGTGGAGGAGTAAGAACTTAACACGCCTATTCATCACTATACTTGCCAACATAAATGCTGTCTTATCAATGGTAACATACCTATTTATGTATAACATAGATTTAAATTTCAGTCAGTACCATCCAAAATGGGAGGTATGTGTTAGTCCAACTATGGGACCCAAAGATAAACCTTGCAAGTAATAGTCATACCTAACCATCCAGATTTCCAATTAAAAGAACATGAGAGTTCCCAAATGTCTTCATTAGTAGATGGGATGTTGTCTAATCCAATCATGCCAATTATACGATAAGACTTGCGTATTAATAAGGTAAGTTGCACACAAATTAAATTTGTAGAGGTTCAGTCTCCTAAACTCAAATGTTACTGAAAATACACTTAAAACTAATGACTTTTTAACTATGTGTAAACTAAAGACAAGGGTAGAGAGCTGGTTCAAATATACCACCGGCGGTGAAGTAGGTCTCAGCAATATCACTCTTATTTGTTGTCAACTTCCTTACTTGGACTCAACATTTTCCTACATATGTATCCAAGTCAACACTACGAGTAATTAATCCACAACTGACAAGTAGGATTCATCGCGAGAATTAAATCAGAGAGAAGAAACAAGAAGTGAAACTGAAAGACAGAGGAAGAAGTGAAGGAGGAGATAGGAGGATATTTACAACCAACGCTAGTTAAGTTGAGACCTATTCCCCTAATTAGGGTGCATTGTCACATAGAGATTGCATTTGTTGGAGCATGCATGAGTAGAGAGGGTTGTCACATAGGGATAGGTGCACCGACCTTACAAGGGATATTAGGTAAATGGGTATTCATCAATATTTGGTAGAAAATTGTAGACAATATTAATTGAAAATTAATTAAACTTTTTAGTGAAAATGTGGATTAAACTCCTCACACCTTAATGTCTCACTCTCACTATACTAGTATATGTTATAGTAGGTATCCTAAATGATCACACGAGGTAATGGGTATCCAAAGTTTTTGTCTTCGCTGATGGGTAGAAGAATCCCGTCGCCCATATCCTAAATTTGAACCATTATTTGTTAGGTCATAAATTTGGAAAAATAGTGCCCAACATCCAGATTCATACCTGTGCCAAATACTCGTTTTTGAATTAGAGTACCATTGGTAATGTATTGCTTGATGTAACAGGACTATAACATGATGCATATATAGGACGCATGACAAAACCTTAAACCTAAAACTCATCTACAGGACTATACTCGTTTTTGAGTTGGACTAAACCCATAACTGTAATACCTTATCCCATAATACCTCTACAACTCATCTTAAAATGGAGCATTGATTATCTATGACCAACTTGTTACATAAACTCAAAAGTTCTCACATGAGAAAACAAAGCTCACTAGTGAAGAAAAGCTCACCATGATGAAGAAAATACAAAACAAAGCTTTGAAGGGAGCCCTTGGGTATCCTTCAACCTAGGATTAGCATGTCAGCAAAAGACAAGGACCCCAAGTATAAGTCCTCAAGTGAGCTTCACCTTGTGTTAGTGTATAAAAGAAAACCACACGATGAGGGTTCTTAGTAAACTACAAGGATGAGATAAAACCCCAAAGAGACAAATCTCGCTAGTGAGCTTCTAGTTGCAACACATACAAGTATACAACAACATGCTACAAAAAAATCGAAGACGAAAAAAAAAGCACTTGAAGTAATGGATTGGAGATATTTTCCTGGCGGAACATAGTCAGGATAGAAAGAAGATAGAGCTACCTAGAATAAAAAGAAAGTAGATGTGAGTCAAGGAAAGAAAAGACAGGGAGGAAAGAGCTTACAGTTGTCTCTGAAGAAGAAAGCAAGCAAGAGTTGTTGATGCCAAACTAGCACATCTTGGAGCCTAAAGATACAGTTCATGGTGTTGGTTTGAAGTGCTCCAAGAGGAAGGAAATTCCAAGGAGAAAGAGGGAAGGCAGGTCACAAAGGGACAAGAACCCCAGCAATGAGAGCAAGGACGAGAGAAAGGAACTTGTGAAAAGGATGGTCAGAAAGATGAGATTGAAGGAAATAAAATGCTACAGATCCTAGGAGGCATCAATGACTAGAGATGAGATCAACTCGAGAAGCTAAAATCCATCATGTAGTTGGATCCAAAGCAAGTTCTGATTAAGAAGACATGCAGAAGTTAGAAGGCTTGGAGAAGCATGCAATGAAGACAAGGGAAGAAAATAGAAGAGAAATGACTGGAGGCAATAAAGTGGCTGCCGAAAGGGAAAAGTGGTCGTCATATGAGCTGAGGAGCAACAGAGACTCAAAATACCATCTCCTCCCACAAGTAGTGGATCTAGATTTAGATCATTGAGCAAAAGATGATGTGAAGCTTCAGTGGTGAAGCATGGCTGCTGGGAAACATAGATGACCTAACAAATGCAAAGAGTTGCAGCACACTATAGGCTACTACAAAAAGCATCACTTGAAAGTATGCTTGGATGTATGGAGATGTAGAAACTAATCCAGAAGGCGGAGAAAAATATTTAGTGGGGTGTTAGATCTGGAGGAAGCAAATGAGGACAACAGAGATGACGAGGGCCTAGTAAGGCGTCATAAAAATGTCTGAATGAAAGTATTGGTTCACTCATTGTACACTATAAGGTTCAAAGCGAAGAATAGGCAGCCAGAATTTGGACTGTTGACCTAAGGAGATTAAGATAGCACACCAAAAGAGAATACAGTTCAACAGGCTTGTGCCATGGCAAGGAGGACTCTTGTCACACAAGGGAAAGCAACACAGGTTTAGAGAAAGGAAGCAACACATGTTAGAAACACTCACAGTGTAGCAAGCTGAAGGGAAAGAAATGTGACTGGAAGGGGAGGTCATCATTAGACACCACTTCAAGATCATTGACCTCGCCCATAAGGGGAATATTAAGATCTAACCAGGTTGAGGGAAGGCCACAGATTCATAGAAAGGAAGCAACACATGTCAGAAACACTCTTGTGCACACCAGGTTGAAGGAAAAGAACTGTGACTCGAAGGGAGGTCATTATTTGCCATCACTATAAGATCATTGACCTCCCCAATAAGGGACATTCTAGAAGATCTAACCCTAGCCTTTGCAGGTACACTCCAATACCAAGTAAAAAATGGAGGAACAAAATATTCCATTGTGTATATATATAGAACTCATGAGGAAACCTTAAACCTAAAATTTCAATGCAGGACTTCACACCTAGTTTGTATTTTGTGAAATTTGTGTAGGTCAACTTTTCTTTTATTAGTAGGACAATGCAAATTTATATATAGGCAAAATATGAAACCATTTCAATACTTTATTTCTTTGCCATGAAAATATATTGTTGTTACTGATATAAATAGATTTTTTAATAGACTAATACGATAAAAAAGATTGTATAAAAGTATACTTACATTAATTTGCATTGGTTCATTTCTCTCAAACAAATTTTTTTTATTCTCTATTCTGGGTACTATATTTTGCAGCTCCTCCTGTATCTGGACTATAGTTGTCCTAGTAATGAGATACTTCAGGCCTAATAGTTAAATCCTTTAGAACATTTCTTTTGCATCTAATTCACATTAGAATAGATCATAGGTTCACCCTACAGCCTAATCCAAATGTTGTCCAGCAAACTTCAATAAAGTTATGGTTGAACAAAAACAGTTTATTCAAAATATCCGATGGGACTAACTATCTTAAATCTTCTGTGGTTGCCAATTATCTTTGTGCAACTACTCATCATAAGTTATGAGAAGTATCTTGCTATATCCTTTCATGATGGTTCATTTTTGTTCAAAAAGTATACTAGCCAAACCTACCGAATATTGTCTAATCATCATGATAACTTTTTGCTTAATATATGCCTAACAAACTGGAAGTTGTTAATAGTATGCCTCGTATCTAGTGTTGTGTAGGCAATGTAAAGCAAATTGAGAAAGGTATAGAATGAATATTGATTTCCAAATTAAATTTTGGCAATGTTGTATTTTGGGTATCATGTAATTTGTTATCTTTTTCTTTGGTAGGAATACCTTAAAATTCAGTAGCAGTTTAATTGGCATCTTTAAATTCACTAGGAGTTTAATGGGATAATTATATTTTCCAATTTCCATGATTTATTTTCTAGTTTTTTAGAGTCAAGTTTTCATGTCTATGTATTTTCTTAAGCTTTAATTAATGAAATATTTCATTTTTCAATCTTTGTCTAAGTTTCTTTTCTTTTAGTAAGATAGTTAACTTTTTTGCTTCGTCAATTTGATCAAAGTTTTTGTGTGGTTCGACAGTACACATTTGGTGTTGCATCACAATGTTTTTCATGTCATTTACTTTATATGTACAATAGAGTATGTAGTCTAACAATTAAACAATCATTATTCATAAAGAAGAAGATAAATCTAGATATCTGAAACCACAAATGTTATGTCTGGAAGTTCAAAACTGATTAAATAATTTAATCGAAGGGGGGGAGAATGAAAACAAGAGCCTAAACAATGATGCTGAGACCTCAATCTAAATCCATTAACATACCTTGATATCTGATGGAAATACTGCTGCTATCTCTGAAATATCAGCAATGATATCCTCCAAATACTGACCAAGAAATCCAAGGCACAGGTTGACTAGACTTGGAGGCTTAGTTTTCTTCAATGATAAAGCTACAAATAATTATATTGAAATAACGATCATTGAAGAAAACTAAGTGGTGGAACATGATAAAGACTAGTAAGAAATACTTGAGATATCAGGATACATAATTATGCACAAGAAAGCCTTTCTATGAGGGTTGTTCTAAATCAGTATTTGAACCAGACTCATTTTCTAACATGATCTATTATCCCCTTTACCCAATAAGGGAGTGAAGAAAAATCAAGAGATGGGGAAGGTGATAGGAGAGGTGATTTCATCTGCTTGGGAGGATGTGTCATTTTGGTCAGAAAGAAGGAGATGGCAGTGTTCAAAAGGGCAAAGAAGAGAAAGAGAAAGAGAGAGCAGAAGAAAGAGAAGGAAAGAAAAGAAGAATAAATGGGCTGTGGAGATGGAAAAGAGTAAGGAGAAGATTACCAAAAGAAGAGGAAGAATAGAGAGTACGCGAACTAAACTTGTACGAAGGGTTAGGATAGGTGGAAGAGAATATCTGGTGGAAATGAAGAGAGAAAAAAATAGATGGGCCATACTAGAGAAGAAGATGAAAGGTGGAGAAAAAAAGCAAGGAAAAAAGAGGCACCATATGAGGGCTGGAGATGAATGCAGAAATCACATTGATTATGTATTACACATGAAACAATTGCTCTAAAAATTTTATATGCTAGCTTTGACATTTATAGTTGAGTAAAAGTTAATTATTGTTATCATTTTTTACATTGAATATATATATGTTTATCTTAAAATGTAATTTTCACAAGTTCTTCATATACATGGTGCAATATATGTCTATTACATGAAATTAGATAAGAATGTGATATGAAAGTTAATGTGAATATGAATTGGTTGTATAATATGATATATTAAAATCCTACATTCTCTGATTTATAAAAATGTATTGAATTTTTGTTTGGTTCAGTATAAGTACAAAAGTTATACTCTGAATATGAGACACTTTCTAAAGGAAAAGATGATTTTGTGATATTTTATAAGTGAATTTATCTTATGGCAAAGGATTGAACCCCGCTAAAATGGGTGTGATAAATTGGTCAGGCGGACATGTACTATTACTGACTCTTACTGATACTGTTAGCAAGAAACTAGTCATATTCAAGCTATATGCTCTCACTTACCTGAGTCACTAAGGTTAAGTGTCATATACTGAATTAAACCAAAGTCACTATATTAACAGTACTATCGTATACTGATCTGCACTACCGGATTAATTATAGTCATAGCCATTCTGGTAGATATACGGATAACTAAATGATATTTGGAACTGCATTTTGGAAAGAATTGATTTGCACAATTAGTTAGCTATTATTTAACATTCTGTTTCAGAAAAATATAATAATAGATAATCACTAATATGTTTTAACCAAAACTGTGATTTCTGTATGGTATTGGTTTATTGGAATCCTGAATTTAATATATATAAGATATATGAAAAATAACTTCATTGTTTAGCATTTAAATTTCATTTTTTTCAGTTGTGATTAATAGCTGTTGAAGTTTGATCATCTTAATGTTTTAAAAGGTCAGTAAGACTAGTAACAATATTGAAGAGTTATAAAGGTTGTCTCATGCTCAACCCATGTTAATAAGTAGCTTATACAGGTATGGGTAAATAACATACTCATGATGTAGTCTTCAAAAATTTTCATATGTCAGAGGTTGGCTTATCTCGGTATATAGTATGGACTCCACATGATCTCTAGTATTACTATTATCATTCATCAGTTACATATGCGAAGTTTGACTGTATTGTGACCATGTGCTACTGATGTCTTGTGAATATATGTGTTCATAGTAGATATACAATACCTACTCATGTCCTGGCTTGTGGCATGACACTTTCTTAACAATTTTGTCAGAAAAACGAAACATACCCATGAAACTGTGTATGAAATTTATTTTAAAATTTCCCATCATCCATTCAGGCCAGATAGGTATCAGAAAGTAGAAATTAAAACTTAAAGAGCAAAGGAAAAAGGAACTACAGACAAGCAGATTATCAAACAAAAGAGGCAAACAAAGTGAAAACTCTTTTTCCAGAAAGAGTACTCTTCTAAGTCCTTAATAGAACAGTTCGATACTAGAACATGAATGGTTTTCTTTCCCAATAATTCTCACAAATCAGTGCATCAAACCTATTAGTAATAAAGCGATCTAGGATTCCTCCAACACCATAGTTATCATTCATTCAAAACACACACACGCACAAAACTTACAATTCGCGCAGGTATCACCACTCGAACATATCAGGCCCAACAAAACCCTCATAAGTAGAAACAAAACAATCCAAAGAGAGGCAAATCAAGGATATGAAGATAATCTTACAGAAAGAATCGGGAAAGGAGGCGATAGCGACGGATCGAGGGCTCGGCGCGAGATGGAGATTTCTGAGGGACGACGTGATCTCGTTGGCCGCTTTCTTCCCCTTTTCCATCAAGCAGAGGACGAATTAGGCGAAATGAAATCTGTGCGAGAGAGAGAGAGATTAATGAATTTTCGTGTTTGAATACCGACTTAGACCGGCCAACGTGGTCAATTTGCTTAAATCGACCACAAATGAACCGTCCGGATCAGATTTATTACCCTCGATGGTGGCTGAAAATGGCCAATATAAAATTTACATTTTTAGGGATTTTTTAAAATTTAATGAATTTCTTTATTTTAAATGACTAGGAAATATTATTTTTTATTTATATTAAGTAAACGGTGGATAAATGATTTTCTTTGATAAATCGAGTTTCTTTCCTGATTTACAGATAAATCGAGATCAAAAATTATATTTATCTAAAAGTAGATTTCTAAAATATTCATTTTAGTATAATTCGAATGCAGTGGAGCAGAATGTATTATATTTTAGATATCGTCTGTATTTTTTTTTTATATATACCCAATTAATTTGGGAGGTGGACGACTTTGGTACCTTGTTGGTGCGGAAAGTATCCGACAATCGAATCTATGTTTTGATTATGTCAAAGGGTTCAAAGTTAAGGTGTTTTATTTACTAATATTCAAGCATTACAGGAAAAGTCCTAAGTATACTTAGGCAAAAGTCCTAGCTGCGGTTAGGTAAGTGGAAAACCCTAGGTCATAGGGGGTAGTAACCCTATGCGGAAAGCCTTGGCGGGTTGAGGTCTTCGGGCAAAAATCTTAGGGGACGGTAATCCTAGGTTGAAATCCTGGTGTCGCGAACCGGGTGGATGACTGGACGGGTCATGGATCGAACGTCCAGTATGAAGACCGGAAGACTCGAGCGCCGAGCAAAAGTCCAGTCTGTCTGGAGGACCGAACTGGCAAAAGGTAAAGCTCTCTTGAGTGGAGTAGGTGAGGACGTGTTCCATAGAAGAGGGAACAGTAGGTGTCGGTTCGACCTAGGGTTTTCGGTAGGAAATCTGAAGTCAGAACCGGACAGTCCGGAGACTGTTAAAGTATTTCGATTATCATACTTATTATGTGCAAACTTTGTTTTGCAGGATATGTTGTGTTTGTATGGTCTAACATGTCTTGCAGGGTCAAAAAACAAAGTTATGCCTCGGATGAACAGTATCCGAGGCACCTCCATGGAGCTTGGAGGCGCCTCGGGGTGCAGATTGTGAGCTGGTCGCGAAGTAGTGCTGGAGGCGCCTCGAATGGAGCTGGAGGCGCCTTGGACTAGAGATTGGAGGCGCCTTGGATTGGCTTGAAGGCGCCTTCAAGTGGATGAGTTGCGACTAGGTCCGTTCTGATCCACGCGGCTGACTCGGCTTATTGGAGGCGCCTTGGATTGTGTTGGAGGCGCCTCTAGCAATATATAAACGGAGCTCTCGAGGAGAAAGTTAATATATCACCTTCTAAGCAATCCCTATGCAACGAGCTGCTAACGAGACGTTCCGACAAAGCCGCAAATTGACGCCGACGACCTGGAGCTCTGAATCTGCAATTTTCTATTGTTGTTGGTATATTTAGTTATTCTTTTGATTATTGTACTTCATTTTGTAAACACCTAACGAATTTATAGTTGTTTCCCAACGTAAACGCTCAACGAGCGTGGGCCTTGGAGTAGGAGTCGCCACAGGCTCCGAACCAAGTAAATAGCATGTGTCTTTCTGTTTTTGTCTTTTAGTTTATTCCGCTGCGTTTCTTTGATAAAGTTGAATTAGCCACGAGTGCTATTCACCCCCCCCTCTAGCGCTTCTCGATCCAACAATTGGTATCAGAGTGGGGTTGCTTTGAATTGGTACAATTACCGTTCGAGCATTTTTTTCATCGCTTTTTCGTTCATTTAGGGTAAAAATAAAACCTTACGGCTTTCATTTTTTCCCTCCAAAATTAATTTCAAAAAATTCATTATCATATTTTCACCATCGGTTCGTATTAGCGAAATATCACGTTTTCAAAATTTTGTGGTAATATTTTTTTTAATATTATTTTAATAATATTTTTTATTATTTTATTATTTTTTTTCAAAATTCCTGAATTACTATTTTTATTATACATCCCGGACTGCTAATCCAGGATCAAGTCCTGGAATTTTTTTTTTCTTTTTATTGTGTGCTAGACTCTTTAATGACTCTCCAAGAAGGTTTTAGCATAGTCCGCCCGCCACTCTTTTCCAGCGAGGACTTTGGTTGTTGGAAGAACCGGATGGAATATCACCTCAAGACGCAAGTCGAGATGTGGATTATTATCCAAACTGGTCTTGAACTTCCACGTGACGACACGGGAGAACTAGTCTCATGCATCAACTAGGACACTAGTATAAAGAAGAAGATTGAAGCCGATGCCAAAGCAACTTGCATGCTACAATGTGGACTAACAAAAGAAAAACTCAACAAAGTATGACCCTTCTCAAGCACCAAAGAGCTATGGGAAAAGCTAACCGAGCTACACGAGGGCACCTCCGACGCTAAAGTAAGTAAGCGCGACTTAATTTTCAATAAATTGTACAATATTAAAATGCAGGAAAATGAGACGGCTAGCCAACTCCACGCACGAATACAAGATCTACTTAATGGGCTTCATGCGATCAGACAAAAGGTAGACAACAGGGACATAATCAGGTACTCCTTAAATGTCTTTCCGAGGAATACCTTGTGGGCAGCCATGATAGATGCGCACAAGGTTTCTAAGGACCTTTCCTTTATTAAATTAGATGAATTATTTGTAGAGTTTGAACTTCATGAGCAGACTAATGCACACCCGGTCGAGAAAGGTGTTGCTTTGGTTGCAGGTACAAGCAGAGCCCGGGAATCTAAAACAAAGCGCAAAACCAAAACTGAGTCCAAAGACGAATCGGAGGATGAAGACGAGATTGCTTCCGAG
Organism: Zingiber officinale; assembly: GCF_018446385.1. Taxonomy (NCBI): domain Eukaryota; kingdom Viridiplantae; phylum Streptophyta; class Magnoliopsida; order Zingiberales; family Zingiberaceae; genus Zingiber; species Zingiber officinale. Next base: position 25,014,098 of record NC_055988.1, read on the forward strand.
CTATTAAAGCTCATACGAAAGATCTGCAGAAATAAAAAGGCGACTCAAACGAGGGACAAGTCTAGAGTCACCTGCTACGACTGTAATCAGAAGAGGCACTACAAGCCAGATTGTCCAAACAAATAGCAACGAAGAAAGAAGGCATTGAAAGCAACTTGGTCCGAGTCATCAGACGAATCCGAGACTGACGAAGAAGAACCGACAAGCTTCCTCGCGTTACCAGTGCAAGCCAACATTATCGAAACCGAGTCTGAGTTCGAGTCTAAAGCCGAGAACGAGTTAGAAACTGAGTCCGAGAGAAGCCACGGATCTACATCCGTTTCCGAAGGACCGAACCCCACTGTAAGTTCTCTACTCGCCGAAACTCAATTAGATGATTTAAAGAATTTAGTTCCTTACTTGTTAAAAAAGTTGGCTAAATCCAACGTCTGGGTCAAGTCACTCCAAAAGGAGGTAACAACCCTTAAGAAAGCGACTGACTAGAGTTCTTTAACTGAGCCAGTTCAAATTAGAAGTTCAACTCAAGTCCAACAACTTGAGGAAGAAAATTCTAATTTGAAAACTCAAATTAAAGAACTCAAGGACATGTTGGAACAGTTCACCCTGGGTTCCAGAATCTTGATCTGATTCTTGGAAAACAGCGAGCTGTTTTCAACAAATCTGGACTTGGATTTAAAACCAAAAGAAAATACAAAGCATATATATCTCTAGTTAATAGAAAAAATAAAAACATAGTCCAAGCATGGGTCCCCAAGTCGAACTTGGCTAATCAAGTTGGACTTGGACTATATTGGGTCCCCAAGGATCATATCTACTACCTTGATAGACCCTATCGAGGCTATGATCCGGGGGAGCAAATATAAAGACAATCTTTACCAATAGATAGAATTGTTTGATGTTTGATTTTTTTTTATACATGCTTAGATTCAGGATAATTTAAGGACGTACGCGTAATTTATACTTGTCCAGTTAAACCTAGGGGTTTCAAAAAGAAAATTAAATATATATAATTTCTTTGAGCGGCTCTGTCTAGGAAGTGGTGGATGATCCCATACCCAAGAAGGCCGAGTGCCTCGCCACGACCTGTGAACCAATCTTAGAAATGTGTATTTAATTGACTAGTTGAAAAACTTAAGTTTAACTCAAATGTAAATTAATCCTTAGAAATAATCTAAATTCAAGATAACCATCTCACAAAATTACTTAAGATTACCTGATTGATAATTTAGAATTGAGTGAGATGGATCTAGGTTGAATCAATAGTATTAATCTTCAAATAAATTCAAATTAATTAAATAAATTCAATTTAATCAAATGAATCAACTTACTTAATTAAAAATCATTTTAAAAACTCTTTTAAAAAATATTTTAAAAAATCTTTTAAATATTTTCAAAACTCTTTTAAAAAATCTTTTAAATATTTTAAAAACTCTTTTAAAAATATTTTTAAAATTCTTTTAAAAACACTTTTTAAAATCTTTTAAATATTTTAAAAACTCTTTTAAAAATCTTTTAAATCTTTTAAAAACTCTTTTAAAAATAGTTTTAAAACTCTTTTAAAATTCTTTTAAAAACACTTTTAAATATTTTAAAAACTCTTTTAAAAATATTTTAAAAACTCTTTTAAAATTCTTTTAAAAACTCTTTTAAATATTTTAAAAACTCTTTTAAAAACTCTTTTAAAAATCTTTTAAATATTTTAAAAACTATTTTAAAAATTCTTTTAAAAATAAATCTTTTAAATATTTTAAAAACTCTTTTAAAAATCTTTTAAATCTTTAAAAAAATATTTTAAAAACTCTTATAAAAATATTTTAAAAACTCTTTAAAAAATTATTTGAAAATTTATTTAAAAATTTATTTAAATGTTTTTTAAGAATTATTTGAAAAATTATTTAAAATTATTTAAAGAAGCTAAGTTTTTTTGAAAAAAAAAATACAATTAAACTAAGTCTTTTCAAAGCACTTTCAAAAATAGCTAAGGGTTTTTTCAAAACATTTGTTATTAAAATTTTAAATATTTTTTGATCAAATCTTAGCTATCCTTAAGGGGAAGCTTAAAACTAAACATAGTTAATATTTTTTTAACAAACCTCTCTCTACTTGGGTTCTTTTTTATTTATGTCAAAGGGGGAGAGAAAAGTCAAAGTTAATTTAAACATATTTAAAATAGTCAAAGTTAATTTAAACATATTTAAAATATATAACCTTTGATCTAGGGGGAGCATTGGAGTAAGTGTTTGATATTTTTAGTTTACTTATGCTCCTATTTCTTGTTAGAAATTTTCTTAATTACTGTTATGTTTTACTTAACTTTGAACTGTGTTGCCATAATAAAAAAGGGGGAGATTGATGGTGCGGGAAGCATCCAACGATCGAACCTATGTTTTGATTATGTCAAAGGGTTCAAAGTTAAGGTGTTTTGTTTACTAATATGTTGAATGAGCATTGCAGGAAAAGTCCTCACTGCGGTTAGGCAAGTGGAAAACCCTAGGGGGGCGATAACCCTAGGTCATAGGGGGTGGTAACCCTATGCGGAAAGCCTTGGCGGGTTGAGGTCTTCGGGCAAAAATCCTAGGGGGGTAACCCTAGGTTGAAATCCTGGTGTTGCGAACCGGGTAGAAGACTGGACGGATTGTGGACCGGACGTCCAGCATGAAGACCGGAAGACTTGAGCGCCAAGAAAAAGTCCAGTCGGTCTGGAGGACCGAACTGGCAAAAGGTAAAACTCTTCTGAGTGGAGTAGGTGAGGATGCGTTCCCCGGAAGAGAGAACAGTAGGCATCGGTTCGACCTACGGTTTCCGGTAGAAAATTCGAAGTCAGAACCGGACAGTCCGGAGACTGTCAAAGTATTTTTATTATCATACTTATTATGTGCTAACATTTTTTTGCAGGATATGTTGTGTTTGTATGGTCTAACATGTCTTGCAGGGTCAAAAAATAAAGTTATGCCTCGGATGAACAGTGTCCGAGGTGCCTCCATGGAGCTTGGAGGCGCCTCGGGTGCAGATTGTGAGCTGGCCACGAAGTAGTGCTGGAGGCGCCTCGGATGGAGCTGGAGGCGCCTTGGACTAGAGATTGGAGGCGCCTTGGATTGGCTTGAAGGCGCCTTCAAGTGGATGAGTTGTGATTAGGTCCATTCTGATCCACGTGGTTGGCTTTGCTTGTTGGAGGTGCCTTGGATGGTGTTGGTGGCGCCTCCAGCAGTGTATAAAAGGAGCTCTCGAGCAGCAAGTTAATATGTCACCTTTTAAGCAATCCCTATGCAACGAGCTGCTAACGAGACGTTCCGACAAAGCCGTAACTTGACGCTGACGACCTGGAGCTCTGAATCTGCAATTTTCTATTGTCGTTGGTATATTTAGTTGTTCTTTTGATTATTGTACTTCATTTTGTAAACACTTAACGAATTTATAGTTGTTGCCCAACGTAAACGCTCAACGAGCGTGGGCCTTGGAGTAGGAGTCGCCACAAGCTCTGAACCAAGTAAATAGCCTGTATCTTTCTGTGTTTGTCTTTTAGTTTATTCCACTGTGTTTTTTTGAAAAAGTTTTAAATCGTAACGAATTAGCCACGAGCATTATTCACCCTCCCTCTCTAGCGCTTCTCGATCCAACAACCCCTACCTGATTGATAACATTAATAACTTTTTATCGAATCATATAGATATGTTTTAAAATGATTAAATCATGTATTCTAGTTCTAAAATTATCAAAATACACATGCATTTCTATTTTTGTCCATGTTATTATTCTTAGTTGAGTGTCTTTTTTAGCAGTTGAATCGATTTTATTTTTTTTAGTTGATTTTGATCGATTCATATTTTAAAAATTATTGCTCTCAATATATTGAGTTAAATTGATTTTTAAGGGCATTTTTACAATTATGAGAACTAAACGAACATATAGAAACTGATTTTATGTCATTCTGAGATCTTTAGGTCTATCAGTCGATTTTGGTTGATTGACTAAGAGACCTCAAACATCAATTTTAAAAATACCCTCAAACAAATCAGCCGGTTTCAGCCAATGGGCCAAAATGACGTGAAATCAGGTTTTTATATGTTCATATAATTCTCCTAATTGTAAAAATACCCTCAAATATCATTTTACCTAATATATTGAGCAGTGATTTTTTGAACAGCATGTATCCAAAAAATTAATTCGTATTCAAAAAATCTTTATTCTCAATATATTAAATCAAATTATTGTTTAAGCACATGGATACAATCATAAAAAGTAGATAAACTTATAGGACTTCATTTCACGTTATTCCGAGCTCTCTAAGTTCATCAATTGATTTTGGCTAAAACTCTTTAGGTTCATTTAGCTAAAATTGGTTGATGGGCCTAGAGTGCTCGGAATGATATGAAACCAGGTCTTATGAGTTCATCTAGTTTTATGATTATATTCATTCTCAAATGTCAATTTAACCTACTATATTGAGAGTAGTAATTTTTTGAATACGAATGTGTCTGAAAAATCGAATTCATGTTCAAAAAATCACTGCTATTTATCAGTTGATGGACTTAGAGATCTTGTAATGACATGAAATAAGTTTCTATATATTCTTATTCTCCTAATCATCTAAATGCTCTCAAATATTAATTTTAAGAGCAGTGATTTTTTTTAACATCAATGTGTCCGAAAAACTAATTTGTGTTTAAAAAATCATTGTTCTCAATATATTAAGTCAAATTGATGTTTGAAGACATAGATATAATCATAAGAACTAGATGAACTCATAAAACCTAGTTTTATTTCATTCCGAGTTCTTTAGATCCATCAATCGATTTTGGATGAATAAACCTAAAGAGTTTTGGCCAAAATTGGTTGATGGAATTAGATAGCTCAAAATGACGTGAACCCAGGTCTTATGAGTTTGTCTATTTCTTATAATTATATCTATGCCCACAAATATTAATTTGACCCAATATATTAAGAGCAGTGATTTTTAAAACATGAATTAGTTTTTTGGACATATTCATGTTTTCAATATATTGGATAAAATTGATGTTTGAGAGTATTTTTATAATTAAGAGAACTAGATGAATACATAGATACTAATTTTATGTTATTCTGAGGTCTCTAGGTCCATTAGCAGATTTAGGCCATAATTAGGAGAACTAGACGAACACATAGGAACTAATTTCGTGTCATTCTGAGATCTCTAGGTTCATCAGCCGATTTCAGCCGAAATTGGCTAATGGACCTAGAGACCTCGAAATGATATGAAACCAGTTCTTATGTATTCTTCTAATTCTTATGATGGTAAAAATACTCTCAAATATCAATTTGACCCAATATATTGAGAGTAATAATTTTTAAAATACAAAATGATCAAAATCAGTAAAAAAATCGATTCGACTACTTTAAAAAGGCACTTGACTTGCAAGAGGTGTCAGGACAAAAATGGAAGTAAGTATGTGATTTAGTAATTTTAAAACTATTGTACATGATTTGATAATTTCAAAATTTTATTTACATGGTTCGATAAAAAGATGTAACATTAATGGTCTTGCATGATCACATGTATTAATGGTTTTGTATGATCATGCTGGCCTGCACGAAGTGCCCAATTGACTAGAGGGTGATAGATTGTTACATGGGGTAGGGATTAATTCTCGACGGATGTATGCCCTCAGAGAAAAACTTCTCCCACCCCCTAGTCACTTGGCGGTCGGCTATAAGTTGACCCCGTGAGTTACCATCTTTCACATAACCTAGGGACAGACTGTGATGATGCTTGGGATGAACGTAATCTTCTTTTGCTATAATTGTATGATCATGCTACTTTGATACTTTGTTTGAATGTTGATGTCATGTTATAGGCAAATACTCAATGTTTTATCATAGGACCTCTCTTAAATGGGAATATTAGGATTAGGTAGCCTCCTACTCTTGGGTATATATGCTTTAGTTATGTGGGAGCTATATATATTGGACAATCTTCCACAATGAAGATTGCTTGTCAAATATTACAGGAATAGTTTTCTGAATTGTAATTACTTAAAAATCAACTTCAGACTTATCTATCGAGATAACTTGAGCGGATAATTTCAAGCTACTAAGCAAAGAAGGATGAGGTGCTTGGGACGGTATGTTACTTGGAAGACTAAGCTACCTTGTATGACCGAGCTAACTTGGCCGAGCTAACTTGGTTGAGCTAACTTGATCGAGCGTCGAGTCAATAGAGTGTCAAGTCAGCCGAGTGTCGAGGTAAAGTGCCGAGTTTTGAGTTAGCCGACCCAAGTTATTGAGTTGTCGAATGCTTCTTGCCATGGTCAAGTACTCCTGTCGAGTTCAAGAACTACTTGTTGGGACCGAAAAGTAGCTAGAGGGGGGGTGAATAGCTCGTCGTGTGCTTCGTGGTTGACGTTGCTTGTTTCTTCGAAGATGTGCAGCGGAAATACAAGAAATAAAAACAAACACGCTAACACTTGGGATTTTACTTGGTATCCACCTCACAAGAGGTGACTAGTCCAAGGATCCACGCACACACACACACATCCACTATGAAACACTCCTTTTCGGTAACTACCGAAGGCGGAGAAGCCCTACAAGACTCTCAATACAAGAAGAAATGAAAGGGAAACAAAATACAAGCGCAAAGCTTACAATGAGTGCAGAAAACCCTAACCCTAGCTTCTCTTCTTGGCTTTGATCCGCCTCTTGACTTGGAAAACCTCCAAGATCCTTCAAGAACTGGCGATCTGACCTTTGAGAGCACTGTGGAGGAGCTGGCGAGAGATCTGAGATGAAACAGTAGATATCTTTTGCAGCCATCGCACGCCTGCAGCTCAAATACGACGCAACGGTCGGATCCCGATCGATTCGAAAGCTCCCAATCGATCGGGGAGGCTTTGGATCGATCCGCAGATCGATCCAGAGCGCCTCTGTGCTCTGGGAAAGCGCCTGGATTGATCCACGGATCGATCCAGTGCTTATCGCGTGAACCAACAGCGTCCCAATCGATCGGCTGATCGATTGGGACCTCTGGATCGATCCACTGATCGATCCAGAGGCTCTCTATTCGCTGGGAAAGACCTGGATTGATCCACTGATCGATCCAAAGACTTTCTGTTCGCTGGAGAATAGCCTGGATCGATCCACTGATCGATCCAGTTCTTGGTTTTTGCCCAAAACCAAGTCCCAAACCTCTCAAACCAACATTCGGTCAACCTTGACCTGTTGGTACATCATGCCTAGCGTCTGGTCACTCCCTCGACCTGCCAGGTCTCCCCACCAAGTGTCCGGTCAATCCATTTGACCCACTTGGATTTTTCTCTTCGTGCCAAGTATCCAGTCAATCCTTTGACCTACTTGGACTTCTCTCTTCGTGCCAAGTATCCAGTCAATCCTTTGACCTACTTGGACTTCCAAACACCAGATGTCCGATCATCCTTGATCCATCTGGATTTTTCCTGTGCCTGGCTTCACTCACCAGGACTTTCAATCTGCCTAGCTTCACTCACTAGGAATTCTTTTCTGCCTGGCTTCACTCACCAGGTCTTTCACCTAGCTTCACTCACTAGGATTTTCACCTGGCTTCACTCACCAGGATTTCCTTCTGCCTGGCTTCACTCACCAGGACTTTCTTCTGCCTGGCTTCACTCACCAGGTCTTTCTTCTGCCTGGCTTCACTCACCAGGTCTTTCACCTAGCTTCACTCACTAGGATTTTCACCTGGCTTCACTCACCAGGATTTCCTTCTGCCTGGCTTCACTCACCAGGTCTTTCACCTAGCTTCACTCACTAGGATTTTCACCTGGCTTCACTCACCAGGATTTCCTTATGCCTGGCTTCACTCACCAGGACTTTCTTCTGCCTAACATCCCAGTTAGGACTTCCCAGTCAAGTATCCGGTCATCCTTGACCTACTTGACTCTTCTTCAATCAACCTTGTATTGTCAAACATCGAAACCCAAACCAGGACTCAAGCTTGGTCAACTATGTCAACCTTGACCTGAGGGATGTTGCACCAACAATCTCCCCCTTTTTGATGTTTGACAATACCAACACTATCACTTACAATACCACATGTAAGTTAGGCTAATCCCATAGCCTAAACCTTCTTCATGCCACTAGGTAATGAATGCATAAGTTAAGCCCTTCATTTTCCCCCTAAGAGGGCAAACTCCCTCTAGGTAATGAAAGCCTAACTTACTCTCTTTCATTCTCCCCCTATTGGCACACATCAAACCATGCCCCATTTTTGAGCATACATCAACAAATTTACTTGTTGAAAAACTCTCCCCTTGAAGAGTTGCTCATCGTTGTTCACAACTTCACTCGTTGTGATCAACACGATAATGAAGGTCTCATACCCTTCATTATCCTTAACCCTACATTCTCCCCAATGTAGGCAAATGGCCATCCTTGAGCATTTATCCACTTAAAACCACTTGAACAATGAGGATATCCACTCCCCATTAAGGTTCAAACGCTCAACCTTGAGCATGTTCTTAACGGAAGGTTAACCACCTTCCAAGGTTCATGAAAAATAATTTTCATGTCTTTAAAGAGTCCCTCCCCTTAAAGACATGGTGGTAACTTCTGTCATTGCACCAACAATGACTTGGAATCCCTAAAACTTTAGGAAACCCAATTTTAGAAGTTTTGAGGTTCAAATATTCAAAATTTAAAACAAACCTCAACCTAAACTTCAACTTAGCCTTCCTTAACCAATCCATCCTTGTTTTCCACATGAAAACACCCTTTTTATGTATACAAATGTATTTTCAGGGGTTTGGAATGGTTACCTAGACTAAAATAGGTTCAAAGATGCTGAAATCAGGCCTTCCCAGCCAAAATCAGCAACTTGGATCGATTGGAGTTAGGTTCCAATCGATTGAACCTTGCTGAATCGATCCACTGATCGATTCAGGAGGGCTGGATCGATCGGTGGATCGATCCAGAAAGCTTCTGTTCATGAGAAGCTTGCTCTCAATCAATCGGCTGATCGATTGAGGCACTCCAATCGATCCACTGATCGATTGAAGGCCTGAAATTACTGAAATTCAATTTTAGCCAATTTCAGAAACCCCTAGAAAATTCTATAAAATTCCAAAAATTTTAAAAATTTGTGTAGACATTATTTAGGGTATATACTATCAAGGAAAAATAGTTTTCTAAGAAAATACTTCATATTTTCAAAGATTGACACAAACTTGAGAACTTGCAAAAACTTTAGTGTTTTCTTCAAGTTTATGTCTAACTATTCAATGGTGATTACTATCAAAAGATAGCCTTCACCAAGGTTTTCCAAAATTATTTTAAAAACATTTTTAAAACCAATATCCCACCATATTCCTTGGGCTTAATGCACATTACTTGTACATTAGCTTTCCCAATGATGGGAAAACACATAACTATGTGTTTTGATGAACTTAAAACTCAAAGAAATGCACTAAATCAACATGTTGAGTTTTGTTCATCATCCTAACATCTCACTTGTATCTATTGTGCACAAAACACATACAAGTCATCTTATAGGTCTTTGTGAGATGTAAAGTTTGGTTTTGCCCTAATTTAGGGATCATGCATATCTATCTAGGCATTTTATGAGTATTGAACATCCACTTAGGATGTTACTTGTTAATACCACTTGTTGACAACACTGGTTGAAAACACTTGTTGATAAATGTCATTTGTCCTTACTTTTAAGGAATTAAACATAATGCATGATAATGTTATGGCATACATCAAAATGAAATAGCATTCAAAAGAAAAATTCCTATAATTACATGATGTATGTATGACATGACATGGTATTTTTGTATTTTTCATAATAAGTCATGAATGAAAAATATAAAGCTAAATATGATGTCATGGCATGTGATGGGCAAACATAACATGACAAGGTTTAGCATAAATAGAATTGCCTAGATTACCTATCTAAGTATCCTTAGTCTTAGCTAACTTAAAAATTAGATCTAGATTGCCCAAAAGTACTTCAAGAAAATGCCAAATCCTAAATTGACATTTATATCTCTCTTGATTTGTTTATGCCACTTAAAAATTAAGCATATCCTCAAATGTTGGCTTATTACATTTTTTCTCAAGAGTAATCACTTTAAATTAAGGCTTAGATTCACCTTAAATCTCTTAGGAACATACCAAAATCCCAACTTGGCAGTTCCTATGATTCTCCCAATTTGTGTCACTTAAAATATCATCCAATTTATCAAATTGTGACACATTTTACTCTTCCCAAGAGTAAACATCAATTCCATTTCATTTTCAAAGGTTAACAAAAACCTTGAAAATGCTCCTTGAGTGTCAATTTCCTCAAAGTTGGGTTAACTACCCTTCTAATCGGAGTTGACACTCTCTAACCCATTTATGGGGTAGAGAAGATGCTCCTAGGAACCCAAAACCTATTGGTGCTCCTTGGATGCTCTAGGTATTCACTAGGGATAACTTCCCTAGATACCTTCCTAGTGACCTTGTTTGGCTTCTTAGAAGCCTTGGTCACTTTTTCTAGGTCAACTCTAGGGATAGCCTCCCTTGTGACCTTGTTAGTGACTTTCTTAGACTTCTTAGAAGTCTTGGTCACTTTGGTTGCAAAGATACTTCTAGGGATATCTTCCCTTGTATCCTTGACTTGACCTCTAGACTTAGGGTTTTGTTTGCCCCTTCCGGCGATGATTCCGGTGAAGAGCGGCCTCACTCTGATACCACTTAAGTCAGTCGAGTTGAGTGCCGAGTTGGTGAGTGCTAAGGTTGGGTTACAAAGTGCCAAGGCTTAGCTACCGAGGCCGAGTTGCCAAGTACTAAGGTCGAGTTGCCGAGTGCCAAGGTCAAGCTCTCAAGGCCAAGTTGTCGAGTGAAAGAGATTTCAAGGCCTGTGATGAGCGTAGTTTCCTTAAAATAGATTCATCCTTCTCCGATGATGTTTTGAGGTTATGATGATGTTTGTTTCCTAGAATACAACTGAAAAACCATGTGACAACCAATCATTGGTTGTTCATGGCGAACGGAGTGAATACTCGACTGCTATCACAAAATTCTTCCGAGTGAAATGCACGGCGGAGAGAAATTTTAGGACAAAGGTGGAAGAATTTCTTTGCTATTGCTTATTTCTTCTTACTCAAGATCTAGCTTCCTTATATATGTGTGTCTTCCCTTTAACTGTGTCAAATATTATTGCCATTATTGCCCAAATTGAAACGTTAACCATAGTTGGCCATTTCACCCAAGCGGTTACGAATATGCCATTAACTTCAATTAATACATATGTTATGCACTCGATTAAGTAGCAAAAGTGTATTCACGTGGCAAAATGTTGATTGATACACTTGGGTAAATTTTGCCCCAATCGATTTAACATTCAACTCATCATGTCATGCTCACATACGAGTCAACTTAGTTCAGTGTAATTCAGACCCTGAATTTGCACTCCTCTGTACACTCATGTGTAAGAGAGAGCCTCTCTCTATGCATTTGTTCACAAACTACATTGCTTGTGAAACAATATAAACCAACAAAAGTGCATTGAAACTTTCAATGTGAGACTAAAGTATTATTCATAATGGAGTCTCTTTCCTCTTCACCTCTTTTCCATTCACTTATATCCAACAATTCTCCCACATGAATAGAAAAGGTACGTAATAGCATTCGGTAGTTGAGTCCAGTATAGAACAGATAGGTTTTTATCCTTTGAACCTTCCCTTGTGAAGATTTGTTTACTTAATGGATGACAGTACATACGATGTCCTTTAATTATTTTGTCGTTTGTATATGCATTGACATATCTCACCCAAGACTCTCCCTTATGCAACTCATTTCTCATGAGTGTGTTCGTTCTTGTCCATGAACACGCTAGGTTCTGTAAAAAGAAGAATTGTTGTAATTGAGGCACATCCGCTAATGATATGCAATGAGTCAGACCACCTCTCCTTCCCTAGTTTGAGTGATCAAGTCGAGGTCGAGGAGTCATAGGTTGGCATTGCCCTGTCCATAGGTATTCCTCCAAGTAGACTTGTCATCGATTTTCATCGGGATGACTGCTTCTCCGTCGTAAATGAGGTGGAACGGAGTCATTCCCTTACTTTCTTGAGGAGTGGTTCAGTAAGCCTAGAGGATAGCCAACAATTCATCTACCCATCTGTCTTTAATGTGGTCCAACTTAATTTTTAGCCCCGGACTATTTCTCAGTTGACCACCTCCACTTGCCTATTGCTCTACAGGTAAGCCACTGAGGTGAATGCTTGCTAGATGTCGAATCCTTCGCACTACTCTCTTAATCGACGATCCTAAAATTGTCAGCCGTTATTCGAGATAAGCTTATTGTTGGATCGAGACGCGCTAGAAGGGGGTGTGAATAGCGCTCGTGGCTTTCACGCTTTTCGAATTCGTAAAACTATCGAGTTATAAAGCAGCAGAAAAAAATGCACAAACACATAAGAGACACGAGAGGTTACTTCGTTCGAAGCCTATCTCGACTCCTACTCGAAGGCCCGCGGTCGTTGACCACTTTCGGTGGGCAACAACTATAAGTTCGAAAATACTATAGATTAAGTACAATAAACAGAAGTTAAAGTATACCGACAACACTTAAAAATAGCAAATTTGGAGCTCCGGGTCATCGGGATGTTGCTACAGCACTTCAGAGTCGTTGAGTTTGCAGCTTGTCGTAAGAGAATCGCTTAGGAGCAGTTGTATTGAGCTATTGGTCGAGTGCTGCTTATAAAGGGTGTTCAAGGCGCCTTGAAAGTCATCCAAGGAGCCTCTAGGATGGCCGAGTCGCCCGCGTGGATCAAGCCTGAACTGGTCGTGACTTATCCCTTCAAGGCGCCTTCTGTGCTCTCCAAGGCGCCTTCAAAGTCCGGTCCAAGGTGCCTCCACTGAGCTGCGCTGGCAGACGCTGGCTCACACCCGAGGCGTCTCCAAGCCCCATGGAGGCGCCTCAGACACTGTACATCCGAGCTTAGCTGGTTTTTTTTGGCATCTGCAAGATGCGTTAGTCCAAAGTACCTGGAACAAAGAGTTAGTGCACAATAATAATAATGAATTAAAGTTTGACAGCCTCCCGACTGTCCGAGTCTGACTTCAGATTTCCGACCGAAAACCCTAGGTCGACCCGACGCCTACTGTTCCCTCTACGGGGAACACGTCCTCACCTACTCCACTCAGGAGATTTACCTGTTACCAGTGCGATCCTCCAGATAGACTGGACTTTTACTCGTTGCTTGATGCTTTCAGACTTTCTGCTGAACTTCCGCTTCCCGACTGGTCCAGTCTTTCACCTGGTTCGTGATACCAGGACTTTCTACCTAGGGTTACCCTCCCCCCCAAGGACTTTTGCCTGAAGCAATCGACCCACTAAGACTTCCGCATAGGGTTACCACCCCCTAGGGTTTTCACTTGCCTAACCACAGCTAAGACTTTTCATGAAACACTTAAACAGACTTATTAGATCACAACATAACCTTAACTTTGAATTCTTTGCCATTATCAAAACTTAGGTTCAATCGTCGGATGCTTCCCGCACCAACAATCTCCCCCTTTTTGATTATGGCAACCCAAATTCAAAGTTAAGTAAAACAAATGCATAAATATATTTAAAAGGTTTAAGTGAGCAAGCTTGAGTATATAAATTCAAATACAAGCATAACTTAAGCTAACACTTAAACTTTGTGAAGCTCCCCCTTAATACAGGGCTTTCTTTTTGAATCAGTCTTTTACTTTTGAATTTCCCTACTCTCCCCCTTTGCCATTTATCAAAAAATAAGCCAGTTGAAAGCAAGTTTTAAGTTTTTAGAAAAAATAGATTAGGCTTTGAAAGAAGGTAAAAATGCTTGTGTAACACTTAGCTTATAATTAAATTTTACTGAACAAACTGTTAGTTAAGTGAGATAAAGGGCTTAAGAGGAATATTTTTCACCTAAGTTTAAAAGGCTAATATATGGTTGACTTCAAAGGATGACTTTAGCCACTTTTGAAACTTAGTTGTTTTTGAAAAAATACTTAGATAAATTTTGAAAATCTGTTTAGAAGAAAAACTTAGCTATATTTTAAAGAATTTTTGGAGCCAAACTATTTTTGAAAAAAAATTTGAAGTATCTTTTTACTTAGCAGAAATCTTTTGAAAGCAATGAGTTAACTTTTGAAAGTATAGAAATATGCCTTTTAATACTTTTAGCTAAGTAAAGAATGAATCTGAGAGGTAACTTAGAAAAGTATTTTAACAAAAATTTATAAAGGTGGCTAAGTTTGAGAAAATTTGAAAGTTGCTGTATGAATCAGTTAGCTAAGCCTTTTGCAAACATTGAATTTTGAAAATGTAGTTTCAGTTTAAAAAGGTACTTAGCTTAATTTAAAAAAACTTAATTTTGAAAAAATAGGAGTAAGAACTTATTAAATTTTAGGACGAAGAGGGAGTAACTAAATATTTAATTTAGGTTATTTAATCAAATTTAGTTGGTCCTTAAGTCCAAGCATGAGTCAAGTTAAATAGATGTTAAGTTATCCAAATTGTTTTGATCAGGTATCAGAGCCCTAAAGTACAAGCATTCTCAATCTTAAAATATCCATTTCCTTCACCAACTGTCTAACCTTTAGCTACTTGCTGATTGCCTAGAGGGCAACAGCTTTCACTCGGTTAGTCAAGTTAAGTATTTTGGTCCAGTTAGATTTGACTAAGGCTGGATGACTTAAACTGATTACTGTTAATAAAGTATTTAACGCCCAGACTCAAAATGATGCACATATATAAGCATACTGGAGTCCAGGCTGTACCCTATGCATCTCACGTCGTTCTATGTTTTTCAAACACAAGGAAGGTATATCTAGGTATTTGTGAGATGCTCTGGCTTAAATCTAGGGGAACATGATTTCTAGGGTAGAGCCTAAACTAAGTCCAACTTTTGAAAATTCTAAGAAAATTGGATTTTAAAATCATTATTTTTCCTAGATTTTTTGAAAAGAACAGGATGATTAAGTAAGACAATGAGTTTGAAAATCAACATCTATTCTACCCAGCACATTCCTATTTGTCTTCTAAGTGCACTGAACTCAAGTTCAGGTAAGCGTTTTGTGAAAATGTCAGCTATGTTTGATTTGGACTCAACATGGTTGAGTGCAAGTTCACCTTTAGCTATGTGATCCCTTACAAAGTGGTGTTTTACCTCTATGTGTTTAGTCCTAGAGTGGTGAATTGGATTTTTTTGTTAGATTAATTGAGCTTATATTATCAATTAAAATTTTTATATTTTTGTATTCTAATTGATAGTCTTTTAAGGTATGCATCATCCACAAAAGTTGAGAGACACACTCTCCTAGGGCTATGTATTCAGCTTCAGTAGTGGATAGAGCAACACAATGTTGCTTTCTGCTTGACCAACTTACTAGGCACTGACCTTGGATTTGGCAGCTACCACTTGTACTTTTTCTATCTAATTTGCACTCGGCATAGTCTGAGTCAGAATAGCCAAAAAGGTCAAAGGTGCTAGTTCTAGGGTACCAAAGTCTTATATTGAGGGTGCCCTTAATATACCTAAGTATTCTTTTAACATATGTTAGATGTGATTCTTTTGCACAAGATTGGTATCTTGTGCACATACCAACTACAAATATTATATCTGGCCGACTTGCAGTTAGGTAGAGTAGGCTTCCTATTATACTTCTATAGTACTTTGAGTCTACTGATTTTCCTTCTAGGTCAGAGTCAATGTTGATGTTAGTGGCCATTGGGGTATTTATGATTTTTGAATTTTCCATGCCAAACTTTTTAATTAGTTCTTTAGCATATTTAGTTTGGTAAATATAGATTCCATCTTTCGTTTGTTTAATTTGTAAACCTAAGAAAAAATTTAGTTCCCCAACCATACTCATTTCAAATTCATTTTCCATTAATTTAACGAATTCTTTTAGAAGTTTAGAGTTAGTTGAGCCAAAAATTATATCATCAACATAGATTTGGGCTATGAAGATGTCTTTTTCTATAGTTTTTACAAATAGGGTCGGATCTATGTGACCTTGGTTAAAGCCTTTGGATGTTAAGTAATTGGATAACCGTTCATACCATGCTCTAGGAGCTTGTTTAAGTCCATATAAGGCCTTTTTCAATTTAAATACATGATTAGGGTAGTCTAAGTCCTCAAATCCTGGGGGTTGGTTTACATATACCTCTTCCTTAATGAACCCATTTAGGAACGCGGATTTTACATCCATTTGGTATAACCTAAATCCTTTATGTGCTGCATAGGCTAATAACATCCTAATGGATTCGAGTCTACCTACTGGTGCATAGGTTTCGTCATAGTCTAAACCCTCAACTTGACTAAATCCTTTGGCTACTAGTCTAGCCTTATTTCTAATTATTTCACCCTGATCATCCAACTTGTTTCTAAATACCCATTTGGTATCTATTATTGATTTATCTAAGGGTTTAGGTACAAGTTGCCAGACTTGGTTTCTATCAAATTGGGCTAACTCTTCTTGCATAGCAATGATCCAGTATGGGTCAGGTAGGGCTTCTTCTATAGTCTTAGGTTCAATTTTAGAAATAAGGGCAATCTGACTAAAGTTTCTATAAGAGGATCTAGTTCTGACTCCTAGGTTTGGATCACCCAAAATTTGGTCAGGTGGGTGAGAGGTACTTGCTCTAGTTGGCCTTATGTTTGGGTCAGAAATTGGTTCCTCTGGTATATTAGTGTTGGGATGAATTTCATCGTCTTCAATAATTCTTGGATTAATGTTAACATTTTCATTTAAGTTAGGTAGATTATTTTCTTCATCAAATATTATATTAGTTGTTTCTTCAACTTTTAGGGTATTTTGGTTATAGACTCTATAGACCCTATTGGTTGTGGAGCACCCTAAAAAGATTCCTTGGTTTGATTTGGGTGTAAATTTACCTAAGTAATCTTTAGTATTTAAAATATGAACTTTACATCCAAAAACTTTTAAATAGTTTAGGTTGGGAATTTTATTATAATACATTTCATAAGGAGTTTTATTGTGAAGTTTGTTAATTAGAATTCTATTTTGAATATAATTTGTTGTATTTATGGCTTCGGCCCAAAATTGATAATTTAAGTTATATTCATTTAGCATGGTTCTAGCGGCTTCTTGTAGGGTTCTATTTTTACGTTCCACTAGACCATTTTGTTGGGGGGTTCTAGGACATGAAAATTCATGTTGGTATCCATTGATTTTACAGAATTGGATAAACCTATGATTTTCAAATCCCCTCCCCCATGATCACTTCTTATTCTTTTAATTTTAGTATCTTTTCCATTTTCTGTTAACTTGCAAAAATTACTAAACTCTTCAAAAGTTTCATCTTTTGTCGTTTTTAGAAATTTTACCCAGGTGAACCTAGAGTAGTCATCAATTATAACTAAGCAATACTGGTTCTTGCTTAGTGACTTGGCTCCATATGAATCAAATAGGTCAAGGTGAAGGAGCTCAAGTAAAGAGTTAGTTCTTTCTAGATTAGTTGATTTGTGGGTTGACTTGGTTTGTTTTCCTTATTGACAAGCATTACAGATTGAGTTTTCAATAAATTTTAATTTGGGCAAACCTTTAACTAGACCATTTTGACTCATTTTTGAAATGAGTCTGGTATGAGTGTGACCCAATCTTCTGTGCCACAACTCAGTTTCCTCTTCTTGTATTAGAAAACACTTTATTGAGGAAGTGAGTAGATCAATTGAGTACATTTTATTTTTCCTAAGCCCCTTAAGTGTGATTTCAGGGTTTTTAATATTTTTAACTAAACAACTAGATTTGTCAAAGGTAACTAAGTATCCACTATCACACAATTGGCTTATACTTAGAAGATTAAAATTGAAGTTTTCAACTAATAGAACTTTTCGAATAATAAAATCGGAACTAAGTTCGATGTTACCTCTTCCGATTACCTTAAGTTTGCCGCCGTTGCTGAATGCAACAGACCCTAAATTCTTTAGTTTGAGCTTTGTGAACTTTAGTTTATCTCCAGTCATGTGTCTGGAGCATCCACTATCTAACATCCACTGATCCAATTCTTTATGTTCCTACACTTAAGTTGTTTGAATTGGACTCTATTTGATGAAAAAAAAGTGAAGTGATTAAGTTTGAGTTTGTATTCGTTGAAACAAAGGTTTAACTTTAGGTTAATTTATTTAGATTAATTTTGAAAAATAATTTTAAGTTAATTAATTTTGAAAATTAATTTAAGATAATTAATTTGAAAAATAATTTTAAGTTAATTAATTTTGAAAAATAATTTTATGTTAATTAATTTGAAAAATAATTTAAGTTAATTAATTTTGAAAAAAAATTAAGTTAATTAATTTTGAAAAATAATTTTAAGTTAATTAATTTTGAAAAATAATTTTAAGTTAATTAATTTTGAAAAATAATTTTAAGTTAATTAATTTTGAAAAATAATTTTAAGTTAATTAATTTGAAAAATAATTTAAGTTAATTAATTTTGAAAAATAATTTAAGTTAATTAATTTTGAAAAATAATTTTAAATTAATTAATTTTGAAAAATAATTTTATGTTAATTAATTTTGAAAAAAAATTTAAGTTAATTAATTTTGAAAAATAATTTTAAGTTAATTAATTTGAAAAATAATTTTAAGTTAAATAATTTAAAAAATAATTTAAGTTAATTAATTTTGAAAAATAATTTAAGTTAATTAATTTTGAAAAATAATTTAAGTTAATTAATTTGAAAAATAATTTTAAGTTAATTAATTTGAAATATAATTTTAAGTTAATTAATTTTGAAAAATAATTTTAAGTTAATTAATTTTGAAAAATAATTTTAAATTAATTAATTTGAAAAATAATTTTAAGTTAATTAATTTTGAATTAAATTTTAAGTTAATTAATTTGAAAAATAATTTTAAGTTAATTAATTTTGAAAAATAATTTTAAGTTAATTAATTTGAAAAATAATTTTAAGTTAATTAATATGAAAAATAATTTTACGTTAATTAGTTTTGAAAAATAATTTTAAGTTATTTAATTTTAAAAAATAATTTTAAGTTAATTAATTTGAAAAATAATTTAAGTTAATTAATTTTGAAAAATAATTTAAGTTAATTAATTTTGAAAAATAATTTTAAGTAAATTAATTTTTAAAAATAATTTTAAGTTAAATAATTTTGGAAAATAATTTTAAGTTAATTACTTTTGAAAAATAATTTTAAGTTAATTAATTTTGAAAAATAATTTTAAGTTAATTAATTTTGAAAAATAATTTAAATTAATTAATTTTTGAATTAAATTAATTTAAAAAATAATTTTAATTAATTTTAATTTTGAATTAATTTTAATTTCGAATTTAATTTTGATTTAATTTTTCATAATCCTTAGTCATCTCACCTAATCTAAATTTTCAATCAGGGGATCCTAAAATTTTGTGAGATGAATTAGTTTCAATTTAAAGGTTTAGTTTAACTTTATGTTAGATTCAAGTTTAGCTTTGGGTTCAACAAGTAGGCGTTCTTTAGATAAATTTCTGGGCTATGGTAAGTCACAAGGACATCATTAAAGTAACCATGCCTTCGAAGTTTTCCAAATAGTCATACCCATTGAACTTAGTACAAAACCTTGGTCTAACTGGTTAGGATCCATAAAGGGTAGGTTCGGTCAGTTTCGCTTAGCCAAATGCACCAGGTCGAAACCATATCTTCCTAGACATGCGATGACTAAGTTTCCCCAACGTACTATCATCCAATATTTCACCAGTACCGTGGGTCAAGTTAAACCTGTTGATACAATCTGACCTGGCTGTTGTTTTGATGTTGACACTGATTTAAGTTTGTATCAGATATTAATTAAATTCAGACTGATTGATGATCAAGGTTGATCATGAGGAGAGGAAAAGTCCAAGTACGGATACTTGGCACGTAAAGTCAGAGAGGGCTCGGTAGCTCGTTCTCTGGACCGGACGAAGTCGGAGAGGGCTCGGCAGCTCGTTCTCCGGACTAGGTTAGAGAGGGCTCGGTAGATCGTTCTCTGGACCGGACGAAGTCGGAGAGGGCTCGGCAGCTCGTTCTCCGGACTATGTCAGAGAGGGCTCGGTAGCTCGTTCTCTGATCGGACGAAGTCGGAGAGGGCTCGGCAGCTCGTTCTCCAGACTAGGTCAGAGAGGGCTTGATAGTTCGTTCTCTGGGCCGGACGAAGTCGGAGAGGGCTCGGTAGCTCGTTCTCCAGACTAGGTCAGAGAGGGCTTGGCAGCTCGTTCTCTGGACCGGACGAAGTCGGAGAGAGCTCGGCAGCTCGTTCTCCGGACTAGGTCAGAGAGGGCTCGATAGTTCGTTCTCTAGACCGGACAAAGTTGGAGAGGGCTCGGCAACTCGTTCTCCGGACTAGGTCAGAGAGGGCTTGGTAGCTCGTTCTCTGGACCAGGAAGACGTTAGGGTTTAGGGCTGGGAGGCTCTAAAACTAATACAAGGACATTCGATCGGTCTGTTGACCGATCCAGTGAAACTCTGGTTGTCTGGATCGGTCGGCAGACCGATCCAGTGATACATTAGTCACCTGATCGGTCTCGTGACCGATCAGTGACCACACAGAAAGTCTCTGTGGGTTATCTGATCGGTCTGGGGACCGATCAGTAACCACGTACATTTCAGGTTATCTGATCGGTCTACAGACCGATCAGAAAGAAGCGATCAGAAAGACGTTGGACTCAAAGCGAGAGGGGGATCGGTCTGTGGACCGATCCACCCATAGGCTGATCGGTCCACAGACCGATCAGACTCTTCCCAGATCGATCAGGAAGAGTCCTGATCGGTCCAGAGAGCTATGGATCGGTCTGTTGACCGATCCACAACATGTCGTTTGTTTCTGCTGCTTCTCTGATATTTCTGATTCACTTCTGATTCACCTGATCAAATCATCTGCTGTGAGATTTTTAAGTTACAGGTTGCAGGTATCGTGCCATTGGTTAATTTCAAATGAAGCTCCATCAGAAGAATAAGAACAAGTGCCCTTTATGCTGTATTTCACTGCAAGTGATGCAATTCGAGCTTCAACGTTCACTGGCCGCGATCAGTTGAACTCTTCCTCATTGGTTCGAGCTCAGAGGCACCAGTGAAGACCATGGATGATATTGGTGTGAGTTCAGAGAACCAGATGAGAAGGAAGAGTGATTGGCGACGCCTGAGTTGGTTGCAGTGATTCGACACAGGTGACAGTGATTCGGGACAGTGAGAAAGCAGAATAATAAGAAGGAAGAAGAGAGGTTTGCTAAGGTTCTGGAAAAACTCTCTGTCGATCAAGCAAGAGGCTGTGTTGAGCTCTTGGCTGAAGCTTCCTTCTGTCTTTGCATTTTTCACTTCATGGCTATAAGTTCATTTGCTCAATTCTTTAGCCACTGTAAGTCATTGTGCTTTATTTTCAAATCTATTCTGTGACTTTTGTGGAGAGGTTACTCCACCGAGAAGGAGAAATACTTAGCCGGAATTTGTCCGGGGTGTGATCTACCGAAAGATCAAGGGATCGTCCACCTTACGTACACGCCGAGGAGTAGGGGCAAGTTATCCCCAAACCTCGTATATACTTATGTAAGCTGTGGATTGGTTTTCTTTCCTTGCATCAGTTTTTGTTTTGTTTATTTCCACTGTGCTAACAAAGTTTTGTGAGGAAATTGATTGAGTTTTTAGTGGAGGCTATTCACACCCCCCTCTCTTGCCATCCGAAGGTCCTAACAAGTGGTATCAGAGTAAGGCACTCTTCATCCGGATTAACACCCTAAAGAGCAAGAAGATGGCTATGAAGGAAGGTTTCAGTACCAATCGCCCACCCTACTTCGATGGAGCAGACTTCCAATATTGGAAGAGCCGTATGGAGTATTATCTCAAGACCGATATCTCCATGTTGTTCTCGGTCAAGGAAGGTTTCACACCTCCGAAGGATGAAGAAGGTAAGGAACTAGAGTCGTCAAGGTGGTCCGCCGAGCAAACTCGCAAAGGACAAGCCGATGCCAAGGCGGTGGTCACCCTACAATGTGGAATAGCCAAAGATCAACTTGTCAAGGTAGGTCCATTTGTGAGTGCAAAGGATTTGTGGAACAAGCTCATCGAGCTCCAAGAAGGAACTCGAGACTCTCGGATCGCCAAGAGAGACTTGTTCCTAAACCAACTACAAAATCTCACCATGAAGGAGAGCGAAACGGTAAGTGAACTACACGGAAGGTTCAAAGAGATCATCAATGGTCTTCATTCCGTGGATGAACGCGTAGAAAATCGCGATCTCGTAAGGTACGCTCTCAAAGCCTTTCCAAGGAATGCCTTGTGGTCATCTATGGTAGATGCCTACAAGGTCTCCAAGGATCTTTCAATTGTTAAGTTAGATGAATTCTTTTGTGAAATGGAACTTCATGAACTCGCTAACAAGGGTCAAAAAGAGAAAGGTATTGCTTTAATTACAGGAGAAAAGAGCAAGGATGGAAGAAGGAAGAAAGAAAAGAAGAAGGAGAAAGAAATTCCTACATCCTCATCCTCCTCCGAGTCCGATGATGAAGGAGGATCATCATCAAGCGAGATGGCCAATTTCGTGAGAAGAATCATGAGAAGGAGTCGGAGATACAAAGGGAAAGGTAAGTCTATTGATCAAAATATTGATAAGACTAACGTTACTTGTTATGAGTGTAGCAAGAAAGGACACTATCAGAGCGAGTGTCCAAAACTCAAGAAGAAGGAAGAAAGGACCAAGAAGAAGAAAGCTCTCAAAGCTTCTTGGGATGAATCCTCCTCAAGCTCATCGGAGGAAGAGAAGGAGAAAACCACTCGTCAATTAGCACTCATGGCAAGGGAGGAATCGGACTCCGGAAGTGATACATCAACCACGGCTTCATCATCTTCGGATGATGAAGAGGTAACTTCTCCACATTTAGAAAAATGCTATAAAACTATTGCACATTTATCAACTTTGCTTAAGAAATCAAAAACTGAAATCAAATTATTAAAAGTAGAAGTAGAACACTTGAAGACTCTTAGGGAAGATGAGGTTGATGACCTTCATCAAGAGCTTCTTGAGGATGACAACAAAGCTCTAAAGAGTGAAGTTGAGAAACTCAAGAAAATGCTTGAGAAATTCTCAACTAGCTCTAAGACCTTAGATATGATTCTAAATGCCCAAAGGGCGGTCTACAACAAGTCTGGATTAGGATATCAACCTAAGGAGTCTAGTTTCATTTCCTTAGTGTCTAGAACCCAATTTCATAGATCACATGCTTCTAGGGTTCATGAGACTAGGAAGGGTGTGACCAAGGCATGGGTTCCTAGGTCTTTCATTGTAGATGCATTAGGTCCCAAGATTTGGGTACCTAAAACATCTATCTTTCGTGTCTTGTAGGCATTTGTCAAGGGGGAGCATCTATCAACTTGGTTTGTTGATAGTGGATGCTCCAAGCACATGACCGGGGACAAGTCCCTCTTTACTACCCTTCAAAACAAAAATAGAGGTAATGTGTCCTTTGGTAATAATGGTAGTCTTAAGGTTATAGGAGTTGGAAATATTCAAATATCCGAATGTCTCCAAATCAAAAATATCCTTCTAGTCAAGGGGATGACCTTTAATCTCCTAAGTGTTAGCCAATTGTGTGATACGGGTTACACAATTGAGTTTCATTCAAGTCAATGTCTGGTCAAACACATTGACACACTTGACACGGTACTAGTAGGCACAAGGGTAGATAACATTTACCAAGTATCTTTTAAAAGGGCTACTAATGCCTCTGCTAAGTGTTTCGTGTCAAAAGAAGAAGAATCATGGTTGTGGCATAGAAGATTGACCCACGTAAACATGAGGAATATTCGAAAGCTGGCCAACAAAGGATTAGTGCGAGACTTACCAAGCATCAAGTATCAAAAGACAAAACTATGTGATGCATGTCAAAAGGGTAAGCAAACAAAAGCGGTTCATAAAGGTAAAAGCGCTGTAAATACATCTACTGCTTTAGATTTATTGCATATGGATTTGTTTGATTGCAGTAATGTTATTTCATTGAATGGGAGTAGATACTGTTTAGTGATCATTGATGATTTTACTAGATATACATGGACATTCTTTTTGAAAAATAAGGATCAAACCATAGATGTTTTTGTTTCTTTTTGTAGAAGAACTGAAAATGAAAAATCAACAACAATTAAAACAATTAGAAGTGATCATGGTGGAGAATTTCAAAATCATAGATTTTTAGAATTTTGTCAAGAAAAAGGATATAGGCATGAGTTCTCTACTCCAAGGACCCCACAACAAAATGGGGTTGTGGAGAGAAAGAACCGAGTCTTGCAAGAGGCTGCACGAAGCATGCTCAATGAGTACTCACTACCGAGCTACTTATGGGCTGAAGCGGTAAATACCGTTTGCTATGTGCAAAATCGAGTCTTGATACATAGGTTTTTAGGAAAGACTCCCCATGAACTCTGGTTTGGGAAACCCCCTACAATTAAACATCTTAGGGTGTTTGATTGTAAGGTGTTTATCTTGAACACCAAGGATCATCTTGGAAAGTTCACGGCTAAGGCTGACAAAGGGATACTAGTCGGGTACTCTCTCACCAGCAAAGCCTATCGAGTCTACAACAGTAGGACTAAATTGATTGAAGAGTCCTCGGATGTAGCATTTGAAGAAATCCCTAAATCGAATGATCAATCAAAGAATGTAGGAGAAATTCAATTTGAACTTAGAAATCTAAGTTTAAATGATCAAAACATAGAAAGAGTCGAAGTTGACTCCGATGAAGATGAGCAAAGGCAAGAGAGGACTCAGTCTGATCCTTTACCTGATATTGAGCCATTGCCTGTGTCTACTGAGACCATTCATGAGGCACCGCCAACACCAAGGCAATCTAGGATAGCATCTAGTCATCCCCAAGACCAGATTGTGGGAGACATTCAACAAGGGGTTAGGACTAGATCATTCTTCAGAAATGAGTCTAATGAGGTCGCTTTGATCTCAGAAATTGAACTAAAATTAGTTGATGAGGCATTGCATGATCCTGATTGGATCATAGCTATGCAAGATGAGTTAGGTCAATTTGAAAGGAGTCAAGTGTGGGACTTAGTTCCTAGACCTAAGAAGACCACCATTATTGGAACCAAATGGGTCTTCAAAAATAAGTTAAATCAAAAGGGAGAAGTAGTAAGAAACAAGGCAAGACTTGTAGCCAAGGGCTATAGTCAAGTCGAAGGCCTCGATTATGATAAGACTTATGCTCCTGTGGCTCGATTAGAGTCCATTCGCTTAATGCTAGCTTTTGCTGCACATAGAGGCTTTAAGCTATATCAAATGGACGTTAAATCAGCCTTCTTAAATGGTTTCATTAAAGAAGAGGTCTATGTTGAACAACCACCGGGGTTTGTGAATACCGAAGCTCCAAACCACGTGTACAAGATCAAGAAAGCTCTTTATGGGCTTAAACAAGCACCTCGAGCTTGGTACGAAAGGTTGTCAACTTACCTATTAGAAAAGGGTTTTGTAAGAGGTCAAATAGACCCAACACTATTTCTGCGTAGAGATGGTGAAAACATATTTGTAGCCCAGGTGTATGTCGATGACATAATTTGTGGCTCAAACAACAAGGGCTATTTGAATGAATTTATCACTCACATGGAAAGTGAGTTTGAGATGAGTCTGGTGGGAGAATTGACATTCTTCCTTGGACTTGAAATCAAACAAACTCGAGATGACATTTATGTCCATCAAACAAAATACACTCAAGAGATGCTCAAGAAATTCAAAATGAGTGACTCTAAGGAAGTATCCACTCCAATGGCGACAAACACTCGCCTTGACAATGATGAGAATGGAAAACCAGTTGATCTAACGCAATATAGAAGCATGATCGGTAGTCTTCTATATCTCACAGCTAGTTGACCAGACATACTTTTTGCTGTGGGCATGTGCGCTAGATATCAAGTCTGTGCCAAGGAATCTCATTTAATTGCAGTTAAGAGAATATTGAGATACCTTAAGGGCACAATTAGAGTAGGTCTATGGTACCCTCGTACGGAGTCTTTTGACTTGATAGGCTATACCGACTCCGATTATGTTGGGTGCAAATTGGATCGGAAAAGCACTAGTGGGGGTTGCCAATTTTTTGGTTCATCATTGGTTAGTTGGTTAAGTCGGAAGCAACATTGTGTTGCTCTCTCCACGACCGAGGCTGAATACATTGCCATGGGAGAGAGTGTATCACAATTGTTGTGGATGATCCACACTCTAGAGGATTATGGGCTTTTGTATAAGGGAGTGCAAGTGTTGTGTGACAACATCAGCACAATAAACCTAACAAAAAACCCAGTCCATCATTCAAGGACCAAACATATTGAAATGCGTCACCACTTCATTAGAGATCACGTAGCTAGGGGAGACATTGCACTCACCTATGTTGAGTCAAAGTCAAACCTAGCCGATATTTTCACCAAACCTCTTCCAGAAAATGAATTTAGTCATTTGAGGAGAGAATTGGGAATGTGTTTGGCTCAATAGGCCATTAGAACCCCATCATGATCAATAAGGACAATTAAAACAACAAGAGAAATAGGAAAATTAATTTGGGCAACTTGGGAACATCTCACACAAACTATAAGGTTTAACAAATGATTTTTGTTTGCTAGAAATGGGGTGAGATGCTAGGATCAGCCGAATTATTCAAAATGTATCATGCATCCCTTGAATAATTAGGTTGAAGAGACATAAATTGAGTATGGGGAAGACCATTACATAATTCATGTGTATTTGGTTCCTAGATCTTACTCATATATTTCAACCAAGGAAACTTGGTTGGACCTTTACCTAGAAATTATGTAACTTTGGTTGATGGACTATTTGATACATTTGAACGATGCTTTTCATGATTTTGATTGATACTAGGACAAGTCCTTGAAAGAATGATAGCAAGCTGGTTATATTTTGACAAACTTGAAACTAAACATAACAAAGGTCGAAAATTTCAATTTTCAGGCCTTAAGTTGTCTGTTTTCTAAATGTCTGCAACTTTAGGGCTATAAACAAGTTCAGACCATAATGTTTAGGTAATAGTTATGCTTGTAGATCCTCCAGGTTCTAGGTTCTGAACTTGGAAGTTTTCCTAGAGACACTTCCACGAATTATCGAACATCTCTATGAATTTTAGTTACTGAAATTACTAATTTTAGTTACTGAAATTACTGGAGAGATCTAAGTATCAGACACTGATCGGTCTACGGACCGATCAGGTCAGCCTGGCACCCGCTACTGATCACTTTCTGATCGGTCTACAGACCGATCAGAGAGTTCCCTGATCGGTCCGGAGACCGATCAGATCAATCCGGTACGCAAGGCCACTGATTATTTTCTGATCAGTCTACAGACCGATCAGGAAGTTCCCTGATCGGTCCAGGGACCGATCAGCGAGTACTGATCATCTCCTGATCGGTCTGCGGACCAATCAGGATGTTCCTGGATCAGTCCAGGGATCGATCAGGAGGCTCCTGATACCTCCTGATCGGACAACCGCCCGATCATTTCATCAACTGTACACCCATCAGGAAACCCTTAAATCTTCCCGATCTTTTCTTTCCCCTTTCACGCGAAAGCCCTAGCCGACTCTTCCCTACACCTCACCTCTTCTCTTCTCTTTGCACGCCGGAACCCTAGCCGAAGCTCTAGCCATCCGAAGCTCTAGCCAAAAGTTCAATGGCACCAAGGTAACTCCCTACTTCTCTAGAACTTGACATTTCAGTTTCTTTTCTCACCATATCTGTGCTTATTATTTCGGGTGTTGGTGGTTCCGGTGCTCATTTACTTCCCATTGTATCCCATTGTTAAATCTTAGGAAGAAACAAGTGGGTGAGGGGACCTCTAAGTCACCTGAGAAGTCTAAGTCTAAGGCTCCCTCTCGTCCTCAACCATCTGTCTCGGGGAGATTCCCTAACCACCATTTTGAACAAGCTTTTAAACAACGGACCTTTAAATTACTTCCTTGTAGGTCTGTAGATCCTAAATTCATGGACGAATTTTGTCCAACTATGTCAGAAATCATTGCCTACTACAAACTTGACTCACTTGTCTACTTAGAACGGGATATCAACTATGACTTGGTCTCTGAGTTTTATAACAACCTTCATCAGACTAATGATGTAAGTTATAAAACAAAAGTTGCTAAGCAGACTCTTGATTTCAGTTTCTTATCCTTCTTTGACTATCTCGGTTGTCGGAGGTGTTCCGGTAATGTCTTTTCGATATATCCTGATTTACCAGATCCCTTGCCTTCACCTTTTGATGTCACACCTGACTCTATTTATGAGTATTTCTTCAGACATCCTAGACCAGGTGGCCTTGATGAGTTAGACGTTGATTTCCCTACTTTTGCATCCTTGAGATTGTCTGCTCAAGATTACATTCTTTTTAAAATTGTCACAAACTGCCTTCTGCCTATCACATCTAAACCATTGTCTGAGATCCGACTGTATCATTGCCTGATGCTTTATGGATTGCGTCGGCGTCTCGACTTTGACATTATGTCCAGCATCTACTCTTCGATCATTTCCTATAGCGAGCCAAACAACTTCACTGTTTATATGCCTTATGGGCATATAATTACAGATTGGCTCGAGACCCTTCAGATTGATGTCTCCAAGGGTAGAATAGTCAAGATGGTTAGGCAGGATTGCAGACTTGGGAAACGGGCATTTTCCAAGTCTGACATCATAGGACAAAATGGGGATGTTCGGTGGAAGGATGGGAGAGCTCTAGGTGAGTTACCACGGGGACCTCCACGACAGGTTGCAGCTACTCCTGTTGTTGCTCCTCCTGCTGCTGACGATGGAGAGGCCGATCCTGATCTGCGCTGGCAGATCGCCGAGCTGGAGAGTCGCTTTGATCGACACGATGAGCTGCTGGTTGCTGAGCTTCACGGGCTGCGCATCCGGATTGACCAGCGCTACGATGATTTATGCAGTCAGCAGCTGGCGACACATCAGGCGATTATGGATTGGATGGCCAGATACCCACCTCCGCAGGATTTCTCGGGCTTTCCATCCTCGAGCAGCGGCATGCCACCTCAGGGACCCTTTCCTCCCATTGATGATGCTGATGCTCCTCATGATGAGGAGGCTGATTGATATACATTGTTCTATGATGTCATTTTGACTGTCTATGTTTTGGATGTTGTTTGTTGGATATTTATGTCTGACCTGGATACTTGTTCATTTCATCTATATATGCTGTTCATTCTCTTGTTTTCCTTATGTTTCACTTCTTATTGGTTTTTAATATGCTGTTCATATGCCATATCTTGTATGTCTCTTATTTTTTTTTATCACTATCTTATAATACACGTAGAGGTATTCTAGGTGAATTAAGAAAAAGACAGTATGGGTTAAGGGGGAGTCCTTAACGTTCTCTTACGTAATTCGCACCTTTTCGGTGTTTGACAAAGGGGGAGAAGATAACTAAGTTTAGAGATAAATGGAAGTTTGGCTTTAGGGGGAGGACCTTGATTCCTCTATCCTTACATGGTGTTGTATCTGTCTTAGGGGGAGGATCTTGATTCCCCTAAAATTAGGGAAATATGGAAATATGAACATTTCTGATCTAAACTTAAATCGTGTTGTCAAACAACAAAAAGGGGGAGATTGTTGATACAGTCTGACCTGGCTGTTGTTTTGATGTTGACACTGATTTAAGTTTGTATCAGATATTAATTAAACTCAGACTGATTGATGATCAAGGTTGATCATGAGGAGAGGAAAAGTCCAAGTACGGATACTTGGCACATAAAGTCAGAGAGGGCTCGGTAGCTCGTTCTCTAGACCGGACGAAGTCGGAGAGGGCTCGGCAGCTCGTTCTCCGGACTAGGTCAAAGAGGGCTCGGTAGCTCGTTCTCTGGACCGGACGAAGTCGGAGAGGGCTCGGCAGCTCGTTCTCCGGACTAGGTCAGAGAGGGCTCGGTAGCTCGTTCTCTGGACCGGACGAAGTCGGAGAGGGCTCGGCAGCTCGTTCTCCGGACTAGGTCAGAGAGGGCTTGGTAGCTCGTTCTCTGGACCATGAAGACGTTAGGGTTTAGGGCTGGGAGGCTCTAAAACTAACACAAGACATTGGATCGGTCTGTTGACCGATCCAGTGAAAACTGTTATCTGGATCGGTCGGCGGACCGATCCGATGATCATAGTCACCGATCGGTCTCGTGACCGATCGGTGACCTAAAAAGTCTCATGGGTTATCGATCGGTCCGGGACCGATCGGTAACTCTGAAGCATTCTGTGGGTTATCGATCGGTCATAGACCGATCGAGAAAAGCGATCGAAAGGCCGGACTCAAAGCGAGAGGATCGGTCGTGGACCGATCCCACATAGCCTGATCGGTCCACGCATCGATTAGACTCTAGCCGTTGCGAAGGAACCGATCGGTCCAGAGAGCTATGGATCGGTCTGTTGACCGATCCACAACATGTCGTTTGTTTCTGCTGCTTCTCTGATATTTCTGATTCACTTCTGATTCACCTGATCAAATCATCTGCTGTGACATTTTTAAGTTACAGGTTGCAGGTATCGTGCCATTGGTTAATTTCAAATGAAGCTCCATCAGAAGAATAAGAACAAGTGCCCTTTATGCTGTATTTCACTGCAAGTGATGCAATTCGAGCTTCAACGTTCACTGGCCGCGATCAGTTGAACTCTTGCTCATTGGTTCGAGCTCAGAGACACCAGTGAAGACCATGGATGGTATTGGTGTGAGTTCAGAGAACCAGATGAGAAGGAAGAGTGATTGGCGACGCCTGAGTTGGTTGCAGTGATTCGACACAGGTGATAGTGATTCGGGTCAGTGAGAAAGCAGAATAAGAAGGAAGAAGAGAGGTTTGCTAAGGTTCTGGAAAAACTCTCTGTTGATCAAGCAAGAGGCTGTGTTGAGCTCTTGGCTGAAGCTTCCTTCTGTCTTTGCATTTTTCACTTCGTGACTATAAGTTCATTTGCTCAATTCTTTAGCCACTGTAAGTCATTGTGCTTTATTTTCAAATCTATTCTGTGACTTTTGTGGAGAGGTTACTCCACCGAGAAGGAGAAATACTTAGCCGGAATTTGTTCGGGGTGTGATCTACCGAAAGATCAAGGGATCGTCCACCTTACGGACACGCCGAGGAGTAGGGGCAAGTTATCCCCGAACCTCGTATATACTTGTGTAAGCTGTGGGTTGGTTTTCTTTCCTTGCATCAGTTTTTGTTTTGTTTATTTCCGCTGTGCTAACAAAGTTTTGTGAGGAAATTGATTGAGTTTTTAGTGGAGGCTATTCACACCCCCCCTCTCTAGCCATCCGAAGGTCCTAACAAAACCTAGCCTATTTTAATCTAACCCTATTTACCCTGTCGGGTAGGTAAAGTTCAGTTACCCTGTCGGGTAGATTAGTTGTAACGACCACCCTTCTTACTACTACTCTCTAAGGGTGTCCGTTACTTAACTACTATCTCTACTTAACCGGTATGATCGAAACCACGAGAAGTTCCTACCGAAAAATTTCGACAGCATCTCCCCTGTACAGGTGAGCATAAACTGGAATACATACATAGTATACATCAGTCACAGGTGGCTGGAACATATATCAAACACCACACAATTAAATAAGTGTCCAACTCATCTCAGCATACAATCTAAAACAAAATAATCTCAAATGACATGAATCTTAAAGTACAATTTCAAATGTTTCTTAATCACTAAAATGCGGAAACTTAAAAATGCCCCAAGTCTCTCCCATAGTCCTGACATCACACATCATAGAACACCTTCTTGTCGCCTTCCTTTGCTAAAACTTTTCCTTTCCTGTATCTGCAGTAAGAGGAAATGCAAACTATAAGTGAATGCTTAGTAAGCGTTGTCTAACTCACAAAATCTCGATATACATGTACATATATCTATAACATAAACTAACTGAATGCTTACTGAAAACTACTCATGCTCATCTAATAGTAAAAGAATCATAACAAACTGAAATGCTAAACATGTAAAGTTACTCATGCTCTTCTAATAGTAAAAGAACAATGCATACTGGAAAGCTAAACATGTAAAACTAATCAGAATAACATGCTAGCATAAGGAAAACTAAAACTTGTTGAATTATAAACACTTTCTGAATCTTATTTTACTTGCTTAAAAACTTATTCTTTTATTTCACTTGTTTAAAACTTATACTTTAATACTTTTATACTTATGTGAAACTTATTTTACTTGTTCAAAAGCTTATACTTATAATACTTCAAAATAGTAATCAACTTCTCTTGGGCCCAGACGTAGTACCATCTTATGCGCGTTCCCTAATAGGTTGGGGTAGCGAGCCACCAATCCTAAAAGAGCAGACCTCGGTCTACCAGGGCCAAGACCTTGGAATTTGACACCTGGATTTGTTTAACGACAACCTCGGAAGTCGGGTACTAGCCTCTAAAAAAAAAAGTAAAATACTTATTATCTTTTATTACTTCTAATATATAATGCCTCGGCATTTTAATAAGCACCGTGTGTGCCAAAATCCCTAAAGTCTTGACTTTGGAATCTACTTAAGGTCTTGGCCTTTTTCTTTCTTTTCTTTATCTTTCTTATCCTTGTTATCTTAATATTATTATAATAAAATGCCTTGGAATTTCTTTGAGCACTTGGTGTGCTGCTGATCCCAATACTTAAAATTTAGGGATCCTAGCAAGACCTTGGTCTTTTCTTACTTATAGCTACTCATAACCTCAAAAAGGGGTTTAATGGAACACATAAACACTCCACCAAAATTCATGACTATTCATGCTTATTAAATGGCACAGAAAATCTAGGGTTACATGCACAAAATGAGAAGCTGTGCAGGTTCAGAAATCATGGAGATCCAATGCTAAAATACCAAACTTAAAGCTAATCATGTTCATGGAATCAACAAGGAAAACTACAATTTGCATGCTAAAAGGAACAGAAGCTATTCCTGTTCGGAACTCATGGAAATCCAAGGTTAAAATACTAAACTTAAAGCTAATCATGTTCATGGAATTAACAAGGAAAACTACAAACTACATGCTAAAAGGAACATAAGCTATTCCTGTTCGGAACTCATGGAAATCCAACTTGCTGAATTGAAGCATAAGAAGTCAAGTTTGCTGAATTGAAACCTAAGGAATCGAACTTGCTGAATTGAAACTCAAGGAATCAAACTTGCTGAATTGAAACTTAAGAAATCAAACTTGCTCAAATAATTTTGATTGATAAAGTTTTCTAACGTCTAAGGTAAACTAATGGTAAATCATGAATCGAACTATAGGGTAACCTCAACCTCATTAACTCTCAGATAATAATTAAATCCGAACCCCATAAAATCCGAATCAAGCAACCACAAGCTAAACAAGCAAACAACCAAACCCTATCTCAACTTCCTATAAAGACTCACGGCAGCAAGCTTCACAAGCAACTTCACAGCATGCTTCAAAAAATCAAGGGAAACAAGGAAAACTCAAAATCGAATTCGGAACTACTCTTACCACAGGTGAGTAGCAACTTACCGAGATGTTCTTGGACTTACAACCAAAGAGAAGCAGCTAGGCTTCGGGAAAACTCGAGCCCTTGGTGATTCTTCTGTGCCCGCGTGCTCCCCTCGACGAGACGACCTTAAGGAGGTGAAGAAAACCCCTCGGAAAACCCTGGCCGACCGTCGGAGACGAAGCTAGGCTTCGTTTTTCTTCGCTCGGGCAGAATCGGCGCAATCGCACGGGAAGAGCAGAGGAGAGGCGAGGGATTTTGATTTCGGGATAATACCTAAGTTCTCCTTTTTATAACTAGGTATTCTATTAACTATTACCATATAAATATATTTCGCTCCTTCCTTAATTAGCATAGCCCGCCTGCACACTTGGTCAACCGGGTTTTGACCGAGTCAAAGGTCGCGGGTTTGATTCCTCAGCCGCCCCTTTTTATTTCAATTTATTTCTGATTTCCTAACTACTGCTTAAATATATTTTCTTTTCCTATTTGATCAGCACACCCGCTTGGGTTTCCTGGTCAGCCGAGTTCGTTTAAGGCTTGGCTCGGCCGGAGGTCACGGGTTTGAATCTCGGCTTGGATATTTTTTTGTCGAAACTTCTTTCGTCTAGTAAAAATACCAAACGACCTCCAAAAATTACATAAAAATACTCTAAAAATTTATAAAAATCTCTAGAATATTTCTATAGCATTTTTAAATATTTTTAAATTACTTTTGGGACTCAAAATGAGGAAATTTGGGTTGTTACATTAGTTGGGGGTGCCAGCTATTCTAGATCCTCCTTCTATTTTTATTTGATTTAAGTTTTACTTTTAATTTTGAATTAATTTCGAATTGAGTTTCAAATTTTGAGTTTTTAATTTAATTTTGAATTTTGAATTTTGAATTTAATTTTGAATTTTTAATTTAATTTTGAATTTTGAATTTTAATTGAATTTTGAATTTTTAATTTAATTTCAAAATTTTAATTTAATTTTGAATTTTGAATTTTGAATTTTTAATTTTTAATTTTTAATTTAATTTTTAATTTTTAATTTTTAATTTTTAATTTTTAATTTTTAATTTTTAATTTTTAATTTTTAATTTTTAATTTAATTTTGCATTTGAATTTTTAATTTAATTTCAAATTTTTAATTTAATTTTGAATTTTGAATTTTTAATTTAATTTTGAATTTTTAATTATGTTCGTTTTATTAATATCGTCTTTCTTTTTACTCCCCCTGGATCATAGCCTCGATATGGTCTATCGAGGTAGTGTATTTGATCCTTCTGGATATAATATTGACCAAGTCCAACTTGATTAATCAATTTGGACTTGAAGACCCATGCTTGGACTATTTTTCTATTTGCTCTTTGTACAAGAGATAAATAAGATTTATATTTTTTCTTTGGTTTAAATCCTAGACCAGTTCTATTGTAAATGACTCTTTGTGTCCCAAGAATTAGGTCAAGATTCTTGGAACCTAAAGAAAACCGTTCTTGTGTTTTCTCTAGATCCTTGACTTGAATTCTCAGGCTGGAATTCTCTTCTTCAAGTTTTTGGACTTGAGTTGAATTTCCAGTCTGAACTGGTTCAGTCAAAGATTCGGAGTTAGTCACTTCTTTAAGGACTTCTACTTCCTTTAGAAGTGACTTGACTCTAAGGTTTGATTTAACTAATTTTCGTAACAAATAATTAACTAAATTATTGAGTCGAGAGATACTTACAGAGGGATCGGGCCCTTCGAAAATGGATACAGATCCGTGGCTTTGCTCGGACTCGGCCTTCGACTCGCTTTCACTCTCGGACAGGTTGATTTGGTCCCGGGCCATCAGCGCCAGTAAACTCATCTGATCGAGTTCGTCGTCGTCGTCTTCTGAGGAAGATTCATCCCATGTCGCCTTCAGGGCCTTTTTCCTTCTCTGCTTCTTTGCTTCCTTTTGGTTAGGGCAGTTGGCCTTGATGTGCCCCTTCTAGTTGCATCCGTAGCAGATCACCTCAAATTTTACCTTAGAATTCGGTTGGGCCTCCTTGGATTGGACTGCCTTCTTTAGTTCCCTCTTGTTGAAACATTTCTTCTTCTTGTAGAGTCTTTTCACAAGGTTCATGAGTTCAATGGTTAGTTCATTGTCTTCTTCATTTGAGTCGGTTTATGCTTCCGACTCCTGTTCGGTTCTTCGTTGTGATCTTAATTTGCGAGCTCCACCGGTACCTGCAAGCAAAGCAATTCCTTTCTCGAAAGGCTGTGTATTAGTCTGCTCATGAAGTTTGAATTCTGAAAATAGCTCGTCTAATCTAATTGAAGATAAATCTTTGGAGACTTTGTAGGCATCTACCATTGATGCCCACAATGTACTCCTAGGAAAAGAGTTGAGTGTATACCTTATGATGTCCCTATTCTCGACCTTTTGACCGATTGCGTGGAAGGAGTTGAGGATGTCTTGTATCCGTGCGTGGAGTTGACAGGTCGTCTCATCTTCCTGCATTTTTAGGTTATACAATTTATTAAGCAACAAGTCATGTTTACTTACTTTTGTGTCGGAGGTTCCCTTGTGGAGTTCGATCAGCTTCTCCCAAAGCTCTTTTGCGCTGGAGAATGGTCCAACTCTGTTGAGTTCCTCCTTTGTCAGTCCGCATTGGAGGGTGCAGGTTGCTCTGGCATCGACTTCCACCTTTTTTATTAGGGTCGGTTCCCATTTTTCGCAGGGTGTTGGCTTGTTGTCTTCGTCGGATGACAGTTGTAGTCCGGTCTTGATTATCATCCACGTATCGAACTGAGTCTTGAGGAAGGTTTCCATTCACCCCTTCCAATATCCGAAGTCTTCTCCGGAGAAGAGTGGGGGACGAACGGTGCTGAAACCTTCTTTTTGGGCCATTTAAAATCCTGAACGACAAAAACAATAAAACCGGTTCCAAGACTGGGTCTTGGATTAGCAGTGCAGGAGAAATAAGGGAAAACAAGCTCGAGTGGTATTGTACCAACCTTGAGCAAAAACCGATTTGATAAAACAATTAGAATGTAGCTATTAAACTAATTCCAATTTGACTCCGAAAAATCTGAAAATATCACGAAAAAAATGTTTTGAATAGTGGTTGCACTGATTCAAAACGACTCCGCTCTGATACTAATTGTTGGATCGAGAAGCGCTAGAGGGGGGTGAATAGCGCTCGTGGCTTTCATGCTTTTCGAATTCGTAAAACTATCGAGTTATAAAGCAGCGGAAAGAAAAATGCACAAACACACAAGAGACACGAGAGGTTACTTCGTTCGGAGCCTATCTTAACTCCTACTCGAAGGCCTGCGGTCGTTGTCCGCTTTCGGTGGGCAACAACTATAAGTTCGAAAATACTACAGATTAAGTACAATAAACAGAAGTTAAAGTATACCGACAACACTTAAAAATAGCAAATTTGGAGCTCCGAGTCGTCGGGATGTTGCTACAGCACTTCGGGGTCATTGAGTTTGCATCTTGTCGTAAGAGAATCGCTTAGGAGCAGTTGTATTGAGCTGTTAGTCGAGTGCTGCTTATAAAGGGTGTTGAAGGCGCCTTGAAAGTCATCCAAGGCGCCTCTAGGATTGTAAAATAGCGAAAAAGGACGAATAATCATAAGGGAATTTTTAGAAATTTTCTGGGAATTTTTCGGAGTTCGTATGTCAAGTTTAAGGGGATAAATATTGGGCCACAGAAAGCCTGTTTGGAATAACCATTCAGTGGGAATTGATTGAGAAAGTCAACTTAGTGTTTAATAATTTAAACCTAAGTTTTATATATATATATATATATATATATATATATATAATATGTATATATTAATTTATTAAACCGTTTCCCTTTCCCCTCTTTAATTCTCTCCGATTTCTCTGCCGACTCCACCTTTCTTTCCCCGATTTTTCTTTTTCTCTTCGTCTCCTCCCCTTCTTCACCGAGCCAACCTTCTCTTCTCTTCCTTTTCATCGCCAAAGCCTCCGACTCTTCCTCTCTTCTCTTCCATCCTTGCCCAAGCGCCAGCGACGCTCGAGCCACCGTTGGCCGAACCTGTCTCCCTCTGGAGTCTTAGCCGACGCCGCTCTCCCATTTTCTTAGATCCGTCGACCACCAGTCGTCGACAACGACGCCGACGAGCCCGACGAGCAGGCAGCAACGTTAAGCGCAGTTTCCTCCCCTTCGCTGGAGACCAGGTCGATGACGCAGTCGACCCCTCGTTCAGCCGTCGTGCCCTAGCATCAGTTGTCGATTCTTATTTTTCTTACTCTCTGGTCGTGGGGATCTTGAGTAAGTACTCTTCCTAGTTTGTTATTTGGGGATCTAATCTCTAAGTGCTACTAATATGGGGTGATTGTTGAGGAAACAGTGCTGCGGTTGGCTCCGGTCAACATTATCGTAGACAGAAGATAGCTTCCTTCATCAAATCCTTGATCACCATCGTTAATTGGAGAGTAATCTGCAGATCTAGATTTGGGCAGGTAAAAAGGAATAGGGCAACAGTAAACCTCTGTTGACAGCTGCGTATTATCATTAACCACCTTCGAATTGGGGTAAGGAATTGCATTCTATTTGGGTAACATTATCTAAGTAGATCCTTCTGTTCAATTTAAGTAATTATAAGTAGTTGAGGTAAGGTGTGGATAATTAAATGGAATTAAAACATAGTTTCCTAATTGGATTAGGATTTAGTTTAGCTATTGTGTTTTTAGCTAAACTGTACGATTTATTACAGGATTCGGATTTGGGACGAGCACATCGACATAGAGGTTGATTAGCTCGATTTACATTGGAGGCGGGTACCTCTTGACTTATCTTTTATGATATTGTTATTTGGATATGCATGGTATTTTATAGCTACAAGCAATGATCATGTTTGCCTTTGGTATGTCACGGTTGTTACCCATAGCATGTTCTGTTCTTGTCGTTTGTTATGTATCCATGTTTATACCTCATGATTATTGCCATGGTTACCTTAATTCCTAGAATACGTGACATACTATGCTTACTGAGTTTAGGACTAGATTCTGGATTTTTATTATCTGACATGTGTATCTATATTTTGATATTATACCTGATCTGTGTACCTAGACCTTTTGCTTTGATCCATGTATATTGTTGGTACATATTTTATGGAGGTGGATATGTTTCAGGACCTAGGTTGTTATACCATAGAGGACCTGTATACCCTAGATCTGTGGATTTGACTTACTTGTACTAGGGTACACATTTTTATATATATGTGGATTTGGTTCAGGATATTGTCATGCTTAGTTTCATTCACCATTCGCATGATCGCATGCTGCGTGGTAGGCTGCTCCATTATTGTAGAGCATATCACCAGTTTCATCACTGTTCGGTGCTCCGTTGGTCCGCTCATGGGTAGCGTGACGCAGCGTGGTAGCACATCAGTTTTGCTTTGTTCGGTGCTCCCTTGGTCCGCTCATGGGTAGTATGACGCAGCGTGGTAGCACGTCAGGGATCTCTCCCCGTCATGGTGTACCGGGAGATGAGAGCATTGCGCTCCCCCACTTATGA
This sequence comes from Zingiber officinale, assembly GCF_018446385.1. Lineage (NCBI taxonomy): Eukaryota > Viridiplantae > Streptophyta > Magnoliopsida > Zingiberales > Zingiberaceae > Zingiber > Zingiber officinale. Next base: position 25,053,042 of record NC_055988.1, read on the forward strand.
TTTGGTGTAGGAGTATGTGTGTACTCCGACAGTATCCCGTCCATTCGGTCACTCATCAGGAGCAGTGACGTCAGAGTGCACGGTTGTCACAGCCCTACCCACTCAGTCTCACCATTGTGTGTAAGATGACTGACTGACGTCAGGGGTGACCATGTCATTGACATCATATGCATTTATTGCATTTATTTGCTTGTGTTTGCTGCACTTATATGCTGCATTTTGGTGGATGCATTTGTTTGACATGCATACAGGAGGCATATTGTGTATCTGGTTTGATGACCCTTTTGTTCTGGTTAGGAGTTCCTGGTGAGTACTGTTTCCTCAATTACCTTACAGTTTTGCATATTTTCTATATATGATTAGGAAGCTGTATTCCATGTTTATTGCTGTTAGATATTTCTTACTAGGCATGTCTATTGGTATTCGCTGAGTTGATGAACTCACCCCCGCGGACACTATCTTTTTCAGGTACCAGGTTGTTTATGGTGTCGCTTGGAGTATCCTGCTTGCTGGTCCCATGTCATCTCAAAAGATCTGACTTCGCTGTTGTCTATTTGTACTTTGATATTTGTGTATCTAGCTTGTGTTTCGACTTTGTTTCTGGAGTGGTGTTTTGTGATGTGGTGTAAGCCTAGCCGACTAGCATGTCATGTATTTTGGTTTTATATCGTTTCCTGTTGTGTTTTGGATTTTAGTTCCAGCCGAGTGGGCTGATGATATAAACTGCGTGGATGACTTTGTGTTATATTTTTATTACTGTTATTGTTCCGGTCGTGTTGGCCGAGGTATATGTGGCCCTGAGGGCTTTGTATAAATGTTTCAGATTGTCACCCGTACAGGGGAGGCGCTGCCAAAATTTCTTCGGACAGGGACTCCCTCGGGGCGTGACAAGGATGGCCGAGTCGCCCGCGTGGATCAAGCCTGAACTGGTCGTGACTTATCCCTTCAAGGCGCCTTCTGTGCTCTCCAAGGCGCCTTCAAAGCCCGGTCCAAGGTGGCTCCACTGAGCTGCGCTGGCAAACGCTGGCTCGCACCCGAGGCACCTCTAAGCCCCATGGAGGCGCCTCAGACACTGTACATCCGAGCTTAGCTTGTGTTTTTTGGTACTTGCAAGATGCATTAGTCCAAAGTGCCTGCAACACAGAGTTAGTGCACAATAATAATAATGAATTAAAGTTTGACAGTCTCCCGATTGTCCGAGTCTGACTTCAGATTTCTAATTGAAAACCCTAGGTCGACCCGACGCCTACTGTTCCCTCTATGGGGAACGCGTTCTCACCTACTCCACTCAGGAGATTTACCTGTTGTCAGTGCGATCCTCCAGATCGACTGGACTTTTGCTCGGTGCTTGATGCTTCCGGACTTTCTGCTGGACTTCCGCTTCCCGACTGGTCTAGTCTTTCACCTGGTTCGCGACACCAGGACTTTCCACCTAGGGTTACCCCCCTAGGACTTTTGCCTAAAGCAATCGACCCACCAAGACTTTCTGCATAGGGTTACCACCCCCTTTGACCTAGGGTTACCACCCCCTAGGGTTTTCACTTGCCTAACCACAGCTAGGAATTTTCCTGAAACACTTAAACAGACTTGTTAGATCACAACATAACCTTAACTTTGAATCCTTTGCCATTATCAAAACTTAGGTTCGATCGTCGGATGCTTCCCGCACCAACACTTATGAGCCAAGCTAAATTAACAAATAATATTTTTCCATAAGAACTTCTTGACAGCATCCTCCATTATCCTGGCTAGGGGTATGCCCTCCCCCCGCTTAGAGAACTAATCTACTACCACAAGAAAAAAAATTTTTGTTGACGCCCAGTTGGGATGGGACCTACAATATTTATGACTCACTAATTAAAACGATAAGATACAATGGAGGTCTTCGGAAACTCAATCAAGTGATGGGAGAGATTCTAGTGCTTTTGGCAATGAATTCAGGTAGAGACGAATTGGGTCATGTTCGCCTGTAAAGTCAGCCAAAATTATTCATCTAGTAATGCTTTCTGAGTAAGTGTTTTCCACATATATGGTTTCCATAAATACCTTCATAAATTTCTCTTATGATATAATCGGCATCATCGGGGCCAAGGCAATTGAGGAGGGGGCACGAGAAGGATCGCCAATATAATATATCCCTAATCAAAATGAAACGGGTAGCTCTTCTTTTGAGTAGGCATAGTTCTTTTTTTGAGATAAGCAATGATAGGTCCCCTCCAGTCGTAGACTTATCCCGACTTGATGTTTGATCAACTTGTGAAATCAATAGAACTTAAGACGCATAGTCTTCCATGTTGCAAGTCACAAGTATACTACTAGTTTGGCTAGCTCATCAACCTTTTGATTCTCCTCTCGGGAATTCTTTTATAGAATGACCTATTGAAAGTCAGCTTTCAACTTCTCAAAAATGTTCACATAGTGTCACAATCGATCATTCTTGATCTCAAAACTTCCTTTTATCTGTTGGGAAACTAGTTTAGAATCTTAGTAGATGATAACTCGAGAAGCCCTGACTTGCTTGGTTACTTAAAGTCTTGCGAGTAAGGTTTCATATTTGACTTCGTTATTGGACACTCTAAAGTCGAGCTAGACAGAGAGCTGAAGTACATCTTCTTGAGTGAATATTAATAATATCCTAACCTCATTGCCTTACCGGAGCGAATGAGTCACCCATATAAAATTTTCATGTTCCATCAACTTTCTGGTCGGATACCTCAGGTAGAAAATTTGTCAAGGCTTGAGATTTGAGGGTAGCTCTTGGCTAATAATGGATGTCATATTCGCTCAGCTCGATGGTCCATTTGATCAGTGTCCTAGAAGCTTCTAGGTTAGTTAACACTAGGCCTAAAGTATTATTGGTGACCACCGTGATCAGGTGAGTAAGAAAATACAGCCTCAATAATCAACGAGCAACGAGAGTCAATCTGAATGCTAATTTCTCTAAATTGGCATACTTGCTCTTGGCATCCTTTAACAAATGACTTAAGAAATATATCGAGTGTTGCACATTATCCTCTTGACAGCAAGACCATCGTGATTACACCCTCGGATGACAAAAAGTACACCCATATCATCCCACTTGTTATTGGCTTGGAGAGGAGTGTAAATGGGATAGATACTCCTTCAGTTATACAAAGGCCTAGTCACATGTTTCTGTTGGTACCCCAAGGTAGTTTTGATGTGATCAAATAAGTTAGGTTAGGTCATGTTGTGTTTAACACTGTGTCTAAGTGTGTAGAAACTTAGGAGCACAAGACGTTGAGCAAAAGACGCAGCTAGCGAGAAGGACGACATGGGAGAGAATCGACGGGCTTGGTGCATCTGAGGGATAAGGTGCTGCGGAAGAATACGCGGGTGGACGAGAAGGAGGTGCACGGTATTTCCAAGGGACAAGAAGCCAGAGCGGAAGCTTGCTCGAAAAGGCCGGAAGTTGAGTTCAGGTGAGCCCTATTCCGGATGGTCGAAATCACCCAAGTGAGCGGAGCCAGAGTGGAAGACTTGGACCGATACGAGCGGAACCGAAGAAGGAGGTCGGGACTAAAATTCAGCAAAGGGTTGATTTTTGGCCCTGGGGCGCCCGGACTAGACCGAGGCACCCGGACCAGTCCGGGGTGTCTGGAGCAGGTCGGGGCGTCTGGACCAGTCGGAGGCGCTCGGAGCAAGTCAGGGCGTCCGGACCAGTCCGGGGTGCCTGAAACCCAATTTTTATCCAGATCAACGTAGCATTTGAACGTTGCATTGGGGATAGATTTCTATCCCATTCCAAGTGTCTGGAACCTTTCGAGGCGCCCCGAGCAGGGCTATATAAGCAGCCCTGCTCCCTGAAGCTAAGAAGAACAAGAAATACTCAAGCAACACTTGTAGACGCTTTCATTTCTGTTTAGCTTCATTGTTTCTGTGCTTTCATTGCTGTAAAAAGGCTTCTTCGCCTGAAGGAGAAATTAGTGCACTTTACTTCCTTGGATTAACAACCTCCCTGGTTATAATCTAGTAAACCTATGTGCTGCTGTCTTTTAGTCTTTTTATATTTCTTATATGCAAGTGTTTGATTTATATAGCTCTAAATCTGAGAAAGGTATTTTTGTTTGATTTTGTTTTTGTGCAGGGGAGGGGCTATTCATCCCCCCCTTCTAGTCGGTCGCCAAGGGTCCTAACAGTTTCATCCCACTCAAACTTAGAAGCCTTCCTCAATATTTTAAATAAAGGTAGACTATGGTCAGTATAATAAGAGATGAATCGGGAAAGTGTTGTGATACGGTCGACTAGTCATTGTGCTTCTCTGAGATTATAGGGAGGCAGCATATTTTGGAGTGTCTGGACCTTCTCAAGATTAGCTTTGATTCTCCATTCAGTTACGATGTACTAAAGAAATTTTCCACTCCTGACTCCGAAGAGGCACTTGGGATTAAGCTTGATCCTGTATCGCCTCAACGTACGACATGTTTCCTCAATATCTGATATATGATATCAAGGTCTCGACTCAAACAGACTTGATTATGATGTCATCAATGTTTACCTTGGCATTCCTCCCAATTTGGTACTTGAATATCTAATCCATAAGTCATTGATAAGTTGTCCTTGTATTTTTTAAGCCGAATGACATGACAGTATAGAAAAAGGTCTCATTAGCAATGATGAAACAGATCTTTTCCTGATCTTCAGATGGCAAGGGAATTTGATAGTAGCCTTGATTGGCATCCAACATGTATATGAGCTCACAACAGGAAGTTGAATCTACTAGTTGATCGATGTTGGGGAGAGGGTAGCAATTCTTTAGGCATGCCTTGTTGAGTTTGTGAAAGTCAATGTATACCTCCACTTACCCCAGGCTTGGACACCAATACCACATTAGCGAGCCAAGTTGAGAATTGAACTTCCCATGTGCGACCGACCTCCATCAACTTATCAATTTCAACCCCGATCATTTGATTTTGCTTTGGTGAGAAGTTCTATTTCTTTTGCTAGATGGATCAAATATTTGGAACATGTTTAGCTGATGAGCTATTATAGATGAAGAAACTCTTGTAACATCTTTGTCCAACCAGGCGAAGAAGTCATGGTTGCACAAGAGGCACGCAACCAAATCTTGTTTGATCCCCCAGTTGAGATCTGTGGCTATTCGGGTGCCCCTGACAAGTTTGTCTGGATTAATTTGTACATCTTCTTGGACTTTCGTTGACTAGAACAACTACACTTCCTAGACAACTTGGAAGTAGGTATATGGTGTTCGGCGAGCCTTCCATGAGTCAATCTGAATTATATTTGATAGATCGAATGAGTGCGATAGAGGAGGGGGGGGGGGTGAATATCGCGCCTTTTTAAAAACTTCTCTTTTCCTTTGAAATCAGAGTCGTGCATAGCGGAAAGTAAATAGACAAGTTTATTTACTTCGTTCGGAGTCTAGGTCGACTCCTACTCGAAGGCCCGCGGTCCTTGACCGCACCGATAAGCAATCCACTAAGATTCTTCTTCCTGAAAACCTCGGAAAGAAGTAATATGTACAAAATACAATGATATAAGCTAGTAACAACCTACTATCTTATATAAGATTAAGTGCAATACAAAAACAATAAAGTATATCGACTTTGTGTAGGAGTTGAAGCTTGGTCGTCACTTGTTTGCATGTAGAGGAATTATAGATCAGTCGCACGTGCAGCACTAGCACAGAATTGAACCACAACAGATTGCATTATCAGCCTCAGACCTCAAGCTTCAATTTATAAGATTGTCGATGTTCGGTCGACCGATCCCTGTGTTCGGTCAACCGAACCAGCTCCCTTCCTTCCTGGCTAATTAAGATCCGATTGCTGATTTGATCTTCGGTATTAACTGTCCATTAAGGGTTCGGTCAACCGATCCCTTTGTTTGGTCGACCAAACATGCTCCTTCCCTGTTCGTCGAGATTCACCGAGATTCGCATTTACTATGCATTTAATATTGATTGTTCAATCGATCGATCATCCGGTTCGGTCGACAGATCAGTGTAGTTTCCTTCTACTCCTGATCGTTGCTATCTGTGCTGAGTCATCAGGGTTCGATCGACCGATCTTACTGTTCGGACGACCAATCATGGCTTGATCAACTTGGTCTATTCTGGTCTGATCTGAACACTGTTTTGATCTCTTCTTGTTCGGTCGACCGATTCTTTGGTTCGGTCGATCGATCCAGCCAAACCTGCAAAACAGTGTTAGACAATAAACCTGCAAAATAAATGTTAGTATAGTAATAATATTATAATGCATGAGTAATATAAAAAGACAATAGAAATGTCTTGATCTCAACTTTGAAACCTTCCCAATTTCTTCACTTGGATCAGCGACCTAAGGTTGTTTCCTACGGGAACCTGACCTCACTGTCGCTCCTCCAGTTGTTTACCTCAACCTACCTGCCAAACTTAGATCCTCCAGATCTAGTTTGGACTTTTCACTTAGCTTTGATCGGCTCACCAAGACTTTTTCCTTGATCTTCGGTTCTCTAGACCTCTTGATCGCACCGCTAAGCGTCGGGTCCCCTCGACCCACTTGAACTTGCACCTGGGTTCCACGATCTGCTAAGATTTCTCCTGCCAAGCCTCCAACTAGGTCTTTCCGATTCAGTAAATAACCTGCACACTGAGTCAACTTGTTAGATCACAATAAGACTTAACTTGAACCTTTGACAACATCAAAACTTAGGTTTGATTCTGGTGCAACTTGCACCAACAATCTCCCCCTTTTTGATGTTTGGCAACCAAGCTTCAAAGTTAAGTTAAAATATGTAAAAATTAATCAAGCAATTAAACTTTTAATTCTCCCCCTGAGTTAAACAACTCCCCTTGAATTCACTATCTGTCCCCCTCTGACACACATCAAAAATAAGGAAAGACCTCAAAGCCAAGTAAAAACAATTAAGGTCAAAGAAAACCTTTGAGTACAAAAAGAAAATTCTAAAAAATTGAAAACATGCATAAAATCATTTCTAAGTTGTATAAAACTATTTTTTTAAAATTGTTTTAATTAAGTTTTAAAATAATTTTAATTAATTTTAATTAAGTTTTTAAAATAATTTTGATTAATAATTTTAATTAATTTTTTAAAATAGTGTTACTTAAGTTTTTAAAAATAATTTGATTAAGTTTTTTTTTAAAAAATTGATTAAGTTTAAAAATACTTGATTAACTTTTTTAAAAAATTTGATTCAGTTTTAAAATAATTAAGTTTTAAAATAGTTTTAATTAATTTTTTAAAATAGTTTTAATTAAGTTTTAAAATAATTTTAATTAATATTTTAATTAAGTTTTAAAATAATTTTGATTAAGTTTTAAAAAAAATTGATTAAGTTTTAAAAAAAATTTGATTGAGTTTTAAAATAATTAAGTTTTAAAATAATTTTAATTATTTTTTTAAAAATAATTTTAATTAAGTTTAAAAATAATTTTAATTAATAATTTTAATAAATTTTTTAAAATAGTTTTAATTAAGTTTTTTAAAATAAATTGTTTTAGTTTTTAAAAAAAATTGTTTAAGTTTTAAAAAAATTTGATTAAGTTTTAAAATAATTAAGTTTTAAAATAATTTTAATTAATTATTTTTAAAAATAGTTTTAATTAAGTTTTTAAAATAATTTTAATTAATAATTTTAATTAATTTTTTAAAATAGTTTTAATTAAGTTTTTAAAAAAATTTAATTAAGTTTTCAAAAAAAAATTGATTAAGTTTTAAAAAAAATTATTAAGTTTTAAAAAAAAATTGATTGAGTTTTAAAATTATTAAGTTTTAAAATAATTTTAATTAATTTTTAAAATAATTTTAATTAAGTTTTTAAAATAATTTTAATTAAATTTTAAAATAATTTTAAGTTAAGTTTTAAAAGTAATTTAAGTTAATTTTTAAAATAATTTAAGTTATGTTTTAAAAATAATTAAAATTTTAAAATAATTTTAATTAAATTTTAAAATAATTTTAATTAAATTTTAAAATAATTTTAATTAAGTTTTAATATAATTTTAATTAAAGTTTAAAATAATTATAATTAAGTTTTTAAAATAATTTAATTAAATTTTAAAATGATTTTAAGTTTTGTTTGAAAATAATTTAAGTTTTAAAAATAATTTAAGTTATTTTTTAAAATAATTTAAGTTATGTTTTAAAAATAATTCTAATTAAGTTTTAAAATAATTTTAATTAAATTTTAAAATAATTTTAATTAAGTTTTTAAAATAATTTAAGTTAAATTTTAAAATAATTTTAAGTTAAGTTTTAAAAATAATTTTAATTAAGTTTTTAAATAATTTTAAGTTAAGTTTTAAAAATAATTTTAATTAAGTTTTAAATAATTTTAATTAAATTTTAAAATAATTTTAATTATGTTTTAAAAATAATTTTAATTAAATTTTAAAATAATTTTTAATTAATTTTATTTATTTTTTAAAATAATTTTAATTAAGTTTTAAAATAATTTTACGTTTTAAAATAATATTAGTTTATAATTTAGGTTAAGTTTTAAAATAATTTAAGTTAACTTTTTAAATAATTTTAATTTAGTTTTTAAATAATTTTAAGTTAATTTTTAAAACAATTTTAAATTATTTTATTATTGAATTATTGAAAAAAGTTGTTGAACCCATGTTAGATTCAAACTTAGCTTTGGGTTAATCAAGCAGATCTCCTAAGGATAAGTTTTTAGTTCAGTGGCGAGGCTTATGGTCTTCTTGTGTATCAACGGTGGACCACTTGCTGAAGACTTTCCAAACTGTCCCCGCTCAAAAAATTTAATACTAAATTTTGGTCTAACTAGCCCATGTTTGACTGGAGTAGCTTCAGTCAGATCCACTAAGTCTAGTGCACCAGGTAGAATGCACAAGATTCAGCCTAGACATGCCTTCGACAAAGTTTCCTTGACGTACTATCATCCCAATCCATTTCGATGCTATGTTATAGGGTTTGGTAAATCTTTTTTATCTAACCGTTTTAAGCATAAAGCAAACCTAATCCTAAGTGTATGAGTTTGGTTAATCATGTTGGTTGAATTATTTTTCTAGTTGCTCCCCCTGAGTCATAGCTTAGATAAGGTCTATCTAAGTAATGAATTTGACTCTTAAGGACCAAGTAGATGTTTGTTTTAATTGGTTTGGTTAAATGTTTTGTTTAGACCCATGCTTGGACTTGACTTCTAATATTTTGGCTAATTAATGACAAATATGATTTGTTTGTTTGTTTAGGGTTGTAACCAAGTCCTGATTTGTTGTACATGGCTCATTGTGATCCAAGTACCATATTTAGACATTTGGATCATAGTTCGAACCTTTCCAACATTTTCTTGAGTCGCTCGACTTGACCCTTCAAGTTAGAATTCTCTTCCTCAAGTTTTTCAACCTGAGTTGAGGTTCTGACTTGAACTTGGTTAATCAAATCACTCAAGTTAACTTGTTGTTTAAGGTGGTCTATTTCCTTATGTAACAAGTTATTTTATTTTTCAGATTTTGACAATTTTCTAAACAAACATTTAACTACTTTCAGTAAGTTAGACTTAGAATAAATCGTTACCATATTTAGATATTCCGATCCGTGGCTTCCCTCAGAATCAATGTCGATCTCGGACTCGTACTCTTTGTCAGACTCGGAGTTGGAATCTTCGTTTCTTGCCATAAAAGCAAGATGGCTTGAATGCTTTGTTTTCTCCATGTCAGATTCGTCGGAAGAAGTCTCATCCCATGTCGCTTGAAGAGCCTTCTTTCATCTTGTTGATTTAGGTCTTTCTTCCTTCCGATTTGGGCATTCGTTTTTGAAATGCGCCTTCTTGTTGTAACCGTAACAAATCATTTCTGATTTATTTTGGGTCTGGTTGAGAGGTGCCTTTTTGGCAGTTCTTTTGAATTTCTTCTTCGTCAGAAGTCTCCGGACCATGTTGACCAGTTCTTCTTCATTTAGTGAGTTAGAGTCTGACTCATTTTTTGACTCGATCTTTGTTTTTGATTTTATTTCCTTGCTTTGACCTGCATACAAAGCAACTCCTTTCTCGACATGGCTTACGTTAGATTGTTCGTGTAATTCCAATTCATAAAATAATTCATCTAACTTTAGAATTGAAAGATCCTTAGAAACTTTGTAAACATCTACAATTGATGCCCACAAAGTATTCCTTGGAAAGACATTCAGCGCGTACCTTATTGTGTCACGATTTTCCAAGTTGTGTCCGATCAGATGTAGGCCATTTAGGATGTCATTCAGTCGGGCGTGTAGTTACGAGGCCGTTTCTCCGAGAAACATTTTAATGTTAAACAAGTTATTTAAAAGTAAATCTCTTTTATTTACCTTAGATTCGTCAGTCCCTTCGTGTAGTTTGACTAGAGAGTCCCACAGTTCTTTAACGTTGTTCGTAGGGACTGACTTGGTTCAACTCCTCCATTGTGAGCTCGCACTGAATGGTATTGATCACCTTATAGTTTAGTTGTGCCTTCTTGATCATTGGGGTTCTAGTTCTAATAGTATTCCGTCTTTCATCAGAGGAGTGTAGCCTTTCAAGATCGTGAACCAAAGCTCGATATCGGATTTCAAGTAACACTCCATCCTATTCTTCCAGTAACTAAAATTTTCTCCTTTAAAAAAGGTGTTTCCAAGACTTTCGTCTTGGGATTAGTAGTGCTTGAATAATAAAAAAAACATATTCTAAGAGAAAAGAAAAGGTTTTTAAAAAAATACTTTGAAAAATGGTTAAGTTATTTCAGAGCTTACGAGGCTCTGATACTAATTGACAGATTGAATGAGTGCGATAGAGGGGGGGGGGGGGGGGGGGGAATATCGCGCCTTTTTAAAAACTTCTCTTTTCCTTTGAAATCAGAGTCGTGCACAGTGAAAAGTAAATAGACAAATTTGTTTACTTCGTTCGGAGTCTAGGTCGACTCCTACTTGAAGACTGGCGGTCCTTGACCGCATCGATGAGCAATCCACTAAGATTCTTCTTCCTAAAAACCTCGGAAAGAAGTAATGCATACAAAATACAATAATATAAGATAGTAACAACCTACTATCTTATATAAGATTAAGTGCAATACAAAAACAATAAAGTATACCGACTGTGTGTAGGAGTTAAAGCTTGGTCGGCACTTGTTTACGTGTAGAGGAATTGTAGAGCAGTCGCATGAGCAACACTAGCACAGAATTGAACCACAACAGATTGCATTATCATCCTCAGACCTCGACTTCAATTTATAGGATTGTCGATGTTCGATCGACCGATCCCTGTGTTCGGTCGACCGAATCAGCTCCCTTCCTTCCTGGCTGAGATTCGATTGCTGATTCGATCTTCGGCATTAACTGCCTATTAAGGGTTCGGTTGACTGATCCCTTTGTTCGGTCGACCGAACATGCTCCTTCCCTGTTCGTTGAGATTCACCGAGATTCGCATCTACTATGCATTTAATATTGATCGTTCGGTCGACCGATCAGTGTAATTTTCTTCTGCTCCTGATCGTTGTTGTCTGTGCTGAGTCATCAGGGTTAGGTTGACCGATCTTACTGTTCGGTCGACCGATCATGGATTGATCAGACTCGGTCTATTTCTGGTTTGATCTGAACACTACTTTGATCTCTTCTTGTTCGGTCGACCGATTCTTTAGTTCGGTCGACCGATCCAACCAAACCTGCAAAACAATGTTAGGCAATAAAGCTGCAAAACAAATGTTCACCCGGGAATTTTTCGAAAAAATGACGAATAATGATAAGGGAATTTTCCAGAATTTCTGGGAATTTTTTGAGAATTTTTCGGAGCTCGTATGGACGAGTTTACGGAGATAAAAACGGGGCCCGGGAAAGCCTGTTTAAGTTACCTCGTTTTAGCGAGGAAATATTTATTTTCCTAATTCCTTTTTTCCTTTTCTATTCTTTTTCTTTTTCTTTATTTCTCTCTTCTCACGCCGTTTCTTTCTTCTCCCTCCGCGCACCCTCTTCTTTCCCTGCCGAGCTCGTCTGCCCTAACTGCTGTCGCCCGTGGCGGTTTCTCCAAACTCGACGCATACAAGCCTTTCCTTGCGCCGATTCCTCTGCCCTAGCTTGCACCCAAGCCTTCCTCTCCCCTGATCTGCGCGCCGAGGCCGACCTCTGTGCCCTAGCAAGCCAGCCGGCCGCTCTCCTTGTGCGACGCTTCACCGCTTCCTGTGTCGCCTCTGGTCCCCACGGCCAACCCGAGTCACCGCTGCCGTCGCCGTTCATCCTCGCGAGCAGCCGGCCCTATCCGTGCCCTAGTGCTGACACAAATCCAGCACACTCCTCTTAAGTGTACCCTAGTGTGGAATCCAAGCCTAGTGCTTCCTCTTGCTGCCACTGCCGAGCGAGCTTGCCACTGTGTTTTTGGCAGCCACCTCTGTGCCGGCCATCAAATCTGCCACTGCCTCTGTGCCATTATTCCCTTTATGGGTTGATATGTGGCCAAGCGAAAGAAGTCGCCAATCTAGCTTCAAGACCAGCGCTGGATCTCAGTCTCAGTCTGGTGTGAAGTTGCCGACAGTTAGTATGGTGATCAGACAACAAGGTGAGCTTTAATTTGGTCTTGCATAGTTGAGGATGTACTCACTGTGAATTTGACATTTGGTTTGTTCTAGGTGCTGATGTGGAAGGGTTGACCTGTTAGGCAACGACTCCACTGTGGATCCAAGCATCACTGGTTGAGGATGATCCATAGCTTCGGCCACAAGTTCAGCAGCAAGATCTGTGGTTGTAAGTTGGCAGGAAAATACTTAGATTTGGGTAAGTTGTGTTATGGATTTATCACCTTTAGTAATGGTTTGGATTAAGTTGTTGTGGTTAATTATGTTTATTGCACATCCTAATTGGAAGGAATTAGTTAAGAAATGATTGAGGAGCTAGATGATCCAATTAGGGTTTATAATTGGATCTGGGTTTATGTTAGCTTCTCGAGAATTTGATTTAGCTAATTTATTTATATGTAATTAGCTAAATTTGGATACCATGTATCACAGGACTTTGATACGAGACGAGCATTTCGATGTTGGATTTGACTGGATTAGACCTGCTATTTGAGGCGGGTACCTCTTGACTTATCTTTTATGATATTGTCAATTAGATATGTATAGTATTTTATAGCTACAATCAATTATCATGTTTGCCTTTGGTATGTCACGGTTTGATACCCATAGCATGTTCTGTTTTGTCGCTTGTTATGTATCCATGTTTATACCTCGTGATTATTGCCATGAGTACCTTAGTTCCTAGAGTAAGTGACATACCATGCTTTACTGAGTTTAGGACTAGATTCTGGATTTTTTATTATCTGGCATGTGTTCCTATATTTTTATATCATATCTGATCTGTGTACCTAGACCCTTTTTGCTTTGATCCATGTATATTGTTGGTACATATTTTATGGAGGTGGATATGTTCAAGACCTAGGTTGTTATACCATAGAGGACTTGTATACCCTAGATTTATTGATTTGACTTACTGGTACTAGGTACACATTTTATATATATATGGATTGGTACAGGATATTGTCATGCTTAGTGTCATGCACCATTCGCATGATTGCATGCTGTGCGATTGTCGGCTCCATTATTGTTGAGCACATCGCCAGTTACATGTATCTGCACACACGACCACTCATGGGTTAGTGGTATATTCAGGCAGGGTGTGTTGCAGCAGGTGCTCTGTCAAGGGCTCCATTGGTCCACTCATGGGTTAGTGTGACGCAGCGTTGTAGCAGGACAGGTACCCCTCCCCGTCATCGTGTACCGGGAGATGAGAGCATTGAGCTCCCCCATTTATGATTTGGGGTAAGGAGGATAGGTGTACTCCGACAGCATCCCGTCCACTCGGTCACTCATCAGGAGTAGTGATGGCAGAGTGCACGGTTGTCACAGCCCTACCCACTCTGTCTCACCATCATGTGTGAGATGGCTGACTGGAGAGTAGGGGTGACCAGGACATGTCATTGGCATCATACGCATTGATACATTTATTGCTTGTGCTTGCTGCATTTATTTGCTGTATTTGGTTGGATGCATTTGTTTGACATGCATACAGGATTTATGACACTCTCGGTTTGATGTCCTCTTGTTCTGGATAGGAGTTCCTGGTGAGTACAGCTTCCTTAGTTACCTTTCAGTTTTACATTTTTCCTATATATGATTAGGAAGCTGTATTCCATGTTTATTGCTGTTAGATATATTTTACTAGACATGTCTATTGGTATTCGCTGAGTTGTTGAACTCACCCCCGTTGACACTATGTTTTCCAGGTACCAGATTGTTATGGTCGCTTGGGAGTATCCTGGCTACCGGTTCCCACGTCACATCAGAAGACTATTGTTTCCGTTAAGTTTTATTTGTTTTATGTATTAGTGTGTTTAGTTTGTGCTCCGGTTTTGTTTCTAGAGTTTTGAAGTTGTATGTGGTATTTTGTATTGGATGTTGGTTGTGTAAGCCTAGCCGGTTAGCAGTTTTGTGTTTGGTTTGTATTTGGTTTCTGTCATTTTTCGTTGTGTTTTGGTTTTGGTACAGCCGAGTGGGCTGCTTTACATATAACTGCGTGGTTGTGTTTTTATTGTATCAGCCGAGTAGGCTGTTTCATATAACTGTGTGGTTGTGTGTATATTCCAGCCGCCTGTGGCTGATGTATATTGTGCATGTAGAAATGATTCAGATTGTCAGCCATACAGGGGAGGTGCTGCCGAAATTTCTTCGGACAAGAACTCCCCCAGGGCGTGACATGAAGTGCTTGAAAGTGTCATGACAACTCATCCTGAAGGATGCTCTTCGAAAATGGAGGGCTTCAAGGGGCCTTCACTTTGCCAGATGTAGAGGTCTTTTCCTTTGATGGATTCCGACGTGGGGTCTCTGCCCATAATTTCAAGGACTCCTCCCTCATTGCCAACGTACCGACTTGAATGGAGAATGCTACGTGGGCTTTTCTTATAGGTTGGGTCAACCTTTGATGAAGTGTTTGCAGTGCTTCAACCGATTGGAGAGACATTTCAATCGAGGGATTGGGCACCAGAGGTGTCAGTTGCTGTGGTTGTCCTTGTGACACCACATGCACTATGACAACGACTAACTTTTTAAAATCATTCGTTGCCATGGTGATGACATTAGGTCTATCGATGTCATCTATCTTAGTGTCTCAGTTCAATTTTTAACCTAGTGTTCTCACATATGGCGTCAATTTGGTCCTGCCTGAAAATGCAGATGAACAAATCACCAATGAATAAGAGTCGATGTTGACTGATTCGTTGATCGCATAACAACAATGAGGACTTATGAAACGATCCGCTAGAGCATGGAAAGAGAAACACTGGAAAGAGAGGGTTAGGATGATGGTCAGGGGTTCCTCGGTGCATCCATTCCGATGCTCAGGTAAGTCTCCCATAGGGGAGAATGAAGAAATAAGAGATGAATAGTAGTTTTAGGGTTTAGATGCATGTGTGCGCATACTTACGTTCGTAGGGACGGGCAACTTTTTATAGAACGATGGCTGGCACACACGTTTTCACGTGTCCCACTATCTCCACCTACGTTTTCCATGTCGCCTAAAATAAATGGTCGTGTTGCCCAATTATTCCAAAGTAAATGGCCACATTTCCCACATTCTTCAAAGGATAATGGCTTTATGTTGTCCGTGTTTTCAACGAGCCATAACTTATCTCTATAAGTCGGGAGCAGTCTGGAGTCGGGAATAGCGTGGAGCCGAGAGCGACCTAGAGTATGGAATGACGTGGAGCTGGGAGCGGCCTAGAGTTGGGAATAACACGGAGCCAAGCGACCTTCTGTTGGCTTTAACCACCACCTGCGCAAGACCCGTGACTTTTTTGAACTACATGGCACCCTATGATTACATCTTGTATTACCAGTCTCTCTTTCAAGTTTAGTCGAAGGAGACAGGAGTAAGATGGTTGTGTAGTCGAGAATAGTGTGGGTCTTGTCATCCTGACTATACGAGCCATGTGGCAAATCCCAAACCTAATGGATGTTTGATTTGGAGGGTTTAACTGCTACACCATTGCTCCAGGGGTAATACCAAGACTATTCATGAAATTAGGAACTAGTATTGATTGTAAACTAAAATTGATTGAAAGTAGCTATTGCACTGATATAGGATAGTCGAAGTCCATTCTTCTACTATATTCTTCAAGTCTTATAATTACTTGAGTTGGTGTCTATTACTCTACACATGAACTACTTTCTAATGAAATGGACAACCTTAGCTTGAGCTTTTGTTTGCTTAATCAAATGAAGCAACTCTACTGTCCGAGTACCAACTTGACTACATCATGGTCAAAGCTTGGTGAGAACGTGATTTTCCCAACTCTTTGACCTATTTTAGTCAATGTTTTAGCAACAAAATTCCATGTTGAATCTAACTTTAAACCTTTGTCAACTATATCAAAACCCTAAGGTTAGGTTTGATCACTTGGTGTCACTAAACTACAAATTCTATATGTGGGTGAATGATCCAGTTGAATCAACCATTGATAAAACAAGACAGCATAAATAATTGACAATTACCTTCCTGGAGAGTCAACCATGTGTTTCTTATTAGTTAGCCCATTGTAATATTCTTACTATATTTAGGTCAAATAATGAGTTAATACCTTCACTGGATACTTCCTCATTTTTTAAATGAATGGTCTTGTGGACATACATGGGTAGGATGGTAGACTCAATCCATTAATGGTACTATACAAACAAAACAAACAATTATTCCTATCTAGTTGGATGGTTAAAATTATGGATCAGGCAGGCTAGGCAGCTTGAGCAGCCCACTACAACAACATGAGCAATAGCTGGGGCAGGTACTTAGGGACCCCAAGTTGAAATTCTACAAACCAATCATGCAGTTCAAGAAAATTGAGCTAACATAAAAAGGTAGGAACAATATCTGAATATGTAAATATCCAAATCCTTTTAAGGGGTCATGTATGTCAAGCGAGTTTAAGAGTCATGCCTTCCCATTCTCAAATAAGAAATCGACAAAAATAATACTTTTATTCCTTACAACCATTATATCCATCAATACTTTTATACCCATCAATACTTTTGTCTTTAGACCATTAGTATTTATATGGATAGTTGTTTCAATAGATCATAGATCATGGAATCAATTTCAAACGGATATAAAATATTTCATTGGATGTTTGAGCTCCCTATTGCAAAGGGTCACTGTATTAGGGCAAAAGACACTTTATGATTTACTTGCCTATATTTACCCAAAGACCAGTGATACTGAACCACATGAAATGAGCGTTATTACATTTGTAGGAAATGGAAATGTGGACATACCAATTTTCTTTGGGATAAAATATCCCTTTTATCCCCAAGATAATTCCCATTATAAAGGGAGCATCCAAGGATGGTACAAGGGGGTTCGGATGAATGAGATTCGTTTTCATTGTGTAAGGAGGAATATCCAGAACGAAAAGGGATTTGGTTTGTCGATATTGCACGAAGGTTCTGTTGGTACCCCAAGGTAGTTTTGATGTGATCAAATAAGTTAAGTTAGATCCTGTTGTGTTTAACTCTGTGTCTAAGTGTGCAGGAACTTAGGAGCATAGGATGTCGAGCGAAAGATGCAGCTAGTGAGAAGGACGACATAGGAGAGAGCCGATGGGCTCGATGTTAGTATTAACCCTAGTATCAATTATGAGATGATTGTAAAGAGTTCATTTTGTATCATATATCATTATTAATAAAAGGCAAAGTTGGTTATTATATTTATTTCAGTTCAATGTCGATTGAATAAGTATAATAATATCCTTGGGTAGTAGGTTCTTATCTATAGCATATCAATTGGTTGAATTGATAGTGAGATATTGTAGATATACATAGAACACTACTCTTAACTATTCCTAGTCGAGCATTAATATACAAGGATAATATTAATGCGTTGAAACTAGCATGTAGATCAACGGATGACTTAATCTCACAAGTTATGAATATGAGATATCAGGTTGACACATAGGTATATATTAGAGAATATATCCTGAATGCCCCGCCATGAGAATGTTTCATGGATCGTTATATGAGTGTCATAAACATTCTCATGTGACTATTGGTATGAATAGTCCTTAGTGTTGGTGCAATCGACCTCCAAGGTTTTAATGTCCGACAAATATGTTTAAATATGTTTAATGGAGCTTGATCATGGGAAGTCCTAGTCATGGCTAGGCAAGGGTGAGAAGTTAACTAAGTCTTGGAAAGTCCTAGTTGTAGGTTAGGCAAGGGAAATCTCGGTATATCGTGGAAGTTAGGTGGATAGGTCCGGAGGACCTGATCCTTGGGTAGTCAAATACTGAGGCAAGAGAAATCTCGGTATATCGTAGAAGCCAGGTGGATAGGTCTGGAGGACCTGATCCCTGGGTAGCTGAATACTGAGACAAGAAAAATCTTGGTAGATCGTGGAAGCCAGGTGGATAGGTCTGGAGGACCTGATCCCTAGGTAGCCGAATACTGAGTCTTGGTGAGTGAAGCCAAGTGGTGAAAACCCTAGGGGGAGATAACCTTAGGTAACAAGAAGTCTTGGAGGAGTAAACTCCAAGCAAGGTTGATCGGATGATTTCTGGTCGATCGCGCACGGTCGACCGGACCAGCGGATCTCGGTAAATTTAGGTTTAAGTTTACCATTGTATTCTGCATTATTATTGTTGTTGGCTAATATAGTATTGCAGGAAAGGTCTTAGTGGATCAGGCGATCAGACACTGAGCACGCAAAGTCCAAACAGGTATGGAGGACCAATGTTTGGTAGGTAAGTTGAGGTATGCAACTGGAGGAGTGACAGTGAGGTCGTGTTCCTGAAAGGAACAACCTAAGGTCGCTGATCCAATTGAAGAAACTGGGAATGTTTCCAAGTTGAGATCAAGACAGTTCTACTGTCTAATATTACTCATGCATTATATATATTACTGTGCTAACCTTTGTGTTGCAGGGATACTTTGTTTAACTCTGTGTTGCAGGTTCGACTGGATTGGTCGATCGAACGTAGGAATCGATCGACCGAACAAAGTTGACTCAGCACAGATCAGTTCTGTCAGTAATGATTAGAAGCAAAAGGAAATTGAGCTGATCGGTCGACCGAACCCATGGATCGGTCGACCGAACCTATGGATCGGTCGACCGAATGATCAACATTAAAGGTACAGTAAATGCGAATCTCGGTAAATCTTGACGAACAGGGAAGGAGCTTGTTCGGTCGACCGAACAAAGGGATCGGTCGGCCGAACCCTTAATGATCAATTAATGCCGAAGATCAAATCAGCATCGGATCTCAGCCAAGAAGGAAGGAAGCTGGTTCGGTCGACCGAACCCAGGGATCGGTCGACCGAACATCGACGATCTTATAAAAAGAAGCTTGAGGTCTGAGGCTGCATAATACTTTTTTGATCATCTCAAAGCTCTTCTCTGCAAGCGGACCGTGCTACAAGTTCTCTACGACTCTTCAAGCTACTCCGTCCGGAAGTACCGACTGAGCTTCAACCTTCACTTACTATTGTCGGTATACTTTATTTGTATTGCACTTAAATTCATATAAGATAGTAGGATTGTTACTATCTTATATCATTGCATACCGTACACATTACTTCTTTCCGAGGTTTTCGGGAAGAAGAATCTTAGTGGATTGCCCATTGGTATGGTCAAGGATCGCGGGCCTTGGAGTAGGAGTCGACCTAGGTTCCGAACCAAGTAACCGAATTTGTTCTCTACTTTTCCGCTGCACGACTCTGTTTTCTAAAGTAAAAGAAAAGTTTTAAAAGCACGATATTCACCCCCCCTTTATCGCACTCATCCGATCCAACACTTAGACCTGAAGTCGCTACGATTCCCTACATAAGGAGTTGTGTACTTTGGTATCGGCAAATGTCACCCGTAACAAGGTGGACAATAAAGTCGATCACTGGGTATGCAATGAATTATGCGGAGGGATGTGAATGATATAGATGAGATCTATCCCTTCCATATGATGAAAGTGATACCTGCGGGCCCCTTGATTAATAGGACACAAGAAAGCATGACCATGCGCAAATGAGTCAATATGAGATATTGAGCTTATTTGATTGAGTGTGTCTACTTAGAGATCAAGAAACACAAAGGTTGATAAGAGGATGACACGGTCTATGCCTCATTGATCAATCTAGATATCAAGGATAGAGGGACAAAGTCATACAAGATAATAACCATGGACAGGTTAGGTCAGATCTCGACTTTCTCGTCACTTGGGTAGCAATGATGCCTTGTTAGATGCCACTCATCGCTTATGTATCTAAATATTGATTTGGGTACAATGCCAACATTACGAGAACCTATTGGGTCATACACAAAGAAAAAGTAGATTTGGAGATGGGTTCATATGATGAATCATTGGATTAAGTCTTATCCAAATTAGACTTATTGAGTTAGACTCAATTGGATCTAATTGTTGGATTAAGTCCAATTCAAACTAGACTCAAGGAGTCAATTCAAATTAATGAAATGCGATTCATTGAATTTGAAATTACATGACATTAATTGAGTAAGACTCGATTGAATTAGACTTGAGTTAGACTCAAGTGAATTAGACTTGAGTTAGACTCAAGTAAGGAGACTTGAGTTGGACTCAAGTGAGGATAAATGGAGAGATTTATTGAATTTCGAAATTCAATGATTCATTTCATTCAATTTTCAAAACCGAATTTGAAATGAGGAGTTTCAAGTGGTGTCCTTAATCGAGTGTAAATTCTCATTAAGGCTATTAATGTTAATTAAGTATTTTCATTAGATGAAAATACTTAAACAATTTTCTCTTCATTTTTGAAATAGTTCTTCATTCTCCTTGCTCTTCTCCTCTCTTGGCTGAAATCCTTTCTCTAGGTTGCTAGCATAACCTATCTCCATTTTGTGAGTTTGTGAGACAAATGAACGCTTGTTCGTGTGAATACTGTAGAAGCGCGAACGTGTGATGGTGCTAAGATCCAAGCTGTCTGGAGTCCGTGAACACGCACCAAAGGTATAACCCTCTTATAATCTTATGAAAAACTTAGTATATTTTTCTTTCCCTTCGTATGGATCTCCTGGAAGAAACTAGATGGTTTCCGCTACGCATAAGCGTGTTTAGCGCTCTAGTTCCTTACACTCGATGTGTTTGAGGGATAAGGTGCAGCGGAAGAGTACGTGGCAGACGAGAAGGAGGCCTGCAGCATTTCCGAAGGACGAGAAGCTGAAGCGGAAGCTTGCTTGAGAATGCCAGAAGTTGGGTTCGGGTGAGTCCTATTCCAGATGGTCGAAATCACCTAAGCGAGCGGAGCCGGAGCGAAAGACCCGGATCGAAGCAAGCGGAGTTGAAGCTGGAAGCCTAGCACCACAAATCAGCATTTTGCTGATTTTGGTGATCAGGGCGCCCAGACCAGTCCAGGGCACCTGGAACGATTCTGAGCATCCGGAACCCAATTCATAGCCAAATTCAATGTGGCACATACCGTTGCGTCAGGGATAAAATATTATCCCATTCCAGGCGCTTGGAACCTTTCCAGGCGCTCCGAGCAGAACTATATAAACAACCCTGCTCCCAGAAGCTAACAACAATAAGAAATATCCCAGCAACACTTGTACACACTTTCATTTCTATTTAGCTTTGTCTTTCTGTATTTTCATTGCTGTAAAGAGGTTTCTCCGCCTGAAGTAGAAAACAGTGCGACTTCATCTGCCTTGGATTAACAACCTTTCCGGTTGTAACCAAGTAAATCTGTGTGCCTCTTTCTTTTAGTCTTTTTAGTATTTCTTGTTGTTTGAACTACAGCAGTAACTCAGTAATATAATTGCACCAAAATAGTAGCAAGCATGTAATAATCAGATAAGTGAAAGAGTAAGGTTGAGAAATTGGTATCTTTGGTTGAAGCGCCGGCGTGCTGACTGTCTTTAGAGAATTTATTGCCGCCCACGGTGCAGAGGCTCTCCGGCAAAATTCTCCCAAGATCCGACAACCACTCGCGTCGTTCGTAGGTGCACTCCAAGACGAACGGCGCACTCGAACTCAACCTTAGATCACACAGAACCAAGCCTCAGAACAAAGGGAAAAGAAGAAGAAGCACGCACTAGAGAGGGAAGAAGAGAGCAGAATGCTTTGGTGTGTTGAACAAGGAATAGAGGAAGTGTATTTATACACTTGAAGCAGTGTAAGAAGCAAAGCGTGTGTCGCTTCTTCACGCGCGGGGCGTCACTTCTTCACGCGCGGGTGCGCTGCTTCGCTTCCTCATACGGGCAGAACCGAACAGGTGTCGTCGCGCTGCTTCGATTCCTCACACGAACAGAACCGAACCACAAGGTGCGAGGGACAGAACCAAACCAGACCAACAAAAATAAACCAGGTCGCCAAACCAGACTGGCAAAAACAAACCAGGCCGCCCGCAAACGAGAGGCCCACGAGCTGGGGATTTGCACCCCCCCCCTGCGCGATGATCGTGTGCGTCGCGCCCGGTTTATGGATTTCTGGCTCGAACCCCCCCAAAACCACCTGATTTGGGCTTGGTCCGCGCATGCGTGTAGGTCCCCTTAACTTTGCTAAGCTAGCATGGAAGGGTTCCATATATAAGGACTTCCAAGCTTCTTAGCTTAGCAATGTGGGACTAAACAAAAGGAATTGAATTAAAACCCAACAATCCCCCACTAATTTAAATTATTTTGGTCGAAAACAAAGATATGTTCTGAGGCTTGGTTGCAATGAGCTTTTAGTGAAAATACCTTCCGGTTTGAATTTTCACCTAAGTACACCAATCTTATTCACATAGGTTTGAAGAAAACTCAGTCTTGATCTTCAACCTTAGATATGCGAAAATCAATTGGTAACAACTCATCACGGGCGACGGTTGAATCCTTCTGGGTTGGTGCATTACGGCCATGCCACCGAATCTTGTTTCATAAGTGCTAAGGAGAGTTGCCTAGACCCCCCACACTGCGGCCACACAGTTACACTTACATAGGTAAGTTTTCCAAGGATGTACTGCGATGATCCTGTCATTAAGACCTTGAACTCATTAAGAACTTCTAAGCTCATCCTTACTAGCAGTCAAGCATCTATCCAGGGAAGAGACTATGAGATTACATCTCAATCAATTTGATGCTTACGATTCACCCTTATAGCTTATTTATACCACATTGAACCTACTTCTTGGGATCTCCAATCAGATAGGTTGGGTTGCCGCTATAGATGAACTAGGACAGGTCTCAGTCCCATTCTCTTACTGGATCTCTTGATTTTCTCATAATCAAGTCCTTTAGTGAGTGGATCAGCAATATTGTCCTTTGAACTTACAAAGTCCAATGACACCACTCCAAGAGACATTAACTCACGAATAGACTTTAATCTTATTCGTACATGTCTCTTCTATTTCTGGTTATACTTAAAGCTTCTAATCTGAGCTATTGTTGTTTGATTATCACAGTGTACTGAAATAGAAGATATTAGCTTTATCATCAAGGGAATTTCATAAAGAAGACCCTTAAGCCAATCAACTTCAGTTACTGTGGTATCCAAAGCACACAATTCTGCCTCAGATGTAGAACGGGTTATAATCGTCTGTTTAACAGACCTCAAAGCAACTGCACCGCCTCCAAGTGTAAAGACATAACCAGTAACGCATTTACACTCAGCAGTGTCAGCTATCCAACTAGCATCACTATATCCCCCAGGACTGCAGGGAATCTCCCATACCACAAGCCTAAGGATATAGTACCTTTTAGGCATCTGAGTACTCTGTCTAATGCATCCCAATGCGTTCTGTCAGGACAGCTGGTAAACCTGCTCAATTTTGATATAGCAAAAGAAATATCAGGTCTAGAACAATTTTCTAAATACATTAGACTACCTATTATTTGTGAGTATCTTAATTGAGACACTGTCACACCACTCTTATTCTTATGGAGAGTTTTTGAAGGATCATAAGGTGTGACGACAGATTTAACTTGGCTATAGTCATATTTCTCTAATACTCTCTCAACATAGAGTGACTGAGAAATTGCTATTCCATCAGTTGATCGAGTCAACTTCAGCCCTAAAATCATATCAACACAACCCATATCCTTCATATCAAACTTACCACTTAAGAGAGCCTTAGTCTCATTAATAATAGAAAGGTTAGAACAAAAAAGTAGAATATCATCTACATATAAACATAAGATAATACAATTATCACATTTCATTTTAGCATACACACATTTATCAGAGTCATTCATTTCAAAGCCAAACGATAGCATAACTCTATCAAATTTTTCGTGCCACTGCTTTGGGACTTGCTTCAAATCATAAAGGGATTTGACTAACCTACAGACTTTATTCTCATTTCTAGAAACTACATGTCCCTCAGACTGGTCCATATATATCTCTTCTTCAAGATCTCCATTAAGAAATGCCGTTTTGACATCCTTTTGATGGACCTCAAGATGATATATGGATGTCAATGCTATTAATACTCAGATTGTAGTAATTCTGGTAACAGGAGAATAAGTGTCAAAATAGTCAATCCCTTCTTTCTGTTTGAATCCCTTAGCAACTAGGCGGGCTTTGAATTTATCTACTGACCCATCAGGTTTTAGTTTTCTCTTAAACACCCATTTACATCCTATAGTGTTACACCCAGGAGGTAAATCTACCAACTCCCAAGTGACATTAGAGATAATATAGTCCATTTCACTTTTAATGACCTCTTTCCAGTGTTTAGCTTCAGGAGAAGTCATAACATCTCTTTATATCACAGGGTCACCTTCTATATTATAGGTGATAAAATCCTGGCCTAAATCCGTAGACACACATTGCCTCTTGCTCCTCAATTTTGTATGCTCACTAGATTCATCTAGTCTAGAGTGACTTGAGGAAGGTGTACCTGTTAGAGTGTATACTAAAAGCCTAGCTTTTGGTATAAACATTTATCTAGAAATAAGAATCACATTGGTCAAATGTCTACATTTATGATAAATGTAGTTGTTCAATTAATTTATATTGTAGATAACATGGTGTGTGGTGTCACACACAGAGGATCATGTTATCAGTATCTTATAAATTATAAACAGTAGCTCACGACCATAATAGAAAGGAACAAACCATTGGAAGGTCGTAGTGTAATTAGGTATCAGTTTATCTTGACTGTATAATTACACTAGTACACTCAGAGTGAATTGAGTAGGACCATTTGAGGTCGTTTCTTTTATACTGACTTTATAAAGAAACAAAGACCTCGGTTATTATGGAAGTGTGTGCTCTTAATCCTAATATAATAACAAGCACATATATTTGATATTTATTTCTTTAATTTATCAATGGGTGAGATTTAGTTCGATAAATCAATAAGCCCGATAAGTTGGGAAATGGTATCACTTATAGTGTGTGTTGTTGATTATAGAAGGAAACTGTGTCCTAGAGATACTAGGTTGATAATGTCCACAAGAGGAGCTCATAAGGATTGTCATGTTAAACCCTGCAGGTGGACTTAGTCCGACATGATAATAAGGTTGAGTGGTACTACTCTTGGACTAAGATATTAATTAAATGAGTTGTCGAACTCACTTAATTAGTGGACATTCGATATCTTAAACAGGGAGACTAACATGCTCATAATAAGAAGGAGCCCAAAATATAATTTGGGATTGATGCGGTAGTTCAATAATAGTTCTCTAGTGAAATGAATTATTATTGATAAATTAAGTTGTGTGTTCGGGCAACACGGATGCTTAATTTTATCGGAGACCAAAACCAATTCCTCCTCTCGGTCCCTATCGTAGCCTCTTATTTATAGAGTTCTATACCCACCTATACCCACCTTCTATACCCACCAATAAGGGGCCGACCAAGCTAGCTTGGGAACCCAGCCTAGGTATAATTTGGGTGGCGGCCCTAGCTTGAACCCAAGCTAGTGGGGCCGCCAAATTAAATTTAAAAGGGATTTAATTTAGTTTTATTATGTGGAAGAAATAATTTATTAAAGAGAATTAAAATTAAAATATCTCTCTTGTAAAAGATCTACAAAAGATTAAAGAAAGAGATTAGATCTCTTTCCTTATTTGTAGATTGGTGAGTTATTTTATTTTCTCTTTAAAAATTATCCACATGTTGATAAAATTAAATTATAGAAATTTCCTTTTATCAACCATGAAGAGATTTTTAAAGAGAAATTTTATTTTTAAAATTTCCGGAAACAAATTAGGAAGTTTTAATTGTTGATTAAAACTTGTCTAAATTTTTTCCTTCATTAATGTGGCCGGCCATTAGAGTTTATTTGGGAAATTTTATTTTATTTTTCTCAATTAAATCATGTCAAGGAAATTGAGGAAATTTTATTACAATTAAATTTCCTAATTTGCCTAGGCCAAGGAATATAAAAGAAGGGGTGAGGGTGCCTTCATGAGACACAGCATCTATTATTTCTCTCCCTCTTTTGTTCCTTGGTGTGGCCGGCCATCCTCTCCCTCTCTTCCTCTTGTGGTGGCCGAACCTCTCTCTCCCCCTTGGAGCTCTTGTGGTGGCCGGATACTACTTGGAGAAGAAGAAGAAGAAGAAGGAGAGAAAGCTAGCATCTCTTGGAGCTTGGTTAGTATTTTGGTTTTTCTCCTTGGTGAAGTTTTCCTTTGTGGCCGAACCTTGCTTGGAGGAGAAGAAGGTGGTTGGTGGTTTCTCATCTCGGTAGATCGTTGCCCACACAACGTCCGAGGTTAGAAGAAGAATACGGTAGAAGATCAAGAGGTCTTTCTAAAAGGTATAACTAGTAATTTTTCTTTCCGCATCATACTAGTTATTTTTGGAAATAATACCAAATACAAGAAGCTTACGATTCTAGAATTTCGAATATGTTTTTCGATGTTGTGTTCTTTTGTTTTTCCTTTTCCTTGTGATTTGATTGTTCTTTTCGGTTGACCTAAAGTTATTTTAGGAAATTAAATATTAGCTTTCTATAAAAGGTTTTGTCTAGTCGGTGGTGGTTGCTCCCATATCCAAGAAGGTCGTGTGCCTCGCCACGTCAGTACTGGGAACCAATTATGGAAATTAATATTTAATGGAATTAATAACTTAAGGTGATTTGGGTCGAACGTGTTAAGTTCCGCAGGAGATCCAAGTCAGAACCTAAAAGAACAAATAGATTAAGTTTTGGATCAAACGTGTTAAGTTCCGCAGGCGATCCAAAATTTAATTTAAAAGAACACATGGTAGGTAGGAAAAGGTTCAGACCTTTGTACAAAATTTTTGTACAGTGGAACCTCTAGGTTTTCCGAGTAGCAACCAACAGTACCTTCTACGGATAATGGGGCCTCTACGGAAGCAGGCATATCTCTAGTAGGAATACTAGATATAGACTGAGGTGTTCTCGTCTTCATAGGAAATATGTCCTCAAAAAATGTAGTATCACGAAGTTCTACAATAGTATTTGCATCTATTCCAGAAATTTCAGATTTAATAATCAGAAACCTATATGCAATACTATTTTGAGCATAACCCAAGAAGATACTATCTACGATCTTTGGACCAAGTTTTTTCCTTCTGTGTTCAGGTACTAGTACCTTTGTAAGGCACCCCCACACTTTAAGGTATTTCAAACTTGTCCTCCGGCCTTTCCAAAGCTCATATGAGCTTTTATCCCTAGACCTCATGGGGACTCTATTTAACACATGACATGCAGTGTATAGAGCTTCCCCCATATGAAGTTGGGTAACCCAGAACTGCCTAACATGGAATTAATCATATCTTCAAGGGTTCGAATTTTCCGTTCTGCTATACCGTTGGATTGAGGACTATATGGAGCAGTTACCTCGTGAATTATACATGTATTTTGACAAAATTTTGAAACAAGTTCGAGGTAAACTCTCCACCCCTATCAGACCTTAACCTCTTAATAGTTTTATTTGTTTGATTCTCAGCTTCAAATTTAAAAATCATAAATTTATCTAAAGCTTCATCCTTAGTTTTCAGCAAATAAACATAACAATAACAAGAGTGATCATCAATGAAGGTGATGAAATACCTTTTATGATCTCTCGTTATTACACTGTTAAACTCACAACAATCAGTATGGATCAATTCTAAAATATCAGAATTTCTCTCAACTGATTTGAAGGGTTTTCGGGTTTGTTTATATTGCACACAAACTTCACTTTTTTTTCTTATCATTTATAGCATGCTTAGGAATCATGTCTAGGTTCATCATCCTTTTAACGGTATTAAAATTGACATGTCCTAATCTGTTATATCATATATCATAAGACTCAATGTTATATGAACAACCAATATCAGTAGTTTTATTTAAGGTAGCATTTTCTACATTGAATTTAAATAAACCTTCATTAAGGTAACATTTTCCCATAAAGGTTCCTAAATGTAATATTACAACTTTATTACATTTAAAGTTCAACTCATAACTAGCATGGACTAACTTTGACCGGCTAATCAGATTCCGACGGACCGCTGGAACATGATGCACCTCATGTAGTGATAGGACTTTTTCAGAGGTGAACCTCAGGTCAACTTGTCATATCCCAAACACCCTGGCTGCAGAATGGTTCCCCATGGCCACGGAAGTGCCTTCAATTACCTGATAAGTAAGGAAGGTAGAGCGATCAGCACAACAGTGCACATTTGCACCTGTATCAACTAACCATTCATTGGGTTGATAAATCAAATTTAGTTTGGGTTTGAAGGTAACAAACTTATCGCTGGTGCCGTCACTAGCAATCACAACATTTGCTTGTGCCTTGGTGTTAGACATATTGCTCTGGTTCTTTTTCTTGGGGTAGAATTTGGCATAATGTCCAACTTGTCCACATGCCCAGCACGACTTGTTCTTCATTTTCTGATTTTTGAATTTTTTCTTGTCGGATGAGACTACTACATTTGCCTTTGGAATAAAATCCATGGTCATTCTTTTATCATCATCTTTATGTTGCTTCCGATGTTCTTCTTCGATATTTAAGGCAATCATCAAATCTTCTAGAGAGATTTTACCTCTTCTATGTTTAAGAGTCATGCCAAAATTTTCCCAACTCGGAGGTAATTTTTCGATGATAGATAAGACCTAAAATTTTTTGGGTAATGACATATCTCCTTCAACAAGACCATGAATTTGAACTTGGAATTCATGTGTTTGCTCAACCACAGATTTACCTTCAACCATTTTGAAGTTTAGGAATTTTGCCACAGTGTACTTTTCTAAACCAGAATATTTGGAATTGTATTTTTTATCCAAAGATTTCCATAGTTCTTTAGTCGAAGCCGTTGAACAGTACACATCAAATAGTGCGTCTGAGAAGGCAGACAGGATCCTCCCATGGCAGAGATAATCCCTTTGCTTAAACCTCTGTAAGGCAGCACTATAGGCAGGTTCCTCTTCATTAGGTGAAGAAGGATATGTTTCTATAACGGAGAATAGCCCTAGCGTAGTAAACCAAAATTTCATCCGTTGTTGCCAACGTCTGAAGTTTTGCTCGAAGAATTTCTCGGGTCTGGCACTAGCTTCATCAGACCCCATTATCCTATCATTCATCATGTTTACTGATGCTTACAATAAATTCTCTAAAATTGTTGTTTTAACTACAGCAGTAACTCAGTAATATAATTGCACCAAAACAGTAGCAAGCATGCAATAATCAGATAAATGAAAGAGTAAGGTTGAGAAATTGGTATCTCCGGTTGAAGCGCCGGCGTGCCGACTGTCTTTATAGAATTTATTGTCGTCCACGGTGCAGAGGCTCTCCGACAAAATTCTCCCAAGATCTAACAACCACTCGTGTCGTTGGTATGTGCACTCCAAGACGAACGGCGCACTCGAACTCAACCTTAGATCGCGCAGAACAAAGGGAAAAGAATAAGAAGCACGCACTAGAGAGGGAAGAAGAGAGCAGAATGCTTTGGTGTGTTGAACAAAGCAGTGCAAGAAGCAAAGCGTGCGTGCGTCGCTTCTGCTTCCTCATGCGGACAGAACCAACAAAAATAAACCAAGTCGCCCGCAAACGCGAGACCCACGAGCTGGGGATTTGCACCCTCCCCGCGCGCGATGATCGCATGTGTTGCGCCCAGTTTATGGATTTCCGGCTCGAACCCCCCGAAACCACATGATTTGGGCTTGACCCGCGCATGCGTGTATGTCCCCTTAACTTTGCTAAGCTAGCATGGAAGGGTTCCATATATAAGGACTTCCAAGCTTCTTAGCTTAGCAATATGAGATTAAACAAAAGGAATTGAATTAAAACCCAACAATTCTTATATACAAGTGTTATTTTAATTAAGTTATTTGTTCGAGAAAGATTGTGTTTTATTTAATTTGTGCAGAGACTATTCACCTCCCTTTTAGCCGATCGTCAAAGATTCTAACAGGTTCATCTTAGTAATCTTCATACCAACAGTAATCTCTCCTCTTCGAATTTTGCCGCAATGAGATATGATTTAATTATTTTGTATAATTCTACTATAATTTTTATATTGGTATCAGAGCATTAGGAATTAATATCGAAGACATCGAATTTCCCCACTATTGGGGACTAGTTGCGGGCCCTAGCCATCATATCACTATGCTCTTGAGGTTAGTGACTGTGTGTCGTATCATAGGAGTGTCAGAGACCGTCTTACTGCAGAAAGATGTCAGTGGAAGAGTCGCAAAGAGGCCGGCGACACAGTCACATGGCTGCGATGAGTCACTCGTCAATGACAACCCCGCTGCAGAGCAGCGTGCTGGTCAGGCAAGGAAATCGTGATAGCATCATTATTTCCACCGAAGCCAGGCTCATGGTACGAAGGTATGCTTACGACGGCATTCCAGAGCCGGCAAAGGCATCCCGGACAACGATGCGTCAATGGTCGGGGCGCGCTGAAAATCGCCTCTTGTAATTTTTGGGGTAAACAGCCAGTGACTATGTCGTTGGGCCAAGGGTGATCGACGTTCGATACGAGGACGGACTGGTAACTGGCCCGGTGAACCAGCAATTGCCCGTCATTGCCGGCAATTGTGTCTGACACGGTTGACATGGTAGAGGCGGCGTGGGGATCGTGGCGAAGAAAAAAAAATGACGTCGAAGAAAAAAAACAGAAACGAAATTTTAGCTTTTGTAAAAGAAAAATATTTTTTTAATTGCATGTAAAATGCATATTAAAAAACATTATTTATTTTTAATTGCATGGCAAAACGGTTAATAAAAAAAAAACTTAGAATATAAATTATTTTTATGCATGTTTAACTAGGTTATTTTTTCATACTACCATATCAATTAATTAATTAGTTAGTTTACTTAAATCGAATCTGATTCACTGAATCAAATTGATTCCGTTGGTTTAACAAGACCAATTTGATCTAATTAGACCTCAATCTAATTTAAACTATTAGTTAATTTAACTATATTAGTTTATCCAAGCTAAAACTAATTTGGACTAGTTTGATTAAATGGATCTAGGCTAATTCTAAATTGGCCAGTTTGATTAATTAGGCTAAATATTTTCATATTTGATTAAATGAGTTAGATTTATTCTAATAGATCAAATTTGATCAAAATAGGATCAGATTGGCGATAGATAAGAATTGATTAAATGAGTTTTTACAAGAACAACATAGGTAAGATATCTCAGTCCAATTAGATTAGTTCTAATGAGAATAATGGACCTACCTCAGGATCTAGATTCTCAATCGACCAGTCAAATGTGTCCACTGGAGCTCCTCAAATAAATAAAATTAGTTTTTCTTATTTACTTATAGATTCTGTATATTTTTCTAAGCATATGTGTAAATTGAAATAAACTGATTTTATTTTTGGTTTGTCGGTTTTGTACTGACATTATTATTTTTCAATTCTAGATGTCTTAGATAATATGTACAATGATTCATCGCGATGTGTGATGGAATGAGCTACGAGAGGAGATTCAGGAGATTAAATATGCCTCATTTCATGAAGTCAGATGGCATATTGGATGACTTGATCGATTGTTCTAGAAACTCGAACAGGAAGCTACGAGAGGAGATTCAGGAGATTAAATATGCCTCATTTCATGAAGTCAGATGGCATATTGGATGACTTGATCGATTGTTCTAGAAACTCGAACAGGAAGAGTTTCCCATCCTAGATAATTATAGAATCTGGATTTTGATTTGTTCACTGAGGGGAATCCAAAGGTGGTAGCACACCAGATATGGGGGCTCTCAGAAGGATGAATCTCATATGCACAATTATGTGTGGAGCTACTTCACCATAAGTTCCCAGAGGAGAATTAAGGGGAAGATTCTGAAGAATCTGAGGAGAATCTAAAGGAGGATCCTGAAGAATTTGAGGAAGATCTTGAAGAATTTAAGGTGGGTCCAAAGAAAGATCCTGGAGAATCTGAAGAAGGTTCGATGATTGACCAAATTGAAAATCCTGAAGTTGGTCTATCTGAGATTGCCTCAAATGAGTCAAGGTTGAAAGGGATTGAATTGACCATTGTACTGGCGTTTGTCCTAGTAGGAGTGGTGTTGATCTATCTAATATATTAGAATTCTTTTATTATTATTGTTGCTATGTACAGACAATATTAGTCCATTTGGTTTATGAGTCATGTAATAAATTTTGTCGTTATGTATGAACAAAGTTATTTTATGAAAAGTCATGTTATGTGTTAACAAACTTGAAAATGATTAGTTTATTTCATAATTAGTTCATGTTTAATTAATGATTTGTTCATTCTATGATTAGTTTATTTGTTGGGATGTGTGCAATAGTATTGATCAATGTTGATTTGAATGGTCATACGAATGATGAGTGGAAACGTAGCTATCACTTGATTTTATAGACTAATTCAAATTGACATTGAGTCAATCATAAATTGCATACATATGAATTAACTGAATTACTAAATAATGTATTTATTTATATTAGATCATGACAACTAAAACATCATGGCTGAACTCATTAAGGGAGAGAAACTTGATGAGGGATAACTATAAAATCTGGCATCTCAGGATGCAGTATGTACTTGAGGAACAAAAAATTCTGAAGGCTGTAAATCAAGTAATGGTAGAACCTATAGATGGTCTCACTGCATAAAATAGATGAGATCTTGATGCCTATGAGACATGAAAGAAAAAGGACTCAACTGGAAAGGGTATATTGATTAGTTTAAAGATGACAACTTTTGAGTATGAGTTGTATCTTACAGCTTATATAGTCTAGGTAACCCTTAAGGATAAATACAGTGGAGTAAGTCTGAGCAACCTTTGACAGTTGACGATCAGGTTTGATAGCTATAAGAAGCTTCCAAATGTTTCGATGGTTCAACACCTCAGGAAGATGTCAAATATGATTCAAGAGCTTAAAACTGTTGGTCATGAGTTAACTGATGAACAACAGGTTTAAGTAGTTATTAGTTTTCTTTCAGACTCTTAGGAGACCATAAAGCAGACCCTTATGAGAGTATCAAAACTTTCACTGATGTCTCACACCATTCTACGTAGAATTGAAGGTAGAAAGAGTAGAAATCCGTAAGGATTTTTGGACTAACCTATGTGGCTATCGGTTCTGTTGGATTATATGAATCTAAGAAAAAGAAATTGTTCAAGAAGGGAAAGGGAAAGAAGAAAGAACATGCTACTGTGGGATAGGGACAATCAAGAAGAAAGGAAAGAAGACTTGAGCACAACCTAAAAGCAAGTTGACTTACTTTAATTGTGGCAAGAAGGGTCACTTCGCTTGGGAGTGCTCTTAGCCGAAAAAGGTAAATCCAAGTATGTCTTATTTTTCTAAGCATTTTGTTGCTAGTTTAGTGTTGTTAGCTGATTCTTATCCTTTGTGAATTATAAATTCAAGAATAACCAACTATGTAGCTCGGGAGTGAGTTACATTTGTAGAGTACCATCGGGTATCAGTTGGCAACAAATGAATCTATGTGGAAAATAATGCAAGAGTTGAAGTCAAAGGAGTCGGCACTTGCAAACTCAACCTCCGTGATGGTAATATTTTGTTTCTACATGATGTCCTATATGCTTCTAAAATTCAACGGAATCTTATTTCTGTTACATGTCTTCTTAATTTAGGGTATTGTATTAATTTTTACAGCCGACGTGTTAAACTTAAGATTGACTCAGTGTCAATCAGATATACTTTTTTAATGAATAGTTTTAGGGTTCTTGATGTAGAACTAGATGTTAATTGTGCTATTGAGAGTTATTTTTCAAACATTGCTCTAACTAGTGATGTAGGTATAACTGATGAGGTTTGGCATGCTAGATTAAGAAATATAGGACAAGAACATATGAATCGGTTGGCTAAAGAGGGTCTATTGGGCACTCGAACTAAAGTTCACTTGTCTATATGTGAGCACTGTCTTGCTGGAAAAGTAACTAAGAAACCATTTAGTAAGGCTATGAGAGCTGAATCACCATTGTAATTAATTCATTCGAATATTTATGGTCCAATAAATGTGAAGGTTAGATGTGGAGATTTATATTTTATTACATTTATTGATGATTTCTCTTATTTCAGTTACGTGTATTTGATTTCTCATAAATCTAAAGCATTGGATTGCTTCATTCATTATATGAACGAAGTTGAGAATCAAATGGAACGTAAGGTTAAAACTTTATGTACTAACCGAGGGGGATATTTGTTTGATATGTTCAAGTTGATATGTAATGATAGAGGGATTATTAGATAGTTGACAATCTCTGGAACTCCACAGTAAAATGGGGTTGCTAAAAGAATAAATAGGACTCTTCTTGAAATGGTTAGGTTTATGATGATACATGCTATTTGTCGATCTCCTATTGGGGAGATGCATTATTAGCTGCAACCTATATACTTAACAAAGTGTTTTTAAAGTCAGTTTAATCTACTCCATATAAATGTTGAGCAGACAGAAAATCAGATTTGAGTAATCGGAGACCCTAATAGTCAACTGCTTATGTTCATAATAGTTCTCACAAATATAGAAAATTGGGACTTAGGGGGTAAGAAATGTATCTTTATTAGATATCCTAGAACCTCTAAAGGTCATGTTTTCATATGAGAACAACTAGATGGAACCATCTCTAAAATAGATTCAAGAGATATGACTTTTTTCAAAACAGAGTTTCAACCGGAGGTAATGTTGATAAAAGTATTTCTCTTTTTGATGAGGATGAGAAATTATCAACAAGAGAGGTGTCAAAATGGATGTCTGAGTCTAGTTAATTGAGTGAGAGTGATTTGCCAAGTCATGAGTTGACTTCTCAACAACCCAACTTACGAAGAAGTATTTATAAAATCAAACCTAAGAAGAGATTTGATATTGAGAACAAGACATTGATGACACTCCCAGTTGACAATGATAAACCTCAATCTATTGAGGAAGCATTGGAATGTAGAGTTAGAAAAAAATGGAAAGCCGCAATGGTTGAAGAGATGGAATTTATGAATCAGAATCATGTTTGGAACTTAGTCGATTTTCCTCCTAGATGAAGGACTATTAGGAATAAGTGAATTCTCAAAATAAAAAAGAAAGTTGATGGATCGATTAATAGATACAAAGCTCATTTGGTTGTAAAAGGGTTTACCCAATTGGAGGGTGATCCGGTGGAAAGGACAGGGGACCCCCTTTGAGGGGAGTCAACGCCACATGGAAGTCAAAAGGCAACATGGTCAGCATGAGGCCCATCCGATCGGGCGAAGGGCCGGGTCAACTGGCCGATCGGGTCCGAGCGGAATCAAAAGCAACCCAACGGGGAATTGGGTTTCCGATGCTCATGGTGAACAGAGTCGCTTGGCCGAGCCGGTTTCCCACTCGGCCGAGGCTTAAAGCATCGATACTGTAAAGGAACAGTTTGAGCCAAGCACCCGGTCAGACCGATACTTACGTCCGGTCGGGTCGATGCTTGCCGAGCGGATGGATGCTCGGCTCGGGGAAAAGAAGACAAGGGCAGAGGGAACATTGGGGAACATTTTTTTCTGACAGCGGACATGTTCGACGACCAGGCCAAACGTAAAATTGTACGACGGAAGGTTCTGTTGTCCCATCAGAAAGGTGATCAGACTGTAGCAGTATGGTGTCAGGTATGTTCCTCTGACAAGCCCATACTACGGTATGGGAAACGACACGTGTACACCTCGGTAAGTGTGCACAAGCCTCCCCACAGCTCTATATAAGAGCCCTCATACTTCGACGAAGGTACGCAATCACGCATTCTCTGAGATTCGAAGCCACTTTTGCATTTTCCTCTTGCCTGACTTGAGCGTTGGAGGGTCGTCACCGGGAACCCCTTCCCGACCCGACTTCCTTGCAGGTTCGCCGGAGATCCATACGGCCGGTCGGAGATCCACATCATCAGTCCAGAGAGCGTCACGTGCCCAGCATCCATTGATTCAGCGTTCGGACAGGATCAAATTGGCGCCGTCTGTGGGAACGCACCTGCATCCGAGCGGATGCAATGGACGAAGCTGGACGACCGCACACGGTGATGCTCTCCACGGAGGAGCTCGACGCTCTGATCGAGGCAAGAGCAGCTAAGCTTGTGGAACAACAGAAACAGAAGTCGCAAGCCGAGCGGCCGGAGCAACAAGCGACGTCAGCATCAGGAGGCCGAGCGGAAGCACCGCCTGCCACGGTTCCATTTCATCGGGCCCTATTCCGTACGCCTCCTGAAGTCGCAACAGCTAACCGTGATTGAGGATCTTCGTCCCACGAGGCGCTCATGCGAGACAACAGAAAAGGCAAGGCCCCCCGAACGGACGCCTCCCCCGAGCGGATCAACCGGTAATTTTCAGAGGCCATCCTGCGGGACCCTCTACCAAAGCACTATGTTCCCCCGGCGATCAGTGAATACAACGGAACCACCGACCTGGACTATCATCTGGGTAAGTTCGACAACACAGCTACCCTACATCAATACACAGATGGAGTAAAGTGCCGGGTGTTCCTTATCACCCTCTTGGGATCGGCGCAACGGTGGTTTCAGAGGCTGTCGGACGGATCCATTACAAGTTTCAAGGAGTTCCACACGACCTTCCTCCACCATTTCGCAAGCAGTCGACGTTATCAGAAGACCAGTGTCAGTTTGTTTGCCATCAAGCAAGAGCTCAGAGAGCCGCTCAGAGCTTATATCCAACGATTCAACCAGGTGGCCATGGATATTCCAACGACCACCTCAGAAACAATGATGAATGTGTTCACGCAAGGCTTCGTGGACGGTGACTTCTTCCGTTCGCTCATTCGGAAGCCACCCCGAGACTACGATCATATGTTACACCGGGCTAATAAATACATCAATGTGGAAGAAGCCCAGGCGGCCCGAAGAAAAGAAGTTTCAACTGAGCGGCTAGTCCCTGCCGAGCGGAAGCCTGTTACTCGCCAGGAGCCGCCCAGAGGACCAAGGCCGAAGCAGTCCGCCCTCACCACGCGAGGTCCCAAGCAGTCCAAGAGGTAGCTGCCGAGCGGCCCAAACCAAAGAAGAAGGTATGGACACCCATGTTTTGCTCGTTCCACCGGACCGACATGCATAACACACGAGATTGTCGAAGCCTTCCCCTGATCGCCCACCCTGCTCCTCGGAGTAGCCGTCGTCGATCGTCATCATCCGATAGGCGACAGCGACACCATGAAGCCGATCGGCGGATATCCGATAGGCGACAGCGACAGACTCCCGAGCGGCATCATACTCCGAGGCGTGAGGGCAATCCCCGGATGTCTAGGGAGCGACCTAGGTCATCCGCACGGGAGGAAGAAAATAGAAGCAACACTTCCCGAGGCGAAATCAACATCATCGTTGGCGGACCGACCGGAGGTGACTCCAATAGAGCAAGGAAGGCGAGCGTCAAGCAGCTTCAGATCCATGCGGTCGGCTGCAACCAAGAACGGGCGAGCGGGCCCGAAATCAGTTTCGGGCCCAGGGACTTGGAGGGAGTTGAAGTGCCACACGACGCTCTTCTCATCAAAGCGGTAATAGCTAACTATACTATTCACCGCGTTGTCATCGATACAGGAAGCTCGGTCAATATTATATTCAAAAAGGCCTTCGACCAACTGCAAATTGATCGAGCCGAGCTGCTGCCCATGACAACCCCCCTCTACGGGTTTACGAGCAATGAAGTTCTGCCGGTCGGACAGGTCCGACTGGGTATTTCGCTGGGAGAGGAGCCGCTCAGAAGGACGCGGTCGGCATACAATGTTATCTTGGGGCGACCGGCGCTCAGCGAGTTCTGAGCGGCCATCTCCACCTTCCACCAGAAAATCAAGTTCCCGATGGAAGATAAAGTGGGAGAAGTACGAGGAGACCAGCTGGCGGCTCGGCGATGCTACGTTGAGATGGTCCGAGCTGAAGCTAATTCCGCTCGGAAGACGCCACGGATCGAGGTGAACGCCATAACCGAAAAACCACCCTCTTTTGTTTATGAAGAAAAAGAGGAAGTGCAGATTCACCCGACCCGATCGGAGGCCACCACATTCATTGCGGCCGATCTGGAGGCAAGCCAGAAAAAGGAAGTGATCAAATGTCTCCAGAGAAACTGTGATGTCTTCGTTTGGTCGACGCATGAGCTGCCCGGAATTTCGCCAAGTATAGCGCAGCACGAGCTCCACGTCTGACCGGACGCTCGGCCGATGAAGCAAAGGAAGAGGGACTTCAGCGCCGAACAAAACGCCATCATCCGAGCGGAGGTTGAGAAGCTCCTGGAGGTCGGCCATATAAGGGAGGTCCAGTTCCCAAGCTGGCTCGCAAATGTAGTGCTAGTCTCCAAGCCGGGCAACAAATAGAGGGTTTGCATCGATTTCAGGGATCTCAACAAAGTGTGCCCGAAGGATTTCTACCCTTTGCCTCGGATTGATCAACTGGTGGACTCCACAGCCGGGTGCGAGTTGATATGCATGATGGACGCATATCAGGGCTATCATCAGGTGCCGCTCGCCCGAGAAGATTAAGAGAAGGTCAGCTTCGTCACAGCCGACGGCACATACTGCTACAATATGATGTCGTTCGGACTGAAGAACGCGGGGGCAACCTACCAGCGCTTGATGAACAAAGTGTTCAAGGAGCAGATCGGACGCAATTTAGAAATGTACGTGGATGATATTCTCATCAAGTCTGTCCGAGCGGCCGATCTTTTTAAGGATATGGAGGAGACCTTCCGAACGCTGAGGAAATACGGAGTCAAGTTGAACCCTCAGAAATATTTGTTCGGAGCAAAAAGCGAGCGTTTCTTGGGCTATATAGTGACCGAGCGGGGTATAGAGGCAAATCCTAGCAAGGTGAAAGCGTTACAAGATATGCCGCCCCCAAGAAATCTGAGGGAAGTACAACGCTTGACCGGTCGGATAACAGCATGGTCCAGATTCATCTCGAAGACTGCCGATCAGAGTCTCCCTTTTTTCAAGATCCTACGCAAAGCCACTAAGTTTCATTGGGACGAGGAGTGCGATCGGGCGTTCGAAGAGCTGAAGACGTACCTGAACTCTTTGCCCGTGCTAGCCAAGCCAGCTGTGGGTGAGCCGCTCTGTATTTACTTATCTTCAACCGAGCATGTAGTAGGCTCGGCATTAGTGAGGACGAGCGGAGAAGAACAACCCGTGTACTTCTTGAGCCATATTTTAAAAGACGCTGAATCTCACTACACTGGGCTCAAGAAACTGGCTTTTGCTTTGGTCCTCACCGCTCGGAGACTTCGCCCATATTTCCTAGCACATACTATCATAGTCCAGACAAATAGCCCATTGGGAAGAGTGTTGCTGAACCCAGAAGCGTCCGGCCGGCTCATCAAATGGATAAAGGAGTTGAGTGAATTTGACATCCAGTATTAACCCCGTTCGGCGATAAAGGCGCAGTCCTTAGCAGATTTTGTTACCGAAGTGCAAAATCCTGAGCCCGAAGCCATGTGGAAAATATTTGTGGACGGATCGTCCACTCGGCTCGGGAGCGGGATTGGTGTGTTATTACTCTCCCCCAAGAAGAAAGGATGCATCTATCAGTCCGGTTGGATTACAAGGCAACAAATAATAAAGCGGAGTATGAGGCGCTCATAGCTGGCCTGTAGGCCGCCCGGCATGTAGGGGCCGGTCAGGTGACACTCCATTCTGACTCTCAGCTGGCCGCCTAGCAGCTCTCGGGCACTTTTGAGATTAACAATGCTCGGCTCAAGCTCTACACTGAGGCCTTTGAAAAGCTCAAGGCCCACTTCCGAGAAGTCATCATCTAGAAGATACCCCGAGCGGAGAACCAGGCGGCAGATGAGTTAGCCAAGATCGCGAGTTCAATATCATCGGTCGTCATCCAACAGCCAATTGAGCAAGTATCCTTGGTGGCGCACATCGATCGGATGGAGGGCCTCGCATTCCCGAGCGATTGGAGGACAGCCATCGTGGAGTTTCTCCCGCCCACTTTTGAAATGTGTGAGCTCGGAAGACGCAGCGTACATCCTCCAGGAAGTGCACCAAGGATCGTACAGAGGACATCCGGGCGGACGATCGCTGGCTAGGAAGATCCTGCTGGCCAGATACTTCTGGCCAACCCTGCAAGCAGACACCGCTCGGACCGTCGCGATGTGCCTTTCCTGCCAGAAGTATCACAACGTCTCCCACCGACCGGCCGAGGAAATGAAAGCATCTACAGTATCATGTCCGTTCGATCAGTGGGGAATGGATATCGTGGGTCCGTTCCCTATGGCGACCGGTCAGTGGAAGTTGCTACTGGTGGCGGTCGACTATTTTTCCAAATGGGTGGAGGCCGAGCCATTAGCCAAGATCACCGAGCAGATGGTCAAGAAGTTTATCTGGTAGCATATAATCTGTCAGTTCGGCATTCCTCGCCAGCTCATATCATATAACGGGTGACAATTCGTTGGGAAGCAGCTCGAAGAATGGTGCAAAAGTTATGGCATCGAATAACACTTTACTTCCGTGGCATATCCCCAGAGCAACGGCCAAGCGGAAGTAACAAACAGAGAAATCCTCAGAATTCTTCGGGCTCGACTTGACCACATAGGAGGAACCTAGGTGGACGAGCTGCCGGGCGTCTTATGGGCTATCCGCATGACCCCAAAGGAGGGAACGGGCGTCACGCCATTCCATTTGGTGTACGGCGGCGAAGCAGTTATCCCAGTTGAAGTCGGTGTAGAGTCCGTCCGGATCCAGAACTATAATGAGGACAATGCCGAGCGGAGGAACATGGAGTTGGACTTGATCGACGAAGAGCGAGCCAAGGCGTCCGTCCGGCTGATGGCGTACCGGCAAAGAATGAAGCAGAACTACAACCAGCGCGTGATCCCTAGAGCATTCCAAGTCGGCGACCTACTCTGGAAGAAAGTAAAGCCGGTCGGGGACGTTGGCAAGCTGGAGGCTCCTTGGGCGGGCCCCTTCAAAGTCATCGAAAAGCTCCGCTCGGGTGCTTATTATTTGGAGGATGAAGACGGACGGCGGATGGATCGACCATGGAGCGCGAATCATCTCCAGCTGTACTGAGCTGGGTGAGAGGTGCGCTGATGTAGTTCATTTTGTGTATCTCTTGGTTGCCTGTGTTCTTTTAATGCAGGAAGCAAAATGATAAAAATCGCATTTCGCAATCTTCACCGAACGGTAGTGTTAAAATTAGCCTTAAAGGCCGTTGAGCTCCGACGTTAAATATCGAGAGTCGAGCCGACGACTATAAACCCTCCGACCGAAAGACCGTCGAGCTCCGACGTTAAAAATTGAGAGTCGAACCAGCGACTATAAACCCTCCGGCCGGAAGACCGTCGAGCTCCGACGTTAAATATCGAGAGTCGAACCGGCGACTATAAACCCTCCTACGAAGACCGCCGAGCTCGACGAAAATCGAGAGTCGCACGGCGATTATAAACCCTCCTACAAGACCGCCGAGCCTTGGACGTTAAATATTGAGAGTCAAACCGCGACTATAAACCCTTCCGCCTAAGACCGCCGAGCCGACATTAAAATCGAGAGTACGGCGACTATAAACCCTCCTACGGATGACCGCCGAGCTCCGACGTTAAAAATCGAGAGTCGAACGGCGATTATAAACCCTCCGGCGGAAGACCGTCGAGCTCCGACGTTAAAATCGAGAGTCGCTACGGCGATTATAATCCTCCTAAGACCGTCGAGCTCCGACTTTAAATATCGAGAGTCGAACCGGTGACTATAAACCCTCCGGCCGGAAGACCGTCGAGTTCCGACGTTAAAAATCGAGAGTCGCGCCGGCGACAATAAACCCTCCGGCCGGAAGACCGTCGAGCTCCGACGTTAAAAATCGAGAGTCGCGCCAGCGACTATAAACCCTCTGACCGGAAGACCGTCGAGCTCCGACATTAAAAATCGAGTCGCGCCGGCGAATATAAACCCTCCGGCCGGAAGACCGTCGAGCTCTGACGTTAAATATCGAGTCGCGCCGATGACTATAAACCCTCTGGCCGGAAGATCGTCGAGCTCCGACGTTAAAAATCGAGAGTCGCGCCGGCGACTATAAATCATCCGGCCGGAAGAAGACAATAAAGAGGTTGACTTGTGAGTCGTTTTGCCGACCGGCCAAGTACCCGAAGGTACTTCGTCAACATCCAGCGAATAACCTCTTTTGTCGAAATAGGATATGTAATACCCCGGTTCTAAAGATTCTGGTTAAGTATGACTTAAAGGTTAGATGGTACTATCCATATCACCAAGGTGCACCTTCCTTTTCGGAAGCCCAAACTTAAGAACTCCAAAGTTAAGCGTGCTTGGCTTGGAGAAATCTGAGGATGGGTGACCTCCTGGGAAGTTTTCCAGTGTGCGTGCGAGTGAGGACAAAGCACGCTGAAAGGACCTCCGGTGGTCTGTGGAGCTAGTCATCAAACCGATAGGTAATTCTGTAACGCCCCGGCCCGGGCGGGCCCCACCCGGACCGAACCAACCGAGATGGTATGGGGCGGAAGTTACTGCAATGAGGTCATCGGGTCGAAACTCAGTGGCAACGGTGGAATAAATCCCCTATCCCTATATCTCACCCGGTCCGTCCCATGTTAGCTCCCTCATAATGACCGTGGGTCCGGTCGGTAATAAGATCTGTAACGCCGCATTAATCCAGATCCACACAGAATTATATCGGTTTGATGACCAGCTCACGGACCTCAGCGCATCACCGACGCACCGAAATCTTCAGAGGTCTCACCATCCTTGACGCCAAGCAGCACTGGGTTCTAAGCAGGCGGCGATATGGATTACCATCCTTGTCATTAACCGTCTTTAGATCTGATCACCCACTTAACGCCCCGTTGTAACCAAAATCACACAACAAATCCCGCTGCAGCCGCCAGCGCCTCACGCAGAGTCGCTCGATACGGCGCCGCCGGGCTCAGATCAACAGACACACCACCATCGGTTGATGACCGCTCCAGGACCGGAGGTCAACCGCACGCACCGGAAAACTTCTCAGACATCCTCAGTTAGCTCAAGCCAACTGAGTTCTTAAGTTCTGGGCAGGCACCATTCTGGTCGTACCATCTAAACCGCCATAATCCAGCAAAGACCCATTCCAGCTTTGATTATTGGAAAGCTCTTTCAATCATAAAATTGTTGGACACAAACTGAACAAATGCATGAGAAGAAACTCTCTCTCACGCATGAGTCCAGTTTGTGTCCAACAATTTTATGATTGAAAGAGCTTTCCAATAATCAAAGCTGGAATGGGTCTTTGAATTCTTTATTGTAATACCCCGGTTCTAAAGATTCTGGTTAAGTATGACTTAAAGGTTAGATGGTACTATCCATATCACCAAGGTGCACCTTCCTTTTCGGAAGCCCAAACTTAAGAACTCCAAAGTTAAGCGTGCTTGGCTTGGAGAAATCTGAGGATGGGTGACCTCCTGGGAAGTTTTCCAATCAAACCGATAGGTAATTCTGGTGTCGTTCCTGGTTCGGTCCTGGTGGGCCCCCGGGCCGGGGCGTTACAGATGGTATCAGAGCGACCTTGCGACCGTGAGTGCGCCTGTGGCAGGAGCACCCAGGGCACCACCTAGCGAGCGAGATTCTGGGATTTGTTTGTGGTGTGATTTATGGTTACACAACGAGGACGTTGTGTCTTTAAGTGGTGGTGATTGTAATACCCCGGTTCTAAAGATTCTGGTTAAGTATGACTTAAAGGTTAGATGGTACTATCCATATCACCAAGGTGCACCTTCCTTTTCGGAAGCCCAAACTTAAGAACTCCAAAGTTAAGCGTGCTTGGCTTGGAGAAATCTGAGGATGGGTGACCTCCTGGGAAGTTTTCCAGGGTGCGTGCGAGTGAGGACAAAGCACGCTGAAAGGACCTCCGGTGGTCTGTGGAGCTAGTCATCAAACCGATAGGTAATTCTGGTGTCGTTCCTGGTTCGGTCCGGGTGGGGCCCGCCCGGGCCGGGGCGTTACAGGATATATTAAGCCGAGCGGACTAGCTATGCAAAATACTTCGTAAAAAAAAATCCCTTTCAAACGCAAGGGAGGTGAGATAAGAGGCGAGCGGACAGCGTGCGTATTGATTAGCGAAAGAAAAAAAAGAAAAGGATAGCATATCATCAGAGAAATTAAGGCCGAGCGGCCTAATTATAAAAATGGATAAGTTTTTGGCCGAGCGGCCGAGTTACATAAAAACTTCTACTCAAGGAAATCATAAATATCCTGGGGGATGGTGCCGAGGAGCGCCGCTTGGTCTTGGGCCGGGATGAGGATGGAGTCGGCAAGATGATCCTTGGACTTCAAATAAGTAGTGGTGGCAGTCATAGCAA
The DNA here is from genome assembly GCF_018446385.1 of Zingiber officinale. Lineage (NCBI taxonomy): Eukaryota > Viridiplantae > Streptophyta > Magnoliopsida > Zingiberales > Zingiberaceae > Zingiber > Zingiber officinale. The sequence continues at coordinate 25,097,675 of NC_055988.1, forward strand.
GCTCGAAGGCAGTGTACATCCGTTCGCAAACTTTCTCCGAGAATACTTCAGAACGGATGTAATTCAGCCTCAGGGCTACGACTCGGCCAGGCTCAGCTTCTTGATATTCCTTGAAGGCCGCTTAGGAGGCTACGAGGGACTCCTGCAGAGTTTTCAGCTCCTCCTTATGCTTATTTGCCTCCGCCGAGTGGGCCACCTTCTCGCAGGCCAGCTGGTCCATCAGCTCTTTAACTTTTTGCTCCAGACCCCAAGCCTCGACATTCTTCTTCTCCAGGTCGGCAATGACCGTCTTCTTCCGCTCGGTCGCCAGGCTTATTTTGCGATCCAGTGATTTGTTCTGGCGATCAAGTTCGGCCAGAGTGTGAGCCTGGTTGGCTGTCTTCTTCCGTTCGACCTCCAACAGATTTTGGATCTTTTTGAGCTCCTTCTGCAGCTCGGCATATGATGGGCCTTGGGAAGGAGCGCCGCCCGAACTCCGTAGCCTCTTGAACTCCTCGTCCACCATCACCAGACGATTGGAGACAGTAATCTCCTCCACCCATCTCTGACAAAAGAAAGATTGTTAATAGCCGATCAGAAAAAATGCGTAAAGGACTTGAGAAAATAAACTTACCCCCGTGGCCTGCTGCATGTGGCTGTTGGCCAGATTGCTGAGGGGAATCATTGCGACGCGCGCCCGACCGTCGGCCCACATCTCGGCTAAGGGCCCCTTCATTGTGATCATGTGCTCGGGCGCGGTTGGCCGATCGGCCTCCGGCATTAATTCCTCAGTGGGGAGATGCAAAGAGACCTGGATGGTACGGTGCTGACTGGGGGTCGTCTGGGCGGAAGCCGGGGAAGAATCGGAGGCCGGCGCCGAAAACTGGGACAAAATGGTTGAACGTTGGACTTGGCGGGGAGCGGGTGGAAGGGAGCTGACGGGTATGGCCTCCAAGGGGTCCGCGGACGCGTCCAATTGGGAGGGGGTCCGATCGGACGAAATAGCCTCCACCGCTGGGGCTTTGCTGCGGGAATCGGCGGTGGTCCGCTCGGACGGCTGGACTGCGGATGTGGCCGATCGAAGGGGTGTCTCCGCTCGGCGCCTCTTTTGTCGAAGAGGGCGTTCTTCCTCTGGAGCGGAGCCCTCCTCCCGGACGAAAGGCCCTCGGCTGGAAGTTATGCCAACCGCCGCCTCTGGGAGAGAAGCCTGAGCGGCCGACTCCCCCGCGTCCGTTTCGCTCTCTCCTTCATTAGAGCCGACCGGCTGAATACCCAATTGCTCCATCTCTTTAGTAGCTGCGGCCTCGAGCGCCGCCGCTTTCCTCTTCAAAATGCCAGCCATCACGGACTCCATGACAATGCCCGCTGCAAAGAAAAAAGGAGAAAATCAGTTAGCAATCAAAGCGAATACACAAGTAAAATTCTTACCGAAGCCGCTCGGGAGGGGGGGTCCTGATCGGACTCAGGCCGAATATGTACATCACCCCTTCAGGCAGGAACTTATTGATGTCAAACCTCAGACCGGCTAGCATGTTGGCGGCGTGAAGATAGTCCGGTCGGGTCTTGAATCTTTTCAACTCAGGGGAGGTTGGCGGTCCGATCTGCCACTGGGTTCGGAAAGTGGCCCGCTCGGGGAGATGAAGATAGAAATAAAATTCTTTCCAATGCTTATTGGAAGAGGGCAGTTTATTGAAGAAAACTAATCTAGGCTGAGCTTGGAACATGTAAGTGCCCAGCTCGGACTGTTTAGGGTAATAAAAATAATAGAAAACCTTCGGTCGGAGAGGGATATTATGGATTTTGAATAAGACGATGACGCCGCATAGAAGGCGGAAAGTGTTGGGGACTAGGCTTCCGAGCGGAATGTCAAAAAAATTACAAACTTCTATGATGAAGGGGTGGAGTGGAAAGCGCAGACCGGCTGTGAACTGGTCGTGAAAAACACAGAAAGCTCCGCGCAGTGGCTTGTGTGGCCGAGCGGAGGGGGAGGGTAGGATAATTTCAAAATCAGAGGGAATTTCGAAAGAGTCCATCAGAATATCGACGTCGCGCCGATCGAAACGCAACTCCATGGTAATATACCACGGGCCGAGGGCTTGGTCTTGAGGCTGAGAGGAGCTAGCCATTGTCCGAACGGACGAAACCACAAAAGGAAGATGATAGAAAGAAGAAGACGACAAATGAGACAGCGACCAGAGACCAAAACTCGGGAAAGAAACGCAAAGAAGACCAAAGATAGAAAAGAAGGAGAGCCTTACAGAGAAGAATAGAAATCGACGAGGAACACGGAGTCGCCGGAAGAAGTAGCAACAAGATCACCGGAGCACTGAAACGCCAAAGGAAGTCGCTGGACACGCGAAGACGCAAATGCGGCGAGGAAGGGGAGAAGGCGGAGGCTTTATAGGGTTGAGCCCGATCGACCTCCACCGTTGGATGTAGGTTACGAGAACCGAAGCATGCATTGGGCCGTCCACTTCAAACCACCTCGGTCTCGTCGCCTGCGACACCGCCGCCGTACGATGACAACTGTAGCGCCACGTGGCATTCGGCCAATGGAGTGCATTTAATGAGCGCGTGCTCACCCTTAATGACGGAGATTGGTGCAAATTTCGTGGAGATCCGAGGGAGGGTGGCGTTGACTAAGGCCGTACTTACCTCCACACCGGCCGAGCGGATGATGGTTTCTTGGAAGCGCCGCTCGGCGCAATGGGAGTCCAGTCAGTCGGACTAATCGCCTCCTTCGACTAGACTTGAAGGGGAGGCAAGTGATCCAGTGGAAAGGACAGGGGACCCCCCTTTGAGGGGAGTCAACGCCACGTGGAAGTCAAAAGACAACATGGTCAGCATGAGGCCTATCCGATCGGGCGAAGGGCCGGGTCAACTGGCCGATCGGGTCTGGGCGGAATCAAAAATAACCCGACGGGGAATTGGGTTTCCGACGCTCATGGTGAACAGAGTCGCCTGGCCGAGCGGGTTTCCTGCTCGGTCAAGGCTTAAAGCATCGATACTATAAAGGAACAGTTTGAGCCAAGCACCCGGTCGGACCGATACCTACGTCCGGTCGGATCGATGCTTGCCGAGCGGATGGATGCTCGGCTCAGGGAAAAGAAGACAAGGGCATAGGGAACATTGGGGAACATCTTTTTCTGACAGCGAACATGTTCGACGACCAGGCCATACGTAGAATCGTACGACGGAAGGTTCTGCTGTCCCATCAGAGAGGTGATCAGACTGTAGCAGTATGGTGTCAGGCATGTTCCTCTGACAAGCCCATACTACGGTATGGGAAACGACATGTGTACACCTCGGTAAGTGTGCACAAGACTCCCTACAGCTCTATATAAGAGCCCTCATACTTCGACGAAGGTACGCAATCACACATTCTCTGAGATTCGAAGCCACTTCTGCATTTTCCTTTTGCCTGACTTGAGCGTCGGAGGGTCGTCGCCGGGAACCCCTTCCCGGTCCGACTTCCTTGCAGGTTCGCCAGAGATCTATACGGCCGGTCGGAGATCCACGTCATCAGTCCGGAGAGTGCCACGTGCCCAGCGCCCGTTGATTCAGCGTTCGGACATGCTCAGAGGGTATTGACTTTGAAGAGACATTTTCTCCAGTAGTGAAATTTGTGTTTATACGAGTTATTTTGACCTTTGTGACACATTATGACTTGGAATTATATCAGATGGATGTAAAAACTGCTTTCCTTAATGGTATGCTTGATGAAGAAATTTATATGATTCAGCTAGAAGGTTTTATTTCTGAAGGCTAAGAGAAGAAAGTATGTACACTTAAAAAATCTATATATGGGCTAAAGTAAACGTTAAGATAATGAAACAAAAGATTTAATGAAGTCATTTTATCTTATGATTTTGAGATGATCAATGAGGATCATTGTGTTTTCCTGAAAAGGAAAAAAGAAAAGTATGTTATTTTATCATTATATGTTGATGATATGCTAATAGCTAGAAATGACATAGGGTATGTGAATGAAGTTAAGAAGTGACTTCATCATAATTTGATACAATAGATATGAGAGAAGCTAAGCATATAATAGGGATGAAGATCATTAGAGATCGTTCTAAAAGATTTTTGGGTCTGTCACAAGAGTCTTATATAAATAGGATGTTACATTATTTCAACATGTCTAATTGCAACGTAGAACATACACTTATAATGAAAGATAGTATTTTGAGCAAGAGTATGAGTCCCCAAAGTCCTGAGGAAATAACCAAGATGAATAAAAAATCATATGTTAGTGCTATTGGTAGTTTGATGTACACTATGTTGTGTACTTGGGTTGTTGGCTTAGTTATTCGCTTCTAGTCTAACCAAGGACCGAGATACTGGAAGGCGGTGAAAATATATTTAGATATTTCAAAGGGACAATAGATTATTATCTCTATTTCCAAGTATCAAATATGAGTCTGAAAAGCTATTCAGATGCAAATTAGGTTGGGAACCTGAATGATAGAAAATTTATATCAGGCTATGTGTTCTTGCTAAATGGTGGCACCATCTCATGGAACAGCAAGAAACAAGTTTGTGTAGCTTTGTCAACTATAGAAGTTGAATATGTGATATGTTCAGCGGCTATGCAAGAAGCAGTCTGGTTAAAAAGGTTCCTGAAACATCTGAAGATTGTGAGGATAGTGAGAGTCCTGTTACAATATACCATGAGAGTCAAGCTGCTATAGCTTTTTTCAAAAATCCCAAATATCACAGAAAAGGTAAACATATAGAAATTAAGTATAATTTTATAAGAGATATTGTTTACAAGAAAAAAATTAATTCTTAAGTATGTCCCTACACGTGTTATGCTTACAGATCCTTTCACTAAGTCATTGACTAAAGAGTCATTTCAAGATTATGTAAAGTCTTTGAGACTTCAAGATTACTTGTTTATTTAAAGTTTTAATCAGTGAATGCTCCTTTAGCATATATCCTATGGCTACGGATGATTCGTTCTAAGTAGCATAACTAGCAAAGTGACTGATATAATAAATATATTTTAACTAAAAAGAAAGATTAAATTGATTTACATCTTTTGATGTTATTTACTGGTCGACCCATTTCTGTTATGTATAGAGATGATTGTGAATATTGAATATGGAACATGCTATTGACATAATAGTCATTATAAGATATTAGAGAATTTTTATATTGATGTAAATGAAGATTATTTAATCTGGATAAATAGCAAGACATAAACATCTTTAAGATAATGGTTGTGTACTACCAGGAGATTGGATGTTTCCTGAATAACATATATATACCAGTAGGAGAGAGACTATGTGTCATAATGAGAGTGTCTGATTCATTTGGAAGAGCAGCTAAGTAAAGTATAACAACTTTATTAGTATTAATCGCTTAAAGTGCAACTATATAAGATATAACAATCTTCTTAGCGACCATCACTCAGTGTGCTTGCTGCCGCATGAAACATTTTCTCCAAGTATGGATTGGATGTTCTGATATGATCTTTGTGACTAAACTCTTATATAGTTTATGTGACTTATTTAGTCTTTGTGACTAACTAGTCTTAGTGATTTACCTTGGACGAGTGAAAGATGTAGAAATGGGAACGTGGGCATGCCAACGTTGCCCACTTTCTTTGGAACAAAATGCCCCTTTTACCCTTGGGATAATTCCCATTATAAAGAGAGCATCCAAAGGTAGTTCGAGGGTGCTCAGATACGTGAGATTTGTTTTTACTATGTAAGGAGGAACATCCAGAATGAAAAGCGATTTGATTTATGGATCTTGCGCGAAGGTTCATCTTTGTAATCCTCACATCGACAGCAATCTGTCCTCTTCAAATTCTGCCACAACGAGGTATGGTTTAATTGTTTTGTACAAGTCGATTATAATTTGTACAACATTTTTCTCCAATATCTTAAAAGCATGAATTATTCAAAATTGTAATATGATAATCTTCACAAAAAAGTAACAATTTATCATTTGCGCTACATATAATTTTTCAATTTGCAATTCAAGAAGTTCAAGCAGCCCATATAGGTTAGCAATTCGAGTCATCTCAATACTAGCTTCCCAAACACTAGATACATGAGCACAATAATATAACTAATTCTACATGAACTTGGTAATAACAAACAATAATTCCTTCACAATATGTGAAGCACGAATGTTGAACTCCTATGAGAGAGAGAAGTTAGAAATGTGAATGGAAAAAGAGGTGAAAAGGAAGAAGAAAATTTTATTATGAATGAGTTTTTAGTCTTACATTGGAGGTTTCATGGTCACAGTGTTGGTTTATATTGTTACACATGCATGTATGATGTGGATAAATGCATAGGGAGAGACTCTCTCTCAAACGTGAGTGCAAGGGGTGCAAATCTAGGGTCCAGATTTGTACTAAATCAAGTTGACTCGTGTACGAGCATGACCTACGCACGTCAAACGCCGGATCAGTCAAGGAAAAATTTACCAAAGTGGAACAACCAATATTTTACCATATTTTTTGTTGCTGCTCAAATGTAAAATGGATGAATTAATTAAGATTAATTCAATCGGATTGAAACCGATGAGTAGTAATGGTTGGTGAGTAATAACATTGAATGACTTTTATTCGATCATTTACTACAACCAAAGGCTAAGCTCCTATATAAGGAGGAAGCCATTAGCAAAGCAAAAGATATAGAACTCAGAGCAAAGGCTCAAGGAAAACCTTCCACCTTCATTTCGCCTTCTCTTCCTCTCTACCATGTACTCGTTCGACAAATTTGCTCATGATAATAGTCGGGTACAATTTCAATTCGGCGTCACCCAATAGTGCTCTATGACAATCATGGTTTATCGTAGTATCCTAGAAACAGACGATCTGAGAGAATCTCGAAGCACAACCGAAAATGGGGTGAATCTATTTCAAGGAAAATGCATTGAGCGCTCAGCCTCAGCGACTCATCCTTTCCCGACTACCACTCAGTGGCTTCCTTTCCCGACTCGGCTACACTCCACACCCACTTGGATGATTTGCGGCTAGACTCGACTTGCTACTCGGACTCGGTTAGGACTCGAACTCGATGATACAAAGCAGTCATCTTCCAGACAACCTAGCAGCTCGACCTAACTTTTAAGGCTGATAACCTAAGATTGATTATCTGCTCAAGCTATCTCGACAGATAAATTGAAATTGATTTTGTGTAATTTCAATTCAACAAAAATTCCTTGATATCTTTGGCAGTTATTCAATAATCTTGAAACATATTCAATATGTTGAGATGACTATAGAAAGTATTAAGGTGCAATAGACTCGTCAAGTGAAGACCCCCTCTTCCCCAATTGGAAATGTTCCAATTAACCACAAGGAAAGGTTAAATAAGTTCACTAGGTTAAATAAGTTCACTGGGTTAAACTTCAAGAGATGATACCAGAAGATGCTCTTCTTCTTGATTGAGCTCGAGCTCGGTTCTTGATCGAGGACTCTCCCAAGAATACTGAGAATATTGATGTTCAAACTATTAGTGCAATGGAGGCATGGACTCATTCCAAGTACCTATGTCGAAACTACATCTTCAATAGCCTTGCTGATTCGTTATACTCTATGTATAACATGAAAAGAATGGCTAAAGAACTGCGAGAGTCTATGGACAAGAAGTACAAGACGAAAGATGCAAAAACCAAGAAATTCATTGTGGGTCGATTCTTCGACTACAAGATAGTTGACTTCAAGACGGTGATCAACCAAGACTAGGAGTTTCAGGTGATCCTATGCGAGATTTACTCAGAAGGTATGGTTCTAAGTAAAACCTTCCAGGTGACAGCAATCATTGAGAAATTACCTCCTGGCTGGAAGCACTTTGAGAACTATTTAAAGTACAAGTGAAAGGAGATAAACGTGGAGGAAGTCGTTGTGAGACTTCGCATTGAAGAAAATAACAAGAGTTCAAAAAGAAAATTATTCTCTTAGGTTACTATAAAAGCTAACGTTGTCGAGCATGATTAAATCTCGAAGCGGAAGAATCTCAAGTCTTCAAAGATGGGACACAGAGAAAACATCAATAAAAAGAAGTTCTCTTAGAAGTACTTCAACTATAATCGAATTGGTCACAAATCTTTAAAGTGTAAAATGCAGAAGAAGAAATAAGAGGTTAATCTGAACAAGGAACTAAAAATAGATGATTTTTGCACCGTGATTTTCATTAATTTTAGTTATGAAATTCATCCATTAAATAAGGAGAGAGTTTGTAAAAAAAAGACAAAAAAATATTAAGGAAAAATAATGTGGCCATAAGATAAATTATTAGTTTATTCTAAATAAAAATAATTATAAAGTTAATTATTATTTTCCTTTTAAAATTACATTCCAGTGAAATGTAAGAGTAATATGTAAAATAAAAAATGAAGAAAACAAAACCTTTTCCCATTTAAAAATTATGGCCCTCCCGATTTATTCCCACCTTATTTCATTCGTTCAAATGCTATGTGACTTTTGAAATGAACGAATCCAATTACTTTGAGCTGCACGTGTATGCTAGAACTAAATCTCATCACACATACTGTATAGCCCCTACATAAAGCAAGTAAGGGCAACGACACTAATTTTTGTTGGAAGGAAGGCCAACAACAGAGAAGGGGTGAAGTGGGGAAGGAAGACTCTTATTGATTGATTTATTTATTTATTATTATTAATATTTTTTAACCCTACACCAGTTCGCTTTTTAAATGGAGGAGACCAGGTACAATTTCTCTAGAAGCAGGGAAAGATGACACTTTCCCCCTTAAATCCTTCGCTCTATCCTGACTTCTTAAATGGAGGAGACGAGGAATAGTTTCTCTTGACTTCTCATCCCTTAGAACTAACCAGTAAACATTCCAATCTTTAGATAAAATTTGGGAAATAGACGTGTTTCTTTGGTTGAAAAATGTCTTGAGTTTTTTGGTTTTTCTCTTTCTGAGTTTCATATTTATCAAAATCTTGGGATGATTTTGTACATTTGTTGCTAGCTAGGTTTTGAGACATCACATTAAAGAATAATTTTTCTAGCGGTTTGAAAGTTTTCACACTACAAAAATACTGTCACTTAGGGGCAAATTTAGCAACAAATTTTAGAAAAAAAATTCGTTAGAAATTAGATTTGGGATGAAAATTGCGATAAAAAAAAATCGTTGCAAATACGCTATCGCAAAAATTTGCAACGAAAAATTGTAAATTCGTTGGAAATTTTGCAACGAAAACAATATCCGTTGCAAAATTCATTGGAAATTTTGCAACAAAAATAAAATTCGTTGCAAAATTCGTTGGAAATACCGCAATGAAAATAAATATTTATTGGAAATGTCAGCAGAAAAAATCTCCGACGAGCCCTAAATTTGTCGTAAATTAATTCATTGGAAATTTTGCAACAAAATTCGTTGCAAAATTCGTTGCAAAATTCGTTGGAAATACCACAATGAAAATAAATATTTGTTGGAAATGTCAGCAGAAAAAATCTCCGACGAACCCAAAATTTGTCGTAAATTAGCAACGAAAAAACGTATTAATTGCAAATAGATTTGCGACGAATGATTATTTCTTGGAAAAATTACAAAAAATACAATTTCTGCAATAAAAATTCATTTTCGTTGGAAATTTCCAATGAATTTATATTTTTGTTGGAAATTTCCAATGAATCCATATTTTCGTTGGAAATTTCTAACGAATCATTTGTTTCATTGGAAATTTCTAACAAATCCGTATTTTTGTTGGAAATTTCCAACGAAGTTCAAAATTTATTGGAAGTTTCCAACGAATCATGTTTTCATTGGAAATTTCCAACGAATTTATGTTTTCGTTGGAAATTTCCAACGAATCATTTGTTTCATTAGAAATATCCAACGAATCCATATTTTTGTTGGAAATTTCCAACGAAGTTCAAAATTTGTTGGAAGTTTCCAAATAATCATGTTTTCGTTGGTAATTTCCAACGAAAATATAAATTCGTTGGAAAGTGCCAACAAAATTATATTTTCGTTGGACATTTCCAACGAATTTATAGTTTCGTTGGAAATTGGCAATGAATTTATAGTTTCGTTGGAATTTGGCAATATTTTGATAAAATATGATATTTCTAACGAATCTAATTTTGTTGTAAAATTCATCCCAAAAAAAAAAAAAACAACAATCCCATCTAATTTCAATATTTTTTCCTATTACATTTTTTTTTTCAAACAGATTCAACAGATATATTATACACAACTAAACACAATAACACAAATATAAACAAAAATCAACTAACATATTAGTGTGCAACAAAATGAATACAAGCATCAATAATATAAACCCAAACATCATCAAAACATGTTCCAAATACAACTTAAACTAAGTGCATAAAACTAACAATACAACACACATCATCATGCAACAATACAAATTACAACAATATACAACTACAACTAACACCCTAAACCAAACGCTACAATAAAGTTACAACAAACATGTCATAGTATCCAAATTTCAATGTCATACCAAAACATGAAAAAGGTAGAGTAGAAGATAATCTTATGGAGATCCTTCTCAATCCAAATCCTTCTTCTACCTATATCAAAAGATAAACAAAAAAAAAGAAAATCTTATAAACCAACACAAAAATAAATAGGTAAAGACTTACATATTTTTATGTCAATATCACCATCATCTTCACCTACCAACCCTATTTGAAACAGCAATAACAATACTAATCAAAATACAAAAATTAAGAATTTACAAAATCAATAAAATAAAAGAAGTAAAAAATTCGAATTACAAACACTCATGCATCATCATCAACATCATTGGCGACATCATCATCGTCGTTGGCATCATCACCAATACCAAGAGGAATATTACTTGGACCCGATCTAAATTGTTGAAATTGTTGCAAAAGAAAGGCTTTTTGTTTGCGCATTTCAACCATATCTAGATCTCTTTGTGAATTTTGTTGTTAAATTTCTAAAATTTTCTTATCCCTTTGAGATATTATGCCTTTCAAATTGTCAACATTTTCAGTTAAGCTATGAATCTATGACGTTACTGCGGGTGGGGTAGAAGAAGACAAAGATCTTCGAGGAACATTATGGATTCTGCTCATAGAAATCATACCTATTATCCTTCCCCCTTTGACTCCCCCACTAGTCTCCAACCATAAATCTAAATTATTAGTAATAGACGGCTCAGATACCTCAATATTATCGTCATCGCCTGAACTTCTCTGTGATAATGATAGCTCATCGTATCTCTCCTATGAAAAATTAAAACCTTAATTAGAGAAAATAGATAAGTAATAAAATCTAAGTTAAAAAATTAAGATTAAAGATTAAAGCAAACCTTAATTATTCTAGCTCTATCTCCGCTCCAAGTCTTGTCTTTTTTTTGAAAAGTGCAGACGAAAGTGTCTATAAAATCGGGCTCTTTTCCCAAATCCTTAGACTAAAAATAATAAGGTTAAAATAATATAATAACATGAAATATATTAAAAATCTAATTATAGAGTTGAAAATTTACCAATCTACATGAATGCTCCTCGATATTTATAGATCCTCCTACATATATTGCACGTGAGTCTCCAGAATTATAAGCTTGATTTATTTTATTTCGCAAACTCCTTTCTTTGCACTCATCAGTTTGCCAAAAATTGTATATCTTAACCCAATTGTCCGATGTGATGAAGGGAGGCTTTTTTCCAGTACTTTTGGCATAGTTTAATACATGTCGAATGTGATCACCACATTTCTTTTTGAAAATTCTTTTAATTTTCATCTCATAATAGGGGTCCCAAGTAAATAACCTCTAAAATGAAAAAAAAAAGATTATACATTAACGTAATTGTTTTATATATAAAATAAATTAGTTATACCTTAAACTCGCACCACTAGAGTTCTTCTGTGGGTGTTGGAGTGCTTGAATATAACATTGAGTCTCCTCTCCAAAAATTATTCACAATTTGATTAATCTCACGAACAACAGTTACTGAATTTTCAAATCTATCATAAAATTACAATAAACAATGTTAAATAATTAAGATAGTTAAAAATGTAATAATTTTAATACTTACAAGTCTCCAAAAGGGACTATATGCAGTCGAGCGTCGGTAATATCAACGGATGAGTGTCTGGCAAGTATCGACGACTCAAGTGGGGAAGGTGAATGGTCATGTGAAGGTTCTGCCAATGACTGGCCACGTGAAGGTCTTGCCGGCAACTGGCCACGTGAAGGTCCTGTCGGCGACGGTCCACGTGAAGGTCCTGCCGGCAAATGGCCATGTGAAGGTCCTACTGGTGACTGCCCACGTGAAGGTCCTACTGGCGACTGGCCATGTGAAGGTCCTGCCTGAGGGGAGGGCGTAGGTACCATCTTGTCACATGGTGAATCAGTCTGGCCAATGCTTGAACGGTGTCGTCTATGGTGTGCCCGTCGAAACTACCAACCATAAATCAAAATTAGAATAAAATAAATAAAAACTTGATGCTTGCTGTAGAAATATGGAAAACTTACAATATCCATAATAAAAAACTCAGAGAGCGAGAATCTGCAGCGATAACGTCTCACCTCTAATGACCTATAGAAAAAAAAATAGCACACACATATAACATATATAAATTTAACAATGAGATAGTATATAGACACTTAATTGAGCTACGAATTTTATAAATTTACAGATTAAAATTAAATAGAAAAAAAACTTATCGTACTTGTTAAAATTCAAAGTTCTCGTCGTCCTCCTCCTCCTCCTCATCATCATCCTCATAAAATTCACTGGCATCTACATTTATCACTACTCCGCTGGGATCTCGTAATGTTGGAATAATATATTTCTCGGTCTGAAATGTATTTGCAACCTCCTCTTGTTGATATACAATGTCTTCCCAATGTTCCTCTATTTTTTCCCGTGCTTTCGTTTTACAAACATCCCACCAATCAATTTTGTCACGTTTCAAGCTAGGATATGAAGCATAGAAAACTTGAATCGCTTGTTGTGCCAAAACAAAAGGTTCATATCTCTTATATAATTTTTTATAATTTATTTCAACCAAATTATAACGTGGATGCACCTTCATCCCTCTGATAGGGTCAAACATAAATAAGATAACTTGCATTTCTGGACCAGGGTATTTTATCTCTATAATTTCATCCAGTAAACCATAAAAATCATTGCTTACACCTCCATCATTGGATGACTGAACACATACCCCACTATTCATTGTAGTCTTCCCTTTTCCATATTCTTGAGTATGAAAATTATATCCATTTATGAAATATGCTGGCCAAGTGCGTACCATTGCTTTTGTACCCCAAGACAAATGAAATAACATTCGATGTTCGAGATGATCTTGATTATCATAAACCTAAACTCAAATGAATATGTTATTCATTTAAAAGTTAAAATATACTATACCAATAAGATAAATCAGAATACAAGGTAAAAATTACTTACATATGATTTGAACCAAGGTGCAAATTCTTGATCGCAGAAACGATCAAACTATAGTGTTGGCATATCAAAATACAAGTTTTGGAAAATCCTATCATAAAAAATTGAATTATAACACCAAAAATTTACGACAAAATAAAAAAATAGGAAATATATACTAACTCGAAATATGGCGATACTTCTGGACAATTAAGTAAAGCATATGTCTGGGCTGCTCGCCATTCTTGATCAGTTAAATATCTTTGCTTACATTATCTACTTGGTCGACCAAGATAATTAAAAATTGAGAATATGTTCGTATTGGGATCAATAGGACCTTCATCATTTCTTCCAGGTCTCCGTCTTTTGGTCTAAATTTGAGGCTCAAAATAATACGATGCAAAAGTTGTTACTTCCTCCACAATATATGCATTAACAATAGAGGCTTCAACATGTGCCTTATGTTTTACTTGTTTCTTCAAATGATATAAAAATCTGATTGTAATATAACAATTTGTATTAGATTAATATATATAAAAAAGTTATAAATTTACAACGCATTAATAACGAAGTATATAAGATAAAAAAATATACCTTTCAAATGGATACATCCATCGAAAATGGACTAGTCCTCCAACTTTGGTCTCGTATGACAAGTGAACCAAAAGATGTTCCATTGAATCAAAAAATGAAGGTGGAAAGATTCTTTCTAAATTACACAAAATAATTAGAATGTCTCTCTCTAACTTCTCCATCTATGAATATCTCAAAACTGTTGAGCAAATATCATAAAGGAAAATGCTAAACTCCGTAATTGTACCCTATACAAAATTTGGTAAGAGTTCCTTAAAAGAAATTGGAATAAGTCTTTCCATAAATATATGACAATCGTGACTTTTCAAACCAATTAATTTGAATTCCTTCATATCGACACATCTCCCAAGATTAGAGACATACCCATAAGGAAATCTCAATGATTTTAACCATTCACAAACAACACGTCTCTGTTCTTTATTCAATGTATAAATTGTCTTTGGCTTTGGTCCCCTACTACTTTCATCCACATCAAGAGTGGGTCGTGTACAAATTAGTCGCATATCTTTTCTTGCATTCAAATTATCTTTTGTTTTTCCGGTGATATCCATCATTGTATTTATGAGATTATCAAAAATATTTTTCTCAATATGCATTACATCTAGATTATGATGAATTAAATTACTATACCAATAAGGTAAATCTCAAAATATACTCCGTTTAGTCCATTTATGTGTGTTTCCATATTCATATGTTGTACCATGTGATTCTTCAATAACAGATGGAAAGTGAAGCACTCTTTACTAAATATCATGACCTGTCAATCTTAATGGTGGAGGTGTTCTTTCAATTCTATTCCTAGTGAACTCATCTTTATTGCTTCTGAAATTATGATTTAATGATAAAAAATGTCTATGACAATCAAAATAACTCGGGGTTTTCCCATATTTCAATCTGATCGACTTTGATCTGTCCATACATATTGGACAACCTAAGATTCCCGTAGTACTCCAACCAGATAGCGTACCATAAGCCGGAAAGTCATTAATGGTCCAACGAAGAGCAGCCTTCATAACAAACATCTGATTAGTATGAACGTCATATGTAGGAAACCCTTCATCCCATAGTTGTTTTATCTCTACAATCAGTGGTTGCATATAAACATCTATTAACTTCTTTGAATTTTACGGGCTAAGCGCAACTAATGTTAAAAACATATATGGTGTTTTCATGCACATCCCAGGCGGAAGATTATATGGAGTTAATGTAACTGGCCAACAAGAATACTGTCTTCCTGATTTACCAAATGGAGCGATTCCGTCAGCACAAAGACCTAACCTAATGTTTCGAGCCTCCTTCACAAATTCAGGATATATTCTATCAAAATTTTTCCATGCCTATGCATCTGATGGATGACACATTAACCCCTCCTCTGTTCGATGATTTGCATGCCAAGTCATGTGTTCAGCAGTGGACTTTGATGCATAAAGCCTTTGTAACCTAGGAGTTAAAGGCAAATAAAACAACTGACTGTATGATTTACGTCATTGTTGACTCCTTCTAGTGCTCTTGTACCTATCTTGATTACAGAATCTACAAACATTTGCATTTGCATCATCTCCCCAATATAGCATACAACCGTCTCTGCAAACATTAATTCTATCCACCGGAAGACCTAATTATTTCGTAAGTTTTTTCATACTGTAAAAATCATTAGGCAGTATATTATTGTAACGCCCAAAAAAAAATTCTCGAAACTGCATTATAAATATTCTACGATTTTTCTGGGATTTTTAGATATTTTTCCGGAATTTTCCGAGTAGCGGAAGCAGCAAAAATAAATAGAACCGCAAAATAGCTTAGGCGGGAATCGAACCCGAGACCTATGGTTTAGGGATAATGTTAGTAATCGGTTGAACCCAGCAGGGCCATGCTGAAAGAGAAGGAGAACATTTATATTTATATTTGAGTTGGGCCTAGTTACCCACTTAATATAAATTAAAAACATAAGTAGGTTTTGGTTTATTTTTGGTTTCACCGTGACCTTTCCTCCTCCCCAACCTAGTTCCGCCGACCACACCTCTTCCTCCTCCTTCTCTCGACGCACCAAGCCAAGGCTCAAGGGAACATCTTCCGGCGACGACTCCAACACGAAAAAGGTTCTTCCCCGCGAGAGGAACGCGAAGACGTGAGCGGATCGTCGAGAAGATCATCTCCACCGGAATTTCTAGCGAAAGGAATTGTAAGAAAATTAGCGTACCAAGTAAGAAACCCCTCACCTGCAGTATAATAGCTTCCGTTTGAGTTTTTATGCTTAGTTAGGATGTATGCAGATTTTTATCGATATCTAGGGTGTATTTAACTCTCTTCGCAGATTAGGGATTTAGTTGAGCACCTCTAGAAGGGCCAAGCACGTTTTCCCTCTTCAGATAGAAGGTTAGACGCTGTCGGGTGCCTAGGGGTGGTCTCCCTAATAGGGAGAAGAGTTAGAGCATCCTAGGTGCTCGATTAAAGGTCTAACTCAGTAATAGACAGTTTAAATTAACTTATTAAATGCACTAGAAGCATTTAAAACAGCAAATTAGATTTATTTCGACTTATGTAGGACTACGGTCCAATGGGTGGGCTGCCACAGTCGCCTCTAGGTTCAGACAACCTAGCTCTAGGTTCAGATAACCTAGAAAGAGCAATTTAGAACAGTTTAGCTATACTCAGTATTTTACTTTTCAGTTGGCACTGTACTGGATTAGATATCCATTGGGCTGGGCTCCCATAGTCGGTCCCTAGGTTTAGATAACCTAGTAGCTCTACTAAATTCGGGACTTGCAACCCCGGGTTTAGTTAGGGATGCGCGCACAGCAAGTACAGTTGTCAGGGCCCTACAGCAGCATGTTTAGTATTTTTATCTATTAAATAAAATAATTTTTCCAAATCAGTTTTAAAACATAATGGAATTCAGTATTAGCTCAGCTTCAGCTTAGCTCACTTTTGTATCAGCTCGGCTTATTTCAGTTGTCAAATATGATAGCTTCATATACAGTTCTAGACATGTTATGATCAGTTTTATTTTATGTTCAGCTTATGTTATGCCATGCTTTGTATGATACCATGTCATGCCATGCTTGCATATTTAGTATGTTTTTCAAACAGCATGATTTAAAAGCATATTTGCATCGTGTGCATGATTTAGTGAGGTAGATGGTTTCTTACTAAGCTTTTTAGCTTATAGATACTATTTTCCTTATACTGCAGATACAGGTAAAAGGAAAATGGACTAGCAGAGGAAGCTGGAGGGCAATGCAAAGATGGTGTGTGTGGCAGGAACTGGAATAAAAGACCCTCTGGGGATCTAGCATTTACTTTAGCACTTTACAATTTATTAGTTCTAGTTTTCATGTTTTATGCACTCTTGAACCTTAGCAAGTTTAAACAATTAGAACTTTTAGAAATTTATACTTCCATGCACTTTAAGTTGTTAAAATGTGTTTTAGTGAGTAAAATGTCATGAACCAGTTTAGAATTGTTACTACATGTTATTAGAATAGTTTATTATGCATTAGGTAGTTGTTGTATGAGATTTTGGCACGAAGCAGTGCTGAAATCAGAGTTTCTGATTCGAAATCAGAAACTCCTGATCGGTCCGCAGACCGATCAGAGCTGGTTCATGTCACTGATCGGTCAGCTGACCGATCCAGGTGCGAACAGAAAGTTGGCGTCATTTATGGATCGGTCGGCCGACCGATCCAGCGGCGAACAGTGGGTTCAGAAACTCACTGATCGGTCTGCCGACCGATCAGTGAGCCACTGGATCGGTCTACAGATCGATCAGTGTACTCCTGGATCGGTCGGTAGACCGATCCAGCAGCATACAGAAGCGATGCAGCTTCTGGATCGGTCAGCTGACCGATCCAGGGTGTTCATCCGTGCCAGTAGCAGCCTGGATCGATCCGTGGATCGATCCAACGGAGAGCAATCGATCCAGTTCAGTTTGGATCGATTGGGAAGCTCAGTTTCGACCAAGAAACTCAGTAGATCAACTTCTAGTCCGTGGGGGATGTAGGATACGCTTGTGTTCCTCAGATTACATCCTTTAGCACATGTTGAACCAAGAACAATCATCAATTAGTAGAAAAGTTTAAATTAGATCAGTTTTCCGCACAGTCAGTACAGTACAACTATAGCGGTTCGCCTTACAGCCTAGTAGTTAGAGGGCGGGTCGTTACAGAGTGGTATCAAAGCAGTGTTCCATACTTCCTACACACACATCAGCATTGAACCTGCAGCTTCCAAGTAAGAATACCTCTACTCTCTTTATTGCTCTTGCTTTCTAGTTACAGTTCATGTTTATATGCCTACTGCTTGTTAGGATGTGATAGTTTTTAAACATGACATTAGTAGTCATATAACTGTGATTACATTAGTTATGTTATGTTCTCTATGTCGTTAGAGATGGCACGAGGACACCCAGCTCGAAGGGCACTAGCTACTGAGCCCCAGCAAGAGGCAGGCAGTTCAGTGCCTCCTCCAGACCTTACAGCATTAGTGGCTCAGTTACAGCAGCAGCTAGCTGAACAGCAACAGGAAATAGCCACCTTAAATGCTAATCAGCAGAGTACCCCCACAGTCACCCCGGAACTGAATTTGACGACTCCGGTAGTCTTAGAGGTTCCACCAGCTCAGCCTACAGCACCAGCACCAGCAGCCCCAGCAGCTGAGCCAAGAAAGGAAGCCTATCTGATCCAGTGGCAGCGGGTCAAGCTAGAGAACTTCTCAGGCACTAGTGAACCATGGGATGCACAAGCCTGGTTCAAAACACTGGAGAGCACGATGGATCTTCTGGACTGGACAGAACACGAGAAGGTGAAGTGTGCCTCCTTCTGCCTGACAGGAGACGCACTCATGTGGTGGGAAAGAATCAGAACGAAGCGCCCAGTGAACCAGATGTTATGGGCTGACTTCAAGAAGGAATTCTTCGAGGAATTCTTTCACATACGGGTTACAAACCGCCACTACGATGAGTTCACGGAGTTTCGTCAGGGCAACCTTTCAGTTGAGGAAGCCGTGAAGAAATTCAACAGGTTGGCTCGTCTATGCCCAGAGTTAGTCAGCTCAGAGAAGGAACGAATCCGGTTGATGCTCAAGATGCTGAGGCCAGAGATAGCAGTGAACGTAGCTGGTGGCGTACATAGGCCACAAACCACAGAGGAGTTAGTGAGCAGTGCCTTGACCACAGAGCATTACCAGAACAGCATAAAGCAGCAGAAGCAAGTCTCCTCAGAGTCCAAAGGCCAAGGAAACTCTCACACTCAAAAACAACAAGGCCATAGCTCTAACTGGAAAGGGAACTCCAACAGCAAGCGCAAATCAGGGAGTGAACCAAAAGGAGGACCATCTGGCAAGCGACCCAGCTATCCAAAGTGTGCTACTTGTGAGAAATTCCACCCAGGGGTTTGTCGCAAGGGCACACGAGGATGCTTTGAATGTGGAAAAGAAGGGCACATGGCCAAGCAGTGCCCGAACAAGACCGGTCTTCCTCAGCCACAGCAGATTCAGTATGCAGGCCAACCAGCTCAGTTGTATCAGATGCAGGCCGCTCTAGAAGGTCCACTTATCAGCCAAGGTAGATTAGAAGCCCCTCCAGCTATGGCGAATGCGAGGATCTACTCACTCACCAGAGAGGATGTAGCCAATGCCTCGACAGTTGTCACAGGTCAGATTAGCATTTTTCAGTATAGTGCTACTGTTCTATTTGATATTGGGGCAACCCATTCATATATAGCCAGGGTGTTCTCCGAAAAGTTAGAAAGACCCTCAGAAGCACTCAGTGGTCAATTTTTGACGACACTACCTTCAGAAGAGATCATGGCATCCACGCACTGGCTCAGAGCAGTGCCAGTCATTATAGCAGACAGAGAGCTCTTTTGTGATCTGATAGTGCTAGAAATGACCGACTATGACGTTATCTTTGGAATGAACTTTCTGATCAGATACGGTGCTACCATAGAGTGCCGTAAACAGAAAGTCATCTTCCAACCTGAAGCGGCAGTGAAATTTGAATACAGCGGGGAACCAAAGAGAAGGGCCAAGAAGTTTCTCTCAGCTATGAAAGCACAGAAGCTACTGGATTCAGGATGTACAGGATTCCTAGCACATGTAGTCAACGCCAGCCAGGACAAGAACCAACAGCTAGCAGAGGTTCGAGTCGTATGTGACTACCCAGCAGTCTTCCCTGAAGAGTTACCAGGCTTAGCACCAGACAGGGAGATTGACTTTGAGATAGAGCTCATTCCCGGTACAAATCCTATCTCCAAAGTGCCTTATCGCATGGCTCCAGCAGAACTGAAGGAACTTCAGGAGCAACTACAGGAGCTGCTCGACAAGGGTTTCATACGCCCGAGTCACTCGCCATGGGGAGCGCCTTGGGGAGCGCCTGTATTGTTCGTGAAGAAGAAGGATGGAAGCATGCGACTGTGTATAGACTACAGATCACTGAACCAAGTCACGATCAAGAACAGGTATCCCCTTCCCAGAATCGATGATCTGTTCGACCAGCTGAAGGGAGCAGCAGTGTTCTCTAAGATAGATCTCAGATCAGGTTATCATCAGGTGAAGGTCAAAGAAGGGGACATACCGAAGACAGCCTTCAGAACCAGATACGGACACTACGAGTTCGTAGTCATGCCCTTTGGCGTGACCAATGCTCCAGCTACATTCATAGATCTCATGAACAGAGTATTCAGGGAGTATTTAGATAAGTTTGTTATTGTGGTTATCGATGACATTCTTATCTATTCAGGAACTCAGGAAGAACATTCAGAGCACCTGAAACTAGTATTGCAGACCCTTCAGCAGAACCAGCTATACCCCAAGTTCACGAAATGTGGATTTTAGTTAGATCAGGTGTCCTTCCTGGGTCACATCATCTCAAAGGATGGTATTATGGTAGATCCCAGCAAGATAGAAGCAGTAAGTAACTGGAAGAGACCTAAGAATGCTAGCGAAATCAGGAGCTTTCTGGGATTAGCAGGATATTACAGAAAGTTTGTAGAGGACTTCTCCAGGATAGCCTCCCCACTGACAGCTCTTACCAGGAAGAACAGGAAATTTCAGTGGACAGAGGACTGTGAGAACAGCTTCAGCGAGCTAAAAAGGAAATTGACCAGTGCTCCTATTTTGGCTCTACCAGACAACACCAGCAGCTTTGACATCTATAGTGATGCCTCTAAGTTGGGACTAGGAGCAGTGCTGATGCAAAACGGCAAGGTGATCGCCTATGCCTCCAGACAACTCAAGGATTATGAGAAGAATTATCCTACTCATGACCTTGAGCTTGCAGCAGTAGTGTTCGCCCTCAAAATTTGGAGACATTACTTATATGGAGCTCAGTGCAGAGTGTATACAGATCATCAGAGTCTGAAGTACTTCTTCACTCAGAAGGATCTGAATATGCGACAGCGCAGATGGTTAGAGCTGGTCAAAGATTACGATATAGACATCCTCTACCATCCAGGGAAAGCAAATAAGGTAGCAGATGCACTTAGCAGAAAATCCAGTGCTGCCTTATTATCTCTAGCAACCATGTCACCAACCCTACAGAAGGAGATCGTAGATTTCGGTCTTGAACTCATCGTTGGACAGCTCTCTATTATGACCTTAGAGTCTACCTTGCTTGGTGATATTCAGTTAGCGCAGGAGCAGGACCCTGAAATTCAGAAAATCAAGCAAGAGTTAGCAGAGACAGAAAGTATAGAATTCAGAGTGTCTGATAGAGGGGTGTTGTATTTTGGTGACAGACTCTGTGTTCCAGATCAGGAGGAGCTACGGAGACAGATTTTAGATGAGGCTCACAGGACTCCTTATGCGATGCATCCAGGTTCCACCAAAATGTATCAAGACCTGAAGAAACGTTTTTGGTGGCCTGGGATGAAGCGAGACATCGCCAGATATGTTAGCATCTGCCTCACCTGTCAGAGGGTCAAGGCAGAACATCAACGACCAGGAGGAGTTCTGCAGCCTATACAAATTCCATAATGGAAGTGGGAGGATATCTCTATGGATTTCATAGTGGGACTGCCCAGAACCACGAATGGTTTTGACGCCATCTGGGTAATAGTCGACAGGTTGACTAAATCAGCCCACTTTTTAGCTATCAAGATATCCTACTCCATGGAGAAGCTAGCTCAGTTGTATCTCCAGGAGATCGTCAGACTTTATGGAGTCCCACGTACCATTATTTCAGACAGAGACAGCAGATTTACATCACACTTCGGGAGTGTGTACAACGAGATTGGGCACGGTTAAAGTTCAGACAACATTCCATCCATGCAGAGCGAATAAACCGGTACTCAAGATATGCTCCGGCGTGTGCCCTAGATTTCAAGGAAGTTGGTGCAAATATCCGAGCTTAGCAGAATTTGCATACAACAATAGCTATCGAGCCACTATCGGCATGGCACCCTACGAGGCTCTCTATGGGCGGAGGTGTAGATCTCCAATCTGCTGGTATGAGAGTGGTGAACAGAAGGAACTAGAGCTTCAGACAGATCTAGTAGCAGATACCACAACAGCTTACAGCAGATCCACCAGAGGATAGAGATGTACCAGAGCCTGGAAAAGCTATGCCGATACACCAGCACCCTTAGAGTTTTCGATTGGGATCTGTTCCTCGAGTAGCTCCCATGAAGGAGTAATGCTTTGGGAAGAAGGGCAAGCTAAGTCCCCGATATGTGGGACCATACCTTATCGCAGAAGAGTGGGCAAGGTAACATATGAGCTAGAGCTACCCAGAAATGTCACTGTCCACAATGTATTTCATGTCTCTATGTCAAGAAGCATACCCTGACGCCACCGGTGATTGAGCCCTCACCAGTACAGATCCGCGAAGACCTCAATTGATAGTCGGCCTATTCAGATAATAGACCGAGCAGTTAAGAAATTGCGGAACAAGGAAGTACCATTAGTCAAAGTCATTTGGCACAGTCACACAGCAGAAGAGGCAACTTGGGAGACAGAAGCCAGCATGAGACAGAAGTACCCAGAATTGTTCTAAGTTCGAGGACAAACTTTTTATAAGGTATGGGGGATTGTAACGCCAAAAAAAAAAAAATTCTCGAAACTGCATTATAAATATTCTACGATTTTTCTGGGATTTTTAGATATTTTTCCGGAATTTTCCGAGTAGCGGAAGCAGCAAAAATAAATAGAACCGCAAAATAGCTTAGGCGGGAATCGAACCCGAGACCTATGGTTTAGGGATAATGTTAGTAACCGGTTGAACCCAGCAGGGCCGTGCTGAAAGAGAAGGAGAACATTTATATTTATATTTGAGTTGGGCCTAGTTACCCACTTAATATAAATTAAAAACATAAGTAGGTTTTGGTTTATTTTTGGTTTCACCGTGACCTTTCCTCCTCCCCAACCTAGTTCCGCCGACCACACCTCTTCCTCCTCCTTCTCTCGGCGCACCAAGCCAAGGCTCAAGGGAACATCTTCCGGCGACGACTCCAACACGAAAAAGGTTCTTCCCCGCGAGAAGAACGCGAAGACGTGAGCGGATCGTCGAGAAGATCATCTCCACCGGAATTTCTAGCGAAAGGAATTGTAAGAAAATTAGCGTACCAAGTAAGAAACCCCTCACCTGCAGTATAATAGCTTCCGTTTGAGTTTTTATGCTTAGTTAGGATGTATGCAAATTTTTATCGATATCTAGGGTGTATTTAACTCTCTTCACAGATTAGGGATTTAGTTGAGCACCTCTAGAAGGGCCAGGCACGTTTTCCCTCTTCAGATAGAAGGTTAGACGCTGTCGGGTGCCTAGAGGTGGTTTCCCTAATAGGGAGAAGAGTTAGAGCATCCTAGGTGCTCGATTAAAGGTCTAACTCAGTAATAGACAGTTTAAATTAACTTATTAAATGCACTAGAAGCATTTAAAACAGCAAATTAGATTTATTTCGACTTATGTAGGACTACGGTCCAATGGGTGGGCTGCCACAGTCGCCTCTAGGTTCAGACAACCTAGCTCTAGGTTCAGATAACCTAGAAAGAGCAATTTAGAACAGTTTAGCTATACTCAGTATTTTACTTTTCAGTTGGCACTGTACTGGATTAGATATTCATTGGGCTGGGCTCCCATAGTCGGTCCCTAGGTTTAGATAACCTAGTAGCTCTACTAAATTCGGGACTTGCAACCCCGGGTTTAGTTAGGGATGCGCGCACAGCAAGTACAGTTGCCAGGGCCCTACAGCAGCATGTTTAGTATTTTTATCTATTAAATAAAATAGTTTTTCCAAATCAGTTTTAAAACATAATGGAATTCAGTATTAGCTCAGCTTCAGCTTAGCTCACTTTTGTATCAGCTCGGCTTATTTCAGTTGTTAAATATGATAGCTTCATATACAGTTCTAGACATGTTATGATCAGTTTTATTTTATGTTCAGCTTATGTTATGCCATGCTTTGTATGATACCATGTCATGCCATGCTTGCATATTCAGTATGTTTTTCAAACAGCATGATTTAAAAGCATATTTGCATCGTGTGCATGATTTAGTGAGGTAGATGGTTTCTTACTAAGCTTTTTAGCTTATAGATACTATTTTCCTTATACTGCAGATACAGGTAAAAGGAAAATGGACTAGCAGAGGAAGCTGGAGGGCAATGCAAAGATGGTGTGTGTGGCAGGAACTGGAATAAAAGACCCTCTGGGGATCTAGCATTTACTTTAGCACTTTACAATTTATTAGTTCTAGTTTTCATGTTTTATGCACTCTTGAACCTTAGCAAGTTTAAACAATTAGAACTTTTAGAAATTTATACTTCCATGCACTTTAAGTTGTTAAAATGTGTTTTAGTGAGTAAAATGCCATGAACCAGTTTAGAATTGTTACTACATGTTATTAGAATAGTTTATTATGCATTAGGTAGTTGTTGTATGAGGTTTTGCACGGCGTTGAAATCGAGTTTCGATTCGAATCGAAACTTCCCGATCGTCCGCAGACCGATCGTAGCTGGTTCATGTCAGCGATCGGTCACCGACCGATCCAAAGCAATGAAAGTTGGCGTCGTTTATGGATCGGTCGGCCGACCGATCCAATGGCACAACTCAGCGACGGTCGCCGACCGATCGGTGAGCCACTGGATCGGTCCACAAATCGATCACTCCGGATCGGTTTAGACCGATCCGAAGACATCTAAGCGATAGCTTGGATCGGTCACTGACCGATCCAGGTGTTCATCTGCAAGAGTACTGGATCGATCCATGGATCGATCCAACGGAGAGCAATCGATCCAGTTCAGTTTGGATCGATTGGGAAGCTCAGTTTCGACCAAGAAACTCAGTAGATCAACTTCTAGTCCATGGGGGATGTAGGATACGCTTGTGTTCCTCAGATTACATCCTTTAGCACATGTAGAACCAAGAACAGTCATCAATTAGTAGAAAAGTTTAAATTAGATCAGTTTTCCGCACAGTCAGTACAGTACAACTGTAGCGGTTCGCCTTACAGCCTAGTAGTTAGAAGGCGGGTCGTTACAATTATCACGGGGCAATGCCTCTTCAAAAGCTTGAACAAACTTATTGAAACTATCTTCCGACACATTACACTCTGCCTTGATATTCAATAGCCTTGCGGTGAATGATAATTTAGTATGATTGTCACAACCAGCCCATAATGGTTTATCTACAACACTCAACACTTCCTGAAATTTAAGATATGTTTCATTATTCACAATTTCATCGACACCTGGTACTTGTACCTCTTCTAACAGTGATGCATACGTTGTAAACATTTGCTTAACTGTTGGAGGGCAACTAGAACTGGCACCATGTGGTTCAGGAATTAAATTCGGACCCGTTGCATCAAATATCATTCTCTGATATGGATTTAATTGATTATAATTACTTTGATCCCTAGAGACTTATATGTTGTGTCCATAATAATCCTCATCAGATATGAATGGTTCACCATGATATGTCCAATTATAGTAATTCGGAGTAAAACCAAATCTACAAAAATGCTCTGAAACTTTATTAGATGGTAAAAATTTATCATTATGACACTCTCTGCACGGACATCGTATCTGATTACCATCCATAAACTCAATATTACTAGATGCAAAATTTAAAAACTATCTCAACCCAGAGATAAATTCATCAGTTAAACCCCCACGGTTAGGTAAATTATTATTATACATCCAACTTCTTTAATTCTGCATTTTGTGTAAAATGCCGAAAATGACGAATAATGATAAGGGAATTTTTCGAAATTTTTGGAAATTTTCTGAGAATTTTTGGGAGCTCGTATGTATGAGTTTTCGGGGATAAAAGTGGGCCCCGGAAAAGCCTGTTTAGGCTACCCTGTTTTAGTGAGGAAAAGTTGATTTTTATTTATATTTTTCTTTTCTCATTTTATTTCCTCCGTTTCTTTCTCCCCGACGTCGTGCCCTTACCCGTGCCCGACAGTTTTCTTCTCCAAAACCGGCGACGCGATCCTTTCTTCATCCTGTCTTCTTCCCGATCTCTGCCCTAGAGCTTCTACTCCGATTTCCTCTCCTTTGGCTGACGCGACGCCAACCCTTGATCCACCTCCGCCGGCCACCAGATCCGACCAGTGCTGTCGACGCCGGGTGCCGCTTCTCCTCGGTCCTAGAGCGACCTCTCCTTCTCTTCCTTTCCGATGTCGCACAGACGGCGCCACCACTTGAGGCTGAAGGGAGCAGCGCTGACACTGCCTGGCGGTGCTTCTCTGCATTTGTTGACCTTACAACATGCCCTAGATCGTCGGCGCCGATTGGGGCTCAGGACATAGAGGTGAGGATCCGGTCCTGGACTAGGAGGGAAGTGACGGGTTAATTCTTCCTTTGCTGGTTCTTCTAATCAGATCTTGGATTTCCTTTCTTGTTACGGTTTAGGTCAAGTTGAGCCAGGAGAATTAAGTGTTGTGGTGTTTTTGGGATTCGACAACCATTCATTTCAGCCACCTGAGTCCAGCAGCCACGAACTTTGCAGTGGATCAATGATCCTCCTCTGATCTGTGAATCTCTTGTGTTGACTCTTTAGCTTGCGGATCCAAGCAGGGAAGTGGCTGCAGCACCTTCTATTTGGTCTCTGGTAAAGGGGAAAGCTGCCAGCACAGAATTGGGATTTGGCCACAGGATTCTGGCTACCATAACACTGAATGCCTGGTTGTTTCCATGATATTCATCTTTGATCCGGTTGATATCAGTGTGGTTTAGTGAGGTAAGATTAGGTTGTTGCATGATTTGTGATCCCACTTATTGAATTCAACTTGGTCTGATCAGTGGGAAAGATTTTAGCAGGAATTGTGTACTGTGGGGAGTTCATGGTTTCGGTAGCAAACCCTACAGCATTTTCTTGTTCCAGCAGTAAAAGCATGGCTGTATATTGAGGACTGTAGTTCGAGATGGGCGTCTCGACATCGAAGTGGTTCGATTCGATCTATATCGGAGGCGGGTACCTCTTGACTTATCTTTTATGATATTGTCAATTGGATATGCATAGTATTTTATAGCTACAAGCAATGATCATGTTTGTCTTTGGTATGTCACGGTTTGATACCCATAGCATGTTCTGTTTTGTCGCTTGTTATGTATCCATGTTTATACCTCATGATTATTGCCATGAGTACCTTAGTTTTAGAGTATGTGACATACCATGCTTTACTGAGTTTTGGACTAGATTCTGGATTTTTATTATCTGGCATGTGTACCTATATTTTTATATCATATCTGATCTGTGTACCTAGACCCTTTTGCTTTGATCCATGTATATTGTTGGTACATATTTTATGGAGGTTGATATGTTCATGACCTAGGTTGTTATATCATAGAGGATCTGTATACCCTAGATCTGTGGATTTGACTTACTGGTACTAGGGTACATATTTATATATATATATAGATTGGTTCAGGATATTGTCATGCTTAGTATCATGCACCATTCACATGATTGCATGTTGCGTGATAGTCTGCTCCATTATTGTTGAGCACATCGCCAGTTACATCACTGTCGGTGCTCCGTTGGTCCGCTCATGGGTAGCGTGATGCAGCGTGGTAACATGTCAGTTTAGCTCTGTCGGTGCTCCGTGGTATGCTCATGGGTAGTGTGACGCAGCGTGGTAGCACGTCAGGGATCCCTCCCCGCCATGTTATACCGAGAGATGAGAGTATTGCGCTCCCCCACTTATGATTTGGGGTAGGAGGACAGGTGTACTCCGACAGCATCCTGTCCACTCGGTCACTCATCAGGAGTAGTGACGTCAAAGTGCGCGGTTGTCACAACCCTACCCACTCGGTCTCACCATTGTGTGTGAGATGGCTGACTGGCGTCAGGGGTGACCATGTCATTGGTATCATACGCATTGATGCATTTATTGCTTGTGCTTGCTGCATTTATTTGTTGCATTTGGTTGGATGCATATGTTTGACATACATAGAGGATTTGTGACACTCTCGGTTTGATGACCTTTTTGTTGGAGTGTATACTGAAAGCCTAAGCTTTGTAAACATTCATTATGTATAAAGAATCACATTTGGTCAAATTGTCTACATTTGTTTGTAGTTGTTCATTTAATTTATATTGTAGATAACATAGTATGTGGTGTCACATGCAGAAGATGATGTTATCAGTACCTTATAAATTATAAACAGTAGCTCACGACCAAAATGGAAAGGAACAAACCATTAGAAGGTCGTAGTGTAATTAGGTATTAGTTTATCTTGACTATATAATTACACTAGTACACTCAGAGTGTATTGAGTAGGACCATTTGAGGTCGTTTCTTTTATACTGACTTTATAAAGGAACAAAGACCTCGATTATTATGGAAGTGTGTGCTCTTAATCCTAATATAATAACAAGCACATATATTTGATATTTATTTCTTTAATTTATCAATGGGTGAGATTTAGTTCGATGAATCAATAAGCCCGATAAATTGGGAAATGGTATCACTTATAGTGTGTGTTGTTGATTATAGAAGGAAACTGTGTCCTAGAGATACTAGGTTGATAATGTCCTCAAGAGGAGCTCATAAGGATTGTCATGTTAAACCCTGCAGGTGGACCTAGTCCGACATGACAATAAGGTTGAGTGGTACTACTCTTGGACTGAGATATTAATTAAATGAGTTGTCAGTAACTCACTTAATTAGTGGACATTCGATATCTTAAACACAGGGAGACTAACACACTCATAATAATAAGGAGCCCAAAAATGTAATTTGGGATTGGTGTGGTAGTTCAATAATAGTTCTCTAGTGGAATGAATTATTATTGATAAAATTAAGTTGTGTGTTCGGGGCGAACACGGGATGCTTAATTTTATCGGGAGACCAAAACCAATTCCTCCTCTCTGTCCCTATCGTAGCCACTTATTTATAGAGTACTATACCCACCTATACCCACCTTCTATACCCACCAATAAGGGGTCGGCCAAGCTAGCTTGGGAACCAAGCTAGGGCCGGCCTAGGTATAAAATTGGGAGGCCGGCCCTAGCTTGAATCCAAGCTAGTGGGGGCCGGCCAAATTAAATTAAAAAGGGATTTTAATTTTAATTTTTATTATGTGGAAGAAATAATTTATTAAAAAGAATTAAAATTAAAATATCTCTCTTGTAAAAGATCTACAAAAGATTAAAGAAAGAGATTAGATCTCTTTCCTTATTTGTAGATTGGTGAGATATTTTATTTTTTCTTTAAAATTATCCACATGTTGATAAAATTAAAATTATCCTTTTATCAACCATGAAGAGATTTTTAAAGAAAAATTTTATTTTTAAAATTTCGGAAACAAATTAGGAAGTTTTAATTGTTGATTAAAACTTGTCTAATTTTTCCATTCATTGATGTGGGCGGCCATTAGAGTTTGATTTGGGAAATTTTATTTTTCTAAATTAAATCATGTCAAGGAAATTAAGGAAATTTTATTGTAATTAAATTTCCTAATTTGCCTAGGCCAAGGAATATAAAAGAAGGGGTGAGGGTGCCTTCATGAGATAACCTCTATTATTTTCTCTCCCTCTTTTCCTTGGTGTTGTGGCCGGCCATCATCTTCTCCCTCTCTTCCTCTTGTGGTGGCCGAATACTTCATCCCTCTTGGAGTTCTCGTGGTGGCCGGATACTACTTGGAGAAGAAGAAGAAGAAGGAGAGAAAGCTAGCATCTCTTGGAGCTTGGTTGGTGTTTTGATCTTCTTCTTTGGCGAAGCTTCCTTGTTGTGGCCGAACCTAGCTAGGAGGAGAAGAAGGTGGTTGATGGTTTCTCATCTCGGAAGATCGTTGCCCACACAACGTCCGAGGTTAGAAGAGGAATACGGTAGAAGATCAAGAGGTCTTTCTAAAAGGTATAACTAGTAATTTTTCTTTCCGCATCATACTAGTTATTTTTGGAAATAATACCAAATACAAGAGGCTTATGATTCTAGAACTTCGAATATGTTTTTCGATGTTGTGTTCTTTTGTTTTTTCTTTTCCTTGTGATTTGATTGTTCTTTTCGGTTAACCTAAAGTTATTTTAGGAAATTAAATATTAGCTTTCTATAAAAGGTTTTGTCTAGTCGGTGGTGGTTGCTCCCATATCCAAGAAGGCCATGTGCCTCGCCACGTCAGTACTGGGAACCAATTATGGAAATTAATATTTAATGGAATTAATAACTTAAGGTGATTTGGGTCGAACGTGTTAAGTTCCGCAGGAGACCCAAGTCAAAACCTAAAAGAACGAATAGATTAAGTTTTGGATCAAACGTGTTAAGTTCCGCAGGCGATCCAAAATTTAATTTAAAAGAACACATGGTAGCTAGGAAAAGGTTCAGACCTTTGTACAAAATTTTTGTACAGTTGAACCTCTAGGTTTTCCAAGTAGCAACCAACAATTGGTATCGAGCTAGGGTTTTGCCTGTGTATTTGGTATTAGTTTAATTATGCACATGTCATACATAATTTAGGCAGGATAATAGTAGGATGTGCTAACTTTGTGGATGTAGGATCCAACTATTATGGCTTTTAGTTATTATGTGTGTGATTGGACCCTTGGACATGCCAAGGGCATTTATATGTGTGTGCATGATTGTATTAAAAATACAGCAGGAGCTGTATTTAGTTTTATTAGGATTTTATTTTTGATCTAGATACATGTACATTCCTTTTATGGAATATAGGATCAAAAATGTAAAATTCTATTTATGTCGCGGATCGAATCTTGCAAAGCGTGGAACCTTCAAAGGACCAGAGGCGCAGCGGAACTAGGAGCAAGATGGATGCGACAGCTAGACCCGGTGGCGGTGGCCAAATATGGCAGCAGCTTGGGATGACAACACACGGAGGACAACTAAAAAAAAAGCCATAATGGTTGAAAATTAGATTTTCTATTTATTGCTTTTATATTGTGCTGTGTGTGCATGTTAGTTTACAAGTTTAGTAGGCTAGCATAGTTAAAATTCCTCATTTATAAATAACTAAGTGGGAGAGGGATTTTTAAATAAATCCCATGGTCTCCATTACTGGTTTGTAAGTGATGCAAATAAGCTTGCGCGTTGGCTTTGAGTGCCTTCCTCCATAACGGATGAGCTTGTTTGTGGATCACTAGAACAAACTTCCATTTTGGATGACTATAGGAAGTTAATTAAGAGCGTGTGATCTTCCACAATGGAAGGGGCATAATCTTATTAATGGACTTAGTGTCAAGTAATGGTATACACTTAAACACATCTAATAGTATCCTCCCCATCGGAGTCACTGCTATTATTCGTGTGACCAAAAGACACCAACTATTAATTTTATTTGTCAAAAAGTTGGGTTGACAAGATAATAAAATTAATGGGTTAAAATCCTCCTTTTACAAATGTTGAATTTGTATACGTCCACACTAACGTGGCATACAAAATTCACGGTGTTTTGAGGTGTTGGTTAATTTATAATAGTATTGTTTGAGGAATCAATATTATTCTAAATTTAGAGTTCTGACCAAAAGTTATTTGTGATTCTTAGGATGACTTTCAACCCACTGTCCATCATACTTCAACAGAATAGACTTACTGGACCTAATTACATAGATTGGAAAAGGAACCTGGACATTGTTCTTACTGCTGAAAGCTATAAATTTGTACTGACT
The DNA here is from genome assembly GCF_018446385.1 of Zingiber officinale. Taxonomy (NCBI): domain Eukaryota; kingdom Viridiplantae; phylum Streptophyta; class Magnoliopsida; order Zingiberales; family Zingiberaceae; genus Zingiber; species Zingiber officinale. Next base: position 25,129,696 of record NC_055988.1, read on the forward strand.
GAGCCTTGCCCTGAAGCACCTACTGGTGAATCTACCCAAGAGGAGATTGAATATCATAGGAAATGGGTAAAAGCAGATGAGATGGCGCGGTGTTACATTTTTTCTTCAATGTCAAATGTATTGCAACATCAGCATCAAGATTTACCAACAACCTATGATATTATGAACAATATCAAGGAACTCTTTGGTCATCAGGATAGGGCTTCTAGGCAAGAAGCCATGAGAAAGATAATGACAGCCACCATGCAAGAGGGTACTCCTGTAAGGGATCATATCCTAAAGATGATGGCTTATCTGAACGAGATACAGATCCTTGGAGGAGAAATTGATGGGGAAACCCAGATCGATATGATTCTCCAAACGCTACCTAGAAGTTTTGAGCAGTTCCGCTTGAACTATAATATGAATAAGAGGATTTATTCATTAGGGGAACTACTGACAGAACTTCAAGCGGCAGAAGGATTGTTTCGTCACAATTCTCAAATTCACTATGCTGAAAATGGTTCTACTTCTAAACCGAGAGGAAAGAAGAAGAAGAAACAAGCTGGCTCAGCAAAGAAAGTGAATAAATCTCAGAGTACGAGATTTAAAGCTGGAGTGAAGAAGCCGAAGGGCAAGTGTTTCATCTGCAAGCAGGCAGGACATTGGAAGGCGGACTGTCCTCGTAGGAACCAAAACAAAGGTATATCTCATGCTCTAGTTGTTGAAACATGTTTAGCGGTGTTATCTACCAGCACCTGGTGTGTAGATACAGGAGCCACTGATCATGTCTGCAATTCCTTGCAGGGGTTCCAGGAAACCCGACGACTATCTGAAGGAGAAATTACCGTCTACATGGGTAATGCTACTAAGGTGGCAGCTGTTGCAGTGGGAGACGTCTACTTATCTTTTAGTAGAAATAGAAATTTGGGTTTAAGAAATTGTCTTTATGTACCCAGTTTTAGAAAGAATTTAATTTCAGTTTCTAAACTGTTTTTAGATGGATATTTAGTTTCTTTCAGTAACGATGTAGTTATTAAAAGAAATAATGTGATTATCTGTTCTGGTGCATTGGTTGGCAATTTGTATACTTTAAATCCAATTTCTTCCATAAAACAAAACATGGAAATTTATAACTCATCTTCTAATTCTAATAAGAGAAAAGAACCTTCGGAAATGAACCAAGCATATCTTTGGCATCTAAGACTTGGTCATATTAACTTAAGTAGGATTCAGAGGCTTATAGCCGATGGACTTTTGGGTTCATTAGAGTTGGAAAATTTTCCAACTTGTGAATCCTGCTTGGAAGGTAAAATGACCAAGAGGCCATTCAAGGCCAAGGGGTATAGAGCCAAAGAAGTGTTAGAGTTGGTTCATTCTGATTTGTGTGGTCCTATGTCTGTCCAGGCAAGAGGTGGTTTTGAATATTTTGTCTCTTTTATAGATGATTATTCAAGATACGGATATATTTACCTAATGCGCCGCAAGTCCGAGTGCTTTGATAAGTTCAAAGAATACAAGGCTGATGTGGAAAAACGATTAGGTAAAAGTATCAAGACACTACGATCTGATCGTGGTGGTGAATACCTCTTAGGAGAGTTTAGGAATTACTTATCAGAGGCCGGGATTCAATCCCAATTGTCTGCACCTGGAACACCCCAACAGAATGGTGTAGCAGAACGAAGGAATAGGACTCTTATGGAGATGGTTAGATCAATGATGAGTTATTCAGAATTACCAAATTCGTTTTGGGGATATGCTCTGGAAACAGCAGTATACGTTTTGAACTTAGTACCTTCTAAAACAGTTTCTTCTACTCCCATAGAATTGTGGAATGGGCGAAAACCCAGTCTAAGACATATTCGGATTTGGGGTAGTCCAGCACATGTGCTGAAACCAGATGCTGATAAGTTAGAATCCCGTACAGAAGTTCGCGTGTTTGTAGGATATCCCAAAGGAACGAAAGGTGGTTTATTTTATAGTCCTAAAGACCAGAAGGTTATTGTTAGCACCAATGCCCAGTTTTTAGAAGAAGACTATATAATGGATCACAAGCCCAGTAGTAAAATTGTTTTAAAAGAACTAAGAGAGGACACGCCTACTTTAGTACCAACAGTACAAGATGAAGTGCCACAAGAGACTACAACACGTATCACACAAGATACACAACCACAGACAGTGCCTCGTCGTAGTGGGAGGGTTGTGAGGCAGCCTGAGAGATTCATGTTTTTGGGAGAGTCTTCGGACTTGATCCCGGGTAAACATGAACCTGATCCCCGGTCATATGACGAAGCACTCCAAGATATAGATGCAACATCTTGGCAAAAGGCGATGAATTCTAAAATAGAGTCTATGTACTCTAATAAGGTCTGGGAGCTTGTAGAACCACCTGATGGTGTAAAAGCCGTTGGATGTAAGTGGATCTACAAAAGGAAAAGAGAGACAGACGGGAAGGTAGAAACCTTCAAAGCTAGGCTTGTTGCGAAAGGGTATACTCAGAAAGAGGGAATTGATTATGAGGAAACCTTTTCACTGGTAGTCATGCTTAAGTCTATCCGGATACTCTTATCCATTGCTGCTCATATGGATTATGAGATTTGGCAAATGGATGTCAAGACAGCTTTCCTTAATGGAAGTCTTGAAGAAAACATCCATATGAAGCAACCAGAAGGGTTCATTGAAAAAGGCAAAGAGCATCTAGTGTGTAAGCTCAATCGGTCCATTTATGGACTGAAGCAAGCTTCAAGATCTTGGAGCATCCGGTTTAATGAAGTAATCCAGTCATACGGATTTATTCAAAGTCCGGATGAGTCTTGTGTATATAAGAAGTGTAACAGAAACGTGGTGGTATTTCTTGTACTATACGTAGATGATATTTTGTTAATTGGCAACAATGTCAAAGTATTATCAGACGTAAGGGTATGGTTGTCCAAACAATTTGATATGAAGGACTTAGGAGAGTGTGCACACATTCTTGGGATCAAAGTAATAAGGGATCGCAAGAAAAGAATGTTGTATCTGTCTCAAGCTTCATATATAGATACAATCCTTGCTCGTTTTAGCATGCAGAATTCCAAGAAAGGTTTCTTACATTTTAGGCATGGAATAACTCTATCTAAAGAGATGTCTCCTAAGACATCAAAGGAGATAGAAGACATGAAAGCAGTTCCTTATGCCACGGCTATAGGAAGCCTTATGTATGCAATGCTATGTACGAGACCTGATATTTGTTTTGCCGTGGGCATGGTCAGCAGATATCAGAGTAACCCTGGACAAGGACATTGGACTGCGGTAAAGTATATATTAAGTACCTGAGAAGGACTAGAGATTATATGCTAGTTTACCAAGCAGACGATTTGCCCCCTGTGGGATACACGGATTCAGATTTCCAATCAGATAGGGACAACAGTAAGTCTACATCAGGCTATGTGTTTACTTTAGGAGGTGGAGCCATTTCATGGAGGAGTGTTAAGCAGAAATGTGTTTCGGACTCAACCATGGAAGCAGAGTATGTAGCAGCCTCTGAGGCAGCTAAAGAAGCAGTATGGCTCAGGAACTTTCTAATGGACTTAGATGTGATTCCTGGTTTGTCCAAAATCATCACAATTTATTGTGATAATAGCGGTGCAGTTGCAAACTCGAAGGAACCACGAGCTCATAAGGCAAGTAAACATATAGAGCGCAAGTACCACCTGATACGAGATATCGTGAAGAGAGGAGAAGTTGTCATCGCCAAGATTGCATCAGCAGATAACCTGGCAGATCCTTTCACTAAGGCCCTTCCGGAGAAAGCTTTCGATCGGCATGTGGAGGGAATGGGAATCAGATGTATGGTAGAAGATATGGCAGCTTAGTCATTAGTATAAGTGGGAGATTGTTGGAGTGTATACTAAAAGCCTAAGCTTTGTAAACATTCATTATGTATAAAGAATCACATTTGGTCAAATTGTCTACATTTGTTTGTAGTTGTTCATTTAATTTATATTGTAGATAACATAGTATGTGGTGTCACATGCAGAAGATGATGTTATCAGTACCTTATAAATTATAAACAGTAGCTCACGACCAAAATGGAAAGGAACAAACCATTAGAAGGTCATAGTGTAATTAGGTATTAGTTTATCTTGACTATATAATTACACTAGTACACTCAGAGTGTATTGAGTAGGACCATTTGAGGTCGTTTCTTTTATACTGACTTTATAAAGGAACAAAGACCTCAGTTATTATGGAAGTGTGTGCTCTTAATCCTAATATAATAACAAGCACATATATTTGATATTTATTTCTTTAATTTATCAATGGGTGAGATTTAGTTCGATGAATCAATAAGCCCGATAAATTGGGAAATGGTATCACTTATAGTGTGTGTTGTTGATTATAGAAGGAAACTGTGTCCTAGAGATACTAGGTTGATAATGTCCTCAAAAGGAGCTCATAAGGATTGTCATGTTAAATCCTGCAGGTGGACCTAGTCTGACATGACAATAAGGTTGAGTGGTACTACTCTTGGACTGAGATATTAATTAAATGAGTTGTCAGTAACTCACTTAATTAGTGGATATTCGATATATTAAACACAGGGAGACTAACACACTCATAATAATAAGGAGCCCAAAAATGTAATTTGGGATTGGTGCGGTAGTTCAATAATAGTTCTCTAGTGGAATGAATTATTATTGATAAAATTAAGTTGTGTGTTCGGGGCGAACACGGGATGCTTAATTTTATCGGGAGACCAAAATCAATTCCTCCTCTCGGTCCCTATCGTAGCCTCTTATTTATAGAGTACTATACCCACCTATACCCACCTTCCATACCCACCAATAAGGGGCCGACCAAGCTAGCTTGGGAACCAAGCTAGGGCCGGCCTAGGTATAAAATTGGGTGGCCAGCCCTAGCTTGAACCCAAGCTAGTGGGGGCTGGCCAAATTAAATTAAAAAGGGATTTTAATTTTAATTTTTATTATGTGGAAGAAATAATTTATTAAAGAGAATTAAAATTAAAATATGTCTCTTGTAAAAGATCTACAAAAGATTAAAGAAAGAGATTAGATCTCTTTCCTTATTTGTAGATTGGTGAGATATTTTATTTTTTCTTTAAAATTATCCACATGTTAATAAAATTAAAATTATAGAAATTTCCTTTTATCAACCATGAAGAGATTTTTAAAGAGAAATTTTATTTTTAAAATTTCCGGAAACAAATTAGGAAGTTTTAATTGTTGATTAAAACTTGTCTAATTTTTCCCTTCATTGATGTGGGCGGCCATTAGAGTTTGATTTGGGAAATTTTATTTTTCTAAATTAAATCATGTCAAGGAAATTAAGGAAATTTTATTGTAATTAAATTTCCTAATTTGCCTAGGCCAAGGAATATAAAAGAAGGGGTGAGGGTGCCTTCATGAGATAACCTCTATTATTTTCTCTCCCTCTTTTCCTTGGTGTTGTGGCCGGCCATCATCTTCTCCCTCTCTTCCTCTTGTGGTGGCCGAATACTTCATCCCTCTTGGAGTTCTCGTGGTGGTCGTATACTACTTGGAGAAGAAGAAGAAGAAGGAGAGAAAGCTAGCATCTCTTGGAGCTTGGTTGGTGTTTTGATCTTCTTCTTTGGCGAAGCTTCCTTGTTGTGGCCGAACCTAGCTAGGAGGAGAAGAAGGTGGTTGGTGGTTTCTCATCTCGGAAGATCGTTGCCCACACAACGTCCGAGGTTAGAAGAGGAATACGGTAGAAGATCAAGAGGTCTTTCTAAAAGGTATAACTAGTAATTTTTCTTTCCGCATCATACTAGTTATTTTTGGAAATAATACCAAATACAAGAGGCTTACGATTCTAGAACTTCGAATATGTTTTTCGATGTTGTGTTCTTTTGTATTTTCTTTTCCTTGTGATTTGATTGTTCTTTTCGGTTAACCTAAAGTTATTTTAGGAAATTAAATATTAGCTTTCTATAAAAGGTTTTGTCTAGTCGGTGGTGGTTGCTCCCATATCCAAGAAGGTCATGTGCCTCGCCACGTCAGTACTGGGAACCAATTATGGAAATTAATATTTAATGGAATTAATAACTTAAGGTGATTTGGGTCGAACGTGTTAAGTTCCGCAGGAGACCCAAGTCAAAACCTAAAAGAACGAATAGATTAAGTTTTGGATCAAATGTGTTAAGTTTCGTAGGCGATCCAAAATTTAATTTAAAAGAACACATGGTAGCTAGGAAAAGGTTCAGACCTTTGTACAAAATTTTTGTACAGTGGAACCTCTAGGTTTTCCGAGTAGCAACCAACACTTTTGTTCTGGATAGGATTTCCTGGTGAGTACAGCTTCCTCAGTTACCTTTCAGTTTTACATTTTTCCTATATATGATTATGAAGCTGTATTCCATGTTTATTGCTGTTAGATATATCTTACTAGGCATGTCTATTAGTATTCGCTGAGTTGTTGAACTCACCCCCCGTGGATACTATCTTTTTCAGGTACCAGGTTGTTTATGGAGTCACTTGAAGAATCCTACCTTCTAGTCCCCATGTCACATTAGAAGACCTGTCTTCGCTGTTGTTTATTTGTATTTTGGTATTTGTGTATCTAGCTTGTGTTTCGGTTTTGTTTTCAGAGTGTTTGTTGTGTTGTTATGTGGTGTAAGCCTAGCCGGCTAGCAGTGTTTTGTTTTGTTTTGTATGGGCTTGTATTTATATTTTTCCGCTGTGTTGGTTTTGATTTCAGACGAGTGGGCTGATAAAAATATATATAACTGCGTGGTTGTTGTTATATTTGTCCAGCCATGTATGCTGAGATTATTAACTGCGTGGTTGTGTATATATTCCAGCCGCATGTGGCTGATGTATATTGTGTTTGTAGAAATGCTTCAGATTGTCACCCGTACAAGGGAGGTGCTGCCGAAATTTCTTCGGACAGGGACTTTCCCGGGGCGTGACAATTTAGTGGTATCAGAGCAGGTATACGATACTTGCTATGTGTTCTGGATTTTTAAGATTTATCTGATACCAATTTATTGGTATAAGAGCACGGTTTACGAGTCTTATATTCCGTGTTTTCGGATTTCATGATTTAGTTTTCTCGATGTGACTTTTCGTGTTTTGGGACCTGGCAGCGGTAGGACATCTCCAAGCTATAGGAGGTATGTTGGTATATTGTCATCCTACCTTTTTGTTGGTATATGCATTATTGACTATGATAGTTATGACATGTATTAGCACTTTGTAATTGATATCTGTCTGATGTTGTAGCCCATATTACATGTGATGGGTTAGCACTGATGATGATCGACCCTATCAGAGATCAAGGATTACAGTTTTTGGTGATTTTTTTTTTCATATCATACATCAGTAGTTTTAGCTTCTATTACTACTAATTGGTTAGAGGTTGGAGACACATACCAGCCTCTGTTGTTATTGGCTAGGTGCTAGGTAATGACTAGTAAGTACATATTTTGTTGACTCAGCCAGTAGAGTACTGATATACTTTAGTTAGTTTCGTCAGTAAATGATTGATTTACTCTTGTTAGATCGGTCAGTAGAAGACTGATTTACTTTGTCGACTTGGGTAGTCGTAGATCGATATACCTTTGTGATTACAGAGGATTAATGTACATTTGTTAGATTTAGATAGTCGATCACCGATTCATTGTTTTGGTTGGTGTGATCAGCAAGGGATCGACTTACTCTATTTTATAAAAATACTGATCTTTGGGTGATTCGTGCTTAGTTGGATATCTTGAGTATATTGGGTACATGACTTGTACTGACGGGGAGAAGAATGAATTAGCGGTATACTATTATCGATTTGTCAATCTATAGAGGATCGATGTATCTTATTCCATGTGGACTTTCATTTTTGACTGTATGTACCTAGTTGGATAACATAGAAGGTAGCATGGGGAATGACAGGTTGATTGGATTAAATATGTTGATTCTGCATATCTATGTGGTACATATGATTATTATGTGTTGTAGGAGTGTTATGATGGACGGTCAAATTGCATGTAGTGAGTGTATATTTTTCCAGTTATAATTGTTGTGGGTTTCTAGTAGATTATACCCGAGTGGTCTGATTGATTTATTGGAGGTATTTTGTCGATTAAATCTATATTGTGAAATGTGCACATGTGTTTGAGTGTTTTATTGGAGGTATCTTATCGATTTAATTTGAGTTGTCATATGTGCAGATGTGTTCGGTGTAATATTTGAGGTATCTTGTTCATTATATTTATTCTGTGTGTACACTCGTGTCGATTATGATTTGTTGGAAGTATTACGTTGATTATACTTTTGACATAGGTGTATATATGTCATGTGAGTATTGTTTGAGGTGTATTGTCGATTATACCTATATTAATATGTGCACACGGGTTCGGTATGCATTGTTAGAGGTATCACGATGGTTTATACCTTTGTTGTGAGTATGTTTGGTGTGTACTAATTGGAGGATTATGTCGATCATACATATGTTGTGTGTGCACGTGTGCCAGGTGTATGGTTGGTAGCATCATGATGATTCTACCTATGTTGAATGTAGAATGTTGAGTATCTACATTATGTTATTGGTTGTATTACCCTGTCAACTAATTCTCCTATTAGTGGGTGATCGACCCACTAGGATGATGATAGAGTTGACTATGGATTTGATTTGCTTATTGGGTTGTTATACCCTAGGCTACCCACAGTGATCTGTGGCAGAGAGATCTTGTGCAGTCTCTAGTTGAATAGTTAGGTGCCTTGGACACTTATGTATTGGTTGTGGTGGAGCGTTGCTCCCACACATGTTATGGTTTGTCTGTGGTGGAGCGTTGCTCCCACATATTGCGGATTGCTTGTAGTGGAGTATTGCTCCCATATATATATTGTAGATACATATTTCGGATTATTTGTGGTGGAGCGTTGCTCCCACATATGGAGGATTTTTTGTGGTAGAGCGTTGCTCCCACATATGTGGTATTTCGTGTGATAGAGTGTTGCTCTCACACTGGAGGATCTATTCTTTGGTGATTTATATCATTGATGATCAGATTTCCTGACTTGTTGTCGGGGATCTTATGGTTAGGAATGTCTGTGATACAAACATTATGTGTCTTGGTTTTACCATTAGGGCTTGCAGAGCCTTAGATGTTTTCAGGGACACGATGAATTTGGTATTCCTAGGATGTTTGGATCGGATTCCATTGTCTTTTTTGATGATGTTGTGATCTATTTCGGATCCGAGGTGAGTCACGTACACCATCTTCACATAGTTCTAGAGTTGTTTCGACGGAAACATCTATATGTGAAGATCAATAGTGTAACACCCACGAAATTATAAAATAGGTATATGAATATTATTTTCCTTAGAGCATAAAGAAATGATAAGAATAAAAGAAAAAAAGAAAACAAAAACAAAAGAAAATTAGAATAAGAAGAGGTGAGGTCAAGGATTGAACCTTGAACCTCCCATAATTTATGGAGATAAATTGATGAATGATAACCATTAGGATAAGGAGAAATAATTGGATAGAAAGGAATGAAAAATTTAGTTAAAGGAGAAAAGAAAACTAAGCAAAAAGAACAAGAGAAAACCAAGTTGCTTACCTTCTTTTCCCTCTTGGTTAAGAAAAGGAGCAAGCAAAAGAAGGATTTACTACTTCCCTCCCTCTCTCTATTTTCGTGGGAATTAATGGAGTGGGGGAAAAGAGGAGTTGAGGGAGTTAATGAGGACATGTTTCATGGGCAAGGGAATAAATAGATTGGGAGAAGAAAAAATAAGGGATTAAATCATTTCTTCCTCCTTCCTCTTTCTTCTTCATTCTTCACTCTAAGAAAAACTAAGAGCTAGAGGAACACCCTTCAAGAAAAACTCCCTCCCTTTCCTTTGTCCAAGAGCTAAGCTAAGCTTCTCTTCAAGAAAAACTAAGTTTAGAGAGGAGACCTTCAAGATCTATCCCTTCCAAGCAAGAGGAACAAAAGGAGGTATAAGAAGAAGAAGCTCTCTCCTTCCTTAGCACCTAGGATACTTTTCTTCTTAAGAAAAAAACCACAAGCGAAAGGAGGTAAGCTTCCCCTCACCTGTGGTACAATAGTTCATATGGTTTTCATGAATATAGATTGCTTAAAAACCTAGGGTTGCTTCATGGAAATTTCGGCCAAGATAAAAAGAAAAATCTAAGGAACTTTAAAATTCAACTAGATGTGCTCAATATATTTCTTATGATATGTATTTTATGGTAGGAGGTTAACCTAATGTTTTTATGCTATAATGTTTAGTTAGAACTTAGATTTATGATCTTAGATTCTCAGCCAAGCATGAACAAAAGAACTAAGTAAGCGTAGGACTCAAACTACGCATGCTCCCTTGTTCTTATGATATGTGCCCTATGATAATAGTGTTGTTAGCATTTTCTTCCACTTGTATGTTGATTTGAACTTCATCTTCAAGCTCATGAACATTCGGCCATGGTAGAACTAAGGGCCTAGAAGAGCTTTAAACCTAAAACTAAGCATGCCATGATTTTTCCCTAAGATAAAACATGAAGCTAATATGATATGCCCATGAGTTATGTTGATTTGAACTCTATTTCATGTTTATGAAGATTCGGCTATGTTGAGATATGAGGCCTAGGGAAAGTTTAAAACAAGTTTAAGATGCTCATGACCTTCTTGATGAAAAGATATGAAACTAACTTGATGTCCTTATGCTTGTTTGTTGCATAGAAATTTAGTTACATGCTCTACAACTTTCGGCCACACAAGGTTTTAAGACCTAGGATGTTTAGAACTTAAGCTAAGTTTGCTCATGTTATTCCTTGTAATAAATGCCATGAAATTTAGGTAGGGTTTACATGCTTTTATGGCACATGAAAACTAGTCTATGCCTTACATGTTTCGGCCACCATTAGGTTAAAGGCCTAAGGAAACTTGGAACCCAACTTAGATATGCTCATGATGTTCTTGTAATAAATGCTATGAAATTATTTATGATTTTCATGCTCTTATGCCACTAAAAACCTAGTTCCCATGCTTGATAAGTTTCGGCCACCTTGGATTAAAGGTCTTAGGAAGTTTGGAACTTGAACTAAATGTGCTTATGATGGTCCTCATGATATGTATTATGATATGGATTTAAGGTTCAACACTTTCATGCTACTTGTAACCTAGAATCATACTTGCTAGGGTTCGGCCATGTTAAGGTTAAAAGCTTAGAGAACTTAGAACCCAACTAAACATGCTCAAGTTGTTTCTTATGATATATGATATGACATTAGTTAGGGTTTACATGTTTATATGTTGCTTATAACCTAATTTGAGGCTTGATGGGTTTCGGCCATGATATAAGTAAAGACCTAGGAAGCTTGGAACCCAAACCAAATATGCTTAAGGTGTTCCTTATGATATAAGATATGATAAAGGTTTAGGGTTCACATGCTCTTATGTTGCTTGCTAACCTAGGCTACAACTACATGTTTCGGCCACCACATGACCTTTGGGTTAGAGACCTACTTATGTTTTTTTCCCATATGCTTCATATGCAATGCTTATGATATGATAGGAATATGATATGCTGCTATACTTATGTATGCTTATGATCTATGTATGATGATGTGCTATGTGCCCAAGTTTATGATGTGCTATGTGCCTAAATTTATGATATGCTATGTGCTTAAATTTATGATATGCTATGTGCCCAAATCTATGATATGCTATGTGCCCAAGTTCATGATGTGCTGTGTGTCCAATTATGCATGTGATCATGATGTGCTGTGTGCCCAAAATTCATGATGAGCTGTGTGCCAATTATACATGCTTTATGTTATGCCTAAGAGTTGCTTCCCTATCAATTGGGACTAGGAGCACTCTTCATGATATGATTATGACATGAATGATAGGTTAAGAATTAAAGATATGTATGACATGCTACTTTACTTTTAAGGCTTGTACCAAGGGTGGGCTCCATAAGCGCCCCGGGGTCGATGGACTAAGAAACGGGCCTCGTTAGGGATGGACTCCTAAGTGCCCCTAGGTCGATGGACTAAGAAACGGGCCTAGTATGTATGCCTTGTAGGGTTCAAGACTTGCTACCTTGGACCTACATAGGACGCGCGCATTTATGTATGTGGTACAAGTCGGGGGCCCCCTTATGTTGAGATTATATTTAAGTATGTATATTATAAGTTTTCAAAAGACATGTTGCATATGTTTTCATGATACATGTTTAGAAATTCACCTTGCATATACCTTATGATTATGCCATGATATTTATGATGATGTTATGATATGTCAGGGTGCATTAAAGACATGTTGCATATGTTTTCATGATACATGTTTAGAAATTCACCTTGCATATACCTTATGATTATGCCATGATATTTATGATGATGTTATGATATGTCAGGGTGCATTTGATGATTATGTTATGTTGTGTTATGCCATGATACCTTACGATTATGTTACGATACGCCATGATATGCTACATGCTATGATGAAATTGTCTCCATGTGTTATGTCTTGTGATTTTGATATGCTATATGATTTTTGTGAGTAGGAAAGGAACTTACTGAGCCATGAGTGCTCACAGCTTACTTTCTTGTATCACAGATAAAGGCAAGGAATGGATGAACTAAGGGAGCAGCAGGAGGGGCTAAAAGGATGTGTATGGTAGTGGCTTGGCTAAAGGAGAAAGACCTGTTTTTGTTTAATAAGAACTATGCCTAGTTTATGTTACTACATTATGACTCTTTGACATTTAATTTTGTGTTTGGGTATTATGACTTAAAAATCATATTAAGTATGCTATGTGGTTTTATACGTCCAGTTAATTAGTCATGGTGATTTTAAAGAAAAGAAAAGTTTTAAAACTTATAAGTAAGACTTCCGCTGTACTAAGTAAGTATGTATGAGTAAAGTAACCCCCGCCGCCTTAGCAGGAGGGGCGGGGCGTTACAAGTAGTGCGTATTTTAGTTATCTTCTGTGAGATGTTTGAGACACACGGTCACCAGTAGCAGTATACCGTGGTTCCACAGGAGATAGAGGTTGTTACCGTTGGGAGTAGACGGAGTCTATAGAGGAGGCTCGCAACTTCCTTTGTTTGGCTCGATATTTCCGGAGATACATTGAGGGTTTCTCTCGGATTGATATGCCACTTACACGCCTGACCAGGAAAGGCGTGAAGTTCACTTGGACTGAGGATTTCGAGACCAGCTTCCAGGAGCTGAAGCGAAGACTAGTGTCCGCTCCGATTTTGGTTTTACCTTCTGGAGAAGACGGATTCGTGCTCTATACCGACACAACTCTACAGGGTTTGGGCGTTGTTTTGATGTAGCATGGCAGGGTAGTCTCCTACTTCTCGGCAGTTGAAGGAGCATGAGGAGAACTACCTAGTACATGACTTGTGGCTGACTGCTATTATCTTTGCTTTGAAGATTTGGCGACATCATCTGTACGACATTACATTTGAGATTCTCACTGATCATAAGAGTCTCAAATATATTCACCCAGAAGGAACTTAATCTCCGACAGAGGAGATGGATGGATTTCCTAAAGGATTATGATTGTACAATTAGCTATCACCCGGGGAAAGCTAATGTGATTGCCTATGCACTCAGCAGGAAGTCCAGAGGGACTTTGGCTTGCCACCGAGTTTCAGTTACAGACTTGGTTCAGGGTTTCTCTGAGTTAGACCTTGAGGAGCAGGGCCATACAGAGCAGGGTATTCTTGTTACCATGGTTGCTCAGTCATCGATCAAGACGAGGGTCCGAGAGGCCAAGGCTGGTGATCAGCATTTGCAGTTCATTGGCAGCCAGATAGCTTCCGGGCAGCAGACCGAGTTCACACGAGATGAGGAGGGTATTATATACTTCCGAGGCAGATTATGCGTACCTCAGTCTCATCTAGTCTTACAGGAGCTAGTACAAGAGGCTCATCGCTCTCGATTTACGATCCACCCAGGCGGGACCCGCATGTATCGGGATTTGAGGCCTTCCTATTGGTGGAACGACGTGAAGAAAGATATCATGGAATTTGTAGCAAGATGTCTTGTCTGTCAGCAGGAGAAGGCTGAGCCTTAGAGACCTGCCGGTTTACTTCAGCAGATTCCTATTCCTGAGTGGAAATGAGAATACATTACTATGGACTTTGTGGTGGGTTTGTCGCGGACACGACGAGGTCATGACGAGATTTGGGTAATCGTTGATCGATTAACCAAATCCGCGCACTTCTTAGCGATCCGGAGGAAAGATTCCCTGGATCGATTGGCAGATCTGTATTGCCGGGAGATCATCAGATTACATGGTGTCCCTTTGATTATTATTTCTGACAGAGACCCCCGGTTCACGTCTCGTTTCTGGCAGAGTCTGCAGCAAGGCCTTGGGCACGCAGCTCCGTTTCAGTACAGCTTTCCATTCTCAGACAGATGGACAGTCAGAGTGGACCATTCAGACTCTAGAGGACTTGCTGAGGTAATGTGTATTGGATTTTGGAGGCAGTTGGGAGGACCATTTGCCATTGGTAGAGTTTGCCTACAACAATAGCTTTCATTCAGCTATCCAGATGGTACCGTTTGAAGCGTTGTATGGTATGCCTGGTCGGACACCCACTCTCTGGGATGAGATTAGGGAGGCCCAGTTGTTGGGACCTCATAGAGCTCAGCATGAGGCAGAGTTGGTCCGTATTATCAGACGGAGGATGTCAGAGACGCAGGACCGTCGGAAGAGTTATGCTGATCGGAGACACAGACCCTTGGAGTTCTCTACAGGTGACCATGTATTTATGCGAGTTTCATCCATGAAAGGGGTGAAGAGATTTGGCCTCAGAGGTAAGCTAGCTCCGTGATACATTGACCCTTTCCAGATCCTGGAGAGGATTGGAGCAGTAGCTTATCGGCTGGCACTACCACCGTCCCTGGCAGGCGTTCACGACGTATTCCACGTATCTAAGCTGAGAATATCAGAGCTTAAGTTTTACGATCGTTGTTTTCATATTTCGGATATTTGGGATAACCTGATACCAATTTATATGGTATCAGAGTGCCAAAGTTTGGCGATACTTGTTTGATTTCCATGTGTTGGATTTTCGAGATTTATCTGATACCAATTTATTGGTATCAGAGCAGGGTGTGATACCTGCTTTTAGTATTCTGGATATATTGTGCTAGCCCAAGTTTGCGAGTCAAACTGGGTAGTTATTTTGGTTGCACAGATTTTCCATTACGTATATGTTTTGGACTTTCGTTTCGGATTAATATGGATTTCCGGTGATTTTCTTGTACGGAATTCCGAGGTTAATTTGGGGACTGGACAGCGACGGAACATCTCTAGACAGCAATTAGGTATGATATTATTTTGGTAATTGGTTATACTGGTAGTAATATCTGTAATATAATTTAACAGATATGAGGCGATCTACGCGTATTGCTGCGAGACGTGGTGTTGGACGACCACGTACAAGGACCGCGGGATCTCTGGATATGCCAGAGATGCCTTCTGAGGCTGAGCCTGTCAGTCAGGGACATACTCAGTATACTGCGGGCGCGTCGGGCTCTTAGACCCCGATGGCTCCCTTAGAGGTATCTACCTCAGTTGCACCTACAGTATCCACTCCTACTGTATTTCTGGTACCCCCAGGGGTACCATTGGCATACCCAACACCAGCTCCAGCCCAGCCTATGGCGTACTCGGCACCACCGCCACTTGGGCCTACAGTGTACCCGACACCAGCGGCACCTGTGCTCCCAGTACATACGGTGTACCCAGCAGCACCTGCATTAGGGATACCGACTGCTCCACATCCGGTACCATTGCCTACCGTACATCCAGCCGCGGCCACCTATGTTCACCCGGCAGTACCACCGACGGCTTATGCTCCAGTTTATACAGCAGCACCGGGAGCTCCTCCTCCAGTTTATTTAGCGGTACCACTTGTAGCATCAGCTCCAGTGTTTCCGCCAGTTCCGACAACCGTTCCGACACACCTCACTGACTTTGTCGCGGCACGAGCTAGGATTCCAGCGTTGGCAGAGTCGATTCACACTCTTCCGAGGAGACCGTGATCCGAGTGTGGCCTTGTCTTGGATTGAGACTATGGAGCGGACCTTCTTCTATATGGCTTGCTCCGAGTGGGAGAAAGCAGAGCTGGCTGCTTTTCATTTACGGGACACGGGCGACACTTGGTGGCTTACCCAACATTCCATCATCGGTGAGCAGAACATCACTTGGGCCAGATTCAGAGAGGCTTTTGAGAGCCATTTCTTTCCACGAGCTTATCAGATGGCTCGCCGGCAGGATTTCCTGAGTCAGCGATAGAACAATCGGACAGTGACTGAGTATAATGCAGAGTTTGACAGATTGGCCAGATTTTGTCTAGAGCTTGTTGCTGAGGACAGTTTGTGTATGCTGTTGGTTGCTACTCGGAAAACCTAATGGTTCCACTGTACAAAAATTTTGTACAAAGGTCTGAACCTTTTCCTAGCTACCATGTGTTCTTTTAAATTAAACTTGGATCGCATGCGGAACTTAACACGTTTGATCCAAATCACATAGGTTATTAATTTCATTAAATATTAGTTTCCAAAATTAGCTTCCAGGACTGCATGGCGAGGCACATGACCTTCTTGGATATGGGAACAACCACCACCGCCTAGACAAAGCCTTTTAAGAAAAGTTAATATTTAATTTCCTTAAATAACTTTAGGTCAACCGAAAAGAACAATCAAATCACAAGGAAAAGAAAAACAAAAAAAACACAACATCGAAAACAAATTCGAAATACTAGAATCGCATGCCTCTTGTATTTGGTATTTTTACATAAAGATAAAACTAGTATGATGCGGAAATTAAATACTAGTATACCTTTTCTTTTGCAAGCAAATACCTCTAGATCCTCTACCGTATTCCTCTTCTAACCTCGGACGTTGTGTGGGCAATGATCTTCCGAGATGAGAAACCACCAAAGCACCTTCTTCTCCTCCTTGCAAGGTTCGGCCACAAACAAGAGCTCCTCCAAGGATGAAGAGAAAACACCACCAATGCTCCAAAGGATGCAAACTTTCTCTCCTTCTTCTCCAAGCTAGAATGCGGCCACCACTTGATCTCCAAGAGGGATGTGAGGTTCGGCCACAATGATGGAGAGTAGAGAAAGGGAAGGGTCGGCCACACCAAGGAAGAAAAGAGGGAGAAGAATAATAAAAGTTGTGTGTCTTGAAGGCACCCCAACCCCCTCTTTTATAATCCTTAGCTTTGGCAAATAAGGAAATTTAATTACAATAAAATTTCCTTAACTTTCCTTGACATGAATTAATTAAGAAAAATAAAATAAAATTTCCCAATTAATCATGTCATGGTCGGCCACCTCATGGAGAACAAACAAGACAATTTTCAATAAACAATTAAAAATTCCTTATTTGTCTTCGAAAATTTTAAAATATAAAATTTCCCTTTAAAATTCCTTCATGGTTGATAAAAAGAAATTTCTATAATTTTAATTTTTTAACATGTGAATAATTTATAAAGAAGAAAAATAAAATATCTTTCCAATCTACAAATAAGGAAAGAGATCTAATCTCTTTCTTTAATCTTTTGTAGATTCTTTTAAAAGAGATATTTTAATTTTAAATCTCTCCAATAAATTATATCTTTCACATAAGAAAATTTTAAAATTAAAATTCTTTTAAATTTAATGGGGGCCGGCCACCTAAACTTGGGTTCAAGCTAGGGTCGGCCACCCATGAACCAAGGCTTGGCCAGCCCTAGCTTGATCCACAAGCTAGCTTGGTCGGCCCCTACATCATGGGTATGAAGGTGGGTATAAGTGAGTATAGTACTCTATAAATAAGAGGCTACGATAGGGACCGAGACGAGGAATTGGTTTTGGTCTCCCGATAAAATTAAGCATCCCGTGTTCGCCCCGAACACACAACTTAATTTTATCAATAATAGTTCATTCCACTAGAGAACTATTATTGAACTACCGCACCAATCCCAAATTACATTTTTGGGCTCCTTCTTATTATGAGTGTGTTAGTCTCCCTGTGTTTAAGATGTCGAATGTCCACTAATTAAGTGAGTTACTGACAATTCATTTAATTAATATCTTAATCCAAGAATAGTACCACTCAACCTTATCGTCATGTCGGACTAAGTCCACCTGCAAGGTTTAACATGACAATCCATATGAGCTCATCTTGGGGACACTATCAACCTAGATCTCTAGGACACAGTTTCCTTCTATAATCAACAACACACACTATAAGTGATATCATTTCTCAACTTATCGGGCTTATTGATTTATCGAACTAAATCTCACCCATTGATAAATTAAAGAAATAAATATCAAATATATGTGCTTGTTATTATATTAGGATTAAGAGCACACACTTCCACAATAACTGAGGTCTTTGTTATTTTATAAAGTCAGTATAAAAGAAACGACCTCTAATGGTCCTACTCAATACACTCTAAGTGTACTAGTGTAATTATATAGTTAAGATAAACTAATTCCTAATTACACTACGACCTTCCAATGGCTTGTTCCTTTCCATTTTGGTCGTGAGCTACTGTTTATAATTTATAAGGTACTGATAACATCATCTTCTATATGTGGCACCACATACTATGTTATCTACAATATAAATTAATTGAACAACTACAACTAAATATAGACATTTGACCAAATGTGATTCTTTATAAATGTTTACAAAAGCTTAGGCTTTCAGTATACACTCTAACAATCTCCCACTTATACTAATGACTAAGCTGCCATATCTTCTGACATACATCTGATTCACATTCCCTCCACATGCCGATCGAAAGCTTTTGCCGGAAGGGCCTTAGTGAAAGGATCTGCCAGGTTATCTGCTGATGCAATCTTGGCGATGACAACTTCTCCTCGCTTCACGATATCTCGTATCAGGTGGTACTTGCGCTCTATATGTTTACTTACATTATGGGCTCATGGTTCCTTCAAGTTTGCAACTGCACCGCTATTATCACAATAAATTGTGATGAATTTGGGCAAACCAGGAATCACATCTAAGTCCATTAGAAAGTTCCTGAGCCATACTACTTCTTTAGCCGCCTCAGAGGCTGCTACATACTCAGCTTCCATGGTTGAGTCCGAAACGCATTTCTGCTTAACACTCCTCCATGCAATGGCTCCACCTCCTAAAGTAAACACATAGCCTGATGTAGACTTACTGTTGTCCCTATCTGATTGGAAATCTGAATCCGTGTAACCCACAGGGAGCAAATCGTCTGCTTGGTAAACTAGCATATAATCTCTAGTCCTTCTTAGGTACTTTAATATATGCTTTACCGCAGTCCAATGTCCTTGTCCAGGGTTACTCTGATATCTGCTAACCATGCCCACGATAAAACAGATATCAGGTCTCATACATAGCATTGCATACATTAGGCTTCCTTCAGCCGAAGCATAAGGAATTGCTTTCATGTCCTCTATCTCCTTTGATGTCTTCGGATACATCTCTTTAGATAGAGCTACTCCATGCCTAAAAGGTAAGAAACCTTTATTGGAATCCTGCATGCTAAAACGAGCAAGGATTGTATCTATATATGAAGCTTGGGACAGACACAACATTCTTTTCTTGCGATCTCTTATAACTTTGATCCCAAGAATGTGTGCACAATCTCCTAAGTCCTTCTTATCAAATTGTTTGGACAATTATACCCTTACATCCGATAATACCTTAACATTATTGCCAATTAACAAAATATCATCTATGTATAGTACAAGAAATACCACCACGTTTCCGTTACACTTCTTGTATACACAAGACTCATCTGAACACTGAATAAATCCATATGACTGGATTACTTCATTAAACCGGATGTTCCAAGATCTTGAAGCTTGCTTCAGTCCATAAATGGGCCGATTGAGCTTGCACACTAGATGCTCTTTGCCTTTTTCAATAAACCCTTCTGGTTGCTTCATATGAATGTTTTCTTCAAGGCTTCCATTAAGGAAAGCTGTTTTGACATCCATTTGCCAAATCTCATAATCCATATGAGCAGCAATGGATAAGAGTATCCGGATAGACTTAAGCATGGCTACCGGTGAAAAGGTCTCCTCATAATCGATTCCCTCTTTCTGAGTATACCCTTTCGCAACAAGCCTAGCTTTGAAGGTTTCTACCTTCCCGTCTGTCCCTCTTTTCCTTTTATAGATCCACTTGCATCCAATGGCTTTTACACCATCGGGTTGTTCTACAAGCTACCAGACCTTATTAGAGTACATAGACTCTATTTCATAATTCATTGCTTTTTGCCAAGATGCTGCATCTATATCTTGGAGTGCTTCGTCATATGTTTGGGGATCAGGTTCATGTTTACCCAGGATCTAATCCGAAGACTCTCCCAAAAACATGAATCCATCAGGCTACCTTATAACCCTCCCACTACGATGAGGCACTGTCTGTGGTTGTGTATCATGTGTGACACGTGTT
This sequence comes from Zingiber officinale, assembly GCF_018446385.1. Classification (NCBI taxonomy): domain Eukaryota; kingdom Viridiplantae; phylum Streptophyta; class Magnoliopsida; order Zingiberales; family Zingiberaceae; genus Zingiber; species Zingiber officinale. The sequence goes on from NC_055988.1 coordinate 25,150,107, forward strand.
GCAGTCTCTTGTGGTACTTCATCTTGTACTGTTGGTACTAAGGTAGATGTGTCCTCTCTAAGTTCTTCTAAAACAACTTTGCTACTGGGCTTGTGATCCATTATATAGTATTCTTCTAAAAACTGGGCATTGGTGCTAACAATAACCTTCTGGTCTTTAGGACTATAAAATAAACCACCTTTTGTTCCTCTGGGATACCCCACAAACACGCGAACTTCTGTACGAGATTCTAACTTATCAGCATCTGGTTTCAGCACATGTGTTGGACTACCCCAAATCTGAATATATCTTAGACTGGGCTTTCGCCCATTCCACAATTCTGTGGGAGTAGAAGAAACTGATTTAGAAGGTACTAAGTTCAGAATGTACACTGCCGTTTCCAGAGCGTATCCCCAAAACGAATGTGGTAATTCTGAATAACTCATCATCAATCTAACCATTTCCATAAGAGTCCTATTCCTTCGTTCTGCCACACCATTCTATTGGGGTGTACCAGGTGTGGACAATTGGGATTGAATCCCGGCCTCAGATAAGTAATTCCTAAACTCTCCTAATAGGTATTCGCCACCACGATCAGACCGTAGTGTCTTGATACTTTTACCTAGTCCTTTCTCTACATCAGCCTTGTACTCTTTGAACTTATCAAAGCACTCGGACTTACGGCACATTAGGTAAATGTATCTGTATCTTGAATAATCGTCTATAAAAGAGACAAAATATTTAAAACCACCTCTTGCCTGGACAGACATAGGACCACACAAATCAGAATGAACCAATTCTAACACTTCTTTGGCTCTATACCCCTTGGCCTTAAAAGGCCTCTTGGTCATTTTACCTTCTAAGCAAGATTCACAAGTTGGAAAATTTTCCAACTCTAATGAACCCAAAAGTCCATCGGCTATAAGCCTCTGAATCCTACTTAAGTTAATATGACCAAGCCTTAGATGCCAAAGATATGCTTGGTTCATTTCCGAAGGTTCTTTTCTCTTATTTGAGTTAGAAGATGAGTTATAAATTTCCATGTTTTGCTTTGTGGGAGAAATTGGATTTAAAGTATACAAATTACCAACTAATGCACCAGAACAAATAATCATTTTATTTCTCTTAATAACTACATCGTTACTAAAGGAAACTGAATATCCATCCAAAAATAATTTAGAAACTGAAATTAAATTCTTTCTAAAACTGGGTACATAAAGACAATTTCTTAAAACCAAATTTCTATTCCTATTAAAAGATAAGTAGACATCTCCCACTGCAACAGCCGCCACCTTAGTAGTATTGCCCATGTAGACGGTAATCTCTCCTTCAGTTAGTCGTCGAGTTTCGTGGAACCCCTGCAAGGAATTGCAGACATGATCAGTGGCTCTTGTATCTACACACCAGGTACTGATAGATAACACCGCTAAACATGTTTCAATAACTAGAGCATGAGATATACCTTTGTTGTTCTGACTCCTACGAGGACAATCCGCCTTCCAATGCCCTAACTGCTTGCAGATGAAGCACTTGCCCTGTGACTACCTAGGTCCTCACACTGAGATTTATTCACTTTCTTTGCTGAACCAACTTGTTTCTTCTTCTTCTTTCCTTTCGGTTTAGAAGTAGAACCATTTTCAGCATAGTGAATATGAGAATTATGACGAAACAAACCTTTTGCTGCCTGAAGTTCTGTCAGTAGTTCCGCCAATGAATATACCCTTCTGTTCATATTGTAATTCAGGCGGAATTGTTCAAAACTTCTAGGTAGTATTTGGAGGATCATATCGATCTGGGTTTCCCCATCAATTTCTCCTCCAAGGATCTGTATTTCGTTCAGATAAGCCATCATCTTTAGGATATGATCCCTCACAGGAGTACCCTCTTGCATGGTGGCTGTCATTATCTTTCTCATGGCTTCTTGTCTAGAAGCCCGATCCTAATGACCAAAGAGTTCCTTGAGATTGTTCATAATATCATAAGCTTTTGGTAAATCTTGATGTTGATGTTGCAATACATTTGACATTGAAGCCAAAATGTAACACCGCGCCATCTCATCTGCCTTTACCCATTTCTTATGATATTCAATCTCCTCTTGGGTAAATTCACCAGTGGGTGCATCAGGGCAAGGCTCAGTTAGTACAAACTTATAGCTTTCAGCAGTAATAACAATGTCCAGGTTCCTTTTCCAATCTATGTAATTAGGACCAGTAAGTCTATTCTGTTGTAGTATGATGGCCAGTGGGTTGAAAGTCATCCTAAGAATCACAAATAACTTTTGGTCAGAACTCTAAATTTAGAATAATATTGATTCCTCAAACAATACTATTTTAAATTAACCAACACCTCAAAATACCGTGAATTTTGTATGTCACGATAGTGTGGACGTATACAAATTCAACATTTGTAAAAAGAGGGTATAACCCATTAATTTTATTATCTTGTCAACCTAACTTTTTGACAAATAAAATTAATAGTTGGTATCATTTGGTCACACGAATAATAGCAGTGACTCCGATGGGAAGGATACTATTAGATGTGCCTAAGTGTATACCATTACTTGACACTAAGTCCATTAATAAGATTGTGCCCCTTCCGATGGGGAAGATCACACGCTCTTAATTAACTTCCTATAGTCATCCAAAATGGAAGTTTGTTCTAGTGATCCACAAACAAGCTCATCCGATATGGAGGAAGGCACTTAGAGCCAACGCGTAAGCTTGTTTGTATCACTTACAAACCAGTAATGGAGACCGTGGAATTTATTTAAAATTCCTCTCCCACTTAGTTATTTATAAATGAGGAATTTTAACTATGCTAGCCTACTAAACATGTATACTAACATGCACACACAGCACAATATAAAAGCAATAAATAGAAAATCTAATTTTCAACTATTATGGCTTTTATCTATGGTTGTCATCCGTGTGTTGTCATCCCAAGCTGCTGCCATATTTGGCCACCACCACCGGGTCTAGCTGTCGCATCCATCTTGCTCCTTGTTCTGTTGCGCCTCTGGTCCTCAAAAGGTTCCACGCCTTGCAAGATTCGATCCGCGACATAAATAGAATTTTACATTTTTCGATCCTATATTCCTCGAAGGAATGTACATGTAAACTAGATCGAACATAAAATAAAAAAATTTATATCCATCGATCCTATATTCCATAAAAGGAATGTACATGTAACTAGATCAAAAATAAAATCCTAATAAAACTAAATACAGCTCCTGCTGTATTTTATAATACAATCATGCACACACATATAAATGCCCTTGACATGTCCAAGGGTCCAATCACACACATAATAACTAAAAGCCATAATAGTTGGATCCTGCATCCACAAAGTTAGCACATCCTACTATTAACCTGCCTAAATTATGTATGACATGTGCATAATTAAAATAATACCAAATACACAGAGGCAAAACCCTAGCTCTGATACCAATTGTTGGTTGCTACTCGGAAAACCTAATGGTTCCACTGTACAAAAATTTTGTACAAAGGTCTGAACCTTTTCCTAGCTACCATGTGTTCTTTTAAATTAAACTTGGATCGCCTGCGGAACTTAACACGTTTGATCCAAAGTTTAATCTATTTGTTCTTTTAGGTTTAGACTTGGATCTCCTGCAGAACTTAACACGTTCGATCCAAATCACTTAGGTTATTAATTTCATTAAATATTAGTTTCCAAAATTGGCTTCCAGGACTACATGGCGAGACACATGGCCTTTTTGGATATGGGAACAACCACCACCGCCTAGACAAAGCCTTTTAAGGAAAGTTAATATTTAATTTCCTTAAATAACTTTAGATCAACCGAAAAGAACAATCAAATCACAAGGAAAAGAAAAACAAAAAAAAACACAACATCGAAAACAAATTCGAAATACTAGAATTGCATGTCTCTTGTATTTTGTATTTTTATATAAAGATAAAACTAGTATAATGCGGAAATTAAATACTAGTATACCTTTTCTTTTGCAAGCAAAAGCCTCTAGATCTTCTACCGTATTCCTATTCTAACCTCGGACGTTGTGTGGGCAACGATCTTCCGAGATGAGAAACCACCAAAGCACCTTCTTCTCCTCCTTGCAAGGTTCGGCCACAAACAAGAGCTCCTCCAAGGATGAAGAGAAAACACCCCCAATGCTCCAAGGGATGCAAGCTTTCTCTCCTTCTTCTCCAAGCTAGAATGCGGCCACCACTTGATCTCCAAGAGGGATGTGAGGTTCGGCCACAATGATGGAGAGAAGAGAAAGGGAAGGGTCGGCCACACCAAGGAAGAAAAGAGGGAGAAGAATAATAAAAGTTGTGTATCTTGAAGACACCCCAACCCCCTCTTTTATAATCCTTAGCTTTGGCAAATAAGGAAATTTAATTACAATAAAATTTCCTTAACTTTCCTTGACATGAATTAATTAAGAAAAATAAAATAAAATTTCCCAATTAATCATGTCATGGTCGGTCACCTCATGGAGAACAAACAAGACAATTTTCAATCAACAATTAAAAATTCCTTATTTGTCTTCGGAAATTTAAAAAAATAAAATTTCCCTTTAAAATCCCTTCATGGTTGATAAAAAGAAATTTCTAGAATTTTAATTTTTCAACATGTGAATAATTTATAAAGAAGAAAAATAAAATATCTTTCCAATCTACAAATAAGGAAAGAGATCTAATCTCTTTCTTTAATCTTTTGTAGATTCTTTTAAAAGAGATATTTTAATTTTAAATCTCTCCAATAAATTATATCTTTCACATAAGAAAAATTTAAAATTAAAATTCTTTTAAATTTAATGGGGGTTGGCCACCTAAACTTGGGTTCAAGCTAGGGCTGGCCACCCATGAACCAAGGCTTGGCCTGCCCTAGCTTGATCCACAAGCTAGCTTGGCCGGCCCCTACATCATGGGTATGAAGGTGGGTATAGTACTCTATAAATAAGAGGCTACGATAGGGACCGAGAGGAGGAATTGGTTTTGGTCTCCCGATAAAATTAAGCATCCCGTGTTCGCCCCGAACACACAACTTAATTTTATCAATAATAGTTCATTCCACTAGAGAACTATTATTGAACTACCGCACCAATCCCAAATTACATTTTTGGGCTCCTTCTTATTATGAGTGTGTTAGTCTCCCTGTGTTTAAGATGTCGAATGTCCACTAATTAAGTGAGTTACTGACAACTCATTTAATTAATATCTTAATCCAAGAATAGTACCACTCAACCTTATCGTCATGTCGGACTAAGTTCACCTGCAGGGTTTAACATGACAATCCTTATGAGCTCATCTTGGGGACACTATCAACCTAGATCTCTAGGACACAGTTTCCTTCTATAATCAACAACACACACTATAAGTGATATCATTTCCCAACTTATCGGGCTTATTGATTTATCGAACTAAATCTCACCTATTGATAAATTAAAGAAATAAATATTAAATATATGTGCTTGTTATTATATTAGGATTAAGAGCACACACTTCCAGAATAACTGAGGTCATTGTTACTTAATAAAGTCAGTATAAAAGAAACGACCTCTAATGGTCCTACTCAATACACTCTAAGTGTACTAGTGTAATTATACCCTTTCGCAACAAGCCTAGCTTTGAAGGTTTCTACCTTCCCGTCTGTCCCTCTTTTCCTTTTGTAAATCCACTTGCATCCAACGACTTTTACACCATCGGGTGTTTCTACAAGCTCCCAGACTTTATTAGAGTACATAACTCTATTTCAGAATTCCTTGCTTTTTGCCAAGATGCTGCATCTATATCTTGGAGTGCTTCGTCATATGTTTGGGGATCAGGTTCATGTTTACCCAGGATCAAGTCCAAAGACTCTCCCAAAAATATGAATCTATCAGGCTGCCTTACAACCCTCCCACTACGACGAGGCACTATCTGTGGTTGTGTATCATGTGTGACACGTGTTGCAATCTCTTGTGGTACTTCATCTTGTACTGTTGGTACTAAGGTAGACGTGTCCTCTCTAAGTTCTTCTAAAACAACTTTGCTACTAGGTTTGTGATCCATTATATAGTCTTATTCTAAAAACTGGGCATTGGTGCTAACAATGACCTTCTGGTCTTTAGAACTATAAAATAAACCATTTGAGTTTTTGGTACTAATGACCTTCAGAAGACAGCTTTCCGTACCAGATATGGTCATTATGAGTTTTTGGTAATGCCATTTGGGCTTACCAATTCTCCAGCGGTTTTTATGGACTTGATGAACCGTATCTTTCTAGAGTATCTGGATCGATTTGTTATCGTCTTCATCGATGATATATTGGTCTACTCTCGTTCCGAGGAGGAGCACGCACAGCATCTTCGCACAGTTTTAGAGATTCTTCGACGACATCAGCTGTACGCGAAGTTCAGCAAGTGTGAATTCTGGCTATCCTCAGTCGGTTTTCTGGGACACGTGGTCTCTAGCAGAGGTATTTCATTAGACCCTCAGAAGATCGAGGCTGTCACCAGTTGGGAGCAGCCGAAGTCAGTTCAGGAGATCCACAGTTTTCTGGGATTGGTCGGATATTACCGACCTTTTGTTGAGGGTTTCTCACGTATTGCTATGCCGCTGACACGCCTTACCAGGAAGGGCGTGAAGTTTACGTGGACAGAGGATTACGAGACCAGCTTTCAGGAGCTGAAGCGGAGATTAGTGTCGGCTCCAATTTTGGTTTTACCTTCTGGAGAGGATGGATTTGTACTTTACACCGACGCTTCTCTATAGGGTTTGGGTGCTGTTCGGATGCAGCACGGCAGAGTAGTCTCTTATGCTTCGCGTCAGCTGAAGGAGCATGAGAAGAACTACCCAGTTCATGACCTGGAGTTAGCCGCCATCATATATGCTTTGAAGATTTGGAGTCATCATCTATACGGTATTACATTTGAGATTCTCACTGATCATAAGAGTCTCAAATACATTTTCACTCAGAAGGAGCTTAATCTCCGACAGAGGAGATGGATGGAGTTCCTGAAGGATTACGATTATACCATTAACTACCACCCGGGGAAAGCTAATGTGGTTGCCGATGCACTCAGCAGGAAGTCCAGAGGGACTTTGGCTTGCCACTGAGTTTCAGTTACAGACTTGGTTCAGGGTTTCTCCGAGTTAGACCTTGAGGAGCAGGGATCTACAGAGCAGGGTATTCTGGTTACCATGGTTGCTCAGTCGTCGATCAGGACGAGGATTCGAGAGGCACAGGCTGGTGATCAGCATTTACAGTTCATTAGTAGTCAGATAGCTTCCGGGCAGCAGACCGAGTTTACACGAGACGAGGAGGGTATTATATACTTCCGAGGCAGATTGTGTGTACCTCAGTCTCATCCGGTCTTACATGAGTTACTTCAGGAGGCTCATCGCTCTCGATTTGCGATCCATCCAGGCAGGACCCGTATGTATCGAGACTTGAGGCGTTCCTACTGGTGGAACGGCATGAAGAAAGACATCGCGGATTTCGTAACTAGATGTCTTGTTTGTCAGCAGGTGAAGGCTGAGAACCAGAGACCTGCAGGATTACTTCAGCGGATTCCTATTCTTGAGTGGAAATGAGAACATATCACTATGGATTTTGTAGTGGGATTGCCGAGGACACGACGAGGCCATGACGCGATTTGGGTAATCGTTGATCGATTAACCAAATCCGCACACTTCTTAGCGATCCAGAGGACTGATTCCCTGGACCGATTGGCAGATCTGTATTGTCGGGAGATCATCAGACTACATGGTGTTTCGTTGAGTATCATTTCAGATAGAGATCTACGATTCACGTCTCGTTTATGGCAAAGTCTGCAGCAGGCCTTGGGCACACAGCTCCGTCTCAGTACAGCTTTCCATCCACAGACAGATGGACAGTCAGAGCGGACCATTCAGACTTTAGAGGACCTGCTGAGGTCATGTGTTATGGATTTCAGAGGCAGTTGGGAGGACCATCTGCCGTTGGTAGAGTTTGCTTACAACAACAGCTTTCATTCGGCTATCCAGATGGCACCGTTTGAGGCGTTGTATGGTAGACTTTGTCGGACACCCGTCCTCTGGGATGAGGTTGGAGAGGCCTAGTTGTTGGGACCTCATAGAGTTCAGCAGGATGCAGAGTTGGTCCGTACTATCAGACGGAGGATGTCAGAGGCGCAGGACCGCCAGAAGAGTTATGCTGATCGGAGACGCAGACCACTAGAGTTCTTTGTTGGCGACCATGTATTTATGAAAGTTTCACCCATGAAAGGGGTGAAGAGATTTGGCCTCAGAGGTAAGCTGGCTCCGCGGTATATTGGCCCTTTTGAGATCTTGGAGAGGATCGGAGCGGTAGCTTACCAGTTGGCACTACCACCGTCCCTAGCAGGCGTCCACGATGTATTCCACGTATCTATGCTGCGGAGATACGTGCCCGACCCGACGCATGTGCTGGCAGATATTCCAGTTCCAGTTCAGCCAGACATTTCATATGAGGAGGGTCCGGTACGGATTCTCGACCGGAAAGAGCGTCAGTTGCGGAACAAGACTATCCGACTGGTTAAAGTCGGATGGCAGCATCATTCAGACGAGGAGGCTACTTGGGAGCTCGAGGATACGATCTGAGCTCGTTATCCCCATCTTTTCACTTGAGGTATGTGATTGATTTACCGTTCAACATTTATACTCTATATCTGTTGTTAGTACTTGCTGATGGTAGATAACGAAATTTGGGGACCAAATTTTTATTAGTGGGGGAGAATGTAAAATACTGAAAATATGCGAATATTAATATGGGAATTTTCTGGAATTTTTGGAAAATTTTTGGGAATTTTTCGGAGCTCATATGGACAAGTTAACGGGGATAAAAATGGGGCCCGGGAAAAGCCTGTTTAGGCTACCCATTTAAGCGAGGAAATGTTTATTTTTTTTTATATTTCCTTTTTCTTTTTCTTTTTTCTTTATTTTCTCTCTTCCTCGTCGTTTCTTCTCTCCCTCGCGCACCCGAGCCGCAGCCTCTTCTCTTGCGCCCGATCCTTGCCCTAACCGGCGGCGGTTTTCTTCTCCCTCGCGTATATGCCATGGCCGAGTTCTCATTTCCTTCTTCTCCTCTTCCGAGCATCGACAGCCGGCAAAAGTTCTCTACCCTAGCTTCTCCACCGCCGCACAACCCTTTCTCTCCTTCTCTGCCGAGCCGGTTTGTGCCCTAGCCATCCCCGACGCCGCCGTCCAAGCCCTAGCGCCGGCCGAGCCGCCCACCCAATTCTGCCTCCTCGCCGAGCGACGACGCCGATCGCCAGCCACTCCTCCCCTGTGCCTTAGCTTGTGTTCACCGCCGTGTCCTCTTGCACTGCTGCCTGCCTCGGCCCCTTTTCTGACGCGCCGACCTCCGATCACCGTCAACGCTGAGCCTTAGACCCGGCTAGTCGCGGCACCCTTTCTGCTTCGGCTTCCTCCCCACGGCAGAGCACCCCGGCAGAGCACCACTGTTGGTTAATCCTAAGAAAACATACCGGTTCCACTGTACAAAATTTTTTGTACAAGTGTCAAACCTTTCCTTAAATAACCTATTGTGTTCTTTAGAAGTTAAATTAGGAATCGCAGACGGAACTTAACATCATTGATTCCAAATTTAACTTATCTGTTCTTAATGGTTTAGATTTGAATCGCAAGCGGAACTTAACACTATTGATTCAAATCTACCTAGATTATTAATTCCATAAATATTAATTTCCAAAATTGGCTTCCAGGACTGCATGGCGAGGCACATGACCTTCTTAGATATGGGAGCAACCACCACCGCCTAAGCAAAGCCTTTTAAGGAATGCTAATATTTATTTCCTTAAATAACTCTAGGTTAACCAAAAGGAACAATCGAAACACAAGTTCGAAAAAAAAGAAAACACAAACTCGAAAAAAAAACTATTTCGAAAAACTAGATCTAATTGCCTCTTGTATTTAGAATTCTTACAAAGAGAAAAACTAGCATTATGCGGAAAACAATTGCTAATTATACCTTCTCTTTGTATGCTAATGACCTCGAGATCTTCTGCCATATTCCTCGACTCGCCTTGGACGTTGTGTGGGCGACGATCTTCCAAGATGAACACCACCTAAAAGAGCTTCTCCTCTTCTTCTAAAATCCGGCCACCACCACCAAGGAGAGAGAGCAAAAGGGAAAAGAGAAGGGAGAGAAAAGAGGGCCGGCCACTTGAGATCTCCAAGCCAAAGAATAAGAGTTGTGTCTCATGAAGCCCCCTCACCCCTTCTTTTATATTACTTGCCCAAGGCAAATAAGGAAAAACCTTTTACAAAAAATAAAATCATCCAAGAGTTTTTCCTTTTCCCTTTTTATTTTTCCTTTTCTTTCCTCTTGATTGAATCAATCACCAATCAATGGTTGTGATCAATCTTATTTGGTTTAGGATTGGGATTGGTTTAATCCTATTGGCCGGCCCTTGCTTGGGCACTAAGCAAGGTGGCCGGCCACAATTAAAAGGAAAAGAAAAATAATTTTTTTAAAAAAATTTTACAAGAAGAAATCCTCTTATAAAATTTACAAGCTCTCTTTCCTAAAGTATGAGTTAAAAAAAGGAAAGTTTCAAAAAATTAAAATCATGTTTTAAAATTTAAAAACTCTCTTATAAAATTTTCTTTTTTAACATGATCATAGAAAATTTTAATTTTAAAAACTTATCTCCCTTTTTCTTAAACCATGAGGATGGTTAAAAAAAGAAAGTTTTAAAACTTTTAAAACTCTCTATTAAAACATGTGGCCAAATTCAAATAAGGAAAATTTTGAAAATTAAAATCTCTCTTTTAAAATTCATAGTTTTCTACAAAGAGAAGATTTAAAAAAAAAATCAAAACAATCCTCCATGTTTGAATATTGTGGCCGGCCCCTTCATGCTTGGTCACCAAGCAAAGGGCCGACCCCTATAGAAGAGGTTGTGGCCGGCCATTGCTTGGTCACCAAGCAATGGTCCGACCCCCTTCTTGGACACCAAGAAGAGCCTTACATTTGGATGGACTTGAGGCTATAATGAGGCTACAACAGGGATCTAGAGGAGAAATTGGTTTTGGCCTTTCGATGAGCTTGAGTATCCCGTGCTCGCCCCGAACACACAACTCAAGTTCATCGATAATAACTCATTCCACTAAAGAGTTATTACTGTACTACCGCACCAATCCCAAATTACATTATGGGCTCCTTCTTATCATGAGTGTGTTAGTCTCCCTGTTTCTAAGATTACGAATGCCCACTAATTAAGTAAATTACTGACAACTTACTTAATTAATATCTAGCTCCAAGAGTAGTACCACTCAACTTTATTGTCATGTCGGACTAGGTCCACCTGCAGGGTTTAACATGACAATCCTTATGAGCTCCTCTTGGGGACATTCTCAACCTAGAAACTAGGACACAGATTCCTTCTATAATCAACAATACACACTATAAGTAATATCATTTCTCAACTTATCGGGCATATTGATTTATCGAGCTAAACCTCACCCTTTGATAAATCAAAGAAATAGATATTAAATATATGTGCTTGTTATTATGTTAGGATTAAGAGCACACACTTCTATAATAATTAAGGTTTAGTTCTTTTACTAAGTCAGTACAAAAAGAATATACCTAAATGATCCTACTCAATACACTTAAAGTGTATTAGTGCAATTTATTAGTCAAAATAAACTAATACTTAATTACACTACGACTATACTAATAGTTTGTTCCTTTCTATCTTAGTCGCGAGCTACTGTTTATAATTTATAAGGTACTGATAACATGATCCTCTGTGTGTGACACCAAACACCATGTTATCTACAATATAAATTAATTGAACATCTACATTTAGTATATACAAATGTAGACACTTGACCAATGTGATTATTATAAATGTATATACAAAAGCTAGACTTTTAGTATACACTCCAACAATCTCCCACTTATACTAAAAGACTATGCTGCCATACATCTGATTCCCAACCCTTCAACATGTCCATCAAAAGCTCTTGCATTAAGGACCTTAGTGAAAGGATCTATAGGTCATCACCTGATGCAATCTAGGCAGCAACAACTTCTCCTCGTTTATACGATTTCTCATATTGGGTGGTATTTGCGCTCTATTGTGTTTACTTGTCTTATGGACTTATGGTTTCTTCGAGTTTGCTACTGCACCAAATTATTTTTGGCAAACCAGAAATCATATCTAAGTCTATCTTGAAGTATTTGAGCCATACAGCTTTTATGGCTACCTCAGTGGCTGCCATATACTCAGCTTCTATGGTAGAGTCCGAAAAAGCACCTATGCTTATCACTCTTCCATAGTTATGACTTTACCTCCTAAAGTAAACACAAAACCCCGATGTTGACTTACTATTGTCCCTATCTGATTGGATGTCAAAATCCATGCAATCCACAGGGAATAAATTATCTGCCTTATAAGCTAGCATATAATCTGTAGTGCCTCTAAGGTACTTCAATATATGCTTTACTGCAGACCATTGTCCTTGTCTAGGGTTACTTTGATATCTGCTAACCATGTCTACGGCAAAACAAGTATCCAGTCTCGTACACAGTATTGCATACATTAGGCTTCTCACAGCCAAAGCATAAGGAACTGCCTTCATGTCCTTTATCTCCTTTGATATCTTCGGAGACATCTCTTTAGATAAAGCTACTCCATGCTAAAAAGGTAAGAAACCTTTCTTGGAGTTTTGCATGCTTAAAACGAGCAAGGATTATTTTGTTATATGAAGCTTGGGATAAGTAAAATATTCTTTTCTTGCAATCCCTTATTACTTTGATCCCAAGAATATATACATTCTCCCAAGTCCTTCATATCGAATTGTTTGGACAACCATACCTAACTTCTGATAATACTTTGATATCGTTTCCAACTACCAAAAATATTATCTACGTATAGTACAAGAAATATCACCACGTTTCCATCACTTTTTTTTTTGTATACACAAGACTTATCCGGTTACTAAATTCATAAGACTGGATTGCTTCATTAAATCGGATGAACCAAGACTTTGAAGCTTTATTTCAGTCCATAGACCGATTGAGCTTACATACTAGATGCTCTTTGCCCTTTGCAATGAACCTCTCTGGTTGCTTTATATGGATGCATTCTTCAAGACTTCCATAAAGGAAAGTTGTCTTGTCATCCATTTGCCTAATCTCATAGTCTATATGAGTAGCAATAGATAAAAGAATCCGGATAGAATTAAGCATGGCTACCGATAAAAGGTTTCCCTTTTTTAACAAGTCTTGCTTTGAAAGTTTCCGCTTTCCCATCTATCCCTTTTTTCTATTGTAGACTTATTTTCACCCAATGGCTTTTACACCCTTTGGTGATTCTATAAGCTTCAAGAATTTTATTAGAATACATTATTCTAATTCTATATTCATTGCTCTTTGCCAAGATGCTGCATCTTTATCTTAGAGTGCTTCGTCATATGTCCGGGATCAGACTCATGTTCATTTGGGATCAAGTCCAAAGATTTTCCCAAAACATGAATCTTTTGACAACCCTCTCACTACGATGAGGCACTGTCTATAATTGTGTATCAATTGTGATACGTGTTGCAGTTTCTTGTGATATGTCATCTTGTACAGTTGGTACTAGATTAGACGTGTCCTTTATTAAGAACAAATTTACTTATGGGCTTGTGGTTCATTATATAGTTCTCTTTTAAAAATCAGTCATTGATGCTAACAACGACCTTCTGATTTTTAAGACTATAAACCTACTTTCGTTTCTCTAGGATAACCCACAAACAAGTGAATTCCTATCCAACTTATCATTGTCTCTCTTCAGCATATGTGCTGGACTACCCGAATCCGAATATGCTTTAAAATAGGCTTACGTCTATTCAGCAATTCTATATGAGTAGAGATTTCTGACTTTGGAAGGTACTATGTTCACTTCTATTTTCAGAGTATATCCTTGACACGAATTTGGTAATTTTCTGAATAACTCATCATCAATCTAATTATTTCCATAAGAGTCCTATACCTTCTTTCTACTACACCATTCTGTTGGGGTGTACCAGGTGTAGTTAGTTGGGATTGAGTCCCGTCTTCTGATAAGTGAATCCTAAACTCTCCTAAGAGGTTCTCGCCACTATGATCTAACTGTAGTGTCTTGATACTTTTACCTTGACATTACTCCACATCAGCCTAGTACTCTTTGAACTAATCAAAGCACTTAGACTTGCGGTGTGTCAAGTAAATGTATCCTTATCTCGAATAGTCATCTATAAAAGAGACGAAATATTCGAAACAACCTCTTGCCTGGATAGTCAAAGGTCAATACAAATCAGAATGAACCAATTCCAACATATCTTTGACTCCATACCCCTTAGATTTAAAAGCTTCTTGGTTAATTTTCCTTCCAAGTAAGACTCACAAGTTGGAAAGATTTCCACTACCAATGAACCCAAGAGTTCATTGGTTATTATCCTTTGAATCCTACTCAAGTTAATATAACTTAGCCTTAGATGCCAAAAATATGATTGGTTCATTACCGAAGGTTTCTTTCTCTTAAAGTTAGAAGATATGTCATTAATTTCCATTTATTGCATTGTGAGAGTTATTGGATTTATAAATTGCCATCCAACGTATCAGAATAGATATCTTTCCTATTTTCTCAATAACAACTTTGTTATCAAAATAGACATAATATTTATTCTTTAAATAGTTTAGAAACTAAAATAAATTTCTTTCTAAACTTGGTACTTAAAAGTAATTTCTTAAAATCCATGTTTTATTCCTATCAAAGGATAAACATCTCCCACTGCAACAGCTGCTTCTTTTACAGCAGTTCCCATGTGGACGGTGATTTATATAGTTGTTGGATTTTCTGGAACCCCTGCAATGAATTGCAAATATAATCAATGGTTCATGTATCTACACACCAGGTACCGGTAGATAACACCACTAAATATGTTTCAACAACTAATAAAATACATCGTTATTATTCTCAATTCTGAGAGGACAGACTACCTTAATGTCCAAATTTTCCAATCATTACAATTGGGACTACTAAGTCTTTTCTATTGTATAACAACTAGGGGATTGACTAACATTTGAAATCCTAAGAATCACAAAAATATTTGGTCAAGACCAACATCTTAAAAATTCCTGTGAATTTTGTATGCCACGTTAGTGTGGACGTATACAAATTCTAAAGGGAGATTTTATCCATTAATTTTATTATCTTGTCAACCTATGACAAATAAAATTAATGGTTGGTCTGTCTTTGATCAAATATTTGGTCAAGACTCTAAATTTAAAATAATATTAATTCCTCAAACAATACTATTTAAATTTACCAACACCTCAAAACACCGTGAGTTTTGCATGCCACGTTATTGTGGACGTATACAAAATCAACATTTGTAAGAGGAGGGTTTTACCCATCGACTATCTTGTCAATATAACTTTTTGACAAATAAAATTACCTCAAACACCATGAATCTTGTATGCCACGTTAGTGTGGACGTATACAAATTCAAACATTTGTCAGAGGGGTTTATTAATTTTATTATCTTGCCAATTTAGTTTTATGACAAATCAATAGTTGGTTTCCCTTTGGTCACACAAGTGATAGTAGTGACTCTGTTGGGGAGGATGTTAGGACCGAAAAGTAGCTAGAGGGGGGGTGAATAGCTCTTCGCGTGCTCGTCGCTCGGTGTTGCTTGTTTCTTCAAGGATGCGCAGCGGAAATACAAAGAAACAAATACAAACACGCTAACACTTAGATTTTACTTGGTATCCACCTCCAAGGGAGGTGACTAATCCAAGGATCCACACAACGCACCCTCCACTAATGAAACTCTCCTTTATGGTAACTACCAAGGGCGGAGAAGCCCTACAAGACTCAAAACAAGAAGAAGAAGGGTAGTAAAGAAATACAAGCTTACAAGCTTACAATGAGTGCACAAACCCTAACCCTAGTTTCTTCTTCTTGCTTTGATCCGCCTCTTGACTTGGAAGAGCCTCCAAGAACCTTCAAGAACTGGCGATCTCGAGCTTGAGAAGAGTTGTGGAGGAGCTGGTGAAGATCTGAAATCAATCTATGAAGAGATGCTGAAGGAATCGCACGCCAACAGCTATAAACGACGCCACCGGTCGAATCCCAATCGATTGGATTGCTCCCAATCGATCGGGGAGGCTTTGGATCGATCCACGGATCGATCCAGAGTGCCTTTGTGCTCTGGAAAAATGCCTGGATCGATCCACGGATCGATCCAGCGCTTATCGCGCGAAGCAGCAGCGTCCCAATCGATCCACTGATCGATTGGGACCTCTGGATCGATCCACGGATCAATCCAGAGGGGTTCTGTTCGCGGGGACTCACCGGATCGATCGGCGGATCGATCCAGATCTGCTGGATCAATCCACGGATCAATCCAAACCTTGGTTTTTGCCCAAAACCAAGTCTAAAGCCCCCTAAACCAACATCTAGTCAACCATGACTTGTTGGTACATAAGACCTAGCATCCGGTCACCCTTGACCAACTAGGACTCTCTCACCAAGTGTCTGGTCAATCCCTTTGACCCACTTGGACTTTTCTCTTCTTGCCAAGTATCCGGTCAGTCCCTCTGACCTACTTGGACTTTTCTCTTCTTGCCAAGTATCCGGTCATTCCCTCTGACCTACTTGGACTTTTCTTTCTCGTGCCTGGCTTCACTCACCAGGATTTTCCCAATTGCCTAGATTCACTCACTAGGTCTTTCACCTGGCTTCACTCACCAGGATTTTCCTCCTGCCTAGCTTCACTCACTAGGACTTCCCAATTGCCTAGCTTCACTCACTAGGTCTTTCACCTGGCTTCACTCACCAGGATTTTCCTCCTGCTTCACTCACTAGGACTTCCCAATTGCCTAGCTTCACTCACTAGGTCTTTCACCTGGCTTCACTCACCAGGATTTTCCTCTTGCCTAGCTTCACTCACTAGGACTTCCCAGTCAAGTATCCGGTCATCCTTGACCTACTTGACTCTTCTTCAATCAACCTTGCATTGTCAAACATCGAAACCCAAACCAAGACTCAAGCTTGGTCAACCAGGTCAACCTTGACCTGACGGATGTTGCACCAACAATCTCCCCCTTTTTGATGTTTGACAATACCAACACTATCACTTACAATACCACATGTAAGTTAGGCTAATCCCATAGCCTAAACCTTCTTCATGCCACTAGGTAATGAATACATAAGTTAAGCCCTTCATTCACCCCCTAAGAGGGCAAACTCCCTCTAGGTAATGAAAGCCTAACTTACTCCCTTTCATTCTCCCCCTATTGGCACACATCAAACCATCTTTGAGCACACATCAACCCGTGCCTCAATTTTGGGCACTCTTCATCAAATGCCCCATTGTTGAAAACTCTCCCCCTGAAGAGTTGCTCATCGTTGTTCACAACTTCACTCGTTGTGACCAACACGATAATGAAGGCCCCATACCCTTCATTAACCTTAACCCTACATTCTCCCCCAATGTAGGCAAATGCCCATCCTTGAGCATTATCCACTTGAAGCCACTCGAACAATGAGGATATCCACTCCCCATTAAAGTTCAAACGCTCAACCTTGAGCATATTCTTAACGGAAGGTTGACCACCTTCCAAGGTTCATGAAAAATAATTTTCATGTCTTTAGAGAGTCCCTCCCCCTAAAGACATGGTGGTAACTTCTGTCATTGCACCAACAATGACTTGGAATCTCCAAAACTTTAGGAAACCCAATTTTAGAAGTTTTGAGGTTCAAATATTCAAAATTTGAAACAAACCTCAACCTAAACTTCAACTTAGCCTTCCTTAACCAATCCATCCTTGTTTTCACATGAAAACACCCTTTCTATGTATACACATGTATTTTTAGGGGTTTGGAAAGGTTATCTAGACTAAATTAGGTTTAAAGATGCTGAAATCAGGCTTTCCCAGCCAAAATCAGCAACTTGGATCGATTGGAGTTGGGTTCCAATCGATTGAACCTTTCTGAATCGATCCACTGATCGATTCAGACTTCCTGGATCGATCGACTGATCGATCCAGCGAGCTTCTGCTCGCGGGAGACTTGCCTTCTGAATCGATCCACGGATTGATTCAGGCACTCCAATCGATCCATGGATCGATCGGAGCTCTGATAGTAGCTGAATTTCAAAATCAGCCAACTTCAGAAACCCCTAGAAAATTCTACAAAAATCCAAAAATCATGAAATTTCGTGTAGACATTATTTAGGGCATATACTATCAAGAAAAAATAGTTTTCTATGAAAATACTTCATATTTTCAAAGATTGACACAAACTTGAAAACTTGCAAAAACTTTAGTGTTTTCTTCAAGATTGTGTCTAACTATTCAATGGTGATTACTATCGAAAGATAGCCTTCACCAAGGTTTTCAAAAATCATTTTGAAAACATTTTCAAACCAATATCCCACCATGTTCCTTGGGCTTAATGCACATGACTTGTACATTAGCTTTCCCAGTGATGGAAAAACACATAACTATGTGTTTTGATGAACTTAAACTCAAAAGAATGCACTAAATCAACATGTTGAGTTTTGTTCATCATCCTAACATCTCACTTGTATCTATTGTGGACAAAACACATACAAGTCATCTTATAGGTCTTTGTGAGATGTAAAATTTGGTTTTGCCCTATTCTAGGGATCATGCATATCTATCTAGGCATTTTAGAGATATTAGACATCCACCCAGGATGTCACTTGTTAATAAGTGTTGTTAAATGTCATTTGTCCTTAATTACAAGGAATTAAACTTAATGAATGATTATGCTATGGCATACATCAAAATGAATTAACTTTCAAAAGAAAGATTCCTATAATTACATTATGTATGTATGACATGACATGGTATTTTTGTATTTTCATAATAAGGTATGAGTGCAAAAATAAACATGATGTCATGACATATAATGGGCAAACAATCATGGCAAGATTCAGCATAAATAAAATATACCTAAATTTCCTTTCTAAGTATCCTTACCCACTTAGCTAACCCCACTAGTTTTAACTTAAAACGTTAAACCTAGATTGCCCTAAATGCTTCAAAGAAATGCCAAAACCTAAATTGACATTTCTATTTCTCTTGATTTGTTTATGCCACTTAAAAATTAAGTATATCCTCAAATGTTGGCATATTCCATTTTTCCTCAAGAATAATCACATAAATCAAGGCCCGGATTGCCTTAAATTTCTAAGAGAATACCAAAATCCCAACTTGGTATTTCTCTAGATTTTCCCAATTTATGCCATTTTAAGATAAAATCAATTTTTCCACCATTAGGCACATTTTACTCTTCCAAAGAGTAAATGATAATTCCATTTCATTTTCAAAGGTTAACAAAAACCTTGAAAATACTCCTTGAGTGTCAATTTCTTCAAAGTTAGGTTAACTACCCTTCTTCTTAGAGTTGACACTCTCTAACCCATCTATGGGGTAGAGAAGATGCTCCTAGGAACCCAACACCTATTGGTGCTCCTTGGATGCTCTAGGTACTCACTAGGGATAACTTCCCTAGATACCTTCCTAGTGACCTTGTTGGGCTTCTTAGAAGCCTTGGTCACATTTTCTAGGTCAACTCTAGGGATAGCCTCCCTTGTGACCTTGTTAGTGACTTTCTTAGACTTCTTAGAAGTCTTAGTCACATTTTTCGCAAAAATACTCTTAGGGATAACTTCCCTAGTATTCTTGGCTTGACCACTGGACCTAGGGTTTGTTCCATAACTATATGGAACTCTATGGTACGAGGGCACATCCTTCTTAGCCTTTGATTTGTATCCCAACCCTCTATGGCCATTGGATGACTTTGATTTTCCTAGCCCTAGGTATTTCTCATTTTGCCCTTGTAGGATATTTTCCATCCTCTTTAGGGTCTTTTCCTTTTTATCAAGTCTTGACCTCAAGACTTGATTTTCTATCATTAAATCCTTAGGTTTTGGTCCATGAGCATTTTTGTTCTTGGGCATGTATCTATTATCCTTAGTGTTCCCGCCCAAGTGTCTATCTACCTTCCTAACCTTAGGTTGAGTAGTTTTGGCATGTAGGGCCACATGCTTTTCCTTAAAGCCCTCATGCTTTCTATTCTTATGGTAAATTGCATTAAAATGATAAAAATTTGAACTATCATGCTTTTTACCATAACGTAAAGGGGTAGGCTCAATAAATGTTACCTTCTTCTTTACCTTGGAGGCTCCCCCTTGACTAGTGCCTCCTTGAGCCTTGACCATCATCTTCCCCTTGGGGCATTGACTTCGGTAATGCCCTTTTTGTTGACACAAGAAGCACACAATGTGCTCCTTGCTCTTCTTTGTCCCGGGGGTGGTCTCCTTGAGCTTCTCCTTGCCCTTTTGTGTCACTTGACCCTTCTTCTTGGCCAAGTTGGGACACTTGCTCTTGTAGTGCCCACTTTCCCTACACTCAAAACATATTATATGATTTTTATTTTTAATTGAGGCATTCATACCTTCTTGTGTAGGGATGGCACTTGCTCCTCCATTTGATATTTCTTGAATTTTGGAGGTGGCACCATCTTCTTCTTCTTCACTTGACCCGGATGTGGAGGCCTCTTCTTGCTCCAGGTTCATTGATCTAAACTCCCCCTCAATCCTAGAGGTGGAGGCTTCATCATCTTGTACATGGAACAAGGAGTATGCTCCCTCCTTGTTCTCTTCATTGCACTCCCTTGAAGATGAAGCTTCTTCTTGGACTTCTTCTTCGGAGGTTGAGCATCTCTCAACCTTGGAGTCCTCCTCTTGGTCTTGCTCCAAAGAGTCACCCTCTCTGGATTCTTCTTGCTCTTGTACAGTGGAGGGGATCTCTTCATGAAGCTTGGCCAATTTACTCCACGATTCCTTTGCATCTTCAAATTCTCCAATTTTGCAAAGGATGGTACTTGGCAATAAATTGACCAAAAGCTTGGTCACTTTGTCATTGGCCTCGCACCTTAGGACTTGCTCTTGACTCCACTTGATCCTCTTGAGAACTTTGCCCTTTGAGTTTGTTGGAGTCTTGAAGCCTTCCATAAGAGCAAACCATTGCTCTATCTCCATCATAAGAAAGTTTTCGATTCTTGATTTCCAAGAATCGAAGCTCGTGGAAGTGTATGGTGGAGCCACCCTCGTGTCGAATCCGAGCCCATCTCGGAATTCCATTGTAGAAGTTGAGCTTTTGAATTTCTTTGACTTTGACAATTTTGCTTCAACTTCTTCACCCTCTAGCTCTTCTTGTTATGCTTGACCCTTCCGGCGATGATTCCGGTGAAGAGCGGCCTCGCTCTGATACCACTTGTTAGGACCGAAAAGTAGCTAGAGGGGGGGGGGTGAATAGCTCTTCGCGTGCTCGTTGCTCGGCGTTGCTTGTTTCTTCAAGGATGCGCAGCGGAAATACAAAGAAACAAATACAAACACGCTAACACTTGGATTTTACTTGATATCCACCTCCAAGAGAGGTGACTAATCCAAGGATCCACACAACGCACGCACCCTCCATTAATGAAACTCTCCTTTATGGTAACTACCAAGGGCGGAGAAGCCCTACAAGACTCAAAACAAGAAGAAGAAGGGTAGTAAAGAAATACAAGCTTACAATGAGTGCACAAACTCTGACCCTAGTTTCTTCTTCTTGCTTTGATCCGCCTCTTGACTTGGAAGAGCCTCCAATAACCTTCAAGAACTGGCGATCTCGAGCTTGAGAAGAGTTGTGGAGGAGCTGGTGAAGATCTGAAATCAATCTATGAAGAGATGCTGAAGGAATCGCACGCCAACAGCTATAAACGACGCCACCGGTCGAATCCCAATCGATTGGATTGCTCCCAATCGATCGGGGAGGCTTTGGATCGATCCACGGATCGATACAGAGTGCCTCTGTGCTCTGGAAAAATGCCTGGATCGATCCACGGATCGATCCAGCGCTTATCGCGCGAAGCAGCAGCGTCCCAATCGATCCACTGATCGATTGGGACCTCTGGATCGATCCACGGATCAATCCAGAGGGGTTCTGTTCGCGGGGACTCACCGGATCGATTGGCGGATCGATCCAGATCTTCTGGATCGATCCACTGATCGATCCAGATCTGCTGGATCAATCCACGGATCAATCCAAACCTTGGTTTTTGCCCAAAACCAAGTCTAAAGCCCCCTAAACCAACATCTAGTCAACCATGACTTGTTGGTACATAAGACCTAGCATCCGGTCACCCTTGACCAACTAGGACTCTCTCACCAAGTGTCTGGTCAATCCCTTTGACCCACTTGGACTTTTCTCTTCTTGCCAAGTATCTGGTCAGTCCCTCTGACCTACTTGGACTTTTCTCTTCTTGCCAAGTATCCGGTCAGTCCCTCTGACCTACTTGGACTTTTCTTTCTCGTGCCTGGCTTCACTCACCAGGATTTTCCCAATTGCCTAGCTTCACTCACTAGGTCTTTCACCTGGCTTCACTCACCAGGATTTTCCTCCTGCCTAGCTTCACTCACTAGGACTTCCCAATTGCCTAGCTTCACTCACTAGGTCTTTCACCTGGCTTCACTCACCAGGATTTTCCTCCTACCTAGCTTCACTCACTAGGACTTCCCAATTGCCTAGCTTCACTCACTAGGTCTTTCACCTGGCTTCACTCACCAGGATTTTCCTCTTGCCTAGCTTCACTCACTAGGACTTCCCAGTCAAGTATCCGGTCATCCTTGACCTACTTGACTCTTCTTCAATCAACCTTGCATTGTCAAACATCGAAACCCAAACCAAGACTCAAGCTTGGTCAACCAGGTCAACCTTGACCTGAGGGATGTTGCACCAACAGAGGATACTATTAAATGTGTCTAAGTGTACACCATTACTTGATACTAAGTCCATTAAATAGAATTGTGCCCCTTCAGTTGGAGAAGATCACACACATCCTAAATAACTTCCTATAACCATCCATTAAGGAAGTTTGATCTAGTGATCCGTAAACAAACTCATCCGTTGTGGAGGGATGCACTCAGAGCCAACACGCAAGCTTGTTGCATCACTTACAAACTAGTAATGGAGACCGCGGGATTAATATACTAATCCCTCTCCCACTTAGTTATTTAAGGTGAGGAATTTTAACCTATGCTAGCATACATCACATGCATATAAATATCACAGTAAATAAAAGCAATAAATTTGGAAATTAATTTTCCAACTATTATGGCTTTTTCCTTTCACTGTCCTCAGTATGCTCCAACCCTAGTTGCTGCCATCTTTAGCCACCGCCACCGTGTCGAGTTGTCGCATCCATCTTGCTTCTTATTTCGCTGCGCCTCTGGTGCTCCAAATGTACCACGCCTCGCAAGAATCCGATTCGCGACATAAAAAGAATTTTACATATATCGATCCTATATTCCTCGAGGGAATGTACATGTAATCTAGATCGAAAAAATAAAATTCTAAAAATAATATAGCTCCTGCTGTATTTTATACATACAATCATGTACACAAATAATGCCCTTGACATGTCCAAGGGTCCAATCACACATAACATCAATAAGCCATAATAGTTGGAGCCTGCAACCAAAGAGTTAGCACATCCTACTATTTTCCTGCCTAAATTATGCATGACATGTGCATAACCTATTTGAATTCTAAAAATACACAGAGGCAAACCCTAGCTCTGATACCAATTGTTGGTTAATCCTAAGAAAACGTACCGGTTCCACTGTACAAAAATTTTTGTACAAGTGTCAAACCTTTCCTTAAATAACCTATTGTGTTCTTTAGAAGTAAAATTAGGAATCGCACACGGAACTTAACATCATTGATTCCAAATTTAACTTATATGTTCTTAATGGTTTAGATTTGAATCGCAAGCGGAACTTAACACTATTGATTCAAATCTACCTAGATTATTAATTCCATAAATATTAATTTCCAAAATTGAATTCCAGAACTACATGGCGAGGCACATGGCCTTCTTGGATGTGGGAGCAACCACCACCGCCTAGGCAAAGCCTTTTAAGGAAAGCTAATATTTATTTCCTTAAATAACAATAGGTTAACCAAAAGGAACAATCGAAATACAAGTTCGAAAAAGAAGAAAACATAAACTCGAAAAAAAACTATTTCGAAAAACTAGATCTAATTGCCTCTTGTATTTAGAATTCTTACAAAGAGAAAAACTAGCATGATGTGGAAAACAATTGCTAATTATACCTTCTCTTTGTATGCTAATGACCTCGAGATCTTCTGCCGTATTCCTCGCCTCGCCTTGGACGTCGTCTGGGCGACGATCTTCCAAGATGAACACCACCCAAAAGAGCTTCTCCTCTTCTTCTAAAATCCGGCCACCACCACCAAGGAGAGAGAGCAAAAGGGAAAAGAGAAGGGAGAGAAAAGAGGGCCGGCCACTTGAGATCTCCAAGCCAAAGAATAAGAGTTGTGTCTCATGAAACCCCCTCACCCCTTCTTTTATATTACTTGCCCAAGGCAAATAAGGAAAATCTTTTACAAAAAATAAAATCATCCAAGAGTTTTTCCTTTTTCCTTTTTATTTTTCCTTTTCTTTCCTCTTGATTGAATCAATCACCAATCAATGGTTGTGATCAATCCTATTTGGTTTAGGATTGGGATTGGTTTAATCCTATTGGCCGGCCCTTGCTTGTGCAACAAGCAAGGTGGCCGGCCACAATTAAAAGGAAAGGAAAAATAATTTTTTTAAAAGAATTTTACAAGAAGAAATCCTCTTATAAAATTTACAAGCTCTCTTTCCTAAAGTATGAGTTAAAAAAAAGAAAGTTTCTAAAAATTAAAACCATGTTTTAAAATTTAAAAACTCTCTTATAAAATTTCCTTTTTTAACATGATGATAGAAAATTTTAATTTTAAAAACTTATCTCCTTTTTTCTTAAACCATGAGGATGGCTAAAAAAGGAAAGTTTTAAAACTTTTAAAACTCTCTATTAAAACATGTGGCCAAATTCAAATTAGGAAAATTTTGAAAATTAAAATCTCTCTTTTAAAACTTATAGTTTTCTACAAAGAGAAGATTTTTAAAAAAAAAATTCAAAACAACCCTCCTTGTTTGAATATTGTGGCCGGCTTGGTCACCAAGCAAAGGGTCGACCCCTATAGAAGAGGTTGTGGCCGGCCATTGCTTGGTCACCAAGCAATGGTCCGACCCCCTTCTTGAATACCAAGAAGAGCCTTACATTTGGATGGACTTGAGGCTATAATGAGGCTACGACAGGGATCTAGAGGAGAAATTGGTTTTGGCCTTCCGATGAGCTTGAGTATCCCGTGCTCGCCCCGAACACACAACTCAAGTTCATCGATAATAACTCATTCCACTAAAGAGTTATTACTGTACTACCGTACCAATCCCAAATTACATTATGGGCTCCTTCTTATCATGAGTGTGTTAGTCTCCCTGTGTTTAAGATTACGAATGTCCACTAATTAAGTAAATTACTGACAACTTACTTAATTAATATCTAGCTCCAAGAGTAGTACCACTCAACTTTATTGTCATGTCGGACTAGGTCCACCTGCAGGGTTTAACATGGCAATTCTTATGAGCTCCTCTTGGGGACATTCTCAACCTAGAAACTAGGACACATATTCCTTCTATAATCAACAATACACATTATAAGTAATATCATTTCCCAACTTATCGGGCATATTGATTTATCGAGCTAAACCTCACCCTTTGATAAATCAAAGAAATAGATATTAAATATATGTGCTTGTTATTATATTAGGATTAAGAGCACACACTTCCATAATAACTAAGGTTTAGTTTTTTTACTAAGTCAGTACAAAAAGAACATACCTAAATGATCCTACTCAATACACTTAAAGTGTATCAGTGTAATTTATTAGTCAAGATAAACTAATACTTAATTACACTACGACTATACTGATAGTTTGTTCCTTTCTATCTTAGTCGCGAGCTACTGTTTATAATTTATAAGGTACTGATAACATGATCCTCTGTGTGTGACACCACACACCATGTTATCTACAATATAAATTAATTGAACATCTACATTTAGTATATACAAATGTAGACACTTGACCAATGTGATTCTTATAAATGTATATACAAAAGCTAGACTTTTAGTATACACTCCAACAATCTCCCACTTATACTAAAAGACTATGCTGCCATAAATGCTGCCATACATCTTATTTCCAACCCTTCAACATGCCCATCAAAAGCTCTTGCCTTAAGGACCTTAGTGAAAGGGTCTATAGGTCATCACCTGATGCAATCTAGGCAGCAACAATTTCTCCTCGTTTATACGATTTCTCGTATTGGGTGGTACTTGCGCTCTATTGTGTTTACTTGTCTTATGGACTTATGGTTTCTTCGAGTTTGCTACTGCACCAAATTATTTTTGGAAAACCAGAAATCATATCTAAGTCTATCTTGAAGTATCTGAGCCATACAGCTTTTATGGCTACCTCAGTGGCTGCCATATACTCAACTTCTATGGTAGAGTCCGAAAAAGCACCTATGCTTATCACTCTTCCATAGTTATGACTTTACCTCCTAAAGTAAACACAAAACCCCGAGGTTGACTTACTATTGTCCCTATCTGATTGGATGTCAAAATCCATGCAACCCACAGGGAATAAATTATCTGCCTTATAAGCTAGCATATAATCTCTAGTGCCTCTAAGGTACTTCAATATATGCTTTACTGTAGACCATTGTCCTTGTCTAGGGTTACTTTGATATCTGCTAACCATGCCCACGGCAAAACAAATATCCAGTCTCGTACACTGTATTACATACATTGGTGACTCAGCGTGGTAGCCGGCACACAGTTCCGCTCTGTTTGTCTCCGTTGGTTTAGTGTAGTAGCGTTGTAGCCGGCAGGCAGTTGGACTTTGTTTGGCTCCGTTGGTCCGCTCATGGGTAGTGTGACTCAGCGTGGTAGCCGGCAGAGATTCCTCCCCATCATCGTGTACCGGGAGATGAGAGCATTGCTCTCCCCATTTATTATTTCAGGGTAGGAGTATGTGTGTACTCCGACAGCATCCCGTCCACTCGGTCACTCATCAGGGGCAGTGATGTCAGAGTGCACGGTTGTCACAGCTCTACCCACTCGGACTCACCATTGTGTGTGAGATGGCTGACTGGCGTAAGGGGTGACCATGTCATTGGCATTATATGCATGATGCATTTGTTGTTTGTGTTTGCTGTATTTACTTGCTGCATTTATATGGATGCATATGATTGACATGCATATAGGATTATGACACCCTCGGTTTGACGACCCTGTTACCTTTATACCTTGGTCCTGGTTAGTACAGTTTTCTCCTGTTTTTGTTTCAGTTGCATTTATTCTTCTCGTATTCAAGATACTGTACGCATGATTAGTATTGTCTGTTATTTACTTTATTATGCATATCAGTTGTACCTGCTAAGTGTTGGACTCACACCCTCCTTCGTTGATATTTTCAGGTTGAGGCTGTCCGGAGCAGTTCTAGACGCTAGTCCCCATTGCACGTAGTGCTAGTCCTCTGCTGATCACGAGTTGTTGTTTTAGTTTTCTCTATCAGACTATGTCTTGGTCTTGTAATGTTTTACTTATGGATCTTGTATGGATTCTTATCGTTGATGGATTTTGGTATGATTTGGATATGTTTTACTCCATGCCTGCTTGGACGGCAGAAGAGGCGAGTTTGTCGGATTTGTGTTTTATGAGTGTAGTGGAGTAGGAAAAATTGGATTTGAGCTTTACGAGTGTAGTTGAGTAGGGTTGTTTTGGAGTCATCGTATTACTGTTCTATTTGTTTACTATTAAACTGCGTGGTTGTGTCAGCCAGAGGCTGAAATTGATATTAACTGCGTGGTGATTGTTTTATTATTGTTATTATTCCACCGCATGTGGCTGAGGTATATCATGATTGTAGAATGTTTCAGATTGTCCGTCGTACAGGGGAGATGCTGCCAAAATTTCTTCGGACAGAGAAGATACATACCCGACCCGACGCATGTGCTGACAGATATCTCAATTCCAGTTCTGCCTGACGTCAATTATGAGGAGATTCCGGTACGGAATTTGGACCGGAAAGAGCGTCAGTTGCGGAACAAGATTATCCGGTTGGTTAAAGTTGGATGGCAACATCATACGGACGAGGAGGCTACCTGGGAGCTCGAGGATACTATCCGAGCTCGATACCCCCATCTTTTCACTTGAGGTATGTGATTTAATTTACCGTTCAGCATTTTATACTCTTTACCTATTGTTAGTATTTGCTGATGGTAGATAACGAAATTTGGGGACAAAATTTTTATTAGTGGGGGAGAATGTAAAATACCGAAAATGGCGAATAATGATAAGGAAATTTTTCAGAATTTTTGGAAATTTTCTGGGAATTTTTGGGAGCTCGTATGGATGAGTTTTCAGGGATAAAAGTGGGCCCCGGAAAAGCATGTTTAGGCTACCCTGTTTAGTGAGGAAAAGTTGATTTTTATTTATATATTTTCTTTTCTCATTTTATTTCCTCCGTTTCTTTCTCCCCGACGTCGTGCCCTTACCCATGCCCGACGGTTTTCTTCTCCAAAACCGGCGACGCGATCCTTTCTTCATCTTGTCTTCTTCCCGATCTCTGCCCTAGAGCTTCTACTCCGATTTCCTCTCCCCTGGCTAACGCGACGCCAACCCTTGATCCACCTCCGCCGGCCACCAGATCCGACCAGTGCTGCCGACGTCGGGTGCCGCTTCTCCTCAGTCCTAGAGTCGTCCTCTCCTTCTCTTCCTTTCCGATGTCGCACTGGACGACGCCACCACTTGAGGCCGAAGGGAGCAGCGCTGACACTGCCTGGCGCCGCTTCTCTGCATTTGCCGACCTTACAGCATGCCCTAGATCGTCGGCGCCGATTGGGGCTCAGGACATAGAGGTGAGGATCCGATCCTGGACTAGGAGGGAAGTGACGGGTTAATTCTTCCTTTGCTGGTTCTTCTAATCAGATCTTGGATTTCCTTTCTTGTTGTGGTTTAGGTCAAGTTGAGCACGGAGAATTAAGTGTTGTGGTGTTTTTGGGATTCGACAGCCATTCATTTCAGCCACCTGAGTCCAGCAGCCACAAACTTTGCAGTGGATCAATGATCCTCCTCTGATCTGTGAATCTCTTGTGCTGACTCTCTAGCTTGCGGATCCAAGCAGGGAAGTGGCTGCATCACCTTTTATTTGGTCTCTGGTAAAGGGGAAAGCTGCCAGCACAGAATTGGGATTTGGCCACAGGATTCTGGCTACCATAGCACTGAATGCCTGGTTGTTTCCATGATATCCATCTTTGATCTGGTTGATATCAGTGTGGTTTAGTGAGGTAAGATTAGGTTGTTGCATGATTTGTGATCCCACTTATTGAATTCAACTTGGTCTGATCAGTGGGAAAGATTTCAACAGGTATTGTGTACTGTGGGGAGTTCATGGTTTCGGAAGCAAACCCTACAGCATTTTCTTGTTCCAGCAGCAAAAGCATGGTTGTATATTGAGGACTGTAGTTCGAGATGGGCGTCTCGACATCGGAGTGGTTCGATTCGATCTATATCGGAGGCGGGTACCTCTTGACTTATCTTTTATGATATTGTCAATTGGATATGCATAGTATTTTATAGCTACAAGCAATGATCATGTTTGTCTTTGGTATGTCACGGTTTGATACTCATAGCATGTTCTGTTTTGTCGCTTGTTATGTATCCATGTTTATACCTCGTGATTATTGTCATGAGTACCTTAGTTCCTAGAGTATGTGACATACCATGCTTTACTGAGTTTAGGACTAGATTCTGGATTTTTATTATCTGGCATGTGTACCTATATTTTTATATCATATCTGATCTATGTACCTAGACCCTTTTGCTTTGATCCATGTATATTATTGGTACATATTTTATGGAGGTGGATATGTTCATGACCTAGGTTGTTATACCATAGAGGATCTGTATACCCTAGATCTGTGGATTTGACTTACTGGTACTAGGGTACACATTTATATATATATATGGATTTGTAACGACCCGCCTTCTACCACTAGGCTGTAAGGCTGATCGTCACATTATGCTGTGCTAAACTATTCCCTGACCATTTGCTAAGTCTAGATGCGGAAGCTGTACTAATTAAAATTTTACTAAAACACTGACATTTCTTGGTTCTATACATGCTAAGGGAGGTAAACTAACTACTCATAACATGTTTTACCTTCCCCATGGCCAAGGAACTGAACTTAGACACTTCCCCGCTGATACCAGACCTCCCAATCGATCCACGGATCGATTGGAATAGTCGGATCGATCCAGTGATCGATCCAGCCGGCTACTGTATGCGGGACATAGGTTGGATTGATCCAGTGATCGATCCAGCATGCTACTGTGGCCGGGACGATAATTTGGATCGATCGGCTGATCGATCCAGGTTGATCAATCGATCCAGTGATCGATCCCAGGGCTCTCTGTTCGCGACTGAAATGGCTGGATCGATCGGCTGATCGATCCAAAGGCCTACTGTTCGCGGAGCAGATTGCCCAATCGATCAGCTGATCGATTGGAAACCCTCGAATCGATCAGCTGATCGATTCGAGTTACTGATTTCGTGCCAAATGTCTGATTTCAGCACTGTTTCGTGCCTCAACCACATTACAAGTACTAAAATGACTAAGAAACACTCTAATGACAACAACTAACATTCTAACAACATAAAAGAGATGTTCTAAGCATAATAAAGTGCATGGTTAACTAATTCGTAATGAATAACCTACTAAAGTGCAAGATGATAAAAAGAAACACTGAAAAGTTCTAATGTTTGAAATAAAGCTTGCTAAGGTTCCCTAAGATCTTCTTCCAGGTTCCATCCACACACATCCTTATCAGTGCATTGACCTCCAGCCTCCGCTAGTCCATCTTTCCTTTACCTTTATCTGCAGTATAAGGAAAAATAGAATCTGTAAGCTTAAAGCTTAGTAAGAAACCATCTACCTCACAAAATCATGCATTCGATGCAGTATGCTTTTAAATCATGCTATTTGAAAATATGCACTGAACTTACTAAGACATGGTATACTGAAATCATAAGGCATAACATAAAAGCATGGCATAAGCACTGAATCATGGCAAAGCAACCAAATGAACACTGAACTGAATATAGGCTAAACTAACTGAACTGAATCTGTAACTGGAAACAAACTCAACTAGCATAACTGATTTTGAGTTTTGAAATTTAATACGTAATAAGTGAAAATACTAAACATGCTGTTGGGCCCGGCAACTGTACTTGCTGTGCGCGCATCCCTACTAGACCCGGGGTTGCAAGTCCCGAATTTAGCAGGGTTGTCTAGGCTATCTGAACCTAGGGACGACTGTGGGAGTCCAACCCAATGGATATCTAATCCAGTACAGTGCCACTGAAAATAAAATACTGATATCTATAGCTAACTGATATAACATGCTGTTTCTAGGTTATCTGAACCTAGAGTTAGGTTATCTGAACCTAGAGGCGACTGTGGGAGCCCACCCATTGGACCGTAGTCCCATAAAACTGAACTAAACTAATGTGCTGGTTTAAATGCCTCTAATGCATTTAATTGAGCTATTAAACATAACTGAGGTGGTATTTAGCTACACTAACATTTTTCCGAACACTTGGTGTGCTCCAACTCTCTCCTCTAATAGGGAGATCACCTCTAGGCACCTGACAACGTCTAGAATCTCCAACTAAAGGAGAACAACGTGTCCGGCCCGTCTAGAGGTGCTCAACTAGATCCCTAAATCCTCGAGGAGGGTTTAACATACCCTATGTGCCGGAAAAACCTGCATATAGCTAAAACTAATGCATAGGAAACCAACCGGAGCTATTATACTGCAGGTGAGGGGTTTCTTACCTCTTGTTCATAATTTCTTACGATTCTATTCGCTAGAATTCCGGTGGAGATGACCTCCTCGACGATCCGATCATGTCTTCGCGTTCCTCTCGCGGAGAAGAACCTCTTTCGTGTTGGAGTCGTCGCCGGAAGGTGTCTTTGGGGCCTAGCCTTGGTGCGCCGAGAGAAAGGGGAGGAAGAGAGGTTGGCGTCGGTGAGGGTTTTGGAGAAGAAAAGTGGCGTGAGGTGAGGAGGTGCCGAACCAAACTCTAAAAATAAACCAAACCCTCTTTAAGTTCTTAATTTATATTAAGTGGTTTAATGAACCCAACTCTAATATAAATATATTTGGTTCTCCTTTCTTTCAGCACGGCCCTGCTGGGTTCACTGGTTTCTAACATTATCCGCAAACCATAGGTCTCGGGTTCGATTCCCGCCTAAGCTATTTTGCGGTTCTATTTATTTTTGCTGCTTCCGCTACTCGGAAAATTCTGGAAAAATATCTAAAAATTCCAGAAAAATCATAGAATGATTCTAAAATAAATTCGGGAATTTTTCGGGCTTTACAGGATTGGTTCAGGATATTGTCATGCTTAGTATCATGCACCATTCGCATAATTGCATGCTGCGCGATAGTCTACTCCATTATTGTTGAGCACATCGCCAGTTACATCACTGTCGGTGCTCCGTTGGTCCGCTCATGGGTAGCGTGATGCAGCGTGGTAGCACGTCAGTTTGGCTCTGTCGGTGCTCCGTTGGTCCGCTCATGGGTAGTGTGACGCAGCGTGGTAACACGTCAGGGATCCATCCCCTCCATGATATACCGGGAGATGAGAGCATTGCGCTCCCCCACTTATGATTTGGGGTAGTAGGTCAGGTATACTTCGACAGCATCCCGTCCACTCGATCACTCATCAGGAGTAGTAACGTCAGAGTGCACGGTTGTCACAACCCTACCCACTCGGTCTCACCATTGTGTGTGAGATGGCTGACTGACGTCAGGGGTGACCATGTCATTGACATCATACACATTGATGCATTTATTGCTTGTGCTTGCTGCATTTATTTACTGCATTTGGTTGGATGCATATGTTTGACATGCATACAGGATTTGTGACACTCTCGGTTTGATGACCTTTTGTTCTGGATAGGATTTCCTGGTGAGTACAGCTTCCTCAGTTATCTTTCAGTTTTGCATTTTTCCTATATATGATTATGAAGCTGTATTCCATGTTTATTGCTGTTAGATATATCTTACTAGGCATGTCTATTGGTATTTGCTGAGTTGTTGAACTCACCCCCCGTGGACACTATCTTTTTCAGGTACCAGGTTGTTTATGGAGTTGGTTGGAGAATCCTACCTGCTGGTCCCCATGTCACATCAGAAGACCTGTCTTCGCTGTTGTTTATTTGTATTTTGGTATTTGTGTATCTAGCTTGTGTTTCGGTTTTGTTTTCGGAGTGTTTGTTGTGTTGTTATGTGGTGTAAGCCTAGTCGGCTAGCAGTGTTTTGTTTTGTTTTGTATGGGCTTGTATTTATGTTTTTCCGCTGTGTTGGTTTTGATTTCAGCCGAGTGGCTGATAAAAATATATATAACTGCGTGGTTGTTGTTATATTTGTCCAGCCGTGTAGGCTGAGATTATTAATTGCATGGTTATGTATATATTCCAGCCGCATGTGGCTAATGTATATTATGTTTGTAGAAATGCTTCAGATTGTCACCCGTACAGAGGAGGTGCTGCCGAAATTTCTTCGGATAGGGGTTTTCCCGGGGCGTGACATTTTGTCTGTTTTATATAAATTATAGTAATAAAAACTCCTAGAATGTAAATATTAATGCTCAATATTTCTTAGTTCACATACAACTGCAAATAACATATAATAGAAGAAAATAAAAACATGCAATTATTATTAAAATAGCATGTGTAAATAAATATATCTAACAAAGGTAAATAAAACCGAACGTCCCTCCCAGCCACGTCAAATCCAAACCTGCACAAACAATAATATCAAATTTACAATAAAATAAAAAAATCTACAAATTATCAAATATAATCTTGGCCCCTGCGGCAAGGCACTGACCCCCGGCTAGCTGTGCCGCTATAAGGCACTGACACCCCATGGCCAACCAAGGTCGAGAACGACCAGTCGACCCCAAACAGTGACCTGCCGATTTACAAACAGAGGTCACCCAACACTGGCAGCGGCCATCCAACGCGACCAGTGGGAGCCAACGCCAAACAGCAGCAAGGCAAGGCCACCAGGAGCCAGCCTATGTCGACAGTAGCTAGGTGAGTCTGCTAGTGGCCAACCTCGGCGCCAGCGGCCAGCCGCGGCTGCCAACGGCCAGGCGCCGACTCTAGGGCCAGGCGGTGACACTAGGGCTAGAAGGCGACGCTAGGGCTAGGCAGCAGCGGCCAGGCGGCGACGGTAGGGCCAAGCGCCGCCGCGAGCGGCCAAGCGGAGGCGCTAGGGCCAAGCACCGCCGCGAGTGGCCAGGAGCCGCCGCGAGCACGAGAGGCTATGAGCAGGCGCGAGCAGACAGGCGCGGCCGCTCACAGTCAGGCGCGGTCGTTCGCAACCAGGCGCGGCCGCGGCGACCGCTCGAGGCAAGGCGCGACCGCTCGCGGCCAGGTGCGGCCGCGAGCGGCCAGTTGCGGCCTCCTGCGACCGTGAGCTGCCGCCTGCGAGACGCCTTGGCTAGGCTCACCGGCTAAGAGAAGGGGCTGAGGATCGTCGAAGAAAGGCGGCAAGATAGCTTACCGGTCCAGATATCAACGAGAAAATTGCTACAGTCGCCGTCGCAAGCAAAGGAAAAAAAATTAGGTCAAGAGGTGAGGAGAAGAGATCGGGCCGGGTAGAGTAATTATTAGGGTTCTTGCCAACGAATCTCGAATTCGTTGGAAATTTCCAACAAATCCTATGATTTGTTGGAAAATTTCCAATGAATCATAGAATTCATTGGTAATTTCCAACGAATTAATTATTTGTTGGATATTTCCAATGAATCATGAATTCGTTGGAAATTTCCAATGAATCTGCAGATTCGTTGGAAATATTTCCAACGAATTCGCAGATTCGTTGGAAATTCCAACGAATTTCTGATTCGTTGGAAATTCCAACGAATTTCTGATTCGTTGGAAAGTTTATAATTTCCTAAAAACACGGTTGATGGACCTAGAGATCTCGGAATCGGATGAAACAAGTTTTTATATGCTCCTCTATTTATCCTAATTTTATATATGTCCTCAAATATTTTTTTTACCTAATATATTTTTCTCAATAATTTTTCAAACATCTATGTGTCAGAAAAATTTAATTCGATTTAAAAATTCACAAATCAAAATACATTGGCTATAAAATTATTTTTAATTCATGGATATAATCATGAAAACTTTACGAACGCATACAATCTAATTTCGTCTCGTTTTGATCATTCAAACATTATTTTGTAAATCTTACAAATTCAACTATATCAATTTGATTTAAAACTATAACACTTTCAACGAACATTAAAATTCACCTAATTGACCTAGATGTGAAAAAATCATCCTATGTCCAAAAAAAATTTGAGCTCATTTATAGAATCAGGAGACCAAGAGGAGCACATAAAAATTTGTTTCATTCGATTCCGAGATCTCTATGTCCATCAACTGTGTTTTTAGAAAATTACATACTTTCCAACGAATCATGAATTCGTTGGAAATTCCAACAAATCTCTGATTCGTGGGAAAGTTTACAATTTCCTAAAAACACGGTTGATGGACCTAGAGATCTCGGAATCGGATGAAACAAGTTTCTATATGCTCCTCTATTTATCTTAATTTTATATATGTCCTCAAATAATTTTTTTACCTAATATATTTTTCTCAATAATTTTTCAAACATCAATATGTCGGAAAATTTTAATTCAGTTTAAAAATTCATAAATCAAAATACATTGGCTCTAAAATTATTTTTAATTCATGGATATAATCATGAAAACTTTACGAACGCATACAATCTGATTTCGTCTCGTTCTGAGCACATGAACATTATTTTGTAAATCTTACAAGTTCATCAACTATATCAATTTGATTTAAAACTCTAACACTTTCAACGAACATTAAATTCACCTAATTGACTTAGATGTGAAACAATCATCCTATGTCCAAAAAAATATTTGAGCTCGTTTATAGAATCAAGAGACCAAGAGTAGCACATAGAAATTTGTTTCATCCGATTCCGAGATCTCTAGGTCCATCAACCGTGTTTTTAGGGCATTGCATACTTTCCAACGAATCATGAATTTGTTGGAAATTTCCAATGAATCTCGAATTCGTTGGAAATTCCCAACGAATCTGCAGATTCATTGCAAATTTCCAATGAATTTATGGATTCGTTGTAAATTCTTACATGTAAAAACTCTTTGGAACGAATTTATTATTTGTTGCAAAATTACGATGAATTATAGATTCGTTGGTATAAATTTCAACGAAAAATATTATTTGTTGCAAAATTTGCGAAGAAAATATTATTCGTTGCAAAATTTGAGATGAAAATATTATTCGTTGCAAATTTTTTAACAAATTTTATTTCTTGTCGCTAACTTGTAACAAAATTAGCGACAAAATATGTTTCGTTGCTAAATTTATTGCTAATTTGTAAATTCATCGCAAATATTCATCTCTAAAAGACTATTTTTTTGTAGTGTCAATCTATTCTCTTAGACTTCCTCTCACCATCAATATTTTTTTTAAAAGATTTTGATTCTTCTATTAGTGAGATTTATCTTAGTGAGATTCATGAAGATAGAGGTATTTAAATTTTTAATAAAGTAATTACAAGTAAAAAAATCCCAACGTTCCTGTCTTTATTTTTCTTGATTTAGTTTTACTTTATCAACTGAGATGATCCCTTTATATATTACCTTTCATAATCTCCGGAATCATGAGAGAGCAGAGAATATCAGGTATCAGTATTTGTCGAGTAAAAGAAAATGTACAATTGGGAAGGTGTACAGTCACCATCCGAGGAATCTTTCATTACATATATGTATCTTTTTATAACTTACGTCATTAATAAGGCTATTCAGAAAATATTTTATCGATTGATAGAAAATGTATAACCATCTTCAAAGATCAGGTTCTATTAAATGTCCTATTGTAATAAACGAATATTATCTGATAGATGATTGTTATTCTCTCATGGATTATTATGATTTTATGAAAATATTATCATCTAAAGATGTCCCAATTACGAGCTATAGAATGTAGTGACAGATATATCAGATATATGAATTAAATACTGATTTTGACGTTGACGAGTCTTTTTATGTATGTATCTTGACTTCCATTCAAGTTGGAAAGTAAAATATCGTAGGACTTTAAATTATTTATACCTTACTCAAAATGATTGATGATGTTATGCTTGTGCAACTCTTCATATAATGAGTTCTCGTGTCTTTGCAACTCGTGGAGTAAATTATGTTTGATTTTAGCCAAGCTCTGCAAATAGCACTCACGTTTAAACCCTTCTGGTTATCCAATGTTTGATAACCATTTGTAATTTTATTTGCTTGAACATATGAAGGACAATAACTAATAGTAAATAGTTGAGGTGGACGTCAAGTTAATAAATTCATCATGGAGCTTAACTGGCACCAATCCTTAACAAACTTTATTCATTATCAGCTTAGTTGGCAACCATCCACAATAATAACTTTTAAGTTGTTACCAACTATGCTAATCTGACACCCTCAATGATCTTCATTTGGTAGCAAGAGATTATACGCTGACTCTGAATCTCTCACACGATTAATCCCACAATTATTTATAGGTAAATCTAAAAACTGAATAAGCCATCATATAGGAAGATATTTCTCTAGATTTTGTCAGAAATCAATCCTTAATTTAACAATTCTACTATGTGATGACCCTCAATGATCATCATGGAGCATAGTCACATACATATAGAGATGCGGACGGAAGATGCGACTATTATGTTCATCAACCTTATCTGAGTCCATCAAAACGAGGACGAATCCTCTGGTCCGCAATTTACGGACCAGAGGATGATCCATTTTTTTAAACCTTTGATTTGGATGGATCCCATCTATTTATAGATGGAATCTATCCAAATCAAAGGTCATGATACAATGAATCATCCTTTGATCCACAATTTGTGAACCAAAAAATCCCTACTGCATCAAAACACGAAGGGTTAAATTAAGGATAAAATATTTTCTTAGTTATTAATTTAATCCTACGACATAAACTAGAAAAATCAAAATCAGTTAAAGCTTATAGCTTGCATAGTCCTGTAACAAAATTATGTGAATATATATATATATATATATATATATATATATATATATATATATATATATATATATATATATATATATATAAAGCAGATCCAATAATCACATTGGTAAATAAATCACAAGATAATTTCGTCTATGATAATCGTATCAGCCTAAGATAAAGGAGCAGGGTTAGCTTTAGAATCATCCACGTCAAAACTTCGACAAATATTCAATGAATGAATCCATTACACTATTGTGTTAATGCTAGGTTGTTTCCCGAAAGAAACGCGTTGCAGGGTCCGATTGTAACGTATCGGCAAGGACCGCTACATCTCCAAAACTCGGGTGTAGTGCTAAATATGCAAGAGTTCACGTTACAGGATCCGACTGTAACGTCTCAGTAAGGACCGCTACATCTCCATGAGAACTTGGGTGTAGTGTTAAATAGGCAAGAGTTCTCATACCATAGATTGGATAAGAACAAATATGATAGGAAAACTAATAATCTTAATATTTGGAACATGGAACATAGGAACTCTCACTGATAAATCCATGGATGTAACAGATATGATGATTAGGAGAAGAATTAATATTTTGTGTGTACAAGAGACAAAATGGACATGCGAGAAGGCAAAGATGATAGAGAACTCAGGTTTTAAGTTATGGTACACTGGAAAAAGTAAAGCAAGAAATAGAGTGGGTATTATTGTAGATAGTTTGTTAAAGGATAAAATTGTAGGAGTAGTTAGAAAAGGGGATAGAATTATAGCCCTTAAGATAATAGTGACGAAAGAAACTATGAACATAATTAGCATATATACACCACAAGTAGGATTAGATGAAGCTACCAAATCAAGGTTTTCGGAGGACTTAGATGAAATATTACAAAATATTCCACCAAATGAAATGATTTTAATAGGAGGTGATCTAAATGGGCATGTTGGAGTGAAAAATGAGAAGTATGAGAGAGTACATGGGAGTTATGAGTTTGGAACGAGGAATGAGGAAAGGAAAACTATATTAGATTTTACGATAGTATATGACCTTATATTAGCTAATACGTTTTTTAAGAAAAGAGAATAACACTTAGTCACATTCAAAAGTGGGAATAATAATTCGTAAATTGACTTTCTTATGGTTAGGAAGAAGGATAGAAAGATTTGTAAAGATTGCAAAGTCATCCCTGGAGAAAACTTAACTACCCAACATAGGGTAGTAGTGTTCGATATATGCCTTAAATATAGTATCAATAGAAAGAAAATATATACGATTCCTAGAATTAAGTGGTGGAAATTAAAAGATGGGAAGCAAAATATATTTAAGGAAAAGATAGAAGTATAAGAATTAGATGAAATATACGATGACTCTAATACAACATGGGATAAGATGGTATCAAAGTTGAAAATAGTAGCTAAGAGTGTACTCGGTGAGTCAAAGCGGCATGCACCACTAAGTAAAAAATCTTGGTGGTGGAATAAGAAAGTACAAGAGAAAGTGAAGGAAAAAACGAATAGCTTATAAGGAATTATATATTTGTAATGTCACGTCCCGGGGGAGTCCATGTCCGAAGAAATTTCGGCAACACCTCCCCTGTACGAGTGACAATCTAAAACTTCTACAATGCCCTCAGGGCCACATATACATCGGCCAACACGGTCAGAACAATAACAATAATATAATGCAATCACCACACAGTTAATAATTAACAAACTAGAACAGTGATAAGAAGACTCAAAAACAACCCTACTCAACTACACTCATAAAGCACAAAACTGATGTCCTACTCCACTACACCCATAAAGCTCAAATCCGACGATAAAATCAACTCACCTCTTCTGCCATCTAGGCAGACATGTAGTAAAACAAAACCAATAAAACTCTTCGACAATATCCATAAAGTAAACAAATACAAGTCTAAGTTATCAAAACAGAACAAGTCTGAACAAGAAAAACTAAACAATCAACACACGTCCTCGTGGACTGCAGGGACTAGCGACTGGAACTCTCCGGACAACATCAACCTGAAAATAGTAACGGAGGAGGGTGTGAGTCCAACACTCAGTGAGTATCAACTGATATGCATACTAAAGAAAATAACAACCAGCACAAATCATGCGTACAGTCTCCTGATACAAGAAGGATAAATGCAACTGAACCAAGCAGGAGAAAACTGTACTAACCAGGACCAGGGTATAAGTACAACAGGTCGTCAGACCGAGAGTATCATAAATCCTGTATGCATGTCAATCATATGCATCCATAAAAATGTAGCAAGTAAATGCAGCAAACACAAGCAATAAATGCATCATGCATATGATGCAAATGTCATGGTTACCCTGACGCTAGTCAGCCATCTCACACACAATGGTGAGACCGAGTGGGTAGGGTTGTGACAACCGTGCACTCTGATATCACTACTCCTGATGAGTGACCGAGTGGACGGGATGCTATCGGAGTACACCTATCCTCCTACCCCAAATCATAAATGGGGGAACTCAATGCTCTCATCTCCTGGTACACACTGACGGGGAGGGATCCCTGACATGCTACCACGCTGCGTCACACTACCCATGAGCGGACCAACGGAGCACTGACAGAGCCAAACTGACGTGCTACCACGCTGCGTCACGCTACCCATGAGCGGACCAACGGAGCACCGACAGAGATGAAACTGGCGATGTACTCAACAATAATAGAGCAGACTATCGCGCAGCATGCAATCATGTGAATGGTGCATGACACTAAGCATGGCAATATCCTGAACAGCATAGCAATATCCATATATATAAATATTAAAATGTGTACTATAGGACAATGAATCAAATCAAAGGTACACAGATCAGATAGGATATGAAAAACCCTAGGTCCTGAACATAATATATATCATGGTTGTGTCACTACCCCTATAAACATAGATAATCAGATAAGTACTAACATGATGTGCATAACAAATAAACAAACAAGCATGTATCAGATCGGGCAGTGATCAACCGAAGCAAATGAGAACACAATCATTGCTATATGTTAAAAATATTATTATGCATATCGAATGACATAAAGTCAAAAGTACCCACCTCAATCGAAAAGTCCAATCCGATCCAAATCCGACGTCGAGATACTCGTCTCGCGTCAAAGTCCTGTAATACATAGTATCCAGGTTTAGCTAATTTCATATAAATAAATTAGCTAAATCAAATTCTCGAGAAGCTAACATAAATCCAACGATTAACTAGGGTTAATTTACCTTAACCCTAATCATACCATCAGATCAATTCCAAAACCTAATCCATTTTCACATAAACAACTTAAGCTTAAATAAATTTTTGTACTATTCATTTCTTATCCTTTCCTAGCTTCAATTATGTGTACACTACAATAAGAGAAACAGTTTCTCTACCCCTTACCTCAATCTCACAGCAACTGTAGATCCACGGCTAGGGATGGTTGTTGTCGGAAAGTGTAGCCGCTGTTGGAAACCAAGAAAACACCTCATCTTGAGATCAAACAACCGGATACTCCACTTATTCAAAACCACAGGGCACAACCTCACCTTTAATCTCACCGGCGAATTACTGTTGCTCTCTGTCGCCTTCTCCAGCTCTCGGCTTCCGGCGATCTAGGGTACAGTGTTAACAGGAACAGCGGCATACAGGGCAGAGAGTGAGGTGGAGCCTCGGATGCTCGATTTCCTTTCCGGTGAGCCTCGGGTGCCTGCGTAGAGAGGGGATAAGATGCTCAGCGGCTGACGATCAAGGCGATGCCAACCTAGGGCATAGCAAGGACAGAAGCGCTGGTTCGAACCTGGTGGCCGGCGCTCGAACTCGTCTCGTCGCTGCAACACAACTCGAGAGAAGGCGGCGGTGTGCAGCGGTGAAGAGGCTAGGGCAGAGGTGGGCGATTGGTGATCCAGGGCACTGCTTGGAGGTGGCTTCCGGCTGAGAGGGGCGGCGGCGCGTCCCGATCTCAGTGGCGGAGACAGGGAAGAAGAAGGCGTTGGGTGTGCGGCTCGGAAGGAAGAAGGAGAGAGAGCTTGACGTCGCGGAAGAAAAAAGGGATAGATAAAAGAAACCGCCTTGGAGCGGTTAGGGCACAGGAGGAGGCGGCGTCGGGCGAGGTGTCGAGCACACAGGGAAGAAACGAAGAATCAGCGTGTGGGGAGAAGGAAAAAAAAAAAAGAAAGGAAAATAAACTTTTCCTCTTTTAAATGGGGTCGCCTAAACAGGCTCTTCCGGGCCCCATTTTTACCCCCATTAACTCGTCCATATAAGGTCCGAAAAATTTCCGAAAAAAACTCAAAAATTCTAGAAAATTCCCTTATTATTATCTACCCTTTTTCGGTATTTTACATGTAAGAACGAGGAAAACTTAAAAAAATATACAATAGCTAAGAAAGAAGTTAAGAAAGTAGTGAGTGAAGCAAAAAATGAAACTTTTGAACAATTATATCAAAAATTGGATACAAAAGAAGGAGAAAGAAACATTTATAGAATAGCTAAAGTGAGAGAAAGGAAAACAAGAGATCTTAGCCAAATCAAATGTATTAAAGATGAATGTAATAGGGTATTAGTAAACGATGGAGAAATAAAAGAGCGGTGGAAGAGGTATTTTCATCAACTTTTTAATGAAGGTTTAGATGACCAACTTAACTTAGGTAATTTAAATAGGTCAAATGAGCATAGAAATTTTAATTTTTATCGTAGAATTCAAAATTCAGAAGTAAAACAAACTTTAAATGAGATGCATAATGGAAAAGCTGTTAGACCAGATGATATTCCGATAGAGGTATGGAAATACTTAGGAAAACAAGGTATTAAATGACTTACAAAATTATTTAACATGATATTAAAAATGAAAAAAGTACCTGATCAATGGAGGATAAGTATTCTAGTTCTCTTATATAAGAACGAGGGAGACGTACAAAATTATGCAAACTATATGGGTATTAAACTAATGAGTCATACTATAAAACTTTGGAAAAAAGTAATAGAAAAAAGATTAAAAAAGGAGACCACAGTGATAGAAAATCAATTTGGGTTCATGCTTGGAAGGTCGACAATAGAAGCTATACATCTTCTTAGACAATTAATTGAAAAATATCGAGAGTAAAAACAAAATCTACGCACGGTATTCATTGACTTAGAAAAAGTTTATGATAAAGTCCCAAGAGAAATTATATGGAGAATTTTAGAAAAGAGAGGTGTTAGCATAACATATATTGAACTAATTAAGGATATGTATGAGGATGTAACGACCAGAGTAAAGACTTCAGGCGGAGTAACTGAAGAATTTCCAATAAAGATA
Organism: Zingiber officinale; assembly: GCF_018446385.1. NCBI lineage: Eukaryota > Viridiplantae > Streptophyta > Magnoliopsida > Zingiberales > Zingiberaceae > Zingiber > Zingiber officinale. Next base: position 25,193,505 of record NC_055988.1, read on the forward strand.
GGGTTACATCAAGGATCAGCTCTAAGTCCCTATCTTTTTACACTAATTATGGATGAATTCACTGCGCACCTTCAAGACACAGTACTGTGGTGCATGTTGTTTGCAGATAATATTATTTTGGTAGATGAAACACGTGAAGGAGTAAATGCTAAACTAGAATCTTGGAGGGAAACACTAGAAGGGAAAGGTTTTAAGCTTAGTAGATTAAAGACAGAATATATGGAATTTAAGTTTAGCAATATTAGAAGTAATGAAGTAATTGTTAAGATAGGAGAGGACGAGTTACTCAAAACCGAGAAATTTAAATATTTAGGATCATTTTTGCAAAACGATGGAGGGATTGAGAAAGATGTCTTACATAGAATACAAGCAGGATGAGGGAGCGTCGAGTGTTTTATGTGACCGTAAAGTACCTCTTAAACTTAAAGGTAAGTTCTATAAAATCGCAGTTAAACATGCTATGTTATATAGAGCTGAATGTTGGGTTATGACTCGAGCACATGAACAGAAGATGAGAGTTGCAGAGATGAGGATGTTAAGGTGGATGTGTGGACATACGAGGATGGACAAAATAAGAAATGATAGCATTAGAGAGAAAGTCGGAGTTGCATCTATTGAGGAAAAATTCTGAGAGACTTTTAAGATGGTACGGACATGTACTTAGATGACCAATAAATGCTTCAATTAGGCGATGTGAAATTATGATAAACAAGAATATCAAACGAGGAAGATGAAGACAAAAAAAAGACTTGGTTAGCAATAATAAAACAAGATAAAATTTATTTAAATATAGATGATAATATAATAGAAGATAGAGTTCAATGGCATAAAATGATTCATACAACCGGCTTCACCTAGTGGGAAAAGGCTTAGTTGTTGTATAATATCTCTATGTTTGAGAGATGTTAAACACCCAACGAGATATATATAGAGAGAGAACTTATACGCTAACCGACTCCCCGTCCTCGACGCTCGTCTACGATTGAGTGGTTAGGCACCAAGTGAATTAACTTCTGGGCGGTTGGATCACTTTTGGGCACCTCGACCACTCAGTCATAGACAAATGTCGTTGGATGAGGAATTAGACAGTATTCAAAACTCTGTGTGTGTATATATGAGGAAGGTTATGCCTCACATCTTATGGTGCACATCCCGTGAACACCTAATGTAATTTTTTTAAAAAAACTTTATTTAACATAAATCCTAAACTCTAAGCTCTAAAAAAAAATTTAAAAAAAATTACATAAGGTGCTCATGCATGGAGTGTGCATCTTATGATGTGGGCCATAACCAAAACTATATTTATATATATGTATATATATATATAATGTTACCCTACCTACTCATCCGTGAGTATCTCGCATTAATTTTTTTATTATTTTTTTGAGAGTTTAGGATATATATACACTTCCAACTCCAAATAATAAAAAATAAGGCCTCATTTTCCACTAGAAAAATGTAATGCACAACCGTTATGCACATTGGCTTTTATGATAAAAACTAGTTGAATGGATCAAGTTTCACACATGTGCATTACACTTTTAGAGTAAACTAATTTCTCGAAGAGAAGTCTTAAAATTATTATCATATCGCCTGGTAATAGGTTTGAGTGACAAAAATAACTTCTTATAATGTTAGATAAGATTGTATATAATAGACATAATTAACTCTTCTTCGCATTGACAAAAACTTTGTATGCTAGACTGACTTTTATGTATAAATTAATTTCTTAATCAACAAATCAAATATTACAGATGCTCTTCACTAATTAATAATTAATTTTAATTAAATAATAATTATTTTAATTTGAAAATAATTAACTAAATCAGAAAGATCAAATAAAATTAATTTTAACTTAACTAATTTTCATTCCAATTTTAAGTTAATTTAACTCTAATTCAATTAAATTTTAATCAAAATTAACTTTAACTTTAATTAACTTTAACCTTAATTAAATTTTACTTAATTAATTGTCAATCTGAATTCTAATTTAAATTCAAAATTGATTTATTCAATGCAAAATCAATCTTAATCCAAATCCAAAAATTTGACATAACCCATCTTAATTTATTTAACTTGATAACTTAAACTTAAAGTTTAATCCTAATATAATTCTGAGTTTTAAGAACTCAAATTAAATAATATAAAACTTCAATTAAATAAATCATCTTACACAACTATAAATTTACCATATTTAAAAATCTAAAATGGATGAGACGCTAGGAAAATTAATATTTTTAAATAGAATTTTGAAAAATTCCTAAAACTATTTTCTTAAATTTATTTTAAAAATTTTGGTGATTAATTCATGATTGATTGAGTGCTATTATATGCATATATTTTTTTTTTCAAAATTTATACATTTTTAAAAGATTTTGACTAATACCTAAGCTTATACATCCTTAAGTGAATACCCTCCTTATGAATAACAAGAATATATTAAAGAAGTGTTAGGTTAAGAGGAGGAACTATTATTAAAAGACATTTTTAAAAGGAGATTATTTTATAAAATATTCTGAAAAAACTTTTGAAAAGATAGATTATTTTTGAAAATATATTCATTTTTATAATGCTTTAAAAAAATATTTTGAAAATTTTCATCTTCAAAACTTTTTGAAAATAGCTTTGCAAATTTTTGAAAAATAAATATTCAAAATGGTATTGAAAATATTCGTGAAAATCCTTTGAAAATTAATTTAAAAATTACCTTTAAAAATATTTATTTTAAAAATATGTTTCAAAAACATTTTGAGGAAGACTTTAAAAAATAACTTAAAAATATTTGAAAGGCTTTTACAAAAATTCTGGACAATTATTTGAAAGCATAAGTTTTAAAATATCTTAGTCTTGTAAAATATTTTTAACCTTTGGCAAAAATTTTAAAAATTGCTTTTGAAAATATTTGAAAGTAATTTTGCAAGAAAGTTCCTTGAAAATAATTTTGAAAAGATGTTTTTTAAAAACATTTTTGAAATTATTTAATGCCTTTAAATATGTGGTATTTCGCAAAAAAAAATAAAGGAGATGTCTTCTTTAATCTATTGTTGTTAGTGAAAAAAAAACCTTAGGATTTAAGGAGTTAGTATTCTTTTTTATTATGCCAAAGAAAAGAAGAAAGATTTAAGTTAGATATCCTAATTCTATTAATTTTTAAATAAGACTTGATAAGTTGGATTAAGTAATTAGCCTAATTTAGATATATTGTCAAACATCAAAAAGGCAAAGATTGTTGGTACAATCGGTAAATTTTTTTTGTTTGTTTATCAGTATGTTTAATGGAGTTTGGTCAAGGTTAACCTAGCCAAAAAGAAGTCCTAACTAGAGGTTAGACAATGAGTAGTTTACCAAGTGATTATTGTAGGCCCCTTACGACCAGCTAGAAGGGGTGAATAACCTAAAATAAAAAATAAATATCTTTCTCGAACTTTACAACTTAATTAACATAAACATTTATACAAAAATAGTAAGCAAATTAAAAGAAAGAGGCATAGAGATTTTACTTGGTTTGCAATCAGAAAATTGCTAATCCAAAACGTTGAAAAAGTCCACTAAAGTCTCTTTCAGGCGGAGAAACCTCTTACAGCAGTTAACACACTCAATTATAAAGCTAAACTGAAAGTATAGCATTTACAAATATTGTCTTTAGCTTCTGAGATCAGGGCTATATATATAGCCCTAATCGGGATGCCTAGAAGGGTTCCAGGCACCTAGATGTGAATAAAATTTTATTCAGGTCGCAACGGATCGCGACACATTGAGTTTCGATAAACTTTCTAGTCCGGTCGCTTGCAATGGGTTGAACCGGCCCACGATGGTGGGCTCACACCTAGGGCACCTTAGCTGCCCCGGGTGATCCGGGCCCCCAGAACCAGGGTCAACTCGGAGTTGACTTCCTGTCTGGGTCTTCCGCTCCAACTCCGCTTCGGGTGATTTCAGCTATCCGGAATAGGGCTCACTTGAACCCCTTTTCTTACTTTCTCAAGCAGTCTTCCGCTCATGCTTCTCGTCCCTCGGAACCGCTGAGCATTTCCTTCTCGTCCCTAGCGTACTTTTCCGCAGCATTTCGTCCCTCGGACACATCGAGTTAGTCGACTCTCTCCCGTGCCATCCTTCTCTCTAGTAGCGTCTTTCGATCGATTTTCTGTGCTCCTAAGTTTCTGCACACTTAGACACAGAGCGTCAAAACATAACAGAACCTAACTTGACTTAGTTGATCACATCAAAACTACTACAGGGTACTTACAATCTCCCCCTTTTTGATATGTGTAACGACCACCCTTCTTACTACTACTACTTTCTAAGGGTGACCGTTACTTAACTACTAACTCTACTTAACCGGTATGATCGAAACCACGAGGAGTCTCTACCGAAAAATTTCGGCAACATCTCCCTTGTACCGGTGACCATAAACTGAGATACATACATAGTATACATCAGCCACAGGCAACTGGAACATATATCAAACAACCACGCAGTTAAATAAGTGTCAAACTCATCTCAGCTAACAATCTAAAACAAAATAATCTCTAATGACAAGAAATGTAAGATACAATCTCAAATATTTATTAATCACTAAAATGCGGAAACTTAAAAATACCCAAGCCTCTCCCATAGTCCTGGCATCACACACCATCTGCGCCACCTTGTCGCCTTCCTTTATCTGCAGTAAGAGGAAATGCAATCTATAAGCAAAATGCTTAGTAAGCGCTATCTAACTCACAAAAACTCGATATGCATGTGAATATACTGAAAACTAAAACTAAATGCTCAAAAGAAAAACTACTCATGCTCATCTACTAGTAAAAGAAACAAACATACTGAAATGCTAAACATGTAAAGCTACTCATGCTCTTCTAATAGCAAAGAACAGTAAGCTAATCTAAATAACATGCTAGCATAAAAGAAAACTCAACTTGCTGATTTTAAAACAAAGTGAAACTTAATTCATTTGTTCTAAACTTATTCTTTTATCTTACTTGTTTAAAACTTATCCTTTAATACTTTTATACTTATGTAAAAACTTGTTTTACTTGTTCAAAAGCTTATACTTATAATACTTCAAAATAATAATCAACTTTCTTCTTGGGCCCAGGCATAGTACCATCTTATGCGCATTCCCTAATAGGTTGGGGTAGCGAGCCACCAATCCTAAAAGAGCAGACCCCGATCTACCAGGGCCAAGGCCTCGGAATTAGACACCTGGATTTGTTTAACGACAACCTTGGAAGTCGGGTACTAGCTTCTTCAAAAAGTAAAATACTTACTATCTTAATTATTTGTTCTTTAAATGCCTTAGCATTTTATCAAGCACCTTGTGTGCCAAAATCCCTAAAGTCTTGACTTTGGGATCTACTTAAGGCCTTGGCCTTTTCCTTTCTTTTCTTTATCTTTCTTATACTTGTTAATACTTCTAAAAGAATGCTTCTTTAAAAAGAAACTGAAATGTTTATGTAACGACCCAACTCCTGGGTGCTAGGCTGTGAGCCAGATCGCTACATTAACTACTGAAACTACTGTGCGAAAAACTGAGCAAATTTGAAATTTGCTAAACTAATTACTATAAAGTCTTAACCTGACATTCTAAGAGTACCTGAGTGTTGTACACATGCTAGGAGAGACAATCTATGCCTCTTGGATGTCCTGCTAGCTGTAATCAGACATTTCAACCGATCCGTGAGTCGATTGAGGCGTCGGAACGATTCACAGATCGTTCCAGCTGATACTGGCACGGATCGGTCGGCCGACCGATCCACAAGCTTACCTCGCAAGAGGTGGATCGGTCTACCGACCGATCCAGAACACTGATCGATCGGGAGACCGATCGGTGAGCCTCCGTGCTTCGCCGCTGGATCGGTCTACGATCGATCCAGAGTACTCGATCGGCCGAGACCGATCGATACTTTCTATGCTTCGTTGCCGGATCGGTCGGTGACCGATCCATAACCCTGCCAACTCTGTTCGTGCGGGTCGGGTCGGTGACCGATCCAGAACCCGCAAATCTCCTCCGAGGCTCAGATCGAACTAGATCGGTCGGTGACCGATCCAGGAGGATGACAAGAAGATATCCATTGATCGGATCGGCCTACCGACCGATCCAAGCAGGCTCGACCTCGATCGGTGCGAGACCGATCGGTCTCGATTTCACTCGAGAGTTCGATTTGACACTTTGGCGTGCAAAACATTACACAACAGTTCTAAAACAATGGAAATACATTCCAGCATGTAAGTACTAATATTCTAAACATGATGACTAAACAAGATATAGTTTACTAAGCTGTAACAAGACTAATTCATAAAATTAGACATGTTAAGTACTAAAACTGAAATAAAAGCGTGTAGATCCCAAGGATCTTTATTCCAGACCCCTTGCACACACACACATCATCGTAGCATCGCCCTCCAGCCTCCGCTAGTCCACTTTTCTTTTACCTGTATCTGCAGTATAAGAAAAGTAGTACCTGTAAGCTTAAAGCTTAGTAAGAAACCATCTACCTCACTAAATCATGCATACGATGCGAATATGATTTTAAATCATGTTGTTTGAAAAAAACATACTGAACATGCAAGCATGGCATGGCATATCAAACCAAGCATAAACTGGAACTGAAACATGGCATAACATATAAACTGAGCATGAAACTGAAACAACATGCCGAGCTAAGCTAATCTGAAGCTGCAATCAAACTCAACTAGCATCACTGCTTTGAGTTTTGAAAACTAATACATAATAAGTGAAAATAATAAACATGCTGTTGGGGCCTCGACAACTGTATTTATCAGGCAAGATCCCTACGAGACCCGGATTGCAAGTTCAATCCAAGAGGTTACTAGGTTATCTCAACCTAGGGACGACTGTGGGAGTCCAACCCATGGATATCTGATCCAAGTACAGTTGCCAATGAATAAAAGTAAAATAATTGAATCTTTTTTTTACTATTTCTAGGTTATCTCAACCTAGAGCTAGGTTATCTGAACCTAGGGCTACTGTGGGAGCCCACCCAATGGATATCTGATCCATATAGCTGTAATAACTAATAATAACTGAATAAAATGTTTCTATTACATTTTATATGCTGTTAGGACGCCTATTGGTACATCCTTCTGAACTGGGCATTCTACCGAATGCTTGGCGTGCACTAAAAGCATGCCCTAAAACTGAAAACTATAAAATTACTGAACTAACGCCATAACTAACAAGCGAGAGCAATTATACTGCAGGTGAGGGGTTTCTTACCTCAATCGTAAGGTTTTCTTACGATTCTATTCGCTAGGGGTTTCCGGAAAACTGTCCGCTCGACGAACCGCTTACGTCTTCGCGTTCCTCTCGCGGAGAAGAGCCCCTTTCGTGTTGGAGTCGTCGCCGGAAGATGATCCTATGGACCCTTGCCTTGGTGTGCCGTGCGTGAGGAAAAGGAGAAGAAGGGAGAGGCGGCGGTGAGGTTTTGGAAGAGAAAGTCGCGTGAGGTGAAGAGGTGCCGAACCAAAATAAACCAAACCCCACTTAAGTTTATTATTTATATTAAGTGGTTTAATGAACCCAACTCTAATATAAATATATTTGGTTCTCCTTCCTTTCAGCACGGCCTTGCTGGGTTCAACTGGTTACTAACATTATCCCTTTCACCATAGGTCTCGGGTTCGATTCCGCCTAAGCTATTTTACCTATTTGTTTTTGCTACTTCGCTACTCGGAAAATTCGGAAAAATATCTAATAATTCCAGAAAATCATAGAATAATTCTAAAATAAATTTGGGAATTTTTCGGCTTTACAATCCCCATACCTTATAAAAGTTCGTCCCCGAACTTAAAACAAGTCTGGGTATCTCATGCTGGCCTCTGTCTCCCAAGTCGCCTCTGCTGTGTGATTTGCCACTGACTTTAACTAATGGTACTTCCTTGTTCGTAATTTTTTCTGCTCGGTCTATTATCCGAATAGGCCGACCGTCATAGCTGAGATCATCACGACTGTACTAACCGGGGCTCAATCACCGGTGGCGTCTGAATATGCTTCTTCAAGATGGAAACATGAAATACGTTGTGGATCGCTGACATCTCCCGAGGTAGCTCTAGCTCATATGCTACCTTGCCCACTCTCTTCGTGATAAGGTATGGTCCCACATATCGGGAGCTAGTTTGCCCTTCTTCCAAACGCATGACTCTTCATGGGAGCTACTCGAGGAAAACCGATCCCCAAGAAAACTCTAGGGGTCTGGCTGTATCAAGATAGCTCTTCCGACGGCTCTGTCCTCTATCCTCCGCGAATCTGTATGGCGGTGTGGTATCTACTACTAGATCTGTCTCAAGCTCTAGCTCCTTCTGCTCACCACTCTCATACCAGAAGGTGATCCGCACCTCCGCCCATAGAGTGCCTCATAAGGTGCCATGCCGATAGTGGCTCGATAATCTGTTGTATGCAAATTCTGCTAGACTCGGATATTTGCACCAACTTCCTTGAAATCTAGGGCACAAGCTCGAGCATATCTTCGAGTACGATTCACTCGCTCCGTCGACCATCCGTCTGAGGATGGAAGGTTCTGCTGAATTTTAGCTGGTGCCCATACACACACCCGGAAGTGTGATGTAAATCTGCCGTCTCTGTCTGATATAATGGTTTGCGGGACTCCATGCAGCCTGACTATCTCCTTGAGATACAACTGAGCTAGTTGCTCCATGGAATAGGATATTCAGATAGCTAAGAAGTGGACTGATTTAGTCAACCTGTCGACTATTACCCAGATGGCGTCAAAACCATTCGTGGTTCTGGGTAGTCCCACTATGAAATCCATGGAGATATCCTCCCACTTCCATTCTGGAATCTGTATAGGCTGCAGAACTCCTCCTGGTCGCTGATGTTCTGCCTTGACCCTCTGACAGGTGAGGCAGATGCTAACATATCTGGCGATGTCTCGCTTCATCCCGGGCCACCAAAAACGTTTCTTCAGGTCTTGATACATTTTGGTGGAGCCTGGATGCATCGCATAGGGAGTCCTGTGAGCCTCATCTAAAATCTGCCTCCGTAGCTCCTCCCGATCTGGAACACAGAGTCTGTCACCAAAATACAACACCCCTCTGTCGGACACTCTGAATTCTCCACTTTCTGGTTCTGCTAGCCCTTGCTTGATTTTCTGAATTTCAGGGTCCTGATCCTGAGCTGACTGAATATCACCAAGCAAGGTAGACTCTAAGGTCATAGTAGAGAGCTGTCCCACGATGAGCTCGAGACCGAAATCCACGATCTCCTTCTGTAGGGGCGGCGACATGGCGGTAAGAGACAATAAGGTAGCACTGGATTTCCTGCTAAGCGCATCTGCTACCTTATTGGCTTTCCCTGGATGGTAGAGGATGTCTATATCGTAGTCCTTGACCAGCTCAAGCCATCTGCGCTGTCGCATATTCAGATCCTTCTGAGTGAAGAAGTACTTCAGACTCTGATGATCTGTATACACTCTGCACTGAGCTCCATATAAGTAATGTCTCCAAATTTTGAGAGAGAAGACGACTGCTGCAAGCTCAAGGTCATGAGTAGGGTAATTCTTCTCATAATCCTTGAGTTGTCTGGAGGCATAGGCAATCACCTTGCCGTTTTGCATCAGTACTGCTCCTAGTCCCAACTTAGAGGCATCACTATAGATGTCAAAGTTGCTGGTGTCGTCTGGTAGAGCCAAAATAGGAGCACTGGTCAGTCTCCTTTTAGCTCGTTCTCACATCCGTCCACCGGAATTTCTGCTCTTTCGGTAAGAGCCGGGGGAGGCTACCCGAGAAATCCTCTACAAACTTCCTGTAATATCCTCGCTAATCCCGAAGCTCCGATTTCACCGTTTCTACCGCTTTACGCTTCTATCTTATCGATCCACCATAATGCCATCCTTTGAGATGATGTGCCCTAGAAAGGCTACTGGTCCAGCCAAAATTCACATTTCGTGAATTTGGCGTATTGCTGGATGCAAAACTGTCTTCGGATGTTCTGCATGGTCCTCCCGAGTGCTCGAATAGATAAGAATGTCATCGATGAACACGATGACAAACTTGTCTAAGTATTCTCTGAATACTCTATTCATGAGGTCCATGAATGTAGCTGGGGCATTTGTCACGCCGAAAGGCATGACTACGAACTCATAATGTCCGTATCTAGTCCTGAAGGCTGTTTTAGGTATATCACCTTCCTTGACTTTAACCTGGTGATATCCCGATCCGAGGTCGATTTTAGAGAACACTGGCTCCTTTAGTGGTCAAACAGTCATCTATCCCGGAAGAGGGTACTGCTTAATTGTGACCGTTCAAAGCACGGTAGTCTATGCATAGCGCATGCTTCCATCCTTCTTCTTCACGAACAACAGTGCTCCCCATGGTGAGTGACTAGGCGATGAAACCCTTGTCAAGAAGCTCCTGTAATTGCTCCTGAAGTTCCTTCATTGCGGTACAGTGCCTTGGAAATTGGATTTGTGCTGGAATGAGCTCTATCTCAAATTCAATCTCCATGTCTGTGCTAAGCCGGTAGCTCTTAGGGAAGACTGCTGGTAGTCACAAACGACTCGGACCTCCTTGGTCCTGACTGGTACTGACCACGTGTGCTAAGAATCCCGTGCATCCCGAATCCAAGAACCTCCGTGCCTTCATAGCTGAGAGAAACCTCTTGGCCTTTCTCCTTGGCTCCCCGACGAATTCGAACAGTGCTTCGCTTCAGGTTGGAACGTGACTTTCTGTTTACGGTATTTGACCAAAAGTCCATTCCAAGATAACGTCATAGTCGGTCATTTCTAGCACTATCGGATCACCAAAAGCTCCCTGTCTGCTATAATGACTGATACGCCAGCGCGTAGACGCCATAATGTCTCCCGAGGGTAGCGTTGTCAAGAACTGACAAGTACTTCGGAGGTGTTGCTAGTTTCTCGGCAAACCCTGGATACATAAGAGTGGGTTGCCCGATGTCGAATAAGACAGGTTGCATTATGTTGAAAATACCGATCCGACCGTGACAACCGCCGAGGCATTTGCTACGTCCTCTCGGTCGGTGAGAAAATCCGGCATTCGTGGTAGGTGGGGGCTTTAATCGCCTCGATCGATCTGTGGACCATCTAAGACAACATACATCGGTGTAGCTGGGCTGGTTGAGCTCCATATTGTATCGGCTGAGGCCGAGGAAGATCGTTCTTGTTCGGGCACTGCTTAGCCATGTGCCCTTCCCGTCCACATTCGAAACAACCTCGCGTACCCTTGCGGCAAACTCCTGGATGATGTTTCCCACAAGTAGCACACTTGGGATGTCTGGAATGTTTTCCAGCCGGTCCTCCTTTTGGATCACCGCTTGCCTTGCGTTTCCCCTTCCAGTTGGAGCTATGCCCTTGTTGTTTCTGCTGAGTACCTGAGCCAGCTTGTCCCTTGGGTTCTGTGGAAACCTGCTTCTGCTGGGTGATGCTGTGCTGATAGTGCTCGGTGATCAGAGCACTACTCACCAGCTCCTCTGTGGTTTGTGGCCTATGAACACCACCAGCCACATTCATTGCGATCTCTGGTCTGAGCATCTTCAGCATCAAGCGTACTCGTTCCTTCTCTGAGCTGACTAGTTCTGGACACAGACGGGCCAACCTGTTGAATTTCTTCACGGCCTCCTGAACTGATAGGTTGCCCTGACGAAACTCTGTGAACTCGTCATAGTGTCGGTTCGTGACTTGCATGTGAAAGAATTCCTCGAAGAATTCTTTCTCAAAGTTGGCCCATGTCATCTGGTTTACTGGCCACTTCGGTTTAATCCGCTCCCACCACATGCGTGCGTCTCCTGTTAAACAGAAGGAGGCACACTTCACCTTTTCGTGCTCTGGCCAATCTAGAAGCTCCATCGTGCTCTCCAGTGTTTTAAACCATGCCTGAGCATCCCATGGTTCGCTGGTGCCTGAGAAGTTCTCGGGCTTAATTCTCTGCCACTGGATAAGGTAAGCTTCTCTCTTAGCCCCTGCTACTGGGGCTACTGGGACTGGTACTGCAGGCTGAGCTGGTACTACCTCTGTGAGTAGTCTGCTGGTTAGCCTTTAAGGAGGCTATCTCCTGCTGCTGTTCAGCTAACTGCTGTTGTAGCTGAGCCACTAATGCTGTAAGGTCTGGGGGAGGCACTGAACTGCCTGCCTCATGCTGGGGCTCAGCCGCTGCTGCTTTCTTAGCTGGACGTCCTCGTACCATTTTCTAAATAGCAAAGAACATATATATATAACTAGGCTATCATGTTATAGTTAACTACTGGTAACATGTTAAATACTATCACTGTAAACATGAATTAATTAACTACCAACATGCGAGCAAACATGAAAGCACATACAACTGATATGGAAGCTGAAAACAAAACTGAGTGAGAGATGTTCTTACTTGGAAGCTGCAGGTACAATGCTGATGTGTGTGTAGGAAGTATGGAACACTGCTCTGATACCACTCTGTAACGACCCAACTCCTGGGTGCTAGGCTGTGAGCCAGATCGCTACATTAACTACTGAAACTACTGTGCGGAAAACTGAGCAAATTTGAAATTTGCTAAACTAATTACTATAAAGTCTTAACCTGACATTCTAAGAGTACCTGAGTGTTGTACACATGCTAGGAGAGACAATCTATGCCTCTTGGATGTCCTGCTAGCTGTAATCAGACATTTCAACCGATCCGTGAGTCGATTGAGGCGTCGGAACGATTCACAGATCGTTCCAGCTGATACTGGCACGGTGGCACCTTCTGGATCGGTCGGCTGACCGATCCACAAGCTTACCTCGCTTCAGACGCAGCTGGATCGGTCTACCGACCGATCCAGAACACCCTGATCGATCGGGAGACCGATCGGTGAGCCTCCGTGCCGCTGCGTTCATGCGCGGTGGATCGGTCTGCATCGATCCAGAGTACTGATCGGTCGATGACCGATCGATACTTTCTATGCTTTGCCTCGGATCGGTCCGACCGATCCATAACCCTGCCAACTCTCGTTTCAGGTTCGGTCGGTACCGACCGATCCAGAACCTGCAAATCTCCTCCGAGGCTATCAGATCGAACTAGATCGGTCGGTGACCGATCCAGGAGGATACAAGAAGATATCAGATCTCACCGGATCGGCCGACCGATCCAGCAGGCTCGACCGATCGGTCCGAGACCGATCGGTCTCGATTTCACTCGAGAGTTCGATTTGACTTTGGCGTGCCAAAACATTACACAACAGTTCTAAAACAATGGAAATACATTCCAGCATGTAAGTACTAATATTCTAAACATGATGACTAAACAAGATATAGTTTACTAAGCTGTAACAAGACTAATTCATAAAATTAGACGTGTTAAGTACTAAAACTGAAATAAAAGCGTGTAGATCCCAAGGATCTTTATTCCAGACCCCTTGCACACACACACATCATCGTAGCATCGCCCTCCAGCCTCCGCTAGTCCACTTTTCTTTTACCTGTATCTGCAGTATAAGAAAAGTAGTACCTGTAAGCTTAAAGCTTAGTAAGAAACCATCTACCTCACTAAATCATGCATACGATGCGAATATGATTTTAAATCATGTTGTTTGAAAAAACATACTGAACATGCAAGCATGGCATGGCATATCAAACCAAGCATAAACTGGAACTGAAACATGGCATAACATATAAACTGAGCATGAAACTGAAATGAAACAACATGCTGAGCTAAGCTATCTGAACTGAAGCTGCAATCAAACTCAACTAGCATCACTGTTTTGAGTTTTGAAAACTAATACATAATAAGTGAAAATAATAAACATGCTGTTGGGGCCCTGACAACTGTACTTACTGTGCGCGCATCCCTACGAGACCCGGGATTGCAAGTTCCGAATCCAGCAGGGTTACTAGGTTATCTGAACCTAGGGACGACTGTGGGAGTCCAGCCCATGGATATCTGATCCAAGTACAGTGCCAACTGAATAAAAGTAAAATACTGAATACTGTTTTATTTTACTTTGCTGTTCTAGGTTATCTGAACCTAGAGCTAGGTTATCTGAACCTAGGGGCTACTGTGGGAGCCCACCCAATGGATATCTGATCCATATAGCTGTAATAACTAATAATAACTGAATAAAATGTTTCTATTACATTTTATATGCTGTTAGGACGCCTATTGGTACATCCTTCTGAACTGGGCATTCTACCGAATGCTTGGCGTGCACTAAAAGCATGCCCTAAAACTGAAAACTATAAAATTACTGAACTAACGCCATAACTAACAAGCGAGAGCAATTATACTGCAGGTGAGGGGTTTCTTACCTCAATCGTAAGGTTTTCTTACGATTCTATTCGCTAGGGGTTTCCGGAAAACTGTCCGCTCGACGAACCGCTTACGTCTTCGCGTTCCTCTCGCGGAGAAGAGCCCCTTTCGTGTTGGAGTCGTCGCCGGAAGATGATCCTATGGACCCTTGCCTTGGTGTGCCGTGCGTGAGGAAAAGGAGAAGAAGGGAGAGGCGGTGAGGTTTTGGAAGAGAAAGTCGCGTGAGGTGAAGAGGTGCCGAACCAAAATAAACCAAACCCCACTTAAGTTTATTATTTATATTAAGTGGTTTAATGAACCCAACTCTAATATAAATATATTTGGTTCTCCTTCCTTTCAGCACGGCCCTGCTGGGTTCAACTGGTTACTAACATTATCCCTTTCACCATAGGTCTCGGGTTCGATTCCCGCCTAAGCTAGTTTGCGACCTATTTGTTTTTGCTACTTCCGCTACTCGGAAAATTCCGGAAAAATATCTAATAATTCCAGAAAAATCATAGAATAATTCTAAAATAAATTTGGGAATTTTTCGGGCTTTACAGTTTAAGCAAATTCTAACTTTGAAATGCTTAAACCAAAAATCTGCCTAGGCTTAACAAAAATCTATTTTAAGATTGGAGTTCTGCATGCAATACTTATCAAAATCTGCAAGCAATACTTATGAAAGTCTGCATATCATACAAGCTTAAACTAAATCTAAAACTTGTTGGGTTTAAAACCTATACTGCATGCTTCGAATTAAGAAAACTGAACTAGCTAACTCCAAACATATGTGAAGCTTGCTGGAGTAAACGGTAGCAAGGAAACATATATCTAAACCTCATGTTAGAATAGAGAAACTCAAATCTGTATCCTAGAATGAGTGTAACAAGAAAACATATCTAAACCTCATGCTAGAATAAAGTACCTCAAATCTGTATACTTGAATGAAAGTAGCATATCTAAACCTCAAATCTGTATACTTGAATGAAAGTAGCATATCTAAACCTCAAATCAAGATTTGCAAGGCTACACCCAAATTAAAGTTTGCTGGAAAACTAAAACAATACCTATGTAAAACTTATTCACAGCTAAACTTTTATAAGATAACCGTAATCTTTTAACCATGCTTCAATAGAGTTGCAAAGGAAGCAACAAAATCTTGGGGCTATTCTAAAAATCCCTAACAATCACAATCCTTTACCACAAAATCCGGAAGCCAAAAGACAAACCACAGCATGCTACTGGAAACCAAAACCAAGGCATCTATGCTTCATGCTCAATGCTACGGTAAGGAAAAAGTCCCAAAGTATAACCATACTTCATGCTACACAAAGCTATTCAAACCAAAGTGCTACACATAATTCTCAAACTAAAACCTATTCATACCCAAATCTGATAAATTCTGATTTAAGTTTCCATGGCAGCAAACTTCAGAAACCAACCGAACAAAGCATAAGAACATGTTACTGCTGCTATCACAAATTGATACATGATACACTAGAACAAACTAAGTAGACAGGAATCTGCACATTCTAAAACATTTCCAACAAAACAAGTATAAGGAAAGGATGCTTCTATTAAACTAAAAATCTGTTGAAACTAAAATCCTTGCAACATGTTCACAACATAAAGCAACAGAATTCATCAGGCATGCTTCAAACAATTCGAAACCACAGTCCAATTCCCTATTCAGTGCCACGGTAGAAACCAATGGGAGCAAAACACTCCACTTAATCCTTTTCATGTTCTTCCCTTGGAAACTCACGGCAGTGAACCCTAAACCTTAACTTTCACAACATAATTCGAGAACCAGCAGAAACTAGATCCCTAGCACATCCAAAATTCTTCACGGTGAAATCCAAACCCAAAAGAAACTCTAATTCGAATTCGAAACTACTCTACTGCAGGTGAGTAGCGACTTACCACGGTTCCTTGGACTCACAGCCGAAGAGGGGTAGCTAGGGCTTCGGGAAAACTCAAATCTGCGACCTCTCCTTACGTCCACAGCTTCCCTTCGACGAGAGGATCCGAAATGGTGAAGAACTCTCGACGTTAGCCCCTCGCCGGCCGTCGGAGGTGAAAACCCTAGCTCTGGCTTGCTTCCGCCCGAGCCCTGCCGTCGCGAGCGAGAGAGAAGTGGAAGGGAGGAGTTTAGGTCACGGAAAGATTAAGCCCTAAGTTCTCTTCTTATAACCTTAATATTCTATTAACTATCTTAAATAAATTTACTACCCTTTTCTAAACAGAACTGCCCGCGTGAACACTTGGTCAGGCGCGCGTTGCTTAAGGCTCGGCTCGTGGGTTCAAATCTCGACTGCAACCCATTTTCTTCCTATTATTTCTTGTTATTAACTTCTACTACTTAAATAAAATTCTTCCTTTATTTAATCAAGTAACAATTGCTTGCCCACTTGGTCAGCTGGATCCACTTAAAGCTTGGTTCAGCCGGAGGTCACGGGTTCGAATCTTGGCTTGGACATTTTTTTGTCAAAACTTCCTTCGTTTAGTAAAAATACCAAACGACCTCCAAAAATTGCATAAAAATACTCTAAAAATTTCTAAAAATCTCTAGAATTTTTATAAAGCATTTCTAAATATTTTTAATTACTATTAGGACTCCAAATATTAAAATTTGGGGTGTTACAATATGAGCAACTCCAAGTTAAGGGTAAATCAAAAATAAATAGTAATAGAAATGACAAGTACATATTTTGCATTTTAGAAAAAAAATGTGCAAAAATTAAAGTACCCTCCCCTAGACTTAACTTCTATTTTCCTCCTTTGATCACATTAAAATGGAGTATTCCATTTTTAGTGTATTTAAAACAAATTTAAATCAGAGTATCATGGATAAAAATAAGGTGATCATTACCTAAAAAAAATCATGAACTTTTAAATTTAAAAAATTTAGATTTTTTACAATTTATAAACCATTTATAAAAAAATAATTTTAAAATAATTTTTAATTATTCAAAAATTATGAGAATTTTTTCTAATTGTTAAGTTTAAACATCCAAAGTTGTAATAAAATTTACAAGAAAAATTGAATTAAATTTAAGTAGTAATAATTTTTTTCTATATAAAGATTCATTTTCATTAAAATTTTCTTAAAAATAATTTCTGAGCTCAAAAAATTGTATGAAAATTTCTGATAATGGGATAGAGGAAGTATTTTTACAAAAAAAAAAAAAAAAAGAACTTTCAAAAATGTATTTTTAAAAAAAAATTTAATATTAAAAATTTATATTTGAATAAATAATTTATAGAAAATTCTCCAATGGTCAAAAAATTTTGAAAATATTATTTTAGATAGAGAAAATGATAAAGTTTCATATAAAAATAAATTTTTATAAAAAATAACACTGAAAAATATTTTTAAATTAAAAAATAATAATTTTTTTAAAAAAAATCATAGAAAAATAATACAATAGTCAAAAAAATTTTAATTTTTTCCATAGATGTGTAATAAAATTTTATTTCACAAAAAATTAAATTTTTATTAATTTATAACAAAAATAATGTAAAGAAATTTATTTGATAATTCTAAACAAATAAAAAGTATGATATACAAAAAAAATTTAATTTATGCATAATTTTAGAACCCAAAAAAGGTTCCTTCCAACTGAATTAATTAAAAATTTTTTAGAAATATACTTTGATGATAATTTTCTAATTTGACCCTGATAATATCTAAAATGTCAATTTAATCTATTATAAATTTAAGCTTGTTGAACATATGGACATGCAAGATTTTTTATTTGTATTTTCAATTTTTTTTTATTTTCCATTTTTATCTTGTCAAAATCCTATAATCGACAAGACGTCGCTAAAATTCCTTTTAACTCATTATTTTATTTTAATAATTTTTTATTTTCTATTTCTAATTTGTAAGAACTTTTTGACAATATTTTTATAAATTTAAACAATTTATCCGGAGGTAGAGATCGTACTTGACTTACCTTGTCGATCTCAGACGCCCCTCCTGAAGGTTGCTTTCCTCTGACGTTGTTCCCCCTTCATCGATACTCTCGATGCTCATTTTTGATGAGCTTGCTTCATCACCTTCTTCGTGACTTACCATTAGTGCAAGTCCGGCATAGGCGTTGATTTCTGATTCTAATAAAATTTCATCTCATGTCGCCTTTAGGTTCTTGTGCCTTTTCTGGGTCACCTTTTTCTCTTTTTCCTTGTTCTTGTTCTTGTTATTCAGATTTGAGCAGTTGTCCTTAACGTGCCCTTCTTCATTACAGTGGTAGCATCTTACCTTTCTTTTCCTACTATTACCCTGGACTTGATTAAACTTATTAGTTTTAATAAAGTTTTAAAATTTTCTTACCATAAAGACCGTTTAATCATCATCGAGAGTCATTTCGTATTCTAATTCATTCATTTTTACCCTTAAAGCAATGTTGGGTTTGGACTCCTCCTTCATATCTGCGCATCTAGTTTTATGTACTTCAAGTGTAGAAAATAATTTTTTTAATGTACTTACTTCTAGATCCTTAGAGATATAATAAGCATTTACTAAGGTTAACCATTCAAGATTCCTAGGAAATGTGTTAAGCGTGTACCTTAGTGAATCTCGATTGGTTACCTTTTCTCCTAGATTCATGAGTTAGTGTTGTACCGAACATCCTATATATAAGTTTGTGTCATATTTAAATTTGTCTTCATCTCTTATCATTTTTTGTTCTCAATTATCCTATGTAGACAATCCTAAAAATGTACAAGAAGCCCTACAAGTTCTAAAGTGGAAGGAAGTTGTGCTTGAGGAGATCAGAGCTCTTGAGAAGAATAATACTTAGAACATTGTTACACTACCAATAGGAAAAAGCACTATGGGATGCAAGTGGACTTTCACTATAAAGTATAACTCTGATGGATCAATGGAGAGATATAAAGTTAGATTGGTGGTCAAAGAGTTTACTCAAACCTATGTGTTGATTACTATGAGACATTTGCTCCCGTTCCAAAACTAAATACGATGAGAGTACTTTTATCTATTGCTACTAATCTAAACTAGCTTTTACTGCAATTAGATGTAAAAAATGTCTTCCTCAATGGTGATTTAGAGGAGGTGTCCATGGATAGTTCAACGGCCTTTGAGGAGAAATTCAACTCAAAGGTGTTTCAATTAAGAACGTCTTTATACAGTTTCAAAAAGTCTTCGAGAGATTGGTTTGAGAAATTTACTCAATCAGTCAAGAAGCAAGGATACACTCAAGGACAAATAGATCATACATTGTTCTTAAAATTTTCCATTGAAGAAAAGATTATTTTACTGATAGTGTATGTGAATGATATTATTCTCATAGGTAATGATGTGATTGAAGTGGAAAGACTGAAGAAAAGCCTAGCAGTTGAATTTGAGATCAAGGATTTGGGAATATTAAGAAGGTATTTCCTTGGTATGAAAGTCGCTGGCTCTAGAGAAGGTATTGTTGTCTCTCAACGGAACTATATCCTTGATCTCTTGGAGGAAACAGGAAAGTGTGGTTGCAGAGCTGTAGACTCCCATGGATCCTAATATAAAACTCTGGGAAAAAGGAAGTGTTTATGTTGATACATCAAAGGTTAGTTGGGAAACTGATTTACCTATTTCATAATCGGCTCGACATTGCTTTTTCAGTCAGTGTTGTAAGTCAGTTTATGCATGCACCATTTGAAGAACACCTTGAGGTAGAATTCTGAGATATTTGAAGACTACTCCCAGAAAATATCTAATTTTCAGAAAGACTAATCAAATGAGTGTTGATGTGTTTACTGATGTAGATTGGGCAGAATCGATTAATGACAGGAGATCCACTTTAGGATACTGCACCTTTGTATAGGGAAACCTAGTAACATGGAGAAGTAAGAAATAAAGTATTATAGCCAGAAGTAGTGCAGAAGCTAAGTTTAGAGCAATGGCTGAGGGAGTCTATGAAGTGTTATGGATATACAGAATACTTGAAAGGCTCAAGAAACACATAGAACTGCCATTAAAGTTATACTATGATAATAAGGCCGCAATAAGCATTGCTCATAATCCAACCCAACATGATAAATGAAACACACTGAGATTAATCGATATTTTATAAAGGAGAAAATTGAAACTGGAACCATTTGCTTATCATTTGTACCTTCTAACCAACAAATAATTGACATCTTGACAAAGGGACTTACAAGAGTCAACTTTGAACAATTAATAAGTTGGGAATGATTGATATTTATGCACCAACTTGAGGGAGACTGTTGAAAAATTAATAGATCCTAATTGCATAAAATCAAGAAATAATCTTTGAAATAATGACTGCATAGAATCAAAAAAGAATCTTGGGAAATCAAAAAATAATCTCTAATTTTAGTAATTTTCATTTCTTATGTTTCCTTTCTTTTATTTGTTCCTATTTCAGTACTTTGTATCTCTATTTATTGATGTAATGTCTAGTTGAAAATTAATAATAACAATTCATCTTCTTCCAATTTTTTCCCTTCAATCTTCTCGATTTTCTTCATGTACCATATATACATGATATCAAAGCTCTTGGTACCTCATTCAATCCCTCCACTCTTTCAATTGCATAATCTTGATCAAGCTCACTGTCTCAAACAATAAGAACAACAATTGTCTCTGCCTTCACCAAGCCTCAAAACCTAGTTGAGCACTATGATCAATCCTCTCTCAGACTCACCAACTAAGGTCTCAACTTAAGATTGTTTGTAGTGCCTTTCTTCACAAATAGAAATCACATGATCTTCTTCTCAAGTAGCGTAAGATCATAGGCAGATACATCAGGGTTCTATCCTTTTTGCTGCACCCTCTTGCGAGCAATGTTGAGGTCAAGTCCTGTCCTGCTTCTTGAAGACGTTCACCTCTGGAGAGCATTCCGTCACCACGTCCTAGGTTCTTGATTGCTAAAACCCACACGTGTAGGGAAGTGATTGCCTCTACTGCCACATTAGATTGAATTTTGCTCACTAAAAACCACAAGTCTAGGATGGTAACCACCTCCATTTGCTTGTAGCAAATCTCATTGTAGGAGAGTCACCCATTTTGGATTAAGATATCTAACTTGATTTTTCTCTGTAATTTATATGAATGGAAAACAAAATAACTTAATAAGAAAAGAGAGCATATATGAATATGTACATTGTACATATATAATATAAAATTGGCAGTTCTTGCAAAAATGTTATTGTTTAGATTTTTAAGGAAATAAAAGCTATTAAAATTCCTTATGTTTCATACTCACAAGTATAAATTATATTCTTCTTTATAATTCCAACAACTCACCTTGTTGAGTGACTTGATGCACAAGAGGTGCTGATGCATTCATAGGATGAACTGGATGTTCATTCCTTGGTGCATCGGTAATGTTATCAGGGACCATATGAACATCTTCCTCGTCATCCTCTTCAAAGAATATTAAAATAAATCATCAGCCAGTGCAAATACATTTTTAACAATAAAGCGAGAACATACCATCTTCAGCAATGATTATGGACTTGCAACTATATCTGCATCAAATCCCTTATTCATGTTAGCCACACCATAAATGACTATTTCCTCAACAATACTCTCACTTCCAACATAAGCCTCAAATGGGGTATAATGATTCACGCAAAGCTTTCCTTGATGGTAAATTCCATTAAGCAACCCAAAAGTTACTTCTGACGCGTGGAAACAGAAATTCAATAGCCGGCATGAAGGAAGAAATTAGGAAGGAATATTGCAAAACTAATTAAAGGAATTTTAAAGAGCATGCCTCGCTATAAATTCTTTGAAGGTCTAAGATCTCCAATATCTTCGATTGGAGCATGCACAGAAGATGAAAGAGCAACAAGTCACCTGGTTTTCCAAGAGATCTAACATACAATTCAATTGGAAGAAGAAAGCACACTAAGTACCCAAATTATTTTCTCATCACTATCTACTCACAGATAGCTTCAGTAAGAAGGATTACCTGTTTAAGCATAAATACGCTCCTCAATGGCCCTTCTCTTATTTACTCAATCATTGGTAATTAGTTAAATCTGTGTGCTTTGATACCAATGGGCAACAACTCTAATTGTTGAAGCTAACACCGGCGGCCAGATCAAACTACAAACCAAATTGTTTTTAAACAATGTGCACGTGTAGTGTACAAAAAAATAAAAATTTAAAATAAAAATAAAAATGATAATAAAATTAAATAAAATACGGGTTGTGTAATTTATATAATTAATGTTTTAACTAATGCATTAACGGGATAGGACCAATTTGCATCAAACAGATAATTCCTTGGCATGATGGCAATACCAAATAGGCTAGCCAACTACCCATCTCGAGGAGACTAGATAATTCCTTAGCATGTTATTTAAGGAGGGACAGAGAAGGAATTCTAGGATTTTTTTTTCTTCAACCTTTGTACCGCCACCTTCATCCTTAGGAACCCCTTGGAAAAACGTTCCAAAGTTTAAGAAATGGAAAGAGAACGTGGTCGAATCGTCTCCCATCGCTCCCCTACGCCTCGCTCAATTTTTCACACATTAAAATGCTAAGATAAGATTTCTAACATTTATTTATGCACTATATGGGTCATAATATGGATGTTTTGATGCTTGATGCATGACTTATTGATAACGAGTACGTCTTTCAATCGTTGCAACATTTTGGTGAAATTCTACCCCCTTTTTATTTGAAATTTTGATGCTGGAATTTCGTGAACTTGTTGTTGCCTTAGGGTCGTTGGAACGATGATTTGACGAAGTTTTTATTGATTTTTAATTGAAATTTTAATGCTGGGAAGAACCGGGAGCTTGCTGCTACCTTAGGGTCGTTGGAGTGATGATTTGACAAAGTTTTTATCAATTTTTTATTGAAATTCTGATGTTGAGAAGAACCGAGAGCTTGCTGCCGCCTTAGGGTTGTTGGAGTGATAATTTAACGAAGTTTTGTAGATTTTTTATTGAAAATTTGATGCTGGAAATAATTGGGAGTTGTTGCTGTCGTAGGGACATTGTAGAGGTGTTTGAGTGACTGGGGAAGTGTAGTTGTGGTGAGGAATAAAGGCTGGAATAGGGGAGGAGGAGAGCTACATCGGATGGAGGGTTGGGCGAGAAGAGTGGATCGCTGTTGGGGTTGTGCAGGTGTGGTTCGTTGGAGAGGAAGGTTCGGTCTAGTGGTATGACTATGAGTCGATCGTTGAATCGAGGGCTGGGAAGAGATTCAGATGAAGATTTGCTATTGATCATGTTTAGAAGTTGTAGTTGGAGATGAGAGGAGTTGGATCAATTCGGAGACAACAACTTGAGGTGCCAGTAAGTGGGTCTCAAGTCGAGGTTTAAGTCCTAGATTGAGGGGTTGAAGATTCGGACTTATATGGATACGTCTAAAGGTGGATGGAAGAGAGTTTGGGTATTTTGAACAATTGAGGAAGACAAGCAACATCTCCAAATTTTTTCTATATCTAAACACCTTTAATTCATTTAATACTAGCTGCTAGTATTTCGTTTTAAAATATAGAAAAATGAAGGAAATTATAATTTTACTTGCAGTAATAATTTCGATGCATGAAAAATAAAATTATTTTTTTTAAGTAATGTGAATTGTTTGTGAACTCCGCCTATGATGATCGGTCATGGCCGGTCCCAAGTCCGGATAAAGGAGGAGGGTTGCGTTAGGTTGTTAGCCAACGTCAAAACTATGACAAATATTCAATGAATGGATCCATTAAACTATTGTGCTAATGCTAGGTTGTTCCCCAGAAAGAACACGTTGCAGGTCCGACTGCAACGTCTCGACAAGGACCGCTACATCTCCAGAACTCAGCTGTAGTACTAAATATGCAAGAGTTCGCGTTACAGGGTCCGACTATAACATCTCAGCAAGGACTACTACATTTCCATGAGAACTTGAGTGTAGTGTTAAATATGCAAGAGTTCTCACACCATAAGTTGGATAAGAACAAATATGATAGGAAAACTAATAATCTAAGATTTGGAACATGGAATATAGGAACTCTCACTGGTAAATCAATGGAAATAGTAGATATGATGATTAGGAGAAGAATTAGTATTTTGTGTGTACAAGAAATAAAATGGACAGGCGAGAAGGCAAAGATGATAAAGAACTCGGGTTTTAAGTTATGGTACACTGGAAAGAGTAAAGCAAGAAATAGAGTGGGTATTATTGTAGATAGTTTGTCAAAGAATGATGCTGTAGGAGTAGTTAGAAAAGGGGATAGAATTATAGCCCTTAAGATAATAGTGGTGAAAGAAACTATGAACATAATTAGCGTATATGCACCATAGGTAGGATTAGATGAAGCTACCAAATCAAGATTTTGGGAGGACTTAGATGAAATATTACAAAATATTCCACCAAATGAAATGATTTTAATAGGAGATTATCAAAATGGACATGTCGGAGTGAAAAATAAGGAGTATGAGAGAGTACATGAGAGTTACGAGTTTGGAACGAGGAATGAGAAAGGGAAAACTATATTAGATTTTGTAATAGCATATGATCTTATATTAGCTAATACGTTTTTTAAGAAAAGAGAAGAACACTTAGTCACATTCAAAAGTGGGAATAATAAATCACAATTGACTTTCTTATGATTAGGAAGAAGGACAGAAAGATTTGTAAATATTGCAAGGTCATCCCTAGAGAAAGTTTAACTACCCAACATAGGTTAGTAGTGTTGGATATACGCCTCAAGCATAGTATCAATAGAAAGAAAATATATACGATTCCTAGAATTAAGTGGTGGAAGTTAAAGGATGGGAAGCAAAATATATGTGAAATATACGATAATTCTAATACAGCATGGGATAAGATGATATCAAAGTTGAAAATAGTAGCTAAGAGTGTACTCGGTGAGTCAAAGGGACATGCACCACTAAGTAAAGAATCTTGATGGTGGAATCAGAAAGTACAAGAGAAAGTGAAGGAAAAACGAATAGCTTATAAGGAATTATATATTTGTAAGAACGAGGAAAACTTAAAAAAATATACAATAGCCAAGAAAGAAGCCAAGAAAGTAGTGAGTGAAATAAAAAATAAAATTTTTGAACGATTATATCAAAAATTGGGTACAAAAGAAGGGGAAAGAGACATTTATAGAATAGCCAGAGTGAGAAAAAGGAAAATAAGATATCTTAGCCAAATAAAATGTATTAAAGATGAATGTAATAAGGTATTAGTAAACAATGGAGAAATAAAATAGCGGTGAAAGAGGTATTTTCATCAACTTTTTAATGACGTTTTAGGTAACCAACTTAACTTAGGTAATTTAAGTAGATCAAATGAGCATAGAAATTTTAATTTTTATCGTATAATTCAAACTTCAGAAGTAAAACAAACTTTAAATGAGATGCACAATGAAAAAACAGTTCGACCAGATGATATTCCGATAGAGGTATGGAAGTGCTTAGGGAAACAAGGTATTGAATGACTTAAAAAATTATTTAACATAATATTGAAAACGAAAAAAATACCTAATCAATGGAGGATAAGTACTCTAGTTCCCTTATATAAGAACAAGGGAGATATACAAAATTGTGCAAACTATAGGGGTATTAAACTAATGAGTCATACTATAAAACTTTGGGAAAAAAGTAATAGAAAAAAAGATTAAGGAAGGAAACCACAATAACAGAAAATCAATTTGAGTTCATGCCTGGAAGGTCGACAATAGAAACTATACATCTTCTTAGACAATTAATTGAAAAATATCGGGAGAAAAAAGAAGATCTACATATGGTATTCATTGACTTAGAAAAAGCTTATGATAGAGTCTCACGAGAAATTATATGGAGAATTTTAGAAAAGAGATGTGTTAGTGTAACATATATTGAACTAATTAAGGATATGTATGAGGATGTAACGACCAGAGTAAATACTTCAGGTGAAATAACTGAAGCATTTCTAATAAAGATAAGTTTATATCAAGGATCAGCTCTAAGTCCCTATCTTTTTACACTAATTATGGACGAACTCATTGCGCACATTCAAGACACAGTATCGTGATGCATATTGCTTGCAGATGATATTATTTTGGTAGATGAAACACGTGAAGAAGTAAATGCTAAACTAGAATCTTGGAGGGAAATACTAGAAAGGAAAGGTTTTAAGCTTAGTAGATTAAAGACAGAATATATGGAATTTAAGTTTAGTAATATTAGAAGTAATGAAACAATTGTTAAGATAAGAGAGGACGAGTTGCCCAGAACTGAGAGATTTAAAAATTTAGGATCATTTTTGCAAAACGATAGAGGGATTGAGAGAGATATCTTACATAGAATACAAGCAAAATGGGTGAAATGGAGGGGAGCGTCGAGTGTTTTGTGACCATAAAGTACTTCTTAAACAAGGTAAGTTCTATAAAACTGCAGTTAGACCTGCTATGTTATATGGAGCTGAATGTTGGGCTATGACTCGAGCACATGAGCAGAAGATGAGAGTTGCAGAGATGAGGATGTTAAGGTAGATGTGTGGACATATGAGGATGGACAAAATAAGAAATGAGAGCATTAGAGGGAAAGTCGGAGTTACATCTATTGAGGAAAAACTCCGAGAGGCACGTTTAAGATGGTACGGATATGTACTTAAACGACCAATAAATGCTCCAGTTAGGCGATGTGAAACTATGATAAACATGCATATCAAACGAGGAAGAGGAAGACAAAAAAAAAGACTTACTTAGCAACAATAAAACAAAATAAAATTTATTTAAATATATATAATGATATAATAGGAGATAGAGCTCAATGGCGTAAAAGAATCCATACAGTCGACCCCACCTAGTGGGGAAAGGCTTGATTGTTGTTGTTGTTGTAATGTGAATTGTTTATGGCTACTTGACGGGTAAAGAGTTCGGCTTAGAGGATACCGGAATCCTTAACAATCAGAGAAAAAAAGGGTTGTAGAATCCAGCTTAGAGGATATCAGTGAACACTACCAAACCTAATACTAAGGTAAACGTTAGGCTAAAGGAACATAGGTTGAGGTAAAGGGGTCACATTCAATGATATGAACTCACTTAAATATTCTAATGTTTAAAGTTGACGTTGAAAGTTAATGTTTGATGTTATTCAACGTTTTAAAATTCACTAGGCGCTAGTCAAGTGTCATACCAGCGCCTAGTGCCTAAGCGAAGACTAGGCGTCGCTAGACGGATTTCTCGGTATCAACATAATTTATATAATAAATCATATATTATAACCCCAATACAATAACATCAAATTTAAAATAAGTTCAAAATTATACAACTACTAAAATATCATTGGACACAAACTCAATATCATCAAACACAAACTCAACATCAAATTTATTCTACTTTTTCTTCTCCATAATTTTCAACTTGTTCTTCATCAGATACAAACTCAATATCATCATTGTGATCCTCTTCTTTTTCAGATGCAAAATCATCCTCATGAAGTTCTCACTCTACACATCTTTGGAGTTGTAGATTTTTATCTGCTCCACTTGCTACATCAACCATTTGCCATGTGAGCCCAGAACCTAGTTCAATTTCATCATCTTCTCCACCATCCACAATCCAACCTATGTGCATTTGAAGCATCTTTTGCAAGACAGACATCGACATTCCTTTCTTTTTCTCTTTTTGTTTGTTCAACAATCTAGCATTAAATTGGACAAATACTAGATTGCTCAATCTGTTGAAATCCAATCTATTTCTTTTCTTTATATGAATCTAAAAAAAGAGAGTGAATATTATAGTTAGTAACATGAATATAAAACTTTAAAAATTAATACTTTAATTAAAGACTTAAAGATAAAAGCTTACTCCTTCAAATGCACTCCAATTTCTTTCACACCTAGATGAATTTATAGTCAATGAAAGTATCCTCAATGCCACTATTATCAAGTTGGGTGTGTGAGCACAGTATGTATTCCACCATCCATACACATGGATCAAATGGATCATCATTTTTTTCATATGTTTTTACTACCAATATTTTTCCAAATAACTCAGTCTTGTCTCTGTATTTTGCAAATTCTTTGCTAATAATTACATACTGTAGTTCTAACTCATTGGCATACAAAATTTCCATACATTCAAATATCTCCGTTGCAACCTCCTCATAAAGAGCAATAGAACTATCATTATAATAAAAATAGGGATTCAACAAAAGTACAGTGGTATAATAGTTTGATTCCACGTTGTTCAGGGCCACCTTGATATCTTCTTTAGCTTGAAGAAACTCCCCATATAACAACCCCATAGATGGCTTTCTATCTCCAGCTACTAATCGAAGAACTCTTACCAAAGGAGCAAATATTTTCAAACAAAGTGTCACCATTTTTCAAAAATTCATGCTCATCACAGTAGAGTAAGCCAATTTCCCTTTATTTGTTTTTGACTATTTACATTTCTCCCACATATCATTTGTAAACATGACCCTTAAATTATATTTTTTTTCAATCAAACTTTGCAATGTGAGGAAATTTGATGCAAACCTGGTAACTCCTGGCCAGACTATATCTCTCTTCTTCGTGAAACTTCTCATTAATAACAAAGTCTTATGGTGAGCATAAATGAAGATGGTAAAAGACTTGGCTTGCTTAATAATCATTTTATATCGTGGAAGCTTGCAAATATTTTCAAGCATGAGATTAACAGTATGAGTTGCATATGAACTCCAAAAGATCTCAGATATCTTTTCTCTCATCAATTTAGTTAGCTGCAGTCATATTGTTGGTGGCATTGTCTGTTACAATTTAAATAATATCCTGAGCTCCTACTTGTTCAATACACTTGTCAACATACTCAAAACTAAGTTCAGATGTATGTACCTCGTTTGAAAACTCCATAGACTCTAAAAATGCAGTACCTAGCTTGCAATCAACATACAAATTTAAGATGCTTCTTTTTCTATCACTCCATACATCTATCATGATAAAACACCCATTCTTTGCACATTTTCTTCATGTTTCTTCAGTAGTTGCTTTATTCTTTCAACTTCGGCTTTCATGAGTGGCTCCCTAAGCTAATATTGAGTTGGAGGCTTGAATCCAGGTCCAAATTGATCCACTGCCTCTATTAGTTTTGAAGCTATTATTATCAACAACATTGAATGGAATTCCATTTTCATAAACCCATCTCCCAACGTATTGCTGAACTTGTTGAGTTCTCTCTTTAAAAAGAACTTCATTTATATTTTTTTGGTTAAGCACTTTACTCCCACTAGAACCTACATTTTCTAGAGCAATTACAAATGCATATCTATCCATGGGGCCAAATGGAAGAGATTTTTTTAATTCCATCTCTCCCTCCAATTTCAAGACTTTCTCCATCTAGAGAAATAGTCACCTCTTCTCTACAACTTTGTTCTTCCATTATTTTATTATTCTTTAAGTTCCTCCCTTCTAAAATAGCATGATTACACTTATTTTTATCTCCTTGAGATGCTTTTCGACAACCAGATACATTTTCAAGTATATTTCCTACGTGCTCTTGGATCCTATACACTCCCCTCACATCTTTATCTTCACATAGCTTGCATTTAATTTTGTCGAGGTTATAAGGATCAATTAACATCCTATGACAAATTTCGAATTCAGGTTGAGTAATGGATGCTGCCAAAAATGGATTGCTTGCCATTATAATTATGATAACCTAAAAAGTGATATATAAAATATCATAATAAAAATTAATTAATAATATTATCATAATTTTTAAATTTTAAATATAATATTATTAGAATATAAATAAATTTATAAAATTTATAAAAAGATTTTAATTTTAAATATATTTTTTATATAGTTTGTCGAGATAATTTAATTAGGGGTATAAAAGCTTATTGAAATTACCCTATTTAAGTGAGGAATTGTTTAATTATATAAATAATAAATTATTTAAAAACAAAAACATCGCAAGCATTGAACACACGCGGGACGTGCCAGTGGACGCGTTCTCGGACGTGTCCAGTGTTGGTGCAGCGGGGCCGGTAAGAGAGGGGGTGAATTGCCTGCACAATAAAAGAGTATACCCTCCTCAAGACTTTCAACTCAAAAAAAAATGCAACAATAATAAAGTAAACAAAAAAAAACTCAGCAATTTACTTTGTTACAACCAAGAAGGTTGTTAATCCAAGGCAGTAGAAAAAGTTCTGAAAGATCTCCTTCTCTGAAGGCGGGGAAGCCTTTTACACACTAAAAGCTCAGAACTATTGCTAGGAATTGATTACAGAGTTGATTGCTTGATTGATATCTCATTCTTAAGTTCAGGGTTCCTTTTATAGCCCCTGGAAAGTCTATCCCGTAGGTCGAAGGTGCCTCCAACTAAGGTCCAAGGTGCCTCAGCTCGGGTGAATGGATAGAACTCTATCCGGTCGACAACGGTCGTTTTGACCAGGGCTGAGGCGCCTCAAACAAGCATGAAGGCACCTCCAAGGTGGAGGCGCCTCTAATACTTGATGAAGGCACCTTGAGCTTTATTTCCAGCTTGCTTTCTCCTTTGTTTTGACTTCCGAAGCTTCACGCGTTTGGGTGATTCCGGCCAACCGAAATAGGGCTCACCCGAACCCAATTTTCCGTCTTCTCCTCGAGCAGTCTTCCGTCCCGATTTTACATCCCTCGAATATCGCGCACGTTCTTCTCACCCACTGGTGTACTCTTCCGCAGCTCTCTCATTCTTCGGACACACCGAGCCCGTCAGTTTCCTTCCCGTGCCGTCCTTCTCGCTAGCTGCGTCTTCCGCTCGACTTCCTGCGCTCCTAAGCTCCTGCACACTTAGACACATGGATCAAAAACAAACAGGACCTAACTCAAACTTGGTCGATCACATCAAAACAACTACGGGGTCCTACAATCTTCCCCTTTTTGATGTGCATCAACCCAAGTTTAAGTTAGGGTAAAAACAGACAAATAGTAATTTAAAAAATTTACAAAACTAACATTTAAAGTCTAAATTTGCAACTAAACTAAATTGCAGCATAAAATTTAGTTCTAATTCCAATTGTTGAAAAGCAAAAAAAAATTAACCAAAGGATGTTTTAATTTCCCCTAAGCTTAACTTATACCTATTTCTCCCCCTTTGATCACATAAAAAAACGGGGTACAAAACATTTCCAGCTAAAAACAATTTCTAAGTTTTCTAAGGAAGACAATTTTCTGAAAAAATTGTGTAAATTTAGAA
The DNA here is from genome assembly GCF_018446385.1 of Zingiber officinale. Taxonomy (NCBI): domain Eukaryota; kingdom Viridiplantae; phylum Streptophyta; class Magnoliopsida; order Zingiberales; family Zingiberaceae; genus Zingiber; species Zingiber officinale. The sequence continues at coordinate 25,224,869 of NC_055988.1, forward strand.
GAAATTTTAACTAGAAAAAAAATGTTCTTCGAAAAAAAAAATTCTAAGTTAAAAATTTAATATTTAAATCATTTTCCGAAAAACTTAGTTAAGACAATTTCCAATAAAAATTTCTAATTTCAGAAGAAATCATAACTTAGGAAAAAAAATATTATGTGAGAATATTTCTAAAATATAAATTTTATCCAAGATAAAAAATTTTGTAAGTTCAAAAATATTTTTGAAGAATTTCTAAAAAAATGTTTTTTTTAAACTTTCTAAAGCATTATTTTAATTCTAATTTTAATGCTTTATCAGAAAGTTAATTAAATATTTTTATTCTAATATTTTGGCTTCCAGGTCGTGGCGAGGCACTAGGCCTTCTTGGTTATTGGAACAACAATCACTTCCTTAGACAAAGTCTAATAAAGAAATTTTAGTGTTTAATTTCTCGCTGAAAGCTTTAATTATTAATTTTTTAAAATTTAGTCTAGTGAAGATTTTGGAATCCAGTAAAGGTTCCTTCCTACTGGATTAACCAGAAACTTAGGGGGTACATAGTTTATAGGAACTTTTCTAAGTTGCTTTTGATGTTTTCTAATATACCAATTTAATTTTCCATAAATTCTAAGTTTTAATTTTGGAAATTTATTTAAGCATGCATGATCATTTTTCAACTTTTCAATTTTAATTTTCAATTTTTCATTTTCTAATTTTAAATTATCATACATTTCTAGGGGACATGCTTTTGCTAATTTCAATTTCAATTTAGCATTTTCTTTTTCTAATTTTGCTAGATCTTTCGTAAGCACTTTGATAAATTGAAATGACTGAGTAGGGGTGAGAGCACGTACCTTACTTACCTCACTTGGTGATGCTCCCCCTTCATCGCAGCTTTCTTCTTCTGATGATCCTCCCCCTTCATCTATGCTCATCTCCGAGCTGGTTTCTTCAAAAAGATGGTTGACCATCAGTGCTACTCCCGAGAAAGCTTCGACTTCATATTCCGAGGATGAAGACTTATCCCATGTAGCCTTCAAACTCTTGTGTTTAGAGGGTGTCGGTCTTCGAGACTTTTCCTTACCTTTTTTCTTGGGGCAGTCATCCTTGATGTGCCCTTCTTCATTGCAGTTGTAACATCGAACCGTCCTTCTGTTGAGCTGATGCTTTCTCGGTTGTGATCGAAATTTATTAGTTTTAAGAAATTTATTGAAACGTCTTACCAGTAGCGCCGCTTTGGTTTCGTCAATCGACGCTTCGGAGTCGGGATCGTCCTTTTCGGCTTGTAGGGCAATGTTGAGGTTTGACTTCTCTATTTGTTTAGGCTCTGCAAGTCGAGACTCGTGAAGTTCGAAAGTAGAAAATAAACTTTCTAAACTACTTACCTCAAAGTCCTTAGAGATGTAGTAAGCATCTACTAAGGACGCCCATTCAGGAGTTCTAGGGAAGGCGTTGAGCGCGTATCAGATCGAGTCTCGGTTCGTTACCGATTCTCCGAGATTGTTGAGTTGAGTTATTAGCTCCTTGATCCTCGCTTGAAGTTGCGCTACCTTCTCATCATTATTCATCCGGAGGTTCGTTAGCTGAGTCCAGAGGATGTCCCGCCTTGCCAATTTTGCTTCTGAGGTACCTTCGTGAAGCTCCAGGAATTTTTCCCAGAGGTCTTTAGCGGACTCATAATTTCCGATCCGACTTACCTCCTGGGGCGGCAGAACGCTGAGCAGGTGGAATTCCGCCTTTCCGTTGGCCACAAAATCTACTTGCTCCTTCTTCGTCCAGTTGTATTCTTCCTTGTCTTTAGGTGTTGCAAAACCATATTTCATAATAAGAAGAATATCAAACTCTGTTTTGAAAAATACCTCCATTTTGCGTTTCCACGTAGCAAAGTCTCCATCGAACTTTGGGGGATGAATGTTCGCGCCGGCCATTGTCTTGATCTTTGTGCTTCAGTCGGCGGTTAGTCCTTCTGAGGCTTTCGGGCTCTGATACCACTTTTTGGTGCAGCGGGGCCGGTAAGAGAGGGGTGAATTGCCTGCACAATAAAAGAGTATACCCTCCTCAAGACTTTCAACTAAAAAAAAATGCAACAGTAATAAAGTAAACAAAAAAAAATAGCAATTTACTTGGTTACAACCAAGAAGGTTGTTAATCCAAGGCAGTAGAACAAGCTCAGAAAGATCTCCTTCTCTGAAGGCGGAGAAGTATTTTACACACTAGAAGCTCAGAACTATTGCTAGGAATTGATTACAGAGTTGATTGCTTGATTGATATCTCATTCCTAGGTCCAGGGATCCTTTTATAGCCCCTGGAAATTCTATCCCGTAAGTCGAAGGCGCCTCCAACTGAGGTCCAAAGCGCCTCAGCTCGGGTGAATGGATAGAACTCTATCCGGTCGACAACGGTCGTTTTGACCAGGGCTGAGGTGCCTCAAACAAGCATGAAGGCACCTCCAAGGTGGAGGCGCCTCCAATACTTGATGAAGGCGCCTTGAGCTTCATTTCTAGCTTGCTTTCTCCTTTGTTTTGACTTCCGAAGCTTCACGCGTTTGGGTGATTCCGGCCAACCGAAATAGGGCTCACCCGAATCCAATTTTCGGCTTTCTCCTCAAGCAGTCTTCCGTCCCGGCTTTACGTCCCTCGAACGTCGCACACGTTCTTCTCGCCCACCGGTGTACTCTTCCGCAGCTCTCTCGTCCTTCGGACGCACCGAGCCCGTCGGCTCCCTTCCCGTGTCGTCCTTCTCACTAGCTGCGTCTTCCGCTCGACTTCCTGTGCTCCTAAGCTCCTGCACGCTTAGACACATGAATCAAAAATAAACAGGACCTAACATAAACTTGGTTGATCACATCAAAACAACCACGGGGTCCTACATCTAGCGACCACATTCCCGAACGGGTCCGGTGGCGGCTGATGCATTCCCGGACTCATTCGGCAGTGGCTAACGCATTTGGGACTTGTTTAGTGGCGACGGACGCGTCCGGCGATGGTGGACGCATTCTCGGACGCATCCGGAGGCAGCGGATGTAAGGCTCGACTTTTAAAAAAAACAAGGGGGAGCATGATAATAGGCTTTTTATTTACTTAAGGGGGACTAATTTGCTAATAACCAACTAATGGACACATGAGCTTGGCCCAATTGGTGAGGACTAGACGTAACCCTAGGGTTTAGTTCTGATAAGAGGGGTGGTGAAGAGGAAAAAAAAAAGAAAAGAGGAAGGAGGGCTCTCGGCGGAAGAAAAGAAAGGAGGGAAAAGTCTCGGCGGGAGAAAATAAAGGGGGAGGGAGAGCTCTTGCTCCGACCTTGGAAAGAAGAACGAGGCCAAAGAGACGCCCCACCGCTGCTCCTCGTTGTCACCTGCGCCAACAGCAAGCCTCCGAGCAAGGCACCTCTTAAACCCTTTTCTTTTTACTCCTTTACATCTGTATATGCAACAGGTTTTCGACCCTTCTTTCTACTCCTTTGAATCTATGTATGTAGCAGGTTTCTGACCTTTCTTTCTACGCAATTGAATCTGAATACGCAGCAAGTTTTCGACTTTTCCTTCTACTCCCTTGAATCTGTATATGCAGTAGTTTTTTTTTTAATTTTTTTCCCACGCCTTTGAAGTTGTATACGTAGCAAGTTTTTGAGAGATTTCTGGGTTAAGCGCAACAGATTTCCAAGGGGGATTTGAGGGCTAAGAGCAACAGATTTTTGGGAGATTTCTGCGTTATACATAGCAGGTTTTTGAGGGGGATTTGCAGGCTAAGAGCAGCAGATTTTTGGGAAATTTCTGGGTTATACAAAGCAGGTTTTCGAGGGAGATTTGAAGGCTAAGAGCAGCAGATTTTTGGGAGATTTCTAGGTTATACACAGCAGGTTTTCGAGGGGGATTTGAGGGTTAAGAGCAGCAGGTTTTTGAGAGATATCGGGGTCATACGCAGTAGGTTTTCGAGGGAGATTTGAGTGCTAAGAGCAGTAGATTTTTGAGGGGATTTGGGATATGTGCAGCAAGTTTTGAAGGGGAATTAGGAGCTAGAAGCAGCAACTTTTCTGAAGGATTACTTGGGCTATTTATGACAAGGCTTGAGAAGTTGTCGAAGGGTGTGTAGCAGATTTTGACGGATTGTTGGTCACTTGATGTTCGAGGAGGTCTAGGAATGTGGATGTTTATTTAACTTTAAAAAGTTAATGATGTTCATATTCATTGAGCTTCACGTAGTTAGTAATATGTATGCTTATTTGAGCCTCATGTAGATTAATGATATGAATGTTTAATTAGCTTTATGTAGTAATTGATAATCATGCTTATTTAGGTTTACTTAGTTAATGATATCCATGCTTATCAAGCTCATGTAGTTAATGGTATGATTGTTTAATTAGCTTTATATAGTAAATGATAATCATATTTATTTAGCTTCACTTAGTTAATGATATCCATGTTTATCAAGCTCATGTAGTTAATGGTATGATTGTTTAATTAGCTTTATATAGTAAATGATAATCATGTTTATTTAGCTTTATTTAGTTAGTGATATCCATGCTTATTGAGCTCATGTAGTTAATAATATACATGTTTATGTGAGTCTTATTTAAATGAATGGTATGAATGTTTATTTAATGATGGGAAAAAAAAATGAAAAATGATAATGATGATGAGGAGGCCCAGAGGGACCCCGTTTATGGGACAAGACCCCAGAAGGATCCCAATACCAGATTTCCATATTTGGCCACGGCTCAGTGATGAGAGTTGTTGACGCCCCACCACCTGGTACCATGGTTAAACAGATTAATCAATCGAACAAAAGATAAAGGATGACTAATGTATCTCCACCTAAGAATAATATACGATAAATGCTAAGGGAAAATGCTCCATAATGTAATGATTAAAGGATACTCAAAATAATGTTGTGTGATACTCATAGTTTAATGTTTTATGGAAAAATGCTTATATGCCTGCTTACTTGTATGCTTGACAACAAGTTCCAAGTAAAGGTAGATTTAATGATGCATGCGACTAGTTAAGGAATTTTGCTGCTATGGTTTGGAGGTGTTGAGTTAAACTCACTAGGTTTGGTTTGTGACAAGTGTAGAAACGGACGACGTTGGAGGCTTGAACCCTTGACCAGACTAGGTTAGACAGTACACTCCCAAGGACCTTCCGATTCCGCATAAAGAATAAATAAACAAAGTTTATGATTTAGAGATAATAAAGTAGTTTTCAATTTAGATCTTCAGGATGTATGACTGGTTTATTAATTACAAATAATTTTCTTATTTCTTGGAATGTTATATGATGAGTACAAAAAAAACTTAGGGTCATTTCAGTTGGTATCAGAGTAAGGATCTTGTAAGGGATGTGTACTGCCAGTTCCAGGAAGTCCAAGAGTTGAGCTCCAAGTGTGTGAGTTATTATCGCTTTGAATTGTATATGCTGAATTTAAATGCTTATATGTTATAAAAGTTAGGCGTTTAAATGTTTCGAACAAGTGTAAGATGGTTACGAGTGGGATTGGATGATATGTGCAGGTATGCCTCCAAGACGGGTCTATCAAAGGCGTAGGGCAGATGGCCGTGATGGTGGAGAACGTGAGGAGGAGAGACATGCCGCGCCTAATCCCCTATCTCCGCTACCGGATGCTGCTACCCGTATACTGGAAGGGATGGCTCGACTCCTGGAGCGGCATACTAGTAATGCCCATAGGAGACGATAGGAGGACGTGTATGTGCAGTTCAAAAGGATGGACCCTAAGGATTTTGCTGGCACTACCGACCCCTTTGTTGCTGAGGGGTGGATTCAATCTTTGGAGGTGATATTCCGATACATGGACATAGCTGACACTGACAGAATTTAATGTGCCATATATCTGCTGAAGGATGATGCTTCTCTATGATGGGAGGGATCTGAAAAGGGGATTAATCAGAATACCCTGACCTAGGAGGAGTTCAAGAGGATCTTCTACGAAAAGTATTTATCGCTGATGTGAGATCGAGGTTGAAGAGGGAGTTTATGAGTCTCCGACAGGGAGACTTGTCTGTTGCTGAGTTTGTCAAGAAGTTCGATAGAGGATGTCATTTTGTGCCTCTAATTGCAAATGATGCTACTGAAAAATTAAGGCACTTTTTGGATGGTCTCAGGCCTACCATCCGTCGGGACGTTCTGTTGGCCGATCCAACTGAATACCAGGACGCTGTCACTAGAGCCTTCAGAGTCGAGCAGTCCTTGAAAGATATCGAGTGGGAAGTGCAGAGGAAGAGGCCTCCTCCACAACAGCAACAACAACAGAATAAGAAGTTATATACCGGACCACAGAAAGGACAAGGATAGCCGAAGCCTCAAGGGAAAATGAAGCAACAACCACAGGAAGCAACTACCCTAAAGACAGAGGAAAAGTCATTGTGCAAGAAGTACAATCGACAGCACTATGGCCAGTGTCTGTGGGGTACCTACAAGTGCTTCAAATGCGGAGAAGACGGGCATAAAGCTAAAGAATGTCCATAGTTGCGAGAACCGATGACCGGAAGAGCATTTGTGATGCAAGCCAAGGAAGCAGAGCCAGACACTACGCTTGTCACAGGTAATCCAACTAATTTAATGTATTTATTGCCTATCGCATAAAATGTTAAGCATGGCCGATTTACATGATCTAAGATGGGACCTCCAATAACCAAAATATAGACAAGAAATATAGAGCTCCAAACATAATAAGGACAAAAATTTGATTGATTCGAAATGTTAAAGGGCTTAACCGGTAATTTTCGATAATTATTATGCTTAAGTAGGTATAATGGTATTGTTGTCACAGGTAGGATATCCATCGCAAGTGTAGCTACATATGCTTTGCTGGATTCGGGAGCTACACACTCATTTATATCCGAGGCCTTCGTAGAGCAACTAGGAATCTTACTAGAAGACAAGGGGGATTGATTTAGAATCACCGGACCTTCTAGCGAGCAGATGGTATCTACCAGGATAGCGAAGGACATAGAGCTTAGACTACAGGAGCATGTGGTTCAGGCAGATCTCATTGTGTTGTCAATGCCTAAGTTCGACATTATTCTGGGAATGGATTGATTATTGTAGAATGGAGCTTCGATCGACTTTCGACGGGGGTTAGTGTCCGTCAACCACCCCGTGGGGAGCCATTTATTTTTGAGGTAACCAGGAGCAGACAGAGGCTGCACCTCATTTCTTGCATCAGTGCAAGGAAGCTCATGATGAAGGGATGCCAAGGAGTTCTAGCCAATGTTATTTCGATACCTGATGTAGTCGGTCATAAGGTGGAGGATGTCGAAGTTGTCCGAGAATTTCCTAACGTATTTCCTGAGGATGTCTCTGGTATTCCTCTGGAAAGGGAGGTGGAATTTTCCATTGAGCTGATACCGGGTACCGACAGAAATGAAAGAACTGAAGGATCATATTCAAGAGCTACTGGATAAAGGGTTCATTCGCCCAAGCTTTTCGCCATGGGGCGCACTGGTGCTATTTGTGAAGAAAAAGGATGGAAGTATGAGGCTCTATATCGATTATCGGGAATTTTGTGACAGTGAAAAACAAGTATCCTTTGCCAAGAATCAAAGATTTATTTGATCAGTTGCAAGGGACGTCGGTATTCTCGAAGATAGATCTCCGATCAGGATACCGCCAGCTGAGGGTAAAAGAAACGGACGTGCACAAGACGACTTTCAGGACGCGATATGGGCATTATAAGTTTATGGTGATGTCATTCAGAGTGACAAATGCCCTAGCGATCTTCATGGATCTCATCAATCGCGTATTTCAACCGTATCTCGATTAGTTCATTATTGTATTCATAGATAACATTTTGATCTATTCGAGGAGCAGGGAGGAGCATAGTCAACACTTGAGGATCGCTTTGCAGATATTGCAAGACCGAAAGTTGTTTGCAAAGTTCAGCAAGTGTGAGTTCTGGTTAGAGAAAGTAGCATTCCTGGGCCACGTTATTTCAAAGGACGGGGTAGAAGTAGATCCTATTAAAGTCGAGGCGGTCAGAGGATGGCCAATGCCTAAAAATGCAACTGAGATACGCAGTTTCTTGGGTTTGGCGGGCTACTATCGAAAATTCATCAAGGGCTTTTCTTCCATTGCAGTGCCCTTGACGGCCCTGACAAGGAAGAATGCTAAGTTTATATGGGGAGCTGATTGTCAAGACAGTTTTGAGCGGTTGAAGCAAGCGCTTACTACCGCGCCAGTTTTAGCTATGTCATCAAGACAGGGAGAGTATGTGTTGTATACAGATGCTTCGAAGCTAGGATTGGGCACGATTCTAATGCAACACGATCGAGCCATTGCATATGCGTCCTGACAGTTAAAAGTGCATGAAAAGAATTATCCGACCTTGAACTGGTAGCAATGGTGTTTGCTCTCAAGATATGGAGACACTATTTGTATGGGGAGAAGTGCAAAATCTTTACTGACCACAAAAGCATAAAGTACATCTTCACCTAGAAAGAGCTGAACATGAGACGAAGAAGATGACTAGAGCTTGTGAAGGACTACAACTATGATATTAGCTACCACCCCGAGAAAGCTAATGTGGTTGTTAATACCTTGAGTAGGAAAACAGCAGTCATCGCACAACTATCAGTACAGAAACCTCTTCAAACAGAAATTCAAGGATTTAACCTCGAGATATATGCTAGGGGCCAGGCTCTCAACTTAACCACACTAATCATACAACCTACCTTGAGGGACAAAATTCGGACAGGACAAGCTATTGATGGGCAGCTACAGAAGTGGATACAGAAGGATGAATCTAAGGGTTTGGGTTTATATTCAGTCAAAGATGGTATTGTCAAATACCGGGGTCGACTCTGGGTTCCTGGTGTTGACTCACTTAGAGTTGAGATTTTGACAGAAGCTCATAATATTCCATATTCTATACATCCAAGGGTACAAAGATGTATAAGGACTTGCAGTTACTTTATTGGTGGCTAGGTATGAAGCGTGACATCACACGTTTCGTATCGGAATGCTTAACTTGTCAACAAGTCAAAGAAAAGATGCTTAAGCCACTTTCAATTCCTGAGTGGAAATGGGAGAACATCACCATGAATTTTGTAATGGGTCTACCGAAGACGGTGAAAGGCTTTAATGCCATAAGAGTGATAGTCGATCGACTCACTAAGTCGGCACATTTCCTACCAGTGAAGATAATCTTCTCCATGACTCAGTATGCAAAGTTGTACGTCCGGGAATAGTCAGATTGTATGGGATTCCCGTTTCTATAGTATCTAACAGAGGCCCGAGGTTCACCTCGGTTTTCTGGAAAAGTTTGCATTCGGCCATAAGGGCCAAACTATTATTTAGTACAACATTCCATCTCCAAACAGATGGTCAATCAGAGAGGGTGATACAAATTTTGAAAGACTTACTACAAGCGTGTGTGATCGATTTCCAAGGGAGCTGGGAGTCAAAGCTACCGCTTGTGGAGTTCACTTATAATAACAGTTATCAGTCATCTATAGGCATGGCTCCTTATGAGGCACTTTATGGAAGGAAATGCAGATCCCCCATTCATTGGGATGAAGTGGGAGAGGGGGCAGAGGTGGGTCCAGAAATCGTGAGGCATACGGCAGACCTAGTAGTCAGGATTAGAGAGAGAATGAAGACTGCTCAAAGTCGACAAAAGAGCTATGCAGAAAAAAGGAGAAGGGACCTGGAATTTGCAGTTGGTGATCACGTTTTTGTGAAGATAACACCGATGAAGGGTGTTATGAGATTTGGCAAGAAAGGTAAGCTTAGCCCGAGATTCATTGGGCCCTTTGAGATCCTATACAAGGTGGGAACATTAGCATATCAGGCGGCCATGCCACCTAATCTTGCAGGGGTGCATAATGTGTTCCATGTTTCAATGCTGCGCAAATACATGTCAAATCACTCCCACGTGCTGAATTTCGAACCACTACAACTTACCCCAGATCTATCCTATGAAGAGAGACCCATACAAATACTGGACCGGCAAGAGAGGAAGCTACGGAACAGGACAATCAAGATGGTTAAGGTCAAGTGGTTGAACCACGCTGATGAGGTCACTTGGGAGACAGAAGCTGACATGCGAAACCGCTACCCGGAGTTAATTGGTAAGTTTAAAAATTTTGAGGACGAAATCCAATTAAAGGGGAGAGGATTTGTAAGGCCCGACTTTTTAAAAAAATAAAAAAAAAAGGGGAGCATCATAATAGGTTTTTTATTTACTTAAAGGGGGGGCTAATTTGCTTATAACCAACTAATTGACACATGAGCTTGGCCCAATTGGTGAGACCTAGACCTAACCCTAGGGTTTAGTACTTATAAGAGGGGTGGTGAAGAGGGAAAAAATAAAGAAGAAAAGAGGAAGGAGGGCTCTCGGCGGAAGAAAAGAAATGGGGAGGGAGAGCTCTTGGCTTCGACCTTGGAAGGAAGAACGAGGCCAAAGAGACGCCCCACCATTGCTCCTCGTCACCTGCGCCAACAGCAAGCCTCTGAGCAAGGCACCTCTTAAACCTTTTTCTTTTTACTCCTTTGAATCTGTATATGTAGCAGGTTTTTGACCCTTCTTTCTACTACTTTGAATCTATGTATGCAACAGGTTTCTGACATTTCTTTCTACGCCTTTGAATCTGAATACGCAGCAGTTTTTCAACTTTTCCTTCTACTCCTTTGAATCTGTATATACAACAGTTTTTTTTCGATTTTCTTCTCACGCCTTTGAACTTGTATACGTAGCAGGTTTTTGAGAGATTTCTGGGTTATGCGCACCAAATTTCCGAGGGGGATTTGAGGGCTAAGAGCAGCAAATTTTTGGGAGATTTCTGGGTTATACATAGCAGATTTTCGAGGGGGATTTGAAGGCAAAGAGCAGCAGATTTTTGGGAGATTTCTAGGTTATACACAGCAGGTATTCGAGGGAGATTTGAAGGCTAAAAGCAGCAGATTTTTGGGAGATTTCTGGGTTATACATAGCAAATTTTCGAAGGGGATTTGAGGGTTAAGAGCAGCAGGTTTTTGAGAAATATAGGGGTCATATGCAGTAGGTTTTCGAGAGAGATCTGAGTGCTAAGAGCAGTAGATTTTTTAGGGGATTTGGGGTACGTGCAGCAAAGTTTTGAGGGGGAATTAGGAGATATAAGCAGCAGATTTTCTGAAGGATTACTTGGGCTATTTGCGACAAGGTTTGAGAAGTTGTCGAAGGGTGTGTAGCAGATTTTGACGGATGGTTGGTCACTTGATGTTCGAGGAGGTCTAGGAGTGTGGATGTTTATTTAGTTTTAAATAGTTAATGATGTTCATATTCATTGAGCTTCACGTAGTTAATAATATGGATGCTTATTTGAGCCTCATGTAGATTAATGATATGAATGTTTAATTAGCTTTATGTAGTAATTGATAATCATGCTTATTTAGCTTTACTTAGTTAATGATATCCATGCTTATCGAGCTCATATAAAGCTAATGATAATCATGTTTATTTAGCTTCACTTAGTTAATGATATCCATGCTTATCGAGCTCATGTAATTAATGGTATGATTGTTTAATTAGCTTTATATAGTAAATGATAATCATGTTTATTTAGCTTTATTTAGTTAGTGATATCCATGCTTATTGTGCTCATGTAGTTAATGATATACATATTTATGTGAGTTTTATTTAAATGAATGGTATGAATGTTTATTTAATGATGGGGAAAAAATGGAAAATGACAATGATGATGAGGATTAATGGAAATTCTGTGAGATTCAAGGTCTAGAGGGACCCCGTTTATAGGACAAGGCCCCAAAGGGACCCCAATACCAGATTTCCATATTTAGCCACGGCCCAGTGACGAGAGTTGCTGACGCTCCACCACTTGGTACCATGGTTAAACAGATTGATCAATCAAATAAAGGATAAAGGATGACTAATGTATCTCCACCTAAGAATAATATACGATAAATGCTAAAGGAAAATGCTCCATAATGTAATGATTGAAGGATACTCAAAATAATGTTGTGTGATACTTATAGTTTAATGTTTTATGGAAAAATGCTTATATGTCTGCTTACTTGTATGCTTGACAACAATTTCCAAGTAAAGGTAGATTTAATGATGCATGCGACTAGTTAAGGAATTTTGCTGCTATGGTTTGGAGGTGTTGAGTTAAACTCACTAGGTTTGGTTTGTGGCAGGTGTAGAAACGGACAACGTTGGAAGCTTGGACCCTTGGCTAGGCTGGACAATACACTCTCGAGGACCTTCCGATTCAGCATAAATAATAAATAAATAACGTTTATGATTTAGAGATAATAAAGTAATTTTCAATTTATATCATCAGGATGTATGACTGGTTTACTAATTACAAACAATTTTCTTATTTATTGGAATGTTATATGATGCGTGGGAAAAAAACTTAGGGTTGTTTCAGCGGACGCATTCTTGGAAGGGTCCGACAGCAACAAACGCAATCCCGGACCCGTCCGGCGGCATCGGACACGAGATCCCGGAAGCATCCGGCGGCAGCGGACGCGACCACCTCCACTGAACCCATCGCCGGAAGCTTTATTTTCTACATTTCTCTATATTGTCTAAAACTCTAAATAGAAGCACAGTATACAAGAACGTGAGGTGTAGAAATCTAAGAACCATTGAAAATCGTTAATAGCAACATATTCAAAGATAGATTAAAGAGATGAACTAAAAACAATGTTTCATCTTGAATTCCTCATTGAGGGCATAAAACAAGATTTGAAGATGACATTGAAAACATAAAAGATATGGAAAAAAATAGAGATATTAGAGAGTTTTGCAAGGCAAAATATTAATGTGGAAGCATCAATAGTGTGAGATTGTAATCACTTTCTTTTCTCTTGATAACAAGATCATATATGAAGGATGAGACTTATCCTTTGAAAAAGGATAATTTTTAAGAATATCAATTTCTCCATACATAATAATATAGTGTATGTTGTACCAACCTTCTTCAAAGCTTTACAAAACCCATAGTTGTCAAGTTGGTTGATACTTATACAGATTGCCCATTTTGAATGTTGTATCAGCAAAGGCTGATCAAAATCTTTCACAAAGTATGTCATCTCATAAGATCATTGTAGAAGTTACAAAAAGAAAAACAAGATTTGAATAAATTATTTAAAAAATGTGCTAGATTCTACTAGAAAAGCGATGACAACAATTGAAATTTGATCCAATAGAGAACAAAAATAGATTAGATCAATTGCAATTTGGCAAAATTGGGTTGATTTAGAAAGAAATTTTGCAAACTTTTCTTCTTCACACTCTCTCGAATTTAACTTAAATTTCTCGAGCCCCTCATCGATATCTTTTAAAGTCAGATAAGAAAAAAAATACTATGGAGTGCTATAAACCCAATTTCTATGTTGATTTAGATTCCAATTGAGTTTTATAATATAAAAAATCTAGCAAAAAAATTTATAGCTATTGATTCTTTGGGACAAATTTATAGCTTAATCATGATGTAAAACTCATGTTTTAGTAAACTCATTTTTCACAGACCTATTGCTATAAAACTAATCACAATCATATATATCTTTCATCAAATCAATATAATTACTAGACATTTCTTTCAACATTAAAACCACTTGATAGTTGTCAAGGACCCTATCAGGTTTTCTTAAATCAATAAAAATAATATACATATCTTTTTCTTTTTCTTTTTCTTTTTCTTTTTCTTTTTTTTTTGCATACCTTCATTTTCTTAAACTTCTTTAATCTCATTTGATCTAATAAGCTATGCATATTACATAATTGTAAGAAACAAGAATGCCATATAAAAGATCTCATTTGATCTAATAAGCTATGCATATTACATAATTGTAAGAAACAAGAATGCCATATAAAAGTATAAGTTGATGTCACTTAGTTCTCAAATTATTCATATAAGGTGGTGATTGTCAAAAGGATAAAGTGATCCAAAGAAGACATTGATCAAAGTTCCATTCAGCATTGAAAGAGCAGCATAAAATCATTTCTCAATATAAAATTATGGATGCAATACCTTTATAGTTAGGATCATTTGGACTTTCTCAAATCATTTCTTTCACATAAATTTCCCTATCTCATTTTATAACATAAAAAATGAGTTTAAAGATGTAAGAAAGGAGGAACTATAGCAGGTCACATAAGTTGAAAGCTTTGTAAATAGAATGCAGTAGGTAGGAAGTTTTCTTAGACAGTAGAAGGATCAAAGACTAAACCTTGGAAACATAAATGAGTATACATCTCTGATTCCTAGCGAAGTATATGAGAAAAGAAAAAATTGAAAAGGCAAGTCTTTTTAATCTTAAGCAAAAAGAAAACAATGCAAAAAAAGTCAAGGGAAATAACATTAATATAGCAAAGAATTAACTGTGATTCACGTCAGAGGAAAAAAGGAATTCCCAAGAGGATTAGTGTAAAGAGCGATCACTCTATGATACACAGGTTGTTATGTCTTACCTCCTCAACACCATTGACATCACCACCACATCATCCATTGCCAAGTTCTCCCATAAATAAATCTACAGAACTCCACAGAAAAAATCATGAAGGTCATCCCAAAGAGACATCAAAAGCAACCTAATTGAGAATGACATTAGTATCAACTATCAAAATGGTGGAGATCAAAGAGATGAGGCGCGCATCAAAAGCGTCACATGCAGATCTTAGGAAGTGGTCGCATAGTAGCAGTCATCCCTAAGTAGTGTTCCCTCACCACCTGAGCAGTGGAAACATAAGAAAAAAGAGAGGAGCAAGAGGATGAGTAGGCATTGGGAAACAATTACCCACTTTACAACTTACATTTTGGAGTTCTTTAACCTCCATGTGTAGGTGTTGTTGGGGCAATCACACCACTACCCGATTATATTGTTGTTTTATCTGGAGGTATGAATTTTAGTTATATTTGAGATTGTATTTTGCTCTAACATTATTGTAGATCACATACAATGAGTAAATCTTGCTTCTAAGCAATCGTAGCTTAGATAGGGTGTGACACTTTCTCTTTAAGATAATATTGCCCTATCAAGATATTTATGGTCTATTGACAATTGTTATCCCAAGATACAATAACCTATGATTCAAATTAAGAGAACTCCAGTGTAATATGATGTCGGAACCAATATAGATGATTGTTGGATTCGCTAGAAGTGGTGAATTGTGGATGTTCCTTGGGCTAACACAAATAAAAACCTTGATAAAAATTTAGCAAGACAATTATGTAGAGGAAATTAAAAGACAAAAGCAAAGCACGCTAACAATCAACCTAACATGGTTTGGAACCCCCATTCCTACTCCATGACCTTGATCCTTTGGCAGGTCATCCCAAATGAACCACTATGTTTTCTCATTGTCATAAAAATGTCAATGGTACAAGCACTTGGAGTATTTACAATGAGGCTCAAGTATGAAGAAAGGGATTTGTACAATTAAGGCCTATAATCTTCAAATGTTAGCCTTTGAATGTGCTCCTTGACCTTTTAAATAACCTTCATTAAATAGTAGTGCACATGCATTTGTTTATGTTGATTTTCATGCAATATTATCTTCCTTTATATTTACATCGCAGTGCACACATGGAATTTATTATTTTATTCAAAACTTTGTAAAAATAATTAATATCTGGTTATCCAAAGTGAATAATTGTTGATTACTATCCCTCTAAAAAGGGATACATATACCTCATTCAATATTCTCCCTTCCCGCTGTGCTTGACCTTTTTCGAATTCAGTAATACCTACTCCATATGACACTCCACCAATTGAATGCTTGAAAATCTCCATTAGATTTATAGCTAGTACTCCATCTACACCAAGAAGCTCTCACATTTAGTAAAAAGAAAAGCACAAGAGCTAATTGAATGAATAAATAGCAAAAGTTCATCCGTATAGTAGCAAGGAAATGAATTACAGGAAATCCCATCACCGCCATGAGCCGGAATGCACAAATTTTTTCTTTAAAAAAAACTAAAATGGCAAGTCAACTCGTCTATAACTTGATCATGTTCAGTTCTAATTTTTCAATATTTTGTATTCGATATTCTCATGTTTTCCTATATATACGATGTTAATGTTAAATATTTTGAAAAAGGTATGCAGATTAACTTATTAATAAACCATATATTTGAGTTTGGTCGAGTGCCCAAGAAGGTCAGTTATGACATATGATACAGGATTTTTTTTTTTTTTAATTATGAGGTTTAATTATAGGTTATTACCAGCATGGTTTCAAATTTCACTCCAATAGCACATGGTAAATCCTATTAGGTGTACTCAATCTTCAACTTTGAAGATCCCAATCCTCTAACTCTCTACTCTCAAGAAGAAAAATAAGTGATACTTCCTAACAGTACAAATTTATCTACCAAACACCCTTGTTGCTATTTATTTTCCACAATTTTCAGATTTAAAATCCTTTAATTACAAATGAGTAAGTGCTTATAATAGCCTACTCTCATTTCTCTTCTTTTGTTATTTTTAATCCACCGAATCATTCATAAATCAAAACCTTCCAGCATGAGGTAACTCAATGAAAGTACTAGAATCTTCCCACTTGTTCTATGTTTCAGAATAGGAATTGTCTGACTCCATTCTGGATCAGTGATCTTGAAGATGGTTAGTCAAACCATATTCATTTTCATAATAAAGCCAATTTTATAACATGTTTGAATTCACCTGGAAGCAAATAAGACTAAAAAAATTGTAGCATTCACATGGATAAGTAAGGTAGCAGTTGATGCCCGCCCAAGGAGTCATCGCCGATAGAACTTTAGATTTCCTTGCCACTGTCGCACAGTTCCCTTGGCCGAGGTTGAACCATGGCCATCGGCATCGGATCTATGCTCGACGCTACTGGCCGATTGTGTCGGATCTCTGCGCGACGTCGTCGCCCGATTACACCAGTGCCACTTGATTGAGGTCTGTGTCACATTGCCCTGGCACTCTTCTTCTCCGATTACTGTCGAGTCGGTGCCCTAGCGCCAGCATCACCTTGTCCTTTGCCCGACTCACCTCCACAGCTACATCCAGCGTTCATCCGAGGGATCGACGAATCTGGTTAACGGGTAAGTTATGCTTAGAGTTAGATTGGCCGAGGTTTGACTTCATTCTCTATATTGGGATACAGAAATTTGATGCTTGGCTAGTCTTAGTAGTTTTAGTCAGCACTGTTCGTCGGCGGTGATCTACAGCTCCAGCCACTTTTCTAACAGTAGGCACAACAATCTCAAGTCAACAGTAGAGCATCCGGATTTGGGTGAATTTTAGAGTTGATTTCATTTCTATTTTGGATTTGATTAGTGTCATGATTAGTGGTGATTGGTGGTGGCTTGGATTAATTGAAGTTAATCATTAATTAGGATAATTAATGATCATTCGACTAGGATTTTCCCTAATTAAGTTGGGGCTTGGATTTAGCTAATTGGTGTACCTCGAATTAGTTGAAACCGTACATATGTTGATGTAGGACTTTGATTCAAGACAAGTATCTCGACTTGGGATTGTTTAGCATGATCGACAGATAAAGGCGAGTACTTCTTACTTTTATTCTTTAGTACTTTGACCTTAGTGCATAAGTTAGATATTTAGATAGATTGTATTTATCTTGAATCCACTCATATTTTTCCTTAGTTTGATACTTACCTGCATGATCTTTGAAATAATTGTTTTGATATCTATATAGTCTCTTGTTGTCATTCATGATTTTTAGCATATACTAGATACCATGTTTACTTACTTTAATTATTTTTTATTCATGTACCTTATTGAACATGTCGGCTTATTGTAGCATACCTGATTTATATTTATAAATGTGATGACTGTTGTATCTTACTCATCATGTCATTGTATGCATACCAATGACTACATCTTCCTTGTAGTTGAATGAGTCATTGATCAACGCATGTTATGACGGTTGCATCTTACTCATCATATCATTGTATGCATACCAATGACTACGTCTTCCTTTTGGTTGAGTGAGTCGTTGGTCATCGCCGCACACTCAACAACTCATGGGTAATGGTAGCTGGAGATATCGCTTATCCTGTCGTGCCCCACTCGGTCACTCATGGATAGTGGTAGCTGGAGTGTTGTATAGTTGTCATCGTCCTAGCCTAGACCATACAAGGGTCGTGGTGCAGAGGGGTGGACAAGAGTGACAATTCGTGCATATGCTTTTGTTATTATATTTTCTTATGTTGTTGTTTGCTTATCTTGTTATTTTATTGTATCCATGTGATATACTTACATATGTTGAGTTATATACCGATTGCATATGTTTAGAAACTGACTTGGAGGATAGGTTATCTATTAACCTATGAGTCCCAACACTCACCACCCCTTGAACTAATTTTTCTTTCGCTAGGGAACAAATAGATGATACAAGGACACTTGGAGGATCCTGATCGTCGATCCCATGTCAAATCTGAGAATGATTTTCTGATTTTGCTTCCTGCTTTATTTGTGTTTTGAATTTGTAAACTTAGCATTGTAATAACTCAACGCGAACTTAAAGTTTAGCTTTATGATTTCTTGTATTTGATTTGATATTGTTGTGTCAAGCCGGGCTGGCTCGTAGTTAGTTATTTTATGATTTTACGTACATTATTTTGTTACTTCCGCCGTGTTTTGTTTCAGATGTGTATTTATCAACTACGTGATCGTGTTTACTTTTAACCGTGTGAGTTGCTTATAAACTGTGTGAGTATGTTTACATTGTTTCCTCGAGCAATTGCCTTATTTTTTAAAAAAGAAAATCGTATTTTTAAACTTTTTTTAACCGAACTTAAATCTAAATGTGAGTTTGTTACACGAAAATGCAATCGCATGTCCAAAAAGACACGATTTTGATTCCGACATACATTGCCTTGGAACGCAATGTCGAGGCATAGTTTAGACTGAGTAGCATGATTAAATTGCAATTGGGCGGTATTGTTTAACTATTATTTGAAACAATAAGTCTGATTTGATTGATTTATTCTAAAAAGAATTTGAGATCAATTAAATATAGATGTTATCTCACACTCTCAAACATTATTGCAGAAGTACCCAAATCTTGGAATCAATTTTAATATCGACTGAAGTTTTTGTGGCCTCCGTGACTCTCATACTTTCAATTCCAATCAATTCAACTCGTCTAATTATCAAATTTATTGGTTCTTTGAACATGATTATGTCATATTAACATTCTTTTCTTATTGAATCGTCTATCAGTGCTACAAATAATCTCTTATATAGTTGTTTCATGTTTTCTTGCATTTCAAATCTCTGCTGCATCAATTTTTTGAATATGCGGTCACTTAACTTCTCAAGACCCTGATCTATAAAGTGTTTCTGATTGTATGGCAAACATACAATCCCTCTTTAATCTTAAAAGACACAATGAGCTTGCAAGACTTAGAAGCTTCTTTCCATTTTAATTTACTTCTTGAAATTATATTTCATTCATAGATTATTGATCTTATTCAAACAACACCTCACAATTTTGAGAGCATAAGAAGAAAAAATTTATAAAAGAGAAAACAAATCGCGGCAAAAATAGGATAAAAAGATAAAAGAACAATGAAAATAAAAATGAAATGAAAGAGGTGTTGAAAAAATTTAAAAAAAATACAAGAAAAAGGACTAGATTACAAGGATGAGAAATAATGTACAACGAGAATAAAGAAGAAAGAAAAGAAAGGGACAAAATATAAGTCATCTCATACAACATTCTCTTAAGCGTATTGAAATTCATACATGAAAGGTACATATATTCAAGAGAATAAGATATAAGAGATTCAATTATAAAGAAAAAAAGAAATTTAAAGTCAAAGATACATAAGAAATATGCTAAACACTAATATTTTAGAGGTGTGCACAAAAAAAATAAAGAATACGATCATAAGGAAGTCCTCAAGAGAAGAAAAGATGAGAAAAAACAAAAAACACAAGCAATGAAAATAAAGAAAAAAAACCTATTAAAAAGATAAATTAAAAGAAGAGAACAAAGACATTAATTCATGAAGAAAAATAAGTGAAAGGAACCAATAAAAAAAACTAAGCTAGTGGAAAATACAAAAAAGAAAATAAAGATAAAAAAAAAAAAAAGAAACCAAAGAAGAGTAGAATGAGAAAAAAAAATTTGAAAAAGAGAAGGCAAGTCATAGCAAAAATAGGACAAAAAGATAAAAAAGCAATAAATCAAATAAGAATGAAATGAAAGAGGTGCTGAAAAAAAAATATAAGAAAAATGACTAGATAAAAAAGAAAAATAGGAGAAGAAAAACAAGTAATAAACAAACATTACAAGGATGAAAACTAATGTGTAATGAGAAAAAATAAGAAAGAAAAAAGGGAAAATAATAAAAAAAAAACACAACATAAATTTTTTTTAAAAAAACTAAGTTTAAAATTTTAATAATTAAATACAAATCATCACATACAACTTTCTCTTAAGTATATTTAAATTCAGGCATGAAAAACACATTCATTCAAGAGAATAAGATACAAAAGATTCAGTCATAAGGAAAATAAGAAATTTAAACTCAAAATTACAAAAAAAAAACACATGCTAAACACTAAAATTCTAGAGGTGTGCAAAAAAAATATAAAGAATCGAATAATACGGAAGTCCTCAAGAGAAAGAAAGATGAGTAAAAAAACACAAAATCAAAAAAAAATAAAGAAAAAAAAAGACAAAAGAGATGAATTAAAAGAAGAGAAAAAAATATTAATTCATGAAGAAAAATAAAAGAAGATGACCAATTAAAAGAAACTAAGCTAGTGAAAAACATTAAAAGGAAAAATAAAGATAAAGAAAAGAGAAAAAATCAAAGAAGAGTAGCATGAGAAGAAAAAATTTGTAAAAGAGAAAACAAGCCACAATAAAAATAGGACAAAAAGACAAAAGAGCAATGAAAAAAATAAGAATGTAATGAAAAAGATGTTGAAAAAAAATTACAAGAAAAATGACTAGATAAAAAAGAGAATTAGGAGAAGAAAAGCAAGTAATAAAAAAATATTACAAGAATGAGAAATAATATGCAACGAGAATAAAGAAGAAATAAAAGGGACAAAAAGAAAAAATAAACGCAATACAAAGACAACAAAAAAATGCAAAGTTTAAAATTTAACCAAATAAATACAAGTCATCTCATACAACATTCTCTTAAGAATATTTAAATTCATACATGACAAGTACATATAGTCATGAAAATATGAGACAAGAGATTCAGTCGAAAAAAAAAATTAACTCAAAATTATATAAGAAACATATGCTAAACACTAATATTCTAGAGGTGTGCATAAAAAAAATATATAAAGAATAGATCATAAGGAAGTCCTCAAGAGAAATAAAGATAAAAAAACAAAAAACACAAAGGCAAAGAAAATAAAGAAAAAAACTCCAAAAGAGATAAATTAAAAAAAGAGAACAAAGATATTAATTCATGAAGAAAATAAGAAAAGGGGACCTATTAAAAGAAACTAAGCTAGTAGAAAACACAAAAAAAAAGAAAATAAAGATAAAGAAAAAAGAAGAAAGAAGAAATCAAAGAATGAGAAGAAAAAAAATAAAAAAGAGAAACAAGTAACAACAAAAATATGACAAAAAAGATAAAAGAGCTACTAACAAAAAAGAATAAAATGAAATACTTGTTGAAAAAACAAAAAAATACAAGAAAAAAGGTAAAAAAAAAATAAAAATAGGAAAAGAAAAGCAAATAATAAAAAAAATATTACAAGGATGAGAACTAATGTACAATGAGAAAAAAGAAGAAAGAAAAGAAAGGGACAAAAATAAAAATAAAAAAATAAACGCAACATAGAAAAAAAAAACTATGTTTAAATTGTATTAACAAAATATAAGCCATCACATATAACTTTCACTTAAGAATAATCAAATTCATACATGAAAAATATATTTATTCAAGAGAATAAGATACAAGAGATTCAGTTATAAGGAAAAAAGAATTTTTAAACTCAAAATTACATAAGAAACATATTCTAAATACTAATATTCTAAAGGTGTGCACAAAAAAAAATATAAAGATTAGGATCATAAAGAAGTCCTCAAGAAAAACAAACATGAGGAAAAAAAAAGCACAAAGACAATGAAAATAAAGAAAAAAACCTATAAAAGAGCTAAATTGAAAGAAGAAAACAAAGATTTTAATTAAAGAAGAAAAATAAAAGAATGAGACAAATTCAAAGAAACTAAACTAGTGGAAAACACAAAAAAAGAAAATAAAGTTAAAAAGAAGAGAAGAAATCAAAGAAGAGTGGCATGAGAAAATAAATTGAAAAAGAGTAAGACAAGTTATTCCAAAAATCAGACAAAAAGATAAAAGAACAATGAAACAAATAAGAATGAAATAAAAGAGGTTGAAAAAAAAAATAGAAGAAAAAGGATTAGATAAAAAAAATAGAAGAAGAAATGCAAGTTAAAAACATTACAAAGATGAGAACTAATGTGCAACGAGAAAAAAAGAAGAAAGAAAAAGGACAAACATAAATAAAAAAATAAATGCAACACAAAGACAACAAAAAAGCTAAGTTTAAAATTTTACTAACTAAATATAAGTCATCACATATAACTTTCTCTTAATAATATTCAAATTCATAAATGGAAAGTACATTTATTCAAGATTTAGTCATAAGGAAAAAAAAAATTATAACTCAAAATTACATAAGAGACATGCTAAACACTGATATTCTAGAGATAGTTTAATGGATTCATTCATTAAATATTTGTCATAGTTTGACGCTGACTGGCAACCTAACGCAACCATCCTCTTTTATCCAGGCTTGGGACCGGGCATGACCGGTCGTCATGGGCGGAGTTACTAATATTCTAAAGATGTGAATAAAAAAAAAATAGGATCATAAGGAAGTCCTCAAGAGAAACAAAGATAAAAACAAATAACACAAATGCAAGGAAAATAAAGGAAAAAATCTCCAAAAGATGTAAATTAAAATAAGAGAACAAAGATATATAATATTCATGAAGAAAAATAAGAGAAAGGGACCTACTAAAAGAAACTAAGCTAGTGGAAAACACAAAAAAGAAAATAAAGATAAAGAAAAGAAATCAAAGAAAAGCAGCATGAGAAGAAAAAAAATTGAAAAAGAGAAACAAGTCACAATAAAAATAGAACAAAAAGATAAAAGAGCAACTAACAAAAAAGAATGAACTGAAATTGATGTTGAAAAAAATAAAAAAGAAAATACAAGAAAAAGGAATAAATAAAAAATATGAAAAGAAAAGTAAATAATAACAAAATAATACAAGGATGAGACTAATGTGCAACGAGAAAAAAGTAGAAAGAAAAGAAAGGGACAGAAATAAAAATAAAAATTTAAAAAAAAATAAACGTAATACAAAGGCAAAAAAAACTATGTTTAAAATTTTATTAACTAAATATAAGTCATCACATACAACTTTCACTTAAGAATATTCAAATTCATACATGAAAAGTACATTTGTTCAAGAGGATAATATACATGAAAAAAAAAAAATTTAAACTCAAAATTACATAAGAAACATATTTTAAACACTAATATTCTAGTGTTGTGCAAAAAAAAATATAAAGAATGGGATCATAAGGAAATTCTCAAGAGAAACAAACATAAGACAAAAAACACAAAGGCAATGAAAATAAAGACAAAAACCTACAAAAGAGCTAAATTGAAAGAGGACAAAGAATTTAATTCAAGAACAAAAATAAGAGACAAATTAAAAGAAACAAAGCTAGTGGAAAACACAAAAGAGAAAATAAAGTTAAAGAAAAGAGAAGAAATCAAAGAAGAGTAGCATGAGAAAAAAAAAATTGAAAAAAGAAGACAAGTTAATCCAGAAATAAGACAAAAATATAAAAGATCAATGAAACAAATAAGAATGAAATGAAAGAGAGGTTGAAAAAATACAAAAAAATACAAAAAAAAGGTTTAGATAAAAAAATAGGAGAAGAAATGCAAGTAATAAAAAACATTACAAGGATGAGAACTAATGTGCAACGAAAAAAACGAAGAAAAGAAAACAACAAAATATAAATATAAATATAAATAAAAAAATAAGCACAACACAAAGACAACAAAAAAAACTAAGTTTAAAATTTTACTAAATATAAATCATCACACACAAATTTCTCTTAATAATATTCAAATTCATATATGAAACGTACATTTATTCAAGATTTAGTCATAACGGAAAAAAAATTAACTCAAAATTATATAAGAGACATACACTAAACACTAATATTCTAGAGGTGTGCACCAAATAATATAAAGAATAGGACCATAAGGAAATCCTCAAGAGAAACAAAGATGAGAAAAAAAATAACACAAAGGCAATGAAAATAAAGAATAAAACTTACAAAAAAATAAACTAAAGAAGAGAATAAAAATATTAATTCACGAAGAAAAATAAGAGAAGGGGACAAATTAAAAGAAACTAAGCTAGTGGAAAACACAGAAAAGAAAATAAAGATAAAGAAAAGAGAAGGAATCAAAGAAGAGTATTATGAGAAGAAAAAATTTTAAAAAGACAAACATGTCATAGCAAAAATAGGAAAAAAAAGATAAAAGAGCAACGAAACAAATAACAATGAAATTAAAGAAGTGTTAAAAAAATACAAGAAAAAGAACTAAATAAAAAAAATGGGAGACGAAAAGCAAAAAATAAAAAAATATTACTAGGATGAGAATTAATGTGCAACGAGAAAAAAGAAAAAAAAGGACAAAAATAAAAATAAAAAAATACACACAACACAAAGACAACAAAAAAAACTAAATTTAAAATTTTATTAACTAATATAAGTCATCATATATAACTTTCTCTTAATAATGTTGATATTCATTCATTCAAAGTACAATTATTCAAGAGAATAAAATAAAAAATATTTAGTTATAAGGAAAAAAAGAAATTTAAACTCAAAATTATATAAGAAACATATTCTAAACACTAATATTCTAGAGATGTGCACAAAAAAAATATAAATAATAGGATCATAAGGAAGTTCTCAAGATAAACAAAGATGAGAAAAAAACAACACAAAGGCAATGAAAGTAAAGAAAAATAACTAACAAAATAGATAAATTGAAAGAATAGATCAAAGATATTAATTCATCAAGAAAAATAAGAGAAAGGGATCAATTAAAAGAAATTAAGCTAGTGGAAAACACAAAAAAGAAAATAACGAAAAAGAGAAGAGAAGAAATCAAAGAAGAGTAGAATGAAAAGAAAAAATTCGAAAAAAGAGGAAACAAGTCATAGCAAAAATAGGGTAAAAAGATAAAAGAGCAATGAATCAAATAAGAATGAAATGAAAGAGGAGTTGAAAAAATAAAAAAATTACAAGAAAAATGATGAGATAAAAAAGGAAAATTGGAGAAGAAAAGCAAGTATTAAAAAAATTACAAGATAAGAACTAATGTGCAATGAAAAAGAAGAAGAAAGAAAAGGAAGAGACAAAAATAAAAAAAATAAATGCAACAAAAAAAACAAAAAGTAAGTTTAAAATTTTAATAATTAAATACCAGTCATCACATAAAACTTTCTCAAAAGAATATTCAAATTTATACATGAAAAATACAAAAAAGAAAAGAGAAGAAATCAAAGAAGAGTAGAATGAGAAGAAATTTTTTAAAAAAAAAGAAGACAATTCACAACAAAAATAGGATAAAAAGGTAAAAGAGCAATAAATCAAATAAGAATGAAATGAAAGAGTTGAAAAAAAAAATTACAAGCTATGTTGCACGGACACTTGCAGTTTTTTTTTTCAAGTGTCGGACACGGATACGGACACGACACGCAAATACGCATGTCGGATACGGCAAAATCCGTGTCATTGACTTTTTAAAAGTTTGACCAGCCGGATACGGTTAGGATACGGCTAGGACACGGATGGGACACATTTCCGGATATATTTGGGCTCAAATGTAAAAAACCTAAAAGTTATAAGGCTCAAATTGAAAAATAATAAATTTCTAAGGATTGATTAATAAATAAATTAAAATGAATTTGACATAACAAAACCCTAAATTCCTTTGGTTTTGTATTGCTCCCGATTATTTCCTCCCTACTCTCGCCCCTGCTCGCTGCAAACCTTCCCCGCTGCTCTGCTCTCGTCGCTTCTCTTCTCTGCTCGCCTCGCCTGCTCTGCTCGCCTCGCCTGCTCTGCTCGCCTCGCCAGAGTCGCCATTATTCTGCTCGCCTCGCCATTGTTCTACTCGCCTTTGCTCGCCATGCTCGCCTCGTCACTACTCGCTGCCGTCCTCTAGTTTCTGGCAAGTTTCCCTTTCTATTTTTTCTTCTGAAATCACGGTTCTGAAGTTGTTTTTTTGTTTTTTCGCTTTTCTTTCATCTGAAAAAAAAAGAACTGCACATCCATGAGACCTTTCTCATATCAGTTTTAACACTGCACATTTTGGTTGCACTGCACATTTTGGTTAGGGCTTCCTGTGCAGTGTGCAAATAGTGCAGTGTGAAAATAGTGCAATGGTCAATAGAACAACATTTTTTTAATTTGTTGTAAACTGGAAAGTCTATTGATCAATATGTTTATGTTATTTCTCCAGCCTATTCGCTATGGAAAGTTTTCAAAATGAGAGTGGACAAGAGGATATTGATGATTATTCTCCTCTGTGGAAATTTGTAACCAATGTGGAAATTTGTAACCGAGGTGGAAAAGACAGTTGGAGGAGGAAATGTCACTTGGTCATGCAATATATGTACTAAAGTGTGCAAAGGATCATATTCGAGGGTAAAAGCACATTTGTTAAAACAAAAAGGGGCTGGAATTACTGGTTGTACAGCTGTTACAATGGATCAAATGAAGCGTATGTAACAACTTGTGGATGATGCAGAATTGAGAAAGAAGAATTCTAAACCGAAAGAAGTTTCGTTGCCTTTGTCATCTGCATCATCAAACATGGCTTCAAAATCATCATTTAGTGGTCTTGATCCTTTGCAAAATGATGATCCAACTCTAACAAAGAAGAGGAAAGGACAACTTGACCCTCTTGAAAAAGCTTTTAACTTGAATGCTAGATATGAGCTTCACTCTGAAATTGCGAGGCTCTTTTACACCGGGGGATTATCTTTCAATATTGCTAGGAATCCTCATTATGTTCGTGCTTTCAGTTTGGCTACTCAATGAACGATTCCAGGTTATCTTCCACCTGGATACAATTTATTGAGAACTTCACTTCTTCAAAAAGAAAAAGCTCAAATTGAAAAGTTGTTGGAGCCAACAAAAACTGCTTGGAAACAAAAGGGGGTTAGTATTTGTAGTGATGGGTGGTCGGATGTGCAAAGAAGACCGTTAATTAATATCATAACCGTGTGTGAAAGTGGTCCTATGTTTTTGAAGACTATAAATTGTGAAGGCCAGCACAAGGATAAGATTTTCATCTCTAAGTTGCTCATTAATGTTATAAATGAAGTGGGACATCAGAATGTTGTCCAAGTAGTCACCGATAATGCTCCTGTTTGCAATGCTGGGTTACTCGTTGAGGCAAAGTATCCACATATATTTTGGACTCCTTGTGTTGTGCACACATTGAATCTTGCTTGGAAGAATATTTGTACACCAACTGACTCTCTACAAAACAAAGAAGACTTTGATGAGTGCAAGTGGATAGCAAAAGTAGCAAATGATGCTTCAATGATCAAGAATTTTATCCTGAATCACAATATGAGATTATCGATGTTCAACGATAACTCAAACTTGAAGATGCTATCACTTGCAGATACTCGATTTGCTTTCACGATCATTATGCTTAAAAGGTTCAGACAAATCAAGAAATGTCTTGAAAACATGGTGATTAGTGAAAGATGGGATGTGTACAAGGAGAATGATGTAGTGAAGGCCAGAGTAGTGAAATACAAGATACTGGATGATCAATTTTGGGAAAAAAATGATTATATACTTACTTTCACAAGTCTGATTTATGAGATGCTAAGGAAAGCAGACACTGATCAACCTTGTCTTCATTTAGTCTATGAGTGGTGAGACGAAATGATAGAGAAAATGAGAGTTGCTATCTCAAAGGAGACTCATAGTGAAGATTCAACGTTTTATAAGGTTGTTCATAATATTCTGGTGGAGCGATGGAATAAAAGCAATACACCTCTACATTGTTTGGTGTATTCTTTGAATCCAAGGTAAAACTCTAAAAAATTTTAACTTTCTAAGTTTTAGCAAATTAGAAATATTAGTTTGTGAATGATGTTAAACTATCAATCTTTTTATATAGGTATTATAGCCATGAGTGGCTCCAAGAATCTCCCAATCGTCTTCCTCCTCATAGGGACATTGAAGTTTCAAGGGAAAGGAAAAAGTGCATTGAAAGATATTACTCCAATTCATCCGAACGAAGAAGTGTCAATGAGGAGTTTGCCTCTTTTTCAACTGCCATTGATGATTTTTCTAATAATGATGCAATGCGTGATCGAGGTTTGATGTCTCCAACTAAGTGGTGGGTTATCCATGGTGCTTCTGCACCAACTCTTCAAAGTTTAGCTTTAAAGCTACTTGGACAACCATCTTCTTTTTCTTGTTGTGAGAGAAATTGGAGCACCTACAGTTTCATACACTCATTGAAGAGGAACAAGATAATACCACAAAGAGCGGAAGATTTGGTGTATGTTCACTATAATCTTCGTCTTTTATCTAGGAGGAGTCTACATTATAGTGAAGGAGAAAGTAAGATGTAGGATGTTAGAGCAGCTGGATTTGATTCCATGGACATAGAGGGTGCTTCTATCCTTGAAATTGCCAATTTGTCTCTTGATGAACCTGAGTTGGAGTCAGTCTTGTTGTGAGATCTCGGAAAAAATTTAAATAAATAGGGTTATTTCAGAAATAGCCTTATAATATTTTTCCGGAATTTTTAGAAATTTTCTGGAAATTTTTCGGAGCTCGTACGACGAGTTTTGAGGGGGATTAATTACGGGTACGGATAAAGCCTGTTTGGGATACCCGTTTAAGTGAGGAATTGTTTAATTATAAATTCCTTTTTATTCCTCAACCAAATGCCGTTTTCCCGAATCGAGCCTCTTCCTCCTTTTTCCCGATCTCCCCTCCCTTCTCTCTGTTCTCTCTTGCGGACGAAGCAAAGCCGACGGTTCCGGCGGCTGTCGACCTCGACGGAAACCAGTGGAGTCACCGGAGCTTGCTGGAGCACGACGGGATTGGTGGAGTACCGATCTCCTTCGATCAAGGGGTTGCGGTTCGGTGGATTCAACGATCGATCGTCGGCGATACGGCAACTAGGGCACAGCGGGGGGTTGATTCGTGTTGTCTCCTAGCCAATCGACCTTCCCTTTCCTTTCCTCGCACTGCTCACAGTGCGATCCATCTCTTCCTTGGCCGGATCTGGATCGAGCCGTGCCACCCGATCGCCGGCGTGGAAGGGGCGATTAGGGCTTCAATGGGTAAGCAATCCGAACCTTATTCCTCTTTCCTGTTCTTTGATTTGTGCCCTAGATCGCCGGGAGCCATTCCCCCGATCTCTTCTCTGTTCACCGATACCCTGTTCTTGATCCTCATCTTCTTGTGGTTGATTAGGTCTCGGTTGAAGATGATGGGATCATTTGAGCTGTCGGCAGAGGCTAGGAGAGTTCTTGCTTGATTGGTGATCTCCATCGCTTGACCTCCTGCTTGATCAGATTGATAGCAGCAAGGTGAGGTCTTGTTCTGTTCTTGTTGTGGAGTTGTTCTTGGTTCCGACTCCACCAGTAGCTTCTCTGGTTCCAGCAATCAACAGCAACTGGATCGAGGTAAGGTGTGTAGGGTTTGTTTTGTTTAGATGATTGATCTTAGTGTGGATGAATTAGGGTTTATGTATTGGTTGAGTAGTTGGATGTAGATTTGATCTTAGATGTAGACCATTGTTGGATTTGATTATTTAGGTTTGGATTCTAGTAGTGGTTATTTGTGATTAGATCTAATTTCTTAGATTAACCTAAATGGAATGATTAGGGTTAAGACAAGTAACCCTAATCGACTATTGGATTTAATTTAGGTATTAGATAACTAGTCTAATTGGTAACTAAGGATTAGGAAATTATTCCTAATTAACCGTTAGAAAGGTGGAGGGTTATAGGTTAGGGTTTGTCCCTAAATTTCTGTTTAGGATTTATTTAGCTATTTGTTTGTATTCTAGCTAAATAAATGTAAATGTATTTATTTACATAGGACTCTGATTCGAGACGAGCATCCCGACATTGAATTAAGACTGGATTGTACCTTCTTTTGAGGCGGGTACCCTTTGACTTATCTTTTGATACTGTCTTATGATATGTATAGTTTATATATAGTTACTAGTGATAGATGGTAGATTTATTTCTTCCCTGGTCTTAGCTTAGTTGATACCTATCACATGCTTCTACTGTTAGATGCTTTACATTAGTCGGGTTTACTTTTATCTCCTGCCATGTGTATATGTGTTCGTGGTTATGGTTACTTATAGTGCTTATCTACCCATGATTAGATGTTGGAGATACTTGTTATATATTGTTGGATTCATGTTGTTTATATCTCTGTTATATATCTACGTTTACCTTTTTGGGCACCTACGTATATGGAGGAGGATACGTTCAGGTATGACATTCTGTAGCCGCATGCACCATACCGCATGATTGCATGCTGGGCGATGGGCGACTCCATTATTGTTGAGCTCGTCGGCCGGCTACATGAGGGCCTGCACACAACGTGTCTACTGCATGGGTAGTGGCACAGCACTCAGGGTGTGTATGGCAGGTTGCTCGGTGGTGCACCGCCGGGGTGCTCATGGGTAGCACGATATAGCGGGGTTGCACCCGGGATCCCTCCCCGTCATCGCGTACCGGGAGTTGAGAGCATTGCGCTCCCTCACTATGTTTGAGGTAGGAGGATAGGTGTACTCCGACAGCATCCCGTCCACTCGGTCACTCTTCAGGGGTAGTGACGACAGAGTGCACGGTGTCACAGCCCTACCCACGCGGTCTCACCATTGTGTGTGAGATACAGACTGGCGTCAGGGGTGACCATGTCATTTTGCATCATATGCACCGATTGCATTTATTGTGATTGTTGCATATTGGATGATGCACTTGGGTGACTGCATATGATTGACATGCATACAGGATACATGCGTATTTGTTCTGACTATCTTTCTCTGTGTATGTCCACAGTCATTCGCTCAAGCCTCGCAGGTGAGTACAGTTTATTTCAGTTATGCATTTCTTATTATTCTTGCTGTAAACTGTATTACATGCTTCTGGTTACTTATTACAGTTTATTCAGCTATGCATACCTGTTATATTGTTGGGAGACTGTACTGTAGGTCCTATGATTTACGAGACTGTACCTTAGGATATTACTGGTAGTTATATGTTGCTGTACATATCTATTGGATTACCTGCTGAGTTCTTTGAACTCACCCCGTTGTTACTATTTTTCAGGTTGAGGCCGTCGAGAGATATTCCAGTCGCTAGCCCCATTATCGCGAGGATTTTCTGTGTCGGATTATATTTTGCTTTTGCATCTTATATACTGGTATTGTGGGTTTGTATTGTGGACTTTACATTGAACATTCGGGTTTACTACTTTTGGTTTTCCGCTGCGGTTGTATTTTCATTACTTCGTGGATTTGTTTTCTTCGTTGTAGTGGAGTAGGCTGTTTACATATATCTTCGGGGTTCTATATCGTCTTTCCTTATTAAACTGCGTGGATTGATCATATATTATATCTGTGTAGAAATATTGAATATAACTGCGTGGATTGTTTTACTATTTGTCTGTATTGTTCCGGCCGAGTGTGGCCGAGGTATTGATATATGTATACTGAGCTTCATATTGTCCGGCGTACAGGGGAGATGCTGCCGAAATTTCTTCGGACAGGGACTACCTGGGGTCTGACAATTTATTTATTGTCCGGCGTACAGGGGAGATGCTGCCGAAATTTCTTCGGACAGGGACTACCTGGGGTCTGACAATTTATTTGGTATCAGAGCTAGGCTCCGATTTCAAATTTTTGTGTCCTGGAGTATGTTAGCGTATCTGGTTTTTTTTTTTTTGGATTTTATCTGATACCAATTTATTTGGTATCAGAGCTAGGCTCCGATTTCAGATTTTTGTGTCCTGGAGTATGTTAGCGTATCTGGTTTTTTTTTTTTTTGGATTTTATCTGATACCAATTTATTTGGTATCAGAGCTAGGCTCACGATACTTGCTCTTCGTTTTGGATTTTCGAGGTTTATCTGATACCAATTTATTTGGTATCAGAGCAAAGTTTTGCGATACCTACTTGTCGGGTTTCGGATTTACAATGCTTACTTTCGTGAGCATTTCTCGGTATGTTCGGATTTTGCGGATTTCCGTCGATTTTCTCGTTTCGGAATTCCAAGGCATTTTGACGAGGTTTTATTGGTTCTATTTGGGGCTAAGCAGCGATAGGATATCTCCAGACGGCAAATAGGTAAAACAGGTAATTTTATAGTTTTTATACCTGCAGTGATATCTGGGTAATATTTTGTTTACTGATATGGTACATACACGTGTTTCGATATTGAGACGTGGTCATCCACGTAAGAGGCCGATAGATTCTCTGGAGATAGAGTCTCCAGAGAGATCTGCTAGGGTTGAGCTTGTCCGTCAAGGACAGACTCGTCAGGATATTATAGGCACGTCGGATTATAAGATCCCAACGGTTCCGACTTCAGAGGTACATACCTCGACTATATCATTAGTGGTATCACTTTTAGTATACTCGACACCCACTCCAGGCGTGCCTACTACTGCGTACTTGAGGTACGAGATGAGGCAGAGATCTGGTGGGACACACAGCGCTCGATTATAGGCGAGCAGCATATTACTTGGGTGAGATTTAGGGAGGCATCTAAGAGTCAGTATTTTCCCCGCGCATATCAGATGACACGTCGGCAGGATTTTATGAGTCTTCGGCAAAATAACCGCTCAATGATAGAGTATAATGCCGAATTTAATCGGTTGGCTAGATTCTGTCCTGAGTTGGTTGCCGAGGACATATCTCGTATGCTCCAGTTTATCCAGGGACTAGACGAGCATCTTCAGGTGAAGATTGCCGGTTTTGGTGTAGTATCATACACAGAGGCACTAGATAGGGCTCTTATGATTGAGTCAGCTCATCAGAGAGTGAAAGTAGACAAGAAGAGGAAGCAGACTGATCGGACTTCCGGACAGAGCCAGCAGTCACAGACTACTGGACAGCAGCAGAGCAGCCACACTCAGACGGGTCAGAGTACTTCTGGGTCATCTGGCCAACCCCAAAAGTCAGGACGATCTTCATCTGGACGTTTCCGGTCTTCTAAACAGAATCGGAAACAGTCCACCGGTGACACTACACTCGATGTGGATTCCGAGATCACATCACCTCTGCATGCACCCTGGGACAGTTAGTTTGCTATTATTGCAAACTGTCTGGGCACTTGAGCCAAGACTGTTCGCTGAAGGCTCAGCATGTAGCTTCCGGGATTTCTATTCCGGGAGGACAGTTGGGTCAGTCCGGGACTCAGCGAGGCGGGTCGAAAGCCCAATCTTCGCATCGTCAACAGAGGACAACCCCTCCTGCAGCAGCTGCATATGGCATGCACGAGCAGGAGCATTCCGATGTCCTTGTGGAGAACCCCACGGTATTCCGCCTTAGTGTTCTCCTGTATTATTCGTCAAGAAGAAGGATGATACTCTGAGGTTGTGCATCGATTATAGGCAGTTGAATGCAGTGACTATCAGAAATAAGTATCCCTTGCCACGGATTGAGGATTTATTTGATCAGCTTAGAGATACATCAGTGTATTCTAAGATTGATCTGCGGTCTGGATATCATCAGCTGAGAGTTAGAGATTCTGATATTCAGAAGACAGCATTTCGCACCAGATACGGACATTAGGAGTTTTTGGTAATGCCATTTGGGCTTACCAATGCTCCTGCAGTATTTATGGATCTGATGAACCGTATCTTTTTGGAGTACCTGGATCAGTTTGTGATTGTATTTATCGATGACAAATTGATCTATTCACGTTCCGAGGAGGAACATGCGCAGCACCTTCGCATAGTCTTGGAGACTCTTCGACGACATCATCTATATGCGAAGTTCAGCAAGTGTGCATTTTGGCTTTCCTCAGTGGGTTTCCTGGGACACGTGGTGTCAAGCCGAGGTATTTCAATAGATCCACAGAAGATCGAGGTTATCACTAGCTGGGCGCAGCCGAAGTCAGTCCAGGAGATCCGCAGTTTCTTAGGACTGACTGGATATTACAGACGATTTGTTGAGGGTTTCTCCCGTATTGCTATGCCGTTGACACGTCTGACCAGAAAGGGCGTGAAGTTCACGTGGTCAGAGGATTATAAGACCAGCTTCCAGGAGCTGAAGCAGAGATTAGTATCAGCACCAGTCTTGGTTTTACCTTCTGGTGATGATGGATTCGTACTTTATACAGACGCATCTCTTCAGGGCTTGGGCGCTGTATTGATGCAGCACGGTAGGGTAGTCTCTTATGCTTCTCGTCAGTTGAAGGAGCATGAGAAGAACTACCCAGTACATGATTTAAAGCTAGCCGCTATTATCTTTGCTTTGAAGATTTGGCGACATCATCTTTATGGTATTACTTTTGAGATTCTTACTGATCATAAGAGTCTCAAATATATTTTCACCCAGAAGGAACTCAATCTCCGACAGAGGAGATGGATGGAGTTCCTGAAGGATTATGATTGTACTATTAGCTACCATCCGGGTAAAGCTAATGTGGTTGCTGATGCACTGAGCAGGAAGTCCAGAGAGACTTTAGCTTGTCATCGAGTTACAGTCACGGACTTGATTCAGGGATTCTCCGAGTTGGCCCTTGAGGAGCAGGGACGGACAGAGCAGGGTATTCTTGTTACCATGGTTGCTCAGTCGTCGATCAGGATGAGGATTCGAGAGGCCCAGGCCGGAGATCAACATTTACAGTTCATTAGCAGACTGAGTTTACACGAGACGACGAGGGGATTGTTTATTTCCGAGGTAGATTATGTGTACCTCAGTCTCACCCGGTCATGGAGGAGTTACTTCAGGAGGCGCATCGTTCTAGATTTGCTATCCACCCAGGTGGGACCCGTATGTATCGTGATTTGAGGCGTTCCTATTGGTGGAACGGTATGAAGAAAGACATTGCAGATTTTGTAGCTAGATGTCTTGTCTGTCAGCAGGTGAAGGCTGAGCACCAGAGACCTGCTGGTTTACTTTAGAGGATCCCTATTCCAGAGTGGAAGTGGGAGCATATTACTATGGATTTTGTGGTAGGATTGCCTAGGACTCGACGAGGCCATGATGCGATTTGGGTAATCGTTGACCGATTAACCAAATCCGCACACTTTTTAGCAATCCGGAAGACTGATTCTCTGGATCGATTAGCTGAATTATACTGTCGAGAGATTATCAGATTGCATGGAGTTCCGTTGAGCATTATATCTGATAGAGACCCACGGTTCACGTCCCGATTCTGGCAGAGTCTGCAGCAGGCCTTGGGCACACAGCTTCGTTTCAGTACGACATTCCATCCGCAGACAGATGGGCAGTCAGAGCGGACCATTCAGACTTTGGAGGACTTGATGAGGTCTTGCGTTATGGATTTCGGAGGCAGTTGGGAGGACCACCTGCCATTAGTGGAGTTCGCCTACAACAACAGCTATCATTCAGCTATACAGATGGCACCGTTTGAGGCGTTGTATGGTAGACCTTGTCGGACACCCATCCTCTGGGAAGAGGTTGGGGAGGCCCAGCTGATAGGACCTCAGAGAGCTCAGCAGGATGCAGAGTTAGTTCGCACTATCAGACGGAGGATGTCAGAGGCTCAGGACCGTCAGAAGAGTTATGCTGATCAGAGACGGAGACCCCTGGAGTTCTCCATTGGTGATCATGTATTTCTGAGAGTTTCACCCACGAAGGGGGTGAAGAGATTTGGTCTCCGAGGTAAACTAGCTCCCCGATATATTGGACCATTCCAGATCTTGGAGAGGATTGGAGTAGTAGCTTACCGTCTGGCGCTACCACCATCTCTAGCTGGCATTCACGATGTATTCCATGTATCTATGCTGAGGAGATACGTATCTGATCCGGCACATGTTCTGTCAGATATATCTGTTCCTATTCAGCCTGATGTTACTTACGAGGAGGTTCCGGTGCAGATTCTGGACCACAGAGAGCGTCAGCTACGGAACAAGATTGTCCGGTTGGTTAAAGTCGGATGGCAGCATCATTCTGACGAGGAGGCTACTTGGGAGCTGGAGGATACGATCCGAGCTCGATACCCTCATCTTTTTACTTGAGGTATGTGGGTTAGAGTATCTTCAGTATTTATACTGCATGGTTATATTTCAGTATTTGCTATTGGTTATAGCGAAATTTAGGGATCAAATTTTTATTAGTAGGGGAGGATGTGAGATCTCGGAAAAAATTTAAATAAATAGGGTTATTTCAGAAATAGCCTTATAATATTTTTCCGGAATTTTTAAAAATTTTCTGGAAATTTTTCGGAGCTCGTACGACGAGTTTTGAGGGGGATTAATTACGGGTACGGATAAAGCCTGTTTGGGATACCCGTTTAAGTGAGGAATTGTTTAATTATAAATTCCTTTTTATTCCTCAACCAAACGCCGTTTTCCCGAATCGAGCCTCTTCCTCCTTTTTCCCGATCTCCCCTCCCTTCTCTCTGTTCTCTCTTGCGGACGAAGCAAAGCCGACGGTTCCGGCGGCTGTCGACCTCGACGGAAACCAGTGGAGTCACCGGAGCTTGCTGGAGCACGACGGGATTGGTGGAGTACCGATCTCCTTCGATCGAGGGGTTGCGGTTCGGTGGATTCAACGATCGATCGTCGGCGATACGGCAACTAGGGCACAGCGGGGGGTTGATTCGTGTTGTCTCCTAGCCAATCGACCTTCCCTTTCCTTTCCTCGCACTGCTCACAGTGCGATCCATCTCTTCTTTGGCCGGATCTGGATCGAGCCGTGCCACCCGATCGCCGGCGTGGAAGGGGCGATTAGGGCTTCAATGGGTAAGCAATCCGAACCTTATTCCTCTTTCCTGTTCTTTGATTTGTGCCCTAGATCGCCGGGAGCCATTCCCCCGATCTCTTCTCTGTTCACCGATACCCTGTTCTTGATCCTCATCTTCTTGTGGTTGATTAGGTCTCGGTTGAAGATGATGGGATCATTTGAGCTGTCGGCAGAGGCTAGGAGAGTTCTTGCTTGATTGGTGATCTCCATCGCTTGACCTCTTGCTTGATCAGATTGATAGCAGCAAGGTGAGGTCTTGTTCTGTTCTTGCTGTGGAGTTGTTCTTGGTTCCGACAACACTTCAACCGGTAGCTTCTCTGGTTCCAGCAATCAACAGCAACTGGATCGAGGTAAGGTGTGTAGGGTTTGTTTTGTTTAGATGATTGATCTTAGTGTGGATGAATTAGGGTTTATGTATTGGTTGAGTAGTTGGATGTAGATTTGATCTTAGATGTAGACCATTGTTGGATTTGATTATTTAGGTTTGGATTCTAGTAGTGGTTATTTGTGATTAGATCTAATTGCTTAGATTAACCTAAATGGAATGATTAGGGTTAAGACAAATAACCCTAATCGACTATTGGATTTAGTTTAGGTATTAGATAACTAGTCTAATTGGTAACTAAGGATTAGGAAATTATTCCTAATTAACCGTTAGAAAGGTGGAGGGTTATAGGTTAGGGTTTGTCCCTAAATTTCTGTTTAGGATTTATTTAGCTATTTGTTTGTATTCTAGCTAAATAAATGTAAATGTATTTATTTACACAGGACTCTGATTCGAGACGAGCATCCCGACATTGAATTAGGACTGGATTGTACCTTCTTTTGAGGCGGGTACCCTTTGACTTATCTTTTGATACTGTCTTATGATATGTATAGTTTATATATAGTTACTAGTGATAGATGGTAGATTTATTTCTTCCCTGTTCTTAGCTTAGTTGATACCTATCACATGCTTCTACTGTTAGATGCTTTACATTAGTCGGGTTTACTTTTATCTCCTGCCATGTGTATATGTGTTCGTGGTTATGGTTACTTATAGTGCTTATCTACCCATGATTAGATGTTGGAGATACTTGTTATATATTATTGGATTCATGTTGTTTATATCTCTGTTATATATCTACGTTTACCTTTTTGGGCACCTACGTATATGGAGGAGGATACGTTCAGGTATGACATTCTGTAGCCGCATGCACCATACCACATGATTGCATGCTGGGCGATGGACGACTCCATTATTATTGAGCTTGTCGGCCGGCTACATGAGGGCCTGCACACAACGTGTCTACTGCATGGGTCAACACCCAGGGTGTGTATGGCGGTTGCTCGGTGGTGCACCGCTGGTGCTCATGGGTAGTGCGACTGCAGCGTGGTTGCAGGCAGGGATCCCTCCCCGTCATCGCGTACCGGGAGTTGAGAGCATTGCGCTCCCTCACTATGTTTGAGGTAGGAGGATAGGTGTACTCCGACAGCATCCCGTCCACTCGGTCACTCTTCAGGGGTAGTGACGACAGAGTGCACGGTGTCACAGCCCTACCCACGCGGTCTCACCATTGTGTGTGAGATACAGACTGGCGTCAGGGGTGACCATGTCATATTGCATCATATGCACAGATTGCATTTATTGTGATTGTTGCATATTGGATGATGCACTTGGGTGACTGCATATGATTGACATGCATACAGGATACATGCGTATTTGTTCTGACTATCTTTATCTGTGTATGTCCACAGTCATTCGCCCAAGCCTCGCAGGTGAGTACAGTTTATTTCAGTTATGCATTTCTTATTATTCTTGCTGTAAACTGTATTACATGCTTCTGGTTACTCATTACAGTTTATTCAGCTATGCATACCTGTTATATTATTAGGAGACTGTACTGTAGGTCCTATGATTTAGGAGACTGTACCTTAGGATATTACTGGTAGTTATATGTTGCTGTACATATCTATTGGATTACCTGCTGAGTTCTTTGAACTCACCCCGTTGTTACTATTTTTCAGGTTGAGGCCGTCGAGAGATATTCCAGTCGCTAGCCCCATTATCGCGAGGATTTTCTGTGTCGGATTATATTTTGCTTTTGCATCTTATATACTGGTATTGTGGGTTTGTATTGTGGACTTTACATTGAACATTCGGGTTTACTACTTTTGGTTTTCCGCTGCGGTTGTATTTTCATTACTTCGTGGATTTGTTTTCTTCGTTGTAGTGGAGTAGGCTGTTTACATATATCTTCGGGGTTCTATATCGTCTTTCCTTATTAAACTGCGTGGATTGATCATATATTATATCTGTGTAGAAATATTGAATATAACTGCGTGGATTGTTTTACTATTTGTCTGTATTGTTTCGGCCGAGTGTGGCCGAGGTATTGATATATGTATACTGAGCTTCATATTGTCCGCCGTACAGGGGAGATGCTGCCGAAATTTCTTCGGACAGGGACTACCTGGGGCGTGACACTTGTTTACTGACGAAAGTGGTGTTGGTGATGATACAGATATGGATGTTTGATTTTTTTACTTGTTTAAGATGGATTTGGTGTTTTATATTTTGTTATGTTTACTTTTTGTTTGTAATGGATATTATGATTGATGTAATGTGATTTTCTATTCTAGGATTTTTAATTTTTTATATTATATTATATATATATATATATATAATATTTATATATTTTAATAATCGTCGTATCCTAGCCGTATCGTGTCTTATATTTTCAAAAAATTTCGTATCGCCATATCCATGTCGTGTTCGATACGATACCCGTACCCGTATCCATGCTACAAAGATTACAATAAAAATGACTAGATAAAAAAGGAAAATAGGAGAAGAAAAGCATGCAATACAAAAATATTACAAGGATGAGAATTAATATGCAATGAGAAAAAAGAAAGAAAAGAAAGGGACAAAAATTAAAAAAAAATAAACACAACATAAAAACAAGAAAAAAAAGAAAGAGCTAAGTTTAAAATTTTAATAATTAAATATAAGTCATCACATACAACTTTCTCTTAAGAATATTCAAATTCATACATGAAAAATACATGCATTCAAGAAAATAAGATACAAGAGATCCAGTTATAAGAAAAATAAGAAACTTAAACTTAAAATTACATAAAAAACATATGCTAAACACTAATATTCTAGAGGTGTGCACAAAAAAAATATAAAGAATAGGATCATACGGAAGTCCTCAAGAGGAAAGATGAATAAAAAAATAACACAAAGGCAATGAAAATAAAGAGAAAAAAAAAGACAAAAGAGATAAATTGAAAGTAGAAAACAAAGCTATTAATTCATGAAGAAAAATAAGAGGCCAATTAAAAGAAACTAAGTCAGTGGAAAACACAAAAAAGAAAATAAAAAAAAAATCAAAGAAGAGTGGCATGAAAAGGAAAAAAATTGAAAAAGAGAAACAAGTCACAACAAAAATAGGATAAAAAGATAAAAGAGTAACGAAACAAAAAAGAATGAAATGAAATAGGTGTTAAAAAAATTTAAAAAAAAATACAAGAAAAAGGACTAAATAAAAAATAGGAAAAGAAAAGTAAATAATAAAAAAATATTACAAAGATGAGAACTAATGTGTAACGAGAAAAAAGAAGAAACATAAAAAAGGGACAAAATAAAAATAAAAAAATAAACGCAACCCAACAAAAAAACTAAGTTTAAAATTTTATTAATTAAATATAAGTCATCACATACAACTTTTACTTAAAAATATTCAAATTATTACTTGAAAAGTACATTTATTCAAGAGAATAAGATAAAAGAGATTCAGATATACGAAAAACAAGAATTTTAAACTCAAAATTAAATAAGAAACATATTCTAAACACTAATATTCTAAAGGTGTGCACAAAAATATAAAGAATAGGATCATAAGGAAGTCCTCAAGAGAAATAAACATGAGAAAAAAGCAAAAAAACACAAAGGCAATGAAAATAAAGAAAAAAAATCTACAAAAAAGCAAAATTGAAAGAAGAGAACAAAAATTTAATTCAAGAAGAAAAATAAGAGGAGACAAATTAAAAAAAACTAAACTTGTGGAAAAAAACAAAAAAGAAAATAAAGTTAAAAAAAAAAGAGAAGAAACCAAAGAAGAGTGGCATAAGAAAAAAAATTGAAAAAGAGAAGACATGTCATTTCAAAAATAAGACAAAAAGATAAAAGATCAATTAAACAAATAAGAATGAAATGGAAGAGGGGTTGAAAAAATTAAAAAAAAATTACAAGAAAAAGGATTAGATAAAAAAATAGAAGAAAAGCAAGTAATAAAAAAATATTACATGGATGAGAACTAATGTGCAACGAGAAAAAAGAAAAGAAAGGGACAAAAAT
This sequence comes from Zingiber officinale, assembly GCF_018446385.1. Lineage (NCBI taxonomy): Eukaryota > Viridiplantae > Streptophyta > Magnoliopsida > Zingiberales > Zingiberaceae > Zingiber > Zingiber officinale. The sequence goes on from NC_055988.1 coordinate 25,266,196, forward strand.
AAAAATAAAAAAATAAACAGAATATAAAGACAACAAAAATAGCTAAGTTTAGAATTTTACTAACTAAATATAAATCATCAAATACAACTTTCTCTTAATAATATTCAAATTCATAAATAAAAAGTATATTTATTCAAAATTTAGTCAGAAGGGAAAACAATTAAACTCAAAATTATATAAGAGACATACACTAAATACTATTATTCTAGAGGTGTGTACAAAAAATATAAATAATAGGATAATAAAAAAATCCTCAAGAGAAATAAAGATGAGAAAAAAAACAACACAAAGGCAATGAAAATAAAAAAAAAAACTTCAGCAACGAAACAAATAACAAAGAAATTAAAGAGGTGTTCAAAAAATACAATAAAAAAAACTAAACAAAAAAGAAAATAGGAGAAGAAAACTAAATTAAAAAATATATTACTAGGATGAGATCTAATGTGCAACGAGAAAAAAGAAGAAAGAAAATAAAGTGACAAAAATAAAAATAAAAATAAAAAATAAACACGACACAAAGACAACAAAAAAAACTATAATTAAAATTTTCTTAACTAATATAAATCATCACATACAACTTTCTCTTAAGAATATCCAAATTCAATCATAAAAAGTACATTTATTCAAGAGAATAAAATAAAAGAGATTTAGTTAAAGGAAAAAAAGGAATTTAAGCTCAATATTACATAAGAAACATATTCTTAACACTAATATTTTAGAATTGTGCACAAATAAATATAAAGAATAGGATCATAAGCAAGTCCTCAAGAGAAACAAAGATGAGAAAAAAAAATAACACAAAGGCAATGAAAATAAAAGAAAAAAAATAATAAAATAGATAAATTGAAAGAAGAGAACAAAAGTATTAATTCATCAAGTAAAATAAGAGAAAGAGACTTAATTAAAAGAAACTAAGATAGTGAAAAACTAACGATAAAGAGAAAAGAAGAAATCCAAAAAGAATAGAATGAGAACAATTTGAAAAAGAGAAGACAAATCACAGCAAAAATAGGACAAAAAGATAAAAGCGCAGTGAAACAAATAAGAACGAAATGAAAGAGGTGTTGAAAAAAAAATTACATGAAAAATGACTAAATAAAAAAGGAAAATAGGAGAAGAAAATCAAGTAATAAAAAAACATTACAAGGTTGAGAACTACTGTGCAATAAGAAAAAGAAGAAAGAAAAGAAATGGACAAAAATAAAAAAATAAACACAACATTAAAACAACAACAAAAAAAAGATAAGTTTAAAATTTTAATAATTAAATATAAATCATCACATATAATTTTCTCTTAAGAATATTTAAATTCATACATGAAAAATACATTCATGCAAGAGAATAAAACACAAGAGATATAGTTCGAAGGAAAATAAGAAATTTAAACTCAAAATTACATAAGAAACATATGTTAAACACTAATATTCTAGAAGTATGCACAAAAAATATAAAGAATAGGAACATACGGAAATCCTAAAGAAAGATGAATAAAAAAATAACACAAAGGCAATGAAAATTAAGAAGAAAAAAATGACAAAAAGGATAAATTGAAAGAAGAGAACAAAGATATTAATTTATGAAGAAAAATAAGAGAAGATCAATTAAAAGAAGCTAAGCCATGGAAAACATTAAAAAAAAATAAAGATAAAGAAAACAGAAGAAACCAAAGAAAAGTATCATGAGAAGAAAAAATTTGAAATAGAGAAACAAGTCACAGTAAAAGTAGGACAAAAAGATAAAAAAGCAACAAAACAAATATCAATGAAATTAAAGAGATGATGAAAAAATAAAAATAAAAAATACAAGAAAAAGGACTAGATAAAAAGAGAATTCGGAGAAGAAAAACAAGTAATAAAAAAACATTACAAGGATGGGAAATAATGTGCAACGAGAATAAAGAAGAAAGAAAAGAGAGGGACAAAAATAAAAATTAAAATTAAAATTAAAATTAAAAATTAAAAATAAATGCAACACAAAGATAACACAAAAAGAAAAATAAAGTTAAATAAAAGAGAAGAAATCAAAGAAGAGTGGCATGAGAAAAAAAAAATTGAAAAAGATAAGACAAGTCATTCCAAAATTAAGACAAAAAAAATGAAAGAACAATGAAACAAATAAGAATGAAATGAAAGAGTTGAAAAAATAAAAAAAAAAATGCAAGAAAAAGGATTAGATAAAAAATAGAAAAAGAAAAGCAAGTTATAAAAAAATATTACAAGGATGAGAACTAATATGCAACGAGAAAAAAAGGACAAATAAAAATATAAAAAAAAAATAAACACAACACAAAGATAATAAAAATAAGCTAAGTTTAAAATTTTACAAACTTAATATATGTCATCACGTACAATTTTCTCTTAATAATATTTAAATTCATAAATGAAAAGTACATTTATTCAAGATATAGTCATAAGGGAAAAAAAATTAAACTCAAAATTACATGAGATATACGCTAAACACAAATATTCTAAAGGTGTGAAAAAAAATATAAAGAATAGGATCATAAGAAAATCCTCAAGAGAAACAAAAATGAGAAAAAAACTTACAAAAAAGATAAATTGAAAGAAGAGAATGAGATTCATTCATGAAAAAAAATAAGAGAAGGAGACCAATTAAAAGAAACTAAGCCAGAGGAAAATACAAAAAAGAAATTAAAGGTAAAGAAAAGAGAGCAAATCAAAGAGGAAAAAAAGATAAAAAGATAAACAAATGATAATAGATAAAAAGATAAACAAATAATAATGAAATTTGAAAAAATTAAAGAGGTGGTGAAAAAAATTATAGGAAAAATGACTAAATAAAAAAGAAAATAGGAAAAGAAAAGCAAATAATAAAAAAATATTAGTAGAAAGAGAACTAATGTGCAATGAAGAAAAGAAAGAAACAAAAATAAAATAAAAAAATAAACGCAACACAGATAAAAAAAATAAGTTTAAAATTTTATTAATTAATATAAGTCGTCACATACAACTTTTTCTTAAGAATATTCAAATTTATTCATGAAAAATGCATTTATTCAAGAGAATAAGATAAAAGAGATTTAGTTATAAGGAAAAAAAAAGAAATTTAAACTCAAAATTAGATAAGAAAATATCTTAAACACTAATATTCTAGAGGTGTGCACAAAAAATATAAAGAATATGCATAAGAAAGTCCTCAAGAGAAATAAAGATGAGAAAAAAATAACACAAAGACAATGAAAATAAAGAAAAAAAACAAACAAAATAAATAAATTGAAAATATAAAAAATAAGAGAACAAAGATATTAATTCATCAAGAAAATAATAGAAAGAGGCCAATTAAAAGAAACTAAGCTAGTGGAAAATATAAAAAATAAAATAACAATAAAGAAAAGAGAAGAAATAAAAAAAATAGAATGAGAAGAAAAAATTGAAAAAGAGAATATAAGTCACAGCAAAAATAAGACAAAAATATAAAAGAGCAATGAATCAAATAAAAATGAAATAAACTAGGTGTTGTAAAAAAACAAAACTACGATAAAAAATGAAAATAGAAGAAGAAAAACAAGTAAGAAAAAACATTACAAGGATGAAAACTAATGTGCAATGAGAAAAAAGAAGAAAGAAAAGAGACAAAAATAAAAAATATAAATGCAACATAAAAACAACAAAAAAAAAAAAAAAAAGAGAGCTAAGTTTAAAATTTTAATAATTAAATATAAATCATCACATACAACTTTCTCTTAAGAATATTCAAATTCATACATGAAAAATACATTCATTCAAGAGAATAAGATATAAGAAATTCAGTCATAAGGAAAATAAGAAATTTAAAATCAAAACTACATAAGAAACATATGCTAAACACTATTATTCTAGAGGTGTGCACAAAAAAATATAAAGAATGGGATTATACGGAAGTCCTCAAGAGAGAAAGATGAGTAAAAAAACAATACAAAGACAATCAAATAAAGAAAAAAAATGACAAGAGGTAAATTGAATGAAGAGAACAAAAATATTAATTCATGATGAAAATAAGAGAAATGGACCAATTAAAAGAAACTAAGCTAGTGGAAAACATAAAAAAAAAATAAAGATAAAGAAAAGAGAAGAAATCAAAGAAGAGTAGCATGAGAAGAAAAAATTTGTAAAAGAGAAAACAAGTCACAGCAAAAATAGGACAAAAAGATAAAAGAGAAATGAAACAAATAAAAATGAAATGAAAGAGGTGATGAAAAAATTTAAAAAAAATTACAAGAAAAAGGACTAGATGGGGAAGAAAAGCAAGAAATAAAAAAAATATTACAAGGATGAGAAATAATGTGCAACGAGAATAAAGAAAAAAGAAAAGAAACGGGCAAAAATAAAAATTAAAATAACAAATAAACGCAATACAAAGACAACAAAAAAAAAAAACCAAGTTTAAAATTTTGCTAACTAAATATAAGTCATCTCATACGACATTCTCTTAAGAATATTCAAATTCATACCTGAAAAGTACATATATTCCAAGAGAATAAGATACAAGAGATTCAACCATAAAAGGAAAAAAAAAAAATTTTAACTCAAAATTACATAAGAAATATATGTTAAACACTAATATTCTAGAGGTGTGCACAAAAAAATATAAAAAAATAGGATTATAAATGTAACGACCCAATTTTCCTCATTAGGAGTTCTAAAAGTACTTTAAAATATTTAGAAATACTTTAGAAAAATTTTAGATATTTTTAGGAATTTATAGAGTATTTTTATGTAATTTTTGGAGTTTGTTTGATATTTTTACCAAACGAAAGAAGTTTAAAAAAATATATATATATATATAAAGTGTTAAGGTTGAGTTTTGAACCCTAAACCCTAGACCGAACTAGACCTTAACCAAGGTCAGCCAACCAACTGAGCTAAGCAAGTTTTGTTATAATATAGGGGAATTAAATGTAGTTAAGTAGTTGTAAGAAATGAAATTAAAATACCGTTTAAAAAGGAGCCGAGGGCGGCTCGAACCCGAGACCTTCGGGAATCCGACTTTCCAGCGGACCAAGCGAGCACGCTGATGTTTCGTGAACAAATCAATCACGAATTGATCTTAAGCCATAACCCTAGGTTATAAAAGGATAGGTAAGAGAGGGGTTAAGTTATTTTTCTTTTCTCTTTTCTTCTTCTCCTCTCTCGCGTCGGCGACTCCTCTCGGGCGAAAAACGCAGCCGAGCTTTAGGGCGTCTCCGGTGGCCGGCCAAAGGCTCATTCAAAGGCTTCTTCATCTCCTTGCGTTCCTCTCGTCGAGGAGGAGCCGTGAGCACAAGGAGGGACCGAAAGCTCGAGTTCTCCGAAGCCCTAGAATTGTTCTCGCCGGCTGTAAGTCCAAGGAACCAATGTAAGTTGCTCACTCACCTGCGGGAAGAGTAGTTCCGAGATTTTCTGCTTTGTTGCTGTGAATTTGAGGTTTCGGATCTTAGTGCTCATGAATTATGGAGCTTACTACCGTGTTGATCTTTGTAGCTTGCTTTAGGGATTTTAATTTCTGTTGTTGACTTCTTCTTGGCTTTGTATGCTGCCGTGAGCCCTAAAGAAAGAAGAGGAGGATTGATTGAGTTTAAGCATGAAGAACAGGAGAATTAGTTTCGAGTTTTAGTTTCTTTCTTTGTTTCGGATTGTGTTGCACAGAAATTATGGTTAGGGATTTAGCCTCTCTTTCATGCTTTCGGAACATGTAGAATTTAGGTTTATGTTCCTTTGTTTTAATTCTGTCAAAGTATCTCAATTTGGATTCTTAAAAAAAAAAGGCAGGTATAAGTATATGTAGCAGTTTAATGGCATTGGGTAGCATCTTGGTTTAGATTTTTCCTGTGTTTTGGATCCAAGGTTGTTTTCTGAGTTAGTTTTAATTGCTGGACAATTGGAATTGTTGTGTTGGGTTGCTTGTGCTAGCTTAGCGTGTATTGTCTTCACAGAGAGTTACGGTTGCTGAGCAGATCATTGATAGATTAAGGTTTGATTAGAGAAGTTTTTCATTTTTCTTATTGCTGCTGTTTAGTGGACTGATTGCTGATGGAAATAAGACCTAGGGATGGAGATGTGTGTTTTTGTTATTGGTTCTGGAAACCTGGATTGGGTTTATGGGGACTAAGTTTTTGATTGATGATGTTCTGTTGGAATTTTCTCTAGTACTGTTGTACGCAGATTTTGATAGAATTAGACATAAGAATGAAGATGTTGTGTTCTTTGATGGTTTTGATCCATTTCTGTGGAAGGCTAAGGTAGTAGCATAAATGTTGATTGAATTTGTTTTCTCTTGATGTAATAAAGGTTCGGACAGATTATGGTAGAGTCAATCCCTGATATTTCCGTATCATTAAATAGCTAAGGTTTTCTAAAGGTTCGGACAGATTATGGTAGAGTTAATCCTTGATATAACGAGTCATGTATAAAGGACTTATAGGAATGAACAATCCGGTTCTGTGAATTTTGATTTGCTTTAGAGATTATAGCATAGAAATTTATTAGCTAAGAATGCAGAATTCCAATCTTAAAATAGATTTTTATTAAGCTTAATATGCAGAATTTTATTAGCATAATAGACAGATTTTTGGTTTAAGCATTTCAAAGTTAGACTTTGTTTAAACATTTCAGTTTCTTTTAAAGAAGTATTCTTTTAGAAGTATTAACAAGTATAAGAAAGATAAAGAAAAGAAAGAAGAAGGCCAAGGCCTTAAGTGGATCCCAAAGTCAAGACTTTAGGGATTTTGGCACACAAGGTGCTAAAGGAAATGCCGAGGCATTATATAGAAGTATTAAAAGATAACAAGTATTTTACTTTTATCAGTGTCACTGTACTGGACTCTCTGTCCTTGGGCTGGGCTCCCATAGTCGTCCCTAGGTTTAGATAACCTAGTAGTAACGGCTCGGCCGACGGTCGACGGTCGACGACCATAGGGTCGCCAAATGGGCCGCCAAATGGGCCGCCGAATGGGTCGGGTCGTTACAAAAGTAAAAGCACAGTTGCCGGGCCCAAGAAGAAGTTGATTATTATTTTGAAGTATTATAAGTATAAGTTTCTGAAAGTTTTACATAAGTATAAAGTATTTAAAGAATAAGTCTTTAAACAAGTGAAATAAGATTCAGAAGGTGTTTAGAATTCAGTAAGCTTAGTTCTTTATGCTAGCATGATTGTATAGATTTACTTTACATGTTTAGCCTTTCAGTATGTTTCTTTCACTAGTAGATGAGCATGAATAGATTTCCTTTTGAGCATTCAGTTTTAGATTTCAGTATATCCTCATGCATATCGAGATTTTGTGAATTAGATAGCGCTTACTAAGCAAATTTTGCTTATAGACTACACTTCCTCTTACTGCAGATACAGGAAAGGAAAAGATATAGAAAGGAAGGCGATAAGGAGGTGTTCGAAGGGTGTGTGATGTCAGGACTATGGAAGCCTTGGGACTAGGAAAGAAGTTTTAGTTTAGTTTTTATTGTCTTTTGTTATGTTAGGAGTATTTGAGATAGTATATGTTATTTTACTATGATTAGGACGTAGTAGAAGAATTGTAATCTTGTGTGATGATTTCTTGTGTTGTTTTCTTTATTTTGGATTTATTATACTGCGTGGTTGATTGATATGTGTTCCAGCCGCTTGTGGCTGAGTATATATTGTATGTATTGTTGAATAAGGTCACCGGAACAGGGGAGACTCTGCCGAAATTTTTCGGTAGGGTTTCCATGTGATTTTTAATCATACCGGTCAAATAGAGTTAGTAGTTAAGTAACGGTCATCCTTAGAGAATAGTAGTAGTAAGAAGGGTGGTCGTTACAATAAAGAAGTCCTCAAGAAAAACAAGGATGAGAAAAAACAAACAACACAAGCAATGAAAATAAAGAAAAAAACCTACAAAAGAGATAAATTAAAAGAAGAGAACAAAGATATTAATTTATGAAAAAAATAAGAAAAGGGGACCAATTAAAAGAAACTAAGCTAGCGGAAAATACAAAAAAGAAAATAAAGATAAAGAAAAGAAAAGAAATCAAAGAAAAGTAGCATGAGAAAAAAATTGAAAAAGATAAACAAGTCACAACAAAAATAGGACAAAAAGATAAAAAAAAAAAAAAAGCAACAAAACAAAAAAGAATGAAATGAAAGAGGTGCTGAAAAATTAAAAAAAACACAAGAAAAATAACTAAATATAAAATAAAAACAGGAAAAGAAAAACAAATAATAAAAAAAATATTACAAGGATGAGGACTAATGTACAACAAGAAAAAATAAGAAAGAAAAGAAAGGAACAAAAATGAAAATAAAAAATAAATGCAACACAGACAAAAAAAAACTATGTTTAAAATTTTATTAACTAAATATATATCATCACATACAACTTTTACTTAAGAATTTTCAAATTCATACATGAAAAATACATTTATTCAAGAAAATAAGATACAAGAGATTCAATTATAAGGAAAAAAAATTAAACTCAAAATTACACAAGAAACATATTCTAAACACTAATATTCTAGAGGTGTGAACAAAAAAAATTATAAAGAATAAGGTCATCATAAGAAAGTCCTCAAGAGAAACAAACATGAGAAAAAAAAGACAATGAAAATAAAGAAAAAAAACCTACAAAAGAGGTAAATAGAAATAGGAGAACAAAGATATTAATTCAAGAAGAAAAATAAGAGAATGGGACAAATTAAAAGAAACTAAACAAGTGGAAAACACAAAATAGAAAATAAAGTTAAAGAAAAGAGAAGAAATAAAAAAAATGGCATGAGAAAAAAAATTGAAAAAGAGAAGACAAGTTATTCCAAAAATAAGACAAAAAAATAAAAGATCAATATAAGAATGTATAAAAATGAAATGAAAGAAGTTTTGAAAAAATAAGAAAATTACAAGAAAAAGGATTAGATAAAAAAATAGAAGAAGAAAAGCAAGTAATAAAAAAACATTACAAGGATGAGAACTAATGTGCAACGAGAAAAAAGAAGAAAGAAAAGAAAGGGACAAAAATAAAAATAAAAATAAAAATAAAAAAATAAACACAACACAAAGATAACAAAAAAAAAAGCTAAGTTTAAAATTTTACTAACTAAATATATGTCATCGCATACAACTTTCTCTTAATAATATTCAACTTCATAAATGAGAAGTACATTTATTCAAGATTTAGTCATAAGGGAAAAAATTAAACTCAAAATTATATAAGAGACATACGTTAAACATTAATATTCTAGTGTACACAACAAATATAAAGAATAGGATAATAAGGAAATCCTTAAGAGAAACAAAGATGAGAAAAACAAACAAGGCAATGAAAATGAAGGGAAAAAAACTTACAAAAGAGATAAATTGAAAGAAGAGAACAAAGATATTAATTCATGAAAAAAAATAAGAGAAGGGCACCAATTAAATGAAACTAAGCTAATGGAAAACACAAAATGAAAATAGGGATAAGGAAAAGAGACGAAATCAAAGAAGAGTATCCTGATAAGAAAATTTTGAAATAGAGAAAGAAATCATAGCAAAAATAGGAAAAAAAGATTAAAAAAAAAGCAACAAAACAAAAAACAATGAAATTAAAGAGGTTTTGAAAAAAAATACAAAAAAAGGACTAAATAAAAAAGAAAATATGAGAAGAAAAGCAAATAATAAAAAAATATTACAATGATGAGAACTAATGTGCAACGAGAAAAAAGAAGAAAGAAAAGAAAGGGATAAAAATAAAAATAAAAAATAAACGTAACACAGACAAAAAAAAAAACTAAGCTTAAAATTTTTTTAACTAATATAAGTCATCGACTTTCTCTTAAGAATAGTCTAATTCATTCATGAAAAATATATTTATTCTAGAAAAAAAAAGATAAAAGAGATTTAGTTATAAGGAAAAATAGAAATTTAAACTCAAAATTACATAAGAAATATATTCTAGACACTAATATTCTAAAGGTGTGCCCAAAAAAATATAAAGAATAGGATCATAAGGAAATCCTCAAGAGAAACAAAGAAGAGAAAAAAAAACAACACAAAGGCAATGAAAATAAAGAAAAAACAAACAAAATAGATAAATTAAAAGAAGAGAACAAAGATATTAATTCATTAAGAAAAGTAGGAGAAAGAGGCCAATTAAAAGAAACTAAGATAGTGAAAAACATAAAAAAAGAAATAACGATTAAGAGAATAGAAGAAATCAAAGAGTAGAATAAGAAGAAAAAATTTAAAAAAGAGATAGAACAAAAAGATAAAAGAGTAAATAAGAATGAAATGAAAGAGATGTTGAAAAAAAAAATTACAAGAAAAATGATTAGATAAAAAGGGAAAATAGGAGGAAAAAAGAAAGTAATAAAAAAACATTACAAGGATGAGAACTAATGTGCAATGAGAAAAGAGAAGAAAGAAAAGAAAGAGACAAAAATAAAAAAAATAAACACAACATAAAAACAATAAAAAAAAACTATGTTTAAAATTTTAATAATTAAATATAAGTGATCACATACAACTTTCTCTTAAGAATATTCAAATCCATACATGAAAAATACATTCATTTAAGAGAATAAGATACAAGATATTCAATCATAAGGAAAATGAGAAATTTAAACTCAAAATTACATAAAAAACATATGTTAAATCCTAATATTCTCTAGGTGTGCACAAAAAAATATAAAGAATAGTATCATCCGGAAGTCCTCAAGAGAAACAAAGATGAGAAACAAAAACAACACAAAGACAATCAAAATAAAGAAAAAACCTACAAAAGAGATAAATTGAAAGAAGAGAACAAAGATATTAATTCAAGAAGAAAATAAGATAAGGGGACCAATTAAAAGAAATTAAGTCAGTGGAAAACATAAAAAATAAAATAAAGATAAAGAAAGAAGAAGAAATCAAAGAAAAGTAGCATGAGAAGAAAAAATTTGAAAAAATATAAGACAACACGACAGCAAAAAAAAGGACATAGAGATAAAAGAACAATGAAACAAATAAGAATGAAATGAAAGGGACAAAAATAAAAATAACAATAAAAAAATAAACACAACACAAAGACAACAAAAAAAAAACTAAGTTTAAAATTTTACTAACTCAATACAAGTCATCACAGACAACTTTCTCTTAAGAATATTCAAATTCATACATGAAAAGTACATTTATTCAAGAGATTCAGTCATAAAGAAAAAAAAAGTAATTTAAACTCAAAGTTACATAAGATATGCTAAACACTAATATTCTAGAGGTGTGCACATAAAAAAAAAATAAATAAATAACAAGAACATAAGGAAATCCCCAAGAGAAACAAAGATAATGTATTTGATTTTATTTTTTATAAAACTTCCCTTTAGAATATGAGTAAAGTTGCACTAAATTTTTTTAGAAAAATTAAGAAATCAATATCATATACCTCCAATGTTAGTTAGAACCCTAAAGTCAATCATATGATGATTGTTGTATGGACTCGATGTATCATATTCCTATATATTAATAAAGGCCCAGAGGACAGAGATAGATAGTAAGTTCCTACAGCAACAGCAGCAACTCGTGCTCCATTGTCTATTCGTAGGCCCACCTCGCCCTTCGGCAATGCCCTGCTATTTCTCAGCGCCTGCACATTAGTACAAATGTGAGAAGCACATCCGGTATCCAATACCCACGATGCAGAAATAGATAGATTGACTTCTATAACATATATACCTGAAGTAGAAGTCTCACTTCTCTTCTTCTTAAGATCTTCCAGATATACTTTGCAGTTCCTCTTCCAGTGCCCGGTCTAACCGCAGTGGAAGCAGGTAGTATCCTTAGCAACCCCTCCTATAGGTTTCAGTGTCTTGCCTTTATGCTTTTGCACCATCAAAATAGAGTTGGGCTTTACCTTCTTAAGGTTGAGCTCAGCAGTTTGCAACATACTTAGAAGCTCAGGCAGTGGCTTGTCAATTTCGTTCATGTTATAATTCATGACAAATTAACTATAGCTCTCTGGCAAGGATTGCAAGATCAAGTCTGTGGCCAGCTCTTGGCCAAGTAGGAATCTCAACCTCTATAGGTTCTCTATGTACCCAATCATCTTGAGCACATATGGACCTACGGGAGTCCCATCTTGCATCTTGCACTGAAACAATGCCTTGGAGATCTCAAATCTCTCGTGCCTTGCTTGTCCTTGATAGAGTTGACGAAGATGTTCAACCATATCATAAGCAGTCATCAACTCATGTTGCTTCTGAATCTCAGAGTTCATGGTCGCGAGCATGAGGCATGACACATCTAATGCATCATCTTGATCGTGGGACAATGCCCCTTACGGGGTTAGGGGCAGCGCCCCTTCTCGTGAAATGAATATCGCGAGTGTCCCATCTAGATCAACCAGCGCCTTAAGCCGCTGTCACAAAACGATTTGGGCGAGACCATGCCGTTTCGGAAAAATTTTCTCGGTAGTCAAAACCTACAAGTGTCCAAGCACTTGTTGCTTCGCTTCTACGAGAAAAATACTCAAAAAATCTAAAAAAATAACAAATTTACAGAAACTTACAGATCAGAAATATTTTCATAAAAATAAAATATAAACTTGTATATACTTCGCACGTGGCTCTGATACCATAGTTGGGGTTTTCGAGCCGCAAAAATCGCTTTTTGCGTTGCGGAAACCTCGAAGTCTTGCCACGGATCCGTGCGAAGATATAAAAATAAATCATGTACATGTTTCTGACCTAGATCTACCTTAGAACTGTATTAATAAAAAGTGTTACCCTTGTTGCGAAGCCCTTCGCTTATCCCGCTCGTCCCAAAGGATGTCGGATCTCGAGAGTGTCAAGCGTGCACTCCTATATATGTATCCAAACGAACAATAGGTGGAGAAGAACCACTTAGAGTGTGCCAGCACTCTAGGGTGGCTCGGCAATGGAGGAGAGGGAGAGAGAGCTAGAAGAGAGAAAGAATAATGATGATCCGTTCATAATGAAAAATAAGAGTAAAAATGGCTTAAGTATTTTCATCTAATGAAAATACTTAATGCTCATTAACTCCATTAATGAGCCTCATTAATGAGTCTTAATGAGTATTTAATGAATATTCATTCTTCATTAAATTCCTCTTCTCTTCATAATTTGAATCGAAAATTGAATCTAATATTCAAATTGAATTTATAATTCAATGAATGTCACCATTTATCATTGAATTCAAAATTCAATGAATATCATCATTAATCCTCACTTGAGTCTAACTCAAGTCTAGCCTCACTTGAGTCTAACTCAAGTCTAACTCAATCGAGTGTTACTCAATTAATCTAATTTGGATTACTCTTAATCTAATTTAGTTCATCATCTGAACATAATTCTTTTGGTTCATCATATGAACCTAATCTCCATCTAATTGCCCTTTATGTGTGACACTATAGGTTCTTGTAACGTTGGCAATACTCCTAAACCCATTTAGAAGCATAAGTAATGAGCGGTATCTAGCAACACATCATTATTAGCTAAGTTACAAGAATGTTGAGATCCAACATCACCTTTGTGACTACTAATTGTGACTCTCACAATGTGTAACAATGTCCTTCTATCCTTGACATCTAGATTGATCAATTGAGGTATAGACCATGTCATCCTCTAATCAATCTATGTCTTGAACTCTAAGTAAACTCACTCTAAACAAATGAGCTCAATATCTCATATTGACTCATTTGGCATGACCATACACTTAGTGATCTCACTCTATCAAAACTCATGATGTCACTCCCGTCATATAGGAGGGATAGATCACATCTACATCACTCACATCCCTCCGCATAATTTGTTACATATCTAATCGCCTTTATAGTCCACTCAGTTACGGGTAACGTTTGACAAACCCAAAGTACGCAACTCCTTATGTAGGGAACCATGGTGACTTCAGGTCCAAGGACTGATAGTCATACTAATAGTCACATGAAAAAGTATATGACACTCATATAACGATCCATGATACTTTCTCAAGGCGGGTCATTCAGTATACATTCTCTAATGCATACCCATATGTCAACTTGATATCTCTATATCCATGACTTGTACCCTTGTTGCGAAGCCCTTCGCTTATCCCGCTCGTCCAAAAAGATGTCGGATCTCGAGAGTGTCAAGCGTACACTCCTCTATATGTATCCACACGGACAATAGGTGGAAAAGAACCACTTAGAGTGTGCTAGCACTCTGGGGTGGCTCGGCAATGGAGGAGAGGGAGAGAGAGCTAGAAGAGATGAAGAATAATGATGATCCGTTCATAATGAAAAATAAGAGTAAAAATAGCTTAAGTATTTTCATCTAATGAAAATACTTAATACTCATTAACTCCATTAATGAGCCTCATTAATGAGTCTTAATGAGTATTTAATGAATATTCATTCTTCATTAAATGGCCATTTTAAAACTCCTCTTCTCTTCATAATCTGAATCGAAATTTGAATCTAATATTCAAATTGAATTCATAATTCAATGAATACCACCATTTATCATTGAATTCAAAATTCAATGAATATCATCATTAATCATAGTCTAACTCAAGTCTAGTCTCACTTGAGTCTAACTCAAGTCTAACTTAATCGAGTTTTACTCAATTAATCTAATTTGGATTACTCTTAATCCAATTTAGTTCATCATCTGAACCTAATCCTCTTGTTCATCATATGAACCTAATCTCCATCTAATTGCCCTTTGTGTGTGACCCTATAGGTTATTGTAACGTTGGCAATACTCCTAAACTCATTTAAAAACATAAGTAATGAGCGGTATCTAGCAACACATCATTACTACCCAAGTTACAAGAATCTTGAGATCCAACATCACCTTTGTGACTACTAATTGTGGCTCTCACAATATGTGACAATGTCCTTCTATCATTGACATCTAGATTGATCAATTGAGGCATAGACCATGTCATCCTCTAATCAATCTATGTCTTGAACTCCAAGTAGATTCACTCTAAACAAATGAGCTCAATATCTCATATTGACTCATTTGAGCATGACCATGCACTTAGTGGTCTCACTCTATCAAGACTCATGATGTCACTCCCGTCATATAGGAGGGATAGATCTCATCTGCATCACTCACATCCCTCCGCATAACTTGTTACATACCCAGTAATCGCCTTTATAGTCCACCAGTTACGGGTGACGTTTGACGAAGCAAAAGTACGCAACTCCTTATGTAGGGAATCATGATGACTTCAGGTCCAAAGATAGATAGTCATACTAATAGTCACATGAGAAAATATATGGCACTCATATAACGATCCATGATACTTTCTCTTGGCGGGTCATTCAGTATACATTCTCCAATGCATACTCATGTGTCAACTTGATATCTCTATATCCATGACTTGTACCCTTGTTACGAAGCCCTTCGCTTATCTCGCTCGTCCAAAAGATGCCGGATCACTCTCGAGATCCACACGGACAATAGGTGAAAAAAAACCACTTAGAATATGCTAGCACTCTTGGGTGGCTCGGCAATGGAGGAGAGAGAGAGAGCTAAAAAAGAGAAAGAATAATGATGATCCTCATTAATGAGTCTTAATGAGTATTTAATGAATATTCATTCTTCATTAAATGACCATTTTGAAACTCCTCTTCTCTTCATAATTTGAATCGAAAGTTGAATCTAATATTCAAATTGAATTCATAATTCAATGAATGTCACCATTTATCATTGAATTTAAAATTCAATGAATATCATCATTAAGCCTCACTTGAGTCTAACTCAAGTCTAGCCTCACTTGAGTCTAACTCAAGTCTAACTCAATCGAGTGTTGCTCAATTAATCTAATTTGGATTACTCTTAATCTAATTTGGTTCATCATATGAACCTAATCCTCTTGGTTCATCATATGAACCTAATCTCCATCTAATTGCCCTTTGTGTGTGACCCTATAAGTTCTTGTAATGTTGGCAATGCTCCTAAACCCATTTAGAAGCATAAATAATGAGCGATATCTAGCAACACATCATTACTACCCAAGTTACAAGAATGCTGAGATCCAACATTACCTTTGTGACTACTAATTGTGGCTCTCACAATATGTGACAATGTCCTTCTATCCTTGACATCTAGATTGATCAATTGAGGCATAGACCGTGTCATCCTCTAATCAATATATGTATCTCATATTGACTCATTTGGGCGTGGTCATGCACTTAGTGGTCTCACTCTATCAAGACTCATGATGTCACTCCCGTCATATAGGAGGGATAGATCTCATCTACATCACTCACATCCCTCCGCATAATTTGTTACATATCCAGTAATCGCCTTTATAGTCCACCCAGTTACGGGTGACGCTTGACGAAGCCAAAGTACGCAACTCCTTATGTAGAGAACCATGGTGACTTCAGGTCCAATGACTGATAGTCATACTAATAGTCACATGAGAAAGTATATGACACTTATATAACGATCCATGATACTTTCTCATGACGGGTCATTCAGTATACATTCTCCAATGCATACCCATGTGTTAACTTGCTATCTCTATATCTAAAAAAAGTGGTTTGGGAAAACTGATGAGCAAGCAAAGTCAGAGGACTGGTGAGATCAAGTCATCGTGTTGACCTACATACTAGTCTAATCGCATTAATATTGTTCCTGAATGTTAAAACTTGACTAGGAATGATTAAGAGTAGTGTTCTCTATATCATCTCACTATCATCTCACTATCCCAACTCACTCCTCCTGGAACACCACAGTGGAATGGTGTGCCCGAAAGGAGGAATCGTACCTTATTAGATATAGTACGATCTATGATGAGTCACACAGATCTTCCTATATCCTTTTGGGGATATGCTCTAGACACAGCAGTCTTCACACTTAACCGTGTTCCATCCAAGGCTGTAATAAAGACATCATATAGGATATGGACTGGAGAGATGCCCAGGTGTCTTTTATAAGGATTTGAGGTTGTGATGCTTATGTTCGACGTCAAGTCTCGGACAAACTAGGACCCAAATCCGCTAAATGCTATTTTATAGGATATCCCAAGGAACGAAGAGATATTACTTCTACATTCCCAGTCAACACAAATTGTTTGTGGCTAAGACTGGGGTATTTCTAGAAAGGGACTTTGTTTCTAGAAAAACTAATGGGAGTACGTTCGATCTTGAAGAAGTTCAAGATATAGACCATAGCACTGAAGCATTGATGGAAGTTGAACTAGAACCACAAATTGTTGTGGATGATGAGATTGTTCCACAAGGAGTTGAGGAACAACAACCAGTTCAAATAGACCTACCTCTTCGCAGTTCTGATAGGGTACGTCGTCAGTCTGAGAGATACTAATTTCTCTTGTCTGACCATCATGACCTACCTCCTATCAGGAAGCTGTGATGAGACCAGATTCTGAGTCATAGCTAGAGGTCATGAGATCCGAGATGGAATTCATGTACACCAACCAAGTATGGACTTTGGTTGATGCACCTGAAGGCGTCAAACCCATTGGGTGTAAGTGGTCTTTAAGAGAAAGACTGACATGGATGGACTATAAGGGTCGCTTGGTAGCTAAATGTTTCAAGCAAATTCATGGTATTGACTATGATGAAACTTTTTCTCCAGTAGCGATGTTTAAATCCATTCGGATCATGCTTGCTATTGCAGCATACCACGATTATGAGATCTGGCAGATAGATGTCAAAACCGTGTTTCTGAATGGAAACTTGCTCGAGGATGTGTACATGACACAACCTGAGGGTTTTTAGATCCACTGCATACTGGCAGAGTATGCAAATTGCATACGTCCATTTATGGACTAAATCAAGCTTCTCGGAACTGAAATCTTCGATTCGATGATGCGATCAAACAGATTGGTTTCATCAAGAATGAAGATGAACCCTGTGTCTACAAGAAGGTTGTTGGGAATACAATTGTCTTCCTTATATTGTATGTGGATGACATACTACTCATTGGGAACGACATCCCTTTGCTGCAGTCTGTAAAGACTTGGCTAGGGAATTGTTTCTCAATGAATGACTTAGGTGAAGCAGCCTGTATTCTAGGCATAAAGATCTATAGAGATAAGTCTAAGAGATTGTTTTGCCTAAGTCAAAGTACATATATTGGCAAGGTATTACTACAGTTTGCCATGCAGAATTCCAAGAAAGGATTTCTGCCGATGTCACATGGTGTGAGTCTTTCAAAGACTCAAAGTCCCTCTTCTAGAGAGGAGAGAGACCGCATGGATAAGATCCCTTATGCTTCAGCCATAGGATCTATCATGTACGTCATGCTATGTACTCGTCCTGATGTTTCGTATGCTTTGAGCATGACGAGCAGATACCGGTCAGATCCAAGTGAACGCCACTGGATAGCGGTCAAGAATATTCTTAAATACTTGAGAAGGACTAAAGAATATTTCTTGATATTTGGAGGCGAGAGCGAGCTAGCTGTAAAGGGTTACAGTGATGCCAACCTCCAAACTGACCAGGATGATTATAGATCGCAGTCTGAGTTTGTGTTTTGCTTGAATGGAAGAGTTCGAAGCAGGACACAATTGTTGATTCTACAACAGAGGCCGAGTATATTGCTGCATCAGAAGCAGCAAATGAGACAGTTTAGATCCGCAAGCTCATTACTGAGCTTGGGGTGGTTCCTAGCATAGTTGATCCTATAGAGCTCTATTATGACAACAATAGAGCAATTGCACAGGCAAAGGAACCTCGCTCACACCAGCGGACCAAACACATACTACGGCGCTTCCATCTCATTCGAGAGATCATCGATAGAGGAGATGTGAAGATTTGTAGAGTACCCACAGAGGCTAACGTCGCTGATCCCTTGACCAAGGCTTTGGCACAGAGAAAGCATGATGGTCACACTAGGTCATTGGGCCTTAGAGCCTACACTGATTGGCACAAGTGCTAATGGGAGAATGTTAGTTAGAGCCCTAGAGCTAATTATATGATAATTGTTATATGGACTCGATGTATCATATTCCTATATATTAATTAAGGCATTTCTTTATGGTTATTATACTTACTTATATTGGTGTCAAATAAATAAGTATAATAGCGTGTTTGAGTAGAAAGTTCTTATCTATATCAATCGATTGGTTGAATTAATAGTGAGATGATATAAAGAACACTACTCTTAATCATTCCTAGTCAAGTTTTAACATTCAGGAACAATGTTAATGCGATGAGACTAGTATGTAGGTCAACACGATGACTTGATCTCATCAGTCATAGATATAGAGATAGCAAGTTAACACATGGGTATGCATTGGAGAATGTATACTGAATGACCCGCCATGAGAAAGTATCATGGATCGTTATATGAGTGTCATATACTTTCTCATGTGACTATTAGTATGACTATCAGTCCTTGGACCTGAAGTCACCATGGTTCCCTACATAAGGAGTTGCGTATTTTGACTTCGTCAAATGTCACCCGTAATTGGGTGGACTATAAAGGCGATTACTGGGTATGTAACAAATTATACGGAGGGATGTGAGTGATGTAGATGGGATCTATCCCTCCTATATGACGGGAGTGACATCATGAGTCTTGATAGAGTGAGACCACCAAGTGCATGGTCATGCACAGATGAGTCAATATGAGATATTGAGCTCATTTGTTTAGAGTGAGTCTACTTGGAGATCAAGACATAGATTGATTAGAGGATGACACGGTCTATGTCTCAATTGATCAATCTAGATATCAAGGATAGAAGGACATTGTCACATATTGTGAGAGCCACAATTAGTAGTCACAAAGGTAATGTTGGATCTCAACATTCTTGTAACTTGGATAGTAATGATATGTTGCTAGATATCACTCATTACTTATGTTTCTAAATGAGTTTAGGAGCATTGTCAACGTTACAAGAACCTATAGAGTCACACACAAAGGGCAATTAGATGGAGATTATGTTCATATGATGAACCAAGAGGATTAGGTTCATATGATGAACCAAATTAGATTAAGAGTAATCCAAATTAGATTAATTGAGTAACACTCGATTGAGTTAAACTTGAGTTAGACTCAAGTGAGGCTAGACTTGAGTTAGACTCAAGTGAGGCTTAATGATGATATTTATTGAATTTTAAATTCAATGATAAATAGTGACATTCATTGAATTATGAATTCAATTGGAATATGAGATTTAAATTTTGATTCAAATTATGAAGATAAGAGGAGTATCAAAATGAAAAATAAATATTCATTAAATACTCATTAAGACTCATTAATGAGGCTCATTAATGGAGTTAATGAGCATTAAGTATTTTCATCAGCCATTTTAACTCTTATTTTTTATTATGACCGGATCATCATTATTCTTTCTCTCTTCTAGCTCTCTCTCCCTCACCTCCAT
Source organism: Zingiber officinale (assembly GCF_018446385.1). Classification (NCBI taxonomy): domain Eukaryota; kingdom Viridiplantae; phylum Streptophyta; class Magnoliopsida; order Zingiberales; family Zingiberaceae; genus Zingiber; species Zingiber officinale. The sequence goes on from NC_055988.1 coordinate 25,286,461, forward strand.
TGTCGAGCCACCCAAGAGTGCTAGCACACTCTGAGTGGTTCTTCTCCAACTATTGTCCGTGTGGATACATATAGAGGAGTGTACGCTTGACACTCTCGAGATCCGACATCTTTTTGGACGAGCGGGATAAGTGAAGGACTTCGCAACAAGGGTACAAGTCATGGATATAGAGATATCAAGTTGACACATGGGTATGCATTGGAGAATGTATACTGAATGACCCGCCATGAGAAAGTATCATGGATCGTTATATGAGTGTCATATACTTTCTCATGTGACTATTAGTATGACTATCAGTCTTTGGACCTGAAGTTACCATAGTTCCCTACATAAGGAGTCGCGTACTTTGGCTTCGTCAAACGTCACCCGTAACTGAGTGGACTATAAAGGCGATTACTGGGTATGTAACAAATTATGCGGAGGGATGTGAGTGATGTAGATGGGATCTATCCCTCCTATATGACGTGAGTGACATCATGAGTCTTGATAGAATGAGACCACTAAGTGCATGGTCATGCTCAAATGAGTCAATATGAGATATTGAGCTCATTTGTTTAGAGTGAATCTACTTGGAGTTCAAGACATAGATTGATTAGAGGATGACATGGTCTATGCCTCAATTGATCAATCTAGATGTCAAGCATAGAAGGACATTGTCACATATTGTGAGAGCCACAATTAGTAGTCACAAAGGTGATGTTGGATCTCAAGATTCTTGTAACTTGGGTAGTAATGATGTGTTGTTAGATACCGCTCATTACTTATGCTTCTAAATGGGTTTAGAAGCATTGCCAACGTTACAAGAACCTATAGGGTCACACACAAAGGATAATTAGATGGAGATTAGGTTCATATGATGAACCAAAAGGATTATGTTCATATGATGAACCAAATTGGATTAAGAGTAATCCAAATTAGATTAATTGAGTAAGACTCGATTGAGTTAGACTTGAGTTAGACTCAAGTGAGGCTAGACTTGAGTTACACTCAAGTGAGGTTTAATGATGATATTCATTGAATTTTGAATTCAATAATAAATGGTGACATTCATTAAATTATGAATTCAATTTGAATATTAGAATCAAATTTCGATTCAAATTATGAAGAGAATAGGAGTTTCAAAATGGTCATTTATTGAAGAATGAATATTTATTAAATACTCATTAAGACTCATTAATAAGGCTCATTAATGGAGTTAATGAGCATTAAGTATTTTCCTTAGATGAAAATACTTAAGCCATTTTTACTCTTATTTTTTATTATGAACGGATTATCATTATTCTTTCTCTCTTCTAGCTCTCTCTCCCTCTCCTCCATTGTCGAGCCACCCAAGAGTGCTAGCACACTCTAAGTGGTTCTTCTCCACCTATTGTCCGTGTGGATAGATATAGAGGAGTATACGCTTAACACTCTCGAGATCCGGCATCTTTTTGGACGAGCGGGATAAGCGAAGGGCTTCGCAACAAGGGTACAAGTCATGGATATAGAGATATCAAGTTGACACATGGGTATGCATTGGAGAATGTATACTGAATGACCCGCCATGAGAAAGTATCATGGATCGTTATATGAGTGTCATATACTTTCTCATGTGACTATTAGTATGACTATCAGTCTTTGGACCTGAAGTCACCATGGTTCCCTACATAAAGAGTTGCGTACTTTGGCTTCGTCAAACGTCACCCGTAACTGGGTGGACTATAAAGGCGATTACTGGGTATGTAACAAATTATGCGGAGGGATGTGAGTGATGTAGATGGGATATATCCCTCCTATATGATGGGAGTGACATCATGAGTCTTGATAGAGTGAGTCCACTAAGTGCATAGCCATGCCTAAATGAGTCAATATGAGATATTGAGCTCATTTGTTTAGAGTGAGTCTACTTGGAGTTCAAGACATAGATTGATTAGAGGATGACACGGTCTATGCCTCAATTGATCAATCTAGATGTTAAGGATAGAAGGATATTGTCACATATTGTGAGAGCCACAATTAGTAGTCACAAAGGTAATGTTGGATCTCAGCATTCTTGTAACTTGGGTAGTAATGATGTGTTGCTAGATATCGCTCATTATTTATGCTTCTAAATGGGTTTAGGAGCATTGCCAACATTACAAGAACTTATAGGGTCACACACAAAGGGCAATTAGATGGAGATTAGGTTCATATGATGAACCAAGAGGATTAGGTTCATATGATGAACCAAATTAGATTAAGAGTAATCCAAATTAGATTAATTGAGCAACACTCGATTGAGTTAGACTTGAGTTAGACTCAAGTGAGGCTAGACTTGAGTTAGACTCAAGTGAGGCTTAATGATGATATTCATTGAATTTTAAATTCAATGATAAATGGTGACATTCATTGAATTATGAATTCAATTTGAATATTAGATTCAAATTTCGATTCAAATTATGAAGAGAAGAGAAGTTTCAAAATGGTCATTTAATGAAGAATGAATATTCATTAAATACTCATTAATGAGACTCATTAATGGAGTTAATGAGCATTATACTTAAGTCATTTTTACTCTTATTTTTTATTATGAACGGATCATCATTATTCTTTATCTCTTCTAGCTCTCTCTCCCTCTCCTCCATTGCCGAGCCACCCAAGAGTGCTAGCACACTCTAAGTTGTTCTTCTCCACCTATTGTCCGTGTGGATAGATATAGAGGAGTATACGCTTAACACTCTCGAGATCCGGCATCTTTTTGGACGAGCGGGATAAACGAAGGGCTTCGCAACAAGGGTACAAGTTATGGATATAGAGATATCAAGTTGACACATGGGTATGCATTGGAAAATGTATACTGAATGACCCGTCATGAGAAAGTATCATGGATTGTTATATGAGTGTCATATACTTTCTCATGTGACTATCGGTCCTTGGATCTGAAGTCACCATGGTTCCCTACATAAGGAGTTACGTACTTTGGCTTCGTCAAACGTCACCTGTAATTGAGTGAACTATAAAGGCGATTACTGGGTATGTAACAAACTATGCGAAAGGATGTGAGTAATGTAGATGGGATCTATCTCTCCTATATGACGGAAGTGACATCATGAGTCTTGATAGAGTGAGACCACTAAGTGCATGGTCATGCCCAAATGAGTCAATATGAGATATTGAGCTCATTTGTTTAGAGTGAGTCTACTTGAAGTTCAAGACATAGATTGATTAGAGGATGACACGGTCTATGTCTCAATTGATCAATCTAGATGTCAATGATAGAAGGACATTGTCACATATTGTGAGAGTCACAATTAGTAGTCACAAAGGTGATGTTGAATCTCAACATTCTTGTAATTTGGGTAGTAATGATGTGTTGGTAGAAACCGCTCATTACTTATTCTTCTAAATGGGTTTAGGAGCATTGCCAACGTTACAAGAACATGTAGGGTTACACACAAAGGGCAATTAGATGGAGATTAGGTTCATATGATGAACTAAGAGGATTAGGTTCATATGATGAACCAAATTAGATTAAGAGTAATCCAAATTAGATTAATTGAATAAGACTCGATTGAGTTAGACTTAAATTACACTCAAGTGAGGCTAGACTTGAGTTAGACTCAAGTGAGGCTTAATGATGATATTCATTGAATTTTGAATTCAATGATAAATAGTGACATTCATTGAACCAACATCCAATTATCAATATGAAACCAAATAAAAAGTCTATATTGTGGGCAAAAAAATAATTAAAAATTACATCATAAATTATCATAAATCTATAAAGCTAAATATATTAAAATCAAATCATGTCATTTGTGTGAGAATAATAGCTTGTGCATATCTTGTGAAACAAGAGAGAACAAACCCTTTATTACTTTTATTTGCCTAAATTTTTCAAGTCAGTGCAAATGAAATTAACAAAGAACAATTAGTTAACTATGGCATAAGAATAGTAGGAAAAGTAGCTAGTTCAAAGCTTTTGCATCTAGAAAACAGAGAGAAGTGTTTGATAACATAGAAATCTCCACCATTAATCATATTTTCATGTTGTTTTAATCATCTAATGATGTTCCACAAACTCTTATGTTCCCATAGTGTTTAGTTCCTAGTTCAAGGGAGAATTCCTCTCAATTGACATATTTTCATGTTGTTTTAATCATCTAATGATGTTTCACAAATTCTTATGTTTCCATAGTGTTTAGTTCCTAGTTCGAGGGAGGGAGAATTCCTCTCACTCGATATCATCTAAGATATAAGAAATTTAAACCTACAACACCTACCAGCTCAGCCTATCTAAATTGACTACTATAACCTAACGATCCAAAGCACAGACTTTAGAACAACTATAACCTAACGATATCATTTAAGAATTGTAGTGTATTCAAGTGATTTGATATAGGTTGTACTATTGAAGAATTTTGATGCCTATAGTTGGCCTAGTTTCAAGTTTCAAATACAATGTTTATAATGACCATCACACTATTTATTTGCCATTAAAAATAATACTGTAAATGTAACTATAGACAAACAGAAAGATTACTCAGACTCTTTAAACTCAAAACTAATTAGTTCAATTTAATAGAAGGCAAATGTTTAGAAGCACTTCAAACAAGGAAAAAAATTAAGATGTTAAACATAACTTAAATTGATGCATACTAGTTAATAATGAAATTTGATGGTTGATTTATTGACCTATCTATCAAACATTGCAAACAAAACTTAACCAGTTATGTATAGGGTGTGTCATTCAAGCTCATAGACCTACCATATTTTGGGAAGTTTTTTACAGCCAAGTATTCAAGAAAAATTTTACAGATTGGAAGAACTTTAAAGAGTGGAAATCCATCATAAGTATGATTTTCAAGAAATTATTTGTTTCACAAACATTCTTGAAGACATAATCACTAGGATGAACACTGAACACTGTGCAAAAGATAGGGTTTCATCTATAACAAATATGCTTGTTATCAGCAAGCACCTGTATAGATTGGAGGAAAGAAATCACACTTGTCTCCAACAGAATCATCAAACAAATTAAGCAAGCGGCTCAATGAAACTTTGCTCTCAGCCTCACTGTGCGCCGCTTACACAAGTAATTGGAAGAAAATAGTAGAACATATCTGGTTTAACAAAAATCTGAATTCCACAACATCGTTTATCCCTATAACCATATTGACGATAAGAAAATCATTCCAATCAAGACGTCTCTCAGGATGATTTAAGAAAACTCTAAATCTTTATATCTCACGATGAAAACAACCTAAAACTAAATCAAGAAAAAGAAAGACAAAGAAGCGTTCAGGTTTTCAACTTGTAGTTGCTTTATTAAAAGTTTAAATACCTCTATCTTCAAGAATCTCACTAATAGAAGAATCAAAATCTTTAAAAAAAAATTATTGATGGTGAAAGGAAGTTTAAGAGAACACATGGAAAAATCTCAAACCGCTAGAAGAAAATTATTGGAATCCTAGCTGGCAGCAAATGAACAAAATCATCACAAGGTTCTGATAAATATGGAACTAGGAAGAGAAAAACGACATTTTTCAACCAAAGAAACACTTCTATTTCCCAGATTGCATCAAATGATTGGAAAGCCTACCGGTTGATGTGAAGTCAAGAGAAATCATTCCTCGTCTCCTCTATTCAAGAAGTTTGGGCAGAGCAAAGGGTTCAGGGGGAAAGCGTCTTCTTTCCATGCCAGGGCGTAGGGTTTAGGAGTCATCCTTTCCCCGCTTCCCCCTCCCTCGTCTGCCGTTGCCCTTCCTTGTGGCGAAAAATAATGCCGTTGCCCTTAATGCTGTTGCTCTTCTTGCTTTGGGACTATATAGCATTTCGAATTTTTTATTTTGTTTTATCGAATGAAACAAGGCTGGTATAAAAAAGGGGAGGGCCATAATTTTTAAAGTAAATGCGAAAAGATTTTGACATTTTGTCTTCTTCATTTTTTCATTTTACTAAAATGTATTTTTTAAAAAATAAAATAATATTTAACCTTATAATTATTTTTTATTTTGAAAAAACCAATAATTTATCTTCTAATGGCCACGATTATTTTTCCTTAGTTTTTTTTTTACAAACTCCTCTCTTTTTGTTTAATGGATGAATTTCATAGCCAAAATTAAATAAATATTTAAGGATACAATCTTTTTCATTCACACGGATGAGATTGATTTGTGATACTGATCGACTAGGTGATTTTTTTTTATGTCAATTACAAATAACATCTTTGTAAAGTTGATTTGGTCCTCAAGATCATTATATTATGGTAGGATATTTAAATTATCATTCAAATATCCATGGTTCTAATCAAAGGATGTTAAACTTCTCATATCAAATCCTATGCATAGACTAATACTATTTATCGGTGAACTACGCCACCACACCATGTCTTGTCTCATGGATAATTAGAGTGACTTATAAATTGTTTTAATACCAATTTATAAGATCATAATCACACTAGAAAGGGTGACTAACGTGTTTACTAATTTTATGAGTTGATAGTAAAAATAACTAAATAAAACAATCAACAATAAGAGTTTGCAGTAGTAGAATTAAAGACTAAATAACTTTATAATAAAAAAAGAATAAATTAAACTTATAATGGCATAAACTAATTAAACTCACAACGATATAAACAAAATAAATTTGTAACGTTGTCTTAATAAAATATAATGATTCCTTTAAAAGAGGTGGAGAAAATCTTTAACAAGAATCAAATAATGTTAAGCACAATATGAAATATTGTCGATTTGAACTTGATGAGTTTGTGGTAGTGCGAGGTAGCTCACAATAACTTTATTTATGTATTGTTATATATCACTAATGAGGATTTTATGGTGCTAGTGCGAGGTCGCTCTCAGACTATTAGTTCTAATAATTCACTTTTTAATTAAAGAAGTCAAATGAGAATTTAAGTAGTAATACAAATTATGATTTACCTATTTCCTTTCTTTTAATCAAGAACAAACTCAAGCATATCTTTCCTATTTACCTACATCACAAATTTGTACTCACTTTTCTATTTTTCCTTGACCTTCAATATTGCAAGCAAATTTAAAAAGTTACAATTGGTTTAAGCTAATACTTAGATTTGCTCAATGATTCTTGATTTACTAACTCCATATTTGATTTTATTTTGCCATACTATTTTGTATTTATCAAGTGTCTTTTGGTGTTACTAAATGTTTGAGATTTTGCCAAGCATGTCAATCAATTAAAAATCAAGAATCAAATAACTAGGGTATATCAATCAATTAATATATCTGTTTCCATTGACTACTACATCTACAAAACTAAAGTTAGAAATCAACTTCAGTGGTAAATTTTAAATTTTCATTAAATTTTAGAAAAAATTAAAATTTATACCGACCTTACTTTGATACATAATTATTAGCTAGGAAAAAAAAATCATTTGCATAAATTTGCATGTCAAAATGATGATTTTAGATACCAATTCAGAAACTACATATCAAGCTCATAAATCAAATATAAAATTCATGATTTGCAAATAGTATATCAAATTTCAAAATTTTGAAAAAAAATAATTTCTTCAAAATACATTAAACATTTATGTCATGTCAACCATATGATAATATTTGAATGTATGCTAATATGGTTGACCCTAAATGTATTGACTTTGGTACCTAAAACAAGTTGGGTTCAACTGACTTCTCTAAAAATTGTTTAGGTATTCACGTTCTTATTATTTTTCTAGTTTTACTTTCCCTCTTTGCTTATAAACTAAAGTAAAAATTTTCTTTCTTATATCCCTTATCCTAAGTCAAGTTTTTTGCTAAAAATAATCCTTTGACTACCAATTAGCATATTAACATTTTGTGATCCAATAACGATTTTTCTAATGTTGATGTCAAAGAATCAATTTATTTCCTTAGTGATTAATTTTCTAATTCTAATTCTTGAATCCTGATGTATGCAATTTATCACAAAGCGCTATAATATTAAATCTTTCTTCTAGCATACATGTTGAGTTTTAATTCACATTATTCTCTTTACTTTTGATAATGCATAAGTGTAAGTTTTTAGTCTCATATTACTAAGAAAAAAAAAGGTTGGAAGGCTTTATATATGGAGTCCTCCCATCCATGCTTAGCAAAATTAAGGGGACCTACATGCATGCGCGGGCTGAGCCCAAATCAGGTGGTTTCAGGGGGTTCGAACCGGAAATCTATAAACCGGGCGCAACGCACGCGAACATCGCGCGCAGGGGGGTGCAAATCCCTAGCTCGTGGGCCTCGCGCTTACGAGCGGCCTGGTTTGTTTTGGCTACCTGAGTCCGGTTTGGTTAGCACCTGATGGTATCTGTGCGTGATTTGGTCCGCATATGAGAAAGCGAAGAGACGCACCTGGCTGGTCTCCGCGTGAGAAAGCAGAAGCAACGCACTTCTTCGAACCGACGTACACTTTGGTTCCTGTGCACTGCTTCAAGTGTATAAATAAATACACTGCCTCACTTCCTTCTCAACTCACTCCAAAGAAAAGCATTCCTCCGCTTTCTCCTTTCTTCTTCCCGAGTTCTGAGGCTTGGTTTCTGCGATCTGAGGTTGAGTCCGAGTGCGGTGTTCGTCTTGGAGTGCACCTGCGGACGGCGCGAGCGGTTGTCGGATTTTACCGGAGAGCCTCTGCATGTGGGCGGCAATAAATTCTCTAAAGACAGTTGGCAAGCCCGACGCTTCAACCGGAGATACAAAAAATTCTTAACCTTACTCTTATTACCGTTTATTGCATGCTCGTCATTTATTTGTGCAATTATATATTAGATTACTGTGTTAGCGTAATCATATCCCAACAATTTTAGAGAATTTATTGTAGCATAATAGACATGATGAATGACAGAGTAACGAGGTCTGATGAGGCTAGCGCCCGACCCGAAAGATTTTTCGGGCAAAACTTCAGACGTTGGCAACAACGGATGAAATTTTGGCTTACTACGCTAGGGCTATTCTCCGTTATAGAAACAGATCCTCCTTCACCTAATGAAGAGGAACCTGCCTATAGTGCTGTCTTACAGAGGTTTAAGCAAAGGGATTATCTCTGCCATGGGAGGATCCTGTCTGCCCTCTCAGATGCACTATTTGATGTGTACTGCTCAACCTCTTCAGCTAAAGAGCTGTGGAAATCTTTGGATAAAAAATACAACTCCGAAGATTCTGGTTTAGAAAAGTACACTGTGGCAAAATTCCTAAACTTCAAAATGGTTGAAGGCAAATATGTAATTGAGCAGACACATGAATTCCAAGTTCAAATTCATGGTCTTGCCGAAGGAGATATGCCATTACCCGAAAAATTTCAGGTCTTATCAATCATCGAAAAATTGTCTCCGAGTTGGGAAGATTTTGACATGACTCTTAAACATCGGAGAGGTAAAATCTCTCTAGAAGATTTGATGATTGCCTTAAATATCGAAGAAGAACATCGGAAGCAACATAAAAATGATGATACAAGAATGCCTATGGATTTTACTCCAAAGGCAAATGTAGTAGTCTCATCTGACAAGAAGAAATTTAAAAATCAGAAAATGAAGAACAAGATGAAACCCAAACCAAAGGTTCAAAAGAAAAATGTAACCAAGCCGTGCTGGGCATGTGGATAAATTGGACATTATGCCAAATTCTGCCCTAAGCGGAAGGACAAGGAGAAAAACCAAAGCAATACGTCCAACATCAAGGCACAAGCAAATGTCGTGACTGCTAGTGACGACACCAGCAATAGGTTTGTTACCTTCAAACCCGAACTAAACTTGATCTATCAACTTAATGAATGGTTAGTTGATACAGGTGCAAATGTGCACTGTTGTGCTGATTGCTCTGCCTTCCTTACTTATCAAGTAATTGAAGGCACTTCCGTAACCATGGAGAACCATTCTGCAGCTAGGGTGTTTGGGATAGGACAAGTTGACTTGAGGTTCACCTCTGGAAAAGTCTTGTCACTGCATGAGGTGCATCATGTTCCAGCGATCCGTCGGAATTTGATTAGCGGGTCAAAGTTAGTCTGTGCTGGTTATGAGTTGAACTTTAAATGTAATAAAGTTGTAATATTACATTTAGGAACCTTTATTGGAAAATGTTACTTTAATGAAGATTTATTTAAACTCAATGTAGAAAATGCTACTTTAAATAAATCTATTGATATTGGTTGTTCATATAACATTGAGTCTTATGATATATGGCATGATAGATTAGGACATGTCAATTTTAATACCGTGAAAAGGATGATGAACCTAGACATGATTCCTAAGCATGCTATAAATGATAAGAAAAAATATGAAGTTTGTGTGCAATATAAACAAACCCGAAAACCCTTCAAATCAGTTGAGAGAAATTCTGATATTTTAGAATTGATCCATACTGACTGTTGTGAGTTTAACGGTGTAATAATGAGAGATCATAAAAGGTATTTCATCACCTTCATTGATGATCACTCTCGTTATTGTTATGTTTATTTGCTGAAAACTAAGGATGAAGCTTTAGATAAATTTATGATTTTTAAATCTGAAACTGAGAATCAAACAAATAAATCTGTTAAGAGATTAATGTCAGATAGGGGTGGAGAGTTTGCCTCGAACCTTTTTCAAAAATTTTGTCAAGATACAGGTATAATTCACGAGGTAACTGCTCCATATAGTCCTCAATCCAACGGTATAGCAGAACGAAAAAATCGAACCCTTGAAGATATGATTAATTCCATGTTAGACAGTTCTGGGTTACCCAACTTCTTGTGGGGGTAAGCTCTATACACTGCATGCCATGTGTTAAATAGAATTCCCATGAGGTCTAGGGATAAAAGCCCATATGAACTTTGGAAAGGCTGGAGGACAAGTTTGAAATACCTTAAAATATGGGGGTGCCTTGCAAAGGTACTAGTACCTGAACACAGAAGAAAAAAACTTAGTCCAAAGATCGTAGATGGTATTTTCTTGGGTTATGCTCAAAATAGTATTGCATATAGATTTCTGATTATTCAATCAGAAATTTCTAGAATAGATGCAAATACTATTGTCGAACTTCGCGATGCTACATTTTTTGAGGATATATTTCCTATGAAGACAAGAACACCTCAGTCTATATCTAGTATTCCTACTAGAGATAAGTCTGCTTCCGAAGAGGCCCCATTATCCGTAGAAGGTATACCTTCCTCAAGTCACTCTAGGCTAGATGAATCTAGTGAGTGTACAGAACTGAGGAGAAGCAAGAGGCAACGTGTGTCTACGGATTTAGGCCAGGACTTTATCACCTATAATATTAAAGGTGACCCTGTGACATATAGAGATGTTATGGCTTCTCCTGAAGCTAAGCATTGGAAAGAGGCCATTAAAAATAAAATGGATTCTATTATCTCTAATGTCACTTGGGAGTTGGTAGATTTACCTCCTAGGTGTAACACTATAGGATGTAAATGGGTGTTTAAGAGAAAACTAAAACCTGATGGGTCAGTAGATAAATTCAAAGTCCGCCTAGTTGCTAAGGGATTCAAACAGAAAGAATGGATTGACTATTTTGACACTTATTCTCTTATTACCAGAATTACTACAATCCGAGTGTTAATAGCATTGGCATCCATATATCATCTTGAGGTCCATCAAATGGATGTCAAAACGACATTCCTTAATGGAGATCTTGAAGAAGAGATATATATGGATCAGCCTGAGGGATATGTAGTTTCTAGAAATGAGAATAAAGTTTGTAGGTTAGTTAAATCTCTTTATGGTTTGAAGCAAGCCCCAAAGCAGTGGTACGAAAATTTTGATAGTGTTATGCTATCGTTTGACTTTGAAATGAATGACTCTGATAAATGTGTGTATGCTAAAATGAAAAGTGATAGTTGTATTATCTTATGTTTATATGTAGATGATATTCTACTTTTTGGCTCTAACCTTTCTATTATTAATGAGACTAAGGCCCTCTTAAGTGGTAAGTTTGATATGAAGGATATGGGTTGTGCTGACATGATTTTAGGGCTGAAGTTGACTCAATCAACTGATGGAATGGCAATTTCTCAGACACTCTATATTGAGAGAGTATTAGAGAAATATGACTATAGCCAAGTTAAATCTGTCGTCACACCCTATGATCCTTCAAAAACTCTCCACATGAATAAGAGTGGTGTGGCAGTGTCTCAATTAAGATACGCACAAATAATAGGTAGTCTAATGTATTTAGTAAATTGTTCTAGACCTGATATTTCTTTTGCTATATCGAAATTGAGCAGGTTTACCAGCTGTCCGGACAGAACGCATTGGGATGCATTAGACAGAGTACTCAGATACCTAAAAGGCACTACATTCTTGGGCTTGTGGTATGGGAGATTCCCTGCAGTCCTAGAGGGATATAGTGATGCTAGTTGGATAGCGGACACTGCTGAGTGTAAAGGCCTTACTGGTTATGTCTTTACACTTGGAGGCGGTGCAGTTGCTTGGAGGTCTGTTAAATAGACGATTATAACCCGTTCTACATCTGAGGCAGAATTGTGTGCTTTGGATACCACAGTAACTGAAGCTGATTGGCTGAAGAGTCTTCTTTATGAAATTCCCTTGATGATGAAGTCAATACCTTCTATTTCAGTACACTGTGATAATCAAACAACAATAGCTCAGATTAGAAGCTCCAAGTATAATCAGAAATAGAAGAGACATGTACGAATACGATTAAAGTCTATTCGTGAGTTAGTGTCTCTTGGAGTGGTGTCATTGGATTTTGTAAGTTCAAAGGACAATATTGCTAATCCACTCACTAAAGGGCTTGATTCTGAGAAAATCAAGAGATCCAGTAAGGGAATGGGACTGAGGCCTGTCCTGGATTCATCTATAGCAGCAACCCAACCTATCTGATTGGATATTACAAGAAGTAGGTTCAATGTGGTATAAACAAGCTATAAGGATGAATCGTAAGCATCAAATTGATTGAGATGTAATCTCATAGTCTCTTCCCTGGATAGATGCTTGACTGCTAGTAAGGATGAGCTTAGGAGCTCTTAATGAGTTCAAGGTCTTAATGATAGGATGCTTGCAGTACATCCTTGGAGAACTCACCTATGTAAGTGTAACTATGGGGCCGCAGTGTGGGGGGTCTAGGCAACTCTCCTTAGCACTTATGAAACAAGATTCGGTGGCATGGACGTAATGCACCAACCCAGAAGGATTCAATCATCGCCAGTGATGAGTTGTTACCAATTGATCTTCACATATAAAAGGTTTAAGATCAAGACTCAGTTCTCTTCAAACCTATGTGAATAAAATTGGTGTACTTAGGTGAAAATTCAAACCGGAAGGTATTTTCACTGAAAGCTCATTGCAACCAAGACTCAGAACATATCTTTATTTTCAACTAAAATAATTTGAATTAGTGGGGGATTGTTGAGTTTTAATTCACATTATTCCCTTTGCTTTTGGTAATGCATAAGTGTAAGATTTTAGTTCCACATTGCTAAGAAAAGAAAGGTTGGAAGGCTTTATATATGGAGTCCTCCCATCCATACTTAGCAAAATTAAGGGGACCTACACGCATGCGCGGGCCGAGCCCAAATCAGGTGGTTTCAGGGGGTTCGAACCGGAAATCCATAAACCGGGCGCGACACACGCGAACATCGCACGCAGGGGGGGGGGGTGCAAATCCCCAGCTCGTGGGCCTCGCGCTTACGGGCGGCCCGATTTGTTTTTGCCAGTCTGATTTGGCTACCTGAGTTCGGTTTGGTTCGCACCTGATGGTATCTGTGCGTGATTTGGTCCGCATCTGAGAAAGCGAAGCGAAGAGACGCACCTGGCTGGTCTCCGCGTAAGAAAGCAAAAGCAACGCACTTCTTCGAACCGACGTACACTTTGGTTCCTGTGCACTGCTTCAAGCGTATAAATACACTGCCTCACTTCCTTCTCAACTCACTCCAAAGAAAAGCATTCCTCTGCTCTCTGCTTTCTCCTTTCTTCTTCCCAAGTTCGAGTTCTGAGGCTTGGTTTCTGCGATCTGAGGTTGAGTCCGAGTGCGGCGTTCATCTTGGAGTGCACCTGCGGACGGCGCGAGCGGTTGTCGGATCTTGGGAGGATTTTGCCGGAGAGCCTCTGCACTGTGGACGGCAATAAATTCTCTAAAGACAGTCAGCAAGTCCGACGCTTCAACCGGAGATACACAAATTCTTAACCTTACTCTTATTACCGTTTATTGCATGCTCGTCATTTATTGGTGCAATTATATATTAGATTACTGTTTTAGCGTAATCATATCCCAACAATACATTGTCCTTTTTCAATAACTTGTTTTATTTTTCTGTTCTTCTTGCTTTATTGTAGATTTTTAGAAGTATTAGCAGATTTCAGTTGTTTGGTTCGATATCCTCCAATAGAGTGTTATTGATAGGAGAGTAATAAATAGTAGTAAATTACATCAAAATAGTAAGCATGTAATAAAAGTAAATAAAAGAGTAAGATTCAGAAATTGGTATCTTCCGGTTGAAGCGTCGGCGTGCCGACTGTCTTTAGAGAATTTATTGCTGCCCACGGTGCAGAGACTCTCCGACAAAATCCTCCCAAGATCCGACAACCACTCGCATCGTCCGTAGGTGCACTCCAAGACGAACGGCGCACTCAGACTCAACCTCAGATCACGGAACCAAGCCTCAGAATAAGGGAAAACTCGGAAAAGAAGAAGAAGGCAGTGCACGCACTAGAGAGGGAAGAAGGAGAAAGCAGAATGCTTTAGAGTGTGTTTAACCAGGAATAGAGGCAGTGTATTTATACACTCTGAAGCAGTGCACGCACACCAGAAACCAAAGTGTGCGTCAGTTTGAAGTGCGGCGCTTCCGCTTCCTCATGCGCGGGACAGAACCAAAGCGTGTGTCGTTTCCTCACGCGCGGGACTTAACCAAGCTTTGCCAGCGAACCAAAGACTGGCAAAAACAAACCAGGTCGCCTGCAAGCGTGAGGCCCACGAGCTGGGGATTTGCACCCCCCCTGCGCACGATGATCGCGTGCATCGCGCCCGATTTATGGATTTCCGGCTCGAAGTGTGGCGCTTCCGCTTCCTCACGCGTGGGACAAAACCAAAGCGTGCATCGTTTCCTCACGTGTGGGACTTGACCAAGTCTTGCCAGCGAACCAAAGACTGGCAAAAACAAACTAGGTCTCCTGCTATCCAACTAGCATCACTATATCCCTCCAGAACTGCAGGGAATCTTCCATATACCACAAGCCCAAGGATATAGTGCATTTTAGATATCTGAGTACTCTGTCTAATGCATCCCAATGCGTTTTGTCTGGACAGCTGGTAAACCTGCTCAATTTCATTATAGCAAAATAAATATCAGGTCTAGAATAATTTGCTAAATACATTAGACTACCTATTATTTGTGAGTATCTTAATTGAGACACTGTCACACCACTCTTATTCTTGTGTAGAGATTTTGAAGGATCATAGGGTGTGACGACAGATTTAACTTGGCTATAGCCATATTTCTCTAATACTCTCTCAACATAGAGTGACTGAGAAATTGCTATTCTATCAGTTGAACGAGTCAACTTCAGCTCTAAAATCATGTCAGCACAACTCATATCCTTCATATCAAACTTACCACTTAAGAGGACCTTAGTCTCATTAATAATAGAAAGGTTAGAACTAAAAAGTAGAATATCATCTACATATAAACATAAGATAATACAATTATCACCTTTCATTTTAGCATACACACATTTATCAGAGTCATTCATTTCAAAGTCAAACGATAACATAGCTCTATCAAATTTTTCGTGCCACTGCTTTGGGGCTTGCTTCAAACCATAAAGTGATTTGACTAACTTATAGACTTTATTCTCATTTCCAGAAACTACATGTCCCTCAGGTTGATCCATATATATCTCTTCTTTAAGAAATCCATTAAGGAATGTCGTTTTAACATCCATTTGATAGACCTCAAGATGATATATGGATGTCAATGCTATTAACACTCGGATTATAGTAATTCTGGTAACAGTTGAATAAGTGTCAAAATAGTCAACCCCTTCTTTCTGTTTGAATCCCTTAGCAACTAGACATGCTTTGAATTTATCTACTGACCCATCAGGTTTTAGTTTTCTCTTAAACACTCATTTACATCCTATAGTGGTACACCCAGGAGGTAGATCTACCAACTCCCAAGTGACATTAGAGATAATAGAGTTCATTTCACTTTTAATTGCCTCTTTCCAGTGCTTAGCTTCAGGAGAAGCCATAACATCTCTATTATATGTCACAGGGTCACCTTCTATATTATAGGTGATAAAATCCTGACCTAAATCAGTAGACACACGTTGCCTCTTGCTCCTTCTCAGTTCTGTACACTCACTAGATTCATCTAGTCTAGAGTGACTTGAGGAAGGTGTACCTACCACGGATAATGATACCTCTATGGCAGCTGGCTTATCTCTAATAGGAATACTAGATATAGACTGAGGTGTTCTCGTCTTCATAGGAAATATATCCTCAAAAAATATAGCATCGCGAAGTTCTACAATAGTATTTGCATCTATTCCAGGAATTTTAGATTTAATAATCAGAAACCTATATGCAATACTATTTTGAGCATAACCTAAGAAGATACCATCTACGGTCTTTGGACCAAGTTTTTTCCTTCTGTGTTCAGGTACTAATACCTTTGCAAGGCACCCCCACACTTTAAGGTATTTCAAACTTGTCCTCCGGCCTTTCCAAAGCTCATATAGACTTTTATCCCTTGACCTCATGGGGACTCTATTTAACACATGACATGCAGTGTATATAGCCTCCCCCCACATGAAGTTGGGTAACCCAGAACTGCCTAACATGGAATTAATAATGTCTTCAAGGGTTCGATTTTTTCGTTCTGCTATACCGTTGGATTGAGGACTATATGAAGCAGTTACCTCGTGAATTACCTGCATCTTGACAAAATTTTTGAAACAGGTTCAAGGTAAACTCTCCACCCCTATCAGACCTTAACCTCTTAATAGATTTATTTGTTTGATTCTCAGCTTCAGATTTAAAAATCATAAATTTGTCTAAAGCTTCATCCTTAGTTTTCAGCAAATAAACATAACAATAATGAGAGTAATCATCAATGAAGGTAATGAAATATCGTTTATGGTCTCTCGTTATTACACCGTTAAACTCACAACAGTCAGTATGAATCAATTCTAAAATATCAGAATTTCTATCAACTGATTTGAAAGGTTTACGGGGTTGTTTATATTGCACACAAACTTTAAATTTTTTTCTTATCATTTATAGCATGCTTAGGAATCATGTCTAGATTCATCATCATTTTTATGGTATTAAAATTGACATGTCCTAATCTGTCATGCCATATATCATAAGACTCAATGTTGTATGAACAACTAATATCAGTAGATTTATTTAAAGTAACATTTTCTACATTGAGTTTAAATAAACCTTCATTAAGGTAACTTTTTCCAACAAATGTTCCTAAATGTAATATTACAACTTTATTATATTTAAAGTTTAGCTCATAACTAGCGTGGACTAACTTTGACCTGCTAATCAAATTCTAACGGACCGCTGAAACATGATGCACCTCATGCAGTGACAGGACTTTTCCAGAGGTGAACCTCAGGTCAACTTGTCCTATCCCAAACACCTTGGCTACAGAATGGTTCCCCATTGTCACGGAAGTGCCTTCAATTACCTAATAAGTAAGGAAGGCAGAGTGATCAGCACAATAGTGCACATTAGCACCTGTATCAACTAACCATTCATTGGGTTGATAGATCAAGTTTAGTTCGGGTTTGAAGGTAACAAACCTATCGCTGGTGTCGTCACTAGCAGTCACAACATTTGCTTGTGCCTTGGTGTTGGACATATTGTTCTGGTTTTTCTTCTTGTCCTTTTGCTTAGGGCAGAATTTGGCATAATGTCCAACTTGTCCACATGCCCAGCACGACTTGGTTCCATTTTTCTTTTGAACCTTTGGTTTGGGTTTCATCTTGTTCTTCATTTTCTGATTTTTGAATTTTTTCTTGTCAGATGAGACTACTACGTTTACCTTTGGAATAAAATCCATAGGCATTCTTTTATCATCATCTTTATGTTGCTTCCGATGTTCTTCTTCGATATTTAAGGCAATCATCAAATCTTCTAGATGTTTA
The DNA here is from genome assembly GCF_018446385.1 of Zingiber officinale. NCBI lineage: Eukaryota > Viridiplantae > Streptophyta > Magnoliopsida > Zingiberales > Zingiberaceae > Zingiber > Zingiber officinale. The sequence goes on from NC_055988.1 coordinate 25,304,540, forward strand.
AGAGTCATGCCAAAATCTTCCCAACTCGGAGGTAATTTTTCGATGATAGACAAGACCTGAAATTTTTAGGGTAATGACATATCTCCTTCAGCAAGACCATGAATTTGAACTTGGAATTCATGTGTCTGCTCAACCACAGATTTTCCTTCAACCATTTTGAAGTTTAGGAATTTTGTCACAGTGTACTTTTCTAAACCAGAATCTTCGGAATTGTATTTTTTATCCAAAGATTTCCATAGCTCTTTAGCTGAAGTTGTTGAGCAGTACACATCAAATAGTGCGTCTGAGAGGGCAGACAAGATCCTCCCATGGCAGAGATAGTCCCTTTGCTTAAACCTCTGTAAGGCAGTACTATATGCAGGTTCCTCTTCATCAGGTGAAGGATGATCTGTTTCTATAACGGAGAATAGCCCTAGCGTAGTAAGCCAAAATTTCATCCGTTGTTGCCAACGTCTGAAGTTTTGCCCGAAAAATTTCTCGGGTCTGACGCTAGCCTCATCAGACCCCGTTACCCTATCATTCATCATGTCTATTGATACTTACAATAAATTCTCTAAAATTGTTGTTGATAGGAGAGTACTAAACAGTAGTAAATTGCACCAAAATAGCAAGCATGCAATAAACAGGTAAATAAAAGAGTAAGATTCAGAAATTGTTATCTTCCGGTTGAAGTGTCGGCATGCCTGTCGACTATCTTTAGAGAATTTATTGTCGCCCACGGTGCAGAGGCTCTCCGGTAAAATCCTCCTAAGATCCGACAACCACTCGCGTCGTCCGTAGGTGCACTCCAAGACGAACGACACACTCGGACTCAACCTCAGATCGCAGAACCAAGCCTCAGAATAAGGGAAAACTCGGAAAAGAAGAAGAAGGCAGTGCACACACTAGAGAGGGAAGAAGGAGAAAGCAAAATGCTTTAGAGTGTGTTTAACCAGGAACAGAGGCAGTGTGAGGTCGCCTACAAGCGAACCAAAGACTGGCAAAAACAAACTAGGTCGTACGTCGCGCCCAGTTTATGGATTTCCGGCTCGAACCCCCCGAAACCACCTGATTTGGGCTCGGGCCGCGCATGCGTGTAGGTCCTCTTAACTTTGTTAAGCAAGCATGGAAGGACTCCATATATAAGGCCTTCTAACCTTCTTAGCTTAACAATGTGGAACTAAATACTTACATATATACATTACCAAAACATAAAAGAAATAGTTTGAATTAAAACTCAACATAGAGCTAGTCTCATCCCAAACGACCTTCATGTTTTAGAATGTTTGTTCTTTGTTTTTTCTATTGAGGTTCCTATCTTGTCAGTTTATTTCTTCAACTTTAGGCATTGATCTTTCTCAAGCAAATCATTTTGGCAATTGTAGGATTGAACCATTCATTTTTTTTATTCACCTTCTTTTTGTGCCTCAAGTATTCCTCTGGATCTTCCCTATCAATGTCAATTTATTTTTAAATTTGCTTACCTTACCAAATATGTCTCACCATCGTTCTTATCCTTCATAGTGAACTCCTCAGAGATTCAAAAGAAGATGCTCATCCTTTTTTCTCCTTTTCCCTTTCAGACAAGGCAATATTTCAGTGTCCATACAATTGCTCAGAAAATAATTTATCCAAACTACTTACATCGAGATCTCAGCAAATGGGATAGTGTTTGACTACCAAGCTCCAAACTTACATCTTGGTTAGTGCATTTAGAGTGGTTTGGATGAGGTCTTTGCATGCATGTTAGCAATCTACTATCCCTTAAATGTCGGACCGATCGGAACAATCAATTTTTTTTGTCACGTAAATCTTTTTATTACTTGTGTAATGGATGTATTAAAGATTACACGTATAGAAAAACAGCAGAAGTTATCCACCTACGTTCCCTCCTTCGTCGTGCAACGTTTGGTGGGAATCATGGTTCACCGTTATATCCTGGGAAACAGACGACCCAAGAAAGCCTTGAAGCACAGCCGGATGTGGGGCGAATCTGTTTCAAGGAAACTGTGAATCGCAAGTCTCGGTTCACACGTTCGGCTGCTCTCATCGCTCACTCGGTTGAAGCGCCCGCTCGGCCTCATCGCCCGTCCGGTCGTTCTACTCGGCAAAATTTACTTGGCAGATAACTCAGTCGGCCTTCCCGTCCGGTCGGCTGCACGCTCTCTCTGTCGGTCACTCGATCTGTTTGCTCGATCGGCCTCTCTCTCGGCCTGTCTGCTTCGCGCGATCGTCCTCTCTCTCAGTCTGTCTGCTTCGTCGAACCGGGCTCTCTCTCGGTCTATCTACTTCGCTCGATCGACCTCTCTCTCAGTCTGTCTGCTTCGCCCGACCGGCCTCTCACCCGGTCGACTTCTCTGTCTGGTCGAACTTGCTCGACCTTACTACTCGACCAACCTCCAGTTCACTCGACCGCTGGCCCTTTTGCTCGGTCCATCTGCCTGACCGGCCTTAATTTCGCTCGGCACTCAATCGCCAAGCTCGCTCGACTAATCTGCCCATCTGACCTTCAACTCGCTCGGTCAGACGATCTCTCAACTCACTCGGCCACTCAGTCTCTTTGCTCACCCGACCGGTTGTAAGCTCGCTCGGGAGCTAGCCCGCACAACTACTTATCAGTTCAGATCATTTTAATAAATAAGTAAATTTAATTTAATATATTTAAATTCAATTAATATCCATAAATCTCTAACCGTAGATTGTTCGCCAACACTATTATTCTGCTCAAGATCATGGGAGCCAATATCCAATTTTTTTCCATGTTTTAAATCATGAGAACTTGATGTGCCTCTATAGCTAGCCGATGGACAAGCTAGCTGAAATGTTTTAGCATGTTTTGAAAGTTGTGCTCTAGCCTCTAACCAAGTCAGAGTTCAGCAGATATGAGCTCAGCATCTCACCACGCACAACCGTCTCGGGTCGACTTGATCTTAATTGTCTTCGATTGGATTTTGAAGGTTGAATTCACTTGCACATAGCCAACTCATAAGGTGGTATAAGACTTAATTATTATTATTGGTTCCATTTCTACATCGTATTATATGTGAAAGTAAATCTATTATCAAAATTTTCAATGATCTGCATGTATATCTTCGATATTAAAAAAATCAGAAGATTATGTAAACTCCTAACTAAATTCATAAAAGTATAGATAATTCAATTAAAAATCTTGATTTATTTTTTCACGAATTTAAAATTTTCCTTTTAAAATTTATAAATAAATATCAATTTTTATTGAATATTTATGAAGACTACTGACATTTGTTAGTTTAAAATCTCTTACCAATTTTATAATTTTTAAAATTTTATCTTTAATTATCATGTTTCTTTTACTTTGAAAACAAATTTGAAATTAACATAGAATTAAAATTTTATGATATTTAAAATATGAAATAGTACATTCAAAATAGGTTGATTTTTTTACAAATTTAATTTCATCATTTAAATTTTTTGAAAAAGTTAATTTTTAAATTTTCAAACTTCAACTAAACATTCTTCAAATTAAAAAAAAAAAGTTTGAAAATAAGCCTAAAAGTATATATTTATTTTTGGTTTTTAAATTTAGATTTAATAAAACATCCTTATACAATATTATATTATTTAAAAAATATATATAATATTATGGTAAAATAATAAATTTAGTTAAGTATATTGATTAAAAAAAATGAAGGAATGGGGAATTGATATATTTTAAGTCTATTATGATAACTTTTTCTCAATCTAACTATCTGAGACATATATATATATATATATATATATATATATAAAATACATCAGTCACATACGGCTGAAATATACACACATCTACGCAATTAATAATGTAATCCACATGACTGAAACATAGTATAACCATGCAGTTAATAATACAACTCACTCGGTTAAAACATAGCACAGCAGAAATCACAAAATAACGAACATGAAACGAACAAAATAACTAACTGCGAGTCGGCTCGTCTTGACACAACATTACCAAACCAATACAAGATACCACAAGACAAAACTCCAAGTCGACATCGAATTATTACAATACAAAGATCACAAAACCAAAACACAAATAGCAAAGGAAACCAAAACCAGAAGATCGTCCTCAGATGTGACGTTGGACTGGCGGATAGGTTGTCCAAGCCACTCCGTAAGTCCTGTACCTGCTACCTAGCGAAATAAACCAATTTACAGGGTGGTGAGTACTAAGACTCAGCGATTAATAGACAGATAGTGCATGAATATAGTAAAGAACTAGAGATATAAAGATATACAGTCTCGTAGGGAAAATAGCAAATACAACAGTGATATCATAATAAATGTCCATACCTGAAACCATATCCTAGGCTAGTAATAGAAGGTTAGGTGTAGTAAAGACCTGCTACAATACTGCTCATAACTACATGGGTAACATGTGAGGTATATACTTATTAACAATAAGTAACCCAGTGTCTAAACACATACCACAGGTATATAACTCAACATAAGTAAGCATACCTCACATATGGATATACTAATGCCACAACATAAGTAAGCAACAGCAGCATAAATAAGCAATAGTAGCATAAGTAAGTAACAATAGTATAAATAATAACAACATATGCACGGATGGTCACTCCCGCCCACCCCTCGTACCATGACCCCTGTATGGTCGAGAGGCCGGGACAATGACAGACTGTACACCACTGCAGCTACCACTACTCTCTAGTGGTCGAGGGGGCAGTTGCATAGTAGCTAACCAGCTATGCCTGCGATGGGGGTCTCTGCTGCTCGCAACTCCAACTATCACTATCCATGAGTGAGCGAGTGGGAGCACGTCAGGACAATCGACACGCTCCAGCTACCACTACTCATGAGTGGCCGAGCGTGCGACCCTGACCAACGACCCTCTCAACCACAAGGGAGACATGGTCGTCGACATGCATGCAATGACATAATGCGTAAAATACAACAGTCATCTATTGGTCCCTTTGGAGGCCGACAAGAGGGGAGGGCTGAATTGCCCTACAAATAATAAACCACAAACCTTTCTTGGATATTCAACTAATTTAAAAGAACTTGTAATAATAAATGAAAGAGACTAATTAGAAACAAATTCAAACACAGAGGGTTTACTTGGTTTGCAATCAGAGGATTGTTAATCCAAGACAAAGATGATGCACTATCTGATTCTCCTCTGGGCGGAGTATCCTCTTACAGCGTTGACAGTACAAAAGAATAGAAAGCACAGAGAAAATGAATTACAAGTTGAGTTGAAAAATCTGTGCAAACCAGTGCTATATTTATAGCATTGGTCGGGGCGCCCGGAAGGGGTTCCGGGCGCCCTGGGGGATAAAACTTTATCCCCCAACATTCAGATCGCGTTAGAATCGATCTGGTCAAAAACTTCATCCCGGGCGCCCGGAAGGGTTCCGGGCGCTCTGGCCTGCTCCGAGCGCCCGGAATGGTTCCGGGCGCCCTGAGCCTTAATGTCAACAGAAGTTGACTTTTTCGTCTCCGGTTCAGCTCGTCTCGGTCCGGGTCTTGTTCGCTCTAGCTCCGCTAGCTTGGGTGATCTCGACCATCCGGAATAGTGCTCACCCGAACCCAAGTTCCGACCTTCTCCTCGAGCAGCCTTCCTTCCCGGTTTCTCATCCCTCAAACGTTGCACACGTTCTTCTCGTCCACCGGTGTACTCTTCCGCGGTCACCTCGTCCCTCGGACGCACCGAGCCCGTCGGCTCTCTCCCGTGCCATCCTTCTCGCTAGCCGCGTTTTCCGCTCGACTTCCTGTGTTCCTAAGCTCCTGCACACTTAGACACAAGAGTTAGACAAAATAGGACCTAACTTAACTTGTTTGATCACATCAAAACACCTTGGGGTTCCAACAATCTCCCCCTTTTTGATGTGAGCAACCCAAGTTAAGGTAGGGTAAACAAATTGTAATAAAAATAATTAATTTACAAATAAGTCTAAAGATTTAAAATGTACCTCCCCCTAGACTTAACATACTTCTCCCCCTTTGATCATATAAAAAATGGAGTTCCCTTTAACAAGTCTAAGGTAAAAAAAAATTTCTTCCGAAACACTCCTTTTAAATATGTAAATAAGTCCATAATTCTTTTTAGTAATTTGAGAACATTTTCAAAAGTTTTTTTTTGCAAAAATGTCTAAGTAAAGACACTTTTCAGAATAGTTCTTTCGAAAAATTTCATAAAAAAAATTTAAGTAAAATATTTTTCAGAAAAAAATCATAAGTGTTAAAAAAAATTTCTTAAAATTTAAGTGTGAAACTTATTTCAACATTTCCTTTAAAAAAAAATTTCCATAAGTAAAAAATTCTAAGGCAAATTTTTTTTTAAAAAAAAAATTTTAAGTCAAAAAAAATTTCTAACGTAATTTCCAAAAAAATTTCTAAGTAATTTTTTTTTGTTTTTAAACTGAATATTTTTGAAAATATTTTCTAAAACAAATTGAATAACCCTTTAAAGCATATTTGCAACAGAAACATTTTCTAAGTTAAACAAAATTTTTAAAACAAATGTTTAACAACTTTTAAGTATTATTTAATTCTAACTTTAATACTTTTTCCAAAAAGTTGATTAAACATTTGATTTCAGTATTTTGGCTTCCAGGTCATGGCGAGGCACTAGGCCTTCTTGGTTATTGGAGCAACAATCACTTCTTTAGACAAAGCCTTATAAAGAAACTATCTGTTTAACTTTCTTGCTGAAAAATGCTAAGTTTAATTTAAAATTTTAAGTTAAACATGTTTTCGGAACCCAATAGAGATTCCTACCTATAGGGTTAATTAAATATTTTCTAGGTACATAGGCCTTTGACATTTTTCTAATTTGATTTTGGTGAAGCCTATAATATCAGTTTAGTCCTCTATAATTTTTAAAATCAGAACCATTTGAACCGTTGGACTTTTTCAGCCTTACTATTTCTTCTTTTAGTTTTTCATTTTCAATTTTCAATTTTTCAAAATCCTCTATAAGACATGATTTTGCCAAAATTCTTTTTGTTTCTAAAATTTCATTTTCTAATTTGGTATTTTTATTTTCTAATTTATACATGGATTTTACCATTGCCTTAATACCAAAATAAAGTTGATCAAGGGGTAAGAGACATACCTCACTTACCATATCAGACTTGAAGCCTGAATCTCCCCCTGCTTCGCTACCTTCATCTGAGGTCGCTCCCCCTTCATCGATGTTGGGTTCTGATGTACTTTGCCCTTCGTAGCTTGCCATCAGTGCTGTCCCGGCATATTCTTGAATCTCAGACTCAGATGAAGAAATGTCGTCCCAAGTAGCTTTTAGGTTCTTGTGCTTCTTGGGAATCTTGCCTTTGTCCTTCTTTAGTTCAGGGCAATCTTCTTTTAGGTGTCCTTCCTTTTGACACTGGTAGCAACGCATCCTTCTTCTATTTCTTGGATTCTTTTTATTCTACATTTCTTTAAATTTATTAGATCTAAAAAACTTTTTAAAGTTTCTTACCATGTATGCTTCCTGATCATCTTCTGAATCTGACTCGGGTTCATCCCTTTTGGTTGCGTTTAGTGCGATCATCTGGCTTGATTCCTTTGTTCCTGCACACCTGGTTTCATGCAATTCAAGAGTGGAGAACAGTTCTTCTAAAGTACTTACTGTTGATACAGTCTGACCTGGCTGTTGTTTTGATGTTGACACTAATTTAAGTTTGTATCAGATGTTAATTGAACTCGGATTGATTACTGATCAAGGTTGATCATGTGGAAGAGAAAAGTCCAAGTTGGAAACTTGGCACGCGAAGTCGGAGAGGGCTCGGTAGCTCGGTCTCCGGACTAGGTCGGAGAGGGCTCGGTAGCTCGTTCTCCGGATCAGGTCAGAGAGGGCTCGGTAGCTCGTTCTCTGGACCGGACGAAGTCGGAGAGGGCTCGGTAGCTCGTTCTCTGGACTAGGTCAGAGAGGGCTCGGTAGCTCGTTCTCTGGACCAGACGAAGTCGGAGAGGGCTCGGCAGCTCGTTCTCCGGACTAGGTCAGAGAGGGCTCGGGAGCTCGTTCTCTGGACTGGATTAGGTCAGAGAGGGCTCGGTAGCTCGTTCTCGGACCAATCCTAGTATCACATAGGCGTTGGATCGGTCAACAGACCGATCTAGTGATACTTTGGATGACTGATCGGTCCGCAGACCGATCTAGTGAGACTAAATTTTCTGATCGGTCTGGTGACCGATCAGGAAACACTCAGTAGCACACTGAGTGCAATCTGATCGGTCGCAGAAGGAAAAGGGCGTTGGATCGGTCTATAGACCGATCCACATTCAATCTGATCGGTCGTCACGACCGATCAGACCAGCCTCAGACCGATCAGGATGTTGTCTGATCGGTCCAAGGGTCTGTGATCGGTCTGCTGACCGATCCACAATTAAGTTCATTGTGCATGCGCTTTCTCTGATATTTTCTGATTCGCACTTCTTTTTGCCCATCTCTGTTTAACCTTCTGCTGTGAGTCTTTTGGAGATACAGGTTGCAGATACCATACCAGTGCTTAGTTTCAAATTAAGCCTCATCAAAGGAATGAGACAAAGGATCTTTCCACTGCTTTCTCTGCGTCAAATGCATTTTAAGCAGCAACGGCTACAGGTTGCGATTGGCTGTGTTTCTGGCAGTGATCAGGCGGCGATTGGCTTAACTCCTGGTGATTGGTTCGAGCTCAGAGGCACCAGTGAAGACCGTGGTTCTATTGGTGTGAGCTTAGAGAATCAGAAGAGGAAGAGAATCGATTGGCGACGCCGTAGCTTGCAGCAGGGATTCGGTGCAGGTTGGCAGTGATCCGGTGCAGGCTGATCGAATGCAGAGACATAAGAAGCAGTGTATGCTGGAAAGGAAAAGAGAACAAGAAGCAAGTGAAAAGCTGTGTGTGTTTCGGTTGAGAGCTTGCTGTGTTCTTGGACTCTGTCTTCATCATCTTCGTGGCTGTGAGCTTACTTCGATTTTCTTTGAGCCACTGTGATCTGTAAGTCTTGTGTGCTTCATTTTAAATCTGTTCGAAGACTTTGTGGAGAGGTTTCTCCATCGAGAAGGAGAGCTTCATTAGCCGGAGTCATCCGGGGTGTGATCTACCGAAGATCAAGGGCTCGTCCACCTTACGGACACGCCGAGGAGTAGGGGCAAGTTATCCCTGAACCTCGTATATCTTGTGTTAGTGGTGCTTGGTTCTTTTCTCGTATAATTTCTTTTTGTTTGCTTATTTTCCGCTGCGCTAACAAACTCGCTTAGAATTTTTGTGAAAAGATTAAGATTTTGGTGGAGGCTATTCACCCCCCCCCCCCCCCCTCTAGCCATCCAAAGGATCCCAACACTTACCTCCAGGTCTTTCGAAATGTAGTAAGCGTCGACGATTGATGTCCATTCTGAAGTTCTGGGAAACGCGTTGAGTGCATAGAGTATTGTGTCCCGATTTGTTACCGTTTCTCCGAGGTTCTCGAGACCAGTAATCAGTTCTTTTACCTTCGCATGTAAATTGGCTACCTTCTCACCTTTTTCCAGACGGATGTTCATCAGCTTGTTCCAGAGGATGTCTCTTCTAGCGAGCTTCGCTTCGGACGTGCCTTCGTGGAGTTCCAGGAACTTCTCCCAAAGTTCTTTAGCAGATGAATAACTTCCGATGTGGTTGACCTCTTGAGGCAGCAACATGCTCAGCAGGTGATATTCCGCATGCATGTTCGCTACAGACTCATTCTGCTCCTTCTTTGTCCAATGGCTCTCTTCTTTTTCTTCTCCAACTTGATTCATCGGAGCTACAAAACCATACTGCATAATAAACCGAATTTCAAAATTAGTTTTTAGGAATACCTCCATACGACGCTTCCAGTCTGTGAAGTCCCCCTCGAATTTTGGTGGAACGATGCTTGGTCCGGCCATCTCGTTGCTTCGATCGGCGGTTAGTCCTCCTGAAGCGCCTTGCTCTGATACCACTTGTTGATCCCTTTGGAGGCCGACAAGAGGGGAGGGCTGAATTTCCCTACAAAAAATAAACCACAAACCTTTCTCGGATATTCAACTAATTTAAAAGAACTTGTAATAATAAATGAAAGAGACTAATTAGAAACAAATTCAGACACAGAGGGTTTACTTTGTTTGCAATCAGAGGATTGCTAATCCAAGGCAAAGATGGCGCACTATCTGATTCTCTCTGGGTGGAGTAGCCTCTTACAGCGTTGAGAGTACAAAAGAATAGAAAGCACAGAGAAAACGAATTACAAGTTGAGTTGAAAAATCTATGCAAACCAGTGCTATATTTATAGCATTGGTCGGGGCACCCCGAAGGGGTTCCGGGCGCCCTGGGGGGATAAAACTTTATCCCCCAACGTTCAGATCGCGTTAAAATTGATCTGGTCAAAAACTTCATCCCGGGCGCCCTGGGTTGCTCCGGGCGCCCGGAATGGTTCCGGGCGCCCCAAGCCTTAAAGTCAACAGAAGTTGACTTTTTCATCTCCAGTTCAGCTCGTCTCGGTCCGGGTCTTGTTCGCTTCGGCTCTGCTAGCTTGGGTGATCTCGACCATTCGGAATAGGGCTCACCCGAACCCAAGTTCCGGCCTTCTCCTCGAGCAGCTTTCCTTCCCGATTTCTTGTCCCTCGAACGTCGCGCACGTTCTTCTCGTCCACCGGTGTACTCTTCCACGGTCACCTCGTCCCTCGGATGTACCGAGCCCGTCGGCTCTCTCCCCATGTCGTTCTTCTCGCTAGCCGCGTCTTCCGCTCGACTTCCTGTGTTCCTAAGCTCCTGCACACTTAGACACAAGGGTTAGACAAAACAGGACCTAACTTAACTTGTTTGATCACATCAAAACACCTTGGGGTTCCAACATATATATGTAAACAGAAAACAGGTATGCTACATGAAGCCAGCATGCTCAGTAAGGTGTGTAAATAACCACATTCAAGCAAATAAGCATGGTATCTAGTATCTATATATCCAATATCTAATATCTAGTATCTGGTATATGGTATCTAGTATCCAATATCTAATATTTAGTATCTGATAATTGGTATCTGCTAAATATCATGGATAACAATGAGAGACTGTATAGATACAGAAACGAGTAGCTCAAAAATTGAGTGGATAAGCTTCAAGCACAAGAAAAATACGAGTGAATTAAAGATAAACACAGAAACTATCCGAAAATATAGCTCATGTACTAAGATCAATATACTAAAGAGATAAAGCAAGAAGTATCCATCTTTATCAATAGTCCGTACTAAACAATCCTCACGTCGAGTCTTCTCGAACCAACGTCCTGCAAATCACATGATATACAGTTTAGCTAATCACATATACAACAACTAGCTAAACCTAAAGCTCAATTCTAATTTGATTCGGTAACTGTTTAATTTCACCTAAAAATCCAAATTCAACTAAATTATAAGTTCATCTTTAATCCACCAATCAATTCAAGATCTAAACTAACAATCCAACTAATATAATAAATCATGTATCAATTAATCCTCAATTAACACAAACATCTTTTAGATTAATCAATACCAAGCTTAAAATATGTATATCAACTAATCAAGTCCATAACTCATATTCGACAATCAACATTCCCATAAAGCAACTCATATCTCTACTAACTCAACTTCATCATCAATTCACTTATCAAATCCAATGTAGAAAAGAAATCAAATCTCAACATGACTTACCCCAAGTCTTGCAACTAGGTGTCACTGAAAGTGACTCACAACCAACAGCAGCGATCCACTACTGTTTGCTAACTCCTTCCCTTGTAAACCTAACAATCCAAACAATGAATCCATTAATTAACCTTGTAATCCAAATTGAGCTTGACTTCAACAACCTATAAACTAACACTTACCCAATCTCAAATGAGATGCTGGTAGAATCAAACAACAACAATGGTCGTGAGCTACTATGATGGCTGGAGCAGAGGAATGATGTTGGTAGATTTAGGTTAGGCGATGGCGGTGAAGAGCCAGCAACGGGATCGGAAGAAGAAAGGGTGGCGACGATGATGAATAGCAGAGACTGTTTGTGGCGATCCGTGATGACCGGTGGAAAAAGGATGAAGGGGCGATACACCATGGACACTGCACTCTCGCAATGATTGGTGGCATCAGCGTTGCCGACCTAGACCCTTGAGAAGGATGGGTGACGGTGGCTGGGGAAACCCCTAGTTTCCTGCTCATGACCGAAGAAGGGCCGACGGCTGCTCCCACAACGACCGGTAGAATCGATGATCGATGGCTTGACGGGGACGACACGATCGGGGCATCGCGAGAGGGAAGGGCAGCGACATGAATCAAGAGAAATGAGATAGGCTCGGGGTTCTCCTTGGTCGGTGGTTATGTATGAGGGGAGAAGAAGCATCGCGGCGTCGGAAGGCGGCGAGGATCAATGTCGGGTTAGGAAGGAGAGGAAAGGGAAATCAGCAGTGGAAGCTTAGGGAACGAGTAAGGATGAAAAGGAATATTTATAACTTAGGTAGTTTTAATTAAACCTAAGGTTGATATCTCAATCAACTCCCACAAAAGGGTTATTCCAAACAGACTTTCTCTATACCGAATAGCTTTATCCCCTTAAATAGCTCATACGAACTCCATTTAAATCCTAGAAAATTTCTAAAAATTCCAATAAGATTATTTATCAAATAATCGTATTATTTAATTATTATTTAGGTATCGTATTTTATATCTCGAGATCAGGATATAGTCAAGGTCTCAGCTTAGGTTTCCCAAATGGACCTAAGCTGAACCAACATTTATAGTTCCCTCAACGGGGAACACGCCCTCACTGGATCTCTCATCCAGTTGCTTACCTCCACTAATCAACTATAGTCACTTGACTTGCCTTTAACTCACCATGTCTTCCCACTAGTTGTCAGGTCCGCAGACCCAATAGGACTTCGGCTGGTTGTTAGGTCCCGCGGATCCAACCAGACTTCCTGCCAGATATCGGGCCTCACAGACCTATATAGACTTCCCACTAGCTATGAGTCCACGGATCTAGCTGGATTTCAGTTTAGTGTCAGGTCCTTCATACCAAACAACTCCTGCACACTTGGTAGAAAGATTAGTAAAACATCACATCTAATTTTAACATATTTATCATACATCAAAATTAGGGATGTAAACGAGCCGAACCGAGCCGAACAGTATTAGGCTCGAGCTCGGCTCGTTTAAGTTATATTCGGGCTCGAGCTCGAATCAAGCTTTTATCACAAGGCTCGAGCTCGGCTCGTTTTAGAATTATCAAGATCGCGAATAGTTCGAGCTCGGCTCGTTATTAGCTCGATTATCAAAGTTAACGAGCCTAACTCGTTAAGTGAGCTCGGGCTCGTTTTCAGGCTCATTTAGAGCTCGTTTTAGAGCTCATTTTTTGGCTCATTTTAAAGCTCATTTTAAGGCTCGTTTTAGAGTTCGTTTTTTTGGCTCGTTTTAAAACTCATTTTTTGGCTCGATTTAAGGCTCATTTTAAGGCTCATTTTTTTTGCTCGTGAGCTTATAAACGAATATATTCGCGAGCTCATGAGCCGAATATCCTTAAGCTCGAGCTCGGCTCGATAAAACTGTCGAGCTCGAAATCGAGCTCGAGGTCGGCTCGATAAGATAAACGAACGAACTCGAACGAGCTTTTTACCGAATCGAATTCCGAATAGCTCGCGAACCGTTTGGTTCATTTACATCCCTAATCAAAACTAGATTATTAGTGCAATTTGCACTAACATATAATAATACATTCATAAGACTCTCTCTCTATATATAAAAATATAATTCATAGTTAAATTCGGTATTGGAGATAATGTTCTTACCCGTGCAACAAGAGGCGAGGCATGCATGCAAGTTCCAAAAATGATACAGAGGATACCCACATCTAAGGATCTCTTAGTGGTTGTGTGGATCAACAAGAGTACTAAAGTTACTATAACTATCATGAACACCATCTCAAGTACTAGTAGTTTGATGACCTTCAACTAAATTATATTTACATGTATAGATTGGTTAGGGAGAAGTTTTAGATGATACAACAAATATGATAGAGGAAAAAATTTAGGGAATGTTATACTTACACGGCCTTGGCGAGAAGCATAGATTAAGAAAATGATTAGGTAGAATACTAATTCAAAGGCTATGTCAATACCATTTAAATGTCGTAGTAATAATTACCAATGGAAACTTAATACACTAAATTTCATCTCTATTCAACGATGAATATTATTTTCTCTTCGCTAATAATTCCAAATTAACTATGTTTCTTTTTATTATTAACGATCCTTTTTGCAACGGCTCTATAGTTCCGTCTATATTTAGAAACGAATTTATAATGTCGTCTCTAAGTTAAAGATGAAAATATATTTGTCTCTAATTCTGTAGTTAATTTTTTTTTTAGTGATTATCATTTCTTAGTTTAAAATCTCTTTAAAATTTAATAATTTTTGGAATTTGATCTTTAATTATTTTTTCAATTAGAAAAAAGTTTGTAATTAATCAAGAATTAAAATTTTATGATAGTTAAAATATGAAACAGTACGTTCAAAATAGGTTTCATACTTTTTTTACAAATTTAATTTCATCATTTAAATTTTTTGAAAAAAGTTAAATTTTAAAATTCTAAAGTTCTAATAAAAATTCTGCAAATTTAAAAAGAGAAAGAGCTCGAAAATAAGGCTAAAAGTATATATTTATTTTTAATTTTTAAATTTAAAATTAATAAAGTATTCTTATACAATATTATATTATTAATATATAATATATTTAGTTAAATGTACCGATTAAAATAAGATTAATCATTAATCAATGAGAAATTAATATATTCTAAGGATAACTTTTTCTCTTTCTAGTGGAATAACTTTTTTTTTAAAAAAAAAAAATTAAAGATGTTGTTTGAGACTAGTTATATACATTATGAAATTTGGTTATTTGAAAAATTATTTTATATTTTCTAATTATTTTAAAATTTTTGAATGACAAGATCATATAATTTTAAAAACTCTTGGAATAAATTATTCAATTATAATTTGATGATCAATAAATAATTTTTTTTTTTGTTAGATCATACTTCATGACGCAATACATCACATAGAGAAAAAAAAAGAGATTGATTTGTTTAATCATTAATGCTAATTAATATAGGAAAGAATATAAAAACATATATTAATCAAAATTCAAAACTCAAATCTTTAGACGGGGAGCTCCACTTCAGCTCTAGCATCCTTATTCGATGTGGACTTGAAATAACAAGTATAGAGAACTAGTTGGGCAAGGCCAAAGAGAGTTCCCAAACCATTTGGAACCTAATGAAAGAAAGTGATAGAAAAATATATATTAATTGATTGATCAAGATTATATATATGGACTTAATTATACAAATACTTACGAGGAGATTGATGTCGAAGGGGAGGAAACCATAGCTAGTCCAACAAATTCCATTGAGGAAGCTAGCAAGAGAAAGTGTGAAAGGCATGAACTCCACGCTTTTTGTTTGAATCACAAGTTTCTACAAAAGTATAATAATAAATTTATGAGACTCTCTTTCTCTATATATATAAAATATAAGTCATAGTTAAATTAGGCATAAGATAGAATGCTCTTACCATCACAACAAGAGGGGAGGCATACATGCAAGTTCCAAAGATGATACAGAGGATACCCACAACTAAGGATCTCTTAGTGGTTGTGTGGATCAACAAAAGCACTGAAGTTACTACAACTATCATGAACACCGTCTCAAGTGCTAATAGTTTCATGACCTTCAACTAAATTGAATTTATATGAGTAGATTGGTTAGGGAGAAGTTTTAGATGGTACAAATATGATAGAGGAAAAAATAATGGACATGTTATACTTACGCGGCCTTGGCGAGCAGCATAGATTAAAAAAACAGTGAGGTAGAATACTTCAAAGGCTATACCGATGCCATTGATGGTGATCACGAGAAGGCTATTGGGGTGGACAATGGGCAACCCATAGAAAAACCAAAGCAAGCAATTGAGTAATGTAGCGAGGTAAGGGATTGGCGAAAACTTCTTCACATCCTTGCTCTTGATGATTTGTATATACGTCGGCCTATAAATCGTGGAAGAGTTGCATTTAAATTAACATATAATCACTACAAGAATTATGACTTTTAGCGACGCACAATGCGGTCAACGTTGCAGAATGTAACCCTTTGGTAACGCTTGGAGCATTTTGCGTCGCTAAAAGATAACATATTAAGAGGAAATTTTTCCATATGTATTTGGTGTCATTCAGCGACGCGTTAAATCATACGCGTTGCCAAAAGAAGGTCTTCTGTGACGTGTACATCATTCCACGTCGCTAAAAGGACACAACATAGAAAATGCGTCGCCAAATGTGATACTTTGACAACACACTCCTCATTCAACGTCGCTAATATTAGCGGGAAGTTTTCCCGCCTTAAATTGTGGTCATTTGGCGACGTGGAGACATTAAGCGCCGCTAAATCCAAGAATAAAAAATTTCTAAATCTGTGAAAACTCCCACTTAATTATAATTTTAAAGTTTTCCACATTATATATTTATTTTTTAAAAATTATGTTTTAATAAAACTTTAATTTATTATGGGGGTTTATTTAAAGTTATTAAAAAAATCGCATTCTTATAGTTTATGTTAGATCTTTTATTATATTTTAATGCGAAATTTTATAAAATAAATTTTATTTATATTAATGTTACTAATTTCTATTAGGATTGTGCGCTTAATCCCTAATCGCCGCCCTCAGTATCTTCTCAAGACCGCGACGCCTCATCTTCTTCTCCTGCGGACCAGCCGACGACACCTCATCTTCTTCTCTTGCGGACCAGGCGACGCTAGAGAACCTCCATCGTCGTCATCGTCTGATTCATCTTGAGGTAATTTCTCTCCCACCCAAACTATTTCTCTTCCGCCTCATCAAAATTGCCAAATGGTTGATATTTTTTTCCTTGCGATTTCATAGCTCCCTCTACATATATCTTTGGGTTTTTGTTTAGTCTCAAATTCTCAACCAATGTGTTTTATGAGAACAGAACTAACTATAGCTTATTTGATGGAAAAACGGATGGGTGGAGAAGTTCCAAATAAGCATCAATATAAAGAAACCACATTTCTTACCGGGACAAGATGAATCTGTCCATTTAGATATGCATGAACAGTGAAAAGAATGATGGCAAATTGTTGTGAGAATGCCACTAGTATCTTGATCTAGTTTTTTTTGTAAATTGACGAAAATAAGATGTAAAGATTCATATCTCAAATAAATGTAAGTCGCAAAAATAATTTGGGCTGAACAATAAGTGAACTGAAAACAAGCGAGCTAAACTAATAATAAACTAGAGAACCATACATTCAATGTTAAGCAAAGATCTCTAGATAATTTATATAATCATTCATGAACTCAGGATTACATTAAAAATGCGTTAAAACTTAAAAGGTGGTGGGATATTTATGTCCACATTTACTTATTTGTCAACATTCAAAATCTAAAAGAGATAAAATTTGATATTTTCACACAATGAGCTCTGACAGTAAATATCCTAGCTAGATTCTTTCTGAGAGGTTTCAACCTAAAAATAAACTATATTTCTTCTTTGAGTTAGTATTATCGAGCTAGACAGTATTGTAATAATTAGATTAGTAATAGAAGCCAAGAGGATATTTTTCTCACAGTATTTCACACAAAAGCCAAGAGGATTGGAATTTTCTTTGTGATTATTTTGGAAAAAAAGAACAAATGGTTAGTAATAATTAGATTAGTTGATAAATATTTCATACTAATTGCTCTAATATTATTCTTTTTTTGTAGGAAAAATCTGAGAAAAATACTAATAATCGATTTAGTAGGCCACTTGAGGGTGCTCATGGATCTAAAACTTTAGTCCAACACTATCATGATGATGTAAGTCTATTTGAAAGCAATATTTCTGTATACTTAATTGTGTAACATTACTTTAAGGCTAATCTTGCATGACATTCATTTTTTTAACCCAACAAGTTATTGTTCATTTGTGTACGAGCCAATCTAAACTAATATTTTTCTCCCTTGTGCAAGAGACTATTTGTGTAACCCATTGAGTTGCTTTCAAATATTCTCACTGTCTATTTGTGTAACCCATCGTTTTACAATTGGTGTAGAATGCACCAAAGATTCTTGCACTGCCTATTTGTGTAAAATGATAATAACTTCTTTTTTTTTTTTGTCTTTTTAGGCCAATCTTGAGACGGGAGAACTTCCTAGTGCAGTCGACACCTTCGAGAAATTGTATCGCAAAGGAGGACAGTGGAAGACTGATTGGGCTGCACAAAAATATGTAAGTATTTTTTGGATCGGATTTTACAGTGCACAACAATGTAGTGCACTGTAAAATTCCATTGATATAATGAAAATGATTACCATTATGATTGGTATGACATGGTATGTGGGAGGTATTGGCATAAAACATTACCAAGATTAGCATTGGACCAATTTTCTAAACATTATTTCAGTTTGAATGTTGGATTTAGAGAAGGAAAATTGAATTGTGCAGGTGAACTTTTACCCGCTAATGCGAACTTATCAAGACTTGTTATTTTTTTCCTGGATTCAATATATTTTCAGGTTACCTTGCATCAGAATGAGTTAATCTTTTTTTCCTTATATATTAATATTTTCTTTTCTTTTAGGCTGAAATGGTGGAACTTCGATTGACTCAGCAGGAAGGGGAAGTGTCTGACTCTAGTATCAATGATGTGCATCAGCCCAAAGATATCAGTATCATGACGCAAGTTTTAGGTACACGGTCTCGCTACGTTAAGGGTTTAGGTCCATTACCTAAACTATCTATAGTAGGTGGTCCTAGAGCAACAAACATCAACTCAAAGCATCATGACGAGAGTCGAAAGATTATGGATATGCAACAAATGATTGATGTGCAACAACATACTATAGGCGAGCAACAGAAGACAATTAGTGAGCAACAACAAAAATTTGATGCATTATTGCAACAGCTTCAACAAGCCATTCCTGGTTTCACTTTTCAGCTTCCACCAGCATGTTCTTCGACTTGATCTCCTCCAGTATTTCCCTTGAATCCCAAAATGACTATGTAGTTTTTTTTCAACTTTATCTAGTTGTTGTCTACTATGTTATGTTTTTGGCAACATTTGACTACTTATATATCGTTGTTAAAAACATTTGATTAGTTATAATATCATTGTTTTGCAGATCTATTGATTGTGGTTCTTTTTAATTATTTTATTTGATATTAATATTAAATATAATAATTAAATAAATTCAAATATTAGAATATTAAAATATATGTATAACTTTCTGCGATGCTTTTCATGCGTCGCCAAATGTCCAGTACTTTTGGCGACATATAAGGTACGTCGCAGAAAATAATCATAGCTCGCATTTTAAACTGCATTTCGCGATGCATGGCACACGTCGCCAAATGGTAAGACATTTGGCGACGCGGCTATGAGTCGTCACCATATGCTTACACCTTTGGCGACGTTTTACATAACACGTCGCCAAATGTGATATTTGACATTTACCAACGAACCAACTGCGACGCAGCCCGGCGACGCGTTCTTGCGTCGTCAAATGGTTGGTGACGCGTTTGCCTAACATTTGGCGACGCAAAAATGCGTCGCCGAATATCATAATTCTTGTAGTGAATCTTTGTAAGTAATTATCAATAACAAGAAAAATAAAGAGTTTAAAATCTTACATGGGCGACAAAAATAAACCACACGAGATTACATTGCCTGCAATGAAGATGAGTTTTTGTTTATCATAGATTCTGGAAGATATATGAAATTATTGATTTTTTTAAAGTATAATAAATGCATATACCTATTATTCCAATGATGTTGCGGATGATGCTTTGGTTGATAATCATCTTTATTGTAATATTGTTAACTCAAATTCTGCATTGTAAATCAATGAAAGTATAATCAAATCAAATATACCTTTCCATTTCATCCAAATGAATTAATTAAAAAGAAAAACATATTAAAAAACTAAACTAAATCAGATAATTTGTACGTGCCAAAAAGGAGGAGGATGAATCTGTAATATCCAAGAGTATGTTGCTAACTCCTCTACTCTTCCACGGTGGAGCTGTCCCTCTTTCTCTAGATCTTACGATGGGCATGCAAAGGTTGTATTTTATATCCTAATTATATGACTTAGTTTGTTATATTTTTTCATAATATCTATGGATAATGTTATAATCATTTGTTATTGTTGGACTTAGTGAATTTCACTCTTTTTTTATTAAGATAGGATATTCCATTTTTAATATAAAAAGAAAAGTTCAAATTATTTTAGTTAATTAGCATAATAGATTAAAAAACATGGTCTAATGAATGAATAAGTTTTAGTTAATCTAATGGATTAAATATTATTTAATAATTTGATAGATTATTCTTGAATTATTAATTTATGTTTTCGTGTAATTTAAGCGAATATTTTAGAAAAAAAAAAGAGAATTTTAAAGGTTTAAATTATTTAGGTATTTAGTGAAAAAAAAGTTTCATTAAATAATAAAATAGTTTAAATAATATGGATAATTAAATGAGTTAATTGTCTTGATAATAATAACGTTTTTATTATTTAATATTAATTATCGATTGAGTCAATTATTAATGATATTAAATTCATAAGAAAATAAATAAATATCTCTTAATTTTATTAATAATAATAATGTTTTTTATTATTTATTATTAATTATTGATTAATTCAACTAGTGATAGTAAGTTTATAAGATAAGAGAGCTGAATCTCTATTTTTTATAATTAATCATAATAATTATTGATTAAGTCAACGTAACTAATGATCACAAGTTTATAATATAAAAATAAATCTCGTAATTTCCTTGATAATAATAATATTTTTATTATTAATTATTTATTAAGTCGAGTAATTAATGATAGGGAGTTGGTAAGATAAAAAATAATTTCACATATATTCGCAATAGTATGATATTGTGCCTAAATTCTGGATTTATTTTTAAGCTCTACTTTAAAGAACTCGTACCAATCGAGATATTTTTTTAACTTTTAAACTCATAATTTTTTTTCATATATTTTCAATTTGTTCTACATCATCTCATATGATATCTGATTTTGACCATAACTTTAATATCATTTATTAAGATAAAAAAATTCATATATCTCTATAATAATATTATATTATCCATTTTAAGCTAAGCTCCTATCAATTTTTTTATCAACACTACTGATCCTATCCGAATCGCTGAACCAACGGACGCTGGGCACGTGGCGCTCTCCTAGTCGATGACGTAGGCCTCCGTCTGGTCGCACGAATCTCTGGCGAGGTTGCACAAAAGTCGGGCCGAGAAGGGGTTCCCGGCGACAACCCTCCGACGCTCAAGTCAGGCAAGCAAGCAGTGAAAAAGTGGCTCCCAAAATATTAGAACGTGTACCTCCGGCGAAGGATGAGAGCCTTTATATAGGGCAACGGAGAAGCGAGTGTACACATACCGAGGTGTACACGTGTCCGTGACCCATACCCCAGTAAGGGCTTGTCAGTGAGCTTACCTGACCCATACTGCTACAGTCCAAGCATGTCCTCGATGGGACAGTGGAACCCCCTGTCATAAGATTTGGAGTATGACCTACATGTGGAACATACCCGCTGTCAGAAAAAGGTGTCACTTGTCCTTTTGCCTTTACTCCCTGGAGGGCGTCCGACCGGCCATCTTCCGCGACATCCGGCCGGACGTATACGGTGGTTTACTTAGGGAGATTCTCAATCACGTGCTTTGTGGAGACTATTAGCAGTATGCTACCTGATGGCTTTGGCCGAGCGTGCAGTCCGATCGGCTCTGCGATCTTGTCCGCTGAGCGCCGGAACCCTGACTTTCGACAGGGCGCCTTTAACCATCAACTAGATACCGGCCGGCCGAACCCACCCCTCTCCGGCCAACCACCTGCCACTTTGACTTCCACGTGGCGTTGACTCCACCGGACGGGGGGCCCCTGTTCTTACAACCGGATCACTTGCCTCCCCTTCAAGTCTAGTCGAAGGAGGCGATTAGTTCGACTGACTGGACTGTTAGCCTAGCCGGGCGGCGCCTTTAAGCATATCTAATCCGCTCGACTTTTCGCAGGGATGGCCTTTAAGGTTAGTCAACAGCAACCTTCCTCGGATCTCCTCGTAACCCGTGCCAATCTTCGACATTAAGGCTGAGCATGCGCTCATTAAATGCATCGAATGACCGAACGCCACGTGGCGAACTGTCGTCATCGTACGGCGGCGGCGGTGTGGTGCTTTGATGGGATCGAGGCGGTTCGAAATGGACGGCACGATGTGCACTTGGATTCCCATGACCTGGATCCAACGGCGGAGGCCGCCCGGCCCCCGCTATATAAAATCTTCGCTCTCTCCTATTCCCCTCATTTGCTTTCGCGGTTTCTACCTTTGTCTCTGGTGTTTCGGTGCTCTGACGATTCCATTCCTGCTTTCCGACGCTCTCCGACACCTCTTCCTTGATCCTTTTTCCTCGCAGGAAGGCTCTATACCTTTTCTTTCTTGCTTCCGGTGTTTACTCCGTATTTCTTTCCCCAGTTTCAATCCTTGAAACCTCTTTTCGCTTGCTGTTGTTTTTCTCCTGCCTTTTTGCCTTTTTGATTTCTTCCGATCGGCCTATGGCTAGCTCTTCCCATCCCGAAGACCAGTCCCTTGGCCCTTGGTACACTACCATGCAGTCACGATTTGATCAGCGTGACTTTGACACTCTAACCGATAATTTTGAAATCCCCGAAGATTTTGAACTTCTTTTAGCCGGTCCTTCCGCCCGGCCGCACAGGCCGCCGCGCGGAGCTTTCTGTGTCTTCCGCGACCAGTTTACCGCCGGTCTGCGTTTCCCTGTACATCCGTTCATCATAGATGTTTGTAATTTTTTCGGTGTTCCGCTCGGCAGTCTGGTACCCAACACCTTTCGTCTCCTCTGTGGTGTTGTTGTTTTGTTCAAGATTCACAACATCCCCCTCCGACCGGAGGTCTTTTTTTATTTCTATTATCCCAAGCAAGCCGAGCTGGGCACCTTCATGTTCCAAGCTCGGCCCGGCTTAGTCTTCTTCAACAAACTACCTTCTTCCAATAAACATTGGAAGGGTTATTTTTTCTACATCCGTATGCCCGATCAGGCCAACTTCCCGACCAAGTGGCAGGTCAACCTACCCCCCACTCCCGAGCTGAAGAAATTCAAGACCCGACCGGACTACCTCCATGCTGCAAATATGCTAGCCGGTCTGCGACTTGACATCAATAAGCTTCTTCACGAAGGAGTGATGTACATCTTCGGCCTGAGTCCCATACGGACTCCTCTTCCGACCTGCTTCGGTAAGAATTTTACTTGGGCATTTGCTTTGATTGCTAACTGATTTCGCTTCTTTCCTTTGCAGCGGACATCGTCATGAATTCGGTAATGGCCGGCGTTTTGAAGAGGAAGGCGGCAACGCTAGAAGCCGCGGCGGCTAAAGAAATGGAAGCGCTGGGTATCTAGCCGGTCGGATCCCATGAAGGAGAAAGTGGGACTCAGGCTGAGTCAACCGCTCCGGCTTCTCAACAGAACGTGGCAAGCGTAGCCACTCCCAGCGGAGGACAAACTGCCCTTGAAGAAGGTTCCGCTCGGGAAGAGGGACAACCTCTACAAAAGAGGCGCCGAGTGGAGACTCCCCTTCGGTCGGCTACCTCCGCGGTCCAACCATCCGAGCGGGTCACTGCGACTGCTCGGGGCAAGGCGCCAGAGGTCGAAGCCATTTCGTCCGACCAGACGCCTTCTGAATGGGACGAGCCGGCTGCTCCAATTGAGGCTACTCCGGTCAGCACCCTTCCGCCCGCTCGTCACTCAGTCCAGCGCTCAACCATTCATTCCCAGTTTTCTGCGGCGGCTTCTGATCCCCTTCCGATCGCCGGTCGGACGACCCCCGGTCATGGCCGCACGATTCGGGTCACTCTTCATCTCCCGACTGAAGAGCTGCTGCCAGAGGCCGACCGACCAACCGCGCCCGAGCACACCATTACCTTGAAAGGGCCCCTAGCTGAGACGTGGGCTGATGCTCGGGCGCGCATCGCGCTGATCCCCCTCCGAAACTTGGCCAATAGCCACATGCAGGAGGCCACGGGGGTAAGTTCGCTTTCTCCGAAGTTTTGTATGCATTTTTTCCGATCGGCCACTAACAATTCTAATTTTATTTTGCCAGAGATGGGTGGAGGAGATTGCAGTCTCCAACCGCCTAGCCATGGTGGATGAGGAGTTAAGGCAGCTGAAGGCGGCATGCGGTCCGTCCGGCTCTCAAGGCCCGTCGTACTCCGAGCTGTAGAAGAAGCTTAAGAAGGCTCAAGATTTGCTGGCGGCCGAGCAGAAAAAGACGGCCGATCAGACCCACGCCCTGGCCGAGTCCGAGCGACAAGTCAAGTCGCTCGACACAAAAATAACCTTAGCTACCACTCGGAAAAACACGGCCATTTCCGACTTAGAAAAGAAGAACGTGGAGGCTTGGGGCCTGGAGCTGAAGGTAAAGGAGCTGACGGAGCAACTTGACAGAGAGAAGGTGGGCCGCTCGGCCGACGCCACCAAGCATAAGGACGAGCTGACCACTTTGCAGGAATCCCTCGCTGCATCTCAATTGGCCTTCAAAGAGTACCAAGAGGCCGAGCTGAGTCGGGTTGCTGCTCTGAGACAGGGCTACATCCGCTCGCCCGAATTCTCGGAGAAAATCTGCGAGCGGATGTACACAGCCTTCGACTTGGCTATGACTGCCACCATGACATATCTGAAGTCTAAGGGCCTTCTTCCGGAGTCCACTACTATTCCGGCCGGCGATCAGGTGGCGCTTCTGGATAACATCCCCAAGACCCTTTATGATTTCATTGAGTAAACGTCGATAGATGTAGTTGGGTCGCTAAGCCAAAAAATGATCCTTTTTTGTGCTTAGGCCGCTCGGCCTAAAGTTTTAATTTTAATGCAATGTTTTTCTTTCATGTACTATGTCCTTTTGCTGGTGAATATGTGTGTTGGTCGCTCGCCTATTATCACCTCTCTGGTATTCGAAAGGTTACTAAGTATTTGGCATTGCCCTTCCGCTCGGCTTAATATGTAATATTTCGACTACTTAATTACTTAATATTCCGCGTTGATAGCAGAGATCGCTCGCTAAATACCGATGAAGTACCCTTGGGTGCTGGGCCGAGCGGAACGTAGAGACAATCTAACGATATTGAAGGCGAGTTTCTGGGGCAATTGCATCCTTTTTGTTAGCATCTTCCGCTTGGAGGATTTATGGACGCTGGCTCGTCTTTCGATTTTTAACATCGGAGCTCGACGGTCTTCCGCTCGGAAGGTTATAGACGCCGGCTCGTCTCTCGATATTTAACGTCGGAGCTCGACGGTCTTCCGCTCGGAAGGTTTATAGACGCCGGCTCGTCTCTCGATATTTAACGTCGGAGCTCGACGGTCTTCCGCTCGGAAGGTTTATAGACGCCGGCTTGTCTCTCGATATTTAACGTCGGAGCTCGACGGTCTTCCGCTCGGAAGGTTTATAGACGCCGGCTCGTCTCTCGATTTTTAACGTCGGAGCTCGACGGCCTTCCACTCGGAAGGTTTATAGACGCCGGCTCGTCTCTCGATATTTAACGTCGGAGCTCGACGGTCTTCCGCTCGGAAGGTTTATAGACGCCGGCTCGTCTCTCGATATTTAACGTCGGAGCTCGACGGCCTTCCGCTCGGAAGGTTTATAGACGCCGGCTCGTCTCTCGATATTTAACGTCGGAGCTCGACGGTCTTCCGCTCGGAAGGTTTATAGACGCCGGCTCGTCTCTCGATATTTAACGTCGGAGCTCGACGGCCTTCCGCTCGGAAGGTTTATAGACGCCGGCTCATCTCTCGATTTTTAACATCGGAGCTCGACAGCCTTCCGCTCGGAAGGTTTATAGACGCCGGCTCATCTCTCGATATTTAACGTCGGAGCTCGACGACCTTCCGCTCGGAAGGTTTATAGACGCCGGCTCGTCTCTCGATATTTAACGTCGGAGCTCGACGACCTTCCGCTCGGAAGGTTTATAAACGCCGGCTCATCTCTCGATATTTAACGTCGGAGCTCAACGGCCTTCCGCTCGGAAGATTTATAGACACCGGCTCGTCTCTCGATATTTAACGTCGGAGCTCGACGGTCTTCCACTCGGAAGGTTTATAGACGTCGGCTCGTCTCTCGATATTTAACGTCGGAGCTCGACGGTCTTCCGCTCGGAAGGTTTATAGACGCCGGCTCGTCTCGCGATATTTAACGTCGGAGCTCGACGGTCTTCCGCTCGGAAGGTTTATAGACGCCGGCTCGTCTCTCGATATTTAACGTCGGAGCTCGACGGCCTTCCGCTCGGAAGATTTATAGACGCCGGCTCGTCTCTCGATATTTAACATCGGAGCTCGACAGCCTTCCGCTCGGAAGGTTTATAGACGCCGACTCATATCTCGATATTTAACGTCGGAGCTCGACGGTCTTCCGCTCGGAAGGTTTATAGACGCCGGCTCGTCTCTCGATATTTAACGTCGGAGCTCGACGGTCTTCCGCTCGGAAGGTTTATAGACGCCGGCTCGTCTCTCGATATTTAACGTCGGAGCTCGACGGTCTTCCGCTCGGAAGGTTTATAGACGCCGGCTCGTCTCTCGATATTTAACGTCGGAGCTCGACGGTCTTCCGCTCAGATGAAGGAGCGTTCCCACAGACGGCGCCAAATTTGATCCTGTCCGAATCGCTGAACCAACGGACGCTGGGCACGTGGCGCTCTCCTAGTCGATGACGTAGGCCTCCGTCTGGTCGCACGAATCTCCGGCGAGTCTGCACAAAAGTCGGGCCGGGAAGGGGTTCCCGACGACGACCCTCCGACGCTCAAGTCAGGCAAGCAAGCAGCGAAAAAGTGGCTCTCAAAATATTAGAACGCGTACCTCCGGCGAAGGATGAGAGCCTTTATATAGGGCAACGGAGAAGCGAGTGTACACATACCGAGATGTACACGTGTCCGTGGCCAATACCCCAGTAAGGGCTTGTCAGTGAGCTTACCTGACCCATACTGCTACAGTCCAAGCATATCCTCGATGGGACAGCGGAACCCCCTGTCATAAGATTTGGAGTATGGCCTACAAGTAGAACATACCCGCTGTCAGAAAAAGGTGTCACTTGTCCTTTTGCCCTTACTCCCTGGAGGGCGTCTGGCCGGCCATCTTCCGCGACATCCGGCCGGATGTATACGGTGGTTTACTTAGGGAGATTCTTAATCACGTGCTTTGTGGAGACTATTAGCAGTATGCTACCTGATGGCTTTGGCCGAGCGTGCAGTCCGATCGGCCCTGCGATCTTGTCCGCTGAGTGCCGGAACCCTGACTTTCGACAGGGCGCCTTTAACCATCAACTAGACACCGGCCGGCCGAACCCACCCCTCTCCGACCCGCTACCTGCCACTTTGACTTCCACGTGACGTTGACTCCACCGAACGGGGGGCCCTGTTCTTACAACCGGATCAACTACCTTGAAAAAAAAAACTTCATTTTTCATGATTTGAAGTTTATTTTTTCCATTTATATTTAAACGTGGACGGTATTCCCAACCATTTTTTTCATTTGTAATATTTAAAGATAAATATAAAAAAATTAATATAAGTAATTAAATATATAACTATTAAAAAATAAAAAACCTGAGTGGTTCTCTATACCATTATTTAGAATAAGAATACACATATCATATCAATTTATATAAAATGGATTCGTGCCGCAGTGGTAGTACGTTTGACTCCAGTTCAGAAGGTTGTGTATTCGATTCACGTTCGGCTTAAGCCGCTATGAAGACTACTCTAATTTGCTATTCGAAAATCTCTTTCAAATTTAATAAATTTTAAAATTTGATCTTTAATTATTTCTTTCTTATTTAACTTTGAAAAAGAAAGTTTTAAATTAATATAGAGTAAAAATTTTATAGTAGTTTAAATATGAAATAGTACTTTCAAAATAGGTTTAAATATTTAGTTCAAATAAAAATTCTTTAAATTTCAAAAAAGAAAGAGTCTGAAAATAAACCTAAAATTATATATTTATTTTTAATTTTTAAATTTACAATTAATATATCCTTGCACAATATTATATTATTTTTAAAAATACTTAATATTATGGTAAAATAAATAATAGATTTAGTTAAATTTACCGATTAAAATATGATTAATATATTTTAAATCAAATATGATGGCTTTTTCCTATCTAATTGGAATAACTTTAAAAATATTTAAATATTATTCTTTAAGACTAATTATATTTTATATTCGTTTTGAAATTTATTTATTTGAAAAAACATTTTGAAATTTTAATTATATTAAAAACATTGAATGATAAAATAATATAATACATATTAAAAATTATTAGAGTAAATTATTCAATTATAATTCAATGACCAATAAATAATTTTTTCCCATTAGATTTATTATATTTATGTAAGTGTATAAATCAATATTTTACCATCTGAATATCTTTTTGCTATATGTTAAAGAATATAACAGAAGCATTAATATAAAATTAATGACAATTTCGTAGCATTTCAACATTAATGAAGACATTCAACCTATTAATGACGATATTAAATCCAGTATTAAATGATCATAATTTAGTTATTCATTGCAGGCAAGGTGAGTGCTCCTATATAAGGAGGTTGGATCTTGAGCAAAGTAAGAAAAATAGTGAGAGCGAAAGTAAAAGAGTTCGTCTACCTTCGTTCCCCGATTATTTTCTCTTAGTCGTGCATTCATTCGGTTGAACTACTTGTGATAACATTCGGGTGCATTCTCAGTTCACCACGAACAACCAGTGTTTGGTTGCGTGCGTCGTTTTTGCCATTGTATTTTGAGAAACAGACGACCTAAGAGAACCTCGAAGCACAGGCGGAGGTGAAACAAATCTATTTCAAGGAAACTGCATTGAAAGTAGGTCTCCGTATCTTAGTCAGCGAATTTTTTTTCTAATTCGGCGATCGACTCTCGATTCAGTGATCGACTCCCGATTCTGCTACGCACCGTATAAACTCTGCAATTATTAGAGTAAATTATTCAATTATAATTCAATGACCACTAAATAATTTTTTTCCATTAGATATGTTGATATGTGTTATGATGAATGGATAAGGTGACGTGACAGTTAGAGTTAAGATGACGGGGCAGTCAAAGTCAAGATGATATGACAATCCTACTAAAAAAAGAGTAATATCCCCTCATCTGACGTAGATCAGTCGCTGAGTGTTAAGGTTCTTAGGCTAACCAAATCGGGTTTTAATCCTGCCGGGAGGAGATAGTCAGTTGCTAAGTCGAGCGAACCAGGGAGACTAACGTCTCAAGGGCAGCCAGATATTAAGGCAGTCAAGCTTAAGGTCGATCGACCTTACATATTGACTAGAATGATTGGCTCACTCTACAACATACCAAATCATAAATGATAGTACACATGTGTATCCGTCCAACTTTAAAGTTGGGCCAACATGTATGCTTTGATCTACAAATCTTCGGTCGCACAAATATCCGACTGGGAAATGATACAATGTAGCTGCATCTCTCTACGACCCCTTATTGACTCGGGCGAATAGGAGGACGACCGGGTCTACAACACCTATCCTTCTATTTCTATCTGGACGGGATTTCGACCATGTATAAGTTATCACAAGGGCCCCAGGAAGTAAGAGCTACTATATTATTATTGTGGCTCAAGTAGATCCCCAACATGACTAAAGCACTATATCATCCTCTAAGCAAATATCACAATGCTATGTAGAGTATAACAATGTGGCTTAATGATCGAGCTCGATGAACGAGGCACGCATAAAGATGGTAGGCCTTAATGGTTAGCTAAGGTACATGTGGTATAATATATAACAAGACAGATTAGGCGGTCGAGATATACTTATTAAATAGCATCATAATGAGGTAGGCTTTAAGGCCAGTTGAGACAAATGCAGAATGCGTCTGAACGTCCCAACAAAACGGTAGGCTTAAGGATCGGTCGAGTTAGGCTCAGCAAATAACATCATCTTGACTAGATAGCCAACTTAAAGACCAGTCGGGATATATTCAGCAAACTACATTAGCTTAACATTGCAGCCGACTTAAAGACCGGCTGAGACATATTCAGCTCGCAACATCATCTCAATAGGGAGTAGGCTTAAGGATCGACTGAATTATGTTAAGCAGATAATATCTCGGTAATCCTGACAACCGACAGAGAAGGAAGCTTGCGACGGAAGAAAGTGAAAGCAACAAATATGACGACTACGGCTAATCGCGCGACGAGCGACGGTACTGTGCGTGCTCGTGGAGAGGAGGGTGAGCGATGGAAGATAAATAAAAACTTAGATTTTTAATTAAAACCTTACGTTAAGAACTCCAATTAGCTCTCACTTTAAATAGGTATTCTAAATAGACTTTATATCCTACTATTTTATCTCCATAAAATCTAAAACGACTCATTTAAATTCCTAAAAAATTTCATAAATGTCTATAAATTCACCTAAACATATTTTCTTATTAATTATCTATTTTTTTAATATTTTCTAAATAAATTCATTTAGTTGAAATTTTTAATTGTTTTAATCTATATATATATTTTTTGTATTTTATATTCTACCTCACTAATAAAAAGTTGGTCCTTAAATTTAATACTTAAACTATAATACTAAAATATCTTCATCTAAAAGTAACAACTAGGCAATACACATATATACTAGTCCATTCCAGTATCCTGAATAGTCTATAATTGTGAGATCCCTTATACACCACATGATCTATTCGCTACTTCTGAACTCCTTTGTGCATGTCCATAGTGGTGTTGGTTGCTACTCGGAAAGCCTAGAGATTCTACTGTACAAAAATTTTGTACAAAGGTCTGAACCTTTTCCTAGCTACCATGTGTTCTTTTAAATTAAATTTTGGATCGCCTGCGGAACTTAACACGTTTGATCCAAAACTTAATCTATTTGTTCTTTTAGGTTTTGACTTGGATCTCCTGCGGAACTTAACACGTTCGACCCAAATCACCTTAAGTTATTAATTTCATTAAATATTAATTTCCATAATTGGTTCCCAGTACTGACGTGGCGAGGCACATGACCTTCTTGGATATGGGAGCAACCACCACCGACTAGACAAAACCTTTTAAAGAAATCTAATATTTAATTTCCTAAAATAACTTTAGGTTAATCGGAAAGAACAATCAAATCACAAGGAAAATAAAAACAAAAGAACACTATATCGAAAACAAATTCGAAACACTAGAATCGTATGCCTCTTGTATTTAGTATTATTTCCAAAAATAACTAGTATGTTGCGGAAAGAAAAATACTAGTTATACCTTTTAGAAAAATCTCTTGATCTTCTACCGTATTCCTCTTCTAACCTCGGACGTTGTGTGGGCAACGATCTTCCAAGATGAGAAACCACCAAAGCACCTTCTCCTTTCTTCAAATTTCGGCCAAGCACAAAGCTTCCAAAAGATGAAGATCTTTTCCACCAACCAAGCTCCAAGGGATGTAGACTTTCGCTCCTTCTTTCTCAAGCTAGATCCGGCCACCAATTAAAACTCCATGAGCATGAAGAGGTTCGGCCACAAAGAGAAGAAGAAGAGAAGAAGGAAGGGCCGGCCACACCAACAAGGAAAAGAGAAAGAAAAATAGAATAGAGTCGTTAGCATTGAAGCCTCCTCTACCCCTTCTTTTATAATCCTTGGTCTTGGCAAATACGGAAAATTTAATAAAAACTTCCTTAATTCTTTTTCCATTGAAAAGGAAAATTTATTTATTTAAAAATAATTTTCTTTCTCAATTTTATTTGGCCGGCCATATAAAAGCTACAAACAAGGAGAGTTTTAATTAATTAAAACTTTCTAATTTGTCTCCAGAAATTTATAAAAAATTTCTCCAATAATTTTTATCCCTTCGTGATTGGTTTATAAAAAGGAAATTTAATAAATTAAAATCTTTCTTTTAAATATGTGGATAAAAAGAAAGTTATCTCTAAAAATTAAAATCTCTTTTAATCTACAAATAAGGAAAGATATCAAATCTTTTCTTAATCTTTTGTAGAAACTTATAAAAGAGAATATTTAATTTTAAACTCTCTTTTAAATCATGAACTTGATTAAAAAGGAAAGTTTTCTTAAAATTTAAAATCCTCCTTTAATCAACAAATAAGAAAAGATTTCAAATTTTAAACTCTCTTTTAAACATGTAGATGATTTACAAATAAGGAAGGTTTTTACCAAAAATTAAAACCATCCTTTTAAACTACAAATAAGGAAAGACATTAATCTCTTCTCTTAATCTCTTGTAGAAATCTATAAAAGGAAATTTTTAATTTTTAAACTTTCTTTTAAAATCATGATATCCACATAAGAAATAATTTTAATAAAAATCCTTTTTAATATTCTAGTGACCGGCCACCTAAGCTTGGGACCCAAGCTTTGGCCGGCCACCTACATGACTCATCCACTTGATCTTGGCCGGCCCCATTGGATGGGTAAGAAGGTGGGTATGCGGTGAGTATAAATCTCTATATACTAGAGGCTACGATAGGGACCGAGAGGAGGAATTGGTTTTGGTCTTCCGATGAAATTAAGCATCCTGTGTTCGCCTCGAACACACAACTTAATTTCATCAATAATAATTCATTCCACTAAAGAACTATTATTGAACTACCACACCAATCCCAAATTACATTTTGGGCTCCTTCTTATTATGAGTGTGTTAGTCTCCCTGTGTTTAAGATAACAAATGCCCACTAATTAAGTAAGTTACTGACAACTCACTTAATTAATATCTAGCTCCAAGAGTAGTACCACTCAACTTCATTGTCATGTCGGACTAAGTCCACCTGCAGGGTTTAACATGACAATCCTTATGAGCTCCTCTTGGGGACATTCTCAACCTAGATTAC
The DNA here is from genome assembly GCF_018446385.1 of Zingiber officinale. Classification (NCBI taxonomy): domain Eukaryota; kingdom Viridiplantae; phylum Streptophyta; class Magnoliopsida; order Zingiberales; family Zingiberaceae; genus Zingiber; species Zingiber officinale. The sequence continues at coordinate 25,337,444 of NC_055988.1, forward strand.
TAGGACACAATTTCCTTCTATAATCAACAACACACACTATAAGTGATATCATTTCCCAACTTATCGGGCTTATTGATTTATCGAACTAAATCCCACCCATTGATAAATTAAAGAAATAAATATCAAATATATGTGCTTGTTATTATATTAGGATTAAGAGCACACACTTCCATAATAACTGAGGTCTTTGTTCCTTCATAAAGTCAGTATAAAAGGAACGACCTCAAATGGTCCTACTCAATACACTCTAAGTGTACTAGTGCAATTATATAGTTAATATAAACCAATACCTAATTACACTACGACCTTCCAATGGTTTGTTCCTTTCCATCTTGGTCGTGAGCTACTGTTTATAATTTATAAGGCACTGATAACATGATCTTCTGTGTGTGACACCACACACCATGTTATCTACAATATAAATTAATTGAACAACTACATTTATCACAAATGTAGACATTTGACCAATGTGATTCTTATTTCTAGATAAATATTTATACCAAAAGCTAGGCTTTTAGTATACACTCTAACAAGTGGATCCTCCAGTTAGTGAATGGTAGACTTCATCCGTCTGTTTGTCTAAAATTCTGTACAAAGTGAAGTTCTGCACGAAGCAAAGTTTTGTACACATAACTTGTTGAAAACTCCACCAAGTAATCCAAAGAGTCAGTCTAGCGAGTCAGTAGTAAATGGACGAACTTAATTAATCGATCAATGATCACCACTACAAGAAAACAGGGCTTCAGAGATGAAAAAAATCTATTTCTGAAAGTCATTTTTCTATCTCTAAAGAAAGTTTGAGATGGAATATTCTGTCTCAAAATTCCGTTAGTCAATTGTTGGGACCTCGACGCCACTAGAGGGGGGGAGGGGTGAATAGCAAGTCACCCAACGTTTGCTTCCTACAATGGTTAGCATGCATAGCGGAATACAAAAATAAATACTAACAAGAGAAAGCAAATCTAACACGTTGATTTAACGTGGTTCGGAGATAAAGCTCCTACTCTACGGTTGTCCGTAAGATGGATGATCCCGATCTGTTGGTGGATGACTCCCCAAAAAACCTTTGGCTAGCTTAAGTAGCTCCTTGTGGGTGGAGAAACCTCGCCACAAACTCGCACAAACTCTTGATTACTTAAGAAGACCTTGGAGACTCTAATAGGGGTTAACCACCTCTATTTTCATCAACCATGGCCAAGCACCCCGAGCTCTCTTAAATAGAGCTCGGGAGAAAATACCTAATTGTGTTTTCCGCCACCAGTCGACTAGTACAATCACCAGTCGACTGGTCCTAAGTGAAATTTGACCGTTACAAGCCAACGGTCGGCTACCAGTCGACTGATGAAAACACCAGTCGACTGCTACGGTAACGTTATAGTACTACTACAGTAACACTATAGTACTACTACAATAATGCTACAGTGCACACTAAAATTTTACCCTGAGTACAATCTCTCATGCACTCATTCTTGCCCGCACAATCTAGACTTAGCCTTCTAGCCTCCTCCATTAGCCTTGCGTCCCTCGGATACCTCCCCATCCTTCACGCCATGCCTTCTGGAGCTTCCATTAACCTTGTCATCATTGTCGTGTGTTCACTGCATGCCTTTTGGACTTACATTGCCAAGACTACATACTTAGACTTACACCGCCAAGACTCACCCTTGGACTTTCCTCCTTTGTCAAAATCACTCTTGGACTTTCCTTGTTATACTTGTATCCTTGTCAAAATCACACTCACAATGCATATCAAATATAACAATAAACCTAACTTAAACCTTTGCCCAAACATCAAAACCTAGGGTACCCAGATTACTCCAACAATCTCCCCGTTTTTGATGTTTGACAACCCGTTTAAGTTAGGAAAATAATATAGCAATACATATGCAAATAAATATGCAAATCAACTCATGCATAAATAATGGAACCTAAATCCCTAGGCTCCCCCTTGAGCTAGGATTTTTTGCAAAGGTAAACTTCTCCCCCTTTGCTAATAAATGACCAATCACTCCTCCTTCACCTAAGGTCCCCCTTGAGCTAGGATTTCTTGCAAAGGTAAACTTCTCCCCCTTTGCTAATAAATAAGCAATTGCTCCCCCTTCACCTAAACTCCCTCTTGAGCTAGGATTTCTTGCAAAGGTGTGTAGATTTCCCACTTAAACCTATACTTCTCTCCTTTTGCCACACATAAAAAAGAGCTACAACAATATTCTAATTATTAGATTCTTTGTTCTCTAATGAACATAAACATTATGTATTAATCCCCCATAAGATTACATACATGTTCACCATTATTTTAGTTATTTTCTAATGTTGAAAAATATTTTTAGACCGTATTAGTCGACTGTCATAAGTCCCAGTCGACTGACATCGTCAAAATGAGCTTACAGAGACATTCTGTGCTCAAAATTACTATTACCAATCGACTGATAACTGTACCAGTCGACTGGTACTCTATTTTTTGTAAAAATCAACCTTTTAACCCAACTTCAGAAATGCACTAGAAATTTCACAGACCTCCAAAAAATTCTAAATTTTGTGGAGAGGTCTATTTTATCCATATCTACTTGGAAAAAATATATATAAATATATTTATCACATATCCCAAGATTGACATAAAATTCAAAACTAGCTAAATAGTCCAATTGAACTTTGATCTAAAGTTCTAGTTTTGGCTTCCTCTTTATGTATCTGCCTATACTAAACCATAATACATCCCTAGCATTATTTTATATGACATCTATACATCAAAAACTAATTTTCATGTAATATGAACCTAATTCACATTTTAATGCACGAAACACATCTCAATTGTGCCAACCGACTAAGTTAGAGACTTAAGTCCGTCTCCTAATCACTTGCCACATTTGATAACACATCTACCATGGGTCCCAGAGGCTCTTCCTAACCTTAGGAATCTTAACCTTAATCACCTCTCTTGGTAACTCATCCACACTATGGCTACACCCACATGGTGTACCATAGGTGATACTTGGCCTACAAACTTGACTTTCTTAACCTTAGACACCTTGTCTTTGGTTAATTTCTTCTTGTCCTTCACCTTGGACACCTCATCCTTATCATAATTATATGTCATCCTAGCATATTCCTTCTTATTAGTCTTGGATGACTCTCCCTTATCCTTTGTTACACCTTCCTTATCAATGTCATGTGTCACCCTAGCACTTGACCTCCACTGGGCATGGGAGGGATCCAATTTGACACTTGGATCTTTAACCACCTAAATACATGTCAAGTCCTCTAGGTCCAATAATGAACTTATCTAGGACTTTCTCCATTTCTTCAAGCCTTACCTTCAAGGCGTGATTTTCTAATTCTAGGGGTCTAACCCTTGAATAAACATGTCCACCTTGGGCATCCATAGACCTACCCACCTTCCTAGGCATATGTCTCCCTTTCTTAGGATTTATGCTTAGGTTTTCACCCACTTTCCTTCCCTTAAGTAAAATAGTTTGGGTCTTATTATGTCTACTCTTACTAGATTTAGCATGAATATGTCTCCTAGGGTTATCACCTACATTAACCCTATTCCTATCATTGTACTTAAATCCATGATTATGCTTGGGTAAATAATCTATATTATTTCTAGCAAGCATATAAGAATTAGAGTTTGGATTAAACTTTAAAATAGGAATTACCTTCTCTTTTACCTTTAAAACTCCTCCTTGACTTGAGCTCCTCTTCTTTTCCCATTTCTTCAAGTGCGCCAATTTATTGAGCTCTCCTCTCCTTGGGCACTTTGTGTGGTAGTGACCCCACTCATCACATGTAAAGCACATAATATGCTTCTTCTCCTTCTTCTTCTTCCTATAACTCACATTAGTTTCTAAATTAACTTTAGTGAGTTTATGATTTACCTCCTTTACCTTCTTGAGTGAAGGACACCTACTCTTGTAGTACCCCATCTTACCACACTCAAAGCATTTGATGTGGTCCTTTGTGTTCTTCTTGGTAGTTAAGGTGGAGGGTTGAGCTTCCAAGATCTCCTCTTCCTCGGATTGCTCTTCTTTATCTTCACTTGAAGATGTGGATGATTCCACTTCTTCCTCCCTTGAAGATGTGGATGATACCTCCTCATCTTCCTTCTCCTCCTTGGATGTTGAACACGTGTCAACATCTGATTGGTCCTTCTCCTCTTAGACCAATGCACCCTTCTCCTTGGGCTCCTCTACTACTTGGAGTTTTGTAAGATCCTCATAAAGTGCAATTACCTTTCTCCAAAGGTCGCTTGCGTTCTTGTATTCACTTACATTCACTACCAAATTAAAATATAATAAATTAATCAAAATTCTAGTTACCTCCTCGTCTACCTCTAATTGTTCCCTTTTCTCCTCGGCCCAATACTGAGGCTGGAGGCGCTTTCCCTTCTTGTCCATCGGAGCTTCAAACGGTTCCTTCAACACAATCCATTCGTTATAATCCATTTGGAACCAAGTCTCCAAGCGCTTCCTCTAATACTCGAAATCATCTCGATTGTATGGAGGTAAGATTCAGATATCCCATCCTAGAGGGCCTTCGGACTCCATCTTCCTCTAGCACTTTGCTCCCTCGGCGATTAGTCCATAGAGGAGCGACCCACTCTAATACCAATTGTTGGGACCTTGACGTTGCTAAAGGGGGGTGAATAGCGAGTCACCCAACGTTTGCTTCCTACAATGGTCAGTATGCACAACATAATATAAAAACAAATACTAGCAAGAGAAAGCAAACCTAACACGTTGATTTAACGTGGTTCAGAGATAAACCTCCTACTCTATGGTTGTCCGTAAGGTGGACGATCCAGATCTGTCAGTGGATGACTTCCCAGAAAGCCTCCGGCTAGCTCAAGTAGCTCCTTGTGGGTGGAGAAACCTCGCCACAAACTTGTACAAGCTCTTGATCACTTAAGAAGACCTTGGAGACTCTAATAGGGGTTAATCACCTCTGTTTTCGTCAACCATGGCCAAGCACCCCGAGCTCTCTTAAATAGAGCTCGGGAGGAAACACCTAACTGTGTTTCCCGCCACCAGTCAACTAGTCATAAGTGAAATTCGATCGTTACAAGCCAACGGTCGGCTACCAGTCGACTGCTACATTAACGCTACAGTGCACACTGAAATTTTACCCCGAGTACAATCTCTCATGCACTCGTCCTTGCCTGCACAACCTAAACCTATCCTTCTAGCCTCCTCCATCAACTTTGCGTCCCTCGGATACCTCCTCATCCTTCATGCCTTGCCTTCTAGAGCTTCCATTAGTCTTGTCATCGTTGTCGGGTCTTCACTGCCCAGAGTCACGCTCCGGGACTTTATCCTTTGCCAAGTCACACTTGGACTTATATTGTCAAGACAACATACTTGGACTTACACCACCAAGACTCACCATTGGACTTTCCTCATTTTCCAAGATCACTCTTGGATTTTCTTTGTTGTACCTGTGTCCTGCACATTCACAATACATATCAAATATAACAATAAACCTAACTTAAACCTTTGCCCAAATATCAAAACTTAGGGTACCCAGATTGCTCCAATAAGCCCCGTAGCTAATTTTGAGATGGATATATTATGTCTCTGGACTTTCCTCCTTTTCCAAGATCACTCTTGGATTTTCCTTGTTGTACCTGTGTCCTGTACACTCACAATACATATCAAATATAACAATAAACCTAACTTAAACCTTTGCCCAAATATCAAAACCTAGAGTACCCAGATTGCTCCAACAAGCCCTATAGTTAATTTTGAGATGGATATATTACGTCTCTAATTTTAGAAACGGATGAAAAAACTATTTATAAATATGTTTTTCAGTAACTAAATGAAATTAATTTAAAATACAAATTCAGTCTTTAATTTTATTTTAAATCAATTATTAATTCATCTTAAATAACATATCAAATATAATTTTAAATTATTTATAAATCTGTTTACAATTCTATTTATAAATTCATATATAATTTTATTTTTAAAATTTTCACTAAATTTCATTATATTTTATTTTTATATTTCTCATCTATATATTATTTTTCAAAAAATAATCATGCATTTCAAATAAATTTAAAATATTAAAAAGAACTATTTTTTAAATAAAAAATAACATATAATTAACGATACATAATAGTTACATCACATAAGTATATTTAACCATTAAAGAAACTATAAATAAATATATACAATTTTAAATTTCATCACAAGTAATTTAATTTTTTACATTATCTATCACAATATTCATTGGGACCAATTCCTTTTAAATATAAATGATTTGTATGTTCCATCTCTTGAATCATTTTGTCAATCATTTCCTTGTGATTTTTTTCTCTTTATCTACCTTCTTCGATAAACTTTTCTTCCCTCTGCCTACCTTATGTGATAATGAGTTCCATTTTTATTTTACTTTTAACAATGTCTTTTTCCATCCTCTTGTTAATAGCATGCATGTCTTGAATTTCTTCCCTTTGCTCTCCCTTGTCTTCCAATTCCATTACATGAATTGCTTCACTTCTACAAATTAACAAACCAACCAAGTGTGTTGAGATAATCTAACAAATTAAAACACAAAATGAATAAATCTTACAAACACAATATCACATAAAATAAAAAAGCTTAATATTCACCAACACAATACCACATAAACTCTAAACACTGCCAAGAAATAATCATGTAACATTAGTAAACAAAACTATAGCATATAGTAAGCAAATAGTACCAAGCAAATGATTAAAAGATAGATTTGAATGCAATCAAACACCTCATTATTCACCTCAAGGCACTACCCAATCTTATTAGCAACACCAGTTCAAAAACTTACCTTGCAAAACCTAAAAACCTCAGAAGAAAAAACATTAAATATAGAACAGGCTTTTGAATTGAAATTTAAACATTGAATAGCTATACTAAAAAGTAGAAAGACAACAAAAGTAATTAATTTTTTAGAATCAAAAGTAGATAAAATAATAGACTGCAACAACTATGAAGTGGTTAAAAGTGTAGTAGTAAGTGTAAAATTCTAGACCTACTAACAAGAACAGATTTAAACAAATTATGTTTGAAGAATGAATCACACATTAATTACCTTAAAAACTTGATTTTTAATAGCAAACTAGTATCCTTCCAAGTAATCATGGACTACTGTAGAGTCATAATTCAGTTGCTCAAGGAATATTCTGGATGTTAGTAACATCGGGTGAAGTTTTGATAAAATTCAAGTGATAATAAAGACATGAAGAATGTAGAAGATCTTCTCTTTAATCCAGTCAACACAATGCCCCCCAAGAACAAACTGACCCAACTGCATAAAGCCATTCTTCATGGATTCACCTTTAATAAACACATTAACGAAAACTATAAACAAATAGATAAATCAAACGAGTGGACAGTAAGAGCCAGAGCTTTTATTATATATGATTAGTTGATTAACATTAACAAATATTTTAACTAATGACATGACAATAATAAATATATTAACTAAATATATAACAATAAATAGATAAAACAAACTAGATGTACAGTTTTAAAATACTTAACAAAAAGCAAACTACGCAAGAGAGTGCTAAAAAATGGATAAGAATTGTCCTCATCCCCAATATCCATAGAAAACACTTTACATATATATAAAAAATAGCGTTCACAAAAATTGCCCTATCAAGCGATCACATTAATCATGTGACATTACCTGATTTAAGAAAAATATCATACCCATAAACATTACTCATGTGACATTACCTGAAAGGCTGGAGGTGTAACGGACAGGGGACAAAGCGATCTGGTTGTGAGCAGAAGGAGATAATAAGGGAGGAGGAGATCGGAAATGAAGATGATGGTGGCAACGTGAAGGATGGGTGGTAATGTGATGGATGGGTGGTGAGGAACATAGAGGCGACGAAGAAAGCAGAGGAGGAGGTGAAGACGAATAAGGAAGCGCTCCTCATAATGAACGGTGGAGTTTTATTTTTGTTGACGATGACACCTTGAGCAACATAGGTCACCCCAATGTGTGGCCACGGTTCAAGCCCCAAGGCCCTGGTAGTGGGGGCCATGTTATTGTATCTACCATAGGTTCCACATCCATGCCACAAATGATTGCTTCCAGTTCGCCCGAGACTCTCGGCGCGCAACTGAGCTGGGTCTACCTCCACCTGAGATCGCACCAAGGATTCAGTAGAGGATACTGGTCAGCCAACAACCCGTGGCAGGTTAGTTTGGTAGACCCCTACCTGACAATGCGGGATAAAGAAATCAACAGCCCGGCTGTAACAAGGAGCTAGGGGAAGCCTGGGAAGAGGAGAATAGGGGAAACACAACCATCGACGAGATCGGTATAATCTCAGAAGGGCCCACAGATAGAGACTCCGCTACGGCTCGGAAGTCTCATGAGTGGCATCTGGAGATACACGTTGTAGGATGCAACCGGGAGCAAGTTGCAGGGCCCTTCATTAGCTTTGGGCCACAAGACTTGGAAGGGCTGGAGCTTCCTCATGATGATGGCCTAATAATTAAGGTCGTCATCACCAACAGTCGGATGACCAGAGTTTTCGTTGACACCGAAAGCTCTGTCAATGTGTTATTCAAGAGTGCATTCGAGGGCATGCAAATCGACGCCAGTGAATTCCAGCCTATGGTTACTTCATTGTATGCTTTCCCCAGCAATGAAGTATGACCCATGAGCTAGATCAAGCTAGCCATATCTTTGGGTAGCAAGCCCTTAGTGAGGACGCGAAGGAGCACCTTTATAGTGGTGGATTCATCGTCCTCATACAACGTTATCTTAGGGAGACCGACACTGCACGAGTTCTGGACGACAATCTCCACTTTTCATCAAAAGATCAAATTCCCTGTTGGAGACCAGGTCGGGAAAGTCAGAGGTGAGCAATTGGTCTCTCGTAGGTGTTGCATTGACATGGTGAAGGTGGAGGCTCGCAAGGCCTAGTGAACCTAGGATGGCTGGATCCACGTCATTCAAGAGGAGACTTTGCCTATAGTAGAGGAGCCCATCCCTTGGGAGGAGGTCCAACTCTATCTTGATCGTCCGAAGAGCCTCACCCACATATTAAGCGATCTGCCTATTGAAGTCAAGACGGACCTAGTCTAATGTTTGACTCGCAATAGGGACGTCTTCGCTTGGTCACCCGAAGAGCTACTTGGGGTCAAGCCTGAGGTGGCTAAGCATAGATTACACCTTCTGCCTAATTCCCGACCGGTCAAGCAGAAGAATAGAAACTTCTCATCCGAGCAAAATAAGATTATTCGAGCTGAGGTGGATCAGCTCAATAAAGCAGGTCACATTAGAGAGATACAATTCCTATCTTGGCTCTCTAATGTGGTCCTAGTATCTAAACCCAACAATAAGTGTAGAGTCTGCATCGACTTTCAGGACCTCAACCGCGCCAGCCCTAAGGACTACTACCTGCTGCCCAAGATTGATCAGATGGTGGACTCGACCTCAGACTGTGAAAGGATTTGCATGCTTGATGCTTATCAAGGATACCACTAGATCCCTTTGGCACAAGAAGATAAGGAGAAAGTTAGCTTTATTACGAAAGATGGTACCTTCTGTTATACCGTCATGCCTTTTGGATTGAGGAATACCGGAGCTACCTACCAAAGGATGATGGATAAGATCTTCCGGGAGCAAATAGGGTGAAATGTGGAAGTCTATGTGGATGACATCCTCATCCATTCCACTCTGGCCGTAAATTTGATTGTCAACATAGAAGAAACCTGCGACACACTACATTAGTACAGACTGAAGTTGAATCCCTTAAAATGCCTATTTGGAGCTCGAGGGGGGAAATTCTTAGGATACCTCGTCACTGAGCAAGGAATTGAAGCTAATTTGGAGAAGGTCCGGGTACTTCGAGATATGAAGGTGCCTCAGAATATGAAGGAAGCTAAAAAGTTGGTGGGCCAAATAACTGCACTATCCCGGTTCATATGTCGGTCTGCAGATAAAGTCCTACCCTTCTTCAAAGTACTCAGGAGAGCAGCCAAGTTTTAATGGGACGAAGAATGAAGCTAGGCCTTCAAGGAATTAAAGAAGCACTTGGAGACTTACCCTTGCTGTTCAAGCCTTGCTGCCACTCTGAGTTTATCTATCAGCCACCCCTGAGGCCGTGGGGGCGATGTTGGTAAAAGAGCAGGACGATGTACAACGACCAGTGTACTTCTTCAGCCACTTATTAAAAGGGGTTGAGTCTCAATACACGACCCTGGAAAAATTGATCTACGGATTGATACTCATGGTTCGTCGTTTAAGACCCTATTTCCTGGCACACCCCATTACAATCCTGACTAATAGCACCATGACGAAGGCTCTCACTAATGTGAAAATAATAGGCCACCTCATCAAATGAGTTAATGAGTTGGGAGAATATGACATACAGTATCATCCCCGAACTACAATTAAAGCACAGGCTCTGGCAAATTTCCTGACGGAGGTTGATCAACCTGACTCTGAAGAAACTTGGAAGATCTATGTAGATGAGTCATATATTTAGCAAGGAAGTGGAGTTGGGATCCTCCTGATATCCCCTCAAGAAGACATCCTGCAACTGGTTGTCAGGTTAAGTTTCAAAGCCACGAATAATGAGGTGGAGTATGAAGCATTATTGGCAGGACTGCAATCAGCTCGGCATGTCAGATCCGCTCGGGTGGTTGTTTATTCAGACTCTCATCTTGTAGTTCTGCAAGTAGTAGGCAACTTCGAAGTTAACAATGACAAGCTATAGGTATATCGAGAAGCATATGAGAAGATGAGGGAGGATTTCAAAGAAGTCACGGTGACTAAGATTCCCTGAGTCGATAATCAAAAGTCTTCACATCCATAGCTTACCCTCAGAGTAATGGGCATATCAAGGTTACCAATAGGGAGATAGTACAAGGGTTGAAAGTCAAGCTAGATCATGTTGGAGGTGATTGGGTAGAGGAGCTGCCCAGCATCCTCTGGGCCTATCGCACGACTCTCTGAGAAAGCACAGGACTCACCCCATTTCACTTGGTCTACGACAGTGAGGCCATGGTACCTATAAAGGTCGGGGTGCCCTCAGTTACAAGACTGTTATATGATGAAGGAAATACCGAGCGACGACTTTCAGAGCTGGATTTAATCAGTGAAATTCACGAACGGATAGCTACCCGCTTAACGGCATATTGGAAAAGGATGTGTCAAAACTACGATAGAAGGGTTGTTCCCTGGTTCTTTGGAGAAGGGGACTTAGTATGGAAGAAGACAAAACCCGTATGGGAGGTAACCAAGTTGGTACCTCAGTGGGACGGCTCGTACAAAGTTGTCAAAAGATTAGCGTCGGGTGCCTATTATCTACAGGTTGCTTAGGGTAGGAAGCTAGACCGTCCCTAGAGCGTTAATTACCTCTAGCCCTATCGTATTTAAGTTAGTACTTTGTAAGACTTGAGATCAGGAAGATATAACTAGTTGGGCATGAAATGACAGGTCGGGATACCTGGGTCCAGAACACTCATGAATCTTCTTTAAGACCTGATCAGACCCCCGTGCTCGGGTTAACAACTTAGGCCCCACTAAGTTAAGACTAAGGGGGAGGGAGAAGATCTAAAAAAGAAGTGGGCACACAACAATAGTGAACATTAATAGAGTATAATAAAATATCCACACACAAGTCATTTGAATTCCATGAATACATCGTCGGGCATCTGTCTGAAGATACGACAATGATCCAAAAAATCTTCAGGAGGAGCAGAGGACAGATACCCTTGTTCCTCGAGTTATTGAAGTGCCCCCACCGCACCATAAGCCACGGACGTGATAAAGCGATCCCCTAACTATGAGTCGAACTCTGAAGAGTGTAAATATTCTTCTTGGCTCACTTGTAGGCGGCCACTCTCCCCAGCCTTGTAGGTCTCTAAGGTAATGACAGAGCTCGATAAAGCAGATTGAGCTTGAGACAGCTTTGCCTACAAAGAATCCAGCTCTGTTGCCTGAGACTCTAGATCCCGCCTCTGGTCCATGATCAGCAGGTCTTGGGAACTCAGCTCCTAAGCCATATGATCTATCTCCTGTTTATGTGTAAGCTTGAAGTCTTCTAGAGTGGCATATCGTTGAGTTAGCTCTGATTGAGCCTCTTGACAATTAACCTCAAATGTTTGCAAGAGAGCTTCAAGCCTGCTCTTATCATCACGGAGATGACTGATCTTTGCGTGGGCCTCTTCCAAGGTCTGTTCTCGGGAGGCGCTCACTTTCTTCAAGGTCGCCACCTCCGCCCTAAGTATGGACATGACTGCATCAGGGTAGGATATTTTAGACTCCAGATCTGCAACTCGATCCTTTAATATCTTATTAAATTGATATATGTGTAGAATTGTCTAATTTAAGCAGAACAATTGGGCAAACATTTGTTCATAATCAGGTTGAAGTGAGAGCAGAAAGACATAGTAGGAGGAACATAACCACAACAGAGAACGAGAGCTTACCATAGTGGTCGTTTTAGTGGCCAAGTCCACTAGGCCAGGCAAAGTGCGGGTGTCTATCACTTGTATGGTGTGCTCCCACTGAGATGCTAAGTAACCCCGCAACAAGATATTGCAAGCAGGAGTGGGAAGAGAGCGACGCAATCCCACTCTGTGGGCAAAGTGGTACGGTAGCGGAGATACCGAGGCCGAGAAGAGTCTGGAGCAGTCCTGCTCGGGCTAGGCTGGGTGGAAGCAGATCCTGGTTGAGGAGATGGACCAGTCGAGGTAGAAGTAGACCATGGTTGAACAGAAGGGCTAGAAGAAGACTGAGGAGCAGTTGAAATCAACCATCTCCGAGAGGACAAGAGCAAGCTTGAAGCTCTCCTGCTGACCTCTGAGAGTAAGTGTCAAGAGACTCAATCGGAGTTAACTCAACGATCTGCCACTCTGGAGGATGTCAAGCTTGCACATAAGCAGGAGATGGATCGCATGGCCCAAGAACTGAGTCCCCGGGACCTACAGGAGGCACGGGGAAAGCACACCTGGAAGACTTAGGAGTGAAGTGAACACTCGGAGTTGCTCCGGTAGCTGACTGAGGAGCGGTTGAAATAGTAGCCCCTATGGGAAGTGTAGTAAGGTGTGACAGACCCCTCCTATCTGGTATTATGCATCCTCAACGTTGTATTTTCATATCACTCAAGGAGAGAGGCCTGATTGGGGACGCCCGGGCTAGAGTGTCGGCTGCAAGAAGAACACCAAAATCAAAATATGAAAGTAAAGGTCAATCAAGATAGGTTAAGTCGTACCTAAGGAACGTGGTAGCTCTGAAGGGGTGCAGCTCAGCCTGAATAGAAATAGTACATCCTTTGATAGCAATCTAAGCAAGTCCAAGCATCAACATCCTAGTTGTGCGGAGGCCTTTGTAAAGTCGAGGTCTGTTTGAAAATCCCCTAGAGATGGTGCCGGAGGTAGAGCCGAACGCCACTGGGTAGGCCATTCTACGGCTAAGGAAAAATTCAGGAAGAAATATTTTTGTATCCATTCCGAGTCTGAGGACAGAAGAGGAATAAAAATGTGGTTCGGGTACTGGCTTGGAGACAGAAAAGGCCCTCATTGTGATGACGAGAGGTAAAGAACCAGTGGAATAGGCGGGGAGTCCAAGGTATGTCTTACACTTCGCAGAGGAGGAAGAATCCAGACAAGATCCTCATGGAATTAGGTGAAAGTTGGCCGAGAGGGATGCGGAAGTAACGACTCACTTGGGAAAATAAAGGGTGAATGGGGAAGCGGAGGCCAGCAACAACTTGCTCCTTGAAGAAGGTCGTGTACCCTACTGGGGGTGAAGAAACCTGGTGGATCTCAGAGGGAATGATGATGTGCATGATCCTAGGAATTTCATAGGTGAAGCGAAGGTCGTCCAGGTCCACGCCAGTAAAGGTCGACACTCCCGGAGCGTAGCTAGGTGCAGGGGAATCCATGGGAGGATGCAAACACAAAATACAAGGGGCATAGCACAACCGATACTGGAAACAAGAGGAAGGTTTACTCTTGAGGCGAAAAGTTTAGTAAAGTTGAGGAGAAAGGATATTTATAGATGCTAAAGGGGGTATAAAGGACCTTGTCACCAGCGCCCATCAAATGGTTCGTATTCAAAGTAGCTGACGTTAGCCATAAACCTAAGAGCAGCGACCGCTCCAGGATCCTTCTAGAAAATCAAGTCGAGGGGGTGTGTCAGAAAACGTGCAAACGAAAGACATAATGGGAAAGGAGGGATTGCTGGGACTTCAGGAATAGGCAACGCTATAGTGACTTACTCTCGGGACTCTCAAGTACCTTGGGTCGCGACCAGGCGAATAGCCTGAATGCGTAGAACTCGATCGTGCATCCTAAAGTAAACTGGCCTGACAGAGTGAGTGATCGGGTCGCCTAATGATCAAATTCGATCGAGACGTTAAACAGACTAGTCAAGTTGGATGTCCGGTCCGGTAACAAAAACTCGACCAGTCATAGCCTCGACGCCAACACGAAGGCTAAGTCAGCAAAACCACTACAAAAGGGATAAACACTTAACAAAGCATGTGGACATATCTAGTAAGAAACAACATAGACTATAAGGAAAAGCGCTAAATGAACTATACAATTATGCATTACAAAAATAGTCTGCCTAAACACTGGTCTTGGACAAGGCTCCAATCAAAGGTAAAAGACAGGAAGCGCACACTAATCATCAAAAGATGGGAAGGCATCGTCGGGAAGCTCTCGGAGAAGGCGACCCCTGCCCAGGAAATCCTCTGGAGGGGCTAACCGAAGGTAGCCTTTCTCGTGAAGCTGCAGTAGGGCTTCCACGCCACCGTAGCAGACCATCCGATCGATGAGACTGCCTATCTTCACTCCAAGTACTCTGGAAGCAAGATAAGAGGTCTTATAAGCTTCTAGACGAGCAACCTCACTGACCTGGTAATCTTTTAGCTCATCCTTGGCCTTATCCGCATCAACTCGGACCAGGGCCAGCTCTTGGTGTGCGGTGACAGCTTCACCCTTGGCCTTGGACAGGTTTTCTTGAAGGGATTTCAGGGTAGCTGATCCTACCTCCCATTACCTCCGAAGAGCAGCCTCCCGGTCAGTACTAGCGGTCAGGTCTGCCTTCTTTGCCTCCAGATCTCTCGCCAGAGTGTCATGCACTTCCTACAGTTCCTTTAGCTGCGAAGAGAGGGTCGTCACCTTAGTTTCCTTCTCCTCTAAATCAACCAAAGTTTGGGTGTGCCTCAACCATTCAGACTTGAGCTTGGACTCACTGGTCTTCAGGGTTGACTGCAAGGTCGCACCTTCTCTGATTTTGCCTGAGCCATGCCCCGGGCAATTTGGGCTTTCTCCCCGACAATTTGAAGGCAGGATTGTAGCAGGTTATCAGAGGCAGTCAAGTCAAAAATGTGGTCGATGGTAGTAGGGGATTCCAACTCATAGAGGCAAGCCCTCAGGGACTCGTTCTCTCGTTGATGGCCAGCCACGTACTATGATATACTTAGACCCATGGCACAGGCCTGTCAGGAGCAAAGAAAGATTAGCTTTATCTCAAGGGTTTGAGAAGGAAGCATAGATAACTCATCGATACTAACCGATTGGAGAATATGTCGGCTAGCTCCAGAAGGGGGCCTTCCAAAATTTGGTCGGCAACACTCTTCCATGACTCGGTCAGGGCCTCATGAAACTTCACTTGGCCATAGTGAGGAGAGGCACTAGCCGATGGGATAGGACCCTGCACATGAAGGGAAGGCAGCTAGAAGGAAGAGGTAAAAGCATACTTTCCCTTGGTGCGCTCCTTGGGGCGCGAAGAGGAGGTCGGTGCCAATGAAGGAGCAGAGGGTGGAAGAGAAGGGGTCGCATCATCTCCGGGTTGGTCTCCTGACCGGGAGATGGTCTGCTCCGGGACAAAAACAGGGATAGGAGAAGTCGCAACCTTTGTTATTGGAGAAGGGGTTATCCGAGTAGGGGTTTTCGCCTTGGCCTTAGAGGAAAGAGGAAGCCTTGATGGCGAAGATTGAACTGATGGGATGACCCACTTCCTTTTGTGTTGAAGGCGCAGACATTTTTCTGAAGGAGGAGAGGGAGCCCTCTCCTCCATGGTCGCGTTGGTTCCAAGGCCCTCGGGCTCCCCGGATGGTTGAGAGGAAGCCTCCGCCGAGGCACTGGTTTGCGGGGCATAAGGAACCTCATGTTCATCCAAAATATCCTGGCCCTGTTTCTTTAGAACATTGCTAGGTAATTTAGAAGAGTCGAGGGCAAAGGCACGAAATATGGTGGCTTCTGCAAAACACAAAGAAAATACCTCAGTTAGCGAAGATCGGGAAGTGGAGGTATTGGATTTTACCAAAAAGAGTGCCCAGGGGCGTCCGGATGGGGCTGAACCCAAAAGTATATAACATGCTCTATCGCAGCAGAAAGGGGAGTCGTAGTTGCACACCCTCCAACTTTTCGATTGTTGTGTGACAGGGTGGTTGATGTTAGTGGTTGCATAGCTCAAAGGGAGTGGAAAGATTATAGCGCCACTCAACTGGCTAGGATGCTCTGTCACACCCCCAGAAGAGTCCCTGTCCGAGAAAATTTCGGCAGCATCTCCCCTGTACGACGGACAATCAAAATTTTCTACAAGCACTAAATACTCAGCCACAGGCGGCTGGAATCATAACAATAATAAAAATCAATCACCACGCAGTTTATATATATATTCAGCCTCTGGCTGACACAACCACGCAGTAATAATACTCTGACTCAAAAACCACCCTACTCAACTACACTCGTAAAACTCAAAACCGACGAACTCACCTCTTCTGCCATCCAGGCAGGCATGTAGTAGAATAAAAACCAAATCCAAATCCATCGATATAATAAAATCTATATCATGTCCATAAGCAAATAAATCCAGAACATAACGAGTTCAAACAGTCTAGAACAGAAAGAAACCAAAGAAAACCAAACATATCCTGGAGGTCTGCAGGATCAACACTACGTGTAGTGAGGACTAGCGACTGGAACTCCCTCCTGACAGCATCAACCTGAAAATATCAACAATGGAGGCAGGGTGAGTCCAACACTCAGTAGGTACAATTGATATGCAAAGTAAAGAAACAACACCTAACACTAATCATGCGTACAGTCTCCTGATAAGAAAGATAAAAATGCATCTGAAGTAAACAGGAGAATACTGTACTAACCAGGTCCTGAGTATAAGGTCAAACAGTCCGAGGGATAAGGAAATCCTGTATGCATGTCAAACATAGGTATCCAAACAATATGCAGCATATAAATGCAGCAAACACAAACACAAGCAATAAATGCATCATGCATATGATGCCAATGATGCGTCCTGGTCACCCCTGACGCCAGCCGATCATCTCATAGGGTAGGGCTGTGACAACCGTGCACTTTGTCGTCACTACTCCTGATGAGTGACTAAGTGGACGGGATGCTGTCGGAGTACACCTATCCTCCTACCCCAAATCATAGATGGGGGAGCGCAATGCTCTCATCTCCCGGTGCTCAAAGACGGGGAGGAATCCCTGCCGGATAACACGTTGTGTCACACTACCCATGAGCGGACCAACGGTGCCTAACAGAGTCCCTGCTGCAACACACTCATCCTGAATCGACCACTAACCCATGAGTGGTGGTGTGTGCAGATCCATGTAACTGACGATATGCTCAACAATAATGGAGCGGACTATCGCTCAGCATGCAATCATGCAAATGGTGCATGGCACTAACCACAAGAATATCCTGACCTAATCCACATATATATAAAAATGCATCATAGGTCAACGAATCCAAAACAATCCAAAGGTATACAGAAGGTATAAAACCTAGGTCCTGAACATGGTCAAGCATGACATATCACTACCCCTATAAGCATGTACAAACAGGTAAAATATACCTGAGGTGTAAAACCAATCAATTAATCAAGCATGTAAGATTTGGGTAGTGATTAACCGAAACAGATAAGAAACACAATTAATGCAACATGTTAATTTAATTACTAAGCATATCAAATGACATAAGTCAAAAGTACCCGCCTCCGATAAAATAGAAAGGTCCAGTCCGACTCCGAGATACTCGTCTCGCGTCACAGTTCTGTGTCAAACAATAAATCTTTTTATTTAGCTACACTTCTCGTAAATAGCTAAATAAAATCTCTAATCCTAAAATTAGAGTAAAACCCTAATCGAATATAACTCAAGTTAACTAGAGTTAGTTTCCTTAACCTTAACCATTCTACTATTCGGTTTCAATTGAAACCTACACATGATTCCAAATTAACATATAATGCCAACACAACTAGCAAACATCTACAACAAAGTCCAAAACCCTAAATCTTACCTCAAACTCACAGCCAGATAGTTCCTACCGGAGAAGTGTTGTTTTGCTGCTGTAAACAAAAACAAGCAAACCTCACAATTGTTACGCAAAGCTTACAACCTTATAAAAACTTCCACTGACAGCTACCTAGAATCACCAAATCCTTACCTTGTTGCTGCTGGATCAAGACTCGTGGTCGAATTGGGCTGTCCGCCACTAGAAGGTGACTGCCTGTTGCTTCCTCTGCCGAGACTTCACTGTAGGAGGTGGCTGAAGAAAGACACAACAGTGGAATTAGGGCACGGACGAACACACCAAGGCTAGGGTTGCTGCTCCCAACTAAAAACCTTCTCAAACCTCTGAATTCCAGCGATCTAGGGCACAACACAGTGGAGGAGGCCGACACAAAGGAGATCGGCAAAGGCTCAACTGCTAGGGCTGAGGAAAGCTTCGGCCTCTGTGGTCGGCGTCGGCTCTATGGTCGGCGTCGGCTCTGTGGTGGCGGCAGAGGAGAGGAGAAGAGAAGAACTGCCTCGAGCAGTTAGGGCAGGGGGAGACAGCGTCGGGAAGGAGAAGGCCGGCGTCGCTGGCGTCGGGGCAGAAGCTAAGGCACCGGCGTTTGAGGTCGTCGGCTGAGGTGGCGATCGGCTTTCACCGAGAAGAGGAGAAGATAAAGGGGAGGAACCGCCGTGGCCGGCGGTTAGGGCACCGAAGGAGAAGGTGCGCGGCGTCGGGGAGAAGAAGGAAAGGGTGCGGGGACGGCTCGGGTTCGGCGACAAAAGCAAAAGGGAAAGAAATAAAGAAATAAAAAGGAAAAGGATATATAAATATAATCTTTTCCTCGCTTAAATCGGGTAGCCTAAACAGGCTTTTCCGGACCCCATTTTTATCCCCGTTAACTCGTCCATACGAGCTCCGATAAATTTCCGAAAAATTACCAAAAATTTTGGAAAATTCCTTTATTAATATTCGCCTATTTTTGGTATTTTACATTCTCCCCCACTAATAAAAATTTGGTCCCCAAATTTCATTATCTACCATCAGCAAGTACTAACCACAGATATAAAGTATAAATGCTGAACGGTAAATAAATCACATACCTCAAGTGAAAAGATGGGGGTATCGAGCTCGGATAGTATCCTCGAGCTCCCAAGTAGCCTCCTCATCCGAATGATGCTGTCATCCAACTTTAACCAGCCGGATAGTCTTATTCCGCAACTGACGCTCCTTCCGATCGAGAATCCGTACCGGAACCTCCTCATAAGTAATGTCAGGCTGGACTGGGACTGGTATATCTGCCAGCACATGCGTCGGGTCGGGCACGTATCTCCTCAGGATAGATACATGGAATACATCGTGCACGCCTGACAGGGACGGTGGTAGTGCCATTCGGTAAGCTACCGCTCCGATCCTCTCCAAGATCTCGAAAGGACCAATGTATCGCGGAGCTAACTTACATCTGAGGCCAAATCTCTTCACCCCTTTCGTGGGTGAAACTCGCAGAAATACATGGTCGCCAACAGAGAACTCTAGTGGTCTGCGTCTCCGATCAGCATAACTTTTCTGGCGGTCCTGCGCCTCTGACATCCTCCGTCTGATAGTACGGACCAACTCTGCATCGTGCAGAACTCTATGAGGTCCCAACATCTGGGCCTCTCCAACCTCATCCCAGAGGACGGGTGTCCGACAAGGTCTACCATACAACGCTTCAAACGGTGCCATCTGGATAGCCGAATGAAAGCTATAGTTGTAGGCAAACTCTACCAACGGCAGATGATCCTCCCAACTGCCTCCGAAATCCATAACATAAGACTTCAGCAAGTCCTCTAGAGTCTGAAAGGTCCGCTCTAACGGTCCATCTGTCTGCGGATGGAAAGTTGTACTGAAACAGAGCTGCGTGCCCAAGGTCTGCTGCAGTCTCTGTAAAAAAAACGAGACGTGAACCGGGGGGTCTCTATCCGAAATAATAATCAACGGAATGCCACGTGATCTGATAATCTCTCGGCAAAACAGATCTACCAATCGGTCCAGAAAATCAGTCTTCCGGATCGCTAACGAGTACGCAGATTTAGTTAATCGATCAATGATTACCCAAATCGCATCATGGTCTCGTCGTGTTCTCGGCAAACCTACCACAAAGTCCATAGTAATGTGTTCTCATTTCCACTCAGGATTTGGAATCTGCTGAAGTAAGTCGGCAGGTCTATGGTGCTCGGCCTTCACTTGTTGACAGACAAGACATCTAGCAACAAATTCCGCGATGTCTTCTTTCATGTCGTCCTTCATGTCGTTCCACCAATAGAAACATCTCAAACCTTGGTACATACGGGTACCGCCTGAGTGGACAGCAAATCATGAGCGATGAGCCTCCGGAAGTAACTCCTATAAGACCGGATGAGACTGAAGCACGCAAAATCTGCCTCGGTAGTGTATAACACCCTCCTCGTCTCGTGTGAACTCGGTCTGCTGCTCGGAAGCTATCTGGCTGTAAAATAAACTGCAAATACTGATAAGCAGCCTATGGCTCTCGTATCCTTGTCCTGATCAACGACTGAGCAACCATGGTAACCAGAGTACCCTGCTCTGTCTGTCCTTACCCCTCAAGGCCCAAATCGGAGAAACCTTAAATCAAGTCTGTGACCACAACTCGGTGACAAGCTAAAGTCCCTCCGGACTTCCTGCTAAGCGTATCGGCAACCACATTAGCTCTCCCCGGGTGATAGCTAATGGTACAATCATAATCCTTCAGGAACTCAATCCATCTCCTCTGTTGGAGATTAAATTCCTTCTAAGTAAACAGATCTTTGAGACTCTTATGGTCAGTGAGAATCTCAAATGTAACGCCATATAAATAATGTCGCCAAATCTTCATGGCAAAAATTATGGCGACTTGCCCAGATCATGTACAGGGTAGTTCTTCTCCTGCTCCTTCAACCGACGAGAAGTATAGGAGACCACTCTATCGTGCTGCATCAGAACAACGCTCAAACCCTGAATAGATGCCTCGGTGTAGAGGACATATCCATCCTCTCCAGAAGGTAAAAATTCAAAATCGGAGCCGACACTAGTCTCCGCTTCAGCTCCTAGAAGCTGGTCTTGTCATCCTCAGTCCAAGTGAACTTCACGCCTTTCCAGGTTAGGCGTGTCAGTGACATAGCTATCCGAGAGAAACCCTCAACGTATCTTTAGAAATATCGAGCCAAACAAAGGAAGTTGCGAGCCTCTTCTATAGACTCCGTCTACTTCCAACGGTAACAACCTCGTTCTCCTGTGGAACCATGGTATACTCCTACTGGTGACCGTGTGTCTCAAACATCTCACAGAAGACAACCAAAATAGGCACTACTGATCTTCACATATAGATGTTTCCGTCGAAGCATCTCTAGAACTATGCAAAGATGAAGTGCGTAACTCACCGTGGATCCGAAATAGTTCACAACATCGTCAACAAAGACAATGGAAACCGATCCAAATATCATGGGATACCCAAATCATCTAGTCCATGAAAACATCTAAGGCTCCTCAAGCCCTAATGGTAAAACCAATACACATAATGTCCGTATCACAGACATTCCCAATCCATAAGATCCTCGACAATAAATTTGAAATATGATCACCAACGATATAAAACATCTAAGCATAGATCCTCCAGTGTGAGAGCAACGTTCCATCACAGAAAATACCACATATGTGGGAGCAACGCTCTACCACAAGAAATCCTCAATATGTAGGAATAACACTCTACTACAATAATCCATAACATGTATCTGCAATTAATATGGGAGCAATGCTCCGCTACAAGCAATCTGAAATATGTATATGTGGGAGCTCCGCTCCACCAAAAACGATCCATAAGTGTCCAAGGTACCTAACTATCCAACTAGAGACTGCACGAGATCACTCAACCACATATCACTGTGGGCAGCCAAAGGTATAAACAACCTAGTAAACAAATCAAATCCATAGTCAACTCTATCATCATCCTAGTGGGTTGGTCACCCACTAATAGGAGAATTAGTTGACAGGGTTATACAATCAATAACATAATGTAGACTCTCAGCATTCTACATTCAACATAGGTAGAATCATCATGATGCTACACACTATACATCTGTCACAGATGCACACACAACATATGTATGATCGACATAATCCTCCAATTAGTAACACCAAACATATTCACAACATAGGTATAAATCATCGTGATACCTTCAACAATGCACACCGAACCCGTGTGCATATACCAACATAGGTATAATCGACAAAACACCTCAAACAACACTCACATGACCTATATACACCTATGCCAAGAGTATAATCAACATAATACTTCCAACAAATCACAATCGACACAAGTATACTCTCAAAACAATCATATAATGAACAAGATACCTCAAATATTACACCCAACACATCTGCACATATCACAACTCAGATTAGATCAATAAGATACATCCAATAAAACACTCAAACATATGTGCACATTCCACAACATAGTTTTTAATTGACAAATACCTCCAATAAACAATCAGACATGTATGTCTAACCACTCGGGTATAATCTACTAGAAACCCACAATAATCATATGTATAAAGGTATACGACCCAAAAGATAAAGTCAGAATTCAAGAACATCAAGACACTCTCATTTTTTATCCTCAAAAATATCAGCCCACATAATATCAGATAAATAAGTCTCTACTTCCCATGAGAGCAAATTAATATTCCAAACATCAAATCATTATTTATCCACAACTAACCAGATTTATTAAAATCCATAAGTACACTCAACCGTAAACTCTCTAGCACCCGATTATAATCTGATCATCAACTATAATCATCAAACCTGTGAATATCATACATGACACTCACTATGTTACCATCACCGACAACCCAAATATAGATCATCAAAATAGTTATCCACTAATAGATCATCAAAACAACCACATAACATTTACTCTCATAAATCATTAGAAATCAACATATCTGATCTCACAATATCCTGCAACCTCAAATCATTCTCAACAATGATCAAACATGATAACTCTCCAATGATCAATTTTCATCGTATCGGATACCCTAATATCCAAAAGATACGAGTATAAAAACTCTACTGGCTAAGTCCACAGAAATATATAGGTATCATCCATTACCCAGCTAACAATAGCAGAGGCTGGTATGTGCCTCCAACTCCTACTAGTAGTAACAGAAACTAAAACTACTGGTGGTATGATATGAAAAATCACTAGAGACTATAATCCTTGATCTCTATTAGGGTCGACCATGATCAGTGGCTAACCCATCACATGTAATATGGCTACAACAACCAGACAGGTAATAAAGATAAAGTGCTAATAGATGTCATAACTACCATAAAATAAACATCATACCTATTTGCCGTCCGGAGATGTTCCGTCGCTGTCCAGTCCCCAACTTCTGACCTCAAAATTCCGAACGAGAAAATCGTCGGAAATCCAAATAAATCCGAAACTGAAATCCGAATATAACCACAACAGAAATCTTTATAAATCCAGAATAAATGCCCAGTTTGACTCGCAAACCTGGCTAACCCAAATATCCAGAATACCAACAATAGGTATCTGATAAATCTCCAGAACACCAAAAGCAGGTATCATAACCCGCTCTGATACAAAATAAATTGGTATCAGATAAATCACGAAAATCCAAAAATATAAAAATCCAACAAGTAACGCCAAACTTGGCGCTCTGATAACATGCTCTATCGCAGCAGAAAGGGGAGCCGCAGTTGCACACCCTCCAACTTTTCGATTGTTGTGTGACAGGGTGGTTGATGTTAGTTGTTGCATAGCTCAAAGGGAGTGGAAAGATTATAGCGCCACTCAACTGGCCAGGATGCTCACTTGGTTAGTTGAACATAGAAAAATCTAGACTTCCAACCTTTGTTGAAAGAGGGCATCCCATCAAAATATTTGTACCCGACCCTAGACTGCACCATAAAACACCCGGCTCCGAGCGTTTGAGGATATAAAAATGGTGAAAAAGTTATGAGGTCAGGGTATATGATACAGGCGACAAAGGATCACCATTCCACACATGGCGCAGAAGGCGTTGGGGGCGAATTGGGATAACGAAACACCAAAATACATGCTCAAAGAGGAGAAAAATGAATGGATAGGAAAGTAAAGACCACCAAGGAGCTGGTCCTTAAAAAAAGGTTACAAAATCGGTGGGAGGGGAAAAAGGATGGTCATCTGCCCACGGAGGACGAAGCTTGTGGGCCTCAAAATGTTCCAGACTCAACCAAATTACCCTAAGATCTCTAGTATCCATGTCGGAGTGGAAATACACATACTAGGGCACCTCCATCTCACCGACCATTACAAGACCAAAAAGAGTGGGAAAGGAAGAAGGAAGAATACTTACAGAGGACAAAGGAAATACACAAAGGAGGAGGCGAGCAAGCGAAAGCAAGAAGGAGAAGGAAACACGAACGAAGTTGAAGCGATGAGGAACAACGACGAACAACCTTTAGGGTTTTTAAACTAAACCCCTTAGGAAGCATCGAAAAGCGAGCCGAACAACTGAAACGGCCTAGCACACATTAGCCGTCAGATCGAGAAGTAGAAGCTATTTGGGGTCGCGTGCAAAAAGCGTGTTTCATACATTATGGTGAGTTAAGTTACTGGGACACGTGTCATCCCCCGAGGAAAGGACATTTATGATGGAAGTGACATGAAAATCATAGAGGGGGATATGCGAACAGGAATGCCTTACCTTGTGAAGACCATGCCTCGGAGATTGAAAATTCCATACGACTGCCTTGGGAAACGAAGAAGAAGGCAGCGGGAAGTGTCGCTCCAAATTCGACGCCTTTATGCCTCCTCGAAATCAGAGTAAGGTTTAAATTTGACTAACGCCTTATGTATTGCACCTTGTGATCACAGGAGTACTAAGCTAAGTCCTCGAGTGTGATCCCTTCAAGTCACAGAGGTTGCTCATCTGAATCATTGCCTGGTCAGACCCCCAGATCCTTTCCTAGTTAGCTCTCCAGAGGAAGCCCTGGTCAGGTCTCCAAATTCTTACCTAGTCAGACCTCCAGATTCCTGCCTGGTTAGGCCTCCAGATCCATTCCTGGATAGACCTCCAGATCCACGTCTGGTCAGGTCTCCAGATCAAGTACTGGGCAGGCCCTCAACTGATTCCTAGTCAGGTCTCCAGAGGAAGCCCTGGTCAGGTCTCCAGAGAAAGCCCTGGTCAGGTCTTCGGATTCTTGCTTGGCCAAACCTCCAGATTCCTGCCTAATCAGGCCTCCAGATCCATTCTTGGATAGACCTCCAGATCCACGTCTAGTCAAGTCTCCAGATAAAGTCCTGGGTAAGCCCCCGACTGCTTCCTGGTCAAGCTCTCATGCCTTCAGACTCTCGCCCTAGCGTGAGTTATAAGTGAGTTTGCTCTCATGACCAACAATCTCTTAGTCAGGATTCCAGACTCTCGTCCCAGTGCGAGTTATAAGTGAGCATGCTCTCACGCCTCGAGACTCTCACCCCAGTGCGAATTATAAGTGAGCTTGCTCTCATGACCAACAACCTCTCAATTGGGATTCCAGACTCTCGCCCCAGTGTGAGTTATAAGTGAGCATGCTCTCACACCTCCAGACTCTCGCCCCAGCGCGAGTTATAAGTGAGCATGCTCTCACACCTCCATACTCTCACCCCAGCGCGAGTTATAAGTGAGCTTTCTCTCACAACCAACGACCTCTCGGTTGGGATTCCAAACTCTCGCCCCAGTGCGAGTTATAAGTGAGCTTGCTCTTACGACCAACGACCTCTCTACTGGGATTCCAGACTCTCACCCCAGTGCGAGTTATAAGTGCCTCCAGATTCTCACCCCAGTACGAGTTATAAGTGAGTATGCTCTCATGCCTCCAGACTCTCGCCCTAGTGCTAGTTATAAGTGAGCTTGCTCTCGCAACCAACGACCTCTCGGTCGAGATTCCAGACTCTCGCCCTAGCACGAGTTATAAGTGAGCATGTTCTCACGCCTCCAGACTCTCGGCCTAGTGCGAGTTATAAGTGAGCTTGCTCTCACGACTAATGACCTCTCGGTTAGGATTCCAGACTCTCGCCCAAGTGCGAGTTATAAGTGAGCATGCTCTCACACCTCCAAACTCTCGCCCCACCACGAATTATAAGTGAGCTTTCTCTCAGGCCTCCACATTCTCACCCCATCGCGAGTTATAAGTGAGCTTGCTCTCACGACCAATGACCTCTCGGTCGGGATTTTAGACTCTCGCCCCAGTGCGAGTTATAAGTGAGCATGCTCTCATGCCTCCAGACTCTCGCCCCAGTGCTAGTTATAAGTGAGCTTGCTCTCGCGACCAACGACCTTTCGATCGGGATTCCAGACTCTCACCCTAGTGCGAGTTATAAGTGAGCATGCTCTCATGGCTCCAGACTCTCGGCTTAGTGTGAGTTATAAGTGAGCTTTCTCTCATGACCAATAACCTCTCGGTTGGGATTCCAGACTCTCGTCCAAGTGCGAGTTATAAGTGAGCAGACTCTTACGCCTCCAGACTCTCGCCCTAGTGCGAGTTATAAGTGACTTTCTCTCACGACCAACAACCTCTCAGTCGGGATTCCAGACTCTCACCCTAGTACTAGTTATAAGTGAGCATGCTCTCACACCTCCAGATGATCACCCCAGCGTGAGTTATAAGTGAGCTTACTCTCACGACCAACGACCTCTCGGTCGAGATTCTAGACTCTTGCCCCAGTGTGAGTTATAAGTGAGCATGCTCTCATATCTCCAGACTCTCGCCCCAGTGCGAGTTATAAGTGAGCTTTCTTTCACGACCAACGTCCTCTCGATCGGGATTCCAGACTCTTTCCCCAGTGCGAGTTATAAGTGAGTATGCTCTCACGCCTCCAGACTCTCGCCCCAGCGCGAGTTATAAGTGAGCATGCTCTCACACCTCCAAACTCTCGCCCTAGTGCGAGTTATAAGTGAGCTTGCTCTCACGACCAACGATCTCTCGGCCGGGATTCTAGACTCTCGCCCCAGCGCGAGTTATAAGTGAGCATGCTCTCACGCCTCCAGATCTCCGCCCCTGTGTGAGTTAGAAGTGAGCTTGCTCTCACGACCAATGATCCCTCGTGTAGGATTTCAAATTCTCGCCCTCTCATCACACCACAGCACTTCATAACTCACGGGTCAACCTTTTGCACTCTTAAGTCCCAAGCGAGTTATCAGCCAACAAAGAGGTGTCAGGAAAAAGGAAAAAGAAACAGAGACTAAAGTCCAACTAAATTTGTATTTATTTAATGAAGTACAGGGAACACTTCTCGAAATCTCATTTCACAATTAAGGATATCTAAGTAATCAGAAGTCCATGCCAACATTAGTAGTCGATCGACACCTCGAGTAAAGGTATTCCGTGTGACCTGCTTGCCTCGAGTCTGATCGCGCCTAAACTAGCTCTTCCTTGGTGAATTGAATAATGCAACGTTGCTGAGCAATAGTTTCATCTTTGAGTTGGTTCTCTTCTTGAAGAAGGGCTATGGAAGCGGCATGTTCCCCTTTTAGATAGATCAGGAATTGAGCCTGACTCTCTAGATCCACATAAGCTTTCTGCTTCAGTGCTACTTCCGCTCAGATCCGAGACTTAGCAGCTAACCAAAGTTCCTCAATGTCTCGACGCAGAGAAGATTGAAGATATCTGCCATGCGTCATCTCAGCTAAAGCAACATCCTTTTGGGCCAGTAGCTGAGTCATATGGGCTAGCTGTTGGTGCAGAGGTGACACCTCGTCAGACTCAGAGGGAGATTCCATAGTCAGAAGATGTCAGCAATAAAAGTACAATGGTATGGCGGGACTCAACCCTTTTTAAAGAGGGGATGTGAAGAGTCAGTTCCGAAAGGTTGGTGAGGTCCTTCTCCCGAGGTAGATTGGGTGATTAAACAGGTTACGTATCCGAGGATCTAGGGAAAGGAGTAGCATTTAAAGACGTCATGGTGGAACAAGTAAACTAGAGCATGAGTCTAGTCAGTTGGACTTAATCCTCCTTCGACTAGACTTGGGGGAGGCTTGTGATATGGTGCATGATGGTGGGGTCTAATGAGGTGGGGTAGTCAGAAGTCAAGGGGACGTGGTAGTCAGAAGTCAAGGGGATGTGGCAGTCAGAAGTTAAGAGGATGTGGCAATCAGAAGTCAAGAGGACGTGGCAGTCAAAAGTCAAGAGGATGTGGCAGCCATAAGTCAAGGGGGCGTGGCAATCAATAGGTATGAAAAGAGGAAGTAAGACTAGGTGATGACGCCAACCATCTGATTCCCGATCGGGTTCTCATAGACCGGAACCCCAAGTTTGAGACATCTGAGTAGATAGTTGAGGTGACACCTAACCTGGCTTTGATAGGTTGGGCTCTCACGGCCTGGTTGTACTCAGTCCTAGTGCTCTCAGTAAGCTAAACTCTCAGTGAGCTAACTCCCGGTCAGCTCTTGGATGATCTCTCCATGGCTCCCAGCCCCCCACGGTTTGGGCCGGGTAGTACACTAGGATGAGTATCTCGATCTGCCCTATTCATACTTGGTCGGGACAAAAGGAACTACATGACAACAAGGTCAGGGAATCATAACCGTTTGCCAGAGAATAACTGTTGTGAGTCAGGGAATATTCCAGCGGTCTGCGATCATCTGTGAATGGAACCTTCCTTCAGCCTACAGGAGGATGCCACGTGTCCTCTATCACTCGACAAGTCCTGACTGTTGGTGCGGGAAGCATTCGACGATCGAACTCGTGTTTTGATAATGACAAAGAATTCAAAGTTAAGGTGTTTTGTAATCTAACAAGTCTGCTTGAGGATTTCAGGAAAGTCCTAACTGCGGTTAGGCAAAGGTGAAAACCCTAGGGGGTGGTAACCCTGGGTCATAGGGGGTGGTAACCCTATGCGGAAAGTCTTGGCAGGTCGATGGCTTCAGGCAAAAGTCCTAGGGGGTGGTAACCCTAGGTGGAAAGTCCTGGTGTCGCGAACCAGGTGAAAAGACTGGACTAGCCGGGAAGAGGATGTCCAGCAGAAAGTCCGGAAGCATCGAGTGCTGAGCAAAAGTCCAGTTGATCTGGAGGATCGACTGGCAACAGGTAAATCTCCTGAGTGGAGTAGGTGAGGATGCGTTCCCCGTAGAGGGAACAGTAGTTTCCGGTTGGAAATCCGAAGTCAGACCTGGACAGTCCAGAGACTGTCAGAAACATTCTTTATTATTCATACTGTTATTTTGTGCTAACTTTGTGTTGCAGGATGTTGTTTGGGACTAACATGTCTTGCAGGTACAAAATAACGAAGATTTGCCTCCATGGAGGCGCCTCGGGTGCAAAAGCTGACCTGGCTGCGAAGCTTCATTGGAGGCGCCTTCATGAGGGTATAAGGCGCCTTGGAAGGTGCCTTGAGCAGGGCATAAGGCGCCTTAAAGGGATGAAGTTCGACCAGATCAGATTTGATCCACGCGGAAGACTCGGCAGCATGGAGGCGCCTTGAACAGCCTTCAAGGCGCCTTGAACACCCTTTATAAGGGGGTTCCAACTAGCACTTCAATTCATCAAGTTCCAGGCTTTCCTTCTTCAACGTGCTGCTAACAAAGTCATTCCGAAGTGCTGTTGCGACATTCTGACGACTCGGAGCTCCAATTTTCTTCTCTCTTAAGTTGTTGGTAAAAAGTTATTTCAATACTTTCATTGTAATTTGTAATTGTTATCGAGCTTATAATTGTTGCCCACCGGAAGTGATCAAGGATCGCGGGCCTTCGAGTAGGAGTCGCCTTAGGCTCCAAACGAAGTAAATCTTCCCTGTGTCTCTGTGTTTGACTGTTTTTATTCCGCTGCTTATTACTCTGTTATTCCGCTGCTTATTACTCTGTTAATATCTCGTACGATTTACGATTCCGATAAACAAACAATTTAGCCGCGAGCGCTATTCACCCCCCCTTCTAGCGCGATCTCGATCCAACAATTGGTATCAGAGCGGGGTTGTTTTGAATTGGTGCAACCACCATTCAAAATAGTTTTTTTTCGTGGTATTTTGTTTCGGAGTCAATTAGAAATTGTCTAATTAGCTAAAATTCTAATTCTTGTCAAATCGGTGTTGCTCAAAGTTGGTCAATACCACTTGGGCTCGTTATTTTTTTCCTCTTCTTCCCGCAGTACTAATCCAAGACTCAGTCTTGGAATAGTTCTTCTTGTTTTTGTTTTTCTTAGATCTAAATGGCTCAACAAGAAGGATATAGCATTGTTCGTCCCCCACTTTTTTCCGGAGAAGACTTCGGATATTGGAAGGGGCGAATGGAGATATATCTGAAGATCCAGTTCGACACCTGGATGATAGTCAAGACAGGACTGCAACTACCAACTGATACAGACGGTAAGCCTACATCCTGTGAGAACTGGGAGCCAGCCTTTATCAAAAAGGTGGAAACCGACGCCAAAGCTACCTGCACCATCCAGTGCGGTCTTACCAAGGAAGAGCTCAACAGAGTCGGTCCGTTCTCTTCCGCAAAGGAACTATGGGAGAAACTGATCGAACTTCACGAAGGCACCTCGGAAACCAAGGTAAGTAAGCGTGATTTGTTACTTAATAAACTATATAATTTAAAAATGTAGGAAGGTGAGACGGCAAGTTCGTTACACGCTCGAATTCAAGATATTCTGAATTCCCTTCATGGAATAGGGCAGAAGGTAGAAAACAGAGACATTATAAGATATGCTCTTAACTCATTTCCTAGGAGTACATTGTGGGCATCGATGGTAGATACCTACAAAGTCTCTAAGGATTTGTCTTCCTTAAAATTACATGAATTATTTAGTGAATTTGAACTGCATGAACAAACTAATGCACAACCATCCGAGAAGGGTATTGCTTTGGTTGCAGGTACGAGTCGAACACGAGAATCAAGAGTACGGCGAAAAATTGAATCGAAATCAGAAGACGAACCCGACTCAGAAGATTCAGAAGATGAACTGACCAGCGAACTAGTGAATCTCGTGAAGAAGCTCTACAAGAAGAAGAAGGGTTTCAACAAGAAAGATCTGAAAAAGGCAGTTCAATCCAAGGAGGCCCAACCGAACTCAAAGGTAAAGTTTGAAGTCACTTGCTACGGATGCAACCAGAAGGGGCATATCAAAGCCAACTGCCCAAATCAAAAGGAAGCCAAAAAGCAAAGAAGAAAGAAGACCTTGAAGGCAACCTGGGACGAATCTTCTTCGGAGGACGACGACGACGAACTCGATCAGACGAGTCTACTCACACTGATGGCCCGGGACCAGATCGTTGAGAGTGAGAGCGAGTCAGAGGCCGAGTCCGAGCAAAGCCACGGATCCGCATCCGTTTCAGAAGGGCCAGACTCCACTGTAAGTATTCCAAGGCTCAATAATTTAGTTAATTACTTATTACGCAAGTTAGCTAAGTCAAATATTAGGATTAAATCACTTCTAAAGGAAGTAGCTGTCCTTAAAGAAGTGACTACCACTAATTCCTTACCTGATCAAGTTCAGACTGGAAATTCAACTCAAGTTCAAAAACTTGAGGAAGAAAATTCTAGTTTAAAAAATCAGGTAAAAGATTTAAAAAATACCTTAGAACGATTTTCTCTAGGCTCCAAGAATTTGGACCTAATTCTTGGGACACAAAGAGCCATCTACAACAAAACTGGGCTTGGATATAAAAGTAAATTTAAATCTTATTTATCCTTAATAAACAAACAAAGTAGTAAATCAATCCAAGCATGGGTCCCCAAGTCCAAATTAATCAATCAAGTTGGACTTGGCCAATACTGGTTCCGAAGGATCAAATACACTACATCGATAGACCATATCGAGGCTATGATCCAGGGAGAGCTAAAAGGAAAACGATCTTAAAAATTTAAAATTCAAAATTCAAAATTCAAAATCAAATTAAAAATTCGAAATTAAAATATAAAAATTCTAAATTCAAAATTCAAAATCAAATAAAAAATTTAAAATTAAAATATAAAAATTCTAAATTCAAAATTCAAAATCAAATTAAAAATTCGAAATTAAAATATAAAAATTCTAAATTCAAAATTCAAAATCAAATTAAAAATTTGAAATTAAAATATAAATTCTAAATTTAAAATTTAAAATCAAATTAAAAATTCGAAATTAAATTCTAAATTTAAAATTCAAAATCAAATTAAAAATTCAAAATTAAATTATAAATTCAAAATTCAAAAATAGATGAAGGATCCAAACTAGCTAGCACCTCCAACTGAACTACCCGACGGGGTAACTGAACCTAACTTACCCAAAATGGGTAAAACAAGAATAGATTACCCGACAGGGTAATTAAGGTTAGATTAAAACGGGATAAGTTTAACTTGAACCACAGTACTGGTGAAGTTTTTGGATGATAGTACGTTAGGGAAGCTTGGGCATCGCATGTCTAGGAAGATATGACTTCGACCTGGTGCATTTGGCCAAGTGGAACTGACCGAAGCTACCCTTAAATGGATCCTAACTAGTTAGACCAAGGATTAGTATTAAGTTCAATGGGTAGGACTATTTTGGAAACCTTGAAGGCATGATTACTTTAATGAGCTCCTTGTGACTCACCATAACCTAGAAGTTTATCCAAAGAATGCTTACTTGTTGAATCCAAAGCTAAACCTGAATCTAACACAAAGTTAAACCAGACCCTTAAACTCAACAATAAATCATCTCACAGCAATTATAGGATTCCTTGATTGAAAACTTAGATCGGGTGAGATGATTAAGAAATTAAATTATGAAAATTGACTTAAAGTTAAATCAAGTTAATTAACAATTAAATTTCAAAATTATTTTAAAAACTTAAATTTTGAAATTATTTTAAAAACTTAAATTTCAAAATTATTTTTAAAAACTTAAATTTCGAAATTATTTTAAAAATTTAAATTTCAAAATTATTTTAAAAACTTAAATTTCTAAATTATTTTTAAAAAACTTAAATTTCAAAATTGTTTTAAACTTAAATTTCAAAATTATTTTAAAAAACTTAAATTTCAAAATTATTTTAAAAACAAAATTTCAAAATTATTTTAAAACTCAAATTTCAAAATTATTTTAAAATCAAATTTCAAAATTATTTTAAACTCAAATTTTAAAATTATTTTAAAACTAAATTTCAAAATTATTTTAACTCTCTTCAAAAATTGATCAACTCTAAAATCTTTACTGAATTAACTTAACTCTTTTAAAACTTAATCCAAAACACTTCTCAAAACGTTATTTTAAAACAACAATAAGATTAATTCTTGCTAACTTAGATTAGGTAAGATAAAAATCTAAGGAGTCTACTTCAATTTAGCTATCTTTAAATCCATTAAACCAATTCAACTACTTCATTTGTAGGAATTGGATCAATGGATGTTGGATAGTGGATGCTCCAGACATATGACTGGAGATAAGTTGAAGTTTACTAAACTCAAGTACAAGAAGTTAGGATCAGTTGCATTTGGCAACGACGGTAAACTTAAAGTAATTGGAAAAGGTAATATTGAACTTAGTTCCGATTTCATTATTCAAAATGTTTTATTGGTTGAAAATTTTAACTTTAATTTACTAAGTATAAGTCAATTGTGTGACAGTGGATATATAGTCAATTTTGATAAATCTGGGTGTCTAGTTAAAAACATCGAAAACCCTGAAATTAGACTTGAGGGACTTAGAAAAAAATAACATCTACACAATTAACCTATCAATATCCTCGATAAAGTGTCTCTTGACACAACAAGAGGAAACCCAACTGTGGCACAGAAGATTGGGTCACACGCACACTAGACTCATTTCAAAAATGAGTCAAAATGGTCTAGCTAGAGGTTTGCCCAAATTAAAATTTATTGAAAACTCAATATGTGATGCATGTCAAAAAGGAAAACAAACCAAGTCAACTCACAAATCAACCAACCTAGAAAGAACTAACTCCGTACTTGAGCTCCTTCACCTTGACCTATTTGATTCACATGGAGCCAAATCACTAAGCAAGAATTAATATTGCTTAGTAATAATTGATGACTACTCTAGGTATACATGGGTAAAATTCCTAAAAAAAAAAGATGAAACTTATGAAATATTTAGTAATTTTTGTAGATTAACAGAAAATGAAAAAGATACTAAAATTAAAAGAATAAGAAGTGATCACGGGGGGGGGGGGGGGGGAATTTGAAAATAATTGGTTTACCCAATTTTGTAAAATAAATGGATACCAATATGAATTTTCATGTCCTAGAACCCCCCAACAAAATGGTCTAGTGGAACGTAAAAATAGAACATTACAAGAAGCCGCTAGAACTATGTTAAATGAATATCATTTAAATCATCAATTTTGAGCTGAAGCAATAAATACTGCAAATTATATTCAAAACAGAATTTTAATTAACAAATCTCACAATAAAACACCATATGAACTCTACTATAATAAAATTCGCAATCTAAACTATCTAAAAGTATTTGGGTGTAAAGTTCACATTTTAAATACTAAAGATTACTTAGGAAAATTCACACCCAAGTCTAACCAAGGAATATTCTTAGGATACTCCTCCACCAGTAGGACCTTTAGAGTATATAATCAAAATACCTTGAAAGTTGAAGAAACAACTAATGTAATATTTGATGAAGAAAACATAAACAAAAATATTGACATTAATCCAAGAGCTATAGAAGATGATGAAATCCAACCTAATATTAATGAGTCAGAAGAACCAGTTTCTGACCCACAGATAAGACCAACTAGAGTAAGTACCTCTCACCCACCTGACCAAATTTGGGTGATCCAAACCTAGGAGTCAAAACTAGATCATCCTATAGAAACCTTAGTCAGATTGCCCTTATTTCTAAAATTGAACCTAAGACTATAGAAGAAGCCCTACCTGACCCAGACTGGATCATTGCAATGCAGGAAGAATTAGCACAATTTGAGAGAAATCAAGTCTGGGACCTTGTACCTAAACCCATAGATAAATCAATAATAGACACCAAATGGGTTTTTAGGAACAAGTTGGATGATCACGGTGATATAATTAGAAACAAAGATAGACTAGTAGCCAAAGGGTTTAGTCAAGTCGAAGGCTTAGACTATAATGAAACCTATTCTCTGGTAGCTAGACTCGAGTCCATTAGGATGTTATTAGCCTATGTAGTAAATAAAGGGTTCAAGTTGTACCAAATGGACGTTAAGTGTAACGATCCAAATTTCCTCATTTTGAGCTCCAAATAATAATTCAAAAATATTTTGAAATGCGATAGAAAAATTCTAGAGAATTTTAGGAATTTTAAGAGTATTTTTACGTAATTTTCGGAGGTCGTTTAGTATGTTTACAAAAAGAAAGAAGTTTTGACCAAAAATGTTGAAGGTGAGACTCGAACCCAAGACCTCCGGCCGAACCTGACCCAACCGGACACAGCCAACCAACTGGGCTACGCGTGGTTTGTTAATAAGTATGAAGCGAGATATATATAAAGTATAGTTATAATGGAAACCCTAGATTTTTAAAAGGGAGCAGAAGTGTTTCCCGAACCCGAAACCTATTCCCTTTCTTCTCTCTCGCGCGCGACAGCACTGTGCTTGGGCGAAGGAGACGACGGAGCTAGGGTTTCCTCCCTCCGACGGCTGGCGAGGGCTTCCTTCCGGCGGACCTTGTTAATTGAGACTCTCTTGTCGAGGAGGACCCGTGGGTGTGACGAAGAGCTACGATTTCGAGTCTTGCCGAATCCTAGCCGCCCCTCCCTCTCAGTTGTAAGTCCAAACAATCAAGGGTAAGTTGCTACTCACCTGCAGTAAGATAGCTCCGACGTTTAATCCTTGATTTTCTCCTTGTTCCCGAAGCTTTGCATGAGTTTCCTTGCTTTCTCTGTTTTCGGATCACTTGAGCCTTGCAAGTTTCAGAATTTTTGCTGCCAATCGATGAACCTGTAATGGTATAGATTATTGAGCAACTTTTCTTTATGCTATGCGTAGTTTGAAGAATTTGATTGTGTAGATTTATTAGGTGCATGTTTTAGTACATCACTGTAATAATTTTTGTGATAACAGCAGAAATTTTCCTTATGCTCTGCTTAGTAAGGATTAATTTAGAATGGGTAAGTGTATCAAGTGTAAGTTTTACTTAGGTTTTACATGGTATCAAACTTAGATCTCCTTGTTACCTTAATTAGTATCACAGTTTTAGCCTTCCAGTTTTGTTAGCATTTGCTGCATCCTTTCCTTACGTTTTGCTGGATTGGAATTAATATGGAAGGTACATATTATTGGTAGGTTAAGATTCAATGGTTGGAGGTATTGTTCTTTTGAGAGCTTCCAAAATCTTGTACAGATTCTGTTGGTGGATTTAGCTTGATAATTGGTATAGGTTCAATTTGAGGTTTTCGTGAGTTTTATAAAGAAGATTGTTCTTCCCTTTTAGGCTTTCAGAATTTGGTCAGATTGTTGGGGTTCTCGGGTTTGATCAAGGATGTTTTTCGTATAGTTTTAGAGTGTTAGTGAGGAATTCATTTTATGTTGTTCAGTAGTTGAGTTTCCATGAATCTGATATGGATGTAATTTCTTGTAGTTCAGTCTCTACTTGTAAGTTTCAAAGAAGTGTTTTACATTAAGGAGCTTTTCGGATCTATTGACAGATTTGGTTTCATAGGTTGATTTCGATGATGCTATTCTTTTGCTCCATGAGGGATTCCGGGTTGTAGTCAGATCGGATGTTTGTGTAGCATATTAGCCTCCCTGTTTCCTTACTGCGGTTTTGAACATGAAAAAGGATTTAATTTTCCGACTTGAGTTTATGGTTTGGTAATCCGGTTTAGATCATGATGTACATGCTTAAAGATCTCTATTGCTCTTTAAAGGTGTAAGTTTTTCATAGGTAGGTTTTACATAGATTTTACAATCTGAACCCTACATAGGTTGCCTGAGACCTTAACCGGATTTAGTTGTGGCGAAGAACTATTGAACATGAACAACCATGTATTTAAAGCCTTTCAGTTTATTCTTAGCATTGTTGAATTTGGTTCTTTTGCAATTAACTGAACACGAACAGCCTTACTACTTGTTTCGGTTTGTGCCATGCATTGAAAAGAACAGCCCTTATAGTTAGCATTTCAAATTTAGATTTCCCTGTCATCTTAGTGGACAGTTTTTATTAAGTAGATCAGTGCAGACTTTTATTAAGAAGAGCAGTACAGATTTTATTAAGTAATAGAGTGCAGTTTTAGGTCTCCTTATCGTGTAATTTAAGCAATTCAGATTCGGATTTTTCAGTGGGTTTCAGTTCCAAAATTTTCATTAAACCATCAATTCTGATTTTGGTTATTTATACATGTATCATGAATAGATAGCCTTAGTTTCTGAGGATTATGAGTAGCTATAAGTAAGAAAAGACCAAGGTCTTGATAGGATCTCTAAATTTCAGAATTTGGGATCAGCAGCATGCCAAGTGCTCGAAGAAATGCCGAGGCATTCTATAATAAAAGAATTAGAAGATAAGAAACATTTTAGTTCTTTCCTTGCTTGTGGAAATTTTCGGTGTAGATTAAGAGGTTTCAAGTATATTCCTTTGTAGTTTGTGAGGTTTTGTTGGGTTAAAGATGTTCTTTACATGTTATGATAAGAATTGAGGAAGTCTTGCAGTTTAGAACGAGTTAGATTAATTTGTAGCATGATAGTTGTAGGACCATTGGGCCGGCTAGAAGGGGGGGTTGAATAGCCCTGAATAAAACACAACCCTTTCTCGAATAATTAAGCTAACACTTGAAAAATAGATTAAGCAGAAAATAAAGCATAAAAACGAGGCACCGGATTTGACTTGGTTACAACCGGGGAGGTTGTTAATCCAAGGAAGATGGTTGCACTAAGAACTCCTTCAGACGGAGAAGCCTCGTTTACAGCAGTGTAGGCACAAAAAGAAAGAAGCTAATCAAAGCAGTGGAAGCACACAAGTGTTGTTACAATTTCTGAACTGATGAAAAGCTTCTGGACCAAGGCTATATTTATAGCCTTGGTCGGGGCGCCTGGAAGGGTTCCAGGCGCTCTGGGGGGATAAAGCTTTATCCCCTAACGTTCAGATCACGTAAATCGCGATCTTGGTCAAAATCAGGGTCCGGGCGCCTTGGACTGTTCCGGGCGCCCCGGAGCCCAAAGTCAACACTCGTTGACTTTTTCATCCAGGACCTCTCCTCTGGTTCAGTCCCGCCTCAGTCCGGTTCTTCTCCTCCGGATCCGCTCACTTTGGTGATCTCTGCCATCCGGAAAAGGGCTCACCCGAACCCAACTTCCGGTCTTCTCGAGCGGGCTTCCCTCCGGCTTCTCGTCCCTCGGAATTGCCGCGTGTTTCCTTCTCGTCCTCCAGCGTACTCATCCGCAGTCTTCGTCCCTCGGTCGTCGACCTTCTCGCTAGCTGAGTCTCTTGCTCCCCAAGCAATCTTCCGCTCCAGCTTTCGTCCCTCGGAACCACCGCGCGCTTCCTTCTCGTCCGACGGTGTACTCTTCCGCAGCACCTCGTCCCTCGGACTACCGTCCTTCTCGCTAGCTGCGTCTTCCGCTCGACTACCTGTGTTCCTAAGCTCCTGCACACTTAGACACAAGGTTAGAAACAAACAGGGCCTAACTTAACTTGTTGATCACACCAAAACAACCTTGGGGTTCCAACAATCTCCCCCTTTTTGGTGTGATCAACCCAAGTTAAGCTAGGGTTAAAATAGACATTAAATAACATTAAGTAAATTAACTTAATTTTCAATTTAAGTGCAAAAAGATAGAAAAGATAAAATCAAATTAAATCTATCTACCTCCCCCTAGACTTATACTTTCCCTTCTCCCCCTTTGATCACAAAAAAAATGGGGTTCTAAGAAAAATAATCTAAGGGTTAAAGACTTAGAAAAAGTATTTAAAAAAAAATCCTAAGTTTTTAAGCTGAGATTTCTAGTTTCAAGAAAAAGTTCTTAACTTAGGAAAAAATAATTTTTGAGAATATTTCTAAGTAAAAAAAAATCCAAAAAAAATTTGATTTTTTTTTAAAAAAATCTTAACTTACATTTTTAAGTATATATATATATAATTTTTTTTTTAAAAAAAAATGACTTAGGCAAAAAAAATTCTAAGCAAGTAAATTTCTAATTTGAAATAAAATGTTTTGAATAACCTTTTTCATGCACTAATTAATTCTTGTATTAATGCTTCATTAGTAAGTTAATTAAACATTTATTTCAATATTTTGGCTTCCAGGTCGTGGCGAGGCACTAGGCCTTCTTGGTTATTGGAGCAACAACCACTTCCTTAGACAAAGCCTCATAAAGAAATTCTTTGTTTAATTTTCTCACTTAAAGCGCTAATTTTAATTTTAAAATTAATTTAAGCATGACTTCGGAACCCAATATAGGTTCCAGCCTACTGGATTAACTAAAAAGTTTTTAGGAACATATTTTCTTGAAATGTTTCTAATTTGTCCAGGGTGATATTTAAAGTACCAATTTAAATTATTAAATCTTCTAACATTGATTTTAGATGAACATGCATGGTTTCTCAAGTTATCTACTTGCATTTTCAAATCATCATTTTCAAGTTTCAATTTTTCATTTGCTAGTTTTAATTTATCTAATTCTTCTAAGGGACAAGACTTAGCTAGAATTACTTTTAAATTTTTATTTTCACTTTCTAATTTGCAGCAATCTTTTGTTAAAAGTTTAACGAACTTAAACATTTTATCGGGAGGAAGAGATCGTATCTAACTTACCTTGTCGATCTCGTTGTCCGTTTCTCACCCTGAGCTGCTGCTTTCTTCCGATGTGTCTCCCCCTTCATCGATGCTCTCGATGCTCATTTCGGAAGAGCTTGAATCGCAGTCGTCGTCTTGATGACTCGCGATCAGTGCGAGTCCGAAGAAAGCTTCGACTTCTGATTCGGACGATGTATCGTCCCACGTCACCTTTAGGGCCTTTCGCTTTTGGATAGGCTTCTTACCCTTCTCCTTGTCCTTGTTCTTCAGCTTGGGGCAGTTGTCCTTGACGTGCCCTTCTTCGTCGCAATGGTAGCAGCGGATCGTTCTTCTCCTCTTTCCCTGCGGATGGTTAGTAGATTTGGATTTACAAAGTTTCTTGAATCTTCTTACCATCATTACCATTTCCTCGTCGTTGAGAGAGGATTCCGATTCTAGTTCGTCTCTCGAGGCTTTGAGGGCGACGTTGTTTTTAGGCTCCTTCATTCCTGCACATCTTGACTCATGCACTTCAAATGTTGAAAAGAATTCTTCTAATGAAATCTTTTCTAAATCTTTAGAAATGTAAAATGCATCTACTAATGATGCCCATTTGGTATTTCTAGGAAAGGAATTTAAAGCATACCTGAGCGAATCTCGGTTACTTACCTTTTCTTTGAGATTCGAAAGACCGATGATAATTTCTTTTATTCTCGAGTGTAGATGCGCGACTGACTCGTCTTCCCCAAGTCGCAGGTTGATGAGCTGATTGCGAAGCAGATCTCTTCTGGCGAGCTTAGCTTCGGACGTTCCTTCGTGCAGCTCGAGGAACTTCTCCCAAAGTTCCTTTGCAGAGTTGTATTTACCGATCCTGTTGACTTCTTGAGGTGGAAGAACGCTTAGCAGATGGTATTCTGCTTTGCCGTTCGCTACGAAGTCGACCTGCTCCTTTTTTGTCCATTTATCTATCTCCTTGTCCTCTGGAGCTTGAAAGCCAAGTTTCATTGTTAAAAATAATTCAATATCTGTTGTAAGAAATACCTGCATATGTTTTTTCCAAGTGGCGAAATCCCCTTCGAATTTCGGCGGGTGAATGCTTGGTCCGGCCATCTCGTTGCTTTGTTCGGCGGTTAGTCCTCCTGAAGCGCCTTGGCTCTGATACCACTTGTAAGACCGTTGGGCCGGCTAGAAGGGGGGTTGAATAGCCCTGAATAAAACACAATCCTTTCTCGAACAATTAAGCTAACACTTGAAAAATAGATTAAGCAGAAAATAAAGCATAAAAATGAGGCACCGGATTTGACTTGGTT
The DNA here is from genome assembly GCF_018446385.1 of Zingiber officinale. NCBI lineage: Eukaryota > Viridiplantae > Streptophyta > Magnoliopsida > Zingiberales > Zingiberaceae > Zingiber > Zingiber officinale. The sequence goes on from NC_055988.1 coordinate 25,378,725, forward strand.
ACAACCGGGGATGTTGTTAATCCAAAGAAGATGGTTGCACTAAGAACTCCTTCAGGCGGAGAAGCCTCGTTTACAGCAGTGTAGGCACAAAAAGAAAGAAGCTAATCAAAGCAGTGGAAGCACACAAGTGTTGTTACAATTTCTGAACTGATGAAAAGCTTCTGGACCAAAGCTATATTTATAGCCTTGGTCAGGGCGCCTGGAAGGGTTCCGGGCACCCTGGGGGGATAAAACTTTATCCCCCAACGTTCAGATCGCGTAAATCACGATCTTGGTCAAAATCAGGGTCCGGGCGCCCGGAAGGGTTCCGGGCGCCCCGGAGGGCTCCGGGCGCCCCGGAGCCCAAAATCAACAGCCGTTGACTTTTTCATCCGGGACCTCTCCTATGGTTCAGTCCCGCCTCGGTCCGGTTCTTCTCCTCCAGATCCGCTCACTTGGGTGATCTCTGCCATCCGGAAAAGGGCTCACCCGAACCCAACTTCCGGTCTTCTCGAGCGGGCTTCCCTCCGGCTTCTCGTCCTTTGGAATTGCCGCGTGTTTCCTTCTCGTCCGCCAGCGTACTCATCCGCAGTCTTCGTCCCTCGATCGTCGACCTTCTCGCTAGCTGCGTCTATTGCTCCCCGAGCAATCTTCCGCTCCGGCTTTCGTCCCTCGGAACCACCACGCGCTTCCTTCTCGTCCGCCGGTGTACTCTTTCGCAGCACCTCGTCCCTCGGACTACCGTCCTTCTCGCTAGCTGCGTCTTCCGCTCGACTACCCGTGTTCCTAAGCTCCTGCACACTTAGACACAAGGTTAGAAACAAACAGGACATAACTTAACTTGTTGATCACACCAAAACAATCTTGGGGTTCCAACAATTTCAGATTTCATGAAAAATTTTAGTTGTAGATTTTCAGTTTTAGTCTATATATATATCTATGCAACGAACTGCATTTTATTTCAAGTATATATAAAGTTGGATTTTTCTTTAAGCTTTTAGTTTCCCTTTGTTTTGCTATTAGGCAATGAATATAGAATGGCTTGGATTAGGTTTTGGTTTATTAGGCTAATTGGAGGTTGATCCGGCAGTGATTTTTGGTTTATTTATGATGAAGTAGGTAGTGTAATTCCTTTAGTGCAGAAGTGTGGATGAAGGAGTGAAGATGAGCATATGAAATATGTTGTTTTGGTGAGTATTACGTATTAAGACTAAAAGATGATTTGAATTGTTGTAATGAATTTAACAGGTGAGAAGTATGTGATTGATTAAGATATGCAAGTAGTAACTTCAGAGTAGAAGTTTAGTTTAGAAGATGAGAAAAGAGATTTAAAGGTTAGATAATTCTGAGCATGATTTCTATTCTTTTTAGGTGACTCTAAATGTTGGTACAACATTAGTTTAACGACAAGACCTTTCTTTTAGATAGGGTAATGGTTAGATTAGATCACTCTTTATCATGACTAAAGGAGTAAGATTGTAGAATGAGTAGAGTTGAAGTTTACCTTATGCTAGCTGAATTTGTGCAGTTATGAATCATCAATTTTTATGATATTTGAATGTTACTGCACTAATGAGGTTTAATGTAGTTGCTTCACCTAACTGCTTAGGGGGCTTGGAATTATGGAACAACTAGAGCTGTAGTCTTTGTTCTAAAAACATAGATAGTTAATAGAAAGCATTGTAGAACGAGGCTTTAGATTTTCCTTAAATATGCATGATTTTGTGTTACCTATTTGATTTCACCTATAGATGTATATGGAAAAATACCCTAATAGTATTTTGGGCTTAAGAAAAGTATAAGAAAGATAAAGAAAAGAAAGAAAAAGACCAAGGTCTTAAATTGATCCTAAATTCCAGAAGTTTAGGATTAAAAGCACACTAAGTGTTTGAATAAATGCCATGGCATTTTGTTATAAGAGAATTAAAGAATAACAAGTATAAGGAAGTTATAGTTAAGAAGAAAATAAGTATTTTACTTTTTAATGGCATGTACCGGACACAAGGTTCATTGGGTGGGCTCCTAGATCGCCCCTAGGCACAAGATCGCCTAGAAGTACCTTAGTAGTTTCGGGATTAGCTACCTCGACTCATATTAAGGATGCGCGTAAATTGGTACAATGACGGGCCCAAGAGAAGTTGATTATTATTTTAAAGTAATAAAGTATAAGTTTTGAAACAAATGAAACAAGCACCATTTATGCTTAGAGTTAGTAAGTTTAGTTTCTTTTAATTTGAAACATGCAGTATTAGTTTTATTTGTTTCCTGCTTAGTCATTTAGCATGATTCCTTGTATAGCATGATTCTTTAGTTTTCTTTGCTATTAGTTTGGCATGAGCAGTTATATTTATGCTTTACTTTCTTTTAGAGCATATAGTTTCTAGTTCTTTCTGTATACATGCATATTTGTGTTTTTGTGAGTTAGATAGCGCTTACTAAGTAAATTTTGCTTATAGACTGCATTTCCTCTTACTGCAGATACAGGAAAGGAAAAGATATAGAAAGGAAGGCGACAAGGAGGTGGCCGAAGGATGTGTGATACCAGGACTATGGAAGCCTTGGGACTAAGAAAGAAGTTTTCTTTTAGTTTCTATTGTCGTTTGCTATGTTAGAAGTATTTGAGATAGTACATGATATTTTGATGTGATTAGGACATAGTAGATGAATTGTGATATGGTGTGATGAGTTGTGGTATTGTTTTCTTTATTTTGGATTTATTATACTGCGTGGTTGATTGATATGTGTTCCAGCCGCTTATGGCTGAGTATATATTGCATGTATTGTTGAATATGGTCACCGGTACAGGGGAGACTCTGCCGAAATTTTTCGGTAGGGTTTCCATGTGATTTTTAATCATACGGTTAAGTAGAGTTAGTAGTTAAGTAACGGTCATCCTTAGAGAGTAGTAGTAGTAAGAAGGGTGGTCGTTACAGTTGGTATCAGAGCAAGTCCCATTCTCTAGCATCACACATCAGCACCAACCTTGCCGTCTTCAAGTAAGAAAGTTTTTAATTTTCTTTTATGCTTTCTTTATTATTTGTAGTATAGAGTAGCTGCTTATAGGTGCTTAGGAAAGAAGAAAATTCAGGTTTTAATTTTCTATGTTTTGATACATATGCTTAGGAAGAATAGAGACAAATTTTAGTTTTGTTTCTCTTATATTCATATACATAAGTATGTTTAGAAAGGATAGAGAAGATATCAATTATTATTCTTAGCAGAACTAGATGTTAAAATAGAGGACAAGACAGTGGGGAGTCAGAAACCCCAGTTAAGTAATTAGAACTAGAAGGACATTGATAACAAGAAAAGACCCAAGCAAGAAGACGTTCGGGTAATCTGCGAATACTCAAAGGTATTTCTAGAAGAGCTACCTGGACTATCTCCCAACAGAGAAGTAGAGTTTGAAATTGAGTTATTTCCTGACACCAGCCTAATTTCAAAAGCTCTGTATTGAATTTCTCTAGCAGAGCTAAGAGAGTTACAAGAACAAATTCAAGAGCTACTTGACAAGGGTTTCATCCGTCCTAGTCATTCACCCCGGGGAGCTCCAGAGTTGTTCAGTAGGAAGAAAGACAGATCTATGCGGATGTGCAAAGATTTTAGAGCACTGAGCAAAGTAGCAGTTAAGGACTAGTACCCTCTTCCCAGAATAGATAATCTATTTGATTAACTAAAGAGGGCAATAGTGTTCTCTAAAATAGATCTGCGTTCTAGGAACCATCAGTTGAAAGTGAAAGGAGAATGAAGAGTCCAGAACAGTTTCCAGTATCCGATATGGACACTACGAAGTTGTAGTCATGCCATTTGGTGTGACCAGTGCACCTATGGTCTTCAGAGACTTTATAACAGGCCTTCTAAGGACCACTAATGGATATGATTCGATATGAATGATAGAGGACTGAGAAGTTAAGAGACTAAGGAACAAAGAATACCGTTAGTGAAAGTCATTTGGAATCAGAAGTACGAGGAAGTTACCTAGGAGTGTGAGGACAGTGTGAGATAGAAATATCCAGAATTATTCTAAGTTCGAGGACGAACTTTTTATAAGGTGTGGGGAATTGTAACGACCCAAATTTCCTCATTTTTAGCTCCAAAAAATAATTCAAAAATATTTTGAAATGATATAGAAAATTTCTAGAGATTTTTAGGAATTTTTAGAGTATTTTTACATAATTTTTGGAGGTCGTTTAGTATGTTTACAAAAAGAAAGAAGTTTTGACCAAAAATATTGAAGGTGAGAGTCGAACCCAAGACCTCCGACCGAACCTGACCCAACCGAACACAGCTAACCAACTGGGCTACGCGTGGTTTGTTAATAAGTATGAAGCGAGATATATAAAAAGTATAGTTATAATGGAAACCCTAGATTTTTAAAAGGGAGCTGAAGTGTTTCCCGAACCCGAAACCTATTCCCTTTCTTCTCTCTCGCGCGCGACGGCGTTGTGCTTGGGCGAAGGAGACGACGGAGCTAGGGTTTCCTCCCTCCGGCGGCCGGCGAGGGCTTCCTTCCGGCGGACCTTGTTAATTGAGACTCTCTCGTCGAGGAGGACCCGTGGGCGCGACGAAGAGCTGCGATTTCGAGTCTTTCCAAATCCTAGCCGCCCCTCCCTCTCGATTGTAAGTCCAAGCAATCAAGGGAAAGTTGTTACTCACCTGCAGTAAGATAGCTCCGACATTTAATCCTTGATTTTCTCCTTGTTCCCGAAGGAAAACCTGTAGACCCAAAATACTATAGGAGTGCCATAGGTAGTTTACTTTATCTAACTGCAAGTCGACCCGACATATTGTTTGCAGTAGGTATGTGCGCAAGATACCAATCCTGTGCAAAAGAGTTACACCTAACATATGTCAAAAGAATACTTAGGTATATTAAAGGAACTCTAAATGTAGGACTCTGGTACCCAAGAATTTGTACCTTTGACCTTTATGACTATTCTGATTCAGACTATGCTGGGTGCAAGTTAGATAGGAAAAGTACAAGTGGTAGCTGCCAGATTCTAGGTCAGTGCCTAGTAAGTTGGTCAAGCAGAAAGCAACATTGTGTTGCTCTATCCACTACAGAAGCTGAATACATAGCCCTAGGAGAGTGTGCATTTCAATTGTTATGGATGATGCATACATTAAAAGACTATCAACTAGAATATAAAAATACAAAAATCTTTATTGATAATATCAGCTCAATTAATCTGACCAAAAATCCTATTCACCATTCTAGGACTAAACACATAGAAGTAAAACACCATTTTGTAAGGGATCACGTAGCTAAAGGTGAAATTGCACTCAACCATGTTGAGTCCAAATCAAACCTAGCTGACATCTTTACAAAACCCTTACCTGAACTTGAGTTCAGTGCACTTAGAAGGTAAATAGGAATGTGTTGGGTAGAGTATGTGTCTTATCTTGTTTTTATTATTGTCTTTCAAATTCTAGGAAAAATAAATTTCAAAAATTCCAATTTTTTTTAGATTGTTCAAAAAAATGGAATTAGCCTAGGCTTTTCCCCTAGAAATCATGTTCCCCCTAGAATTAAGCCAGAGCATCTCACAAACACCTAGGTATACCTTGATTGTGATTGAAAAACATAGAACGGCGTGAGATGCATAGGGTATAGCCTGGACTCAAGAATGCTTATATCTGTGCATCGATATGAGTTTGGGCGTTAAACACGCAATAAACATCAATCAAGTCAAGTCTTCAAGCTCTAGTCAAATCTAACTGGACCAAATTGACTTGACTTGACTAACCATGTGAAAGCTGTTACCTTATAGGCAGTTAGCAAGTAGCTAAAGGTTAGACAGTTGGTAAAGGACACTCAGTTTTCTGATTAAGCATGTTTTGATCTTTAGGGCTCTGATACCTCTTAAAAATCAAGCTATTACACTTGACCCATGCTTGGACTTAAGGACCAACTGACTTCTTATAATCAAATTTTAGCTACTTTGCTCCCTCCTTGTCCTAAAATTTAAATATTGTTTAAACTTAAGCTAAGTTCTCAAAATTCAATACTTGTAAATAAACTAAGCTAAGTTCCAATCTTATTTTTCAAAAACTTTGTTGAACTCAGCTAACTTTTTAAATTAGTGCACAGTCTCCAAACAGTTCTATAATGCTAACTAAAATTCCAAAGAGCTAACATCATCTTTTCACTTAGCTAAAAATAAGAAGGGACTGTTAAGTGGTCTCAAAATCTAGTTATTCAAATGACTATTCTTGCTTATTTTTGATATATGGCAAAGGGGGAGAGTAGCAAAATTGTAAATGTAAAATTTTGTAAATGTAAAATTCAAACTTAAAATAATATAAAAAGGGGGAGCAACAGTTAAGGGGGAGCACATAGTTGGCAAATTTGCTTTAGCAAATTTGCTTTGTTAAATGTGTTTATCTATTCTTAACAAATTTGCCTGTGTTAAAAGTATTCATCTATTCACCCGTTTACTTAACTTTGAATTTGAGTTGCCATAATCAAAAAGGGGGAGATTGTTGGTGCGGGAAGCATCCGACGATCGAACTCGTGTTTTGATAATGGCAAAGGATTCAAAGTTAAGGTGTTTTGTAATCTAACAAGTCTGCTTGAGGATTTCAGGAAAGTCCTAACTGCAGTTAGGTAAAGGTGAAAACCCTAGGGGGTGGTAACCCTGGGTTATAGGGGGTGGTAACCCTATGCGGAAAGTCTTGGCAGGTCGATGGCTTCAGGCAAAAGTCCTAGGGGGTGGTACCCTAGGTGGAAAGTCCTAGTGTCGCGAACCAGGTGAAAAGACTGGACTAGCCGGGAAGCGGATGTCCAGCAGAAAGTCCGGAAGCATCGAGTGCTGAGCAAAAGTCCAGTTGATTTGGAGGATCGACTGGCAACAGGTAAATCTCCTGAGTGGAGTAGGTGAGGACGCGTTCCCCGTAGAGGGAACAGTAGGCGTCGGGTCGACCTAGGGTTTCCGGTTGGAAATCCGAAGTCAGACCTGGACAGTCCGGAGACTGTCAGAAACATTCTTTATTATTCATACTGTTATTTTGTGCTAACTTTGTGTTGCAGGATGTTGTTTGGGACTAACATGTCTTGCAGGTACAAAATAACGAAGATTTGCCTCGGATGAACAGTGTCCGAGGGTGCAAAAGCTGACCTGGCTGCGAAGCTTCATTGGAGGCGCCTTCATGAGGGTATAAGGCGCCTTGGAAGGCGCCTTGAGCAGGGCATAAGGCGCCTTAAAGGGATGAAGTTCGACCAGATCAGATTTGATCCACGCGGAAGACTCGGCAGCATGGAGGCGCCTTGAACAGCCTTCAAGGCGCCTTGAACACCCTTTATAAGGGGGTTCTGACCAGCACTTCAATTCATCAAGTTCCAGGCTTTCCTTCTTCAACGTGCTGCTAACAAAGTCATTCCGAAGTGCTGTTGCGACATTCCGACGACTCGGAGCTCCAATTTTCTTCTCTCTTAAGTTGTTGGTAAAAAGTTATTTCAATACTTTCATTGTAATTTGTAATTGTTATCGAGCTTATAGTTGTTGCCCACCGGAAGTGATCAAGGATCGCGGGCCTTCGAGTAGGAGTCACCTTATGCTCCGAACGAAGTAAATCTTCCCTGTGTCTCTGTGTTTGACTGTTTTTATTCCGCTGCTTATTACTCTATTATTCCGCTGCTTATTACTCTGTTAATTTCTCGTATGATTTACGATTCCGATAAACGAACAATTTAGCCGCGAGCGCTATTCACCCCCCCTCTAGCGCGATCTCGATCCAACACTGACACCCGACATTCTCTGACAGCAGTTAGGTTCCCGAAGGTACACACTGTCATATAAAAAGAGAGGTCCTCTTCCTTACGCAGGTACGCTCTCTCGCACATTCGTATTTATCTTCTACTTTCTTTTTCCTTCATACACTGTTCTTCTGGGGACAAAGTACTTGACTTAAGCATCGAAGGATCTGCTCCGGGGACTTTTTCCCTAGTTTTCTAGCCTCTAACGCCTGTGTGCTTGTCTGAGTGTACGTATAGCTCAGGTACCGCCAGCTCAGTCATCATCGTCCGTCAGCACCATGTGGGAGTCTATTTTTGGAAGCGCGTAAGAGAAAGGTGTCTCGCTCACCCCTCCATCAACGCCAACAACAGCTCATCCGATCTTCATTTGACTCAGATTTCGAACAGGATTAGATCTCATTGGTCACACTTATTGTAACTATCAGTACCTAAGAGTTTGAAATGTCTAATACAAATACCAATTTTGCCAACCATACTCATCATTATGCCCTGGTAAAATTGGACACTAGCTATCTAAGATGGGGAAATTAAAAGGGAGAGTCCCTAATGCTGCACAAAAAAAGAAAGAAAAAAAAAAAAGAAATAGCAAATCACTAAAAACTCAAACCACACAACCCACTGAGGAGGAAATATCAATGAATACAAAGCATTTTACTAAATTTGTGACATTATCAATATATGGTAGCATTGTTGTTAACAGTCACACCGCAATATCATAGAACTGAAACAAGTAATGCATATACTTTCTAAAATTTATGAATTCTAAATAACTTGTTTAAGAGATACAAACTCAAGGAGGTAATTTCCTTGAAAGACAGCCTGTCGGATTCCACTTCAGTTCATGGGGAGTATATGAATAATGGTAAATAGTTAAAAACATGGCAAATAGTTATAATTACTAATTAGTAAATTCTGCAGAAAGGTAGATTCAGCTTTGTATATGAATAATGGTACTAAATGATAGCAGCTGTAACACAAGTAGTTTGACAAATCAACTACAATGGTTTCAGATTTGTATACAAGCAGAGAATTTCATGAACAATCAGGTGGCTTGACTCAATTATAAATAAGGGTTAGCAAAGAAGCAAGTTAATAGCAAAAACAACTAATTCATGCTAGATTCAATCACTGGATCACTAAATTATATGCCAGAAATCATCAAAATGATGGAAGACCATTTGTGAAACGACCCTAAGTTTTTTTTTTGTTCACATTCCATGCACCATATAACATTCTAATAAATAAGAAAACTATTTATAATTAATAAACCAGTCAAACATCCTGAGGATCTAAATTGAATACTACTTTATTCTCTCTAAATCATAAATATTGTTTATTTATTCTTTATGCGGAATCAGAGGTCCTCGGGAGTGTATTGTCCAGCCCAGTCTGGTCAAGGGTCCAAACCTCCAATCGTTTGTTTCTTCACCTGCCACAGACCAAACCCAGTGAGTTTAACTCAGCACCTCCAAACCGTGGCAGCAAAATTCCTTAACTAGTCGCATGCATCATTAAATCTACTTTTACTTGGAATTTATTGTCAAATATACAAGTAAGCAGGCATATAGGCATTTTTCCATAAAACATTAAACTATGAGTATCACACAACATTATTTTGAGTATCCTTCAATCATTACATTATGGAGCATTTTCCTTTAGCATTTATCGTATATCATTCTTAGGTGGAGATCCATTAGTCATACTTTATCCTTTGTTCGATTGATCAATCTGTTTAACCATAGTACCAGGTGGTGGGGCCACTGGGCCGTGGCCAAATATGAAAATCTGATGTTGGGATCACTCTGGGGCCTTGTCCCATAAACGGGGTCCCTCTAGGGCCTTGGCCCTAGCAGAATTTCCTTTAATCCTCCAAAACATGCACACCATTAATCTACAAAAAGTCTAATAAACATATATAACATTAATCTACATAAAGCCCAATAAACATGCATACCATTAATCTACAAAGAAGTTCAATAAACATATATATCATTCATTTACATAAAGCTCAATAAACATGCATATCATTAAACTACATGAAGTTAAACAATCATTTACAGTACTCGTTTATTTTATTATGTTGCAATTACTCATGGCAATGCCACGACTCCTATCTTCCTTGGACAAAAAGGTGGTCAACTATTCGTCAAAACCTACTGTTCACTCTTCCCACAACCATTCGAAAATCTGCTACATACTACCCTCAAACACCCCTCGAAATATGCTGCCCACAATCTCAAACAACCATCCAAAAATATGCTACATACTGTTAGGATCCTTTGTACGGCTAGAGAGGGGGGTGTGAATAGCCGCCCCAATTTTTCGCGTTTCTTTCTACAAACTAGGGTTAGCGCAGCGGAAACTAAATGCAGAAAGAAAACAGGAGAAGAAATCAAACCTCAACGCAAGGATGTAACGAGGTTCGGAGATGATACTCCTACTCCTCGGCGTGTCCGTAAGGTGGACGAGCCCTATCAATCCGTCGGTGGATGAGTCCCCGGAAAACCGGCTAAATCAAACTCCTTGTGGGTGGAGAAACCTCGCCACAATCACTTGCAACAGCAAGCTAAGAGTACAAGAGAATAGCAAGAACAAAATACAACAGGAATGTAAACACAGTAGCTTGCCTTCTCGTCGACTGGGGTCCCAGATGAAGTAGCAACTTCACGGACAGATGCAACAAGCAACTCAGCAGCAGCTGATCCAGTCGTGGAATGAAGCTCACGCGAAGCTTCGGAAGCGAGCTCAACAAAGCTCAGAACCTCAGAGCACAGAAGCAGAAGCTTCAATCCAAGGAAGAAGAAGAAGGAAGGAGCAGTCGTCAGCAACGAAGCCCCTAACCCCTTTATACCTGCACCTGCGAAGAAGATAAAGAAGACACAGAATCTAGTCGTTGTGTCGCAACGGCTAGTGCGTGGACCGATCGGTGAAGCCCGATCGGTCCAGAATCTCGATCGGTCGCCGATCAGACTGCTCGATCGGTCCCGGATCGATCAGCCTCTTCGCGAGAACTTGCCCGGTTCTCTGTTGTCTCTGATCGGCGTGGACCGATCAGGATGTGGATCGGTCCACGACCGATCCTCTCCTTTCTCTTTGCCTTCGTTGCTTCGACGGTCCCGATCGATCGATAACATACTGATAGCATCTTGTTTATTCCGATCGGTCACCGCATCGATCAGATAACCCGATGTATCACGGATCGATCCATCGATCGATCCGGCTTGATTTTGCCCAAACCAAGTCCCAAACCTTCCAAACCAACATCCGGTCAACCTTGACCTGTTGGTATATCATACTTAGCATCCGGTCACTCCATTGACCTGCTAAGACTTCCCACCAAGTGTCCGGTCAATCCCTTTGACCCACTTGGACTTTTCTCTTCGTGTCAAGTATCCGGTCACTCCCTTGACCTACTTGACCTTCTCAACACCAGATGTCCGATCACCCTTGATCCATCTGGATTTTCCCTTGCCCGGCTTCACTCACCAGGACTTTCACCTAGCTTCACTCACTAGGGTTTTCACCTGTCTTCACTCACCAGGATTTCCACCACTGCCTGGTTTCACTCACCAGGACTTTCACTTTCACCTAGCTTCACTCACTAGGATTTTCACCTGGCTTCACTCACCAGGATTTCCCGACTGCCTGACTTCACTCACCAGGACTTTCCACACTGCCTAACATCCCAGTTAGGACTTTCTCACTGCCTGGCTTCACTCACCAGGACTTCTCCGACTGCCTGGCTTCACTCACCAGGACTTTTCCCCATGCCAAACTCCTTGTTTGGACTTTTCCAGTGCCAAGTCTCCATACTTGGACTTTTCCCGTTGCCAAGTCTCCATACTTGGACTTTTCCGGTGCCAAGCTCCCTGCTTGGACTTTTCCGTTGCCAAGTCTCCATACTTGGACTTTTTCCCGAATCAGGTCAACCAGGTCAACCTTCACCTACGGTTGCACCAACAATCTCCCAAACATCTATTCTTGTCCCATATCAAGAATAGAACTCTCTCACGAGTGTCAAACATCAACATGCAACTCAACTAGGTCAACCTTGACCTAAGGTTGCACTAACAATCTTCCCAAGTCAAACATCAAAATACAACTCGAGTCAAGTCACCTCGAGTCGGGTCAACCAGGTCAACCTTGACCTAAGGTTGCACCAACAATCTCCCCCTTTTTGATGTTTGACAAAACCCATAATCAAGTTAGGTTAACCCGATAACCTAACTTAGGTTTTCCAATCATCTTCCAATGTCCAATGTTCTTTCCTTGAACATTCTCTGGACATTCTCCCCTTAGGTTAACCCGATAACCTAACTTGGGTTCTCCAATAATTCTCCCCCTTTTTGACACACATCAAAAAGAATTCCAATGTTCTTCCTCGAACATTCCTTGACATTCTTCCCCTAGCTTAGGTTAACCCGATAACCTAACTTGGGTTCTCCAATAATTCTCCAATGAACACTCTCCCCTTTTTGACACACATCAAAAAGGAAAAAGGAGAGTATCAAGGTCAAGAGTTTCTTCCTAATGAAAGTCCCATACCTTTCATTTAAACTCTTAATTTCCCCCTTGATACTAAACTTAACAACCAACTTAGTGATAATCCCATATCACTAATCCTCAAACGTCTTAAGGAGTAAAAACTCCCCCTAAAAGTCAACTCCCCCTTGACAATTAGTTAAGACTCCCCCAGGTCAACTCCCCCTTGACCATTGCACCAACAATGTCTTGGAGAGTTTCAAACCTTTAGAAATCCGAAAATCAACTCCCAAAAACTGAAATTTCAGACATCCAGTCGAATTTCAGCAATTCAGCACGCACTGATCGGTCCCCAGACCGATCAGGAACCCCTTGGATCGATTCCCAAATCGATCCTCTTTCTGGATTATCACTGGATCGGTCTGCAGACCGATCCATGCTTCACTGGATCGGTCCGCAGACCGATCAGAACTTCCCTGGATCGGTCCGGTGACCGATCCACACTCTGAAATCAGAGATTTCTGATTTCCCTTTTCCGGAAATTCAGAAACTCCTAATAAATTCCAGAAAATTCGAAAAATTGTGAAATTTTGAGGATACATTCCTCATATCATACACTTTCAAGGAAAAATAGTTTTCTATGAAAATAGTTTCCATTTTTTAATCTTGATACAAAGTTCAAAAACTTTGAAATAGTTCAAGTTTAAACCAACTTTGTATCACAATGTTCAATGATGAATGCAATCACTAAGATGGCTTCATCAATGTTTTTCAAATCAATTTTAAAATGCTTTTAAAACCATTTGAATTTAGGACCATAATCTTAGGACTATATGTACATGACTTGTATACAAGTTTTCCCTATGATCCTCCATTTCTTGAATTAGGCTCATCTAGGTACAAGAACTATGCACCTTGATCCTAACTCATGATCCTAATATCTCACACACATCTAAAGTGTATCAAACACATCCATGTCAATTTTGATGTGAGATATGAGTTTAAGTATCTTAGACTAAGGTTTCATGTATTTTCTAAACACAAATTTGATCTCAATATCAAAATGTGTTTTTCATCCTTAAATCAATTCAATTGATTATTAATGCAAGAGATGATGACATGGCATAAAATGGTATCATAAATGAAAACATGTGTCAATGTCATGATGTCATGGTATAAAGTTTGAAACTTAAATAAACATGACATAAAAACTAGCCTAAGCATTATCATGACATTTCAAATGATAATAAAACTAAACATGATGTCATGACATGTGAGGGCAAACAATCATGGCAAGATTTAGCATAAATAAATATACCTAGATTGCCTATCTAAGTATCCTTAATCACTTGGCTAACTTCAAATTTAATCCTAGATTGCCCCAAAATGCCAAAATCCTAATTTTGACACTTCTTGAACTCTAAATTAATTCATGCCACTTAAAGATCAAATTTATCCTCAAAACTTGGCATGTTTCATTTTTCCTCGAGAGTTCTCTAGATTTTCCCAAATTGTGCCAATTGAGATTAAAAATGAAATTTCCAATCTTTAGGCACATTTAACTCTTCAAAGGAGTAAATGATAATTTCATTTCATTTTCAAAAGTTCTCAAAACCTTGAAAATGCTCCTTGAGTGTCAATTTCCTCAAAGTTGGGTTAACTACCCTTCTAATCGGAGTTGACACTCTCTAACCCATTTATGGGGTAGAGAAGATGCTCCTAGGAACCCAATACCTATTTGAGCTCATTGGGTTCACTAAATATTTACTAGGGATAACTTCCCTAGCAACCCTCCTAATGACCCTCTTAGGCTTTGAAGCCTTGGTCATTTGGGACTCATCAAGATCAACTCTAGGGGTGACTCCCCTTGTGACCTTGGTGGTGGTCTTCCTAGCACTAGGTTTTGTTCCATAATCGAATGGAACATTATGATAAGTGGGCTTGACCACTTGGGACTTAGGTTTGTGACCCAAACCTTTCTTGTTCTTGGACATTGGTTTTTGACCCTTAAACCCTAGAGATGACTTCTCCAAGTTCTTAAGAGCCTTTTCTAAATTATCAAGTCTTGACCTCAAGACTTGATTTTCCCTCTCTAATACCTCAAGTGTTAATTTGTCATTTTCTCTTGAGATATTCCTAGGCATGTGTCTAGTCTTCTTGGGATTTCTACCTAGTTTTTCCTTAACTTTAGAAGCGTTAATCCTAGAGTTGGTATTTCTAGTGTTATCCTTACCTAGGCTAACATGTTTAGCTCCTAAGCACATGTATTGGTTCCTAAAGTTAACATGCTTCTCATTATTAACAATTGCAACAAAACTACTAGCATGAGTTTTATTAGAATTGCAATAATGAACCTTAGAGATTACCTTAGGGTTTGCCTTAGCCCCCCCTATCGATGTGCCCGGTCTCTTGCCCTTGTGAGGTTGCCTCCCCCTCGGACAATGGCTCCTATAGTGTCCCCTTTGCTTGCATTGAAAGCACACGATGTGCTCCTTGCCCTTGCGTTTCGGGACTCCGGCTTCCTTGACCTTTGGCGCCGGTGGAGTCTTTCTTACCCTCTTTGGACATTTACTCTTGTAATGTCCATACTCCCTACACTCAAAGCACATTATGTGTAATTTATTTGAAATTGAAATGCTTGAGTTACCTAGGGTTGAGGATGGATGAAGACTTTCTTCTTCATCCCTTCCGGAGGTAGAAGCTTCTTCCTCTTGCTCCATTCTTGAAGAAGAACTCTCCTCCTCTTCTTCCTTAGATGTTGGGTGACCCTCAACTTCTAAGTCCATTCCTCCATGAAATGAGCTCCTTGGCTCACTTGACTCCTCTTCATGACTTGAAGTGGAGTTCTCCTCATGGAGCTTTGCCAAGTTATTCCACAACTCCTTGGCATCGTTATATCCACCTATCCTACACAAAACATCATTAGGTAAAGAAAATTCAATGATTTTCGTTACCTCATCGTTGATGGTTGATTGGTGGATTTGCTCCTTCGTCCACCCCTTCTTCTTGAGAGGTTTTCCTTCTTCATCCTCCGGAGGAGTGAAACCTACTAGCACACACCTCCAATTCTCAAGATTAGTCATAAGAAAATATTTCATTCTTACCTTCCAAAACGCGAAGTCGTCGCGATCGTAGAAGGGTGGAATCGTGATGTCCTCTCCGAGTTGATCCATCTCTAGCTTGTGCTCCCTCGGGTGTTAATCCGGCGAAGAGCGACCTCGCTCTGATACCACTTGTTAGGATCCTTTGTACGGCTAGAGAGGGGGGGTGTGAATAGCCGCCCCAATTTTTCGCGTTTCTTTCTACAAACTAGGGTTAGCGCAGCGGAAACTAAATGCAGAAAGAAAACAGGAGAAGAAATCAAACCTCAACGCAAGGATGTAACGAGGTTCGGAGATGATACTCCTACTCCTCGGCGTGTCCGTAAGGTGGACGAGCCCTATCAATCCGTCGGTGGATGAGTCCCCGGAAAACCGGCTAAATCAAACTCCTTGTGGGTGGAGAAACCTCGCCACAATCACTTGCAACAGCAAGCTAAGAGTACAAGAGAATAACAAGAACAAAATACAACAGGAATGTAAACACAGTAGCTTGCCTTCTCGTCGACTGGGGTCCCAGATGAAGTAGCAACTTCACGGACAGATGCAACAAGCAACTCAGCAGCAGCTGATCCAGTCGTGCGAAGCTTCGGAAGCGAGCTCAACAAAGCTTAGAACCTCAGAGCACAGAAGCAGAAGCTTCAATCCAAGGAAGAAGAAGAAGGAAGGAGCAGTCGTCAGCAACGAAGCCCCTAACCCCTTTATACCTGCACCTGCGAAGAAGATAAAGAAGACACAGAATCTAGTCGTTGTGTCGCAACGGCTAGTGCGTGGACCGATCAGGCTGAAGCCTGATCGGTCCAGATCCTCTCTGATCGGTCTGCAGACCGATCAGGACCTGTTCTGATCGGTCCCCAGACCGATCAGCACTCTTCACAGAGAACTTGCCCAGTTCTCTGTTCGTCTCCTGATCGGTCTGTGGACCGATCAGGGTGCATGTGGATCGGTCCACAGACCGATCCTCTCCTTTTCTCTTTGCCTTCTGTTCGCTTTCTGATCGGTCTGCAGACCGATCAGATAACATACAGTAGCATACTGTTTGGTTACTGATCGGTCACCAGACCGATCAGATAACCCAGTGTATCACTGGATCGATCCACTGATCGATCCAGAGCTTAGTTTTTGCCCAAACCAAGTCCCAAACCTTCCAAACCAACATCCGGTCAACCTTGACCTGTTGGTATATCATACTTAGCATCCGGTCACTCCATTGACCTGCTAAGACTTCCCACCAAGTGTCCGGTCAATCCCTTTGACCCACTTGGACTTTTCTCTTCGTGTCAAGTATCCGGTCACTCCCTTGACCTACTTGACCTTCTCAACACCAGATGTCCGATCACCCTTGATCCATCTGGATTTTCCCTTGCCCGGCTTCACTCACCAGGACTTTCACCTAGCTTCACTCACTAGGGTTTTCACCTGGCTTCACTCACCAGGATTTCCACCACTGCCTGGCTTCACTCACCAGGACTTTGACTTTCACCTAGCTTCACTCACTAGGGTTTTCACCTGGCTTCACTCACCAGGATTTCCACCACTGCCTGGCTTCACTCACCAGGACTTTCACTTTCACCTAGCTTCACTCACTAGGATTTTCACCTGGCTTCACTCACCAGGATTTCCCGACTGCCTGGCTTCACTCACCAGGACTTTCCACACTGCCTAACATCCCAGTTAGGACTTTCTCACTGCCTGGCTTCACTCACCAGGACTTTCCACACTGCCTAACATCCCAGTTAGGACTTTCTCACTGCCTGGCTTCACTCACCAGGACTTCTCCGACTGCCTGGCTTCACTCACCAGGACTTTTCCCCATGCCAAACTCCCTGTTTGGACTTTTCCAGTGCCAAGTCTCCATACTTGGACTTTTCCCGTTGCCAAGTCTCCATACTTGGACTTTTCCGGTGCCAAGCTCCCTGCTTGGACTTTTCCGTTGCCAAGTCTCCATACTTGGACTTTTTCCCGAATCAGGTCAACCAGGTCAACCTTGACCTATGGTTGCACCAACAATCTCCCAAACATCTATTCTTGTCCCATATCAAGAATAGAACTCTCTCACGAGTGTCAAACATCAACATGCAACTCAACTAGGTCAACCTTGACCTAAGGTTGCACCAACAATCTTCCCAAGTCAAACATCAAAATACAACTCGAGTCAAGTCACCTCGAGTCGGGTCAACCAGGTCAACCTTGACCTAAGGTTGCACCGACACATACCACCCTCAAGCACCCCTCAAAATCTGCTACACACGACCTCAAACAACTTTCCAGAAATCTGCTATGTACCTCCCTCAAGCACCCCTTGAAATATGTTGCACACGACCTCGAACAGCCTTCCAGAAATATGCTATGTACCCCCTCTCAAGAACCCCTCGAAATCTGCTGCACACGATCTCGAATAACCCTCCAAAAATCTGCTACTCTTAGCCTTCAAATCCACCTCGAAAATCTACTGTAAATAACCTAAATATCTCTCAAAACCTACTACTTGAAGCCCTCAATCCCCCTCGAAAACCTGCTACATATACATGTTCAAAGGCATAGAAAGAAAAGTTGAAAACCTTGTGCGTCTATAGATTTAAAGGTATAGAAAGAAAACCTACTACATTTATAGGCTCAAGGTGTAGAAAGAAAAGGGTTTAAGAGGTGCCTTGCTTGGATGCTTGGTGTTGGCGTAGGTGATGACGAGGAGCAAAGATGGGGCGTCCCTTTGGCCTCGTTCTTCCTTCCAAGGTCGAACCCAAGAGCTCTCCCTCCGCCTTTCTTTTCTTCCGCCGAGAGCCCTCCTTTCTCTTTCTCTTTTTTTTTCTCTTCACCGCCCCTCTTATAAGAACTAAACCTTAGGGTTAGGTCCATTCCTCATCAATTGGGCCGAACCCATGTGTCCATTAGTTGGTTATTAGTAATTTAGGCCCCCCCCCTTAAGTAAAATAAAGAGTCTATTATCATGCTCACCTTGAATTTTTTTTTCTTTTTCTTTTCTTTTTTAAAAGTCGGGCCTTACCATTTGTGTGTTTTTTAATAGGTTAGCTATCATCAAAGGAAGAGGAAGAGGAAGGAGTGTAGGGACACTTCCCTAGATACATAGATCCATGCAGGGTTAACTTAGATTTCATATTAGCTAATTAATAGAATTGCAAGCACGCATGTGTAACGCAGAAATCTTTCCTTTTTTTTTTTAAACATTTGAGTTATAGTAATGGATAGATCAATTAGCTTGCAATGCATCTCGATATTGTCAAACAACTGTCACAGCATGTACAGATTTGACAAGTTGTGAGCAGATTTCACAGCTTGTACATAAATTAAACAGCTGTGAGCAAAAAGTAGGAAATCAAAGGATTTAGTTAAAAAGATATTAATTTCTTATATACAGAATAATTAGTTTCTTATTCTCTATTTTATTGTAATGTTATATATAATGGCTACTCCCTTTCTAAATGTAAACAATTGATTGAGTGATATCAATTCGATCCACATTTTTCACATAGTATCAGAGCTTTAGCTTTCATTGCTAATTCTCTTTTCTACATTTCTTAATCATGGTCGATTCTCAAACAACCATTTCCAACAACCCTAGCCAATCTATTGTGTTTGATGATGGTAGTTCAGTCCAGAAAATTAGCGATCTGCAGAATATTCAAGCTTCCAATCGACTCAACGGGAAGAACTACTTGAAATGGTCTCAGGTTGTTCATACGTATCTCAAAGGTAAAGGGAAACTTAGCCATATCCTTAGGGCAAGACTTGCCACGACTGAACCAGTTTTTGAGGCATGGGATGAAGAAGATTCTATGATTATATCTTGGTTATGGGATTCCATGGAACCATCCATCAATGATACATGTATGTTTCTCTCTACTGCTCATGATATTTGGGATTGCATTACCCACACTTACTTAAAAGCCTGTAATGTTGCCTAAGTTTATGAACTTAAAGTCAAAGTAGATGCTACTAAGTAGGGAGATAAATTAGTCACTGAATATTTCATGATTTTACAAAATCTGTGGCAAGAACTCGATTACTACCAAGTAATTGAGATGTAATGTACTTCAGTTGCTGTTGTTTTGAAGAATTTTATTGAAAAGAAGTGTGTATATGATTTTTTAGCCGACTAAAATCTTGAATTTGATCAGGTTCGGATCCAAACCATTGGCAAAGACTGCATCCTGAATTTTTTAGCCGACTACAAAAGAGAATTTATTTTTTCTAAAACCTCTGGACCACCACTATTAATACCAAAAATAACAATGGAGAGCATATTTGGATTGCTTGTAATTTTAGAAATCCTGAAATGGTTGTAATTTGAGGTCTCTAGGTCGATCAATGGGGCCCACTAATCGACCTAGAGACCTCAGATTGCAACAAATTCTGGTTCTGTGGATTTATAAAATTGTAAGAAGTCTAAATATGTTCTCCATTGTTATTTTCGACATTCCTAGTGGTGGTCTAGAGGTTTTGAAAAAAATAAATCTCTCTTTATTTTTTTTTTATTTTTTTCTGTTGTTGGGCTTGATATGAAGAGATATCAGGTCCAACATGGGCCTGATCTCTTATAACAGGGTTGAGAAAAAAAATAAAAATAGAATTTATTTTTTTCAAAACCTTTGAACACCCACTAGGAATGATGAAAATAATAATGGAGAACATATTTAGACTCATAATTTTAGAAATCCACAGGACCTAAAATGGTTGTAATCTGAGGTCTCTATATTGATCATTGGATTTCAGTCGAACCCAACTAATCAACTTAGAGACCTCAGATTACAATCATTTTAGGTCCTGTAGATTTTTAAAATTACAAGAAGTCTAAATATGCTCTCCATTATTATTTTCGGCATTACTAGTGGTGGTCCAGAGGTTTTGAAAATAATTAATTTATATTGAATAAAATTTAATAGGTGAGAGAAAAGAAGAAAGAGATTTGATCATCCAAAATGAATAGTTTACACTTAGCATGTCACGCCCCGGGGGAGTCTCTATCGAAGAAATTTCGACAGCATCTCCCTTGTACGGGTGACAATCTGAAACTTACTACAAAACCTTCAGGGCTCACAAACCTTGGCCAACACGGCCGAAACATATACAATAAAATATTTAAACAACCACGCAGTTTATATAATTCAGCCTCTGGCTGACTATACAACAATTCACAACCACACAATTTAATAAACCTATACCACTACTTGAGGAAAACACAACCCACAACAGAAAACCATCTCAGCGGAAAAACAAAGGTAGTAGACCAAAACTCGATATAAAAATCCTCGAGTACAACCACACATCATAAGTATGTAGGAACATAACAAGGAAACCAAAAGTTCAAAGATAGAAAATCGTCGCGACTCAAGGTGGGGACTAGCGACTGGAACCTCCTGACAGCATCAACCTGAAATAGAAAATATATCAACAGGATGAGTCCAACACTCAACGGATACCAAGCTGACATGCATAGTAGGAAATAACGAATAATAACAATTATGCGTACAGTCTCCTGGAATAATAATGGAAAATGTAAAATTGAAGGAAATGGGAGAAGCTGTACTTACCAAGACCTCCTATCAAGATAATAAGGTCGTCAGACCAAAAATGTCATATCTCCTGTATGCATGTCAATCATATGCATCCACCAAATATGCAGCAAACAAAGTGTAGCAAACAAAAGTAATAAATACAATCATGCATATGATGCAAATGACATGTCCTGATCACCCTTGACTCCAGTTAGCCATATCACACACGATGGTCAGACCGAGTAGATAGGGTTGTGACAACTGTGTACTCTGCCATCACTACTCCTGAGTGATCGAGTGTACAGGATGTTGTCGGAGTACACCTATCCTCCTACCCCAAATCATAAGTGGGGGAGCTCAATGCTCTCATCTCCCTGAGCCAGTCCAGAGGAGGGATCCCTGTCCTGCTACCACGCTGTGTCATGCTACCCATGAGTGGACCAGTGGAGTGTTGGGGTTGCAAGATTGTAAACATAGTCCCACATTGAAAATACATGGTAAAGATCATGGGTTTATAAGAGAAAGATATCTCCATTTGCATGAGGCCTTTTAGGTAGAGCCCAAGAGCAAAACCATGAGGGATTAGGCTCAAAGTGGACAATATCATGCCATTGTGGAGATATCTAAATTCTTTTTGATCCTAAAATTTGTATCAGAGTCTGGACTGCTAAAAGGTTTAACCGCTAACCGTGCACAAGAGCTATGGTCTGATTGAGCCATGTAGGTACAATATTGACCTCGAACAAAGAAAGTGGGGGCTCCTATGTTCGGATCTAGAGGACCAGACACCAGGCAAGAAGTCCTAGTTGCGGCTAGGCAAGGAAGTCCTAGTAGGTCATGTGGACCGAGGGGCAGGATGACCTGGTGGGTCGAGGATCGGACGTGGGAAGTCTGTGGTCCTTTGTTTGAGGGTGGGATTGTTGGGGTTGCAAGATTGCAAACATAGTCCCACATTAAAAACACATGAGAAAGATTATAGGTTTATAAGAGAAAGATATCTCCATTAACATGAGGCCTTTTGGGTAGAGCCCAAGAGGAAAATCATGAGGGCTTAGGCACAAAGTGGACAATATCATGCCATTGTGGAGATATCTAAATTCTTTTCAATCCTACACGGAGCACTGATAGAGCAGCCTGTTGCAACACACCCTGCCTGAATAAAAGCTACTAACCCATGAGTGGTTGTGTGTGCAGATCCATGTAACTGGCAATGTGCTCAACAATAATAGAGCTGACAATCGCTCAGCATGCAATCATGCGAGATGATGCATGACACTAAGCATGAAAATCCTGACCATATCTATCTCCATAAAACATGTACCAAAAATAAATGGCTTAATTAAGAAGATCTAGGTACACATATCATATATGGTAAATATCTAGTCCAGTATATCATAAGACATGGTATGTCACTATCTCTATGAGCATAAATAATCAAGAGGGTTGCCACCATAAATAATCAAGAGGGTAATGGATGCAAAACAGGTAATAAATAAGCATGCTGAAGGAATCAAGCAATGACATATTGATGCAAATATAACATAATTATTACTACTCATTAAAATCCACTATACATATCAAATGATAATATCTAAAAGATAAGTTAAGGTACTCATCTCAAAATAGTGCGTGCCAAAAGAAATCCCACGTAAGGCAGCTCGTTGCAAATCAGAGTCCTGTAACCAAGTATTTTATTTAGCTAAGTTTCTATAAATGAAAATAGCTAAATAAGGTCCAAAAACTTGTTAGGGAAGACCCTATTCGTTAACCCTAACTATCGATTAGGTATTTCTAATGCAATTCACCACTTAACCTAGAGTTAAGCTAGTGTAACCTCAATTAATCCATTATTAAATCCATGGAGTAAATCAACCTAGTTAATCTATAACAAAGTTCAATAATCTATTCCATACCTAAATCTCACAGCCATTGTTGTTGATCCATAGCCAGAGATGTTGTTGATGAGAAGGAGTAGCTGCTGGAAACCACCTCACTCCCTAGATCAAAGAGATCAAGAAGTCAACCAAGAAATCTTTTCACCACTACAATCCAACAACAAAAATAGCTTCCCTTACCTCTTCCTCTTCAATCGTCGGTGTTGATCATAGATCCGGTGAAGGAGATTATCCCCTATTGACGACAGAGGTGACCGGAACCAATCGCACCTACTGCCTCCCAACCAAACGCCCATATCAACACTACACAAAGATCTAAGCCTGAAATCCACAGCTAGATTTAATGGCTTACCTCCAAGATCACAACTAGGGCATGGTATGTCCTCGTTGACGAACAGAGAGGAAGATCGGACAATAGTTGGTGAAGACAATAGTTGTCCCTTCACCCAAACGGCTGGTGTTGGACAGATCCGACACCGGTAGCCCCGATTTTCCTCCGACCGAAGTAAATTTGAGGGCAGCGATGGTAGGATCTTCGCTGCCTCTTGCCGAGGCCGAAAGAACGAAGCTAAGAATCAAGGAGACTAGAGAAACGAACAAGCTTTTTCCCCCTTAAGGCTCCAAGATTGACTCCTCGCCAGTGACACCGAGAGACAAAGAGAAGAATCGTCGATCGCAAGTGTTGGTGCGGTTAGCACTAACGATCTAACTTAGGTTTTGATGAAAGACAAATTAGGTTAAGTTAGGTTTGTCGTTATCTAACACTGTGATCGAGTGTACAGGCTAAGTCCAGACTGGTCGACGGGCTGACAGGATGTCTGGCACGAAGTCCAAGCGGGTCGACGGGCTGACCGGACGCTTGGCGAGAAGTCCAAGCGGGTCGACGGGCTGACCGGACGCTTGGCACAAAGTCCAAATGGGTCAAAGGGCTGACCGGACAGTTGGCACGAAGTCCAGCTAGGTCAACGGGCTGACCGGATAGCTAGCGAGAAGTCCGGACAGGTTGAAGGGCTGACCGGACGTCTGGCAGGTGAGTAAAGGTAAGTCACTGGAAGGGAGTGACTGTGAGGACACGTTCCCGGGAAGGGAACATTAGGCGTCGATCCGGCTTAGATCCATTTCGGATATCTAAGTCGAGATCGTGACTAGATTCCGGTCTCAGAAAGACGGAATCTAAGTCATACTCTTGATATTGAATTTATAAACTATGCTAACACTTTGTTTTGCAGGAAACATATTATATATTTGCCTCAGACTAACCTTGTCTTACAGGAGAAGGAATCTCTGGAGAAAGGTGGTCCGGGCGCCCGAAGGTCCGAGCGCCCGGAACAGGTCCAGGCGCCCGGGAGGCAATTTTAATCCTGATTGCATCGTCGCCACGTGGAGCTCGCTGGTTGGACCTGCCACGTCTCACTAGGGCGCCCGGAAGGGATCTGGGGCGCCCCGAGCCTCATATAAAAGGAGGGTTAGAGGTGGAGCCTGAACACAACAACTGACAAGAAGATTTTCTACTGCTTGCTCTGCTGCTCTGCGCTCTTGTGACGCTAACGAAGCTCCGACAACGCACTTTTTCCTTTTCAATTTATTCCTTTGTCGGTATTGCTTTTAGTTTCATTAGCATTTCAGCACTTAGTTTGTAATAATTTTCAAACTGCTAGTGATTTCCCACCGAAAGCACTCAACGAGTGCGGGCCTTGGAGTAGGAGTCGACACAGGCTCCGAACCAAATAAAATTGGTCTGTGTTAGCATTGCTTACTTTTTCCGATGCGCTTAACTCTTTTCGAAAGAATTTTTCGTAATCGATATTCACCCCCCCCCTCTATCGAAACATCACGATCCAACAAGTGGTATCAGAGTAGGTACCGCTCTGAATTGGTGCAACCACCAATCAGACAGGGGGAGAAACATTTCCTTTAATTTTTTTTTTCGGCTTTCAGTTTTTCGCATAACTCCAAACTGGTATTATTACCTTTTTGGAATTTTTTCGTTGTAATTAAAATTAAATTGGTGCAACACCAATTTAGCTCTTTTCATTATTATTAATTCTTCCCGCACTACTAATCTAAGACCAAGTCTTGGGATATCTTGTCTATTTGTTGATTTGTGTGCAGGGAAATTATGTCTCAATTGGAAGGCTTCAGCACAGTACGTCATCCTCTATTCAACGGGGATGACTTTTCGTACTGGAAGAAAAGAATGGAAGTTTACCTGAAGACAGACTACGATCAATGGTTCAGCATCACAAAAGCCTACCGAGCGCCAGTCGACAACTCCGAAAATCCACTAGACCCAGAACAGTGGACTCCAGACATGAGAAAGAAAGCATCAACGGAGAACAAGGCGATTAACACGCTGCACTGCGGACTAACAAGGGAAGAGCTGAACCGGGTCGGACCACATCAGAATGCGAAAGAACTATGAGACAAATTGATCGAGCTGCACGAAGGAACCAGCGACGCTAAGGTAACAAAATGAGACTTGCTTCTAAATAGAATATTTAACATAAAAATGCAGGAAGGAGAAACGGCCAGCCAACTCCATGCAAGAATCAAAGATATTCTCAACGGACTCCACGCAATAGGACACCAAATGGAGAACCGGGAGTTAATAAGGTATGACTTAAACGCTTTTCCACGCAACAACCTGTGGACATCTATCATAGATGCCTACAAGATCTCTAAAAATTTATCAAAATTAAAACTAGATGAGCTTTTCTGTGAATTAGAACTACATGAGCAAACTAACGCCAGGGTCGAGAAAGGTGTAGCTTTATTTGCAGGTTCCTCAAAAGAAAAGAAGAACAAGTCTGAACTTGAAGAAGATTCTGAGCAAAACTCTGAAGATGAAGAACACCTGGTGAACCTGGTAAGGAAGATGTTCACCAGGAGGAAAAGAAGCTTCATCAAGAAGGACCTTCAAAAGATCAATTCTCTAACCGAATCGAGGAGTGTGATGTGCTTCGGATGCAACAAGAAGGGTCACCACAAGAGCGAGTGCCCGAGATTGAAGAACAACAAACTGAAGACGACAAAAAAGAAGGCCCTCAAAGCGACATGGGGCGACTCCTCCTTGAAAGAATTGGAAGCAGAAGATCAAAAGCTGTAACGACCACCCTTCTTACTACTACTACTCTCTAAGGATGACTGTTACTTATCTACTAACTCTACTTAACCGGTATGATTAAAAATCACATGGAAACCCAACAGAAATTTTTCGGCAGAGTCTCCCCTGTACCGGTGACCTTAAACTGACATACATAACATAATATACACAGCCACAGGCGGCTGGAACACATATCAAACACACAAAAGGAATAACACACCACGCAGTTTAATGAAATCAAATCATGCAAGTAATGAATAGCGGAAACAAAATAAAAACATACAATTAACTAACAGCGGAAGACTAAATGACTCATCTAATACATTCTTAATAAATGGCAATCTTAATAAATTCTTAAACTAAGTCCCAAGGCTTCCATAGTCCTGGCATCACACACCATCCGCGCCACCTTGTCGCCTTCCTTGCTAAATCTTTTCTTTTCCTTTATCTGCAGTAAGAGGAAGTGCAATCTATAAGTAAAATTTACTTAGTAAGCACAATCTAACTCACAAAATCACGAATGTGCATGTATACAAAAAAAATTAGAAACTATATGCTCTTAAAAGAAATAAAGCATAAACATAACTGCTTATGTCAAACTAATAGCGAAGAAAAGCTAAGGAATCTACTCATGTAATTCTAATAGCTAATCATGCTACTCATCTAATAGGTAAACATGAAAACTACTCATCCACTAGATAAACATGGTAGAAT
Organism: Zingiber officinale; assembly: GCF_018446385.1. Taxonomy (NCBI): domain Eukaryota; kingdom Viridiplantae; phylum Streptophyta; class Magnoliopsida; order Zingiberales; family Zingiberaceae; genus Zingiber; species Zingiber officinale. Next base: position 25,405,265 of record NC_055988.1, read on the forward strand.
AAAGAACTAAACTTACTGATTTTTAGAACCATATGAAACTTATTTCATTTGTTCTAACTTAATCTTTAATACTTTATGTTTATGTAAATCTCGTTTTACTTGTTCAAAAACTTATACTTATAATACTTCAAAATAATAATCAACTTCTTCTTGGGCCCAAGCATAGTACCATCTTATGCGCGTTCCCTAATAGGTTGGAGTAGCGAGCCACCAATCCTAAAAGAGCAGACCTCGGTCTACTAGGGCCAAGACCTCGGAATTGGACACCTGGATTTGTTTAACGACAACCTCGGAAGTCGGGTACTAGCCTCTTCTTAAAAGTAAAATACTTATAATCTTAATTACTTCTTCTTTAAATGCCTTGGCATTTAAATAGGCACCTTGTGTGCCATAAATCCCTAAAGTCTTGACTTTGGGATGTACTTAAGGCCTTGGCCTTTTTCTTGCTTTTCTTTAATCTTTCTTATACTTTTCTTTAAAAGAATGCTTCTTACAAAACTGAAATGTTTAAACAAATTCTAATACTGAAATGCTTAAACTAAATCTGCATACAAGTTTAAACAGAAATCTGCATATTAAGCTTAACTAAAATCTGCATATTAAGCTTATCTAAAATCTACATACTAAGCTCAACAAAATCTGCATACTAACTCAATCGAAATTCTGCATACAAGCTTAATCAAAATCTGCATGGTAAGCTTATCTAAGATCTGCATACTATGCTACTAAAATTCTACTTATTAATACTTTATAGAATCTACATTGATCAACATGTAAATCTCATAGTCTTCTTTTGTCTCCTGGATCCCCTCTGGAAATAACAATTTCTCTAAGCTATCTTTAGCTGGCCTAATGGGAAGCCCTGTCTGTAACCAATAACATGATAGAAATTTGGGCTTCTTATAAAAATTGTACCTCCATCTGTGAGACTCATCTCTGTCCTGATCAACCACAATTTCTTCACAGAATCTTATCCATTTTGCTTTATCTAATATATGAAAAGTCCCTTTACTTAAATCAGTACCTTCTGGAAAACAGGCTTGACCTTTTCTATTACAGCAAGGAAAAATCTAAAATTGAGGTTCATGACAGCATAACACGGAAATCTAAATCTGAAATGCTACTAAAGATCTAACTAAATCCTTCCACAACTAAACTTGTTCATACTCAACGCATAGTTCAACTATGTAACTTGTTCACAGCCCATACGTTTACAAAGCAACAGAAACCTTCTAGCATCCTAAATTCTTTAACACAAATCTGCACTACTAAGAATTACATAACAATCCACTAACATAAACCTCCACATCAATGAAAATTGATTTACAACTTATTCCTAATTCTGAACATCAATATACTTAATCCTTACAACTTCTTTTCCCTCTCTAAGAATCACGGCAGAACCTGAAATCTGCAGCAATCCTAAATCATCTAACAGCAACTAGTAAGAATCCATGTTCATAGCAATTCAGTGGCCAAACCACAGTAATTGAATCTATACCAAGCTGTAATAATTCCAAAGCCAAGAAGAAAACTAATTCCCTAACAATCCACAATTCTTTACAACATAATCCATAAGCCACAAATACAAATACAACAAAAAGAAGCAAGCATCATATCTTGAGCAATAAGTGCAGCAATCAAAAACCTCCAAAATCTGTCCCAATACATGCATAACGAATTTAAGAACATAACTCAAGAATACATCAAAACTCTCGGCAGCAAGCACAAAAAAAATCAACATGATAACAAATCAAGATCATCACAGAATCCCTCAATCGAAAACAAGAACCTCATGGCACATTCACAAAACAAGAAAACTCTAATCAAAAGGCTCGAAACTATCTTACCGCAGGTGAGTAAGCACTTACATTGCTGTTCCCGAACTCACAGCCGGAAAGAACTTCTAGGGTTTCGGTGCTCTGATCAGAGGACTCGAAATCGCGGCTCCTCCTCGTGCTCCCGACTTCTCCTCGTCGAGAGAAGCTCGGAGGTGTGAAGAGCTCTCGGAAATCTCCCTCCGCTGGCCGCCGGAGAGAAGCCCTAACTCGGCTTCGCTTTCCGCCCGAGAGAAGTCGCCGACGTCGCGCACGCGTGAGAAGAGAAGAAGGGATTCGGGAGAAATTAGGGCTCGGGAAATTCTCAAGCCCTAAGTTCCTTTTATAACTCTGGTATTTCTGTTAACTTAAGGTTATTTCGCTGCCAACTCTTTCGCGAAATATCCGCGGAACAGTTGGTTGGCTGGGTTTTGACCGAGCCAAAAGCCTCGGGTTCAATTCTCGGCTGCTACCTCTTTTTCTTCCTTTTATTTCTTTGTTATTAATTCCTATTACTTAAATAGATCTCTTCCTCTATTTGTTCAAGTAACAATTGCTAGCTCAGTTGGTTGACTGACTTTGGTTAGGGTCTAGTTCGGTCCGAGATCTTGGGTTCAAAACCCGACCTTAACACTTTTTATTTTATTTTATTATTTTTTTTTAACTTCTTCCTCTTGGTAAAAATATCAAACGAACTCCAAAAATTACGTAAAAATACTCTAAAAATTCCTAAAAATCTCTAGAATATTTTAAAGGTATTTCTAAATATTTTTGAATTATTTTTGGGGCTCAAAATGAGGAAATTTGGGTCGTTACAATTCCCCATACCTTATAAAAAGTTCATCCTCGAACTTAGAATAATTTCGGATATTTCTATCTCATACTGTCCTCACACTCCTAGGTAATTTCCTCATACTTCTGATTCCAAATGACTTTCACTAACGATACTCTTTGTTCCTTAATCTCTTAACTTCTCGGTCCTCTATCATTCATATCGATTCATACCCATTAGTGGTCCTTGGAAGGCCTGTTATAAGGTCTCTAGAGACCATAGGTGCATTAGTCACCAAATGGCATGACCCCAAATTCATAATGTCCATATCTGATCCTGGAAACTGTTCTAGACTCTTCATTCTCCTTTCATTTTCAACTAATGGTTCCTAGAACACAGATCTATTTTAGAGAACACTGTTGCCCTCCTTAGCTGATCAAATAGATCATCTATTCTGGGAAGAGGGTACTTATCCTTAACTGCTACTTTGCTCAGCGCTCTAAAATCCATGTGCGTAGATCCGTCTTTCTCCTTAACGAACAACTTTGGAGCTCTCTGGAATGAATGACTAGGGCGGATGGAACCCTTGTCAAGTAGCTCCTAAAATTGTTCTTGTAACTCTTTTAACTCCGCTGGAGACATTCGGTATGGAGCTTTTGAAATTGAACTGGTATCAGGAAACAACTCAATTTCAAACTCTACTTCTCTGTTGGAAGATAGTCCAGGTAGCTCTTCTAGAAATACCTCTGGGTATTCGCAGACTACCCGAACGTCTTCCTGCTTGGGTCTTTCTTGTTATCATTGTCCTTCTAGTTCTAATTACTTAACTGGGGTTTCTGACTCCCCACTATCTTGTCCTCTATCTTAACATCTAGTTATGCCAAGAATAATACTTGACATCTTCTCTATCCTTTCTAAACATACTTATGTACATGAATATAAGAGAAACAAAACTAAAATTGTCTCTATTCTTCCTAAGCATGTGTATCAAAACATAGAAAATTAAAACATGAATTTTCTTCTTTCCTAAGCACATATAAGCAGATACTCTATACTGCAAATAATAAAGAAAGCATAAAAGAAAATTAAATACTTTCTTACTTGAAGACGGCAAGAATGGTGCTGATGTGTGATGCTGGAGAATGGAACCTGCTCTGATACCAACTGTAACGACCACCCTTCTTACTACTACTACTCTCTAAGGATGACCGTTACTTATCTACTAACTCTACTTAACCGGTATGATTAAAAATCACATGGAAACCCTACCGAAAAATTTCGGCAGAGTCTCCCTTGTACCAGTGACCTTAAACTGACATACATAACATAATATACACAGCCACAGGCGGCTGGAACACATATCAAACACATAAAAGGAATAACATCACCACGCAGTTTAATGAAATCAAATCATGCAAGTAATGAATAGAGGAAACAAAATAAAAACATACAATTAACTAACAGCGGAAGACTAAATGACTCATCTAATACATTCTTAATAAATGGCAATCTTAATAAATTCTTAAACTAAGTCCCAAGGCTTCCATAGTCCTGGCATCACACACCATCCGCGCCACCTTGTCGCCTTCCTTGCTAAATCTTTTCTTTTCCTTTATCTGCAGTAAGAGGAAGTGCAATCTATAAGTAAAATTTACTTAGTAAGCACAATCTAACTCACAAAATCACGAATGTGCATGTATACAAAAAAAATTAGAAACTATATGCTCTTAAAAGAAATAAAGCATAAACATAACTGCTCATGTCAAACTAATAGCGAAGAAAAGCTAAAGAATCTACTCATGTAATTCTAATAGCTAATCATGCTACTCATCTAATAGGTAAACATGAAAACTACTCATCCACTAGATAAACATAGTAGAATAAAGAACTAAACTTACTGATTTTTAGAACCATATGAAACTTATTTCATTTGTTCTAACTTAATCTTTAATACTTTATGTTTATGTAAATCTCGTTTTACTTGTTCAAAAACTTATACTTATAATACTTCAAAATAATAATCAACTTCTTCTTGGGCCCAGGCATAGTACCATCTTATGCGCGTTCCCTAATAGGTTGGAGTAGCGAGCCACCAATCCTAAAAGAGCAGACCTCGGTCTACTAGGGCCAAGACCTCGGAATTGGACACCTGGATTTGTTTAACGACAACCTTGGAAGTCGGGTACTAGCCTCTTCTTAAAAGTAAAATACTTATAATCTTAATTACTTCTTCTTTAAATGCCTTGGCATTTAAATAGGCACCTTGTGTGCCATAAATCCCTAAAGTCTTGACTTTGGGATCTACTTAAGGCCTTGGCCTTTTTCTTGCTTTTCTTTAATCTTTCTTATACTTTTCTTTAAAAGAATGCTTCTTACAAAACTGAAATGTTTAAACAAATTCTAATACTGAAATGCTTAAACTAAATCTGCATACAAGTTTAAACAGAAATCTGCATATTAAGCTTAACTAAAATCTGCATATTAAGCTTATCTAAAATCTACATACTAAGCTCAACAAAATCTGCATACTAACTCAATCGAAATTCTGCATACAAGCTTAATCAAAATCTACATAGTAAGATTATCTAAGATCTGCATACTATGCTACTAAAATTCTACTTATTAATACTTTATAGAATCTACATTGATCAACATGTAAATCTCATAGTCTTCTTTTGTCTCCTGGATCCCCTCTGGAAATAACAATTTCTCTAAGTTATCTTTAGCTGGCCTAATGGGAAGCCCTGTCTGTAACCAATAACATGATAGAAATTTAGGCTTCTTATAAAAATTGTACCTCCATCTGTGAGACTCATCTCTGTCCTGATCAACCACAATTTCTTCATTGAATCTTATCCATTTTGCTTTATCTAATATATGAAAAGTCCCTTTACTTAAATCAGTACCTTCTGGAAAACAGGCTTGACCTTTTCTATTACAGCAAGGAAAAATCTAAAATTGAGGTTCATGACAGCATAACACGAAAATCTAAATCTGAAATGCTACTAAAGATCTAACTGAATCCTTCCACAACTAAACTTGTTTATACTCAACGCATAGTTCAACTATGTAACTTGTTCACAGCCCATACATTTACAAAGCAACAGAAACCTTCTAGCATCCTAAATTCTTTAACACAAATATGCACTACTAAGAATTACATAACAATCCACTAACATAAACCTCCACATCAATGAAAATTGATTTACAACTTATTCCTAATTCTGAACATCAATATACTTAATCTTTACAACTTCTTTTCCCTCTCTAAGAATCACGGCAGAACCTGAAATCTGTAGCAATCCTAAATCTTCTAACAGCAACTAGTAAGAATCCATGTTCATAGCAATTCAGTGGCCAAACCACAATAATTGAATCTATACCAAGCTGTAATAATTCCAAAGCCAAGAAGAAAACTAATTCCCTAACAATCCACAATTCTTTACAACATAATCCATAAGCCACAAATACAAATACAATAACAAGAAGCAAGCATCATATCATGAGCAATAAGTGCAGCAATCGAAAACCTCCAAAATCTATCCTAATACATGCATAACGAATTTAAGAACATAACTCAAGAATGCATCAAAACTCTCGGCTGCAAGCACAAAAAAAATCAACTTGATAACAAATCAAGATCGTCACAGAATCCCTCAATCGAAAACAAGAACCTCATGGCACATTCACAAAACAAGAAAACTCTAATCAAAAGGCTCGAAACTATCTTACCGCAGGTGAGTAAGCACTTACATTGTTGTTCCCGAACTCACAGCCGGAAAGAACTTCTAGGGTTTCAGTGCTCTGATCAGAGGACTCGAAATCGCGGCTCCTCCTCGTGCTCCCGACTTCTCCTCGTCGAGAGAAGCTCGGCGGTGTGAAGAGCTCTCGGAAATCTCCCTCCACCGGCCGCCGAAGAGAAGCCCTAACTCGGCTTCGCTTTCCGCCCGAGAGAAGTCGCCGACGCCGCGCACGCGTGAGAAGAGAAGAAGGGATTCGGGAGAAATTAGGGCTCGGGAAATTCTCAAGCCCTAAGTTCCTTTTATAACTCTGGTATTTCTGTTAACTTAAGGTTATTTCGCTGCCAACTCTTTCGCGAAATATCCGCGGAACAGTTGGTTGGCTGGGTTTTGACCGAGCCAAAAGCCTCGGGTTCAATTCTCGGCTGCTACCTCTTTTTCTTCCTTTTATTTCTTTGTTATTAATTCCTATTACTTAAATAGATCTCTTCCTCTATTTGTTCAAGTAACAATTGCTAGCTCAGTTGGTTGATTGACTTTGGTTAGGGTCTAGTTCCGTCCGAGATCTTGGGTTCAAAACCCGACCTTAACACTTTTTATTTTATTTTATTATTTTTTTAAAAACTTCTTCCTCTTGGTAAAAATACCAAACGAACTCCAAAAATTACGTAAAAATACTCTAAAAATTCCTAAAAATATCTAGAATATTTTAAAGGTATTTCTAAATATTTTTGAATTATTTTTGGGGCTCAAAATGATGAAATTTGGGTCGTTACAAAAGCACCAGAGCCACCTCACGCTGATGGCCCTCGAAGCAAAATCAGAAGATGAATCGGAAGACGGGTCCGAACCCGAATCGAGCCACGAGTCCGTACTCATTTCCGAAGGTTCCGAAGAGGTATTCCTAACCTTAAACCGAAAGTTTTTTAAAATTATTTCGTGCTTAAATAATAAGTTAGTTAAATTAGAAAATGAAAACAAATTGCTCCTCGAGGAAAATTAAATCCTCAAGGAACAAGTTGTAAATAATAAACCAACTCAAGATCTAACACTTTAGGAGGAGAATTCATCATTAAAATTAGAAATTAATAATTTAAAAAATATGTTAGAAAAATTTACTACTAGATCAAAAAATTTCGACTTAATTCTAAATAATCAAAAAGCATGTTATAATAAAACCGGACTCGGATATAAGTCGAATTCAAATAAAACTTTTAAATTATTAATAACCCAATACAAACCAATGAATAAAGCCTGGGTTCCGAAAGCGTGTTTAACCACGCAAATAGGACCTAACCAATATTATATCCCTAAAGATAAAATATATTACGTAAAGTCAAATAAACCAAATCAAAAACCAGAATACAAAACCTAAACCAAAAAATTTAAAATCTAAATATATTAGAACTCAACAAAACTTAAACTATCACCAAGTAAAATATAATTATAAAAGAAATAGACATAAAACTAGAACTAAAAATTAAATTAATAGCCATTAATTTAGGGGGAGGCTCCAGAATAGTTGGCACCTCCAAAACAAACCTACCCGGCAGGGTAACCCTAACCAACCTACCCGACAGGGTAATTAGGACTAGTTAAAAAGGGTTCAAATTTAACTTGAAAAATGGTACTGGTGAAGTTTTGGATGATAGTACGTTAGGGAAGCTTAGTCTATGCATGTCTAGGAAGATATGGCTTCGACCTGGTGCATTTGGCTAAGTGGAACTGACCGAAACTACCCTTTATGGATCCTAACTAGTTAGACCAAGGTTTTGTACTAAGTCCAGTGGATAGGACTATTTGGAAAACCTCGAAGGCATGATTACTCTAATGATGTCCAAGTGACTGACCAAAGCCCAGAAGTTTATCCAGAGAACGCCTATTTGTTGAACCCAAAACTAAACCTGAATCTAACACAAGTTAAAAACAAACTCTAAAATTGAACCCAATTCATCTCACAAAATCATAGGATTCCTTGATTGAAAACATAGATCGGGTGAGATGGCTAAGGACTTAAATTAAAATTAAATTAAATCAAATTAAAATTAAATTAAATTAAATTAAAATTAAACTAAAATTAAATTAATTTAAATTAAAATAAAATTAAATCAAATTAAATTAAATCAAATTAAAATTTAAATAAAATTAAAATAAATTAAAATAAATTAAAATTAAATTAAATTAAAATTAAATTAAATTAAATTAAATTAACTTAAATTTTTTTAAAACTTAAAAATTATTTTAAAAATTAAGCTTAAATTTTTTAAAAAATTATTTTAAAAATTAAACTTAAATTTTTGTTAAACTTAAAAAATATTTTAAAAATTAAACTTAAATTTTTTTTTAAACTTAAAAATTATTTTAAAAATTAAACTTAAATTTCTTTTAAACTTAAAAATTATTTTAAAAATTAAACTTAAATTTCTTTTAAACTTAAAAATTACTTTAAAAATTAAACTTAAATTTTTTTAAACTTAAAAATTATTTTTAAAATTAAACTTATTTTTTTTTTAAACTTAAAAATTATTTTAAAAATTAAACTTAAAATTTTTTTAACTTAAAATTTTATTTTTTAAAAAAATAAACTTAATTTTTTTTTTTACTTAAAAATTTTATTTTAAAATTAATCTTATTTTTAAATTATTTTAACTTAGTTTTTTTTTAAACTTAAAAAAAAAAGAAACCGGAGTCAAAACCAGGGGTGGGCGCCCCTGGTATACTGACCCGGGGCGCCTGGAAGGGACTCTGGGCGCCCCGCCCCACTTGACCCCGGGCGCCCGGGACGGATCCGTGCGCCCGGAACCACCTATATATAGGGGGCAGGGGCGCCCCCTCCTCTGGCACCACAAGTTTCTCACTTTCGTCAAGGCTCCTTCCGAGCTTTATTACAAGAGTGATTAAAAATTAAATTTTATCTCGTTCTGCGGTTAATATGATGTGCGAATCAATCGGGGTCGTCATTTCTAAATATATACTGCGATGGCTCCTCAGTAAAATTCTTGTTCTCTGTTTAAATCTTTCTTTTAATAAGTTGTTGCATGTTTGTTCTTTTAATTAGTATACTGTTGCTTCATGATTTAGGAAACGTTCTAAATCTAGTAATGGACCCTCCACTCCTAGCATTGACCCTAGGTTTCCCCTGACGAGCTTAGGATTAAGTTTGAGTCGACCATTTATATGGCCATTAGGACTAAATGTGTAGATAGAGCGTTCTTTTTATGCTCTTGCGGTCCAGCTATAGAGGTTATAAACCACTATAACTTACGGAACCTTGTTGAATATACTAGTTTAGTCAACACAACTTTGTGTGCCAAATTTTATAATAACCTAGTGAAAGTAGACGACCTTACCTATACTACTATGGCAGCTGGCACTGATATCACGCTATCCCCTGCTACCATCCGGGACTTTTTGGAGTTGCGGGCATCTACCTGTCCCTGTCAGTGTTATCCTCCCAGGGATCTACCATTTGGAGATCCCTACTTGCATATTACTCTTGATATGATTTATTCGTATTTTTTGGGGGCGAGCGAGTACCCACAGTGACCCAGTTTAGGTCAGTTGCCCTTCGAGTCCAGGACTACGCCCTTTATCGGGTCTTAGTCTTTTGCATTCTACCACTGAGCACTCACGACATCGCGATGATGCGTCCATTCCACTCTTTTCTTCTCTATGCCCTATGTCATAGGTTAGATATTGACATCAGCGTACATATCTTTTCCACCATTATCTACTCGGTCGGATACGTGACTAGTGGGCGAGTTCATATGCCCTACTGTCACATTCTAACAGAATATGTGTCCTTTTTGGACATTGATCTGGTGACATCTGCTATATGACCGAGTTTGACGTTATAGGAGCTAGGAACTTTTCCCTAGCTAGTATTCATATAGATGGTGAGGGTATCATGTCTTGGCAGAGGGGGGCACAACACTAGCCTGACCCAGATGCTCAGCAGGAGGAGGCAGAGCAGGATGAGTTTTTTCTCGCACTGTTTCCTGACGAGGCCGCTCCTGCCCCAGCACCAACTAGAGCCCCACATCCCGCTCCTCGCACTCTAGCCGATCGAGTATTCGGACTAGAGAGAGTTATGTCGAGCCTCCAGCAGGAGTCCTCCGAGTTTCACCGAGACATACGGCGAGAGGTCTCCGACCTACGACGAGAGGTGCGACAGGAGGTCTCTGATCTACGACGAGATGTGCGGTAGGAGATCTCCGACCTGAGACGAGGCCTACGAGAGGATGACCAGACCTGACATACTGAGTTGTTGGCACTACTTCATTCTATGGGTTTCGGACCACCTCCTTCATCATCTCAGTAGTTATGTTATATAACTCTATTATGACACTATTACAGATCTTGTAGCACATCTTGATCTATTGACTATCACTTCAGATTTGATTGGTTTTGCTTTAATTTAATAGACTAGAATTTTTCAATATTCAAAAAATTGTTTTAAAAAATGATTGTTTTAAATCCTAGGTTAAAATTATTTTTCAAAACTTTCCTATTTGTAGGATTTCAAAAAGATCCTTTAGCCTTAGAGTAGGTCAATCTCTTAGAAATCATGTTCCCCTAGGATTACCATTTGAGCATCTCACCAACACCCTAATTTTACCCTGCTTGTGATTGACAAATATAGAAAGGGGTGAGATGCATAGGCCAGTTGCCTGGACTTAAGATGCTTATGTCAGTGCATCGATATAAGTCTGGGCGTTAAATACAAAACATACATTGATCAAGTTAAGTTATTCAATTTAGTCAAACACTAACTGATTACAATGCACTTAACTTGATTAACCAAATGAAAGCTACTATTTTCTAATAGTTAGTAAGTACCTAATTGGTTAGACAACTATTTTGAATGTCAGGTTTAGGGGGAGGATTAATTATTTTCATATTTATTTTTGTTTTACTAAAAATATTTTGAAATTAGTTTTTGAAAAATATTTTAAAATAAATCTGGTCTTTGGAAATCTACTTTGATAAATCTATTTTTGAAAATTAACTTTTATAAAACTAAAATTTTTCAATTAGATTTTATAAACTAAGATTTTGAAAATTGAATTTTTTGCAAACTTAGTTTTAACCAGTTTTGAAAAGTAAATATTTTTCAAACTTAATTTTGAAATTTTGGTTTTGAAAACTCATTGTTTCAAAGTTGAAACTTATTTTGAAAATTTAAACTTAATTTTAAAATTCTGATTTTGAAAACTTATGTTTGAAAAGTGTTTCAAAGTTGAAACTTACTTTGAAAATTTAAAACTTGATCTTAAAATTTGGAACTTATACACTTATACTTGAAAATTAGCTTTTCAAATTTCTGATTGAAAAATACTTCCTAAGTTTGCAAATTCATTTTGAAAATTAATTTTGCAAAAATTATCTCAAAATGTCCTAACTCATTACTAAGTTAGTTTGCTACAATTAGCCACTTTTCAAAAACTTAGTTATGTTACAAAAGTTAAGTTACTATATAGTGAAATTTAAAAACTCCCCCAAGTTAGCTTGACATTTTTCTTACAACTTTTATTTTGCTTGAATCCTGCATTGGTTACTTGTCTTATGTCCTTGTTTGATGAATGCCAAAGGGGGAGGGATAGGTGGTTAAGTTAGAGAAAACAAAAAGCCAAATTTAAAAACTAACTTAAACCTTAAAAATCATGCTAGTTTTATCACTCGCATATCTTTTCACTAACTTAACCAGGTTGTCATTCCATCAAAAAGGGGAAGATTGTTGGTGCGGTTAGCACTAACGATCTAACTCAGATTTTGATGAATGATAAATTAAGTTAAGTTAGGTTTGTCGTTATCTAACACTGTGATCGAGTGTACAGGCTAAGTCCAGACAAGTCAACGGGCTGACCGGATGTCTGGCACGAAGTCCAAGCGGGTCGACGGGCTGACCGGACGCTTGGCACGAAGTCCAAATGGGTCGAAGGTGTAACGACCCGCCTTCTACTAACTAAGATGTAAGGCCGGACCATCACATTATGCTGTACTAAACTATTCCCTGACCATCATTAAATCTAGGTGCGGAAGCTGTACTAAATAAATTTTGCTAAACTATTGTCATTTCTTTATTCCATATGTGCTAAGGGGTGTAATCTAAAGTATACCTAGCATATACTACATCCCCTAGGGTCAAGGAACTGAATTAAACCTTTTCCAACCATTATCAGACCTCCCAATCGATCCACCGATCGATTGGAATGGTTGAATCGATCCGGTGATCGATCCAGCATGCTACTGTATGTGGAACTTGGGTTGGATCGATCCAGTGATCGATTCAGCACGCTACTGTGCTTGGGCAATATTCTGGATCGATCGGCTGATCGATCCAGGCTAACCAATCGATCCAGTGATCGATTCCGGAGCTCTCTGTTCGCGATGAAACTAGGCTGGATCGATCGGCTGATCGATCCAAACGCAGTCTGTTCGCGGAACAAGCTACCAATCGATCCATTGACCAATTGAGGACCCCCAATCGATCCATCGATCGATTGGGGTTTCTGATTTTGCAGCTAAGCTCTGATTTCAGCACTTGTTCGTGCCAAAATTACTTATATCAATTCTAAACTACATGCAAAACATTCTAACATCACACAAATAGTGTTCTAAGCATGATAGGGTGCATGATTAACTAATTTATAGCAATTAACATACTAAGGTACAAAATAATAAAATGCTAAAAGGTTTTTGTGCTTAAAACAAGCTTGCTAAAATTCCCTAAGATCTTTATTCCAAGTTCCATCCACACACATCTTCATCACATTGCCCTCCATCCTCCGCTAGTCCATCTTCCCTTTACCTTTATCTCAGTATAACGAAAAATTATCTGTAAGCTTTCGCTTAGTAAGAAACCATCTACCTCACAAAACATGCAATCGATGCAATATGCTTTTCAAACATGCTATTTGAATATGTACTGATTAAACTAAAACATGGCATGCTATCATGCAATACATGGAAACCAAAAACTAGCCATGGCATACTATCATCTAAAGCATGTGTAACAAAAGCTGAACATAGAGCTATCATACATAATCATAAGAGTGAGCTGAACTGAAGCATAAACTGAGCTAATTCTAGCAAATGCTAAAGCTATACTGATTTCACCTAACTATTTTGTGAGAGTTTAAAACTACATATATAATAGATGAAAATACTAATCATGCTGCTGTTTGGGTCCGGCAACTATACGTGCTTTGCGTGCATCCCTAACTAAACCCGGGTTTGCAAGTCCCGAATTTAGTAGGGTTACTAGGTTAGCTGAACCTAGGGATGACTGTGGGAGCCCAACCCAATGGATATCTAATCCAGTACAGTGCCACTGAGAAAGTAAAATACTGAACATAAGCTAATAAATTCTTGTCTTGCTTTTACTAGGTTGTCTAAACCCAGAACTAGGTTATCTAAACCTAGAGGCGAGTGTGGGAGCCCACCCATTGGACATCTAGTCCTGTAAAAGCTGTAGCAAGACTATATGAGCTGTGAAATGCTTCTATTGCATTTAACTAAGCTATTAAAATGCCTAAGTTGCATTTTAACGGTGCTAGTAATTTAATCGAACACTTGGAATGCGCTAATTCGCATCCTTTGTGCCGAAAAACTATATACTACTATCTGAAACATGGAATTCACACGGAAGCTACTTATACTGCAGGTGAGGGGTTTCTTACCTCCTGTTCGGATTTTCTTACGATTCTAATGGCTAGATTTCCGGAGGAGACGATCTTCTTGACGATCTTCTCACGTCTATGTGTTCTTCTCGCGAAGAAGAGCGTCCTCGTATCCTTTGTGTTGTCGGGAGGTGCTCCTAGAACCCTTGGCTTGGTGCGCTGAAAGAAGGAGAGGAGAAGGGAGAGGGGTCGGCGGAAACTAGGGTGAGGAGGAGAAAAGTTACGTTAAAAGAAATAACTCTTCACTTAATTCCTCCCTATTTATATTAAGTGGTAATCTCGGCCCAACTTGAATATAAATTTAATTGTTTCCCTTTCCTTTCAGCACGGCCCTACTGGGTTCACCTGGTTACTAAGGTTCACCATAAGTCATAGGACCCATAGGTCTCGGGTTCAATTCCCGTGTAAGCTATTTTCGTTTCCTATTTATTTTTGCTACTTCCGCTATTCTAAAAATTTCATAAAAATATCCTAAAATTCTAGAAAAATACTAGGATATTTCTAATAATTATTTTGAGAATTTTTGGGCGTTACAATCCCCCATACCTTATAAAAAGTTCGTCCTCGAACTTAGAATAACTCTGGGTACTTCTGCCTCATACTAGCTTCTGTCTCCAAGTTGCCTCTTCTGCTGAGTGATTTTGCCAAATGACTTTTACTAATGGTACCTCATTATTCCGTAATTTCTTAACTGCTCGATCTATTATCTGAATAGGCCGACTATCATAGCTGAGGTCTTCGCGGACTGGTACCAACTGGGGCTCAATCACCTGGGTGGCATTTGGGATATGCTTCTTCAGCATAGAGACATGAAATACATTATGGATGGTTGACATCTCCTGTGGTAGTTCTAGCTCATATGCTACCTTGCCAACTCTTCTGCTGATAAGGTATGGTCCCACATATCTGGGACTTAGTTTGCCCTTCTTCCCAAAACGCATTACTCCCTTCATGGGAGCTACTCTGAGGAACACTGAATCCCCAACTGAAAACTCTAAAGGTCCGTGCCATGTATCAGCATAGCTTCTCTGGCGACCCTGAGCTGACTCTATCATCTGGCGGATCTGCTGTATAGCTGCTGTGGTATCTGCTACTAGATCTGTCTGGAGTTCTAGTTCTTTCTGTTCACCACTCTCATACCAGCAGATTGGAGATCTACACCTCCGCCCATAGAGAGCCTCGTAAGGTGCCATGCCGATGGTGGCCTGATAGCTGTTGTTGTATGCAAATTCTGCTAAACTCAGATATTTGCACCAACTTCCCTTGAAGTCTAGGGCACATGCTCGGAGCATATCTTCGAGTACCTGATTTACTCGCTCCGTCTGGCCATCTGTCTGAGGATGGAAGGTTGTGCTAAATTTCAACTTAGTGCCCAAAGCTAACTGTACACACTCCCAGAAGTGTGATGTGAATCGACTGTCTCTGTCTGAAATAATGGTCCATGGGACTCCATGTAGTCTGACGATTTCCTTGAGATACAACTGAGCTAGCTGTTCCATGGAGTAGGATATCCTGATAGCTAAGAAGTGGGTTGATTTAGTCAATCTGTCGACTATTACCCAGATGGTATCAAAACCATTCATGGTTCTGGGTAATCCCACTATGAAATCCATAGAAATATCTTCCCACTTCCATTCTGGAATCTGAATGGGCTGTAAAACTCCTCCTGGTCTCTGATGTTCTGCCTTAACCCTCTGACAGGTTAGGCAGGTGCTGACATATCAAGCGATGTCTCTCTTTATCCCAGGCCACCAAAAACGTTTCTTTAAGTCCTGATACATTTTGGTGGAGCCAGGATGCATCGCATAGGGAGTCTTGTGAGCCTCATCTAAAATCTTTCTTCGTAGTTCCTCCTGATCTGGAACACATAGCCTGTCACCAAAACACAACACCCCACTAGCGGACACTCTGAATTCTCCACTTTCTGATTCTGCTAATCCTTGCTTGATTTTCTGAATTTCAGAATCCTGCTCCTGAGCTGTCTGGATGTCACCAAGCAAGGTAGACTCTAATGTCATAGTAGAGAGCTGTCCAACTATGAGTTCGAGACTGAAATCTGTGATCTCTTTCTGTAGGGGTGGTGGCATGGCTGCTAGAGATAATAAGGTAGCACTGGACTTTCTGCTAAGTGCGTCTGCTACCCTATTTGCTTTTCCTGGGTGGTAGAGGATGTCTATGTCGTAGTCTTTTACCAGCTCTAGCCATCTGCGCTGTCGCATATTCAGATCCTTCTGAGTGAAGAGGTACTTCAGACTCTGATGATCTGTATACACTCTGCACTGAGCTCCATACAAGTAATGTCTCCAAATCTTGAGAGCGAACACCACTGCTGCAAGCTCAAGGTCATGGGTAGGGTAATTCCTCTCATAATCCTTGAGTTGTCTGGAGGCATAGGCGATCACCCTGCCATTTTGCATCAGCACTGCTCCTAGTCCCAACTTAGAGGCATCACTATATATATCAAAGTTGTCTGTATTTTCTGGTACTGTCAGAATATGTGCACTGGTCAATCTCCTCTTTAGCTCGCTAAAGCTGTTCTCACAGTCCTCAGTCCACTGAAACCTTCTGTTCTTCCTGGTAAGAGCTGTCAGTGGGGAGGCTATCCTGGAGAAATCTTCTACGAACTTTCTGTAATAACCTGCTAATCCCAGAAAGCTTCTGATCTCACTAGCATTCTTGGGTCTTTTCCAACTACTCACAGCTTCTATCTTACCGGGGTCTACCATGATACCATCATTTGAGATGATGTGACCCAGGAAGGACACCTGATCTAACTAAAATTCACATTTCGTGAACTTGGCGTACAGCTGGTTCTGCTGAAGGGTCTGCAATACTATTCTCAGGTGCTCGGCGTGTTCTTCCTGAGTTCCTGAATAGATAAGGATGTCATCGATGAATACGATAACAAACTTATCTAAGTATTCTCTGAATACCCTGTTCATGAGGTCCATGAAAGTAGCTGGAGCATTTGTCACGCCAAAGGGCATGACTACGAACTCGTAGTGTCCGTATCTAGTCCTGAATGCTGTCTTGGGTATATCCCCTTCTTAAACTTTCACCTGATGATAACTTGATCTGAGGTCTATTTTCGAAAACACTGCTGCTCCCTTTAGCTGATCAAACAGGTCATCAATTCTGGGAAGAGGATACCTGTTCTTGATGGTGACTTGATTCAGTGCCCGGTAATCTATACACAGGCGCATGCTCCCGTCCTTCTTCTTCACGAACAATACAGGCGCTCCCCATGGTGAGTGACTAGGGCGTATGAAGCCTTTGTCAAGCAGCTCCCGTAGTTGCTCATGAAGTTCCTTCAGTTCTGCTGGAGCCATGCGGTAGGGTGCTTTGGAGATAGGATTTGTACCGGGAATGAGTTCTATCTCGAATTCAATCTCCCTGTCTGGTGCTAGGCCTGGTAACTCTTCAGGGAAGACTGTTGGGTAGTCACATACGACTCGGACCTCTGCTAGCTGTTGGTCCTTGTCCTGACTGGTACTGACTACGTGTGCTAAAAATCCCGTACATCCTGAATCCATTAATCTCTGTGCTTTCATAGCTGAGAGAAACTTCTTGACTTTTCTCTTTGGTTCTCCGACGTATTCAAACTGCACTTCTGCTTCAAGTTGGAATACGACTTTCTGTTTACGGCACTCTATAGAGGCACCGTATCTGATCAGGAAGTCCATCCCAAAAATGACATCGTAATCCGTCATATCTAGCACTATCAGATCACAAAAGAGTTCTCTGTCTGCTATAATGACTGACACTGCTCTGAGCCAGTGCGTGGATGTCATAATTTCTCCCGAAGGTAGTGTCGTCAGAAACTGACTACTGAGTCCCTCTGAGGGTATCCCTAACTTTTCGAAAAACATCCTGGATATATAGGAATGGGTTGCCCCAGTATCGAGCAAGACAGTTGTACTTTGCTGTAAAATAATGATCTGACCTGTAATAACTGTCGAGGCATTTGCTACGTCCTCTCTGGTGAGTGCGTAGATCCTCGCATTGGTCGTAGCTAGAGGAGCTTCTAGTCTGCCCTGGCTGATATGTGGACCATCTAAAGCAGCCTGCATCTGATGTAACTGAGCTGGCTGGCCTCCGTACTGAATCGGCTGGGGTTGAAGAAGACTAATCTTATTTGGGCACTGCTTAGCCATATGCCCTTCCTGTCCACATTCAAAGCATCCTCGTGTGCCCTTGCGACAAACTCCTGAGTGAAATTTCCCACAAGTAGCACATTTGGGATAACTAGGTTGTTTGCTAGCTGGTCCTCCTTTTGGGTAACTCCCTGGTTTGTGCTTGTTGCTGGAGTTCCCTTTCCAGTTAGAGCTGTGGCCCTGTTGTTTCTGAGTACCTGAGCCTCCTTGCCCTTTGGACTCTAAGAGGACTTGCTTCTGCTGCTTGACATTGTTCTGGTAGTGCTCGGTGGACAGAGCACTGCTGACTAGTTCTTCAGTGGTTTGCGGCCTATGAACGCCGCCAGCCACGTTCATCGCTATTTCCGGCCTCAGCATCTTGAGCATCAACCGAACTCGTTCTTTTTCTGTGCTGACTAGTTCAGGGCATAGACGAGCCAATCTGTTGAATTTCTTCATGGCTTCCTCCACTGAAAGGTTGCCCTGGCGAAACTCAGTGAACTCGTCGTAGTGGCGGTTTGTGACCCGCATGTGAAAGAACTGCTCGAAGAATTCTTTCTCGAAGTCGGCCCACGTTATCTGGTTCACTGGGAGCTTCGCTCTAATTCTCTCCCACCACATACGTGCATCTCCTGTCAAGCAGAAGGAGGCGCACTTCACCTTTTCATGCTCTGGCCAGTCCAGAAGCTCCATCGTGCTCTCCAGTGTTTTGAACCAGGCTTGAGCATCCCATGGTTCACTGGTGCCAGAGAAGTTCTCGGGCTTGACTCTCTGCCACTGGATCAGATAGGCTTCTCTTCTTGCCTCTGTTGCTGGGGCTACTGGTGCTGTAGGCTGGACTGGTGGAACCTCTAAGACTATTCTGTTGCTGTTCAGCAAGCTGCTGCTGTAACTGAGCCACTAATGCTGTAAGGTCTGGGGGAGGCACTGAACTGCCTGCCTCGTGCTGGTGCTCAGTAGCTGGTGCCCTTCTAGCTGGGCGCCCTCTTGCCATTTCTAAAGGAAGAGAGGACATACATAACTAAAGCATCATGGTTACATAGCTAATACTATCATGTTAGTTACTATAACAGATAAGCATACTTTAGTTATCTACAAACAGAAAAGCAATAAACATAACAAAGTGAGAGGTATTCTTACTTGGAAGCTGCAGGTTCAATGCTGATGTGTGTGAAGGAAGTATGGAACTTTGCTCTGATACCACTCTGTAACGACCCGCCTTCTACTAACTAAGCTGTAAGGCTGGACCATCACATTATGCTGTGCTAAACTATTCCCTGACCATCATTAAATCTAGGTGCGGAAGCTGTACTAAATAAATTTTGCTAAACTATTGTCATTTCTTTATTCCATATGTGCTAAGGGGTGTAATCTAAAGTATACCTAGCATATACTACATCCCCTAGGGTCAAGGAACTGAATTAAACCTTTTCCAACCATTATCAGACCTCCCAATCGATCCACCGATCGATTGGAATGGTTGAATCGATCCGGTGATCGATCCAGCATGCTACTGTATGCGGAACTTGGGTTGGATCGATCCAGTGATCGATTCAGCACGCTACTGTGCTCGGGCAATATTCTGGATCGATCGGCTGATCGATCCAGGCTAACCAATCGATCCAGTGATCGATTCCGGAGCTCTCTGTTCGCGATGAAACTAGGCTGGATCGATCGGCTGATCGATCCAGACGCAGTCTGTTCACGGAACTAGCTGCCAATCGATCCATTGATCAATTGAGGACCCCCAATCGATCCACCGATCGATTTGGGGTTTCTGATTTTGCAGCTAAGCTCTTATTTCAGCACTTGTTCATGCCAAAATTTCTTATATCAATTATAAACTACATGCAAGACATTCTAACATCACACAAATAGTATTCTAAGCATGATAGGGTGCATGATTGACTAATTTATAGCAATTAACATACTAAGGTGCAAAATAATAAAATGCTAAAAGGTTTTTGTGCTTAAAACAAGCTTGCTGAAATTCCCTAAGATCTTTTATTCCAAGTTCCATCCACACACATCTTCATCACATTACCCTCCAGCCTCCGCTAGTCCATCTTTCCTTTACCTTTATCTGCAGTATAAGGAAAAAGTATCTGTAAGCTTTCGCTTAGTAAGAAACCATCTACCTCACAAAACATGCAATCGATGCAATATGCTTTTCAAACATGCTATTTGAATATGTACTGATTAAATTAAAACATGGCATGCTATCATACAATACATGGAAACCAAAAACTAGTCATGACATACTATCATCTAAAGCATGTGTAACAAAAGCTGAACATAGAGCTATCATACATAATCATAAGAGTGAGCTGAACTGAAGCATAAACTGAGCTAATTCTAGCAAATGCTAAAGCTATACTGATTTCACCTAACTATTTTGTGAGAGTTTAAAACTACATATATAATAGATGAAAATACTAATCATGCTGTTGTTTGGGCCCGGTAACTGTACGTGCTTTGCGCGCATCCCTAACTAAACCCGGGTTTGCAAGTCCCGAATTTAGTAGGGTTACTAGGTTAGCTGAACCTAGGGACGACTGTGGGAGCCCAACCCAATGGATATCTAATCCAGTACAGTGCCACTGAGAAAGTAAAATACTAAACATAAGCTAATAAATTCTTGTCTTGCTTTTACTAGGTTGTCTAAACCCAGAACTAGGTTATCTAAACCTAGAGGCGAGTGTGGGAGCCCACCCATTGGACATCTAGTCCTGTAAAAGCTGTAGCAAGACTATATGAGTTGTGAAATGCTTCTATTGTATTTAACTAAGCTATTAAAATGCCTAAGTTGCATTTTAACGGTGCTAGTAATTTAATCGAACACTTGGTATGCGCTAATTCGCATCCTTTGTGCTAAAAAACTATATACTACTATCTGAAACATGGAATTCACACGGAAGCTACTTATACTGCAGGTGAGGGGTTTCTTACCTCCTGTTCGGATTTTCTTACGATTCTAATCGCTAGATTACCAGAGGAGACGATCTTCTCACGTCTATGCGTTCTTCTCACGAAGAGGAGCGTCCTCGTATCCTTTGTGTTGTCGGGAGGTGCTCCTAGAACCCTTGGCTTGGTGCGCCGAGAGAAGGAGAGGAGAAGGGAGAGGGGTCGGCAAAAACTAGGGTGAGGAGGAGAAAAGTTACGTTAAAAGAAATAACTCTTCACTTAATTCCTCCCTATTTATATTAAGTGGTAATCTCGGCCTAACTTGAATATAAATTTAATTGTTTCCCTTTCCTTTCAGCACGACCCTACTGGGTTCACTTGGTTACTAAGGTTCACCATAAGTCATAGGACCCATAGGTCTCGGGTTCAATTCCCGTGTAAGCTATTTTCGTTTCCTATTTATTTTTGCTACTTCCGCTATTCTAAAAATTTCATAAAAATATCCTAAAATTCCAGAAAAATACTAGGATATTTCTAATAATTATTTTTGAGAATTTTCGGGTGTTACAGAAGGGTTGACCGGACAGTTAGCACGTAGTCCAACTAGGTCGACGGGCTGACCGGATAGCTGGCGAGAAGTCCGGACAGGTCAAAGGGCTGACCGGACGTCTGGCAGGTGAGTAAAGGTAAGTCACTGGAAGGGAGTGACTGTGAGGACGCGTTCCCAGGAAGGGAACATTAGGCGTCGATCCAGCTTAAATCCATTTCGGATATCTAAGTCGAGATCGTGACTAGATTCCGGTCTCGGAAAGACGGAATCTAAGTCATACTCTTGATATTGAATTTATAAACTGTGCTAACACTTTGTTTTGCAGGAAACATATTATATATTTGCCTCGGACTAACCTTGTCTTGTAGGAGAAGGAATCTCTGGAGAAAGGTGGTCCGAGCGCCCAGGAGGCAATTTCAATCCTGATCGCGTCGTCGCCACGTGGAGCTCGCTAATTGGACCTGCCACGTCTCACAGGGCGCTCGGAAGGGATCCGGGGTGCCCCAAGCCTCATATAAAAAGAGGGTTAGAGGTGGAGCCTGAACACAACAACTGACAATGATCATCCAAATAAATAACAATCTAAATGATTATCCAAATGGTTATCAAGTCAAACAATGATCATCCAAAATGAATAACAATTTCAATGATCATCCAAATGAACAGTGTCTATGCTATGAACTACGCTACTATTTCCTAACATATGATTATATAGTGCAAGTTGATGAATATACACAATATCCTATCCTGCTGCGCATGGAAAATGACATCAATACCATTTGTGAACAACGGGAGGTAATGGATGCCCCTCACGTAAAAAAACCTATATACAAAAAATGAATAATTAGCAATGTAACAAATTATAAATTAAGAAATGTATAGTGTTGAACTGAAAATAAATGTACCTGAATAAAATGATTTCCATTCACATGTGCAATACAAATATATTTTGAAGACTCAACCACAAGAGTCTGCAGAGGGAGAAATGTATAACATAATTGAGCAGACAACCTAACCAGGGCAACATTATATCTCGATGCAACAAGATAACTCATTTCCTGTTGGTTAGTCCTAAGAAAATCGTACCGGTTTCACTGTACAAAAATTTTTGTACAAGTGTCGAACCTTTCCTTAAATAACCTATTGTGTTCTTTAGAAGTTAAATTAGGAATCGCAGACGGAACTTAACATCATTGATTCCAAATTTAACTTATCTATTCTTAATAGTTTAGATTTGAATCGTAAGTGGAACTTAACACTATTGATTCAAATCTACCTAAGTTATTAATTCCATAAATATTAATTTCCAAAATTGGCTTCCAGGACTGCATGGCGAGGCACATGACCTTCTTGGATATGGGAGCAACCACCACCGCCTAGGCAAAGCCTTTTAAGGAAAGCTAATATTTATTTCCTTAAATAACTATAGGTTAACCAAAAAGAACAATCGAATCACAAATTCGAAAAAGAAGAAAACACAAACTCGAAAAAACTATTTCGAAAACTCTAGAATCATATGCCTCTTGTGTTTGGTATTTTCATAAATAACTATACAAAAAAAACTAGTATGATGCGGAAAACAATTACTAGTTATACCTCTCCTTGTAAGCAAAATAACCTCTTGATCTTCTACCGTATTCCTCTTCTTATCTCGGACGTTGTGTGGGCAACAATCTTCCGAGATGAGAACCACCAAGCTCCTTCTTCTCCAAGATAGATTCGGCCACCAAGAATTCTCCATGAGAAGTAGAGGTCCGGCCACCACCACCAAGCTCCAAGAGATGCAAGAAACAAAACCTCCTTTCTCTCCTTCTTCTCCTAGCTTGAACCGGCCACCATCAAGAGCTCCAAGAGGGGATAAAACCGGCCACTAGAGAAGAAGAGAAGAGGAGAGGGAGAACCTCTAAGGGTCGGCCACACCAAGGAGAAAAAGAGAGGAAAAAAAGAATAGAGTTGTTCACCATGAAGGCACCTCTACCCCCTCTTTTATAATCCTTGGTCTTGGCAAATAAGGAAATTTTAATAAAAACTTCCTTAATTCTTTTGCCATGAAAAGGAAAATTTATTTAATAATTTTCTCTTCTCCAAATTATTTGGCCAGCCACTTTTCTCCCCAAAACAAGGAGAGTTTTAATTAAAACAAAAATTAAAACTTCCTAATTTGTTTCCGGAAATTTATAAAAAATTTCTCCAATAATTTTTCCCTTCATGGTAGGCTATAAAAAGGAAATTTTATAAATTAAAATATTTCTTTTAAACATGTGGATAATTTCCAAAAAGGAAAGTTATCTCTAAAAATTAAAATCTCTTTTCAATTTACAAATAAGGAAAGATATCAAATCTTTTCTTAATCTTCTGTAGAAACTAATAAAAGAGAATATTTAATTTTTAAAACTCTCTTTTAAATTATGATCATGGTTAAAAAGGAAAGTTTTCTCAAAATTAAAATCTCATTTCAATCTACAAATAAGGAAAGATTTCAAATCTTTTCTTAATCTTTTGTAGAATGCTATAAAAGGAAATTTTAAATTTTAAACTCTCTTTTAAAGTGGCCGGCCACCTAAGCTTGGGACCCAAGCTTTGGCCGGCCACCAACTTGGCTCATCCACTTGGTCTTGGCCGGCCCTAGCTTGGGTTCCAAGCTAGCATGGCTGGCCCCATTAGGATGGGTAAGAAGGTGGGTATGTGGTGGGTATAAATTTCTATATACAAGAGGCTATGATAGAGACCGAGAGGAGGAATTGGTTTTGGTCTCCCGATAAAATTAAGCAACCCGTGTTCGCCCCGAACACATAACTTAATTTCATCAATAATAATTCATTCCACTAAAGAACTATTATTGAACTACCGCACCAATCCCAAATTACATTTTTGGGCTCTTTCTTATTATGAGTGTGTTAGTCTCCCTGTGTTTAAGATATCGGATGTCCACTAATTAAGTGAGTTACTGACAACTCATTTAATTAATATCTTAGTCCAAGAGTAGTACCACTCAACCTTATCGTCATGTCGGACTAAATCCACCTGCAGGGTTTAACATGACAATCCTTATGAGCTCCTCTTGGGGACATTATCAACCTAGATCACTAGGACACAGTTTCCTTCTATAATCAACAACACACACTATAAGTGATATCATTTCCCAACTTATTGGGCTTATTGATTTATCGAACTAAATCTCACCCTTTGATAAATTAAAGAAATAAATATCAAATATATGTGCTTGTTATTATATTAGGATTAAGAGCACACACTTCCATAATAACTGAGGTCTTTGTTCCTTTATAAAGTCAGTATAAAAGAAACGACCTCTAATGGTCCTACTCAATACACTCTAAGTGTACTAGTTAATTATATAGTTAAGATAAACTAATACCTAATTACACTACGACCTACCAATGGTTTATTCCTTTCCATCTTGGTTGTGAGCTACTGTTTATAATTTATAAAGAACCGATAACATGATCTTATGTGTGTGACACCATACACTGTGTTATCTACAATATAAATTAATTGAACATTTACATTTGGTATATATAAATGTAGACACTTGACCAATATAATTCTTATAAATGTTTATACAAAAGCTAGGCTTTTAGTATACACTCCAACAATCTCCCACTTATACTAAAAGACTATGCTGCCATAAATGCTACCATACATCTGATTCCCATCCCTTCAACATGTCCATCAAAAGCTCTTGCCTTAAGGACCTTAGTGAAAGAATCTATAGGTCATTACTTGATGCAATCTAGGCGGCAACAACTTCTCCTCGTTTATACGATTTCTCGTATTGGGTGGTACTTGCGCTCTATTATGTTTACTTGCCTTATAGACTTATGGTTTCTTCGAGTTTGCTACTGCACCATTATTATTACAATAAATTGTAATAATCTTTGGACAAACCAGAAATCATATCTAAGTCTATCTTGAAGTATCTGAGTCATACAACTTCTATGACTGCCTCAGAGGCTGCCACTTACTCAGCTTCTTATGGTAGAGTCCGAAATAGCACCTTTGCTTATCACTCTTTCATTGTTATGACTTCACCTCCTAAAGTAAACACAAAACCCCAAGGTCAACTTACTATTGTCCCTATCCGATTGGAAGTCAAAATTCGTGCAACCCACAGGGACCAAATTAACTGCCTTATAAACTAGCATATAATCTCAAGTGCCTCTAAGGTACTTCAATATATGCTTTACTGCAGTCCAATGTCCTTGTCCAGGGTTACTTTGATATCTGCTTAACTATGCACTAGGCAAAACAGATATCCGATCTCGTGCATAGCATACATTAGGCTGTCCAACTGTCGAAGCATAAAGAACTGCCTACATGTCCTCAATCTCCTTTGATGTCATCGAAGACATCTCTTTAGATAAAGACACTCCATGCTTAAAAGGTAGAAAAACCTTTCTTGGAGTTTTGCATGCTAAAACGAGCTCGTTATATAAAGCTTGGGATCAGCACAACATTCTTTTCTTGCGAACCTTGTTCCCAAGAATATGTGGTCATTTTCCTAAGTTCATTATAACGAATTGCTTGGGCAACCATACCCTTACTTCCGATAACACCTTGATATTGTTTCCAACTATCAAAAATGTAATCTACGTATGGTACAAGAAATACCACCATGTTTCCATCACACTTCTTGTATACACAAGACTTATCCGGTAACTAAATCCATAAGATTGGATTACAACCGGATGTTCCAAGGCCTTGAAGCTTGTTCAGTCCATAGACTGATTGAGCTTACAAACAAAATGCTCTTTTTCCCTTTGCAATGAATCCATCTGGTTGCTTTATATGGATGTTTCCTTCAAGACTTCCATTAAGGAAAACTGTCTTGTCATCCATTTGCCAAATCTCATAGTCCATATGAGTAGTAATAGATAAAAGAATCCGGATAGACTAAAACATGGCTACCGGTAAAAGGTTTCCCTTTTCAACAAGCCTTGCTTTGAAAGTTCACACCTTCCTGTCTATCCTTCTTTTTCTATTGTAGACCTTTTTACACCCAATGGCTTTTACACCATCTGGTGGTTCTACAAGCTTCCAGATTAGAATACATATATTCTAATTCTGTATTCATTGCTCTTTGCCAAGATGCTGCATCTTTATCTTGGAGTGCTTTATCATATGTCCAGGATCAGGCTCATGCTCATTTAGGATCAAGTCCAAAGACTCTCCCAAAACATGAATCTTTTAAGTTGTTTGAGAACTCTCCCACTACGATGAAGCATTGTCTGTAATTGTGTATCATTTATGATACGTGTTTCAGTTTCTTGTGATATTTCATCTTGTACAGTTGATACTAGATTAGACATGTCCTTTATTATTTCCTTAAGAACAAATTTACTTATGGGCACATGGTTTATTACATAGTCCTTTTCTAAAAATTGGTCATTGATGCTAACAATGACCTTCTAATTTTTAAGACTATAAACCTTCTTTCATTTCTCTAGGATAACCCACAAACAAGTGAATTCCTGTCCAACTTATCATTGTCTCTCTTCAGCATATGTGCTGGACTACCTGAATCCGAATATACTTCAAAATAGGCTTATGCCTATTCAGCAATTCTATATGAGTAGAGAGTTCTGACTTTGGAAGGTACTATGTTCACTTCCGTTTCCAGAGTATATCCTTAAAATGAATTTGGTAATTTTCTAAATAACTCATCATCAATCTACTTATTTCCATAAGAGTCCTATACCTTCCTTTTTCTACACCATTCTGTTGGGGTGTACTAGGTGTAGTTAGTTGGGATTGAGTCCCGTCTTCTGATAAGTGACTCCTAAACTATCCTAAGAGGTTCTCGCCACTATGATCTAATCGTAGTATCTTGATACTTTTACCTTGACATTACTCCACATCAGCCTAGTATTTTTTTGAACTAATCAAAGCACTTAGACTTGTGGTGAGTCAAGTAAATGTATCCTTATCTCGAATAGTCGTCTATAAAAGAGACGAAATATTCGAAACAACCTCTTGCCTGGATAGTCAAAGGTCTACACAAATCAGAATGAACAAATTTCTAACATATCTTTGGCTCTATACCCCTTTAAAAGCTTCTTGGTTATTTTTTCTTCCAAGTAAGACTCGCAGGTTGGAAAGATTTCCACTACCAATGAACTCAAGAGTTCATTAGTTATTATCCTTTGAATCCTACTCAAGTTAATATAACATAGCCTTGGATGCCAAAAATATGATTGGTTCATTTTCGAAGGTTATATTCTCTTAAAGTTAGAAAATGTATTATTAATTTCCATTTATTGCATCATGGGAGTTATTGGATTATAAATTGTCAACCAACGTACCAGAACAGATAACTTCCCTATTTTTCTTGATAACAAGTTTGTTATCAAAATAGACAGAACATCTATTCTTTAATAGTTTAGAAACTGAAATCAGGTTCTTTCTAAACTTAGTACGTAAAGACAATTTCTAATAATCCATATTTTATTCCTTTTAAAGGATAAACATCTCCCACTGTAATAGTTGCTACTTTTACAGCAGTGCCCATGTGGACAGTGATTTATATAGTTGTCGGATTTCCTGGAACCTCTGCAATGAATTACAGACATAATCAGTGGTTCCTGTATCTACACACCAGGTACTGGTAGATAACACCACTAAATATGTTTCAACAACTAATAAAATACACAGTTATTGTTCTCATTTTTGTGAGGACAGTCTACCTTAATGTCCAAGTTTTCCAATCATTACAATTGGGACTACCAAGTCTATTCTATAGTATAACAGCTAGGGGATTGATTAACATTTGAAAACCTAAGAATCACAAAATTATTTGGTCAAGACCATCATTTCAAAATCCCCGTGAATTTTGTATGTCACGTTAGTGTGGACGTATACAAATTCTAAAAAAAGATTTTATCCATTAATTTTATTATCTTGTCAACCTATGACAAATAAAATTAATAGTTGATCTATCTTTGATCAAATATTTAGTCAAGACTCTAAATTTAAAATAATATTGATTCCTCTAATAATACTATTTAAATTTACCAACACCTCAAAACACCGTGAATTTTGCATGCCACGTTAGTGTGGACGTATACAAAATCATCATTTGTAAGAGGAGGGTTTTACCCATTAACAATCTTGTCAACCGAACTTTATGACAAATAAAATTATCTCAAACACTGTTAATTTTGTATGCCACGTTAGTGTGGACGTATACAAAATCAATCATTTGTAAGAGGGATTTTAACCCATTAATTTTATTATCTTGTCACCCTAGTTTTATGACAAATTAATAGTCGGTTTCCCTTTGGTCACACAAGTAATAGCAGTGACTCCGTTGGGGAGGATACTATTAAATGTGTCTAAGTGTATACCATTACTTGATACTAAGTCCATTAAATAGAATTGTGCCCCTTCAGTTGGAGAAGATCACACACATCCTAAATAACTTCCTATAACCATCCATTAAGGAAGTGTGATCTAGTGATCCGCAAACAAACTCATCCGTTGTGGAGGGAGGCACTCAGAGCCAACACGCAAGCTTGTTGCATCACTTACAAACCAGTAATGGAGACCGTGGGATTAATATACTAATCTCTCTCCCACTTAGTTATTTAAGGTGAGGAATTTTAACCTATGCTAGCATATAACACATGCATACACACACATCACAGTAAATAAAAGCAATAAACATGGAAATTAATTTTCCAACTATTATGGCATTTTCAACACTGCCCTCCTTGTGCTCCAACCCTAGCTGCTGCCATCTTTAGCCACCGCCATCGGGTCAAGTTGTCGCATCTATCTTGCTTCTTATTCCGTTGCGCCTTTGGTTCTCCGATAGTACCACGCCTCGCAAGGATATGATCCGCGACAAATATAGAATTTTACATATATCGATCCTATATTCCATAAAGGAATGTACATATATTCTAGATCGGAAAAAAAAAATGTAAAATCCTAATAACTAATACAGCTCCTGCTGTATTTAATTTTACAATCATGCACACACAATTAAATGCCCTTGACATGTCCAAGGGTCCAATCACACACAATAAAAACATGTCATAATAGTTGGAGCCTGCAACCACAAAGTTAACACATCCTACTATTATCCTGCCTAAATTATGTATGACATATGCATAACCTAATTTGAAAACCAAACACACAGAGGCAAACCCTAGCTCTGATACCAATTGTTGGTTAGTCCTAAGAAAATCGTACCGGTTCAACTGTACAAAAATTTTTGTACAAGTGTCGAACCTTTCCTTATATAACCTATTGTGTTCTTTAGAAGTTAAATTAGGAATCATAGACGGAACTTAACATCATTGATTCCAAATTTAACTTATCTGTTCTTAATGGTTTAGATTTAAATCGCAAGCGGAACTTAACACTATTGATTCAAATCTACCTAAGTTATTAATTTCATAAATATTAATTTTCAAAATTGGCTTCCAGGACTGCATGGCGAGGGACATGACCTTCTTAGATATGGGAGCAACCACCACCGCCTAGGCAAAGCCTTTTAAGGAAAGCTAATATTTATTTCCTTAAATAACTCTACGTTAACCAAAAAGAACAATCGAATCACAAATTCGAAAAAGAAGAAAACACAAACTCGAAAAAACTATTTCGAAAACTCTAGAATCATATGCCTCTTGTGTTTGGTATTTCCATAAATAACTATACAAAGAAAACTAGTATGATGCGGAAAATAATTACTAGTTATACCTTTCTTTGTAAGCAAAATAACATCTTGATCTTCTACCGTATTCCTCTTCTTATCTCGGACGTTGTGTGGGCAACGATCCTCTGAGACGAGAACCACCAAGCTCCTTCTTCTCCAAGCTAGATTCGACCACCAAGAATTCTCCATGAGAAATAGAGGTCCGGCCACCACCACCAAGCTCCAAGAGATGCAAGAAACAAAACCTCCTTTCTCTCCTTCTTCTCCTAGCTTGAACCGGCCACCATCAAGAGCTCCAAGAGGGGATAAAACCAGCCACTAGAGAAGAAGAGAAGAGGAGAGGGAGAACCTCTAAGGGTCGGCCACACCAAGGAGAAAAAGAGAGGAAAAAAAGAATAGAGTTGTTCACCATGAAGGCACCTCTACCCCCTCTTTTATAATCCTTGGTCTTGGCAAATAAGAAAATTTTAATAAAAAGTTCCTTAATTCTTTTGCCATGAAAAGGAAAATTTATTTAATAATTTTCTCTTCTCCAAATTATTTGGCCAGCCACTTTTCTCCCCAAAACAAGGAGAGTTTTAATTAAAACAAAAATTAAAACTTCCTAATTTGTTTCCGGAAATTTATAAAAAATTTCTCCAATAATTTTTCCCTTCATGGTAGGCTATAAAAAGGAAATTTTATAAATTAAAATCTTTCTTTTAAACATGTGGATAATTTCCGAAAAGGAAAGTTATCTCTAAAAATTAAAATCTCTTTTCAATCTACAAATAAGGAAAGATATCAAATCTTTTCTTAATCTTCTGTAGAAACTAATAAAAGAGAATATTTAATTTTTAAAACTCTCTTTTAAATTATGATCATGGTTAAAAAGGAAAGTTTTCTCAAAATTAAAATCTCATTTCAATCTACAAATAAGATAAGATTTCAAATCTTTTCTTAATCTTTTGTAGAATGCTATAAAAGGAAAAATTTAAATTTTAAACTCTCTTTTAAAACCATGATATCCACATAAGAAATAATTTTAATAAAAATCCTTTTTAATATTCTAGTGGCCGGCCACCTAAGCTTGGGACCCAAGCTTTGGCCGGCCACCAACTTGGCTCATCCACTTGGTCTTGGCCGGCCCTAGCTTGGGTTCCAAGCTAGCATGACCGGCCCCATTAGGATGGGTAAGATGGTGGGTATGTGGTGGGTATAAATTTCTATATACAAGAGGCTACGATAGGGACCGAGAGGAGGAATTGGTTTTGGTCTCCCGATAAAATTAAGCAACCTGTGTTCGCCCAGAACACATAACTTAATTTCATCAATAATAATTCATTCCACTAAAGAACTATTATTGAACTACCGCACCAATCCCAAATTACATTTTTGGGCTCTTTCTTATTATGAGTGTGTTAGTCTCCCTGTGTTTAAGATATCGAATGTCCACTAATTAAGTAAGTTACTGACAACTCATTTAATTAATATCTTAGTCCAAGAGTAGTACCACTCAACCTTATCGTCATGTCGGACTAAGTCCACCTGCAGGGTTTAGCATGACAATCCTTATGAGCTCCTCTTGGGGACATTATCAACCTAGATCACTAGGACACAGTTTCCTTCTATAATCAACAACACACACTATAAGTGATATCATTTCTCAACTTATCGGGCTTATTGATTTATCGAACTAAATCTCACCCTTTGATAAATTAAAGAAATAAATATCAAATATATGTGCTTGTTATTATATTAGGATTAAGAGCACACACTTCCATAATAACTGAGGTCTTTGTTCCTTTATAAAGTCAGTATAAAAGAAACGACCTCTAATGGTCCTACTCAATACACTCTAAGTGTACTAGTGTAATTATATAGTTAAGATAAACTAATACTTAATTACACTACGACCTACCAATGGTTTGTTCCTTTTCATCTTGGTCGTGAGCTACTGTTTATAATTTATAAAGAACCGATAACATGATCTTATGTGTGTGACACCACACACTATGTTATCTACAATATAAATTAATTGAACATTTACATTTGGTATATATAAATGTAGACACTTGACCAATGTAATTCTTATAAATGTTTATACAAAAGCTAGACTTTTAGTATACACTCCAACATTTCCGGCAAAGTCATCCAATGTGAGAGTGACGTTGCTTCATCAAAACAATCCAACATGTGCTTTACTTCTCCAACACGATCATTTGCATTGAATATTTCTTCATATAATATTTTGAAATGTGTGATCTTCTCAAGAAGGTCCCGTCGCACCCTTGACCATGCATCCTCACCAAAACCAAGTAGGCCAACAATGAAACGAAAACCACAGTGACTATCACTCACTACATCTTTAGTGTCAACAACATACTTGTGGAGATGAGATGGTAGTTGATCAATATAATCAATAGTGGAAGTTGAACGTGTATGATGACGAATAATCTATTCAAAAGTGATAAAAAAAAGTCAATCGCATATGAAAAAATTAATAATTATTTAAATGTACTAAAAAAATAGATGTGTTACCTTTAGCTTCTGCCTCCTCGTTCTACACAATCCTACATGTTGTGGAAATATCGGCCCACTAATAATTAAAATATTTTCCATTAGCGAATGACTATCTTTGATAGACTCGACATACTCAAAAGCACTCGGGTCACGCTTGGTTGATTTTATTTGTTTAGCTTTCGAAGTTTTGGGTCGACCACGAGTGTGAATGTTTACCTCTGGCACTTGTAGTGAGGTTGTTGTTGGATTGACAATCTCTCTCAATCCCCTTAACATTAACAATCTCCGTGAATCATTCGCCATTAAAAAAATCATGTTAACATCACCAACCGCCTCAGACCATCGACTACCAATGTCATCCCTAATATCAATCCCCTTACTCGCCTCCATATCTAACTTTCTCCAAAACTTGTCAACAGTATCTAATGGGATTAGCATGTCCACCTGAGTATATTCGGCAAGCTCATGTGCACAAGGTAAGCCACATGTCTTCTGCAATACACAACCACACAACAAAGGATCTACGCCAGTCACACTTATACCCTTCATTTCATCAAAAATCTTGTCCAAAGTTGTAATTGAAACTACACCTCGTAAAAAGTTGAACACGAATGGTTTGTATTGATGTTGGACTACATTAATACTCTTTTCAAATGAATCTTTGACTGCGGTGTGAGATAACTCAAGTAAAGAGTGAATTTAATCCAACATGTCTCAAAGTTACCCTGGCTCGATCCAAGTTGCCTCTTCAATTTTGCATGTGCACTCTCGACCCTATTTGTTGTTGTGTTGACAAAATGGATGACATTATTTGTCCAACAGGACACAAATCTTTCTTTGAAAGGATGAATCTACTGATTTGTTATATACTGAACAGTATCTGAATGGTCTGAATAATCTTGTTGAAATCTCCTAAGCAACTCATAAAATGTAGCTTCATTTTCAGCTAACATCAATACATTCCACAAGATATAAAAGAATCTCATTTCTCCTTGGTACGAAATCCCTTTTTGCAATTTGCCAATATATTCCTATTAATATGCCACCGACACAATAAATGCTTTGAAGTGGGAAAAGTACTTTTGATCGCGTTCATCAATACAATCTCTCGATCGGTTATAATTACCTTGGGTAAAGATGAATCGTCCATCAACGACCTCAAGATATGCAATGACCATAAGTAGTTATCTTCATGCTCAGACTCTAAATACACGCAAGCAACGAAAAATGTCAAATCCGTTGACGTCACACCAACTATTTCAAATAGTGATAACCTATATCGATTTGTCTTGTACGTACAATCCATCAACAATATACTTGGAAAAACACACAACAGGTCAATACTCTTCGGGTGAGAAAAGAAAATATCCTTCACCATGTCAGTTTTCTCACACCGCCTATGATGGTAGAAATAGTTATACTCCTTCAACTTTGCCATAAGGTATTACATTTGTGATCGACCTCTATGTTCGACTATTTTATGCTTTTGTCGTGCATTGTAAATACTCTTCATTGTTGACTTATTTTTAGCAAATCTCTCCTTTAACACGCTCAATATGTCTTTCGGTAGACTGTGGCTCTTTGACAAGTCAACCACCAACTCCTCAGCACGTGACAAGCGCCCAACAAATGAGTGACCTTCCAAATACAACGCGCAAGGATGATTCTGCATGCTGCAAACTACATTCAAAATCCATGGTCCGTTAATGGATATTTGCATAGCTTTTATTAAAAACGGACAACTACACTTCTTTGTTCCAGTAAGTCTCTCCTTACTCATTATTCGGATCACATTCTTTTCATCTTTCACATTCTCACATCTTTCTTCAGACAATTTCTCTTTGGTTGACGATATTGGCCACTTCGTTCACATGCCAAAAACAACCGAGCCCATCTCCCACTATCTCTATTGTCTGACCTTTTCACTACTACAACCATCCTATTCGCCTTTGTCACTTTATGTGCCCAAGCAACTAGTGCATCATGAGATTCAAAACATTAATTCATAGTGAACACCATTGTATAATCCATCACCATCTCATTATTCATAGGAGCAATGACTTTACCCTCCATAGAACATGTATTTGATTCCTAATACAAATCAGAAAATATTATAACATTACAAATATAACTTTACAAAATGTAAAAATACGCATTAGTATTATTCGCCCAGTGTTCAGCTACAAATGGACAAACATGACTCACATGTTTGAAACTAAGATACCGAACATATTCAGCTATGTTCGAAAACAATCAACCGAACATATTTCGTTATGTTCGGTTTCCAAAAGCCAAACATTGCTCAAAGTGTTTGACTTGGTATGACCGAACATTGCGCGTTTGAATAACTTTTAGACTGCTACAATTCAAATCACAATAATACAAATATACAATTATACTGCACGAAAAAAATGAAAAAAAAAAACTTACATTGTTCATGGGAATTGGATCTTCATGGTCCATTATGTTTGATTTGTTACAAAAATGAAATTTTGGGAGATATTAGCTTGTTAGGGTTTAGATAAAGAGAAAAAAAAAGAGCATAAAAGAGGGACGGATAAAAGAGGGACGGAGGAAGGAGGAAGAAGGAAGGAGGAAGAAGGGGGGAGAGAAATATAAATTTTATAAAAATGACATTTTAGACTTTTTACCTAAGCATATTTTTAAGAAAAAAAATTGGGGTGTGTTTAGTGATCCAGGTGTGGATAGCCGCTCCTATTTTTAAAACACCAGATATGGCTAGAGTGGCATGAAAAAATATATCAATGAACAAAAAAAAAAGTATGGCATTGATCACTAAAAATTAGTAAGAAAATTTCATCTTCCGGTATTCATCTATTGTTTTAATCTGTCATTTTCCACAGAAGAAACTAAGACATCCATAACAATCACTAAATTTTCCACTTCTTAGGACATTTAAAGTGCACGATTTCTAGGAAATTCACTGCAATCCAGTAAGATCAGGAAAAAAAAAAAAGGACCTTCTTTGCAGCTTCAACTAGAGCAGCACTCATCGTCTTTGGATGCTCCATAATGTCAATGGTCTCTTCTGAAGCATTAGCTGTTGGCTCAGGATAGTTAGGTGACAGACGGACAGGGGAAGCATCTCTCTGCAAGGTTCTAAAGGTATTCAAGGTAAGCAAGACCATGGCGTTCACTTGCTCTTGTAGCCGAGAGATAATATCCATGACTCTGCACTCAATCTATCCAGAAACAAAACATTTCCAGATGAGCAGAATCATATAAACAACACCAACAACAAATATTAAAAAGTTAGAAAAGACATTAATTCATGTTAACGATTAAGCTGGCAACAAAACCCTCGCCGGCCGACGGGCGACTACCAGCCGCAAAGAATGGAAGAATATCAACTACGACTAAACGGAGTGCGAAGGATAGAAAAATCTACGTCCAGCAACCGTAATAGGATGCATCATTGGATAGCAGATCTCATGGATCACTTTTTTGTGGTCCAGGAGATGGACCATTCATATTTACGGTTGGATCGTGCTCGCGATCCGGTCGTAATTGGTTGCGATCCCTTCTTAGATTCACCGTCCCCACTAGGTTATAATTTGATTCGGAGTTGACAGCCGGAGGCAGTCCAAAGGACACCAGTGGTGGATAAGTGGCCAGGTTGCTAGGCGTCGAGCGAGGGTCTCCTCCGGGCGGCTTCCGCTCCGAACCAAACTATAATCTAGTGGAGGCGGTGAATCCAGAAAGGGATCACAACCAATTACGACCGGATCGCGACCACGATCTTGCCGCAAATATGAGTGGTCTATCCGTGGACCATAAAAAATGGTCCAAGAGATCCTGGCTCGCGCCATTGGCGGACGGGGGAGGAAGCAGATTGGTCGGGACCGGGAGAGTATTCTTAGCGAGCGGAAGTCTTCATTCTCGACTAAAGGCTCAATTAAAGGTTCATATGGGCCTTTTGAGGCCTTCGGAATAAGATATCCGCCGACCTGGACAGGACCCATCGAAGCTCTTCATGCTTCGATTGGGTCACGCTGTCCTACTATACACAGAGCGAGCTTTGGGATAAAGTACGCTTCTATTCTTTAAACTGGAAAAAGTACACTTTCAGCCTTCTAGGCTTCTATTCTTTAAACTGGAAAAAGTACACTTTCAGCCTTCTAGGCTTCTATTCTTTAAACTTGTCAGTGATCAATACTCAACTTTTTTATTGTCTTTTCTAATAAACCTTTGATCGGTGTCTTGAACTCTTAAATTTAGAGAACACGACACACACTAATTCATTCAAAATAAGGTCCAGGAGGAGACCATCATCTTGAAGAGAATGATGATCAATCACCTCTGATGCGCATTATCTCACTGACAACCTTCAAACAAATTATCTACTTTGTCCAGATTGATATGAACAAGTATTACGTGTCAAAGTGCCATTGTATCATCATTTGTGCTGACCTTCTCAACCTGAGTACGCCTTCGACAAATCTGCTAAAATGGCAATGTCTCTAGGCCACTAAGAACACAATGACTGGCATCTTAAAGATTAATACGAGTCAAGAAGACTTCCACCGACAGCCATTATTAACATCAAGCAGGCATACAGTAGTTAATACTGCCAGCATACGAAATATTTTGCCGTGAACATGATAAAAAAAGTCTCAGAGTAATTACAATGTGTACATCACAATCTTGTACTGAAGGAAAACATACAAGTTTCAAGGTGCAAAACATGACTGCAATCACCTCCTATGATGCAAGAATTTGCTAGCTTGGGAGGCACGCATGATGGACTTTGGGCTAGAACTACTCATTAAGTGCTCCCTCTTTGCTCGCCGCTTGTTTTGCCTTGCATATATTGCTTGTTTAGGAACCAACGTCGCACGCCCCTCTAAAAAATCAGCTATAGACAATTCAGATGTCTCATTGGAAACAGTCAGCTTCGGTGCACTACCTCTAGCAGTGCCTGAAACATCCCAGGTTTTGGGATCAATGCCATCAATGATAGAATAGTCCAGAGCTACAAAGTCCAGAGCTTCATTTGGAACTTCTGGGAAGCCAAAGGGTGGGTTTACAATGATTTGGGGACATTCAGCAGCCATTATTGCCTTTGAAACCTCATCTATGTTTGGCTGATAGCGAAATGAAAAATGAATTGTTAGAAGAAAATCTTTTGAGTTGTAAATATAGCTCTTCCAATTTTGTGAGTGAAGCGTTAGACCAAACTTTAAGAAAATGTCTTGGTGAGCAGTGGTTAAACAATGATTTGCATCATTGTAGCTTGAGCTAAAATGAAAATAAAAAGATTGTACCACAGCCTTAAAATCAAGACAAGCTTAATGACAAATAATTGATTTTGGGTAGACGTCCTATAAGCTGGTTTCTTTCTTCATCACAAGAAATATCAAGATACAGAAGTCAATTTTTGCCAGAAAGTAGTCCAACATGCATTCGAGATTCCAATGTAGACGGAATGAAACATAAATAAAGCAGAATATAATATTAGTGCATGCCTTACCCATACGAGCCAGCGTAGTGATGGGGCACCACTTCCGATGTCAGCATTTTCAAGCTCCTCCCATGATTCTTCCTCCACATTGTTCAATTTAGGTTTCAAGATACCAACACATCTAAAGGCAGTAGAATCACTGCTGGGAGACCCCCTGCATTAACATGAAAAGTTTAGTTCGAGACCCAATTGACCATGTTGGATATTGAGCAGAAAGCAATGAAGAAGCAAAACAAGGATTCAATGAGCAAATGATTTCTTGCAGAAATTCTTGGCATATCAACTATGGATGAAGAGCTTGATGCACATTCTTGAATGTCGGAATAAGTATTTCTGAATCATTGCCACAGTATGGGGGCACAGAGATAGTTTAGTCAAGAATAGGATGAGCTGATATTTACCCTAACAAGTTCAAAGAAATTCAAGATGAAGTAATAATGACTGTGAGAATCAAGATAAGATGAACTTCCTTGGTCACTAACATATTGATTCACTGAAGTATTAGCTCTAACTCAACAATCCATAAAATATCTGAAGCGCAAAATAAAAACTTTAATGATCTCATTTGTACATTGCTTTATGCAATAAAGTACAAGTAGTTTAATCATACTAGCTGACCAACTGGACCAAATGTCAATGTGCTGATCTTGATTTTACATCTGCATTTATCTCAGTATTCAAGTATGCTTCAAAATTTAGATGGGCAGAGTAACTGTTATGTCATCTACTCTTGGTTCTACCCCAATAATTGAGTATGCCTCAAAATTTAGATGGGCAGAACTAATCTTTCAGGAAAAAAATGGATATAGAACAGCAAGGTTTTACCTTGTATATAAAAAACTACACATAAACATCATCCAGCTCCATGAAAAATTAACTAACAGACAAGATTAACTATTTGCAGAGAAAAAAACTGCAAAAATATAGCAAAAAATCATCATACCCCCATCTCAAGATTTCCAAAGATTGGCAGTGACAAATGAGGCCTGACACACCGGTAGCAGTTATCTTGTCACAATGACTGCAAGGAAAATAGCTCATTAAAAAATAACACGTACCCATAACTGACATAAACTTTTACAAAAAGCTACGACTCGGTGATTTTTTTTGGTGGGAGAGTGTTGGTTCACGAGTTGCAAACACAGCCTTCCCACTCGGGCATCTCCAACGATCTGCTGAAGTCCGACGAACTCAGCAGATTCTCTACGAATTACAATGGCTTTCCTTCTCAAGCATGGCATGGATTTTGTTATTTCCTTCAACAGAGGATCTCTCCACTTTAACCTATCTTCCTCTTCTTCATTCGTGAAGATCTCTACTCTCCCCACTTCTCTCTCCTTGTGCATGAAGAATCTCCGTGTCAGTGCTGATTTGTAGTTAATGGAAATGGCTTGAGTTAACCCTAGTTGGAGTAATGAATTTGATTAATTATTAGATCTGGTGGTTAGTAATTGATGATGATGTAAATGCGTATGATAGATCCAATTAGGGTTAGCTAATTGGTTTATATATAACCTAGCTAAATTGTATATGTTGATAC
Source organism: Zingiber officinale (assembly GCF_018446385.1). Classification (NCBI taxonomy): domain Eukaryota; kingdom Viridiplantae; phylum Streptophyta; class Magnoliopsida; order Zingiberales; family Zingiberaceae; genus Zingiber; species Zingiber officinale. The sequence continues at coordinate 25,445,064 of NC_055988.1, forward strand.
AGGACTTTGGTTAGAGACGGGCGTGTTAACGTGAGAGTTACCTAACACGACCTACATTTAAAGCGAGTACCTTTGACTTATCTCTTTTGATATTGTCATTCTGATATGCGTAATAGATTATAGCTAGTAGTAATGATTATGTTTATATCTGCCTTGGTATGCCACTACTTGATATCCGTAGTATGCTCGTATTGTTATCTGTTATGCATTTATGCTTATGCCTCTTGATTTTTGCCACGTGTACTTATGTTCATAGAAATAACGACATACAACGCATTACCGGGTACAGGTCTAGCTACTAGATATACTTGCCATGTGTACCTAGATTTATTACCTGGCATGTATACCTAAATTTATTACTTGGCATGTGTACCTAGATTTATGATACCTAGCTCTTGGTTATCAACTCGGTTTTCCTTTTAATACATATTATTTGGATGTTGATATTTTCAGGAGTTACATATTTTAGTGTCATACACCATTTTGCATGATTGCATGCTGAGCGATTGTCGGCTCCTTTGTAGCTGAGCACATCGCCAGTTACATGATCTGCACTCATGGGTTAGTGGCACATCAGGCAGGGTGTGTGCAGTTGCTCTGTCTGGGATCCGCTCGGCCGCTCATGGGTAGTGGTGACATAGCATGGTAGCGGACAGGGATCCCTCCTCTTGACTATGATACAGGGAGATGAGAGCTTCAGTTCCCCCATTTAGTTGGGGTAGGAGGATAGGTGGACTCCGACAGCATTCTGTCCACTCGGTCACTCAGAAGTAGTCATGGCAGAGTGCACAGTTGTCATAGCTCTACCCACTCGACCTCACCATCGCGTGAGGTGGCTGACTGGCGTCAGAAGTGACCATGTCATTTGCATCATATGTATGGATTGCATTTATTACTTGTGATTGCTGCATTTTGGATGCTGCATTTTGGTGGTTGCATATAATTGACATGCATACAGGAGACATTATGTATTTGGTCAGATGACCCAGCATCTGTTGGTATGGTTCACACCCTTATGTTTAGATAGGAGGTCCTGATGAGTACAGTTTCTTCTGTTGTTCAATTTTGCATTACCTGTTATTGTTCAGGAGACTGTACTACATGATTATTACTGATAGTTATATCTTACTATGCATGTCTGATCGATACCCGCTGAGTTCTTATGTATTTGGTCAGGGACGACCCTACACCTGTTGGTATGGTTCACACCCTTATGTTCGGATAGAAGGTCCTGGTGAGTATAGTTTCTTATGTTGTTCGGTTTTGCATTACCTGTTATTGTTCAGGATACTGTACTGTATGATTATTATTGATAGTTATATTTTACTATGCATGTCTGATCGATACCCGCTAAGTTCTTGAACTCACCCCATTGATTTATTCCTATTTTAGGTTGAAGTCGTCAGGAGGTTCCAATTGCTAGTCCCCACTCTATGTCGAGATGATTTTCTATTTTTGGACTTTGGTTCCTTGTTATGTGATCTACATACTTGTGATGCGTAGTTCTTGCACTCGTGCCTTTTATATCGAGTTTTTGGTACGCTGCCCATGTTTTTCCGTTGCGATGGTTTTTCGTTATGGGTTGTGTTTATCTCTTTATTAGTGGAGTAGGTTTTATATAAAACTGCATGGAATGTTTACTTATTTTATCATATATGTTCCGGCTGTGTTGGCCGAGTATTGAGAGGCCTGAGGGCTATGTATTTCAGGATTCAGATTGTCACCGATATAGGGGAGATGCTATCGGATTTTTGTCTGGCAGGGACTCCTCTGGTGCGTGACAAAAGGAGAAGGGAGGAAAATGACCTTGGCCGTGTAGAGCAGGCAGGCCGTGTAGCATTTCCAGAGAAGGAGAATGACACGGTCGTGTAGATCGACACGATCGTGTCACCTCAACAAGCATGACCAGAACAGGGTTGTGTAGATCTACACGGCCCAAGCAACATCTCTACACGGTCGTGCAACATTTCCAGAGAAGAGACAAGGCCAGGCCGTGTGTGCCACACGATCCAGAGGCCAAGATTGGCACGGTCGTGTGAGGCACACGGTTGTGTAAGCAAACCAGGGAAAGAACAGTGCACGGCCGTATGAAGGCCACACGATCGTGTGACCTTGGCCGAGAGCAAAACAGTCAGGGCCATGTGTGCCACACGGCCGTGGCACGGGCCGTGTGGTGCTCATGCCTTGCCCTATATAAAGAGATTCTTCCTCTTTCAAGGGGGAGGAGGCTCTCCCTTTTGGGGAGATCAAGTTTGGGGTCATTCTTCACCTTCTTCAGCCTTGATCCAGCATTCCTAAGCCATTTCCATCTCCGATTCAACTTCAGAAGCTAGGGATAGGTTCCGAAGATCACTCCTCGTCACTAGATAAGTATTTCTAATCTCTTCTCTTGATTGGGATTGAAATGTTTGTGAATTCTTTGTTTTCGGATCTCTATTTTTATATTATGGAGTAGATCCATTATTCTAAAACTAAGGGAGTATTTGTGGTGTGATTTGATGTAAGAATCTCATGGATATGCCAATTTCCTATCTCAATGATGTTGTTATGTTTTGTATCTATTTGATCTTATATGGATTGTTGTGTTTGGATTTAATTACCATGCTCGATTGAATGTTTGTGATACTTGTGGATCTTATAGAGGGATCCCCTAGATCGTATAACCGAGGGACACTAGTGACAGGCTGCCCCGCTAACGGACATCTAGGGGATCACCTTGAAAGGTGAAGCTAGTCTCTACAAGGAGGTGGAATAGTTGAGTGCATTTATCCCCTATGCCTTTATGTGGATTGAATGGTGATGTGTTTCTATGTCGTATGATCGAGGGATGTCGATGACAGACTGCCCCGCTAACAGACTTCATAAGGATCATGACTATTAAATTACTAGAGGTATAGATAAAAATTCCTTGCCGGTTGACTTCTGCAGGAGAAAACCGGCAACTTCCTGCAAATGTATGGCAATTGAGGATAAAAATTGATAGATCACCTTACATTGATAAATATCACAATGAAACCGAACTCCTAGAACTCTCATAAAACCCAAGTTCTTACGTTTGCTTTTCTATTTCTATTTCTAGTTGCTATTTAGTATATTCGCTTCCTTTGTCGATTGTTTAGCTAATTCGTTGTGAGACATCTCTAATGCTTATAACCAGTCCTGTGGGATCGATATCTTTTTATTACTGACGATGAAACCGTACACTTGCGATTGCGTAATAAGTTTTTGGCGCTGTTGCCAGGGACTGCGTCTATAACGTTAGAGATAATCATTTGAGTTAGACTAGACTTTTCTTTTCTTTTCGATTACATAGTTGTAACTAGTGTTGGAAATTCTGTTTTCTCAATCTTATCTTTTATTTTTGATTACTTTTCCTCTAATTTGACTTGTTGCAATTCAAATTCTGCATTTCATATTTTCAACATTTCAGTTTAGTTTATTTTTCAAGTAAAAGAAATTCTAAGAAAAAACTTGATATGTTGTTCTTGTATGCGTAGATCTAACTTTGCAGGAAATCTATTACCTCTTGGTCCAGAGATTGATAGAACTTTTCATAGAAGGAAGATTTTGCAAAGAAATCAAGAAGAACAAGAACACTCAAATATGATATTCAGATCATTGAACGATTATGGAGCTCCAAAGTCTGTCCAAGACTTAGGGCTCATTGTTCAGCCAGAGATTCAAGCAAGAAATTTTATGCTTAGACCATCCTTTATCTAAAAAATTCAGCAGAATCAATTTGGGGGGTTGGAGTTGGAGAATCCTTATTCACATTTCATGGAATTTCACAGATATTGTAATACACTGAGATATGAAGGCGTTCCATCTGATGTTATTCGTCTATTGGTTTTCCCTTTTAATCTTAAGACTGCTGCAAAGAAATGGTTTAATGTCTTGCAATCGAGAAATATCAAAACTTGGGCTGAGTTAGAACAGAGATTTCTGAACAAATATTTTTCTCCACAAAAAATCATACATTTGAGAAATCAGATTCTGAATTTTAAGCAACTTGTCGAAGAGGAATTACATCGAGCTTGGGAAAGATATTCATCTCTTCTGTATTCATGTCTGCATCATGGAATTGAGAAATGATTGATTGTACATTTATTCTACATTGGATTTTCTTTCCAAAATAAGGGTCAGTTAGATGTGGCATCTGGAGGATCTTTCATGAAGAGAAGTTTGGATGAAGCATATGAAATAATATGCAGGATAGCATTAAATTTTAATGATTGGTCATGACAAAATCTAATGACTCTCACATGTAGCGCATTCGAAGATAAAGAAAAAGAAAGTGAGGAGGAAAATAAACAAAAACTTGCAAATGGTAAAATTCAGAAGGAGGTTGAAGAAGGCATCACCGTGAATCAAAAAGATCTTCAAGATTTATTCCCAGTCTCTATCAAAAATGTTTGGAGAAGGAATATCTTCAACTAAACCTATTGAAAGGGAGGAATGCCCGAATGTTTCTTATGAAGAAGATAACCTTGATTATGAAGAGATGACATCGGAAACCGAGGAGAATTTAGAAAAAGGATATTCAAAAGAAGAAATAAAGTTGCTGGAGCAGGATCCAACTTTGTCAGAAATTATGCCACCTCAGCTAGAGTTAAAATCATTGCCACCCAACCTCAGATATGCATTCCTTGGACTAAATTCCACTTTCCCGATGATAATCAAAGCAACCTTAACTGAGTTGGAAACACAAAAATTGATTAATGAGTTAAGATTGCATAGAAAAGCAATTGGGTACACTATTGATGATATTAAAGGAATTATTCTTTCTCTTTGCATGCATAGAATCTTACATGAAGAAGGACACAAAAATTCAATTGAACATCAAAGGAGATTGAACCCAAATTTGAAAGAGGTAGCAAAGAAAGAAGTGCTTAAACTTCTTGATGTTGGGATCATTTATCCTATTTCAGATAGTGAATGGGTGAATCCAGTGCATATGGTTCCAAAAAAAAGGAGGAATGATTGTAATCAGAAATGAGAATAATAAGTTGGTTTCAACACGAACGATCACAGGGTGGCGGATGTGTATTGATTACAAAAAGTTGAATAAAGAAACTACGAATGATCATTTTCCTTTACCATTTATTGATGAGATGTTTGAAAAATTAGCAAAACACTCATATTTCTGTTATTTAGATGACTATTCGGGATTCTTCCAAATTCCAATTCATCCTCAAGATCAAGAGAAGACTATTTTCACATGTCCCTACAGAACTTTCGCTTATCGTCGTATGCCATTTGGACTTTGTAACGCCCCAGCTATGTTTCAAAGATGCATGATGGTAATTTTTTCAGATCTAATAGAGAAAATCATGGAAGTATTCATGGATGATTTCTCAGTTTATGGAAATGACTTCAACATTTGTTTACTAAATCTTTCTATAGTTTTTCAACGGTGCGAAGATGTAAACTTAGTATTAAATTGGGAGAAATGTTACTTCATGGTTAAAGAAGGGGTTGTCTTGGGACATAAGATATCAGAGCAAGGGATCGAGGTGGATCAGGCCAAGGTAGAAGTAATAGAGAAGTTACCCCCGCCAATTAATGTAAAAGGAGTAAGGAGCTTCTTGGGGCATGCTGGGTTCTATAGGCGTTTTATCAAGGATTTTTCAAAAATCTCTAAGCCTTTAACTAACTTGCTGAATAAAGATGTTGAATTCTATTTTGATGATGATTACATGGAGGCTTTCAAAAAGATTAAAAGTGCCCTTACTTCAGCTCCCGTAATCCAAGCGCCAGATTGGGAGTCTCCCTTTAAAGGTATGTGTGATGCAGTGACTTTACAATAAGAGCAATTTTAGGGCAAAGGAAGAACAAGATTTCACTATGCAAGTAAGACATTGGATGCAACCCAAGTAACTATTCCACTACCGAAAAAGAATTCCTAGCAGTAGTCTTTGCAATTGATAAATTCAGATTTTATTTAGTGGACTCAAAAGTGATAGTATATACTGATCATGCTACCATCCGATATTCATTGGGTAAGAAAGATGCAAAACCTCGGCTTATCAGGTGGATCTTACTTCTTCAGGAATTTGACTTAGAGATCAGAGACAAGAAAGGGGTAGAGAATGTAGTGGTTGATCATTTATCTCGTGTATGGCAAAATGGAGAAAAGGATGCAAAATATAATGTATCTATTGATGATGTTTTTTTGGATGAACACCTTTTGGCACTAGCATACGTAAAGACACCTTGATATGCAGATTTTGTTAATTATCTGGCAAGTGGAGTTATATCCCCAAATTTCTCTAGACAACAAAATAAAAATTTCTTTCAGACGTCAAGAACTATATTTGGGATGAACCACTTCTTTACAAGAAATGCAGTGATGTAATATATCGAAGATGTGTACCTGGGGAAGAAGTTAAGGACATTTTGTTCCATTGTCATTTTTCATCATACGATGGCCATTTAGGATGTTTAAAAACAACTGTAAAGATCTTACAAGCAGGATTTTATTGGCCAAATTTATTCAAGGATACACGAGAATTTGTGCAATCTTGTGATCAATGCCAAAGGGCCGGAAATATCACCAAGAGAAATGAAATGCCACTAAACTATATTCTTGAAGTAGAATTGTTTAAAATATAGGGAATAGATTTTAGGGGATCATTTCCTTCCTTATGTGGCAATAACTTTATTCAGTGGCGGTGGACTATGTATCAAAATGGGTGGAGGCCATAACTTTTCCTACAAGTGATGCAAAAACAATCATCAAATTGTTTAAAAAGATAATCTTTCTACGATTCGACATACCTAAGGCAGTCATTAGTGATGGAGGGTCGCATTTTATAGAAAAACAGTTTGAAAACTTACTAAAGAAATATGGAGTAAGTCACAAAGTGGCAACTGTTAGAATGTATACTAAAAGCCTAGCTTTTTATAAATATTTATTTTGAAATAAAGAATCACATTGGTCAAATGTCTACATTTATATGCTAAGTGTAGTTGTTCAATTAATTTATATTGTAAATAACATAATGTGTGGTGTCATACACAGAAGATCATGTTATCAGTTCTTTATAAGTAATAAATAGTAGCTCACGACTAAAATGGATAGGAACAGTCGTAGTGTAATTTGGTGTTAGTTTATCTTGACTATAAAATTACACTAGTACACTCTGAGTGTATTGAGCAGGATCATTTGAGGTAGTTTCTTTTTATACTGACTGAATAAAAGAACAATACCTCTGTTATTATGGAAGTGTGTGCTCTTAATTTCGATATAATAATAAGCACATATATTTAGTATTTATTTCTTTAATTTATCAGTGGATGAGATTTAGTTCGATAAATCATTAGGCGAGATAAGCTGAGAAATAATAATATTTATAGTGTGTGTTGATAATTATAGAAGAAAACTATGTCCTAAGCAATCTAGGTTGTTGATGTCCCCAAGAGGAGCTCATGAGGATTGTCATGTAAACCCTGCAGGTGGACTTAGTCCGACATGACAATAAAGTTGAGTGGTACTACTCTTGGAGTTAGATACTAATTGAGTTGTCAGTAACTCATTTAATTAGTGGACATTCGATATCTTAAACACAGGGAGATTAACACACTCATGATAAGAAGGAGCCCATATAGTAATATGGGATTGGTGCGGTAGTTCAATAATAACTCTTTAGTGGAATGAGTTATTATTGATGAACTCGAGTTAGGTGTTCGGGGCGAACATGAGAAGCTCAAGTTCATCGGGAGATAAGTTGAGAAATAATAATATTTATAGTGTGTGTTGATAATTATAGAAGGAAACTGTGTCCGAAGTAATCTAGGTTGTTGATGTCCCCAAGAGGAGCTCATGAGGATTGTCATGTAAACCCTGCAGGTGGACTTAGTCCGACATGATAATAAATTTGAGTGGTACTACTCTTGGAGTTAGATACTAATTAAGTTGTCAGTAACTCATTTAATTAGTGGGCATTCGATATCTTAAACATAGGGAGATTAACACACTCATGATAAGAAGGAGCCCATATAGTAATATGGGATTGGTGCGGTAGTTCAATAATAACTCTTTAGTGGAATGAGTTATTATTGATGAACTCGAGTTGGATGTTCGGGGCGAACACGGGAAGCTCAAGTTCATCGGGAGACCAAAACAAATTTCTGCTCTCGGTCCCTGTCGTAGCCTCTTATTTATAGAGTCTTATATACACCCAAACCTAACTTCTTACCCACCTTAAGATGGTCGGCCAAGCCAAGCTTGGAGCCCAAGCTAGGGCCGACCAAACCAAGGCTAGATGGTTTCAAGTGGTGGTCGGCCCTAGCTTGGAGCCCAAGCTTAGGTGGCCGACCACAATAAATTAAAAGGGGATTTTAATTTTTTAAAATCTTTCCTTATGTGGAAGCCATGGTTTTAAAAGAGAGTTAAAAATTTAAATCTTTCCTCTTATAGTCTTCTACAAAAGATTAAAAGAAAGATTTGATATCTTTCCTTATTTGTAGTTGAAAAGGAAGATTTTAATTTCGAAAAAAACTTTCCTTTTTTGTAACCATCCACATGTTTTAAAAGAGAAATTTTAATTTATAAAAGTTTTCTTTTATAACCAACTATGAAAGGAATTTAAAAGAGAAATTTTTATTTTAAAAATTTCCGGAAACAAATAAGGAAGTTTTAATTTTATGTTTAAAATTTGTCTTGTTTAGTACACATAATGTGGTCGGCCATTGAAAGATTAAAAGGAAGTTTTAATAAAATTTTCCTTTTTAGTCATTGGCAAGGAAAATAAGGAAGTTTTAAACTTTCCTTATTTGCCATGACCAAGGATTATAAAAGAGAGGGAGGGGTTGCCCCATGGGATAACACATCTATTATTCCTCTCCTTTCTTCCTTGGTGGTAGTCGACCCTCTTCTTTCCCTATTCTTCTTTCTTGGTGGCCGGCGGCATCTCATCTCTAGGAGTTGTTGGTGGCCGGATCTTGTTCGAGGAAGGAGAGATAGGAGACATTGTTTCTTAGCATCCCTTGGAGCTTGGTTAGTGGCCGAAGTTCTTCATCTCTAGGAGATTGTTGGTGGCCGAAACTTGCAAGGAGAAGGAGGCTTGGGTGAATTCTCATCTTGGTAGATCGTCGCTCACACGACGTCCGAGATAAGAAGAGGAATACGACAGAAGATCGTGAGGTCTATAAGCTACAAAAGGTATAACTAGTTTTGTTTCCGCATCATAACTAGTTTATCTTTTGTATAGATTTTGAAATACCAAACACAAGAGGCTAACGATTCTTGGTTTCGGATTTATGATTCGATTTTGTGTTTCTTTTGTTTTTCGATCTTGTGATTCGATTGTTCTTAATGGTTAAACCTAGGGTTACCGTAAGGAGATTAAATATTGAATTCCGTTGAAAGACTTTGTACAGGAAGTGGTGGATGATCCTATACCCAAGAAGGCCTAGTGCCTCGCCATGTTTAACTTGGAAGCCGATCTCTGAAATAAATATTTAATCAAATTTGTAACATGGGTGGATTTGGATTAATAATGTTAAGCATCGTTTGCGATCCAAGTCTAAACATCTAAGAACAGATAAGTCAAATTTAGAATTAATAATGTTAAGTTTTGTTTGCGATTCCAAATTTAATTTCTAAAGAACACAATAGATTGTTAGCAAAGGTTCGGGACTTGTACAAATTTTTTGTACAGGGGAACCAGTACGATATTCCGAGTAGCAACCAATAACAACACCATACCATCCACAAACTAATGGATAAGTTGAGATCTCTAATCGTGAAATTAAAGCCATATTAGAGAAAACGATCTCTACTTCACGCAAAGATTGGTCATTGAAGTTAGATGATGTTTTATGGGCATATCGAATTGCTTAAAAAAACTCCCATTGGTATGACCCCATTCTGGCTAGTTTATGGGAAGTCATGTCATCTTCCGGTTGAATTGGAGTATAAAAGCTTACTAGGCAATTACAAAACTTAATATGGATCTCAAGGCAACAGGAGAAAAAAGAAAGCTCCAGCTAAATGTGTTGGTGCAGCGGGCCGACAAGAGGGGAGGGGTGAATTGCTTGAAACAAAAAAAATACTCTCCTCGTTCTTTCAACTCTTAAGGTGCAACAATAATAAATAAAAATAAAAGAACAGAATTAAAGAAAAGACTCAGGGATTGACTTGGTTACAACCTAGGTGGTTGTTAATCCAAGGCGGTTGAAAAGCCCAATCAGAATCTCCTTCTCTGAAGGCGGAGAAGCCTTTTACATAATAAAAGCTTAAGTAGTTGCTAAGAAATTAGTACAAGAGTTGATTATTAATTTCATAACTCGCCCTTTTTATAGGGTCCGGAAACTCTATCTTAGGCTTGAGGGCGCTTCCCATAAACATGAAGGGCGCCTCCAGTGTGACATTTTTATCCAAATGCGAAACGGTCACTTTGACTGAGTTGAGGGCGCCCTCAACGCCATTGAGGGTGCCCTCAATGTGAAGGGCACCTTCAACGCCATAGAGGGCGCCCTCAATGTGGAGGGTGCCCTCAATGCTGCAGCGTATAAATAGCACCAGCTTTTTTTCGCTCCTTTTCTTCTTCCGAAGCACCAATCGCTTGGGTGATTGCGGCCAACTGAAATAGGACTCACCCGAACTCAATTTCCGGCCTTCTCCTCGAGCAGGTTTCCGCTTCGGCTTCTCGTCCCTCGAATGCCGCTTACGTTCTTCTCGTCCAACGGTGTACTCTTCCGCAGCTCTTTCGTCCTTCGGATGCACTGAGTCTGTCGGCTCCCTTCCCGTGTCATCCTTCTCACCTGCTGCGTTTTCCGCTCGACTTCCTGTGCTCCTAAGCTCCTGTACACTTAGACACAGGGATCAAAACCAAACAAGACCTAACTTAACTTGGTTAATCACATCAAAACAACCACGGGGTCCAACAATCTCCCCCTTTTTGATGTGCATCAACCCCAGTTCAAGTTAGGGTAAATACAAACAAATAGTAAATGCAAAATAAAGTTAAGCACGAATTTGCAATAAGAAACATTGCAACAATTAAATTTAAATTGATTTATAAAAAGAAAAAAAATTTAACTCCCCCTAAACTTGTACCTATCTCTCCCCCTTTGATCATAACAAAAAATAGGGTACACATATAAAAAAAACAAGGTACAGATAAAAAAAAAATCGAAAAATAAAAATTTTCAAGTTGTAAATTTTCAAATTTTCCAAGTTAGAAAAAATTTGAAAAAATTTCCAAGTTAGAAATTTCCAAAAAAAACTTGAAACGCTTAAATAGTTGACAAGAATTTAAAAGCATTATCTTAATTGCTTGTCAGTTTGTCAATTAAACATTTAATTCGATAATTAGCTTCCAAGCTATGACGAGACACTAGGCTTTCTTGGTTATTGGATCATCAACCACTTCTAGACAAAGCCTTTTAAGGAATTGAAACATTTAATTTCTTCTGAAAGCCTTGATTAACATAAGGTTTTAATCTAGATGGAATTTTGGAACCTAATAGAGGTTCCTTCCTACTGGGTTAGTTAGATATCTAGGGGGTACATATTCTTTAGGTATTCTTCTAAGTTGTCCTTGATGTTTTTTAATGTATCAGTTTAATTTTCCATAAATCTTAAGGTTAGACTTTTGAAAAATGTTTGGGTTTTTGACTACATGTATCTGATTTCAAATTTTCAATTTGCAATTCTAACTTTTCATTTTCTGAGTTCAAATTATCTAACATTCTATTTAATTCAACAATCTGTTTTTTTGATTTTACTAAGTCTCTTGTAAGAACTTTGATAAAACAAAAAGACTGTTTAGGGGTTAGAGAACGTACCTCACCTACCTCTATTTCTGATGCCCCCCCTTCATCGTAGCTTTCTTCTTCTGATCCTCCCCCTTCATCTATGCTCATCTCTGAGTTGGTTTCTTCTTCCGATTGATGGTTGGTCATTAGCACTAGTCCCGAGAAGGTTGCTACCTCGGAATCAAAGGATAAAAAATCATCCCGAGTGGCTTTCATAGTTTTATATTTGGAGGAAGTTGATTTTTTGTGCTTGTCCTTTTCCTTCAATTTTGGGCAGTTATCCTTGATGTGCCCTTTTTCATTGCAGTTGTAGCATCGGACAGTTATTTTATTTCGATGATGCATTTTTGAATGCGATTTAAACTTATTAGACTTAATAAATTTATTGAACCTTTTTACCAGTAAAGTCGTTTCGTCTTCATCGATGGATGTCTCGGACTCTTGATCTTCCGTCCTTGCCTTTAGGGCTACATTGAGGTTAGTCTTTTCTATGTTTTTTGAATCTGTAATTCGAGATTCATGAAGTTTGAAGGTAGAAAATAGATTTTCTAGCGTATTTACCTCAAAGTCTTTAGAGATGTAGTATGCATCTACTAAGGACACTCATTCTGATGTTCTTGGGAAGGCGTTGAGCACATACCGAATCAAATCTCAATTTGTTACCGATTCTCCAAGATTGTTTAGTTGAGTTATCAGCTCCTTGATTCGTGCTTGGAGTTGCGCTATCTTTTCTCCATTGTTCATCCGGAGATTTGTTAGTTGAGTTCGGAGGATGTCCCGTCTTGCTAACTTCGCTTCTGAAGTACCTTCGTGGAGCTCCAGGAACTTCTCCCAGAGATCTTTAGCGGAGTCGTAGCTGTCGATTCGGTTGACCTCCTGGGACGGAAGGACGCTGAGCAGATGGAATTCTGCTTTTCCGTTCGCCACGAAATCGGCTTGCTCTTTCTTCGTCCACTAATATTCTTCTTTCTCGACTCCTTTCTGATCCATAGATGCTACAAAATCGTATTTCATTGTTAATAGAATATCGAAATCCGTTTTAAAAAATACCTTCATTCGGTGTTTCCATGTAACGAAGTCTCCGTCGAATTTTGGGGGGGTGAATACTTGCACCGGTCATTGTCTTGATCTTTGTTGCTTCAGACGACGGTTAGTCCTTCTGAGGCTGTTGAGCTTTGATACCACTTGTTGGTGCAGGGGGTCGGCAAGAGGGGAGGGGTGAATTGTCTAAAAAAAAATATCCTTCTCGTTCTTTCAACTCTTAAGGTGCAATAATAATAATTAAAAATAAAAGAACAGAATTAAAGAAGAGACTCAGGGATTGACTTGGTTACAACCTAGGTGATTGTTAATCCAAGGCGGTTGAAAAGCTTAGTCAGAATCTCCTTTGAAGGCGGAGAAGCCTTTTACACAATAAAAGTTTAAGTAGTTGCTAGGAAGTTAGTACAAGAGTTGATTATTAATTTCCGACCTCCAGGGCACTTTTTATAGGGTCTGTAAACTCTATCTTCGGCTTGAAGGCGCCTCCAGCGTGACATTTGGATAAAATTGTATCCAAATGCGAAACGGTCACTTTGACTAGGTTGAGGGCGCCCTCAATGCCATGGAGGGCATCCTCAATGTGGAGGCGCCCTCAACGCCATAGAAGGCGCCCTCAACGTCATAGAAGGCACCCTCAATGCTGCAGCGTATAAATAACTCTAGCTTCTTTTCGCTCCTTTTCTTCTTCCGAAGCTTCGATCGCTTGGGTGATTGCGGCCAACCGAAATAGGGCTCACCCGAACCCAATTTCCGACCTTCTCAAGCAGGCTTCCGCTCCGGCTTCTCGTCCCTCAAATGTCGCATATGTTCTTCTCGTCCACCGGTGTACTCTTCCGCAGCTCTTTCGTCCCTCGGACGCACCGAGCCCGTCGGCTCTCTTCCCGTGTCGTCCTTCTCGCCAGCCGCGTCTTCCGCTCGACTTTCTATGGACACAGGGATCAAAACCAAACAGGATCTAACTTAACTTGGTTGATCACATCAAAACAACCACAGGATCCAACAAAATGAACTAGATGAATTAAGGATGGATGCTTACGAACATGCCAGATCTTATAAGGAAAGGACAAAGAAATGACATGATCAACATATACTACGCATGGATTTCAAAGAAGGAGACCTAGTCTTATTGTTTAATTTAAGGTTAAAACTTTTTCCAAGAAAGCTAAAATCACGATGGACAGGTCCGTTCAAAGTTAAAAAGGTTTATCCTTTCGGAGCAGTGGACATTTGAAATGAAGAGCTCGGAATTATTAAAGTGAATGGCCAACGTTTAAAAGGATATGTACATGGTATGCAATTAGAAGAAAAACAAAAATTATACTTTACTGAACCAACCGATCGAGCTAATGACCTTAAACAAGCGCTTCTTGGGAAATAACCCAAGGGTTCTTTTATTAGATTTAATTTGAGTTTTTCTTTTTCATTATTTAGTGTTTTAATCCGATGCTATTTTTGTTTTCAGGTTGAACGTAGGTTCCATGAGCTGGTCATGATTATTTCATGGGCATGGAGGCATTGGAGAAGTCGGAAAGGAGGAAGTGTAACAATTTTTTGGTCCTGATAGAATCCGGCCATGTACCATACACGACTGTGTCGCACTTACAGGGAGGGAAGAGCAGTAAGCCATGTGACTCACACTGCCCATGTAAGTTCACCTGAGAAGAAGAAGGTCAAGGCCGTGCGATTTCGCATAGCCGTGTGAAAATTCCAGAGGAGAGAAGGAGTTGGCTGTGTGTGCTACACGGGCGTGCAAGGCTAATAGTGAAAGAAAAAGTCTAGGCCGTGTGACTCACACTACCCGTGTGAGTTCACCCGAGGAAGAAAAGTTTTTGATCGTGCCAATTGACACGGCCGCGCAGAAAAACCCAAGGATGAGGTAGAACAGGTCGTGTCTTGGACACGACCGTGTGAAGGAAGAAAGGACTTGGCACGGCACGACCCAACCCAGGTTTTAAAGATTAGGGCATAGGGTGTGAGAGCCACACGGCCGTGTCCACCGCATGCTTCCTATTTCTCTCCTTTTCCTATCCCTTTCTCTTCTCCAAAGACCCTAAATCACCCCCTTCCAATCTCTTCACCCATTTCCCTTAAAGCCAAACCTCTCTAACTTCTACAATGTCAAGGCTAATCAAAGAAATTCGATCAACAAGAAGAGGAAAAGAAAAGATGTTTGCTTCAAAAGGAAGGAATTCATGTTTCAAAGGTATCTCTAACAACTTTGACATCATTTTTTCTAGTGATGAACAAAAACATCGTTATCTTTCCTTATGTAAACATTCCATCTTGAGCAATAAGTTTAGATTATGCAACCTTAGAGGCTTTAGGTTTAGAGGTGATATTGATTGGCTTTTTGAAAGAATAGGTTGGGAAAAATTGATGAACATGAAATATCCAACTTACCCTAGAATTGTTTTGGAAATTTTAAATTCTATCACGGTTGACAATGTGCAAGGTGGGGGGAAACTCAAATTCCGATTATTGAATAATGATTATGAATGAACATTAAATGATTTTTCTACTTGTTATGATTTTCCTAAGGATGGTGCATGTATGATTCTACCTGAATTTGAAAATTCACACTTTTGGCAATTAATCTCTGGGCAATCTCACTTTAACCCTCACACATCCAAAGCCTCTAATATCATTAATCCCGTCTTTAGATACATTCATTTAGTTATGAAAAACACTATCTTTAGACGGGAGGACAAGGAAGGAATAGTAAAACTTACTGATTTATATTGCCTATGGGCAATGGCTGAAAATGTTTCAATAAACTCTGATTATTTCTTCCTTAAGCATTTAGTGAAATTAGGGAAGGCAGAATCTACCACGCCTATTATCTTAGGTGGGTTGCTAACTCAAATGGCGCTAGTGCTAGGATGTGATCTAGATGGTTTAGAGATGGTTGAGGAAACTTATGGATTGGATTTGAATTCATGTTTAGCAATCTGGATGGTAAGACGCGAGAAACATGGATATAGCCTCCTTGTCAAAAATAATTTTCCTTTGCAATTGCCAAATCTTGATTTAACTGCTGTTCGTATTAAGGAGAATTGGTGTTTAACCTTAGCAAATCAACATTCTAGAGCCCTATCAAATAAAGTTACAAGAGATGTTCATCCAGTTAATCGTGATATTCTGAAATTCAACTTCCATGAGCTTCATTCTGTTTTAAACAACATTCATAATGATTTGGATTTAACTAATAAATTACTTACGAAGGAAGATTGCATGAAGGATGGACAATTTAAGAAACTGCAACAGTGTTTCAAAAGCGAAAAAGAGTTATGTATCACAATTTCTGAATTAATAAACTTTTATAGAGCTCAAATGCAGTTTAATGAAGATTTTCGAGGCTTTATGAGATATTTGCAAGATGACTTAGACAAATTGTTTGAATATCATAAATATTTTAGGGACGAGGTACGATGGTTCATTGATATTTTTCCCTTTCCCTTTCTCGAATTCCCCGAACTCCCTCCCCTACCACCAATATTGATTTTATCGGGACGATAAAAAGTTTAAGTCTGGGTGTATGCAACCTGAAATTTTCTGCAAATTTTTTTCTTTGCTTGCATTTAGTTTCTTTTTGCTTATGTCTTGCATTTTTCTTTGCTTTGCTTGCTATATTTGCTTTTTTTTATTGTCATTTGACTGTCTTTTGAAGCATTTTAGCATACCGAGAACCAGGGTTTGAAATGTCGTTCCGTGACGTCCGGCACGGACGGTTTTTACCATTCCGTCGGCCGGTCGAAACCGACACGGGAGGCGTCCCCGTCTCGGCGGTGCCGGAGGAGACGCGGGATGTATTCGTCGGCGTCGGAGGAGACGCACGGCGCCTCCAACGACGTCCCGTGACGCCTTCGGCACCGAAAGCGTCGTGCGCAACGCCTTCTATAGTGCCGAAGGCGTCGTGTGTGAGGCCTTCTGCGACGCCGAAAGCGTCCGGTAGGGTCGCCGGACGCTTCCGACGACCCTTCCGGTGTCGCTGGACGCCCCCCGCGGAATCGCCTGTGATCATCGCGGGCGCGATCTCGTGTACGCAAGTACGTGATTTTTTTCTTTTTTAATAATTATTTTTTTTTTTAATTAATTTAAACATTTTCCAAGAAGGATGTATGATATTTCGAAAAGGCTTTTATAAACCCTAATTAAATTATCCTAATAAAATATTTAAAAATATATTTTAAATTAAAATAAATTAAATAAATTTTATTAATTAATATTCTAAAAAAATAATATGTTATTATTAATTAAAATATGTTTATTTTTATTCTCTATTCTGTGTACTATATTTTGCAGCTCCTCCTGCATCTGGACTACAGTTGTCCTAATAGTGAGATTCTTCAGACCTAATAGTTAAATCCTTTAGTAGATTTTTTTTTGCGATCATATGTTCACCCGACTGCCTAATCACAAATGTTGTTCAGCAAACTTAAATAAAGTTGATATTATGGTTGAACAAAAACAGTTTATTCAAAATATCCAGTGGGGCTGACTATCTTGAATCTGTTGTGGTTACTAATTATATTACTGCAACTACTGATCATAAGTTATGAGAAGTATCTTGGTGTATCCTTTCATGATGGTTTATTTTTGGTCAAGAAGTATGCCAGCCAAACCTACCAAATAATGTCTAATCATCATGAAACCTTTTTGATTAATATATGCCTAACAAACTGGAAGTTTTTAATTGTATGCCTCTCATATCTAGTGTTGTATAGGCAATGTAAAGCAAATACGGAAAGGAATAGAATGAATATTGATTTTCAAATTAAATTTTGGCAATTTGGTATTTTGGGTATCATGTAATTTGCTCTCTTTCTTTGGTAGGAGTACATTAAAATTCAGAAGCAATTTAATTGGTATCTTTAAAATCACTAGGAGTTTAATGGGATAATTATATTTTCCAATTCCCATTATTTATTTTCTAGTTTTTTAGAGTCAAGCTTTTGTGTCTATGTATTTTCTTAAGCTTTAATTAATGAAATATTCCACTTTTCAATCTTTGTCTAAGTTTCTTCTCTCTTAGTAAGATAGTTAATTTTTTTGCTTCATAAATTTGATCAAAGTTTTTGTGTGGTTCAATAGTATGCATTTGGTGTTGCATCACAATGGTTTTCATATCATTTGCTTTATATGTACAATAGAGTGTGGAGTCTAACAATTAAACAATCATTATTCATAAAGAAGAAGAAAAATCTAGATATATGAAACAACAAATGTTATGTCTCGAAGTTCAAACCCGATTAAGTAATTTAATAGAAGGGGAGAAATGAAAACAGGAGCCTAAACAATGATGATGAGACTTCAATATAATTCCAATGACATACCTTGATATCTGATGGAAATACTGCTGCTATCTTTGAAATATCAGCAATGATATCCTCCAAATTTTGACCAAGAATTCCAAGGCACAAGCTGACTAGACTTGGAGGCTTAGTTTTCTTCAATGGTAAAGCTACAGATAATTAAATTGAAATAAGTAAATCTAAGTGGTGGAACATGATAAAGACTAGTAAGAAATACTTGAGATATCGAGATACATAATTATGCACAAGAGAGCCTTTCTATGACTGTTCTAAATCAGTATTTGGACCAGACTCATTTTCTAACATGATCTATTATCCCCTTAACTCAATAAGGGAGTGAAGAAGAATCGAGAGATGAGGAAGGTGATAGGGGAGGTAATTTCATCTTCTTGAGAGGATGTGTCATTTTGGCCAGAAAGAAGGAGATGGAAGTGTTGTGAAGGGAAAAGAAGAGAAAGAGAAAGAGAAAGAGAGAGGAGAAGAAAGAGAGAAAGAAGGAAAGAAAAGAAGAAGAAATGGGCTGTGGAGAGAGAAAAGAGTAAGGAGAAAATTAACAAAAGAAGAAGAAGAGTAGAGAGTCCGAGAACTAAACTTGTATGAGGGGTTAGGATAGCTGGAAGAGAATATCTGCTGGAAATGAAAGAAGAGAAAAAAAAAAAATAGATGGATTGTACTAGAGAAGAAGATGAAAGGTGGAGAAAAAAAGCAGGAGAAAAAAGAAACACCATTCGCGGACTGGAGATAAGTGCAGAAGTCACATAATTATTTATATCCAATTGGTTCAATCAGGTAAGTGTTCTAAATAAAAATGTTAATCGATTATGTATTACATATGAAATAATTGCTCTAAAAATTTTATATGTTAGCTTTGACACTTATTCTAGTTGCGTAAAAGTTAATTATTGTTGTCATTTTTTACATTGAATATATATGTTTATCTTAAAATGTGATTTTCACAAGTTCTTCATATACATGGTGCAATATATGTCTATTACATGAAATTAGATAAGAATGCGATATGAAAGTTAATGTGAGTATGGATTGGTTGTAGAATATGATATATTAAAATGCTGCATTTTCTGATTTATAAAAGTAAAAAGAAATTCAAAGATACTCTGATATATTAAACTTTTAAATTAATTGGGGTTATGAATAAAAATGTTTGTTTATTTATTGAATTTTGTTTGGTTCAGTATAAGTTCAAAAGTCATACTCTGAATATGAAACACTTTCAAAAGGATAAATTGATTCTGTGATATCTAAAATGGGTGTGACACATTGGTCAGGCCAACATGCACTGTTAGCAAGAAACTAGTCATGTTCAAGCTATATGCTCTCACAGACCTGAGTCACTAAGGTTAAGTATCATATACTGAATTAAACCACTAGGTTAACAGAACTATCCTATACTGATCTGCAATACTGGATTAATTATAATCATAGCCATTCTGGTAGATATACTGATAACTAAATGATATTTGGAATTGCATTTTGGAAAGAATTGATTTACACAATTAGTTATCTGATATTTAACATTCTGATTCAGACGAACATAATAGATAAGCACTGATATGTTTTAACCAAAACTGTGATTTCTGTAGGGTATTGTTTCATTGGAATCCTGAATTTAAGATATATAAGATAGATGAAAAATAACTTCATTGTTTAGCATTTAAATTTCATTTTTTTCAGTTGTGATTAATAGCTGTTGAAGTTTGATAAACTTAATGTTATAAAAGGTCAGTAAGACTAGTAACCATATTGAAGAGTTATGAGGGTTGTCTCATGCTCAACCCATGTTAATAAGTAGCTTATACAGATATGGGTAAAAAAAATATACTCATTATATAGTCTTCAAAACTTTTCAAATGTCAGAGGCCGGCGTATCTTGGTATAGTATGGCTCCACATGATCTGATATTACTATTATCTCTTGATTCATCAGTCACAAATGCAAATTTTGAAAGTATTATGACAATGTGCTACTGATGTCTTGTGTATATATGTGTTCATAGTAGATATAGAATATCTACTCATATCCTGGCTTGTGGCATGACACTTTCTTAACAATTTTGTCAGAAAAATGAAACATACCCATGAAACTTTGTATGAAATTTATTTTAAAATTTCTCATCATCCATTCAGGCCAGATCGGCATCAGCAAGTTGAAAATAAAAGTTAAAAGAGCAATAGAAAAGGGAACTAGAAACAAGCAGATTATTAAACAAAGAAGGCAAACAAAGTGAAAACTCTTTTTCCAGAAACGATACTCTTCTAAGTGTCCTGTAAAAACTTATAACGATCTCCCACATATCTACAATCGGCTATGGCAGAACTTGTTGTCGGAAGAACGATCACAGAATCGGAAAGCTCTCCGCAATTCCACGAACCAAATCCGCAGCCTCAGATGTTCTTCTTCCTCTCGTTCTTCCACACCCCCTTCTTGAACTACCCTTGGACGCACTCTTTATATGAGAATTATCCCAAGGGTAAAAGGGACTTTTTCCCTTAAGAGTAGTGGGCAAGCTGCTTGCCCATGTTCCTCATTTCCTACATCTCCCACTCGTTCAAGGTAAGTCACTAAGACTAGTTCATCTAGGTAAGTCATTAAGACCAGTTAGTCACAAAGACTAAATAGGTTACATACATTATATAAGAGTTTAGTCACAAAGACCATATCAGAACATCCAATCCATACTTAGAGAAAATGGTTTGTGCGATAGCAAGCACACTGAGCAATAGATGCTAAGAAAATGGTTACACCTTACAAAGTCACTCTTTGAGTAATCAATGCTAACAAAGTTGTTACACTTTATTTAGCCACTATTCCAAATGAATCAGAGATATTCTCATAATGGCACATAGCCTCTCTATCTTGGTGGCACATAGCCTTTATCCGGGATACATCCAATCTCCTAGTGGCACGCAACCATTATCTTGGAGATATCCATATCTTGCTATTATCTAGATTAAATAATATTCATTTACATCAATATGAACATTTCTAATCCCTTATTATGACTTATTATGTCAAGAGCATGTTCTATATTTAATATTTATAATCATTGCTATACATAACAAAAATGGGTCGACCAGTGAATAACATAAAAAGATGTAAATCTATTTAATCTTCCTTTTTTGCTAGAATCTATTTATTTTAATCAGTCGCTTTCCTAGTTATGTTCCACAGACCGAATCATCCATAGTCATAGGATGCATTTTAAAGTAGCAAATACCGATTAAAACTTCAAGTAAACAACTAAATAGTTACTAAGAGCAAAACTGAGATTAACTTGTAATCTCAAAGGTCTTACATAATAGAGAAACATGGATCTATTCTCCTACTACCTTTATTGTCGCCTTTGCTGTGATATTTGGGATCCTTGGAAAAAGCTATTGCACCTTGACTGTCACAGTAGACAGTTACTGAACTCCCACTGCCTCAGCAATCTTCAGATGCTTCAAGAACATTCTCAACCAGACTGCTTCTTGCACAACGGCTGAACATGCCACATATTGAGCTTCTATAGTTGACAAAGCTACATAAGCTTGTTTCTTGTTGTTCCATGAGATACGCCACCATTCAACAAGAATGCATAGCCTGATGTGGATTTTCTATCATCCAGATCTCCAACCCAATCTGCATCTGAATAACTTTTCAGACTCATATCTAATCCTTAGAAACAGAGACAATAATCTGTTGTCGCCTTCAGATATCTGAATATCCTTTCCACTGCCTTCCAGTGTCTCAGTCTTAGGTTTGATTGGAAGCGACTGACTAAGCCAACAGCATAGCTCATCTCGGAACGTGTACTCAATATAGTGTACATCAAATTACCAATAGCACTAGCATATGATTTTTTATTTATTTCAGCTATTTCCTCTAGAGTTTTGGGGCGCATACTTTTGCTCAAAACAGCACCTTTCACTATAGGTGTATGTTCTATGTTGCAATTAGACATGCTGAAATAATGTAACATCTTATTTATATAAGACTCTTGTGGCAGAGCCAAAAGTCTTTTAGGACGATCTTTAATGATCTTCACCCCTAAAATGTACTCAGTTTCAATTACGATGACAGTCACTTCTTGACTTCATTCACATACCTTATGTCATTTCCAGCTATCAGCATATCATCAACATATAATGATAAAATGACATACTTTCCTTTTTCCCTCTTTAGGAAAACACAGTGATCTTCATTGATCATTTTGAAACCATAAGATAAAATGATTTCGTTAAATCTTATGTTTTATTGTCTTGACGATTCCTTTAGTCCATATATAGACTTTTTAAGTCTATATACTTTCTCCTCTTGGCCTTCGGCAATGAAACCTTTTGGCTGAACCATATAGATTTTCTCATCAAGCTCATCGTTAAGGAAAGCAATTTTTACATCCATTTGATGTAATTCCAAGTCATAATGTGTCACAAAAGCCAAATATAACTCGTATTGATATAAATTTTACTACGGGAGAAAATGTCTCTTCAAAATCAATACCCTCCATTTGAGTATATCATTTTACAACCAGACGAGCTTTATATCTATTAATCGATCCATCAACTTTCCTCTTTATCTTGAGAATCCACTTATTCCCAATAGTCTTTCGGCCGGAGGAAGATCGACTAAGTTCCAAACATGATTCTGAATCATAGGCTCCATTTCTTCAACCATTGCAGCTTTCCACTTTTCTCTAACTTTACATTCTAATGTTTCCTCAATGGATTGAGGTTCGTCATCGTCAACTGGAAGTGTTATCAATGCCTCATTCTCAATATCAAATCTCTTCTTAGGTTTGATTTTACGAACACTTCTTCGTAAGTTGGGCTATTGAGAAGTCAACTCATGACTTGGCATATCACTCCCACTTGGTTGACTAGACAGGCATCCCTTTTGACACCTCTCTTGTTGATAATATCTCATCCTCCTCAAATAAAGGAACATTTTTATCAACATTACCTCTGGTTGAGAACTTTGTTTCGAGAAAAGTCGCATGACTTGCATCTTTTGAATCTATTTCGAAGATGGTTCTATCTTGTTGCTCACCTATGAAAACATAACTTTTAGAGGTTTCATGATATCTAATAAAGATACATTTCTTACCCTAGGTCCCAGTTTTCCATACTTGTGAGAACTATCATGAACATAAGCAGCTGACCCAGGATCTCAGATTACTTAAATCTGGTTTTCTGTCTGTCCAACGTTCATATGGGGTAGATGAAACTAATTTTGAAAGCACTTTGTTAAGTATATAGGTCGCAGTTAATAATTAATCTCCCCAATAGGAGATAGGTAAATTAGCCTGTGTTATCATAGACCTAATCATTTCAAGAAAAGTCTTATTTCTTCTTTCAATTACCCCATTTTGTTGTGGAGTTTCAGGGATTGTCAACTGTCTAATAATTCCTCTATTATTACATATTATTTTGAACATATCAGACAAATATTCCCCTCCATAGTCAGTACATAAAGTCTTAACTTTACATTCTGTTTGATTCTCAACTTCGTTCATATAACGAATGAAGTAATTCAATGCTTCAGATTTATGAGAAATCAAATACACATGACCGAAAATCATCAATAAATGGATTCAAGTCAAACGAGTTATAATGTGTCACAAAAGTCATAATGTGTATTTATGAGAAATCAAATACACATGACCACATAGGCTAGTCCAGAAATCCTTGCGGATTCAAGTCTCTCCGCCTCTAATTCTACATGACATGAGACATTAGTGAAAGTCAGACTGTGAGTTAGGGTCCGCTTCATGGTTTCCAAAGAATCTGGAAGGGAACGAACAACTGCTTAAACCTATTATTCATCGGTCAACTCATGACCAGCAAAGCTCCCAAATCATATTCGACATCTCTTTGAGGTGTTGAACCATTAACACATTCGGATGCTTCTTGTAGTTGTCAAACTTGATCGTCAGCTTCGAAACTTGCTCAGACTTACTCCACTTTATTTCTCCTTAAGGGCTACCCAGACTGCATGACCCGAAAGATATGACTCATACTCAAAAGCTAAGTCATCTATTATTGAACTAATCAATATGCCCGTAGTGGAGTCCTTTTTCTTCCATGCCTTATAGGCATCAAGATCTTGTCTGTGTTGTGTAGTGGGATAATCTACAGGTTTTATCATAACTTGATTTATAGTTTCCAGAACTTTTTGTTCCTCAAGTACATACTGTATCCTGAGGTGCCAGATCTTATAGTTATCCCCATTAAATTTTCCACCCTTGTTGAGTTCAGTTATAATGTTTTTGGTTGCCATAATCTATCGTAAATAAACACATTATTAAGTATTCTAATTCATATGTATGCAATTTATGATTGACTAAATATTAATTTGAGTTGGTTTACAAAATCAAATTATAACTATGTTTTTACTCATCATTCGTATGATCAATCAAATCAATATTGATCAATACTATTACACACATTCTAACTAATGAACTAATCATTATTTATTATACTCATAATGAACTAATCAAATAGTATCATACATCATGTAAAGTAAACAGCATAAACAAACATATGAATGAACATATCATTAATATAAATATGCTTCATATTGTTAACATATAACAAACTAACATAAACAAAATGGACTAATATTGTTCATACATAATAACAATAACAGAACTCTAATAAACTAGATAGGCTACCACCACTCCCACTAGGACAGACACTAGTGCAGTGGCCAACATAATTCCTTTCATCCTGGACTCATTTAGCGTAATCACAGGTGAGACAACTTCAGGATTCTCTATCGGATCTACAATCGAATCCTCTTCTGGATCCTCCACACACTCGTCTGGATCCTCCTCTAATTCTTCAGGATCTTCTTTTGAACCCTCTTTAGATTCATCTGGACCCTCTTCTGATTCTTCAGGACCCAAGCTAAATGAAGTAAATGTCTGTACATCTCTGAATATGAGATGTGTCCTTCAGAATCATCCTAAAGTTGGAGTGCTATCTGTCTAATTTGTTCCGACAGTGAATAAACCAAAGCTCATCTTTTGTGTGTGTCTTGGCCTAGAAATTCTTCTCGCTTAAGTTTCCAAAACAACCGATCGAGCCGACCAATAAGTCATACGACTCCGTAAATCGGGTCATAATCAAGCTCCTTAATCTCCTCCCAAAGCTCATGTTGTCGTATATCGCGACTAGCCATCTGAAAAAATTGAAATTAAGTAAGTTAGTACAAAACCAATTAACCAATATAAAACCGGCTTAATTCAATTTATACAGGCATAGAACTAACATAATAAATCAAGAAAAATAAATCTTCTCGATTTTCAGGAGTCTAGGTCTACTGACCCATCGGATCGGTCGGGAATCGAGATCCTAAGCTTGGTTCATTGTCCTCAATTAGAATAAATCTAATTGGACAAGGATTTTCTGTACCTATGTTTTGTTACTGTTTGATCTAAGCTCATTTCAGTCAATTTCAGACTTATTGATCAAACTCAGGTACGTTTGATCAAACCAATGCCCATTGGATTAAGTCTGACCTATTAGAATAAATCTAATCATTTGATCAAATCTGACCCATTAGAACAAATCTGATCATTTGATCATATCTAGTCTAAGTCCAATTAAATCAATCACTGATTTAAAATCAAATCTGGGTCTGATTGGACTTATCTGGTTCAATCCCATTTTGATTTGGACTTAATCGATTAAAAAAAACATGTTTTTAAAACCTACTTTTTTGCAAATGATTTAATATTTGCATGCATGAATCGTGAGAATCAAATCTCACACTTTTTTTTTAATGCATTAATTAATCAGAGTTTAATGCTAAGAGTAAAAAAACTTAATGGTTAAAAAAAAAACTCTACAGAAACTAGCTACGTTTTTTCAACTCCACGTTTTTCGCCGCCGCTCATTTCTTCGCCACGAGCCCATGCCGCACACCACCTCACCCGCCTCACCCGCGACAAACGTGGTTCGTCAGTGCCATGTTACACAAAAACTGTGAGAGGCGGCCATGAGCACGCCGCCGGCCACGATCGGAGACAAACTCCGTAGGTGTTCCCTCGAGGCCTTATTACAACCACTGATCATGGCTGCTTTAGGCGTCGGCGACTTTGGCAGATTGCAACATGGACGCAATCTTGCTTGGTTACGGTAAAACAAGACGGAGACAAACTCCGTTGGGGTCTGGCAACAGTCGCTAATCACGACTCAGTCGCGATTTTGCCCAGCATACAAAACGAACAGAACTAAACCATAAAATGGATTCAATGCCGCGGTAAGGATTTAGGGATTTATTTGCATTTAAAACTAACACAGCTCTGATACCAATTTAGCAATTCTATAGCATGATAAAATCCTATAAAAACTTATAGCGATCTCTCGTAAATCTGCAATTGGCGATGGCAGGATTTGTTGTCAGAAGAACGATCACAAAAACGGAAAGTTCTCCGTAATTTCACGGACCAAATCCCGCAGCCTCGGATGTTCTTCTTCCTCTCGTTTTTCCACACCCCTTCTTGAACTACCTTTGGACGCACCCTTTATATGGGAATTACCCCATAAAAGGGACTTTTTTCCTTAAGAGTAGTGGGTAACGTGGGCTTGCCCACGTTCCCCATTTCCTACACTAAGTCCTTAATAGAATAGCTCAATAGTAGAACATGAATGGTTTTCTTTCCCAATAATTCTCACAAATCAGTGCATAAAACCTATTAGTAATAAAGCGGCCTAGAATTCCTCCAACACCATAGTTATCATTCATGCAAAACGCACCAAAAAAAAAAAAATACTGACAATTCGTACAGGTATTACCACTCGAACATATCAGGTCCAACAAAACCCTCATAGCTAGAAACAAAATAATCCAATACAACCAAAGAGAGGCAAATCAAGGATAGGAAGATAATCTTACAGAAAGAATCACGAAAGTATTTTCGCAGGTCGTTTTGTTCACTGATGAGGGATTCCAGAGCAAGACGGAGATTTCTGAGGGACGTAATGAGCTCGGCGACCGTTTCGTATCCTTTTCCATCAAGCTGAAACGAATTAGGCGAACGAGAAGAGATGAGAGAGAAAGATTGAGATGAGAGAGACAGAGAGATGAATGAATTTTCGTGTTTGAATTACCGACTTAGACCGACTTCCTGAAAATGAGCCGACCTGACCAGATTTATTATCCTCGATGAATATAAAGAAAATGACCAATACGAGGTTTTCTTAAATTTAATAAATTGTTTCATTTTTTTTTTAATGATTATGCATCCTCATTAAAAATCATTATCCACTTGTCCAAGGATGCAATTGTGATCAATTGGATAATAAATTTATTATAATAGAATAGAAATATAATCGACCGATAAAAACTCCTCCAACTCTTATACCCTATTTATTTAAAGGAGTGGATGATAAATAAATGAAATTAAATAAATCTAGGAGTATTGGAAGATAACAAAAACGAAAAGAAATTTCTTTTTCTAGATGTTTGTTTACATTGAGGAAAGTGGCTATATATGATATAATTTTTATAATTGAAAAAGAATACATGCATCATTTTTTTTTTAAGTATATAATGTAATTTTATGGGTTAAAAAGATACATGTGTCATTTATATATATACAATGTAATTTTGTAAATGAAAAAGGGTACTGATTCTGTCCGAAAGTCGAGGAGGTGGATGTTGGGGACGTGGCGCTCCTGCTGACCTCCGAGGGACTTCACTCACGCTTGCGACACAAGCAGCGTCAGTGCTGAGCTGGGGAAGGGGTCCCCGACGATCGCCCTCCGACACTCAAGTCAGTCTCAAACGAAGTAGGAAGCAAAGAAAGCTATAGCGCAACTGTAGAAATTGCGAGAAAAGCATACCTCCGTTGATGTCTGGACCCCCTTTATATAAGGCTCCTGTAGCGTGTGTGCACGCTTCTTAAAGCGGGCACGTAAATCCAAGTTTTCCTTGAAGAGACATGTCAGTAAAGTATCCCTGACATAGTACCTTAACAGACCGAACATATACAGTGGAAGTTTCCGTCGTACAATCCTCTGTCTGACCATGCCGCCCATCGGTGGCACTTACTCCCAAAAGGATGTTGAAGGATATCCTACTGTGTCTGTTGCCCAGCCGAACAAAATAGTCGCTCGGCTGAAAGTCCCCTGTTCATGTGTCGTCCATAGCTGGACCGAGCGGGATGGTCGCTCGCCTAGAGTCCGTTATCTTGCTGATGAGTGACTACTTACCGAGTGAGGTAGCCGCTTGGTCGATACTTTCGTTGTCTGGTTGTTGCACGTGTACCTTGATTGAACGGGATAGTCGCTCGGCTGTAATAGCGTTGTCCGTGTGTGGTTCACTCGGGCGTGACTCTACTCTACTGATCTGAGCATTGATCTAAGGTCGAGCGGAGTAGCTGCTCGGCCTGCTTCTGCAGACACTTGGCGTTCATTCCTGTCTTGAGCGTCTTAGCTCAGCTGGTGGGCGAGCTAGTAGTGATGTCGGATCGGGCCTTTTATATCTTGGTCAGCGAACCACTTGCCCACCCAGTCAGTGATAGTGGGGCGTTGACTACCTTGACTTTGACCTCCATTGTGGGGAAGACTTTTCCCAAGGTGGGCCCCTTCTTATCACCGCATCAGGTACATACATTATTTTTTTTCTATCCGTTGCTTTCCACTTGATTTTGAGATGATCTATTTTAGCTCAAAAAGTATCCGTTGATGGATTGCACATCTCTTCACTCTTAAAATTTTAATAAAGTAAACGATGAAAACTTTTCCCTAATTTTATTTACCGTTCTCCCAAGTATACAAAACATTAGTCGTTAGATAGTCGATTATAAAATATAAACAAACTTGAATGTATTATCATTGCATTGTACCCATGGGGTAGGATATATTATATTTTAGATATCATATATAATGAACCAGGTAGCATCTGTAGGACTGTTGGGTCGGTTAGAAGGGGGTTGTTGGTTAGTCCTGCAAAATAAAAAACAAAACAACCCTTCTCGAACTTTTTAAGCTAACACTTGCATAAATAATAAAGTAAGCTGATAAATTAAAAGCATAAAGAAAAAGCGAGGCACAAAAGGTTTATTTGATTACAACCAATGTGGTTATTAATCCAAGGAAGATTAAGCTCACTAAAAATTCCTTCAGGCGAAGAAGCCTTGTACAGCGTTGAAGTGCAGAAAACAGAAGCTCAACTCTAGACTAAAGCTTACAAGCGTTGGAATTACAATTCAGAGTTCGTTGAAAAGCTTCTGGACCAAGACTATATTTATAGCCTTGGTCGGGGCGCTTGGAAGGGTTCCGAGGGCCCTGGGGGGGATAAAACTTTATCCCCCAACGTCCAGAATGCATTAGACGCGTTCTGGTCAATATTCAAGGTCCGGGCGCTTGGAAGGGGTTCCGGGTGCCCCGGAGGGCTCCGGGCGCCCCGGAGCCCAAAGTCAACAGGCGTTGACTTTTTCGTCTGGGACCTCTTCTCTGATTCAGTCCTGCCTCGGTCCGGTTCTTCCGCTCCGGATCCGCTCGCTTGGGTGATCTCGGCAATCCGGAAAAGGGCTCACCCGAACCCAAGTTCCAGTCTTCTCGAGCAGGCTTCCCTCCGGCTTCTCGTCCCTCGGAATCGCCGTGTGTTTCCTTCTCGTCCACCGGCGTACTCATCCGCAGTCTTCGTCCCTCAGACGCACCGCGTGTCATCCTTCTCGCTAGCTGCGTCTCTTGCTCCCCGAGCAATCTTCCGCTCCGGCTTTCGTCCCTCGGAATCACCGCACGCTTCCTTCTCGTCCGTCGGTGTACTCTTCCATAACACCTCGTCCCTCAGACTGTCGTCCTTCTCGCTAGCTGCGTCTTCCGCTCGACTACCTGTGTTCCTAAGCTTCTGCACACTTAAACACAAGGTTAAAACAGCACAGGACCTAACTTAACTTGTTGATCACACCAAAACAACCTTGGGGTTCCAACAACATTGAACCTGGGACGACTGGTCCGGTCCCATCAAGATAAATCGGAAAGCGCTCACGATGGACGACTTATAATTCTGGCATCTCATGATTGAACGCCCCATTTAGATATCACGAGCCTTAATGCACTTGATTGATAACAATGTTTTATCATATAACCTCTCTTAACTGGAACATTAGGATTAGGTAGCCTCCTCTTGATCGGGTATATGCTTTAGCTACGTTGGAGTTGTATATCTAGGGATGTAAACGAGCTGAATCGAGTCGAACAATATTAAGCTCGAGCTCGGCTTGTTTAAGTTATATTCGGGCTCAAGCTCGGCTCGAGCTCGAATCGAGCTTTTATCACAAGGCTCGAACTCGGCTCGTTTTAGAATTATCAAGCTCGCGAACAATTCGAGCTCAGCTCGTTATTAGCTCGATTATCAAAGTTAACGAGCTTAACTCGTTAAGTGAGCTCGGACTCATTTAGGGTTCGTTTTTGGCTCGTTTTAGAGCTCATTTTTTGGCTCATTTTTTGGCTCGTTTTAGAGCTCGTTTTTTTAGCTCATTTTAGAGCTCGTTTTTTTGGCTCGATTTAAGACTCATTTTTTTGGCTCGCGAGTCTATAAACGAACCTGTTCACGAGCCGAATATCCTTAAGATCAAGCTCCGCTCGATAAAATAAACAAACGAACTCGAACGAGTTTTTTATCGAATCGAACTACGAATAACTCGCGAACCGTTTGATTCATTTACATCCCTATGTATATCCCGAGTATGAACGTGTATTGAATAATCTTTGTAGCACGATTACAAATTCATATATAAGCATCTTATCATTATTTTCTTTTTACAAACCACTTAGCAACAGAATTTTTTTCTATTATTATTATTATTTAATAATCTAAATATCTAATTCTTCCTATTAACTAATCCTAAAAACAATCATCCAGTCCTATGAAAAATTTTCACCAAACACCTAAATTAATCAAAAAATACTCATAAAAACTCATCCCAATGCCCTACGTTTTTAGACCAATTCCCACACCACATTATTATTATTATTATTATTATTATTATTATTATTATTATTTGCAACATGCTGTTAAATGTGATGGGAAATCTGGCGAAAGGACAAATAATTTAACATCCAAACAAATCTTATGCTGAAAGCTATTTTTTACGTTGAAACTATCGAATGGCACTACAAATCACGCATAATTTGGAACTTCAGGTTCCCAAAAACTCAATATACAAAGACCCACAGCTCAAAGAATGTCTCTGCTGCTGCTCAACCCCCACATCATAAGAAGGGATCTCTAGTACCATGTGTGCTCTGCATTTTGGAGGAAAAAAAATGTAATCAGCTCGGTGAGAGAAGAAATGAATTGATCTGGAACTACAATTATCATTTCTTAAAAGTTATTTTATAACAACACCAACATATTCTTGCACTACAACAATTTAGACTTAGCAACATACACTTTTGAATACAATTACATACCAATCAATGGTAGTTCATTGCTAATGCTATTTTAAGATATTTTATGCGAGATCAATAGAAATATTAAGTCTTCATTATTCCAAATGTTAGCGTCAGTGTAAGTTACAGATACAAGTGCAGAGAAGGTAGATGAAGATTTTGAATATTGTTAACTCATCAAAACCTATAAACTCCTCGTTTTGTCCATTACTTCAAATGTGGGATTAAATCTAAAGTATCACAATGTTGTCAATTAATTCATAGTTTAAAATTAACCACTGGATTATAACTTTAAAAACTCTATCAGGACACAATTCTCTGGATGATCGTAATCTCCTTCATTTAAGAGTTAAGGTTCGATGCCTTTCATCGAGTTATACAATCCAACCAAATCCAAAATCACCTGATGGGTGACGAGTGAGGTTCTGATGGTGGCACTGCCATCACACAACTAACTCTTTCCAAAACACTCACCTTACCATGAAAATCACAAATCAACCAATGAAAGAACTAACCATTACATTTTAAAGCTAAAAATTGACTTCAATCATGAGTTTTCATTCGGTTCCAACGACACCAAATTGAACCAATTGGATTGAACCAAAAATTGTAATGTTAATTTTTTAAATAAAACAAAAGCAAATTAATATGTAAATCAAATTGAAAGATAACCAAAATTGTTGGTTTGGTACAAGTTAGGTTCAGTTTGAACCAAATTTGCATTCAAACATCATGATCTTTATTTTAGTTTATAAAATTACAACTTTATGACTCAAAATTTTGTTATATAATCAATATGTTAGATTAAATTATCTTGTTGTGCTACTTCACAGTTACTCCAACCAAAACCAAAACTAATTTTTATGTTACTTCTATCAACCCAACCAAAGCATACCTATTTAGTGTATAAACTGTCATTTGTTTGATTTGTTTGTTTTTTCAATTTGAACTTGATAACTCCATTTAAATTGTTTTACTTTATCAAAGTCAAGTAACTTTCCTCACTAACCCATGATATGTGCCTA
Source organism: Zingiber officinale (assembly GCF_018446385.1). Classification (NCBI taxonomy): domain Eukaryota; kingdom Viridiplantae; phylum Streptophyta; class Magnoliopsida; order Zingiberales; family Zingiberaceae; genus Zingiber; species Zingiber officinale. The sequence continues at coordinate 25,477,611 of NC_055988.1, forward strand.
AACTTGGGAGTGCCACAAACTAGTCCAAAACATGACAATTTTGTGATATAAGTGATAATGTCTCCCTTATGTATTAGTCATTATTCCAAAGGTTAATAACCGTCCGCGATTTATCTCCTCCGTATTGGTCCGGGACGGGTTGGCAGGGGCGTTGGGACGAGCATATTCACCTTTTGCCACCATGATAATGATAAAGGAATAATTGCTAAAAATGGCAGGAATTTTTGATATTTCAATGCATATATAACAACAATATCATTTTATCAAATATAATGTGTTAAATTAAAAAGGGAGTTTTGGCATGACGATAAAATTGTTACCCATGACCTAAAGGTCATATATTCAAGTCACGAAAATAGTTTCTTAGAATGCAGGGAAAGTTGAGAACAATAAACTCTTCCTCGGAACCCCATATTGACGGTTGCTTCGTGCATTGGACTGCCTTTTATAATGTGTTAAATTAATAATGGAATAAATTTGTTATAAAATTAAAAGTACATGCATAGATTTATTAAAATTGAAAGTTCGTTCAACTCAATAAAACATCAAATTTTCATAATAAATTGAGTATTTAACCCAATAATAAGCAATGTTAGATGAGATATGTCGAAGTTGATCCAACTAGTTTAGGGTAGTTCATCGATAAGTTAATGACTGATGGGTAGAACGTGCTCCTCTAAATTTGAGGTGTAGGCACAATGAACTTTCATTGGGAGTAGTAGTCGAGCACCTACGGACGTGCCACAAGTAGTGGTGGGCACAAACATGAAAGTAAGCATTGATTTAATTTAGGAATTAATTAAAGTACCCCTGCTTTATTAAATCCATTCTTCTGTTTGTGACCCAATTTTCAACCTTCTGTTTGTAAGCCAAATTTGGGATTTATCAATTCCATTATTTTCAAACAATTTAGCATCATATATTGATTTCATGAGAATTAACACTTGCTCGTATTTAAGTTAGCACCCATACATTCATATCTATGAATTACACTCAAGCCAAGATCTTCATCCGATAAAATTAGACCAACCCTTTATTACTTGAAGAATTTTGTACATTAATTTCTCATTCATACAAGAAATTAATTTATGAAAGCCTCCTTGCAAAATAGTCATCCATGTTCCTATTCGACCAATTGGCTATGAAAGCCAATTTCAACAAACAAGAGTATCATTTTTGTGCCATCAACAAAATAAATCAAATGAAGATATTTCAAAAATGGCACATAATATCATAATCTTTTTAACAACAATAAACTCATCTCTTACTCTTTTGTAATTATTGCAAAATGTATAATTGAAAAAAAAAGAAACTGTCCAACATTGACTATGATGACATTTTTTATGAATGTTGCAAATTTGAATTATTGATACATTTCATATCATATATGGCATTCAATCATACATATAAGGGTGGGCAAAAAATTTGATCAAATGGATTTGTCTACTTTGATCAAGAAATTTGGAATATTTAGGTTTTGAGTGGGTTTACAAATCCCAAAAATATAGCGTACTTGGATCTTGGGTAGGATGCGGATACCTAGTTCAAAGTACCCAAATTAAGTAAGAATACTATAGTTTTTGTCTTGAGACTATAATTATATAGTATTAAGTAGGAGTTTTAATATCTTAGTTATGTTTTTGCTTTGATGGTGAACAAAAACAGTTAACTGACCATCGTGACCCAACAACTATGATTGATTGTTTCTGGTCAAATAAAAAAGAAAAATTTAGAAGGCCAAGGGGAAGATTCAAGATGCTATATACTATCAATTACTTTTCTGTATATAAGACAAGTCAATTGAAGGAATTAATCGACACCCAATATTATTAACAAGTTTGGAAGGAAAAGATGAAGGATTTAATGAGCAATGAAAAACTACGTCACAACAATATTCGCAATAAGATTGATATGGCTCAATGGTGAAACATAGCCAACCTAAATAATTGGAACATATGGATGGCAACTGTCATGTCTAATAGAGAAGGGTTCGGCTAATATATTAAGGAACAAATAATACAAGATGGATGGACTGAGAAGTGGAAGAAGCAAAAAATTCTTCAAATTGAAATTATTCTATAATAAACCATCCTAATTATTTTAATACCCTTAAAAATATTTTCTGCAATACTAAATGAATTCCATCTAAACACATCTCCAAAATGTAAAATCAAACAGCATGGTAAATAAAGTTGCAATAAGGAAATGGAGTGGCCATCAAAAATTAACATATTAACTTACTGGCACTTTGATTAAACAGGTTTTTTAAGGTTCAAACAGTTATCTGCCGCTTCATCGAAGAGCTCCTGAACCTGCTTCAACTCTTTCTCTGTGTTAAAATAAATTGTCCAAAAAGAATTAAATTCATGAGACTCCACAATTTAACACCATTATATACCATTTGCAAGCTAAACATATATCATGTTATCTATAATAATTCACCTATCTAGTACCTTACATTAGAAAAGCTAAACAAGTTAGAATAGTAAATTGTAGGAAGAATTACTTTACATTGGACACTTTGGTAAACGATAATTAATATACAAAAACAAAAAAAATAACACTAGGAAGCATTTTCCGTATCTTTGGTATGCTTCTTTTACCAAAGAGTGCATTAGAGAAACATCAGTTTTCTGTATTCTTTGACTTCCCAAGTATTAATATATCTGAATCAACAAGACGAAAGTAGGCTGTGAAAATAAGGCATAATGTTACCTAAGGCATGAAGAGAAAAAGGTAACTGGAATCTTCTTTCATTTTGTTCAGCGAATAAATTTGTAGTTGCAATGAGAATATGGAAACAAGTATTGTCTATCTTTATGATCTTTCATTAAAATGAAATATCAAAGGATAAACCACCTTTATTGTATCGTGTTTTTCATACAAAAGCGAGCTAATGCTAGTTTCTCAAACTTTGGTCCAGATTTCATAAAACACAGTGTATGGCTTTGGATCAAATAAACCATCATATAAAAAATAATATGATTTGATGTAGTCCCATTACAAACAAGAAAACTGAAAAACTCCATTCTAGAATGGTAGGAACACAACATGCCTGTGGCCTCTAGTTGTTTTTGAAGCTCCAAACGCACTGCTTCATTCTCTGCCTGAAAATCAAGTGACAAACAAACAGTTTGAGCTCACAAAAGTAGTAGTAACATAGAGATATGTTGTTTTTCCTTCCAAAACTCCAGTTCATTTCAATGTGAACTGTGAAGACTAAAAAGGGCAGCCTGGTGCATGAAGCTCCCGCCTTGCAGGATCTTGGGGAAGGATCCATTGTACGCAGTCTTACCCTGCTTTTTACAAGAGGTCATTTCCAGAACTGTGAAGACTAAGCCAAATTATCCATTTACCTGGAGTTCTGCAATTCTTTTGAGCTGAGCCTCTTCCCCTGATAAGGGCAAGGCAGTAACAAGGACATCAAACTGCTATGAAAGAAGCACTCTGCTTAGTAGAAATAAAGAGGATACAGTAATGACATAGAAAACAAAATATTTCTTCAGGTTAGAACTTGAAAGTATAATCAGTATTTTTAAAACACCGGATAAGGCTACAGAGTGGCACGAGAAAATATATCAATGAACAAAAAAAGTATGACATTGATTGTTGGAAATGTGAATGGAATAAAGAGGTGAAGACGAAGAGACTCTATTGTGCATGAATTGTTAATCCCACATTAGAAATCTCTTGACTTTATTGTTGGTTTAAATTATGATACATGCATTGATATTGTAAACATATACATGGGGAGAGACTCTCTCACGTGTGGGTGCGTAGGGGTGAGTGCAAATCCAAGACCTGGATTATACTGAACCAAGGTTGATTCGTGTGCGAGCACGACCTGCGCACGTTGAATGCCGGACCGGTTAAGGTAAGATTTGCCTAAGTGAATAAACCAACATTTTGCCATCTCTTTCTGCTGAGCAGAGTGTAACGGAAGCATTAATATAAAATTAATGGCAATTCCTTAACGTCTCGACATTAATGATGATATTAAACTCATTAATGGTGACTTCGTAATGTCTCGGCATTGATGACGTCATTAAACCCATTAATAATGATTCCGTAACATCTCGACATTATATTAATGACGACATTAAACCCAACATTAAATGACCATAATTTGGTCATTCATTGCAGGCAAGGTGAGAGCTCCCATATAAGGAGGCTGGATCTTGAGCAAAAGTAAGAGCAACAACAAGAGCAAAAGCGAAAGCGAAAGCAAAATAATTCCTCCATCTTCGTTCCCCGATTCTTTTCTCTCAGCCATGCATCTGTTTGGCTGAACCACTCATGATAGCATTCGAGTGCATTCTCAATTCGCCATGAACAACCAGTACTTGGTTGCGTGCGTGGTTTTGCCGTTTTATTTTGGGAACAGACGACCCGAGAGAACCTCGAAGCACAGCCAGAGGTGGGACGAATATGTTTTAAGGAAATTACGTTGAACGAGGCCTCGGTATCTTAGTGAATTTTCTTCCCGATTCGGCGATCAACTCCCGATTCTACTACACACCGTATCAACTTTGCAACTCGGACCACCGGAAGCTTGGCAGAACCAGTCTCGCTGGCAGCGTGAAATTATCCGCTCAGGTCATCTCAACAGATAAATTAGAATTGATTTTGTGTTATTTCAATTCTGTAATTTCCCCAATATCTCCGACAACATGTTGTCCAACAATCTTGAAATAGATTGAGTTCTATTGACATGGTCACAGAACAAAGTATTAAGGTGCAACAGACTCAACATCTTAAGGCCCTCTCCGCCCCGATTGAAACTATGTCAATCAACCATGGGGAAACCAAAGAAGTTCACTAGAGTGAATTTCAAAAGGCGACAGCAGAAGATATTTTTCTACTTGACCACGCTCAATCTGACTCAATTCTTGACCGAGGACCCTCCCAAGCGTGCTGAGGATACTGACGTGCAGGCCATCAGTGCAGTGGAGGCATGAACTCATTTTGAATTCCTTTGCCGAAACTACATCCTCAACTGCTTTACCGACTCACTGTATGTTGTGTATAGCATGAAGAGAACGACTAAGGAGTTGTGGGAGTCCCTGGACAAGAAGTACAAGACGGAGGATGCAGGGGCCAAGAAGTTTATCATGGGTTGATTCCTGGACTACAAAAGGTTGACTCCAAGACGGTGATCAGCCAAGTCCAAGAGCTTTAGGTGATCTTGCACGAGATCCACTCAAAAGGGATGGTTATGAGTGAAATCTTCTACGTGGCTGCTATTATTGAGAAATTGCCTCTAGACTTGAAGGACTTCAAGAACAACTTGAAACACAAGCGAAAGGAGATGAATGTGGAAGAACTCATTGTTAGATTTCGCATTGAAGAAGACAACAAGAATTCAGGGAGAAAGCTATTCTCTCAAGATACGAAAGCCAACGTGGTCGAGCACGGTCAAAACTCGAAGCGAAAGAACCCAAAGACTTCCAAGATAGGACCCAGAGGAGTTATTAAGAAATTCTCTAGGAAGTGCTTCAATTGTGGTCGAACTGGTCATAAATCTTCGGAATGCAGAAAGCCGAAGAAGAAACAGGAGACTAACCTGAACGAGAGACTAGAAATGGACGACCTCTGCGTAGTGGTCTCTGAACTAAACCTGGTCAGTTCAAACCCACGACAATGGTGGATCGATACTGGAGGCACCAGACATGTCTGCTACAATAAGGAGCTGCTCTACAACTTTGAAGAAGTCAATGGAAACAAGCTGTTCATGGGGAACTCAGCAACCTCGGACATCATTAGCCAAGGAAAAGTGGTGTTGAAAATGACACCTTACTTTAAATAATGTGTTGTATGTTTCGAAGATTCGGAAGAATCTAATGTCCGGATCACTGTTAAGCAAGCATGACTTTCGCATTGTTTTTGAGTCAGAATTGTACTGTCAAATAATGGAATGTTTGTAGAAAGGGATTATGTATCTGATGGGTCGTTCAAGCTCAATGTAATGACCATTAGGCCTAAGATAAATAAAGATGAAAGCTCTTTCACTTATATGCTTGAGTTTCATGTTTGTAGCATGGTAAACTAGGACATGTTAACTACGATGTGTTACATAAATTAATAAATATGCGAAGCATACCTACATTCCACCTTGACCTAAAATACAAGTGTGAGATTTGTGTTGAAACAAAAATGACAAGGTCATCCTTTCAACATGTTGAGAGAAGCAACGAACCACTTGGGCTAATTCACACCGACGTGTGCGACCTCAAAGGTACGCCAACACGTGATGGAAATAAATACTTCATCACTTTTATAAATGATAACATAAAATATTATTATGTGTATCTTCTCAAAAGTAAGGATGAAGCTATAGGGAAACTTGCTCTATATAAGAATGAAGTTAAAAATCAACTTAATAAGAAGATTGAGGTGTTTCAAAGCCACCGAAGCGGTGAATATGTATCACCGTTCGCTGAGTTGTGTACTGAACATGAGATCAGATACGAAATAACAGCTCTTTATAATTCCTAAGCAAAATGGAGTTGCTGAGCGGAAGAATCAAACTCTAAAGGAGATGATGAAAGCTCTTCTATTGAGCTCTAAACAGCTAGAGTTCATGTGGGAGGAAGTTGTGTTAACAACTAATTACCTTTTAAATAAGGTGCCCCAGAATAAGATAGATAAGAGCGCTGATGAATTGTGAAATGAAAGACAACCGTCCTATAAATATTTACGAATGTGGGGGCGTCTTACCAAAATGTTGGTGTCTGATCCGAAAAGGATTAAAATAGAACCAAAGACAGTTGATTGCATATTTATTGGATATGCACATAATAGCAGTGCGTATCGATTTTTTATGTATGAGTCACAAATGTCAGATATACATAAGAACTCGATAATAAAATCGAGAAATGTCTCGTTCTTCGAGCATGTATTTCCGTATAAAACCCAAGAGCATGTTAGCTCTTCAAAATGGGCATATGAAACACAAGACGAAGAAGATGATGATAAATCAGTCGAGGTTGAGCTTAGATGGAGCAAAAGAGCTCGGGTGAAAAAATCTTACGGATCAAATTTTATCACTTTCATATTGGAAAGTGAGCCCCGAAGTTATTCTGAAGTCGTAAGCTCTTCTGACGGATCTCACTAGAAAGAGACAATTGTATATAAGATAAAATCTATCTTGCAAAATCACACTTGGGAACTTGTGGATCTTCCTCCAAGAAGTAAACCACTAGGTTGCAAGTGGATCTTCAAGAAGAAAATGAAGTCAGATGACACAATTGATAAGTATAAGACCAGATTGATAATCAAAGGATACCGACAACGAAAATGCCTTGATTACTTTGATACGTATTCTCTGGTGTCGAGAATAACTTCTATTAGAGTATTGTTAGCTATAGCCACTTTGTAGAATCACGAAATATATCAGATGGATATAAAATAGCTTTTTTAAACGGAAATTTAGAAGAGAAAATCTACATGGAGCAAAATGCAGGATTTTCTATGTCAGGACAGGAAAACAAGGTTTGTAGATTGGTAGCCATTATATGGCTTAAAACAATCATCAAAGTAGTAACATGAGAAATTTGATAATGTCATGAAAGAATGTAGATTCAAGATCAATAAGTGTAATAAATGTGTCTACATGAAAGCCATAGAGAATGACTACGTCATCTTGTGCCTATATATAAATTGACATACTTGTCATTGGGAGTAATGATAAGATAATCAAATCCACTAAAGATATGTTGAACTCAAGATTTGATATGAAAGACATGAGCTTAGCTAATGTGATTCTAGGAATCAAAATTCTTAGAACGACAGAAGGACTTGTTCTTAGTCAGTCCCATTACGTGGACAAAATTCTTGAGAAATTCACTAAGGGTGATACTGCGTTGGCACGAACGCTGATAGATACGAATCAACATCTATCGAAAAATCGAGGTAAAAGTATCTCTCAGATAGAGTATTCTCGAGTGATTGGAAGTCTGATATACCTGATAAGTTATATACGACCAGACTTGACCTACGCAGTAAGTAAACTGAATACATATACGAGTAATCCCGGTGTTGAGTACCGAAAAGGGATAACAAAAGTACTGAGGTACTTGAGGTATACTCATGAATATGGACTGCATTATACGAGATATCCTGCTGTGATCGAATGATACAACGATGCGAGTTGAATGTCTGATATAAAAGACTCTAAGACTACAAGTAGATATGTATTCACTCTAGGAGATGCAGTCATTTTCTGAAAATCTTCTAAGCAAACGGTAATAACTAGATCCATGATGGAATCTGAGTTTGCAGCTCTTGACAAATGTGGTGAAAAGGTTGAATGGCTACGACAATTCTTAGAAGATATTCCAAGATGGCCGAAACTTGTGCCAGCAATTTGCATACATTGCGATAGTCAATCAGCAATTGGTCAGGCACAGAGCTATCTGTATAATGGTAAGTCTAGGCATATACGTCGTAGACATAATACCATCAGACAACTACTCTCAACTGTTGACTATGTGAAGCCAAAGGATAACCTAGCGGATCCGTTAACCAAAGGGTTAAATCGAGAATTAGTTGCAAGCTCATCACGAGAAATGAGTTTGATGTCATTGTCAGCAATCAATACAGAGGACACCCAACCTATACTGACTGGAGATCCCAAGAACTAGGTTCAAAGGGACAACTAATTTGCACTGACTAGACACATTGTGGGGGATAATCCAATAAAACAGTGACCAGACTAGGGTAAGTTGATGGACTTTTAATAATCAAGAAGAGTAGAAGGTTACTCTCGATAGATCACCTATATAAAAAATAAGTGGAGCCGCTTCGAAAAGAATTCGAGGCACAATATTTAGAGTTTCTCACAAAATCAAGTGTGTTCATGGTTAAGAACGAAAATACTTATGAGAACTGAACTGTATCAGGGAGAGTCTTGGTGAGATTTGTCAATGCTTACACAGACGACACAACAGTTCAAGGACATCATATCTATTGTTAGCCAGTTAGCAAACAGATCTTCAAAAGGGAAGACTGGGTAAAATCTACCTATCCTATACTTAACTATTGAATGCTATTACATACCATGTATTCCATTCATATAGGGGATTATTGGAAATGTGAATGGAATAAAAAGATAGAGATGAAGAGACTCTATTGTGCATGGATCGTTAGTCGGACATTAGAAGTCTTTTGGCTTTATTGTTAGTTTAAATTATGGCATATGCATTGATGTTGTAAACATATGCATGGGGAGAGACCCTCTCACGCGTGGGTGCGCAGGAGTGGGTGTAAATTCATGGCTCGGATTATACTGAACCAAGGTTGACTCGTGTACGAGCACGACCTGTGCATGTTGAATGTCGGGCCGGTCAAGGCACGATTTGCCCAAGTGAATAAACCATCATTTTGCCACTTGAATCTCTTTTTACTACCTGCTCAAGAGTGTAACGGAAGTATTAATATAAAATTAATGAAAATTCCGTAATATCTTGACATTAATTTTGATATTAAACTCATTAATGATGACTTCATAACGTCTCGGCATTAATGATGTCATTAAACTCATTAATAATGATTCCGTAATGTCTCGACATTACATTAAACTCATTAATGGTAACATTAAACCCAATATTAAATGACCATAATTTGATCATTCATTGCACGGAAGGTGAGATCTATATAAGGAGACTAGATCTTGAGCAGAGCAAGAGCAAGAGCAAGAGCGAGAGCAAAAACGAAAGCAAAAACAAAAGAATTCCTCCACCTTCGTTCGCCGATTCTTTTCTCTCAGTCGTGCATTCGTTCGACTGAACTACTCGTGATAGCACTTGGGTGCATTCTCAGTTCGCCACGAACAACCAGTGCTTGGTTGCATGCGTGGTTTTGCCGTTGTATCCTGGGAACAGACAATCCAAGAGAATCTCAAAGCACAGCCGGAGGTGGAACGAATTTGTTTCAAGAAAACTGCATTGAACAAAGCCTCGATATCTTAATCAACGAATTTTCTTCCCGATTCGACGATCGATTCCCAAATCTGCTACACACTGCATCAGCTTTGCAACTCGGACCACTGAAAGCTTGACAAAACTAGCCCAGCTGGCAGCCTGAGATTATCCGCTCAGGTCATCTTAATAAATAAGTTAGAATTGATTTTGAGTAATTTCAACTCTGTAATTTCCCCAATATCTCCGACAACAGATTGTCCAACATTGATCACTAAAAGTTAGAATGAAAATTTCATCTGCTGGTTTTCATCAACTAGTTTTAATCTCTCATTTTCCACACAAGAAACTAAGACAAATCCATAACAATCACTAAATTTTCCACTTCTTAGGACATTTAAAGTGCACGATTTCTGGGAAATTCACAGCAATCCAGTAAGATCAGAAAGAGGGGGAAAAAGGACCTTCTTTGCAGCTTCAACTAGAGCGGCACTCATTGTCTTTGGATGCTCCATAATGTCAATGGTCTCTTCTGAAGCATTAGCTGCTGGCTCAGGATAGTTAGGTGACAGACGGACAGGGGGAGCATCTCTCTGCAGGGTTCCAAAGGTATTCAAGATAAGCAAGCCCATGGCGTTCACTTGCTCTTGTAGCTGAGAGATAATATCCATGACTCGCACTCAATCTATTCAGAAACAAAAGATTTCCAGATGAGCAGAAACACATAAACAACAAAAAATTAAAAAAAATCGAAAATACATTGATTCATGTTGATGATTAAGCTGGCAACAAAACCCTCGCCTGCCGATGGGCGACTAACAGCCGCAAAGAATGGAAGAATACCAACGACGATTAAACGGAGTGGAAAAGAAAGGAAATACCTGCGACCAGCTACAGGAGGAGGAGGATGCGCCGTCGGCGGACGGGGGAAGGAAGCGGCATCGGTCGGGACCGGGAGAGTATTCTCCGCGAGCAGAAGTCTTCGATCTCGACTGAAGGCCCAACTAAAGGTTCATATGTGCCTTTCTGGCCCAACTAAAGAGCCATTGAAACCCTTCAGTTACACCTGAGTTGTTCAAATCAACAAACAAATTGTACCCCTTTCAATCTGAAGGTGCTTTGTTTACGCTGAGGTGCGGATCCAGGCAGAAAAGATTGTTTTTTTAAGAAAGCTGGAAAAGAAGAGAAAGATTAGCAGTTTTTTTATTAAAAGAAGTAGTCAGGTTTTCTTATTTATTACAATAAGCATCTTAGTTTTAAATTTATCAAAAAAAATATATTAAAAATAGTGACATTCCCTTCCTATCCCTCCCGTCAACCGTCTAAATCCCCTTCCTCTGGATGTCGTTTTCCAATACATCCGAGCTACATTTGTTTAGTTTTAAATATAAAATTAATAAAATAGTTCGGATACATACGAGATTCATTCCCCTCTTTCTTAACTCATGGAAATCCATAGTCATCGTCCCCAGCGAAATCTTGCCTTCGTGTGTCCCAGCGTCCAGGGTTTTTGATGGAACCCACACAGTGTGCCCCTCTAATGCGACGCCAAGAGTTTCAAACGAAATCTGCACATCTAAGGCGACGGATGTTAAGGGTCTTCAACGAAATTCACACAAAGGTCTGTCCATTTAAGTGTTTAGGGTTTTGTTCACCTAAATACTCTCCTTTCAGAATGAAACAAGAAGGTGCGACAGCAAAGGTAAGTATCATGAACTTGTTCAACACATAGGATATATCAAAAATCATAGAAGATATCCAGAAAGCGCCTGATATGGGATCATCACGTTGGTTCTGATATGAGATAATATCAGGGCCAACATGGACCTAATATTTTACCATATCAGGCCCTCCAGAACGATGTGAAGCTCGATTTGGAAAATATTCCACCAGTTTTAATTTTGTTGTTAATAAATTAAATTTGTAAAAATTGTAGGTTGTAGTTGATTTTGGCCAGAAACTACATTGGAACAGTGTGTTAAGTCATTTTAACAGTTCTTTTCGACCATCCACAATCAAAGAATAACGAAGTGATAACAATTCAATACTAGAATTATTGCACTTGGACTTATTTGATTATCATGGAATCAAATCCATAAATGAGAGTCTCTATTGCCTACTCACTAGGATTTTCATCTGGCTTCACTCACCAGGATTTCCTGACTGCCTGGCTTCACTTACCAGGACTTTCCGAACTGCCTGACTTCACTCACCAGGACTTTACGAACTGCCTAACATCCCAGTTAGGACTTCTCAGTCAAGTATCCGGTCAACCTTGACCTACTTGACTCTTCTTCATTCAACCTGATCAGACCTTGATCAGTATCTCTCCGTATGGACAACTGCACCTGCATTGTCCATGTCTACATGTATTTCTGTATTGTCAAACATCGAAACCATGACCAAGGTTTACGCTTGGTCAACTAGGTCAACCTTGACCTACTGGAAATTGCACCAACAATCTCCCCCTTTTTGATGTTTGACAATACCTTTAAGTTAGGCTAATCCAATAGCCTCAACTTTCCTCATGCCACTAGGTAATGAAACATAAGTTACAACCTTACATTCTCCTTCTAAGAAGGCAACCTCCTTCTTAGATAATGAAGATCTAACTTAAACCCTTCATTCTCCCCCTATTGGCACACATCAACAAACTCTCCCCCTGAAGAGTAAGTTATCGTTGTTCACAACTTCACTCGTCGTGATCAACAAACTCTCCCACTAACTCCAATGTTCTTCCTTGAACATTCTCTAGACATTCTTCCCCTTTTTGACACACATCAAAAGGAGTGAATCAAGGTCAAGAGTTTCTTCCTAATGAAAGTCCCATACCTTTCATTGAAACCCTTAATTTCCCCCTTGATACTAAATTCAACAATCAACTTAGTGATAATCCCATATCACTCATCCTCAAAAATTTCGACGAGTAAAAACTCCCCCTAAAAGTCAACTCCTCCTTGACTAATAGGTAAAACTCCCCCTTGACCATTGCACCAACAATGTCTTGGAGAGTTTCAAACCTTTAGAACTCTAAAACACCACTTCCATAGCTGCAATTTCAGACAAACAGTCGAAATTCAGCAGGTTGGCACGCCCTGATCGGTTACCAGACCGATCAGGCTCCCTCTGGATCGGTCACAGTGACCGATCCAGGCTCCCCTGGACCGATCAGAAACCCTTCTGATCGGTCCACAAACCTGATAAAGGTCTGATAAGTTCTGATTTCTCTCCACGAAATTCAGAAACCTTTAGAAAATTACAGAAAATTCCAAAAATTGTGAAATTTTGAGGATACATTCCTCATACCATATACTATCATGGAAAAATAGTTTTCTATGAAAATAACTTCCATTTTCAAAACTTGATACAAAGTTCGAAAAACTTTGAGATAGTTCAAGTTTAACTCAACCTTTGTATCACTTTGCTCAATGATGAATGCTATCACTAGAAAAGCTTCATCAAGGTTTTTCAAATCAATTTTAAAATGATTTTAAACCCTTTAATTTGGGACCACAATCTTAGGGCTAAATGTACATGACTTGTACACAAGCTTTCCCTACGATCCCCAATTAGAATTAGGCTCATCTAGGTACAAGAACTATGCACCTTGATCCTAACTCACAATCCTAATATCTCACACACATCTAAGGTGTATCAAACACATCCAAGTCAATTTTGATGTGAGATATGAGTTTAGGTTAGCTTAATCTAAGTTCTCATGCATTTTTCTAAATAACAATTTGATTTCCATATCAAATTATGTTTTTGTCCTTAAATCAAATTAATTGATTATAAATGCAAAAGATGATGACATGGCATAAAATAGTATCATAAATGAAAACATGTGTCAATGTCATGATGTCATGGCATAAAGTATGAAATTTAAATAAAACATGACATTTAACTAACCTAAGCATTATCATGACATTTTAAATGATCATAAAATAAATATGATGTCATGACATGGCATATGACAAACAATATATGGCAAATAGCACATAGAGGTATAGAAAATACCTAATTCTAGCCTTAGTTGCCATTTTTGATAATTTTGATCATTTTACCATAGGTTCTATATTCCTAAGTGTAATAGACCTAGCATCTTATACCAAAGATTTTTAGATCACTATGTGCCAATTAGATTGACTCTAGAAAACTCCTCAAATTTGATTGGCACATTCTAATCACCTTAGGAATAATTCTTAATTTCATTTTCAAGGCTTGATTATACCTTGAAAAATCCTAAAGTGCCACCTTTTGTCATGATTAGGTTAACTACCTATTCAAGTAAGGTTGACACACCCTAACTAATCTAGCGTGATGAAATCACGCTCCTAGGAACCCAATACCTATTGGAGCTCATTGGGTTCACTAAATATTTACTAGGGATGACTTCCCTAGCAACCCTCCTAATGACCCTCCTAGGCTTTAAAGTCTTGGTCATTTGGGACTCATCAAGATCCACTCTAGGGGTGACTCTCCTTGTGACCTTGGTGATGGTCTTTCTAGCCCTAGATCTTGTTCCATAATCGAATGGAACATTGTGATAAGTGGGCTTGACCACTTGGGACTTAGGTTTGTGACCCAAACATTTCTTGTCCTTGGACATTGGTTTTTGACCCTTAAACCCTAGAGATGACTTCTCCAAGTTCTTAAGAGCCTTTTCCAAAGTATCAAGTCTTGACCTCAAGACTTGATTCTCCTTCTCTAATACCTCAATTTTTAATTTTTCATTTTTCTTTGAGGTATTCCTAGGCATGTGTCTAGTAGTTTTGGGATTCCTATCTAGGTTTCCCTTAACCTTAGATGAGTTGATCCTAGGGTTGGATTTCCTAGTGTTATCATTATCTAGGCTCACATGTTTGGCACCTAAGCATGTGTATCGATTTCTATAATTATCATGCTTATCATTATTGTCAATTGCAATCAAACTACTAGCATGCATCTTACTAGTATTGTAATAATGTGCCTTAGAGATTACCTTAGGGTTTGCCTTAGCTCCCCCTATCGATGTGCTCGGTCTCTTATCCTTGTGAGATTGCCTCCCCCTCGGACATTGGCTCCTATAGTGTCCCCTTCGCTTGCATTGGAAGCACACCACGTGCTCCTTGCCCTTGCGTGTTGGGACTCCGGCTTCCTTGACCTTTGGCGCCGGTGGAGTCTTTCTAACCCTCTTTGGACATTTACTCTTGTAATGTCCAAATTCCCTACACTCAAATCACATTATGTGTAATTTGCTAGAAACTAAATGGCTTGAGTTACCTAGAGTTGAGGATGGATGAACGCTCTCTCCTTCATCCCTTCCGGAGGTAGACGCTTCTTCTTCTTGCTCCGAACTTGAAAAAGAACTCTCCTCCTCTTCTTCTTTAGATATTGAGTAGCCCTCAACTTCTAAATCCATCCCTCCATGATGTGAACTCCTTGGCTCGCTTGACTCCTCTTCATGGCTTGAAGTGGAGTTCTCCTCATGGAACTTTGCCAAGTTGTTCCACAACTCCTTGGCATCGTTATATCCACCTATCCTACACAAAACATCATTAGGTAAAGAAAATTCAAAAATTTTCAATACCTCATCGTTGACTAGGGATTGATGGACTTGTTCCTTGGTCCACTCCTTCTTCTCTAGGGTTTCTCCTTTCTTGTCCATCGGAGGCTTGAAACCTAATTGAACACAACTCCAATTTTCAAGGTTAGTCATAAGAAAGTACTTCATTCTTACCTTCCAAAACGCGAAGTCGTCGCGATCATAGAAAGGTGGAATGGTGATGTCTTCTCCGAGTTGATCCATCTCTAGCTTGTGCTCCCTCGGGTGTTAATCCGGCGAAGAGCAACCTCGCTCTGATACCACTTGTTAGGATCGATGGTCGCGGCTAGAGAAGGGGTGTGAATAGCCGACCCCAAATCCTTCTGGTTTCTTCCTACGATTAGGGTTAGCGCAGCGGAAATGAAACGTAGAAACGAAAAGGAAGAAAACAAACCTCAAACTCGATGGATGTAACGAGGTTCGGAGGTGATACTCCTACTCCTCGGCGTGTCCGTAAGGTGGACGAGCCCTATCAATCCGTCGGTGGATAAGTCCCCGGAGAACCGGCTAATAAGTACTCCTTGTGGGTGGAGAAACCTCGCCACAATAACTTGCAACAGCAATATGGAAATACAAAGAAGAGCAAGAACAAAATACACAATGAATGTACAAATACTCGCTTGCCTTCTCGTTGACTGAAGTCCCGGATGAAGCACCAACTTCACGGACAAATGCCAACAAGCAACTCAGTCGAAGAAGCTCACCCGAAGCTTCGAAGCTCAGCAAAGCTCAAGAGCACAGCAGTGAAGAAGCAGAAGCTTCGGACCAGAAGAAGAGTGAGAGAGTTATCGCACTGTAGAAGCCCTCAGCCCTCTTATACCTGCATCCACCTGCGAAGAAGAAGCCAGAAGACAGAAGACCGTTGGCTCACAACGGATAGTTCTGGACCGATCAGGCTGAAGCCTGATCGGTGCAGGATACCTCTGATCGGTCCTGGGGACCAATCAAAGCTTCCTCTGATCGGTCCAGGGACCGATCAGCATGCATTCCCTTCCTTTTCTCCCGAACTTTTTGCCTTCTGATCATTGTTTCCTGATCGGTCTGCAGACCGATCAGATAACACTCAATAGGCTACTATTTGATTACTGATCGATCACCAGACCGATCCAGATACCCAGTGTATCACTGGATCGATCCACTGATCGATCCAGAGCTTGGTTTTTGCCCAAACCAAGTCTCAAACCTTTCAAACCAACATCCGGTCAACCTTGACCTATTGATACATCATGCTTAGCATCCGGTCACTCCCTTGACCTGCTAAGACTCCCCACCAAGTGTCCGGTCAATCCCTTTGACCCACTTGGACTTTTCTCTTCGTGCCAAGTATCCGGTCACTCCCTTGACCTACTTGACCTTCACAATACAAGATGTCTTATCACCCTTGATCCATCTGGATTTTCCCTTGCCCGGCTTCACTCACCAGGACTTTCACCTAGCTTCACTCACTAGGGTTTTCACCTGGCTTCACTCACCAGGTTTTCCAATCTGCCCGGCTTCACTCACCAGGACTTTCCAACTGCCTGGCTTCACTAACCAGGACTTTCCCACTGCCTGGCTTCACTCACCAGGTCTTCCCAACTGCCTAGCTTCACTCACCAGGACTTTCTCCAACTGCCTGGCTTCACTCACCAGGACTTTCACTTTCACCTAGCTTCACTCACTAGGATTTTCACCTGGCTTCACTCACCAGGATTTCCTGACTGCCTGGCTTCACTCACCAGGACTTTCCGAACTGCCTGGCTTCACTCACCAGGACTTTACGAACTGCCTAACATCCCAGTTAGGACTTCCCAGTCAAGTATCCGGTCAACCTTGACCTACTTGACTCTTCTTCATTCAACCTGATCAGACCTTGATCAGTATCTCTCCGTATGGACAACTGCACCTGCATTGTCCATGTCTACATGTATTTCTATATTGTCAAACATCGAAACCATGACCAAGGTTTACGCTTGGTCAACTAGGTCAACCTTGACCTACTGGAAATTGCACCAACACTTGTTATACGCGCATCCCTAATTAGACCCGAGTTAGCTAGTCCCGAATCTAGTAGGGTTTACTAGGTTATCTAAACCTAGGGACGACTATGGGAGCCCAACCCAAGGACAACTGAGATGTAACGACCACCCTTCTTACTACTACTACTCTCTAAGGATGACCGTTACTTATCTACTAACTCTACTTAACCGGTACGCTACTTAACTACGAGAAATCCCTACCGAAAAATTTCGACAGAGTCTCCCCTGTACCAGTGACCAAAAAAACAATACAAATAATATATACTCAGCTACAGGCGGCTGGAACACATTTTTTTTCACAACCACGCAGTAATAATAACACAATAACTCAAAGGAAACTATTCTAGCAATAGTAAACAGATAGAACTCCAACGATAAGACATAACAAGCTACAAGTACGGAATAAACTCAATTACAGTCCCAACTTCATAATAGCGTTTAAGGAAAACAAAAAAAAACTCTAAACAGAAAGGTCTTGACAATTCCTTAGCAAACTCTTGATCTCCCCATAGTCCAACCATCACACACCTTCATCACCACCACCTTGTCGCCTTCCTTTCATACTTTAGCTTTTCCTTTATCTGCAGTAGGAGGAAATGCAAACTATAAGCATAAAGCTTAGTGAGCGCTATCTAACTCACAAAAACTCGATATGCATGTATATAAATAAAAACATGCTAAAACTGAATGCTAACATATAAACCTACTCATGCTCATAAATAGCAAAGGAATCATACTAACTGAAATACTAAACATGTATAGCTAATCATGCTCATAAACCAATAAAGGAATCATACTAACTGAAATACTAAACATGTATAGCTAATCATGCTCATAAACCAATAAAGGAAACATACAAACTAATACTGCATGCTCGAAATAAGAAGAACTAAACTTACTGATTCTAAACATATATGTGAAGCTTGTTTCACTTGTTTAATACTTATACTTTAATACTTTTATACTTCAAAATAATAATAAACTTCTCTTGGGCCCGACATTGTACCAATTTGCGCGCATCCTTAATAAGAGTCGAGGTAGCTAATCCCGAAACTACTAAGGTACTTCTAGGCGATCTTGTGCCTAGGGGCGATCTAGGAGCCCACCCAATGGATCTTGTGTCCGGTACATGCCATTTAAAAGTAAAATACTTATTTTCTTTTTAACTATAGCTTCCTTATACTTGTTATTCTTTAATTCTCTTATAATAAAAATGTCTTGGCATTTCTTTGAGCACTTGATGTGCCACTGATCCCAATTCTTAAACTTAGGGATTCTATTAAGACCTTGGTCTCTCTTTCTTATAACTTCTTATAACCCTCTAAAGAATTTGTTAGAACTCTTTTTTTTTTCCTCCTACAGGCAGATTCTAAAGTTTTTATAGAGCAACAGAATTCTTTAATCATGTATCGACAGACTCAAGCAAAGGAAAGCAAATCAAACTTCTTTTAGCATGCTACAATAAACATAAATCTGCACTAATGCTTAACAGAAATCTAAAATTGAGGTTCATGGCAGCATAACAAGGAAATCTAAATCAGGAAATCTCTATCTGAAATGCTAACTATAAGGGCTGTTCAAACTTAAATCTAACATCAATAAAGAAAACTAACTACATGCTCAAAATTTAATCAAGCTATCTTATGTTCATTGCTTATTAAAACCAATCCAAAACTGATAAAACTTGTAAAGGAAACATGAGCATTTTGAGCACAGTATCACCATCTCATCAACCTCTTTTAACTCTGATTAAGGCTTTAATATTGTTATCTACTAAAAAGAATGCTGCTGCTATCAAAAGTTGATGCATGAACATTAGAGCATATAAGGAACCAAAACATAATTCAATGCAAAATAATTCCTTAAACTACTCTTTTAATTCCAAGCTATCCTAATGTTGTTCAGGAAGGAAATCCAGAAGCAAGACAACAAGAAACACTTACTACTCTTACCTTTCTATTCATCCTAATGTTATACAAAACTGAAGCAAAGAAACCAAGCCATTAAAAATCCAACAGAACTCCCAAATTAAAGTTATCCACACCCATTGCATGGCACAAACCCAAATCCAAATTACACAACAATAAGATGATCCCATAATCAACCTAGCAAATTCGGATTTAATGGTCATGGCAGCAACCACTACAAGCAACCCGAAACCACAGCTCTTCCCCTGTTCCAGATCAATTGCCCTATATCAAAAAGAACAAACATGCCTAATTCATACCATTAGTTCCCCTCTTTGAAGTACACGGCAGCAAGATCCAAACAACAACCTTTACAACTCAATTCAAAAACAAGGAGAAACAAAATCCGAAAACCACTCCTACTGCAGGTGAGTAGCAACTCACCGAGCGTTCTTGTACTTACAACCGACGGAGACGACCTCTAGGGCTTCGGAGGTGTAGCTGTTTCGGCGAGCCCTTGACACCCGTGTTCTCTCCTCGACGAGGTGACCACCACCGTGTGAAGATCTCACGAAGAAGGTGCTCGGCCGGCCATCGAAATCGATGCCCTAGGCTCGGCGTTGTTTCCGCCCGAGCACAGGAGTGCCGTCGCGCGTGAAGAGAAAGAAGAGAAGAAAGTTAGGTCACGGGAGAAAATAAAACTCCCTTTATAACTAGGATATTCAGCTACTAACTATACCTTAAATATAATCCGTTCTTTCCTTAATTAACAACAGCCGTTGGCACAGTTGGTTGGCTGCGTTTTGCTTAAGGCGCAGCTCACGGGTTCGAGTCTCGGCTGCAACCATTTTTCTTTCTATTTATTCCGTAATCATTAACTACTGCTTAACTAGAATATTTCTCCTTCTTTAATAAGAAACGCCCGCTAGCACAGTTGGTTGGCTGGGTTTTAACCGAGCCCAGGGTCTCGGCTTCAATCCCTCAGCCACACCCTTTTTATTTCGATTTATTTTAAATGTTCCAACTACTACATATATATACATTTCGTTCCCTATATATTCACAAAAGACTCGCCGCTCACTTGGTTGCCTCGCTTTGCTTAAGGCTTATGACTTGTCCGAGGTCTACGGGTCGAATCTCGGCTTATACAATTTTTGTCTAAACTTCTTCGTTTTGTAAAAATACCAAACGACCTCCAAAAATTATGTAAAAATACTCTAAAAATCTCTAGAACATTTTAAAAGCATTTCCAGATATTTTTGAGGACATTTAGAACTCGAAATAGGGAAAATTGGGTCGTTACAATCCCCTATACCTTATAAAAAGTTCGTCCTCGAACTTAGAATAGCTATGGATACTTCTGTCTCATACTGTCCTCCCGCTCCCAAGTGACTTCCTCGTGCTTCTGGTTCTGCCAGATGACTTTCACTAGTGGTATTTCTTTATTTCTTAGTCTCTTAACTGCTCTGTCCACTATCTGTGTAGGTCTGCTCTCATAACTAAGATCCTCTTGGATCTGCACTGACTGAGGTTGAATCACTTGGCTAGGGTCGTGAAGACACTTCTTTAACAGGGAGACATGAAATACATTATGTATTGGTGACATGTCCTGTGGTAAGTCCAGCCTGTAAGCTACTTTCCCAATCCTTTCTGTGATCAGGTAAGGTCCTACATAACGAGGACTTAATTTGCCCTTCTTGCCAAATCTCATCACTCCCTTCATAGGAGCGACCTTGAGAAAGACTGAATCCCCTACTTGGAATTCAAGTGGCCTACGGCGTGTGTCAGCATAACTCTTCTGTCTACTCTGGGCAGTCTCAATCCTCTGTCTGATCTTCTGGATAGCCTGAGCAGTCTCATCTATCAGTTCTTTCTGAATGCCCAATTCTACTTCCATTTCTTTTCTCTCACCTACTTCTTGCCAGTAAATGGGTGATCTGCACCTCCTGCCATACAGTGCCTCATAAGATGTCATCTTGATGGTGGCCTGATAGCTATTGTTGTAGGCAAATTCATCTAAGCATAGATACTTGCACCAACTTCCTTTGAAATCTAGTGCACAAGCTCTGAGTATATCTTCTAGAATCTGATTTACTCGCTCTGTCTGTCCATCAGTCTGAGGATGGAAAGCTGTGCTGAACTTGAGTTTGGTGCCTAGTGCATTCTGAACGCACTCCCAAAAGTGTGAGGTGAAGCGCCCATCTCTATCAGAAATGATAGATTTAGGAACTCCATGAAGTCTGATCACCTCCTTAACATATAGTTGTGTCAACTGCTCTATGGAGTGGGACACCTTGATAGTTAGGAAATGGGCAGACTTAGTCAATCGGTCTACTATTACCCATATTGCGTCATATCCCTTTGTAGTTCTTGGAAGACCTGTTATGAAGTCCATGGATATGTCTTCCCACTTCCATTCTGATATTGGGAGAGGCTGAAGAACTCCTCCTGGTCTCTGGTGTTCTGCTTTGACTCTCTGACATGTCAGGCAGGTACTGACAAATTTAGCAACGTCTCTTTTGAATCCTAACCACCAGAACCTCTGTTTCACATCTTGGTACATCTTGGTAGAACCAGGATGCATGGAGTATGGTGTGTTATGAGCTTCCTCTAAAATCTTCTTTCTCAGTTCTTCATCATTGGGCACACAAATGCGACTTCCCTGATAAAGAATCCCGCTATCTGTTATTCGAAACTATGATTTGTCTTCTTTCTGTATCTCTTGCTTGATCTTCTGAATGTCTGGATCTTCACTTTGCTTTCTCTATATGTCCTCAAGCAAGGTAGACTCTAAGGTCAATGCGAAGAGCTGTCCATAAATAATTTCAAGTCCAAAATTTGACAACTCCTTCTGCAGTGGCAGGGATAATGATGACAGAGACATCAGGGTTGCACTGGACTTTCTGCTTAGTGCATCTGCCACTTTATTAGCTTTGCCTGGGTGGTAGAGGATTTCACAGTCGTAATCTTTGACCCACTCCAGCCACCTGCGTTGTCTCATGTTTAAGTCCTTCTGAGTGAAGAAGTACTTAAGACTCTGATGATCTGTGAAGATTCTACACTGAACTCCATACAATTAATGTCGCCAGAGTTTCAATGCAAAAACCACAGCTGCCAGCTCAAGATCGTGAGTGGGATAGTTCTTCTCGTAGTCTTTGAGTTGTCTGGAAGCATAAGCTATAACTTTTCCTTCTTGCATGAGTACAGCTCCTAAGCCCATCTTGGAAGCACCACTGTAGATGTCAAAACTCTTGTCACTAGCTGAAACAGTCAGAATGGGAGCACTGGTCAGTCTCCTCTTCAGCTCTTGGAAACTCTGCTCACATTTGTCTGACCATTCAAACCTCTTGTTCTTTCTAGTGAGAGCTGTTAGTGGAGAGGCTATCCTGGAAAAGTCCTCCACGAATTTCCTGTAGTACCCAACTAAACCAAGGATGCTTCTGATCTCCCTGGCGTTCTTGGGTCTGCTCCAGTTGTTGACTGCTTCTATTTTGGCTGGATCCACTTGGATGCCTTCTTTAGAAATTATGTGACCTAGAAACGCCACCTGCTCCAACCACAACTCGCACTTTGAGAATTTAGCATAAAGCTACTTTTGCTGAAGGGTCTGCAGTACTATCCTCAAGTACGTGTCATGCTCCTTTGGAGTTCTTGAATAGACTAGAATGTCATCGATGAATACGATGACAAATTTGTCAAGGTATTCTCTGAACACTCTGTTCATCAGGTCTATGAAGACCGCTAGTGCTTAGTCACACCAAAAGGTATGACTACAAACTCGTAGTGTCCGTATCTGGTTCTGAAAGCTGTTCTGGGTATGTCTCTTTCTTTCACCTTCAGCTGATGGTACCCAGAGCATAGGTCTATTTTCGAGAATACTGTTGCCCCTCTCAGCTAATCAAATAAGTCGTCGATCCTGGGAAGAGGGTACTTGTTCTTGATGGTCACTTGATTCAGAGCTCTGTAATTTATGCACATTCGCATAGATCCGTCCTTCTTCTTAACGAACAACTCTGGAGCTCCCCGGGGTGAATGACTAGGGCAGATGAAACCCTTGTCAAGTAGCTCCTGAAATTGTTCTTGTAACTCTTTTAGCTCTACTAGAGAAATTTGGTACGGAGCTTTTGGAATTGGGTTGGTGTCAGGAACCAATTCAATTTCAAACTCTACTTCTCTGTTGGGAGATAGTCTAGGTAGCTCTTCTAAAAATACCTTTGGATATTCACAGACTACCCGAACATCTTCCTGCTTGGGTCTTTCTTGTTATCTTTGTCCTTCCAGTTCTGATTACTTGACTGGGGTCTATGTTTCCCCACTATCTTGTCTTCTATCTTGACTGGCTTGTGTTGCGTTTGTTGTGCCTTGTTGCTGTTCAGATAGTGCTCACTAATGCCATGCTGACCAGCTCTTCACCAATCTATGGTCGGTGAGCTTCACTACTCACATTAGGTGTTATTTCTGGTCTCAGCATTAGGAGCATCAGTCTGACTCGTTCTTTCACAGTACTTACTAACTATAGCAAAGGTGAGCTAGCCTGTCGAATCCTTTGACCACTTCTTCTACTGGTAGATCACCTGGTCTAAATTCTATAAACTCCTCATAATATTTATTGGTGATCCGTTGGCGGAAGAACTCTTCGTAATACTCTATCTCGAAGTCAACCCAGCTCATCTGGTTGACTGCTCTCTTACTCTTAACTCACTCCCACCACATACAAGCATCTCCAGATAGGCAGAAAAAGGCACACTTACCCTTCTCGACTTCTGGTCAGTCAAGAATCTCCATTGTGCTCTCAAGTGTCTTGAACCAAGCCTAGGCATCCCAGGGCTCAATCGTGCCTGAGAATCTTTCTGGTTTCAGCTTCAGCCACTGGATGAGGTATGCTTCTTGTCTTCTAGGTGTTGTGGCGACTTCTAGGACAACCGATAGGACTTCAGTCACCACTGGGGTCTCCACATTAATGGTTGGGGGAGTGGGAGGAGCTGGCTTCTGATTGGCCATTAGATTGGCAATCACTTGCTGCTACTCGCTACTTGTCTCTGAAGTTGGACAACAACTTCAGAGAGAATAGGCCCAGGGATTCTAGGCTCTTCGTTCTCCTGAACTCGGTCCTCAGTATGAACGGTACGGGGACGTCCTCTTCTTGGCATCTAATTATGCAGAGGAAAAGGCTTGATAGCTTCTCCAACCCTTCTAATCATACTTATATATGAATATAGAAAAGGGAAACAAAATCTTCTATCTTACTTAAGCATTCAAAAACAAATACTATATACTGCAATTAATAATAAGGAAAGCAGAATAAAGAAAGAATTTAAATACTTTCTTACTTGGAGACGGCAAGGCTGATGCTGATGTGTGTGTGATGCTGGAGAATGGAAACTGCTCTGATACCAACTGTAACGACCACCCTTCTTACTACTACTACTCTCTAAGGATGACCGTTACTTATCTACTAACTCTACTTAACCGGTACGCTACTTAACTACGAGAAATCCCTACCAAAAAATTTCGACAAAGTCTCCCCTGTACCAGTGTCCAAAACAACAATACAAATAATATATACTCAGCCACAGGCGGCTGGAACACATTTTTTTTTCACAACCACACAGTAATAATAACACAATAACTCAAAGGAAACTATTCTAGCAATAGTAAACAGATAGAACTCCAACGATAAGACATAACAAGCTACAAGTACGGAATAAACTCAATTACAGTCCCAACTTCATAATAGCGTTTAAGGAAAACCAAAAAGAACTCTAAACAGAAAGGTCTTGACAATTCCTTAGCAAACTCTTGATCTCCCCATAGTCCAACCATCACACACCTTCATCACCACCACCTTGTAGCCTTCCTTTCAAACTTTAGCTTTTCCTTTATCTGCAGTAGGAGGAAATGCAAACTATAAGCATAAAGCTTAGTGAGCGCTATCTAACTCACAAAAACTCGATATGCATGTATATAAATAAAAACATGCTAAAACTGAATGCTAACATATAACGCTACTCATGATCATAAATAGCAAAGGAATCATACTAACTGAAATACTAAACATGTATATCTAATCATGCTCATAAACCAATAAAGGAATCATACTAACTGAAATACTAAACATGTATAGCTAATCATGCTCATAAACCAATAAAGGAAACATACAAACTAATACTGCATGCTCGAAATAAGAAGAACTAAACTTACTGATTCTAAACATATATGTGAAGCTTGTTTCACTTGTTTAATACTTATACTTTAATACTTTTATACTTCAAAATAATAATAAACTTCTCTTGGGCCCGACATTGTACCAATTTACGCGCATCCTTAATAAGAGTCGAGGTAGCTAATCCCGAAACTACTAAGTTACTTCTAGGCGATCTTGTGCCTAGGGGCGATCTAGGAGCCCACCCAATGGACCTTGTGTCCGGTACATGCCATTTAAAAGTAAAATACTTATTTTCTTTTTAACTATAGCTTCCTTATACTTGTTATTCTTTAGTTCTCTTATAATAAAAATGTCTTGGCATTTCTTTGAGCACTTGATGTGCCACTGACCCCAATTCTTAAACTTAGGGATTCTATTAAGACCTTGGTCTCTCTTTCTTATAACTTCTTATAACCCTCTAAAGAATTTGTTAGAACTCTTTTTTTTTTCCACCTACAGGCAGATTCTAAAGTTTTTATAGAGCAACAGAATTCTTTAATCATGTATCGACAGACTCAAGCAAAGGAAAGCAAATCAAACTTCTTTTAGCATGCTACAATAAACATAAATCTGCACTAATGCTTAACAGAAATCTAAAATTGAGGTTCATGGCAGCATAACAAGGAAATCTAAATCAGGAAATCTCTATCTGAAATGCTAACTATAAGGGCTGTTCAAACTTAAATCTAACAGCAATAAAGAAAACTAACTACATGCTCAAAATTTAATCAAGCTATCTTATGTTCATTGTTTATTAAAACCAATCCAAAACTGATAAAACTTGTAAAGGAAACATGAGCATTCTGAGCACAGTATCACCATCTCATCAACCTCTTTTAACTCTGATTAAGGCTTTAATATTGTTATCTACTAAAAAGAATGCTGCTGCTATCAAAAGTTGATACATGAACATTAGAGCATATAAGGAACCAAAACATAATTCAATGCAAAATAATTCCTTAAACTACTCTTTTAATTCCAAGCTATCCTAATGTTGTTCAGGAAGGAAATCCGGAAGCAAGACAACAAGAAACACTTACTACTCTTACCTTTTTATTCATCCTAATGTTATACAAAACTGAAGCAAAGAAACCAAGCCATTAAAAATTCAACAGAACTCCCAAATTAAAGTTATCCACACCCATTGCATGGCACAAACCCAAATCCGAATTACACAACAATAAGATGATCCCATAATCAACCTAGCAAATTCGGATTTAATGGTTATGGCAGCAACCACTACAAGCAACCCGAAACCACAGCTCTTCCCCTGTTCCAGATCAGTTGCCCTATATCAAAAAGAACAAACATGCCTAATTCATACCATTAGTTCCCCTCTTTGAAGTACACGGCAGCAAGATCCAAACAACAACCTTTACTACACAATTCAAAAACAAGGAGAAACAAAATCCGAAAACCACTCCTACTGCAGGTGAGTAGCAACTCACCGAATGTTCTTGGACTTACAACCGACGGAGACTACCTCTAGGGCTTCGGAGGTGTGGCTATTTCGGCAAGCCCTTGACACCCGTGTGCTCTCCTCGACGAGGTGACCACCACCATGTGAAGATCTCACAAAGAAGGTGCTCGGCCGACCGTCGAAATCGATGCCCTAGGCTCGGTGTTGTTTCCGCCCGAGCACAGGAACGCCGTCGCGCGTGAAGAGAAAGAAGAGAAGAAAGTTAGGTCACGGGAGAAAATAAAACTCCCTTTATAACTAGGATATTCGGCTACTAACTATACCTTAAATATAATCCGTTCTTTCCTTAATTAACAACAGCCGTTGGCACAGTTGGTTGGTTGCGTTTTACTTAAGGCGCAGCTCACGGGTTCGAGTCTCGGCTGCAACCATTTTTCTTCCTATTTATTCCGTAATCATTAACTACTGCTTAACTAGAATATTTCTCCTTCTTTAATAAGAAACGCCCGCTAGCACAGTTGGTTGGCTGGGTTTTAACCGAGTCCAGGGTCTTTGCTTCAATCCCTCTGCCACACCCTTTTTATTTCGATTTATTTTAAATGTTCCAACTACTGAATAAATATACATTTCGTTCCCTATAAATTCACAAAAGACCCGCCGCTCACTTGGTTGCCTCGCTTTGCTTAAGGCTTATGACTTGTCCGAGGTCTACGGGTCGAATCTCGGCTTACACAATTTTTGTCTAAACTTTTTCGTTTTGTAAAAATATCAAACGACCTCCAAAAATTGTGTAAAAATACTCTAAAAATTTCTAAAAATCTCTAGAACATTTTAAAAGCATTTCTAGATATTTTTGAGGACATTTAGAACTCGAAATAGGGAAAATTGGGTCGTTACATGAGAGTCTAGCACAGTGTCACTGATAAAATTAAAATATTGATTTATAAGCTGATTTATCTTAATTACTTCTTCTTTAAATGCCTTGGCATTTTAACGAGCACCTTGTGTGCCAAAATCCATAAAGTCTTGAGTTTGGGATCTACTTAAGGCATTGGCCTTTTTCTTTCTTTTCTTTATCTTTCTTATACTTGTTAATACCTCTAATAAAAGAATGCTTCTTTAAAAACTGAAATGTTTAAACAAATTCTAACTTTGAAATGCATAAACAAAAATCTGCATACTATGCTAATCAAAATTCTGCATACTATACTAATCAAGATTCTGCATTCTATGCTACACTATTTCTGCATACTATGCAAACAAAAATTCTTCACTATAATACTTAACCAAACTGCACTATAATCTTTTTCTTTAAAAACTGCACTATAAGTTTCACCAAAAATCTGCACTACAAGTTCCACCAAAAATCTGCACTATAAATTCCACCAAAAATTTGTAGTAAGAAATCTGCACCATAAGCTCTTAAGAAATCTGCACTACAAGCTCTAAGGAAATCTGCTCTAAAGAAATCTGCATTTTAAGCTCTAAGAAATCTGCACTACAAGTTTAATTAAAATCTGCACTATAAGCTTACATAAAAATCTGCACTATAAGCTTAATTAAAATCTGCACTATAGGCTTAATTAAAATATGCACTAAAGCTTACATAAAAATCTGCACTATAAGCTTACATAAAAATCTGCACTATAAGCTTAATTAAAATCTGCACTATAGGCTTAATTAAAATCTGCACTATAAATTCCACCAAAAATCTGCACTATAAGCTTAATTAAAATCTGCACTACAAGCTTAATTAAAATCTGCACTATAAGCTTACATAAAAATCTGTACTATAAGCTTAATTAAAATCTGCAGTATAAGCTTAATTAAAAGTCTGCACTATAAGCTTAATTAAAATCTGCACTATAAGCTTACATAAAAATCTGCATTATAAGCTTAATTAAAATCTGCACTATAAGCCTATATAAAAATCTGTACTATAAGCTTAATTAAAAATCTGCACTATATGCTTAATTAAAAATCTGCACTACAAGCTTAATTAAAATCTGTACTATAAGTCTACATAAAAATCTGTACTATAAGCTTAATTAAAATCTGCACTATAGGCTTAATTAAAAATCTGCACTATAAGCGCTTCTCATGCTTCGAATTCAAGAAGAACAAAGGTCCGAAACTACTCCTACTGCAGGTGAGAAGCACTTACCTTGCTTCTTGGACTCATAACCAAACAAGAAGGGCTTCTAGGACCTTGGCCGGCCGCCGGAGACGATGTCCTAACTCCCTTTTGTTTTCTGCCTGAGCTCCGCCGTCGCACGCAGAAGAGAAGGAGAGAATGGTTTAAGTCACGGGAAAACAGAGCATCAACTTATCTCTTTTTATAACTTAATATTTTTGTTAACTCCTTAAATAAATTTTTCAAACTTTTCTAAACAGATTTGTCCGTTTGCATTCTTGGTCCGCTGGATTTGCCCCTAGTCAGAGGTTGCAGGTTCGATTCCTCAGCCGAAACCTTTTTCTCCTATTTATTTCCTTTTTATTAATTACTACTTAAATAAATTTTGTTCCTTCTTTTAATCAGCATCGCTCGCTGGAACACTTGGTCAGCCGTGTTTTGCTAAAATCAGGGGTCGTGGGTTTGATTCCTCAGCCGAACCCTTTTTATTCCAATTTATCTCTTATTCTTTAACTACTGCTTAAATAGAATTTTCTCCGTCTTTTAACTGTAATGCCCGCTAGAACAGTTGGTCAGCTGCGTGTTGCTTAAAGCTTGGCTCGTGGGTTCAAATCTCGGTTGCAACCTTTTTCTTCTTATTATTTCCTATTATCAACTTCTACTACTTAAATATATTTCATGCTTCTTTTAATTAGCAACGACTGCTTGCACACTTGGTCAGCTGGACTCGCTTAAAGCTTGGTTCGGCCGGAGGTCTCGGGTTCAAATCTCTGCTTGGACATATTTTTGTCGAAACTTCTTTCGTTTAGTAAAAATACCAAACGACCTCCAAAAATTACATAAAAATACTCTAAAAATCTCTAGAATATTTCTAAAGTATTTCTAAATATTTTTTAACTACTATTAGGACTCATAATGAGGAATTTTGGGTCGTTATAGGTTACTTCTAACTCTACACAAAATGTTAGTCTCCTGCAAAATAGAGTTAGAACACAATAGATAATATGTAAACAAATAAACTGATAGCCTTCGGACTGTCCGGGTCTGACTTCGGGTTTCCGACCGAAAATCCTAGGTCGACCCGACGTCTACTATTCCCTCTACGGGGAACGCGTCCTCACCTACTCCACTCAGGAGATTTACCTGTTGCCAGTGCGATCCTCCCGATCGACTGGACTTTTGCTCAGCGCTCGATGCCTCCGGACTTTCTGCTGGACGCCCGCTTCCCAACCCGTCCAGTCTTTCATCTGGTTTGCGACACCAGGGCTTTCCACCTAGGGTTACCACCCCCTAGGATTTTTGCCTGAAGCACTCGACCCGCCAAGACTTTCCCCATAGAGTTACCGCCCCCTATGACCTAGGGTTACCACCCCCTAGGGTTTTCAACCTGCCTAACCGCAGCTAGGTCTTTCCTGAAATACTCAATCAAACTGTTAGATCACAAATAAGCTTAACTCTGAATTCCTTTGCCATTATCAAAACAACGGTTTGATCGTCGGATGCTTTCCGCACCAACAGAATGTAGAGGAGGAGAAGGCTAAGGAATTTCAAGAGCTAGTGAACCTATTTAGGAAAGTGGAAGTCAATGGTCCCTTGCTTACAATGATTAAGAAAATTCCCAAGTATGCAAAATTTTTAAAGGATCTTTATGTACACAAAAAGAAGTTAAAGGATTAGCATGGGTAAGAATGTATCAACATTATTCAACCAGTACCTCAGATGTGTGAAGATCCTAGAGTGTTCACTATACTTTGTGATATTAGGAGCAATTTATTTGAGGATGCTATGTTAGATTTGGAAGCTTCAATTAATGTCATGCTAAGATCAGTTTTTCAGACTTTAGGGATTGGACCATTACAACCTACAGGAGTTGTAATTTAGTTAGCTGACTGCAGTCAGACTCACCCAGCTGGAGTTATTGAAGATGTTTTAGTTAAGGTGAGAGAACTTATTTTTCCTCCAGATTTCTATATCCTAGATATGAAGGGAGACTATCTGGCCAATAGGTTCCTACTTATTCTGGGAACACCATTCCTGAAGACAGCAAGGACAAAGATTGATGTTCATGCGGGTACACTTTCTATGGAGATAGGAGATCTAGTGGTCTAGTTTAGTATTTTTGATGCTATGAGGCATCATAGAGAGGATCATTCTATTCTTAGTATGGATATCTTAGAGGAGCTGGACAACATGGATTTCTTTTCAAAAACTAAATTAGATTCGAATTTTACTGATTTTGGAGATAGTGAGGAATACTCTGTAGCTTTAGAGGAGACTTCAGACATGGGAGTGGATGTTATTTCATATGGATTATTTTCGGTTGAGGAAGAAGACTTATCTATAGGGGATTGTTTAGGAGAAGCACTACCCCTAGGGTCGCCCAAAAGAGAAGACTTATGTATAGGGGATTGCACAACAGTATTACTACCCCCAGGATCACCATCTATTGATCAATCACAGGATGAGTTGAAGTCATTGCCTCAACATTTGAAGTATGCTTATTTGGAGGAAAATTAGTAGCTACCAGTCATTATAGCCCAGAATTTAGAGCCAGAGCAGGAGAAGAGATTATTAGAAATTTTGAGGCAACACAAGAGAGTCATTGGATGGACACTTGCTGACATTCCTAGGATTAGTCCTTCCATTTGCATGTATAGGATTTATTTGGAGGAGGATGTGAACTAGTGAGACAGCCACAGAGGAGACTTAACCTACTGATCCTTGATGTAGTAAAGAATGAAGTGACTAAACTTCTATAGGTAGGTATCATCTACCCTATTTCTGATAGTAAGTGGGTAAGTCCCATCCATGTGGTTCCAAAAAAATCTGGAGTGACAGTGGTAGCTAATGAAGAGAATGAGTTGGTGCCCACCAGAGTTCAGAATTCTTGGAAAGTTTGTGTGGACTATAGGAAGCTAAACCAAGCAACTAGGAAGGACCACTACCCATTACCTTTTATTGATCAGATGTTAGAGAGGCTGGCGGGTAAGTCACATTATTGCTTCCTTGATGGATATCCAGGATATTTTTAGATTTGCATAGACCTAGAGGTTCATGAGAAGACCACCTTCACATGCCCTTTCGGTACCTTTGCTTATAGACGTATGTCATTTGGACTTTGTAATGCTCCAGGGACTTTTCAGCGATGCATGGTAAGTATTTTTGATGATTTATTAGAGCATTACATGGAAGTGTTCATGGATGACTTTTCAGTATATGGTTCATTATTTGATGTATGTTTAGAAAATTTATCTAGGGTTTTAGATAGATGCATTGAGACGAATTTGGTACTTGATTTTGAAAAATATCATTTTATAGTTCAGCATGGTAATGTTTTGGGTCATATAATCTCTAGGAGAGGTATTGAGGTAGATCATGCTAAAGTTAGTGATATATCTTCTTTATCTTACCCCGCATGCATGCGGAATGTTTGAGCTTTTCTTGGACATGCAGGATTCTATAAGAGATTTATTAGAGACTTCAATTAGATTGCTCTTCTATTATCTCAGTTGCTTCAGAAAGATTTGGATTTTTATTTTGATCAGAGGTGCAAGGAAGCTTTCTAGAGGTTAAAGGAGGCTTTGATTTTAACACCTATCATCAGGCCACCAGATTAGAACCTACCTTTTGAGCTAATGTGTGACGCTTCAAATTTTGCTATAGGAGTAGTGCTTGCACAGAGAATAGATGGATCACCATGATTATAGCCCAATTTGTCGTGAATTGGGCATTAAACAATGAAGTATCAAACCCCTCCTATGCTAATGTAGCATAGAAATGACTTGGGTCGTCCGCCAACGAAAGCAACGATAGGATGGTAAACTTATGATTGTATGTTATTTCTATTTTTTGGGGGTTTTAATATGGAAATGGGGGTTTTGGATTTTGATTCTAAATTTAACAAATGAAAAGCAAAGCAAGTAGGAAATTAATCTAGTGCTAGAATGAAATTTAACTAAGTGTGAATAATTAATCCACAACTCATTGTCACACTACACTATGGATTAATTATCAACACAATTAAACTAAGGACTGAAATAACAAAACATTAAATGAAACTCAATCTAATAAATGAAAGACAATGCGAGTAATAAAGCTAAGCCTAACCTAACTACAATTGTAGAAAATAAATGGTAACATAAAGTAAAGTAAAGCAAAGCATTTAACGAACCCTAAAGCATTAAAGAAATCTAATTTAACATAACCTAATTGCATTAAATCAAAGCTAGAAATTAAAGAAATTAAAAGAACAAGACAAAGCAAGAATTAACCAAACTAAAATACATCAAAATAAACCTAACTATTGGTTGAAGCAATTCATCGAACACTTTGTATGAGTTAAACTAATTAAGCATAATATGTGCAATTTAAACATGGGGAATCAAGTTTGATACAAACATTCAATCAAAAGAATCAACACAAGTAAATTGACAAAATTAACAGAATTAAACTAAACTAATCCATCCACAATTCACACGTCAACCTCCAAATTACCAACGACTATCCTTCGTCGTCACATGAGCACCCGACTTCGGAACCCCCAAAGACGGTGAACAGTAGCTCACTGTCGGACTTGTTCCTTGCTTCGACACATGAGATGAATACAATCTTCCAACGAAGAACCCCCTCGGATGGAACTT
Organism: Zingiber officinale; assembly: GCF_018446385.1. Taxonomy (NCBI): domain Eukaryota; kingdom Viridiplantae; phylum Streptophyta; class Magnoliopsida; order Zingiberales; family Zingiberaceae; genus Zingiber; species Zingiber officinale. The sequence continues at coordinate 25,511,436 of NC_055988.1, forward strand.
GCTAGAAAAATTGGACTGTCGGCTGTCTCCTTGCTCCACCGTCTGAACCCCAGACTGAAGAGCTGCCAGAAGGTTGCCGGAAGGTGGAGGACACACCGGAGAACCCCTCTGGTGAGGTGAAGATGATAGGAATCGTCGTCGTTGCTCGCTGCCCCGCCTAGAGTGATGCTTCTACCGTCACCAATTGGAATCTGAGAAGGAGAAGTGGTGGGCTGTGGATTGCCGGCCGGTGACAATAAAGGTAAGGGAAGAAGTAGGGTCGTCGATCAGAGAGAAGAGGAAGAAAGGAGAGGCAGATCTGTCCATGCCCTAGCCCTGTCGCGAGGAAGAGAACGCGAACTCAGAAGAGGATCCTGTGCGCGTGAGGAAGAGGGGTAAGGTTTCTTAATGGGTTTCGGATCTTGGATTTTGGGTTGAGAAGTTTGAGTGAGATCCTGATCCAATAATCAATAAGGATTGAAATTGGGTTAATGAATTAGGCTTTTAGAATTGGGCTTAGAAGTGTAGGCTTGAGGAATGGGCCATTGGATTGGTTTTAAATTGGAGCTTGACTTCTTTGGATGAGGATGATCTCTATGAATGGTCCAGATCGCTTTAAATTAGGATAAAGGGCTGGATCACTTGATTTGACTGAAGGGGCAGGATCTCATTGGATCTTGATCAACGGTTCATATTAATTCAGCTTGATCTCCTCCATTTGACCTCCAAATCAAGCCAAATTTGATCTAGCTCGATCCTAATCTATGGCTCTTTGAATTTCCTACAAAAGCACTTTAAAAACATGTAATTAAATTCCACAATAATAGGAAATTTATATTTAAGTCCAAAATAAATCCTACTCACAAAACATAACATAAACACAATATTAAGCATGTGAGAAGGCAAAAAAAAATGCTAAGTCTAAGAGCCAAAATAATCGATAAAATTGTTAGTTATCAACTCCCCTACACTTATTCTTGTTCGTCTCGAGCAAGTAAATAAAATAAGAAAGATAACTAAAGATGCATTCTCTAGAAATTCTCAATCATACATAGAAAATAGTGAAAGGAAAGTTACCTAGGATTGTCCAATTCAAATGACCAAAGCATTCATGGATTCAATTCATACACTAATTAACAAGCATGATAACTTCAATCCATAATAGATAAACTGAGGATGATAACAAAATAACCTCACAAGGTAAGGAATGGTGGCTCTCCTCTCATATACATGTAATAGTGGAGCTCACTCAAGCTACTCATGATTTATACACTACCATATGCTTGCTTTGCTTCTAATCTCCACCACTATAAACACAAGAGTGCACAATAAAATAATGAAGGCATTATTTGAAATGTAAGAGAAACATAAATCAAGTAAATAATAGTGTAAGAGAAGAAATGAAGAAGATAAAGCAAAGTAATGTAGAAGAGATGGACATAATGAAATGCTGCATAGATGAGTACAAGTAAACAATGCCCAAAAAGATATTCCATCCAAATTTCTAAGCTAGCTCTCCACAACTCAATAAAAATATGAACAAACTCTATTATAGCTTTTACAATAAACATCCACTCATGATATACAATAAAAATCTAAATTTTTCTACAATAAAGATTGTCACTAACAAAAAGTTCTACCACCTTTCACCAATACAATAGAAATGTGAATAACTCCTACTCTAGCATTTCACACTAAAAATCTACACATGATATACAATAATATCTCAATATCGCTAAAGTAAAAATTGTCACTCATAAAAATTCTACCATAAATGAATACAAAATATCACATGTCAAAGTTTTTCACAAATCTAATAAACATGTAGACAACCTCTACTACAACTTTTCAATGAAAATATCACTCATAATATACAATAGAATCAAAATATTGCTACAATAAAGATTCTCTCCCAAAAATTTTATCACAAAGGAATATAAAATAACACAACATGTTAAAAGTATTTTTCTTTTTTCTATATATATATATTTTCTTTTTTTTCCCTTGTTTTTACGTTTCTGGTTTCCATTTTTTTCATTTGCTCTAATTTTTTTTTTTTTTTTATGATTTCACTTTTTTTTTCTTTTGTTTTTTTTCAACATGTTGTGCATCACTATACAACATCATCAATAGCTCAAATAAAAAGATACAAAGCATGGTTTATCTATGGTGATCAAGCATGGTTCACCTATGCTTCCCCTAAATTCTACTAAGCTATTTCTCTCCCCCACACTTAAATATTTTTCCATCTCGGGCAAAACACTCATCATGTAACATCCAAGATATCCACATCCAAAAGAAGAAGAATAGAGGGAAATAAATGAAGAGAGAAAAGAATAATATGATAAATGACATGGATTTTATTCAAAAAACATGTGATAACAAAATGAATGAATAAAAGAAAGTGAGATAGCCTTCATAAAAATCATGCAAACCTATGATAATGTGATCTCAAAAGAATTAAGCAAGTTCTAGAGTAGCATTAACCACAAATGCATCACACATCAATAGGAATAATAGTCTCAAAAATATCCTCACTAGGTATATCAAAAATTATCATCTCAATCTAACAACATGAAATCCATCATCAAGTTGTAATCACATGTAATCAAAGAATCCAATCATGACAATAAATCATCAAATTTGTAATGACCCAATTTTTCCTATTTCGAGTTCTAAATATCCTCAAAAATATCTAGAAATGTTTTTAAAATGTTTTAGAAATTTTTAGAGTATTTTTACGTAATTTTTGGAGGTCGTTTGGTATTTTTACAAAACGAAAGAAGTTTGGACAAAAATTGTCAAAGCCGGGATTCGAGCTGTGAACCTCGGACTTGAATCGAGTCTTAACCGAACTCAGCCAACCAGCTGGTTTGCGAGTATTTTGTTAATCAAGAAGGGAATAAAATGTATATAAGGTAGAAGTTAGTAACAGAGAATAAGAGGGAAAAGGGGTGCAGCGAGGATCGAACCTGCGATCTGTGGCTTCGAGCAAAACCCGCTTGACCGGCTGCGCTCGCGGGCTATGTTAACCTAAGAGGGAGAGAAAAATATTTAAGTTATAGTTGGAACCGAGAATAACTTAAGGGATAAGTTCATATTTCCTTTTCCCGTGACCTAACTTCGCGATCCCTCTCCTCTTCTCCTCACATGCGACGCCGTGCGACTCTTCTGCTCGGGCGAAACAGAGCTGTGTTAGGGCTTCGTCTCCGGCGCCGGCAAAAGGCTCTTTCCGGCAGGTCTTCACCCAACCGTGACCCTCTCGTCGTGGAGAGCACACGGACCCGAAGGAGACGCTGAGACCTTCACCTATCCGAAACCCTTGTAGCCATCTTCTCGGTTGTAAGTTAAAGAACAAGGGTGAGTTGCTTCTCACCTGCAGTAGGAGTCATTTTGCGACTTGGTTTTGGTTTTGAATTGGGTTTATGCTCGGTGGTTTTTTTTTATTTTCCTCAAGGTTTCTTTGCGAGCTCTCTGAACGTTCTCTGTTTGCATAAATGCCTAGCCGAGATGTTAGATGAACGTATAAGTTGTGTTTTAGATTCTACAGCCTTATAGTTAACATTCATCTAATCCATGAAGAGGTTATGCTCTCCTGTTGAATTGTTGTAGGAAATTTGTTAGTTAGTCATTCATGAATTAGGATTGGATGTTAGATGAAATTGGGTTATGTTATATGTATTTTTGTTGCTGTTCACGAAGTAGCAGATAATTGCCATAGCCATACCATGCAAAACATCATGTAAAGAGCCTATAGTTGCAAACTCATAGGCCAACAGACGCATATTTCTTTCTACACAGTATCCTAGAATCTCAACAAAATTTTCATGCTTCAATCTGGATATCATTTGAGCCATCTTCAGAAGTATCAAGCTTCTTCACAGAAACATGCTTTTCATTGTCTAGAATTGCAAAGTACACCCTTCCATATGACCCTATCCCAGCAGGTTTTAGCTTGAGTTGGAGCTTGCTGTGCAAGTTTGGTGGTGTTATTAATCCTTAACTTGCTGCTAGACTTAGTGTTATTAATCCTTAACATGCTGCTAGACTTAGTGTTATTAATCCTTAACATGTTGCTAGACTTTGTGTTATTAATTCTTTGACACATATTTAAATTCCTTCTTAGTGTAGTTTAGCATTTCAGTGCAGTTTTGTAACCTTCCTGTACTACCGTAAGCATGAATAACATTTTCCTTGCTACTCAAAAGGGCAAGAACAGCCTTTGTTTAAAGTATGTAGTGTTAGTTTCTTGGTTTTCTTGAATAACATGAACAACCTTAGGTTCGGTTTCTATTAGCTGAACACAGTGGCTTCCATTTGCTATTAGATATGCATAAGTAGCTTTCACTTGTTATTAGTTGGGCATGAACAGCCCTTAATCCAAGTACATAGTGTGAGTTTTCTTGATATATATTAAACGTGATCAAGTCTATTTAATACCATTGCAAACTTAGTTTCTTTGTTATTCTATAAGCATGAGCAGACTTCTTTTCTATTGCTATTAGACGTACAGTTTTTCTTTGCTATCAGTTTAACATGAGCAGTATTGATTCCTATTTTTAGTCCTTTACTACTAGATACATATGAGCAGTTTTCTTTAGTTTTCATTTGCTATTTTAACAAGCATGAACAACCATGTATTCTAGTGGAAAAATAAGAGTTCTATTAAATTCTTTTAGAAGTAATAATAAGTAAAAAAAAAAGAAAGAAAAAGAAAAGAAAGAAAAAGGCCAAGACCTTAAGTAGATCCCAAAGTCAAGACATTAGGGATTCATGGCACACAAGGTGCTTATTAAAATGCCAAGGCATTTAAAGAAAAAGTAATTAAGATTATAAGTATTTTACTTTTAAGAAGAGGCTAGTACCCGACTTCCAAGGTTGTCGTTAAACAAATCCAGGTGTCCAATTCCAAGGTCTGCTCTTTTAGGATTGGTGGCTCGCTACCCCAACCTATTAGGGAACGCGCATAAAATGGTACTATGCCTGAGCCCAAGAGAAGTTGATTACTATTTTGAAGTATTAAAAGTATAAGCTTTTGAACAAGTAAAATAAGTTTCACATCAGTACAAAAGTATTAAAAAATAAGTTTCACATAAGTATTAAAGAATAAGTCTTTAAGCAAGTGAAATAAGATACAGAATGTGTTTAGAATTCAGTAAGTTAAGTTCTTTATGCAAGCATGATAGTATAGACTTGCCTTGCATGTTTAGTATTTTAGTTAGTATGATTCCTTTATTGGTTTATGAGCATGATTAGCTACACATGTTTAGTATTTCATTTAGTATGATTCCTTTATTGGTTTATGAGCATGATTAGCTATACATGTTTAGTATTTCAGTTAGTATGATTCCTTTATTGGTTTATGAGCATGATTAGCTATACATGTTTAGTATTTCAATTAGTATGATTCCTTTGCTATTTATGAGCATGAGTAGCTTTATATGTTAGCATTCAGTTTTAGCATGTTTTTATTTATATACATGCATATCGAGTTTTTGTGAGTTAGATAGCGCTCACTAAGCTTTATGCTTATAGTTTGCATTTCCTCCTACTGTAGATAAAGGAAAATCTAAAGTATGAAAGGAAGGCGACAAGGTGGTGGTGATGAAGGTGTGTGATGGCTGGACTATGGGGAGATCAAGAGTTTGCTAAGGAATTGTCAAGACCTTTCTGTTTAGAGTTCTTTTTGGTTTTCCTTAAATGCTATTATGAAGTTGGGACTGTAATTGAGTTTATTCCGTACTTGTAGGCTGATATGTCCTTTTGTTGGAGTTATATACTTGTTTACCATTGCTAGAATAGTTTCCTTTGAGTTATTGTGTTATTATTTCTGCGTGGTTGAGAAAAAAATGTGTTCCAGCCACCTGTGGCTGAGTATATATTATTTGTATTGTTGTTTTGGTCACCGGTACAGGGGAGACTCTGTCGAAATTTTTCGGTAGGGATTTCTCGTAGTTAAGTAGCGTACCGGTTAAGTAGAGTTAGTAGTTAAGTAGCGTCCACCTTTAGAGAGTAGTAGTAGAGTAGAAGGTGTGTCATTACAGTTGGTATTAGAGTAGTGTTCCATTCTCCAGCATCACATACACATCAGCATCAGCCTTGCCGTCTCCAAGTAAGAAAATATTTAAATTCTTTCTTTATTCTGCTTTCCTTATCATTAACTGTAGTATAGAGTATTTGTTTTTGAATGCTTAAGTAAGATAGAAGATTATGTTTCCCTTTCTATATTCATATATAAGTATGATTAGAAGGGTTAGAGAAGCTATCAAGCCTTTTCCTCTGCATAATTAGATGCCAAGAAGAGGACGTCCCCGTACCGTTCATACTGAGGACCGAGTTCAGGAGAATGATGAGCCCAGAACCCCTGGGCCTATTCTCTCTGAAGTTGTTGCTCAACTTCAGAGACAAGTAGCGAGCAGCAGCAAGTAATTGCCAATCTAATGGCCAATCAGAAGCCAGCTCCTCCCACTCCCCCAACCATTAATGTGGAGACCCCAGTGGTGACTGAAGTCCTATCGGTTGCCCTAGAAGTCGCCACAACACCTAGAAGACAAGAAGCATACCTCATCCAGTGGCTAAAGCTGAAACCAGAAAGATTCTCAGGCACGACTGAGCCCTAGAGTGCCCAGGCTTGGTTCAAGACACTTGAGAGCACAATGGAGCTTCTTGACTGACCAGAAGTCGAGAAGGGTAAGTGTGCCTCTTTCTGCCTATCTGGAGGTGCTTGTATGTGGTGGGAGCGAGTGGAGAGTAAGAGAGCAGTCAACCAGATGAGCTGGGTTGACTTCGAGATAGAGTTTTATGAAAAAGTCTTCCGTCAACGGATCACCAATAAATAGTATGAGGAACTTATGGAATTCAGACAAGGTGACCTACCAGTAGAAGAAGCGGTCAAAAGATTTAACAGGCTAGCTCACCTTTGCCTAGAGTTAGTAAGTACAGTGAAAGAATGAGTCAGACTGACGCTCCGAATGCTGAGACCAGAAATAACACCTAATGTGAGTAGTGAAACTCACCGACCATAGATTGGTGAAGAGCTGGTCAGCAGGGTATTAGTGAGCACTATCTGAACAGCATCAAGACACAACAAATGCAACACAAGTCAGTCAAGATCGAAGACAAGACAGTGGGGAAACAGAGACCCCAGTCAAGTAATCAGAATTGGAAGGACAAAGATAACAAGAAAGACCCAAGCAGAAAGATGTTTGGGTAGTATGTGAGTATCCAAAGGTATATCCAGAAGGGCTACCTGGACTACCTCCCAACAGAGAAGTGGAGTTTGAGATTGAATTGGTTCCTGGAACTGGTCCAATTTCAAAAGCTCCATACCGCATGTCTCTAGCAGAGCTGAAAGAGTTACAAGAACAACTTCAGGAGATGCTTGACAAAGGGTTCATTCGCCCTAGTCACTCAACTTGGGGAGCTCCTGTGTTGTTTGTCAAGAGGAAAGATGGATCTATGCGAATGTGCATAGATTACAGAGTTCTGAATCAAGTGATCATCAAGAACAAGTGCCCCCTTCCCAGGATTGACGACTTATTTGATCAGCTAAAAAGGGCAATAGTGTTCTCTAAAATAGACCTGTGCTCTGGGTATCATCAGTTGAAGGTGAAAGAAAGTGATATATCCAGAATAGCTTTCAGGACCATATACGGACACTATGAGTTCATAGTTATGTCTTTTGGTGTGACTAATGCACCAACGGTCTTCATGGACTTGATGAACAGGGTATTCAGAGAATATCTTGACAAATTTGTCATTGTGTTCATCGACGACATTCTAGTCTATTCCAAAACCCTAGAGGAGCATGACACGCACCTGAGAATAGTCCTGCAGACCTTACAGCAGAAACAGCTTTATGCTAAATTCTCAAAGTGCGAGTTCTGGTTAAATCAGGTGGCGTTTTTTTTGGCCACATCATTTCTAAGGAGGGTATCCAAGTGGATCCTGCCAAGATAGAAGCAGTCAACGATTGGCATAGACCCAAGAATGTCAGGGAGATCAGAAGCTCCCTTGGTCTAGTCGGGTATTACAGAAAATTCGTGGAGGACTTTTCCAGGATAGCCTCTCCACTTATAGCCCTGACCAGAAAGAACAAGAAGTTTGAATGGTCAGACAAATGTGAGCAGAGTTTCCAAGAGCTGAAAAAGGAGGCTGACCAGTGCTCCCATTCTGACTGTTCCAGAAAGTGACAAGAGTTTTGACATCTACAGTGATGCTTCCAAGATGGGCCTAGGAGCTGTACTCATGCAAGAAGGAAAAGTTATAGCTTATGCTTCCAGACAACTCAAAGATTATGAGAAGAACTACCCCACTCATGATCTTAAGCTGACGGCTGTGGTCTTTGCACTAAAACTCTGGCGACACTATTTGTATGGAGTCCAGTGCAGAATCTTCACAGACCATCAGAGTCTTAAGTACTTCTTCACTTAGAAGGACTTAAACATGAGGCAGTGCAGGTGGCTAGAGTTGGTCAAAGACTATGACTATGAAATTCTCTACCACCCAGGTAAAGTTAACAAAGTGGTAGATGCACTAAGCAGAAAGTCCAGTGCATCCCTGATGTCCCTGTCATCATTAGCCTTGCCACTGCAGAAAGAGTTGTCAGACTTTGGAGTCGAAATTATTTATGGTCAACTCTCTACATTGACCTTAGAGTCAGCCCTGCTTGAGGATATACAAAGAAAGCAAAGTGAAGATCCAGATATCCAAAAGATCAAGCAAGGGATACAAGAAGGGGAAAATTCAGAGTTTCGAGTATCAGGCAGTGGAATTCTTTATCAGGGGAGCCGCCTTTATATCCCCAATGATGAAGAGTTGAGAAAGAAAATTTTAGAAGAAGCTCATAGTACACCTTACTCTATGCATCTTGGTTCTACCAAGATGTACCAAGACGTGAAACAGAGGTTCTGGTAGTTTGGACTCAAAAGAGATGTTGCTAAATATGTCAGTACCTGTCTGACATGTCAGAGAGTCAAAGCAGAGCACCAGAGACCAGGAGGAGTCCTGCAACCTCTTCCAATACCAGAATGGAAGTGGGAAGATATATCCATGGACTTTATAACAGGTCTTCCAAGAACCACGAATGGATACGACGCAATATGGGTAATAATGGACGGATTGACCAAGTCTGCCCATTTTCTAGCCATCAAGGTGTCCCACTCTATAGAGCAGTTGGCACAAATGTTCGTTAAGGAAGTGATCAGACTTCATGGAGTTCCGAAGTCTATTGTTTTCGGTAGAGATGGACGCTTCACCTCTCACTTTTGGGAGTGTGTTCAGACTGCACTAGGCACCAAACTCAAGTTCAGCACAGCCTTCCATCCTTAGACTGATGGACAGACAGAGCGAGTAAATCAGATTCTAGAAGATATGCTCAGAGCTTGTGCACTAGATTCCAAAGGAAGTTGGTGCAAGTATCTATGCTTAGTTGAATTTGCCTACAACAATAGCTATCAGGCCACCATCAAGATGGCACCTTATGAGGCACTATATGGCAGGAAGTGCAGATCACCCATTTGCTGGCAAGAAGAAGGTGAGAGAAAAGAAATAGAAGTGGAACTGGGCATTCAGACAGAGCTGATAGATGAGACTACTCAGGCTATCCAGAAGATCAGACAGAGGATTGAGACTGCCCAGAGTAGACAGAAGAGTTATGCTGACACACGCCGTAGGCCACTTGAATTCCAAGTAGGGGATTCAGTCTTTCTCAAGGTCGCTCCTATGAAGGGAGTGATGAGATTTGGCAAGAAGGGCAAATTAAGTCCTCGTTATGTAGGACCTTACCTGATCACAGAAAGAATTGGGAAAGTAGCTTACAGGCTGGACTTACCACAAGACATGTCAGCAATACACAATGTATTTCATGTCTCCATGCTAAAGAAGTGTCTCCATGACCCGAGCCAAGTGATTCAGCCTCAGTCAGTGCAGATCCAAGAGGATCTTAGTTATGAGAGTATACCTACACAGATAGTGGACAAAGCAGTTAGGAGATTGAGAAACAAAGAAGTACCACTAGTGAAGGTCGTCTGGTAGAACCAGAAGCACGAGGAAATCACTTGGGAGCGGGAGGACAGTATGAGACAGAAGTATCCAGAGCTATTCTAAGTTCGAGGACGAACTTTTTATAAGGTATGGGGGATTATAACGACCCAATTTTTCTTATTTTGAGTTCTAAATGTCCTCAAAAATATCTAGAAATGTTTTTAAAATGTTTTAGAAATTTTTAGAGTATTTTTACGTAATTTTTGGAGGTCGTTTGGTATTTTTACAAAACGAAAGAAGTTTGGACAAAAACTGTTAAAGCCGGGATCCGAGCCGTGGACCTCGGACTTGAACCGAGTCTTAACCGAACTCAGCCAACTAGCTGGTCTGCGAGTATTTTGTTAATCAAGAAGGGAATAAAATGTATATAAGGTAGAAGTTAGTAACAGAGAATAAGAGGGAAAAGGGGTGCAGCGAGGATCGAACCTGCGATCTGTGGCTTCGAGCAAAACCCGCTTGACCGACTGCGCTCGCGGGCTGTGTTAACCTAAGAGGGAGAGAAAAATATTTAAGTTATAGTTGGAACCGAGAATAACTTAAGGGAAAAGTTTATATTTCCTTTTCCCGTGACCTAACTTCGCGATCCCTCTCCTCTTCTCCTCACACGCGACGCCGCGCGACTCTTCTGCTTGGGCGAAACAGAGCCGTGTTAGGGCTTCGTCTCCGGCGCCGGCAAAAGGCTCTTTCTGGCCGGTCTTCACCCAACCGTGACCCTCTCGTCGTGGAGAGCACGCGGACCCGAAGGAGACACCGAGACCTTCACCTATCTGAAACCCTAGCAGCCATCTTCTCGGTTGTAAGTTAAAGAACAAGGGTGAGTTGCTTCTCACCTGCAGTAGGAGTCGTTCCGCGACTTGGTTTTGGTTTTGAATTGGGTTTATGCTCGGTGGTTTTTTTTAATTTTCCTCAAGGTTTCTTTGCGAGCTCTCTGAACGTTCTCTGTTTGCATAAATGCCTAGCCGAGATGTTAGATGAACGTAAAAGTTGTGTTTTAGATTCTACAGCCTTATAGTTAACATTCATCTAATCCATGAAGAGGTTATGCTCTCCTGTTGAATTGTTGTAGGAAATTTGTTAGTTAGTCATTCATGAATTAGGATTGGATGTTAGATGAAATTGGGTTATGTTATATGTATTTCTGTTGCTGTTCACGAAGTAGCAGATAATTTCCATAGCCATACCATGCAAAACATCATGTAAAGAGCCTATAGTTGCAAACTCATAGGCCAACGGACGCATATTTCTTTCTACACAGTATCCTAGAATCTCAACAAAATTTTCATGCTTCAATCTGGATATCATTTGAGCCATCTTCAGAAGTATCAAGCTTCTTCACAGAAACATGCTTTTCATTGTCTAGAATTGCAAAGCACACCATTCCATATGACCCTATCCCAGTAGGTTTTAGCTTGAGTTGGAGCTTGCTGTGCAAGTTCGGTGGTGTTATTAATCCTTAACTTGCTGCTAGACTTAGTTTTATTAATCCTTAACATGCTGCTAGACTTAGTGTTATTAATCCTTAACATGTTGCTAGACTTTGTGTTATTAATTCTTTGACACAGATTTAAATTCCTTCTTAGTGTAGTTTAGCATTTCAGTGCAGTTTTGTAACCTTCCTGTACTACCGTAAGCATGAATAACATTTTCCTTGCTACTCAAAAGGGCAAGAACAACCTTTGTTTAAAGTATGTAGTGTTAGTTTCTTGGTTTTCTTGAATAACATGAACAACCTTAGGTTCGGTTTCTATTAGCTGAACACAGTAGCTTCCATTTGCTATTAGATATGCATAAGTAGATTTTCTAGCTTTCACTTGTTATTAGTTGGGCACGAACAACCCTTAATCCAAGTACATAGTGTGAGTTTTCTTGATATATATTAAACGTGATCAAGTCTATTTAATACCATTGCAAACGTAGTTTCTTTGTTATTCTATAAGCATGAGCAGACTTCTTTTCTATTGCTATTAGACGTACAGTTTTTCTTTGCTATCAGTTTAACATGAGCAGTATTGATTCCTATTTTTAGTCCTTTACTACTAGATATATATGAGCAGTTTTCTTTAGTTTTCATTTGCTATTTTAACAAGCATGAACAACCATGTATTCTAGTGGAAAAATAAGAGTTCTATTAAATTCTTTTAGAAGTAATAATAAGTAAAAAAAAAAGAAAGAAAAAGGCCAAGGCCTTAAGTAGATCCCAAAGTCAAGACTTTAGGGATTCATGGCATACAAGGTGCTTATTAAAATGCCAAGGCATTTAGAGAAGAAGTAATTAAGATTATAAGTATTTTACTTTTAAGAAAAGGCTAGTACCCGACTTCTAAGGTTGTCGTTAAACAAATCCAGGTGTCCAATTCCAAGGTCTTGGCCCTGCTAGACCAAAGTCTGCTCTTTTAGGATTGGTGGCTCGCTACCCCAACCTATTAGGGAACGCGTATAAAATGGTACTATGCCTGGGCCCAAGAGAAGTTGACTACTATTTTGAAGTATTAAAAGTATAAGCTTTTGAACAAGTAAAATAAGTTTCACATTAGTACAAAAGTATTAAAAAATAAGTTTCACATAAGTATTAAAGAGTAAGTCTTCAAGCAAGTGAAATAAGATACAGAATGTGTTTAGAATTCAGTAAGTTAAGTTCTTTATGCAAGCATGATAGTATAGACTTGCCTTGCATGTTTAGTATTTCAGTTAGTATGATTCCTTTATTGGTTTATGAGCATGATTAGCTACACATGTTTAGTATTTCATTTAGTATGATTCCTTTATTGGTTTATGAGCATGATTAGCTATACATGTTTAGTATTTCAGTTAGTATGATTCCTTTATTGGTTTATGAGCATGATTAGCTATACATGTTTAGTATTTCAATTAGTATGATTCCTTTGCTATTTATGAGCATGAGTAGCTTTATATGTTAGCATTCAGTTTTAGCATGTTTTTATTTATATATATGCATATCGAGTTTTTGTGAGTTAGATAGCGCTCACTAAGCTTTATGCTTATAGTTTGCATTTCCTTCTACTGTAGATAAAGGAAAAGCTAAAGTATGAAAGGAAGGCGACAAGGTGGTGGTGATGAAGGTGTGTGATGGATGGACTATGGGGAGATCAAGAGTTTGCTAAGGAATTGTCAAGACCTTTCTGTTTATAGTTCTTTTTGGTTTTCCTTAAATGCTATTATGAAGTTGGGACTGTAATTGAGTTTATTCCGTACTTGTAGGCTGATATGTCCTATTGTTGGAGTTATATACTTGTTTACCATTGCTAAAATAGTTTCCTTTGAGTTATTGTGTTATTATTTCTGCGTGGTTGTGAAAAAAATGTGTTCCAGCCGCCTGTGGCTGAGTATATATTATTTGTATTGTTGTTTTGGTCACCGGTACAGTGGAGACTCTGTCGAAATTTTTCGGTAGGGATTTCTCGTAGTTAAGTAGCGTACCGGTTAAGTAGAGTTAGTAGTTAAGTAGCGTCCACCTTTAGAGAGTAGTAGTAGAGTAGAAGGTGGGTCGTTACAAAATTCGACAATCAAATTTAACTAGCTTTCACAATTTCTAAGATGATAAAAAAATGCATAGGAAATTTATTATGAAAACCAACAAGACAAACCAAAAATAAACTATCAAGCATAAGCAAACAAAGTAAAGAAATATATACAAGCAGAAAGGAAAAGAAAAAGTGAGATGGAACAGACTCCTCGGAAATTCCGGTGGTCGGAGCCAATTCAGTTCCAGAAGTCATTCTGGAAGTGGAATGAATGTAGGTGAAATTAAGAATGCTCCCTCCATCTTCGCCTCCTTAAAAATTTTCTCCAGTGGCCGAAGACGGTTCAGTTGGAGTGTCCACTCCAGAAGCTTCATTATTACATATAGAGTTAGGGTTTTCTTTAGATGGTAGACTACATCCTTACATGATTGACTGCAAATGAAATGTCTGAAGAAATCCTGCACACTAAAAAGAAAAGGATGCATTCCCTGCACGCATGCTGTGTGAGAAAGACTAGAAATATTAACAAAATCAACATAGCATGAATCACAATGTAACGACCCAATTTTCCTCATTAGGAGTTCTAAAAGTTCTTAAAAATATTTAGAAATAGTTTAGAAAAATTCTAGAGATTTTTAGAAATTTTTAGAGTATTGTTATGTAATTTTTGGAGGTCATTTGGTATTTTTACTAGACGAAAGAAGTTTCGACAAAAAAATGTTCAAGCCGAGATTCAAACCCGAGACCTCCAGCCAAACCAAGCTTTAAGCGGATCTGGCTGACCAAGTGGGCAAGCAGTTGTTACTTGATCAAATAAAGGAAGAATTTTATTTAAGAAGTAAAAGTTAATAAGGGGAAATAATAGGAAGAAAATGGTTGCAGCCGAGATTCGAACCCACGAGCCAAGTCCTAAGCAACGCGCGCTCGACCAAGTGTTCATGCGGATGGATCTGTTTAGAAAAGGTAGCAAATTTATTTAAAGAAGTTAACAGAATATTGAGTTATAAGAGGAGAACTTAGGCTTGATTACCTGTGACCTAATTTCTTACCTCTCCTCTTTCTCTCGCGCGGCGTCGGCCTCAGCTCGGGTGGAGACGCAGAGAAGCTAGGGTTTTGCTTTCCGGCGGCCGACCAAGCTCCAATCCGAGAAGTTTCTTCCGTCTTCACAGTTCCCTTGTCGAGGAGAGCACGGAGACGCAAGGAGTCGCCAGAGATGTCAAGTTATCCGAACCCTAGAAGCACTAGAAGGTCTCTCCTTCGGCTGCGAGTCAAGGAAACAAAGGTAAGTGCTCTCACATGCAGTAAAAGTAGTTCCTTCGATTGGTTTTCGATTGGTTTGGCTTCCAGATAGTAATGGGTAAGCAAAGTTCCGAGTTCCTGTTGAGATGGTTCATAAGCTAGGGATATATTCGAGTTTCCATTGAAGTAGAGCCGAATTTTTGTATTCTGTTTTGATGTGTTAACTCCAAGTGATGTTCGATTTTTGTTTGTGAATGTTTATGATATTCTGTGAACGGATTATGGATCAGCTACAAGGTTATAGCTAATTCTAGGCAATGAGCATGAGAAACTATTAAGATTTTAGGTTTCCAGTAGCAATTTTCTTGATTCTTTTGTTGTCGTTGCACGGAACAGAGGGATTAGCTGTGAGTTCGGTTGGTTTCTAAAGTTTGCTGCCATGGAAACTTAGATCATAATTTATTAGATTTGGGTATGAACAGGTTCTAGTTTGGGAATTTTGTGTAGCACTTTGGTTTGAATAGCTTTGTGTAGCATGAAGTATAGTTATATTTTGGGTTTTTCTCCTTACCGTAGCATTGAGCATGAAGAATAGATGCCTTGGTTTTGTTTTCCTGAACTGTTATGGGATACGGGTTAAGTGCAGAAGTTGGGTTGATCTTTCTGGTGTGGGTGGTACTTCAAATCAGGATTTAGGATTTGTAGTTTTGATCTTTCTCTTTGGAATTGTGATGGTATTGATTGAGTCAATTTGACGAGCTCTGCTTTTCTCCGTTCAATTGTGGTTTGACGGTTTTCTATGTGATCCTGATTTGTTCTTTGATGGTTTATGATCCATTTCTGTGGAAGGCTAAGGTAGTGGCATAAATGTTGATTGAATTTGTTTTCTCTTGATGCAATAAAGGTTCTGACAGATTATGGTAGAGTCAATCCTTGATATTTCCGTATCATTAAATAGCTAAAGTTTTCTAGACAGATTATGGTAGAGTTAATCCTTGATATAACGAGTCATGTATAAAGGACTTATAGGAATGAACAATCCGGTTATGTGAATTTTGATTTGCTTTAGAGATTATAGTGCAGAAATTTATTAGCTAAGAATGCAGAATTCCGAGTAGCATGTTATGTAGATTTTTAGTTAAGCTTTGTATTAGCAGTAGCCTTGTATCATATTCATGTAGCAGTGCAGATTTTTCAATTCGTAGTAGAGCAGATTTTTGTTTTGTAGCATGCAGATTTTTGTTAGTTAGATATGCAGATTTCTATTTAAGCTTGAAGGCAGGTTCTGTTAAAGCTTATAGTATGCAGAATTTTGTAGCGTAGTATGCAAAACTTTAGTGCAGTTTAGATCTCTTGGTTGTGTAGTTTAGTACTTCAATGTTAGAAATTGTTTTAAACATTTCAGTTTCTTTTTAAGAAGCATTCTTTCATTAGAAGTATTAACAAGTATAAGAAAGATAAAGAAAAGAAAGAAAAAGGCCAAGGCTTTAAGTAGATCCCAAAGTCAAGACTTTAGGGATTTTGGCACACAAGGTGCTAAACAAAATGCCGAGGCATTATATATTAGAAGTATTAAAAGATAACAAGTATTTTACTTTTATCAGTGGCACTGTACTGAACTCTCAGTTGTCCTTGGGTTGGGCTCCCATAGTCGTCCCTAAGTTTAGAAAACCTAGTATGCTGGACTCTCAGTTGTTCTTGGGTTGGGCTCCCATAGTCGTCTCTAGGTTTAGATAACATAGTAAACCCTACTAGATTCGGGACCAGCTATCTCGGGTCGAGTTAGGGATGCGCGCATAGCAAGTACAATTGCCGGGCCCAAGAAGAAAGTTGATTATTATTTTGAAGTATTATAAGTATAAGTTTTTGAACAAGTAAAATAAGTTTCACATAAGTATAAAAGTATTAAAGGATAAGTTTTAAACAAGTGAGATAAAAGAATATGTCACGCCCCGGAAGAGTCCCTGTCCGAAGAAATTTCGGCAGCATCTCCCCTGTACAGCGGACAATCTGAAACTTCCTACATCTCATATACCTCAGCCACATGCGGCTGGAATAATAACATGTAAATAAACCATCACCACGCAGTTTATATAAATATAAGCAAACCAAAGCAGTAATACCATGACTCAAAATCAATCCTACTCAACTACACTCGTAAATCTCAAAAACGATGAACTCACCTCTTGTGCCGTCCAGGCAGGCATGTAGTAGAATAAATCCAAATCATACCAAAAATCCATCAAACGATAAGAATCCATACAATATCCATAAGTAAAACAATACAAGACTAAAAACAAAGTATGATAGCGAAACTAAGATAAAATAACAACTCAAGACCAGCAGAGGACTAGCACTACGTGCAGATGGGGGACTAGCGACTGGAACTGCTCCGGACAGCCTCAACCTGAAAATATCAACAATGGAGGCGGGGTGAGTCCAACACTCAGCAGGTACAACTGATATGCAAAGTAAGGAAATAACACCTAGCACTAATCATGCGTACAGTCTCCTGATGTAATAAAGGTGAATACAAACTGAAGTAAACAGGAGAATACTGTACTAACCAGGACCTGGGTATAAAGACAAGTAATCTGAGAGGTATAGAAATCCTATATGCATGTCAAACATAGGTATCCAAACAATGTGCAGCATATAAATGCAGCAAACACAAACGCAAACAATAAATGCATCATGCATATGGTGCCAATGTCATGGTCACCCCTGACGCCAGTCAGCCAACTCACAACAAAAGTGGGACCGAGTGGGTAGGGCTGTGATAACCGTGCACTCCGCATCACTACTCCTGATGAGTGACCGAGAGAACGGGATGCTGTCGGAGTACATACATACTCCTACCCCAAATCGTAAATGGGGGAGCTCAGTGTTCTCATCTCTCGGTACACTATAACGGGGAGGGATCTCTAACGTGCTACATGCTGCGTCACACTACCCATGAGCGGACCAACGGAGCACCGGAAGAGCAAACTGACGTGCTACCACGCTGCATCACGCTGAAAATAAGCGTCACAACGGAGCACCGAACAGTGATGAAACTAGCAATGTGCTCGACAATAATGGAGCAATCTATCACACATCATGCAATCATGCGAATGGTGCATGCCACTAAGCATGGTAATATACCGAACTAATCTACATACACACATGATGTGCACCATAGTAAATAAATCACAGTAAAGTACACTGATTAGATAAGGTATCAAACCTAGGTCCTGAACATGGTGAAGCATGGTTATATCACTAACCCTATGAGCATGTGTAACCAGGTACGTAACAACACGAGATACAAAACAAACAATCAATCAAGCAGGTAACAGGTATCGGGTAGTGATTAACCGAAACAAATAAGAGAACATAATTATTGCTACTTGTAAATTTCACTACTATGCATATCAAAGACATAAAGTCAAAAGTACCCGCCTCCAATAGGATAGTCCAATCTGGTCCAAATACGACGTCGATATGCTCGTCTCGCGTCAAAGTCCTGTAATACCAATAGATATACTTTTACTTAACTAAATTCTTATAATTAGTTAAATAAACTCTCCAACCCTAAATTAGAGCAAAAACCCTAATCAACACATAAACCTAAATCCATATACTCATGAACAACTATCTAACATAATTGAATCAAACCATGATCCATAGCATGTATAAAATGCTTAACTCCTTACCTTATTCCTCAGCCTTGTTGATTTCTGGAACAAGGGGTGCTGCTGGATGGAATTTTCTGCTAGAACCAAGTAAGCCCACAAAATACAAACTCCCTCAGGTGTGCCAAATCTGTTGACAGGAGTGTGGTGGCCGAAAATCAAGCTGGGACAGCAACAAATTCTTGATTGCTGTGATAGCCGGAACCAACTAGGTCACTTCATCCAGTAACTCACTGGAATAGAGGACGGAGGAAGTAGGGCACCAGTGTTGTTTCCAGCAAGGGCTACTGAGGCAGTAAACCAGAGCAGAGGGGCGACGACTGCATACAGATCCCAAGTGGTGGCCACGGCAGATCCCTTACCGGCGTCGGAAGCAGAGGCTAGGGTAGAGGGACGACGTCGCTGTGGTGGCGGCATGAGGAAAGAAACCAAGGGCACAGCCGCGACTGGTGGTCGACACTCCTTTGCTGAGGACAAACGGCCGGCGGTGTGCGGCTCGGGTGGCCAGTGGCTAGGGAAAAAAGGTGCGGCGTCGGCACCTAGGGCAAGGAATCGCTCGGCTCCTGCTCAGGTGTCGGCAACGGCGGCTAGGGCACAGAGACGGCGTCGCCAGATCGACACTACTCCAGGCGGGGGGAGAGGCGATCGGCTCGAAGAGATTAGGGCAGAGGCGTCGGTGTGGAGAAGACCGGCATCGCGAGAGATGAGGGAAGGAGGGTTCGGCTCGGGCAGAGGAGAAGAAGAAGAAGTGGAAGGGGAGGAAGAAAAACCGCCGTGGCCGGCGATTAGGGCTCGGGTTCGCGCGAGGAAGAAGGCTCGGGCGCGCGTGGTTTCGGCGAGGAAGAGAGAATGGCGGAAAGAAAATGAAGAAAAGGGAAAATAAATAAAGAAAAGGAATTAAGAAATTCAACTTTTCCTCATTTAAATGGGATAGTCTAAACAGGCTTTTCCGGAGCCCAAATTTTATCCCCGTTAACTCGTCTATACGAGCTCCGAAAAATTCCCGAAAAATTTCTAAAAATTCCGGAAAATTTCCTTATCAATATTTGCCTATTTTCGGTATTTTACATTCTCCCCCACTAATAAAAATTTGGTCCCCAAATTTCGTTATCTACCATCAACAAGCACTAACAACAGGTAAAGCGTATAAATGTGGAACGGAAAATTAAATCACATACCTCAAGTGAAAAGATGGGGATAAAGAGCTCGGATTGTATCCTCGAGCTCCCAAGTAGCCTCCTCGTCTGAATGATGCTGCCATCCGACTTTAACCAGCCGGATAGTCTTGTTCCGCAACTGACGCTCTTTCCGGTCCAAAATCCATACCGGAATCTCCTCATAGGTGACGTCAGGTTGAACTGGAACTGAGACATCTGTCAGCACATGCGTCAGGTCAGGTACATATCTCCGCAGCATAGATACGTGGAATACATCGTGGACGCCTGTCAGGGACGGTGGTAGTGCCAACCGGTAAGCTACCGCTCCGATCCTCTCCAAGATCTCGAAAGGGCCAATATACCGCGGAGCTAGCTTACCTCTGAGGCCAAATCTCTTCACCCCTTTTGTGGGTGAAACTCATAGAAATACATGGTCGCCAACAGAGAACTCCAGTGGTCTGCGTCTCCGATCAGCATAACTCTTCTGGCGGTCCTGCGCCTCTGACATCCTCCGTCTGATAGTACGGACCAACTCTGCATCCTGCTGAACTCTATGAGGTCCTAACAACTGGGCCTCTCCAACCTCATCCCAGAGGACGGGTGTCCGACAAGGTCTACCATACAACGCCTCAAACGGTGCCATCTGGATAGCCAAATGAAAGCTGTTGTTGTAAGCAAACTCTACCAACGGCAGATGGTCCTCCCAACTGCCTCCGAAATCCATAACACATGACCTCAACAGGTCCTCTAAAGTCTGAATGGTCCGCTTTGACTGTCCATCCGTCTGTGGATGGAAAGCTGTACTAAAACGGAGCTATGTGCCCAAGGCCTACTGCAGACTCTGCCAGAAACGAGACGTGAACTGTGGATCTCTATCCGAAATGATACTCAACGGAACACCATGTAGTCTGATAATCTCTCGGCAATACAGATCTGCCAATCGATCCAGGGAATCAGTCCTCCGAATCGCTAAGAAATGAGCGGATTTGGTTAATCGATCAATGATTACCCAAATCGCGTCATGGCCTCGTCGTGTCCTCGGCAATCCCACTACAAAATCCATAGTGATATGTTCCCATTTCCACTCAGGAATTGGAATCCGCTGAAGTAACCCAGCAGGTCGCTGATGCTCAGCCTTCACTTGCTAACAGACAAGACATCTAGCTACAAAATCCGCGATGTCTTTCTTCATACCGTTCCACCAATAGGAACGCCTCAAGTCTCAATACATACGGGTCCCGCCTGGATGGATCGCAAATCGAGAGCGATGAGCCTCCTGAAGTAGCTCCTGTAAGACCGGATGAGACTGAGGTACGCATAATCTGCGTCGGAAGTCTATAATACCCTCCTCGTCTCGTGTAAACTCGGTCTGCTGCCCGGAAGCTATCTGACTACTAATGAACTGCAAATGCTGATCACCAGCCTGTGCCTCTCGAATCCTCGTCCTGATCGACGACTGAGCAACCATGGTAACCAGAATACCCTGCTCTGTAGATCCATGCTCCTCAAGGTCTAACTCAAAGAAACTCTGAATCAAGTCCGTGACTGAAGTCCGATGGCAAGCCAAAGTCCCTCTGGACTTCCTGCTAAGTGCATCGGCAACCACATTAGCTTTCCCCGGGTGGTAGCTAATGGTACAATCGTAGTCCTTCAGGAACTCCATCCACCTCCTCTGTCGGAGATTAAGCTCCTTCTGAGTGAAAATATATTTGAGACTCTTATGATCAGTGAGAATCTCAAATGTAATACCGTATAAATGATGACGCCAAATCTTCAAAGCATATATGATGGCGGCTAACTCCAGGTCATGAACTAGGTAGTTCTTCTCATGCTCCTTCAGCTGACGAGAAGCATAAGAGACTACTCTGCCGTGATGCATCAGAACAGCGCCCAAACCCTGAAGAGAAGCGTCGATATAGAGTACAAATCCGTCCTCTCCAGAAGGTAAAACTAAAACTGGAGCCGACACTAATCTCCGCTTCAGCTCCTGAAAGCTGGTCTCGCAATCCTTGGACCATGTGAACTTCACGCCTTTCCTGGTAAGGCGTGTCAACGACATAGTAATACGCGAGAAACCCTCGACAAAACGTCGGTAATATCCGGCCAATCCCAGAAAACTACGGATCTCCTGAACTGACTTCGGCTGCTCCCAACTGGTGACAGCCTCGATCTTCTGAGGATCAACTGAAATACCTCTGCTAGAAACCACGTGTCCCAGAAAATCGACTGAAGATAGCCAGAATGCACACTTGCTGAACTTCGCGTACAGCTGATGCTGTTTAAGAGTCTCCAAGACTATACGAAGATGATGTGCATGCTCCTCCTCGGAATGCGAGTAGACCAATATGTCATCAATGAAAACGATAACAAACTGGTCTAGATACTCTAGAAAAATGCGGTTCATCAAGTCCATAAACACCGCTGGAGCATTGGTAAGCCCAAATGGCATTACCAAAAACTCATAATGACCGTATCTAGTACGGAAAGCTGTCTTCTGAATATCTGAGTCTCTGACTCTCAGCTGATGATATCCGGATCGCAGATCAATCTTAGAATACACTGAAGTACCTCTGAGTTGATCAAACAAATCCTCGATCCGTGGTAGAGGATATTTATTTCTGACAGTAACTGCATTCAGCTGTCTTTAGTCAATACATAACCTCATAGTGTCGTCCTTCTTCTTGACAAATAACACTGGAGAACCCCACGGAGAAACACTAGGGCGAATAAATCCTCTATTCAAAAGCTCCTGGAGTTGAACCTTCAGCTCGTTCAACTCTTTTGGTGTCATACGATAAGGAGCTTTCGATGTCAGTGCGGTTCCCGGAATCAGCTCAATAGCGAACTCTACTAGCCTTCTGGGAGGCAAACAAGGTAACTCCTCTGGAAACACATCCGGGGTACTCACGAACCACAGGAACGTCGGAGAGCTGTGAACTACTGCTGTCTTCAGTACTAATCAGAGATAATAGAAAACTGTGACAGCCGTGAGACATCAACTTCTACACCTGAATCAGCGAAATAATCGAGATGCCGTCATCTTTGATGCCAGTGAAACTCCACGAGGGTTGGTTCGGAGGCCGGAAGGTGACCACCCTCATCTGGCAATCAACGGTAGCATGATATACTAACAGCCAATCCATGCCAAGAATGATATCAAACTCGACCATCTCCAATACTAGAAGATCTGCCGTAAGTATCATGTTGCCAAAGTCTAACGGGCAACCTCTGACCTCCTGGGTGACGTCTAAAGTATCACCGGATGGTAGGGAGACGGTCAATCACTACAGTCTAAAAGTAGGTAATCTACCAATCTCCCGTATAAAGGTACGGGATATAAAAGAATGCGAGCTACCAGTATCAATCAATATATCAGCGGAAAATGCATAAATGGAAATCATACCGTAGAAAACGGATCCGTCGGCCCGCTGTGCATCCTCCCTGGCAATCGCATGAACACGTCCGGTCTCTGGCGGAGGAGGAGGCGCTGCTGGATAATGTGCCAGAGAAGACTGAGAAGGCGGTGACTGATACTGTGCCGATGGCTTTGACTGAGTCTGGTACTGGCCTAAAGGCTGAGGCTGCATCTGATACTGCCCCTGCGTCAGATAATAAGGTCCCGGAACAGAACTCTGGGGTGCTATGGAAGCACTGGAGTACTCATGTCCATGCATGCCAAATGCTGCTGCAGGTGAAGCTGTCCCCTGCTGATGATGTGAGGGATGGAATCTCCACCCTCCTCGTCGAGACCCTGACTGACTGTGCTGTCCTCCCTGAGCAGTAACTCCGGGAGCAGTATGCTGAGCCTTCAGCTAGCAATCTTGACTCTGATGCCCAGGCAGTTTGCAATAAAAGCAAACTGGCTGTCCCATAGTACAGGCTGTGGTGATGTGATCTCTGGACCCATATCTAAAACACCGAATGTCGCTGGCGGGTTGTTTCCAGTTCTGCTGTGGAGACCAGAAATGTCCTGCAGAAGACTGCCCTGATTTCTGAGGCCTATGAGATACCCCAGAAGTACCCTGATTTGACCGACTGCGCCTGCTCTGCTGTGGTGTAGCCTGTGACTGCTGGATCTGTCCAGATGTCTGACTCGGCTACTTCCTTTTCCTATCCGGAAAAACTCTCTGCTGAGCTGACTCAATAATGAGGGCTCTGTCCAACATCTCCGCATAAGATGTGATACCAAGACCCGCAAGTCTTAGTTGCAAATGTCCATTTAGCCCCTGAATGAACTGCTGCATACGTGAACTGTCCTCAGTAACTAGCTCTGGACAAAATCTGGCCAATCTGTCAAACTCTATATTATACTCTGTCACTGACCGGTTGTCCTGTCGCAAACTCAGAAAATCCTGCTGGCGAGCCATCTGATAAGCTCGTGGAAAGAAACGGCTCTCAAAATCCTATCTGAATCTGGCCCAAGTAATGTTCTGCTCACCGATGATGGAACGCTGAGTAATCCACCAGGTGTCGGCTGCGCCCCATAAATGAAAAGCAGCCAGCTCTACTTTCTCCCACTTGGAGCAAGCCATATAGAAGAAAGTCCGCTCCATAGTCTCAATCCAAGACAGGGCCACACTCGGATCACGGTCTCCTCTCAAGAGTGTAAATCGACTCTTCATCGACTCTGCCAACACAGGAATCCTGGCTCGTTCTGCAATAATGTCAGTGAGGTGTGTCGGAACGGCTGTCGGGACTGGCGGAACCATTGGAGCTGGTGCTACAGGTGGTACGGGTGCATAAACCGGAGGAGGTTCTCCCAGTGTGGCTGGGTAAATTGGAGCATATGCCGTCGGTGGCACTGTAGGGTGAATATAGGTGGTCGCGACTGGATGTACGGTAGGCAATGTGCTGGGTACACCGTATGTACTGGGAGCACAGGTGCCGCTGGTGTCGGGTACACTGTAGGCCCAGGTGGCGCTGGTGCCGAGTACGCCATAGGCTGGGCTGGAGCTGGTGTCAGGAATGTCAATGGTACCCCTGGTGGTACCGGAAATATAGTAGGAGTAGATACTGTCAGTGCAGCTGAGCTAGGTACCTCTAAGGGAGCCATCGGGGTCTGAGAGCCCGGCGCGCCCGCAGCATGCTGAGTCTATCCTTGGCTGACAGGCTCATCAACAGAAGGCATCTCTGGCATATCCAGAGATCCCGCGGTCCTCGTACGTGGTCGTCCAGGACCATGTCTCGCAGCAATACGTGTAGATCTCCTCATATCTGTTAAATTATATCACAGATATTACTACAAGTATCAATAATTACTAAAATAACATCATACCTAATTGCTGTCTGGAGATGTTCCGTCGCTGTCCAGTCCCCAAATTGACCTCGGAATTCCGTACAAGAAAATCACCGGAAATCCATATTAATCCGAAACGAAAGTCCAAACATATACGTAATGGAAAACCCGTGCAACCAAAATAACTACCCAGTTTGACTCGCAAACTAGGACTAGCACAAAATATCCAGAATACTAAAAGCAGGTATCACACCCTGCTCTGATACCAAATAAATTGTCACACCTCGGAGGAGTCCCTGTCCGAAGAAATTTCGGCAGCATCTCCCCTGTACAGCGGACAATCTGAAACTTCCTACATCTCATATACCTCAGCCACATGTGGCTGGAATAATAACATGTAAATAAACCATCACCACACAGTTTATATAAATATAAGCAAACCAAAGCAGTAATACCATGACTCAAAATCAATCCTACTCAACTACACTCGTAAAGCTCAAATCCGATGAACTCACCTCTTCTGCCGTCCAGGCAGGCATGTAGTAGAATAAATCCAAATCATACCAAAAATCCATCAAACGATAAGAATCCATACAATATCCATAAGTAAAACAATACAAGACTAAAAACAAAGTCTGATAGCGAAACTAAGATAAAATAACAACTCAAGACCAGCAGAGGACTAGCACTACGTGCAGATGGGGGACTAGCGACTGGAACTGCTCCGGACAGCCTCAACCTGAAAATATCAACAATGGAGGCGGGGTGAGTCCAACACTCAGCAGGTACAACTGATATGCAAAGTAAGGAAATAACACCTAGCACTAATCATGCGTACAGTCTCCTGATGTAATAAAGGTGAATACAAACTGAAGTAAACAGGAGAATACTGTACTAACCAGGACCTGGGTATAAAGACAAGCAATCTGAGAGGTATAGAAATTCTGTATGTATGTCAAACATAGGTATCCAAACAATGTGCAGCATATAAATGCAGCAAACACAAACACAAACAATAAATGCATCATGCATATGGTGCCAATGTCATGGTCACCCCTGACGCCAGTCAGCCAACTCACAACAAAAGTGGGACCGAGTGGGTAGGGCTGTGACAACCGTGCACTCCGCATCACTACTCCTGATGAGTGACCGAGAGAACGGGATGCTGTCGGAGTACATACATACTCCTACCCCAAATCGTAAATGGGGGAACTCAGTGCTCTCATCTCCCGGTACACTATGACGGGGAGGGATCTCTAACGTGCTACACGCTGCGTCACACTACCCATGAGCGGACCAACGGAGCACCGGAAGAGCAAACTGACGTGCTACCACGCTGCGTCACGCTGAAAATAAGCGTCACAACGGAGCACCGAACAGTGATGAAACTAGCAATGTGCTCGACAATAATGGAACAATCTATCACACAGCATGCAATCATGCAATGGTGCATGCCACTAAGCATGGTAATATACCGAACTAATCTACATACACACATGATGTGCACCATAGTAAATAAATCACAATAAAGTACACTGATCAGATAAGGTATCAAACCTAGGTCCTGAACATGGTGAAGCATGGTTATATCACTACCCCTATGAGCATGTGTAACCAGGTACGTAACAACACGAGATGCAAAACAAACAATCAATCAAGCAGGTAACAGGTATCGGGTAGTGATTAACCGAAACAAATAAGAGAACATAATTATTGCTACTTGTAAATTTTACTACTATGCATATCAAAGACATAAAGTCAAAAGTATCCGCCTCCAATAGGATAGTCCAATCTGGTCCAAATACGACGTCGAGATGCTCGTCTCGCGTCAAAGTCCTGTAATACCAATAGATATACTTTTACTTAACTAAATTCTTATAATTAGTTAAATAAACTCTCCAAACCTAAATTAGAGCAAAAACCCTAATCAACACATAAACCTAAATCCATATACTCATGAACAACTATCTAACATAATTGAATCAAACCATGATCCATAGCATGTATAAAATGCTTAACTCCTTACCTTATTCCTCAGCCTTGTTGATTTCTGGAACAAGGGGTGCTGCTGGTTGGAATTTTCTGCTAGAACCAAGTAAGCCCACAAAATACAAACTCCCTCAGGTGTGCCAAATCTGTTAACAGGGGTGTGGTGGCCGGAAATCAAGCTGGGACAGCAACAAATTCTTGATTACTATGATAGCCGGAACCAACTGGGTCACTTCATCCAGTAACTCACTGGAATAGAGGACGGAGGAAGTAGGGCACCGGTGTTGTTTCCAGCAAGGGCTACTGAGGCAGTAAACCAGAGCAGAGGGGCGACGACTGCATACAGATCCCAAGTGGTGGCCACGGCAGAGCCCTTACCGGCGTCAAAAGCAGAGGCTAGGGTAGAGGGATGGCGTCGCTGTGGTGGCAGCACGAGGAAAGAAACCCAGGGCACAACCGCGACTGGTGGTTGGCACTCCTTTGCTGAGGACAAACGGCCGGTGGTGTGCGGCTCGGGTGGCCGGTGGCTAGGGAAAAAAGGTGCGGCGTCGGCACCTAGGGCAAGGAATCGCTCGGCTCCTGCTCGGGTGTCCGCAACGACGGCTAGGGCACAGAGACGGCGTCGCCAGATCGGCACTACTCCGGGCGGGGGGAGAGGCGATCGGCGCGAAGATATTAGGGCAGAGGCGTCGGTGTGGAGAAGACTGGCGTCGCGAGAGATGAGGGAAGGAGGTTCGGCTCGGGCAGAGGAGAAGAAGAAGAAGTGGAAGGAGAGGAAGAAAAACCGCCGTGGCCGGCGGTTAGGGCTCGGGTTCGTGCGAGGAAGAAGGCTCGGGCGCGCGTGGTTTCGGCGAGGAAGAGAGAATGGCAGAAAGAAAATGAAGAAAAGGGAAAATAAATAAAGAAAAGGAATTAAGAAATTTAACTTTTCCTCATTTAAATGGGATAGTCTAAACAGGCTTTTCCGGAACCCAAATTTTATCCCCGTTAACTCGCCCATACGAGCTCTGAAAAATTCTCGAAAAATTTCTAAAAATTCTGAAAAATTTCCTTATCAATATTTGCCTATTTTCGGTATTTTACAGAATAAGTTTAGAACAAATGAATTAAGTTTCACTTTGTTTTAAAATCAGCAAGTTTAGTTTTCTTTTATGCTAGCTTGTTATTTAGATTAGCTTACTGTTCTTTGCTATTAGAAGAGCATGAGTAGCTTTACATGTTTAGCATTTCAGTATGTTTGTTTCTTTTACTAGTAGATGAGCATGAGTAGTTTTCCTTTTGAGCATTCAGTTTTAGTTTTCAGTATATTCACATGCATATCAAGATTTTGTGAGTTAGATAGCGCTTACTAAGCATTCGCTTATAGTTTGCATTTCCTCTTACTGCAGATAAAGGAAAGGAAAAGATTTAGCAAAGGAAGGCGACAAGGTAGCGCGGATGGTGTTTGATGTCAGGACTATGGAAGCCTTGGGACTTAGTTTAAGAATTTGTTAGATTAATTATGTATATAGGTTGATAAGAGAGTGTTGGAGTAAGAAGCTGTATTTTATTTTGTTTCCGCTATTCATTACTTGCATGATTTGATTTTACTAAACTGTGTGGTGATGTTATTTCTTTTGTGTGTTTGATATATGTTCCAGCCACCTGTGGCTGATGTATATTATGTTTGTATCTCAGTTTAAGGTCACCGGTACAGGGGAGACTCTGCCAAAATTTTTCGGTAGAGACTCCTCGTGATTTCGATCATACCGATTAAGTAGAGTTAGTAGTTAAGTAACGGTCACCCTTAGAATGTAGTAGCAGTAAGAAGGGTGGTCTTTACACACAAGATGTATCACATCCAATAAAATCAAACTCAATTACCTCCATGGAATTTTCTAAGGATTCAGAAGAAATATTGACCTTACCATCCTGAAGGTACATGGAGGGTCAAGAATAATGAATGTGGCATCATCTTGATCAGGTAAAAGATCTGACTGTGGATCAGGTGCAATCAACGGAAGTGATTCTTGAGTTTCTCCTACACTTTCATCATCATTAATAACAAAAGCAGGCTCCATTGGTAGAAGAATAGTCAAAGGAAGCGATTCTTGGGTCTCCCCTACACTTTCATCATCATCCATAACACATGCAATATCAAGAATATCTGGAATAACAATATCGTCAACAAAAATATTATCAGGAAAAACAACAACATCACGATGTAAATGTAACGACCCAAAATTCCTCATTACGAGTTCTAATAGTGGTTAAAAATATTTGAAAATGCTATAGAAATATTCTAGAGATTTTTAGAAATTTTTAGAATATTTTTATGTAATTTTTGGAGGTCGTTTGATATTTTTACTAAACGAAAGAAGTTTTGACAAAAAAATGTCCAAGCCGAGATTCGAACTCGCGACCTCCGGTCGAACCAATGTCTTAAGCGAATCTGATTGACCAAGTGTGCAAGCGGTCGTTACTGATCAAATAAGGGACGAAATTAATTTAAGTAGTAGTAGTTAAACAGGAAAAACATTGGGAAAAAGGGTTCGGCTGAGGAATCGAACCCGCGACCATTGACACGGTCAAAACACAATTAACCAAGTGTTCCGCAGTTATTTCGTGAAAGACTAAGGTAGCGAAATATATTTAAGGTATAGTATTTAATAAAAACCCTAGGTATTATAA
Organism: Zingiber officinale; assembly: GCF_018446385.1. Taxonomy (NCBI): domain Eukaryota; kingdom Viridiplantae; phylum Streptophyta; class Magnoliopsida; order Zingiberales; family Zingiberaceae; genus Zingiber; species Zingiber officinale. The sequence continues at coordinate 25,540,906 of NC_055988.1, forward strand.
AAGAGAGAATTTAAGTGATTTCGGGGAAAAAAAAATCTTTTCCTTATCTTCATCTCCCAACTGCGCGACTCATCTCGGGCGAAATCCGTAGCAGAAGCTAGGGCACGATTCCGGCGGCCGGCGGGTGCCTAACTCCGCCGGGGGGGGGGGGGGGGGGTCTTCACCGTCGTGATCCTTGCGTCGAGGAGGAGCCGTGAGCACGAAGCAGGGGTCGAGAGCTCGAGTGTACCGAACCCTAGAAGTCCTTCCTCTTCGGTTGTAAGTCCAAGAACGAGGTAAGTGCTTACTCACCTGCGGTAAGAGTAGTTTCGAGCCTTTGATTTAGAGTTTCTCTTGTTTTGTGAATGTGCCGTGAGGAAATTTTGGATTTCCAGGAATTTGGTTTCATTTTGTTTCCGAATTTTGTTATGGAGAGTGTTGCTTAGGGTTTGTTGTTGTGAGACTCAAAGAAAGAACAAGAAAGGGGTTAAGTATGTTGAGCAAATTGTCCCTTTTTAGTCTTCTTGCCGTGGCACAGAACAGGGGGTGTTGGTTTGTGGTTACTGCTATGAACAAGAATGGCTATATGTTTGTAATACCTCATAATTTAATTTCCTTGCTATTGTGTAATTTCAGTTCAGTTGTTAGATTGAGGAAAATGAATGAATTGATTAGATTGGCATGTGGTTGGTAGTTCATTTGTGAAGGAAATTTTTATACATGTAGTTTCATGAAGAACAGCTATGTTGTAGGTTCTTGGTAACAAAACCTTTATTAGTTGCAAGGTGTGTATACTGCCATATGTTGTGCATTGAAATTCTAGACTTTCTAGCTTTAATGAGTCCGAACATCCCTATTTCCTTAAGTGTGCAGAGGAGTTTTACTTCCTTAATAGGCAAGAACAACCCTTTATAATAAGCTTGCACAACCTTGAATTTGAGCCTACAGATTTAGTTCCCTTGTTTTGAGTCATGTAGGTACTTCCTGAACACACTGTTTGGCTTCGGTTTTGAGTTTCTGTTCGAGTTTTGAAGCATGAACAGATTCTAATATTAAGCATATAGTTATAGTCTTTCTATTACTGCCGTGGGCATAAACAACATGCATATCATGAAGATGCAGCCCTTTACTTTTAGGGTGCAGATTTGAAGTTTGCTACTTCCTTAATGAGCAAGAATAGTTCTTTAATTAAAAGCATGTGTTCTATTAAATCTTTTTAGAAGATTATGAGTATAATAAGTGAAGAGAGACCAAGGTCTTTATAGGAAAAGATTAATATTTTAAAGTTTAAGAAGTATAAGTTTTATAGAGTTTCAAGTTCTAACTAGTTTAGACCTTTTTAGTGTTATTTAATGGGCAAGGACAGCCCTTTTGTTAAAGTATAAGTATTAGTTTTCTCGCTATGAAATGGGCATAAACAACCCCACTTTGAGTTTCTGTTTAGATGTTTTTATTACGGTTTTTAGGAAGCATGATCATCCCTTTTTTTTTAGCATGGCAAATTCAGTTCTTTGCATTGATAAGCATGAATAGCCGTAGCTATTAGCATGTAGTTAGAGGCTTGTTATTACAAGAACAGTCGATAGATCATGAGCATAAGCTTTACATAGTTTTTGTACATGTATTATGAGCATGCAGCTTTGCTTCTAGTTAGTATGTATGCAGATTTTATAAGTATAGTATGCAGATTTTTATAAGTATTGTACGCAGATTTTTATAAGTATTGCTTGCAAAATTTGATAAGTATGGTATGCAGATTTTAATTGTTAAGCATTTCAGAATCTTGTTAGACAAAGTATGCAGATTTATTTTTGTTTAAACTGCGGTTTTGGAACTTCCCAAGCACAGCAGTTTCAGTTGTTATATCATTCAATTTTAGTTTGTTTGAGCACGCAATTTTGGTTTGTTAAAGTATTTGAGATCAATCTTGTATGAGACATCCTTTTATTAGAAGTATTAACAAGTATAAGAAAGATAAAGTAAAGAAAGAAAAAGGCCAAGACCTTAAGTAGATCCCAAAGTCGAGACTTTAGGGATTTTGGCACACAAGGTGCTTGAAAAAATGTCAAGACATTTAAAGAAGAAATAATTAAGATAATAAGATATTTTACTTTGAAGAGGCTAGTACCCGACTTCCAAGGTTGTCGTTAAATAAATCCAGGTGCCCAATTCCATGGTCTTGGCCCTGGTAGACCAAGGTTTACTCTTTTAGGATTGGTGGCTCGCTACCTCAAACTATTAGGGAACGCGCATAAGATGGTACTAAGTCTGGGCACAAGAGAAGTTGATTATTATTTTGAAGTATTAAAGTATAAGTTTTAAACAAGTGAAATAAAAGAATAAATTTTTAAGCAAGTGAAATAAGATTCAGAAAGTGTTTAAAATTCAGCAAGTTTTAGTTTTCCTTATGCTAGCATGTTATTCTGATTAGCTTTACATGTTTAGCATTCCAGTATGCATTGTTCTTTTGCTATTAGATGAGCATGTGTAGTATTTTCTTTAGAGCTTTCAGTTCTTGGATTTCAGTATATTTACATGCATATTCGAGTTTTTATGAGTTAGACAACGCTTACTAAGCATTCGCTTATAGTTTGCATTTCCTTTTACTGCAGATAAAGGTAAGGAAAAGATATTGCAAAGGGAGGCGACAAAGTGGCACGGATGGTGTGTGATGCCAGGACTATGGGAGAGACTTGGGCATTTTTAAGTTTCCGCATTTTAGTGATTAATAAATATTTGAGATTGTATCATACATTTCTTGTCATTGGAGATTATTTTGTTTTAGATTGTATGCTGAGATGAGTTTGACACTTATTTAATTGCGTGAGTGTTGATATATGTTCCAGCCGCCTGTGGCTGATGTATACTATATATGTACCTCAGTTTATGGTCACCGGTACAGGGGAGATGATGTCGAAATTTTTCGGTAGAGACTCCTCGTGGTTTCAATCATACCAGTTAAGTAAAGTTAGTAGTTAAGTAATGGTCACCCTTAGAGAGTAGTAGTATAGATAAGAGGGGTGGTCGCTACAGTTGGTATCAGAGCAGTTCCTATTCTCCAGCATCACACATCAGCACCAGCCTTGCCGTCTTCAAGTAAGAAAGTATTTAAATTTTATTTAAATTTTTTCTTAGTATGCTTTCTTTATTCTTTACAGTAAAGAGAAATCCTTAAAAGTATTAGATTATATGTACAGAATAGGGAGATGTTTAGAAGTGCTTATAAAGTTAAGAATTTTGCTTAGTTTCTTTTTACATAACTAGATGTCAAGAAGAGGACGTCCCCATACCGTTCGTACTGAGGACCGAGCACAGGAGAACGAAGAGCCAGAACAACTGAGCCAAATCTCTCTGAAGTTGTTGCTCAACTCCAGAGACAAGTGGCGGAACAACAACAAGTGATCGTCAATCTGATGGCGAATTAGCAGCCAGTCCCTCCCACTCCTCCAACTATTAATGTGGAGACTCCAGTGGTGACTGAGGTTCCACCAGCCACCCTGGAAGTCCCCACAGCACCTAGAAGACAAGAAGCCTACCTGATATAGTGGCTGAAGCTGAAGCCAGAAAGTTTCTCAGACACGACTGAGCCCTGGAATGCTCAGGCTTGGTTCAAGACACTAGAGAGCAGCATGGAGCTTCTTAACTGGCCAAAAGTTGAGAAGGTCAAGTATGCTTCTTTCTGCTTATCTGGAGATGCCCGTATGTGGTGGGAGAGAGTGAAGAGCAAGAGAGTAGTCAATCAGATGAACTGGACTAACTTCAAGACGGAGTTTTACGAAGAATTCTTCCGCCAGCGGATCACCAATAAGCATTATGAGGAGTTTATAGAATTCAGACAAGGTGATCTGTCAGTGGAAGAAGCAGTGAAGAAATTCAATAGGCTAGCTCATCTCTGACCAGAGCTAGTAAGCACGGAGAAGGAACTAGTCAGACTGATGCTCAGGATGTTGAGGCTAGTGATAGCACTTAATGTGAGTAGTGGAACTCACCAGCCCCAGATTGGCGAAGAGCTGGTCAGCAGAGCATTAGTCGTTGAGCACTATCTGGACAGCATCAAGGCACAACGAGCGCAACACAAGCCGGTCAAGATGGAGGACAAGATAGCAGGGAGTCAGAAGCCCTAGGCGAGTGAGCAGAACGGGAAGGGTAAAGATAATAAAAGGAAACGATGGAATACAGGGGTAGCCAAGAGGGAGGTCCAGCAAACAAGCAGACCAAGTTTCCTCCTTGCCCTAAATGTGGGAAGATACATCCAAGAGCCTGTCTTTTGGGTACAACCGGATGTTATTCATGTGGCCAAGAAGGACATCTAGCTAGAGCATGTCCTAACAAGTTTAAGGCACCTCAGCAACAGTCAATGCAATATGGAGACGAGCCTACACAGTTACACCACATGACAACATCACTAGAGGGACCCTATCTCAGTCAGGGACGGTTGGAAGCCCCGCCCGTTCCAACCAATGCTAGAGTATTTTCTCTCACTAAGGAAGAAGCTGCTGGTGCCCCACGGTAGTCACAGGTCAAATAACTATCCTTTAGAATTTAGCCACCTTCTTATTTGATACTAGGGCTACCCACTCTTTTGTGTCAATTTCTTTTGGCCAAACCTAACAAGTAACCACTGCCCAGAATTATTCTAAGTTCGAGGACGAACTTTTTATAAGATATGGGGAATTGTAACGACACAAAATTCCTTATTACGAGTTCTAATAGTGGTTAAAAATATTTGAAAATGCTATAGAAATATTCTAGATATTTTTAGAAATTTTTAGAGTATTTTTATGCAATTTTTGGAGGTTGTTTGGTATTTTTACTAAACGAAAGAAGTTTCGACAAAAAAAATGTCCAAGCCGAGATTCGAACTCGCGACCTCCGGTCGAACCAATGTCTTAAGCGAGTCTGATTGACCAAGTGTGCAAGCGGTCGTTACTGATCAAATAAGGGATGAAATTAATTTAAGTAGTAGTTAAGTAGTAGTAGTTAAACAGGAAAAAAATTGGGAAAAAGGGTTCGGTTGAGGAATCGAACCCGCGACCTTTGACCCGGTCAAAATGCAGCTAACCAAGTGTTCCGCAGGTATTTCGTGAAAGAGTAAGGCAGTGAAATATATTTAAGGTATAGTATTTAATAAAAACCCTAGGTATTATAAAAGAGAGAATTTAAGTGATTTCGGGAAAAAAAAATCTTTTCCCTATCTTCCTCTCCCAACGGCGCGACTCGTCTCGGGCGAAATCTGCAGCAGAAGCTAGGGAACGATTCCGGCGGTCGGCGGGTGGCTAACTCCGAGGGGGTTCTTCACCGTCATGATCCTTGCGTCGAGGAGGAGCCGTGAGCACGAAGCAGGGGTCAAGAGCTCGAGTGTACCGAACCCTAGAAGTCCTTCCTCTTCGGTTGTAAGTCCAAGAACGAGGTAAGTGCTTACTCACCTGCGGTAAGAGTAGTTTCGAGCCTTTGATTTAGAGTTTCTCTTGTTTTGTGAATGTGCCGTGAGGAAATTTTGGATTTCCAGGAATTTGGTTTCGTTTTATTTCCGAATTTTGTTATGGAGAGTGTTGCTTAGGGTTTGCTGTTGTGAGACTCAAAGAAAGAACAAGAAAGGGGTTAAGTATGTTGAGCAAATTGTCCCTTTTTAGTCTTCTTGCCGTGGCACAAAACAGGGGGGGGGTTGGTTTGTGGTTACTGCTATGAACAAGAATGGCTATATGTTTGTAATACCTCAGAATTTAATTTCCTTGCTATTGTGTAATTTCAATTCATTTGTTAGATTGAGGAAAATGAATGAATTGATTAGATTGGCATGTGGTTGGTAGTTCAGTTGTGTAGGAAATTTTTATACATGTAGTTTCATGAAGAACAGCTATGTTGTAGGTTCTTGGTAACAAAACCTTTATTAGTTGCAAGGTGTGTATACTGCCATATGTTGTGCATTGAAATTCTAGACTTTCTAGCTTTAATGAATCCGAATAGCCCTGTTTCCTTAAGTGTGCAGAGGAGTTTTACTTCCTTAATAGGCAAGAACAACCCTTTATAATAAGCTTGCACAACCTTGAATTTGAGCCTACAGATTTAGTTCCCTTGTTTTGAGTTATGTAGGTACTTCCTGAACACGCTGTTTGGCTTCGGTTTTGAGTTTCTATTCGAGTTTTGAAGCATGAACAGATTCTAATATTAAGCATATAGTTATAGTCTTTCTATTATTATCGTGGGCATAAACAACATGCATATCATGAAGATGCAGCCCTTTACTTTTAGGGTGCAAATTTGAAGTTTGCTACTTCCTTAATGAGCAAGAATAGTTCTTTAATTAAAAGCATGTGTTCCATTAAATCTTTTTAGAAGATTATGAGTGGTTATTGTTGGGTTTTTCGGGCCGCGAAAACCGCTTTTCGCGTCGCGGAAACCCCGAATCACCCAAAGCCGTAGATCCGTGCAAGGAAAAACCGAATGAAATACAAGTACGAGTTTCAAAAACTTTAGATCTACTCCTAGATCTACATGTTAAGAATTTTACCCTTGAAGCGTGCCCTCGCAAATCCCGCTCGTCCAACGGTACGCCGGATCTCGAGAGTGTCAACGTAGACACTCCTCTAATGAAATCCACACGAACAAGGAGTGTCTCTCACACTCAAAGGATGGAGAAGAGAGCCCCAAGTGTGCTAGCACTTTCTAGAACTCTCGGATGGGATTGGAAAGGAAGAAAAGAAGAAGATACAAAAGGAAATCTTATACACTCACTAGTAGTATCATCCTTTGTGCTCTTCACTTTCCTTTATTCTCTTGGAACACAACTCATACACCCTCTCCTCACCATGGAAGTCACGGCAACAGCAAGGAGAAGCAAGCATCCAAGGAAGAAGAAGCTAGAATAGATGCAAATTAATTGCATTCACCCATCATCAAGTGTGTGGCCGGCCACACAAATGTAACCCCCTCATTTAATGTGGCCGGCCACATTTAAAGGAATGGGTGTGTAACCTCCATGAGGTGGCACACCATTATGAGGTGGTGATGATGTGGCAGGGATGTGTCATGCCATATAGGATGAGTCAACCTACATGATGTGGCAATGCATCAAGTCAAACTTGATGTTTCAACTTCCATTTGGTCAAGTCAAAATTGACCAATTTCTTCCTTGTTGAGTTAAATCCAACCTTTGATTCAAGTCAATTTCAATTTAATGAATCTCAATTCATTAATATAAATTGACTCAATGAATCAAATTTAAATTAGACTCATTCAACAATTGAATCTAATTGAGTCTAACTCAATAAGTCTAATTTGAATCCAATCTTTGGTGCATCATATGAACCTAATCCAATTGGTTCATCATATGAACCTAATCTCCATCCACTTATTCTTTGTGTGTGACCCAATAGGTTCTTGTAACGTTGGCAATGTTTCTAAACCCCTTTAGAAACATAAGCAATGAGTGGCATCTAGCAATACATCATTGCTACCCAAGTTACAAGAATGTTGAGATCCAACATCACCTTGTGACTATTAATTGTGACTCCTCACAATATGTGACATTGTCCTTCTATCATAGACATTTAGATTGATCAATATGAGGCATAGACCGTGTCATCCTCTAATCAATCTAAATCTTGAACTCCAAGTAGACTCACTCGATCAAATGAGCTCAACATCTAATGTTTACTCATTTGGGCATGGCCATGCACTTAGTGGTCTCACTCTATCAAGAATACCGATGTCGCTCCCGTCATATGGGAGGGATAGATCCCATCTACATCACTTACATCCCTCTCCATAATTCATTATATACCCAGTAATCGCCTTTATAGTCCACCCAGTTACGGGTGACGTTTGACGAAATCAAAGTACATAACTCCTTATGTAGGGATCCATGGTGACTTCAGGTCTAAGGACTAATAGTCATACTAATAGCCACATGAGAAAGTATATGACACTCATATAACGATCCATGATACTTTCTCATGGCGGGTCATTCAGTATACATTCTCCAATGCATACCCATGTGTCAACTTGATATCTCCATATCCATGACTTGTGAGATCAAGTCATCGAGTTGACCTACATGCTAGTCTTATTGCATTAACATTGTCCCTGAATGTTAATACTCGACTAGGAATGATTTAGAGTAGTGTTCCCTATATCATCTCACTATCGGTTCAACTTACCGATTGATATAGGTGAGAACCATCTACTCAAGGACATTATTATACTTAGTTTATTTGGCACCAATACAAGTAAGTATAATAACCAAAATCCAAATACCTTTATTTATATAGAATATGATACAATAAGTCCAAAATACAATCATCAAATGATTGGCTCTAGGGCTCTAGCTAACAGTTATAAGTGAAGAGAGACCAAGGTCTTGATAGGAAAAGATTAATATTTTAAAGTATAAGAAGTATAAGTTTTATAGAGTTTCAAGTTCTAACTAGTTTAGACCTTTTTAGTGTTATTTAATGGGCAAGGACAACCCTTTTGTTAAAGTATAAGTATTAGTTTTCTCGCTATGAAATGGGCACAAACAGCCCTACTTTGAGTTTCTGTTTAGATGTTTTTATTACGGTTTTTAGGAAGCATGATCAGCCCTGTTTTTTTAGCATGGCAAATTCAGTTCTTTGCATTGATAAGCATGAATAGCCGTAGCTATTAGCATGCAGTTAGAGGCTTGTTATTACAAGAATAGTCCATAGATCATGAGCATAAGCTTTACATAGTTTCTGTACATGTATTATGAGCATGCAGCTTTGCTTCTAGTTAGTATGTATGCAGATTTTATAAGTATAGTATGCAGATTTTTATAAGTATTGTACGCAGATTTTTATAAGTATTGCTTGCAGAATTTGATAAGTATGGTATGCAGATTTTAATTGTTAAGCATTTCAGAATCTTGTTAGACAAAGTATGCAGATTTATTCCTGTTTAAATTGCGGTTTTGGAACTTCCCAAGCACAACAGTTTCAGTTGTTATAGCATTCAATTTTAGTTTGTTTGAGTATTCAATTTTGGTTTGTTAAAGTATTTGAGATCAATCTTGTATGAGACATCCTTTTATTAGAGGTATTAACAAGTATAAGAAAGATAAAGAAAAAAAAGAAAAAGGTCAAGACCTTAAGTAGATCCCAAAGTCGAGACTTTAGAGATTTTGGCACACAAGGTGCTTGAAAAAATGTCAAGACATTTAAAGAAGAAATAATTAAGATAATAAGATATTTTACTTTGAAGAGGCTAGTACCCGACTTCCAAGGTTGTCGTTAAACAAATCCAGGTGTCCAATTCCAAGGTCTTGGCCCTGGTAGACCAAGGTTTGCTCTTTAGGATTGGTGGCTCACTACCCCAACCTATTAAGGAACGCGCATAAGATGGTACTAAGCCTGGGCCCAAGAGAAGTTGATTATTATTTTGAAGTATTAAAGTATAAGTTTTAAACAAGTGAAATAAAAGAATAAGTTTTTAAGCAAGTGAAATAAGATTCAGAAAGTGTTTAAAATTCAGCAAGTTTTAGTTTTCCTTATGCTAGCATGTTATTCTGATTAGCTTTACATGTTTAGCATTCCAGTATGCATTGTTCTTTTGCTATTAGATGAGCATGTGTAGTATTTTCTTTAGAGCTTTCAGTTCTTGGATTTCAGTATATTTACATGCATATTTGAGTTTTTGTGAGTTAGACAACGCTTACTAAGCATTCGCTTATAGTTTGCATTTCCTCTTACTGCAGATAAAGGAAAGGAAAAGATATAGCAAAGGGAGGCGTCAAGGTGGCGCGGATGGTGTGTGATGCCAGGACTATGGGAGAGACTTGGGCATTTTTAAGTTTCCACATTTTAGTGATTAATAAATATTTGAGATTGTATCTTACATTTCTTGTCATTAGAGATTATTTTGTTTTAGATTGTATGCTGAGATGAGTTTGACACTTATTTAATTGCGTGAGTGTTGATATATGTTCCAGCCGCCTGTGGCTGATGTATACTATATATGTACCTCAGTTTATGGTCACCGGTACAGGGGAGATGCTGTCGAAATTTTTCGGTAGAGACTCCTCGTGGTTTCGATCATACCGGTTAAGTAGAGTTAGTAGTTAAGTAACGGTCACCCTTAGAGAGTAGTAGTATAGATAAGAAGGGTGGTCGCTACAGTAAAAAAACTAGAAGAGTCGAGTAGAGTAGCTAAAACAAGGTCAGGAATATCACAAACTCTACAATCCATCTTCTTGGAAATTGATGCAGTAGGTTGATCTGATAGCAATTGTAACTGTGTCGATGAATATGTCCTTGGCTAAAATTGTGCTCCTTGATGTTGTACAAGTCGTTGTGACTACTCCCAAAAATGCTGCTCAGACTGATGCTGAAGATATTACTGATAATGTTGGGACCAATAAAATTCCCTTGTTGTGTGTTCCCATACATGAATCCTGCAATTGAATTATACCTGCCCTACTGATGGATCTGATAAGATTGAGGATCAGGCTGAAAATACTGGATCCTGGTAGGGAGTACATTGACAAAGGAATGAACATCTTCAGTAATCATTGGTCTAGTCCCATACTGCTGATAATTTGAAGTCATAATCTCGATAAGTTCTCTGGCCTGAGTAGATGTCTTGTTAACTAGAGCCCCTCCACTAGCTGCATCAACCATACTCCTGTTCATAGAAGCAATCCCTCATAGAAGTATATAATCAGTAGCTGATCACTAATATGGTGCTGAGGGCAACTAGCAACAAGTCTTTTAAATCTATCCCAATAATCTTGAAATGATTCTCCTGTGAATTGGTGAATTCCACAAATACTCCTCCGAATAGTTGTAATCCTAGAAGCAGAAAAGAATCTCGCCAGAAATAATTTCTTCATCTCGATCCAACTGGTGATAGAGTTGGGTGGGAGACAGTACAACCAATCTTTTACTGAATTTGCTACTGAAAATAGAAATGCTCTAAGTTTAACATCTTCTTCTGATATGCCAAGTGGGTTCCATGAAAAGCACACCATATCTAGTTCTTGCAGATGTCTGTTGGGATCTTCACCAGATAATCCATGAAACTTCGGTAATAGATGTACTATTTTCCATAACTCGAAGTCTACCTCCAAATCAGAATAATGAATGTAGAATAAATCAACTGATAAATCTGGTGCCCAAAGCTCTCTGAGAGTCTTTTCAGTGTTCTTCTCCATGTTGCTCATCAAATCTGAAATCCTGATCACACTGAAACTCTAAACTGCTGATAACACACAGCTTTCCTGGTCTTTCCTGAAACACTCATGCAAATATCATCAAAAGACATAGAAAATAGACAAAATAACACACATGCATACAAGAGATGAAATAATTAATCCCCTAACAATATTTTTGAATTTTTGCAACCATAAAAAATAGAAACAAGAAAAGAGAGAAAATGGAAAAAACAATCCTAAGATTACCAAACACCGCTACTTTTCCCCGGTAATGGCGCCAATTTGATTTTGACCCAATTTTGTCGTGAATTGGGCATCAAACAATGAAGTACCAAACCCCTCCTACATTAATGTAGCATAGAAATGACTCGGGTCATCTGCCAACGAAAGCAACGATAGGATGGTAAACTTAGGATCATATATTATTTCTATTTTTTGGGGGGTTTTTAATATGAAAATGAGGGTTTTGGATTTTGATTCTAAATATAACAAATGAAAAGCAAAGCAAGTAGGAAATTAATCTAGTGCTAGAATGAAATCTAACTAAGTGTGAATAATTAATCCACAACGTATTGTCACACTACACTATGGATTAATTATCAACACAATTAAACTAAGGATTGAAATGACAAAGCATTAAATGAAACCTAATCTAATAAATGAAAGACAATGCGAGTAATAAAGCTAAGCCTAACCTAACTACAATTGCAGAAAATAAATGGCAACATAAAGTAAAGTAAAGCAAAGCATTTAACGAACCCTAAAGCATTAAAGAAATCTAATTTAACATAACCTAATTGCATTAAATCAAAGCTAGAACTTAAAGAAATTAAAAGAACAAGACAAAGCAAGAATTAACCAAACTAAAATGCATCAAAATAAACCTAACTATTGGTTGAAGCAATTCATCTAACACTTTGTATGCGTTAAACTAATTAAGCATAAGATGTGCAATTTAAACATGGGGAATCAAGTTTGATATAAGCATTCAATCAAAAGCATCAACACAAGTAAATTGACAAAATTAACAGAATTAAACTAAACTAATTCATCCACAATTCACACGTCAACCTCCAAATTACCAACGACTATCCTTCGTTGTCACACGAGGACTTGGCTCTGGAACCCCCAAAGCCGATGAACAGTAGCTCACTGTCGGACTTGCTCCTTGCTTTGACACGATGAGATGAATGCAATCTTCCAACGAAGAACCCCCTTGGATGGAATTTGTTGGAAAAATTGGACTGTCGGCTGCCTCCTTGCTCCACCGTCTGAACCCAGACTGAAGAGTTGCCAGAAGGTTGTCGGAAGGTGGAGGACACACCAGAGAACCCCTCTGGTGAGGTGAAGATGATCGGAATCATCGCCGTCGCTCGCTGCCCCGCCTAGAGTGATGCTTCTACCGTCACCGATTGAAATCTGAGAAGGAGAAGTGGTAGGCTGTGGATGGCCGGCCAACGGCAATAAAGGTAAGGGAAGAAGTAGGGTCGTCGATCAGAGAGAAGAGGAAGAAAGGAGAGGCAGATCTGTCCATGCCCTAGCCCTGTCGCGAGGAAGAGAACGTGAACTCAGAAGAGGATCCAGTGCGCGTGAGGAAGAGGGGTAAGGTTTCTTAATGGGGTTTCGGATCTTGGATTTTGGGTTGAGAAGTTTGAGTGAGATCCGGATCCAATAATCAATAAGGATTGAAATTGGGTTAATGAATTAGGCTTTTAGAATTGGGCTTAGAAGTGTAGGCTTGAGGAATGGGCCATTGGATTGGTTTTAAATTGGAGCTTGACTTCTTTGGATGAGGATGATCTCTATGAACGGTCCAGATCACTTAAAATTAGGATAAAGGGCTAGATTACTTGATTTGACTGAAGGGGCAGGATCTCATTGGATCTTGATCAACGGTTCATATTAATTCAGCTTGATCTCCTCCATTTGACCTCCAAATCAAGCCAAATTCAATCTGGCTCGATCCTAATCTATAGCTCTTTGAATTTCCTACAAAAGCACATTAAAAACATGCAATTAAATTCCACAATTATAGGAAATTTATATTTAAGTCCAAAATAAATCCTACTCACAAAACATAACATAAACACAATATTAAGCATGTGAGAAGGTAAAAAAATGCTAAGTCTAAGAACCAAAATAATCATTAAAAATGCTAGTTATCACACCACATGTGATATGTTATGCTTCAAAGACCTTGGATTCAGCTCAAACAAATTATACCACAACAGAAAAAGAGCTTCTTTCTATTGTTTTTACTTTGGATAAGTTTAGATCTTATTTGCTTTGTTCTCATGTGGTTGTATTTTCTGATCATGCAGCTTTGAAGTTTCTCTTGAAGAAGTCGGATGTCAAGCCTAGATTGATTAGATGGATGCTTTTGCTCCAAGAGTTTTATTTGGAGATACGTGATAGGAGAGGGAAAGAAAACTTGGTTGCAGATCACTTGAGCATAATCGAGGGAGATTTGGATCATACGGCTATTGATGATGATTTCAAGGATGAGTAGCTTTTTTGGATGCGTGGGGAATCACCTTGGTATACAGATCTGGTTAACTTTTTAGTAGCTCATGTTTTTCCTGCACAATTTTCAAAAACTCAAAAGAACAAATTAAAAAGTGATGCAAAATATTATGTGTGGGATGATCTTTATTTGTGGAAATTTAGTAGTGATCAGATGATTAGGAGATGTATACCTGATTTTGAGTCTCAGTTTATGCTTACATTTTATCATTCACCTGAGTGTGGGGGACATTTTGGACCTCAGAGGACTATTAGAAAAGTTCTAGAATATGGTTTATATTGTCCCATCCTTTTTCATGATCCTTATGTTTTTTATAGATCATGTGATAGGTGTCAATGAACTAGGAACATAGGACCTAGGAATGAAATGTCTCAACACTATATGTTATTTTGTGAGATATTTGATGTGTGGGGTATTGATTTTATGGATTCATTTTCTGTCTCTTTTGGATTTTTATATATTTTATTGGTAGTTAATTATATTTCCAAATGGGTGGAGGTCATTTCCACCAGGACTGATGATTCTTCAATTGTTGTTAGTTTTGTCAGGTCACACATTTTCTGTAGGTTTGAAGTGCCCAAGGTAGTGATAAAGGGTCCCATATTTGTAATAGACGCATGAAGGCTATGCTGAGTAAATATGGGGTTTCACATAAAGTTTCTACTCCTTATCATCCTTAGACAAATGGGCAAGCAGAAGTGTCCAACAAAGAAGTGAAGTCAATTCTTGAAAAGACTGTGAGACCTGACAGGAAGGACTGGAGCAAGAGATTAGATGATGCATTGTGGGCTTATAGAACTGCTTTCATGACCTCGATAGGGATGTCTCCATATAGAGTTGTGTATGGAAAAGCTTGTCATCTTCCAGTGAATATTGAACACAAGTCTTATTGGGTAGTTAAAGCTTGCAATTTTGATGCTAGCATAGCTGGAGAAGAGAAGAAGTTACAACTTTAAGAACTTGAGGAGATTAGGATAGAAGCATTTGAAAACTCACGGATCTACAAAGAAAAGACCACAAATTTTCATGATAAGCACATTTTGGTTAAGGAATTTAATATTGGTGACAAGGTGCTTCTATATAGGTCAAGGCTTAAATTAATGAAAGGTACATTGAGATCTCGTTGGGAAGGGCCATATATTGTGAGTAATGTTTTTTCTTATGGAGTTGTTGAGGTTAAGGAGGAGTCCATAGACCGGATTTTCAAAGTTAATGGGCGCAGACTCAAAATTTTCCATGAGAGTGGTAATGGAGAGGTGATACAAAGATTGAGCACCATTTTAGCACTAGGTTGGTGTACATAGACACCAACCGTTATCACATGCTCACATGATCTCAGATACACACTCAATCATACAACCAACTAAACATGCACCACTGTCACTAACGAATGTTCCATTGTCACCACGACTGCATGCTCCTTGACTCTTCACCTCCGCAAGCTAACGTCGATCAACCTCCACGCCGGAGATACACCCAACCTTGGTAATCCCTCAGCAACCCCACAACAATGTTGAGGTTAGCACTCCTTCGCTCCAGCCGGCTCCAAATTGTATCCACCATGAAAACAGGAGGCTCCAGCCTCCACTCTAGAGCCTCGAGCGCCGGCAGTGCACTCCCCAGCTCAAGAGAACACCACAGCCACTTCTAGCTTTCTCCCCTCCGTCTCTTCCTTTATCCAATGAAACAGTCGATGATCTTGACCAAGGGGTGATGCCATGGGAAGCTCAACCATACTGATCTAGTCCAGAATTGATGTAGAATCGAAGTTGTGCTTCCTCCACAAACTTACATCTACCTCTTCAAAGAAGCTATCATTCGCAACATTCACTGAGAATGACGGGGATGACTTGGCACCATATGAAACTCATCCTTCCCTTTTTGATAAGAGAACGTAGCAAAACATCAACAAAAGCCAAAGCTCTGGCCACCCCACTAACCCCTCCGCGAGGGTACAGTCTCACCATCCAAGGCAAGGGGTGACTATATGTTGAACGAGAGAGGTTAGCCTCCAATGATGCACAAGTAGGAAGTCCTCCATGAGTCCCAAAAGGCGGTAGCACCCATTGTTTCCTTGCTCCAATTTCCAATAGCTTCCTTCCCTTCTCCTCGGCACTATTTGCTGGATGCTACTTGGCATACCATTATGTTTCCCCTGTACAAAAATTTTTTGTACAAGTACAAAACTTTTCCTAGCAACCCATGTGCTCTTCAAAAGTTAAACTTGGATTTGAAACGAAACTTAACATTTTTACTCCAAGTTCGTTCTTCAAAGTTAAATCTAGATTGGAAACGAAACTTAACATTTTTACTCCAAGTTCAACCCTTGTGTTCTTCTGAAGTTAAACCATATTACAGAAGTTGATTAAATATTTATTTCAAGGATTGGCTTCCAGGTCGTAGGCGAGGCACTAGGTCTTCTTGGTTATGGGATCATCCATCACTTTCTAGACAAAGCCTTTCAAAGAAATTGAATATTTAAACTTCTCATAGTAACCTTAGGTTTAACTACAAAGACCTCAATCAAAGCACAAGATCGAAACACAAATCAAAGAGCAAAAATGAAAACATGAAATTGCTAGCCTCTTGTGTTGGTATTTCAGGATCCATACAAAGAAAACAAAACTAGTTGTGCTACGGAATAAATAACTGGTTGTACCTTTCTTCATAGACAAAGACCTCTTGATCTTCTGTCGTATACCTCTCCTCTTCTTGGACGTCGTATGGGCGACGATCTACCAAGACAAAAACACCCGAACCCTTTTTGTTTCCAAGCCGCCTACCACCAAAGGATACAAAGAAAAGAACTCCTCCTCCTTCTTCTCCTCCAAACCGCCGGCCACCAAGGTGCTTCGTCTCTTCGTTTTCTTCTCCTCCAATCTTCGACCACCAAGAGAAGACGGGGTGCCGGCCCTAGAGGGAAGAAAAGGGAAGAAGAAAAGAAGTGGGGTGTCGGCCCTAGAGGAAAGAAAAGAAAGAATGGGGCACCGGCCTTAAGGGAAAGGAGAGGGTTTTAAGTTGTGGAGAGAAACTTATCAATTCTTAATTGAATTATTAATTGTTGTGGCACAACCTCCTCTCCTTTTATAACCTTTTGCCCCAGATAAAAAAGGAGAAAAAGTAATAGATTTTTGTTTAGAAAAAATCTCTAGAAAAGAATTAACATAATTCTTTTTAGAAAAATTTCTTAAGAAAGAATTAGTATAATTCTTTTTAGAAAATTTCTAAGAAAGAATCAACATAATTCTTTTTAGAAAAATCTCTAGGAAAGAATTAACATAATTCTTTTTAGAAAAATTTCTTGGGAAAGAATTAATATAATTCTTTTTAGAAAATTTCTAAGAAAGAATCAACGTAATTCTTTTTAGAAAAATCTCTAATTCTGTTGAGAAAAAATCTCTCCTTTTTTTCCTTTTCTTTTCTTTTCCTTTTGGTTTGGCCGACCCCTTTCTTGGGTAGGAAGCAAGGCTTGGCCGACCCCTTGCTTGGGCACCAAGCAAGGATGTGGCCGACCCCTTTCTTGGGTAGGAAGCAAAACTAAAACGGGTGAATGTGAGACTTTATAGAGGCTACAACAGGGACCGAGAGGAGGAATTGGTTTTGGCCTCCTGATGGACTTGAGCTTCCTGTGTTTGACCCGAAAACCCAACTCAAGTTCATCAATAATAACTCATACCACTAAAGAATTATTATTGAACTACCGCACCAATCCCATATTACAATATGGGCTCCTTCTTATCATGAGTGCGTTAGTCTCCCTGTATTTAAGATATCGTATGTCCGTTAATTAAATGAGTTACTGAAAACTCACTTAATTAACATCTAGCTCCAAGAGAAGTACCACTCAACCTTATTATCATGTCGAACTAAGTCCACCTGCAGGGTTTACATGATAATCCTTATGAGCTCCTCAAGGGGACATCATCAACCTAGATTACTAGGACACAATTTCCTTTTATAATCAATAACACACCATATAAATAATATTATTTCCCAACTTATCGGGCCTATTGATTTAACTGAATAAATCTCACCCTTTGATAAATTAAAGAAATAAATACTAAGTATATGTGTTGGTCATTATATCGGGATTAAGAGTACGCACATCCATAATAACAGAGGTTTTGTTCTTTTATGCAGTCAGTATAAAAAGAAACAACCTCAAATGGTCCTACTCAATACACACATAGTGTACTAGTGTAATTTTATAATCAAGACAGACTAATATCAAATTACACTACAACCGTTCCAATGGTTTGCCCCTATCCATCTTGGTTGTGAGCTACTATTTATAATTTATAAGAAACTGATAACATTATCTTCTATGTGACACCACACACCATGTTATCTACAATATAAATTAAATGGACAACTGCATTTAACTAAATACAGACATTTGACCAATGTAAATCTCATTTCAAAATAAATATTCATACAAAAGCTAGGCTTTTAGTATATATCCTAATACTATAGGCCATGCCGAATCGTCTACCAGCCAACTGCCTTTGCCATCCCTCTCCATGAGAGCTCCCATAACCAATGGGAGACTATGGTAATGTAAAAGCTGAGTAGGGGTGCTTCTTTGTGTTGGTGCATTTGATCTCTAGGGTTTCGATGTTTGACAATGCACCCAAGTCTGGTCAGTTTAATCAAGGGTTAATCCAAATAGGACTTGATGTTTCGAAGAGAGTAGTCTAGTCTGGACTAGATGACTAGCAAGGAGAAGTCCTAACTGGAGGTTAGATAAAGTGGAAGTCCTGGTGAGTGAAGCCAGACCCTAGTGAGTGAAGTTAGGTAGTGGATGGAAGTCTTGGTGAGTGAAGCCAGGCCCTAGTGAGTAAAGCTAGGTAATGGAAGTCTTGGTGAGTGAAGCCAGTGTTGGTGTGTATACTAAAAGTCTAGCTTTTATATAAACATTTATAAGAATCACATTGGTCAAGTGTCTACATTTATATATACCAAATGTAGATGTTCAATTAATTTATATTGTAGATAACATAGTGTGTAGTGTCACACAAAGAAGATCGTGTTATCGGTTCTTTATAAATTATAAACAGTAGCTCACGACCAAGATAGAAAGAACAAACCATTGGAAGGTCGTAGTGTAATTAGGTATTAGTTTATCTTAACTATATAATTACACTAGTACACTTAGAGTGTATTGAGTAGGACCATTAGAGGCCGTTTCTTTTTATACTGATTTTATAAAGGAACAAATACCTCAGTTATTATGGAAGTGTGTGCTCTTAATGCTAATATAATAACAAGCACATATATTTGATATTTATTTCCTTAATTTATCAATGGGTGAGATTTAGTTCGATAAATCAATAAGCCCGATAAGTTGGGAAATGATATCACTTATAGTGTGTGTTGTTGATTATAGAAGGAAACTGTGTCCTAGTGATCTAGGTTGATAATGCCCCCAAGAGGAGCTCATAAGGATTGTCATGTTAAACCCTGCAGGTGGACTTAGTCCGACATGACGATAAGGTTGAGTGGTACTACTCTTGGAATAAGATATTAATTAAATGAGTTGTCAGTAACTCACTTTATTAGTGGACATCCGACATCTTAAACACAGGGAGACTAACACACTCATAATAAGAAGGAGCCCAAAAATGTAATTTGGGATTGGTGTGGTAGTTCAAAAATAGTTCTTTAGTGGAATGAATTATTATTGATGGAATTAAGTTGTGTGTTCCGGGCGAACACGGGAAGCTTAATTTCATCGGGAGACCAAAACCAATTCCTCCTCTCGGTCCCTATCGTAGCCTCTTGTATATAGAGATTTATACCCACCACATACCCACCTTCTTACCCAACCTATAGGCGAACACGGGAAGCTTAGGGCCGGCTAAGACCCAAAGGTTGAGGCAAGTTAATTGGCCGACCATAGCTTGGAGCCCAAGCTTGATTGGCCGGCCATATTAAAAGGGAATTTATTTTTAATTAAAATTATTTCTTATGTGGATATCATGGTTTTAAAAGAGAGTTTAAAATTTAAATCTTTCCTTTTATAGCTTTCTACAAAAGATTAAGAAAAGATTTGAAATATTTCCTTATTTGTAGATTAAAAGGAAATTTTAATTTTAAGAAAACTTTCCTTTTTAACCATGTTCATGATTTAAAAGAGAGTTTAAAAATTAAATATTCTCTTTTATAAGTTTCTATAAAAGATTAAGAAAAGATTTGATATCTTTCCTTATTTGTAGATTGAAAGGAGATTTTAATTTTTAGAGATAACTTTCCTTTTTGGAAATCATCCACATGTTTAAAAGAAAGATTTTAATTTATAAAATTTTCTTTTTATAATCCACCATGAAGGGAAAAATTATTGGAGAAATTTTTTATAAATTTCTGGAAATAAATTAGGAAGTTTTAATTTTTGTTTTAATTAAAACTCTCCTTGTTTTGGGGAAAGAGGTGGCCGACCATTGTAATTGAAAAAAGAAAATTGTTTTAATTAAAATAATTTTTCTTTTTCATGGCAAAGGAATTAAGGAAATTTTTATTTAAATTTCCTTATTTGTCAAGACCAAGGATTATAAAAGAGGGGGTAGAGGTGCCTTCATGGCGAACGACTCTATTATTTTTCTCCTCTCTTTTCCTCCTTGGTGGCCAGCCCTAGCTTCTCCCTCTTCTCTTCTTCTTGTGGCCGGTGGCAAACCCTCTTGGAGCTCTTGATGGTGGCATGTTCTAGCTAGGAGAAGAAGGAGAGAAAGGAGGTTTTGTTTCTTGCATCCCTTGGAGCTTGGTGGTGGTGGTCGGACCTCTACTTCTCTTGGAGAATTGTGGTGGTCGAAACCTAGAAGGAAGAAGAAGGTGCTTGGTGGTGTTGGATCGAAAAGAATTTAGATATCTCTATAATTGCATGATATTGTCCACTTTGGGCCTAAGCCCTCATGGTTTTGCTCTTGGGCTCTCCCCAAAAGGCCTCATGCCAATGGAGATATCTTTTCTCTTATAAACTCATGATCTTTCCCATGTGTTTCCAATATGGGACTATGTTTGCAACCTTGCAACCCCAACAATCCCCCCTCAAACAAAGGACCATAGGCTTCCCACGTCCGATCCTCGACCCACCAGGTCTTCCTGCCCCTCGGTCCACCCGACCTACTAGGACTTCCTTGCCTAGTCACAACTAGGACTTCCTGCCTGGTGTCTGGTCCTCTTGATCCGAACATAGGAGCCCCCACTTTCTTTGTTCTAGGTCAATATTGTACCCACATGGCTCAATCAGACCATAGCTCTTGTGCACAGTCGGCGGTTAAACTTCTGGTAGTCCGGGCTCTGATACCAATTGTTGGATCAAAAAGAATTTAGATATCTCCACAATTGCATGATATTGTCCACTTTGGGCCTAAGCCCTCATGGTTTTGCTCTTGGGCTCTCCCCAAAAGGCCTCATGCCAATGGAGATATCTTTTCTCTTATAAACCCATGATCTTTCCCATGTGTTTCCAATATGGGACTATGTTTGCAACCTTGCAACCCCAACAGGTGGTTCTCGTCTCGGAAGATCGTTTCCCACACAACGTCCGAGGTTAGAAGAGGAATACGGTAGAAGATCAAGAGGTTATTTTGCTTACAAAGAAAGGTATAACTAGTAATTGTTTTCCGCATCATACTAGTTTTCTTTGTATAGTTATTTATGGAAATACCAAACACAAGAGGCATATGATTCTAGAGTTTTCGAAATAGTTTTTTTTTGAGTTTGTGTTTTCTTCTTTTTTGAATTTGTGATTCGATTGTTCTTTTTGGTTAACCTAGAGTTATTTAAGGAAATAAATATTAGATTTCCTTAAAAGTCTTTGCCTAGGCGGTGGTGGTTGCTCCCATATCCAAGAAGGTCATGTGCCTCGTCATGCAGTCCTGGAAGCCAATTTTGGAAATTAATATTTATGGAATTAATAACTTAGGTAGATTTGAATCAATAGTGTTAAGTTCCGCTTGCGATTCAAATCTAAACCATTAAGAACAGATAAGTTAAATTTGGAATCAATGATGTTAAGTTCCGTCTGCGATTCATAATTTAACTTCTAAAGAACACAATAGGTTATTTAAGGAAAGGTTCGACACTTGTACAAAAAATTTTTGTACAGTGGAACTAGTACGATTTTCTTAGGACTAACCAACAATTGGTATCAGAGCTAGGGGTTGCCTCTGTGTGTTTGGTTTTCAAATAGGTTATGCACATGTCATAGATAATTTAGGCAGGATAATAATAGGATGTGCTAACTTTGTGGTTGCAGGCTCCAACTATTATGGCATATTTTTATTGTGTGTGATTGGACCCTTGGACATGTCAAGGGAATTTAATTGTGTGTGCATGATTGTAAAATTAAATACAGCAGGAGCTGTATTAGTTATTAGGATTTTACATTTTTTGTTCGATCTAGAATATATGTACATTCCTTTATGGAATATAGGATCGATGTATGTAAAATTCTATATTTGTCGGGATCGTATCCTTGCGAGGTGTGGTGCTATCGGAGGACCAGAGGCGCAGCGGAATAAGACGCAAGATAGATGCGACAACTCAACCCGATGGCGGTGGCTAAAGATGGCAGCAGCTAGGGTTGGAGCACATGGAGGACAGTGATGAAAATTCCATAATAGTTGAAAAATTAATTTCCATATTTATTGCTTTTATTTACTGTGATGTGTGTGTATGCATGTGTTATATGCTCGCATAGGTTAAAATTCCTCACCTTAAATAACTAAGTGGGAGAGGGATTAGTATATTAATCCCACGGTCTCCATTACTGGTTTGTAAGCGATGCAACAAGCTTGCGTGTTGGCTCTGAGTGCCTCCCTCCACAACGGATGAGTTTGTTTGCGGATCACTAGATCAAACTTCCTTAATGGATGGTTATAGGAAGTTATTTAGGATGTGTGTGATCTTCTCCAACTGAAGGGGCATAATTCTATTTAATGGACTTAGTATCAAGTAATGGTATACATTTAGACACATTTAATAGTATCCTCCCCAACGGAGTCACTGCTATCACTTGTGTGACCAAAAGGAAACCAACTATTAATTTGTCATAAAACTAGGGTGACAAGATAATAAAATTAATGGGTTAAAATCCCTCTTACAAATGATTGATTTTGTATACATCCACACTAACGTGGCATACAAAATTAACGGTGTTTGAGATAATTTTTTTTGTCATAAAGTTAGGTTGACAAGATAGTTAATGGGTAAAATCCTCCTCTTACAAATGATGATTTTGTATACGTCCACACTAACATGGCATGCAAAATTCACGGTGTTTTGAGGTGTTCGTAAATTTAAATAGTATCGTTAGAGGAATCAATATTATTTTAAATTTAGAGTCTTGACCAAATATTTGATCAAAGACAGATCAACTATTAATTTTATTTGTCATAGGTTGACAAGATAATAAAATTAATGGATAAAATATCCTTTTAGAATTTGTATACGTCCACACTATCGTGACATACAAAATTCACGAGGATTTTGAGATGTTGGTCTTGACCAAATATTTTTATGATTCTTGGGTTTGCAAATGTTAGTCAATCCCCTAGTTGTTATACTATAGAATAGACTTAGTTGTCCCAATTATTATGATTGGAAATAAGACTTGGACATTAAGGTAGACTGTCCTCTTAAAACTAAGAATAATATAGGTGTATTTGATTCATTAGTTGTTGAAACATGTTTAGTGGTGTTATCTACCGATACCTGGTGAGTAGATACGGGAGCCACTATCATGTCTGCAATTCGTTGCAGGGGCTCTAGAAAACCTGACAACTATATGAAGAGAAATCATAGTTTACATGGGCACTACTGCAAAAGTAGCAGCTATTGCAGTGGGAGATGTTTATCCTATGATAGGAATAAAAATAAATTTTGAGAAATTGTCTATATATACCAAGTTTAGAAAGAATTCGATTTCGGTTTCTAAACTATCAAAGAATAGATATTCTGTCTATTTTGATAACAAACTTGTTATCAAGAAAAATAGAAAAATTATCTGTTCTGGTACATTGGTTGACAATTTATAAATCCAATAACTCTCATGATGCAATAAATGGAAATTAATAACACATCTTCTAACTATTAAGAGAAAGCAACCTTTAGAAATAAACCAATTATATCTTTGGCATCAAAGGCTAGGTTATTTTAACTTAAGAAGGATTCATTGGTAGCTGATGAACTTTTGGGTTCATTGGTAGTGGAAATCTTTCCAACCTGAGAGTCTTACTTGGAAGGAAAAATAACCGAGAAGCTTTTAAGTCTAAGGGGTATGGAGCCAAAGATATAATGGAATTGGTTCATTTTGATTTGTGTGGTCCTATGACTATCCAGACAAGAGGTAGTTTCGAATATTTCGTCTATTTTATAGACAACTATTCGAGAGACAAATAGATTTACTTGATACACCGCAAGTCAAAGTGCTTTGATTAGTTCAAAGAGTACGAGGCTGATGCGGAGAAATGTCAAAGTAAAAATATCGAGACACTACGGTGAGATCGTAGTAGCAAATACCTCTTGGGAGAATTTAGGAGTCACTTATCAGAAGTAGGGATTCAATCCCAACTAACTGCACTTGGTACATCTCAATAGAATGGTGTAGTAGAAAGAAGGTATAAGGCTCTTATGGAATAATTAGATCGATGATGATTATTTAGAAAATTACCAAATTCGTTTTAAGGATATACACTGGAAACAGAAGTGAACATAGTACCTTCTAAGTCAGAACTCTCTACTCCCACAGAATTGCAGAATGGGTGTAAGCCTAGTCTGAAGCATATTCAGATTTGGGTGGTCTAGCACATGAGAGACACTGAAAAATTGGACATGAGTTCACTTGTTTGTGAGTTATCCTAGAAAAATAAAAAGAGGTTTGTAGTTCTTAAAATCGGAAGGTATTGTTGGCACCAATGCTCGATTTTAGAAAAGGACTATACTATAAACCACAAACCCATGAGTAAAAATTATTTTTAATGAAATTAAAGGACACGTCTAACCTAGTACCAACTGTACAAGATGAAATATCACAAGAAACTGCAACACGTATCACAAATGATACACAATTGCAGAAAGTACCTCGTCGTAGTGGGAGGGTTGTTAGGCAATCTAAAAAGATTCATGTTTTGGGAGAGTCTTTGGACTCGATCCCTGGAGGACATGAACCTGATCTTCGGATATATTACAAAGCACTCAAAGATAAAGATGCAGCATCTTTGCAAAGAATGCAGAATCAGAATATATGTATTCTAACAGAGTCTGGAAGCTTATAAAATCACCAAATAGTGTAAAAGCCATTGGGTAAAAATAAGTCTACAATAGGAAAAGAGGGATAGACAGGAAGGTAGAAACTTTCAAAGCAAGGCTTGTTGAAAAAGGAAACTTTTTTACCAGTAGTCATGCTTAAGTCTACCCGGATTCTTTTATCTATTAGATTTAGCACGTGGATGTCAAGACAGCTTTCCTTAATGGAAGTCTTGAAGAAAACATCCATATAAAGCAACCAGAAGGGTTCATTGCAAAGAGCAAAAAGCATCTTGTGTGTAAGCTCAAACAGTCTATGGACTGAAGTAAAGCTTCAAGGTCTTGGTACATTCAGTTTAATAAAGTAATCCAGACCTATTGATTTATTTTATAACCAAATGAGTTTTGTGTATACAAGAAATGTGATGGAAACGTGATGGTATTTCTTATACTATACGTAGATAACATTTTTGGTAGTTGGAAACAATATCAAAGTGTTGTCAGAAGTAAGGGTATGGTTGTCCAAACAATTCGATATGAAGGACTTAGGAGAATGCATATATTCTTGGGATCAAAGGGATCACAAGAAAAGAATATATTTTACTTATCCCAAGCTTCATATACTGAAACAATCCTTGCTCATTTTAGCATGCAGAACTACAAGAAAAGGTTTCTTACCTTTTAGGCATGGAGTATCTTTATCTAAAGGGATGTCTCCAAAGACATCAAAGTAGATAGAGGAAATAAAGGCAGCTCCTTATGCTTCGGCTGTCAGAAGCCTAATATATGCTATGCACGAGATCAGAGATCTGTTTTGTCGAGGGCATAGTTAGCAGATATCTAAGTAACCCTAGACAAGGACATTGGACTGCGGTAAAGCATATATTAAAGTACCTTAAAGGAACTAGAGATTATATGCTAGCTTACAAGGCAGATAATTTGATCCCTGTGGGTTGCACGGATTTTGACCTCCAATCAGATAGGGACAATAGTAAGTCGACCTCGGGGTTTTTGTTTTTACTTTAGGAGGTAAAGCCATAGCTATGGAGGAGTGTTAAGCATAGGTGCTTTTCAGACTCCACTATGGAAGTTGAGTATGTGGCTGTCTTAGAGGCAGCCATAGAAGCTGAGTGACTCAGTAACCTCAAAATGGACTTAGATATGATTTCTGGTTTGTCCAAAGATTATTACAATTTATTGTAATAATAGTGGTGCAGTAGCAAACTCGAAGAAACCATGAGTCCATAAGGCAAGTAAACACAATAGAGCGCAAGTACCACCCAATACGAGAAATCGTATAAACGAGGAGAAGTTGTTGCCGCCTAGATTGCATCAAGTGATAACCTGTAGATCTTTTCACTAAGATCCTTAAGGCAAGAGCTTTTGATGGACATGTTGAATGGATGGGAATCAGGTGTATGGCAGCGTTTATGGTAGCATAGTCTTTTAGTATAAGTGGGAGATTGTTGGTGTGTATACTAAAAGCCTAGCTTTTGTATAAACATTTATAAGAATCACATTGGTCAAGTGTCTACATTTATATATACCAAATGTAGATGTTCAATTAATTTATATTGTAGATAACATAGTGTGTGGTGTCACACAAAGAAGATCGTGTTATCGGTTCTTTATAAATCATAAACAGTAAAGATGGAAAGGAATAAACCATTGGAAGGTCGTAGTGTAATTAGGTATTAGTTTATCTTAACTATATAATTACACTAGTACACTTAGAGTGTATTGAGTAGGACCATTAGAGGTCGTTTCTTTTTATACTGATTTTATAACGGAACAAAGACCTCAATTATTATGGAAGTGTGTTCTCTTAATCCTAATATAATAACAAGCACATATATTTGATATTTATTTCTTTAATTTATCAATGGGTGAGATTTAGTTCGATAAATCAATAAGCCCGATAAATTGGGAAATGATATCACTTATAGTGTGTGTTGTTGATTAAAGAAGGAAACTGTGTCCTAGTGATCTAGGTTGATAATGTCCCCAAGAGGAGCTCATAAGGATTGTCATGTTAAACCCTGCAGGTGGACTTAGTCCGACATGACGATAAGGTTGAGTGGTACTACTCTTAGAATAAGATATTAATTAAATGAGTTGTCATTAACTCACTTTATTAGTGAACATCCGACATCTTAAACACAGGGAGACTAACACACTCATAATAAGAAGGAGCCCAAAAATGTAATATGGGATTGGTGCGGTAGTTCAAAAATAGTTCTTTAGTGGAATGAATTATTATTGATGGAATTAAGTTGTGTGTTCCGGGCGAACACGGGAAGCTTAATTTCATCGGGAGACCAAAACCAATTCCTCCTCTCGGTCCATATCGTAGCCTCTTGTATATAGAGATTTATACCCACCTTCTTACCCAACCTATAGGGGTCGTCCAAGCTAAGCTTGAAGCTCAAGCTTAGGGTCGGCCAAGACCCAAAGGTTGAGCCAAGTTAATTGACTGGCCATAGCTTGGAGCCCAAGCTTGATTGGCCGGCCATATTAAAAGGGAATTTATTTTTAATTAAAATTATTTCTTATGTGGATATCATGGTTTTAAAAGAGAGTTTAAAATTTAAATCTTTCCTTTTATAGCTTTCTACAAAAGATTAAGAAAAGATTTGAAATCTTTCCTTATTTGTAGATTAAAAGGAAATTTTAATTTTGAGAAAACTTTCCTTTTTTAACCATGTTCATGATTTAAAAGAGAGTTTAAAAATTAAATATTCTTTTTTATAAGTTTCTACAAAAGATTAAGAAAAGATTTGATATCTTTCCTTATTTGTAGATTGAAAGGAGATTTTAATTTTTAGAGATAACTTTCCTTTTTGGAAATCATCCACATATTTAAAAGAAAGATTTTAATTTATAAAATTTCCTTTTTATAATCCACCATGAAGGGAAAAATTATTGGAGAAATTTTTTATAAATTTCTGGAAACAAATTAGGAAGTTTTAATTTTTGTTTTAATTAAAACTCTCCTTATTTTGGGTCGGTCATTGTAATTGAAAAAAGAAAATTAATTTAATTAAAATAATTTTTCTTTTTATGGCAAAGGAATTAAGGAATTTTTTTTTTTAAATTTCCTTATTTGCCAAGACTAAGGATTATAAAAGAGGGGGTGGAGGTGCTTTCATGGCGAACGACTCTATTATTCTTCTCCTCTCTTTTCCTCCTTGGTGGCCGGCCCTAGCTTCTCCCTCTTCTCTTCTTCTTGTGGCCAGCGGCAACCCCTCTTGGAGCTCTTGATGGTGGCTGGTTCTAGCTAGGAGAAGAAGGAGACAAAGGAGGTTTTATTTCTTGCATCCCTTGGAGCTTGGTGGTGGTGGCCGAACCTCTACTTCTCTTGGAGAATTATGGTGGCCGAAACCTAGAAAGAAGAAGAAGGTGCTTGGTGGTTCTCGTCTCGGAAGATCTTTGCCCACACAACGTCCGAGGTTAGAAGAGGAATACGGTAGAAGATCAAGAGGTTATTTTGCTTACAAAGAAAGGTATAACTAGTAATTGTTTTCCGCATCATAGTAGTTTTCTTTGTATAGTTATTTATGTAAATACCAAACACAAGAGGCATATGATTCTAGAGTTTTCGAAATAAAATTTTTTTCCGAGTTTGTGTTTTCTTCTTTTTTGAATTTGTGATTCGATTGTTCTTTTTGGTTAACCTAGAGTTATTTAAGGAAATAAATATTATCTTTCCTTAAAAGGTTTTGCCTAGGCGGTGGTGGTTGCTCCCATATCCAAGAAGGTCATGTGCCTCGCCATGCAGTCCTGGAAGCCAATTTTGGAAATTAATATTTATGGAATTAATAACTTAGGTAGATTTGAATCAATAGTGTTAAGTTCCGCTTGCGATTCAAAACAAAACCATTAAGAACAGATAAGTTAAATTTGGAATCAATGATATTCCGTTCCGTCTACGATTCCTAATTTAACTTCTAAAGAAAACAATAGGTTATTTAAGGAAAGGTTCGACACTTGTACAAAAAAATTTTCTACAGTGGAACCGGTACGATTTTCTTAGGACTAACCAACAGCCAGGACCTAGTAAGTGAAGCTAGATGGTGGAAGTCCTGGTAATTGAAGTCAGACCCTAGTGAGTCAAGTTAGGTAGTGGAAGTCCTGGTGAGTGAAGCCAGGCCCTAGTGAGTGAAGTCATGCCCTAGTGAGTGAAGCCAGGCAATGGAAGTCCTAGTGAGTGAAGCTAGGCAACCCTAGGGGGAGATAAACCTTGCGAATCTTGAATTCTGTTAACACTATTTTACCTTACCATTTTATCTATTGTGCTAACTCAATATTGCAGGGAAGTTCAGCTAGGTCGACGAGCTGACCGGATAGTTGGCACGAAGTCTAAACTGGTCGACGAGCTGACCGGAAGTCTGGAAAAAGATAAGTAAAGGTAAGTTACTGTAGGAGAGTGACTGTGAGAACGCGTCCCAGTTGAGGAACAGTAGGCGTCAATCCAGTTTAGGTCCATTTGGGAACCCTAAGATGAAACCTTGACTAGTTCCTGTTCTTGGGAGGATTGGAATTAATTACTCTTTTTATTATTTGTCTATATTTGTGCTAACACTTATCTTGCAGGATATTTGGACTAACACATGTTTGCAGGGCAAGAAAGCAAGCAAGAAAGCAAACTACTTTCGGGTGAACAGTACCCGAAGGTGCCTTCCATGGCTATGGAAGGCGCCTCAGTACTGTTCATAGAAGACGCCTTCTATGGCTATGAAAGGCACCTTCCACGGATAAAATTTGACCGGTTCGCAGATAAGGCGTAGTGAAGCCGGGATAGATTTTATCCCATTGGAGGCGCCGCCTTTGGAAGGTGCCCTCCAAGCCCTTTATAAGGCAGTTTCAAGGAGGCTTTGCTACAACAACTACATTTGAGCTACTACGTTCATTCAAGCCTCAATTGCATCCGACTGCTGCTACAACTCTACTACGAAGCTACTAAGCCCAACGACTGATCCGAGGAGTTTCGGTCATGCTCGGCAGACAAACATCAACACAAGAAGAGCTGATCATTTCGATCTATAAGAGTGTTAGTAACTTTTTGTACTTAATTACTATAAAAGGGCAAGTGCAGTGTGTTACACTTGACCTAAACTTTTTGTACTTTGATCCGGTAGTAAGGAGGAGGGACCCCCCTTTAAGCAGAGTCAACGCCACGTGGAGGTTGAAAAGTATAAGGTCAATCAGGGGTTTGGCCGAGCGGATAATGATAGGGGCGACCGACTGAACAGACCGAACGGAAGCAAAGACACCCCGGCGGGGAGTCGGGGTTCCGACGCTCAGGTTGAACAGGGTTGTATGGCCGAGCGGATAGCCCGCTCGGCCGAAGGCATAAAGTCGTAATACTGTGAACAGTCTCCACAGAGCACACAACCGGGAATCGTCCGAGTGGACTAGCACATACGACCGGCCGGACGTGAGGGGACTGCCGACCAACCGGACGCTCGGAATGGGGTAAGAAGAGACAAAAGGACAAGGGAACATCTTCTGACAGCGGGTATGTTCAACGACCAGGCCATACGCAAGATCTTACGACAGAGGGTTCCGCTGTCCCATCAGAGATGTGCTCGGACTGTAGCAATATGGTGTCAGGTAAGCTCTTCTGACAAGCTCATACTGAGGTATGGTTAGAGGACACGTATTCGCCTCGGTATGTGTGCGTGAGCCTCTTCACACCTCTATATAAGGAGCCTCACACTTCGCCGGAGGTACGCATTCTCACATATTCAGAGCCACTTTCTCGTCTTCCTTTTGCCTGACTTGAGCGTTGGAGGGTCGTCGCCGGGAACCCCCTCCCGGCCCGACTTCCTTGTAGGTTCGCCGGAGGTCCACACGATCGGTCGAAGATCTACGTCAGCAGTTCGGAGAGCGCCACGTGCCCAGCGTCCGTTGATTCAGCTTTCGGACAGGATCAAATTGGCGCCGTCTGTGGGAACGCACCTGCATCCGAGCGGAAGCAATGGATGAAGCTGGACGACCGCACTCGGTGATGCTCTCCACAGAGGAGCTCGACGCTCTGATCGAAACAAGAGCAGCCAAGCTCGTGGAACAACAAAGGCAGAAGTCGCAAGCCGAGCGGATGGAGCAACAAGCGACGTCCGCATCGGGAGGCCGAGCGGAAGCACCCGCGACCACGGTTCCGTTTCATCGGGCCCTATTCCGCACGCCTCCGGAAGCCGCAGCAGTTAATCGTGATCGAGGATCTTCATCAGACGAAGTACCAATACGAGACAACAGAAAGGGCAAGGCCCCCCGAGTGGATGCCTCCCCCGAGCGGATCAACCGTCAATTTTCGGAGGCCATCCTGCAGGACCCTCTGCCAAAGCACTATGTGCCCCCGGCGATCGGTGAGTACAACGGAACCACCGACCCAGATGATCATCTGGGTAAGTTCGACAACACAGCTACCCTTCATCAATACACAGATGGAGTAAAGTGTCGGGTATTCCTTACCACTCTCTCGGGATCGGCGCAACGGTGGTTTCGAAGGCTGCCGGACGAATCCATCACAAGTTTCAAGGACTTCCGCACCGCCTTCCTCCACCATTTTGCAAGCAGTCGGTGTTATCAGAAGACTAGCGTCAGCTTATTTGCCATCAAGCAAGAGCCCAGGGAGCCGCTCAGAGCTTATATCCAACGGTTCAACCGAGTGGCCATGGATATTCCAACGGCCACCTAAGAAACGATGATGAATGCGTTTACACAGGGCCTCGTGGAAGGGGACTTCTAACGCTCACTCATTCGGAAGCCGCCCCGAGACTACGATCATATGTTACACCGGGCCAATGAATACATCAATGTGGAGGAAGCCCAAGCGGCCCAACGGAAGGAAGCTCCAACCGAGCGGGCGCCCACTGCTGAGCGGAAGCCGCACACTGCTCATCAGCCACCCAGAGGACCGCGAGCTGAAGCAGCCCGCCCCCAGCAACATGCAAGATCTCACGCCATTCAAGAAGTATCTGCCGAGCGGCCCAAACCTAAAAAGAAGGTATGGACCCCAATGTTTTGCTCATTTCACTGGATAGACACGCATAATACAAGAGATTGTCGGAGCCTTCCCCTGATCACCCACCCCGTGCCCCGGAGTGGCCACCGTCGATCACCATCATCCGACAGGAGACAACGACACCATGAGGTCGATCGGCGTATACCTGACAGGCGACAACATCAGTCTCCCGAACGACATTACCCTCAAAGGAACGAGGACAATCCTCGAATGTCTAGGGAGCGGCCTAGGCCGTCCGCTCGGGAAGAAGAAAATAGAAGTAACACTTCCCGAGGTGAAATCAACATCATCGCTGGCGGGCCGACTGGAGGCGACTCTAACAGAGCAAGGAAGGCGAGCGTCAGGCAGCTTCAGATCCATGCGGTCGGCTACAGCCAAGAATGGGCGAGCGGTCCCAAAATCAGTTTCAGACCCAGGGACTTGGAGGGAGTCGAAGTGCCACATGACGACGCTCTCCTCATCAAAGCGATCGAGCCGAGCTGCTGCCCATGACAACCCCCCTCTACGAGTTTACGGGCAATGAAGTTCTGCCGGTCGGACAGGTCCGACTGGCTATTTCGCTGGGAGAGGAGCCACTCAGAAGGACGAGGACTGCAAACTTCGTCGTTGTCGACTCTCCCTCAGCATACAATGTTATCTTGGGGCGACCGGCGCTCAGTGAGTTCCGAGCGGCCGTCTCCACCTTCCACCAGAAAATCAAGTTCCCGGTGGAAGATAAAGTGGGAGAAGTACGGGGAGACCAGCTGGCAGCTCGGCGATGCTACGTCGAGATGGTCCGGGCTGAAGCTAATTCCGCTCGAAAGGCGCCATGAATCGAGGTAAACACCATAACCGAAAAACCACCCTCTTTGGTGTATGAAGAAAAAGAGGAAGTGCAGATTCGCCCGACCCGATCGGAGGCCACTACTTTCATTGCGGCCGATCTGGAGGCGAGCCAGAAAAAGAAACTGATCAAATGTCTCCAGAAAAACTGCGATGTCTTCGTTTGGTCGACGCATGAGCTACCTGAAATTTCACCAAGTATAGCGCAGCACGAGCTCCACGTCCGACCGGACGCTCGGCCGGTGAAACAAAGGAAGAGAGACTTCAGCGCCGAACAAAATACCATCATCCGAGTGGAGGTTGAAAAGCTCCTGGAGGCCGACCACATATGCGAGCTGCAGTTCCTGAGCTGGCTGGCGAACGTGGTACTAGTCTCCAAGCCGGGCAATAAGTGGAGAGTTTGCATCGATTTCCGGGACCTCAACAAAGCATGCCCAAAGGATTTTTATCCTCTGCCCCGGATCGATCAACTAGTGGACTCCACAGTCGGCTGCGAATTGATATGCATGCTCGATGCCTATCAAGGCTACCATCAAGTGCCGCTCGCCCGAGAAGATCAAGAGAAGGTCAGCTTCGTTACAGCCGACGACACTTACTGCTACAATGTGATGTCATTCGGACTGAAGAACACAGGAGCAACTTACCAACGCTTGATGAACAAAGTGTTCAAGCAACAGATCGGGCGAAATTTGGAAGTATACGTGGATGATATTCTCATCAAGTCCATTCGAGCGGCCGATCTCTTTAAAGACATGGAGGAAACTTTCCGAACGCTGAGGAAGTATGGAGTTAAGCTGAACCCTCAAAAGTGTCTATTCGGGGCAAAAGGCGGACGTTTCTTGGGCTATATAGTGACCGAGCGGGGCATCGAGGCAAATCCCAGCAAGGTGAAAGCATTACAAGATATGTCGCCCCCAAGAAATCTGAGGGAAGTACAGCGTTTGACCGGTCGGATAACAGCATTGTCCAGATTCATCTCGAAGACAGCCGATTGGAGCCTCCCATTTTTCAAAATCTTGCGCAAAGCCACCAAGTTTCATTGGGATGAAGAATGCGATCGGGCGTTCGGAGAACTGAAGACATATCTGAACTCTTTGCCTGTGCTAGCCAAACCAGCTGTGGGTGAGCCGCTTTGTATCTATTTATCTTCAACCGAGTAGGCAGTGGGCTCGGCACTAGTGAGGACGAGCGGAGAAGAACAACCAGTGTACTTCTTGAGCCATATTTTAAAAGACGCTGAATCTCGCTACATCGAGCTTGAGAAGCCAGCTTTTGCTCTGGTCCTCGCCACTCGGCGACTTCGTCCCTATTTCTTAGCTCATACTATCATCGTCCGGACAAATTGCCCCTTGGGAAGAGTGTTGTTGAACCCAGAAGCGTCCGGACGGCTCATCAAATGGACCACGGAGTTGAGCGAATTCGACATTCAGTATCAACCCCGTTCGGCGATAAAGGCGCAGTCCTTGGCAGATTTTGTCACCGAAGTGCAAAAGCCAGAACCCGAAGCTATGTGGAAAATATTTGTGGACGGATTGTCCACTCGGCTCGGGAGCGGGGTTGGCGTGCTGTTACTCTCTCCCCAAGAAGAAAGGATGCACTTATCCGTTCGGCTGGACTATAGAGCCACAAATAATGAAGCGGAGTACGAAGCCCTCATAGCCGGCTTGCAGGCAGCTCGACATGTAGGAGCCGGTCGGGTGACAATCCATTCGGACTCCCAGTTGGCCGCTCAGCAACTCTCAGGCACTTTTGAGATTAACAACGCTCGGCTCAAACTTTATGCTGAAGCCTTCGAAAAGCTCAAGGCCTACTTCAGAGAAGTTATTATCCAGATGATACCCCGAGCGGAAAATCAGGCGGCAGATGAGTTAGCCAAACTAGTAAGTTCAATATCACCAGTCGTCATCCAGCAACCAATTGAACAAGTAGCTTTGGTGGCTCACGTCGACCAGATGGAGGGTATCGCATTTTCGAGCGATTGGAGGACGGCCATCATGGAGTTTCTTCGATCGGGGGCAACACCATCCGATCAGAAAGCAGCCCAGCAATTAAGGAGGAGAGCCGGTCGGTTCACGCTCATTGGGGACCAACTCTACAAGAAGGCTTTCTCTCGCCCACTGTTGAAGTGTGTGAGCTCGGAGGATGCAGAGTACATTCTCCACGAAGTGCACCAAGGATCATGCAGGGAACATCCGGGCGGACGATCGCTGGCTAGGAAAATCTTGTTGGCCGGATACTTTTGGCCAACCCTGCAAATGGACGCCGCCTGGACCATCGCAACGTGCCTTTCCTGCCAGAAGTATCATAACGTCTCCCACCGACCGGCGAAAGAAATGAAATCATCTACAATATCATGTCCGTTCGATCAGTGGGGAATGGATATCGTGGGTCCGTTCCCTATGGCGACCGGTCAGCAGAAGTTTCTGCTGGTGGCTGTCGACTATTTTTCCAAATGGGTGGAGGCCGAGCCACTAGCCAAGATCACCGAGTAGATGGTCAAGAAATTTATCTGGCAACATATAATCTGTCGGTTCGGCATCCCTCGCCGGCTCGTATCTGATAACGGACGACAGTTCGCCGGGAAGCTGCTCGAAGAATGGTGCAAAGATTATGGCATTGAACAACATTTTACGTCCGTGGCATATCCCCAAAGCAACGGCCAAGCGGAAGTAACCAACAGAGAAATCCTTAGAGTTCTTCGGGCTCGACTTGACCACATGGGAGGAAGCTGGGTGGACGAGCTGCCAGGCGTTTTATGGGCTATCCGCACGACCCCAAAGGAGGGAACGGGCGTCACGCCATTCCATTTGGTGTACGGCGGCGAAGCGGTTATTCCGGTCGAAGTAGGCGTTGAGTCCGTCCGGATCCAGAATTATGATGATGATAATGCTGAGCGAAGGAACATGGAGTTGGACTTGATCGATGAAGAGCGTGCCAAAGCGTCCGTTCGGTTGATGGCGTACCGGCAAAGAATGAAGCAGAACTACAACCGGCGCGTGATCCCTAGAGCATTCCAAGTGGGCGACCTTGTCTGGAAGAAAGTAAAGCCGGTCGGCGACGTTGGCAAGCTGGAGGCTCCTTGGGCGGGCCCCTTCAAAGTCATCGAGAAGCTCCGCTCGGGTGCTTATTATTTGGAGGATGAAGACGGACGACGGCTGGCCTGACCATGGAGCGCAAATCATCTCCAGCCGTACCGAGCTGGATGAGAGGTGCGCTAAATGTAATTTTATATATGTTTTGGTCGTCCGTGTCCTTGTACTGCAGGAAGCAAAATGATAAGAGATGGCAAATATCTTCGCCGAACGGAAGTGTTAAAATTAGCCTTAAATGACCGTCGAGCTCCGATGTTAAAAGTCGAGAGTCGAGCATGCGACTATAAACCCTCTGAGCGGAAGATCGTCGAGCTCCGACGTTAAAAATTGAGAGTCGAGCTGGCGACTATAAACCCTCCGAGCGGAAGACCGTCGAGCTCCGACGTTAAAAATCGAGAGTCGAGCCGGCGACTATAAACCCTCCGAGCGGAAGACCGTCGAGCTCCGACGTTAAAAATCGAGAGTCGAGTCAGCGACTATAAACCCTCCGAGCGGAAGACCGTCGAGCTCCTACGTTAAAAATCGAGAGTCGAGCCGGCAACTATAAACCCTCCGAGCGGAAGGCCATTGAGCTCCGACGTTAAAAATCGAGAGTCGAGCCGGCGACTATAAACCCTCCGAGCGGAAGACCGTCAAGCTCCGACGTTAAAATCGAGAGTCGAGCCGGCGACTATAAACCCTCCGAGCGAAAGACCGTCGAGCTCCGACGTTAAAAATCGAGAGTCAAGCCGGCGACTATAAACCCTCCGGCCGGACGAAGGCAATAAAGAGGACTTATGAGCAAGTACCCAAAAGTACTCGCCTTCAACACCCTTCGACCGTCTTAACTCGCAGATCGGCCAAGTACCCAAAAGTACTTAGTCAACATCCAGCAAACAATCTTTGCTGTCGAAACAAGATATATTCATCCGAGCGGACAAGCTACGCAAAATACTTCGTAAAAAATCCTTTTCAAACGAGAAAGGCGTGATAAGAGGCGAGCGGACAGCATGTGTGTTGATTAGCGAAAGGAAAAAAGCAAGCAAAAGAATAGCATTAAAAGAAATTAAGGCCGAGTGGCCTAATTACAAAAAGGGATAGTTTTTTTGCCGAGCGGCCGAATAACAGGCAAATTTCTATTCTAAATAATCATAAAGATCCTTCGGGATGGTGCTAAGGAGCGCCGCCTGGTCTTGAGCTGGGATGGTGGTGGAATCGGGAAGTTGCCCTTTGGACTTCAAATATTCTGTCGTGGCATTCATGGCAAGTTCAAAGGCCGTGTACATCCGCTCGCAAACTTTCTCCGAAAATTCGGCCGAACGGATGTAATTTTGTCTCAGGGCAGCGACCCGGCTCGACTCGGCCTCTTGATATTCTTTAAGGGCCGCTCGGGAAGCCTCGGCGGCTGCCTGGTATTCTTGCAAGGCAGCCTCAAGTTTCTTAACTTTGTCCGATCGGGCCACCTTCTCGCCAGCCAGCTGGTCCGTTAGCTCTTTAACTTTTTGCTCCAGGCCCCGAGCCTCTACGTTCTTCTTCTCCAGATCGGAGATAGCCGTGTTTTTCTGAGTGGTGGCTAGGCTTATTTTTTGGTCAAGCGTCTTGACTTGCCGCTCGAGCTCAGTCAAAGTGTGGGCCTGATCGGCCGTCTTCTTCTGCTCGACTGCCAGCAAGTCTTGGGCCTTTTTGAGCTCTTTCTGTAGCTCGGCATAGGAAGGGCCTTGGGAGCCGGACGGGCCGCCCGGAGCTTTCAACCTTCTCAATTCTTCGTCTACCATCGCTAGACGGTTGGAGATAGCAATCTCCTCTACCCATCTCTGTAATTAAACAAATTAATTAATGGTCGATCGGACAGAATGCATAAAAAACTTCGGAAGAAAATGCACTTACCCCGGTGGCCTGCTGCATGTGGCTATTGGCCAGGTTCCTCAGCGGAATCATAGCGACGCGGGCCCGAGCGTCGGCCCACATTTCGGCGAGGGGCCCCTTTAAGGTGATCGTGTGCTCGGGCGCGGTTGGTCGATCGGCCTCGGGCATCAGTTCTTCGGTTGGAAGGTGAAGTGAGACCCTGACAGTACGACGCCGACCGGAAGTCGTCTGAGCGGAAGCCGGAGAAGGATCGGAAGCCGGCGCAGAGAACTGGGACAAAATTGTTGAACGATGGACTTAGCGGGGAGCGGGCGGAAGGACGCTGACTGGAACGGCCTCAAGAGGGTCCACCGACGCGTCCAATTGCGAGGGGGTCCGATCGGAGGATATCGCCTCTACCGCTGGAGCTTTGCCTCGAGAATCAGC
Source organism: Zingiber officinale (assembly GCF_018446385.1). Classification (NCBI taxonomy): domain Eukaryota; kingdom Viridiplantae; phylum Streptophyta; class Magnoliopsida; order Zingiberales; family Zingiberaceae; genus Zingiber; species Zingiber officinale. Next base: position 25,579,032 of record NC_055988.1, read on the forward strand.
GGTGGTCCGCTCGGAAGGATGGACCGTAGATGTAGCCGAGCGGAGTGGTGTCTCCGTGCGGCGCCGCTTTTGTCGGGGGGGGGGGGGGTCGCTCTTCCTCTTGAGCAGAGTCTTACCCCCGGACGGAAGGCTCTCGACTAGCAGTTGCGCTAGCCGCCTGTTCCGGGAGAGAAGCCTGAGCGGCCGACTCCCCCGCGTTCGTGTCGCTCTCCCCTTCATTGGAGCCGACCGGCTGAATGCCAAGCGTCTCCATCTCTTTGGCCGCTGCGGCCTCGAGCGCCGCCGCCTTTCTTTTCAGAATGCCGGCCATCACAGACTCCATGACAGTGTTCGCTGCAAAGAAAAAAAAGAGAAAATCAGTTAGCAATCAAGGCAAATGTACCAAGCTAGATTCTTACCGAAGCCGTCCGGAAGGGGGGTTCTGATCAGGCTCAGGACGAATATGTACATCACCCCTTCTGGCAGGAAATTGTTGATGTCGACCCTCAGACCAGCCAGCATGTTGGAAGCATGAAAATAGTCCGGTCTGGTCTTGAACCTTTTGAGCTCAGGGGAGACTGGCGGTCCAGTCTGCCATTGGGTTCGGAAGGGAGCCCGCTCGAGAAGGTGAATGTAAAAGTAGAATTATTTCCAATGTTTATTGGAAGAAGGTAGTTTATTGAAGAAAACTAAGCCGGGCCAAGCTTGGAACATGTAAGTGCCCGGCTCAGACTGTTTAGGGTAGTAGAAATAGTAGAAGACCTCCGGTCGGAGGAGAATGTTATGGATTTTGAATAGGACGACAACGCCGCATAGAAGGCGGAATGTGTTGGGTACTAGGCTTCCGAGCGGAATGCCGAAAAAATTGCAAACGTTAATGATAAAGGGACGAATTGGAAGTCGCAGACCGGCAGTGAACTGGTCGCGGAAAACACAAAAGGCTCCGCGCGGCGGTTTGTGTGGCCGAGCGGAGGGAGTGGGTAAGATAATTTCGAGGTCGGAAGGGATGTCAAAACTATCTATCAGAATATCGGCGTCGCACCGATCGAAGCGTGACTCCATGGTGGTGTACCACGGGCCAAGAGCTTGGTCATGAGGTTGGGAGGAGCTAGCCATTGGCCGAGCGGACGAAACCAAAAAAGATGACAGGTAGAGGATAAAAGAAAGAAGATGGCAAACAAAACAGCGGCCAGAGAATCCGAACTAGACAAAAAAGCACAAGATTAACGAAGAGGAAAGGAAGAAAGAGCCTTATAGAGAAGGAGGATCGAAGGAAGAACGCCGGAGATCGTCGGAGAACAGAAGAACAGGGTCGCTGGAATGCTAAGAGCAAGAAGCTATGGAGCACGCGAGAGCAGAAATGCGGCGAAGGAAGAAAGCGAAGCCTTTATAGGGTGGAGCCCGAGCGGCCTCCACCGTCGGATCCAGGTCGCGAGAATCGGAGCACGCATCGCGCCATCCATTTCGAACCGCCTCGGTCTCGTCACCCGCGGCGCCGCCGCTGTACGATGACGATAGCCTCGACACGTGGCATTCGGCCACTAGAACGCATTTAATGAGCGCATGCTCGACCTTAATGATGGAGATTGGCGAAAACTTCGAAAAGATACCGAGGAATGTTGGCGTTGACTGGCGTTTGAGCTGCCCCGTGTGTCCGAGCGGAAGCAAAGATGCATATGGACGCCGCTCGGCACAACTGATGGTCCAGTCAGTCGGAATAATCGCCTCCTTCGACTAGACTTGAAGGGGAGGCAAGTGATCCGGTAGTAAGGAGGAGGGACCCCCCTTTAAGCAGAGTCAACGCCACGTGGAGGTTGAAAAGTATAAGGTCAATCAGGGGTTTGGCCGAGCGGATAATGATAGGGCGGCCGGCTGAACAGACCGAACGGAAGCAAAGACACCCCGGCGGGGAGTCGGGGTTCTGACGCTCAGGTTGAACAGGGTTGTATGGCCGAGCGGATAGCCCGCTCGGCCGAAGGCATAAAGTCGTAATACTGGGAACAGTCTCCACAGAACACACAACCGGGAATCGTCCGAGCGAACTAGCACATACGACCGACCGGACGTGAGGGGACTGCCGACCGGCCGGACGCTCGGAATGGGGTAAGAAGAGACAAAAGGACAAGGGAACATCTTCTGACAGCGGGTATATTCAACGACCAGGCCATACGCAAGATCTTACGACAGAGGGTTCCGCTGTCCCATCAGAGATGTGCTTGGACTGTAGCAGTATGGTGTCAGGTAAGCTCTTCTGACAAGCCCATACTGAGGTATGGTTAGAGGACACGTATTCGCCTCGGTATGTGTGCGTGAGCCTCTTCACACCTCTATATAAGGAGCCTCACACTTCGCCGGAGGTACGCATTCTCGCATATTCAGAGCCACTTTCTCGTCTTCCTTTTGCCTGACTTGAGCGTCGGAGGGTCGTTGCCGGGAACCCCCTTCCGGCCCGACTTCCTTGCAGGTTCGCCGGAGGTCCACACGACCGGTCGAACATCTACGTCAGCAGTTCGGAGAGCGCCACGTGCCCAGCGTCCGTTGATTCAACGTTCGGACAGGATCATACTTGATTCTCTCTTCCGGGGGTACCGAAAGAGGTTTTTAGTGGATTGCCCATCGATAGGTCTGTGGGACCTGGACCTTGGAGGAGTCACCGAAGGCTCTGAACCAAGTAAAAACTGCCTGTGTTTACTTGTGTCTTGGGTTTTCATTTTCCACTGCGTACTCTACTTTTAATTTTTAAAAGAAAACAAGTTTTTTTAAAAAAAATCACGTGATTCACTCCCCCCCCCCTCTCTCTCACATGCGTCATGATCCAACACTTTGCTACCTGTGTAGCTCCGATGCTGGCTGGAATTCTACCACCTTCAACTGGAGAAGATGACTGCTTCCTACGAAGTCATTTAGGGGGCATGGGTTTCAGATCCAAGAGGCAGGTCTAAACCTAATAACCCATGATACACAATTTGCTATCTCTGTTGCCATTTCCCTCCCAAGAATCCCAATGAGTGGGAAAACTTGAAATTTAAATTTTGAATTCGAAATTCAGATCTGAACTTGAGATTCCCTCCTTCCTCTACCCTAATTTCAAATTTTGAAAACTCCCACACCCCATGCCAGCTTTTCGATTTTCCTAGGTTGGCTCCAAGTTGGCCTTCACTGCTAGTTCGCCGGAAAAATCCCTAGAAGCTGCTGGTCACCGGAATGTTGCTGCCACTGCACCCTTACCTTGATTCCTTGCTTTCTCCCAGGCTCTGAGCTCACCACAGCCTTTCCTTGGCCTTTTGCATCCCGTGCCTTCTTTCAACCTAAGGAACAACCAGCAGTTTTGGCCAAAGAGATGCCTTAAATGATCCAGCGCCAGTGAAAAGCTCCACGCGGGCTTCGACACACAATATGTGGACTCCCCAGAGTGTAACTAACCCACGAGAACCTTCTTGATTGCCTCTCTATGAGCAGGAGCATTCTCCATTGCTATTCCTCGTTGAGTTCACTACTGTGTCTGCATATCCTCCAGTTACCAGTCCCAACCCTTTAGCTTGCCTCCACTTCAAGTCATCTCCTTTGATTATGCTCCAATGCGACTCCGGTTGGTGGTGGAGTGGGGCGGTAGTGACCTTGCATGATCGGAAGAGGCCGGGCACAAGAACCTCCTCCTCCTATGTGTTGGAACCCCAAGGTGTTTTGATGTGATCAAACAAGTTAAGTTAGGTCCTGCGTTTGTTTAACCCTTGTGTCTAAGTGTGCAGGAGCTTAGGAACACAGGAAGTCGAGCGGAAGACGCGGCTAGCGAGAAGGACGGCACGGGGAGAGAGTCGACGGGCTCGGTGCATCCGAGGGACGAGTTGTCTGCGGAAGAGTACACCGGTGGACGAGAAGAACGTGCGCGACGTTCGAGGGACGAGAAACCGGGAAGGAAGGTTGCTCGAGGAGAAGGCCGGAACTTGAGTTCGGGTGAGCCCTATTCCGGATGGCTGAGATCACCCAAGCTAACGGAGCCGGAGCGAACAAGACCCGGACCGAGACGAGCTGAACCGGAGGCGAAAAAGTCAACATTGTTGACTTTGGGCAGTCCGGGGCGCCCGGAGCCCTCCGGGGCGCCCGGAGCCCTCCGGGGCGCCCGGAACCTGGATTTTGACCAGGATCGCGTCAAACGCGATCTGATCATTGGGGATAGAATTTTATCCCCCCAGGGCGCCCGGAACTCCTTTCAGGCGCCCGGACCAGTACTATAAATAGAGTACTGGTCTGCACATTCAAAACAACTCACTTGTAATCAATTCTTTCTGTGCTTTCAGTTGTGTTCTTTTCATTTGTGCTGTCAACGCTGTAAAGAGGCTTCTCCGCCTAGAGGAGATCATAGTGCGCTTACTTTCCTTGGATTAGCAATCCTCTGATTGCAAACCAAGTAAATCTCTGGTGTATGATTTCTTTACTTAGTCTCTACTTTTTATTACAAGTGTTTATGATATAGTTGAAATCCGAGAAAGGTTCGAGTTTTATTTTGTAGGAAAATTCACCCCTCCCCTCTTGCCGGCCTCCAAAGGGACCAACAAGTGGTATCAGAGCAAGGCGCTTCAGGAGGACTAACCGCCGATCGAAGCAACAAGATGGTCGGACCAAGCATCGTCCCACCAAAATTCGAGGGGAACTTCGCAGACTGGAAGCGTCGTATGGAGGTATTCCTAAGAACTGATTTCGAAATTTGGTTTATAATGAAGTATGGTTTTTTAGCTCCGACGAATCAAGATGGAAAAGAAAAAGAAGAGAGCAATTGGACAAAGAAGGAGCAGAGTGAATCTGTAGCAAATAGTCGTGCAGAATATCACCTGCTGAGTGTGTTACCACCTCAAGAGGTCAACCGCATCGGAAGCTATTCATCTGCTAAAGAACTCTGGAAGAAGTTCCTGGAACTCCATAAAGGCATGTCTGAAGCGAAGCTCGCAAGAAGAGACATCCTCCGGAACAAGTTGATGAACATTCGTCTGGAAAAAGGTGAGAAGGTAGCCAATCTACACGCAAAGGTAAAAGAACTGATTACTGATCTCGAGAACCTCGGAGAAATGGTAACAAATCGGGACAGCATACACTACGCACTCAACGCGTTTCCAAGAACTCCGGAGTGGACGTCAATCATCGACGCCTACTACATCTCAAAGGACCTGGAGGTAAGTACATTAGAGGAATGTTTTTCTACCCTTGAATTACACGAAACTAGATGTGCAGAGATATCAAAGGACACAACCCAGACTATGGCGCTGAACGCAACTAACAAGGATGAACCCGAGTCAGACTCCGAAGACGATCAAGAAGCGTACATGGTAAGAAACTTTAAAAAGTTTTTTAGATCTAATAAATTTAAAATACAGAATCAAAAGAATCAAAAAGGTAGAAGAAAGGTACGGTGCTACCAGTGTCATAAAGAGGGACACCTAAGGGAAGACTGCCCAGAACTCAAGAAGGTCAAAATGAAGACACCCAAGAAACACAACCTAAAAGCAACTTGGGACGACACTTCTTCATCCGAATCAGAAGCTCAAGAATATGCCGGGATAGCACTGATGGCAAGCTACGAAGGACAAAATACATCAGAACCCAGCATCGATGAAGGGGGAGCGACCTCAGATGGAAGTAGCGAAGCAGGGGGAGATTCAGGCTTCAAGTATGATATGGTAAGTGAGGTATGCCTCTTACCCCCTGATAAACTTTACTTTGGAATCAAAGCTATGACTAAATCCATGTATAAATTAGAAAATAAAAATGCCAAATTAGAAAATGAAATTTTAGAAACAAAGAGAATTTTGGCAAAATCATGTCTTATAGAGGATTTTGAAAAATTGAAAATTGAAAATGAAAAACTAAAAGAAGAAATAAAAAGATTGAAAAAATCTAATGGTTCAAATATTTCTACTTTTAGAAATTATAGAGGTTTAAATTGGTATTATAGATTTCATCAAAGTCAAATTAGAAATATATCAAAAATCTATTTACCTAGGAAATACTTGGTTAATCCTGTAGGTAGGAACCTCTACTGGGTTCCAAAAACCTGTTTAATTTAAAATTAAAGTCAGACTTAGCATTTTCAGCAAGGAAATTAAACAACTAATTTCTTTATGAGGCTTTGTCTAAGGAAGTGGTTGTTGCTCCAATAACCAAGAAGGCCTAGTGCCTCGCCACGACCTGGAAGCCAAGTATCGAAATGAAAAGTTTAATTGACTAACTGAAAAAGCATTAATTTTAATTACTTAATGCTTTAAAAGAATTATTCAATTTGTGTTAGAAAATATTTAAAAAAAAAATCTTAGAAATTTTTTTTAGAAATTTTTATAAAAATTGACGTAGAAATTTTTTTTATTATCTTAGAAATTTTTATTGACTTAGAAATTTTTTTTATATATGAAAGTTATCTTAGAATTTTTTTTTGATAATATTTCCTTATAATTTTTCTTAAAATTGACTTAGAATTATTTCTTATGAATATTAACTTAGAATTTTTTTTATCTGAAAAATGTTTTACTTAAATTTTTCTCGAAAGAAAAATTCGAAGAGTGTCTTTACTTAGACATTTTTAAATATTTTACACTCAAAGTTTTTGTTTGAATTTACCTTAGACTTGTTTATAACCCCAATTTTTATGTGATCAAAGGGGGAGAAGTATGTTAAGTCTAGGGGGAGGTAATATAATTTTTCAATTGAAAAATATTTGGACTTATTTGAATATAAATTATTTTTATTGCATATGTTTACCCTAACTTAACTTGGGTTGCTCACATCAAAAAGGGGGAGATTGTTGGAACCCCAAGGTGTTTTGATGTGATCAAACAAGTTAAGTTAGGTCTTGCGTTTGTTTAACCCTTGTGTCTAAGTGTGCAGGAGCTTAGGAGCACAGGAAGTCGAGCGGAAGACGCGGCTAGCGAGAAGGACGGCACGGGGAGAGAGTCGACGGGCTCGGTGCGTCCGAGGGACGAGGTGTCAGCGGAAGAGTACACCGGTGGACGAGAAGAACGTGCGCGACGTTCGAGGGACGAGAAACCGGGAAGGAAGGCTGCTCGAGGAGAAGGCCGGAACTTGGGTTCGGGTGAGCCCTATTCCGGATGGCCGAGATCACCCAAGCTAGCGGAGCCGGAGTGAACAAGACCCGGACCGAGACGAGCTGAACCGGAGGTGAAAAAGTCAACCTTGTTGACTTTGGGCTCCGGGGCGCCCGGAACCCTTCCGGGCGCCTGGACCTGGATTTTGACCAGGATCGCGTCAAACGCGATCTGATCGTTGGGGATAGAATTTTATCCCCCCAGGGCGCCCGGAACTCCTTTCAGGCGCCCAGACCAGTACTATAAATAGAGTACTGGTCTGCACATTCAGAACAACTCACTTGTAATCAATTCTTTCTGTGCTTTCAGCTGTGTTCTTTTCATTTGTGCTGTCAATGCTGTAAAGAGGCTTCTCTGCCTAGAGGAGATCATAGTGCGCTTACTTTCCTTGGATTAGCAATCCTCTGATTGCAAACCAAGTAAATCTCTGGTGTATGATTTCTTTACTTAGTCTCTACTTTTTATTACAAGTGTTTATGATATAGTTGAAATTCGAGAAAGGTTCGAGTTTTATTTTGTAGGGCAATTCACCCCTCCCCTCTTGCCGGCCTCCAAAGGGACCAACACTATGCACCAGTGAAGTTAGCTGAGCACAGTGCCCTCAAGCTTCTCATGCTCTCTATCATGGGTGGCTGGAGAGCCTCTCCACCACCCTTCATTTGTGTCGATGGTTGCTAGCTAGCGCTAATGGTTCAAGGCCACCACCAACGGGGGAGGCGATGAGGTCCCCTCCCCCACCACCACCTTTGAGGGCTGATGAGAGCTGATGTCGGCCAAGGAGTGCTTCTTCAGAGCTTCTCTCTCTAGGAAGGGAGGACTGAGAATTGATAACTGAGAGCTCGACTCCCCTCCAACTCCACCCAAGAACTACCAGAGAGAGGTTGTCCACCGGAGGAGGACAACCACCACCAAGAAGGCCCTCCTTGAGATGCTAATGGAGAAGAAAGACTCACCCAAGTCTACCGGAGAATTAGTCTGGCACCCCTATTAACTTCCAACCATCCTCTCTCTAGAAATTCTAGAGAGAAGGGAGAGATTCTCTGAATGAGACCTCTTTCATGGAATAAGTAAATGTATAAATCTACTTTGAGAGGTAAAACTCTCAAATAGTATCAAAGCATACAAATCATAGGAGTTTGTCCTCTATAAGTGAGGTAAACACTAGAATCAGTTTTCCATCTCCACCTAAAGGAGTGTATCACACGGACACAAGCCATCCATAGTGGCAATTGTTTCTAGTTACATCCAATCATAACACAAAACACATCACACAATCAACCTCAAACACAAGGCTTTACTCATACACAAACTTATACAAAACATAACCATTACACACGGCATGCAAAGGTAAGACTACATTAAAGATAAGTCAACAAAATGGTGCACATGAATCTAAATTTTCTAGAAACATCCATTCAACATCATGAGCTATACCCTCAGAGCGACATCTATTCCAAACTTCTCATACAAAGTAGATCACGCTAGATGGACCAAGGTATCGGGTTTTCATCTTCAAGTTGCCTCCCTTATAATGCTCCCCAAATATATGATAAAACTCACAAAATGAATAAAATCATAGCCAATATCCAACCATTGCTTCACCTTACCCCAAAGAGCACAAGCTATGGGGCATTCAAAGAACAAGTGTTGGTTTGATTCCTCTTGGTGTCGGCATACTATACATGTTTTGTTTGGCTCATATTCCATCCTATTCATTGTTCTTAGCCTTCCATATGCTAACATCCATAAGATAAAGCAATGTTTTCACATAATTTAAGGTCTCCATACCACCAGTATCCAAAGTACCTCCCTTTCTTTAGTTTTGAAGAATCAATAAGCATTTGAGGTCCCATTGCTTTTCGCCGCAAACCGTTATATCAACCTCATGTTTGCTGCCCCCATTCCATTTGATGCCCTTATAATCTTGTTTTTAATATCAATAAACCTCTTGATCAACGGTGAATCTGAAGCTTTGGCATTCCATTACCAAAAATTAGCCTCTTTGATATAATATTGGTACACCCATTTCAACCATAATGAATATATCTTGGATTAGATCTCCCAAAAAGGTTTCCCTAGTAATGCTTCATTCTATACTAGTAGATCACATATGTCATACCCTCCATCTAACTTTGAAAGAAAAATTTTGGCCCATGATATGTATTTGATGGACCAAACAAACATACAACAAATTATTGGATCGAAAAGTGCTAGAAGAGGGGGGGGGCGAATAGCGCTCATGGCTTTCACTTTTCATTTCGTAAATCTTAGAATAAATGCAGTAGAAATAATAAATAAAGAAACATAAAGAGACACCAAGATTTATTTGGTTCAGAGCCTTGGGTGACTCCTACTCCAAGGCCCACACTCGTTGAGCGTTTACTTTGGACAACAACTATAATCTCGCAAAAGGTTACAAATAAATATTACAATTAATCTGTACTGAAAATTATGCCGACACAAGCGAATCATAAAAATAAATCTTCTGATCATCGGTGTCTTGTTGTAGCTCAGCCGGATCGTCTCGTTAGCAGTGTACTGAAGAAAGATTGCTTTAAAAGTGTTGTACTTAGCTACTGGTCGAGACTGGTTGATATAAGTCGTTGAGGGCACCTTCAAGGCCCTTAAGGGCGCCGCCATCACCGGCGGATTCACAGCGTGGATAAGCTCCACTTCGCCCGCTGCTTATCCTCTTGAGGGCGCCTCTGATGCCCTTGAGGGCGTCTCCAAGACCGTCTGAGGCGCCTCTAGCTCCTTTGGAGGGCAATTCCAGCTCCGCTGCGTAGACTCCTTAGCCGTTGCACCCGAGGTGCCTCCAAGCTCCATAGAGGGTGCCTTGGGTACTGTTCATCCAAGACAAAACTTGCTCTTTTATCCCTATAAGATATGTTATTCTCAAAATATCAAGCATACCCTGCAACACAAAGTTAGCATATAATAATAACATAAACATAAATGTCTGACAGTCACCGAACTGTCCGGTTCTGACTTCGGATTTTCGTTCAGAAATCCTAGGTCAAATTGACGCCTACTGTTCCCTCAGCGAGGAACGCGTCCTTGATAACCATTATTCTACTATATTATTTTGATTCATATAAATATGGTTTGATTTTGATTTCATAGGTTTAAATCATGGTTACATCACATTTTATGCATTGTATTGATTTTGGACTTAATTGTAAATTATTTTATTTTCGTGTTGTTTGATGCTAATATTTGATTCTTATTTTGTAGGTATCAAAGGATCTTGGATGTGGATCTATTCGAACCAAATTTGTGCTCGAATCTGAGTTTAAACGAAAAGATCAAGCTGTAGAGCATTATGGATCGTTTATCAAAGATTTGATAGATCTGAGCCATCCAGTGAAGATCTGGTCCATCCGACCTAAGAGAGAGTAGATCCAGACTCTATATCAAGATCAGTACCTTCGGATTGAATTTTAGTCGAACTTTCACCGTTGATCAAGCTCCAAATCAATTTCAACCATCCATTCAGATCTGGATCAGATTTAAAACAGAGAAGCTACAGTGTTTTCTCTTCGTCGATCCCCTCCGTGCAGCTTCGTCCCATCGCGTGTTTTCTTCCGGATTCTGACCCCTCTCCTTTCTCCGATCATCCTCTCAAGCTTCAACCTCGGTGGATAATCTCTACAGCAGTTCATCCCGATCTTCTTGAGCCATCGAAGGGTGTTTCCTCCAGCAGAATTCTTCTCCCGGCAGTCTCTGTTCCAGCGCCTAATTTGGAGGTGTTCTTCCAATCGGCGACTCTGATTCACATCAGCAACTATCGGCGGTGGTCCTCCGGTGTTCCTGAGCTCCATCCGACAGCATACCATCATCCGTAACTTCATCCCAAATCCAGAGATTCCGGATTGTAGATTTCCAGCATTTTCAGCCATTATTGGGTTTAGGGTTGTTTCCAACTTGTCGGGGGTATTTCGTCGGCACTGTTGAGCATTCCTTGAACTGAGACGTAGCTGAGATGCTCCATTGAGGACCGAATTTGGGTGTTCTCGACTTCGGCACTCTTGTGTGACGGCAAGAGTTTGTTGCTTGTTAGATTGATTGTGAGAATGGATTGGTTTACCCTTTTTAGTTCATTTTGTTACTGTTTATAGCTTGTCATAGATTTCTTGATGTTTGTTAAGTTGTTTTAGCAAGTGATCTAGCATTTCTTTCCTTGTTGAAGTTTAATTTGTGTTTAATTTGTGCTTGGTTAATTGTTAGGATGTTAAGTTTAAGTTAGGGTTTTAATTGGTTCTTTAGGTCAGATTTATTCTATGTCTTGTTATTTTATTCTATGCTTAAAATTAGATTTAATTGTGTTTTGTACTTCATTCTTAGTTTAAGTGTGTTAATGATTTAATCGCAACGTAGAGTGACAATGCGTTATGATTTTATTGTTGGCACCTAGTTAGGTTTTACTATTGCTTTAGATTAATTTCTTTATTGTTGTGCTTTACTTTTGTTAGATTTAGATTCAAGTTAAACCCCCATTTTCATATTAAAAACCCCAAAAATTAGAATAACATATGATCCTAAGATTACATCCTACCGTAATTCCTCTAGGTTCGATCCTGGGCTCGTTATTACAACATGATTGTGTAGTTAAGGGGTTCATAGAATATACATTATTAATTTGTTTTATGAGTGTGACAGACTTGTTATCAGTCCTCACCTACTCCACTCAGGAGACTATACCTGTTGCCAGTTCGATCCTCCAGATCGACTGGGCTTTTGCTCAGCGCCCGAGTTTTCAGGTCTTTCCGCTGGACATTTGTTCCACGACCCGCTCAGACTTTCCACCCGATCCGTGACATAAGGATTTTAACCTAGAGTTTCTGACTTTAGGACTTTTACCCGAAGACCTCGACCCGCCAAGGCTTTCCGCATAGGATTATCACCCCTAGGACCTAGGGTTACCACCCCTTAAGGTTTTCTACCTGCCTAACCGTGGCTAGAACTTTTGCCTAAGATACCTTAGGACTTTTCCTGCAAACTCATTCAAACACATTAGATCACAAATAACCTTAACTTTGAATCCTTTGTCATTATCAAAACTCAGGTTCGATCGTCGGATACTTCCCGCACCAAGAATCTCCCCTTTTTTGATTATGGCAACAAAAATTCAAAGTTAAGTAAAAAGATATGAAGAATAAAGAATAATGCTATAAAGAATTTAAGAACAGCACAAGCATAACTGAATTTAAATAACAACGTAAGCATAAATAAATTTAAGTGAAAAGCTCCCCCTTAATAAAAGCTCCCCTTTTTAGAATTTTCTCTATACTTGACTTTTAGATTTAAATTTTCTTATACTCTCCCCCTTTGCCATATGTCAAAAAAAACTTTGTGAGGGAAGGAGTAAGAAAATGTTGTTTGACAACACTTTGCAAAAAAAAAAATTTGATTTGTCAACAAATTGATAAAGACTAAGTTTTTAAGAGTGATAAAAGTTTAGCTTATAAGAACTTTAGCTTTTAAAAATATGAGAAAAGAAACTTAGTTTAATAGGGGGTTGAATAAACATTTTGATAAACACTTAGCTTTTAGAATAAATTTTCTTGTAAGAATTTTTAGGTAAGTGAATGAATAGATTAAAGAAAACCTTTGTCAAAAGTTAAGGAAACAAATCACAAAGGAAGCATAGTTTAATAATATTTTGTAACAAAGTCCTTAGCTTTAGATTAAAAAATCTTTTCCTTAAAAAATATTTTGCTCAAAAACTAAGTTTGGAAAGTAGTTTAGCTAAGGGAAAGTTTATTAACTTTGAAAAGTAACTTAGCTAAATTTGAGTTAAAAAAATATTTGGTAAAACTTTAAGAATATTTTTTTAAATAAGGAATTTTTCAAAAAGAAACACTTTAGGGTTTCAAAAAGTAATTTTATTTAGTTAAAATTTGAAAAGTACTTAGCTTAAATAGTATCAATTTGTATAACTTTAGCTAAGTCCACTTTCACTTAGAACCAAAAAGAGTAAGACAATTTTGTTAAAGAAAAACTTAGTTTTCTTTTCCAAAGTCCTAAAGTCCAAGCATGAGTAATTAAAAATTCAAACTAAATACTTAGTTCCCTTAGCCAAATGTCTAACCATTAGCTACTAGCTGCTTACCTAAAAGGCAATAGCTTTCACTTGGTTAGTCAAGTTAAGTCAGTGATCTAGTTAGATTTGACTAAGATAGGATAACTTAACTTGATTAACATAAATTTGGTATTTATTGCCCAGACTTATTATGATGCATAGATATAAGTATTCTGAAGTCTAGGCAGTACCCTATGCATCTCACACCATTCTAAGTGTTTTCATACACAAGCAAGGTAATCCTAGTTTGCTTGTGAGATGCACCGACTGAAAACTAGGAGTACATGCTTTCTAGGGGTAAATTCCTAAGCTAAGTCCAAATTTTTAAAACTAATAAAAATTAGAATTTTGAAAAATATGTTTCCTAGGATTTTAAAAACTAAGAAAAACAACATACCCCATTTTTTAAAAATAAAATAAGTGAGGCATAAAAGAAGTCCTAGGCAAAAGTGCATAAAGATAAAATGTACCAAATACAGGCTATCTATAATATGTCACTTATATACAGTGCATAGTCTAATCAATCATCCTCAGGTGGTGGTAAAGATCGCTCAGGGGCTCGTGAAGTCTAGAAGAACTGCTCGAGCCTGGTGGTCAAGCTATCTCTGAAAGCAGTGAAGTCACTCTGGAAAACAGTCAACTCTCCTCGGAGGGAGCTAAATCCATCTGTGACAGTCCGCTGTATCTGCGCGGAAGACTCCTCAAGTCGAGTGAGTCGATCCTCGACAGATAGTGGGCTCGAGGCCTGGGCTGACGTCGTGGGCTGTGCTGGAGAGAGAGGATCCCCAAACATCTCAGTATGCGTGAATTCTAACATCCCTTCTCCCTCGCCTGGATAAAAATACTCATCTCTAGCTAGGACGAACCCCTCGGTTGGAGCAGTGCCCTCGACTGGAGCAACAACCTCATCCTCGGCTGGATCAGCTGGCGGTGGCCTACCTCTCCATGCGAGGACACCCTGAGAGGTGATGTCTATATGAGCTAACCTAAGGTGACACTGGCCGATCTCGTCATAAGGTCTAAGGGAGGTAACTGTCCCCTGGGTCGTATCTATCTCTAAAGTCGAGAAGATATATGCCAGGACATGACAGTAAGGCATGTGGACTACAAGGGACGTAACGAGACTGGCCGCATGAATGATGTTATAAAACATGTGTAATGCTATGTCTATATCTAAATGCTGACATATGGCATACAAAAAGAAGGAATGAGAAGGTTGCATCTTCGGGACATCCCGAGATGTGATCGGCAAAATACATGCAGTCAGGGCTAGATACATAATGTAGTCCGGGACCCTAAGAGAGAGTGTTACGAACCACAAGGACACAGATTCGTCGTCAGTAATAAAGATTATCGACCCACAAGGACTGGTTATAGGCACTAGAAATGGCTCACTTTAGATTAGCTAAACTACCGATGGTTGTAAGTTATCTAAAGAAAAGAGATTTGGAAAGCAGAAACGAGAAATAGTAAAGAAGAAGTAATTAACTTGGTTTATGAATAGTTCTAGGAGTTTGATTTCATTGTGGTGGTATTGATGTATCACATTCTATCCTATACTCATTGTCCATCAGCATGCATTCGCCGAAAGCTAAAGCAACTATCCTTAAGTACCAAATAGAGAAGATCCCTATGAAATCCTGTTACGGTTAACCCCTGTCACTAGGGCACCTCGGTAGATCACAAGAACGCAACTCTAATTGGTGTTATTAAGAATAGAAATAAGGAGCTCAGTTTGGTCTCTTACTTCCTTGTGGAGAAGTTGTCTCTCCTTTCAAGGAAGTACCCTAGATGTCTGTGAATGGTTACCCCTGTTACTAGGGCCCCTCGGGTGTACAATCTAAGATACTCTCTCTACGAGGTAGCCAATTCCTACACAATCAATTAACACGATATAGAGATCGAGTAGTTGAAACCAAGCAAGCGAAATCATCCAATGAAATAAAGGCATGAACGTGAGTTTTACTTCAAAACCAATCCTCAATTACTCCCTCATCCTAGAACCAGGAATCTACTCCATAGACGCCATAGAAAAACCTGAAGACATAATGTAATTAAGCATCCTCAAACAAGAAGAGAGAAGAAGAAGTATGCTTATCCAATGACGACGAGTGATCTTCTGATCCAATCCTTTGCTTCTGGAGTTGATGTGGTGATGAAAGATCGATGGACGGAGGTCTTGGATGGCATGGAATGTCACCAAGGTGATTCTCCTGCTAACGGCTCGCTTCTCCGCTCCCCTTGAGAAAAAGGGTTAAAACCCTTTTATAGGTTAGGGAACGGCTGCGGTAGCACTACCATGCCAATATGGCATGGTTGTGCCCTTTCTTGTCTCTAGCCGTTCTGCATGGCTGTGCCAATTGGCACGGCCGTGTGAACTTCGGGCTCAGCTCCTGGGACATGGCGGTGCAAGGTTGCACGATCGTTCCTTGCTTGGCTTCGGTTGTGGGGGGCACGACCGTACAGGTTTGCACAGCCATGCTCTGATCCGCCTCTGGTTGGCCGTACGGCCGTGCAAGAGTTGCACGATCGTGCACTGCTCCTCTTCTGTTTGGCCACACGGTCGTGCGAGGTTGCACGGTCGTGTTCTCTAGCTCATTCCGGTGCGTCGACAATCACTGTTTTTGCTTCTAAAGTTGTCTCTATCAACACAAAACCAAACAAAGAGTAGATATCTAAACAAAAGAGTATATATGATGAGTACATGATAAAAGAGGTGATCATGCAAAGAATATATACGTATAAAGCAAGTGAATATGCGTTAAACATGCATAAATGATCATAATATTTACGTACATCAGAGAGTGACCTAAAGTCAGAAACTACAAGTGTCTCTCCTTCTCATAAAAATACATATAGAGTGTATCTAATGTAATGTGGGAGTAGGGCTCGCCAAATGACAGATCCCTACTAGGGTAGCACAAAAAGGGGCATGCAGAGGGTCTAAGACCTAGACTAGTACATATCAAGGCAGGGGTAAACTGAAGATCCTTTCCACCAACTCTGGTGGAATAGGTCAAGTCATCAACCCTCTCAAGGTTGTTATAGAACTGAGCACATAAGTCTTGATTTACTGCATTACTGCAGTAAACTAGCTTACCAAGCTGAAAGTGCTCAATCATCTGAACCACAGGCTGACAATATTTAGAAAAAAATATTCTACTCAAATATCTACATTTAATTGGAGAAAATGTATGCTCAATGAACTCAATCCTATGTCACTCAGTGGGGAACTTAGGATCGGTGGACGGGGCACTATCGAAAGTAGACGAAATATTACATCATTTCCTAATTTTAAACAGCCACATATATAACAACAAGAATGCATATCAAAAGCATATAGAAACATTTAAGATGGATTGGGGTATACCTAGGAGGCATTGTGAGGCTTTGATGAAGTTAGAGGGGAGAAACTCGAGTTGAAGGTGCCTCAGTGTGGATGATTTGCGAGAAAACAGCGAACAGAGAAGACTCTATTCGTTGATAATTCGTATGTTGAGGGCGCCTTCACAGCCCTTGAAGGCACCCTCAAGGTTGTATGGGAGGTTCCTCGTATTCGGTCAGAGGCGCCCTAAGACGGGTTGGCGTGAAATTTCCCGCCGCTCTCGATGGCGCCACCTTTGTGTTGGAGGCGCCTTCGAGAGGCGCCTTGTCGAGGCGTTTCTTGTTTCCTTTTTTTTTTTGGTTAAGTTTAGGTTAAGGTGAAATTAGTTATGATTAAAATTAGTTAAGTTACATTTATTAAATTGATTAAATTGAATTAATGTTACAATTATTTATTAAAAATTATTTAATTAATTAATTTAAAATTATTTAAGTGATTAAGGTAAAATAATTTAAGTGATTAAGTTTAAATTATTTAATTAATTAAGTTAAAATTGATTTAATGAAATTGATTTAATTAAGTTACAATTAATTTATTTGTTTAAAATTAATTTATTAATTTAAGATTATTTTAATTCAATTCTAAATTTTACCTAAGTCCATCTCACCCATTTTTAAATTATCAATGAGGGAACCTTATGAATTTTGTGAGATGGTTAATTTTATCTTTGATTTATATTATGTCCAAGGATTAATTTACATTTGATTAGACTCAGGTTTTTCAATTGATCAATTAAATACACATTTCAAAGATTAGCTTCCAAGGTATGGCGAGGCACTAGGCCTTCTTGGGTATGGGATCATCCACCACTTCTAGACAAAGCCGCTCAAAGAAATTGGATATTTAATTTTCCTTTTGAAATCCCTAGGTCTAACTAGTCAAGTGTAAATTACACCTAGGTCCTTAGCTAGCCTAATCTAAGCATGTGTAGTAAAGGTAGTAAACAACAGTCATCAAACAATTCTAAAAATGGTCTTCCTTTTGGCTCCCCCTGGATCATAGCCTCGATATGGTCTATCAAGATAATGGATTTAATCCTTGGGGACCCAATATTGTTCAAGTCCAACTTAATTAACTAAGCTCGACTTGGGGACTCATGCTTGGACTAATTTATTATTATTTCTATTTAGCAGAGAAAAATATGATTTGTATTTTCTTTTAGTTTTGAATCCAAGTCTGGATCTGTTGTAAATGGCTCACTGTTTTCCAAGAATCAGATCAAGATTCTTGGAACCTAGTGTAAACCGTTCCAACATGATTCTCAAATCCTTGACTTGAGTTTTCAGGTTGAAATTTTCTTCCTCAAGCTTTTGGACTTGAGTTGAGGTTTCAGTCTGAATAGGGTCAGTCAAGAATTTAAAGTTAGTCACTTCTTTAAAGGTTGTTACCTCCTTTAGAAGTGATTTGATCTGAACGTTAGATCTAGCTAATTTACGCATAAGATAATTGACTAGGTTATGCAACCGAGAAATACTTACATCAGGGTTAGGCCCTTCGGAAAAGGATACAGATCCGTGTCTTCTCTCTGATTCTACTTTCAATTCGTTCTCGCAATTTGTTGATTTAGTCCCGGGCCGTCAGTGCAAGGAAGCTCGTCTGTTTGAGCTCTTCATCAAACTCTTCTGATGAGGACTCATCCCAAGTTACCTTCAGAGCTTTCTTCTTTCTTTATATCCTTCCAATTCAGACAGTTGGCTTTGATATGTCCCTTTCGGTAGCAGCCGTAGCAGGTTACTTTGAACTTCACCTTTGAACTTGGTTGAACCTCCTTGGACTAGATCACCTTCTTGATGTCCTTCTTGTTGAAGCCCTTCTTCTTTTTGTAGAGCTTTCTTACAAAGTTGATGAGTTCGGTTTTGATCTCGTCGTCGTCATCATCTGAGTCTGGTTCTTCTTCTGACTCCGATTCGGTTCTGTGTCTTGCTTTTAGTTCGTGCACTCTGCTTGTACCTGCAATCAAAGCTATACCCTTCTCGGTCGATTGAGCGTTATTTTGTTCATGTAATTTAAATTTAGAAAATAATTCATCAAGTTTAATTAAGGATAAATCCTTGGATACCTTGTAAGCATCTACCATGGATGCCCACAAGGTATTCCTCGGAAAGGCGTTTAGGGCATACCTTAGGACATTGCGGTTCTCCACTTTCTGTCCTATTGCACAGAGTCCATTGAGAAGATCTTGTATACGGGCATGCAATTGGCTTGCAGTTTCACCTTCCTGCATTTTAATGTTATATAATTTATTAAATAGTAAGTCATGCTTACTTACCTTCGTGTCTAATGTACCCTCGCGTAGCTCGATCAGATTTTGCCACAACTCTTTTGCACTTGAGAAGGGGCAGACTCGATTTAGCTCTTCCTCAGTTAGACCGCACTAAAGTGTACAGGTTTCTTTGGCATTTACTTCTACCTTCTTTATCAGAGTTACATCCCAATTCTCGCACGATATTAGTTTGTCGGTGTCGTCAATTGGGAGTTCAAGACCGATTTTGACAATCATCCATACCTCATAATGAGTCTAAAGGTACGACTCCATTCGACCCTTCCAATAGCCGAAGTCCTCACCGGTGAAGAGTGAAGGGTGGGTTGTGCTATAGCCTTCTTGATGGGCCATTTGAAAAATGAATCTCGCACACAGAAAAATAAACAACAAAAATTCCAAGACTAGGTCTTGGATTTAGTAGTGTGGGTTAAAAGAAATAAATACGCGAACTCAAGTGGTGTTGCACCAACTTCGAGGAAAAATTCGATTACGAAAAAAACTAGATCAGAAGGCAGCAATAATACCGATTCCGATCGACTCTGAAAAACTGAAAATCACTACAAAAAAATGCTCGATTGGTGGTTGCACCAAATCGAAGCGACCCCGCTCTGATACCAATTGTTGGATCGAAAAGCGCTAGAGGGAGGAGGTGAATAGCGCTCGTGGCTTTCACTTTTTGTTTCAGAAATCTTAGAATAAACGCAGCGGAAATAATAAATAAAGAAACATAGAGAGACACTAAGATTTACTTGGTTTGGAGCCTTGAGCGACTCCTACTCCAAGGCCCACGCTCGTTGAGCATTTACTTTGGGCAATAACTATAATCTCGCAAAAGGTTACAAATGAATATTACAATTAGTGTGTATTGAAAATTATACCGACACAAGTGAATCATGAAACTGAAGCTTCTAGTCGCCGATGTCTTATTGTAGCTCAACCGGATTGTCTCGTTAGCAGTGCACTGAAGAAAGATTGCTTCGAAAGTGTTGTACTCAGTGTTGGAGTGTATACTGAAAGCCTAAGCTTTGTAAACATTCATTATGAATAAAGAATCACATTTGGTCAAATTGTCTACATTTGTTTGTAGTTGTTCATATAATTTATATTGTAGATAACATAGTGTGTGGTGTCACATACAGAAGATGTTATCAGTACCTTATAAATTATAAACAGTAGCTCACGACTAAAATGGAAAGGAACAAACCATTAAAAAGGTCGTAGTGTAATTAGGTATTAGTTTATCTTGACTATATAATTACACTAGTACACTCAGAGTGTATTGAGTAGGACCATTAGAGGTCGTTTCTTTTATACTGACTTTATAAAGGAACAAAAACCTCAGTTATTATGGAAGTGTGTGCTCTTAATCCTAATATAATAACAAACACATATGTTTGATATTTATTTCTTTAATTTATCAATGGGTGAGATTTAGTTCGATGAATCAATAAACCCGATAAGTTGGGAAATGGTATCACTTATAGTGTGTGTTGTTGATTATAGAAGGAAACTGTGTCCTAGAGATACTAGGTTGATAATGTCCCCAGGAGGAGCTCATAAGGATTGTCATGTTAAACCCTGCAGGTGGACCTAGTCCGACATGACGATAAGGTTGAGTGGTACTACTCTTGGACATAGATATTGATTAAATGAGTTGTCAGTAACTCACTTAATTAGTGGACATTCGATATCTTAAACACAGGGAGACTAACACACTCATAATAAGAAGGAGCCCAAAAATATAATTTGGGATTGGTGCGGTAGTTCAATGATAGTTCTCTAGTGGAATGAATTATCATTGATAAAATTAAGTTGTGTGTTCGGGGCGGGATGCTTAATTTTATCGGGAGACCAAAACCAATTCCTCCTCTCGGTCCCTATCGTAGCCTCTTATTTGTAGAGTTCTATACCCACCTATACCCACCTTCTATTCCCACCCAATAGGGGCCGGCCAAGCTAGCTTGGAAACAAGCTAGGGCCGGCCTAGGTATGAATTTGGGTGGCCGGCCCTAGCTTGAACCCAAGCTAGTGGGGGCCGGCCAAATTAAATTAAAAAGGAATTTTAATTTTAATTTTTATTATGTGGAAGAAATAATTTATTAAAGAGAATTTAAATTAAAATATCTCTCTTATAAAAGATCTACAAAAGATTAAAGAAAGATATTAGATCTCTTTCCTTATTTGTAGATTGGTGAGATATTTTATTTTCTCTTTAAAATTATTCACATGTTGATAAAATTAAAATTATAGAAATTTCCTTTTATCAACCATGAAGAGATTTTAAAGAAAAATTTTATTTTTTAAAATTTCCGAAAATAAATTAGGAAGTTTTAATTGTTGATTAAAACTTGTCCAATTTGTTCTCCAATGATGTGCCCGGCCAATGTAGATTTAATTGAGAAATTTTATTTTATTTTTCTCAATTAAATCATGTCAAGGAAATTGAGGAAATTTTATTGTAATTAAATTTCCTAATTTGCCTAGGTCAAGGAATATAAAAGAAGGGGTGAGGGTGCCTTCAAGAGACATAACCTCTATTATTTTCTCTCCCTCTTTTCCTTGGTGTTGTGGCCGGCCATCATCTCTTCTCTTCTTCCTCTTTGTGGTGGCCGAAACTCTCTATTGCTTGGAGCTCTTGTGGAGGCCGGATACTACTTGGAGAAGAAGAAGAAGAATGAGAGGAAGTTTGCATCTCTTAGAGCTTGGTTGGTGTTTTTTCTTCTTCCTTGGTGAAGCTTTCTTGTTTTGGCCGAACCTAGCTAGGAGGAGAAGAAGGTGCTCGGTGGTTTCTCATCTCGGAAGATCGTTGCCCACACAACGTCCGAGGTTAGAAGAGGAATACGGTAGAAGATCAAGAGGTTTTTCTACAAGGTATAACTAGTAATTTTTCTTTCCGCATCATGCTAGTTATTTATGGAAATAATACCAAATACAAGAGGCTTACGTTCTAGAATTTCGAATATGTTTTTCGATGTTGTGTTCTTTTGTATTTTCTTTTCCTTGTGATTTGATTGTTCTCTTTGGTTAACCTAAAGTTATTTTAGGAAATTAAATATTAGCTTTCTATAAAAGGTTTTGTCTAGTCGGTGGTGGTTGCTCCCATATCCAAGAAGGCCATGTGCCTCGCCACGTCAGTACTGGGAACTAATTATGGAAATTAATATTTAATGGAATTAATAACTTAAGGAGACTTGGGTCGAACGTGTTAAGTTCCGCAGGAGATCCAAGTCAAAACCTAAAAGAACAAATAGATTAAGTTTTGGATCAAACGTGTTAAGTTCCGCAGGCGATCCAAAATTTAATTTAAAAGAACATATGGTAGCTAGGAAAATGTTCAGACCTTTGTACAAAATTTTTTGTACAGTGGAACTATAGGTTTTCCGAGTAGCAACCAACACTCAGCTGCTGATCGAGACTGGCTGATATAAGTCGTCGAGGGTGCCTCCATCATCTGCAGATTTGCAGGGCGGATAAGCTCCGCTTCGCCCGTTGCTTATCCTCTTAAGGGCACCTCTGATTCCCTTGAGGGTGCCTCCAAGACCATCTGAGGCGCCTCCAGCTCCTTTGGAGGGTGCATCCAGCTCCACTGCGTAGACTCCTTAGCCCTTGTACCCGAGGTGCCTCCAAGCTCCATAGAGGGCACCTCGGGTACTATTCATCCAAGGCAAAACTTGCTCTTTTATCCCTGCAAGATATGTTAGTCCCAAAATACTAAGCATACCTTGCAATACAAAGTTAGCACATAATAATAACATAAACATAAATATCTGACAATCATCAGACTGCCCGGTTCTAACTTCGGATTTTCGTTCGAAAACCCTAGGTTAAACCGACGTCTACTGTTCCCTTAGCGGGGAACACGTCCTCACCTACTCCACTAAGGAGAGTATACCTATTGCCAGTTTGATCCTCCAGATCGACTGGGCTTTTGCTCAGCGCCCGAGTCTTCAGGTCTTTCCGCTAGACGTCCGCTCCACGACCCGCCCATACTTTCCACCCGATCCTCAACACCAAGATTTTCACCTAGAGTTTCCGACTCTAGGACTTTTGCACGAAGACCTCGACTCGCCAAGGCTTTCCGCCTAGGGTTACCACCCCTTAGGACCTAGGGTTACCACCCCCTAGGGTTTTCTGTCTATCTAACCGCAGCTAGGACTTTTACCTAAGATACCTTAGGACTTTTTCTGCAAACTCATTCAAACACATTAGATCACAAATAACCTTAACTTTGAATCATTTGTCATTATCAAAACTCAGGTTCAATCGTCGGATGCTTCCCGCACCAACACAAATGACATTGATATAGTTGTTAAGCAAAAATCTAAAATTTCATCCTTAATATACGATAAAATTTCAATTTTCTAGCATAAGATAGGGTATGCTTTGGCCATGCATTTATCTTTCTCATAATAGCATCAAGGAGCGACTCATACTTTACAATTCATAATTTTTCCACCGCTAATGGGATACCCAAATACCATAATGGAAAACTTCCCTCTTGGAAGCCAATGATACTAAGCAACCAACTTTTCAATCTTGCATCAATCCCTGCCATGTATACTTATGACTTTTGGGGGTTAGCTTTTAGCCCTGATTCCTTGCCAAAGTGCTCCAAGCAATCCGCAAGCACCTTGATTGAAGACTCATCCATCCTAGCAAACAACATTAAGTCATCGGCGTACACTAGGTATGTGATACCACCCTCTTTGCATATTAGATGAAAGTGGAGAGATGGCAATTGTGAGGGCACTTTTAATTTTGGTGTTAGCACTTCTATGCACAAACAAAATAGTAAGGGAGATAGTGGATTACCTTGTCTTAGGCCTCTTCTTCCACTAAAGAATCCATGATACCACCATTAAGGGAGATAGAATAGGAAGCTATTGTAACACACTCCCAGATCCATCTACAATATCATTGGTAAAAATCAAAACCAACTAGGGCAGCCATAAGAAAGTCTCAATCCACCATATCAAATGTCTTCTTCAAATTTACTTTTATCATGCATCTTGGTGAAATTCTTTTTCGGACATATTTGCGTGGTAACTCTTGGGTTAGGTTGATGTTGTCCCTTATAGATCATCCATGAATGAATGTCGCTTGTGCTGGATCCAGCAAGTACCCCAACACTCCACCCAACCGGCTAGCCAATATCTTAGTAATAACCTTGTAAAAAACATTACAACAAGCGATTGGTCTGTAATCTAATACATCCAAAGTATGATCCGCTTTTGGTACATGTGAGATCAATGCATGATTCCATTGTTTCAGTAGCTTCCCATGTTGAAAGAATTCCTGCACTACTGCAATAAAATCATTACAAACAATATCCCAAGTAGAGATAAAAAATTTTGAACTATAACCATCCGGACCTGATGCTTTTCCACATCCAATGTCATGTAGCGCTTTCTTTATCTCCTCTACTCCAATCAGCTTGATCAAGGCTTCAAATTGACCCTTGGTTAGCAACCTTCCGAGAAGATTATTGTTGTCCATAGTGTTGCAACTATCCTTTTGGCCATGTAGCCCATGAAAGAAGTCGACAAACTCATTTGTCACTTCACCCAAGCTTGTTGTTTGGTTACCACTTCTTTTTGTTAATGTGATAATGGCATTCCTCTTATCGTTTCTCTTTACAACATCATGAAAAAATTTGGTACATTTGTTTGCATTTATCAAATAAACATTCTTCACCCGTTGTTGATAGAATTACTTTTCTGCTTCAGAAAGAAGAATGGTTAGCTTCCGGATTTGATTATACTCTATTGGGGTTGTTCCTCCATCTAATATGCCTCTTTGTATCTCTTCTAGGTTTTCTTTTGCCCTCTTTGCCTTTTCCAAAATATCCATGAATTACTTCTTGTTCAACTCTCTCAATTGTTCTTTCAATTGATACAACTTTACTTGGAGTATAAACTGTGCATTAGGAGCTGCCCATGAGTCCTCAACTATCCTTTTGAAATCTTCATGAAGTGACCACATATTGAGAAATTTGAAAGCCCAGTTTGGAGGTCGGTCTTTTGCTAATGTGTGTACTATGGTGAAAGAGTGGTCCGAGAGGCATCCGGGGGTCGTGAACTCCACAAATGCATCAAAATCAGTCATTAACCAAAAAGAGTTTACTAAGGCTCTATCCAATTTACAAGAGATCATACCATTGGGTCATGTGAGCTGACATCCAATAGATCGGAGATCAACTAAACCGCAAGCTTGTGTAAAAATCTATAAGTCCCTTATTTCATGGTTTATGACCAGAGACCCTACTTGCCTTTCATGAATAGATAGTATTGAGTTGAAGTCTCCCATAATCATCCACGGTTTAGTGATCATGCCTCCAAGATTAGTGAGTGCCTCCTATAATGGTCTTCTTGCAACGGTGGAATAAAATCTGTATACAAAATTCACCACAAAAGCCCTATTGGAGACACAACAATGTATGTATTGGTCTGTGGTTGTAATAATCTGCATATCCACCCTATGTAGATCCCAAAGAAACAATATAAGATCATGATTAGAAAAACTAAAGTTGTGTGTATGACCCTTACCTGAAAGCCTTCTTTGTATAATTGAATCAAGGGAACTCTCATTGAGTTTTGTTTCTAATAGAGTCATAATTTGAATGTATTTTTATTTGAGGAGGTGCTGCACTCCTCCGTGTTTTAGGGCCTTATGAAAGCCCCTAACGTTCCAAGAAGCTACCTTCATTTATGACCATTACAGGTTGTTCGCACCCGTGGTTGTCACACACTTCTAGGAATAGGTGTTGTTATTTCTGTGAATTCATTTGTTGTCGAGGAAGTGGTTGTGGCAAGGGAATATGATGAAGCCTCAGATGTAGAGTATATTGTCTTACTTGTTGTAGTATTACTATCATCAAAACACAAGGATGAGCACCCCAATTCAGATGGTCCAAGCTGATTGGTTCCATCCACCAACTGCAACCCTTCATTGTTGCGTATGTTCTCATTTGATTCTGGAATTAGCACCTCTTCTTGATGTATATTATGTGTTGGTAATTCATCATCTCCATGAGCATCACCACTATGATCAATGGGTGGCACCACAACTACCGAGATAGGCCTGTTGACTGCTATTATTGCCAAATCATTTATTGCCAATGGAACCTCTACATTTGTCCTTTGTTGAGCTGACCTCCATTGTTACCTTGGACGAGTTCTATTCCTTGTTTTTGTTCTTCCTAACCCCTTACTAATTGAGATCTCGGTCTCCATGGTTGTTGATCATTTGCCTCAGTTTGTGGGTTCTATTGTGGTTGATTTCTCTCCTACCTAGCTTGTCCAGCACCTCCCTTACAAATCTCCCTTCGATGGCCAATTTTCTTACAATAATCATAGAAGTCCAGAATTATTTTGTATATGATGCATAGGTCTATCTGAGCACTGGTGGGAAGCTTGATAGGCACTTCATGTACCCTTTCTCCGATGATCGGAATCTCCACCATGAGTCTAGTAAATTTCAATCTTTCTCTTGTACGTGGTAGGTTGTAGGTGTATAGTGGTTTCCCTACCTTGAAGTAAATCATGCTCAACACTTTTTACATCCAATAATCTGGTGGTAGTCCATGTACTTGGATCCAAGTAGAAACAAATTTTCCATCCTCATTAAACAAAAAACATCTCGTCATAATCTTCAAAAATAAAGGGATACCGAAAGTAAAAGATGGTCCACCTTGTAAGACTTTTTCTCGATCTTCCATTGTGTCAAAATGATATATTACCCATCCACTCTTGTGTATAAAGAACTTGTGCAGAACCCTCCATTGATAGCCTATGGCTCGGACACCATCTTTGCCCAGAAGGCTCCATATAAAGCATTCGATAAGATAAAATCCCATTGCATCTTCTAAGTCATCAAAGTCATCATATTCAAAGGAGAGTCTCTCCCCCCTTTCCTTCATATTGATCGAGAGACATTGCTAGTTTCGTCTTTTGATTGTCTTTGAAGAAATTGACTCAAGATTTCCTTTGTTGTGGTTGCTTATCTTTTCTAATATTCTCAACAACCATATTTCCTACATTCGGCTGATTGCTTCCTGCCAGAGGTTGTTTTTCCGATAATATATCCTCCTCCACCACCGGTGGTGGGTTTGGTGCATCTTAAGCTTGATCTTGGGGATGAGTTTCGATTGTCTCGTGTGGCAAGTTAGCCACATTATCCACATCATCTTGACATTCCAAGTCATTGTGATCTTGTTGATCCATTTGTTTCACCATCCCTGCCACATAGGAAGCTTGATCTGCCACCTCATCTAAATTTGCCACCTCCTTGGGAGCCTTTTGACTAAAGTGACTCCTCTCTTTCCTTCTTTTCTTTGCCATGTTTAAATGAGGAAGCCACTTGTTCCTTGGACAAGGATTTTCCGCCCAAGTCACCCAATGAAGACAATTAGTATTAATTGAATTACAACCAGCTCCCTAGTGAGTGAAATGCTTCCCAACCTCCCCCAACCACATGGCAGCTGGGTCAGGAGTATGAGAGTGGCCGAAATAGATACAGTTCATCGGAAAAACTCCTCCACTAGTTGGAGATGCCAAAACTATTGGAACTCACTTATTTGCAAGAAAACCAATACTAGGAAACACTTACCTCAATGGTTAGACCTCCAAAACCTTTGGAGATGACCTTCACAACTAGTGAAAGCCACCCAACATAGCACCTAGCCCCCTTGCTATAGGTGAGGAAGAAAACCATTTTTGGTCATGGTTATGGGTTGTCCGTAGCAAGATCTTCACCGAAGCACTAAGAATCTTAGAGAAAACTTGGAGTTTCTCTCACTAAAGCTCCCGACCCTCACTGAGGTTGAGAGCTCTTTCATAGAAATAGAAATGATTAATCAGGTGATGTGTATAGATTATATACACGTACTTAGCATATTTTGACGCACATTCATATATTTTACGTATGCTTTATCTATGCACTTTCATACTCTTAGTCTTACTTTTAGCATAATTACTCTTCTTTGTTCAAAGATCGGCTCATGTGTATTTTCTGCTTACAGGAGTCGAATATGGAGAGAAAATGATGTTTGTGGCCAATCTTGTCAATAAAGGAAGCAAGACATCACTGGCCATGTGAGCCACATGGCCATGCCAAAGAAGCAAGGAGAAAAATGACCTTGGTTGTGTGGTGCAGCTAGGCTGTGTATATCTACACTGTCGTGCCATCCCAGTATATTTCTCAGCACATAGCCGTGTAGATCTACAAGGCCATGAAATGACTCCAGAGTGAAAGGAAAGTAAGGCCGTGTGTGCCACACGACCGTGCAAGGTTTCTAGAAGCCAAGAATGGTCTGGCCATGTAAGCCACTCGGTCGTGTAAGTCATCCAGAGTTGCAGTAGAGCACGAACATGTAGATCTACACGACCGTGTCACCTTGGCTGAGAGCAAGACTTGTGAGGCCATGTGAGAGCCACACGACCGTGGCACAGGTCATGTGGTGCTCGTGCCCTGCTCTATATAAGGGGTTTTCTTCCTCTTTCAAGAGGAAGAGGCTCTCTCTTTTGGGGAGATTCAATTTAGGGATGTTCTTCATCCTCTCCAGCTTTATTCCAGCGATCCTAAGCCATCTCCACCTCCGTATCAACTCTAGAAGCTAAGGATTAGTTATGAAGATCACTCATCGTCTCTAGATAAGTATTTCTATTCTCTCTTCTCGTTGGGGATTGGAATGTTTGTAATATCTTTGTCTTTGGATCTCTATCTTTGTACTATAGAGTAGATTCATTGTTCTAGAATTAAGGAAGTAATTGTGATGTGATTTGATATATGAATCTCATGGATATGCCAATTTCTTATTCAGATGATGTTGATGTGTTTTGTATCTATTTGATCTTGTGTGGATGCTTGTGTTTGGATCTCATCACCATGTTTGATTGAATGTTTGTGAGGCTTTTGGATCCAGTAGAGGGATACCCTAGATCATATGACCGAGGGGCGTTTGTGACAGGCTGCCCCGCTAACGGACATCTAGGGGATCACCTTGAAAGGTGAAGCTAGTCTCTACAAGGAGGTGGGATAGTTGAATGCATTTAGTTCCTGTACTTTTATGTGAATTGAGTGGTGTTGTGTTTCTGTGTTGTATGACCGAGGGGCGTTGGTGACAGAATGCCCCACTAACGGACTTCATAGGGATCATAATCATTTAACCACTAGAGGTGTAGATCAAAGTCTCTTGCCAGTTGTCTTCTACAGGAAAAAACCAGTAACTTCCTACAAATGCATGTCAACTGAGGATATGAATTGGAGAACCATGCTACATCAATGAATATCACAATGAAACCGAATTCCTAGAACACTCATCAAACCATATACTTCAATTACTTTCCTAGTTCCATTTCTAGTTGTTATTTAGTTCATTCCTTACCTTATTGATTGTTTAGATAATTCTGCATGAGACATCTCTTGTGCTTATAACCAGCCCCTATGGGATCGATATCTTTTTATTACAGATGATAAATTAAAATCGTGCACTTACGGTTGCGTAACAAGTTTTTAGCACCGTTGCTAGGAATTGCGTCTATAATATTAGAGATAATCATTTGAGTTAGACTAAACTTTTCTTTTCTTTTCTATTACATAGTTGTAACTAGTCTTAGAAATTCTATTTTCACAATATTATCTTTTATTTTTTATTGCTTTTTCTGCAATTTGTCTTGTCACAATTCAAATTTTGAATTTTATATTTTCAAAATTTCAGTTTAGTTTTTCTTTTCCTTTCAAGTAAAGCGAAAATTTTGTAACTTGTGATCTTGTTCTTTGTATGCGAAGATCTAACCTTGCAGGTGATTTGTTACCTTTTGATCTTGAAATTGATAGAACCTTTCATAAAAGAAAAACCTCCCAAAGATATCTTGAAGAATAAGAACACTCAAATATGGTATTCAGACCATTGAAAGATTATGGAGCTCTAAAGTCTGCCTAAGAATTAGGGCCCATTGTCCAACTAGAGATTCAAGCAAGGAATTTTATGTTTAGACCATCTTTTATCTCAAAAATTCAACAGGATCAATTTGGGGGATTAGAGTCAGAGAATCCTTACTCACATCTCATGGAATTCCACAGATATTGTAATACACTAAAATATGAGGGGGTTCCATCTGATGTTATATGACTATTGGTTTTCCCTTTCAGTCTTAAGGATGCCGCAAAGAGGTGTTAATACCTTGCAACCTAAAAGTATTAGAACTTGGGATGAGTTAGAGCAGAGATTTCTGAACAAATATTTTCCTCCACAAAAGACCATACATTTGTGAAATCAGATTCTGCATTTTAAGCAACTTGTCGGAGAGGAATTACATTAAGCTTGGGAAAGATATTCATCTCTTCTGCATTCATGTCCGCATCATGGTATCGAGAAATGATTGATTGTACACTTATTCTATATTGGGCTTTCTTTCCAAAATAAGAGTTAGTTAGATTTGGCATCTGGAGGATCTTTCATGAGGAAAAGTCTTGATGAAGCATATGAAATAATCTATCGAATAGCATCAAATCTTAATGATTGGTCAGGGAAAAATCTATTGACTTTCTCATCAAGTGCATTCGAGGACAACGAAAAAGAAAATGATGAGGGAAATAAACAAGAATTTGTAGATGATGAAATTCAAAATGGTTCCGAAGAAGACATTACTCTTAATCAAAAGAATTTTCAAAATTTATTCTCTTGGTGTTGTAAGTCTTTGTCAAAAATATTTGGAGAAGGGATTTCTTCGACTAATCTTATTGAGAAGGAGGAATGCTCCAATATTTTTTGTATAGAAAATAACTTTGATTATGAAGAGGATGAAGAGATGGTATAAGAAACTGAGGAGAATTTAGGGAAAGAATCTCCAAAGGACGAAATAAAGTTGTTGGAGCAGGATCCAATTTTGGCAGAATTTATGCCGCCTCAGTTAGAGTTAAAGTCATTTCCCCCTAACCTTAAATATGCATTCCTTGGTCGAAGTTCCACTTTTCTAGTGATAATTAATGCAGATTTAACTGAACTAGAAACACAAAGATCATTTTTCCTCTACTATTTATTGATGAGATGCTTGAAAGGTTGGCAAAACACTCATATTTCTACTATTTGGATGGCTATTCGGGATTCTTTCATATTCCAATTCACCCTCAAGATCAAGAGAAGACTACTTTTACATGTCCCTATCGAACCTTTGCCTATCGATGTATACCATTTGGACTTTGTAATGCCCTAGCTACATTTCAAAGGTACATAATGGTAATTTTTTCAGATCTGACAGAGAAAATCATGGAGATATTTATGGATGATTTCTCAATTTATGGAAATGACTTTGACTCTTGTCTATTAAATCTTTCTACGGTTCTTCAACGGTGCGAAGATGTAAACTTGGTGTTAAATTGGGAAAAATATCACTTCATGGTAAAAGAAGGGATTGTTTTGGGACACAAGATGTCAAAATGTGAGATTGAGGTGGATCAGACAAAGGTAGAAGTAATAGAGAAGTTACCCCCGCCAATTAATGTAAAAGGAGTAAGGAGTTTCTTGGGGCATGCTGGATTCTACATGCGTTTTATCAAAGATTTCTCAAAAATCTCTAAGCCACTAACTAATTTGCTGATTAAAGATATTGAATTCTATTTTGATGATGACTACATGGAGGCTTTCAAAAAGATTAAAGTGCCCTTAGTTTAGCTCCAGTAATCCAAGCCCCAGATTGGGAGCTCTCATTTGAAATTGTGTGTGACGCCAGTGAATTTGCTGTAGGAGTAGTTCTGGGGTAAAGAAAGAACAAGATTTTACATGCAATCCACTATGCAAGTAACACACTGAATGCATCCCAAGTAAACTATTCCACTACAGAAAAAGAATTTCTAGCAGTAGTCTTTGCGTTTGACAAGTTCATATCCTACCTAGTGGGCTCGAAAGTGATAGTATATACTGATCATGCTGCCATCCGATATTTACTGGCCAAGAAAGATGTCAAACCATGGCTTATTAGGTGGATCTTACTTCTTTAGGAATTCAATTTAGAGATCAGAGACAAAAAAGGGGCGGAAAATGTAGTGGCAAATCATTTATCTCGAGTGTGGCAAAATGGGAAAAAGGATGAAGGATTTGAAGCACCTATTGATGACATTTTTCCAGATGAACACCTTTTGGCATTAGCATGTGCAAAGACGCCTTGGTATGTAGATTTTGTTAATTATCTAGCAAGTGGAGTTCTACCCCCAAATTTCTCTAGGCAACAAAAGAAAAAATTTCTTTTGGACGTCAAGAATTATATTTGGGATGAACCACTTTTTTACAAGAAATGCAGCGATGTAATTTATCAAAGATGTGTGCCCGAGGAAAAAGTTAAGGACATTTTGTTACATTGTCATTCTTCATCTTACGGTAGGCATCTGGGATATTTGAAAACAACTGCAAAAATCTTACAGGCAGGATTTTATTGTCCAAACTAATTCAAAGATACACGAGAATTTATACAATCTTGTGATCAATGCTAAAGGACCAGAAGTATAACCAAGAGAAATGAAATGTCACTAAACTACATCCTTGAAGTTGAGTAATTTGATGTGTGGGGAATAGATTTTATGGGACCATTTCCTTTCTCGTGTGGAAATAAGTTTATTTTGGTGCTGGTGGACTATGTGTCAAAATGGGTGGAGGCCATAACTTCTCCTACAAGTGATGCAAAGACGGTCATCAAATTGTTTAAAAACATAATTTTTCCATGATTTGGCATTCCTAAGGCGATTATTAGTGATGGGGGGGGTCACATTTTATAGAAAAATAATTTGAAAACTTACTCAAGAAATATGGAGTAAATCACAAAGTGGCAACACTATACCACCCACAAACTGATGGGCAAGTTGAAATCTCTAATCAAGAAATTAAGGTCATACTAGAGAAAATGGTCTCTACTTCACGAAAGGACTGGTCATTGAAGCTAGATGATGCTCTATGGGCATCGTACAGCTTACAAAACTCCCATTGGTATGACCCCATTCCGACTAGTCTATGGAAAGTCATTTCATCTCCCAGTTGAATTGGAACATAAAGCTTCCTGGGCAATTACAAAACTTAATATGGATCTTAGGGCAACAGGAGAAAAAAGGAAGCTCCAGTTAAATGAACTTGATGAATTAAGGTTGGATGCTTACGAACATGCCAAATCTTATAAGGAAAGGATAAAGAAATGGCATGATTAACACATACTACGTAGGGATTTCAAAGAAGGAGACCTAGTCTTATTATTTAATTCCAAGTTAAAATTTTTTCCAAGAAAGCTAAAATCACGATGGACAGGTCCATTCAAAGTTAAAAAGATTTATCCCTTCAGAGCAGTGGACATTTGGAATGAAGAGCTTAGAGTTATTAAGGTGAATGGTCAATATTTAAAAGGGTATGTCCATGGTATGTAGTTAGGGGAGAAATAGAAGTTATACTTCACTGAACCTTGTTCCCCAGAATGATCTCACACTTGTCGAGCTAATGACCTTAGACAAACAATTTTTGGGAGGCAACCCAAGGGTTCCTTTAATTAAATTCAATTTTAGCATTCTTTATCATTAGTTAATGTTTTTAAATCGTTGTTATTTTTTTTTTTTAGGTTGTACATTGCTTCCATGAGCTAGCCATGATTATTTCATGGGCATGGAGGCATTAGAGAAGTCGGAAATGAGGAAATTCAACAATATTGGACCTAACAGGGCTCAGCCATGTACCACACACGACCGTGTGACACCTACAGAAAAGGAGGAGAACTCGGCAGTGTGACTCAAACTGGCCGTGTGAGCTCACCCGAGAAGAAGAAGGATAAGGCTGTGTGATTTCACACGGCCGTGTGAAAATTCCAGAGGAGAAGAGGAAGGAGGTCGTGTAACACACACGGCCGTGTGAGGCGGGCAGAGAAGAAAATGAACATGGTTGTGTTACACACACCGACCATGTGAGCTCAACCGAGAAGAAGGTGACACTACCCGCACCATATGTCACGGCCATGTGAAAAAAGCTGAGAAGAAGAAGAAGCAGGTCGTGTCTCAGACATGGTCGTGTGAAGGAAAAAGGAATATGGTCGTATGGCAACACACACGGCCCAACCCAGGTTTTAAAAGTTAGGGCACGGGGGTGTGAGAGCCACACGGCCATGCCCGTCGCTTGCTCCCTTCTTCTCTCTTCTTTCTCATCTCTTCTTCTTCCCAAAGGCCATAAACCAATCCCTTCCAATTTCTTCACCTATCTCCCTTAAGGTTCAACCTCTCTAACTCCTACAATGTCAAATCTAATCAAGGAAACTACATCAACAAGAAGAGGAAAAGAGAAAATGCTTGCTTCGAACGAAAGGAATTTATGTTTTGAAGGTATTTCCAATAACTTTGACATCATTTTTTCTAGTGATGAACAAAAACATCATTATTTTTCTTTATGTAAATGTTCCATCTTGAGCACTAAGTTTATAGATTATGCAACCTTGGATACTTTAGGTTTTAGAGGTGATATTGATTGGCTCTTTGAAAGAATATGTTGGGATAAATTGATGAACATGAAATATCCAACTTACCCTAGAATTGTTTTAGAAATTTTAAGTTCTATCACGGTTGACAATGTACAAGGTGGGGAGGGGGGACTTAAATTCTTATTATTGAATGATGATTATGAATGGACATTAAGTGATTTTGCTACTTGTTATGATTTGCTTAAGGATGGTGCATGTATGATTCTACCTGAATTTGAAAAATCATACTTTTGGCAATTAATCTCTGGGCAATCTCACTTTAACCCTCACACATCCAAAGCCTCTAGTATCATTAATCTTGTCTTTAGATACATTCATTTAGTTATGAAAAACACTATATTTTGACGGGAGGACAAGGAAGGAATAGTAAGACTTATTGATTTATATTATCTATAGACAATGGTTGAAAATATTTCAATAAATTTTGGTTATTTCTTCCTTAAGCACTTAGTGAAATTAGGGAAGGCAGAATCTACCTCACCTATTATCTTAGGTGGGTTGCTAACTCAAATGACACTAGTGCTAGGGTGTGATGTAGATGGTTTAGAGATGGTTGAGGAAACTTATGGATTAGATTTGAATTCATGTTTAGCAATACGAATGTTAAGACGTGAGGAACATGGATATAGCCACCTTGCTAAAAATAATTTTCCTTTGTGATTGTCAAATCCTGATTTAACTACTGTTCGCATTAAGGAGAATTGGTGTTTAACCCTAGCAAATCAACATTCTAGAGCCCTATCAACTAAAGTTATGAGGGATGTTCCTCCAATTAATCATGACATTCTTAAATTCAACTTCCATGAACTTCATTCTATTTTAGATAACATTCATAATGATTTGGATTTAACTAATAAATTACTTACGAATGAAGATTGCATGAAGGATGAGCAATTTAAGAAACTACAAGAGTGTTTCAAAAGTGAAAAAGAGTTATGTATCAGAATTTCTGAATTCATGAACTCTTATAAGGCTCAAATGCAGTTTAATGAAGATTTTCAAGGCTTTATGAGATATTTGCAAGATGACTTAGACAAATTGTTTGAATATCATAAATTTTTTAGGGATGAGGTACGATGGTTCATTGATCTTTTTCTCTTTCCCCTTCCTGAATTCCCCAAACTCCCTCCTCTACCACCATATTGATTCCATTGGGATGATGAAAAGTTTAAATTTGTGGAGGGGGAGGGGGTGGGGGGTGTTTACAACCTGAAATTTTTGCATTTCCTTTTACATTTTCAGTTTTTCTGCATTTTATTTTGCTTTACTTGCATTCAATTTTTGCTTATGTCTTGCATTTTTCCTTGCTTTGTTTACTAGATTTGGTTTTGACTATCACTTGACTCTCTTTTGCAACATGTGGCATATCAAGAACATCATTCCTCACTTCTGCTGACTTGTCTACAAGTAAAATTGTTTGCACGTTTATATATTGATTCATGATATTTTGGATATAATGCTAGTATATTTAGTGTACCTCTTTTCTCTATCTTAAGTAGTATGATATGAGCTAAGTATTGTATGGAAACAAATTCGAGTTTTGGCTTAACCTTAAGGATTATATTATCACTTTACTTGAGCATGAATAGTTGATATCATTGTAATAGTCATGATTCATCCTATTTGTTTAGTACTTAGTTCCTACGGTGATTTCTCAAACTACATCTTGGTTATTGGATGATGCTCGAGTCTTGTAAGCTCATTTGGAAAAATCAAAATATCCCAACATTTACACTTAAATGCATTTGTGTTCAAGTATTACATCTTGCAATCACTTAGGAAAAAAAATGATGATGAAAAAAAAGAATGAATAAGAGATATAAAAAATAGTTGTCGTGAGTGGAAACAAGGAAGTTATCCCTTTGAGACCGAGTTAGGTTACTGGGGAAATGACTCCTATGTTTCTTGATCCTGTCGGGAAGCTGAGAAGACGAACCTGCCGGTGTGTGACATGGCTGGAATGTGGACCGCATCCTCATGATCCGGTGGTGAGCTGCCCGCTGCGTTGACCAAGTCGTCTGAAGTCCTCCGGGCAACTGTACCTGCAGCCAGTGACCGGGTTGCCCCGGTCTCTGGTACCTCGGTGCTCGAGGCGGATCCCACGAATGCATAAGCAGCCGCATAATAACATGATAATAAAATAAGCATGAAACGAGTGCAATGACGTACCCTGGCCCAGGGGGCGCCCTCGGATGGATGGATGAGCTGGTCGGGATACTGACCGAGTCGTCGCGACCCTGACAAGTAGATGGGTATGCACCCGCTAAGAAGCCGAATATAATGGTGGCGGCATGAAATCCGATGCAGCCTGGATTCGGAAAGCTACATGTAGGTCGAGACATAATGGCTCGTAGGCCGATACGCGGCACGCAGGCCGGATAACACAGATAGCTCATAATCATTATAGAGATACACAGAGTAAAACCCAACGGCTCAATGGCCGGAACCACCTCGGCTCGATGGCCGGAATAAACAAACCTGAGTCTGCCGAATGGCGGCTGTCCTGTGGGGGACGGGCTGCTACAAGAAGCAGCGGCGTCACTCACACTCACCGAAGGTGGCAGTGGTGATGGAAGATGCCGCTGGCCGCTGGGGAAGGGAAACGGTGACTGCCGGCGACGGCTTTGGCCGCGGGAAAAGGCAGCAGTGGCTGCCGGCGGCAGCTACGGCCGCAGTGGAGCAAACTGCGATGAGGGGAGTAGAAAGCAAGGCCTCTCTACTGTTGTTGGCCGCCGTCCTTCCTTTCCTCACAAACCTGCCCCCTTTTCTCTCACGGTAGCTACCGAGTGCGCAGTGAAGAAGGGAAACGGGAAACAGCGAGGCGGCGACGGCTGACGATGGTCCCGGCAAACAGTGCGATATAGGGAGGAAGAAAACCTCTCCCCCGTTTTCATGCTGGCGGTGACTCTCTCTCCCCTCTCCTGGCAGTAGCGTGGGAGTGAAAGGGAGGTAGCGAAGAGGAGGGCAGTAGCGTCGGCGGTTTAGCTGGCGAAGTGCATGAGGAGCCAGCCTTTCCATGGCTGGCGGCGGAAAGAAAAAAAACCCCTTCACCCTTGCTCACGAACCGGCTCCCAAATACCCCCAAAACCCTCCACCTCAGAAATGACCCATATGCCCCCTCTCTTCTCCCTAATCCCTTCTATGCCATCACCTGTGATCCGGATCACAAGCCTCCCCCTCAAGTCCAGTCGAAGGAGGCGTGAGTCCGACTGACTGGACAGTCTATCGCTGAGGCTGCATCACTCTTCATATCGACGTCGAATCATTGAACTCCTGGTATAATGCCTCCCGCGCGTTCGCTATAGCAATGGCGTCGCTTGAGATAGTAACGATACCGAGCGGACCAAGCCTGTAACCGAACCAATGCCGAGTGCGCAGCCGCGAAGATACCGACCGGACGATTGAAGTGCTGCCGATCGGATGGATAGACGTCGAGCGAAAGATGCTGAGAGAGCGACAACAAGCTAAGTGATCGACGTGTAAAATGACAGCCAACCGAGTGACATGTGGGATGCCGAGTAGACCAAGTAGACAAGCGATGTTGTGTGACCATGGAGATGCCGAACGAGGAACAAAAACATCTCTACAAGCGATGACGATGCTGGGCACACGATAACGAAAATGCTGAACGGGCGATCGGAATGATGTCGATCGGATGAATAGATGCTAGACGGACGCTGTCATGCGATCGATCGAAATGATGCCGATCAGATGAATAGATGCTAGACGGACGCTGTCGTGCGAGCGATCGAAATGATGTCGATCGGATGGATAGATGCTAGACGAACGTTGTCGTGCCAGCGATCGAAATGATGTCGATCGGATGGATAGATGCTAGATGGACGCTGTCGTGCCAGCGATCGAAATGATGCCAATCGGATGGATAGATGCTAGACGGACGTTGTCGTGCCAGCGATCGAAATGATGTCGATCGGACGGCTATGAAAGTGCTGACTGCGCAGCCTCAAGAATAGTCCACGGGCGATCGTAAGGTGCCACCCAGCAATTGAGTGAACTAAATGGAATGATGCCAAGTGACCGCATCACTCGTGAGTCGATCGGAAGTGTAGCCCGTGAATCGAAGGCTCGTGGAGGCGAAAGTCACGAGCCGAACGGGCGCATAACCTATATTCTGGTTTGAAACCAGTAGAGATACTCTTTGTTCGCGACCATCGGAGATAGCTCGACCCCGATCGGGGGAGATAAGAAATACGATATGCTGATAAGCTGGCTCGAGGCCAGTGATAATCGCTCGACCCCGAACGGGGGAGATAGAATATCTGAAGCTGGTCCGAGACCAGTGGCGACCGCTCGACCCCGAACGGGGGAGATAGAATATCTGATAACTAGTCCATGTAGCGATCTTCAAGCCGGGGTTTTATAATCGCAGGTTCGACTCTACGGTTTAACGTCTGGGCTAGACGGTCTTCAAGCCGGGGTTTTTATAGTCGCTAGTTCGACTCTACTGTTTAACGTCTGGGCTAGACGGTCTTCAAGCCGAGGTTTTTATAGTCGCTAGTTCGACTCTACGGTTTAACGTCTGGGCTAGACGGTCTTCAAGCCGGGGTTTTTATAGTCGCCGGTTCGACTCTACGGTTTAACGTCTGGGCTAGATGGTCTTCAAGCCGGGGTTTTTATAGTCGCTGGTTCGATTCTATGATTTAACGTCTGGGCTAGACGGTCTTCAAGCCGGGGTTTTTATAGTCGCCGGTTCAACTCTACGGTTTAACGTCTCGGCTAGACGGTCTTCAAGCCGGGGTTTTTATAGTCGCCGGTTCGACTCTACGGTTTAACGTCTGGGTTAGACGGCCCTGAGGGCTAATTCAAGCCCGGCCGATCGGCTCGGGGGTCTTCACCATCGAGCCTGTGGCTCGTATATAATCCGCCCGGCCGATCGGCTCGGGGGTCTTCGCCATCGAGCCTGTGGCTCGTATATAATCCGCCCGGCCGATCGGCTCGGGGGTCTTCACCATCGAGCCTGTGGCTCGTATATAATCCGCCCGGCCGATCGGCTCGGGGGTCTTCGCCATCGAGCCTGTGGCTCGTATATAATCCGCCCGGCCGATCGGCTCGGGGGTCTTCGCCATCGAGCCTGTGGCTCGTATATAATCCGCCCGGCCGATCGGCTCGGGGGTCTTCGCCATCGAGCTTGTGGCTCGTATATAATCCGCCCGGCCGATCGGCTCGGGGGTCTTCGCCATCGAGCCTGTGGCTCGTATATAATCCGCCCGGCCAATCGGCTCGGGGGTCTTCTCCCGAGGAACTAATGCAAATCATATAACTGACAGAATAAATAACGGGAAAACTGACCGGGGTCATGAGAATGGCAGAACTCTCCGGCATCGTTCATCTTCACGTTCCAGATCAGGCGCGTTCCCACAGACGGCGCCAAATTGATCCTGTCGGGAAGCTGAGAAGACGAACCTACCGGTGTGTGACATGGCTGGAATGTGGACCGCATCCTCATGATCCGGTGGTGAGCTGCCCGCTGCGTTGACCAAGTCGTCTGAAGTCCTTCGGGCAACTGTACCTGCAGCCAGTGACCGGGTTGCCCCGGTCTCTGGTACCTCAGTGCTCGAGGCGGATCCCACGAATGCATAAGCAGCCGCATAATAATATGATAATAAAATAAGCATGAAACGAGTGCAATGACGTACCCTGGCCCAGGGGGGCGCCCTCGGATGGATGGATGAGCTGGTCGGGATACTGACTGAGTCGTCGCGACCCTGACAAGTGGATGGGTGTGCACCCGCTAAGAAGCCGAATATAATGGTGGCGGCACGAAATCCGATGCAGCCTGGATTCGAAAAGCTACATGTAGGTCGAGACATAATGGCTCGTAGGCCGATACGCGGCACGCAGGCCGAATAACACAGATAGCTCATAATCATTATAGAGATGCACAGAGTAAAATCCAACGGCTCGATGGCCGGAACCACCTCGGCTCGATGGTCGGAATAAACAAACCTGAGTTTGCCGAATGGCGGCTGTCCTGTGGGGGATGGGCTACTACAAGAAGCAGCGGCGTCACTCACACTCACCGAAGGTGGCAGTGGTGATGGAAGATGCCGCTGGCCACTGGGGAAGGGCAACGGTGACTGCCGGCGACGGCTTTGGCCGCGGGAAAAGGCAGCAGTGGCTGCCGGCGGCAGCTACGACCGCGGTGGAGCAAACTGCGATGAGGGGAGTAGAAAGCAAGGCCTCTCTACTGTTGTTGGCCACCGTCCTTCCTTTCCTCACGAACCTGCCCCCTTTTCTCTCACGGCAGCTACCGAGTGCTCAGTGAAGAAGGGAAACGGGAAACAGCGAGGCGGCGACGGCTGACGATGGTCCCGGCAAACAGTGCGATATAGGGAGGAAGAAAACCTCTCCCCCGTTTTCATGCTGGCGGTGACTCTCTCTCCCCTCTCCTGGCAGTAGCGTGGGAGTGAAAGGGAGGTAGCGAAGAGGAGGGCGGTAGCGTCGGCGGTTTAGCTGGCGAAGTGCATGAGGAGCCAGCCTTTCCATGGCTAGTGGCGGAAAGAAAAAAAACCCCTTCACCCTTGCTCACGAACCGGCTCCCAAATACCCCCAAAACCCTCCACCTCAGAAATGACCCATATGCCCCCTCTCTTCTCCCTAATCCCTTCTATGCCATCACTTGTGATCCGGATCATTTCTCTTGATATTGAGCACGCCTTTGAGACCTTGGGTTAATTGAGGAATATGAACCAAGTGTGTGGCGGGTAAGTACCTATCACCGGGAACATTAGGAACTCAATTGGATGACAACTTGATTAGGACAAAGATTAAAACTTGAAGAGTTTGGGTCACTTATTGCACTGTGCACAAGAAACTTATGCTTAGGCCATACTTGAGTTATTTCTACGATCATGTTTATCAATGAAACTTGTAGATAGAGTTAGGAAAGTGCACTAGGCATTATGATACATTATAGAGCACATGAGTTTAGATTGCGTCATTTTACTTGAGGACAAGCAAAGGTTTAAGTCTGAGGGTGTGATGTGCGTAGATTATATACACTTACTTAGCATGTTTTGATGCACATTCATATATTTTATGCATGTTTTATCTATGCACTTTCATACTCTTAGTCTTATTTTCAGCATAATTACTCTTCTTTGTTCAGATATCTGCTCTTGTGTATTTTCTACTTACAGGAGTCAAATATGGAGAGGAAACGATGTTCATGGTCAATCCAGTCAACAAAGGAAGGAAGACAACACTGGCCATGTGAGCCACACGGCCATGCTAAAGAAGCAAGGAGGAAAATGACCTTTGTCGTGTGGTGCAGACAGGTCGTGTAGCTTTACCAGAGGAGGAGGATGACATGGTCGTGTGGATCTATACGGTCGTGCCATTCCCAGCAGACAGCCATGTAGATCTACACGATCGTGCAATGACTCCAGAGTGAAAGCAAGGTTAGGCTGTGTGTGCCACACAGCCATGCAAGATTTCCAGAAGCTAAGAATGGCCTGGTTGTGTGAACCACATGGCCGTATAAGCCATCCAGAGTTGCAGCAGAACACGACCATATAGATCTACACGACCGTGTCAACTTGGCCAAGAGGAAGACTTGTGAGGCCATGTGAGAGCCACACAGTCGTGGCACAGGTCATGTGGTGCCCGTGCCCTACTCTATATAAGGGGGTTTCTTCCTCTTTCAAGAGGAGAAGGCTCTCCCTTTTGGGGAGATTCAATTTGGGGTTGTTCTTCATCCTCTCCAGCTTTGTTCCAGCAATACTAAGCCATCTCCACCTCCGTATTGACTCCAGAAGCTAAGGATTGGTTCCAAAGATTACTCATCGTCTCTAGATAAGTATTTCTATTCTCTCTTCTCATTGGGGATTAGAATGTTTGTAATCTCTTTGTCTTCGGATCTCTATCTTTGTACTATGGAGTAGATTCATTATTCTAGGATTAAGGAAGTAATTGTGATGTGATTTGATATATGAATCTCATGGATATGTCAATTTCCTATTTAGATGATGTTGATGTGTTTTGTATCTATTTGATCTTGTGTGGATGCCTGTGTTTGGATCTCATTATCATATTTAATTGAATATTTGTGAGGATTTTGGATCCTGTAGAGGGATACCCTAGATCGTATAATCGAGGGGCATTTGTGACAGTTTGCCCCACTAACGGGCGTCTAGGGGATCACCTTGAAAGGTGAAGCTAGTCTCTACAAGGAGGTGGGATAGTTGAATGCATTTAGTTCGTGCACTTTTATGTGAATTGAGTGGTGTTGTGTTTCTGTGTTGTATGACCGAGGGACGTTGGTGACAGGCTGCCCCACTAATAGACTTCATAGCGATCATAACCATTTAACTACTAGAGGTGTAGATTGAAGTCCCTTGCCAGTTGTCTTCTGCAGGAGAAAACCGACAACTTCCTACAAATGCATGTCAATTGAGGATGTGAATTGGAGAATCATGCTACATCAATGAATATCACAATGAAACTGAATTCCTAGAACACTTACCAAACCATATACTTCAATTACTTTCCTAGTTCCATTTCTAGTTCATACTTAGTTCATTCCTTACCTTGTTGATTGTTTAGCTAATTCTACATGAGACATCTCTTGTGCTTATAACCAGTCCCTATGGGATCGATATCTTTTTATTACTGACAACAAAACTGTACACTTGTGGTTGTGTAATATCAGGCTAGATAACGTCAAGCCTGGGGTGACCAGCTCGATCACACGAAAGTTTTCCACCGACCACCAAGGTATATCGGGAAGCACTTGCGGTGGGAAGCATAGAAACCAACATTCCTTAGTTGTAAGTCTCATTTAGAGGAAAAATTCCTACAAATACGCCATAGCTGAAAATCGAACGTGGGTGCCTGGGAGACAACTGAGCACCCTTAATTGCACTATAGCCCTAGAGGCGATTGAGAGCTCTTTCACAGAAATTGGTAAATGTATTAAAGCGTCAGGAGGTTGTTTCCTCTGTCAATGAGAGCAAAATATAATCATAGCATGGAGTTGTTTACCTCTACATGTGAGATAAAACTCCACCGAACATCACATGGGCACACACACATGCATGCACACCCAAGTCCATGCACATCACATGGACTCCACACACACCAATCACAAAAATGTACATTATCCATGTCCATGCACATCACATAGACTCCATAACATACACATCCCCTACACTAATCACATATCCATGCATTTCCAAATTCATGCACAAAACTGAAACAAGAAAGCCATACAATGCAATCCATGCCTTGGCCACCAGTAGCTAAGAACCGAAGTTGAGGTAAAAGCTTCAAACTATGCACACTACAACCACTATGGTCTGCACATATCCACAAAATGGTACACATGAATTTGGATCTTGCATAGTATCTTATCAACATCAGGTAACATCTTCTCATAGCAACACCGTTACGGGCTTCCCAGAGAATATAGATCATACTCGAAACTCCAAGATGTTGAGCTTTTATTTTCTTACTTACACCTTTGTAGTGTTGGCCAAGAATATGAAATAGCTCCACCATAGAGTTAACTTCATAATTTATCTCTAACCAACTTCTCACCTTGTTCCAAAGAGCACATGTGATAGGGC
This sequence comes from Zingiber officinale, assembly GCF_018446385.1. Taxonomy (NCBI): domain Eukaryota; kingdom Viridiplantae; phylum Streptophyta; class Magnoliopsida; order Zingiberales; family Zingiberaceae; genus Zingiber; species Zingiber officinale. The sequence continues at coordinate 25,622,919 of NC_055988.1, forward strand.
ACTCAAAGAGCAAGTGATCATTCAACTCGTCTTGACATTGGCAAAACACACAAGTCTTGTTCTCCTCGTATGGCAATCCATCTGTTGTTTGTAGCCTCCCATGAGCAAGTAACCATAGAATGAATTGATGCTTCGGTATAATCTCCGACCTCCAAACCAATGATGCCCATGCCACTTCAGGACCTCTTGGCATGCAGAAACCATATACATTGCAATCCTATTTTTCCCCACCGCAAACCACTCAAACATCAACATGTTCGCCTCCCCACTTCCACTTGTAGCCCCTTGGATTTTGTTCCGAATGGTCACAAGCCATTTGATAAGAGGAAAGTCCGAGGCTTTGACCTCCCATTGCTAAAAATCAGTCCCTTTGAGGTAATGTTGGTGCACCCATCTTACCTATAGCGAATCCACATTGGTTTGAATCCCATAGTGTCTTTCTAAGAAGAGCTTCATTCCATGTATGAAGTTCATGAAGTTCATAATCACCATCATGTCGAGAAAGACACATAGTGTCCCAAGACAGGCTCGGTGAAACCTTCATTGAGTGATCACATATTAAGGAACTCGAAAGATCGGTTTGGAGGTTGATCTTTCGTTAGAGTGTGCACTATGGTGCAAGAGTGGCCCGAGAGGCACCCGGGCGTCGTAAACTCTGCATAAGCATCGAAATCTGCCATTAACCAAAAAGAATTCACCAAAGTTCTTTCCAATTTACAAGAAATCATACCACTGGTCCAAGTGAGCCAACATCCAATGGAGCAAAGATCTACCAAACCGCATACTTGAGTAAAAATTTGAAAATCCAGCATTTCATAACTAGTGACCGAAGAGGCCTCTTGTCTATCCAGTGTTGATATAATAGAGTTAAAATCCCCAAAAATCAACCACGATTCTGATATGGACCCCCCCCCCCCCAAGATTTGTAAGAGCCTCACATAACGGTCTCTAAGCAACAATGGAATGAAGTTAATATACAAATGTCACTAAGAAGTCCCTCTCAGAAATATGATACCGAACCGACAATGAATGAATTGTTCGGTGATCGAGAGCGCATTCATATCAACTCTGTGTAAGTCCCAAAGAAGTAGAATATATCCATGATTAGACATCTCAAAATTATAAATATGCCCCATACCTGAAAATCGCCTATGCATAATAGGATCAAAAGAATTACCGTCTAGCTTCGTCTCCAATAATGTCATCACTTAAATATCTTTTTGCTTAAGGACGTGGTGTACCCCCGTGTTTTAGGAACTTGTGAAAGCCCCTGATGTTCCATGCGGCTACCTTCATTTGACACCTCCCAATCGGGTTGCTCGAACCAATAGTTGTCATCCACTTGTGTTGTACTTCCAATCACTTCCTTGTTCTTCCCTCTATTGCTCATGGAATTAGCCTGAGAGGATGCTGAAGAGGTCGATCCCAAGGTCACTGATGCAGTGAAAGATGATTGTGCTAGGGATCGAGTTGCACCACGATATGTGAAAATGATATCAAAAGATTTTTTTAGTATTGAACCCCTTCTAACTATACTAATGCAGTATAGAAATGACTCAGGCCGTCTCCCAACGAATGCAACAATAGGATGGTAATCTAGGATCATTTATTATTCATATTTTTGGGGTTTTAATATGAAAATGGGAGTTTAGATTTTGAATCTAAACCTAACAAATTAAAAGCAGAACAAGTAGGAAACTAATCTAATACTGAAATAAAATCTAACTATGTGTTAATAATTAATCCACAACGTATTGTCACTCTACCCTATGGATTAACCATCAACACAATTAAACTAAGGAATGAAATGACAAAGCATTAAATGAAGCTAATCTAGTAAATGAAAGATAATACAAGTAATAAAAGCTAAGTCTAACCTAACTACAATTGCAAAAATTAAAAGGGCAACATGAAGTAAAGCATTAACAAAACTAGCATAGAATGAAACCTAGAGCATTGAAGAAATTTAATCTAACCTAATGACATCCAAATGAACAACTAGAACTTAAAAAAATTAGAAGAACAAGACAAGCAAGAATTAAGCTAAGTAAAATGCATCAAATTGAACATAACTACTTAAAGAGACATTTCATCGAACACTTATCATTCATGAATTAAATTGAACCAAGTACATGCAAAGTAAACATGGAAGATCAAGTTTGATACAAGCATTCAATAAGAAAAATCAACATAGCAAGAAAGAAACTAACTATCCAAACCACAATCTACACGTCCACTTCCAATACCAAAGACTACCCTCGTCGTCACACGAAGGCCCGGCAATGGTGAATAGTAGCTCACTACGGTCGCTTCACGCTTCGACAATGGTGATGCGAATCTTCCACCAAAGAAACCCTTCAGATGGAAGTTGTTGGAAAACTGAGTTGTTGGAAAATTTGGACTATTGGATGGGAAGTGACTGTCGGTGGTGCTTTCTGCCCTACCACTTGAACCCTAGAAGGCAAGAGTGAAGGAAGAATGCAGGAGGGTGAAGGATCTCACTGGAGAACCCCTCCGGTGAGGTGGAGATGGTCGCTGCCAAAACTTGCTACCCCGCCGAGTGTGCTTCTGTCGTCGCCACTGGAATCAAGAAGAGCAAGTGGATTGTGGATGGGCGGTCGATGGAAATGGAAGAGAAGAGGTCGTCGACCGGTGGTGAGGAAGAAGAGAAGAAGAAGAAGAAGAGTGGGAGGAGGCTTGTTGCGAGCCCTAGTGCGCAAGCAAAGAAGAGACGCGAAGAAAAAGGGGGTTTGCCACTGTGTCATTGCCTCACACTTCTTCTTCTTCTCTTCTTCCTCACCACTGGCCAGCGGCCTCTTCTCTTCCCTTTCCGCCGACCGACCATCCACAATCCACCTTCTCTTCTTGATTCCAACGGCGACGATAGAAGCACACTTAGCGTGGTAGCAAGTTTCAGCAGCGACCATCTCCACCTCACCGGAGGGGTTCTCCAGTGAGATCCTTCACCTTCTGGCGTTCTTCCTTCACTCCTGCCTTTTGGGGTTCAGGTGACAGGCCAGAGAGCACCACCGGTAGTCACTTCCCTTCCGGCAGTCCAATTTTTCCAACAACTCAGTTTTCTAGCAACTTCCATCCGAGGGGGTTCTTCGATGGAAGATTAGCATCACCATTATCGAAGCATGCAGCGACCGGTAGTGAGCTACTGTTCATCGGAGTTCGGGGTTCGATCGCCAGGCCTTCATGTGATAACGAGGGTAGTCTTGGTATTGGAAGTGGGCGTGTAGATTGTGGTTTGGGTAGTTAGTTTCTTTCTTGCTTATGTTGATGTTTCTTATTGGATGTTTGTATCAAACTTGATCTTTCATGTTTACTTTGCATGTACTTGGTTCAATTTAATTCATGCATGACAAGTGTTCGATGAAATGTCTCTTTAAGTAGTTATCTTCAATTTGATGCATTTTACTTAGCTTAATTCTTGCTTGTCTTGTTCTTTTAATTTCTTTAAGTTCTAGTTCTTCATTTGGATATCATTAGGTTAGATTAGATTTCTTCAATGCTCTAGGTTTTATTCTATGCTAGTTTTGTTAATGCTTTACTTCATGTTGCCCTTTTAATTTTTATAATTGTAGTTAGGTTAGACTTAACTTTTATTACTTGTATTATCTTTCATTTACTAGATTATGTTTCATTTAATGCTTTGTCATTTCATTCCTTAGTTTAATTGTGTTGATGGTTAATCTATAGCATAGAGTGGCAATTCGTTGTGGATTAATTGTTGGTAGTTAGATAGATTTCATTCTAGCATTAGGTAGTTTTCTACCTGTTCTGCTTTTAATTTGTTAGGTTTATATTCAAAATCAAAAAATCCCATTTTCATATTAAAAATCCCAAAAATATGAATAACAAACGATCCTAGATTACCATCCTATCGTTGCATTTGTTGGGAGATGACCTGAGTCATTTCTATACTGCATTAGTGTAGTTATAAGGGGTTCAGTACTTAAAAATCTTTTGATATTATTTTCACATATAAAAAATTGGCGTCGTTGCCGGGGAATCAAGAAGAGAAGGTGGATTGTGAATGGTCGGCTGGCTGGAAGGGAAGAGAAGAGGTCGTTCGACGGTGGTGACGAAGAAGAGAAGAAGTGTGGGGGAGGCTTGTCACGAGCCCTAGTGCACTAGCAAAGAAGAGACATGAAGAAAAAGGGGGGCTGCCACTGTTCCATCGCCTAAAAAAAATGAAGGAAAGGGTTTTTTTCCTCCTTAAATTTGGGCCAACAGATCTTTATAAGGGAGATGAATGAAGATCTGGCCATTTGATCTCTCTAATAAAGAGATGAATGGTCCAAATCAAGTATCTTCTTACTTGGATCCAATGGTTCATATCATTTCAGATCTGGATCAAGGGCAGGATACTTAAATCTGAATGAAGAAGTAAGATCTCTCTTGATCTAGATCAACAGTTCACATTGATTCTGTTTGATCTCCCCCATTTGACATCCAAATCAAGCCAAATTTGATCCGGCTCGGTCCTAATTCATGGGTCTTTTGATTTCCTACAAAATCATAATAAAAACATGAGATTAAATTCCACAATTTGTAGAAAATTTACAATTAATTCCAAAATGAATTCCTACTCACAACACATAATATAAACACAAAATTAAACATGCGAGAAGTAAAAATACCAAGAATAAGAGCCACAATAATAGATAAAAATGCTAATTATCACACCACTACTAATTGTTTAGGATTGATGATCCATTGGAGAGGAAGAGACCTCCTTACTACTTGAAACCTCCGGAATAACAGACAACTCTTCTTAACTTGGTGTCTCTTCATGATGCACATGTTGCGCGACCACCTCTTCATGATCTAGGGGAGGTTTAACTACCATGGGCTTAGGACTATGCACCACCATAATTGTCAATCCATTCTGTGCTATCGAATACTCCACATTCTGCAGTTGTTGATTGGCCTGCCTTGCCCGACTTCTGTATCTCGGTCTCGATCTCCTTCTCCCCCAGTAACCCGTTGATTTAGACCTCGGCCTTCCTGCGTGAGGCGTATTTATATTTGATTGAGATGCACCACCACAGTCTTCCTTCTGATGACCAATCTTCTTACAAACCTCACAATATTTGGGCACCATTTCATAAACATTTTTTTAGATCAATCTGCATTCCAGTAGGTAACGTGATTGGTACCCCATAAATTCTATCCCCAATGATCGAAACCTCTACCCAAAGACGAGCATACTCTAGTCACTCCCTTGATCGTGTCAAGTTATCTGTATATAAAGGTTTCCCTACCTCTGAACCAATTATACTCAATATTTTTAATGACCAACAATCCGATGGTAAATCATGGATTTGGATCCAAGCTAGAACTAGTCGGTCATCCTCATGAAAAAGAAAACACCTTGGTATAATCTTTAAAAAAAATAGGAACTCCGAAAGTAAAATAAGGTTCTCCTTGTAAGACTCCATCTCGATCATATTTTGTATCAAAATGATAGACCACCCATCCACTTTTGTGCATGGAAAAATTGTAAGGAACCTTCCATTGATTAGCTATCGCATAAGCTCCATTTCTTCCTAGATGTTGGCCCCTGAAATAACCAGCAAGACAAAAACTCAGGGTGTCTTCAATATCATCAAAATCGAAAGATAATCTCTTACCTTTAGCTTCATATTGTTCTAAAGACACGCCTGAATAAGCTTACCCAAGTCTTCTTTTGTGTTGGTTTGGTAGGATGGTTATCAAGTCCTACAGCGTCATTGACTTCCGATGGATTAGCTTTCTTTCCTTGTTGCACAACCTCCGGCACAGTATCTCCTCCTTCCAGTGGTGACGCTACAGCTAACTGCTCAACAAGCATGTGTGGAAGGTCACTAGAAGCTGCATTTCTAGCCCCAACATCTACCAAATCACTAGCCACTTCATCAGCAGTAATGCTAACATGAGGAGCACCTTCGTCAAAGTCAATTGTTGCCATGTTGACCATATCTTGCAATTTACTAAATATGCACTCTTTAAATGAGTCCTTGATTTCACTCAAAGGTAAATACTTAACCCATTTTTCTTTTTCCCATGGGGTACAACAGTCAACGTGAATGAATCAAGGAGAAAAGCCAGCCACTCACCAAGTTTGAAAACAAAACGTGATTTGGTGAAGCAATCACCATGATCAAGCAAAACAAGACTTGTGGTCCCAACCAAAACTAATCAGATGAGGCAATCGATCAAGCAAAACAAGACTTGTGGTTCCAACCGAAACCAATTCAAAATTGTCACACTAACTTCCCAAAATTGCAATACTCCAATTAAAGTTTGAAATTAATGACCATTATTGCTTAATAATTTTTAGGGAGTTTCCTATCATGGAACGTGTTGGTCAGAGAAACTATTCACCAGAAAACCTCCAAAGATGTGTGATGTAATGAGAGTTGACCGAACAAAACCCTTCCATCGAGAGCTAGAAAAGACAAGGGAGGGGAAGCTGAGGAAAACCAAAGGAAAAATTGAAGTAAAAGGGGAGAGGAGAGGAACAGGTTTACCGAATAGATGAACGGTAATATCGGTGAGAAGACAACCCCTATGCCGGAGAAGAAAAATCCAATATAGCCAGTAGGATATCCTCTCTGTACCCTCTAAATCCACCCAAGAAACCCAGGAGAGAGGCCACCCACCACGAGTGAACGATCGCCACCAAGAGGAAGAGTAAACTGGGGAAGAGCCCTCCAAAGTCACCAGAGAAATAGCCTAGGAGTCAATCACCTCACCGTGTGAAAGATGATCAAAAATCCTAGAGAGAAGTTAGAGTTTCTCTCTCTAGGAAACAAACCATACTGACTGACACGGTTGAGAGCTCTTCACGATAGCAAAAATTGATTACGCTCGCCCCCAGCGCCTCCACCAATCCATCCCAGGGACAACACGGAAGTTGAGAGCTCTTTCATGGAAATAGGTACATATGTATAAAAATTTGTTTGAGAGGTAAAGACTCTCAAACTGCATGTCAAACCATACAAGCATCAAGAGTTTAATCCTCTGTAGTTGAGGTAAACTCCAAATCAAATCCTCTCCTTTGCCAATGGTGGTGCATACTGAGAGCTCTTTCATGAATATAGGTGCATATACTGTAAGCTCTTTCACAAAAAAAAAATGAACTGGACTGGGTTGTTGATACGGTCTGACCTGGCTATTGTTTTGATGTTGACACTGATTTAAGTTTGTATCAGATATTAATTAAACTCAGATTGATTACTGATCAATGTTGTTCAGGTGGAAGGGAAAAGTCCAAGTATGGAAACTTGGCACGCGAAGTCAGAGAGGGCTCGGTAGCTCATTCTCCGGACTAGGTCAGAGAGGGCTTGGTAGCTCGTTCTCTGGACTGGACGAAGTCGAAGAGGGCTCCATAGCTCGTTCGCCGGCCTAGGTCAGAGAGGGCTCAGTAGCTCGTTCTCTGGACCGGACGAAGTCGGAGAGGGCTCCGTAGCTCGTTCTCCGGACTATGTCAGAGAGGGCTCGGTAGCTCATTCTCTGGATCGGACGAAGTCAGAGAGGGCTCCGTAGCTCGTTCTCCGGACTAGGTCAGAGAGGGCTCGGTAGCTCGTTCTCTAGACCGGACGAAGTCGGACAGGGCTCGGTAGCTCGTTCTCCGGACTAGGTCAGAGAGGGCTCGGTAGCTCGTTCTCTAGACCAGGAAGGCTTTAGGGTTTAGGGCTGGGAAGCTCTAAACCTACCTACATAGGCATTGGATCGGTCTGTTGACCGATCCAGTGATACTATGGATATCTGATCGGTCTGTTGACCGATCCAGTGATACTATGGTTATCTGATCGGTCACCAGACCGATCAGTAACCAATCAGTAACTCACTGGAGAATTACTGATCGGTCTGTAGACCGATCAGTAACCAATCAGCAACATTCTGTGAGATTTACTGATCGGTCTGGAGACCGATCTGGAGGCAATGAAGTTCGGGAGAGAGTATAGGGGATCGGTCTGTGGACCGATCCACCTATAGCCTGATCGGTCCACAGATCGATCAGAGCTCTCCTGGACCGATCAGGCCATAGCCTGATCAGTCCAACAAGGTGTGGATCGATCTGTTGACCGATCCAAAAAACTGTCTGAAGTTTCTGCTGTTTCTCTGCAACTTCTGATCCATCTGATTTAACCATCTGTTGTTAGCTTTTTAAGTTGCAGATTGCAAGTATCATGCCAATGCTCAAATTCAAATTAAGCTCCATCAGAAGAATAAGACAAAGGGTTCTTTCTGCTGTGTTTCGCTGCAAATGGTGCAATTGGAGTATCAACGGTTACTGGCTGCGATCAGGCTGTGATCTGCCCGCAATCAATTGGGAATCAGCTTGACTCTTGCTCATTGGTTCGAGCTCAGAGACCCCAGTGAAGACCATGGGTTCCATTGACGTGAGTTCAGAGAACCGGAGGAGGAGGAAGAGTGATTGGCGACGTTGTAGCTTGCAGCAGGGATTCGGTGTAGGTTGACAGCAATTCGGGACAGGCTGAACGCAGTGGAAGCAGAGGCATAAGAAGAAGGATGAAGAGAGGTTTGAATAGAGAACTCTCGGTCGATCAAGCAAGGGTGCTGAGCTTTGAGTTCTTGGCTGTGCTTCCTTCTTGTGCTCTATTTAACTGCTGTCTTCGCGTGGCTGTGAGCGTCTTTCTTCATTCTCTTTAGCCACTGATCTGTAAGTCTTGTGCTTTATTTACATATTTTTCTGAGACTTTGTGGAGAGGTTACTCCACCGAGAAGGAGAAATTTTTAGCCGGTATCTATCCGGGGTGTGATCTACCGAAAGATCAAGGGATCGTCCACCTTACGGACACGCCGAGGAGTAGGGGCAAGTTATCCCCGAACCTCGTATATACTGGTGTTAGTGGTGTGTGTCTTTCTTTTCTTTGTATTAGATTTTCATGTGCATATTTCTGCTGCGCTAACGATTTGATTGAAGAATTTAGTTAAGTTTTAGAGGAGGCTATTCACATCCCCCCTCTCTAGCCATCCGAAGATCCTAACAAGTGGTATCAGAGCAAGGTGCTCTTCATCCGGATTAACACCCTAAAGAGCAAGAAGATGGCTATGAAGGAAGGGTTTAGCACCAATCGTCCACCCTACTTCGACGGAGCAGACTTTCAATACTGGAAGAGCCGCATGGAATATTATCTCAAGACCGACATCTCAATGTGGTTCTCCGTCAAGGAAGGGTTTACACCCCCGAAGGACGAAGAAGGTAAGGAACTTGACTCATCAAGGTGGTACACCGAGCAAACTCGCAAAGGACAAGCTGATGCCAAGGCAGTGGTCACTTTACAATGTGGGATAGCCAAGGATCAACTCGTCAACGTAGGTCCATTCACGAGCGCAAAAGACTTGTGGAACAAGCTCATCGAGCTCCAAGAAGGAACTAGAGACTCTCGGATCGCCAAGAGAGATTTATTCTTAAACCAACTACAAAACCTCACCATGAAGGAGAACGAGACGGTAAGTGAACTACACGGAAGGTTCAAAGAAATTATCAATGGTCTTCATTCCGTAGATGAACGCGTAGAGAATCGTGATCTCATAAGGTATGCTCTCAAAGCCTTTCCTAGGAATGCCCTATGGTCATCTATGATAGATGCCTACAAGGTCTCCAAGGACCTTTCAATTGTTAAAGTAGATGAATTTTTTTGTGAAATGGAACTCCATGAGTTTGCTAACAAGGGTCAAAAAGAGAAAGGTATTGCCTTAGTTGCAGGAGAAAAGAGCAAAGATGGAAGAAGGAAGAAAGAAAAGAAGAAGGAAAAAGAGATTCCCTCATCCTCATCCTCCTCCGAGTCCGATGACGAAGGTGGATCATCATCAAGCGAGATGGCCAACTTTGTAAGGAGAATCATGAGAAGAAGCCGGAGATACAAAGGGAAAGGTAAACCTATCGATCAAAATGTTGATAAAACTAATGTTACTTGTTATGAGTGTAGCAAGAAAGGACACTATCAGAGTGAGTGTCCAAAACTCAAGAAGGAGGAAAGGGCTAAGAAGAAGAAAGCTCTCAAGGCTACTTGGGATGAATCCTCCTCAAGTTCATCGGAGGAAGAGAAGAAGGAGAAAAGCACACGTCAATTAGCGTTCATGGCAAGGGAGGAACCGGATTCCAGGAGTGATGGTGACACAAGTGACACCTCAACCGCGGCTTCATCATCTTCGGATGATGAAGAGGTAACCTCTCCTCATTTAGAGAAATGTTATAAAACCATTGCACATTTATCTACTTTGCTTAAGAAATCAAAAACTCAAATTAAATCATTAAAAGATGAAGTAGAGCACTTGAGGGCCCTTAGGGAAGATGAGGTTGATGACCTACATCTAGAGGTCCTTGAGGATGAAAACAAAGCCTTAAAGGGTGAAGTTGAGAAACTCAAGAAAATGCTTGAAAAATTCTCAACTAGCTCTAAGACCTTAGATATGATTCTAAATGCCCAAAGGGCGGTCTACAACAAGGTTGGGTTAGGATATCAACCTAAGGAGTCTAGTTTCATTTCACTAGTGTCTAGAACCCAATTTCATAGATCACATGCTTCTAGGGTTCATGAGACTAGGAAGGTTGTGACCAAGGCATGGGTTCCTAGGTCTTTCATTGTAGATGCATTAGGTCCCAAGATTTGGGTACCTAAAACGTCTATTTTTCGTGTCTTGTAGGCATTGGTCAGGGGGCATCTATCAACTTGGTTTGTTGATAGTGGATGCTCCAAGCACATGACCGGGGACAAGTCACTCTTTACCACCCTTCAAAATAAAAATAGAGGTAATGTGTCATTTGGTAATAATGGTAGCCTTAAGGTTATAGGAGTTGGAGACATTCATATATCTGAATGTCTCCAAATCAAGAATGTTCTTCTAGTCAAGGGGATGACCTTTAATCTCCTAAGTGTCAGCCAATTGTGTGATACGGGTTACACAATTGAGTTTCATTCAAGTCAATGTCTGGTCAAACACATTGACACACTTGACACGGTACTAGTAGGCACAAGGGTAGATAACATTTATCAAGTATCTTTTAAAAGTGCTACTAATGCCTCTGCTAAGTGCTTCATGTCAAAAGAAGAAGAGTCATGGCTTTGGCATAGGAGGTTGGCCCATGTGAACATGAAGAATATTCGAAAGCTAGCCAACAAAGGATTAGTGCGAGGCCTACCAAGCATCAAGTACCAAAAGACAAAATTATGTGATGCATGTCAAAAGGGTAAGCAAACAAAAGCGTCTCATAAAGGTAAAAGCGTTGTAAGTACCTCTACTGCTTTAGATTTATTGCATATGGACTTATTTGACTGTAGTAATGTCATTTCATTGAATGGAAGTAGATATTGCTTAGTGATCATTGATGACTTTACTAGATATACATGGACTTTCTTTTTGAAAAATAAGGATCAAACCATAGATATTTTTGTTTCCTTTTGTAGAAGAACTGAAAATGAAAAATCAACAACAATTAAAACAATTAGAAGTGATCATGGTGGAGAATTTCAAAATCATAGATTTTTAGAATTTTGTCAAGAAAAAGGATATAGGCATGAGTTCTCTACTCCAAGGACCCCACAACAAAATGGGGTTGTGGAGAGAAAGAATCGAGTCTTGCAAGAGGTTGCACGAAGCATGCTCAATGAGTACTCACTACCGAGCTACTTATGAGCTGAAGTTGTAAATACAGCTTGCTATGTGCAAAACCGAGTCGTGATACATAGATTTTTAAGAAAGACTCCCCATGAACTTTTGTTTGGAAAACCCCCTACAATTAAACATCTTAGGGTGTTTGGTTGTAAGGTGTTTATCTTGAACACCAAGGATCATCTTGGAAAGTTCACGGCTAAGGCTGAAGAAGGGATACTGGTCGGGTACTCTCTCATCAGCAAAGCCTATCGAGTCTACAACAATAGGACTAAATTGATTGAAGAGTCCTCGGATGTAGCATTTGAAGAAATCCCTAAATCAAATGATCAATCGAGGGATGCAGGAGAAATTCAATTTGAACTTAGAAGGCTAAGTTTGAATGATCAAAACATAGAAAGAGTCAAAGTTGATTCCGATGACGATGAGCAAAGGCAACAAAGGGCTCAGGCTGATCCTTTGCCTGATACTGAGTCCTTGCCTGTGCCTAGTGAGACCACTCATGAGGCACCGCCGACACCAAGGCAATCCAGGATAGCCTCTAGTCATCCTCAAGACCAGATTGTTGGAGACATCCAACAAGGGGTTAGGACTAGATCATTCTTTCGAAATGAGTCTAATGAGGTCGCCTTGATCTCAGAAATCGAACCAAAATTAGTTGATGAGGCATTGCACGATCCTGATTGGGTCATAGCTATGTAAGATGAGTTAGGTCAATTTGAAAGGAGCCAAGTGTGGGACTTAGTTCCTAGACCTAAGAAGACCACCATTATTGGAACCAAATGGGTCTTCAAAAATAAGTTAAACCAAAAGGGAGAAGTCGTAAGAAACAAGGCAAGACTTGTAGCCAAGGGCTATAGTCAAGTCGAAGGTCTCGATTATGATGAGACTTATGCTCCCGTGGCCCGATTAGAGTCCATTCGTTTGATGCTAGCTTTTGCTGCACATAGAGGCTTCAAGCTCTATCAAATGGATGTTAAATCGGCCTTCTTAAATGTTGGTTGCTACTCGGAAAGCCTAGAGGTTCCACTGTACAAAATTTTGTACAAAGGTCTGAACCTTTTCCTAGCTACCATGTGTTCTTTTAAATTAAATTTTGGATCGCCTGCGGAACTTAACACGTTTGATCCAAAACTTAATCTATTTGTTCTTTTAGGTTTTGACTTGGATCTCCTGCGGAACTTAACACGTTCGACCCAAGTCACCTTAAGTTATTAATTCCATTAAATATTAATTTCCATAATCGGTTCCCAGTACTGACGTGGCGAGGTACATGGCCTTCTTGGATATGGGAGCAATCACCACCGACTAGACAAAACCTTTTATAGAAAGCTAATATTTAATTTCCTAAAATAACTTTAGGTTAACCGAAAAGAACAATCAAATCACAAGGAAAAAAAAACAAAAGAACACTATATCGAAAACAAATTTGAAACTCTAGAATCGTATGCCTCTTGTATTTAGTATTATTTCCAAAAATAACTAGTATGATGCGGAAAGAAAAATTACTAGTTATACCTTTTAGAAAAACCTCTTGATCTTCTACCATATTCCTCTTCTAACCTCGGACGTTGTGTGGGCAACGATCTTCCGAGATGAGAACCACCAAGCACCTTCTTCTTCCTTGCAAATTTCGGCCATCAAAACTTCTTCTAGGATGAAGAGGTTCGGCCACCACCACCATGCTCCAAGGGATGCTAGAAACAAAGCTTTCTTTCTCTCCTTCTTCTTCTTCTTCTCTAAACTTGATCCGGCCACCATATGGGTCTCCACAAGAAGGATGAGGTTCGGCCATCAAAGAGAAGAAAGGAGAAGAGGATGGCCGGCCACACCAAGGAAGAAAAAGAGAGAGGAAAAATAAATAGAGTTGTTCACCATGAAGGCACCTCTACCCTCTCTTTTATAATCCTTGGCCTTAGCAAATAAGGAAATTTAAATAAAAATTTCCTTAATTCTTTTGCCATTGATAAGGAAAATTTATTTAATTAAAAATAATTTTTTTTCTCATCAATAATGTGGCCGGCCACTTTAAACCAAGCAAAGGAAATTTAATTCAATCAAGAATTAAAACTTTCCTAATTTGTTTCCGAAAATTTTATAAAAAATTTCTCTAATAATTTTTCCTTCATGATGGTTAATAAAAAGGAAATTTTATAAATTAAAATATTTCTTTTAAACATGTGGATAAAAAGAAAGTTATCTTTAAAAAATTAAAATCTCTTCCAATTTACAAATAAGGAAAGATATCTAATCTTTTCTTAATCCTTGTAGAAGCTTTATAAAAGAGATATTTAATTTTAAACTCTCTTTTAAATCATGAACATGATTAAAAGGAAAGTTTTTACCAAAATTAAAATCAACCTTTTAATCTACAAATAAGGAAAGAGACTTAACTCTTCTCTTAATCTTTTGTAGAATCTTATAAAAGGAAAGATTTAAATTTTTAAACTCTCTTTTAAATCATGTTATCCACATGAGGAAAATTTAAAAAATAAAATTCTTTTTTATTTTAATAGGGCCGGCCACCTAAGCTTGAGTTCAAGCTAGGGCCGGCCACATGAATTCACCCATGAACCAAAACATGGCCGGCCCTAGCTTGGTCTCCAAGCTAGCTTGGCCGCCCCCTATAGGATGGGTAAGAAGGTGGGTATAGGTGGGTATAGTACTCTATAATTAAGAGGCTACGATAGGGACCGAGAGGAGGAATTGGTTTTGGTCTCCCGATAAAATTAAGCATCCCGTGTTCGCCCCGAACACACAACTTAATTTTATCAATAATAATTCATTCCACTAGAGAATTATTATTGAACTACCGCATCAATCCCAAATTACATTTTTGGGCTCCTTCTTATTATGAGTGTGTTAGTCTCCCTGTGTTTAAGATAACAAATGTCCACTAATTAAGTAAGTTACTGACAACTCACTTAATTAATATCTAGTTTCAAGAGTAGTACCACTCAACTTCATCGTCATGTCGGACTAAGTCCACCTGCAGGGTTTAACATGACAATCCTTATGGGCTCCTCTTGGGGACATTCTCAACCTAGTATCTCTAGGACACAGTTTCCTTCTATAATCAACAACACACACTATAAGTGATATCATTTCCCAACTTATCGGGCTTATTGATTCATCGAACTAAATCTCACCCATTGATAAATTAAAGAAATAAATATCAAATATATGTGCTTGTTATTATATCAGGATTAAGAGCACACACTTCCATAATAACCGAGGTCTTTGTTTCTTTATAAAATCAGTATAAAAGAAACGACCTCAAATGGTCCTACTCAATACACTCTAAGTGTACTAGTGTAATTATACAGTCAAGATAAACTGATACCTAATTACACTATGACCTTCTAATGGTTTGTTCCTTTCCATTTTGGTCGTGAGCTACTGTTTATAATTTATAAGGTACTGATAACATGATCCTCTGTGTGTGACACCACACACCATGTTATCTACAATATAAATTAATTGAACAACTACATTTATCACAAATGTAGACATTTGACCAATGTGATTTTTATTTCTAGATAAATGTTTATACCAAAAGCTAGGCTTTTAGTATACACTCTAACATTAAACGGTTTCATTAAGGAAGAGGTCTATGTTGAACAACCACCGGGGTTTGTGAATACCGAGGCTCCAAACCACGTGTACAAGCTCAAGAAAGCTCTTTATGGGCTTAAACAAGCACCTCGAGCCTGGTACGAAAGGTTGTCAACTTACTTACTAGAAAAGGGTTTTGTAAGAGGTCAAATAGATCCAACACTATTTCTGCGTAGAGATGGTGAAAACATATTTGTAGCCCAGGTGTATGTCGATGACATAATTTGTGGCTCAAATAACAAGGGCTATTTGAATGAATTTATCAATCACATGGAAAGTGAGTTTGAGATGAGTCTGGTGGGAGAATTGACATTCTTCCTTGGACTTGAAATCAAACAAACTCGAGATGGCATTTATGTCCATCAGACGAAATACACTCAAGAGATGCACAAAAAATTCAAAATGAGTGACTCTAAGGAAGTATCCACTCCAATGGCGATAAACACTCGCCTTGACAATGATGAGAATGGAAAACCAGTTGATCTAATGCAGTATAGAAGCATGATCGGTAGTCTTCTATATCTCACAGCTAGTCGACCGGACATACTTTTTGTTGTGGGCATGTGCGCTAGATATCAAGTCTGTGCCAAGGAATCTCATTTAATTGCAGTTAAGAGAATCCTGAGATACCTTAAGGGCACAATTAGAGTAGGTCTATGGTACCCTCGTACGGAGTCTTTTGACTTGATAGGTTATACCGACTCCGATTATGCTGGGTGCAAATTGGATCGGAAAAGCACTAGTGGGGGTTGCCAATTTTTAGGTTCGTCATTGGTTAGTTGGTCAAGTTGGAAGCAACATTGCGTTGCCCTCTCCACGACCGAGGCTGAATACATTGCCATGGGAGAGAGTGTATCACAATTGTTGTGGATGATCCACACCATAGAAGATTATGGACTTTTGTATAAGGGCGTGTAAGTGTTGTGTGACAACATCAGCACAATAAACCTAACGAAAAATCCAGTCCATCATTCAAGGACCAAACACATTGAAGTGCGTCATCACTTCATTAGAGATCACGTAGCTAGGGGAGACATTGCGCTTACATATGTTGAGTCAAAATCAAACCTAGCCAATATTTTCACCAAACCCCTTCCGGAAAATGAATTTAGTCATTTACGAAGAGAATTGGGAATGTGTTTGGCTCAATAGGCCATTAGGACTTCATCATGATCAATAAGGACAATTAAAACGACAAGAGAAATTGAGAAATTAATTTGGGAAACTTGGGGACATCTCACACAAACTATAAGGTTTAACAAATTATTTTTGTTTTCTAGAAATGGGGTGAGATGCTAGGATCAGCCAAATTATTCAAAATGTATCATGCATCTCTTGAATAATTAGGTTGAAGAGACATAAATTGAGTATGGGGAAGACCATTATATAATTCATGTGTATTTGGTTCCTAGATCTTACTCATATATTCCAACTAAGGAAACTTGGTTGGACCTTTACCTAGAATTTATCTAACTTTGGTTAATGTGTTGATTGATATTTTTAATCGATACCTTTCATGATTTTGATTGAAAATAAGACAAGCTATTGAGGTAATGATAGCAATTTGGATATATTTTGACAAACTTGAAACTGATCATAGCAAGGATGTGCTTTGAACCAGGTGATAAAAAGCATAAGTTTTTGATTAATACCCTGGTTCACTATAGATCATAGTTTCAGAAGTTTCTCTGGTTTTGAAACCTTAAGGTTCAAAACGTCTGAACCCTAAACTCTATGCGTTTGGAGTTGGTCTGTTTTTTTTTTAATGTTTGTAACTTTCTGGTTCTGAACAATTTTAGACCGTAAGAGCTCATCTTTCAGGAATATTTATGTTTGTAGATTCTTCAGGTTCTAGGTTATGAATTTGGAAGTTTCTGAACTTCTTCAGTTCTGAATCTTCAGTGTTTAGAAACCCTAAAACTTCTTCGAATCTCAGATTATTGAAATTCCTGAATTTTCGATTTGTCATACACTGATCGGTCTACAGCCTGATCAGAAGAGGCTGGATCGGTCTATCGACCGATCCAGAACTCTCTGTTTGCTTGCTGATCTTTCCCTGATCGGTCCACCGACCGATCAGGGTATTCAAGAGACCAAGCGAGGATCCTGATCGATCCAGGGACCGATCAGGAGATTCCCTGATCGGTCCACCGACCGATCAAGGTATTCAGGACCAATGGTACGTAAGGATCCTGATCGGTCCACCGACCGATCAAGAGATTCCCTGATCGGTCCACCGACCAATCAGGGCATTCAAGAGACCAAGGGAGATCCTGATCGGACAGCCGTCCGATCAATCAACACCTGGATCGATCCCATCCCTTTTAACTCTTCCCGATCCTTTCTTCTCCCATTACACGCCGAAGCCCTAGCCGACACCCTCCTACGCCTCAGTTCTTCTCTCCGTTCGTCGATAGATACATAGATGGCACCAAGGTAACTCCATTCTCCCCAAGCTCTACTCATTTTGGCACTTCATTTTCATTTCTCACCATATTTGTGTAATTTGGGTTGGTTCTCGGTTGTTGGTGGCTCCCGTGCTCACCTATTTACCCCCGTCCGTGTCCCATTTTTTTTAACCTTTAGAAAGAAACAAGTTGGTGAGGGAACTTCTAAGTCATCAACTGAGAAATCTAAACCTAAGACTCCCTCCCGACCTCAACCATCTGTTTCTAGAAGATTTCCAAACCATCACTTTGAGCAAGCCTTTAAACAAAGAACCTTTAAACTGCTTCCCTATAGGTCTGTGGATCAAAAATTCATGGATGAATTTTGTCCATCTGTGTCGGAAATACTTGCCTATTACAAACTTGATTCTCTAGTCTATTTAGAACGGGACATCAATTACGACTTAGTATTTGAGTTTTATAATAATCTTCATCAAACTAATGATGTTAATTATAAATCTAAGGTTGCTAAGAAAACTATTGATTTCTCTTTCTCGGCCTTCTTTGATTATCTAGCTTGCCGGAGGTGTTCAGGAAATGTTTTTTCCATATATCCTGATTTACAAGACCCCTTACCTTCTCCCTTTGATGTCTCATCTGCCTCCATTTATGAGTATTTCTTCGGACATCCTAGACCGGGTGGACAAGATGAATTAGATGTTGATTTTCCTACTTTTGCAGCCCTAAGACTATCTGCCCCAGATTACATTCTCTTTAAGATTGTCACGAATTGTCTTCTGCCAATCACATCTAAACCCTTGTCAGAGATCCAACCATATCACTGCCTAATGCTTTATGGATTGCGTCGGCGTCTCAATTTTTGACATCATGTCGAGCATCTACTCTTCTATCATCTCCTATAGTGAGCCTACCAGCTTCACAGTTTATATGCCTTATGAACATATAATTACGGATTGGCTCGAGACCCTACAGATTGATGTCTCCAAGGGAAGGATAGTCAAGATGGTGAGGCAGGACTGCAGACTTGGAAAACGTGCATTTTCCAAGTCTGGCATCATAGGACAGAATGAGGCGGTTCGTTGGAAGGACGGGAGAGCACTGGGTGAGCTACCACGGGCACCTCCGCGACAGGTTGATGCTGCTCCCGTTGTTGCTCCTCCTCCTCCTGCTGCTGAGTATGGAGAGGCAGATCCTGATCTGCGCTGGCAGATTGCTGAGCTGGAGAGCCACATTGATCAGCACGATGAGCTACTGGCTGCTGAGCTCCATGGGCTGCGCGTTCGGATTGACCAGCGTTATGATGATCTACACAGTCAGTAGTTAGCGACGTAGCAGGTGCTTCTGGGATGGATGGCCAGCTACCCACCTCCGCAGTATTACTCGAGCTATCCACCCTCGAGCATGCCGCCTCAGGGATTCATTCCTCCAGCAGATGATGATGATGCTCCTCATCTTGAGAATGTTGATTGATACACTGTGTTTTATGTTGGTCATTTTGACTGCCTATGTTTCAGATATTGTTTGATAGATACTGTGTCTGACCTGGATATTAGCTGTTTATGCTACTCATTTTTCTATTACTTGCCTCTTTTTATTTTTCAATTCTTATTGACTATTTATATGCTTTTCATATGCCATACCTTGATTGTCTCTTATTTACTGTCTGATATTACACTTAAAGTGAATTCTGTGTGGATTAAGAAAGAGACAGTATGGGTTAAGGGGGAGTCTTTTGAGTCTTATTGCCTAATTCGCACCTTTTCGGTGTTTGACAAAGGGGGAGAAAATGACTAAGTTTAGAGATGAATGGAGTTTTGATTATAAGGGAGAGGATAACCTTTGAGGATTATTGACTTCTTTAGTGGGAGGATCTTGATTCCCCTAAAATTAGGGAAATATGAGCATTTCTGATCTAAATTTAAATCGTGTTGTCAAACAACAAAAAGGGGGAGATTGTTGATACAGTCTGACCTGGCTGTTGTTTTGATGTTGACACTGATTTAAGTTTGTATCAGATATTAATTAAACTCAGATTGATTACTGATCAATGTTGTTCAGGTGGAAGGGAAAAGTCCAAGTATGGAAACTTGGCACGCGAAGTCAGAGAGGGCTCGGTAGCTCGTTCTCCGGACTAGGTCAGAGAAGGCTTGGTAGCTCGTTCTCTGGACCGGACGAAGTCGGAGAGGGCTCCGTAGCTCGTTCTCCGGACTAGGTCAGAGAGGGCTCGGTAGCTCGTTCTCTAGACCGGACGAAGTCGGAGAGGGCTCTGTAGCTCGTTCTCCGGACTAGGTCAGAGAGGGCTCAGTAGCTCGTTCTCTGGACCGGACGAAATCGGAGAAGGCTCCGTAGCTCGTTCTCCGGACTAGGTCAGAGAGGGCTCGGTAGCTCGTTCTCTGGACCGGACGAAGTCGGAGAGGACTCGGTAGCTCGTTCTCCGGACTAGGTCAGAGAGGGCTCGGTAGCTCGTTCTCAGACCAGGAAGGGTTTAGGGTTGGGAAGCTCCTTACATAGGCATTGGATCGGTCTGTTGACCGATCCAGTGATACTATGGATATCTGATCGGTCTGTTGACCAATCCAGTGATACTATGGTTATCTGATCGGTCACCAGACTGATCAGTAACCAATCAGTAACTCACTGTGAGAATTACTGATCGGTCTGTAGACCGATCAGTAACCAATCAGTAACATTCTGTGAGATTTACTGATCGGTATGGAGACCGATCTGGAGGCAATGAAGTTCGGGAGAGAGTATAGGGGATCGGTCTGTGGACCGATCCACCTATAGCCTGATCGGTCCACAGACCGATCAGAGCTCTCCTGGACCGATCAGGCCATAGCCTGATCGGTCCAACAAGCTGTGGATCGATCTGTTGACCGATCCACAAAACTGTCTGAAGTTTCTGCTGTTTCTCTGCAACTTCTGATCCATCTGATTTAACCATCTATTGTTAGCTTTTTAAGTTGCAGATTGCAGGTATCATGCCAATGCTCAAATTCAAATTAAGCTCCATCAGAAGAATAAGACAAAGGGTTCTTTCTGCTGTGTTTCGCTGCAAATGGTGCAATTGGAGCATCAACGGTTACTGGCTGCGATCAGGCTGTGATCTGCCCGCAATCAGTTGGGAATCAGCTTGACTCTTGCTCATTGGTTCGAGCTCAGAGACCCCAGTGAAGACCATGGGTTCTATTGACGTGAGTTCAGAGAACCGGAGGAGGAGGAAGAGTGATTGGCGACGTTGTAGCTTGCAGCAGGGATTCGGTGCAGGTTGACAGCAATTCGGGACAGGATGAACGCAGTGGAAGCAGAGGCATAAGAAGAAGGATGAAGAGAGGTTTGAATAGAGAACTCTCGGTCGATCAAGCAAGGGTGCTGAGCTTTGAGTTCTTGGCTGTGCTTCCTTCTTGTGCTCTATTTAACTGCTGTCTTCGCGTGGCTGTGAGCGTCATTCTTCATTCTCTTTAGCCACTGATCTGTAAGTCTTGTGCTTTATTTACATATTTTTCTGAGACTTTGTGGAGAGGTTACTCCACCGAGAAGGAGAAATTTTTAGCCAGTATCTATCCGGGGTGTGATCTACCGAAAGATCAAGGGATCGTCCACCTTACGGACACGCCGAGGAGTAGGGGCAAGTTATCCCCGAACCTCGTATATACTGGTGTTAGTGGTGAGTGTCTTTCTTTTCTTTGTATTAGATTTTCATGTGCATATTTCCGCTGCGCTAACGATTTGATTGAAGAATTTAGTTAAGTTTTAGAGGAGGCTATTCACATCCCCCCTCTCTAGCCATCCGAAGATCCTAACATGGGTAACGTCGAGCCTTGGGTGACTAACCTAACTCCACAGAAGTTTCTCACTATCCATCAAGGTAAATCGGGAAACACTTGAAGTGGACGGCCCAAAAACCTAGCATCCCTTGATTGTAAGTCACATTTGGAGAAAAAATTTACTTTACTAAGAGCTCTTTCACAGAAATAGGTACAACTGAGAGCTCTTTTATAAAAATAGGTACATGTATATAAATCTTCTTTGAGGGGTAAAACTCTCAAATAGATATCATAGCATATAAAATACCTAAGAGTTTAGGCCTCTACAAGTGAAGTAAACTCCACAACCAACACTTAATCCACGCCTACAATCATCATGCATTACATGGGCACATGACACCCACTGTGATACCCACATAATCTGCTATACATGCAATGTAAAGACATAAAACACACCAACAATTAGCAAGTGACATCACATTGACACAAGTCCACATTTGGACTTGTATTCACACCTATAGTGTGCATCACATGAACAAACCAAACACTTGATGCTCACACGGACAACAATTACACCACACACAGCTTCACGCGGTAAATTCTTAACCACGAAACCGGCAAAGTTAACGATCAGCAACCATAGCATGTATAGATGAGTCTTATGCCGAAGATAGGTTCATGAACCGATGCACATGGATCTAAATTTTTTGAAATATCCATTCAATGTCTGGAGAAATCCTCTCATGGCGGCATCTATTATGAGCTTCCCATACAAAGTACATCATGTTAGAGATACTAAGGTACCGAGCCTTCATCTTCTGACTACCACCTTTGTAGTGCTGCCCAAAAATCTAATATAGCTCCCCAACTGAATGGAAATCATAGCTGATGTCTAACCATGTCTTCACCTTATTCCAGAGGGTACAAACAATTGGGCATTCGAAAAATAAATGTTTATTTGATTCTTCTTGGTGTCGGCATAGTACACATAATTTTTTTGGCTCATATTCCATCCGATCAGTTGTTCTAATCTTCCCATGTGCTAGTATCCATAAGATGAACTGGTGCTTTGGCATAATTTCTGATCTCCACACCACCGGCGTCCAATTCACCTTTGGAGCTCTAGATTTGAAGAAGTGATAAGCATTGGAAGTCCCTTTTCTCTTCACTCACAAACCAATCCATCATACATATGTTTGCTACCCCTATCCCATTTGATGCCCTTAGAATCTTATTTCGAATGTCAATAAGCTTCTTAATCAGTGGTGAATCCGAAGCTTTAGTATTCCATTGTCAAAAATCAATCCCTTTTACATAATATAGGTGCACCCATTTGACCTATCACGAATCCATCTTGGATTGAATCTCCCATAAGGTTTTACTTAACAATACTTCATTCTATGCTAGAAGATTCTGAATTCCATCTCCTCAATCTTGCTTTAGAGTATAAATTTTGGCCCATGATATAGAAGGGGATACTTAGAAGACCAAACAAACATACAATAAATAGCATTAATCTTTTCAATAACTCCAACCGGCATACAAAGTTTTGAAAGCCAAAAGCACTCCCTCCCTTGAAGTATTGTACCCACCAATTCCAATTTACTTGTATATGACAAGCTATGTTTGGCAATGCATTTATTCTTTTTGCTATAGCATCAAGGAGGGGGTCATAATTTACAATTCTTAATTTTTCTACCGCTAATGGGATCCCCAAATATCAAAAAGGAAAGTTACCTTCCTGAAAACCAATGATACTAAGCAACCAATCCTTTGTTCTTGCCTGAACACCAGTCATGTCCGCTTGTGATTTTGAAGAATTAACTTGAAGTTTGGATTCCTTGCCAAACCCCCCCCCCCCCCAAACAATCCGAAAGCACCTTGATAGAGGACTCATCTACTCTAGTAAACAACATTAAGTCATCAGCATGCACTAAATGTGTGATTCCAACCTCTTTACACATAGGATGAAAGTGGAATGATGGTAAAGATGAGGCCACCACTACAAGAAAAATCCTCATAGACATCGGTGGAACAACAATAGTTTTAAGCAAAAATCGATGTCTTTGAGTATTTTACACCGATTTTTTCAAAAATCGGTGTCTATGAGCGCAGATTTTTGCTCATAGACATCGATTTTTTAGCCGATGTCTATGAGCGCCTTTTTTTTGTTAATAGACACCGGTTTTAACAGCGATTTTTAAAACCCGGTGTTAATGAACCAAAACAAATAATTTAATTTTTCCACCAACCAAAATTTACAACACTTCACAAAGTTCCTCCAAACCTAAACCAATATCGCGTCGCTTCTCTCAGCCTAAACCTAAACCTAAACCTCCTGACCATCTCTCTTAGCCTCATCTCCCTCTTCCCCTTCCTGGATCTCTTCCCCTTCTTGGATCGATGCTCATTCCTCTCCCGATTAGGATCAAAACCACCTGCTTCTTCTCCACGCTCACCGGCACGATCTGGTCGGGCCAGTCCAGCGGCTCTGGCCTTACCGGCACCCACAGGGGCTCCGTTGAAGGCTCTTGCTTGCTCAACGACGGCAGCGAGCTCGTGTTGAGGCAAAAGGAAGTAGAGAACAGGGATGCGTCTCCTCCATTTCCTTGTTGTTGCTGAACCTCGAGAATCGATTCCTCCAACCTCTGAGCAAACTCCTCCACATTATCCTCCTCCGCCCGACCATCATCGACGCCGCCAGAAGGGAAGCACTCGGTCCTGGCGCCGAAGGCGCGACGGCGTAAAAAGCCATGTCCAAGCGGCTGCCTTCCTCTGCCTCCCCCAACCTCCATTGACCGAGTCCGCAGTAGCCTGGCCGATTCGCCAGCCCCAAGGAACGTGCAGCCCACGATGCCCTTCCGCTTGCCGGACCCAACGGTGGAGACAACGGCAGCGAAGACGGTGGCCTGTGACGACGTCGTGGAGGCGGACCATGTCCCAGCGACCTGAACACCCATCTCCTCTCGACATCTCCTCCGCCTCTGTGCTTTCAATGAAGTCAAACCTTACCTTTTCGTGACTGAAAACGTAGGCCTCCTCTCACCCTACCTGCCCATGGAAAGTGTTCATCAAGAACAATACTAAAACCGGACACTATCGCACGGTCTGGCACCAAGGAGTTCATGGAGGCACTCCAAGCCGGCATGGATGTGAGCATGATTGGTCAATTTGGTGTTGGTTTCTACTCCGATCTCGTGGGGTATCTCGCTTCGGGTTGCAAGCCCAAGGAGAAATGGAGGTATATACTCTTCATCTGGCTTTTCTGCTATGCCTGCTAGTCCTTCCTGGGATCGTTGGTGGATAAATATGGATTGCCTCTGATCATGCATTTGGTGTACAGAAGTTTATACAGGATCTCTATTGGTGTGATTTTGTTTCTCCTTTCCAATTATAATGTTTTTTTTTAAGTTTTCTTTGAATGATTAGTATATGGAATTCTGTAGGAACTAAATACATATCCTGTTAATTATCTAAGTCGAGGAAGACTTGGCTGGTTGTATTAGTTATTGTCCTAGTATCCTTGTGAAGTACAGGAACAAAGAAGATTTTTTTTCCTTCGTATTAATATTGCAAATTAATCTTGCCCATTTATTGTACCCTGAATAAACTGCTTTATTTCCTTATTTAAGGCTCCTTGTTTATGAACTTGTTTTTTTTCCATTCATTTCCTTGCATAGAGGTCAATGTTGAGAAAAGATCCATGGAGCTGGCCTCTAGGAATCAATAGTTTATCGATGTTGTTTCTTATGAAAATTAATTTCCTTGTACTTATTGAATTGTTTCATTTTTCTATTCCATATGGAAGGGATGCCTCTTTGTTTATCTTTGAAGTTTAAAGAGACGTTTCACTCTCGTTGGTCATATTATTATGATGACTTGTATGTTTTTTTTGCTGAAACAGAATTGGTACTGAACATGAAAAGTTTAGTTTTGAAGTTGATACTTTGCGCCCAATGAATTCTGAGCAAATCGCAGACTTGCTAAATGGTTTGGCAGAGAGGTTTGATTGGGATAAAGTCATGGAAGAGAATTACATTATTGGTCTCAAACAGATGATAAAATGTTTCTCTTTTAAGTGTTTAAGATTGCATAGTATGGCTTTGAAACTGCATAATATTTCTCTCATAAGCTATACCAAGGGGCAGTGTTGGACTACTCCGACGCCCTCTGATGCATGTTAATCTATGCAAGTTTATCGACAACATTGGGAGAAGGCTCTAGCACTTGTGTCCAACGTGGAGGTAGATTTCCACTGCATTAGACCACGCTAATTGAATTCAAATAACAAACACAACCTATAATAATTGTTTGTCACATATACTGGATACTTTGTTCCATTGAACTTTATTTGTGTCAATATCCCCCTAGCTGAAGCTTTAGACCCTTTTTTTTGTTATGCTATAATTTTTACAAAGGATTTACAATATTTTTGTGGATATCATATAATATAAGTTATTTATAGGCAGTTGTAATAGTTGATATGTTTGACATATGTTTGATGTGTGTTTTATGTTTTATTCTTGGAACAAAATTATGATTCAGTGGAATGATACGAATTGTAGTTTTAGTCCAGTAAATAGATTTATTTTTTAAAAAAAAAAATTTATCTGCAACGATACAAAGTACAAACTAACTATCAAGGAAGGATTTAATTTGATCTTCTCATTATTTATAATGGCATATTTCTCCGTAATTTTTTTTTTGATATTGGACGTGTTGGGATAAATTAATTAATTTGTCATCGAGACATGACTGGATATATTACTCATGTTGAATTATTGAAAATATTAAATTGAAAATGTATCTAAATTCATAACCACCTCACATGATAGAAAAACTACCTTTTTGTCTCACATGGAAAGAGAGAAGAAATCTTGATGCGTAGTTTATTTGAAATGAGATTTTTGTGTAGGGATTGGGTTGCCACCACCCACACACTTTTGGTCCATCATGGAAGAGAATTTCAAAATGTTTCTCTTTTAAGTGTTTAAGTGTTTCTCTTTTACTTGATACTGGAATATGCAGCTAAAGGTGAACTCTACAAGGAACTACAGAAGTCCAAATGCTTCAGTGAGAGGCGAACTGCTACAGTAAGTTCTTTGCAAACACACACTAACGGCTATCAGTATATGAGCTTTTATCTATTATTGCCAATGAAGGATTAACACTTTAATCATGTACCCATAGAATTTGCAGTTCCTTTCTCACTGTATGTACAAGTGTTGTGCATTTGCAAATTTAATGAGGATAGTGTGTCTGCAAACTTGAACAAACGTTCTGATATTCTTCTTC
This sequence comes from Zingiber officinale, assembly GCF_018446385.1. Lineage (NCBI taxonomy): Eukaryota > Viridiplantae > Streptophyta > Magnoliopsida > Zingiberales > Zingiberaceae > Zingiber > Zingiber officinale. The sequence continues at coordinate 25,649,641 of NC_055988.1, forward strand.
TCTGAACTTGGGATAAAAGCTACTGAGGTTCCTACACAATTGGGAGACTTTGCAAAACTAAAGTAACTAATTTATTAGGTTGAAATGATAGATAGATAAGTGATCTCAGTCTTGGCATGGCTAACATTTTTTTTTAAATTTTTTATGTTCGAAACCTTTCATTTTGTTTTGTATGGTTCTCTCTAAGAGCATGGACCTAGTTATCTTTTGACAGCTGAATATGATTCTTTTACTTCATTTGTAACTACAAATTCAACTTTCTGATACCTTGTGAACCACTGAAGATCCTTATTGCAAGCATTGAAATAAGCATGCCTTAGTTTACTTGTGCTACTTGAAAAACTATCAACATGATCACTAACCGAAGGTAACAAATTGTTTGATTCTTTTCAATTATCAGGTGATTGAAGAGTTTACTAAGATTCCATGTTTGGAGCACTACAAGAACCTTGGAGCAACTTAACATTTCAAATAAGATGTAGTAGGAGCATATAGAGCCTGCGTTGTGTTCTCTCTATAGAAAGACGTTCTACTCTTAATTTCCCTTAATACTGGATATATGATGTAGTAAACTAAATTCTTGAGTAAATAAAAAAATATTTAAGTACTAATGAAGTGCAGCTGGTTTGATATATTCTGAAGAAGACATTTGCACGAATGTTCCTATGATATATTGGAATTAACATGATATGGGAATCCATCAATGTAAGTAACATGATACTTTCTTATGTGATGCATTTTTTTATTTTCTTTTATTTATTTACTTATATATATGGTTGCATCTATATATGGTTGAAATTCATGTTGACTAGTTAGCATTTTAGCTATTTTCCCCTTGAAATAAAAATTTGTTTTGATGTTATTGTATCATTGGAAATCATATAAATGAATTGATGTTACTCATCTTTATTACTGTTGAGGAATTTATTTACTTTTCATGTACTCTTAGTGATAAACAGTTATGTCATTTGGGTCGACTACTAATGAATTGAATTTTCATGTACTCTTAGTGATAAACAGTTCTCAGGAATGATAGATTTATCACTATATGATGTGGTTGAGATAATTGATGAATGTTTCTCTTTTTAAGTATTCCAATTAGTCATCTTGTTACCTGGTGCTCTTACTACTTTTTCAACTATGATTTTTAGTATTGGTTTACTAATATATTATTTATGTATTTTTACAGTTTACAAATCTCAAGTACTCCAGAGTTGAAATTGATGAAGTGCGGTTCGAGTGGGCTGAATGCATGCTAGATTATATTTGAAGTGCGGTTCTACCTTGATGTGTTGTTAAAAGAATGTTCTACCTTGATTATGATATCTATTAGCTTTTGATGTAAAAAGAATGTTTGTGTATTTTATGGATACTGTTGTAAGAAGAATATTTATGTAATTTGTGAATATTTGTGTATTTTATGGATAATGTTGAATGAAGAATATTTGTGTAATTTGTGAATATTTGTGTATTTTTTTTTTACTGTTTCGGAAATCAAATTTGTACTGTTAAAAAATACTGATATTACATCGGTTTTCCACCGCTACAAAACCGGTGTTATTAACTAATATTACATCTTTTTTACACCGTTGATGAAACAGTGTCGTTAAGTGATACTACACCGGTTAATAACCGATTCGAACACCGGTGTCGTTAAGTGATACTACACCGGTTTTAAATCGATGTCTAAAATGACAGACTTTTTACATCGCCTTCATAGACATCGGTCGAAAATGTAATAGACACCGGTGGAAAATCGATGTCTATGAGGGTTTTTGTTGTAGTGCACCTACAATCTTCATGAAAATACTTCTAAACATAAGACAAATAGTAAAAGAGATAGAAGATCACCCTGCCTTAGGCCTCTTGTTCTACTAAAGAATCCATATATACCACCATTAAGGGATATAGAATAGGATACCATGATAACACACTCCCGAATCCATTTACAATATCGTTGGGAAAAACTAAAATCAACGAATAATGCCATAAGAAAATCTCAATCAACCATATCAAAAGTCTTTTTAAGATCCACCTTTATCATGCATCTTGGTGAGATTCTCTTGTGGGCATACTTGCATAATAACTCTTGGGTGAGATTGATGTTATCCCCTACTTGTATGAAATCCACTTGAGCTAGATCCAATAAATAGCCCAACACATCACCTAACTAGCCGACCAATATTTTTACAATAACCTTATTAAAAAACATTGCAACAAAAGATAGGTCGGTAGTCCAATACACACACAACATGGTTGGCTTTTGGCACAAGTGAGATCAAGGAATGGTTCCACTGTTTAAGAAGTTTTCCATGTTGAAAGAATTCTTATACAGCTGCAATAAAATTATTACCAACAATATCTCAATAAGAGGTAAAGAATTTTGAATCATAACCATCCAGACCCGGCGCTTTGCCACACCCAATGTCATGAGGGCAGCCTTTATCTCCTCTGTCCCAACCAATTTGTATAAATCCGCAAATTGGCCATTGGTCAGCTTCCTTCTTGGCAGTACACTGTTGTCCATAGGGTTGCACACATCATTTTGGCCAAGTAACTCATGAAAGAAGTCAATGAACTCATTCGCCACTGCACCCAAGATTGTTGTTTGTTCACCATTCCTTTTTGTAAGTGTAACAATGGCATTCCTCTTCTTATTCGTCTTAACCACATCATGAAAGAACTTGGTGCATTTGTCTGCACTCCTTAAGTGTACATTTTTCTCCATTTGTTGACAAAATTGTCTTTCTGCTTTAGCTAGTAGAATAGCTTGCTTTAAATATTACTATACCCATTGGGATTGACCCTCCGGCCAAGATGACCCTTTGTATCTCGTCTAGATTTTCTTTAGCTCTTCTAGCATTTTCCATAATGTGTTCGAAATGCTTCTAGTTTAGGTCCCTCAATTGTCCTTTCAATCAATACAACTTTGTCTTAAGAATAAATTGAGCATTTCCCATTTCTGGGCCTACCCATGAGGCTTCCACAATCCATTTGAAATCTTTATACAGTGACCATATGTTAAGAAACTTGAAGGCATGATTTGGAGGCCGATCTTTTGCTAATGTATGCACAATGGTACAAGAGTGATCTAAAAGGCAACTAGGGGACGTAAAATTCCGCATATGCATCAAAATCTATCATTAATCAAAAAGAATTTACTAAATCTCTATCCAACTTGTAAGAAACATTACCATTTAACAAAGTGAGCAGGCATCCAATGGATCGAACTCCACTAAACTGCATGCTTGTGCAAAAATCTACAAGTTTCTCATTTCATGCTTTGTAACCGGTGCCCTTCCTTGCCATTCATGAATAGATAAGAGCGAGTTGAAATCCCCCATAATCATCCATGCATTGGAAATGGTACTTCCTAGATCAGAGAGTGCTTCCCATAAAGGCCTTCATGAGACAATTGAATGCAACTCATACACAAATGTCACTAAGAAGCCCCTATTGGAGATGCGACATCGGACATGGCAATGTATATATTGATCAATAGTATTAATACTATTCATATCCACCCTCTGCAAGTCCCAAAGAAGCAATATGCGACCATGGTTAGAAAAACCAGAGTTGTGTGCATGCCCCATATATGGAAAAAAATTTTGCAAAATTGGGCCTAGAGAGTTCTCATTGAGCTTTGTCTCCATTAGGGTCATAATTTGTATATCTTTTTGTTGGAGGAGGTGTTGTACTTCTCTGTATTTTAGGGGCTTATGGGAGCCGCTAACATTCCTGTTGGTGCAGGTTGCACTAATAATCTGATGTATGACAGATAGGTTAAAGTTAGATGTGATGTTTATCTAACCTTTTCTACCAAGTGTGCAGGAGTTTACTAGTCTGAGGGACCTGACACCAGGCTGAAATCCAGCTAGGTCTGCAGGCCTGATAGTTGATGCGAAGTCTAGATAGGTCTGAGGGTCCCGATATCTGGCGAGAAGTCCGGTTGAGTCCGAAGGACCTGACAACCGGCTGAAGTCCAGTTGGATCTATCGACCTGACAATTGGCGGAAAGAACTAGTGGGTCAGAGGCAAGTCAAGTGACTGGAAGTGGTAAGTGAAGGTAAATAACTAGAGGAGAGATTCTGTGAAGACGTGTTCCCCTTTGAGGGAACTGTAGGCGTCGATCCAACTTAGGTCCATTTGGAAAACCTAAGTTGAGATCTTGACTAGGTCCTGGTCTCGTGGAAACATGATCTAATTAATACTCATATTTTATCATGTTGTGCTAACTCTATTTTGCAGGGTAAAATATATTTTTCGATTGTCAGGACTAACCTTTTCTTGCAGGTAGAAGATGCTAAAGAAAAGGGTCCAGGCGCCTAGACTTCGGGTGCCCAGCACTGGTCCAGGCACCCGGAGCAATCTCACGTAGTGGGTGTCGAGGGCTCCCAGGCGATCCGAGGGCCCGGACTCAGTCCAGGTGCCCGGAACTGAAAAATCATCCATAAGCTGACATGGAGGGCGTCGATTGGCCGAGCTACGTGGTCCAGGCGCCCGGAGGGGTTCCAGGCGCCTGGAATGGACCTATTTAAAGGCCTTCGACCTGGAGCTTTAGAACAACAATTACAACAAGCTTCCTTCTTGTTCGGTGCTCCGAAATGCTCTTGCGACACTGTGACGATCCTCCGACAACCGATGACTCAGATTTTTCATATTTTTCTTGTTGTCAATAACCTTGTTTTTTGTTCCTGTACTTATCTTGTAACACATTTTGTGAACTACTAGTGGATTGCCCAACAAAAGTGCTCGATGAGTGCGGCCCTTGGAGTAGGAGTCGTCGAAGGCTCCGAACCAAGTCAAACCAACTTGTGTTAGCGTTGTTTGTTTCTTCTGTTTTCCACAGCATAACTTCGTTTTAATTTGATTTTTTTTGATGATCGCTATTCCCCCCCCCCCCCCCCCCCTCTAGAGTTCTTTCCGATCCTACAAGTGGTATCAAAGCGGGTACCGTTCTAAATTGGTGCATCCACCAATGATGCAATTGGGTGATTTTTTTTCTCTCTCTCAAACTTTTTCGATATAGTCCAGACTGGTACAATTACCTTTTCGAATAATTTTTTTCATTGCAAATGACTCTGAATTGGTGCAACAGTAATCAAGTCTTCATATTTTTTTCTTCTTATCCCACACTACTAATCTAAGACCTAGTCTTGGGATTTTATTTTTTTTGCCTTTTCTTCTTTTATGTGCAAGGTTCATGGCCCAAAATAAGGGATACTCTACCATACATCCTCCCCTCTTTAACAGTGATGGCTTTCCATATTGGAAGAAATGGATAGAGGTGTCCCTAAAGACCGATTTTGACCAATAATTCAGCATCACCAAAGGATATAAGGCGCCCATCGACAACGTCGGAATTCCAATGGATCCGGAAAATTAGAATCCAGAAATAAAGAAGAAGGCTCAGATTGACTTCAAAGCAATCAACACAATCCAGTGCAGGCTAACGAAGGAAGAACTGAACTGCGTCAGCCCACATGAAAATGCGAAGGAGCTATGGGACAAACTCATAGAACTGCACGAGGGAACCAACGACGCAAATGTAACAAAAAGGGATCTGTTTTTAAATAAACTATTTAACATAAAAATTCAGGAAGGAGAATTTGCGAGTCAACTACATGCAAGGATAAAGGACATCTTCAACAGATTTCACACAATCGACCACTAGATGGAGAACTGCGATCTTATAAGGTACACACTAAATGCATTTCCTTGAAATGCACAGTGGGCATCCATCGTGGATGCCTACAAAATTTCGAGGAACTTATCTAAATTAAAACTAGATGAGTTGTTTTGCGAACTTGAACTCCTTGAACAGACTAATTCAAAGCAGGTCGAGAAAAGTATTGCTCTTTTTGCAGGTCCCTCAAAAGAAGTAAACATAAGAACAAGCCAGAGTTAGAATCTGAATCTGACTCAGAAGATGAAGAACAACAACTCTTGAACATGGTCAGAAAAATGTTCAAAATAAGGAAGAACAACTTCACAAAGGACTTACAATAGGCGATCAAAGCAAATGACACAAAGGCAAAGATCACATACTATGGGTGTAACAAGAAAAGACACTACAAGTACAAGTACCCAAAGATGAAAGACGACAAACCCGAAACAACCAGAAAGAAAAGGCATTCAAGGAGACGTGGGACGAATCATCTTCAAAAGAATCAGATGCCGAAAATCAGGAGCACCACAACTACCTCGCACTGATCGCAATGAGACCGAAATCAGAAAGCGAGTTAGAACAAGATGAGGAATCCGAATACGAATCAAGCCACAAGTCCATACTCATTTCTAAAGGTTCAAACGAGGTATCTTCTATCCTAACCTCGAAATCCTTTAGAATAATCACATGTTTAAATAAAAAATTAATTAAGCATGAAAAATAAACTGAATCACTTCTTGAGGAAAATCAACGCCTTAAGGAATAAATTGAAAATAGAAATCCAAATCAAGATATAAAACTTAAGGAGGAAAACACAAATTTAAAAATAAAATTAATAATCTTAAAGGATTATTAGAATCCTTCACAGCTAGATAAAAAAACTTGGATTTAATTCTTAAAACCCAAAAAGTTGTATACAATAAGTCTGGGCTCGAATACAAGTCTAGCTCAATAAATAAAATATTTATATCACTCATAAGCTAAAACAAAATCCTAATTAAAGCTTAGTTCCAAAAGTGTGTCTAACCACAAAGTAGGACTTAATCAATTCTATGTGTCCAAACATGAAATTCATTACATAAATCTACCTAAACCAAACCCAAACCAAAATCTAAAACATAAAACAAAATCAACTAAACTAAATCCAAATTGAAAAAAAAAAATTAAATCAAATAACTATAAAACCAACTCAAACTCAAATTATTATCAAGTCCATTATAACTACAAAATTAATCGACATAAACATAAAACCTAAAATTGAAAGTTCAATAATTCAGGCGGAGACTCCAAATTAATTAGCACCTCCAAAACAATAGGTTAACCGGCAGGGTAATTAGGATTAGATTAAAAAAGGATAAAAGTTTAACTTGAAAAAATAGCACTGGAGAAATTTTGGATGATAGTAGGTTAGGGAAGCTCTGTCTATACATGTCTAGGAACATGTGGCTTCGACCTGATGCATTTGGCTTAGTGGAACCAACTGAAGCTACCCCTTACCAATCCTAGCTGGTTAGGCCAAATTTTTTTTTATTAAGTTCAGTGGATAGAACTATTTGGAAAACCTCAAAGGCGTGGCTATTCTAATGATGTACAAGTAACTCACCATAGCTTAGAAGTATATCCAAAGAATGTCTATTTATTGAACCCAAAGCTAAATTTGAATCTAACATAAGTTAAACCAAACCCTGAAATTCAACTTAACTCATCTCACAAAACCATAGGATCCCTTCGCTTGAAAATTTAGACTGGTGAGATGAATACGGATAATTTAAAAGTAAACTAAATTAAATCTAAATAATTAAACTAAAATCAAATAATTAATTCATTAAAATTATTTGAAAATGAATTTAAAGATATTGCTTGTGTCTGAAAAATCTTAGATTAAGGGAGAGGATATTTATTCGGATAATTTTTTAAATTCTAGGAAAATTATTTATGTTTATTAAAAATTTCCTATTTCGTTAATGCTCCAAAATTTGTTTTGGCCTTAGCCTAGATCAAACCCCTAAAAAGCATGATCCTATAAATCTAGAAATTGAGCATCTCACAAACACACTATGTTACCTTGATTGTGTATTTATAAACATAGAATGGTGTGAGATACGTAGGCATTTTGGCTGAACTTCAGATGCTTATATCAGTGCATCAACATAAGTCTGAGCGAAAAATGCGGCAGTACATTGATCAAATCAATTAGTCTTTTTTCAACAAATATCTAATTAGACATAAATACTAGATTTCACTAACCAGGTAAGCACTGCTATCTTCTGATAGTTAGTTAATAACCAAGGATTAGACAGTTAAGGACCAATAATAGATGAGTATATATAACTAAGTTTTTATTACCACTACTCTTCTTAAATTCTTAACTTAATTAGTTTCCAAACCTAAGTTAACTTAATCTTTGACTTAATCAATTAATAACTCAAATTAATTAATTAATGAAATTAACTCAAAATAACTTTTAAACTTGAATTAATTAATCCTCAAGTTAATCAATTTAGTTAACCATTAATTAATTCTTAATTCATACTTTTACTTAAATCAATCTTCAATTAACTTCTTAAGATAATCTTCAAAATTAATTCTAAACTACGTTAATTAACTTAAGTTCACAACTTGAAATTAACTGTAGCTTACACTAATTTATTCTTAAACAACTTATTAACTTAAATTAATTTCTCAATTTAATCAAATTTTTTAAACCCACTTAATTCTTAACTTAAATTAAAGAATTGACCTAACTTAATTATCTCTTTACTTATTTAACAAATCAATCTATTAAAACTATCAATTAAAATCCTTAACCTTAATTAAATTTTTAAAAATTAAATTAACCATTTAAATTAATCACTTTTTTTCCCAATTCGACCAAATACTTAACTTAATTAAACTATTTAACTTGAGTTAATTACTTAACTTAATCATTTCCTTTCCTTAAATAAATTTTCTAATTTCACCTAATAAAATTAATTAAACAATTTAACTTGAATAAATATTTAACTTGAATCCATTTGTTAACTTGATCAAATTCTTAACTTAACCTTAAATTAATCTTTTAAAATTAATAAATTCTTAATCAACTTAAAAAAAAATCGCACAGGAGCCCAAAACCAGGGCAGGCGCCCTTGGTATCAGGATCCAGATCAATCGAGCCTGCCAGGAATGCCCTATAACCATTAACGATGCCTCGATAATTCCTTTTTTTTCCAAAACTTTATTTTGCTTGTTTTAGTTGTTTTAAGATTTTATTAGGATGCTTTTGTTAATTAGGAATCGATTACATCCTGGTACTAGTCCTTCGACTGCTAGTATAGACCTTAGGTTCCTTACTGATGAACTTAGGATTAGATTTACCTATACTATCTATATGCTTGTATTGTCTAGATATCTAGATAGGCAGTTGTTCATGCGATCACGCATTCCATATGTAGAAGTTATTGATTATTGCAGTTTGCAACGCTTAGTTTATTGCACTAGTTCAGTCAACATAGGTTTGTGTGTTGAACTGTATAACAATTTAGTTAGAGTTGATGATCTAACCTATACCACTAGGGTCGCCGATACAGATATTATGTTATCCCCTACTATCATCCCTACCTTTTTTGGATTACGACCATCTACATGCCCCTTTCAGTGCTACCCTCCTTGGGATCTACCATTTAGTGATCCCTACTCACATATTACGCTCGATATGATTTATTAGTATTTTTGGGGTGTTAGCGTGTACCGACTGTGACCTTGTTTCGTTCAGTCACCCTCAAGTTCGGGACTATCTTTTATAGGGTCTTAGTCACATGCATTTTGCCTTTCACTACTCGCGATGTAATGATGATGTATTCCTTTCATTCATTTCTCCTTTATACATTATGTCATAGGTTAGATATAGATATTAGTTTGCACATATTTTATATCATTCTCTATTCAGCTGGTATTACCACCAGTCGACAGGTCCACATACCCTATTGTCACATTTTGACCACCTATATAGCCTCATTGGGCATTGATGTCACCATAGGTGATGTCAGAGCCCTAACTGAGTTTGACATGGTCAGTACTAGGAACTTCTCCTTAGGCGGTGTCCAAGATGATGAGGGTGTTCTATCCTGGAGGAGAGAGGACCAGCACTAGCCTAATCCAGCAATCGAGCCCCAGTTTGATCCAGCGGCTCAAGATCAGCCTGATCCAACTCCAGGAGAGGAGGTAGGGATCGAGGCATACATAGCTGATCTCTTTGGGCCACCTACACCTCCAGTCCCTTATACACTAGACGATCGAGTTATCGGAGTTGAGTTGGTCGTGACGAGTCTTCAACAGGAGGTCTCTGATCTTCGATGAGACATGTCCAGTTCTCAAGAGGAAAACTAGACTTATCATACTGAGTTGATGAACTTATTGCACTCCTGGGGTTCCGACCCATCTTCAACGTCTCACAGTAGTACAATCCTTGATTTCTATTTTTTTTTACTTGCTTGTACATATTGACTTGATGCTACTTTAGTCTTAGTTCAGTTACTAGTATTCAGTTTACCTTTAGCAATTTTCACTTTAATTATTTTACTTATTAATGCTTGATAGTCCTTATTATGTTATCAAATTAAAGAGGAGAAATTGTTTAGACAATTTAAAAATAATTTTTTTCCCTTAAAAATTCTTGACAAACTTACTTTTAAAAACTTCATTCAAATATTTTGAAAATCTCTTTGAAAAATATTTTTAGAATATTTTGAAAAGTTATTCTAAGTAAAAATTACTCTTAAAATGTTAGAAAAATTAATTTTAAGAATTTCTTTATTATCTTTTACCTTAAAAATCTTTATTAGAAATTTTTCTTTGCAATTACTTTGAAATTACTTTTTAAAAAGTTTTTTAAAATCACTTTGAAATTGTTACTTAGAAAATTTTGTTTAATATTGTTTTACCAAAATTATTTTAAAATTTTTTCAAAGTTAAAGAAGTTTTTGCAAAGCTTTAATTCAAAAAATGCTCTTAAAAATAACTCCTTAGAAGTTTACTTTAAACTTCCCTTAAAAATATTACCGAGAAATTTCTCTTTAAACTTTTTTTTGAAAATCATACTTAGAGAATTTTTTTCTTAAATTGTTTCTTAACTTTTTTTGTCCAAGTTCTTTAAAAAGACCTACTTAGAAAAATTTAAATCTTTGAAAATTAATTTGAAAAAGAACTTTAAAATATTCTTGAAAAGTTATTACTTTTGAAAATTTACTTGTGATTCTTGAAAATATTTACTCCTCCCTTAAATGAATCTGGAACATTTACTTGCAATTTTTCTTAAGAAGTTGATTAAAACTTATTTAAACTTGATTGAAGAGCTGCGGTTGTAAAAATCCTCTTTGCTAAATATTTATTTATGCCATATATATTTATCCTGTTTGATGTATGCCAAAGGGAGAGGATAGTAGGTTAGGTTAGAAAATCCAATCAACCCATTTTTTTTCATACGTTATTGTTTATTATTTTTTCTAACTTTAACCCGGATTTTCATTACATCAAAAATGGAAAGAGTGTTGGTATAGGTTGCACTAATAATCTAATTTTGATGTATGACAAATAGGTTAAAGTTAGATGTGATGTTTATCTAACTTTTTCTACCAAGTGTGCAGGAGTTGAGTGGTCTAAGGGACCTGACACCAGGATGAAATCCAGCTAGGTTTATGGGCATGATAACTGGTACGAAGTCCAGATAGGTCTGCGAGGCCCGATTTCTGGCGGGAAGTCTGGTTGGGTCAACGGGACCTGACAACTGGCCGAAGTTCAGTTGGGTACGCGAACCTGACAACTAGCGGGAAGACCTGATGGGTCAGACGCAAGTCAAGTGATACAAGTGGTAAGTGAAGGTAAGCAACTGGAGGAGAGATCCAATGAGGATGAGTTCCCTGTTGAGGGAACTGTAGGCGTCGATTCAACTTTGGTTCATTTAGAAAACCTAAGTTGAGATCTTGACTAGATCTTGGTCTCGTGAAAACAGGATCTAATTAATACTCACATTTTATCATGTTATGCTAACTTTATTTTGCAGAGTAAAATATATATTTCGATTACCTAGACTAACCTTTTCTTGCAAGTGGAAGATGCTGAAGAAAAGGGTCTGGGTGCCCGGAAGGAGTCTGACTCCGGGCGCCCAAAGTAGGCTCGCCCAGCGGGTGTCGAGAGCACCTAGGAGATCCAAGTGGTCAGAATCGAAAATTCATCCATAAGATGACATGGAGCGCGTTGATTGGTCGAGCCATGTTGTCCAAGCGCCAAGAGGGGTTCCAAGCGCCCAGAATGGACCTATTTAAAGGCTTTCGACCCAAAGCTTCAGAACAACAATTGCAACGTTCCTTCCTGCTCGGTGCTCCGAAAAAGGTCCTGCAACACTGTGAATCTCCTTCGACAATCGGCGACTCAGATTTTCATATTTTCCTTATTGTTGGTAACCTTGTTTTTTGTTCCTATACTTATCTTGTAACACATTTTGCGAACTATTAGTGGATTGTCCAACGAAAGCACTCGACGAGTGCAGGCCTTGGAGTAAGAGTCGTCGAAGGCTCCGAACCAAGTAAAAGCAATTTGTGTTAACGTTGTTTGTTTCTTCCATTTTCCACAACGTAACTTCGTTTTAATTCAAATTTTTCGACGATCGCTATTCATCCCCCCTCTAGCATTCTTTCCGATCCTACAATTCCAAGTGGTTACCTTCATTGTTCATCATGACAGGCAGCTCACGCCCGAAGTTGTCGCCCACTTCTTAGTGCCAATGTATCACCACCTACAGTCCCACTTACACTCGGAGATGTGGCTAATGGTAAGGATTATGTTGACGCCTCATATGTGGTATAAATTATCTCACTTGCTGTCATATTGCTTCGCACAGTCGAGGAGGAACAAGAGCTTGAACTAATTGAGACCTCTGGAATGGTGGACAACCCATCATTATCCTGTGCTTCATTTTGAGGTACTTGCTATGGGTGGACATCCGCCGCTCTCCTCATATCTCCAACATGACCCAGAGATCTTTCTACTACAACCGAAATCGGATCATGCATAGCCACAATTGCCAAGTCGTTCCGCACCTCCGGATCCGTACCATTCGGCCCTTGATGAGTTGGCCTCCTCCGATACCTTGATCTCCTTCGACCACGGACTGATTAGGACCTTGGTCGTTGATGACGGTTCACATTTGGACCCCCTTGGTGCCTCTTGATCAGCTCGGTGTCCTTGGGGTTCTGCCGGAGCTGTTCGCTTATGATAGTTCTCCTTGTTGTCTCCAATTCTTCGACAACCATCACAAAAATCAGGCATCATTTCATAGATTGGCAATTGAATCGGAACCTCATGAACCCGATCTCCAATAATCAAAACTTCTACCAAGAGTCTAGCATACTCCAACATCTCCCTTGTTCGTGTCAAGCTATCAGTGTACAACGACATCCCAACCTCCAAGCCAATCACATTTAAGACTTTTTGTGACCAACAATCCGGAGGCAATCCATAAATGTGAATCTACGCTGGAAGGATCCTCCCATCTTCATTGAACAAGAAATACCTCGACATGATCTACCAGAACCTGGGCATTCCGAAAATAAAGTATGACCCTCCCTACAATATGCTATCCATATCCTCATGCATATCAAAATGGTAGACCATCCACCAACTCTTGTGCATAAAGAACCTGTAAGCAAACCACCATCTCTCAGCTATAGCCACAACTCCATTTCTGCCTAGATGTCGTCTCAAAAACAACCAACAAGACAAAAATCCAAGGTGTCCTCCATGGTGTCAATATCATCGAAGTCAAAAGGATATCCTCTCACCCATAGCCTCGTATTGATTCAAATTCATAGCATTCTTTTTCTTCCTATTGTCCTTGAAAAGGCCAGCCGAAGTCTTTTTTGGTGTTTGAATGTTTCCGACTCTAGCAGCCATGTTCTCCGCCGCTGTTGCATCTCCACATCCGTTGGCTGTTGCATCTCTGACAGAGTGATTTGGTACATCCTCCACATCCATCGGCTGTTGCATCTCCAACGGGGTCTTTTTTGTTACATCCTCCACATCCGCCAGCTGTTGCATCTCCGATGGGGTCATTCCTCCCTCCAGTGGTGAAGCTGCCTTTTCACGCAGCTGAGCTTGCTGTGGAGGCGCATTGGCCTCATGCGGAAGAACACAAGAAGCGTCTTTTTCTGCCACATCATCCATCATATCACCAGCCCCATCATCAGCTGTAACAGCACCATGAGAAGCCACACCATCATCCAGAACCACTTCACCACACCATTGTTCCATACAGCCGTCGTCAAACACCTCTTCTGCCAACCGAAACATCCACATTACCAAATCTGTTTCTTCCTATGACTTTTTGTTTGACTCAAACGTGAATATTTGTGCATCCAATGCAAAAAATGAAGGCACCTAGTACCTTGATGGTGCGAGAGTGGAAGCACTCAATGTCTTGATAATTCAAAAAACAGAGGCACCTAATGTAAAAAATGAAGGCACCCAGTACTTTGATGGTTCGGAAAATAAAAACACCAAGTGCAAAAAAATAGAGGCACCTAGTACTTTGATGATGCGCAGGACACCCAATGCAATACCCTGATGGTGCGTAGAGCAAACACCCAGTGCAAAAAAAATGGAGACACCCAGTCTTTTAGTGGTGCACCTTTTTCCTTTTTTTCCCATTATGTATACAATGTCACTCCCAATTTGAAAGAGGTCATCACCAATTCAAATTTGCCGGACAAGCCTTCCCAAAAATATAACACTCCAATTCAAACCAATATCTTTTTCAATTAATGAACTTTAATGCGGATTAATTCTTCAATGTGACAAAAAGTGATTCACTCGTCCCAATGCCCCTGCCAACCCGTCCCTAGGTCAACACGGAGGAAGTAAATCACAAATGACTACTAACCATTAGTGCAAATAACCAAGACATGGGAGAAGTTCGGATTAATTCTTCAAGGAGTTTCCTTTCGTGAAATGTATTAATTGATGATGCAGTTCGCCGAAAAAGCATCAATGACGTGTGTTGCAATGAGAGGTGACTGCCTTCGGGAGTCAAGGAAAGAGGAGAAAAGGAAAGCGAAGAAAATCAAGGAAACCACGAAGAAAGAGGGGAGAGGAGCAAGTTTACCAAAAAGATGAGATGATACTTGTACCCGATAAAGGATTTGTCCCAAAGAATCTGGTAACAGCTAATCATCCCCTTCAACTTCGGCCAAGGAGCTGCCTAAGGGAGGTCGTCCTTCAAAGGGGGACCTCCGCCACCAAGCGTAACTTCCACGTAGTTGAATAGATAAACAATATTACCGTGAGAAGACAACCCACAAGTCCGCCGAAGAGAAGTCTGGCACCCCTACTAACTTCCGACCACCATATATATATGGCAATGTATCTTCAGAGAATGCCTTTGTATCATCATTTTGTGTCTTCGGTGGACTTGCGGGGTCTTAACCTGAGTCAGACCTTAAGTGCCATTGTATCATCATTTTGTGCTAACCTTCTTAACCTGAGTATGCCTTTGACACATCTGCTAAAACGGCAATGTCTCGATGTCAGAAAGAACACACAATGACCGGCATCTTAAAGACTAATACAAGACGAGAAGACTTCCACCAGCAGCCGTTATTACAGTCAAGCAGGTGTCCACTATGTTAATGCTGTCAACAGAACAGAGCTGTCTTAATTTTTTTTTTAAAAAAAAAAACCTTGAGTAATAACAATGGGCAACAGCATCTGAACCACAATGGGAACATACTACATGCATCTTGTACCGCAGGTAGTAGGGAAAATTGAGCGGAATACATTCAGTTGGTCAGGTCAGAAAGGTGAACAAACAACAGGGTGTCCTAAATACAAAATGGTTGTTTCAGCTAGCAGAGCACAGCTGTGCTGCAGGATGGGTCAAGCTGAATATGAAATTGTTTGCTTCCGACTCGATCATCACTGACAACAGCATCTGCAGACGCAGAGATCAAAGATGCAGATTGGATCTTTCCACCATGTTCCAACCGGGTTAGAATGACAGTGTTGTTTTGATAACAAAAGCAAGAGCAAAGCCATATCAAGAAAATAAAAGAACATAGAAAATTTTGAGACCAAAGAAATACACACTAATTATGTCGAAAAGCACAGAAAAAGAAAACCAACATTACCCAAACAAGGGTATTAACTATTTAGCACAGTAACTTTCTTGCACTAAGCTATTAAAGTTACACTTAACCACTTGATTAGCTAATTTCTTGCACCAGCAAAGCTATAAACTTGATTACCTACTTTCTTCCTTGGGTCGGGTGCGGCGGGGGCGCTGGGGGCGAGCGATTTCGCCTTTTGCCACTTGATTACCTACTTTCTTGCATCTCTTAGGAATATTATTTATTTCATCAAGTTGACTACTCCTTGAATCTTCAATCAATGAACGCCTTGGGCTTCCAAATTTATGCTTCAACTCAATTGCTTCTTTCTCTATAAGCTGCAATTTGAAAAATAATAATATGAACATTGGACAAATATACAAGGCATAACAAGCTAGACTGGGCTAAAGCTTGTTTTTAGAAAAATACAAGAACTTGGCCTAGCAATCTCTAAATATTTTATTCAAGCTTGTGTATTAAAAAGCTTGCTATGCTCAAGCTTTTACCAAAGCATTTGCATATTTGTTTATGCCACACTAGTTCAAGAATCAAAGCATAATAATGAAATCTGTCACAATTAGTATTGAGCTGAAACAGTCAAAAATAATCTAACATGTTTTTGAACATTTTCAATTTTTTTCACAAAGCTGCCGCAAACCCCAGAACAAAGTATCAAATTTTAAGATCTTAAATTGGCCTAACATCTTATATACTGAAGATCAAACTAGATCAACTTGTATTAAATTCTCAACAGGTGGGTGATGCACACATAAACTAGAACCCCCTCTTCCTCACAAGAGCAAGGCACTCAAAGGATTAGGGTGGGCATCAAGGGTCATGAATCTAGAATTATTGGCACATACCTTCAAAACCCTTAACAGTTATGCTTGCACTGTCACAGGATCATTCAAAGAACTAGATGATAAATCTTATTAAACCAAACTAATATTTAGGGATTTCGAGGTCAAGTTGAAGTTGGTATAAGTTTGTGTAAAGATCATTGAGTAGTCACACTAATTACACAAAGTGGATTTAAATCGAGGTCAATTTGTAGTCATTTTAGCTAATTTAGAGTTAAACTATCTTCACACGTGGGACAGTATTGTTTGGTTGTGTTTAGGTGAGTTAGTGGAGTTTTGAGAGGATAGAAGTATTTATACCCTCCTATTACCACATATTCTCCTCTCCCCTCCCTCTTTCAATTCCCCTTCCTCCCCACGACACCACCACCCTCTTTGCCTTTGTATGCATGGCCCTACCTAACATCGTTAGTGAGTTTCAAGCATCCCCCCCTCTCCTCCAACAACATGCTCCCTTCTACCCTGTTCCTTCTCACTCCCTTTCCCACTTCTCTCTACCCCTCCCGCCTACTATCCATGTGTGGCAATGTCATTCAGGGCCAAGCCTAAACAATCATAGACGACACCCCTTAGCTTCCCCTCTCTCTCTCAACCTCTTCTGTCATTCTTGGTACCATCTATTTTTGACAGTGGTCTTTCCACATGGGCACCTTTGGTCTCCCTTCCTAATATCATCTCCAGATTTTGGTGACAATCTTTTGGCTTTCTTCAGATCGAAGAGCAACCCATTATATTTATCTTTAAGATTCTCTTAATTTCCTTTATTTGTTTGTGTTGATAATGATTCCTATAAGGTTTAAACTATAGCTATTGGATATCCAGATTGGAGATCCAAGTTGATCCTCATAATCGTGCATCTTGTTATCACCTCCTTGGTTAGCGGTTAAGAGTTTGATTTCATTATTTAGATTTTATTATGGCATTTTACAAAATCACACACCCAACTTTGTTACACAAACACACCATACTTTCATATATATATACCAATTCACACATCATGTTCCCATAATACCCCTGATGCAGTCCACGCATAAAGCACGTGCTCGTCTAAACCACTATGAACATCCGAGCATTGAACTATCAACAAGGGAAAATTTACACATCTTAAAAAAATTCATTATTACTAATTTATCGCCCTAAATCCTATTTTGATAGCTAAAATATTCAACGAAGGAAATCTTCTATAGCTTCGGCGACATCTAAAATCTTATTCCCATAAACTTTCGGGTCTTAATAATCTTGAGTAGCCTAAGTACATCATACCCACGCTAAGATACCATCAAAGAATTCCTTAGAGCCTCTTGAGTTTCATGATTCTAAACACTATACGACCATCTGTGAAAACCCTTAAACAAAACTCACTAATAACCCTAGCCACCTCAAAATCGACACAAATTATGACTAGTGCATACCTTGCAGCCTCCCTGAGTCTGACTATACCCTTAAACATAATTTCAAAGCCTGGATTTCATCTTGTGAGTTTTTGAAATATGCACAAACTTGAGAACTTTTCGCACAAGTCCAATGAGGGGTCTAGGCTCATCATACTCAGTCTAAGTCACCATTAATAGATTCCTTGGAGCATTCTAAGTCACCATTAATAGATTCCTTGGAGCATACCGAGTCTAATCATGTCCAACAATTCGATTTGGAACACTATACAATCATTATTAAATTTTCACCAAAACTAATTGATAGCCCTAGCCACCTCAAAATTGACTCAAACTAAAATCAATCCTGTCCTTGCATCCTATGAATTTCTGAAATCTACACAGCCTTAAGAACTTTTGACGCACTCTAAGGGGCCCAGACTATCATACTCACTCAAAGATGCCACCAATAGATTCCTCGGAGCCTCATGAGTCTCCCCATAACCAAAATTCCTGATTTTGGATATTATACGACCATCAGACTTTTAGCCGAAGCTACACCTCAAAACTGAGTCAAACTATGACCATTGCATTCCTTGCATCCTCCTGAGTCACACCATGCCCAACATTTTGTATTTTGGACACTCTACGACCATTAGTCAATTTTTGTTGAAACTTGCTAATGAGCATAGACGCCTCAGAACCGATACAAACCAAGACCATAAACCTTGTAGCCTCCTGTGTCTGACTAGCCCTTAAACCTAATTTCCAAAATTTGAATTGCATTTTGTAGGTTTCTAAAATCTACACAACCTTGAGAACTATTGGCAAGTCTCGGCTCATCATATCCACTCTAAGACACCACCTAACATTTCTGATTCTGGACAGTGTATGACCCATTAGTAAGTTTTCACCAAAACTAACTGATGGCCCTAGCCACCACAGAACCGACTCAAATCAAAACTAATCCAATCCTTGCAGCCTCCTGAGTCCCCCCAAATCTAATTTTCAAAATCTGGATTACATCTTGTGAGTTTTTGAAATCTGCAATCTTGAAAACTTTTGGCACAAATTCACTAAGCGGCCTAGACACGTCATACCCACTCTAGGACACCAACAATGGATTTTTTGAAGCCTCCAGAGTCTATCTATGACCACTATGTTCCTTGCACCCTCCTGAATCTGACCATGCTCTTAAACCTAATTTTCAAAGCATGGATTCCATCATGTGAATCTTTTAAATCTACACATCCTTATGAACTTTTGACACAAACTCACTAAGAGCCTAGGCACATTATACCCACTATGAGACACCACTAATGTATTCCTTGGAGCCTCATAAGACCCCCATCGACAATATTACTAATTTGGGGCACTGTACGATTATTAGTGACTTATTGATCTAAACACGCTAATGGCTTAGACACCTCAAAACTGACTTAAACTATGATCACCATGTTCTTTGCAACCTCGTAAGTCTGATCGTTATCTCAAACGTAATTTTCAAAACCTGGAAAGCATCCTATGAGTTTCTAAAATCTGCACAACCTTGAGAACTTTTCACATAAAGAAATTTGCATAACCTTGAGAACTTTTTGCACAGACTCACCAATGGGCCTTGGCACATCATAATGGATTTTTTTAAAGCTTCCTGAGTCTCTCCATGCCTAAAATTCTTGATTCAGGACATTATACGACCATTAGTGACTTTTGATTGAAACTTGATGATGGCCCTAGACACTTCAGAAGCAACTCAAACTATGACCACTATGTTATTTGTCGCCTCCTAAATCTGACCATGTCCTCTAACCTAATTTCCAAAGCATGGATTTCATCTTGTAAGCTTTTGAAATTCACATAGCCTTCAAAACTTTTGGCACATCATACCAACTCTAATACACCACCAATAGATTCCTTGGAGTTTCCCCATGCCTAATATTACTAATTCTGGACATTGTACGATCATCAATAACTTTTAGTCGAAACAAGCTATTAGCACTAGACACATTTCAACCGACTCAAACCATAACCACAACGTTCCTTGCACACTCCTTCTAAGTCTCACCATGCCCAACAAGTAGAGGAACGACTTGTCCGCTAATCTTATCTTAATATAAATATGGGTACTACTAATATGATATTTACATCTAGCTCTACTGATGTTCACAGCTCTACTATTGTTGTGAACAGAGAGACTAGTAATTATAGATTCGATTTGAATCAACAAACTCCGATTAGGATGATCTAGGCTATATTACTAAGGATACTTAAACTCAACAAAAAAATTAATGAAAATAGATTTGAAGCAAAAATTGAAAAGAATGTTTCCGAGGAAAATTCTTAGCAAATGATATGCACTAATCATTGGACGAATGTATCAACAGAAACGAATACAACTACCTAGAAGAGTAGTTTCCTTTAACTCTAAACTTGTGCTAGTGCAAAGGCAATGAGTTTACTGAATTCTATGTTGGTCAAGTAATGTATTTTATATACTTTTTGTAAATAGGTTGTCAAGCTTACAAACATGAGTATATATTTATTATTGTTTTAGGTTTTTGTAATGCGAGAAGATTTTAAGGCTGGACTTGTTAAGTGGCCAATTTGAATACAAACCAAGGGACTCTAAGAAGATTGTAGTAAAGGCAAATTGCAAGAATGAAAATTGTACGTGGAGACTAGTTGCAAGGGACTATATTGAGTTCACTGTTACAAATATAAAGTCTTACCAATATGGCACTACTCTGAAAATAGTCAATCACGCTGCTTGTACTTCTTCCTTTCTAGCTTCTCAAGTTGAAGAGTAGTTTGTGTTGTCGTATAATTATAGACCGAGGATGATTCAAAGAGATGCAATCAGGTTTTAGAGTGCATAAATATGGTACCGGAAGACATACAATGCACGTGAGAAAGCTAAAAAAAGGTGATTGGTGAATATGATAAATGTTACTTTGATCTTCCTAAACTTTTAGGTGAGTTAAGATATATGACCAATATATATATATATATATACATTGAAGACGAATGGTGATAATCAGTGTCAACATTATTTGTGGTCTTTTAGCGCATGTGGAAGAGTTTTCCGAGCATATTTTCCTAAACTAATTAGAATTAATACAACTCACCTACATGACAAGTATCCCGATGTTCTACTAACAAATATCATGGAATAATATATACAATGAGTCAAGTTTACCCTACTGCTCATCAAGCGTTTTGTTGTTATCATTTGTCCTATAACATAGTTACAAATACTCGTGATAGCCTATATTAGAGTTGTTTTAGGCTACAGTACAACAAACACAGTTATAAAATATGATCGAGTTATGCCGACAATATTTGAGACACAAGCAAATGCTCATAGATAGTTACAAAATACATATACTATGAAATCAACAAATGCACACTTCTATGATAGAAGGTATTATAAGCCCCCGAGGCAAGGTTGAGTTGGCTACTACGGGCCAAAACTTGCTACAATGGACAGGGGTCAATTCTCGGCAAAGTCGAACGAACAACCTTCCCCCGCAGCTTCTCGATTTACCTCCTCACAGATAGTCGTGAGGCCAACCGTGTAGGCTTGGGTGGCGGATTCCACCTTTTTGCTACTATGATCGAAGGTATTAATGTTGAATAAGGATACTTAAGGACTCACAATTATAGGACTAATACTTAACACTAGGAAGAAAGTTGCACAACGATTTTATTAACACCTTTTACCATGAAGAAGATTGAGATAAGGAAACAGGAAATTAAATTATATGCGATTTTTCATATAGCTTATCAGAAATAAAGGCACAAACTATAGCATCCTCCTATATAATTGATTTGGAGAGTTATAGATGAAATTGTGGTGAATTCCAAATTTTAGGATTTCCTTGGTCACATGTTATTACAATGTGTTTATTCAAAAACATGGACCCAAGTTATTTTTACTTCTACCTAGGTAAATACAGTCTATGTAATAGCCTTCCAAATTTCTAATAACAAATAATACTTATAATATTTATATGGGCATGTTAGAATAAGTAAAAGGGTATTTGTGTCTTTTGGTGTATATCTTCTTTTCTATATAAAGGTCTAACTCGTGGGGTTCCAATAACACGAGATTTTAGGTTTTGCTTTGAACATGGTATCAGAGCCAAAACCCTAATTTCTTTTTCTCTTCCCCGCACCGAATTCCTGTGCCCTAGTTTTCCTGTTTTCTCGTGCTTAGCCGGTACGGCCAATACCTCCCGACGCCTTCTTCTCGCGCCGACCACACCTTCTTACCGCACGGAGTTCGCGCCGCACCCACCTCCAAGAGAATCTCTTCTTCGACGGAGCCGGTACGGCCTCACTCTCCCTCCGCCTCTGTTGCTGCCCTCGTCGGTGGAGTTAGCCGCGTTGAGGAGGACGAGGAGAACATCGACCCGGCCCTCGGGTGCGCCTGCGCTGCTGACCACGCCCTCTTCTCAGGTACGACTGTTCTGAATACCTCTGGTGGCCGAGTCGCTGAGGATCCCTTAGCCAGCGACGTGGTCTTCCTCCGCGTCACTGCCGCCACCGCTGCGATCTCGATCTCTTCGCCTCGAGTGCGCCATCTGTATCTCCTTCCGCTTCTTTGCGCTGTACCCAGTAACCAGAAGAAGCACCTCCTGCTTCCCAAGTGCCGGCACGCCGGCTGGAATCCAACTCCAGCTGCCCTCTTCGCCGACGCCGCGCTGATTTCCTCTGCGTCACCAACAGCCCCTCTCTTCCAGCATAAGCAGGCTCACTTCGTATATTCCAACAGCCGGGTTCACAGTTCTATTCATGGCAACATCTGGTGTCCCAAAACCAGATACCTCAATCTTTACCAACCATATCACTGCACCTCTCTCTTCCGAGCAGTTGGATGGTAAAAATTATATCTCTTGGGCATCTCACATTAAGCTTTGGCTTGTTGGACAGGGTTATGAGACGCATCTCACTCAAACTGAAGAAGATGTTCAAGACGTCGATCGTCCTCTGTGGAAAAAGGTCAATGCTCAGTTATGTTGTATTATCTGAGCCACCATCCATCCATCTCTTAGGAATGTCTTCCGTATTCACAAAACCTGCAAAAATGTTTGGACACAAGCTCAACAACTCTTTACAAACACCTCTCGGCGACTCTATCAAGTTTGTGAAGATCTCATGACCATCCTCAGCGCCAATCAGATTAAGGATTCAATGTCAACTTATCTGGGTTCAGTTTCTAGCCTTCTTTGTGACTTCAATGAACTGCTCCCACCTGCGGCCGATCCTGTTGAAGAGCTTGAAAATCGGAAGAAATTTTTTTTGTCTTTGGCTTTATATGGTCTGCCCACAGATTATTCTCATGTCCGTGACCAAATCCTGGGCAGCCCCACAAAAGCTACCATGGAAAATACCTGGGCGACTCTTCTCCGTGTCCCGGCCAAAGTCTTGACGATGCCTTCTTCTGTTCCTGTCGACTCATCAGCTTTGGTCTCTCGACACAAAGAACCTCCACCTCGCAAGGGTGGCAAAGGACGTCCTTGGTGTGATCATTGCCACCGACCGGGACACACGATTGATAAATGTTGGAGTCTACATGGTCGTCCTCCTCGTGCTGCTCAGATTGTTCAGAGTTCTGTTGCTCCTTCAGCTTCCACTTCACAGTTAACACCTGATTCGATTTCAACACCTTCCTATACTGACTTTCTGAAATGGTTTGAGGATCGACGGGCTTCGGGTTCCACTGCTACCATTGCAGACGCTGGTACTTCCTTTGCTGGCATATCTCGTTCTTCGGATCCTTGGGTTCTTGATTCTGGGGCCACCAATCATATCACTGTTAATAAATCCCTTTTTTTCTCTCTCACTACTTCTGGTAATTTACCAATGGTCACCATGGCCAATGGTTCCCAAACTCAATCCCAGGGTATTGGTATTGTTCATCCTTCTTCATCTCTTTTAATTCATAATGTTCTTTATGTTCCCAGAGCTCCCTTTAATTTGTTGTCAATAAGCCAACTTACTCGATCTCTTGATTGTGTCATTTCTTTTACTAACACGTCTGTTTCCTTACAGGACCGGAGTATTTGACTGTCACTTCCTTATCTAAAGAGATTTGTTGGACTCTTTGGCTATAAATTTCTATTTGCTAGTTTATTTAATTTCTTATAAGGACATTAGTATGTAATACTTTATATATGAAACAACCATGGTTTTGAAGCATATTCCAATCGAGATACCATATAATATTAAAGCACGTGAATAAATAAGTGGACTACTCTTTCACATATTAGTGAGGTGGGAGACTTGTTGGACCAAATATCACTAGAAGAGGTAAATATTAATGTTGTCAACTAACTTTCTGTCAATTTTAGTTTCTAAATAATTGTTCCTATTTTGATAAGTTAGTGTTTATCTAATCTCTTCCCCTGTTCAAATTGCATTGCTTGAGAACCTTCATAACCTCAATAATACTCTACATCCATTAAAGACATCATAATTACATGCTACAGAAGCAAGATACCTTAATAGCGAATATCACAACTACATTGTTCATTAGAACCAAATCAAGGAGCTAACAATAAATAACATACAACTAAATGAAAGGGTTAAAGAATTATTTAAAATTATAGAAACAAAAGGCATAATCAAGCGATCATGTAGTATATCCTCCTCATCTTGAACTCGTTGCTACTAGAAAGATGATTAAGAAAGGACATGATAGAAGGCACTAAAATACAAGGATACTCCTATTGATACTTTTGAAAAAGGGAGGGGAGCAACAGAGAAATCTGTGAGCCCAAAAGATTTTAAGATTATGAGAACATTACATGACAAAAAGAACAATTAGTTGAGGTATTAGAAAGGAAGCTTCAAAAAATATAAAAAAAGTAGAAGTTTTAGGGACATGGGAAAAACACAAATTAATATGGATGAATTGCAAGAAGAGAGATATTATCTCAATTTCTTAAGGGAATTCTGAATAAGAGGCCAAGAAGAAGATAGCAAGGATTGTTGAACTTAACAAAATGAGATAGAAAACCATTACTATAGTCAGTATGTGCAGAAGAATTAGTTTTAGTAGAAAAAACAAGATAAAGATGTGGCTTAGGCTTACATTGAAAAAATTAAAGTATAGTAGTTACATCCCTGTTAAGAAGTTATTTGTATCACAAGTTTAATAATATAGGAATTACACAGATTTATTTACGTTATTGAAAATTAATATTTTTCCGTGCGGCCTATTACAAGTTTTATTTCGGAGGAAGAGTCTTTTTTTTTTAACACTAACTCCCTTCTTCTCCGGTGTGTAATTGGCATTGTTTTTATGTTATTGAAAATTAATATTTTGTTTGCAGGCCTATTACAAGTTTTGTTTAGGAGGGTCTTTTTTTTTTAACACAGGCTTCCTTCTTCTCCGGTTTGTAATTGCCATTGTTTTTTACAATTGAAGAGTTAATTAATATGTATTGTACGATTCTATTTAGAGAGAGACCTTCTTGTTGGGTAGACTATACTATAAGTCTGTATCTTGCTCATTCGGATTCCTTGTAAGGAATTAAAATTATATGGTAATATAATAATTGAATATTGTTAGAATATTGTAAACATAATAATTAGGGGTATTATTGTAATTATGTTGTATATCCTTCTCTATATAAGTCAATAACTCCGTGTTATCTAATACACGGTTTTCTCTTAACATGTTATTTGAGTCAAACCTTAATTTTTCCGCCGCCGCCTCCAATTCCTACCACCATTAGTCACGCTTGACGGGAGAAAATCTCTCCTGATCCCTCTTCTCCCTCTCGCGTCGCCTGCTTTAGTTTCTCCGTGGTCGCCATTGACGTCGACGCCGACCTCCACAACCAGGATATGCTCCTCGGCCTCGAGAAAGCCACTCCCTCTCACGTCGCCTGCGAGCACAAGCCGCTGCTTCTCACTCCCGCGTCGCCTACTTCTCCCTCTCGCGTCGCCCGCAAGCACAAGCCGCCGCCTCCATTCCTTGCACGCCAGCAGAAGCATCTCTTTCCCGATCGTGAGCACAAGCCACCACTGCTCTTCCTTCTGCATGGAATATCCTTGCGTCGCAACATCTTTGCGCATCAGTAAACCCTAAATTTTCCAACGTCGTCGCAGCAAACCCTTAATTCTCCTGCAGTCCGACGACAGAGAGAAACTCCGTGCCTGTCTCCGAGGTGTTGCGACGTTGTCGAAGAGTCGGGCTGCTGCCCTCTTTCACCAAGCTGATCAATGGCTACCTCCAGCACTCCAAAGCCGGATATTTCGATCTTTACCAACCACATCACTGCATCACTCTCCTCCGAGCAGTTGGATGGTCAGGACTACTCCTCTTGGTCCTCTCACATTGAGCTTTGGTTTGTTGGACAGGGTTATGAGACACATCTCTCTCAAACCGAAGAGGATGTCCAAGTCGCCGATCGTCCTATGTGGAGAAAGGTTGACGCCCAGTTGTGTTGCATTATCCGAGCCACCATCCATCCATCTCTTAGGGATGTCTTCCGCACTCACAAAACCTGTAAAGATGTTTGGACACAGGCTCAAACTCTTTACAAACACCCTCTCTATCAAGTTTGTAAAGATCTCATGACCATCCTCAGTGCCCATCAAATTAAGGATTCAATGTCAACTTATCTGGGTTCGGCCTTTAGCCTTCTTTGTGACTTCAATGAACTACTTCCACCTGCGGTCACTCCTATTGCAGAGCTTGAAAATCGGAAGAAGATTTTTTATGCCTCTGGCTTTATATAGTCTGCCCTCAGATTATTCTCATGTTCGTAATCAATCCTGAGCAGCCCCACAGAAGCTACCATAGACAGTACCTAGGCAACTCTCCTCCGTGTCTCTGCTAAAGTCTTGACGTTGCCTCTTTCCATTCCTAGTGACTCGTCGGCTTTGGTCTCTCGAAACAACAACAGACCTCCACCTCATAAGGGTGGCAAAGGACGTCCTTGGTGTGATCACTTCCACCAACCAGGACACACGATTGATAAGTATTGAAGTCTACATGGTCGACCTCCTCGCACTGCTCAGGTCGTTCAGAGTTCTGTCGCTTCTTCGGCTTCCGCTGCGCAGCCGCCACCTGATCCGATCCCACAACCTTCCTATAATGACTTTCTGAAATGGTTTGAGGATCGTCAGGCTTCTGATTCCACTGTTGTTGCACACGCTGGTAATTCCTTTGCTGGCATATCTCGCTCTTCAGGTCCTTGGGTTCTTGATTCTGGGGCCACTGATCATATAAATCTCTATTTTCTTCTCTCACTACTTCTGGTTATTTACCAATTGTCACCATGGCCAATGGTTCCCAAACTGAGTCTAAGGGTATTGGTATTGTTCATCCTTCTCCGTCTCTTTCTATTCATAATGTTCTTTATGTTCCCGGAGCTCCCTTTAATCTATTGTCAATAAGTCAACTTACTCGGTCTCTTGATTGTGGTATTTCTTTTACTAAAACATATGTTTCCTTACAGAACCAGAGTATGGGGAGGATGATTGGCTTCGAATGTGTCTCATGCACTTTATCGGCTTCAACAACCCTCTCTTGTTGGTTCGGCAACGACAGCATCTCCACTTCTTATTCATGCTTAGTTGGGACATCCAGGTCTTAATAAGTTGAAATAATTACATCCTAGTCTTTCTCACTTAGAGTCTTTATCTTGTGAGTCGTGTCAGTTAGGTAAGCATGTTCGTAGTTCTTTTTCTCCTCGCACTGTGAGTCGAGCTACGTCCCCCTTTGCTTTAGTTCATTCTGATGTTTGGGGTCCGAGTCACGTTTCTTCTACATTGGGATCACGATATTTTGTTACTTTTATAGACGATTTTTCCCGTTGTATATGGTTGTATTTGATGAAGAAACGTTCAGAATTATTTTCTATTTTTCAATCTTTTTTTCATGAAATTAAAACTCAGTTTGGTATTTCTCTTCGAACTTTGCAAAATGATAATGCACGCAAGTATCTTTCTACTCAGTTTCGTTCCTTCTTGACATCTCATGGTTGTATTTGATGAAGGAACGTTCAGAATTATTTTCTATTTTTCAATCTTTTTTTCATGAAATTAAAACTCAGTTTGGTATTTCTCTTCGAACTTTGCAAAATGATAATGCACGCAAGTATCTTTCTACTCAGTTTCGTTCCTTCTTGACATCTCATGGTTTACTGCATCGCACGTCTTGCCCTCATACCACTTAATAGAATGGGGTTGCAGAACGTAAGAATCATCATCTCCTTGAGACCACTCGGACTCTTCTTCTCCATTCTCATGTTCCTCATCGGTTTTGGGGTGATGTCGTACTTACTGTGTTATCTCATCAATCGTATGTCTTCCTTCACTCTCCAATGTAAAATACCTCATCATAACCTCTATCCTCATCATGCTCTTCATCTTTTACCACCTTGGTCTTTGGTTCTATATGTTTTGCTCATGATCGTGATCCTAACATTGATAAACTCTATCCCCGGTCTCATAAGTGTGTTTTCCTTGGGTACCCACGATCTCAAAAAAGGTACAAATGTTATTCCCCTACTCTTCGTCGGTACTTCATCTCTGCAGATGTCAAATTCTTTGATTCGGTTTCATTTTTTGGGCCTACCTCTTCCCAGTACGAGGTTTCTCCCTCTCCACCTACACCAGTGACTATCTTTTGTCCTCCGAAGGCGCCTCTATCATCCCCAGTCTCGTCTCCTCCTTTGTAGGTTTATTAGCGTCGTCCTCATCCTGCTTTGCCGTCGACCGACCCTGACACTACCGTGGACACATCTTCGGAGCCAAGTCCTTCGCCGTTTCCTCCGGTCCCATCTCCTGACTCTGATATTCCTATTGCACTTTGAAAGGGTATGCATTCAACTCATAATCCTTCTCCTCACCATGTTTCTTGAAGTTATCATCATCTTTCTCCTTCCTATTATTCTTGTCTTTCTTCCTTGTCATCTGTTTCTCTTCCTAAGATTGCAGGTGATGTCTTTACCCATCCAGGATGGAAACAAGCTATGCTCGATGAAATTTGTGCTTTACAAAGTAATGGAACTTGGGACCTCGTTCCTCTACCACCTGGGAAGACAGTTGTTGGTTGTCGATGGGTGTATACGGTGAAGATTGGTCCAGACGGTATGGTTGATAAACTTAAGGCGCGTCTCGTCGCTGAAGGCTATACTCAGATCTTCGGATTGGATTATGAGGATACTTTTTTTCCTGTTATCAAGATGTCTTCTGTACGCCTATTCCTGTCAATTGCTACGATTCGCCATTGGCCTCTTTATCAGTTGGACCTCAAAAATACATTCTTACATGGTGATCTACTCGAGGAAGTCTACATGGAGCAACCTCCGTATTTTGTTGCTAAGGGGGAGTCTTCTGGTCTTGCATGTCGCCTGCGGAAATCTTTATATAGCCTCAAGCAATCACCCAGAGCATGGTTCGGTAGATTTAGGACTGTAATTCAACAGTTTGACATGACTCGGAGCGAGGCTGACCATTCTGTCTTTTATCATCACTCATTTGCTGGTTGCATCTACGTAGTGGTTTATGTTGCTGATATTGTTATCACAGTAGTGATCATCTTGGGATTTCACAAGTGAAACAACATCTTTTTAAACATTTCTAGACAAAGGACCTCAGTAAACTCAAATATTTCTTGGAGATAGAAGTAGCACAATCTAAACAGGGGATTGTCATATCCCAAAGGAAGTATGCAATGGATATTTTGGAAGAAACAGGAATGTTAAAATCAAAGGCAGTCGACAACCCTATGGATCCTAATGTCAAGCTCCTGCAAAATCAAGGGGAGCCTCTTCCAGATCCTGAACGGTACAGACGATTAATAGGGAAACTAAGCTACCTTACTGTTAGTCGTCCGGATATCTCATTTGCGATAAGTGTAGTAATCATTTCTCAACTCTCCATGCAAAGAACATTGGGATGCTGTAACTCGCATTATTCGATATATCAGAGACGCACCAAGAAAGGGTCTTTTGTATACAAACAAAGGGCATACTCGAGTCATAGAGTACTCTGATGCAGATTGGATAGGATCTCCCACTTATAGAAGATCCACTTCTGTGTTTTGTATATTTGTCGGAGGTAACCTTGTTTCTTGGAAAAGCAAAAAGCAGAATGTTGTGGCAAGATCCAGTGCAAAGGCAGAGTATCGAGTTATGGCCATAACTAGTCAAGAGCTTATATAACTAAAACGGTTGCTTCAAGAACTCAGGTTTGGGAAGGTTACACAAATGTCACTTATATGTGACAATCAGGCCGCCATGCATATTGCCTCGAATCCAGTTTTTCATAAGAGAACAAAGCATATTAAAGTATGTCACTTTGTTAGAGAGAAAGTCATATCAAGAGAAATATCTACTAGTTTTGTCAACTCACATGACCAACTAGTAGATATATTCACTAAGTTACTAAGAGGTTCCCGAATTGACTACATATGTAACAAGTTGGGTACATATAATCTATATTCTCTAGCTTGAGGAGGAGTGTTAGAATATTGTAAACATAATAACTAGGGGTATTATTGTAATTATGCTGTATATCCTTCTCTATATACGTCAATAACTCTGTCGTGTCTAATACATGGTTTTCTCTTAATAAATATGTTATATTAATTGGTCAATTATGTATTTATTTGTACAATTACAGTTGGTATCAAAAATGTTGGTGGAAGACTGGTACGACACACACGGGCCTGGACGTCTAGGTATATTGTTATACCTATTACATTTTCACTTGTCAATTGACACAAAAACACTAACTTTCAAGCATTACAACTCACTTGGATATAATGCTAAACAGAATCTGATTTTAAAGAGTGGTGAATATACAATATTTTGAAATATCAATCTTGCATTATTTGTGAGTATAAATTAATGTTTATGTTAGTTTTACCGTTATTCTTATGGTATTCTTCTTATACGTATCTGAATTCAAAGAATGTTTTTGTGAGAAAGTAATATTCATCTTTGTTTAGAATTATCACCCCATAAATACCTTTCTCCAACAAGAAGTGAGGTAGGTAAAAGAAAAACACTATGAATGTGAAAGTTTATCAGATTTGAAATATTAAATTGCGTATGGTATTTACAATATAACTATGTCTTCTTCATGATGAGATGTCTGCTATATGATTTGAAGATGGACTTTAAACAAACTGGCATGATCAAATTTAAAATAGATGTCTCAGTCTCAATCTTCAAATTTTCAGTTGAATGGTCCATCTGTAAATGTCAAGAATACTTGGGTAGGGATTGTAAACCTAAATTTGTGACTTATATAACTGTATCTATGAAATGTTTAATTATTCCTACATATTTTAAACAATACAGAACAGAGCTATATTACAACAGTCTTGTGTGACTTGTATACTGAATTGGTTACAGTTTTAATAAATATATTGATTATTTTTTTATTATTATTATGGTTGATTGTATTCTTGGTAATGGAGTATTGCATAGTGAATTTATATAAATTTATTAATAAGATGCAACTATAGTTCTATGCTGTATCATTTAAAATATAAAAAAGGGCAATCCGGTGCACGAAGCTCCCGTCATGCGGGGTCTCGGGGAAGGATCCATTGTACGCAGTCTTACCCTGCTTTTTCCAAGAGACTGTTTCCAGGATTCAACCTGTGACCTTTTAGTCATATGGCAACAACTTTACCGTTACATCAAGGCTCCCCTTCTGTATCATTTCAATATTCCTACATATGTTTTAAATGATACATCATTTAAAACATATGTAGGAATATTGAAATATTTAACAAATATAGTTATACAAGTCATACAAATTGACGTTTACAATCCCTACCCAAGTATTCTTGACTTCTATAGCAAGATGGATCATTCAACCAAAAATTTGAAGAACTTGTCCCTTAAAATTGAGACTAAGATATCTATTCTAAATTTGGTTATTGCAGAAATCTCATATATTACATCACAAAAAAGAAGTTATTGTTGTAAATATCATGATCAATTTAATATTTCAATTCTTAAAAAAAATCATACACATTATTTTTTTTACTTACCTCCTTGTTTGGGACAATTAACTATAATAGAGGCTCAGTTATCCATGTGGTGGTAATCTTCTAAACAAGGATGAATATTAGTTGCTCAGAAGAATATTATTTGAATTCAAATACTTTAAGCATAAAATGGTAAAACAAACATAAACATTAATTTCTATTTACCAATGATGCAATATTCATATTTCAAAATATTGTATATTCACCACTGCTTCAAAATTGAATGTTGATTTAGCATTATATCCAAGTGAGTTGTAATGATTAAAAGTCATTGTTTTTGTGTCAATTAACAAGCAAAAATGTATTTTATTAATGTTAATAGGTATAAAAATATACCTAATTGCTCCCTCTTGTAGATCTATTTAGATAGTGTTTGCCCCGGGACTACGGTGCAGCGGAAGGGCGCCAAGTTATCACCCAGGCATCTACGGTTCCATCTCAGCTACGGCGCATTTGTAGGAATTTTTCCTCTAAACGGAGGACACAACCACGGGATGTTGGGGGCCCGCCACGAGCACTTCCCGATTTACCCTGGTAGCTAGTGAAAAACTTCCATGGGACCGGACAAGTCGCCCCATCTTACATGGTTCAACATTTTTTTTAGATAGTTTGTGTCTTGGCAATCATCCACAAACATTTTGATATGGACTGCAATTGTACAAATAGAGATATAATTAAACAACTAATATACCATATTCAATTATTATATTACTAAATAATTTAAATTCCTTACAAGAAACCTAAATGAGCAATATACAGACTTGTTATATGGCATACCGACGAGGAGACCCCCTAAAAAAAATCGAACAATATGTATCAATTAACTCCTCGATTGTAAAAATAAGGTCAATTACACTAGAGAAGTCAAAGTTAAAGAAAAAATGTTTCTCCCAAACAAAACTTGTAATAGGCTTGAAAAGAAAATATATAGAAAAATATTGACTTTTAATAAGGCAAATAATATTTACAATTTCTATATTATTAAACTTGCAACGTAATTTAATAATTTGTTAAGGGAGATGTAACTACCATATTATAATTTTTCCAATGTATTTAATAAGTAGGTCATATCCTCATTTTGATTTTTTTTTTTTAAGTTTTAAATTGTTTTATGGCATACTACAATAAAGAAAACACACATAATTAACAAGGTTCTAAAATTCGCTAGGCGTTAGTCGGGCATCAGACCAGCACCTAAGCCGCTTAGGCGGGACTAGGCGCCGCTAGGCGGATTTCACGGTACACATAAATTATATAATAAATCACATTCTATAACTCCAACACAATAACATCAAATTTAAAATGAGTTCAAAATTATACAACTAATAAAATATCACAAATTTATTCTACTCCATAATTTTCAACAAATTGTTTTTCATCGGACACAAATTTAATATCATCATTGTGATCCTCTTCTTCTTTGGATGCAAAATCATCTTCGTGAAGTTTTCTCACTCTAAAGCTTATTCGGGATTGTCTGATGAAATGACATTTCCAAAGGATGAGGTTTTGGGTCGACCTTCAATTCAATCGCTTCCAAATTGAGGAAAGACCAGATAATAAATTTTTCTTTAAATCGATTTCTCCTGCCTTTCAACTCTCTGATTTCTCAAAAATATGGACTTCTTCATTCGCTCTTATTTCTCCAGCTCTGGTGAAGATGGAGTTTGATACTAGCAGCCCGGGCAAGCCAACAAATCGATTTTCTTGCTGAACCAAAAATTAGGATTTATAAAACTTAAGTCCAACACAAAAAAGGATACATGTCAATTTTTTTAAATTGGGATTTAAATTTAAAAGCCCAAATGAAAAAAAAATCATGAAAATCCTGCACTATTTCAGCGATGCCTAAGCGATTCGACCGATTAGTCGGCGCATAGAGCCACCTAATCCCACCCAGGTGCTAAGGCAGCCTTGGTTGGTCGACTAGCATATTTTCGGTACGATTAGCTGGTGTCTAATGCCTAAACGGCCGCCTAGGCCGATTTTTAGAACACTAATAAATAATAATTGGAAACAATGACTTCCAATCTCATTTTACTAAGTTAAGCAATCCTTACTACCAACTTCTCGACCTCTTCTTCAGAATCCCTTCAAAAAATAGTATCTCTCTCTTCTTGCAATTCATCCATATTAATTGAGATAGTGTATGAAAGAAGATGAGAGTTAGTGTTACAGCTATTGGCGAGGGTAGTATTGGAATTAGATGTGCCCTTTGGTAAAAAATATAGTATGGGAATTTAAAAACCTTAGGTGCGGTGCACCCTTTGGGAAACTATTTTATCTTTTCACACCACTAGTTGATCATCTTCCAATATATGGTTAAATTCACACTGACTTGGGTTCATCCTTGAAATTAGCAATATTAAAAAAAAATATAGTTAAACAAGTTGTAAACTCAAAATGAAAGAATTGTCAAGTGGTAAAAATAAATAAAAAAAAAAGTGAAAACTTTGAGTGAAGTATTTTATCATATCACTTGACCACCAATAGACTATGTGGTACAATATGAAGTTTCACCATCTTTCATCATAGCACCTAACCGACCATAGAGGTGTGGTACCAGTAAGGGCTTTAATCCCCGTGCTAGATTGCACTATTTATACTCTAAGGCTCCGTTTGGTATGCATGATAGGATAAGATTATATTTTCAAAAAGTTTTTAATTAAGCGTTTGGTAGAGTTGATTAGAGGTAGGATTGTGAATGATTAGGGGTAGGATTCATAATACCTTGGCCTCAAGAGGGATTATTTATCTTACCTTTAATCCTATCCTAATCAACCCAATCCTATCCTATCATGCATACCAAACGGAGCATAAGGAGTTAGTTCTAGGGATTCACATTTTAGCCTATTTATTAGTGATAAAAAAAAAGATAATAATTAAAAGTGGATTCTTTTAGATAATAAGTGACTTCACATGCGAAAAATAATTAATGATAATCAACTGAAATGACTTATGAAAAATAAATATGGTAACAATTAAGAAGCATACAGATAAGAGTTGACTTTATATTACAATAAAATAACCAACTTGGAACTTTAGTGTTGTAATGTGAATAAATATTAATTAAGATTAAATCTAATATACATATTTTTTGTTCTACTTACCGATTTGTATTCCTTCCCCATTTGCTTTGTCTATAGTTTTGTAGGCAATTGAATTCAAAGTTATGGATATTTTCAACAACGGTATAGAATTGCTCAAAAATCTTGATTGAAAATAGGATTTTGCTTTACCTACTTTTTTTTTTTTTTGTTCTACTCATTTAGATATTTTGTTATGACACATTCTTGTTGCGCTTAGTTTTACAAAATGAATGAATTACTTTTACAAGTACTTTTTGTTCTTTAATTTAGTTATAACATTTGTTATAGTTCTTGGTTAATTAAGTAGGGTACCTTTTAGTAAGTGGAATCACTGACAATGATAGTTAAAGATTGGTTATCCATATGTTATATTTGTATCATGAATTAATAATAGATACTAATTGTATGATTTATAGAAATATTTTGTCATGTCAAGCAATGCAAATTCAACTTTGTTGTTTTAAAACATAGAGGTAATAAATTTATAAATGATTTTTACTTTTTTTTTAATTCAAATATTATTGTGTTTTAGATACTTAAAGCTCCATAGTACACTCCAACAAAACTTTTGATCAATATTTTTATCGTTTAAATATCACAATTAACAAAGGAAATCTAAACAATATTATTAGCAACAATTACCACTATTCTTCCTTTAGAAAGGTATAGGAGTTTTAATCCCAAAGCACTTAATGGTACAGAATTAGAGTCCTTAACAAAATTTCTACACATCAGTCATTGTATGCACCAGAAGTAGTCAAAAAAGAATAATCACCTTGAAGATAAGATTCTTACTAGACAAGAGTTCGTTTAGATAAGAAATTTGTTTTGATAATGATTTTTCTTCGTCCATAAACTTCTTTCTCTGCAAAATATAGCAAAAGAATCAGCAAGAAATAAGAATGATTGAAAAATATAATCAATTATCAATAGCAAATATAATATAAACCTCAAGAAGAGTAAGTTTCCTCAAAGCAATGTCCATCAAAGCTTCAGCTTGCTTTTCAGATAAATTGTACCCTAGAACAAGTATAACACTCAGTCTCAATCTATATATACTGAACTGAATGTAAAAACATAGAGAACACACAAGCCACATTCTCAATTTCTTCTAGGAAACTGTTTAAACTCAGTAAATGGTAAATAAAATAAAAAATATTACAATGTTAATATAAAATTGTGGAAAGACATGAAGCTGTTGTGATTCAGAACATAAATGTGTAGAGGTGAACATTAACTCACATATCGTCAAACAAGGCTCTGCTAATTTTACTTTGATCATGAAAAAAATAATAACGAACTAAACTATGTTATCTCAATGCAAAGGTTTAAAATAAATGGAACAAATTTACAAATCTATGAAGCAAACTTTACATAGACAAACATCAACATATATATATATATATAAAAGAGAATGTTACCTTACTTATCTTATGGTGCACACCCTTGTGCACTAAGTAGATTTTTTTTTTAAAGCTTAGGGTATAGTATTTAGGCTAAAGGAAGTGAGGAAATAAAAAATACACATGGTGCGCACGGGTGTGCAGGGTGTCTTTCCCCTCTCTCTCTCTATATAAAGAAATATTAGTACAAAAATATACATCACAACTGATAAGACAGTATATGATAAATAAATAAATAAATATATATATATATATAATGAAATATTAGTATGAAAATACTTTCTGAAATTCTGTTTTTGTTCATGCATGAGAGATCAACTATAGCTCATTTTTATTGATTAGACAACAGTTATGATAGAGTATCTAGAAAGTTATTAAATAGTGTTTATAAAAGAAAAGAAGTAAAAAATTTATGATAATGCAGGTTAGCTAAACACCAAGTAGATATGCCCCCTAGGGGAAGGTAACATTAAACTTTTAAATTTAGAAAAAGAAAAGGAGTCCAAAATCATAATCCAGAAAAAGAAATGGGACGTGGAGGACCGACCTAACCCACAAACAAAATTGAATGCCCCTTCTCCTAATAGTAAATATAGCATAGACTCTTCATCTATTGCAAAAGGTAATTGCATGACAACTATGCTAGTGTTTATTCATTAATCACCCATTATAGTCAAGATAAATAAAGGCGTACCTTTCACTAAAGCAGCTATAGCCAGAGTGTTACTAGATGTTTCCCTGACTATATTTATAATGTCATCCAAGTTATCAAGACCAATAATGATGCCCTGAAAATAAAATAAAGGAAATACAATACTTAAAAACTATGCCATATTAAGCATTTAGATCGGAGAAGATATACCTCTATAATATGTTTTCGTTCTAAAGCTTGACTAAGCTTAAATCTTGCACGTCTTTCAATGACAGAACTCCTAAATTCAAGAAACACCTGAAACAAAATAAACATTTTACTTTTGCTATTACTATTTCACGGCACATAGTAAAATAATCACTTCTCGAAGAATTTATTATTAGGCAATATCAGTTTATGTTGGGATATCATGTGCTGAAAAAAAGGTTTCCCCCATTCAATTGTATTACAACACCTATCACAATCTATGAGTAACTTTGGTTGAATAGATTTTGTGCATATGAATAACAAAATCAAGAACTTGGTTTTTAAATTCACTAAACATATTAGAAAAATAAACAAGGAATGAGCATAATAGATATTGTAATCTTTTTACCAACTGCATAGAAAGCTAACAAATTTTTGACAATATAACATTCCTCTTCCAACAGAAAATTTCAGAATGAATAACAAAATCAAGAACTTGGTTTTTAAATTCACTAAACATATTAGAAAAATAAACAAGGAATGAGCATAATAGATATTGTAATCTTTTTACCAACTGCATAGAAAGCTAACAAATTTTTGACAATATAACATTCCTCTTCCAACAGAAAATTTCAGAAGGAATAATGCTGATAGGAGTTTATTTTTAATTGCATTTCACAATTTACATTTTGCTATATTATTGTTGCATATTATGATTACCTTTAGGATTTTATTACTTGGATGGAAGATACAAGAGAGAGTGATAAAAAGATGTATGTATAATTTTGTGAATATTTTCGTTGTAACTTGGGTGGAAAGCCAAGAGGGAGGAGAGAAAAAATTACAAAATAATTTTACCTTGACTAAATAGATTAGCTAAATTAATTATATCTTTTATTTAATAATTAAATACCTATTAAATTAAATTTTTCAGCCAACTTTTATTTTTTAAAAACAATGAACTATTTTCTAAAACAAATGGGAAGGGTTTTCATTTTATGAAATTGATGGAATGAAATAATTTTAAATGAATAAATGTCTATTTAATTTTATAGGTAAACATTATCAAACCAATAATGGTTAAATGTTATCAATTTTATTTTTATGAAGTTGATTGGTGAAACAACTTGATTTTTTAAAAAAAAAATCTATATATATACATATATATATTTATTTATTATTTATTTTTTGTGAAAATATCAATTAGATTAAATAGTAATGAATTTTAAAATTTTTGGAAATAATTTGGTTCACTGCACCAGTAAAGCTGTCACCAAACAACTTGACTGAAAGAAGTTAATTTGTTTTTTTTAAATAAAATTTAAAAAGGTTTATTGACATTTACTCTCTATTTTCTAAAAGAGGAATTTTTTAAATACACATGTTGTTTTGCCCAAATTTGACATTAACTAATTTTATATTTTAGAAAATTCCAAATGATAATAATAAATTTACTTAAAAAATTAAACGGGCATGTCTCTCCCCTTTTTTATTTTTTCAAAATAATTTTATTCACAAACTATTTCACTGAACAATTTGATTCAAAGACTTCAAGTTGTTTTTTCATTCCCCTTTATGGAAGGCGTTATCTATTAAATAACTTACATTTATGTTTCATCTACCAAATATAAAACCAATACTTATTGTCCCTCAATAACCCTCCCTTACCAATGGGCATGTCTCTCCCATTTTTTATTTTTTCAAAATAATTTTATTCACAAACTATTTCACTGAACAATTTGATTCAAAGACTTCAAGTTGTTTTTCATTTCCCTTTATGAAAGGGGTTATCTATTAAATAACTTACATTTATGTTTCATCTACCAAACATAAGACCATACTTATTGTCCCTCAATAACCCTCCCTTACCAATACTTCATGGATTGGCTTATTCACTTCGTAACACCTATCATCCTCTCAATAGCCCTCCTTTCCCAATACATCATGAGATGTGCTTATCCTACTCTTGGTGTCCTCTCAATAACACTCCTTTCCTAATGCATCGTGGTATGGATCATCCACTTCATTCCTCCATAAATAGAACAAACATGGTAGATCACCTATTCACATCTATTCCAATAAACTGGTACTAACAATCTCACAGTTTAAGGTATGTCACTCCATGCTAACCTGAAGAGGAATGTCTTGAAAGAGAATGTTGTCTTAGTTCTAAGAAATCCAATTTAGAGCATAGCACTCCATACAACTAACCTAAAGAGGAATGTCTTAAAAGAGAATGTTGTCTTAGTTCTAAGAAATCCAATTTAGAGCATAGCACTCCATACAACTAACCTAAACATATCAATTTATAGAAACTACAAACTAGTAATGGTAATGTTATAGAATTATTGAAAGACAGTTGAAAAAACGTCCTTTGGGAATATTTACTACCTGAAGGAAATAGAACTATTAATACTGACTTCAAAACGAAGATAACTATCAATGCTACTAATAATGTTCTTTTTCCAACTGGATTCAGTATCATTACATGTATGATTCTTTTTCTTAGACTTAGACCCCTATTCAAATAACTAGAAACAATAATTTCTAGTTCACTCATAAAGGAACTATCACTGTCAACCTCAAAAATATGATTTTCAATATCAAAAAATATAGAGTAACGATCACCATTACTATCCTTAACAAAAAAAGTGTCATCAGAGATCAAACTCCAAATATTCCTGATATCAAATAAATAATCAACATTATTGAAACTATAATTACTAATACGATTCTTAGTTCTAAGAAATCCAATTTAGAGCATAGCACTCCATACAACTAACCTAAACATATCAATTTATAGAAACTACAAACTAGTAATGGTAATGTTATAGAATTATTGAAAGCCACAGTTGAAAAAACGTCCTTTGGGAATATTTACTACCTGAAGCAATTCCTTCAAGCCCATCAGCTTTGGCTGCGAATCAAGAATACTGCAAATGCAAAAGCAAAAGCATAAAAAAAGAAAGCAACTCTGACACTGGCAAAAAAAAAAAAAAAAGCAACTTTGCCATTGGCAAAAAAAATGAAAGGTGCAATCTTCCATAATCAAGTAAAGAAAAGTTTACAAAAGCATGGAAAAGGATACAGCTCAAACTTGAGAAATTGCATCCAAAAGTCAACATGGCCCAGAGATAGCAATTTAACTAGTGAATCACCCTGATCTGTGACTTCGACTATACACAACTATTACAATCAATAACTGTGTACTTCTAGGCAGGAATAGAATCAAGCATTTGATTGAATTTAAATTTGTTCATAATGTTTATACTCAGCAAATCCAATCCTACCATTGTTCCAGTAAACAAACGAAATAGAATGAAAACAACAACAGGTTCAACTATATGTTGTGACTGTACGTTGGTGGAAGGGGAATTCATGATAATTTTGCAAATGTTGTTCAACAAGAAG
Organism: Zingiber officinale; assembly: GCF_018446385.1. Taxonomy (NCBI): domain Eukaryota; kingdom Viridiplantae; phylum Streptophyta; class Magnoliopsida; order Zingiberales; family Zingiberaceae; genus Zingiber; species Zingiber officinale. The sequence goes on from NC_055988.1 coordinate 25,690,442, forward strand.
CAATGAAGGCAGAAAGAAGCTTCATATACGGAGATAGATAAGAGTGATATAGATATAATACAAAATTCAGAGAAAGAACAATATAATCATAACATTAAGTATAACATGCATACGTAGTAAAAGTCATAAAGAACTGAAAATAGGAGCAATTATAAAGAGATTCTTTAATTAACTCAAACTTAATCACATATATACTGCATTGTATTGAGTTGGGAAAAAGTTAACAAAGAAATTCTAACATTTCCAGATTACAAATAATAATTACTTAGCAGCTTTAAACCTAACATCGTAATGAGAAAGTTCTAAGATATTTGTTTTGATTATGAGTTTGGAGACTATTTTATTCCACTACTAGGATGCAACAGAAAGATCATGTGAGTAAAAACTATCAGCAAAAAATCAAGCAAACAAAACCGCAACAACCATAGGACAAGAATCACAGTTATCATTAAAAAGGAGCATGAGGGTGATGGACATGAATTGACATATTATAAACTCTAAAGGAAGAATACTATTGTCGAAAAAATATATGTATATAACTTGTGGTGTTGCAACTGAAATAATTTAATACAAAATATTGGTTGTCTAGTATCAAACTGCTAATATTAAAATATACAGCTTAACCCAGTAAAAAAGGTTGCATAATTTGTTGGAGCAATCCGGGGGAGCTCCACACCTTTGCATAAAATCCTATCTCAAGAGGGAGCTTAGGTGAAGGGGGAGCGATTGCTCATTTATTGGTAAAAAGAGAGAAGTTTACCTTTGCGGAAAATCATAGCTTAAGGGGGAGCCTAAATAAAGGAGGAGCCTAGGGATTTAGGCTCCATTATTTATGCATGAGTTGATTTGCACATTTATTTGCATATGTATTGCTATATTGTTTCCCTAACTTAAACGGGTTGCTAAACATCAAAAAGGGAAGATTGTTAGAGCAATCTGGATACCTTAGGTTCTGATTTTGGGGCAAAGGTTTAAGTTAGGTTTATTGTTGTATTTGATATGTGCTTGTGAGTGTGCAGGATGCAGGTACAATAAAAAAAAAGTCCAAGTGTGAACTTAGCAAAGGGAAAAGTCTAAGGGTGAGTCTTGGCAGTGTAAGTCCAAGCATGTAGTCTTAGCAACGTAAGTCGAAGTGTGACTTGGTAAAGGTTGAAGTCCCGGAGGCGCGGCCTCTTGGCAAAGGTTGAAGTCTCGGAGGCGCGGCCTCTTGGCAGAGGAAGACCTGGCAATAATGATAAGGCCGAAGGAAGCTCCTGAAGGCAAGGTGTGAAAAATAGGGAAGCATTTGAGGGACGCAAAGCTGATGGAGGAGGCTAGAAGACAAGGTCGATGAGGTTGTGTGGATAAGGACGAATGCATGAGAGATCGTACTCAGAAAAAAAATCCTAAGTTTAGGATTTTACTTTAACAATTACCAGTGTTGTCAAAATCGAGAGTTTAGGTAAAATTGTTAGAACAGTCGTAAAATCAGATCGTAAAATCGTAAAATTTTACATCATACATTAAATCAATTTTAAAAGAAACCTGATATATTCTTTTTAATTGATCATTAAATATTTTAATCCAAATTATAATATAAATCTACATATAGAATATTTTAATTCATATAATCATAAACTACTGATAATTTTAAACTTTTAAACAACCAAATACTTGCCATGAAAACACAACATAAACATAAATTCAAGTCTAAAACTTAAGTCCAAAGATAAATAAAACACAAGATAACAAATTAATATAAATCATTCATAGACAAGTATAAATCTAAAATAGTCCCAAAACGATATCGTTTTGTCCAAAATAGTTTCCCTTTATTAACGACACAAAATCGATAAAATTATCTCAAAAATCATGTTTTTACAAGTTTAAATGTGATTTTACGATTTTGATCTGATTTTACTTTAATACACGATGATTTCACTCGATTTTCATAAGTAAACTCGCAATTTTGATAACATTGGCAGTTACTGTAACAGTCAACTGGTGTTTTCATCAGTCTGTTAGCGAACATAATACCTCTGTTCACTCAACCCATGTGGAGCAATCAACTGGTGTTTTCATCAGTCGACTGGTATCGAGTCGTTGGCTTGTAATCGTTGAATTCCACTTAGAACCATTCGACTGGTGTTTTTACCAGTCGACTAGTGGCGGGAAACAATGTTTCCTCCCAAGCTCTATTTAAGATAGCTCGGGGTGCTTGGCCAAGGTTGACGAAATAAGCTTGGTTAAAGTCTATTAGAAGTCTCCGAAGTGCTCCAAGCTCTTCTTGTGATCTAAGGGTTTTGGATCAACGTTGTGGTGAGGTTTCCCCACCGAGAAAGAGGTTTGAGCTAGCCAGGGGTTTCCGGGGAATCATTCACCGACGGATCGGGATCGTCCACCTTACGGACCGCTGTGGAATAGGAGTTTTATCTCCAAACCACGTAAACGAGCATGTCTTTGTGGTTTGCTTGTCTTCATTCTTCTTGTTTTAGTTTAGCTTTCTACTTGTTAGTTTGTTTTGTATTCCGCTGTGCACTAACATTATAGGAAGCGAACGATTTGGGTGAGACGCTAATCAACCACCCCCACCCCCCCTCCCCCCGGCCGCCGCCGCTAGAGGACGTCAAGGTCCCAACATAATTATATTGGTCTTCAAGGATCATTTGCCCGGTCTTTGGAATATCAATACTGAAAGGTTATCGCAAATAACTTTAAGATGCAACAAATTGAATCATAAATAAAGGCATAATACTCACCCTACCATGTTGCAGCTAAAACTAGACTGAAGAGTAGTATGCTGATAAAGTTTGTTGAGAACAATTGATGGATCTGACCCTTTTTCAGCTAAAGAAAAATTATATCAGCAAGGGATAGTTTAGACAGAAATTCTACTGCAAAAGAAGTTCAAATCAGGAAGGCATGCTATAAACTAAACTGACCTCAATAACAATACGCATTCCAGAGCGGTCACTTTCATCGCGAATATCACATATACCATCTAAAATCTGTTTTCAAAATCAAAAAATTAATTGAAAGAGACAAACTGTACCTCAGCTTCTCAATAAAAGGTGGTAAGAGACCAAATATTTGCAAAGATATTTGTTGATAATAATTATGTAAAATGGCACAAGGATGGGAAAGACACTTGGATATCAATTGTTTGAACAATTTCTTGACTGAACTTAAACAAAAAAATAAATCATTACACGAGCATATTGATCCATTTTTTAATAAATAGTAGGGGAACAATTCATGTACACCCCTTGTAGTTGAATGATCTTGTGTGTTAGCTCCTTTTTATACAATAAGTTAACCAAATATGTACACCCCTTGAAGTTGAATGATCTTGTGTGTAATTGCCTCCCTTTTATACACCAAGTTAACCAAACATGGTCATAAAGAATGAATGACAAAAAAAATAAAACCATCAGATTTTTCGTTAAGTTGAAATCAGGCTGAATTGAATTAATTTGAACTAATAGGTGCTTGTACTTGAATGATCTTGTGTGTAATTGCCTCCCTTTTATACACCAAGTTAACCAAATATGGTCATAAAGAATGAATGACAAAAAAAATAAAAACCATCACATTTTTGGTTAAGTTGAAATCAGGCTGAATTGAATTAATTTGAAATAATAGGTGAGCCATGTTAAATGACATCTGTATCAGTGGCAACCAAATTTTGTTATCAAAAAATATTATACTGTCAGATTCAGATATTCTACAAAATTCATCATCAAGGAATAATATTTAAGCACTAACAATTAAAAAGTCCCCTCTATTTCATTATTTTCCATATTATGGAACAAAAAGATGTACTGCATTTATTATCACCACAACATTAGAAACGTTTTTGTTTAATCACAACCAGGACCCAATTGCTTTCACGTGCCATTGTCACCCACCCCCTCTCTATTTCTTTATTTTCCATATTATGGAACAAAAAGAAGATGTACTGCATTTATTATCACCACACCATTAGAAACGTTTTTGTTTAATCACAACCAGGACCCAATTGCCTTCACGTGCCATTGTCACCCACCCCCTCCCACCCCCAACATACACAATTTTTGTATTTTGCACATTGCCATATAGTTCCCCTTCGTATACATTAAAAAAATTGTATTCCCCAACAATTAGATATTGGTATTACTTACATTAATGGAGATGGGAGGTCCTGATTCCTGAAGCCTCTTTCTTTCTTAATTAATGATAAACACAAGAGTATGGAACAGATTCATGGAAGGCACTATACAATAAGTTTTTTAATTTCCATCTAAATCATTGTAATCTCGCACAATTCCATTATACCATCAGTAGCATCTTATTGTTTATCCTTGCAGCCAAGATGACTCATCACAAAATAAGGGATTATACCCAACACATAGAGTTCAAAGTTCAAACATTTTTCTGGAGATATTCTAATTTGACCTAATTCAAAATGAAGTTGAAAAAAACACATTCTTGCTGGTTGATAACCAAATATCACATGTCTTGTGCTTAGTCAGATTGAAAACAATCAGTAAAACAGAAAATAAGGCACCATTTGTTTTTTCATTTACTATTTTTCATTTTCAATTTTTTATCTTCATCACATTCAAAGAAATGAAAGAGAGTCTTGGCGCAACGTTAAAGTAGTTGCTTTGTGACCAAAAGGTCACGAGTTCGAATCTTGAAAACAACCTCTTGCAAAACACAAGGTAAGACTACGTACAATGGATCCTTTCCCGGGACCCCACATAACGGGAGCTTCGTGCACCGAGCTGCCCTTTTTTTATCACATTTAAAGAAATCAATTTGCCATACAAATTTTCCAAAATTAATTTTTGTTTTTATAAAACAAAATGAAATGAAAAAAGTCAAACCAAGCAGTGTCCAATTTTCCTATAAATTTTAAGCCTTGTTTACTCCAAAGCAGTGTTCTAAATAGTGGTTGAGGCGGCCGCCTAGGCAAGAAGCGTGCATCAACCGCACCGCCTTCACCTTAGAAGGTGCATTAGGCGGTCAAAGATGAGTCAAGGCTAGTGAAGAGGCAGGCGAGTCAGGCGAGGCAGTGGATGATGCGATAAAGCCGGTAGGAGGGCGTGAGGTGATCAAAGTCAACAAAATTTGAAAATCCTAGATATATTAATACACTTTCTCTCCCTTCCAAAACAAAAATATCTCGTGCAAATTATGTGAGAGACTTATTAAGGGAGGAGTTTATTGAATGAAGCATCATATTGCGGATATTGTAGGACAAGTTGAAACATAGCCTAAAGCATCCGATGAAACAAAAAAATAAGTAAGAGCTTATCTTGAAAATAGCAAGAATTATTAGTGAGAAAGGGTGGAAGGACTAAAAGAAGAGGGGCGGAAGTAAAAAATAGATGATGTAGAAGATAATGATTGTCGAGTGGAGAGGGAGTCTTCTAAAAAAAAGTTAAAGTACCTTGGGTCTATTAATAAGTGGACATCGACAATCGATCCACAAAGGCAAAACAACAAAACATAAATGATGTATTGAAGTTAAAGTTTACAAATGATGTGCATGAGTACTTTACAAGATGGATTTATAAACCGGGGATTTCTTTTCATGCAATTGACAATCAAATCTTTAGACAATTTGTAAAGACGATGGGCCAATTCGGCCCTAGCTACAAACCTCCAAGTCAATATCTTCAAAGAGCCACTTTTGAAGCAAGAAGTTGAGAGGATCAAATTATCTCGTAAAAAGCATGAAGAAGAGTGGATGAAAAATTGATGTTCAATTATGACCGATACATGGATGGATCACAAGAGAAGAAGCATCATGAATTTATGTGTTAATTGCAAACTAGGCACTTCATTCCTTGATTCTATTGAAGAATCCATGGAGGCACACACATAGGATTTACATCTTCAAGTTTGTGGAAAAACACAGCAATGGAATTGGCCAATGCAACAAACAATATGACAGCGGAGTTGTTGAAGGTTACACAACCTCATATTTCTTTAACCCTCTTGTGCAACTCATACAATCAACCCCATGCTTGAAGCAATTGAAAAGCTAACCAAGTTTAGCGGAATGCTTGAAAAAACAAAGACCCTAACAATATTCATCAATGCACATTATATAAGGATATTGTGAAGCCCGGGATGACTAGATTTGCTACTTCATTTTTGAAAGATCAATTGAAACTTATGTTTACATCCGAGGAGTGGGGCAAAAAAAAAATTAAGGAGCGGTGTGAAGGGGAAAGCGACGGAGGTGACGATAACAATATCTCTTTTTGGAATGGTGTTTCTTTGGCTTTGAATGTTTTCACCCCCTTTAGTGAAAGTTTTACGCCTAATTGACAGTGAAAAAACACCTTCGATGACCTTTTTATTGAGTGCACTTAAACAAGCCAAGGAAGATATTAAAATGAAGAAAATGTCACTCCAATCTTGATAGTCCTTGCATTATACCGCTAACATGTTGAATCTAATTTTTTACTTCAAAGATCCAAGCATACAAAATGACACAAATGATTTGAATCTCGAATTGTGCTGAGAGAATTTTTTCCACCAACGAGGACATGCAATTCACCATTTCTAATAATGAATTGTTGAAGTATAGAAGAAAATGACGGTCACCGCATATGAGAAGGTGGATGTGTACCATGAATTTGATCCAGGTACATCTCTTTCCTTTATTTCTATTCAGATATACATGTCTCTTTTACCTATTTTTTGATTTATTGTTTTTTTTCTTTGCTTTTTTAAGTTGGATGGTAGTGAAATGGTGACACTCCAAACTTACAAAAAAAAATGGCAAAGAGATTTCTCTCTTTAACAAATGGTTCATGTGAATAGAGTCAATTTGAAGGGGTATATAGTAATTCATAAATTATTCTATCTATCCTTTCTTTTTATTAGTTTTTAATAATTTTCTAATTGTTTAAATACACACTAAGAAGAGAAATAGTGGCGGAGGAAGAAGAAGAAGAGTAAAAGACAAATTGGCAGAAATTTGCTTCTATCCTCTCAAGCTAGTGAAACTCAAGTTGGCTTATTGATGGTGGCGATGAAGATGAGGTCAAGCCAAGTTCGGGGCTTACTTGGAGAATGGTGGCAGAAGCCTCAAAGTGGATGAAGTGCTACAAGGAGGAGTACAAAAACATCCCCATTGGAGAACTTGATGAGGATTTAGAAACATTAGACGATAATGCATGTGTAGATAATTTAGAAGATTAGTTATGTTTAGTCAATCCTTGTTGGCTTGAAATGTTGGATTGAAACTGTTAGAATAAGTAAAAGGGTATTTGTGTCTTTTGGTGTATATCTTCTTTCCTATATAAAGGCCTAACTCGTGGGGGTTCTAATGACACGAGATTCTAGGTTTTACTTTTAACATGGTATCAGAGCAAAGTTAAAACCCTAATTTCTTTTCTCTATCCGCGCCGTCTCTTTCTGCCGAGCCTTTCTCTTCCGCAAGCGACGCGCGAGTTCTTCTCCAGCGCCGCACCGCGCGAGTTCTCCAGCGCCGCACCGCGCGACGCGCGAGTTCTTCTCCAGCGACGCGCAAGTTCTTCTCCAGCGACGCGCAAGTTCTTCTCCAGCGCCGCACCGCGTGAGTTCTCCAGCATCGAGCTTCGCCTGCTGGTTTGTGGACGCTGAGCTCCGCCTCGTGGACGCCCAACGCCCGCCTGTTGTTTCATGGACGCCAGACACCCGACGCCCGACGCCCTTCTGTTCGCGTTTTCCTCTTCTCACGCGGCTAGGGCACAGCGGCGCTCCCCTCTCCCCCACAGCGTTTTCTCCTTTCTTCTTCTTCTTTCCGGCCGGCAGCACCTCTTCTTCTCTCCAGCGGCGACGGACGGCGACGAGTGCTACGGGCTGAAAGTGACAGCGGCGACGTTCCCTGTTCAAGCTCAACTCTTCACCGGCAGGGGAAGAATCGGTGGCACAGCAAGCTTCGAAGAGTTCCTGCTGGAGTAGGGCATCTCCGAAGAAGCTTCTGCATCTCATCCGACCCTGCTGCGAGTTTTCCAGTGGCTGTTCACGTTACCCTGCTGCGAGTTTTCCAGTGGCTGTTCTCGTTACCCTGCTGCGAGTTTTCCAGTGGCTGTTCTCGTTCCCGGATTCATCCGATTGGGCAGAAGAAGCAAGCGCAGTCCGGTCCACAGTTCTATTCATGGCTACATCTAGCGCCCCAAAGCCAAATACCTCAATCTTTACCAATCATATTACTGCACCCCTTTCTTCCGAGCAGTTGAATGGTAAAAATTATATCTCCTGGCGTCTCACATTGAACTTTGGCTTGTTGGACAGGGATAAGAGACACATCTCACTCAAACTGAAGAAGATATTCAAGACGCCGATCGTCCTTTGTGGAAGAAGGTTGACGCTCAGTTGTGTTGTATTATCCGAGCCACCATCCATTCATCTCTTAGGAATGTCTTCCGTACTCACAAAACCTGCAAAGCTGTTTGGACGCAAGCTCAACAACTCTTTACAAACACCTCTCGACGACTCTATCAAGTTTGTGAAGATCTCATGACTATCCTCAGCGCCAATCAGATTAAGGATTCAATGTCAAATTATCTGGGTTCAGTTTCTAGCCTTCTTTGTGACTTCAATGAACTGCTCCCACCTGCGGCCGATCCTGTTGAAGAGCTTGAAAATCGGAAGAAATTTTTTACGTCTTTGGCTTTATATGGTCTGCCCACAGATTATTCTCATGTTCGTGCTACCATGGAAAATACGGGCGACTCTTCTCGTGTCCCGGCCAAAGTCTTGACAATGCCTTCTTCCGTTCCTATTGACTCGTCGACTTTGGTCTCTCGACATAACAACGGACCTCCACCTCGCAAGGGTGGCAAAGGACATCCTTGGTGTGATCATTGCCACCGACCGGGACGCACGATTGATAAGTGCTGGAATCTACATGGTCGACCTTCTCGTGCTGCTTAGATCGTTCAGAGTTTTGTTGCTTCTTCAGCTTCCGCTTCACAGTTAACACCGGCGCCGACCCCACTACCTTCCTATAATGACTTTCTGAAATGATTTGAGGATCGTCAGGCTTCTGATTCCACTGCTACCGTTGCACACGCTGGTAATTGCTTTGTTGGCATATCTTTTTTTCAGGCCCGGTTCTTGATTCTGAGGCCACCGATCATATCATTGGTAATAAATCCTTATTTTCTTCTCTCACTACTTTCGGTTATTTACCAATGGTCACCATGGCCAATAGCTCCCAAACTTAGTCCTAGGGTATTAGTATTGTTCATCCTTCTTCATCTCTTTCAGTTCATAATGTTCTTTATGTTCCCAGCGCTCCTTTTAATTTATTGTCCATAAGTCAACTTACTCGATCTCTTGATTGTGTCATTTCTTTTACTAACACGTCCGTTTCCCTACAGGACCGGAGTACGGGGAGGATGATTGGCTTCGGATGTGAATCTCATGGTCTATATCGACTTCACCAACCCTCTTTTGTTGGTTCGGCGGCGGCATCTCCACTTCTTATTCATGCTCAGTTGGGACATCCAGGTCTTAATAAGTTGAAACAGTTACATCCTAGTCTTTCTCACTTAGAGTCTTTATCTTGTGCGTCGTGTCAATTAGGTAAGCATGTTCGTAGTTCTTTTTCTCCTCGTATTGAGAGTCGGGCTATGTCTCCCTTTTCTTTGGTTCATTCTGATGTTTGGGGTCCGAGTCGTGTTTCTTCTACTATGGGGTCAAGATATTTTGTTACTTTTATAGACGATTTTTCCCGTTGTACATGGTTATATCTAATGAAGGATCGTTCAGAGTTGTTTTCTATTTTTGAATCCTTTTTCCTTGAAATAAAAACTCAATTTGGTACTTCCCTTCGAACTTTGCAAAGTGATAATGCACGCGAGTATTTGTCTACTCAGTTTCGTACCTTCTTGACATCTCATGGTGTGCTGCATCGCACGTCTTGCCCTCATACCCCTCAACAGAATGGAGTTGCAGAACGCAAGAATCGTCATCTCCTTGAAACCACTCGGACTCTTCTTCTCCATTCTCATGTCCCTCATCAGTTTTGGGGTGATGCCGTACTTATTGCGTGTTATCTCATCAATCGCATGCCTTCATCCACTCTCCAGGGTAAAATACCTCTTCAGGTACTTTATCCACATCAGTCCCTTCATCCTCTACCACCTCGGGTCTTTGGTTCTATATGTTTTGCTCATGCTCTTGATCCTGGCATTGACAAACTCTCTCCCCGATCTCATAAGTGTGTCTTCCTTGGGTACCCACGGTCTCAGAAAGGGTACAAGTGTTATTCCCCTACTCTTCGTCGATACTTCATCTTTGCTGATGTCACATTTTTTGAGTCGGTTTCTTTTTTTGGTCCTTCCGCTTCACAGGTCGAGGTTTCTCCCTCTCCACCTGCACCAGTAACTATCTTTTGTCCTCCGGAGGCGCCTCTATCATCTTCAGCCTCTTCTGCTCCTTTGCAGGTTTATCAGCGTCGTCCTTGTTCCGCTTTGCTGCTGACCAACACTGACACTGTCGTGGGCACATCTTTGGAGTCAAATCCTTCGCCGTTTCCTCCGGTCCCATCTCCTGACTCTGATGTTCCTATTGCACTTCGAAAGGGTATGCGTTCCACTCGTAATCCTTCTCCTCACTATGTTTATTTAAGCTATCATCGTCTTTCCCCATCCTATTATTATTGTCTGTCTTCCTTGTCGTCTGTTTCTGTTTCGAAGACTGCAGGTGATGCCTTTGCCCATCCAGGATGGAAATAGGCTATGTTTGATGAAATGAGTGCCCTACAAAGCAGTGGGACTTGGGACCTCGTTCCTCTACCTCCTGAGAAGTCAGTGGTTGGTTGTCGATGGGTGTTTACGGTAAAAGTTGGTGTAGACGGTACGGTTGATCGGCTTAAGGCTCATCTTGTCGCTAAAGGCTATACTCAGGTATTTGGATTGGATTATGGCGACACCTTTTCTCCTGTTGCCAAGATGTCTTCTGTGCGTCTTTTTCTGTCTATTGCTGCAATTCGCCATTGGCCCCTTCATCAGTTGGACATCAAAAATGCATTCTTACATGGTGACCTGCTCGAGGAAGTCTACATGGAGCAACCTCCGTGTTTTGTTGCTCAGGGGGAGTCTTCTGGTCTTGTATGTCGCTTGCGGAAATCTTTATATGGTCTCAAGCAGTCACCCAGAGCATGGTTCAGTAGATTTAGTACCGTAATTCAACAGTTTAGCATGACTCGAAGCGAGGCTGATCATTCTGTCTTTTATCACCACTCATCTACTGGTTGCATCTATGTAGTGGTTTATGTTGATGATATTGCCATCACAGGTAATGATCATCTTGGGATTTCACAAGTAAAACAACATCTTTTCAAACATTTCCAGACAAAAGATCTCGGCAAATTCAAATATTTTCTAGGGATAGAAGTGGCACAGTCTAAAGATGGAATCATGATATCCCAAAGGAAGTATGCAATGGATATTCTGGAAGAAACAGGAATGTTAAACTCGAAGACAGTCGACAATCTCATGGATCCTAATGTCAAGCTCCTACCAAATCAGGGGGAGCCTCTTTCAGATCTTGAACAGTACAGGCGATTGGTAGGGAAACTAAGCTACCTTACTGTCACTCGTCCGGATATCTCATTTGCAGTAAGTGTAGTAATTCAGTTTCTTAGCTCTCCATGCAAAGAACATTGGGATGCAGTGACTCGCATTGTTCGATATATCAGGGGAGCACCGTGAAAGGGTCTTTATATGAAGACAAAGGACATACTAAAGTCGTAGGATATTCTGATGCAGATTGGGCAGGATCTCCCTCTGATAGAAGGTCCACTTCTGGATTTTGTATATTTGTCGGAGGTAACCTTATTTCTTGGAAAAGCAAAAAACAAAATGTTGTGGCAAGATCCGGTGCAGAGGCAGAATATCGAGCTATGGCTATTGCTAGTCAAGAACTTATATGGTGAAAACAGTTGCTTCAGGAACTAAGGTTTGGAGAGGTTACACAAATGTCACTCATATGTGACAACCAAGCTGCTATGCATATTGCCTCAAATCCAGTCTTCCATGAGAGAACAAAGCATATTGAAGTTGACTGTCACTTTGTCAAAGAGAAAGTCATATCCGGAGAAATATCTACTAGTTTTGTCAACTCAAATGATCAGCTAGCAGATATATTTACTAAATCACTTAGAGGTCCCCGGATTCACTACATATGTAACAAGCTTGGTATATATGATCTATATTCTCAAGCTTGAGGGGGAGTGTTAGAATAAGTAAAAGGGTATTTGTGTCTTTTGGTGTATATCTTCTTTCCTATATAAAGGCCTAACTCGTGGGGGTTCTAATGACACGAGATTCTAGGTTTTACTTTAAACAAAAACTTTGAATTTTAAACTTAGACTTTTGGTAAAAGTAATGATATTACTTGTTTAGTAGTAATATAGTGATGAATCTTTATTAATTATCATGTTAGTTGCATTTATATATTTATTTATAGCTTATATAAATTGTATCGTATTGGCTTATTTATGCATAAACATCATTCAATTGCATATATTACATAAAAAATTATGTATTATGTATAAAAAATAGTTTAAAAGGAAAAAATCAACTGCCAAGGCAACATGCGGTCATTGACAGTCCCACCGCCGTCTACCGTCATTTACAACACAGCTCCAAAGCACGAAAAGAAGAAAGGATAGATTACACAAAAATCAAGATCTCTTCCTCTGTTTACCTATCTTAAAAAAGATGGATGGATTTGAAATCCATTTGCACTGTTTTTTGCCTTTTTTGTCCGTCCTAAATTGGACGGAATAAGTTTTCCGTCCACTCTAATAGGATGGCCGACTATTTTTTCATGCAAAATAAGTTTTTTGTCCTCTCTAATTAGCTGGCCGACTGTTTTTTCCATGCAGAATAAGTTTTTCGTCCTCTCCAATTTATTGAATCCAATCCCCTCACCGCGGACACACAACCTCGCCGTAGATTCGCAACAGATCCACGAAGGAACATGCAACATCTGTGACGAGGTTGCGAACTCACAACCCCGCCGCCTTACGGAACCGCTGTGAAGCATCACAGTGACAAGGCTGTAACCGGAGGCATCGCCGGAGGCGTCTCGAGACGCCTTCGACGCCGCAAGAGGCATCCCGTGACGCCTTCGACACCGCTGGAGGCGTCCCGATGTATCCGGCATCCCGTGACTTCTCCAACGCCACCTACGACGCATCGAGACACAGACACCTCTAGTGCCAATTCCGCTCGCCCGGCGGACGGTAAAAACCGTTTGTGCCGAGCGGCACGGAACGACATTTTAATCTATGAATAATACTAAATTTAGCACGGGTGGCTTTGAATAAATAATATCTCCTCTGAAATAATTCACAAGAGGACTAGGACTCCATTTGATACAAATGAATCTTCCAATACAAATGACCTAGCAATTTGCTAGCATACTGATATATGGTGATACAAACATACTAATCATGCCACCCAAAACTCACCTCTTGATGAACGAGGAAAATTTATGTTCCTAAAGATAATTAATACACAAGATAGGAACCCTTTTATAAATCATAATACAACCAAATCATGTGAAAAAATGTAACTTATCACTAAGGCCTAAAAAACCTTTTACAATATCTTGTTTTATCACCAAGAAATATAAGCTTTGAAAACTATTCTCTAATTTAAAATTTGACTAATGTTTAAATAAGTTGGTAAGTTAAATATAAATAAGTTGGTAAGTTAAATATCGATATATAGATGGATTAGAGTCAATCTTTTTCACAATAATAATAAATATGTTTGCATAGAACTTTCTTAGAGAATTCTAGAGCTAATGAATGCATGTGTGCTACAGATCATTCTCTTTGACTCTACAAGGCACATAATTATATGGTTTATAATAATCATTACTTGACTCAATCTTTCTTCTAGTATCAATGTCCATATTCGCACAGTAAAATCCTCAATTAGGTTGATAGAAAGTAGGCAAAGAAATCAAATCAATATGGTGACAAGTTTTACACTTACAAATTACTAAAACACACTAATAGACATTTTACTAGGATTGTTATAACTAATTTTAGCAAGTTTTGTTCTACCTTTTTTTTTGTTCTTTTTCTTTCGAGTCCTTAAGGTAGTGTGACAATCATAGATTTAGTGGACAATAATGATTTAGATAGTGGACAATAATATGTAAATTAACTCTAGGCTTTGCAAATATTTAAGTGAATGATAGTCGAGGAAGTCTTCAAAAGATTCAAGTAAAGAATTGATAGGGGACTCTTTAGAAGACTAAGTAAAGGATTATTTAACAGGTTCAAATGCAGAACCATTAGAAGAATATTTAGAAGGTTAATCTAAAATCATCAAGAGCACTTTAGAAGAAGTAGAGGATTACTATAGAAGATCATCAAGGAATCATTTAAGAGCTTTAATCTGAGAATTGTCAGAGAGCTTTTAAGGAGTCTCAAGGATTGTCAAGGTCTCAATGCAAAGTTTAAGTAGAGGATTATTTGTAGGCTCTTGAGAATACTCAAGTAAGAGATTGTTAGGGATTTCTTTAAGCAGCATGGATAAAGGGTCGCTATAGGTCTCCTAGGAAGATTCGAGGAAAATATTTTTAGGGGACTCTTAAGTAGAGGATTATTAGTAGGCTCTTGAGAAAACTCAAGTAAGAGATTGTTAGGGATTTCTTTAAGCAGCATGGATAAAGGGTCGCTATAGGTCTCCTATGAAGATTCAAGGAAAATATTTTTAGGTGACTCTTAAAAGGCCATGTCATCAAAAGGTCAAGTCATCGAACAATTTTTCTACAGCAAAGACATAGGTGAGTCCTTTAAAGTCAAATTGTTAGGAAGATCTAGAGAGCACCTCTGTGAGGAGAGTTCAACTCTTTCATTTTAATTAAAAGTTCTTTGATTGTGGGTGAATTAAAGACTTTGAATAACGTCTTTAATTTCAATTCACTAATGATAAAGTATTTGGGGTTTTCAAATTTATTAGTAATCATCTTTTAAAATTCGATGGAACATATTTTTTTCCATCAAGTTTATTTTCATTTCATGCCAATATATGATGGGCCCAACATCTATTACATAATGGTGATTCTATAGCAGATCTGATGGATTTTTTATTGCCAATTGCTACGCATTCAATGAAGGTCATGTCATAAAGTCAAAATAGCATTCAATGTAGGGAAAATAGCATAGAGATCTATTATAGTCCAATTGTCCATCAAAGCAAGGGTGTCATGTTTAAGTCTTGAGTGCATCATGAATTTCAGGCAAGTAATTTATCCTCTAAGCTCAAAATAATGTGATGGTGGACAATGTGAATATTATTCATGGGTTTATATTGTGTGAAGAACTACTTGAATGGCTTGTTATGGCTATCGTGATTCTTAAGCTTGTCATACATTTTGATTTTAGGCCCTTAACAACTTGCATTTATATCTCTAAAAATAGTTTAGGGTTTGCCTCAAGCCCTCAACATATTGATCTAAGATGGTAAGTAATAATACTTCTAAAACAAAGTATGGTGCACTCGAATGAAGCGTGATATTAAGGATGTCACTAGATTAATTTTAATGTTCTCTTTTCTTTTTTTTAACAATAGATGATGGTTCAACTAGGGTAAATATAATGTTAATAATGAAATGCAAATTGTATAAGAAAAAATAATTTAATAAATAATTAAAATTGATAATTAAATAGATAAAAGTAAATTTATAAATATGAAGACAAAATAATTATATTGAGATGATGCAAGTCATCCATTATGAAGTTACTATAAGGTTTGAGTCTTAATCAATATACAGAGATTATCCCCTATGTGTTGTAAGTTTTGATTTACAGCCAGACTTGACAAGATTTAGTTTACAGATCAACCCCTTCTATGGAATCCTAAGGGTCTAGGCAACCTCTTGTTTGCAAAGAGTTAGAGAGGATCAAATACAAGGTAGAGTCTGCCATTATAAACACTTTCTTCCCTGAAATCATTGTAGAAAATAGAAATTGATCCTTTCTAGATAGGGGTCCGGACAAGTCTCTGTCAAGAAGAGACAGAACTCCAGACCAACACAATATTTTTTGTAGATTTGGTGTGATTGTGTAGAAAAGCTTGATTTTAGTTAGGTTTGAGGTAATGTGGTGGATCAAAAAGCGATGGAGCTGAAGGGGATTAATGGGAAAAAGAAAACAATAAAAGAGAGCTATAAGATGATGAACGAATTGGCATTTGGAGATGGTGGACAGACAGTGAATGGACAAGGGACAATTGGGGATGATAGATTACAACACTGAACACCTAATCAGGAATTTTTTGCTGATATTGATACTAATTGATGTAGCACAAACCAATTGTGTTGCCCAAACCTCAACTCTCAACAAACAATGAGGAAAAATAATATTATTGATTTGTAAACAATTCATACAAGAAAATGCAACTTACCTCCTCTAAGTTATAATAAACTTTTAAAGTTCTAGTTTTATGTTAAAGAAATATCACAAACTTTTAAAAACTTAGAAATTATAGAATTTGTAAATCCTAAACCTTTAGAAGAAATTTCAAACATTGATCCCCAATTCTTGATTCTTGGACTATCGCATGATTTCTTAGAACTTAAGCAACACAGCTAAAATGGAGAGCAGCAAAACAGTCTGAATTTGGTTCAAGGTTACGTGCAAAGAGGTGTGCTAATGTTTATGCCACATCAAAATATAAATGATGGGAGCAATATATCCTAATGTTTATGCCACATCCTAGCAACTCCACAAAGAATATATACTGGTATCCTAGAATAAAAGTATACATGGTTTTACATGGACTTGACTATTCGGGAAATAACACAAACAAACAGAGAGAGAAGATTTACCTTATGCTCCACAAGTTCAGCAATTTTCTCAACTAGAGCAGGTTTATTTGTCTGGTAAGGAATCTAGAAAAAAAAAAAGAGCAGATATAAGCTAAAATGCCTAGTATGTCCAAGTACAGAGATTAGAAAAATAAATATATAATCACCTCCTTAATTATTATGGCACTGCGTTTGGCTTTCTCATCAAGTATTTCCACATCAGTCTTCCCTCTCACCATTATGCTGCCTCGTCCTGTCCTATATGTTTCCAAGATCCTTCAGCAGAAGAAACAGTCAGATACTAGAAATGAATCTTTGTGCCAAAAGATAAAATAGGACAAAACATTCAAAAGAATCAAATAGTAAATAATGCAGCATGTGCCAAAAGGTAAAAATGGAGGAAACACTCTAACGCGACTTTACCCAAAATTTTCTAAAATTATTCCTCCAGTAGGAAAGTCAGGCCCAGGCATATATTCCAGCAATTCTTGGAGCTATTGCACAAAACAAGGAAGTTAGATCGTTGTAGAAGACAAGAAATTGAAGGCAAAGTAAAACATCATTGCATGAAGAACAAAAACAACACATGTAACCTAAATGGGTTGGCAAGAAATGTAATATTTCTAAATTTTTCATTCAGCTAATAGTTAATTATTCATTTTAGTTAAATAATTAATTGATATTTATTAAGTTATGTTAAGAGATTTTAAACTGCATATGAATTTAAATGTGTGAGTCACATGAAATTTTGAGCTCGTGCTGGTTCAAAAATTTGGCTTTTGAGTCATCTTTTAGATGCCTCGAGTTTGGTTTGATTTGGAGACTGTATGGTCAAGTCATTATTGAATCGACATCTATTTTGGTTAGACACAGTGATTGTAGCTTTAAATTCGGTTTGGCGTATTTCAAAGAGTTGGGCCAACTCTTCCTTCCCCCTCATGCACACACAAGTGAGATAGAAGTGTTTGGCTCCTCCGTTTCACCCAAATCCCAGCATCAATACCATCATCTCCCCTCTTCTTCTTCTTCCTTTCCTTCTAAGGTAAAGATCTCTAACCCTAGTTCTTCCCCTTGATTTCTCCTTCCCACTCTCTTCATTAGTAGGCGGCTGCAACACAAAAATGGGTTTTCAGAGGGATTTTTGTGCAGATTGACGGCAGAAAAAGAGACTATTTGTGAGGCGTGATTGGCTAAGAATTTGAGTAAGTATAAACCTGAACTACTTGTTGTTCTATAGAATTTTTCCTTTAGGGACATCTTGGAGGATGCAAATTTGTTTTGAAAGTGGAGTTTGTGTTGAGATTGATTGGTATTAATGGTTTGTTTTATTTTAGGGAAAAACCTTTAATCAAGATGAGGTGTTGTTAGGTGAAAAAAATTACTCTCTTTTGGAACGTGGTAAGCCCTCTTGACTGTGTAGCTAAATGTATTTAATTATATGTGTTTCCTAACGCTAATTTGGTTATCCATTTGGCTTCAACAGTGTGAGAAGGAAGGGCGTGGATGACTCAGAGATCCTTCAAGTTTAGGGTTGTAAATGAGCAAACTTGGTGTTCGGCTTGATAATTGCTTATTTATATTCTTTTAATATACACAAGGTCAATTAAATAAATAAACTTTGAATAGTTCGTTAAACTAAATAAATAAGTTTGAACACATATATGTTCAACTCATTAATGTTCATGAACAAAGATTGTGATCTTCGTGAATAATATCCGTGAACAATATTCAAGAAAAAAATTGTGAATTATATTCATCAATAAATCTCTTATCAATATGGTAAATAAACAAAGAAACTCTCAAAATGAACAAACAAACTTATAAAGCTCACTAACCAACTAACAAGCTTAAAAATATAAACTTCCAAACAATCTAGCCAACTTGAATTGAGAGCTCGATAACATATAACAAACCAAGCTCGAGCTCATAAATAGAAACCAAGCCAAGCTTGAACAACTATTTCAATGGCTTGGTTCATTTATATATATAATGGTGTTGGTGGCCTGACTTGATATGCAAAGCCCAATGCATGTAACAATGTTACACTGAACTTGTACTTTACTTTATTCATAGATCAAAATTGATAGCTCGTTAGAGAGCTATATATATATATATATATATATATATATATATCTTATTCTTACGTATGATTCCTACTAAGTGACACCTTACTCGATATTGTCCCTATATTCTCAAGCAGGAAGAGGTGCACGTCCATTATCAACTCAGAGGGGACACCCCTATGATACCAAGTTATTATACATACATTTTAGGACCTTAATTTTAAGCAATCACATCCATTTTCTTGTATTGTGTTGTGACTACTATTAGATATACTTGCATGCTCTCATAAGATGTTTTACGTTCGAATATGTTGGTTTTGAGTAAGACCATATGTATGACAGTCATAGATTGTGTCTGATGTTACCTATTTTAAGTTAAGATGATACTGTAATACTTCTACATCTATTCTGTGTGGATGTTCCAGATGCATGGTAAGCAACTCATATTTTTTTATCTATTAAAATTTCAAAGGAGAAGTTGCAGAAATTTCCCTAATATGTGTTACTTAATGTTATTCTTTGGACAGAGTCTACCCTAAACCCTTAGGCAAGGGCAACAAGTCCACAAAAAAACTATTATGCCAATATAAATTTATAAATTAAACACAACTAAGTTATCATCATGGCGCGTTACTCTAACAAGGTCAAAATTTGCACAACTCATATTAACTACAAAAAAGGACAAACCATTCACTCATTCAAGGCATCCTCAACACTTAGATATGCTAATACTGAACAAGCAAGTTCTTCAACAAAATAACTAAGACTCGTAATTATTTTGTTTATGCAACAAAATAAAAGGTGATAGGATAACTAATTATATGTAATATACATTGCAACGCCATAGCAAATACAATAATAAATATTATTATTTATTTTTAAATAATTGCATAACAACAAAATATTAGGATGCTCAATCCTCTCATTTTAATTCATCTTTCTCTATGTTATCTTCGCTCTCTTTGTCCATGGATTGATTTGAGGATCAAAACATTCTTGATTGTGTGATAATTGGATTCATAAGTGATCATTGGAAGCATGCTCTATAACTTAACTAATGCTTTAGTTAACATCTCAACATGCCATATCTTGTCTAAATTTCTAGATATCTAAATGGTGTGACAAAATTGAACATAGATAATACATATATTCCAGCTTAAGGGATGGTTTAATCATGAGTTAATTTTTGTCCATGGAATGGTTAAGTCACTAATGAATACAACACAATATTATCCTATACAAGGTTTGGCATCTTGTATTGGTGTGGTTAGCACTAATGGGTGCGGTTAGCACTAACGGTCTAACTCAAGTTTTGATGAATGACAAAATAGGTTAAGTTCGTTTCATTGTTATCTAACACTGACAAAGTGTGCATGAGAAGCCCAGACAAGTCGACGGGCTAACCTGATGTCTGGCACGAAACTCAGCTAGGTCGACGGGCCGACCGGATAGCTAGCACGAAGTCCAAACGGGTCGATGGGCTGACCGGGCGTTTGGCACGAAGTCCAGCTAGGTCGACGGGCTGATCGGATAGTTGGCACGAAACCCAGACGGATCGAAGGGCTGACCGGACGTCTGGCAGGTAAGTGAAGATAAGTCACTGAAGGGAAGTGACTGTGAGGACACGTTCCCGAGAAGGGAACATTAGGTGTCGATCCGACTTAGATCCATTTCGGATATCTAAGTCGAGATCGTGACTAGATTCCGGTCTCGAGGAGATAGAATCTAATTAATATTTTATTTGATGATAAACTGTGCTAACACTCTATTTTGCAGGATATATATTTGTCTCGGACTAACGTTTTCTTGTAGAAAGGAAATCGCTAGAAAACAAGGGTCCGAGCGCCCGGAAGGGATCCGGGCGCCCGGAGGTGAATTTTATCCCCAACGTTACTTCGCCACGTGGAGATCCCTGGTTGGCTCGGCTACGTCATATTCAGAGCGCCGGAATGGATCCAGGCACCCCGAACCTCCTATATAAGGAGGGTAAAGGCTGAAGTCACAGAAGAACAACTCACGATCTGCTCTCCTATGCTCCTGCGACGCTGCGAAGGCTCTCCGACAAAGTGCTAAGTTGTTTTTCCTGTACTTCTTTTGTAATCAATATTTCGAATTATTAGTGATTGTCAAACGAAAGCACTTAACGAGTGCGGGCCTTGGAGTAGGAGTCGACACAGGCTCCGAACCAAGTAAAAACTACTTGTGTCATTCTTTCTGCTTTTGATTTTTCCACTGCGTACTTTCGTTAAAATTTTAATCGATATTCATCCCCCTCTATTGAATTCACGATCCAACAAGTGGTATCAGAGCATGTACCGATCTGATTTGGTACAACCACCAATCAGATAGGGGGTGAAACCTTTTTCATTTTTTTTTCGGTTTTCAGTCTTTTCGTTATATTCCAAACTGGTATTGTTACCTTTTTGAAAATATTTTTCGTTGCAAGTTATCTGAATTGGTGCAACACGAATTCAGCTTTTATATTATTTTTTTTCTTCCCGCACTACTAATCGGATTTTCCTTGTCTATTTCTTTACTTGTGTGCAGGTTAAAAAATATCTCAAATTGAAAGTTTCAGCACAGTACGTCCTCCCCTATTCAATGGGGATGATTTTCCGTACTGGAAGAAGCGGATGAAAGTCTACCTAAAGACAAACTTCGACTAATGGTTCAGCGTCACCAGAGGCTACAAGGTGCTGGTCGACAACTCCGAAATTCCACTGGACCCGAAACAGTGGACTCCGGACATGAAGAAAAAGTCGTCAACGGACTTCAAAGCCCTCAACACCCTACAATGCGGACTGACAAAGGAAGAGTTGAACTGGGTAGGACCGCATCAAAACGCGAAAGAGCTATGGGACAAATTGATCGAGCTACACGAAGGAACTAGCGACGCTAAGGTAACAAAACGCGACCTCCTCTTAAATAAGTTATTTAATATTAAAATGCAGGAAGGAGAAACGGCGAGTCAGCTTCACGCGAGGAACAAGGACATCCTCAACAGACTCCACGTAACACCTTGTGGGCATCCATTGTGGATGCCTACAAGATTTCAAAAAATTTATCTAAATTAAAATTAGAATTGCACGAGCAAACTAACGCCGGGACCGAAAAATGTGTAGCCTTGTTTGCAAGTTCATCCAAGGAAAGGACGAAAAACAAGCCTGAGGTTGAGGATGAGTCTAACCAGGACTCTGAAGACGAAAAATACCTGGTGAACCTGGTAAGGAAAATGTTCACTAGGAGGAAGAAGCTAGAAGGACCTTTAAAAGATCAACCCCCCAACCGAACCGAGGAATGTGACCTGCTTCGGATGCAACAAGAAGGGTCACTACAAGAACGAGTGTCCGAGGTTGAAGTGCGACAAGACAAAGACATCCAAGAAAAAAGCTCTCAAAGCAACCTGGGACGACTCTTCTTCAGAAGAATCGAAGGCCGAAGATCAGAAGCACCAGAGCCACCTCGCGCTAATGGCCCTCGAAGCAGAGTCGGTGGACGATTGAAGACGGGTCCGAACCTGAATCGAGCCACGAGTCTGTACTCGTTTCCGAAGGTCCCGACGAGGTAAACTTTAATTTAAAATTATTGCATGTCTAAATAGGAAATTAATTACAATAGAAAATGAAAACAAATTGCTCCTTGAAGAGAATCAAAATCTCAAGAAACAAATCAAAAATCCAAATCCAACTCAAGACCTAACACTTGAGGAGAAAAATTTATCACTAAAAATAGAAATTAATAAATTAAAAATCTCTAAGAAAAATTTACAACAAGATCTAAGAATTTAGATCTAATTTTAAATAATCTTACAACAAAACCGGACTTAGCTACAAGTCAAGTTCAAATAAAACATTTAAATCATTAATAACCCAACACAAACAATCAAGTAAAGTTTGGGTTCCAAAGGCGTGCCTAACCGCGCAAGTAGGACTCAACCAATACTACATACCCAAAGAAAAAATATATTATATAAAATCAAATAAGTCAAATCAAAAACCAAAATATAAACCTAAACCAACAAATTCAAAACCTAAATATTTTAAAAACCACCAAAATTTAGAATATCATCAAGTCAGTTATAATTAAAAAAAGAACAGACATAAACCAAGAACTAAAACTCAAAAATAAAGGCCAATAATACAGGGGGGGCTCCAGAATAGCTGGCACCTCCAAAAATAATATACCCGACAAGGTAACCGAAACTAACCTACCCGACGACAGGGTAATTAGGACTAGTTAGAAAGGGACCTAGTTTAACTTGATCTATGGTAACCGAAGCTTAGTCTATGCATGTCTAGGAAAATATGGCTTCGACCTGGTGCATTTGGCTAAATGAAACTAACCGAAGCTACACTTTATGGATCCAAACCAGTTAGACCAAGGTTTTATATTAAGTTCAGTGAATAGGACTATTTGGAAAACCTCGAAGGCATGGTTACTCTAATGATGTCCAAGTGACTCACCATAGACCAGAAGTTTATCCAGAGAATGTCTATTTGTTGAGCCCAAAGCTAAAACTGAATCTAACACATAGTTAAACCAAACCCTAAAACTGAACTTAACTCATCTCACAAAATTATAAGATTCCCTAATTAAAAATTTAGATCGGGTGAGATGACTAAGGAAGACTAACATAAAATAAAATTAAATTAAATTAAATAAAAATAATATTGAATTGAATTGAATTTGAATTTGAAATAATATTAAAATTAAAATAAATTAAATTAAATTAAATTAAATAAATTTAAATTAAATTAAACAAAATTAAATTAAATTAAAAACAGTTTTAAAAGTTCTTTTAAAAATTATTTTAAATTATTTTAAAATTTTTTAAAATAATTTTAAATTCTTTTAAAAACTTTAAAAATCATTTTAGAAATTCATTTTAAAAAACTTTAAAAATCATTTTAAAAATTCTTTTAAAAACTTTAAAAATTCTTTTAAAAACTTTAAAAATTATTTTAAAAATCTTTTAAAAACTATTTAAAAAATTCTTTTAAACATTTTAAAAATCATTTTAAAAATTCTTTTAAAAACTTTAAAAATTCTTTTAAAAACTTTAAAAATTATTTTTAAAATCTTTTAAAAACTATTTAAAAAATTCTTTTAAACATTTTAAAAATCATTTTAAAAATTTTATAAAAACTTTAAAAATTCTTTTAAAAATTTTTAAAAATCATTTTAAAAATTCTTTTAAAAATTTTAAAAATTCTTATAAAAACTCTTTTAAAAATTCTTTTAAAAACTTTAAAAATCATTTTAAAAATTCTTTTAAAAAAACTTTAAAAATCATTTTAAAAATTTCTTTTAAAAATTATTTTAAAAAAATTCTTTTAAAAACTTTAAAAATCATTTTAAGTATTCTTTTAAAAAATTCTTTAAAAATTTCTTTTAAAAATTATTTTAAAAAAATTCTTTTAAAAACTTTAAAAATCATTTTAAATATTCTTTTAAAAAATTTAAAAATCATTAAAAAATTCTTTTAAAAATTTTTAAAAATCATTTTAAAAACTTTATATTCCTTTTAAAAACTCTTTTAAAAAAATTAAAAATCATTTTAAAAATTCTTTTAAAAATTTTAAAAATTCTTATAAAAACTCTTTTAAAAATTCTTTTAAAAACTTTAAAAATCATTTTAAAAATTCTTTTAAAAAAACTTTAAAAATCATTTTAAAAATTTCTTTTAAAAACTTTAAAAATTATTTTAAAAAAATTCTTTTAAAAAATTTAAAAATCATTTAAAAAATTCTTTTAAAAAAACTTTAAAAAATTATTTTAAAAAAATTTTAAAAATTCTTTTAAAAAAAAAACGAGCGCTCGGACCTCTCTATAAATGCGCTCGGAGTAACCCAGAATAGCATCGATGTCGACATATACCTAAGTCGGAGTAACCCAAAATAGCATCATCGATGCTATTCTGGGTTACTCCTTTGATAATGATTTATTCTGATTTGTTTAATAGACTAGGATTACAAAAACTGTTTTGATTTTATCCTAGAATTTGAAAACACTATTTTTGAAAATAAATTTTGTAATCCTAGTCTATTAAACAAATCAGAATAAATCAATGTCAAAGTCGAGATATACCTAAGTCAATGTCAAGGTCAAAATACAATGATCATAATAGAATGTACATAGTGATGATGAAGTCTATCGAGATGAGGAGGGGGGTGGTCAAGATCCCAAGGAACGTAACATCTCGATCAGCTAAGTGTGACGAGTTCGGGCATCCTCTCGGGAACTGGATAGATCACGTCGAAGGTCGGAGATATCCTATCTCACGTCTCATCTCAAGTCGGAGACCTCCTGACGGAGACGCGTCATGGATAGCTCGAGTCCGGCAACTCGATCGCCTAGAGTACGAGGAGCGGGACAAGGTGCTCGGCCTAGAGGTGGAGGTGGTAAGGGGTCGAAGCGTCCTCGCCGAATAGTGCGACCATAAGCTCATCCTACTCTGCCTCCTCCTGGGCATCTAGGTCTGGCTGGTGTTGTGCCCCCCTCCGCCAAGACAAGACACCCTCATCATTTATATGGACACCTCCTAGAGAGAAGTTCCTAGGTCCTAAGACGTCGAACTCAGTCATGACTCGGATATCGCCTCGGGTGACGTTAATATGTAGGGAGGCGAAATATGCCGTCAAAATATGACAATACGGTATATGAACTCGAGCGCTGGTGGAGACTCCAGTTGAGTGGATAATGGTCTGAAAGATATGTAAACTAATGTCTATGTCTAATCTATGACAAAGGGCATACAATAAAAAGGAATGAAATGGACGCATCATCGCTATGTCGCGAGTGGACAACGGTAAGATGCAGAAGACTAAAACCCTATAGAGTACATAATCGTGAACTCGAAGGATACTGACCTAATACGAGTAAATCGTATCCAAAATAACGTGTGAGTAAGGATCACCAAATGGTAGATCCCTACGAGGATAACACTGAAAAGGACACGTAAATGGTCGTAACTCTAAAAAGTCCTAGATAATTGTAGAAGATAATGTGATATCCGTACCAGCTACCCTAATAGTACAAGTAAGATCATCTACCCTAACTAAATTATTATAAAATTTGGCACATAAACTTATGTTTACTGAACTGGTATAGTAAACAAGGTTCTGTAAATTATAGTGGTTAATGACCTCTACAACTGGAATACAAGAACGCAAGAAAAACTGTCTATCTAAGCACTTAGTCTTAATAGGCATATAAATGATAGACTCAAACCTAATCCTAAGTTCGTCAATAGGGAACCTAGGGTCAACACTAACAGTAGAGGGCCCAGCACTAAATCTAGAACGTTTTCTACATTGTAAAAAAAACTATACTAAGCATAAAAAATAAATGAAATATTTATAGAAAACTTAGGGACGAAAAGGAATTTACTGAGGCATCGTGAATAATATTTTTTAGAAATGACGACCTCGATTGACTCGCAGCCGCGTAATGATCGGAGAAACGAGGAAAATTTTAATTAGCAACCTCGGCGGGTGTGGAGATAATTTTTTGGGTTAAATTCATTATTTTTTAAATATGTATTTTTTATTATAATAATAATTATTATAAAATTCTAAAAATTATAAAATTTTACAAAATATTATAAATTTTAAATATAAATGTAAATTAATATTTGATTATTAAATATGCTTACTATTGATTTTATATTTTATAGTATTGAGTTTATATTTTAATATTTTTTATAAGATAATGCCTATTAAATTTTTCTAAAAAATATTTTAAAAAATAAATAAATTCCAAAATTCAAAATTATAAAATCATTTTAAAAGGTTTTGAATTATTTTTTGAATTTATTTTAAATTTTTATTTTTAAAGAATTTATTTAAAATGTTTAAGAATTAATATTTTCAAATGTTTTTAGATTAAGATACAAAAGAGTATACCCTTTATTGAATAGTACCCATATTTATATACAAACTATAATCTATCTTAGGAACTATAATTAGGCTAATTGACACATTTACCTAATTGACCTATATATATTACCTAATATATAGATACAATATGGTAACAAATAATATATACAAATATGTTAACTATTATATATAATATATTCTGTGTAAGACATCTCTCTCAATTCATCCAACATTTTGCAAAAAATATCATAAATATCTAAAGCTCTCGGTTCCGGGCAACTCAACATCTCCTATCTTAACAATTATCTCACTATGTCTAATATTTTTAAACTTAAATTTCATATATTCTGTCTTTATTCTACTAAGTCACCTTTCCCTTCTCGTATTTCCCACCAAGGTTCTAAATTAACATGGTATCAGAGCAATAAATTCGAAATTAGGGTTTTTTTTCCTTTCCTATCCGCGTACGACAAAGGGCTCCTCTCGCTGCCTCTTCTTCGCCAACACAAACTCCCTCGTTAATATTTCTAAACTTAAATTTTATATATTCTATCTTTATTCTACTAAGCCACCTTTCCCTTCTCGTATTTCCCACCAAGGTTCTAAATTAACATGGTATCAGAGCAATAAATTCGAAATTGGGGTTTTTTTTCCTTTCCTATCCGCGTACGACAAACAGCGCCCCCCCCCCTCCTTCCTCGTTTCTTTGGAGAGACGATCACCCTCGACACTAAAACCACGTGAAGGTCGTTCTTGCCCCCTTCTCTTTCAATTTTCTTCAAGATCTAGGTCATCTTGCTTGGATTTATTACGACGGTAATTGTTACCTCACACTGCCGCTTCCAGCCCTATGAGAAGTCTTCCTGTGCTGCTTCCTTTCCGAGCAACAGCACCTGTTGTGATTTCCTTCGGCGGAAACAAAGAGCGACAAATTGGGGCTTCATTCTTCCTTTGCTTGTCGTCGCCAACTTCCAACCATTAACAGTAGGTTTCTTCTCGGCAACTTGTCCCTGCCGTCAGCTTCCAAAATTGTTCATGATGGTTGTTGCTACCACCAGTTGAAACCCTTGCTCCTCTATTTTCTTTTGCTACCGAATCGAGAAGATCCGAAATTGCCAAAGTGTCAAGCAGAACCCATTTTAGGTCTCTCACACCTTCGGCAGAAATGAGAGTAATATACACTCCTGGTTCATCTTGCTCTACCCATTCTATTTCCTTTTTTTATCACCGCTCCAGGTGTCGGCTCTCCTTCCACGACACAGAGCTGCGACTGTATCAGCCTTATCCCTAGTGACCATCTCAGATAGGGCTGTAAACAAGCCGAGCCGAGCTTTGGGTTGTTCAAGCTTGTTTGATAAGGTTAAACAAGTCGAGCTGAGCCGAGCTTAAAATGAATCAAGCTTTTGAAATGAATGTTCAAGATTTTTTATGAGTTTGAGCTTGTTTAAAGCTTGGCTTGAGCTTGGTTCGTTTAGATGTTATCAAGCTCTCAATTCAAACTTGTTTGATTGTTTGAAACTTTTAGTTATTTGATTGATTATTGAGCTTGATAATTTAAATTTATTTTATTTTATTTTATTGTTTATTTAGCATATTGAAAAGAATTTTATTAATGAATATGGTTCGTGAACATTGTTCACGAACGTTCTTCACGAACATTGTTCACGAATATTCTTCACGAACGTTGTTCACGAACATTATTCACGAACGTTGTTCACGAACGTTAATGAGCTGAACACATATATGTTCAAGTTTGTTTGTTTAGCTTAACGAGTTGTTAAAGCTTGTTTGTTTAATTAATCTTATGTATATTGAACAAACATAAACAAGCTCTTACCAAGCCGAACACCAAGCTTATTCACAAACGTTTGGTTTATTTACAGCCCTAATCTCAGATTCTTCTTTTATTTGACTTGTTTGGGATAAAGTCTTATAACAAAAAATAAGTCTTCTATTGTGACGGATGTGGTGTGATGTCTAAGACCACAGAATATAAGCTAAATGGTTCAAACTATTTGGGAGTAAAACTATTCATCTTTATCTACAAAGTATTGACAAAAATATTCATTTGACTGATGACCCGCCTCAAGATGATTCAAAACAAACTTGGCTTAGAAAGGATGCTCGTTTGTTCCTTCAAATTCGGAATTGTATTGATAGTGAGGTAATTAATTTACTAATTGATTACTTCGAATTTCTATACTCTGGAAAGGGAATTTCTCTCGCATGTATGAAGTTTGCAATATTTTACCGTCTGGAAAAACAAGATTAGCCTCTGATCAATTATTTCATGGCATTTAAGAAGACATACGAGGAGCTTAATATGTTACTGCCCTTTACCCCTAATGTGAAGGTTCAACAACTCCAACGAGAGCAGATGACTATCATGAGATTCCTTCCTTGTCTATCTCCTGAATAATAGTTTTTATCTCTACGGATGAATTTGCCAAGTTCTCAAAATATCATAAATCACTCAAGTCTTCATCTCCCACTGTCACTGCTATTGTTGATTCAGCTAAACAAAATGCATGTCTTCTTTCTTCATCCTCCAAATAGGTCATTGATTCTAGTGGCATAGATCATATAATAGGTAATTCTAGTCTATTTTCTACTTTACAGTCCAAAACTAACACTCCTACTGTTACTTTAATTGATGATCTCTGTCTTGTGTTCATGTGTCTGGTACTATCAATCTTACCCCCTACTTTCTCTATCCTCTATCCTACATTTACCTAGTTTATCCTTTAATTTAGCATCTCTGTTAGTCAACTAACTCGTAATCTTAATTATTGCATCTCATTTTTTCCTAATCATTGCTTATTTCAGGATCTTTTAACGAAGAAGATTATTGGTAAAGGACACGAGTCTGGAGGTCTCTACATTCTTGACACACTGCTCCCAAATTCTTTTGCTTGCTCAAGTGTCACTTTTCCTTTCAAAAATCATTGTAGGTTGGGACATTCATCTCTCCCTTTGCTCAAAAAGTTTTGTCCATCATATGAAACATCACCGTCTTAGTTCAAATCCTAGAGTAAATAAACGTGCTACTATTCCTTTTAAATTAGTTCATTCAATATTTAGGACCTTGTTCTATTTTGTCTAAACTCATTTTAGATATTTCGTTACTTTTGTAGATGACTATTCTCATGTAACTTGGTTATATTTAATGAAAAATCGCTCTGAGTTATTTTCTCTGTTTTGTGTCTTCTGCGCTAGATTAAAACTCAATTCAATACGTCCATCCATACTTGCGAAGTGATAATACCAAGGAATATACGTCCGATTTATTGCAATCTTATACTAGTCAAAATGGCATGCAACCTCTTATACTAATACTCCATCCAAAAATGATGTTGCTTAACGTAAAAACAGACATCTCATTGAGGTTGCACAGGCCCTTTTATACCAAATGAATGTTCCCAGACTTTTTTTTGGACCGATGCAGTTTCTACTGTATGTTTTCTCATTAACCGCAAGTTTTCTCATTAACCGCATGTCATCCATACTGTGATAATGCCAAGGAATATATGTCCGGTTTATTCCAATCTTATATGAGTCAAAATGGCATGCAACCTCTTGTATTAATACTCCATCCCAAAATAATGTTGCTGAACGTAAAAACAGACATCTCATTGAGGCTGCACGGGCGCTTTTATACCAAATGAATGTTCCCAAACTTTTTTTTGGACCAATGCAGTTTCTACCGCATGTTTTCTCATTAACCGCAAGTTTTCTCATTAACTGCATGTCATCCACAGTTCTTCATGGTGAGATCCCTACAAAGTCCTTTTTCCCAATAAGTCGTTTCCGGTTAACCCTAGGATATTTGGTAGCACTTGTTTTGTTCAGGATGTTTATCTACATGTCACTAAATTAGATCGCAAGTCTTTAAAATGTATCTTCCTTGGTTATTCTCATCTTCAAAAAGGTTATAAGTGTTATTGCCCCAGTATTAACAAATATCTTGTCTCAATTGATGTTACCTTCATGGAAGACACATCTTATTTCCCATCGTCACCTACTCCAACTCGTCAAAGGGAGGAATGATTTGTTGATGTATTCTGTCACATCCTCTACACTCGTCCCGGAACTGATTCCTGTCAAGCCACCTATTATTCAAGTTTATTCCAAGCGTCAACCTCATGATTCATGTCTTGCACCTACTACTTCATTATCAGATTCAGATCCAGTCTAAAGTGATGATCTTCCTATTGCATTACGCAAAGGTAAACGTCAATGTACTTATTACTTCTTTTGTTTCTTATAACGGCTAATCATCTTCCTCTTGCTCTTTTATTGCTTCACTCGATTATGTCTCTATTCCTAAAACTGTATGTAAGGTCATATCTTATCCTGGTTAGAAAGATACAATGATAGAGGAGATGAATGCTTTAGATAACAATGACACTTAAGACTTGGTCGATTCTACCTTCAAGGAAACAGGTTATTGGAACAAATGGGTATTTGCAGTTAAAGTCAATCTAGAAGGGTCAATTGCTAAATTAAAAGCACGCCTTGTCGCTAAAGGCTATGCTTGGACCTATAGTGTGGATTATTCTGATACTTTTTCTCCTGTCGCAAAATTAACATCTGTTCGATTGTTTATTTCAATGGTTGATACTCATAATTCTGATATCAACAAGGTTTTCTTCATGGTAATCTTCAAGAGTAAGTGTATATGGAGCAACGTCCTGGGTTTGTTGCTCAGGGGAAGGGGAAGTCAGGGCAAGTTTATCGTCTTTGGAAAGCTTTGTATGGTTTGAAACAAAGTTCTCATGCTTGGTTTAGAAAATTTAGTCAAGTTGTTGCAAAATTAGCCATGATAAAGAGCAAGCATGACCATTCTGTGCTCTATAAGCAATTTGTAGCTGGTATTATTCTATTAGTTGTGTATGTGGATGATATTGTTATCACTGGAAGTGATACTACAGGAATCTCATATCTTAAATCTTTCATGTATACTCAGTTTCATACAAAAGACTTGGGAGTGCTGAAGTATTTCTTAGGTGTTGAGATTATGAGGGGTAAAAAAGGTATATTCAGTAATTGGTATTATTCTATTAGTTGTGTATGTGGATGATATTGTTATCACTGGAAGTGATACTACAGGAATCTCATATCTTAAATCTTTCATGCATACTCAGTTTCATACGAAAGACTTGGGAGTGCTGAAGTATTTCTTAGGTGTTGAGATTATGAGGGGTAAAAAAGGTATATTCAGTAATTGGTATTATTCTATTAGTTGTGTATGTGGATAATATTGTTATCACTGGAAGTGATACTACAGGAATCTCATATCTTAAATCTTTCATGCATGCTCAGTTTCATACAAAAGATTTGGGAGTGATGAAGTATTTTTTAGGTGTTGAGGTTATGAGGGGTAAAAAAAAAAGTTCTCAACTTATTACAAGAAAATTGGGGGAAAGTCTTATAATACTTCAATGACTCAGAACATGCATCTCACAGGAGAAGTTATTTGAACATCCTGAGAGGTATCGAAGGTTGGTTATGAAGTTGAATTTTCTTACTGTAACTCGTTCGAATATTGCATATTTGGTCAGTGTTGTTAGTTGGTTTATATCATCTCCAACCATTCATAATTGGGCATCGTTAAAATGAATTTTGTATTATTTGAAGGAAGCACCCAAACGAGGTATCATAATGTTTTTCGGATGTAGATTAGGCAAGTTCCAAAATGGATAAAAAATCTAATTCAGGTTATTATATCTTTGTTGGAGGAAATTTAGTCTCATGGAAGAGTAAAAAGCAAAATAGTATATCATGATTCAATGCAGAGTCAGAATACATGGCTATGGCACAGTCTGTGTATGAGATAACGTGGATATATCAACTCTTAACTAAAGAAGGACTTAAAATTTTAGTACCAACAAAATTATAGTGTGATAACCAAGCTGCTCTTCATATTGCATTGAATTTTGTATTTCATGAGCGAACTAAGCACATTGAAATTGATTGTCACTTCGTTCGTGAGAAAATTCAACAAAACTTACTACATGATATGTGAAGACTGAAGAACAACTCGGGACATCTTTACAAAAGCTTTAAATGGGGTTTGGGTTAAATATCTTTGTAACAAGTTGGGTATGATTAATATCTATACTTCAACTTGAGGGGAAGCTTGGTTATCAATTAGTCTAATTATAGTTTCCTAAGATAGGTTCTAGTTTGTATATAAATATGTCTACTCTTCAATAAAGGGTGTACTCTTTTGTATCTCAAATTAACATAATACAAGCAAAATGATTAAAATGGAGGAGAGCGTCGGATGTTTTATGTGACCGTAAAATATCTCTAAAACTTAAAGAAAAATTCTACAAGACCGCAGTTAGACCTGATATGTTATATGGAGCTGAATGTTGAGCTATGACTCGAGCACATGAGCAGAAGATGAGAGTTGCAGAGATGTGGATGTTAAAGTGGATGTATAAATATACGAGAATAGGCAGAATAAAAAATGAGAGCATTAGAGAGAGTCGGAGTTGCATATATTGAGGAAAAACTCCGAGAGACACGTTTAAGATGGTATGATCATGTACTTAAACGACCAATAAATGTTCCAGTTAAGCATGTGAAACTATGACAAGCATACATATCAAACGAGGAAGATTAAAAAAGGCTTTAGCAACAATAAAATAAGATAAAATTTATTTAAGTATAGATGATGATATAATAGGAGATAGAGTTCAATGGCGTAAAATGATCCTTATAGCCGACCTCGCCTAGTGGATGAGGTTTGGTTGTTATCGTAATAGGAGATAGAGCTCAATGGGTTCTATTGCATCCAACTGCAAAAAGATCAACTTATTTTAACAGGCCTACATCTAATTGTATTTGACAACCAACAAATCACTAGGAGACAGCATATGGATGGATCTATTTGGAACCTATTTGAGCAATTGTCCTGTTTGAACACATGGAACTATCAGGAAGGCTAAATAGAACATTAGAGGGAAAAAAAACAATACATGCAGAATGAGCTCGTTTAACCACCAACTCCTACGATATTTTATGGACAAAATTCAAGAGGAAAGAAATCATGCTTACAGTAGCCTCAGGATTTCGGATCAGAGCAGAAAGTGCATCTACAAGTTCCCCAAGGTTGTGGGGAGGTATATTTGTAGCCATTCCAACCTAGTTGTTCCAAAATGTAAATTTATTTGTTGTCATTGCTCACAGCTAATATGCTTTTATAAGATAAACGATTCATACAACAAATTTGTGAAATCATAAAATGAGCAAGAGAGTTTGTACAGCGATTCCAGAAGATCCATTTAACAGCAAATTTGGAATACGAGCAGGCAAGAGAGAAGGTTCTTTTTGTGAGCTGTCAAAATTGGGAACAAAGTCAACCTGCAACACAAACAGGGAATAAATAAAAGAACATAACAGAAGAAATCACATATTCTAAAATATATAGAGGGAATTATTAAAACCTACAGTATTCAGGTCCAAATCTGTTAAGAGCATAGCCTCAGCTAGTGCCTGTAAAATGAGTAAAAAATTAAGCAGAAACTTGACACTTCAGTATGGACACTTAGGTGAGGATAGAACAAAGTCAGCTGTGCATGCCCATATAAATTTGACAGCATTTCAACATGTTCAAATCAATATAGAAAATAATAGTACAGCTACACTAATCAACTGGATTGTACAGGTAATCAGACAAGCCAGCTGATTTCCATTGCCATTAGTACGTCCTCATCAAGGACTTATAATAGGCATGTAAACATGCTGAACAATATCAAACTCACGTGTCCAGATAATATCTTAGCAGATTCTTAATTAATTTGCATGCTGAACTATAGCAAACTCACATGTCCAGATAATGTCTCAGCAGATTCTTAATCGACATACTGTTTGTTACTAACACATTTCATTTCAAATTTCTAGTTTCACGTAACTTGATGGACTCTTCGTTCCAAGTTCTGGAGGCCACAGTTGTGGGAATTTGAGATTATATGAACTATCAGGAATGACAATGAATCAAAGATGATATGTACAACATTCGTATGGAAACATAGTTTTAGAATAACAAACCAATTTGGTGGTCGTGCAAGTACTAGAATTAGTCCCCCCAAATGAATGGAACTCACTACTTGTTGACTTATTGGTGTCAATTGAAGGTGAAGTTACTATAATTAATGCTGTAGAAAACCAAAACAATGAGATAGTAGATGAATACAATGTTATAACGCACTTTTATATTTCACCTTACCTACCATTCATGGAAATGGATAAGGTGCAAAGTTTTTGAACCCAAAAGGAGGTATAAGATGTTGATTATTATGTCATAATTGCCATCAATATTGTCATATCACAGAAACAATCTATGTGATTGACAATATATTCCTTTATAAAATTCAATAAGAGCATCAACATCAACTACCCTATCTAAAGATTTTACCTTAAATTTTGGATAGAGTGGCTAAAAAACTTTTGCATCAACTACCCTATCCATTCCTTAAATTTAGATTTAATGAATAGTGATTCTCTAAATTTAGGGAATGAAACATCTACCCTAAAAATAAAATAATATTTCTTTTTAATCTCTCTCCTTCCACTCAATCTTTTCAATCTCTCTCCTTCCACTCATTCCATAAATATAATAATAAAAAAATAAAAGAAAGAGAAGAAAATAATAAAAAATTAAGGATGATGGAAATTTTAGGGTAGTTGATGTAGTGTGTAGTAAAAAGTGATTGTCTAAATTTAATAAAACGAGTCATTTACCCTAAATTTTAGATATAGTAATAAGAAAACTGATGTGGATGCTCTAAGCACGAAACATTCATCACATAATGATATTTGCAGCATGTTGTGTGTGGCAAAATAAGTCTCTTCTGTTCTCAAGGCAAGTTTCTGCTTCCAACCTAGTCTATGTAGGAACCTCTAAAATGTATGTTACTAGCAACATAGAACACACAGCTCAACTGTCATTATCGAACTTGCTTAGAGGGGTCAAGTCATGTGCTGACAGTTGACACCTCTAATGATATATCTAATAGTTGCATAAGAACATCATGCTAACAATATAAGTAATATTTAACATAAACAGATATGAATTTACTGTGCTAGCCAAATAACTGAAACTCATAAAACATGCTTCTAGGGGGAAAAACGAAAAATAAATGGTTAGTTGCTAAAACTAGCATATAGTTTCAAAGTTTTAACGAATCCAACACAAACTTCCATTTTTAGAAAACCTATGCACTTGCTTTCAATTTTGTAATAAAAAGTTTCCATTAATACATTGCACTAACATTTTAAATCATGCATTGATTTAATAATTTCAAGCCTTGTTATGAATTTTTTAAAAATGTATAAAAAAAATATTATTTAAACAATAATAGATTTGTAATAAAAAATTGAAAAAAAAAAAAAAGAATTGTCATGTGATGTTTTGAATTGAAGATGTGATTGAAAGCACATGTATATAGTTGTTAAGAATGTAAATTTGTTGGAATGGTTAAAAACTCCAAAAAAAAATATATTAAAAAATATCCAAAAATAACATCAGAATACTTAATCCATCCACTTGAAAGAACATTGTATCAAAGTAGATTAGGTCCTCAGCCAAACTATTCAGATAGTGAAGAATATTGAACCAAAACAAGGAAGTACAACAATAAGACAGGACTAGTGTGTCAAACAAAAAAGATGTAAAGAAGACCAGATTACAATGTAAAAAAAAATAGCCATCAGTGTTCCAGCAATTTCTTTCTGAAAATTATTAGCATCTATGAGGAAAACATAAATAAGCCAAATAACAATGTCCATAGTAAACAACAATATGACGGTAAATTGATTCTGTTATTAGTGAATGAGCAGGAGAGTTAAATCTGCATGTAATAGCATCTCGGAGAAAAAAATAAAGCTGTTTGAAGTTCGAAATAATTAAAAAAAAAAAGTAATTGTTAGTCATATTTCCCCAATAATAGAAAGAAAAAAATTGCAAGCATTGGGAAATTTTCTTCAGCTGTGTCAAACAAAAAAGATGTAAAGAAGACCAGATTACAATGTAAAAAAAATAACCATCAGTGTTCCAGCAAATTCTTTCTGCAATTATTAGCACCTTTGAGGAAAAAATAAATAAGCCAAATAACAATATGACGGCAAATTGATTCTGCTGTTAGTGAATGAACAGGAGAGTTAAATCTGCATGTAATAGCATCTCAGAGAAAAGAATAAAGCTGTTTGAAGTTCGAAATAATAAAAAAACAAAGTAATTGTTAGTCATATTTCCCCAAAAATAGAAAGAAAAAAATTACAAGCATTGGGAAATTTTCTTCAGCATAAGAATTAACCCTGCATGCTGTAAGCAAGTTCTCCATTAACAAGTATGCGAATGAAAGTCAAAGTATATGTTTCACTTCTGCAGAAGCTTGCAACAGTGAATACAGCTAGTAAATAGTTTGCACCATTGAATACAGATAGAGAGCATAGTTTGCACCATTGAATACAGCCAAAACATAGACTCAGTAATCAATCAAATATAGTACTGAAAGCTCTATGCATATCAAAGTTGGTATGGAATTGTTAGTAGGTTCACTTGATGTATGTGATAACAAAAAAAAAAAAAAATCAAACCTACTTCCAATCTGCACTCTGTATATCTCATTGCAGCAGGAGGATCAGCATTTGCAACAGTGAATACAGCTAGTAAATAGTTTGCACCATTGAATACAGATAGAGAGCATAGTTTGCACCATTGAATACAGCCAAAACATAGACTCAGTAATCAATCAAATATAGTACTGAAAGCTCTATGCATATCAAAGTTGGTATGGAATTGTTAGTAGGTTCACTTGATGTATGTGATAACAAAAAAAAAAAAAAATCAAACCTACTTCCAATCTGCACTCTGTATATCTCATTGCAGCAGGAGGATCAGCATCTATTGACCCAAAGTTACCATGTCCACGAATGAGAGGGCATCTGAGAGAGAAATCCTAAGAAAGATGTAAAAGAATAGTAGGTCGTGATTTAGTATAAGAGAAAACAATGTAGATAAGTGCAAAACAATGTAGATAAGCTTTCAAATTTTTAAAATAGCATGTTGTAGACCAACATAATGTTAAAGACTTGATATTGAATAAATATCTATCTATATATATGTGTGTATACAAAGACTTGATATTGAATAAATATCTATCTATATATGTATATACATATAAATCATAAATAAAAAATTATTGAAACAATCCATGTGCATCTCATAATCTGCATCAATATTTCACTGTGGAAAAACAATAAGAGAAATTAATGAAGATAAGCTTTCAAATTATGACAACAAAAAATGGCATGTTATGTACCAACATAATGTTAAAGATTACATATTGAAGATATAATTCAAAAATCAAAATTTATTCATGTGAAGCATGTAATGGCAATCAATATTTCATTGTGGAAAAAAAATAC
Source organism: Zingiber officinale (assembly GCF_018446385.1). NCBI lineage: Eukaryota > Viridiplantae > Streptophyta > Magnoliopsida > Zingiberales > Zingiberaceae > Zingiber > Zingiber officinale. The sequence goes on from NC_055988.1 coordinate 25,728,627, forward strand.
GAAAATTAGTAATCCAAATCAAAAGTCCTTTTTTAGTAAAAAAAAAATAACAAATTTTTGTTACTTCAACAGTAAAAATTTCTGGAAATTAAGGAGAGCAATAGAAAGTTTTAGAAGCCCCATGACAATGGTAGTGGTAAATTCTTAGCATTAGTGTTTTTGTGTGGTATTAATTATCATAGTCAATAGATCCCTAGCATATACATATTACATTAGAATGAAGAAACAGATAAATTGAATGTAGAAAAAAAACTGCAATTAATGTCCATATGAAATTGTTAATCTTAAGTTTTTGGATAGTAATAGTGCAGGCAAGAAATGGAAAAGATTGGGAGAATACCTGCGCCATTCGAACAAGAGAATTATAAACCGCTGTATCTCCATGGGGATGAAACTTACCTAAAACCTGTAAGAAATAAGTGCCTATGAATGATAAGAACAATTTATTTCTTACAGTTTTTAACCTGTAAAAAATGAGTAGACACATGGGTTGCAGTAGAAAAGAGGAAAAATACTCAATGTAGTAGCAATGTCAAAAATCACAAGTTAGAACTTATCATTAATTGCAAAAAAATAAAGATAAAAAGATAAACAGAAAAAAATGATGTTGTCACCTCTCCGACAACCCTAGCACATTTCTTAAAAGGCTTATGAGACGAAAGACCCAGTTCATGCATTGCATACCTGCAACAATATCAAAATCATAGTAGAATAACAAATAGAAGAGAACAGACTAGATAAACAATCAACCAAAGCTTAGACGTTGTAAGATAATTAAACGAGAAACATTAGAATGGCAGCAAGTTAAACACAAAACTGGTAGCAATGATTACCAACATAAAATGGCGATCAAACCAAATGATTATGCAAAATAAATAAATCAGTTATTCCATCACAGATGATAAACCCATATGCAGATTTGTAGACATATTTTCAAATTGATGTGAGTGTTGATTTGCAAATTGAAACACCAAAATGCAAGACATTTGTTTTTTTTTATTTGGCTCAAGACAACCAAATATTGCATACAAAAAGAGTCATTGGAAAAGCAGTTCAAACAGATAAATTGACAAACAATTTTCACGTATTTTCGTAACTTATTGTTGGATGAGTATCAAGGCACGAGGGAGGGTACCAACGTCATTCTTAAAGAACTAAAAAGCAAAACAGATTCACACAAGAATAAAAGGTACGCAATAAACACATGCAAGAAAGCTCAATAAGTCTACGCACAGTATCCTCCTGTGCACCGGCTTCAAACCATCCCGTACATCCGGCAAAGCACGACCGACCAGCACCGACAGGGCATACGCCATGTACGCCTCTTTGGCCTCCTTGGGGAGCTCTGCAGGGATAACCATTCCTTCCTGGGCGCCACTGTGCTCCTCCACCATCAGCCCACCATTACGGCCACCCCTGTCGCCCACCTCCCCCAACCTCGCCGTAATGGAAGATTCCTCCTCCCGGTCGCTCCCCTTCGAACTCACCCTCCGGACGGCCAGGGTCGACGCGGCGGAGAGAGGATGAAGTTCGACGAAGACGCGGCGGGAAGATGGGAGCGACGCCGAGATGGCGGGGAAGAGGAGCAAGGGGCGACAGCGAGAAAGAAAGATGGAGGAAGAGCCGAGGCGGCGCATGGTGGAGAGAGCCATAGCGAGAGATGGGAGCAATGAAAGCCCTAATCGGCTATATGGAGGGCGGAGGTTTCATTCGGGTTAGAGCGGGAGGAGACGAAGAGGACGGGAATGGAAGGGGTTTTGCTTGTTAGGGTTTTAGTGGATTGGGAGGAGTGATCCCCAAAACCCGTAAAAGGAACGGTGAGGATCGTATGACCGTTGGAAACAACCTTTCGACCGTTTGAAATAAAATAGTATTATTTCATGTGGTATTTTTAAAATTAATTTGAAATATATATATATATATATAATAAGTTAAATAAAAGAATTTATTGGCGTTGAGAGAGCGACCCATTACCCAGTTGTGTCCAGACAACAACCAAACAACAAAACAACTTCACGCTTAGGTGTAGGGAGGTGGCTTGGGGGGCGAGACAATGGCGCCGCAGAGCAGTGCTGCGTCCGGCAAGCTGTACTCATCCCTGAGTGACCGCACCGGCGTTTGCACGCTGATATAGAGTTGCTGCCCCAGGTAGCGTCGCTCCCACAGTTCCGACCTCAGGTTCCAAATGCCGACGTTGTCGAACGTCATCAAGAAAGCCGACCACGACTTGGGAAAAACATGGACGGCGTGCCCACTCACCACGTCGAGCATGTTGTATGTTTTTCTCTTCTCCGGCGACCATTTCCCTGTACCCATCCTGTGTACTCAAGAAGAAGGAGGTCGGCAAATGGTCGACAAGTAGTGATAGTTGTTGAGATAGCGGCTTACCCGACTAAGAAGGAGTAGCCATCCAGGTGGTATGCCTGCACGGCTTTCTCGGAGTTCTCGAAGATTATCTCCACGAATGTCTGGTATTCGATGGTCTTGACGCATGGGAGCAGCTTGATGGGAGCCGAAGCCGTCAGGGGTTCATCGCCGACAGTGTCGTACATGAAGTAGTTGCCGCCGAACCCGAAGTACTCGGCGAGCTTGAGCGGGGTCTCGGTGTCGACGTGGGAGACGCCGTTGAGCGCGTACCGGAGCCTGTCGTCTACGAAATTCCGCGAGCTGGAGAACCTGATGGTGCGGGTGATGTTGATGCTGCCGTGGTGGTAGGAGCCCTGGGGGTTGGGGCGGGCGGCTCTGGCCGTCAGGTTCCACCGGAATGACCGCCACTGGTTAAAGGACCAAGCCCAGTTAGTGGGCGCCTTGGGTAGCACCGACGACGGCGCGGCTAAGGAGCCGGCGTAATGGACAACCGCGGTGGCGGTCAGCACCTTGCGCTTCAAGAACCGGCTGGAGGCCACGATGTAGTAATCCCCTGGGGTCTGGTCGGCCGTCACCAGCACGGAGAAGAAATGGCCGAAGTGGATGTCGAGGGAGTCGTAAAAGTTCTGAATCGTGTGGGATCCGTCCATCTCCACCAGCTCCATGGCATGGCCCTGGAACCGGAAGTTGAGCGAGGTCTTGATGCTCACATTGCAGATCCGGTACCGGTACTCCTTTTCCGGCCTCCATCTCAAACATCGGCGCGCCATCCTTGTCGGGCTTGCCGTTGATGAGGACGCCGGCGGGGAGGCCGATGCTGCTGCCGGAATCGAGGGTCTTCTCGAGGGGCAGTGTGGTCCTTGGTGTACCAGTCGCCGAGGAGGACGGTGTAGTCGTCAGTAGGGGGCTCGAAGGGAACCGGGATGAGGAGGCGGCTGTTAACCCGCAGCCCGCCGAAGCCGCCGGCCGCCTTGTGCATCCCCAACGACGGGAAGTAGAAGAAGCTGCCAATCTGGTCCTTCACCTAGAAATGGTATGTAAAGTTGGTCCCTGGCAAGATCGGGCAGTTGGTTCCCGCCACTTCATCAAACCATGAATTCTTCCTATGCTGAATTCCATTCCTGCCAAAAGAAGAAGAAAAAAATACACAAAAATGTCTCCGACAATCGAAATCAAAATCACATCGAGAAGCAAGGAGTGATCAGTATCCGATCGCATATATAACCAAGTGAAGAGGAGGGCTTTGTTGAGTGATCCTATCCGAAGGTGAGTTGACGGACGCTGGAAAAATGGTGTTCATCCTGATCGGGTGTCGACTGAAGGGGACGTGGATCTCCGCCAAGCTAAGTCTGCCAACAAAAGTTGTTAATGCCGAGCCAGGGAGGGGTTCCCCGGCGATGATCCTCCGACGCTCAAGTCAAGCAACGACAAATGAATGAAAAAGTAGAGAGAAAGGAGCAGCGTGACTGTAGCTACAGTAGTGAATCTATCTCCGTCGAAGCCTGGGGATCCTTATATAGGGCTCCCGGAAGGCGTGTGCACGCTTCTCAAAGTGCGCATATTTTCCGAAGCATATCTGGAAAGGACGTATCAGAAAAGCATGTCTGACGTCATACCTCAACAGCCCGAGCATATCTTTGACGTGACAGTGGAAACTTCCATCGTACGATTCTCTGTCTGACCATGTCGTCGACTGTGCCGCCTGTCAATGACGGTGATCCCTAGGAAGACACCGGAGACACCCAACAACAAAAGCACCACCGCTAGCACAACGCCAGCATCAGCCATCTCTGAGTACGTAATGGATAAAGATTCAAAAAGGAAAACACGCTCTCTTTTTGGAAATGAAAATTGAAAGGGACGAAGTAGTAATTAGCGAGACGCCATGGAAGTTCCCTGCTAGCGTTTATTGAGGAGACGCGAATCTAGTGATCTAGAAAGGGTCGCCCCGAGAGCTTCGAAATGGAGGGGGTGGCCTCGAGGCGTTATATAGCGTGGCGGGTGGAGCTAATTTTGGAGGACAGAATTTGGAGGCTGGGGGAGACGAGGATGGATCCTCTAGTCCACAAATTGTGGACAAGATGATGATCCACTTTTTTAAACCCTTGATTTAGATGATCCCCACCTATTTAAAAATGGAATCTATCCAAATCAAAGGTCCTTATACAAGGGACCATCCCCTGGTCCAGAGGATCCTTACAGTGGGGAGACAACTTTGGTCGCTCATCCGTTTGTCAATTTGATTTAGTCAATGCTAAATTTATACTAACTTTTTGTTTCAGCGTATGCAAATCTAAATGTGCTTATTCTATTTCTAAGAAAAAATATTCTATTTAATGTCTTATCTACAATCAGTTAACTAATGATAGCAGTTTGTTTACGTGAACAAAGGTAAATCACGATCAATCTATAGCTGACTGTGGCTAGAAAGTAGGAATTAACTTGTAGTAGGTAAAATTTAACTAGTTGAACTAAGAATTTTTATTTTGATGGATGGCTTGTCCTATTTCATAGGTTCCTAGTTTAAGAGAATGAAATTTTTGTTTCACTTAATACTGATGGATCCTGTTCGAGAGTCGAGTCGACGAACGCTGGGGAGATGACACTCACGTTGACGGGATGTAGACTGAAGATGATGTGGGCCTCCGACGAGCTAAACCTGCAACCACAAGTCGTTAGTGCCGAGCCGGGGAGGGGTTCTCCGGCGATGGCCCTCCGACGCTCAAGTCAGTCACCACCGGCAAGAGAATGAAGTGGAGAAGAGAAAGGAGCAGCAACGTAACTGTAGCTACAGTGGGAGTGAACATACTTCCGTCGAAGTCTGGGGGTCCTTATATAGAACTCTCGAGAGGCATGTGCACGCTTCCCAAGGTGTGCATGCTTCTCAAGGCATGCACACTTCCCAGAGCATACCTAGAAAGGAGGTGTCAGAAAAGCGTGTCTTACCTCATACCTTGACAGCCCGAGCATATCCCTGCCGTGACAGTGGAAGCTTCCATCGTACGATTCTCTATCTGACCATGCCGCTTGTCGGTGACACTGGTCCCTAGGAAGATATTCCTAACTGCTCCTTTTGTCCGTTATTGGGCCGAGCGGGAGAGTCGCTCGGCCAGTCTGTCGTCCGGGTGTTACCATGGTTGGGTCGAGCGGGAGAGCCACCCAGCCAGTCCACTGTCCGGGCGTATCGTGGTCGGGCCAAGCATCCGCTCGACCAATGGTCTGTTGTCTCCGTCCTGTCGAGCAAGGGAGTCTTGCCTGCTTGGTCAGGGTTGTGTCCATCGTTTAACCGAGCGAGACGGTCGCTCGGGCCTCGTCCTTCCATGCTTGAGCTTTTTGAGCATCGGAAGCTCGGTATTTGGCCAAGCTGTCGAAGTGTCGGATCGACTACTCTTCATGTCAACCGGGAAGGTGGTTCACCCGATCGGACGAGTGCCCAGGACGTTGACCATTTTGATTATGACCCTCCACGTGGCAATGGCCCTCCACGTGGCAATGACCACCTACCAAGCGAGCCCCATCCTTACCACCGGATCACGTGCCTCCTTCTCAAATCTAGTCGAAGGAGGTTGAGAGTCCGACTGACTAGACAAGTAGTCTAGTGATCGATTGACCGATCGGCCAAGGGCTGGTTGCGCCCCGATCGACCCACGTAGGGCTGATCTCCTAGGCTGCTCGGCACCTTGAGGATTTACACTTGGGAAATTTCTCCTTCGGCGTCTTCGGATGGGCGTGACCTGTGCGATCAATAGTGACGTCACCCAAATCTCCTTAGAATTCGTGCAAATCCCGCCATTAAGGTCCAAGCATGCACCCATTAAATGTCTCCCCGTAAGCGAACGCCACGTGGCATTGCCACCATCACCGCACGATTGAAGTGATAGGGGTGATGTGACAATCGACGGTTCAAATTCAACAGCCGGATCTGTACTTTGGATTTTGTGCCCTAGATCGGACGGTTCCGGTCGGCCGATCCCTCTCTTTATAAAGCCACAAAGTTGGCTTTTGCTCGATCGTTGCATCTTTCCCGTGTGTTCCGCGCGATACTGCACGTGTCCAGTGCTCCGACGAATCTCGGCTTCTTCCCCCGGCGATCCCCGTCTATAAGCTCTTCGACCTTGCTTCTGCCTGATTCTTTTTCTTCAGTTGCTTCCTTGCTCCTGCTTTAGCATTTTCCCGCCCGCTTTTTCCGTCTATCTTCCTATTTTTTTATTTTCTGGCGATGGCTAGTTCATCGCGGTCATCCGACCCCACTCCCGATCTCTGGTACAACACCATGGAGACTCGGTTCGATGCGGGCAACGCTGAGAGCCTCACCAACACCATTGACATTCCTCTTGACCACGAAATAGTCTTAGCCTCCCCGTCCGATCGGCCCAATGACCCGCCGACCGGCACTGTCTATTTTTTCCGCGACCAATTCGTGGTCAGTCTGCGCTTCCCAATCCATCCCTTCATAACCGAAGTTTGCAATTATTTTCGTGTCCCTTTGGCGCAACTCGCCCCTAATTCTTTTCGCCTCCTGTGCGGTGTGGTTGCATTGTTCAAAGTGCATGGTATTCCCCTCACACCTCAGGTATTCCACTACTTCTATTACCCCAAGAAGTCCGAGCTGAGCACCTATCTCTTCTAGTCTCGGATCGACTTGGTCTTCTTTGACAAAATGTCATCTTCCAATAAACATTGGAAAGATTACTTTTTCTATATGTGTCTCCCTGAGCGGTCGTGCATCCGGACCAAGTGGCAGGTGTTGGATCGACATATTCGCTAGAGGGGGGTGAATAACAATTTAAAAACTTAAGCGAGTGAATACGCAGTGGAATAAACGAAAAACACAACGCTAACACAAGTTGTTTTACTTGGTTCGGATCCTTTGTCGACTCCTACTCCAAGGCCCGCACTCGGTGAGTGCTTTCGTTAGGTAATTCACTAGCACTACAACAAAAACCCTCATAGACATCAGTGGAACAACAACGGTTTTAAGCAAAAACCGATGTCTTTGAGTATTTTACACCGATTTTTCCAAAAACCGGTGTCTATGAGCACAGATTTTAGCTCATAGACATCGGTTTTTTAGGCGATGTCTATGAGCGCCATTTTTTCCGTTAATAGACATCGAATTTAACCGCGGTTTTTAAAATCCGGTGTTAATAAATCAAAATAAAATATTTTAATATTCCCACAGCCAAAATTTGCAACACTGTGAAGTTCCCTCCAAACCTAAATCTATATCGTGCCCCTTCCTCCGCGCGACCATCTCTCTCGCCTAAACCTAAACCTCCGACCATCTCTCTCAACCTCATCTCCCTCTTCCCCTTCCTAGATCGACGCCCCTTCCTCTCCCGATCAGGATAAAGACACGACGCCCTTGCTTCTCCGTCCAACCACACCGCATCTCCTCCAACTCCTCCCTTTGGGTGAGAAGAGGAGGCCTTCTTCGCATTCCGGTAGTTTTTCCTTCATCATCTCCGGTCCAACATTCACTGCCACTGCTGGAGTCCTTCTTCATATTCCGATAATTTTCCTTTATCCATTGTCGCTAATTTCATCTTCTTGTTCCCTAATCAAATTCAAAAGGCTTCAAGCACACAAAACGAGGAAGAAGACGGAGCACGACCGACAAACGTCCTCATTACACTTCGCACTCGACCAAGTGGAGGATAAAGCTACCGCCATGGTAGCTTCCACTTCTCATCCTCATCTCGCCGGTAACTCCGCTAACCAAGGCCACGGTTACGGAGGAGGAGGAGAAGCGTCCGCGTTGTGAAACCTCGGCCACGTTGCTCGCAGTCTCGCTTGTTTTTTTTGTTGGTCCAGTCGGCGATAAAAGTTTCACCTTCCCCCAATCGAATGCTTTCTCAGTTGCTTCTATCTCTCTTTCCCCAATCAAAAGGGAAAAAATGGTTCTTTTTCATTGTAGTTGCGAGAGGTTGATTTGATGTGAAACCCTAGTCACTTCCATGCTGTTAGGTCGATTTGTGTGAGCGGAGGTATCAGATCCGAGCTCGATATGGGAAACTGCTGCCTTTCGCCGGAGGTTGTCGCCCGGGAGGACATTAAGACCTTCCCCCGTCCCCATCATGACCACGACACCCGCCCACTAGCCAACAAGAACCACCTCCGCCAGAACAGCGGCAGGCACTCCAAGTGAATGGCGACGGTTCTTAGTAGAGACGCCAGGGCGGTGGGCGGGATCGAGGAGAAGTACGTGCTAGATCGGGAGCTCTGTCGCAGGGAGTTTGGAGTCACCTACCTCTGCCTGGACCACTTCACCGAGGAACTGCTCGCCTGCAAGTCGATCTCGAAGAGGAAGCTGCGGACGACGGTTGACGTGGAGGACGTGCCGCGGGAGGTCGCGATAATGCGGCACCTGCCGAGGAACTCCAACATCGTGAACCTGTGGGAGGCGTGCGAGGACGACGGAGTCGTGCATTTGGTCATGGAGCTGTGCGAGGGCAGGGAGCTCTTTGACCGTATTGTGGTGAGGGGCTACTACTTAGAGCGCGCGGCAGCTGTGGTCATGAAGACCATTGTTGAGGATGTCTTCATGATCTGTGAGTTCCTTCCTCAGTTCCTTATGTTGGAATTGGCAGCAACTTGGGCGGAGAAGGGAGGATGTCTTCTCCTGCTCCTCCCTTCTGAGATGGACTGCGAAGCCCTGCATAATGGACATTGATGAAGCCGGAAGAGGCGCCATTTTAGGTACACTTATTTTCTCCTTCATCCCCCATTTCCTCCCTTCTTTCCCACTATGATCACTTGATTTCGCTGCGTATTTCATTGACAAAGAACGATCATCATCTATCAGTTTAGGTCCCATGGTGTATGGCTGCTTGTACTACGCGAAGTCCTACCAGAAGACCCTCACCACTTTGAACTTCGCAGGTCCAAATCATCCTCATCTCCCTACTGCTTGCTGATTTTTTCCCCCTTTGATGAAGTGTCTTCTTTCTAATTAGAAAAGCTTGGACCAGTTGAAGTTTCTGTGTAGGTACGGATGTGGGCACATTGATTTAATCCTGTGATTAGGTTCAGAATAGATAATTAACATACCATTTCTTCCACTGATACTGTCTTTATCTGATTATTTTGTGTTGCTAACAATGTGGTGCAGCCGTGGAACTATCTATGCTAGTGTTGTCTTCTAAAATAGTTCGTGTATTGCCGTTAATGTTGTTCTAAGGAAAGAATTTATCTCACAATTCATTGTTTACTTAACATTTTGTTCCTTGCATTTCGCTAAGTTAGTTTGCTAAAACAAAAGAACACTTCGTAAGAATGTTTTCCTTATTTTCTCCTCCTTGGTAATATTTTAAGAACTATTGGCAATGCACTTATTGAGATTGTTTTCATGTCTAATTTGAATATTTTGATCTCTGAGTGTCTGGAATGAGACAATGGCAGTACTTGAACAAGAAGCAATTTTTGTTCAGTGGAGTTGAGGGAGAGTTTTATTTTTACTGTATTCATCTATTTATTTTAGTCTTAAAGTTCTCCTGGTTAATGAAGTTAGAATGATTAGTTACCATATGAATGCATACTAATGATCTTCATTTTTGTTGAGTCTCATTAATGATCACTTCCATTCAATAACATAACTTGAAGTTTAGTTTTACTATAAGGGCGTGCTCTACTTTTTTTTTCCTTTCTTTTTTTACCCCAATTTTAGGTGAAAGATTTTCTGAGATAGTTGGAAGCCCTTATTACATGGCTCCAGAAGTTTTAAAACGGAATTATGGACCAGAAATTGATATATGGAGTGTTGGAGTTATACTCTATATCTTACTATGTGGAGTTCCACCATTTTGGGCTGGTAAGCTTTCTATCAATAAATCCATTTTGCACACTTCATTATTTGTTCTACCACTTTCTACAAATAAGTTACTTATTGTCTACTGTAAGCTTTCCATGAATAAATCTATTCTTTATTAGTTCTATCACTTTATGCTAATAAGATACTTATTGTCTATTAATTAATACACTTTTTGTATTTCTTCAGATACATTTTCTATCTAACGAGCTATGATTTCTTAATTGCAGAAACTGAACAGGGAGTTGCTCAAGCAATTCTTAGGGGCATAATAGATTTCAAACGGGAACCATGGCCTAGTATTTCTGACAGTGCTAAAAATTTAGTTCGGCTGATGTTGGAACCTGATCCCAAGCTTCGGTTAACTGCAAAGCAAGGCAGTCTTTCATGATTCACATATTCAAAGTTTTTATGTGAGTATTGATTCTTCATTATTTTCTGATATGGTATTGCTAATTTATAAAGATTAGCTTAACTAAACACAATCGTTACTGTTAGTTCCATAACAAAATATCTTCAGGATTCAGAATTGCTCATACTTCTTTTTTTTTAATCATAAACATATTCCTTATATCCAACCCTTTTCTGTTGAATTTTACATGATTTAATTCCCTAATTTTCTTCTCATTTTAGTTCTAGCTAGAAGAATATGAAGCCCAACTAGCGTCTATTATCACTATCAGGAAGAAAACTTTTCTTGGGTATGCCTAATGTAGTCTGACAAAAACCAGTTCATAACTGCTATTCAATTCAAAGGATTTGTCATTTGTGTGATATACATAACAGTATAGTAATGTTCGCCAACCAACTTTTAAGCATAGAAAATGGGTAGAAAGTCACAAACCTATCATTTGCAACTCCAACTGAACCCTATCAAAAGAGGCCAAGATTGCTCTGTAACAAACCTTGATGCCTAGCGAAGAGAATTAAAATGAAACAGAATGCAACTCTGAGAAAAACTCAAAGGAATTTTTCAAGTAAACTTCTTCAAAATTTTTAGCAGTTAACAATAGTCCTAAAATTATATGTCAAAGAATTTTTACAAACTTCTTCAATACTTGAAAAATTCCTTTGAGTTTACTTGAAAAAATTTTGAAAAATCCTTACAACTATTTTTCAAGTAAACAATAGTCCTAAAAATTAGAAACTTTTTTATAATTTAACTGCTAAAAACATGAAATCTTTCATGATCATTCCTTTGGCCCTTATTCTTTTCTGAGTATTAGAAAGATCCTTTTAAATTTTGTGTGTGAATTTGTTCATTCACAATTAGGACTCCTCTTCATTTTCTATTTATTTTTATAGCTATTTTTTTGCTTTATTCTTTATTTTATTTTAGTTTTCTTTCTTACTCGTCTTTTTATTCCACTCCACTCCACTGTTAAGTTCCCATAGGTTTTGTTGAACCTATAGAATCTAACCCATTTTCTTATTGAGCAATCTACTCCATTTTATTATGGAGCAAAGGGCATGAATTTGATGACCTCTTTGCTTCATGTTTTCCTTTGGAAATTTATTAATCAATATTTGAGAGTTAGAACTTGTATAGATATATTTAAGTTAATCTCGTGTTCAAATTAGGCTTAATCTTATGGTCGAACCGAGGTGGGACCAGGCTTGAACTAAACTGGGATGGTCCTGTTGACTGGTTCAACGATAAATTAGAGTTTTGTGCATCAAAACCCACTCCTTATTTTCCCTGAACTCCTGAATGCTCCTTACAAGCAGGCCCATCGCTTTTCTCTTCTCTTGCGAGCTAAGCAAGCACGTCCTCCTCCTGTTCACCCATTTGAATAGTATCCCTTTTGCCACGATCGTTTACAAAACCTTGATCGAAAGAAGCCTATGATCACTTATCTCTCCTCTTCTTCCTTTGTCACTGTCAATGTAGGTTATCATCACAGTGGCACATAGCTAAGTCACCCTTGTTGCTCAAACTTGTGGAGTAACTGAGTACTCTTTTCGACTAGGCCTGAAATAAATTCTTAGATTTAGTATTTTTAGAATGTTTAGGTTCTGTGAACTGTTGTGATAATGGAACCTATTATCTACTTGTTTATTTCTTCACTTTGATTATCATTTTTCATTGGACTGTTAATCTCTTTTTGATTTTGTGGATAACTTTGCTGCAAACTATGCTCTGAAGAGAGTTTATTATGTCAACTATGCATTGGGGATATCTTGACGCAGGAAACCTTGCTGGCATCTATTATGAACAAAGTCAACTTGACATGGCAATTCTGCATTACAAGCAAGCTATCAACTGTGATTCTACCTTTATTGAAGCTTACAATAATCTGGTAAGTTGATAATGGTCTAATATGTCAAAATGTGGTATCCTTCTTGATGGTGAGCCAGGTTAGTTAATGATCGACTTTCTTGCACATTAAAAGGGGAATGCTCTCAAAGACGCTGGACATTATAGGGTGACTTTTTAATTTGGATATTTTTATTCTCTTAAGTTTTTTTTCCTTGTTGAATAACTTTATTTTAATAATTTTTCCCAAGTCATCCTTTGCTTTACAACCTAACCATCCACAAGCATTGTTAAGCCTTGGCAACATATACATGGATTGGTAAGCTTTAGAAATGTTTGATGACAACTGTGCGGATACTTTATTTTTGTTTCTTAATGAAACTTCTCTTCATGCAGCTGTAACGACCCGCCTTCTACTTACCAGGCCGTAAGGCCAGACCGTCACATTATACTGTGCTAGGCTATGAGTTGCGGAGAAGTGAACTAATTTAAAACTTATCATGCTAATGACTGTTACAAGCTGTAGCTTCTGTTCATAATGCCTTTTTGTTATGCTACATATGCTAAGAGATGGAGCCCAAGCTTCCGAATGGGCTAGAGACTGTACATAGAGCTCCCTAGCCAACATCAGGCCTTCCAATCGATCGGTGGATCGATTGGAGTTATTTGATCGATCCACTGATTGATTCAGCGCGCTACTGTGCACGGTGTAATATTCTGGATCGATCCAGACTTGCCAATCGATCCAGTGATCGATTCCGAAGCTCTCTGTTCGCGAGAGCTAATTCCTCGATCGATCGGTTGATCGATCCCTTAACCTTCTGTTCGCGACAGAATGCGACTGGATCGATCGACGGATCGATCCAGAAGCTTACTGTTCGCGAAAGCAAGCTCCCCAATCGATCAGCTGATCGATTGAGGACCCCCAATCGATCGGCTGATCGATCGGGGTTTCTGATTTCGTATCAGAAATCTGATTTCAACACTGTTTCGTGCCCAATTCACATACATAGGTTCTAAAGTGTCTGAAAACATACTAATGACAATTAACTAGCATTCTAAATATGATCACTAACAGTCTAAGCAGGTCTTTCATGATTCAAAATGTTAAAATAACTAGAAGTGCGGAAGAGTAATAACATAAGAAAATGCTAAAGGTTTCTAATTTCTCCAAAGATCTTCATTCCAGGTTCCATCCACACACATCTTCATCGCATTGTCCTCCAGCCTCCGCTAATCTATCTTTCCTTTACCTTTATCTGCAGTATAAGGAAAAGAAGTATCTGTAAGCTTGGGAACTTAGTAAGAAATCATCTACCTCACAAAAACATACACACAATGCAATTTATGCTTTTAAAACATGCTATTTGAAATATATATACTGAACATGTTAGAGCATGGCATGGTATACTATCATACAAAATATGGAAATCAAAGCTGATCATGACAATATCTCCTAGTATCAACAAGATAGAACTAAACTGATACAATAGCTGACTAAACTAATGCTAAGCTGATACAAATTCTGAACTGTAATCACATAACTAAATTGTGAAGCTTTGAAAAACTATTTATTATAAATAGATGAAAATACTAATCATGCTGCTGATGGGCCCGACAACTATACTTGCAATGCGCGCATCCCTAACTAGACCCGGTGTTGCAAGTCCCGAATTTAGTAGAGTTACTAGGTTATCTAAACCTAGGGACGACTATGGGAGCCCAGCCCAAGGACAACTGAAGTCCTGTACAGTGCCACTGAAAAGTAAAATACTAATTTGTAGCTAATATACTTTACCTTACTCTTACTAGGTTATCTGAACCTAGAACTAGGTTGTCTGAACCTAGAGGCGACTATGGGAGCCCACCCATTGAACCGTAGTCCCACATAAGCTGAAGCAAGACTAAATACGCTATTTTAAATGCTTCTACTGCATTTACTGAACTATTAAAACGCCTACTATAGCATTTTACTGAGCTAAGCATTTTATCGAACACTTGGGGTGCTCTAGGACCCACCCTACGTACTGAAAATTTACATACGACTAAACTAGTACAATAAAACACACGAATAGCTACTTATACTGCAGGTGAGGGGTTTCTTACATCCTGCGCTAGTTTTTCTTACGATCTGGTCGCTAGGTTTTCCGGAAAAACAATCTTCTCGACGACCCTCTTGCTTCCACGTGCTCTTCTCGCGGAGAGGAGCATCCTCGTGCCGGAGTCGTCACCGGAAGGTGTTCTTGGAGCCTTTGGGACGGAACCCTAGCCCTTGGGGGCTTGGTGCGCCGAGAGGAGGAGAAGGGGAGGGGCGGCGTGACTAGGGTGAGGAAGAAGTTGCCGATGCGGAATCCAATCCTCACTTAATTATTTCCCTATTTATATTAAGGAATTAATTCGCCCAACTCAAACATAAATATAATTGCTTCCTTTTCCTTTCAGCACACCCCTGCTGGGGCCTCCTGGTTACTAGAGTTGTCCATAAGACATAAGGTCTCATAGGTCTCGGGTTCGATTCCTGCTTAAGCTATTTTATGTTTCTATTTGTTTTTGCTACCTCCTCTCACTATGTGAACAACGACTTTTTACTTCGCCACAATTTACTTCGGCAATTTAAATATACGAAGTAAAAGTGTATAAGTAACTTCGCTGCAAAAATCGACGAAGTATATACAAATATAGATTTCGCAGATTTAAAAACACGGGCTTCGGTTTAAACTGAAATAAGCTATTACTTCGGAAATTTGTTAAATACCGAAGTAGTAACGTCGTGAATACATTTTTTAGTGTTTACTCCGAAGTAATAGTACAAGAGTTAACTTTTATTTTTACAAAGAGACTCTGACTTTTTCTATAGACCTTCGTTCCCCCCACTTCCTTTCGTTTTCTTGGGTTAGGGCTTTCGATGCTCCTCTTCCGAAATTGAGTTGTTGGACCTCCTCTTCCTTCCCCTTCATTTCAGTCCTCTCCGTTCCTGATCCTGAAAGGTACCTTCCTCTTTGTCTTCACCACCTCCTTCTTGTATCTCTCTCTTTCCAATCAAGTGATAAATCTAGGTTAATTTTGGAAAACATAGATGTGACAAAGCTGCCTAGTAGATGAAGTCGGTGGCGATTTTGGGTTCCACTAACGCAAGGGGAGATGCCGGCGGGCTCCTTCATGTTATTCATGATGCTTACTTTTTATTTTTTTTCTTATTCATTTCTTTATCCATCTTCATGAAGTGAGCTCTCAGTATTCTGATCTACCTTTTCATTGAAATTTAATCAATGATGGGGCTTTCTTTGAAATGTTAATCTATAAATCGACTTTAGAAACAAAATCAATAATCTAATATTGGAGTAGTTTAATTTTGTGACCTAGGTCGGAAAGAATTCCTGTGGTGCATGCTTACAATCAGTAATTGTAAATAGGATACTATTTTGAATAATTTCTTGTGTATTTCTTTTAGCACCATCAATTCTTCTAATTCCAATCATTGCATATCTAGGGTTTAGTTATCAGTGTCACTTTAGATGCCCCTCATTGGCCCTTGTTTCTCTCTTTCTTTGTTTAAAATTCCAAATTTCTTGAATAGGTAGGTAGTGCTTCAACATCTAAGCAAGAAGAAGTAAAGCACCTTACTGGTGGTAAGATAAGAAGAAGGTGAGTTATGTAAACTTCAGTTTGTTTTATCTCAGCTTAGGAGATGCAAATCATGTCTTTTTGAGTTTTATCAAATAAATAATTTTCATCTTTGACTAAGGATATTGTTATGCACAAAGTTTATTACTCTTAGAAAGTGTGTGTATACCTCCAGACATATTTATATTTCAAAATTTTCAATTGACCATACAAAGAGCTTCAGAGACTGAATTATTTATTATGACTTTGTAAATTATTCATCTATGATCAAAGTCAAAGAATTTGAGATTGATTGCAAAATGGATACACAATTCTTGTCTGGTGATTAACTAACTAACCTGTATAATAAAAAAAATATATATTCATGCATTTGAGCTTGTTGGTAAGCCTTCTGACCAGTTTATTAGTATTAGCTTAATCACGTCTTCTTTTATTATATTGTCACTGCAGAATTTATATACCTTTTTCTCATCATTTATTTTCCTATATACCTTTTGGTTTACATGGGGTAAGTTATGTCTTATATACAATTCATCTCTTTGCATGAGTTCATGTCTTAAGTAACCATGTTTTTAATTACTTGAATGCAGTTACTTGTACAAGTACTTGAAGAAAACAAATAGGGCTGAGTATGTGTCATTTGTGGATCCCAAAAAAATACCAACCGTTCAAGATGGCAGTACCTCTTCACAACACATTGCTAATCAGTTGGAAGCATCAAACGGAGACAGCATATGCCTTATCCTATACAACACTGGGTATATTTTTAATCCCTGCTCAATTCCTAATACATAGTAGCTTAGCTATATATTGACAATCATGCAGGTACCACTGGATCTTGACTGTTATAAACGAGGACAAAGATACAATTTATTTGTTGGACTCAATGGGTAATAGGAACCGAGATGACGTTTGGAAAACTACAGTGTGCAAGTATGTTTTAGATTATGTAGATTGTGAATAGATTGATTGCCAAATATGAAATGAAATAAGTTTTATTTTTACAATGTAGTGGAGTGAGGACGTACCTTTGTATGAGGGGTAATCCAAAACGACCAACTTTCAAACAGTTGACGGTATGTCTTATTGAAAACATGCATTCCTGGTTCTTATATATTTGGTTTTTCACTTTGCATTAACTTTGATTCATAGGGTAATCTAAAACAACAAGGTTGTGTTGAATGTGGATATTGTGTCATGCGGTACATGAAAGAGATTGTTGAATGTGAGGATCTACAGTTGGAGAGGAAGGTGTGTGAATTTCTTCCATTTTGAACAGGAATGTACATACTGAATCAAATCGATATAGTGTTGCACACTGAATCAAATCGTTCACGCCCTGTTATTGCTTTCTTCTCATGCTTTGATATGGCTTCTTTCCTTCTTTTTTTTCCTCGCCCTTAGATGACACCCTGTTTATAGTTTTATACAAAACTGTGTTATGCATAGTTCTATTAGTAGCTGGGGAAATTAGTAACTGATTTGGGGCTAACATACGTACTTTCCCACATGTTATATTTATTTAGGCTTTTGTGACCCACATGTTATAATTCGAACAAAATGTTACTATAAGAGTGCATATAAAAATACATATTTATTTGTCTTATCATGTTTTTGTTAATTTAATTCATGATTTTTTGTCAACTTACTGTGTTTTGATTTAAAGTTTTCAGCTACAAAACATAACATGATGGTTCTTTCTAAATTGCAGTTTGCAGGTTGTGTGAAGAACCAGTACTATACGCAGACACAATACGATGAAGTGAGAATTGAATGGAGTGAATTTGTGTACTCGTTCTTGGGTGTCTGACTTGTATGTACTGATATTTTTATTTACGATATTATTAGGTGATGGCTGCTCCCTTTTTTAGTTTTTTATGGCTTATTTTGACCATATTTAGGGAGATTTGTTTTGTATAAAATCTACTTATAACTTCGAAGCAATACAATTTGTTGCTGTAAAATAGTATCAACTACTTCGGTTATTACCGAAAATTCCGAAGTAGTATCTATCTATTACTTCGATCCAAAATGAAGCTAAATGTAATTTAATCGATAATTACTTCAGGAATTAACGATATATGTCGAAGTAAAAGTAATCCATTACTTCATTTTTAACTGAAGTTAAAGTATGTATATTACTTCACAACAAATACTAAATGATGAAGTCGAAAAGGATTAATTACTTCGGTGTTTTTAAAAACCGACGAAGTTAAATGCACTTTTTACTTCGTAATATGTCCAAACCTGACACCCAATATGACTTCGTTTTTCTGGGCCTACGACTTCGGAGTTTATCCGAAGTAAAATGAATCTTTTTACTTCACGCGCGTCTACTTCGGTAAAAACAGGTCTTTTACTTCAGGTAATCAACGAAGTAAAAAGTCATTTTTCACATAGTGTCTACTCTAAAAATTCTATAAAAATATCCTAAAATTCCAGAAAAATCATAGAATATTTCTAAAAGTCTTTTGAGAATTTTCGGGCGTTACAATCTCCCATACTTTATAAAAAGTTCATCCTCGAACTTAGAATAATTCTGGGTACTTCTGTCTCATACTGGCTTTTGTCTCCCAAGTTGCCTCTTCTGCTGTGTGACTTTGCCAAATAACTTTTACTAATGGTACTTCCTTGTTCCGCAATTTCTTAACTGCTCGGTCTATTATCTGAATAGGCCGACTGTCATAGCTGAGGTCTTCGCGGACTTGTACCGACTGGGGCTCAATCACCTGGGTGACATCTGGGATATGCTTCTTTAGCATAGAGACATGAAATACATTATGGATAGCTGACATCTCCTGGGGTAGCTCTAGTTCATATGCTACCTTGTCAACTCTTTTGGTGATAAGGTATGGTCCCACATATCTAGGACTTAATTTGCCCTTCTTTCCAAAACGCATTACTCCCTTCATGGGAGCCACTCGGAGAAAGACTGTATCCCCAACTGAAAACTCTAAGGGTCTGCGTCGTGTATCAGCATAGGTTTTCTGGCGGCTCTGAGCTGTCTCTATCCTCTGGCGGATTTGCTGTATAGCTGCTGTGGTATCTGCTACTAGATCTGTTTGAAGTTCTAGTTCCTTCTGTTCACCACTCTCATACCAGCAGATTGGAGATCTACACCTCCGCCCATAGAGAGCCTCATAGGGTGTCATACCGATAGTGGCTTGATAGCTGTTGTTGTATGCAAATTCTGCTAAACTCAGATATTTGCACCAACTTTCCTTGAAGTCCAAGGCACACACTCAGAGCATATCTTCGAGTACCTGATTCACTCGCTCCGTCTGACCATCTGTCTGAGGATGGAAAGCTGTGCCAAATTTTAACTTAGTGCCCAACGCTGACTGTACACACTCCCAGAAGTGTGATGTGAATCTGCTGTCTCGGTCTGAAATGATGGTCCGTGGGACTCCATGTAATCTAACAATCTCCTTGAGATACAACTGAGCTAGCTGCTCCATGGAGTAGGATATTCTGATAGCTAAGAAGTGGGCTGATTTAGTCAATCTGTCGACTATTACCCAAATGGCATCAAAACCATTCGTGGTTTTGGGTAGTCCCACTACAAAGTCCATGGAAATATCCTCCCACTTCCATTCTGGGATCTGGATAGGCTGCGTAACTCCTCCTGGTCTCTGGTATTCTGCCTTAACCCTCTGGTAGGTCAGACAGGTACTAATATATCTAGCGATGTCTCTCTTCATCCCCGGCCACCAAAAGTGTTTCTTTAGGTCTTGATACATCTTGGTGGAGCCAAGATGCATCGCATAAGGAGTCCTGTGAGCCTCGTCTAGATTCTTCCTCCGTAGTTCCTCCTGATTTGGAACACATAGTCTGTCACCAAAATGTAATACCCCACTATCAGATATTCGAAACTCTCCACTCTCTGATTCTGCTAGCCCTTGCTTGATTTTCTGAATTTCAGGATCTTGTCCCTGAGCTGTCTGGATGTCACCAAGCAAGGTGGATTCTAACGTCATAGTAGAGAGCTGTCCCACTATAAGTTCGAGATTGAAATACGTGATCTCCTTCTATAGGGGCGGTGACATGGCTGTTAGGGATAGTAAGGTGGCGCTAGACTTCCTACTAAGTGTGTCTGCCACCTTATTGGCTTTTCCTGGATGGTAGAGGATGTCTATGTCATAGTCTTTGACCAGCTTGAGCCATCTGTGTTGTCGCATATTCAGATCCTTCTGAGTGAAGAAATACTTCAGACTCTGATGATCTGTATACACTCTACACTGAGTTCCATACAAGTAGTGTCTCCAAATTTTGAGGGCGAACACAACTGCTGCAAGCTCAAGGTCATGAGTAGGGTAGTTCCTCTCATAGTCCTTGAGTTGTCTGGAGGCATAGGCGATCACCTTGCCATTTTGCATCAGTACTACACCTAGTCCCAACTTAGAGGCATCACTATAAATGTCAAAACTGTCTGTGTTTTCTGGTAGAGCCAGAATGGGAGCACTGGTCAATCTCCTCTTTAGCTCGCTGAAGCTGTTCTCACAGTCCTCTGTCCACTGAAATTTTCTGTTCTTCCTAGTAAGAGCTGTCAGTGGGGAGGCTATCCTGGAGAAGTCCTCTACGAATTTTCTGTAATAGCCCGCTAGTCCTAGGAAGCTTCTGATCTCACTGGCGTTCTTAGGTCTTTTCCAGTTACTCACAGCCTCTATCTTGCTGGGGTCTACCATAACACCATCCTTGGAGATAATGTGACCCAGGAAGGCTACCTGATCGAGCCAGAATTCACATTTCATGAACTTGGCGTACAGCTGGTTCTGCTGAAGGATCTGCAGTACTATCTTCAGGTGTTCTGCGTGTTCTTCCTGAGTTCTGGAATATATAAGGATGTCATCGATGAATACGATAATGAACTTATCTAAGTATTCTCTGAATACCCTGTCATGAGGTCCATGAAAGTAGCTGGAGCATTTGTCACGCCAAAGGGCATGACTACGAACTCATAGTGTCCGTATCTGGTCCTGAAGGCTGTCTTGGGTATATCACCTTCTTTGACTTTAACCTGGTGATATCCCGATCTGAGATCTATCTTAGAGAACACTGCTGCTCCCTTTAGCTGATCAAATAAGTCATCTATTCTGGGAAGAGGATACCTGTTCTTAATCGTAACTTGGTTTAGTGCCTGGTAGTCTATACACAGGCGCATGCTCCCGTCCTTCTTCTTCACGAACAGTACAGGCGCTCCCCATGGTGAGTGACTAGGACGTATGAAGCCCTTGTTAAGTAGCTCCTGAAGTTCCTTCAGTTCTGTTGGAGCCATGCGGTAGGGTGCTTTAGAGATGGGATTTGTACCGGCAATAAGTTCTATCTCAAATTCAATCTCTCTGTCTGGTGCTAGGCCTGGTAACTCCTCAGGGAAGACTGCTGGGTATTCACATACAACTCGGACCTCCTCTAGCTTTTGGTCCTTGTCCTGACTGGTATTGACTACATGCGCCAAAAATCTCGTACCTCTTGAATCTAGTAATTTCTGTGCTTTCAGAGCCGGGAGAAATTTCTTGGCTTTTCTCTTTGGTTCTCACTGAACTCAAATTGTATTCCTGCTTCAGGTTGGAATATGACTTTCTGTTTACGACACTCGATAGAGGCACCGTATCTGATCAGGAAATCCATTCTAAAAATGACGTCGTAGTCGGTCATCTCCAATACTATCAGATCACCAAAAAGCTCTCTGTCTGCTATAATGATCGGCACTGCTCGGAGCTAGTGCGTGGATGCCATAATTTCTCCCGAAGGTAGCGTCGTCAAAAACTGACCACTAAATACCTCTGGGGGTATTGCTATCTTTTCAGCGAATGCCCTGGATATATAAGAATGGGTTGCCCTAGTATCGAATAAGACAGTTGCACTTTGCTGTAAAATACTAATCTGACCTGTAACAACTGTCGAGGCATTCGCTACGTCTTCTCTGGTCAGTGAGTAGATCCTTGCATTTGTCGCGACTGAGGGGGCTTCCAGTCTGCCTTGGCTGATGTGTGGACCATCTAAAGCAGCCTGCATCTAGTGCAACTGTGCTAGCTTGATCTCGTACTGAATCGGCTGTGGTGGAGGAAAACTGGTCTTGTTTGGGCATTGTTTAGCCATATGTCCCTCCTGGCCACATTCGAAACATCCTCGAGTGCCCTTGCGACAAACTCCTGGGTGAAATTTTCCACAAGTGGAACACTTGGGATAGCTCGGCTGTTTACTAGCTGGTTCTCCTTTTGGGTAACTCCCTGGTTTGCATTTATTGCTGGAGTTCCCTTTCCAGTTAGAGCCATGGGAGCTGTGACCCTGGTATTTCTGAGTACCTGAGCCTCCTTGGCCTTTCGACTCTGAGAGGACTTGCTTCTGCTGTTTGATACTGTTCTAATAATGCTCGGTGGTTAAAGCATTGCTCACTAGTTCTTCTGTAGTCTGCGGCCTACGGACACCGCTGGCCACATTCATTGCTATTTCCGGCCTTAACATCTTGAGCATCAACCGGACCCGTTCCCTTTCAGTGCTGACTAGTTCGGGGCATAGACGAGCCAGTCTGTTGAATTTCCTCATGGCCTCCTCAACTGAAAGGTTGTGTTAGTGCAGCGGAGGCCGACAAGAGGGGGGTGAATTGCTGAAAACACAAAATAAAAATACCCTCCTCGGATTTCAACTCAATTAATGCAATAGTAAATAAGTAAAGGCAGAAATAAAATTAAACTAAGCAAGGAAATAGAAATTAAGTAGAAAACAGGATTTAACCTGGTTACAACCAAGGAGGTTGTTAATCCAGGGCAGTAAGAAAAAGCTCAGTAGAAAAATCTCCTTTGCTGAAGGTGGAGAAGCCTTTTACACTTTGGAAGCTTAGAACTATTGCTAGGAATGGCTACACAATGATTGCTTGAGTTGTTATTGAATTCCTAGCTCCAGGGGCCTTTTTATAGCTCCTGGAATGTCTATCTCGAGGGTCCAAGGCGCCTCCAACAAGGTTTAAGGTGCCTCCAACTCGATCTGCGGATAAAACTTTATCCGCAGCGCAAACGGTCAAACTGGACTGCTCAAGGCGCCTTAAACAATCATTCAAGGCGCCTTCAATGTGTTCAAGGCGCCTTCAATGTGTTTAAGGCGCCTTCAAGGTTACTGCAATTTCACCTCTTTTGTCTTCTTTCTTCTCCTTTTAGCTCCAAGCTCCGCTTTTGGGTGATTATGCGACCAACCGAATAGGGCTCACCAACCCACCCCGCCTTCCTCGAGCGCCTTCCGTCCCGGCTTAACGCCCTCGAACGCCACACGCCCTTCACGCCCACCGGAGTACTCTCAGCCTCTCGCCCGGACGCACCGAGCCCGTCGGCCCCTTCCCGCCGCCCTTCTCGCTAGCGTCTTCCGCCGACTTCAGTGTTCCCAAGCTCCCGCACACTCGCATACGTGATCAAACATGCAGACCTAATCAACTTGGTTGATCACATCAAAACTACCACGGTCCAACAATCTCCCCTTTTGATGTGCATCAACCCAAGTTCAAGTTAGGGTTAAAATAGACATAAAAGTAATTTTAAAGAAAAATTACTAAACTAACAAGTTAAGATAATTTTTGCAATTAGTAAAATTGCAACACTTTTTATAATAATGTAAATTTCAAAATTTTCTAACTCCCTAAACTTGTATTTTCTCTCCCTTGATCACAAAGAAAATGGGGTTAAAAAATAACCTAAGTTATGAAATGTATAGAATTAAAAAATTTATTCAAAATATTTTCCAAAAAAAAATTCTAAGTCAAATTTTTGAAAAAAAATTTTCTAAGTCAATATGAATTTTCCAAAAATTTCTAAGTCAAATTTTTGAATTTTAAAAATTCTAAGTCAATAAAAAAATTTCTAAGTCAAATTTAAATTTTTGAATT
Organism: Zingiber officinale; assembly: GCF_018446385.1. Lineage (NCBI taxonomy): Eukaryota > Viridiplantae > Streptophyta > Magnoliopsida > Zingiberales > Zingiberaceae > Zingiber > Zingiber officinale. Next base: position 25,752,555 of record NC_055988.1, read on the forward strand.
TTCACAATCTGACTTTTTAGAATTTTAAAAAGATTTAAGAACTTTTAAAGCATTATTTAATTCTAGTTTAATGCTTTTTCATAAAGTTAATTAAACATTTTTTTTCAATATTTTAGCTTCCAGGTCGTGGCGAGGCACTAGGCCTTCTTGGTTATTGGAGCAACAACCACTTCCTTAGACAAAGCTTTCATAAAGAATTTCAATATTTAATTTTCTCACTGTAAGCTTTTAATTAATTAATCACAGATTTTGGAACCCAATAGAGGTTCCTACCTATAGGGTTATTCAGATACTTAGGGGGTACATAATTTTTGGGTATCCTTCTAAGCTGGCCCTGATGGTTTCTAATATACCAGTTCAATTTTCCATAAACTTTAATTTTTGAATTTGGAAATCTATTTAAACATGTACTATTTCTTAATTTCTCAATTTCTAATTTTAGATTTTTATTTTCAGATTTCAAATTTTTATTTTCTTTTTCTAATTGATCTAATTCTTTAGACAAAGCTTTAATAAACTCAAAAGACTGTTTAGAGTTTAGGGCACGTACCTTACTCCTATCTCGATGCTCCCCTTCATCATTGCTTTCTCCTTCGATGTTCCTCCCCTTCATCTATGCTCATTTCGGACAAGCTTTCTTCAGATGGTTGGCCATCGGTGCTAGTCCCGAGAATTCTTCGATGTCCGACTCGGAGGATGATGAATCGACCAAGTAGCCTTCAGGTTCTTGTGCTTGGAGGATTCCGGTTTCTTGCTTTTGATTTTTCCTTTCTTTCTCCTTTCTTTTTAGCTTAGATGACCTTTTGTCCCTCTTCGTTACAATTGTAGCAATGAACCATCCTCTTCTTTCGATGATGCCTCTGCGATTTAAATTTATTAGTACTAAAAAGTTATTGAAGTGTCTTACCAAGAGTGCCGCCTTCGATCGAGGCTTCTGAGTCGAATCGCTTATCTTTGCCTTTAGGGCAATGTTCCGACTTGTCTTCTCTGCTCCGTTGGGTTCTCAAACTCGAGATTCGTGAAGTTCAAAAGTTGAAAATAATTGTTCTAACGTACTTACCTCGAGGTCCTTAGAGATGTAGTACGATCTACTAAGGAGGCCCACTTGGAGTTCTCGGGAAGGCATTGAGCGTGTCGAATGGAGTCCCGGTTGGTTACCTCTTCTCCAAGGTTCGTTAGTTGCGTTATTAGCTCCTTGATTCTCGCTGGAGTTGCGCTACCTTCTCGCTTGGTTCATCCGGAGGTTCGTTAATCGGTTCCGAGGATGTCGCGCTCGCTAGCTTCGCTTAAGTACCTTCGTAGCTCCGTGAATTTTTCCCGAGATCTTTCACGAGTCGTAGCCCGATCCGATTTACTTCTTGTGGTGGCGACGCTAAGGTGTGGAACTCCGCCTTTCCGCATTTAAATCGGCTTGCTCCTTCTTACTCCATGTGTTTTCTTCTTTGTCTTTCGGCGCAGCAAAACCATATTTCATTGTAATAAGAATATCAAAACCGTTTTAAAAATACCTCCATTTTGCGCTCCATGTGGCGAAGTCTCCGTCGAACTTCGGGATGGATGCTCCGGCCATCATCTTGATCGTAGTGCTTCATTGGCGGTTAGTCCTTCCGAGGCGATCGTGCTCTGATACCACTTGTTGGTGCAGCGGAGGCGGCAAGAGGGGGTGAATTGCGAAAACACAAAATAAAAATACCCTCCTGATTTCAACTCAATTAATGCAATAGTAAATAAGTAAAGGCGAAATAAAATTAAACTAAGCAAGGAAATAGAAATTAAGTAGAAAACAGGATTTAACCTGGTTACAACCAAGGAGGTTGTTAATCCAGGGAAAAGCTCAGTAGAAAAATCTCCTTTGCTGAAGGCGGAGAAGCCTTTTACACTTTGGAAGCTTAGAACTATTGCTAGGAATGGCTACACAATGATTGCTTGAGTTGTTATTGAATTCCTAGCTCCAGGGGCCTTTTTATAGCTCCTGGAATGTCTATCTCGAGGGTCCAAGGCGCCTCCAACAAGGTTTAAGGTGCCTCCAACTCGATCCATGGATAAAACTTTATCCGCAGTCAAAACGGTCAAATCGATCGCTAAGGCGCCTTAAACAATCATTCAAGGCGCCTTCAATGTGTTCAAGGCGCCTTCAATGTGTTTAAGGCGCCTTCAAGGTTACTGCTACAGTAATTTCTGCTACAGTAATTTCAGCCTCTTTTGTCTTCTTTTCTTCTCCTCTTTTAGCTTCCGAAGCTCCGTTCTTTTGGGTGATTGCGACCAATCGGAATAGGGCTCACCCGAACCCAATTCCCGGCCTTCTCCTCGAGCATCCTTCCGTCTCGGCTTAACGTCCCTCGAATGCTGCGCACGCTCTTCACGCCCACCGGAGTACTCTTCCGCAGCTCTCTCGTCCTTCGGACGCACCGAGCCCGTCGGCTCCCTTCCCGTGTCGTCCTTCTCGCTAGCTGCGTCTTCCGCTCGACTTCCTGTGTTCCTAAGCTCCTGCACACTCAGACACAGGGATCAAACACAGCAGGACCTAACCAACTTGGTTGATCACATCAAAACTACCATGGGGTCCAACAGGTTGCCCTGATGAAATTCAGTGAACTCATCGTAGTGACGGTTTGTGACCCACATGTGGAAGAACTCTTCGAAGAATTCCCTTTCGAAGTCAGCCCATGTCATCTGATTCACTGGGCACTTCGCTTTAATTTTCTCCAACCACATACGTGCGTCTCCTGTCAGACAGAAAGAGGTGCACTTCACCTTCTCTTATTCTGGCCAGTCCAGAAGCTCCATCGTACTTTCCAGTGTTTTGAACCAGGCTTGAGCATCCCATGGTTCACTGGCGCCTGAGAAATTCTCCGGCTTGATCTTCTGCCACTGGATCAGATAGGCTTCCCTCATTGCCCCTGCTGCTGGGGCTACTGGTGCGACAGGTTGGACTGGTGGAACCTCTATCACTACTGGGGTTGCTAAGTTAGGCTTTGGGGTGACAGTGGGAGTGTTCTGCTGGTTAGCCTTTAAAGTGACTATCTCCTGTTGCTGCTCCGCTAGTTGCTTCTGTAACTGAGCCACTACCTCTGCAAGGTCTGGAGGAGGCACTGAGCTACCTGCCTCATGCTGGGGCTCAGTAGCTGGTGTCTTTCTAGCTGGGCGTCCTCGTACCATTTTCTAAAGACACAGAGGACATACATAACTAACAGAATCATATTGCATAACTATTGTTATCATGTTTAACTAGCTACCATAATCACGTTAGAGGCTATCATACATAAGCATGCTTTAGTTATCTATAAACATGAAAGCAAAACATAAATGAAGTGAGAGACGTTCTTACTTGGAAGCTGCAGGTTCAATGCTGATGTGTGTGTGAGGAAGTATGGAACTTTGCTCTGATACCACTCTATAACGACCCGCCTTCTACTTACCAGGCCGTAAGGCCGGACCGTCACATTATACTGTGCTAGGCTATGAGTTGCGGAGAAGTGAACTAATTTAAAACTTATCATGCTAATGACTGTTACAAGCTGTAGCTTCTGTTTATAATGCCTTTTTGTTATGCTACATATGCTAAGAGATGGAGCCCAAGCTTCTGAATGGGCTAAAGACTGTACACAGAGCTCCCTAGCCAACATCAGGCCTTCCAATCGATCGGTGGATCGATTGGAGTTATTTGATCGATCCATTGATCGATTCAGCGCGCTACTGTGCACGGGGTAATATTCTGGATCGATCTAGACTTGCCAATCGATCCAGTGATCGATTCCGAAGCTCTTTGTTCGCGAGAGCTAATTCCTCGATCGATCGGTTGATCGATCCCTTAACCTTCTGTTCGCGACAGAATGCGACTGGATCGATCGGCGGATCGATCCAGAAGCTTACTGTTCGCGGAAACAAGCTCCCCAATCGATCAGCTGATCGATTGAGGACCCCCAATCGATTGGCTGATCGATCGGGGTTTCTGATTTCGTATCAGAAATCTGACTTCAGCACTGTTTCGTGCCCAATTCACATACATAGGTTCTAAAGTGGCTGAAAACATACTAACGACAATTAACTAGCATTCTAAATATGATCACTAACAGTCTAAGTAGGTCTTTCATGATTCAAAATGTTAAAATAACTAGAAGTGCGGAAGAGTAATAACATAAGAAAATGCTAAAGGTTTCTAATTTCTCCAAAGATCTTCATTCCAGGTTCCATCCACACACATCTTCATCGCATTGTCCTCCAGCCTCCGCTAATCTATCTTTCCTTTACCTTTATCTGCAGTATAAGGAAAAGAAGTATCTGTAAGCTTGGGAGCTTAGTAAGAAACCATCTACCTCACAAAAACATGCACACGATGTAATTTATGCTTTTAAAACATGCTATTTGAAATATATATACTGAACATGTTAGAGCATGACATGGTATACTATCATACAAAATATGAAAATCAAAGCTGATCATGGCAATATCTCCTAGTATCAACAAGATAGAACTAAACCGATACAATAGCTGACTAAACTAATGCTAAGCTGATACAAATTCTGAAATGTAATCACATAACTAAATTGTAAAGCTTTGAAAAACTATTTATCATAAATAGATGAAAATACTAATCATGCTGCTGATGGGCCCGACAACTGTACTTGCTATGCGCGCATCCCTAACTAGACCCGGGGTTGTAAGTCCCGAATTTAGTAGAGTTACTAGGTTATCTAAATCTAGGGATGACTATGGGAGCCCACTCCAAGGACAACTGAAGTCCTGTACAGTGTCACTGAAAAGTAAAATACTGATTTGTAGCTAATATACTTTACCTTGCTCTTACTAGGTTATCTGAACCTAGATCTAGGTTGTCTGAACCTAGAGGCGACTATGGGAGCCCACCCATTGAACCGTAGTCCCACATAAGCTGAAGCAAGACTAAATACGCTATTTTAAATGCTTCTACTGCATTTACTGAACTATTAAAACGCCTACTATAGCATTTTACTGAGCTAAGCATTTTATCGAACACTTGGGGTGCTCTAGGACCCACCCTACGTACTGAAAATCTTCATACGGCTAAACTAGTACAATAAAACACACGAATAGCTACTTATACTGCAGGTGAGGGGTTTCTTACATCCTGCGCTAGTTTTCCTTACGATTTGGTCGCTAGGTTTTCCGGAAAAACAATCTTCTCGACGACCCTCTTGCTTCCACGTGCTCTTCTCGCGGAGAGGAGCGTCCTCGTGCCGTAGTCGTCACCGGAAGGTGTTCTTGGAGCCTTTGGGACGGAACCCTAGCCCTTGGGGGCTTGGTGCGCCGAGAGGAGGAGAAGGGGAGGGGCGACGTGACTAGGGTGAGGAAGAAGTTGCCGATGCGGAATCCAATCCTCACTTAATTATTTCCTTATTTATATTAAGGAATTAATTCACCCAACTCAAACATAAATATAATTGCTTCCTTTTCCTTTCAGCATACCCTTGCTGGGGCCTCCTGGTTACTAGAGTTGTCCATAAGACATAAGGTCTCATAGGTCTCGGGTTCGATTCCTTCTTAAGCTATTTTACGTTTCTATTTATTTTTGCTACCTCCTCTACTCTAAAAATTCTATAAAAATATCCTAAAATTCCAAAAAAATCATAGAATATTTCTAAAAGTCTTTTGAGAATTTTCGGGCGTTACAGCAGCAACATGATGAGTGTTGCTGCATCATTCTATAAGGCAACTTTAGCAGTTACAACAGGGATATTTGCGCGCTTCAACAACTTGGCTATTATATACAAGCAACAGGTAGAGTACTATATCTGCCTTTTTCATTGCTAGTTTGAGAGTTACTGCATATTGCCTCATTTAATGGAAGAAAGTCATATAATTTGTCTATCATCTTCTTTGCTGTCTTTGCCCCTAGTTGGAAATTGATAGTTCTCTTGTATTACACCAGGGAAATTATGCAGAAGCGATAGCCTGTTACAATGAAGTTCTTCGTAGACTGCTGCTGATGGTCTTGTCTATAGAGGGAACAAGATGGCATCAGAGGTAGTACAATAAATAGTACAATAAATCACAGAAATCACAATGAAGTTCTTTTGGTTGGTAGCAGAAATCACAGAAAATAGGGGGCTTAGTGCAGGATATTCAGGATACCAAGATGGCATCAGAGGTAGTACAATAAATAGTATATCTCTTCATCAGAGGTAGCTTTGTTCTTCTATGCTTCCTTCACTGGATTTGTTGTGTAGTCATATTTCTTTGTTCAACCATTATCATGCCTAGTAATTTGTTGTATGATGCTGTCGGTTCTTATCAATCTGTACACTTGAATTAGAAGGAGCAAATTATCTATGTTATATTCTAAGCAGCATATACTAAGTGTCATATATGAAAGTTTTAGATTCTATGTTATATTCGTTATCTTCCACAGCAGCCTTTAAAAACTCAGTATTATATTTTATTTGATACATGTACACATTTGTTTTAGTTATTTGACATATGGTGGATTTATGTGTTTTTACAATTTACAAATCTCAAGTACTCCAGAGTTGAAATTGATGAAGTGCGGTTCGAGTGGGCTGAATGCATGCTAGATTACATTTGAAGTGCGGTTCTACCTTGATGTGTTAAAAGAATGTTCTCTCTTGATTTTGATATCTATTAGCTAGCTTTTGATGTAAAAAGAATGTTTGGGTAATTTATGGATATTGTTGTAAGAAGATTATTTATATAATTTGTGAATATTTGTGTATTTTATGGATATTATTGAATGAAGAATATTTGTATAATTTATGAATATTTGTGTATTTTTTTTTGTTATTGTCGGTTTTTCATTGTTTCAGAAATCAAATTTGTGCTGTAAAAAAATATACATATTACATTGGTTTTCCACCGCTGCAAAACCAGTGTTATTAACTAATATTACATCGGTCATTTACCGCTGCCAAAACTGGTGTTATTAACATACAATATTACATCGGTTTTACACCGTTGATGAAACAGTGTCGTTAAGTGATACTACACCGGTTAATAACCGATTCGAAGACCGGTGTCGTTAAGTGATACTACATCGGTTTTAACCCGATGTCTAAAATGACAGACTTTTAACATCGACTTCATAGACATCGGTCGAAAATGAAATAGACACCGGTGGAAAACCGATGTCTATGAAGGTTTTTGTTGTAGTGTAGCAATTCGAAATGAATGTTACAATTAAAGTACAATTGCAAAATAATATCGACAATAATACTGGAATAAAAAAGCAGAACTTCGTCGGAGTCTCTTCACAGCTTCACAGGAGCACAGGAGAGCAGATCGTGAGTCGTTGAGTTGTATCTTTGCTTCAACCTTCACCCTCCTTATATAGGAGGTTCGGGGCACCCGAATCCCTTCAGGGCGCCCTGAATGTGACGTAGCCAAGCCAACTAGGGTGCTCCACATGGCGAAGCAATGTTGTGGATAAATCTTGCCTCCGGGCGCTTGGACCTCCGGGGGCCTGGATCCCTTCCGGGCGCCCGGACCCTTGTTTTCTAGCAATCTTCTTCCTGTAAGAAAATATTAGTCCGAGGCAATGTAAATTATATATATCCTGTAAAATAGAGTGTTAGCATAATTTATAATAAAACAGAATAGTAATTAGATTTCGTCTCCTCGAGACCGAAATCTAGTCACGATCTCGACTTAGATATCTGAAATGGATCTAAGTCGGATCGACACCTAGTGTTCCCTTCCCGGGAACGTGTCCTCACAATCACTCCCCTCCAGTGACTTACCTTCACTTACTTGTCAGACGTCCGGTCAGCCCTTCGACCCGTCTGGGCTTCGTGCTAGCTATTCGGTCAGCCCGTCGACCTAACTGGACTTCGTGTCAAACGTCCGGTCAGCCCATCAACCCGTTTGGACTTCGTGCCAGCTATTCGATCGGCCCGTCGACCTAGCTGGGCTTCATGCCAGACATCAGGTTTGTTGGTTGCTACTCGGAAAACCTAGAGATTCCACTGTACAAAAATTTTGTACAAAGGTCTGAACCTTTTCCTAGCTACCATGTGTTCTTTTAAATTAAATTTTGGATCGCTTGCGGAACTTAACACGTTTGATCCAAAACTTAATTTATTCGTTCTTTTAGGTTTTGACTTGGGTCTCCTGCGGAACTTAACACGTTCGACCCAAATCACCTTAAGTTATTAATTCCATTAAATATTAATTTCCATAATCGGTTCCCAGTACTGACGTGGCGAGGCACATGGCCTTCTTGGATATGGGAGCAACCACCACCGACTAGACAAAACCTTTTATAGAAAGCTAATATTTAATTTCCTAAAATAACTTTAGGTTAACCGAAAAGAACAATCAAATCACACGGAAAAGAAAAAACAAAAGAACACAACATCGAAAAAACGTATTCAAAATTCTAGAATCATAAGCCTCTTGTATTTGGTATTTTTCCAAAAATAACTAGTATGATGCGGAAAGAAAAATTACTAGTTATACCTTTTAGAAAGACCTCTTGATCTTCTACCGTATTCCTCTTCTAACCTCGGACGTTGTGTGGGCAACGATCTTCCGAGATGAGAAACCACCAACCACCTTCTTCTCCTCCTAGCTAGGTTCGGCCACAAAGAAGCTTTACCAAGGATGAAGAACAAAACACCAATCAAGCTTCAAGAGATGCAAGCTTTCTCTCCTTCTTCTTCTTCTTCTCCTCCAAGTAGTATCCTGCCACCACGAGAACTCCAAGAGGGATGAAGTATTCGGCCACCACAAGAGGAAGAGAGGGAGATGATGATGATGGCCGGCCACACCAAGGAACAAAAGAGGGAGAGAAAATAATTGAGGTTTTTTTTTCATGAAGGCACCCTCACCCCTTCTTTTATATTCCTTGGCCTAGGCAAATTAGGAAATTTAATTACAATAAAATTTCCTTAATTTCCTTGACATGATTTAATTGAGAAAAATAAAATAAAATTTCCCAAATCAAACTCTAATGGCCGGCCACATCAATGAAGGAAAAAATTAGACAAGTTTTAATCAACAATTAAAACTTCCTAATTTGTTTCCGGAAATTTTAAAAATAAAATTTCTCTTTAAAAATCTCTTCATGGTTGATAAAAGGAAATTTCTATAATTTTAATTTTATCAACATGTGGATAATTTTAAAGAAAAAATAAAATATCTCACCAATCTACAAATAAAGAAAGAGATCTAATCTCTTTCTTTAATCTTTTGTAGATCTTTTACAAGAGAGATATTTTAATTTTAATTCTCTTTAATAAATTATTTCTTCCACATAATAAAAATTAAAATTAAAATCCCTTTTTAATTTAATTTGGCCGGCCCCCACTAGCTTGGGTTCAAGCTAGGGCCGGCCACCCAATTTTATACCTAGGCCGGCCCTAGCTTGGTTCCCAAGCTAGCTTGGCCGGCCCCCTATTGGTGGGTATAGAAGGTGGGTATAGAACTCTATAAATAAGAGGCTACGATAGGGACCGAGAGGAGGAATTGGTTTTGGTCTCCCGATAAAATTAAGCATCCCGTGTTCGCCCCGAACACACAACTTAATTTTATCAATAATAATTCATTCCACTAGAGAACTATTATTGAACTACCGCACCAATCCCAAATTACATTTTTGGGCTCCTTCTTATTATGAGTGTGTTAGTCTCCCTGTGTTTAAGATATCGAATGTCCACTAATTAAGTGAATTACTAACAACTCATTTAATTAATATCTTAGTCCAAGAGTAGTACCACTCAACCTTATCGTCATGTCGGACTAAGTCCACCTGCAGGGTTTAACATGACAATCCTTATGAGCTCCTCTTGAGGACATTATCAACCTAGTATCTCTAAGACACAGTTTCCTTCTATAATCAACAACACACACTATAAGTGATACCATTTCCCAACTTATCAGGCTTATTGATTTATCGAACTAAATTTCACCCATTGATAAATTAAAGAAATGAATATCAAATATATGTGCTTGTTATTATATTAGGATTAAGAGCACACACTTCCATAATAACCGAGGTCTTTGTTTCTTTATAAAGTCAGTATAAAAGAAACGACCTCAAATGGTTCTACTCAATATACTCTTGAGTGTACTAGTGTAATTATACAGTCAAGATAAACTGATACCTAATTACACTACGACCTTCTAATGGTTTGTTCCTTTCCATTTTGATCGTGAGCTACTGTTAATAATTTATAAGGTACTGATAACATTATCTTCTGCATGTGACACCACATACTATGTTATCTACAATATAAATTAATTGAACAACTACAACTAAATGTAGACAATTTAACCAAATGTGATTCTTTATTGATAATGAATGTTTACAAAGCTTAGGCTTTCAGTATACACTCCAACAAGGTTAGCCCGCCGACCTGTCTGGGCTTCTCCTGCACACTCGATCAAAGTGTTAGATAACAACGAGACTAACTTAACCTATTTTGTCATTTATCAAAACTTGAGTTAGACCGTTAGTGCTAACCGCACCAACAATCTCCCCATTTTTGATGCAATGACAACCTGGTTAAGTTGGTGAAAAAAATATGCAAGAAAAAAAACAAGCATTTATAAGGTTGTTAAGTTACCTTTGTTTTAAATTTTGTTGTTTAACTAACTTAAACCACCTAACCCTCCCCTTTTGGTATTCATCAAAAAGCATCATAGAACAAATTAAAAAAATACAAGGAAATCTAAAACTGTAAGTCAGATTATCTTGGGGGAGTTTAAACCAGAAATATAGAAAGATAACTTTTGTTTTAAATTAGAAATTATTAACTTTAGAAAGATGACTTAAAAATAATTAACTTTTAACTTTTGTAATTTTAACTTTAATTTTTCGAAATAAGTTTTACAAATTGAAAACATAATTTTCAAATATAGTATTTTTACAAAGAGAGATTATTAGGGCTAAGTCCAATTTTCAAATCAAGTTTTCAAAACTGAATCCAACTAAGTAAATTCTGTTTTCAAAGCTAAGTTTGTAACCTCCAATTTTCAAAATAAATTTCCAAAAAATATGTTTTTAAAACCAAGTAGAATATAATTTTCAAAATGAAAAAGTCTAAGTTACAAACCCGAATAAAGTTATTTTTCAAAATTAACTTTTTAAACTTAAGTTTGGAAGGTCTAAATTTCAAAACTAAGTTTAAAAGTATGGGTTTCAAAATTGAATTTGAAAAGTTTAGAGTTTGAAAATAAAATCAATTTTCAAACCTAAGTTTAAAACAATCCAATTAAGGAGATTTAGCTTTTTTTTTAAATTAAATTTGAAAACTCCAAATAAAATTTTTTAAAAGCACTTAGTTTGTATTAAAATGATTTAAAAGGAGATATTTTTCAATAACTAATTTAAAAAATAATTAATCCTCCCCTTGAACGTGACATTACAAAAATTATCTAACCAATTAGCTACTTACTGACTATTAGAGGATAGTAGATTTCGCTTGGTTAGTCAGGTTAAGTTTAATTGTAATCAGTTTGTGTTTGACTAAACTGAATGACTTATCCTGATTAATGTCTATTTGATATTTAACATCCAGACTTATGTCGATACACTGAAATAAGTATCTTAAGTCCAGGCAATTTGCCTATACATCTCACCTCTTTCTATGTTCGACAATCATAAACAAGGGAATCCTAAGGTGTTGGTAAGATGCTCAAGTACTAACCCTAGGGAAACATGCTTTCTAAGGAATTGTTCTAGTCTAAGGCTAAAATTGATTTAAAATTCTAAAAATGGAAGATTTTTTTTAAAAATAAAGATTTTATTCTAGAATTTGAGAGCACTATTTTTGAAAACAGTTTTTGCAATCCTAGTCTATTAAACACATCCCTAATTTTCTACGTAGATTGCTAAACTCACTTTCAAGGAGGGGTTTAGTTAATATGTCAGCTAAATTAGATTTGGACTAAATATACTTGAGTTCAATGTCTCCTTTAGTGACATGATCCCTGATAAAGTGATGCCTAATTTCAATGTGTTTGGTTCTGAAATGATAATTTCAATGTGCACAAGATTTTTTGTTAAATTAATTGAGCTAATATTGTCAATTAATACTTTTACATTTGTAAGGTTTAAGTTAAAGTCTTTTAAAGTGTGCATCATCCATAATAGTTGGGCAACACATTCTCCTATGGCTATATATTCTGACTCAGTTGTAGACAGAGTAACACGGTGTTGTTTTCTACTAAACCAGCTGACAAGTGATAGACCTAGTAGTTGACATCCACCACTTGTGCTCTTGTGGTCTAATTTGCACCCAGCATAATCTGAGTTAGAATACCCTATTAATTTAAAATTGTTAGTTCTAGGATACCAAATTCCTACATTTGTTGTTCCTTTAAGGTATCTAAAGATTCTTTTGACTTGAGTCAAATAAGATTCTTTAGCACAGGTTTGATATCTAGCACACATACTCACTGCAAATAAAATATCGGGTCGACTCGTAGTTAAGTACAGTAGGTTACCTATGACGCTCCTATAGTATTTTAAGTCGATTAATTTTCCATTTGGATCGTCATCTAGAATAGTATTAACTGCATAGGTGTTTTTATTTCTTTAATATTTTCCATCCCAAATTTTTTAAGTAATTCTTTGGTATATTTTTGCTGATAAATATAATTTCCCTCATTTGTTTGTTTGATTTGCAATCCTAAAAAGTAAGTTAATTTTCCTACTAAACTCATTTCAAATTCTTGTTCCATTAAGTTTATGAATTCTTCTAAAAATTTTGAATTAGTTGAGCCAAAAATTATATCATCTATATAGATTTGGGCTATAAATATGTCCTCTTTTATTAATTTAACGAATAGGGTTGGGTCAATTTGACCTTGGTTAAACTCTTTGGATATTAGGTAAGAGGTTAACCTTTCATACTAAGCCTTGGGTGCCTGCTTCAGTCCGTATAAGGTTTTCTTTAATTTAAAGACATAGTCAGGGTGTTCTAAACATTCAAACCTAGGTGGTTGGCCTACATAGACTTCTTCTTTTATCAGACTATTTAGAAAGGCAGATTTGACACTCATTTGATATAGTCTGAACCCTTTATGGGTTGCATAACTGAGTAATATTCTAATGGACTCTAACCTAGCTACTGGGGCATAAGTTTCATTATAGAATAAGAATCCCCTTCTTTACATGATTTCTTCTTCATATAGATAGATATAGGATCTATGGGGCAATTACTTAGAAGTACATTTTGTGCAAAAACCCTTCCTATCTGATAGAAAAGGATCCCATGATCCTGAACCGATATTACCTGGGATCGCAAATCCCAAGTTTGTCTATGAAGAGCTGATCTAATTGTATTAGTTTCTATAATTGATTTCTTCTGTGTAATACTAATGGATAGGGCCTCATTGATAAGTGCTACAAGATCTCGTGCATTGGAACCCATGGTTATGGACCCGAATCCGTTAGTATGGAACATTTTCTTTTCCAAGTGAAACCCTTTAGTATATGAAAGAATGAAAAAGTGCTTTCATTGTTGTTGAATAAGAAGCCTTCATATCTTAATGCATGTATTTAATCCGACCTGGTTTACGAATTTATTCCAACTACCAACAAATTCCTAAGATTTTAGGTGGAATAGGAATTGTAATTCTTTCCACTTCTCGAGGTATAATGACGGATCGAGAAGCTCGACGAGAAAAAATTGGAGGCGAACTTTTGTTATATATATGGTGATCCTACTCCTTCGGTATCCTAATTTTATCTCTAACTTCCTATTTTATAGAGAAGAAAAGTGAATTATATAACTTTTCCTCCATTAGTTGATATTTCAAGGAGCTTACCTGGAATGAAAGAACAAAAATTGATAAGTCTTTCAACTTGACTGAACCCCTTAGCGACTAGCCTACCTTTATTTCTGGTAATTTCCCTAGTTTTACTTAATTTATTTCTAAATACTCATTTTGTTTCTATTATTTTCTTATTTTTTAGGTGGTGGTACTAAGTCCCAAACTTCATTATGCTCAAATTGAGCTAGTTCCTCTTGCATAGCTATAACCCAGTCTGGGTCAAGTTATGATTCAGCTACGGTTTTGGGTTCAATTTTTGAAATCAGAGAAATTTGACTTAGGTTTCTAAAAGATGACCTAGTCTGAACTCTTATGTCTGGATCACCAATTATCTTATCAATTGGATGATTAGGGTTGACTCTTATGGTTCTAGGAGGTTAATTCTCTAGAGGTACTTCTTCTTCTTCGTGACCATTGGTTCCTTCTTGATTATTATTTTCTTGAATAAATTCAATTGGTTGAAGTTGGATTTGTTCTAGGTTTTGTTTGGATTCCTCAAATTTTACATTAGTAGTTTCTTCAATTCTTAGTGTAATCTTATTATATATTTTGTACTCCCTACTGTTTAGGGAGTATCCTACAAAGATTCCATCTTCTACTTTAGAAGTGAATTTTTCTAAGTGTTCTCTTGTGTTTAAGATAAAGGTTGGGCACCCAAATGTTGGTGCGGGAAGCATCCGACGATCGAACCAGTGTTTTGATAATGGCAAAGGATTCAAAGTTAAGGTTATGTTGTGATCTAACAGTTTGAATGAGCTTGCAGGAAAGTCCTAAGTGTACTTAGGCAAAATTCCTAATCGAGGTTAGGCAGGTGGACAACCTTAGGGGGTGATAACCCTAGGTCATAGGGGGTGGTAACCCTATGCGAAAAGTCTTGGTGGGTCGAGGGCTTCAGGAAAAAGTCTTAGGGGGTGGTAACCCTGGGTGGAAAGTCCTGGTGTCGCGAACCAGGTGGAAGACTGGACGGGTCGGGGAGCGGGCGTCCAGCAAAAAGTTCAGAAGCATCGAGCGCTGAGCAAAAGTTCAGTCAATATGGAGGATCGCACTGGCAACAGGTAACTCTCCTGAGTGGAGTAAGTGAGGACGCGTTCCCCGCAAAGAGAACAGTAAGCGTCGGGTCGACCTAGGGTTTTTGGTTGGAAATTCGAAGTCAGACCCGGACAGTCCAGAGACTGTCAAACACCTTTCTTATAATATTTATGTGTGCTAACCTTGTCTTGCAGGGTATATGTGTATTTTGTGGACTAACACATTGTGTAGGGACAAAAGAGCACACTTCACCTCAAATGAACAGTGTCCGAGGCGCCTCCATGGAGCTTGGAGGCGCCTCGGGTGCAAGCCGAAGCCAGCTGTGCAGAGGAGCTGGAGGCGCTTTCATAGGGACTGAAGGCGCCTTGGACCGCGGCTTGGAGGCGCCTTGGAGTGGCATTGAAGGCACCTTCAGGTGGATAACGAGCAGCGGTTAAAGCCTGATTGACAGCGGCTGAGTCGGGATAAAACCTTGGGTTGGAGGGGCCTTAGAGCTTAGGCGCCTTGAACACCCTTTATAAGGGGGTTTCGACTAGCAGTCTACAACATCACCTTCTAAGCAATCCTTATGCCACAAGATGCTAATGAGACGATCCCGAAGTGCTGTAGCGACATCCCGATGACCCGGAACTTCAGTTTCAATCTAGTTGTTGTCAGTATAAAGTTTATTTCAGTTCATAATTGTACTTAGTTTGTAATACTTTTCGTGATTATAGTTGTTGCCCAATGTAAACGCTCAACGAGCGTGGGCCTTGGAGTAGGAGTCGTCACAGGCTCCGAACCAAGTAAACAGCTTGTGTTTGTGTGTTACTTGTTTAAATTATTTCCGCTGCGTTACTCGATTGTTTTCCGATTCTGAAACGAGTGAAAGCCACGAGCGTTATTCACCCCCCCTCTAGCGCTTCTCGGTCCAACACCAAATACTTTAAAGTATTTTATATTTGGTTGTTTATTATAATAAATTTCAAAAAAGGTTTTATTATGTGTTTTATTTAGTGTTATTCTATTTTGCACATAGCAGGCTGTACTGACAGCTTCTGCCCAAAAATACTTAGGTAGATTGTATTCATTCAGCATAGTTTTAGAGGCTTCAAGTAGAGTTCTATTTTTTCTTTCTGCAACTCCATTTTGTTGGTGAGTTTTAGGATACGAAAATTCGTGATGATATCCATTTTCGAGACAAAATTTATCAAACTTATGATTTTTAAATTCCCCCCCATTGTCACTTCTAATTCTTTTGATTTTAAGGTCTTTTTCATTTTCAACTTGTTTACAAAAGTTTGTAAAAATTTCAAAAGTTTCATCATTATTTTTTAAGAATTTGACTCAAGTGAACCTAGAATAATCATCTATTATTACTAGACAATATAAACTTTCATTTGTTGATTTGACCCCATGGGAGTCAAATAAGTCTAAATGTAGAAGTTCTAGTATTGAGTTGGTTTGAGTTTGATTAGTTGGTTTGTGAGTAGATTTTGTTTGTTTACCTTGTTGGCAAGCATTACATATTGTTGAGTCTAAGTTAGGTAATTTTGGTAAACCTCTAACTAATCCATTTAATTTACTTATATTTCTGAAATTAGTGTGTGACATTCTCCTATGCCATAACCAAGTTTCTTCTTCTTGTGTTAAATAACACTTAATTGAAGAGATGGTTAAGTTAATCACATAGATGTTATCTTTTCTAAACCCTTTTAGACTTATCATAGGGTTATCTAGGTGCTTGATTAGATATTCTGAAGACAAAAACCTAGCCTTATATCTGGTGTCACACAATTGACATATACTAAGGAGATTATACTTGAAATTTTTAACAAGTAAAACATTTGTAATAATGAAGTCAATTTTAAGCTCAATGTTACCTATACCAATTAGCTTGAGTTTGTCATTGTTACCAAAGGTAACTATTCCTAAACTTTTGTAGGTAAGTTGGGTGAATTTGGTGTGATCCCCAATCATATGTTTGGAGTAACCACTGTCCAAGATCCACTTGGTCTCCTACAATAAGTAGAGGTTGAATGTTAGGCTATGTTTTGATTCCAATTCTGTTTAGGTAAGAATAATCGTAAAACAATTATCATTATTATTATTAATATTAAAAAAATTTAATTTTTTTTAAAGTTTTTGAAAGAATTTTTAAAATAATTTTCAATTTTTTTTTAAAAAAATTTTTTAAAGTTTTTTTAAAAAAAATTAAAATAATTTTTAAGTTTTTAAAATATTTTTTAAAGTTTTTAAAAAGAATTTTTAAAATAATTCTTAAAGTTTTTAAAAGAATTTTTAAAATAAAATTTTAAATATTTTTTATTTAATTTTATTTAATTTACTTTAATTTAGTTGATTTTAATTTAATTTAATTTAATTTAATATAATTTAAAATTTTTTAAGACCTTAGTAATCTCACCCGATCTATGTTTTCAATCAGGGAATCTTATAATTTTGTGAAATGAGTTAAGTTCAGTTTTATGGTTTGGTTTAACTTTGTGTTAGATTAGGTTTAGTTTTGGGCTCAACAAATAGGCATTCTCTGGATAAACTTCTGGGCTATGGTGAGTCACTTGGACATCATTAGATTAATCATGCCTTCAAGGTTTTCCAAATAGTCCTATCCACTGAACTCAATAAAAAAACATTAGTCTAAGTGGTTAGGATCCATAAAGGGTATGTTCGGTTAGTTCCACTAAGCCAAATGCACCAGTTCGAAGTCATATCTTCCTAGACATGCATAGACATAGTTTCCCTAACGTACTATCATCCAAAACTTCACCAGTACCATAGGTCAAGTTAAACTTGGTCCCTTTCTAACTAGTCCTAATTACCCTATCGGATAGGATAGTTTTGGTTACCCTGTCGGGTAGATTATTTTTGGAGGTGCCAGCTATTCTGGAGTCTCCCCCTGAATTATTGGCCTTTAATTTTGAGTTTTAATTCTTGGTTTATGTCTATTACTTTTATAATTATAATTGACTTGATGATATTCTAAGTTTTGAGGGGTTTTAAAATATTTAGATTTTGTATTTGTTGGTCTAGGTTTGTATTTTGGTTTTTGATTTGATTTATTCGATTTTACATAATATATTTTTTTTCTTTGGGTATGTAGTATTGGTTAAGTTCTACTTGCGTGGTTAAGCATGCTTTCGGAACCCAAATTTTACTTGATTGTTTGTGTTGGGTTATTAACGAGTTAAATGTTTTATTTGAACTTGACTTGTAGCCAAGTCCAGTTTTGTTGTAAATTACTTTTTGATTATTTAAAATTAGATCTAAATTCTTAGCTCTTGTTGTAAATTTTTCTAAGAGATCTTTTGATTTATTAATTTCTATTTTTAGTGATAAATTTTCTTTCTCAAGTGTTAGGTGTTGAGTTGGATTTGAATTTGTGATTTGTTCCTTGAGATTTTGATTTTCCTCAAGGAGCAATTCATTTTTATTTTCTATTGTAATTAATTTCCTATTTAAACATGCAATAATTTTAAAGAATTTCCATTTAAATTAAAGTGTACCTCTTTGGGACCCTTGGAAACAAGTACGGACTCGTGGCTTGATTCGGGTTCGGACCCGTCTTCCGATTCATCCTCCGACTCTGCTTCGAGGGCCATCAATGCGAGGTGACTCTGGTGCCTCTGGTCTTCGGCCTCTGATTCTTCTGATAAAGAGTCATCCCAGGTTGCTTTGAGAGCTTTCTTCTTGGATGTCTTCGTCTTGTCGCTCTTCAATCTCGGGCACTCGTTCTTGTAGTGGCCCTTCTTGTTGCACCCGAAGTAGGTCACGTTCCTTGGTTCGGTTGGGGAGTTGATCTTTTGCAGGTCTTTTTTGCAGAAGGTCTTCTTCCTCCTAATAAACATTTTCATTACCAAGTTCACTAGGTACTCTTCGTCTTCCGAATCCTGGTCAGACTCATCTTGTAAGATATCAAAAAATTAAATAAATAGGGTTATTGGAGAAATAGCCTTATTAAATTTTTCTGAAATTTTTACATCTTTTCTAGGAATTTTTCGGAGCTCGTATGGAGGGTTTTAAGGGGATCGATCGGCGGGCACAGATAAAACCTGTTTGGGATACCCGTTTAAGTGAGGAAATATTTTTAAATATAATTTCTTTTCTTTTATTTACTGTTTCCTCCCCAAACACCGAACCCGTGCTCTTCTCCTCTCCTTGTGATTTCCCGAATCCTTTCTTCTTCCTCCGACTCCGATCTCTCTCGGTTCCTCTCGCCGTCGCCGCCGATCACCACAAGGTCACCGCCGGCAGGGGTCTTCTTCTCCAGAGCCTCACCAATGTTAGGTTCCCTTGGCTACTAGCGGTCGATTCTCTCTGCCCCAGCGACCGATTCTCTTTGTCTCTCTCTCTCGCGGACGAATCGGAGGCGACGGGAGTGGAGCTTCTCCTTTGGCGATTATCCTCGTTCGCCGGAGCTTGCTGGAGCACGGCAGAGCCTAGATCTTCTTCGGCCGAGGGGTTCTGTCCGGTGAGTTCTGCGGCCGAGTGTCGACAGCGAGGCGGCTAGGGCACGACAGGTGCTCGATCCGTGTCATCTCTAGCCTATCGGTCCTTCGATCCTTCTCCACGAGATGCTCACAGAGTAGTCCGCGTCTCCCTTCTCGCCGGATTTGAATCAAGCGGTGCCACCGAGGAGTGATCTTGGAGGTAAGGCTTCGTTGGATCATTATCGATTAAATGTTAGCTAGATTAGGATTATTCTCAGCGTTTACTCTTCTTGATTCTTCTTCCCTTATTCTTCTCGGTTTCATGGATGCCGGTTGTATTTGATTGACGCCATCCAGGGCCGGAGCTACCGGCTGTGCCCTAGCTATGATCCTTGAGGCAAGGATCAATTCCTTATTGTCCGTTCTTGCTCTTCTTCCTTGCTGCTGGCTAATCTGTTGAGGTAAGATTAGGGTGTGTGATCTTTGATTTCCATTGTTTGATCTCCTATTTGATCTGTGATCTCTTGATCTTTCTTGATCCGAACAGAGGGTTGATTCCAGTGAGGTTGAGTGTTTTGTGGATCTGGAATTGGGTTCTGTGGCTTCCTGTTCCAGTAGATCATCTTGTTTTCCAGCAGTTTAATTGAGGTAAGGTGTAGGGATTCTGGTTACATGTTGATGAATTAGGGTTTATGTATTGGTTAGTTGAATGTAGGTTTTGATCTTAGGTGTAGATCATGTTTCGAATTTGGATATTGTTAGATGATCACGTGTTAGATGATTAGGTATGATCTTGATACCTATTGATAATTTATTCATCACTAGGTTGTGTAGATTAATTAGGTTATATGGATTTAGGGTTTATCCCTAAATTTCTATTTAGGATTTATTTAGCTATTTGTTTGTATTCTAGCTAAATAAAAGTAAATGTATTTGTTTACACAGGACTCTGATTCGAGACGGGTGTCTCGACTTCGGATTTGGATTGACTTGTACCTTCTATTTGAGGCGGGTACCCTTTGACTTATCTTTTCGATATTGTCTTATGATATGTGTAGTTTATATATAATTACTAGTAGTAGATGGTAGATTTATCTCTTCCTTGGTCTTAGCTTAGTTGATACCTATCACATGCTTCTACTGTTAGATGTTTTACATTAGTCTGGTTTACTTTTATCTCTTGCCATTTGTATATGTATTCGTGGTTATAGTTACTTGTGGTGCTTATCTACCCATGATTAGTTGCTGGAGATACTGGTTATATATTGTTGGATTCATGTTGTTTATATCTCTGCTATATATGCGTTTATCTTTTTGGCACATACGCATATGGAGGAGGATATGTGCAGATATGACATTCTGTAGCCGCATACACTATATCGCATGATTACATGCTGGGCGATTGACGACTCCATTATTGTTGAGCTCGTCGGCCGGCTACATGAGGGCCTACACACAACGTGTCCACTGCATGGGTAGTGGCACAACACTCAGGGTGTGTATGGTAGGTTGCTCTGTCGAGGGCTCCGCTGGTACACTCATGGGTTAGTGTTACACAGCGTGGTAGCAGGGCAGGGATCCCTCCCCGTCATCGCGTACCGGGAGATGAGAGCATTGCGCTCCCTCACTATGTTTGAGGTAGGAGGATAGGTGTACTCCGACAGCATCCCGTCGACTCGGTCACTCATCAGGAGTAGTGATGGCAGAGTGCACGGTGTCACAGCCCTACCCACTCGGTCTCACCATTGCGTGTGAGATGACAGACTGACGTCAGGGGTGACCAGGGCATGTCATTTGCATCATATGCACAGATTACATTATTTATGATTGATGCATTTTGGTGATTACATATGATTGATATGCATACAGGTTATATGCTTTTGCTCTGACTATTTTTATCTGTGTATGTTCACAGTCAGTTGCACAAGCCTCGCAGGTGAGTATAGTTTATTTCAGTTATGCATTTTCTTATTATTCTTGCTATAGACTGTACTTTATGCCTATTGCTGGTTATTACAGTTTATTTCAGCTATGCATATCTGTTATACTGTTAGAAGACTGTACCGTAGGTTGTACTGTTAGGAAACTGTACTGTAGGCTTTATGGTTTAGTGTACTGTACCATAGGATGTTACTGGTGGTTATATGTTGCTGTACATATCTATTGGATTACCTGCTGAGTTCTTTGAACTCACCCCGTTGTTACTATTTTTCAGGTTGAGGCCGTCGGGAGATATTCCAGTCGCTAGCCCCATTATCGCGAGGATTTTCTTTGTCGGATTATATTTTGCTTTGCATCTTATCTACTTGTATTGTGGGTTTGTATTGTGGACATTGAACATTCGGGTTTGCTACTTTTGTTTTTCCGCTGCGGATTTTCTCATTACTTCGTGGATTTGTTTTCTTCGTTGTAGTGGAGTAGGATGTTTACATATATCTTCGAGGATTCTATATCATCCTTCCTTATTAAACTGCGTGGATTGATTATATGTGAACTGTGTGGAATGTTGTTATAAACTGCGTGGTTTGTTTCTTATTTGTATTGTATTGTTCCGGCCGTGTGTGGCTGAGGTATAGATATATGTATTCTGGATTCATATTGTCACCCGTACAGGGGAGATGCTGCCGAAATTTCTTCGGACAGGGACTACCTGGGGCGTGACAATTCTTTTGGTATCAGAGCAGGTTACGATACCTGTTTTGCTAGTTTTGGATTTTTTGACTTTATCTGATACTAATTTATTTGGTATTAGAGCAAGGTACACGATACTTGCTCTTTGTTTTGGATTTTCGAGGTTTATCTGATACCAATTTATTTGGTATCAGAGCAGGTTTGCGATACTTATTCTGGATTTTTGGGATTTTATCTGATACCAATTTATTTGGTATCAGAGCCGTTCTGATACTAGTTCTTACGAGTTTTGCGAGCTTATCTGGATATTTTCGGATTGTACGGATTTCCATCGATTTTATCATTTCGGAATTCCGAGGTATTTTGACGAGGTTCTATTGGGGGGCTAAGCAGCGACAGGACATCTCCAGACGGCAATTAAGGTAAATTAGGTAACTGTATAGTTTTTATACCTGTAGTGATATTTGGGTAACATTTTGTTACAGATATGACACATACACGTGTTCCGGTACCTTGACGTGGTCGTCCATGTAAGATGCCGATAGATTCTCCGGAGACAGAGTCTCCAGAGAGATTTGCTAGGGTCGAGCCTGTCCGTCAGGGATAGACTCGTCAGGATATTATAGGCACGTCGGATTATAAGACCTCGACGATTCTGACTTCAGAGGTACGTACCTCGACTATTACCACTAGTGGTACCACCGTTGGCATATCTGGCACCTCCCCCATCAAGGGTATCACCTTCAGTATACCCGGCACCCCTCCAGTCGTGCCTACTACTCGTTCTTGAGGTACGAGACGAGGCAGAAATTTGGTGGGACACACAGCGCTCGATTATAGGCGAGCAACATATTACTTGGGCGAGATTTAGGGAGGCATTCGAGGGTCAGTATTTTCCCCATGCGTATCAGATGACACGTCGACAGGATTTTCTGAGTCTTCGGCAGAATAACCGCTCAGTGATGGAGTATAATGCCGAATTTAATCGGTTGGCCAAATTCTATCCTGAATTGGTTGCCGAGGACAGATCTCGTATGCTTCAGTTTATTCAGGAACTGGACGGACATCTTCAGGTGAAGATTGTCGGTCTTGGTATTGCATCATACACAGAGACACTAGATAGAGCGTTTATGATTGAGTTTGCTCATAAGAGAGTGAACGCAGACAACAAGAGGAAGCAGACTGATCGGACTTCTGGACAGATCCAGCAGCCACAGACTACGGGACAGCAACAGAGCAGTCGTACTCAGATGGGTCAGGGTACTTCTGGGTCATCTGGTCGACCCCAGAAGTCAGGATGATCTTCATCAAGACTTTTCCGGTCTTCTCAGTAGAACCAGAAATAGTCCGTCGGTGACCCTTTCTGCACTAGATGCGGATCCCGAGATCACTCACTTCTACGTGTACTCTGGGACAGTCAGTTTGCTATTATTGCAAACTGTCTGGACATTTGAGCTGAGGCTGTTCGCTGAAGGCTCAACATGTAGCTTCCGGAGTTTCTGTTCCCGGAGGATAGTTTGGTCAGTCCGGGACTCAGCGAGGGGGGCCAAGAGGCCAATCTTCTCATCGTTAGCAGAGGACAACTCCCCTTGCAGCAGCTGCATATGGCATGCACGGGCAGGAGCATTCCGGTGTTCTTGTGGAGAACCCCATGATATTCCGCTTTAGTGTTCTCCAGTACTATTCGTCAAGAAGAAGGATGGTACTTTGAGGTTGTGCATCGATTATAGACAGCTGAATGCAGTGACTATCAGAAATAAGTACCCCTTGCCACGGATTGAGGATTTATTTGATCAGCTCAGAGACACATCAGTGTATTCTAAGATTGATCTGCGGTCTGGATATCATCAGCTGAGAGTCAAAGATTTTGATATTCAGAAGACAGCATTTCACACTAGATACGGACATTATGAGTTTTTGGTGATGCCATTTGGGCTTACCAATGCTCCCGTAGTATTTATGGATCTGATGAACCGTATTTTTCTGGAGTATCTAGATCAGTTCGTTATTGTGTTTATCGATGACATATTGATCTATTCGCGTTCTGAGGAGGAGCACGCACAGCATATTCGCATAGTCTTGGAGACTCTGCGACGACATCATCTGTATGCGAAGTTCAGCAAGTGTGCATTTTGGCTTCCCTCAGTTGGTTTTCTAGGACATGTGGTGTCAAGCCGAGGTATTTCAGTAGATCCTCAGAAGATCGAGGCTATCACTAGCTGGGAGCAGCCGAAGTCAGTCCAGGAGATCCGCAGTTTCTTAGGACTGGCTGGATCTTACAGACGATTCATTGAGGGTTTTTCCAGTATTGCTATGCCGTTGACACGTCTAATTAGGAAAGGCGTGAAGTTCACGTGGTCAGAGGCTTGCGAGATCAGCTTCCAGGAGCTGAAGCGGAGATTAGTATCAGCACAAGTTTTGGTTTTACCTTTTAGTGATGACTGATTCGTACTTTACACAGACGCATCTCTTCAGGGCTTGGACGTTGTTTTGATGCAGCACGGTAGGGTAGTCTCCTATGCTTCTCGTCAGTTGAAGGAGCATGAGAAGAACGACCCAGTACATGATTTAAAGCTAGCCGCTATTATCTTTGCTTTGAAGATTTGGCGACATCATCTTTATGGTATTACTTTTGAGATTCTTACTGATCATAAGAGTCTCAAATATTATTTCACACAGAAGGAACTCAATCTCTGATAGAGGAGATGGATGGAGTTCTTGAAGGATTATGATTGTACTATTAGCTACCATCCGGGTAAAGCTAATGTGGTTACTGATACACTTAGCAGGAAGTCCAGAGGGACTTTAGCTTATCACCGAGTTTTAGTCACGGACTTGATTCAGGGATTCTCCGAGTTGGGCCTTGAGGAGCATGGACGGACAGACCAGGGTATTCTTGTTACCATGGTTGCTCAGTCGTCGATCAGGATGAGGATTCGAGAGGCCCAGGCCGGAGATCAGCATTTACAGTTCATTAGCAGCCAGATAGTTTCCGGACAGCAGAATGAGTTTACACGAGATGATGAGAGGATTGTTTATTTCCGAGGCAGATTATGTGTACCTCAGTCTCACCCGGTCATGGAGGAGTTACTTCAGGAGGCTCATCGTTCTAGATTTGCTATCCACCCAGGAGGAGCTCGTATGTATCGTGATTTGAGGCGTTCCTATTGGTGGAACGGTATGAAGAAAGACATCGCAGAGTTTGTAGCTAGATGTCTTGTCTGTCAGCAGGTGAAGGCTGAGCACCAGAGACCTGCTGGTTTACTTCAGAGGATCCCTATTCCAAAGTGGAAGTGGGAGCATATTACTATGGATTTTGTGGTAGGATTACCTAGGACTCGACGAGGTCATGATGCGATTTGGGTAATCGTTGATCGATTAACCAAATCCGCACACTTTTTAGTGATCCAGAAGACTGATTCTCTGGATCGATTAGCAGAGTTATACTGTCGAGAGATTATCAGATTGAATGGTGTTCCGTTGAGCATTATATCTGATAGAGACCCACGGTTCACGTCCTGATTCTGGTACAGTCTGCAGCAGGCCTTGGGCACACAGCTTCGTTTCAGTACGGCATTCCATCTGTAGACAGATGGGCAGTCAGAGCGGACTATTTAAACTTTGGAGGACTTGCTGAGGTCTTGTGTCATGGACTTCGGAGGCAGTTGGGAGGACCACCTGCCCTTGGTGGAGTTCACCTACAACAACAGCTATCATTCGGCTATCCAGATGACACCGTTTGAGGCGTTGTATGGTAGACCTTGTCGGACACCCACCCTTTGGGAGGAGGTTGGTGAGGCTTAGTTGTTAGGACCTCAGAGAGCTTAGCAGGAGGCAGAGTTGGTTCGTACTATTAGGCGGAGGATGTCTGAGGCTCAGGACGTCAGAAGAGTTATGCTGATCAGAGACGGAGACCCCTGGAGTTCTCTATTGGCGATCATGTATTTCTGAGAGTTTCACTCACGAAAGAGGTGAAGAGATTTGGTCTTCGAGGTAAGCTAGCTCCACGATATATTGGGTCAATCCAGATCTTGTAGAGGATTGGAGCAGTAGCTTACCTTCTGGCGCTACCACCATCTCTAGTTGGCATTTACGATGTATTCCATGTATCTATGCTGAGGAGATACATATCCGATCCGGCACATGTTCTGTCAGATATATCAGTTCCTATTCAGTCTGACGTTACTTACGAGGAGGTTCCGGTACGGAATTCTGGACCATAGAGAGCGTCAGTTGCGGAACAAGACGGTCCGACTGGTTAAAGTCGGATGGCAGCATCATTCTGACGAGGAGGCTACTTGGGAGCTGGAGGATACGATCCGAGCTCGATACCCTCATCTGTTTACTTGAGGTATGTGGGTTAGAGTTCTTTCAGCATTTATACTGTCTGGCTATATTATAATGTTTGCTGCTGGTTATAGCGAAATTTGGGGACCAAATTTTTATTAGTAGGGGAGGATGTAAGATATCGAAAAATTAAATAAATAGGGTTATTGGAGAAATAGCCTTATTAAATTTTTTCGAAATTTTTACATCTTTTCTAGGAATTTTTCAGAGCTCGTACGGAGGGTTTTGAGGGGATCGATCGGCGGGCACGGATAAAGCCTGTTTGGGATACCCGTTTAAGTGAGGAAATGTTTTTAAATATAATTTCTTTTCTTTTATTTCCTGTTTCCTCCCCAAATGCCGAACCCGTGCTCTTCTCCTCTCCTTGTGATTTCCCGAATCCTTTCTTCTTCCTCCGACTCCGATCTCTCTCGGTTCCTCTCGCCGTCGCCGCCGATCGCCACAAGGTCACCGCCGGCAGGGGTCTTCTTCTCCGGAGCCTCACCAATGTTAGGTTCCCTTGGCTACTAGCGGCCGATTCTCTCTGCCCCAGCGACCGATTCTCTTTGTCTCTCTCTCTCGCGGACGAATCGGAGGCGACGGGAGCGGAGCTTCTCCTTTGGCGATCATCCTCGTTCGCCGGAGCTTGCTGGAGCACGGTGGAGCCTAGATCTTCTTCGGCCGAGGGGTTCTGTCCGGTGAGTTCTACGGCCGAGTGTCGATAGCGAGGCGGCTAGGGCACGACAGGTGCTCGATCCGTGTCATCTCTAGCCTATCGGGCCTTCAATCCTTCTCCACGAATTGTTCACAGAGTAGTCCGCGTCTCCCTTCTCGCCGGATTTGAATCAAGCGGCGCCACCGAGGAGTGATCTTGGAGGTAAGGCTTCATCGGATCATTATCGATTAAATGTTAGCTAGATTAGGATTATTCTCAGGGTTTACTCTTCTTGATTCTTCTTCCCTTATTCTTCTCGGTTTCATGGATGCCGGTTGTATTTGATTGACGCCATCCAGGGCCGGAGCTACCGGCTGTGCCCTAGCTATGATCCTTGAGGCAAGGATCAATTCCTTATTGTCCGTTCTTGCTCTTCTTCCTTGCTGCTGGCTAATCTGTTGAGGTAAGATTAGGGTGTGTGATCTTTGATTTCCATTGTTTGATCTCCTATTTGATCTGTGATCTCTTGATCTTTCTTGATCCGAACAGAGGGTTGATTCCAGTGAGGTTGAGTGTTTTGTGGATCTGGAATTGGGTTCTGTGGCTTCCTGTTCCAGCAGATCACCTTGTTTTCCAGCAGTTTAATTGAGGTAAGGTGTAGGGATTTTGGTTACATGTTGATGAATTAGGGTTTATATATTGGTTAATTAAATGTAGGTTTTGAACTTAGATGTAGATCATGTTTCGAATTTGGATATTGTTAGATGATCACGTGTTAGATGATTAGGTATGATCTTGATACCTATTGATAATTTATTCATCATTAGGTTGTGTAGATTAATTAGGTTATATGGATTTAGGGTTTATCCCTAAATTTCTATTTAGGATTTATTTAGCTATTTGTTTGTATTCTAGCTAAATAAAAGTAAATGTATTTGTTTACACAGGACTCTGATTCGAGACGGGTGTCTCGACTTCGGATTTGGATTGACTTGTACCTTCTATTTGAGGCGGGTACCCTTTGACTTATCTTTTCGATATTGTCTTATGATATGTGTAGTTTATATATAATTACTAGTAGTAGATGGTAGATTTATCTCTTCCTTGGTCTTAGCTTAGTTGATACCTATCACATGCTTCTACTGTTAGATGTTTTACATTAGTCTGGTTTACTTTTATCTCTTGCCATTTGTATATGTGTTCGTGGTTATAGTTACTTGTGGTGCGTAACTACCCATGATTAGTTGCTGGAGATACTGGTTATATATTGTTGGATTCATGTTGTTTATATCTCTGTTATATATGCGTTTATCTTTTTGGCACCTACGCATATGGAGGAGGATATGTGCAGGTATGACATTCTGTAGCCGCATGCACCATATCGCATGATTGCATGCTGGGCGATTGACGACTTCATTATTGTTGAGCTCGTCGGCTGGCTACATGAGGGTCTGCACACAACGTGTCCACTGCATGGGTAGTGGCACAACACTCAGGGTGTGTATGGTAGGTTGCTCTGTCGAGGGCTCCGCTGGTACACTCATGGGTTAGTGTTACGCAACGTGGTAGCAGGACAGGGATCCCTCCTCGTCATCGCGTACCGGGAGATGAGAGCATTGCGCTCCCTCACTATGTTTGAGGTAGGAGGATAAGTGTACTCCGACAGCATCCCGTCCACTCGGTCACTCATCAGGAGTAGTGATGGCAGAGCGCACGGTGTCACAGCACTACCCACTCGGTCTCACCATTGCGTGTGAGATGGCAGACTGACGTCAGGGGTGACCAGGGCATGTCATTTGCATCATATGCTCAGATTGCATTATTTATGATTGATGCATTTTGGTGATTGCATATGATTGACATGCATACAGGTTATATGCTTTTGCTCTGACTATTTTTATCTGTGTATGTTCATAGTTAGTTGCACAAGCCTCGCAGGTAAGTATAATTTATTTCAGTTATGCATTTTCTTATTATTCTTGCTATAGACTGTACTTTAATGCCTATTGCTGGTTATTACAGTTTATTTCAACTATGTATATCTGTTATACTGTTAGAAGACTATACCGTAGGTTGTACTGTTAGGATACTGTACTGTAGGCTCTATGGTTTAGTGTACTGTACCATAGGATGTTACTGGTGGTTATATGTTGCTGTACATATCTATTGGATTACCTGCTGAGTTCTTTGAACTCACCCCGTTGTTACTATTTTTCAGGTTGAGGCTATCGGGAGATATTCCAGTCGCTAGCCCCATTATCGCGAGGATTTTCTTTGTCGGATTATATTTTGCTTTTGCATCTTATCTACTTGTATTGTGGGTTTGTATTGTGGACATTGAACATTCGGGTTTGCTACTTTTGTTTTTCCGCTGCGAATTTTCTCATTACTTCGTGGATTTGTTTTCTTCGTTGTAATGGAGTAGGATGTTTACATATATCTTCGAGGATTCTATATCGTCCTTCCTTATTAAACTATGTGGATTGATTATATGTGAACTGTGTGGAATGTTGTTATAAACTGCGTGGTTTGTTTCTTATTTGTATTGTATTATTCCGGCCGTGTGTGGCTGAGGTATAGATATATGTATTCTGGATTCATATTGTCACCCGTACAGGGGAGATGCTGCCGAAATTTCTTCGGACAGGGACTACCTGGGGCGTGACACATCTTCATGTTCAGACTTGGTCTTCATTCTTTCCTTGGAGGAACCTGCAACTAAGGCAATACCTTTCTCGGTCCCGACGTTAGTTTGCTCGTGTAATTCTAATTCACAAAAGAATTCTTCTAAGTTTAACTTAGATAAATTTTTTGAAATTGTGTAGGCATCCACGATAGATGCCCATAAATTATTACGTGGAAAAACATTTAACCCATACCTGATTAGATCGCCATTCTCCATTTGATGTCCTATCACATGGAGTTTGTTGAGGATGTCTTTGATCCTCGCGTAAAGCTAACTCGTCGTTTCTCCTTCTTGCATTTTAATATTAAATAATCTATTTAAAAGAAGGTCGTGTTTCATTACCTTGGCGTTGCTTGTTCTTTCGTACAGTTCGATCAGCTTGTCCCATAACTCTTTAGCGTTTTGATGCGGTCTTACCCGGTTCAACTCTTCCTTCGTTAGTCCACATTGTAGCGTGTTGAGTGCTTTGAAGTCTATTGACGCTTTATTCTTCATGTCGGGAGTCCACTGTTCTGGTTCTAGTGGAATTCCGGAGTTGTCGACCGACACCTCGTAGCCTCTGATGACGCTAAACCATTGGTAGAAATCTGTCTTCAGGTATACCTCTATCCACTTCTTCTAGTATGGGAAATCATCCCCGTTGAATAGGGGAGGGCGTACTGTGCTGAACCCTTCAACTTGAGACATTTTTTAACCTGCACACAATTAAACAAATAGATGAGGGGTCCCAAGACTTGGTCTTGGATTAGTAGTGCGGAATAAAATGAAAGAAAACTAAAGCTGAATTGGTGTTGCACCAATTCAGATTAATTGCGAAAAAGAGATTCCAAAAAGGTAACAATACCAGTTTGGAATATGACGCAAAACTGAAAATCGAAAAAAAGAACAAAAAAAAAAGAACAAAAAAAAAAGAACAAAAAAAAAAGAAAAGAATTTCACTCCTGTCTGATTGGTGGTTGCACCAAATCAGAGGGGTACTTACTCTGATACCACTTGTTGGATCGAGATATTCGCTAGGGGGGGGGTGAATAGCGATTAAAAAATTTGAGCGAGTGAATACGCAGTGGAATAAACGAAAAACACAACGCTAACACAAGTTGTTTTACTTGGTTCGGATCCTTTGTCGACTCCTACTCCAAGGCCCTCACTCGATGAGTGCTTTCATTGGGCAATTCACTAGCAATTCGAAAATGAATGTTACAATTAAAGTACAATTGCAAAATAATACTGACAATAATATTGAAATAAAAAAGCAGAACTTCGTCGGAGTCTCTTCGCAGCTTCGTAGGAGCATTGGAGTGCAGATCGTGAGTCGTTGAGTTGTATCTTTGCTTCAACCTTCACCCTCCTTATATAGGAGGTTCGGGGCGCCCAGATCCCTTCAGGGCGCCCTGAATGTGACGTAGCCGAGCCAACTAGGGTGCTCCACGTGGCGAAGTGATGTTGTGGATAAATCTTATCTCCGAGCGCCCGGACCCTTGTTTTCCAGCAATCTTCTTCCTGTAAGAAAACGTTAGTCCGAGGCAATGTAAATTCTATATATCCTGCAAAATAGAGTGTTAGCATAATTTATAATAAAATAGAATAGTAATTAGATTCCGTCTCCTTGAGACCAGAATCTAGTCATGATCTCGACTTAGATATCCGAAATGAATATAAATCAGATCGACGCCTAATGTTCCCTTCCTAGGAATGCGTCCTCACAATCACTCCCCTCAGGTGACTTACCTTCACTTACCTGCCAGACGTCCGGTCAGCCCTTCGACCCATCTGAACTTCGTGCCAGGTATCCGGTCAGCCCGTCAGCCTAGCTGGACTTCGTGTCAAACGTCCGGTCAGCCCATCGACCCATTTGGACTTCGTGCCAGCTATCCGGACGGTCCGTCGACCTAGCTGGGCTTCATGTCAGACATCAGGTCAGTCTGTCGACCTGTCTAGGCTTCTCCTGCACACTCAATCAGTGTGTTAGATAATAACGAGACTAACTTAACCTATTTTGTCATTCATCAAAACTTGAGTTAGACCGTTAGTGCTAACCGTACCAACAGCAGGTCGGGCTCCCGCCTCAATCGGAGCTACCGAAGTATAGGAGCCGACCGGACTATCTCCATGTGGCCAACCTGCTGGCCGGCCAGAAATTCAACATCCATAAGCTGCTGTCGGAGGGGGTGATGTATACGTTCGGGCTGAGTCCTCTCCGGACAAAACTCCCGAGCAACCTAGGTATGAAATTTTCTCTTCTTTCTTCTTTTGAGTCTAACTGATTCTTTCCTTCTTTTGTAACCAACATCATGATGCGCTTCTTAGCCGCCGAAATTATGAAGGTCAAGTAGGCTGAGATCGAGGCAGTAGCGGCCAAAGAGATGACGAGCCTCGGTCTGACTTCGGTCGGCTCTCACGAGGGTGAGAGCGAGGCAGCGCAAACTGAAGGAGAGGGTACCACCGGTCAGATGCCCCACACAGAACTAGCCGAGGATCCGCTTCCTCCTGAGTCCCAGCCTGCCACCCAAGCCGAGGGCTCGGGGTCTTCTGGTGAGGTTCCTTTACTTCAACGCAAGGGGCGTCGCACGACCACCTCATCCCGTTCGGCTACTTCGATGGTGCGCTCTCCCGAGTGGGGTGGCACCTCCTCTCCGATCGTTCCTGAGACAGTCGAGGCCATTTCCTCCGATCGGACCCCTCGTTTGCCGATCTAACGCCTGAACCTATCGCAGTCCAACCACTTTCCTCTCTTCCTCCGACTCGGCAGAGGGTCTTACGATTTGACATCCTTCCGACCTCAGCCTCCCAAGCTTTTGGCCCCCCGGCTTCTTCTCAGTCAGCCCCGAGTGGCCGCCGATCCGTGGCTGCCATTTTCCACCTCCCAACGAAGGAGTTCTTGGCGGTCGACGATCAACCGTAGACTCCTAAACATCAGATACACATCCGCGGGCCGCTCGCTAAGGTCTAGGAGGAAGCCAGAGGGCGTGCTACGACGATGCCTCCCGGGTTGCTTGGCAACAGCCATATGCAAATGGCCATCAACGTAAGTTCTTTATCTATTCATGATTTACCTTCGTTCGACACTAACATTCTTCCGTTCGGATGCAGTACTAGGTGGAGAGTGTGGCGGTGTGCAATCGCCTGGCGCTGGTGGAGGAGGAGCTTAAGAAGCTCAAGATTTCTGGTGGAGCTTCTTCCTCCCAAGGGTCTTCAATTGTCGAGCTGCAGGCTGATCTCTCCAAGACCAAGAAGCTTCTGGAGGCCGAGCAGAAGACTTCCTCTGACCGGGCGATCATGATGGGTCAGCTCGAGACCCAGGTGAAATCCTATGATCAGAAGATCGACCTAGCCACCACCAGAAAAAATCAAGCTATAACTTACCTGGATCTGAAGAACCAGGAAGCTTGGAACTTAGCCGAGAAGCTCAAGAAGGTGGAGAACCTTTTGGCTGTTGAGCGGGAGAGCCGAGAAGCTCAAGAAGGTGGAGAACCTTTTGGCTGCCGCTCTTCAAGGGCAAGTGAAGGCCCTTGAGGATTCTTTGGAGACCTCTCGCGCGACCCTGAAGACTTACCAGGACGCCGATCCGAGTCTCTTCGCGACCATGAAGCAGGGATACCTCTGCTCAGACCAGTTCCTCGTGAAGGCATCCACACAGATCGTCCGATCGTTTGAATTGGCCATAGACGCAACGATCACCCAGCTGAAGGCGAACGACCATCTCCCTGAAGCTTTGTCTGCTGATGCTATCGATCGTGTCCAGCTCCTTAACTCCATTCCGGATGAAGCTTTTGATTACATCGAGTGAGGAGGGCTTCTGTAACTCGAGTGAGAAGGGATTCTGTAACAAAGTGTTGCATGTTTGGCTATCGTTCGACAACTTTTTGTTCATTATCAATGAAGTTGTTTGGCGGTTCTTCACATATTTGCTTGCCTTAAATAGCTTTTGGCCTTTCAGTCTCGGACGGGCGATACATATCCATTATCGAACTCCTTAGGGTCATCTCTCTGGGGTTTATAGTCGTCGCTCGACTCTGGGGTTTAACGTTGTCGCTCGATGGCTTGATGAAGCCTCGGGTTTAAGGTCGCCGCTCGACCGTCGGTGGAGACCTGGGTTTAACATCGCCGCTCGACGGTCTTCTAAGGCAGGAGTTTAATGTCACCGTCCAACAGTCGGTGGAGACCTCGGTTTAATATCGCCACTCGACGGTCTTCTAAGGCAGGAGTTTAAGGTTGCTGCTCGACCATCGGTGGAGACCTGAGTTTAATGTCGCCACTCGATGATCTTCTAAGGTGGGAGTTTAAGGTTGCCGCTTGACCGTCGGTGGAGACCTGGGTTTAACGTCGCCACTCGCCGGTCTTCCAAGGCGGGAGTTTAAGGTTGCCGCTCGACCGTCGATGGAGACCTGGGTTTAACGTCGCCGCTCGACGTTCTTCCAAGGCAGGAGTTTAAGTTCATCGCTCGACCGTCGGTGGAGACCTAGGTTTAACGTCGCTGCTTGACGGTCTTCCAAGGTAGGAGTTTAAGGTCGCCGCTCGATCGTCAGTAGAGACCTGGGTTTAACGTCGCCGCTCAACGGTCTTCTAAGGCAGGAGTTTAAGGTCGCCACTCGACCGTTGATGAAGATCTGGGTTTAACGTCGCCACTCGATAGTTTAATGAAGACTCGTCGTTCGGCGATAATTTTGCAAACCTTTCGCTTTTGCTTTCAATCCTACAGTCGACGGGCGTAAGAAAATGGAAAATACATGACATTAACTACATCAGCGCACCTTTCATCCAGCTCAGTACGACTGGAGATGGTTCGCGCTCCACGGACGTTCTAGTCGTCTCCGCCCTAGTCCTCTAGGTAGTAGGCACCTGAGCGGAGATTTTCCACGACCTTGAAGGGTCCGACCCAGGGAGCCTCCAGTTTGGTAACGTCGCCGACCGGCTTCACCTTCTTCCATACGAGGTCCTCGACCTGGAACGACCTCGAAATCACCCTCCTATTGTAGTTTTACCGCATTTTTTGCCTGTAGGTCATTAGCCGAATGGCGGCCTTAGCGTGCGCCTCATCCACTAGGTCCAGCTCCAATAGCCTCTGCTCGATGTTGTCCTCGCTGTAGTTTGTATCCGGTCGGACTCGACTCCGATCTCGACGGGGACGACCGCTTTGCCTCCATACACCAAGTGGAATGGGGTTATTCCTGTACCTTCCTTAGGGGTCGTGCGGATTTCCCATAACACACTGGGGAGCTCGTCCACCCAGCTTCCTTCGACGTGGTCGAGCTGAACCTGCAAAATCTCCCGATTGACGACTTCGGCTTGTCCATTGCTCTGAGGATATGCTACGGAGGTGAAGGCCTGCTGAATGTCATACCCCTCGCACCATTCTTTGAGTTTCTGCCCGGTGAACTGCCTCCTATTGTTTGAGATGAGTCGACGTGGAATCCCGAACTGGCAGATAATGTGCTGCCAAATAAACTTCTGGACCATCTGCTCGATTATTCTCGCTGGCGGCTCTGTTTCGACCCATTTAGAGAAATAATCCACTGCAATAAGCAAGAACTTCCGTTGACCTATCGCCATGGGGAAGGGCCCCATGATGTCTATACCCCATTGGTCGAACGAGCATGATACTATGGAAGCCTTTATTTCTTCAGTAGGTCAGTGTGAAAGGTTATGGTATTTCTGACAGGACAGCTAGCAAGATCTTCTTCGCCAGCGACCGACCGCCCGATGTCCTCCACAGGAGCCTTGGTGTACTTCTTGTAGTATGTAGTCGGCGTCTTCCGATCCAACGCACTTAAGTAGCAGCCTAGAAAAAGCCTTCTTGTAAAGCTGGTCCCCGACCAGTGTGAGCTAACCGGCTCTTTTCCTGAGTAGTTGGGCCTCCTCCCGATCAGACGGTATAGCTACCGATCGCAAAAACTCTATCAATGTCGTCCTCCAATCACCTGAGAAAGTGAGTCCCTCCATCCGATCGATATGTGCCCCCAAAGACACCTGCTCGATCGGCTGTGTGATAACAATGGGTGATAGCGAGTTGGCTAGTTTGGCCAGCTCGTCCGCCACCTGGTTCTCCGCTCGAGAAATCTTTTGTATGATGACCTCTCAGAAATTGGCCTTCAGCTTTACAAAGGCCTCCGCGTAGAGCTTGAGCCGAGTGTTACTTATCTCGAATGTCCTGATGAGCTGCTGAGCGGCTAATTGGGAATCCGAGTGAATTAAAACTTTGACGGCTCTATTGTGCTGGGCGGCCTGCAGGCCTGCTATGAGTGATTCGTATTCGGCTTCGTTGTTGGTCGCCCGATAATCCAACCGAACGGACAGATGCATCCACTCTTCCTGGGGGAGACCAGTAGTATACCAATCTCGTTTCCTTGCCGAGTGGATGATCCGTCCACATATATCCTCCAAATGGCTTCCAGCTCAGGATTCTGTACTTCAGTGACGAAGTCCGCCAAGGACTGCACCTTAATGGCCATTCGGGGTAGATACTGGATGTCGAATTCACTGAGCTCCGTTGTCCACTTGATCAGCCGGCCGGACGCCTTCGGGTTAAGGAGGACTCTTCCTAGAGGTCAATTAGTCATCACAATAATTGTGTGCGCCAGGAAGTATGGGCGGAGTCTCCGAGCGACGAGTACTAATGCGAAAGCGAGCTTTTCAAGACTAGTGTAGCGGGATTCAACATCTTTTAAAATATAACTCAGGAAATACACTGGGTGTTCTTCGCCGTTCTACCGAACCAACGCCGAGCCGACATCATACTCGGTCGAGGACAGATAGATTCGGAGCGGCTTGCCGATAATTGGCTTAGCTAGTATAGGCAGCGAGTTTAGATACGCCTTGAGTTCCCCAAAGGCTCGGTCGCACTTTCGTCCCACTAGAATTTGGTGGCTCGGCACAATATCTTGAAGAAGGGTAAGCTCCGGTCGGATGACTTGGAGTTGAACCGAGATAATACTGTTATTCGACCGGTGAGACGCTGAGCTTCCTTTAAATTTTTTAGAGGCGGCATATCTTGCAGTGTCTTTACTTTGCTGGGGTTTGCCTCAATGCCCCGCTCGGTGACTATGTAGCCCAAGAAACGTCCGCTCCTTGTGCCGAACAGACACTTGTTCGGATTTAACTTAATTCTGCACGTTCTAAGTGTCTGGCATGTCTCCATGATATCTGCACAGAGGTTAGCCGCTCAGAGGGATTTGATCAGTATGTCATCGACGTATACCTCCATATTGCGATCGATTTACCGCTAGAACACCTTGTTCATCAACCTCTGGTAGGTGGCTCCGGCGTTCTTTAGTCCGAATGACATCACATTGTAACAGTAGGTTCCATCAGTCGTAATAAAGCTAACCTTCTCCTGATCCCCCTTGGCGAGCGGCACTTGGTGGTACCCCTGATACGCGTCCAGCATGCATATCAGCTTGCACCCGGCAGTGGAGTCTACCAACTGATCGATCCGGGGCAAGGGATAGAAGTCTTTCGGGCACGCTTTGTTCAAGTCCCGGAAGTCAATGTAGACCCGCCATTTGTTTCCTGGCTTAGAGACGAGCACCACGTTCGCGTGTCAGCTCGGGAATTGAACCTCCCGTATGTGGCCGACCTCCAGGAGCTTCTCGACTTCCGCCCGGATGATTAGGTTCTGCTCAGCACTAAAGTCTCTTTTTCTCTACTTTACCGGCCTAGCGTCCAGTCGGACGTGGAGTTCATGTTGCGCGACGCTTGGAGAGATGCGGGGCAACTCGTGCGTTGAACATGCAAAAACGTCACGGTTATACTGGAGGCAGTTGATCAGTTCAGCTTTTTGCTCGGCCCCCAGGTCAGACACTATAAAGGTAGTCACCTCTGCTTGGCCAAGATGTATCTGCACTTCTTCCTTTTCCTTATAAACCAGACTAGGAGGTTTCTCGGTTATGGCGTGTACCTCTAGCCGGGGCGTCTTCCGAGCAAACTTGGCTTCTGTCTTGATTATCTCCACGTTGCAGCGTCAAGCAGCCAGCTGATCCCCTTTGACTTCCCCGATCTGGTCTTCGACTGGAAACTTGATCTTCTGGCAGTAGGTTGACACTACCGCTCGGAACTCTTTGAGGGTTGGTCGACCCAGAATGATGTTGTAGGTGGAGGAAGCGTCTACTACGATGAAGTTGGTAGTCCACGTCCTCCGGAGTGGCTCCTCTCCAAGTGATATGGTGAACCTTATTTGGACGATCGGCTGAACCTCATGGCCGGTGAACCCGTATAAAGGGGTCGCCATCGGCAGCAACTCGGCACGGTCGATCTGGAGCTGATCGAACGCCTTCTTGAAAATGATGTTGACCGAGCTCCCTATGTCAATGAATATGTGGTGAATAGTATAGTTGGCAATTACCGCTCGGATAATGAGGGCGTCTTTGTACGACACTTCAATCCTCTCGAGATTCCTGAGGCTAAAGCTGATCTCGGGTCCACTCGCCCTCTCTTGACTATAGCCTGCGGCGTAGATCTCCAGCCTCCAAGCGTATGATTTTTGGGCTTGATTGGAGTCTTCGCTGGTCGGTCCACCAGCTATGATGTTGATCTCCCCTGGGCAGCATTGCTTCTGTTCTCCTCCTCTCGTTCATGTGAGGCTCAGAGATGGTCATCACTCCTTGGCTGATGATGATGCTGACGCTCGGGTGATCGCCTGGTCTCCTCCCGTCGTCCAGTGCTCTAACGCCTATGTCGCCGGTCGGGGGAAGGCGATCGGCGATGATGACCTTTAGGGGTCGTTTGAGCGACCGAGGGGAATCCACGACAATCACGAGTGTTGCGGGTTGCCGACTGATGGAAAGCACAGAATATAGGAGTCCATACCTTTCCCTTTGGCTTTGGCTGCTTGGAAGCCACATGCTGGACGGCGTGTGACCTTGCTTCCTGATGTGGTCGTGCTCCTTCGGCTCGGGTCCCTCTTGGCAGCTGGTGGCTGGTCGACGACCTTAGCTCGGCCAGCGCCGATGGTTCTGATGGTGCTTCCTTTCTTCTGGCCATCTGGGCTTCCTCCACGTTTATGTATTCGTTGGCCTTCTTCAACATATGGTCGTAGTCTCGAGGCGGCTTCCTGACGAGTGATCGGAAGAAGTCCCCGTCCATGAGCCCTTGCATGAACGCGTTCATCATGGTCTTGGATGAGATCGAGGGAATATCCATTGCTACCTGGTTGAAGCACTGGATGTAGGCTCAGAGAGTCTCTCTTGGCCCTTGTTTCATGGAGAACAGACTGATGCTTGTCTTCTAATAGCGACTACTACTCGCGAAGTGGTGGAGAAAAGCCGTTCGGAAGTCCTTAAAACTCCGGATTGACCTGTCCGACAACCTCCTAAACCAGCGTTGTGCCGAGCCGGATAATGTAGTGAGGAAGACTCGACATTTGAATCCATCTGTGTATTGATGAAGAGTAGCGGCGTTGTCAAACTTACCAAGATGGTCATCCAAGTCGGTTGATCCGTTGTACTCTCCAATCGCCAGAGGAGCGTAATGTCTCGGTAGCGGATCTTACAGTATCGCCTCGGAGAATTGGCGATTGATCCGCTCGGGAGACAAATCAGCTCTCCGCGCTTTGCCTTTCCTCGCGTCCCAAACGGGCGCTTCATCTGACGCTCTTGGTTTGCTTACGCGATCTCAGAGGGTGTCTGGAACAAAGCCCGGTGGAATGGTATCAGGGCGGCTGGCACCTCCCCTTGCGTGTTGGTTGGCCCTTTATTCTGTCCCCAGATGGATAGCTGTTCAGGCCGGTCTTCCTTCGCCGCTCGGCCTCTCGAGGCTGATGTCGCCTGTTGCGCCAGCCGATCGACCAACGCTCTTTGCTGTTGCTACTCTATTATTTTTGCCACTTGTGCTTGTATGAGCGTGTCAAGCTCCTCTTAAGTGAACATCATAGTGTGAAGTCATCCAGCTTCTTCCATCTTCTCAGCTCGGATGCAGGTGCGTTCCCACAGACGACGTCAAATTTAATCCTGTCCGAGAGTCGAGTCGACGGACGTTGGGAAGATGGCGCTCACGTTGACGGGATGTAGACTGAAGATGACATGGGCCTCCGACGAGCTAAGCCTGTAACCACAAGTCGTTAGTGTCGAGCCGGGGAGGGGTTCCCCGACGACGACGATGACCCTCCGACACTTAAGTCAGTCACCGACGACAAGCGAATGAAGTGGAGAAGAGAAAGGAGCAGCAACGTAACTGTAACTACAGTGGGAGTGAACATACCTCCATCGGAGTCTGAGGGTCCTTATATAGGGCTCCCAGGAGGCGCGTGCACGTTTCCCAAGGTGTTCACGCTTCCCAGAGCATACCTGGAAAGGAGGTGTCAGAAAAGCGTGTCTGACGCCATACCTTGACAGCCCGAGCATATCCCTGCCGTGACTATGGAAGCTTCCACCGTACGATTCTCTATTTGACCATATTGCCAACCATTCCGCTTGTCGGCGACACTGGTCTCTAGGAATATATTCCTAACTTCTCCTTTTGTCCCTTATTGGGCCGAGCGGGAGAGCCTCTCGGCCAGCCATACCAACCGAGAAGGTGGTTCGCCCGATCGGGCGAATGCCTAGGACGCTGACCACTTTGATTATGACCCTCCACGTGGCAATGACCACCTATCAGGCGGGCTCCACCCTTATCACCGGATCACTGATCAATATTTTTATCATTTTCGATATGAAAATTCAAATAAATAAAAGTAAGTTAAGTAGGTTGGCAAATTGACTAAGCAAGTCAAGTGAGTCACTAGATCGATGGACCAAACCCACTAATCAGGTCAATAGATATTAACATAAGTGAATTGGATGAATAGTATGTAACAAACCTATTAAGTTAAAGTGATTATTCCTAACTAAGACAGTCAACAAATGAGATATCAGACAACTGTGTTGTATATTGACGGAGTTGTCGAACAGTAAGGAAAGATCGAACCAATAGGAATGCCTACGAAGCTTGAGAGAGAGTTAAAATAGAGATCAGGAGATGCCCTGGCTCAACTAGTATGACGCTCAAGTCAAGTTTTCAACGAGAGAGGTGGAGAAGAAAAACAATAAAATGAGAAGATGTTGTTGGTTTGTGTGTATATGTGCACGTACCTTTGCCCGTAAGAGTGGACTCCTTTTATATTAATGTTGGAAGAATGAAATGACACCTTCTCTAGATTTTGATTGATGGGATGCCATAATCCAAAAAAGGAAGTGTCAAATTATCATATTAGAGGGTCATGTTATCCCATATTCCATACTGTAGAAGATCATGTGAGTCACACTAAGTCAACCATCTTGTTGCACTTGCTTTGATAACTTGCGTGTTATCCCACGTGTTATGACAGCACATGTGCTATCCCACATGTTGTGTCAACCCATGTGCTATCCCACATGTTGTGTCAACCCATGTGCTATTGACTAGTTGGGGTAGTTGGGTCAGAGGGTTTGACATGTCAAGTGGAGAGGCATCGAATCGGTGGAACTTAGAGGTTGAAAAGGAAATATCGAATCGGAGGAGCCGAGATGAGTGGGTCGAAGGCATTAGGTCAGCGAGACCGAGAGGGACGAGCAGGAGCATCGAATCAACAAGGCTTCTTATCTCGGGTAGGCTGTGTTAGACCTCAAGGTAGTTTTGATGTGGTCGATCAAGTTAAGTTAGGTCCTGTGTTTATTTGATGTCTTGTGTCTAAGTATGTAGGAACTTAGGAGTACAAAAAGTCTAGTGAAAGATGCAATTATCAAGAAGGATGACACAAAAGAGAGTCGACGGGCTCGATCGTCTGAGGGACAAGGTGCTACGGAAGAGTACGCTGGTGGACGAGAAGGAAGCGCGTAATGTTTCTGAGCGACGAGAAGCCAGAGCAAAAGTTCGCTCGAGGAGAAGGCCGAAAAATGGGTTCGGGTGAGCCTTATTCCAGATGGTTGAAATCACTCAAGCGAACGGAGCCAGATCGGAGGAAAACATAACAGTTAACAAGATGTTGGCTGTCCGGGCACATGAACCTAGTCCAGACGCCCGGATGCTCTGGGAGCTCGACCACTTGAGCAAGCCCAGGGGTGCCTTAATGCCTACCTCGCAGAGCAAGCGAGTCCGGGCGCCTAGACTTGGTCCAGGCGCCAGGACCATAATGAATTTATCTTGATCGAGCCTTTGCAACGTGAATAAAATTATATCCACACCCATGTGCCCCGACTCCTTTCAGGCGCCTGAAGCTGCCACGTCAGCAAATGATCATATTTGACCAGTAGGTTATAAATAGAGTTCTGGTCTCAGTAGTTCAGACAATCACTTGTATATGAGTTCATTTTCTGTTCTACTACTTTAATTGTGTGCTTCCAACGCTTGTGAGAGGCTTCTCCACCTACGACGAAAGGAGAATTTGATTAGTGTTTTCAACGTCTTAGATTAACAACCTCATCGGTTTTAATCAAGTAAAATCCTCTGTTAATTTATTCATTTTAGTTTATTTTAATAAAGTGATTGTTTTATTCAAGCTATTAGATCGAGAAAGTTTGATTTTGTTTTTCCGGGAAATTCACCTCCTCTTGTCGGCTGCACGGGTCCTAACAAGTGGTATTAGAGCTAAACTCATTTCAGAAAGACTAACCACCATCTGAAGCAAAAGAAATGGCCAGATCCAGTATCTACCCGTCGAAATTTGAGGGAGATTTTTCAACATGGAAAAAGCGCATGGAGGTATTCTTTAAGACCAATTTTGAAATATTATTGATTATCAAATACAATTTTATAACACCTACGGATCAGCACAGGCCCGAGAAAGAAGAATACACGTGGACGAAGAAGGAACAAGCCGACTTCGTGACTAATGGGAAAGCAGAGTCTCATCTGCTTAGTGTTCTTTTACCCCAGGAGGTTAGCCAGATCGGAAGCTACGACTCCGCCTAAGATCTCTGGAAAAAATTCCTAGAGCTTCATGAAGGTACTTCAAAAGCCAAACTAGCAAAGCGAGACATCCTCCGAAGCCAACTGACGAACCTCCAGATGAACAAGGGAGAGAAGGTAGCCCAACTCCATGCAATGATCAAAAATCTGATCACCCAACTCAACAATCTTGGAGAAAAGGTAACAAATCGTCACTCTTTAAGGTATGCACTTAACGTTTTTCCGAGAACTCAAGAGTGGTCAGCCATAGTAGATGCTTATTACATCTCTAAGGATTTCGAGGTAAATGTTGGAACTCCATGGTTATTTTGATGTGATCAAACAAGTTAAGTTAGATCCTGTTGGTTTTGATCCCTGTGTCTAAGTGTGCAGGAGCTTAGGAGTACAGGAAGTCGAGCGGAAGACGCAGCTAGTGAGAAGGATGACACAGGAGAGAGCC
Organism: Zingiber officinale; assembly: GCF_018446385.1. Classification (NCBI taxonomy): domain Eukaryota; kingdom Viridiplantae; phylum Streptophyta; class Magnoliopsida; order Zingiberales; family Zingiberaceae; genus Zingiber; species Zingiber officinale. The sequence goes on from NC_055988.1 coordinate 25,795,373, forward strand.
AACATACTCGCTGCCTCTGAGGGACGAGGTGCCACAGAAGAGTACACCGGTGGACAAGAAGAACGTACGCGACGTTCGAGGGACGAGAAGCCAGAGCGGAAGTCTGCTCAAGGAGAAGGGCGAAATTAGGTTCGGGTGAGCCTTATTTCGGTTGATCGAAATCACCCAAGCGAGCGGAGCCAGAGCGGAAGACCCAGACCGAGGCGAGTAGCACTGGAGCAAAAGGCTTGGACTGAAAAAATCAATGGGGTTGACTTTGAGGTTCGGGCGCCCGGACCCATTCCGGGCGCCCAGAACCCTTTCGAGCGCCCGGAACCCAACTTTTATCATCATCGACGTGGACATTGACCATTACGTTGGGGATAGAAATCTATCCCACTCCAGGGGCCTAGAACCCTTCAAGGTTCCCGACCAAGGCTATAAATACAGCCTTGGTCCAGAAGCTTTAGTATAACAAGTATTCCTGCAAACAACACTTGTACACGCTTCAGTTTCCATTTAGCTTCTCATTTTCTGTACTTTATTGTTGTAACGAGGCTTCTCCACCTAAAGGAGATCTTTAGTGCGCGCTCACTTCCTTGGATTAACAACCTCTCCGGTTGTAACCAAGTAAATTCTCCGAGCCTCAGTCTTTCAGTTTATTTCTTATTTTATTTAATGTAAATGTTCCTTTAAGTCCGAGAAGGGTTTGTTTTTGATTTTGTGCAAGGCTATTTAACCCCCCTTCTAGCCGGCCAACAGGTCCCAACAAGTGGTATCAGTGCCAGGACGCTTCAAGAGGACAAACCGTCGATCAAAGCACCGAATCAATGGTCGGACCGAGCATATACCCACCGAAGTTCGAAGGGAAATTCGCTAGCTGGAAAAAGTGAATGCAGGTATTCTTTAAAACTGACTTTAAATTACTTTTAATAATGAAATTTGGTTTTGTAGGACCTGAGGGTAAAGGAAGAATACAGCGGACGAAGAAGGAGCAGGCCGACTACGTGGCAAATGGCAAAGCAGAGTTCTATCTGCTGAGCATCCTTCCGCCACAAGAAGTCAACCGGATCGGAACCTACGACTTAGCAAAGGATCTTTGGGAGAAGTTCCTTGAGCTACATGAAGGGACGTCTGAAGCCAAGCTCGCGAGACGAGACTTACTGCGCAACCAGCTCACCAATCTACGATTTGAAGAAGACGAAACAATTACACAACTTCACTTGAGGATTAAGAAGCTCATCACCGGACTCTCGAATCTCGTAGAAAAGGTAAGCAACCGAGATTCACTAAGGTACGCTCTTAATGCATTCCCTAGAAATACAAAATGAGCATCACTAGTAGATGTCTTTTATATCTCTAAGGACTTAGAATCTATTACATTAGAAGAATTATTTTCAACTTTTGAAGTGTATGAATCGAGATGTGCAGGTACGAAGGAGCCGAAGTACAACATCGCCTTCAAGGCAACGAGAGACGAACATGAGTCAGAATCCTCTCTCGGCGACGAAGAAATGGTATTGATGGTAAGGCGTTTTAAAAAATTTTTTTAAACAAGAAAAGCTAACCATTCGAAGGGTAGAAAGAAAAGAACAATCAGATGCTACCACTGCAATGAAGAAGGACACGTTAAAGACAACTGCCCTAAGCTAAGGACCAAGGATAAGGATAAAGGAAAGAAACCTGTCCAAACGAACAAGTACAAGACTTTAAAGGCGACGTGAGACGAAACATCGTCCGAATATGAAGTTGAGGCTTTCTCCGGGCTTGCATTGATGACAAGTCATCAAGACGAATACGAAGAAAGCATTGAGAACATCGATGAAGGGGGAGCGACATCGAAAGAAAGCAGTAGTTCAGGGGGAGCCACGGACAACGAGATCGACAAGGTAAGTCAGGTACGATTTCTTCCTCCCGATAAAATATTTAAATTCATTAAATTATTATCTAAATATTGTTACAAATTTAAAAAATAAATTAAAGAATTAAAAGTAATTCTAGCAAAATCTTGTCCATTAGAAGATTTTGATAAATTAAAGATAGAAAATGACAATTTACAAAAAGAAATAAAAAACTTGAAAAATCATACATGCACATATAGTACAAGTTTTAGAAGATATAATTTGATCTGGTATTTTAAATATCACAAAGGACAAATTAGAAAAATTTCAAAAAAATATGTTCCTAAATAATATTTAATTAATCCAGTTGGCTGGAACCTATATTGGGTTCCAAAGTCTTGTTTAACTTAAACTTCAATTTGACTTAGCGCTTTCAGTGAGAAAATTAAATGTTTAATTTTTTTATACGACTTTGTTTAGAAAGTGGTTGTTGCTCCAATAACCAAGAAGGTCTAGTACCTCGCCATAGTCTGGAAGCCAAATATTGAAATAAAATGTTTAATTGACTAACTGATAAAACATTAAAATTGAAATTAGATAATGCTTTAAATAGTTACTCATTTTTTTTTTGAAAAATTCTTAAATTTTTCTATGTAAATCTGTTTAATGTAAAAAAATATTCTCATTTTTTAAAAAGTATTTTAAGCTATTTTATAAATCTGTGCTTTACCAAATTGTATTTTATATGTTTCACAATTTTTTTTAAACTTAGAATTTTTTTTTCCTCAGAAAATTTGTTCTTACTTAGAATTTTTTTTTCTTAAAGGTTTTTTAGGTATCAGATTTACTTTGCCAAAATTTCTACAAAAAATATTTTTTTTTAAAAAAAATTAAACTGAGAAAATTATTGGTTGTTTTTCAATTTTTTTTTTACTTAGAATTTTTTTTCTAAATTATTACCTTTTTAGCGCTCTCAAAATTATTATTAAAAATCTTGGTAGTTTTTTTCAAAATTATTTGAAAATCAGACTTATCCTTAGATTTTCTTGGTAACCCATTTTTTATGTGATCAAAGGGAAAGAAGAAAAAAAGATTAAGTCTAGGGGGAGGTAGAGCTTAAAATTAAATTTCCTACTTTTTGTGCTTTATTATAAAATTTATTTTTGCTTTAACTTTATTTGTTTACCCTAACTTAACTTGGGTTGCTCACATCAAAAAGGGAGAGATTGTTGGAACCCAAATGTTATTTTGATGTGATCAAACAAGTTAAGTTAGGTCCTGTTGGTTTTGATCCCTGTGTCTAAGTGTGCAGGAGCTTAGGAGTATAGGAAGTCGAGTGGAAGATGCGGTTAGTGAGAAGGACGACACGGGAGAAATCCGGCGGGCTCGATGCGTCTGAGGGACGAGGTGCCGTGGAAGAGTATACCGGTGGAGGAGAAGAACGTACACGACGTTCGAGGGACGAAAAGTCAGAGCGGAAGTCTGCTCGAGGATAAGGCCAAAATTGAGTTTGGGTGAGCCTTATTTTGGTTGCCCGAAATCACCCAAGCGAGCGGAAGACCCGGACTGAGGCGAGCAGGACTGGAACAAAAGGCTCGGGCTGAAAAAGTCAATAGGGTTGACTTTGAGGTCCGGACGCCCGAAACCCAACTTTTATCATCATCGACGTAGATGTTGACCGTTGCGTCGGGGATAGAAATTTATCCCACTCCAGGTGCCCCGACCAAGGCTATAAATACAACCTTGGTCCAGAAGATTTAGTATAACAAGTATTCCTGCAAACAACACTTGTACACGCTTCAGTTTCCATTTAGCTTCTCATTTTCTGTACTTCATTGTTGTAACGAGGCTTCTTCGCCTGAAGGAGATCTTTAGTGCGCGCTCACTTCCTTGGATTAACAACCTCTCCGGTTGTAACCAAGTAAATTCTCCGAGCCTCAGTCTTTCAGTTTATTTCTTATTTTATTTAATGTAAGTGTTCCTTTAAGTCTGAGAAGGGTTTGTTTTTAATTTTGTACAGGGCTATTCAACCCCCATTATAATCGACCAACGGGTCCCAACAGTGAATACTCTTGGAAATTTATTTTTAACTTTTAAACTTAACGAGTCTTATTGTGTAGATAATTAGGAAATAGAAAAAAATCTAACGATATTGCCCTAAAAGCCAAGAAGGATGAATTAGACGTCGACACTTCCCTCGACGATGACAAATCAGTATATATGATAAGGAAATTTTAAAAAAAATTTCGATCTAATAAATTTAATCAAGTATAGATGAAGAAAAGAAGAGCAAGGAAGATAAGGTGTTATAACTGCAATGATGAGAGACACATCAAGGATGACTACCCAAAGCTGAAGGACAATAAAAAAGGTCCAAGCACAAACAAAGCACAAAACCATAAAGGTGATTTGGGATGAGTCGTCATCAGAATCTAATATAGAGAAGTACGCTAGACTTGCACTGATGGCAAGTCACCAAGAGGAGAGCATAGATGAAAAGGAGGCTCCTCAGAAGAAAGCTACAGCGAGGAGGAAGAAACAAACTTCACAACAGATCTGGTAAGTGAGGTATGTTTACTAATTTGACCAATTACATATAGATATTAAATCCATGAGTAGATCCTTATATAAACTCAAATATAAAAATTATAATTTGAAAAAGGAATTTTTTGAATTAAAAATAATTTTAGCAAATACATGCCCTTTAGAAATGTATAATAAATTAAAGGAAGAAAATAAAGAATTGAATGACCAAATTGAAAAATCTAGAAATTCTGCATGTGTTAATCAAAATACTTAGAAAAATTATAGAAGCCTAAATTGATATCTTAAATAGCATAAAGGAAAAATTTTAAAAATATAATAAAAATATGTTTCAAAGAAATTTCTTATTAATCATGTAGGTAAAAAATTATTTTGGGTCCCTAAATCTTGCTTAGTATAAATAAATGATTATGCACGTTTTATATTTAAGAATATTAATTTTACTTGTAAAATTATGCTTGGTTGCTTATTGTTAATAAAAATATCATAAAGGAAAAATTAAAAAATATCATAAAAATATGTTTCAAAGAAATTCCTTATTAATCATGTAGGTAAAAAAATTATTTGGGGTCCCTAAATCTTCCTTAGTATAAATAAATGATTATACATGTTTTATATTTAAGAATATTAATTTTACTTGTAAAATTATGCTTGTTTGCTTACTGTTAACATTTATTGCTGAAATTATTTTTTCTGTTGCTTGAAATGAAATATCTTTTAGTATTAATTTTTTTAGAATTTTTCTTTGATTAAAATTTTAAATTTTTTTATTGAAAAATCGTAATTTAAATTTTAAAATTCTTCAGATATGTATTTTGACAAACCTGATTCTTTGAGAGAATTACCGTTATATTTTGAATGAAGAGAAAAATTAACTTGATTTTTAGGTTAATAAAACTATTTTTAAGATATTCATTTTCAAAAATATTATGTCTGTTTAAAATATTTTTTGTACAATCTTTCTATTTAAAATTCTTATCCCAATTTTTTTCATTGAGAAAACCATTGAATTTATGTTTGAAAATATTTTTTATATATTTTTTTGGTAAATAATAAATTTTCTATGGATTATTTACTGAAAACCTTATTTTTAAAACTAAAAATTATCAAAAATTTATTTTTAAAATTTTAAATTTTTTATTAGTTAGACGTTCTGTTCTCAATACCTAAAAAATTTTGATAAAATTTAACTTGTAATAGTTGTAAAACCTATGTTTTTGTACAAAATAATTTATTTATGATAAAACACTAATAAATTTTTCATTGAATATTTTTTTTTCATATTCAGATACTTATGTTAAACTTTAAGCAAAATTTTCAAAAAAATTTGAAATGTTAAGCTTATTTTTAATTTAAATTTTTATATGTGATTATTAAATCATAGAAATTTAGATTTTTGGATAAATGTTTTATAAAAAAAATTTAGAATTCTGTTTCCTTAATCCTTATAAATGTTTCAAATTTTTTATCCAACTTTGTTTTTCCTGACTTTTTTTTTGTTGTGATTTAAGGAGGAGAATGAGAGATGAGAGCTTTAAGTTTAGGGGAGGTTATATTTGTAATTTTGTAGTTTGTAAAATTCAAGTTTTAACTTTTATTTTATTAATTCTATGTTTTTACCCTAACTCTAGCTCGAGTTGATGCACATCAAAAAGTGGATGATTGTTAGTACCCCTGAAGCAGTTTTGATGTGGTTAACAGAGTTAAGTTAGGTCATGTGTTTGTGTTTAAGTGTATAGGAACTTAGGAGCACAGGAAGTCGAGCGAAAGATGTAGATAGCTAGAAGGATGACACAGAAGAGAGTCCATGGGTTAGGTGCGTCCAAGGGACGTGGTGCTGCAGAAGAGTACGCTAGAGAACAAGAAGGAAGCACATGACGTTTTTGAGGGACGGGAAGTCGGAGTGGAAGCTTGCTCGAGGAGAATGCCGAAAAATGGGTTCGGGTGAGCCCTATTTCGGATGACCGTAATCACCCAAGCAAACGAAGCCGGGAGAAGAACCGAAAGTCAACAACATGTTGACTGTCCGGGCGCCTGGACCAAGTCCAAGTGCCCGGATGCTCCGGACGCCCGGACCCCTAGGCAATCCCAGGTGGACCTCGATGCCCGCATCGCAGAGCAAGGGCGTCCAGACTAGAATGAATTTATCTTGATCGAGCCGTTGTAATGTAGATAAAGTTTTATCCATATCCAAACGTCCATAGTTGCCATGCCAGTAAATTGTCATGTTCGACCATGAGACTATAAATAGAGCCCTTAGAATGATACAAAATTATTGACTGTCTTACAAGTAAAATTGTTGACTCAATTGCCCTTAGGGTGATACAATATTGAGTCGACATATCTTAAGGTGGTGGATACCTTAACCGACTTATGCTTCGATGTGACAAAGTTGATTGAGGGTGAGGGCCTACTCTTCCCAAGGTGATTGAATCCAAATGTCATCGAGTTGTCTCAACCTTTTAGTAAGCTAATTATCTTGTTTTTCTTCTGTGATAACTGATTGATGACTTTTTTGATACAACTGACATCATATTGTGAAACGCCCCCTATGCTAACTTGAGTTATGTTTTTTTTTTCGGGCGTCTCGAACATAGAAGTACTGAATCCATATATAAATATCAAATTTATCAAAAGTACCCAAAGAGTTCTCAAAATAGTTAATCACTAGTAAACATTAAGTACTGGCCACCAAGGTCAAAAATTATACTTCCTAAAGAAAACATCTAAATAATGCGGAGTATGAACTAAAAGGTCTTCTGGTTGCACTACCTCTATCATGCGTCTCCTCTCAACGTGTCCTAAACTATAATATGCATTAATTAATTCATATAATCATGTGGTCTAAAAGTAGACATACGTTGAACCGTTCTAAACTTAACCTCTTGCATAACATAGATATAGCCATGGTTTTATCATTGTGTTTAATTTGTAACCACTTGCATATCATAAACATAAACTCTTTGTTAAGCAACACATAAACATGGATTTTTGTACTAGAACATATGTTAAACAGTTTTAACCTTAACTACTTACATAAATGTAAACATGATTTTCATACTAGAACATATATTAGACAATTTTAGTCTTAACTACTTGCATAAACATAAACATAATTTTTATATTAGATCATGTGTTAGACAATTTTAACCTTAACTACTTGCATAAACATAAACATAATTTTGTTGGCTTAATTGCATGTGATGACACCATAATTTAGGTGTTAATCAAACACCTCCCCTAACACTAGGTTGGTAGGGATCCGAACCTCGGAATGAAAACCACTACCCATATATAATTTTGGGCAAGCTCTCTGGGCGTAGGTCCTCGGTTCATAACTAACCCATAGGGGCCCAAACCTCAGAATGAAAACCTCTACCCATGTATAATTTTGGGCAAGCTCTCCAGACGTATGTCCTCGATTCATAACTGACCCACAGGGGTCTGAACCTTGGAATGAAAACCCCTTACTCATACATGATTGTTGGCAAGCTCCTCGGTTCATAACTCCACCCATACATGAATGTAACTTTGCCACTGACAACTTGCGTACATGCTAATTATTTACTTAACCACATACATGCACACATGATATTTTATCATAAGATCCATATCATGCACAAATATAAGTTCTGAACCCTATAGTAATTGTTTACAAGTTCATACACATGACATATTATCATAAATTCCATCATATACATATTCACAACTAATGAACTAATCTAGCATACTAAGTTACCAAGAACATGATTGAGTTCATTGCGTACTAACCCATACAAACCGAAATTTAACTAACATGCTAAGTTATCAAAACATGATAAAGTGCATAGCATCCTAACCTTAGTTTCGAACCTAACATGCATTATAAAGTTACCAAAACATGATCAAATGCTTAGCATATCAAACCCTAGAATTCGAAACTTACCTATACTACATGGTTATTAGACATCATCACCGTTATAACATGTTGAACCTAAAGAACTAAACTTTACATGTACTTGCAAGGTTATCAAACATAAATACTTTCATAGCATGCTAAGTCCTAAGAATTCAACACTAATATGTACTTACAAAGTTATCAAACATGATTACTTTTATAGCATGTTAAACCTAAGGATCTGAAACTAACATGCACTTACAAGGGTATCATACTTGATTACTTTTATAGCATGCTAAACCTTAGGAATCCGAAAACTAACTTATATTTGCAAAGTTACCAATACATGATTACATTCATAGCATGTTAAGCCCTAGTGATTTGAAACTAGCGTGCACTTATATGGTTATCAATTTAGAGAAAGCAGTAACAACAAGCAATTAATATTACTAAATATGCAACGTGCCATTTAAAACAAATAATAAGCAATTAATATTACTGCTTTAATCATGTCCGAATAGTCTAAATAGCATACTAAGTTATGTATATTTTTATGAAATTTATCAATGTAAAAGAAAGCAATAACAACTAGCAATTAATATTACTAAACATGCAACGTGCCCTTTAAAACAAATAATAAGAAATCAATATTACTGCCTTAATCATATTAGAATAGTCTGAATAGCATTTTAGGTTACGCATATTTCTTGAAATTTATCAAATAAAGAAAGCAATAACAAGCAGTAAATTAATATTACTAAATATGCAACGTGCGATTTAAAGCAAATAATAAGCAATTAATATTTCTGTGTTAATCATATTAGAATAGTCTAAATAGCATATTAGCTTATGCATGTTTCATAAAATTTATCAATATAAAGAAAGCAATATCAAACAGCAATTAATATTACTAAACATGCAATGTGCTATTTAAAGCAAACAATAAGCAATGGTAGTTATGCATGCCATAGTGTATATGTATAGACTAAGAGAAATGATATTCTTAAGGAAAAATTTCAATTTTTTTTTTTAAGAATAGACACATAAATGATGGGACCCATAAAAAGTGAAATAATGGATCTCATCGTTATGTGTCTATCCTTAAAAATTTTTCTTGAAATTTTTCCTTGAGTGTATCAAAACTCATAGACTAAAATGAGTTGATAGGGAAAAACAAGATATAATAATAAAAAAACTAAAAGTAAAAAGGCTATGGTTCTTCCTCTATCAACTATAATTTCCATCCAAGGTCCCCTAACGTACCCTATCCGTACATAAAACCTTAAACAACATTAAAAAAAAAAAACCTCAATGCATTATAAGAAGAAAATAGGGAGAGAGCAAGAAATAATACGAGAACAATAAAATATATTGTTCATTGATATTTGCACCAAAGATAATACAATATATAATGTTCAAAAAATACTTAGTCAATTGACCAATTAATAAATAACATAATTATTCTAAGAATAATTCTGAGAATAATTATAATAGAATTATTAGAATAATCCAAATACTAATATGATTTGATTTGGTAATTTGATCTGGTCAATTTTGATAATTCTGTTTTATCTCTTTTATCCCCCGACAAACTCAATGAGAGATCTCTGACGTTGAGTTTGTTTGCTAACTTATTAAAACGTTGTCTGGATAATGGCTTAGTAAAGATGTCAGTGATTTGATCTTCAGTAGAAATAGAAGAGACCGATAACTGCTTAGTTGTCACACGTTCACAAATAAAATGAAAATCAATTTCCACATGTTTTGTACCAGTATGAAAGATTGGATTTGCTGTAAGATATGTTGCTCCAATATTGTCGCACCAAATTTTTGGTGCAATATTTGATGCAAGATGAAGTTCAGAGAGAAGTGATTGAAGCCAAATAATTTCTGACGTTGTATTTGTTATAGCTTTATATTCTGCCTCAGTGTTTGAACGAGATACCGTAGGTTGCTTTTTCAAATTCCATGAGATAAGATTTCGTTCAAGAAATATTACATATCCACTAGTAGAACGTTTATCTTCAGGAGAACTTGCTCAATCCATATCATTATATGCATGTAAATCTCGAGATGATTGACGATATAAAAGAAGACCATGGAGAATAGTACCTTTGAGATAGCGAAATATTCTTTTTACATTATCCCAATTTTGTTCAGTTGGAGCATGCATGAATTGACAAGCACGATTTACCACAAAAGTAATATCAGGACATGTGATAGTGACATATTGTAAGGCTCCAACAATACTTCGATAAATCTATGGATCAGATAGAGCAGGAGAGGAAGAAGTTGGAGAGTTGTTTATAGCAATTGGTGCAGAGACCGGACGTGCTCCATCCATTTTGGCTCTTTGAAGAAGTCCAGTAATATATTTGCTCTGAGAGAGAAGATAGTCATCCTCATGTGGAATAAGCTCAATATGAAGAAAAAAATGAGTAATACCCAAATCTCGAGTAGGAAATTCTTGATTGAGAAAACTTAATAAAGTTATGATACCCTTGTGATCATTGTCGGTTATCAGAATGTCGTCCACATAAATAAGAAAAAATATCATATATCCATCATTATATTTGTGAAATAGAGACGAGTCAATTTTTGATCTAGAAAATCCTTGAGCTTGTAACCAATTAGATAGTCGATGAAACCATGCACCATGAGCTTGTCAAAGACCATATAAGGATTTCTTGAGTTGGCAAACATGATATGAAAATTGTGGATGAATAAACCCAGGTGGTTGCTCCATAAATACAGTTTCCTCAAGATGACCATGGAGAAATGCATTTGAAATGTTCAATTGTCGTACAAGCCAATTAGAACTAATAGCTATTGATAATAATAGTCTGATAGATGTAATTTTAATGACTGGGCTAAAAGTGTTATTAAAGTCAATACCTGGTTATTGACTAAATCCTTTAGCTATAAGTCGAGCTTTGTATCATTCAAGAGAACCATCAGCTTGATGCTTAAGATGGAATATCCATTTAGAGCCCACAATATTCATTGAGGGAGTGCGCGGAACTAGAGTCCATGTTCCATTGCGAAGAAGTGCATCAAATTATATAGCCATTACACTATTCCAGTTTAGATCCTTGTTTGCTTGTGTAAAATAGGTTGGTTCAATAAATTTTGAAGAGACCACTAGAGCTCATGGAAGGGGATATCGAGTTGAATTTGATGGGTAACACTCATAAATATCACTAATGGGAAGCATGCGGCGAGGAGCATTATCATCTGAATCACTTGTTGATGACGATGAGGAAGTAGACTGACATGGTGATGTAGATGATAGACTTGCATTATCTGAGGATCCAGAACTAGAGAGCATATTATCTTCAATCAGCGAGGCTTCTAAGATTGGAGCAGCAACCTGAGGTGATTCTGATGGTATAGGAGAGTTATGAGAGAGCTCCGGAGCAGGACCTAGGATGTCATCACTTATGATAGTATTATGTGGCATTAAGAAGATGCCACTTATTGTAGGCCCATTGCGGCCGGCTAGGAGGAGGGTTGGTTGGATATCCTGCAAACACAAAGACAAACCCTTCCTCAAACTCTTTAAGCTAACACTTGCATAAATAATAAAGTAAGCTGATAAATTAAAAGCATAAAGAAAAACTGAGGCACAAAAGATTTACTTGGTTACAACCGATGTGGTTATTAATCCAAGGAAGATTAAGCTCACTAAAAATCTCCTTCAGCCGGAGAAGCCTCGTACAGAAATGTAGCGCAGAAAACAGAAGCGCACAAGTGTTTGGAATTACAATTTAGAGTTCATTAAAAAGATTCTGGACCAAGGCTATATTTATAGCCTTGGTCGGGGCGCCTGGAAGGGTTCTGGGCGCCCTGGGGGGGGATAAAACTTATCCCCAACGTTCAGATCGAGTCAAAACTTGATCTGGTCAATTTTACTGCTCAGGGCGCCCCGGAGGGTTCCGGGCGCCCCGGAGGACTCCGAGTGCCCCTGTAACACCCACGAATTCCTTAAGCTAAGTATGTCAAGATTCTCTTTTAGAATAAAAAGATAAGATAGAACCAAAAATATATAAAAAGGAATTGGTCAAGGATTGAACCTTGAACCTTTTTAATCTTTAAGGATTATGGATTGACCACTAGACCATCATAGATTATTGTTGAATAGAGAGTGGAAATTTTAGATAAAAAGTAAGAGTAAGGAAGTAAGAAAATCTTAAGTAGCTTTCTTCCTCCTTCTCATGATTATGAAGAAAGCTAGCAAAAGACAAGTTGCCTTTTCCTCCTTCCTTCTCTTCCATTTTCGTGGAGATGCATGAGGGAATGAAATGAGAGGGATTAAGGGGATGAATGGGGACACTTTGCCTCATTAAGGATAATTAGGAAGGAGTTAATGAGAAAGGGAAGGCAAAAATTTATCTTTGCTTCTTCCTCCCACTTGGCATAAGAAGGAAAATAGAAAAAAAAGAGTTTCATTTTCCTCCTCCCTTTCCTCACCATTGCCAAGACCTTGAGCCATCCCTCTCCCAAGTTTTCGAGATTCAACTAAGTTTTCTCCCTAAGAAAAATAAACCTCAAGAAGAAAGCCTCAAGACCTACTTCTTACAAGCAAGAGAAGCGAAGGAAATACTAGAAGGAGAAGCTCTCTTCTTCTTCTTCTTCACAAGGGTATATTTCTTAAGAAAAAGACCAAGCAAGAGGAGGTAAGCATCCCCTCACCTGTGGTACAAGTAGTTATGTGGTTTTTCTTCAAGTTTAGATGGCTTAAAAACCTAGGGTTTCCCTTGAAACTTTCGGCCATGATGAGTTGTAAGACCTATGAAAGCTTAAACCCAAGACCAACATGCTTAGGATTTTTCTCATGATATGATATGAATATTTCCTTGATATTTCATGCTTGTATGTTGCTTGGAACTAGGTGAATCCTCACCTTAGGGTTCGGCCATGAAGAGATTAAAAACCCTAGGAAAGCTCAAACTCAAAACTAACATGCTTATGATCTTTCTTATGACATGAATATGAATATTTTCTTGTTGTTTCATGCTTATAAGTTGCTTGGAACTAGGTGAACCCCACCTTAGGGTTTCGGCCATGAAGAGATTAAAAACCCTAGAGAAGCTTAAAACTCAAACTAACATGCTTATGATCTTTCTCATGATATGTTATGAATGTTTCTTTGATGTTTCATGCTTGTATGTTGTTTGGAACTAGGTGAACCTTACCTTAGGGTTTCGGCCATGAAAGGATTAAAACCCTAGTGAGGCTCAAACTCAAATCTAACTTGCTTATGATCTTCCTCATGATATGATATGAAGATAACTTGATGTACTTAAGATTTCATGTTGTTTAGAACTAGGTTTCCACATTGAAAACTTTCGGCCAAGATAAAATTTAAGGCTTAGGCAAGCTTAAACTCAACTCTAACATGCTCATGTTTTTCCCTATGATATGATATGAAATTTACATGATATTATCATGCTTGTATTTGGTTGAGAACCTAGCTCCACACCTTATGACATTCGGCCACTTATAGTTGGTAGACCTAGGAAGCTTGAAACCTAAACTCAATATGCTCATGTTGTTGCTTATAATAAATGTTATGAAAATTGTTTAGGGTTCACATGTTGATATGTTAATTGTAACCTAGATCTAGGCCTTGCATGTTTTGGCCACAGTGTGAAGTTTAGACCTAGGAAGCTTAGAACCTAAATTTAATATGCTTATGATGTTCCTTATGATAAATGTTATGAATTGATTTAAGGTTCATATGCTTTTATGATTTCTTGCAATCTAGAAGAACCCTTGCATGTTTCGGCCACCCTTAGTAGGTTGATGTTTGAGACCCAATTATGACTCTTTATGTTCTTCACTTTGCCATGATACGAATTAGGAGATGCTAACTTATGTTCCATGCATTCTTATGATTTCCATGATATGTTAAATGCTCATTTTATGTATGCTTATGAATTATGCATGAAAATGTCTTCTATGATATGCTAAATGCTCAAATATGTATGCTTTATGAAATGAAAAGGCCTAAGAGATGCTTCCCTATTGTTGGGACTAAGAGCACTCTTTATGACAAGCTAAGTGAAAGGCCTAAGAGTTGCTTCCCTATCAAGTGGGACTAAGAGCACTCTCTATGTTATGAATGACATGCACATGATATGCTATGAATGACATGAATATAATATGCTATGAATGACATGTACATGATATGCTATGAATGACACGAATATGATATGCTATGAATGACATGTACATGATATGCTATGAATGACATGAATATGCTATGCTATGAATGACATGAACATGATATACTATGATATGTATATGACATAATATTTTACTTTGTATGACTTGTACCAAAAGGGTGGGCTCCTTATGCGCCCCTAGGTCGATGGACTAAGAAACGGGCTTAGTAAAGGGTGGGCTCCTCACGTGCCCCTAGGTCGAGCTACGGGCCTAGTTTCCTAGTGGGTTCAAGACTAGCTACCTTGAGTCTACTTAAGATGCGCGCATTTATGTATGTATGTGGTACTAAGCCGGGCCCCCTCATGTTGAGATTATTTTTAAGTACTATATGATATTGTTTTTAAGACATTTTGCACATGACATGAAGCATATTTTGAAAAGCATCTTGCACATGACATCACCCATGATTTAAAGGACATCTTGCATATATGTTTATAATATGGAATGATATGATATGACTCTTACTCACATGCTATGATAGGATGTTCTTTATGCTATGATATGATATGTCATGATGCTTATTTTTTACGATATGACATGATATGTTACGATGCTTACTTTACGTTATAATATGATTGTCATTTTGCCATGATAAGTTTATGTCATGATATGATGCTTACTTTATACTATGGTATGATAAGTTTATGCCACGATATGATGCTCACTTTATGCTATGATATGATTGTTATTTTATACCATGATATGATTTTCATTATGATATGATATGAGTTTCATTTATGCTATGATATGTGATATGATTACTCTTATATGATATGTACAATTTTTGTGAGTAGGAAAGGATCTTACTGAGGCTTGTGTGCTCATATCTTACTTTCCTTGTACCACAGATAAAGGTAAAGGATGGATAAACTAAAGGAGCAGCAGGAGGGGCAAGAGATGTGTGTGGTGGTGGCTTGGCTAAAGAAAATAAATGACCTGCTTATGTGAACTTAGGAATGATATGAAATATGTTTATTTTATGTTGATGACTTGCATGACCACTTTACTTACGCTTATGTTAGGAATGGATAATTATGTTTCTTTAAGTTTATAACTATGCTGGGCATATTGGTATGATTAGTTGTGATTTAAATGAACAATTACTTCCGCTGTTTGAAAAAGAAAAATCATAAAAAACTATTTCGTACGTACGTTATGTATAATAGAAGGTAACCCCGCCTCTACTTAGCAAGAGGGGAGGGCGGGCGTTACAGCCCCGGACTGCTCCGGGCGCCCCGGAGCCCAAAGTCAACAGTTGTTGACTTTTTCGTCCGGGACTTCTTCTCTGGTTCAGTCCCACCTCGGTCCGGTTCTTCTTCTCCGGATCCACTCACTTGGGTGATCTCTGCCATCCGGAATAGGGCTCACCCGAACCCAACTTCCGGTCTTCTCGAGCGTGCTTCCCTCCGGCTTCTCGTCCCTCGGAATTGCCGCGTGTTTCCTTCTCGTCCGCTAGCGTACTCATCCGTAGTTTTCGTCCCTCGGTCGTCGACCTTCTCGCTAGCTGCGTCTCTTGCTCCTCGAGCAATCTTCTGCTCCGGCTTTCGTCCCTCGGAACCACCGCGCGCTTCCTTCTCATCCGCCGGTGTACTTTTCCGCAGCGCCTCGTCCCTCAGACGCACAGCGTGCCGTCCTTCTCGCTAGCTGCGTCTTCCGCTCGAGTACCTGTGCTCCTAAGCTCCTGCACACTTAGACACAAGGTTAGAAACAACGCAGGACCTAACTTAACTTGTTGATCACACCAAAACAACCTTGGGGTTCCAACACTTATATCTGGAGGAGAGATTGAAGAAGCTACCGAAAAAGGGAATAGAGACTCATCAAAAGTAACTTGTCGTGAAATATAAATTCGTCCTGTTGATATATGCAAGCAACGATAACCATGTGCAAATTGCTATAACCAAGAAAAACACATTGTAGTGAACGAGAGTCAAGTTTGTGTTTAGAATAGGGGCGTAACCATGGATAACATGTGCAACTAAAAATTCGAAGGAAGGTGTAATAAGGGGTTTGATTATAAAGTTTTTCAAAAGGACATTTATGATTGAGCAATGGAGTAGGAAGTTGATTTATGAGATATACTATAGTGCTAACAGCTTCATCCCAAAATTTGTGAGGAACCGATGCATGATAAAGAAGAGCTATGACAGTTTCAACTATATGTCTATGTTTTCTCTCAGCAGAGTCATTTTGTTCTGGAGTATGAGGACAAGAAACTCGATGAACAATTCCACAAGAGACAAGATGACGATGGAGAGCTTGATATTCGCCTCCCCAATCAGAATGAAAAGAGAGTATTTTACGATTAAAATATCGTTCAACTTGAATTTGAAAATTACAGAATATATCAAATAAATCAGATTTCCTTCTCATAGGATAGAGCCAAGTATATTTACTAAAATGATCAATGAAGGTAACATAATATTAGAAACCTTGATTAGACAAAATAGGTGTAGAGCCCCAAACATATGGATTATTTCAAGTGAAAAATTAGAAACATGATCAGATGAAGAGAAAGGTAGCTTATAACTTTTAGATTCCATGCAGACCCTACATGAATGAGATGGAGAGAAGGTAATAGAAGTAGGTAAACCATACCTATTGATGATTGACTGAACAATATGAAAGGAAGGATGACCAACTCGAGCATGCCAAGCTGGTTTATTTGTGTGTTCACCAGCAAAAGCTTTAATTAAAGAACTCTGAAGACAGTAGAGGCCATTTTTAATTCTCCCATAAAATACAATTGCATTTGTTCCTCTATCCTTTATAAGATAATGATTATGATGAAACTCAAAAATGACATTGTTATCAAGACAAAACTGATGTGTAAAAAGTAAATTTTTAGTGATAGATGGAACATGAAAGACATTGCGCATACGAAAAGTTCGATTAGATAAATGAACATATGTGTTTCCATGATTAGTAATTTGCAAACCTGAATCATCGCTTACTTGCACCATATCTGAACCATAATATGACATTACGTCTGTAAGGATATTATAATCTGATGTGACATGATGAGTTGCTCAGTGTCAATATACCAATCAGTAGATGAAAACTCTGGGATTTTACCACAAGTAGGCACAGATGAAAGGACTTTAGGATATACTTGTGAAATAGATGGTTGTCTTGAGGTTGTAGAACCACCAATGAAATTTGAGTCAAATGGACTAGGACATTGAATACCAAAATATCCAATTCCCAGACAAATTTGACATTTTACCCGAGACCAATCAAGTCTTTTAGGACATATATTTCCAGTATAACCAACGATGTGACAAATCTAACATTGGTCTGAGCTTTTCTTTTCGCCTCTTTGATGTCGTCGAGTATTTGACATCTAAAGTAAAAAATAACTTGTTCGGTGGCAGTGGAGAAAAATCACATAGACGGAAAAAATAAAGATTAAGGAAGAGGAAAGAGATGCAAAGGGGTTGACAGCGAAAGAAAATAAGTATTTTCGTTTGTTCTGAAAAATAGAGAAGAATAAGAAAATTAAAATACGTAGGAGAAAAGAAGAGGCCTGAGGGAAAAAATTTAAAATTCATCATTTATAGGATCTCCGCCTCAAAGAATTGAGGGAAGATAAAAAAAGAGATGACTCTGGTACCATGTAAGAAGAATAATAGGGAGAGAGCAAGAAATAATATGAGAACAATAAAATCTATTGTTCATTGATATTTGCCCTAAGGACAATACAATATATAATGTTCAAAAAGTACTTGGTCAATTGACCAATTAATAAATAAAAGAATTATTCTAAGAATAATTCTGAGAATAATTATAACAGAATTATTAGAATAGTCCAAATACTAATATGATTTGATTTGATAATTTGATCTGTTCAATTTTGATAATTCTATTTTATCTCTTTTATGCATAATATGTTCTTTATACTTAAATATGGTAATGGCATATTATATGATCCGTTTAATGCATATAAAGGAGAGGTATAAAACATGTCTCTTGGTGTCCAAACCGTATAGACGTTACCGCCAAACTCCTAACGTCTCTCTCTTTCTCCTTTAAGCTAGGGACGACGACCCCTCTCATTTTTTCCGAGGTTTCTCTCCTACCTCCTCTTCCAGGTCCTATTTATTAATTGTTCCAAGACTAAGTCCAAAAAAAAATATGGAGGAAATTACACTTAAGAAGTGGATTTTAGAGAACTCTGGTGCTCTGGGAGATAAGGTCTTGGCGAAATAAGGAACGAACTATCTCTCTTGTTCAAGATTTTGTCTGTGGCCGCAGCATTGTCCATACAAGTGCACCCAGATAAGGAGCTAGCAAGGATGCTTCATATGATGCAACCACATGTTTACAAGGACCCAGACCATAAGCCAGAGATGGTGATTGCTTTGACAGAGTTCAAAGCGCTATGTGGTTTTGTCAGCATGGATGAACTCAAGGATGTCCTTATCGGTGTGCCTAGAATTGCAGAGCTAGTTAGTAATGATGCAATAAGCAAAATTATATGCATGACAGAGCTTAATGGCTATGTGAATGCAAAAATTGTTATTCAATCTATCTTCACTAAGCTTATGTCAGTAAATAAAGATGCAATCTTGGCACTAGTTTCTAAACTAAAAAAATCGCTTAGAAGTAGAAAATAAGATTAGGAGGTTATCAGAGAGAGAACAACTAGCACTACTTCTGGAGAAGCAATATCACGTTGATGTTGGTGTTCTAGCAGCCTTTTGCCTCAATTATGTGAAGCTCAGCCTAGGTGAAGCACTATATATTGGTCCAAATGAACCCCATGGTGGCAAAAGACGAATACGCTCGCCCCCAACGCCCCCACCAACCCGTCCCAGGGCTAACATGGAGGAGGTAAGGTCCAAATGAACCCCAGGTCCAAATGAACCCCATGCCTATATATCAGGTGAATGCATTGAGTGTATGGCTGCATCAGATAATGTTGTGCGAGCTGGACTGACACCTAAGTACATAGATGTTCCAACACTTTGTTCAATGCTCACATACAAACATACCTTTCCTCAAATTCTTCAAGGGATTCAATTAACCCTTTTATCACACGGTACACACCACCTTCTAACAAATTTGAAATTGATCGTTACATTCTTCCATCAAAAGAGTCCATTGTTTTTTCTCCCATACCAGGGCCATCGATTTTCATCATTGTGACTGGAGAAGACTGACTGCAGATAGGTTCTACAGATGAAGAACAAGTCATGGAGGGAGACGTGTATTTTGTGTCCACTCATAATGAGATTCGTCTAAGTACCGCCATTGACAAACCTATCATTTGTATCGTTCTAGAGTGAACAACAAGGATTTTGGTTAGTGTATTCTTCATTTTTTTTACTGCAAGGTTCTGATATCCAATTCTATTCAATAAATAATCTATGTAAATTACTTTTCCCACCTCCTCTGACACCGCACCCCTCCCCCCTCCTCTCTCTCTCCCTGTAAAATATCATTTCTATCCTTTTTTTTCCTTTGTTTTTTTATTTTTCAATTTTATTTAATTTTTATTTAGTTTTAGTTTTTTAATTAATTTTATTTAATTATATTTAATTTTTATTTAGTTTTATTTTTTAATTAATTTTATTTATTATTTTTTCAATCAATACTTATATATTTTTTAATTTTTATTTAGTTTTATAAATTTCTTCTCCCACCCCTTCTGATAGAGCCCCCCTCCACTTTTAGATTTTATCTCCCATATAAATAATCTTTATACCCCTAACTTCTTTACTTATATTTTTTTTTTAAAAAATATTTAATTTTTATTTAGTTTTATTATTTTTAATCAATTTTATTTATTATATTTTTATCAATTTTTTTATTTTATACTCTTATTTTTTTCCAATTTTATTTTATTTTTATTTAGTTTTAATTTTTTAATCAATTTTGTTTATTATTTTTTATCAAATTTTTTTATTTTTTATTTTATATAATTTTTAACAGTTAAAATCTCTCTCTTCCTTTAAATTACTTTCCTAATTCAACAATTAAATTATCCCCATCCAACTTTTAACACATGTCAAAACCTCCTCTCACTTAAAATTACCTTCCTTCAACTCTTGACACATAACACATGTCAGAGCCTCTCACTATCTTTAAATTACCCATCTTCCAACTGACATATGTCAAAACCTTCCCTCCCTTTAAATTACCCACACTCCAATCCTTAACACATGTCAAAACACCCATCTCCCATTAAATTACCCCCTTCCAACCTTTGACACATGTCAGAATCTCTTCTCCCTTTAAGTTGATTAAAATTTCTATTTTTATATATTTTCGTATATTTTTTTTGTATTATTACATGTACTATTCATTTGAGAAAAAAATATTTATTTATACTAGTATCGACCCTACGGATATGGAGGGAGGTATATGCAGGTACATAGGCGTCAGCCGCATGGTGGTAAATCTCAGGTCATCTGTAAAATACCGAAAAATAGAGAATAATAATAAGGGGATTTTCTAAAATTTTTGGAAATTTTTCGGGAATTTTTCGGAACTCGTATGGACGAGTTTACGGG
This sequence comes from Zingiber officinale, assembly GCF_018446385.1. NCBI lineage: Eukaryota > Viridiplantae > Streptophyta > Magnoliopsida > Zingiberales > Zingiberaceae > Zingiber > Zingiber officinale. Next base: position 25,816,357 of record NC_055988.1, read on the forward strand.
GATAAAAACGGGGCCCAAGAAAGCCTGTTTAGGCTACCCATTTAAGCGAGGAAAAGTTTGGTTTTTCTTTTATTTCTTTTCTTTATTTTCTCTCCTCCGGTTTCTCTTTGACGCCGCACCCCCTCCCCCTCGCGCCTTCTCCTTCTTCCCCGATCTTCTGCCCTAACCGCTATACTGCGGTTTTCACCTCCTCGCCGAACCCGATTCCACTCGCCTCTCCTCCATTTTCCTTCCCAAGCCGCCGCCACAGCCGACACCGCACGAAGCAGTGCCGCCCCAGTGCCGGCCGCTGTCGCTTGTGCCCTAGCACCGTCGAGTGTCGCACCTTAGCCCTAGTTCTCCGGCCGACTCCTCCTCCTCTTTGGGCTTGCGACACTGTCGATCCCTTGCCGCTGCCCTAGCGCTGACGCCTCATCCGAGCCTCCACTTGGCTGTGCCCTAGATCATCGCAGCGGAGAGCGTGGGTAGGCGACTGAGGTAGGCTGCTTGAACCCTATCCTTGCTCTTCTACCCTTTTTGCTTATCTCTCTTGTGCTTGGTCTCCTCCACAGAGAAGACATCGATTCGAAGGAAGAGATCGCTGGGTGCCACTCCTCCTCAGCCAAACGTGGGGTAATTTTTCCTCTGCCCTAGTTCACCACCACAACACTATTCCGGCAGGGTAGGTTTGTGTCGTTGGTTGTCTTGGGCACCTCTTTGGCTGCGGATCAATAGCAGAGATCTGTGATTTAGGTAAGGGTTAGGGTAAGTGATTCATGTTGTTGATGAAATAGGATAATTGTGTTGTTGATCAGCAATTTCACCTTGCTGCAGCCACTGGATCCGGCTATAACCTTCTTTAGCAGTGGGTAAGTACAGATTTAGGTGAGGTTTTGTGTTGAATCTATGATGGATTATATTATAGTAAGTCCTAATTAGAAGGTGGAACGATTAGGGTTAATGAAGTTAACCCTAATTGATTAATTGTATTAGAATTTAGTTTGACTAATTGTTATATGATAGAATTAGCTAAACTAGACATTATGTTTGATACCACAGGACTTTGACGTGAGACGAGCATCTCGATGTCGGATTTGGACCTTTCTATTGGAGGCGGGTACTTTGACTTTATGTCTTTTGATATGCATAATAATGTTTTTAACATATACCAATGATTATGTTTCTCATTTGCTTCGGTTGATCACTACCTGACCTGTTACATGCTTGCTTGTTTATTTATTTTGCATATCCTGCTAGTGTTTACCTGATTATGCCTATTTATAGAGGTAGTGACACAACAATGTTATTTATCATGTTCAGGACCTAGGATTTTTGATACCTTATCTGGTCTGCGTACTTTGATTTGATTCACTTCCCGATGGTACACATTTTACATGTATATGGATTATTGCTATATTGCTCAGTATTTTGCCATGTTTAGTATCATGTACCATTCACATGATTGCATGCTGTGCGATAGTCTGCTCCATTATTGTTGAGCACATCGCCAGTTTCATCACTGTTGGTGCTCCGTTGGTCCGCTCATGGGTAGCGTGACGCAGCATGGTAGCACGTCAGGGATCTCTCTCCGTCATGGTGTACCGGGAGATGAGAGCATTACGCTCCCCCATTTATGATTTGGGGTAGGAGTATGTGTGTACTCTGACAGCATCCCGTCCACTCGGTCACTCATCAGGAGCAGTGATGGCAGAGTTGCACGGTTGTCACAACCCTACCCACTCGATCTCACCATTGTGTGTGACATGGCTGACTGGCGTCAGGGTGACCATGACATTTGCATCATATGCATGATGTATTTATTGCTTGTGTTTGCTGTATTTATTTGCTGCATTTAGATGGATGCATATGATTGACATGCATACAGGATTTATGACACTTTCGGTCTGACGACCCTATTGTCCTTATACCTTGGTCCTGGTTAGTACAGTTTTCTCCTGTTTTATTTAGTTGCATTTATTCTTCTTGTATCAGGAGACTGTACACATGATTAGTGCTGGATGTTATTTTCTTTATTATGCATATCAGTTGTTACCCGCTGAGTGTTGGACTCACACCCTCCTCCGTTGTTATTTTCAGGTTGATGCTGTCCAGAGAGTTCCAGTCGCTAGTCCCCTGCAGACCACGAGGATGTTTATTTGTCTTTTGGTGTCTTTTACTAGACTATGTTGAGACTTGTTTTATTTTGATACACTTGGATCATATATGGACATTGTCGATGAATTTTTATTTGGATTTATTTTACTACATGCCTGCCTGGACGACAGAAGAGGTAAGTTGACCTTATCGTCAGATTTGAGCTTTATGAGTGTAGTGGAGTAGGAATATGTTTTGAGCTTTATGGGTGTAGTTGAGTAGAGTTGTTTTTGAGTCATATTATCACTGTTACAGTTTGTTAAATTATTAACTGCGTGGGTGATTGTTTATATTATTGTTATTGTTCCTGCCGTGTTGGCCGAGATATATGTGGCCCAGAGGGCGATGCAGAAAGTTTCAGATTGTCCGCCGTACAGGGGAGATTTTGCTGAAATTTCTTCGGGCAGGGACTCCTCCGGGGCGTGACATCATCAGTTCCTGAGAATCGACGTTTGACTATTACACAAAAGATGTCATGCGTCCATCGTCTGTGCTACGCCATTTTTAAAATTTTTATACTTTTAATTTTTTTTTACAAATAATAACTCCTAAAATTTACAACTAAAAAATAAATAAAAGATTATAAACATATAATAAAAAAAAAATTATTCAAAAAGAATAAAATTGATAAAAAAAATTGATTAAATAAACAAAACCAATAAAAGTAAAAGAAACAAAACTAAAAAAAAACATGAATGTGAGAATAAGGAAATAGTATAAAGGTAAAAAAAAAATTAGGTGGAACTGAGAGGTGAGGATATTTGAGGTGGTGGGAAAAGTAGCTCTCCAATTACCCTTCATGACTTGATGAGATTGTAAATCCTACCTCCTGCATGAATTTAAGATAAGGAAACTACTTTATGCAAATGATGAGATAAAATGATAGTCTATAGATAATCTATTTTATTTTCCTATCCTGTTACTTTATGCACCACTATTTTTTCCTATGTAAAGGGCAGTTTATTATACTATATGGGCTGGCAATTGATTAATGAAGTAAAAATTAATTTTACCATAGGTTTTTAGAAGGTTATCAAATGGGAATAGAGGAAGATTACGTTGTGTTGCATACTAAGAAATCACACTAGGTAATCATAATTGGCATACTAAGAAATCGCAAAAATATGTTACAATATTTGACATTAATTTTACATAGTGGCAGAGTATATAACTCACCATTCTAAATAGCCATTGTTGAAAACTATAGTCAACTTTGAAACTTTTCCTCTAGGAATTTGTACAACATCATAATGACCAAAGCCATGGTAAAGAACTTGAATTGGATTTTCCTTCCCATATTCTTGTCCATACTCAGCTATTGATATTCAACCACCAGCATTGTCATCAACCATGTAAACTATGATTGGCATTCTGAAAAATAAAGTACTTAATAGTCTGATCATTAAAGGATAAGTTATATCCGAATGATCTATGCGTATTCATATCAAATGATGCCATGGTCTCTTTGGATTTGGAAAATAATTGTCAAATAAATTTGATTAAGAATGCATAAAAGAGCATTATTTGAATCAATTTCTTCAAATTTAATGAAGAAGAAAAGACACATAGAGTCTCCATTTTCTAGTATTTCCTACTTTCTTCTAAATGTGTAACGACCACCCTTCTCACTACTCTCTAAAGGTGTCCGTTACGTAACTACTATAGATTCTTACTTAACTAATATAACAATCTGTACTTATTTTTTTCCTGAAAACTTAAAATTTTGACAGAGTATATGCAGTTCAACAGGACTAAAATACAATACAATACTCTAAAAATGAACATGCATATATATCTCATAATAACAGAAACATATAAAACTATATCTCCATGCAAACACCAAAGGTACATACTTACTAAACTGAGTTCATCTTAGCATGCAATCTAAAACAAACATAATCTCCAATAACATGGAACTTAAAGTACAATCTCCAAAAGTTTCTTAATCACTAAAACACAAAAACATAATAACGCCCAAGTCTCTCCCATAGTCCAAGCATCACACATATCATCAAACACCTCCTTGTCGCCTTCCTTTGCTATAGCTTTTCCTTTCCTTTATCTGCAGTAAGAGGAAATGTAAACTATAAGCAAAATTACTTAGTAAGCGCTATCTAACTCACAAAAACTCGAGTATGCATGTAAGCTAAAAGAAATATGGAAACTGAAGGCTCAAAAGAAGATACTACTCATGCTCATCTAATAGCAAAAGAAACATACTGAAATGCTAAACATGCAAAGTAAATCTAAACAATCATGCTAGCATAAAGAACTACACTTGCTGAATTTTAAACACTTTCTGAATCTTATTTCACTTGTTTAAAAACTTATACTTTAATACTTTAAAATAATAATCAACTTCTCTTGGGCCCAGGCGTAGTACCAAAGCGCGCTCCCTAATAGAGACTGTGGTAGCTAATCACCAGTCCTACGAGGGTAAAGACCTTGGTCTTACCAGGGCCAAGACCTTGGAATTGGTCACCTGGATTTTGTTTAATGACAACCTTGGAAGTCGGGTACTAGCCTCTTAAAAATAAAATACTTGTTATCTTTTATTACTTCTTCTTTAAATGTTTTGACATTTAAACAAGCACCTTGTATACCAAAATTCCTAAAGTCTTGACTTTGGGATCTACTTAAGGCCTGACCTTTTTCTTTCTTTTCTTTATCTTGCTTATGCTTTTCTTAAACTCAAAATACTGATAGAGAACTCAAAATCTGGAACTGAAATGCTCATGCCATTATAATAGTAAAGGAATCTAGAGAATCTGCTCATGTTATTCTAATAGCAAAGCACTAAAATACATGGCTACTCATGCTTGTTAAAACAGCAAATGAAAACTAAAGAAAATGCTCATGTATATCTATTGTTACACAAAGAAAAACTAGGAAATACTGCTCGTGCACATCTAACAGCAAAGGAAATACACATGCTTGACTGATAGCACATGGGAAACTACTCATGTTCACAAACAGCAAAGCAAAGAGGAACTGCTCATGCTCGTAAACAGCAAAAGGGGAATTAAACAGCAAAGGAAATAAGCAAAAATCTGCTCGTGCAGATTCATAGCATATGAAGGTCTAAACAGCAGAGAAAAAGAACTACTCGTGCACTGCTATAAAAATATGAAAACTGCACAACAAAACTAACAGTAAGCTCCTCTATTCATGCCCCTTTTTGTGGCACAATTCAAGCTAAAACCTGCTACTACACAAGCGAAAAAAATCTGCACTACTACAAAATCTATTCACTCCCTTTCATGCACGTATATAACAAAAGAAATCCGGACTGGAATAAGCTCCAAGAGGGGCTGTTCTAAGCTCCAATAGAGTTGTTCGTACTTGCTGCAAACACAAGGAAATCTAAGTTTGATATGTTAACATTCAAGGGCTGTTATTTTCAGGTTTAACAGAAAAACCTATAGCAGAAATGCTATAATCCATACGGTAAGATCAAACCACATGTATAAGGAACTATTAGCGGAAGACAACTACATATCAAACCTAATATCAAACCTAAACAATTCCCCTCTTGTATCCTTAATGCAACTCACGACAGAGACTTTTAAAAACCATTCATCTTCACGGCATATTCAAAAAATACAAGGAAACACCAAATCAAGTTCGGAACTACTCTTACCGCAGGTGAGTAGCAACTTACATTGATTCTTGGATTCAAACCGAGAAAAAGGGCTCTAGGGTTTCGGTCAGCTCAAGTTTTCTGGCTCCTCTTCGTGCTCCTACGTGTTCTCCTTGCCGAGAGGATTGTGAGGATGAAGAAATCTCTCGAAAAACCCCCTCGACCGACCGCCGGAGTGAAGCCCTAGCCTCCTTTGTGTTTTCGCCCGAGCAGAGAACGGCGCCGCACGAGAGAAAGAGGGAAAAGGGTTTTAGGTTTCGGTCACGACAACACCTAAGTTCTCTTCTTATAACTTCAATATTCTGTTAACTATCTACCATATAAATATATTTCGCTCCTTCCTTCATCAGCAACGCCCGCTTAGGCACTTGGTCAGCCGGATTTGCTTAAGGCTTGGTTCGGCCGGAGGTCATGGGTTCGAATCTCGGCTTGGTCATTATTTTTGTCGAAACTTCTTTCGTTTAGTAAAAATACCAAACGAACTCCAAAAATTACATAAAAATACTTTAAAAATTTCTAAAAATCTCTAGAATATTTCTAAGACATTTCTAAACATTTTTAAGTACTATTAAGACTCGAAATGAGGAAATTTGGATTGTTACAAAATGTATCCTCATCCCTGCTAAAAACCTTAATTTTTGGTTGCAAAAAGATTAGTGTAATAAACAAGCTCGAAATAGTCGAGCTGAGCTCAACTTGGCTAGTTCACAATCATAACTATACTGATTTGGCAATATATCTAGTTAAATTTATTTCAAAGGACTCTTAGATTTGGTAAGATTCTTTTCTTACTTTATTTTATTATTTAAGGAAAACTTCTTTACAATGGTTAGGTAGGCTTAATAGTTGTGCTAAATCAAGAATTTACATTAGATATTTGGATATCTCACGATGTTGCTCATAATGGATTTCTGTTTATCCAGTGCGTGATGTTCACATCATAATAGATTGGAATTCTAGATGTTCTAAAGGAGTTGGGTAAGCTTCCTTCTTTTGATATCTTTCTCTCACAAACATTTTTTCAAAAAGTTGAGAAGTCAAGGGAGAAAACATGTGTTTCTTCCCTTTTCTTAAATAATTCATTTTTCTACTACTTCTTCTTTTGATTATTATTATTTATGAGTCAATTAGTTCGAGGAGTTGTGGCCATGTAGATTAGGATGTCTATCTTATATCCTCTCATATCTTTGACAAGAAAATTTAATTAGATCTCATGATCTTTTACAAAGGTTCGAGGATACACTTGAAGGAATAATAGCTTGGTCTTGTCATCTGGTATGATTTTAATCTTTTAGTGACATATTATTATTTTTTTATATTTACAATATTATTAAAATTTTAAATGAATATGAAATGTATTTACAGTTGGCAATAAGCAAATATTTCTATTAGTGCATATGGAATGATACTTTATCTGCTTCTTTTGGTATGATATTCAATCTTTTAAATTATGTTTATTAGGTTTAGATTTTCATTGTTTAATTACTTATAGAAATTTATGGATTGGATTTTACATATGATGTTGAAGATGGTTGATAATTACTTATACAATTTTATGGATTGGATTTTACATATGATGGTTGAAGATGGTTGATAGTAAATTAGTTGAGTTTTATTTTATAAGATTTTGTTAGTTTTAAAACTCAATATTTTGTTAGTATTTAGTTAACATTAGATTCAATACTTTTATATTAGTATTGTATTTGTAACGACCACCTTTCTTACTACTACTACACTCTAAGGATGACCGTTACTTAACTACTAACTCTACTTAACCGATATGATCGAAACCACGAGGAGTCTCTACCGAAAAATTTCGACAGAGTCTCCCCTGTACTAGTGACCTTAAACTGAGATACAAACATAATATACATCAGCCACAGGTGGCTGGAACATATATCAAACACACAAAAGAAATAACATCACCACGCAGTTTAATAAAATCAAATCATGCAAGTAATGAATAGCGGAACAAAATAAAATACAGCTTCCTACTCCAAAATTTTTTTATCAACTTATATACAGAATTTATTTAACAAATTCCTAAACTAAGTCCCAAGACTTCCATAGTCCTGACATCACACACCATCCGCGCCACCTTGTCGCCTTCCTTTGCTAAATCTTTTCCTTTCCTGTATCTACAGTAAGAGAAAATGCAATCTATAAGCAAAATGCTTAGTAAGCGCTATCTAACTTACAAAAACTCGAATATGCGCATGTAAATACAAAAGATACTGAAACTGAAATGCTAAAAAAAAAGGCTACTCATGCTCATCTAATAACAAAGTAATAGAAATAAGAATCTATACTACTCATGCTACTCATGCTAGAATCAATAGCAAATGGAATAGAACTAAGAACTTAATACTGCTCATGATCGAAATAGCAAAGAAAAGCCTAACAAGAAAGGAAAGACTAAACAACAAAGGAAAGTCTAAACAGCATAGGGAAGTCTAAACCGCATGCTAAAAATAAGACTAATCATGCTCAATAAACTAATAAGGGAAACAAATAAAACTAATACTGAATGCTTAGAATTCTAAAGAACTAAACTTACTGATTCTAAACATCTTTGAAGCTTATTTTATTTGTTTCAAAAACTTATACTTTAATACTTTAAAATAATAATAAACTTCTTCTTGGGCCCAGACGTAGTACCATCTTATGCGCGCTCCCTAATAGAGACTGTGGTAGCTAGTCACCAGTCCTACGAGGGTAAAGACCTCGGTCTTACCAGGGCCAAGTCTTTGGAAATGGGTCACCTGGATTTGTTTAATGACAACCTTCGAAGTCGGGTACTAGCCTCTTCAAAGTAAAATATCTTAATTACTTTTTCTTTAAATGTCTTGACATTTTAACAAGCACCTTGTGTGTCAAAATCCCTAAAGTCTTGATTTTGGGATCTACTTAAGGTCTTGGCATTTTTCTTTCTTTTCTTTATCTTTCTTATACTTTTCTTAAACTCAAAATACTGTTAGGATATTTTTTCATATGCATCTATAAGTGAAATCAACTAGGTAACACACAATCATGCATATTTAAGGGAAAAATCTAAAGCCTTGTTCTACAATGCTATCCATAAACCATCTATTAGCAAATCTGCACTGCTAAAGAAACTAAATACTTAAAGCAAATCTACACTACAATGCTTAACAACATTCTGTACTGCAATGCTTAACAGAAATCTGCATTTCAATGTTAACTAAAAATCTGCACACTAATGCTTAATAAAATCTGCACACCAATACTTAACAAAAATCTGCACTAAAATTCTGCACTACAAGGAGACCAAATGGCAATTATAAACCTAGAATTTCATATTCTAGTAACCGGCTGAGACCAAATGGAATCCTTGATATTAACACATCCAAGTACTTTAATTCTAAACATCAATTATGCCATTAAACTTATGGTCAGAAAGGAATTCTCAGTATAGAATCTATATTGATCAACATATAAATCTCTTTTCTCATCTTCTAAATGAAACTTCTACTCTGAACTTACTACTTGCATATCTAAGATACTCACATACTTATCACCTGTTAAATTCATTACATCAATTCAAATCATCTTTAGTCTTAATATATGTCACTCACCAAACAACATATTACTTATGCTCATCTTCACTCTTTCATCCACACTTCTGCACTAAAGAGATTACACTATCATCCATAGCTTAATGTACCAAAGATCTATTCTGACTTTTTTTAGAAACTCGATAAAGAGGAGTATTAACATCATCAATTGAAACTCAATCCATCAAAACCACTCTGCCAAATTCTCCTAAGACTAGGTTGTTCATAACAAAAACATAGCACAACCAAAACTAAAACCCGTAGGGTTCCAAAATGATTCGTTCGTACCCATTAAGGTAACAACAAATAAATATCTAAACATGAAACTCAAATTATAAGGTTGAGGAGTCTAATCTACATGCCTAATCCATTTAAATCCCTTTTCATCTTCTTTATGAGACTCACAATAGAAAGCTTCAAAAACAACACTCTAAAAATAAGAGTTCTGCTACAAACCAATCAAACACCTCGAGGAAAGGATTCTATTCATCATCTAGAAAAAGGATTCTAATTGAAATGCTTAAGGGAAGGAAAAATGTTCTGGTCATGTACATCAGAATCTGTAGTGCAGATAGGCCAGCTAATCGTGGCCATTTCATGGCACAAAATCAATTAAAACTTCTCTGGAATTTACCTTCCTCTAATTCTCACTTTATGTTCCTAACATGTATAATCAACTTCATAGGGAAATCCACTAGAATATTTTCCATAGTTCTCGTTAACCTTACGGAGAAACAAAATAGCGATCATCCAACTCAAACCATTAAATTGCTACACACTAATTTGGTACATAACCCAAATTAAACAAAACTTAAGTGAATCTACCTATTACTGGTTAAAGATACAAACGGATCCGTGCACAACATATTTATTACACCATCATAAAGCTGCAGAATTCAAAATACATAAGCTATTCTCAATTATTCTCTAACCTCCTTATTCTATGCTTCAAAAGAGAACTGTAAACTTAAACACTCCCTAAATTGAATGCTCATGATGTTAATACAAGAAAAACCATATAGCACAGCAAACAAAACTTGCTGCTCATGATATTTATAGGCTGTTCAAAACTGAATGGCACAAAAGAACTAGATCCAAAATCCAGAAATAAGGTTGTTTATAATCAATGAGGTGGCAAAGAACTAAAATCTGCAGTGCTAAATACAAGGCTGCTCAAGCTTACCGAATCATTAATAAAGGAAATCTAAACAGCAAGTATCTAAAGCTAACACTGCATGCTTTAAATTAGAACAGATCTAAAACCATTCATAATCCTTCTTTGAAACCCACGGCAACAAGCCCTTTAGACTAAGCTAACCTCAAAAATTTATACAAGAATTATCTTCCTAAATATAGAACCCAAGCTTACATCAAACCAATTCCTTATCTTTGAGTCTCACGACAGCAAACCCTAAACCAAAAGTCTTCACAGTAAAATTCAAAAATTGAAAAAAAAACTCTACACGAGCAAAGCATGCGCATCAAGGTCACCACATAAAAATCTAACTTAAAAGCTGCAGTACTAATTTCAAAGCTTGAAGGAATCAACCCACTTGCTTAAACTTAACTAATCACTTTCTTTCTTTCTTTAGGGTTAACGGCAGAAAACTTTGAACTCATCCCTCCTCACGGCATACCCCAAAAGACACAAATAAAACACCAAACCGAACTCAACAACTCAAACCAAAGAAAGAATCAACAAACAGGAATTAAAATCCCTAGCAGCAAGCTTCAAAAATCAACACAGCAGCAAGCTTCGAAAATCATGAACACAAAGATCCGAAACCTCAATTCACAGCAATAAGGGTAGAAAATCTCGGAACTACTCTTACTGCAGGTGAGTGAGCAACTTACCTTAGGTTTTCTTGGACTTACAGCCGACGAGAAAGGCTCTAGGGTTTCGGGTGAAGCTTGAAATCTCAACGATTCTTCTGTGTCCGCATCCCTTCTTGACAAGAGGAGCTCGATGGTGTGAAGACCTTACGGAAATCTCCCTTGGCCGGCCGTCGGAGAAGCCCTAGGTGCTTGCTGCGTTTTTGCCTGAGAAGAGAACGCCGATGCACGGGGAGAGGAGAGGAGAGAAAATTTTCGGAAAAAGAAAACCTAATTCTTTTCTTATAACTAGGGTTTTTATTAACTACTATACCTTAAATATTTGTTGCTCTTTCCTTATTCAGCAACGACCGCGTGAACACTTGGTCAGCGCGCGCGTTGCTTAGGACTTGGCTCTTGGGTTCGAATCTCGGCTGCAACCATTTTTCTTCCTATTTATTTCCTATTCATTAACTACTGCTTAAATAGAATATTTCTCCTTCTTTAATAAGAAACGCCCGCTGGAACAGTTGGTCAGCCGGATTCGCTTAAGATTTGGTTTGGTCGGAGGTCACGGGTTCGAATCTCGGCTTGGACATTTTTTTTTTAAAACTTCTTTCGTTTAGTAAAAATACCAAACGACTTCTAAAAATTGTATAAAAATGCTCTAAAAATTTCTAAAAATCTCTAGAATATTTCTATAGTATTTTTAAATATTTTTAAATTATTTTTTTTGGGAGCTCAAAATGAAGAAATTTGGGTTGTTACAGTATTTGTACTTTTGTGATGATGAGATGAATTGTGATAATGTGGTGAATGAATTGAATATTTTGAATATAAATGTTTCTATTCTTATAGTGGTGAATTGTGATGATATGTAATTTTTTCTATTATGTGATGACTTTTTTGTATTTTGAATAAATAGCAGTAACAAAATTTAATGTTTTTATAAAATATTATAATGACATTTAATAATGTCATTATAGATTAGTTACCATGACGGTTTAAAATACCCTTATAAATTATCATTACTAACATATTTTATTGTCCTTGTATAAAAATTTAAAACATTTATAGTTGTCTTAGGTGACATTTATATTTGTCCTTATTTAGATAATAATAAGACATATATAAATATTCATGAAATATTTTTTTGTGACATTTTTTATTGTCAGTATATTCCTATATTTAAGACACTTTTGAAATTAACATAAATATTTTATAATGACATTATACAAATGTCAGAAATACCAGAGGGTCTAAGCTAATACTACATTTCAATATATTTTTTTGGTGATGTCACCATAGCTTTAGTGTCACTAAAAGTATATTATAAGGGCGTTTATGTGTGTCCTTAAAGACCTTATTTCTAGTAGTGAATCCACCCACCGAGAACTAGGAGGAAGTCATGACTAGAGATTCGACAATTTAGAGTGTGACACTTGAGGGGAGGGTGATAGTCCCCCAGCCGACAAGACATGTTGATGACCCCGTGTCGGATTCAGATCCTATCATCGTGTCTGCAGGACCAAGGCAAGTTGCTTAGCCATTGTCCCAGTCCAACTGACTTGCCTAACTAAGGGAAAGTATCTTGACAGAGGACTTGTAAAGCCTCAACCAAGGTCATCAAATGTGTAAATAGGTTGATTATGAAGGTATACACTCAAACATTGCTTGATGTCAATATTGTTTACTAGTTTTTTGATGTTGCAACTTTGGTTGGAACATCTGGAGCTCCATCGTCGACTACCCCACATACATAAGCATCTCCAGGTGATGCAGGGGCATGTAAATAAGCTGGAAGTTAGACCATCTCAGCTCACTCGGGAGGTAGAGGCAACCATAGTTGAGGCTTCCCATTATTAGGAGGAGGCCTAAATCCAGACGGAGTTGGCTGCTTGCTTGAGGGAGAAGCTCGAGTCAACTTGGGCAAAGGTAATTGCTTTGGAGTAGGAGTTGGAGGTGGGTGTGACGAAGGAACTTGAGGTGATCCAGACCTGGATGGATCCTTTGGAATGGCGGCGACTATAATCTAAGTGGCCATCTAGTAGATAAGGATAGTCGGTCTGGAAAAGAGCACTGCTAAGTTGCATGCCTAGCTATCCAAGTCGAACAATGCGATAGGGACACTGAAGCATCAAGCCATTAAAGAAATAGTGAGCCAAGGATAGTTGGCCATCGAATTAGAGATTGTAAAGACTGTGTTGAAGGGCTACCGAGTTGGCGAGGAAGAACATTAGGCTAACCAAAAGAAGGATTTTCTAGCTTCGAAGGAGTTCTTTGACTATGCTAGGAGACAAAATGGCAAAGATGCCCTAGTATAGTGATCTCGTCCGGAAGCTGAGTCGGATGAAGGTGGGCCTTAATGTACTAGAGGTTGACAGAAAGTTGTTGCGGCGTCCGATCTATCTGGCACTCTCCGGAAGGGTTCACACGGGCGGATGACGAAGGGTGATGACCGGGATGATGATGTTAGGGCTCTGCACATACTCAGACGAGCCCACGAGTTGTTAAAGACCAGAAACCAGAGAAAAAGTCCCCGGATCAGGCCCTCCGACGTTTAAGTCAGGTATTTTTTTCCCCAGAAGCACCAAGAAAGGACGAAAAGTAAAGACGAGTAAGAAATGACGAGTGAACGTACCTACGTAAGGGACAAAGCATCCCTTTTTATACTGCAACGACTGTTTCTATGGTCTGGTGGGTATCAGGGAATATCGGCTGTCAGGCTTTGTCTGGCGGTGAATGACACGTGGCATCTTCTCATAGGTCGGTGATATGACCAAAGGGGTAATGAGCCCCGACTGTTGGCATATTCCCTGACACTCTGATTATCCTCTGACAGGTAGTTACGATTCCCTTGCTTGCTTGTCATGTAGTGCCTGGTATCCTCTGCTCGTGATCGCTAAGTTGGGTCTTTGCACTCGCTAACCCCGATCTGATATCGCCTCTCGACCTTAGTTCGGTTCTGCCTATCCTGACTCTAAAGTTGTACGTCTGATTTTATCCAACCTGATCTGTATCTTTGGCTGACACATCCTGACCTGCACGTTTCATCGCTCCAAGTATCCTGAGCCATAAGGCTATAAATCATGATCCGTGTCTTTGGCTAACACATCCTGAACTGTACGTTTGTCAATGTATCTTGCGCCTTGACTTGTATACGTCAGTCTGCTTCCGCTTATCTCGAATTCTGACCTGTACTCTTTGATCCTTTTATCCAATGTCGTGAAGATAAAAGTCCCGAGATATAAGTCTTGACCTGCATCCTAGGTAAGCACACTCCCGACCTGTACGCTCGGTCTGCATACCGACCTGCTTCTGTCTGCTGTTATCCATGGCTTGTACTTTTTGACCTGTACGCCAGGTCTGTATTCCGACCTGCTTCTGTCTGCTGTTATCCATGGCTTGCACGTTCTGACCTGTATGCTAGGTCTGTATTCCGACCTACTTCTGTTTGCTGTTATCCATGGCTTGTACGTTCCGACCTGTACGCCAAGTCTGTATTCCGGCCTGCTTCACCAAAGTGTGAGGTCTAGCTTGCACCATGAAGACCCCTGGTTTAGATCGTTTGAAGGAATAAAAATGATGAAATAGCTGGATGGTCAAGGAGATTTGGTATACGCGACATAGAATGACGGTGCCACATATAGCCCTGAAGAAATTGGGAGCGAATTGAGAAGGGCAAATACTAAAGTGTTGACTCAGGGAGGAGATGAAGGGATGTAGAGGAAAACGAAGGTCTCCTAGAAGCTGGTCCTTAAAAACAGTCATGAAGCCTTCAGGAGGGGATGAGAGATGCTCGCTGGGTGTGGGGACTCGAAGTTCATAATCTTCGTTAAGTTCCAGATTAGACCGGATCATAGACAGGTCATAGTCGTCTATGTCAGAAATGTAATAAGAAAACCAGAAGGATGTCTTACCGTTCGCCATTATCAAAATGAGGAAGGTTGAAGGAGAAATCAGACGAAAGGAGGAAGAGCACCGGACGTGGGGAGTCGAGAACGGGAAGGGCTAAGGCACCGGGACAACAGAGCAACGAGGCGGCGAAAGTAGTCGAAGCGCTGAGATGACAACTGCGGACTTCCTTTGACCACGTCACCTGCAGAGCTAGTCGACCGAATCAATGTTGAACAGGTCAATGATACTTAAATTATTTTCAGTTGTTATCAATTAATCGGTCGACTGAACCGTTTAAGCGGTCAACCGAACAAATAAATTCTCATCTGTTCAACTGCACTCCACCTACCCTGTATCTGTGCCAAAGTTAATATATCGGTCGATCGAACCGGTTTATCGATCGACCGAACGTTTGCTCACTGGTCAAAAGGACGAGGAATTTAAGGGATCAGTGGACCGAACCCCTTATCGATCGACCGATCGACCTCTATAAATACAAGTTTCGACAAGCCGAAAGCCTCATCCCCCAAATCTCCTTTTTTTCTTTGCTTTCCTCCTTGCATTAGAAGTTCTTCTCGCCGGATCAGTTTGTCTAGTAGCCCGACAATGCCTCGGTAACCATTTCTTTGTTCTAATTCTTTTAAATACTTATGCACAATTATTTATTGCTATTTTTTTATATATATAGTGAAAAAAGTAGAGATATTGCGCAACGAGAGGCTAGCTCTCTTAATCCCAATCAGGACCCTAGGTTTTCTTCTGAGGAGTTAAGGCAATCTTTTCCAAATAAAAAATTTAAGGTGATAGGTACTCGTTGTCTTGATCTCCAATTCTACCAAACCTTTTGTCCTGAAGCCATAGAGATCAATCAACACTATCAACTAGATAGCATTATCTTTTGCAGGCATACATACAATCCTATACTCTGTTCCGAATTTTATCACAACTTGTGTGAACTTGATCCTCATCACTATAGGACTAGGGTCACCACCAGAGAGATGCTATTTGATCTAGATATGTTTCTTCGGTTTTTACGGATACGACCCTCAGCTAACCGCATATTTTTCAGTGCTTCTCTTCCAAATCCATTACCTGCTCTGTTTGCACATCTTACTCTTGATCTTATGTATACCGACTTCTTTGAGGGACCACGTCCTAAAAAGATGTCTACTGTACCCCTTAGTCCGACAGACAATGCTTTTTATAAGATGGTTGTTTCCTACGTTCATCCTCAGTCATCTAGAGATCAGGGTGTTTTACGGCCAGTTTATCTTTTTCTGATGTATGCATTACGCCATAGACTAGATTTTGACTTAGGTTACAGGGTGTTTCGGTCCATTATCTATTATTCAGGGTATAGCACCTCAAATAAAGTTCATATGATCCAGTGTCATGTTCTTACTGCCTATATTGCTTCTTTGGGTGTGGGAGTTCATCGGGGTGAGTTGATTGAGTTATCTGATTTTGATCTTGTCGGAATTAGGCAGTTGTCCTTGGCTGGGATTAAGACTAGCAGCGAGGGTCTGGTGTATAGATGGTCTCATCCATACTACGTACCACCGGCTATTGAAGAACCCATTGCTGAAGATGATCTGGTCCCAACAGTTGTGCCTCCTCCGGTGTTTATTGATCCAAGATGTGCCATGACGCCTTACTTTGATTTTCCTCAGAGCAGTTTATATGCTCCACCTCCTCAGCCTAGTGACTTTTTTCCCATCTGCGTGATGATATTTTTAGTCGATTTAACTCCTTAGAGACAAAGATGGATGATCAGTACAGCTCTCTTCAGGGTCAAATTACAGATTTTCATCAAGAGATGATGGATCGTACTGATGCTTTAGAAAAGGAGCAGAGGCGGATGTTTGACTATTTTCGAGATGATGAGAATGAGGAGGAGTGATTTTAGGACTTATTACTTATGGCTTATTGTATCTATTGACTTGGATTATGACTAAGTTTGATCTTTAGTACTTTTCAATTATTGTCTTTTGGTATATTTTATAGAATAGGTTCTTTTATTTTGAAAACTATTACTTAGTTTATTTTTCAAAGAGTATTTTTGTAAAAATCCCTCTTTCAAAATTTTGGTTTTCAAAAACTCTTTCAAAATATTTTTTTCTGGAGTAGCCTAGGTTCTACCGTAGAACTGCATGTTCCTATAGTTCTAGGAGCCAACATCTCACAAGCACAGTATGATCCCCTGTTTGATAACTTAGAATGAGTGAGATGCTTAGGACCTAACCCTAGATTTCAGATGTTTATGTCAGTGCATCGTTATAAATCTGGGCTTTAAACAATACACATGAATCAATTTGAGTTAACTAGCTAGTAAAAACCTAGTTAGTATTAAATACTCAAATTGACACACCTAAGTCAATTGCTACTATCTTGTGGTAGTTAGCCTTGAACAAAGGTTGGACATTTCATCATAAGTACAAATATTTCCTTAGTTTTCCTAATCCATGCTTGGACTTTTAGAAAATTATCAATTTTAGGGGGAGTTTTCGAACCAAATTTCTATGTTTAAATTACAAAATTTAATTTCTATGACATTTTTAAATAAATAATTGTTTCACGACAAAATCATTTTCACTAAAAAGTTTTCCTTATAAAATCATTTTCAAACTTTTGAACCAAAGGGTTTTACTCATATTCAAAAATGCTTTAAAATTTTTTTAACTTAGTAAATTATTTTATTCAAATTTTTTTACTAAGTAAAAGTTTTCAAAATTTTATTCAAATTTTTTTACTTAGTATAATTTTTCAAAATTTTTACTTAGTAAAAGTTTTCAAAATTTTATTCAAAATTTTTTTACTTAGTATAATTTTTAAAATTTTTTACTTAGTAAATTCTTTCAAAATTTTCTTCAATTTTTTTTTTACTTAGTATAATTTTTCAAATTTTTACTTAGTAAAATTTTATTCAATTTTTTTTTTCAAAATTATTTTACTTAGTAAAATTTTTCAAAAATTTTATTCAAAAATTATTTTACTTAGTAAAATTTTTCAAATATTACTTTACTTAGTAAATTTTTCAAAATTTTATTCAAATCATTTTTTTTTATTTAGCAAAACTTTAAGGTTAAAATTTTACTTATACTTGGTTATTGAATCTTCCCCTATTTTTTGATGTGTGCCAAAGGGGGAGAGATAGTGAATTCAGGGAGAGAATTTAAAAATTAAATTGTTTGTTTATTTAATTGTTGCTTATTTTTAACTTAACTTTGAACCTTGGTTGCCAAACATCAAAAAGGGGGAGATTGTTGGTGTAAGTTACACCAGAATCAAACATAAGTTTTGATATTGTCAAAGGTTCAAGTTAAGTCTTGTTATGATCTAATAAGTTGACTGAGTGTGCAGAATGTTTACTCAACCGGGAAAGACCTAGTTGGAGGCTAGGCAGAAGAAATCTTAGCAGATTGTGGAACCCAGGTGCAAGTCCAAGAAGGTCGAGGGGATCTGAAGCTTGGCAGTGTGATCGAGAGGTCTGGAGGACTGAAGATCAAGAGAAAAGTCCTGGGGGGCCGATCAAGGCTGAATGAAAAGTCCAAACTAGATATGGAGGATCAAAGTTTGGCAGGTAGGTTGAGGTAAACAAACTGGAGGAGCGACAGTGAGGTCGGGTTCCCGAAGGGAACAACCTTAGGTCACTGATCCAACTGAAGAAATCGAAAATATTTACAAGTTGAGATCAAGATAGTTTTACTGTCTTTCATATTACTCATGCATTTTTATTACTGTGCTAATCTCGGTTTTGCAGGGTGTTTTGCTTAACACTATTTTGTAGATTCTGTTCGATCGATCGACCGACCCACTTGATCGATCGACCGAACCAAGCAAATTCAGTTTAGTATTCAGATCAAACATGAACAGAGTCCGAGCTCGATCAAAGCTTGATCGGTTGACCGAACACTGATGACTCAGCTCAACCAGTTCATCAGCATCGATAATGTAACAACCCAATTTTCCCTATTTTAAGTTCTAAAAGTCCATAAAAATATTTGGAAATACTTTTAAAATATTCTAGAGATTTTTAGAAATTTTTAGAATATTTTTACGTAATTTTTGGAGGTCGTTTAGTAGGGTTACAAAAAGAAAGAAGTTTTAAAAAAAAAATGTTGAAGGTGAGATTCGAACCCACGACCTCGGGTCGGACTGACCCAAGCAAAACCGGCCTAACCAGCAGAGCTACATGGTTTTGTTAACCTTATATGGTGAGAACTAAGTTTATAGCATAGTTAATGATAGGGAATAAATTGGGAAAAAGCGCGCGGCTGAGGGATTGAAGCTGAGACCTCTGACTTGGTTAAAACTCGGTTGACCAGCTGTGCCAACGAGTTTTGTTAATTAAGGAAAGAATGGATTATATTTAATGTATAGTAATTAATAAAAATTTTAGTTATAAGAAAAGGGTTAAGTGTTTTCCCGAGCCCTAAAATCTTTTCTCCCTCTCGTGTGCTCGCGACGACGCTGTTCTTCTTCTCGGGCGGAATCGTGGCAGCGAGTGAACACGTCTCCGGCGGCCAGCGAGGTTGTTTTTTCCGAGGGGTTTTCTTCGCTTCTCGTCAAGGAGAAACTTTGAGCACGAAGAGGAGCCGAGACTTTCAAGCTCTACCCGAAACCCTAGGGTTTTCCTCTCCGTCGGTTGTAAGTCCAAGAACAGCAAGGTGAGTTGCTTCTCACCTGCAATAGGAGTTGTTCCGAGTTTCAATTTGTTTTTCCTTGCCTTGGATTGGGTTTGTACTGAATTTAGTGGTTAGGGATTTAACTCTCTTTTTCTGCTTGTTTCGGAACATGTAGATGATCTAATCAGTTTTAAGCTTTGATTTAATTCATCCTTGCCTACAGATCATGTTGTACAGAATTGAGATTGATTAGGGATTTAGTTTCTGTTCTTGTTTTCGAATTTTCGAATTCTTTGTGATGATCGGGAATCCATGCTTCGCCGTGAGGTAGTTTGTGCCATGTAGTCGCTGATTGGGTTCCTTTTTGTGTAGATGTCGTGTAAGTCATTGAGTAAAGGATTTTGCTGTGAATTAATTTACTTTGCAATTCAGTTTCAACACGCCCAATGATCTGCTGCATTTCTGTGGATTATGATGGGATTAGTTTTGCTGTCGTGAATCACCTAAAGGGATCTACTTAATTATAGCAGGAAATATGGCATTTTACAGTTGGTAGCATTGTCCTGTTTTAATACTTGTCTTTGGTTGATTTCGGTTAATATCTGCATGGTTGACTTTGAATAGAACAATACAAGAAGGGTTTCAAAACTAGAAGATCTTCTTCTTGGTACTTTTAAAATGTACCGGTCACCCTACTATCATTTAGGATAGATTTAGCAAATGCTGTAGTAGTAGTAGTACTAGAGACTATTTCTAGTTAAAACTATTTCTAGCAAATTTCCAGAATTTTCTGGATTAATGCTGCCGTGAGGTTGATTTCACTTCACTTTGCTACACTTTGCTTCATTTGGCTTCACTTAGCTCCACTTTGTTGATGTCTTTAGATTTAATCTCTTTGTTAAATCTGAGCATGAGGTAGTGTAGTCCTTTAGAGCATGTAGACTTCATTTCATTTGTCACAGTGAGGAGTAGTTTCAGATACCTTTACTTACTGCTATGAGTTGAAGTTTCTATTCTTGAATCTGTTTGTTAAAGAAGAGGAGAAGGAGTTCGAATGGATTCAGCATGTCGTTTAGACTTTCCTTTGCTGTTTAGATTTATTTTCTTGTTGTTTAGTTTTCACTTGCTGTTAGTAAAGCATGAGAAATTTTCCATTTGCTAATAATTAAGCATGATCAATTCCCTTTGCCATTAAATGTGCACGGTGATACTTTCTAGTCTCTTTTGCTATTAGAATATCTTGAGCATGCAATTATTAGTTTCTTTGCTATTTCATAAGCATGAGTTTCTGTCTTTAAGAACTATAAGCAAGAAAGACTAAGGTCTAGACTTGATTTCAATTCCAGAAGATTGAATATCAAAAGCGCACACAAGGTGTTTGCTTAAATGCCAAGTAAGGGCAAGTATAAAGAAGTTATAGTTAAAAAGAAAGTATTTTATTTTTTTTTAATGGCATGTACCGGACACAAGGTTCAGGACACAAGGTCCAATGGGTGGGCTCCCAGATCGCCCCTAGGCACAAGATCGCCTAGAAGAACCTTAGTAGTTTCGAGATTAGCTACCTCGACTCTTATTAAGGATGCGCGCAAATTTGGTACAATGCCGGGCCCAAAAGAAGTTTATTATTATTTTGAAGTATTAAAGTAAAAGTTTTTGAAACAAATGAAACGAGCTTCAAATCTGTCTAGAATTAGAAAGTTAGTTTCTTGTTATTTGAAGAATGCAGTAGTAGTTTCAATTGTTTCCTTGCTACTAGATTATTCAGCATGTTTAGCTTTACATGTTTAGTAGCTTTACATGTTTAGTATGCTTCTTTTATTGGTTTATGAGCATAATTAGCTATACAATGATTAGCATTTCAGTTAGCATGATTTCCTTTGCTATTTATGAGCATGAGTAATTTTATATGTTAGCATTCAGTTTTAGCATGTTTTTATTTATATACATGCATATCGAGTTTTTGTGAGTAGATAGCGCTCACTAAGCTTTATGCTTATAGACTGCACTTCCTCCTATTGCAGATAAAGGAAAGGAAAAGATTTAGCAAGGAAGGCGACAAGGTGGTGGTGATGAAGGTGTGTGATGGCTGGACTATGGGGAGATCAAGAGTTTGCTAAGGAATTGTTAAGACTTTTCTGTTTAGAGTTCTTTAGTTGTCTTTAAATGCTATTATGAGTCAAGATTGTAATTAAGTTTATTCCGCATTTGTAGTTGGGTTCTATTGATGGAGTGATATTGTTGTTTGCTATTATTAGGGTAGTTTCCTTCTTTTATTTGTGATATTATACTGCGTCGTTGTGAAAATATATGTTCCAGTCGCCTGTGGCTGAGTATAGTTTGTTTGTATTGATGATTTAGTCATCGGTACAGGGGAGACTCTGTCGAAATTTTTCGGTAGGGATTCCTCGTAGTTTTTAATTATACCGGTTAATTAGAGTTAGTAGATAAGTAACGGTCACTCTTAGAGAGTAGTAGTAGTAGTAAGAAGGGTGGTCGTTACAGTTGGTATCAGAGCAGGTCTCATTCTCCAGCATCACACACACATCAGCACCAGCTTTGTCGTCTTTAAGTAAGAAAGTATTTAAGTTTTCTTTCTTATGCTTTCTTTATTATTTGCAGTATAGAGTATTTGCTTGTATGCGCTTTAGTAAGATAGAAGTTTGTTTCTCTTTTATTCATATACCTAAGTTTGGTTAGAAAGGATAAAGAATATATCAAGTCTTCCTTTTCTTTGCATAGTTAGATGTCAAGAAGAGGACGTCCCCGTACCGCTTGTACTGAGGACCAGGCTCAGGAGAACGAAGGGCCAGGAGCAACTGAACCAAATCTCTCTGAAGTTGTTGCTCAACTCCAGAGACAAGTAGCAGAGCAGCAGCAAGTGATCGTCAATCTGATGGCGAATCAGCAGCCAGTCCCTCCCACTCCTCCAACCATTAATGTGGAGACTCCAGTGGTGACTGAGGTTCCACCAGCTGTCCTGGAAGTCCCCACAACACCTAGAGGACAAGAAGCATATCTGATACAGTGGCTGAAACTGAAGCCAGAGAGTTTCTCAGGCACGACTGAGCCCTGGGATGCTCAGGCTTGGTTCAAGACACTGGAGAGCACCATGGAGCTTCTTGACTGGCCAGAAGTCGAGAAGATCAAGTGTGCTTCATTTTGCCTATCTCAGGATGCTCGTATGTGGTGGGAGAGAGTTAAAAGCAAGAGAGCAGTCAAACAGATGAGCTGGGCTGACTTTGAAGCAGAGTTTTATGAAGAATTCTTCCGTCAGCGGATCACCAATAAGCATTATGAGGAGTTCATAGAATTCAGACAAGGTGACCTGTCAGTGGAAGAAGCAGTAAAGAAATTCAATAGGCTAGCTCGTCTCTGCCCAGAGCTAGTAAGCACGGAGAAGGAATGAGTCAGACTGATGCTCAGGATGCTGAGGCCAGTAATAGCACTTAATGTGAGTAGTGGAGCTCATCAGCCTCAGACTGGCGAAGAGCTAGTCAGCAGAGCATTAGTCGCTGAGCACTATCTGGACAGCATCAGGGCACAACGAGCGCAACATAAGCCAGTCAAGATCGAAGACAAGACAGATGGCAATCAGAAACCTCAAGCAAATAAGTAGCACTGGAAGGGTAAAGGTAACAAGAGAAAGCAGTGGAACTCAGGAGGTAACCAGAAGGGAGGACCAGCAAACAAGCAGACTAAGTTCCCTCCCTGTCCTAAATGTGGGAAAATACAACCAGGAGTCTGTCTTTTGGGTAAGACTGGATGTTATTCGTGTGGGCAGGAAGGACATATGGCTAGGGAGTGTCCTAACAAGCTCAAAGCACCTCAGCCACAGCCAATACAATATGGAGGCAAACCTCAGCTACATTATATGCCTGCAACTCTAGAAGAACCTCATATCAGTCAAGGAAGGTTGGAAGCCCCACCAGTTCCAGTGAGTGCCAGAGTATTCTCCCTCACCAAAGGAGAAGCTGCTAGTGCCTCTACGTGTTGGTTGCTACTCGGAAAGCCTAGAGGTTCCACTGTACAAAAATTTTGTACAAAGGTCTGAACCTCTTCCTAGCAACCATGTGTTCTTTTAAATTAAATTTTGGATCGCCTGCGGAACTTAACACGTTTGATCCAAAACTTAATCTATTTGTTCTTTTAGGTTTTGACTTGGATCTCCTGCGGAACTTAACACGTTCGACCCAAATCACCTTAAGTTATTAATTCCATTAAATATTAATTTCCATAATTGGTTCCCAGTACTAACGTGGCGAGGCACATGACCTTCTTGGATATGGGAGCAACCACCACCGACTAGACAAAACCTTTTATAGAAATCTAATATTTAATTTCCTAAAATAACTTTAGGCTAACCGAAAAGAACAATCAAATCACAAGGAAAAATAAAACAAAAGAACACAACTCCGAAAAATATATTCGAAATACTAGAACGTAAGCCTCTTGTATTTGGTATTATTTCCATAAATAACTAGTATGATGCGGAAAAGGAAAAACTACTAGTTATACCTTCTAGAAAGACCTCTTGATCTTCTACCGTATTCCTCTTCTAACATCGGACGTTGTGTGGGCAACGATCTTCCGAGATGAGAAACCACAAACCACCTTCTTCTCCTCCAAGCTAGGTTCGGCCACAATAAGGAAGCTTCACCAAGGAAGAAGATCAAAACACTAACCAAGCTCCAAGAGATGCTAGCTTTCTCTCCTTCTTCTTCTTCTTCTCCAAGTAGTATCCGGCCACCACAAGAGCTCCAAGGGGAGAGAGAGGTTCGGCCACCACAAGAGGAAGAGAGGGAGAGGATGAAGATGGCCGACCTCACCAAGGAACAAAAGAGGGAGAGAAATAATAGAGGTTGTATCTCATGAAAGCATCCCCACCCCTTCTTTTATATTCCTTGGCCTAGGCAAATTAGGAAATTTAATTACAATAAAATTTTCTTAATTTCCTTGACATGATTTAATTGAGAAAAATAAAATAAAATTTCCAATTAAAACAATATTGGCCGGCCACATCAAAAGAAATAAATTAGATAAGTTTTAATCAACAAATTAAAACTTCCTAATTTGTTTCCGGAAATTTTAAAAATAAAATTTCTCTTCAAAAATCTCTTCATGGTTGATAAAAAGAAATTTCTATAATTTTAATTTAACAACATGTGAATAATTTTTAAAGAGAAAATAAAATATCTCACCAATCTACAAATAAGGAAAGAGATCTAATCTCTTTCTTTAATCTTTTGTATATCTTTTACAAGAGATATTTTAATTTTAATTCTCTTTAATAAATTATATCTTCCACATAATAAAAATTAAAATTAAAATTCTTTTTAATTTAATATGGCCGGCCCCTCTAGCTTGGGGCCGGCCACACCAATTTATGCTTAGGCCGACCCTAGCTTGGTTCCCAAGCTAGCTTGGCCGACCTCTATTAGGTGGGTATAGAAAGTGGGTATAGGTGGGTATAGTACTCTATAAATAAGAGGCTACGATAGGGACCGAGAGGAGGAATTGGTTTTGGTCTCCCGATAAAATTAAGCATCCCGTGTTCGCCCCGAACACACAACTTAATTTTATCAATAATAATTCATTCCACTAGAGAACTATTATTGAACTACCGCACCAATCCCAAATTACATTTTTGGGCTCCTTCTTATTATGAGTGTGTTAGTCTCCCTGTATTTAAGATATCGAATGTCCACTAATTAAGTGAGTTACTGACAACTCATTTAATTAATATTTTAGTCCAAGAGTAGTACCACTCAACCTTATCATCATGTCGGACTAAGTCCACCTGCAGGGTTTAACATGACAATCCTTATGAGCTCCTCTTGAGGACATTATCAACCTAGTATCTCTAGGACACAGTTTCCTTCTATAATCAACAACACACACTATAAGTGATAAAATTTCCCAACTTATCGGGCTTATTGATTCATCGAACTAAATCTCACCCATTGATAAATTAAAGAAATAAATATCAAATATATATGCTTGTTATTATATTAGGATTAAGAGCACACACTTCCATAATAACCGAGGTCTTTGTTTTTTATAAAGTCAGTATAAAAGAAACGACCTCAAATGGTCCTACTCACTACACTCTAAGTGTACTAGTGTAATTATACAGTCAAGATAAACTGATACCTAATTACACTACAACCTTCTAATGGTTTGTATCTTTCTATTTTGGTCGTGAGCTACTGTTTATAATTTATAAAGTACTGATAACATTATCTTCTGCATGTGGCACCACATACTATGTTATCTACAGTATAAATTAATTGAACAACTACAAATAAATGTAGACAATTTGACCAAATGTGATTCTTTATTCATAATGAATGTTTACAAAGCTTAGGCTTTCAGTATATACTCCAACAATCTCCCACTTATACTAATGACTAAGCTGCCATATCTTCTACCATACATCTGATTCCCATTCCCTCCACATGCCGATCAAAAGCTTTCACCGGAAGGGCCTTAGTGAAAGGATCTGCCAGGTTATCCGCTGATGCAATCTTGGCGATGACAACTTCTCCTCGCTTCACGATATCTCGTATCAGGTGGTACTTGCGCTCTATATGTTTACTTGCCTTATGAGCTCGTGGTTCCTTCGAGTTTACAACTGCACCGCTATTATCACAATAAATTGTGATGATTTTGGGCAAACCAGGAATCACATCTAAGTCCATTAGGAAGTTCCTGAGCCATACTGCTTCTTTAGCTGCCTCAGAGGCTGCTACATACTCTGCTTCCATGGTTGAGTCCGAAACGCATTTCTGCTTAACACTCCTCCATGAAATGGCTCCACCTCCTAAAGTAAACACATAGCCTGATGTAGACTTACTGTTGTCCCTATCTGATTGGAAATCTGAATCCGTGTAACCCACAGGGAGCAAATCGTCTGCTTGGTAAACTAGTATATAATCTCTAGTCCTTCTCAGGTACTTTAATATATGCTTTACCGCAGTCCAATGTCCTTGTCCAGGGTTACTCTGATATCTGCTGACCATGCCCACGGCAAAATAAATATCAGGTCTCGTACATAGCATTGCATACATAAGACTTCCTATAGCCGAGGCATAAGGAACTGCTTTCATGTCTTCTATCTCCTTTGATGTCTTAGGAGACATCTCTTTAGATAGAGCTATTCCATGCCTAAAAGGTAAGAAACCTTTCTTGGAATCCTGCATGCTAAAACAAGCAAGGATTGTATCTATATATGAAGCTTGGGACAGAAACAACATTCTTTTCTTGTGATCCCTTATTACTTTGATCCCAAGAATGTGTGCACACTCTCCTAAGTCCTTCATATCAAATTGTTTGGACAACCATATCCTTACGTCTGATAATACCTTAACATTGTTGCCAATTAACAAAATATCATCTACGTATAGTACAAGAAATACCACAATGTTTCTGTTACACTTCTTATATACACAAGACTCATCCGAACTTTGAATAAATCCATATGACTGGATTACTTCATTAAACCGGATGTTCCAAGATCTTGAAGCTTGCTTCAGTCCATAAATGGACCGATTGAGCTTGCACACTAGATGCTCTTTGCCTTTTTCAATGAACCCTTCTGGTTGCCTCATATGGATGTTTTCCTCAAGACTTCCATTAAGGAAAGCTGTCTTGACATCCATTTGCCAAATCTCATAATCCATATGAGCAGCAATGGATAAGAGTATCTGGATAGACTTAAGCATGACTACCGGTGAAAAGGTTTCCTCATAATCGATTCCCTCTTTCTGAGTGTACCCTTTCGCAACAAGCCTAGCTTTGAAGGTTTCTACCTTCCCGTCTGTCCCTCTTTTCCTTTTGTAGATCCACTTACATCCAACGGCTTTTACACCATCAGGTGGTTCTACAAGCTCCCAGACCTTATTAGAGTACATAGACTCTATTTCAGAATTCATCGCCTTTTGCCAAGATGCTGCATCTATATCTTGGAGTGCTTCGTCATATGTCCGGGGATCAGGTTCATATTTACCCGGGATCAAGTCTGAAGACTCTCCCAAAAACATGAATCTCTCAGGCTGCCTCACAACTCTCCCACTACGACGAGGCACTGTCTGTGGTTGTGTATCATGTGTGACACGTGTTGCAGTCTCTTGTGGTACTTCATCTTGTACTGTTGGTACTAAAGTAGACGTGTCCTCTCTTAGTTCTTCTAAAACAACTTTACTACTGGGCTTGTGATCCATTATATAGTCTTCTTCTAAAAACTGGGCATTGGTGCTAACAATGACCTTCTGGTCTTTAGGACTATAAAATAAACCACCTTTCGTTCCTTTGGGATATCCTACAAACACACGAACTTCTGTACGGAATTCTAACTTATCAGCATATGGTTTCAGCACATGTGCTGGACTACCCCAAATCCGAATATGTCTTAGACTGGGTTTTCGTCCATTCCACAATTCTATGGGAGTAGAAGAAACTGATTTAGAAGGTACTAAGTTTAGAACATACACTGCTGTTTCCAGAGCATATCGCCAAAACGAATTTGGTAATTCTGAATAACTCATCATCGATCTAACCATCTCCATAAGAGTCCTATTCCTTCGTTCTGCTACACCATTCTGTAGGGGTGTTCCAGGTGCAGACAATTGGGATTGAATCCCGGCCTCTGATAAGTAATTCCTAAACTCTCCTAAGAGGTATTCGCCACCACGATCAGATCATAGTGTCTTGATACTTTTACCTAATCGTTTCTCCACATCAACCTTGTATTCTTTGAACTTATCAAAGCACTCAGACTTGCGGCGCATTAGGTAAATATATACGTATCTTGAATAATCATCTATAAAAGAGACAAAATATTCAAAACCACCTCTTGCCTGAACAGACATAGGACCACACAAATCAGAATGAACCAATTCCAACACTTCTTTGGCTCTATACCCCTTGGCCTTGAATGACCTCTTGGTCATTTTACCTTCCAAGCGAGATTCACAAGTTGAAAAAATTTTCAACTCTAATGAACCCAAAAGTCCATCGGCTATTAGCCTCTGAATCCTACTTAAGTTAATATGACCAAGCCTTAGATGCCAAAGATATGCTTGGTTCATTTCCGAAGGTTCTTTTCTTTTATTTGAGTTAGAAGATGAGTTATAAATTTCCATGTTTTGCTTTGTGGAAGAAATTGGATTTAAAGTATACAAATTGCTAACTAATGTACCAGAATAGATAATCACTTTATTTCTCTTAATAACTATATCGTTACTGAAAGAAACTGAATATCCATCTAAAACAGTTTAGAAACTGAAATTAAATTCTTTCTAAAACTGGGTACATAAAGACAATTTCTTAAAACCAAATTTCTATTACTACTAAAAGATAAGTAGACGTCTCCCACTGCAATAGCCGCCACCTTAGTAGCATTGCCCATGTAGACGGTAATCTCTCCTTCAGTTAGTCACCGGGTTTCCTGGAACCATTGCAGGGAATTGCAGACATGATCAGTGGCTCCCGTATCTACACACCAGGTGCTGGTAGATAACACCGCTAAACATGTTTCAACAACTAGAGCATGAGATATACCTTTGTTGTTCTGATTCCTACGAGGACAGTCCGCCTTCCAATGCCCTGACTGCTTGCATATGAAGCACTTGCCCTTCGGCTTCTTCACTCCAGCTTTAAATCCTGTACTCTGAGTTTTATTCACTTTCTTTGCTGAACCAACTTGTTTCTTCTTCTTCTTTCCTTTCGGCTTAGAAGTAGAACCATTTTCAACATAGTGAATATGAGAGTTGTGACGAAACAATCCTTCTGCTGCCTGAAGTTCCGCCAATGAATATACCCTTTTATTCATATTGTAATTCAGGCGGAATTGCTCAAAACTTCTAGGTAGTGTTTGGAGGATCATATCGATCTGGGTTTCCCCATCAATTTCTCCTCCAAGGATATGTATCTCATTCAGATAAGCCATCATCTTTAGGATATGATCCCTCACAGGAGTACCCTCTTGCATGGTGGCTGTCATTATCTTTCTCATGGCTTCTTGTCTAGAAGCCCTATCCTGATGACCAAAGAGTTCCTTGAGATTGTTCATAATATCATAAGCTGTTGGTAAATCTTGATGCTGATGTTGCAATACATTTGACATTGAAGCCAAAATGTAATACCACGCCATCTCATCTGCTTTTACCCATTTCCTATGATATTCAATCTCCTCTTGGGTAGATTCACCAGTAGGTGCTTCAGGGCAATGCTAAGTCAGTACAAATTTATAGCTTTCAGCAGTAAGAACAATGTCCAGGTTCCTTTTCCAATCTATGTAATTGGGTCCAGTAAGTCTATTCTGTTGAAGTATGATGGACAGTGGGTTGAAAGTCATCCTAAGAATCACAAATAACTTTTGGTCAGAACTCTAAGTTTAGAATAATATTGATTCCTCAAACAATACTATTTTAAATTAACCAACACCTCAAAACACCGTGAATTTTGTATGTCACATTAGTGTGGACGTATACAAATTCAACATTTGTAAAAGGAGGGTTTTAACCCATTAATTTTATTATCTTGTCAACCTAACTTTTTGACAAATAAAATTAATAGTTGGTGTCTTCTGGTCACACAAATAATAGCAGTGACTCCGATGGGGAGGATATTATTAGATGTGTCTAAGTGTATACCATTACTTGACACTAAGTCCATTAATAAGATTATGCCCCTTCCGTTGGGGAAGATCACACGCTCTTAATTAACTTCCTATAGTCATCCAAAAATGGAAGTCTGTTCTAGTGATCCACAAACAAGCTCATCCGTTATGGAGGAAGGCACTCAGAGCCAACGCGCAAGCTTGTTTGCATCACTTACAAACCAGTAATGGAGACCATGGGATTTATTTAAAAATCCCTCTCCCACTTAGTTATTTATAAACGAGGAATTTTAACTATGCTAGCCTACTAGTCATGTATACTAATATGCACACACAGCACAATATAAAAGCAATAAATAGAAAATCTAATTTTCAACTATTATGGCTTTTATCTATAGTTGTCCTCCGTGTGTTGTCATCCCAAGCTACTGCCATATTTGGCCACCGCCACCGGGTCTAGCTGTCGCATCCATCTTGCTCCTAGTTTCGCTGCGCCTCTGGTCCTTAGAAGGTTCCATGCTTTGCAAGATTTGATCCGCGACATAAATAGAATTTTACATTTTTGATCCTATATTCCATAAAAGGAATGTACATATATCTAGATCAAAAATAAAATCCTAATAAAACTAAATACAGCTCCTGCTGTATTTTTAATACAATCATGCACACACATATAAATGCCCTTGACATGTCCAAGGGTCCAATCACACATAATAACTAAAAGCCATAATAGTTGGATCCTGCATCCACAAAGTTAGCACATCCTACTATTAACCTGCCTAAATTATGTATGACATGTGCATAATTAAACTAATACCAAATACACAGAGGCAAAACCCTAGCTCTGATACCAATTGATGGTTGCTACTCGGAAACCTAGAGGTTCCACTGTACAAAAATTTTGTACAAAGATCTGAACCTTTTCCTAGCTACCATGTGTTCTTTTAAATTAAATTTTGGATTGCCTGCGGAACTTAATACGTTTGATCCAAAACTTAATCTATTTGTTCTTTTAGGTTTTGACTTGGATCTCCTGCGGAACTTAACATGTTCGACCCAAATCACCTTAAGTTATTAATTCCATTAAATATTAATTTCCATAATTGGTTCCCAGTACTGACGTGGCGAGGCACATGGCCTTCTTGGATATGGGAGCAACCACCACCGACAAGACAAAACCTTTTATAGAAATCTAATATTTAATTTCCTAAAATAACTTTAGGTTAACCGAAAAGAACAATCAAATCACAAGGAAAAATAAAACAAAAGAACACAACTCCGAAAAACATATTCGAAATACTAGAACGTAAGCCTCTTGTTTTTGGTATTATTTCCATAAATAACTAGTATGATGCGGAAAAGGAAAAACTACTAGTTATAACTTCTAGAAAGACCTCTTGATCTTCTACCGTATTCCTCTTCTAACCTCGGACGTTGTGTGGGCAACGATCTTCCGAGATGAGAAACCACCAACCACCTTCTTCTCCTCCAAGCTAGGTTCGGCCACAATAAGGAAGCTTCACCAAGGAAGAAGATCAAAACACTAACCAAGCTCCAAGAGATGCTAGCTTTCTCTCCTTCTTCTTCTTCTTCTCCAAGTAGTATCCGGCCACCACAAGAGCTCCAAGGGGAGAGAGAGGTTCGGCCACCACAAGAGGAAGAGAGGGAGAGGATGATGATGGCCGGCCACACCAAGGAACAAAAGAGGGAGAGAAATAATAGAGGTTATATCTCATGAAGGCACCCCACCCCTTCTTTTATATTCCTTGGCCTAGACAAATTAGGAAATTTAATTACAATAAACTTTCCTTAATTTCCTTGACATGATTTAATTGAGAAAAATAAAATAAAATTTCCAATTAAAACAATATTGGCCGGCCACATCAAAAGAAATAAATTAGACAAGTTTTAATCAACAAATTAAAACTTCCTAATTTGTTTCCGGAAATTTTAAAAATAAAATTTCTCTTCAAAAATCTCTTCATGGTTGATAAAAAGAAATTTCTATAATTTTAATTTAACAACATGTGAATAATTTTTAAAGAGAAAATAAAATATCTCACCAATCTACAAATAAGGAAAGAGATCTAATCTCTTTCTTTAATCTTTTGTAGATCTTTTACAAGAGATATTTTAATTTTAATTCTCTTTAATAAATTATATCTTCCACATAATAAAAATAAAAATTAAAATCCTTTTTAATTTAATATGGCTGGCCCCTCTAGCTTGGGTTCAAGCTAGGGCCGGCCACACCAATTTATGCTTAGGCCGGCCCTAGCTTGGTTCCCAAGCTAGCTTGGCCGGCCCCCTATTAGGTGGGTATAGAAAGTGTGTATAGGTGGGTATAGTACTCTATAAATAAGAGGCTATGATAGGGACCGAGAGGAGGAATTGGTTTTGGTCTCCCGATAAAACTAAGCATCCCGTGTTCGCCCCGAACACACAAATTAATTTTATCAATAATAATTCATTCCACTAGAGAACTATTATTGAACTACCGCACCAATCCCAAATTACATTTTTGGGCTCTTTCTTATTATGAGTGTGTTAGTCTCCCTATGTTTAAGATATCGAATGTCCACTAATTAAGTGAGTTACTGACAACTCATTTAATTAATATCTTAGTCCAAGAGTAGTACCACTCAACCTTATCATCATGTCGGACTAAGTCCACCTGCAGGGTTTAACATGACAATCCTTATGAGCTCCTCTTGAGGACATTATCAACCTAGTATCTCTAGGACACAATTTCCTTCTATAATCAAAAACACACACTATAAGTGATACAATTTCCCAACTTATCGGGCTTATTGATTCATCGAACTAAATCTCACCCATTGATAAATTAAAGAAATAAATATCAAATATATGTGCTTGTTATTATATTAGGATTAAGAGCACACACTTCCATAATAACCGAGGTCTTTGTTTCTTTATAAAGTCAGTATAAAAGAAACGACCTCAAATGGTCCTACTCACTCTAAGTGTACTAGTGTAATTATACAGTCAAGATAAACTGATACCTAATTACACTACAACCTTCTAATGGTTTGTTCCTTTCCATTTTGGTCGTGAGCTACTGTTTATAATTTATAAGGTACTAATAACATTATCTTCTGCATGTGGCACCACATACTATGTTATCTACAGTATAAATTAATTGAACAACTACAACTAAATGTAGACAATTTGACCAAATGTGATTCTTTATTCATAATGAATGTTTACAAATCTTAGGCTTTCAGTATATACTCCAACACCACGGTCGTAACAGGTCAAGTAGTTATTTTTCAGCATTTAGCTACTACACTATTTGATACTGGAGTAACCCATTCTTTTATATCAGTACCCTTTGCCAAAGAATTACAGGTACCTACAGAAAACATGAACTCCAAGTTCCTGACGACCCTACCTTCTGGGGAAGTCATGGAATCCAACCAGTGGTTTCGGGCTGTACCAGTCAGAATTTCAGACCGTGAGCTATGTGTCATTTTGGGTATGGATTTCCTCAGCAAGTACAGTGCTTCAGTGGACTGCCGCAGAAGGAAAGTGATCTTTAGTCCAGAAGGTGAACTATCCTTTGAGTTCACAGGGGTGCCAAAGAGGAAGACCCAGAAGTTCCTTTCTTCTCTCACAGCTCACCAGATGTTAGCTAAAGGGTGTGCTGGTTTTCTTGCATTCATTGTGAGTACAGAAGAAGAAGAAAGACCTAAGCAGGAGGAAGTTCAGGTAGTCTGTGAGTATCCAGAGGTATTCCCAGAAGAGCTACCTGGACTACCTCCCAACAGAGAAGTGGAGTTTGAGATTGAACTGGTTCCTGGTACCGGTCCAATTTCAAAAGCTCCATACCGCATGTCTCCAGCAGAGCTAAAAGAGTTACAAGAGCAACTTCAGGAGCTACTTGACAAAGGCTTCATCCGCCCTAGTCACTCACCTTGGGGAGCTCCTGTGTTGTTTGTCAAGAAGAAGGATGGATCTATGCGGATGTGCATAGATTAAAGGGCTCTGAATCAAGTGACCATCAAGAACAAGTATCCACTGCCCAAAATCGACGACTTATTTGATCAGTTGAGAAGGGCAACAGTGTTCTCTAAGATAGACCTGTGCTCTGGGTACCATCAGTTGAAAGTGAAGGAAAAGGATATACCCAGAACGGCTTTCAGGACCAGATACGGACACTACGAGTTCGTAGTCATGCCTTTTGGTGTGACTAATGCACCTGCATTTTTCATGGACCTGATGAACAGAGTGTTCAGAGAATACCTTGACAAATTTGTCATTGTGTTCATCGACGACATTCTAATCTATTCAAGGACCCCAGAGGAGCATGACACGCACTTGAGAATAGTTCTGCAGACCCTTCAACAAAAGCAGCTCTATGCTAAATTCTCAATGTGCGAATTCTGGTTAGAGCAGGTGGCGTTTCTAGGTCACATCGTTTCTAGAGAAGGCATTCAAGTAGATCCAGCCAAAGTAGAAGTGGTCAGCAATTGGAAGAGACCCAAGAATGTCAGGGAGATCAGAAGCTTCCTTGGTTTAGCTGGGTACTACAGGAAATTCGTGGAAGACTTTTCCAGAATAGCCTCTCCACTTACAGCCCTCACCAGAAAGAACAAGAAGTTTGAATGATCAGATAAATGTGAGCAGAGTTTCCAAGAGCTAAAGAAGAGACTGACCAGTGCTCCCATTCTGATAGTTCCAGAGAGTGACAAGAGTTTTGACATCTACAGTGATGCTTCCAAGATGGGCCTAGGAGCTGTACTCATGCAAGAAGGAAAAGTTATAGCTTATGCTTCCAGGCAACTCAAAGACTACGAGAAGAACTACCCCACTCATGATCTTGAGCTGGCAGCTGTGGTCTTTGCACTGAAACTCTGGCGACACTACCTGTATGGAGTCCAGTGCAGAATCTTCACAGACCATCAGAGTCTTAAGTACTTCTTCACTCAAAAGGACTTAAACATGAGACAGCGTAGGTGGCTAGAGTTGGTCAAAGATTATGACTGTGAAATCCTCTACCACCCAGGCAAAGCTAATAAAGTGGCAGATGCACTAAGCAGAAAATCCAGTGCATCCCTGATGTCTTTGTCATCATTAGCCCTACCACTGCAGAAGGAGTTGTCAGATTTTGGAATGGAAATTATTTATGGGCAACTCTCTGCATTGACCTTAGAGTCAACCCTTCTTGAGGATATACAAAGAAAGCAAAGTGAAGATCCATATATCCAGAAGATCAAGCAAGGAATACAGAAAGAAGAAAATTTAGAGTTTCGAGTATCAGACAGTGGAATTCTTTATCAGGGGAGCCGCCTTTGTGTTCCCAATGACGAAGAGCTGAGAAAGAAAATTTTAGAAGAAGCTCATAGTACACCTTATTCCATGCATCCTGGTTCTACCAAGATGTATCAAGACGTGAAACAGAGATTCTGGTGGTCTGGACTCAAAAGAGATGTAGCTAAATATGTCAGTACCTGCCTGACATGTCAGAGAGTCAAAGCAGAACACCAGAGACCAGGAGAAGTTCTTCAGCCTCTTCCAATACCAGAATGGAAATGGGAAGATATATCCATGGACTTCATAACAGGTCTTCCAAGAACCACAAATGGATATGATGCGATATGGGTGATAGTGGACAGATTGACCAAGTCTGCTCATTTTCTAGCCATCAAGGTGTCTCACTCTATAGAGCAGTTGGCACAGCTGTATGTTAAAGAGGTGATCAGACTTCACGGAGTTCCTAAATCTATTGTTTCTGATAGAGATGAGCGCTTCACCTCTCACTTCTGGGAGTGTATTCAGACTGCACTAGGCACCAAACTCAAGTTCAGCACAGCCTTCCATCCTCAGACTGATGGACAGACAGAGCGAGTAAATCAGATTCTAGAAGATATGCTCAGAGCTTGTGCACTAGATTTCAAGGGAAGTTGGTGCAAGTACCTGTGCTTAGCTGAATTTGCCTACAACAACAGCTATCAGGCCACCATCAAGATGGCTCCTTATGAGGCATTGTATGGCAGGAAATGCAGATCACCCATTTGCTGGCAAGAAGCAGGTGAAAGAAGAGAGATGGAAGTGGAACTGGGCATTCAGACAGAGCTGATAGATGAGACTACTCAGGCTATTCAGAAGATCAGATAGAGAATTGAGACTACCCAGAGTAGACAGAAGAGTTATGCTGACACACGCCGTAGGCCACTTGAATTCCAAGTAGGGGATTCAATTTTTCTCAAGGTCGCTCCTATGAAGGGAGTGATGAGATTTGGCAAGAAGGGCAAATTAAGTCCTCGTTATGTAGGACCTTACCTGATCACAGAAAGGATTGGGAAAGTAGCTTACAAGCTAGATTTACCACAAGGCATGTCAGCAATACACAATATATTTCATGTCTCCATGCTAAAGAAGTGTCTCCATGACCCGAGCCAAGTGATTCAGCCTCAGTCAGTGCAGATCCAAGAGGATCTTAGTTATGAGAGCAGACCTACACAGATAGTGGACAGAGCAATCAAGAGACTAAGAAACAAAGAAGTGCCACTAGTGAAGGTTATCTGGCAGAACCAGAAGCACGAGGAAGTCACTTGGGAGCAGGAGGACAGTATGAGACAGAAGTATCCAGAGCTATTCTAAGTTCGAGGACGAACTTTTTATAAGGTATGGGGAATTGTAATGACCCAATTTTCCCTATTTCAAGTTCTAAAAGTCCATAAAAATATTTGGAAATACTTTTAAAATATTCTAGAGATTTTTAGGAATTTTTAGAGTATTTTTACATAATTTTTGGAGGTCGTTTAGTAGGATTACAAAAAGAAAGAAGTTAAAAAAAAAAACGTTGAAGGTGAGATTCGAACCCACGACCTCGGGTCGGACTGACCCAAGCAAAACCGGCCTAACCAGCTGAGCTACACGGTTTTGTTAACCTTATATGGTGAGAACTAAGTTTATAGCATAGTTAATGATAGGGAATAAATTGGGAAAAAGCGCGCGGCTGAGGGATTGAAGTCGAGACCTTTGACTTGGTTAAAACTCGGTTGACCAGCTGTGCCAGTGAGTTTGGTTAATTAAGGAAAGAATGGATTATATTTAAGGTATAGTAATTAATAAAAATTTTAGTTATAAGAAAAGGATTAAGTGTTTTCCCGAGCCCTAAAATCCTTTCTCCCTCTCGTGTGCTCGCGACGGCGCTGTTCTTCTTCTCGGGCAGAATCGTGGCAGCGAGTGAACACGTCTTCGGCGGCCAGCGAGGTTGTTTTTCCGAGGGGTTTTCTTCACTTCTCGTCAAGGAGAAACTTTGAGCACGAAGAGGAGCTGAGACTTTCAAGCTCTACCCGAAACCCTAGGGTTTTCCTCTCCGTCGGTTGTAAGTCCAAGAACAGCAAGGTGAGTTGCTTCTCACCTGCAATAGGAGTTGTTCCGAGTTTCAATTTGTTTTTCCTTGCCTTGGATTGGGTTTGTACTGAATTTAGTGGTTAGGGATTTAACTCTCTTTTTCTGCTTGTTTCAGAACATGTAGATGATCTAATCAGTTTTAAGCTTTGATTTAATTCATCCTTGCCTACAGATCATGTTGTACAGAATTAAGATTGATTAGGGATTTAGTTTCTGTTCTTGTTTTCGAATTTTCAAATTCTTTGTGATGATCGAGAATCCATGCTTCTGCCGTGAGGTAGTTTGTGCCATGTAGTCACTGATTGGGTTCCTTTTTGTGTAGATGTCGTGTAAGTCATTGAGTAAAGGATTTTGCTGTGAATTAATTTACTTTGCAATTCAGTTTCAACACGCCCAATGATCTGCTGCATTTCTGTGGATTATGATGAGATTAGTTTTGCTGTCGTGAATCACCTAAAGGGATCTAATTAATTATAGCAGGAAATATGGCATTTTACAGTTGGTAGCATTGTTGTAACGACCCGACTCCTGGGTACCAGGCTGTGAGCCGGATCGCTACATTAACTACTGAAAATGCTGTGCGGAAAACTGAGCAAATTTGAAATTTGCTAAACTAATTACTGTAAAGTCTCAACTTGACATTCTAAGAGTACCTAAGTGTTGTACACATACTAGGAGAGACAATCTATGCCTCTTGAAGGTCCTGCTAGCTGTAATCAGACATTTCAACCGATCCGTAAGTCGATTGAGCCTTCGGAACGATTCACAGATCGTTCCAGCTGCCAGGAGGCACCCTGATCGGTCGGGAGACCGATCGGTGAGCCTCCGTGCTTCTGCTGCGTTCTGTACGCAGCTGGATCGGCCGACCGTACACTGATCGGTCGGTAGACCGATCGATTACCTCTTATGTTTCGTTAGCCTGCGGGTGGGCGTCGGCCGATCCAGTGCTCATGATCGGTCGGCCGACCGTCAGCGATCGCTAAATTCGTCCCAAACTCTCGTTGGTCTTTGGATCGATCGGACGATCGAGATAGCATCTGATAGTATCATGCCTGCGGATCGATCGGTGGCCGATCCTGGATCTGATCATGTAACGGATCGGTCGGCACCGATCAACTCGATATGAAATCGAGTTTCGATTCAGGACTTTCCGGCACTAAAACGTGCCACAACTCACAGATATGAATTTTAAATACATGAAAAACATTCTAACATGAACCTACATGCATTCTAAACTTGACAAACTGAATAGTGCATAGTTTTATTGGATTAAAACATTCAACGAGCTCAAAAGTGAACATTAAGCAAACTGAAACCTAAATGCTGAAATTTAAGCTGTTTAGATCCCTAGGATCTTTATTCCAACCCCTTGCACACACACACCATCGTAGCATCGTCCTCCAGCTTCCGCTAGACCACTTTTCCTTTACCTGTATCTGCAGTATAAGAAAAAGTAGTACCTGTAAGCTATAAAGCTTAGTAAGAAACCATCTACCTCACTAAATCATGCATACGATGCAAATATGATTTTAAATCATGTTGTTTGAAAATCATACTGAACATGCAAGCATGGCATGGCATATCAAACAAAGCATAAACTGGAACTGCAACATGGCATAACATATAACTGAGCATGAAACTGAACTAGTCATGCATATGTCTAAATCTGTACATGAACTCAAATCATGTAAACTGAACCTAAACTGAACTGGAAGCTAAATTAGTGTTTTCATCACTGGTTTCAAATTTGAAAACTATACATATAATAGATGAAAATACTAAACATGCTTCTGGGCCCTGGCAACTGTGCTTACTGTGCGCGCATCCCTACGAGACCCGGGATTGCAAGTTCCGAATCCAGCAGGGTTACTAGGTTATCTGAACCTAGGGACGACTGTGGGAGTCCCATGGATATCTGATCCAAGCACGATGCCAACTGAATAAAAGTAAAATACTGAATACTGTTTAATTTTACTTTGCTGTTCTAGGTTATCTGAACCTAGAGCTAGGTTATCTGAACCTAGAGGCTACTGTGGGAGCCCACCCAATGGATATCTGATCCATATAACTGTAATAACTAATAATAAACTGAATAAAATGTTTCTATTACATTTTATATGCTGTTAGGACGCCTATTGGTACATCCTTCAACTGGGCATTCTACCGAATGCTTGGCGTGCACTAAAAGCATGCCCTAAAACTGAAAACTATAAAATTACTGAACTAACGCCAAAACTAATAAGCGAGAGCAATACTGCAGGTGAGGGGTTTCTTACCTCAATCGTAAGGTTTTCTTCGATTCTATTCGCTAGGTGTTTCGGAAAAGCGTCCGCTCGACGAACAGCTTACGTCTTCGTTCCTCTCGGGAGAAGAACCCCTTCGTGTTGGAGTCGTCGGGGAAGATGATCCTATGGACCCTTGCCTTGGTGTGCCGTGCGTGAGGAAGAGGAGAAGAAGGGAGAGGCGGCGGTGAGGTTTTGGAAGAGAAAGTGTCGTGAGGTGAAGAGGTGCCGAACCAAAATAAACCAAACCCCACTTAAGTTTATTATTTATATTAAGTGGTTTAATGTACCCAACTCTAATATAAATATATTTGGTTCTCCTTCCTTTCAGCACGGCCCTGCTGGGTTCAACTGGTTACTAACATTATCCCTTACACCATAGGTCTCGGGTTCGATTCCCGCCTAAGCTATTTTGCGACCTATTTGTTTTTGCTACTCCCGCTACTCGGAAAATTCCGGAAAAATATCTACTAATTCCAGAAAAATCATAGAATAATTCTAAAATAAATTTGGGAATTTTTCGGGCTTTACAATCCCCCATACCTTATAAAAAGTTCGTCCCCGAACTTAAAACAATTCTGGGTACTTCTGTCTCATGCTGGCCTCTGTCTCCCAAGTCGCCTCTGCTGCTGTGTGATTTTGCCAACTGACTTTGACTAATGGTACTTCCTTGTTCCGTAATTTCTTTACTGCTCGGTCTATTATCTGAATAGGCCGACTGTCATAGCTGAGATCATCACGGACCTGTACCAACTGGGGCTCAATCACCTGGGTGGCGTCTGGAATATGCTTCTTCAGCATGGAGACATGAAATACGTTGTGGACAGCTGACATCTCCTGAGGTAACTCTAGCTCATATGCTACCTTGCCCACTCTCTTCGTGATAAGGTATGGTCCCACATATCTGGGAGCTAGCTTGCCCTTCTTCCCAAAATGCATGACTCCCCTCATGGGAGCTACTCTGAGGAAAACTGTATCCCCAACTGAAAACTCTAGGGGTCTGCGTCGTGTATCGGCATAGCTCTTCTGACGGCTCTGTGCTGTCTCTATCCTCTGGCGAATCTGCTGTATGGCTGCTGTGGTATCTGCCACTAGATCTGTCTGAAGCTCTAGTTCCTTCTGTTCACCACTCTCATACCAGCAGATTGGTGATCTGCACCTCCGCCCATAGAGTGCCTCATAAGGAGCCATGCCGATAGTGGCACGATAGCTGTTGTTGTATGCAAATTCGCTAGACTCGATATTTGCACCAACTTCCTTGAAATCTAGGGCCTCTGGGCATATCTTGAGTACCGATTCACTCGCCTCCGTCGACCATCATCGTCGAGGATGGAAGGTCATCTTTGAATTTAGCCGGTGCCCATAGGTGGTGTACACACTTCGGAAGTGTGATGTAAACCTCTTGTCTCTATCGATATAATGGTTCGTGGGACTCCATGCAATCGACAATCTCCGGAGATACAACTGAGCTAGCTTCTCCATAGAGTAGGATATCTTGATAGCTAAAAGTGGGCTGATTTAGTCAACCTGTCGACTATTACCCGGATGGCATCAAAACCATTCGTGGTTCTGGTAGTCCCACTATGAAATCCATGGAGATATCCTCCCACTTCCATTCTGGAATCTGTATAGGCCGCAGAACTCCTCCTGGTCGATGTGCCTTGACCCTCGACAGGTGAGGCGGATGCTAACATATCTGGCGATGTCTCGCTTCATCCGGGCCACCAAAAGCGTTTCTTCGGTCTTGATACATTTGGTGGAGCCTGGATGCATAGCGTAAGGAGTTCTGTGAGCCTCGTCTAAAATCATCTCCGTAGCTCCTCCGATCGGAACACAGTGCCGCCAAAATACAACACCCATTGCCGGACACTCTGAATTCTCCACTTTCCGATTCTGCTAGCCCTTGCTTGATTTTTGAATTTCGGGGTCCTGATCCTGAGCTGATGAATATCACCAAGCAAGGTAGACTCTAAGGTCATAGTGGAAAGTTGTCCGACTATAAGCTCGAGACTAAAGGCCGTAATCTCCTTCCTTAGGGGTGGTGACATAGCTGCTAAAGATAATAAGGTAGCACCGGACTTCCTGCTGAGTGCGTCTGCTACCTTATTAGCTTTCCCTGGATGGTAGAGGATATCTATGTCATAATCTTTGACTAGTTCTAACCATCTACGCTGTCGCATATTCAGATCCTTCGAGTAAAGAAATACTTCAGACTTCGAGTGTACATCTTGCATTGAGCTCCATATAAG
The DNA here is from genome assembly GCF_018446385.1 of Zingiber officinale. NCBI lineage: Eukaryota > Viridiplantae > Streptophyta > Magnoliopsida > Zingiberales > Zingiberaceae > Zingiber > Zingiber officinale. The sequence goes on from NC_055988.1 coordinate 25,858,571, forward strand.
TAATGTCTCCAAATTTTGAGAGAGATACAGCTGCAAGCTCAAGGTCATGAGTAGGGTAATTCTTCTCATAATCCTTGAGTTGTCTGGAGGCATAGGCAATCACCTTGCCGTTTTGCATCACTGCTCCTAGTCCCAACTTAGAGGCATCACTATAGATGTCAAAGTTCTTTGGTGTCGTCTGGTAGAGCCAAAATAGAACCGGTGGTCTCCTTTTAGCTCATTGAAGTTGTTCTCACATCCTCATCCTTTGGAATTTCTGTTCTTTCGGTAAGAGCATCGGTGGGAGGCTACCCCGAGAAATCCTCTACAAACTTCGTAATATCCTGCTAATCCCGTAAAGCTCCAGATTTCCTGGCGTTCTTGGTGCTTCCATTACTTGCTTCTATCTTGCTGGGATCCACCATAATGCCATCCTTTGAGATGATGTGCCCTAGAAAGGCTACCTGGTCTAGCCAAAATTCACATTTCGTGAATTTGGCGTACAGCTGGTTTTGCTGAAGGATCTGTAAAACTGTCTTCAGATGTTCTGCATGGTCCTCCTGAGTGCCTGAATAGATAAGAATGTCATCGATGAACACGATGACAAACTTGTCTAAGTATTCTCTGAATACTCTATTCATGAGGTCCATGAATGTAGCTGGGGCATTTGTCACGCCGAAAGGCATGACTACGAACTCATAATGTCCGTATCTAGTCCTGAAGGCTGTTTTAGGTATATCACCTTCCTTGACTTTAACCTGGTGATATCCTGATCTGAGGTCGATTTTAGAGAACACTGTGGCTCCCTTTAGCTGGTCAAACAGGTCATCTATCCTGGGAAGAGGGTACCTGTTTTTAATTGTAACCTGGTTCAAAGCACGGTAGTCTATGCATAGGCGCATGCTTCCATCCTTCTTCTTCACAAACAACACAGGTGCTCCCCATGGTGAGTGACTAGGGCGTATGAAACCCTTGTCAAGAAGCTCCTGTAATTGCTCCTGAAGTTCCTTCAGTTCTGCGGGAGCCATGCGATATGGTGCCTTGGAAATTGGATTTGTGCCGGGAATGAGCTCTATCTCGAATTCAATCTCCCTGTCTGGTGCTAAGCCTGGTAGCTCTTCAGGGAAGACTGCTGGGTAGTCACAAACGACTCGAACCTCTGATAGCTGTTGGTTCTTGTCCTGGCTGGTGTTGACTACATTTGCTAAAAATCCCACGCATCCTGAATCCAATAGCTGCTGTGCTTTCAATGCTGAGAGAAACTTCCTGGCTTTCCTCTTTGGCTTCCCCGTGTACTCAAACTGTACTCCTGCTTCAGGTTGGAATATGACCTTCTGTTTACGGCACTCTATAAAAGCGCCGTATCTGATCAGAAAATCCATTCCAAAGATGACATCGTAGTCAGTCATTTCTAGCACTATCAGATCACCAAAAAGCTCCCTGTCTGCTATAATGACTGGCACTGCTCTGAGCCAGTGCGTAGATGCCATAATGTCTCCTGAGGGTAGCGTTGTCAGAAACTGACTATTGAGTACTTCTGGAGGTGTTGCTAGTTTCTCGGCAAATGCCCTGGATACATAAGAGTGGGTTGCCCCAGTATCGAATAAGACAGTTGCATTATGCTGAAAAATACTGATCTGACCTGTGACAACTGTCGAGGCATTTGCTACGTCCTCTCTGGTCAGTGAGAAAATCCTGGCATTTGTGGTAGCTGTGGGGGCTTCTAATCTGCCCTGACTGATCTGTGGACCATCTAAGACAGCATACATCTGGTGTAGCTGGGCTGGTTGAGCTCCATACTGTATCGGCTGAGGCTGAGGAAGACTGTTCTTGTTCGGGCACTGCTTAGCCATGTGCCCTTCCTGTCCACATTCGAAACAACCTCGCGTACCCTTGCGGCAAACTCCTGGATGATGTTTCCCACAAGTAGCACACTTGGGATGTCTGGAATGTTTTCCAGCTGGTCCTCCTTTTGGATCACTGCTTGCCTTGCGTTTCCCCTTCCAGTTGGAGCTATGCCCTTGTTGTTTCTGAGTACCGGCGACTTGTCCCTTGGGTTACGTGGAAACACCCTGGGGTGATCTTTGTCGATAGTGCTCGGTGATCGAGCACTACTCACGACTCCTCGTGGTTTGTGGCCTATGAACACCACCCCACATTCATTGCGATCTCAGTGCGAGCATCTTGACATCAAGCGTGCTCGTTCTTTCTCGGTGACTAGTTACGGACACAGGGCCAACTGTTGAATTTCTTCACGGCCTCTGAACCGATAGGTGACGAAATTCTGTAAACTCGTCATAGTGTCGGTTTGTGACTTGCATATGAAAGAATTCCTCGAAGAATTCTTTCTCGAAGTTGGCCCATGTCATCCGGTTTACTGGCCACTTCGATTTAATCCGCTCCCACCACATGCGTGCGTCTCCTGTTAAGCAGAAGGAGGCACACTTCACCTTTCGTGCTCTGGCCATCTAGAAGTTCCATCGTGCTTTCCAGTGTTTTAAACCATGCCCGAGCATCCCATGGTTCGCTGGTGCCTGAGAAGTTCTCGGGCTTAATTCTCTGCCATTGGATAAGGTAAGCTTCTCTCTTAGCCCCTGCTACTAGCTGCAGGCTGAGATGGTACTACCTCTGTGATTATTGGAGTCGTGAGGTTCGATACTGGAGTGGCTGGGAGTAGTCTGGTGGTTAGCCTTTAAGGAGGCTATCTCTGCTGCTGTTCACTAGCTAGAATGAGCCACTAATCTTGTAAGGTGCAGGGAGGCCTGAGCTGCACGCCTCATCTTTGGGGCTCGGCCGCTTAGTTGACGCGTCCTCGTACCATTTTCTAAATAGCGAGAACACATATATATAACTAAGCTATCATGTTATAGTTAACTACGGTAACATGTTAAATACTATCACTGTAAACATAAATTAATTAACTACCAACATGAGAGCAAACATGGAAGCACACATAACCGATATGAAAGCTGAAAACAAACCGAGTGAGAGATGTTCTTACTTGGAAGCTGTAGGCACACAATCTTGATGTGTAGGAAGAAGGACACTTGTAACGACCCGACTCCTGGGTACCAGGCTGTGAGCCGGATCGCTACATTAACTACTGAAATTGTGCGGAAAACTGAGCAAATTTGAAATTTGCTAAACTAATCTGTAAAGTCTCAACTTGACATTCTAAGAGTACCTAAGTGTTGTACACATACTAGGAGAGACAATCTATGCCTCTTGAAGGTCCTGCTAGTCGAGACATTTCAACCGATCCGTAAGTCGATTGAGCCTTGAACGATTCACGATCGTTCCGGTATCGCACGGAGGCACCCTCGGATCGGTCGGGAGACCGATCGGTGAGCCTCCGTGCTGCGTTGGCGGATCGGTCTCCGATCCGAGCTTCCGATCGGTCGGTAGGGCCATCGCATCTTATGTTTCGTTAGCCTCGGGTGGCCTGTCGACCGATCCGGTACTCATGATCGATCGGCCGGCCGATCGGCTAATTTCGTCCCAAACTCTCGGTCTTTGGATCGATCGGACGACCGATCGGATAGCATACTGTAGTATATTGATGCTACGATCTACGTGCAGCCGATCTGGATCCTGATCTTAAGGCTGAGTCGGTGCGATCCAACTCTGATATGAAATCAGAGTTTCTGATTTCAGGACTTTCCGGCACTAAAACGTGCCACAACTCACAGATATGAATTTTAAATACATGAAAAACATTCTAACATGAACCTACATGCATTCTAAACTTGACAAACTGAATAGTGCATAGTTTTATTGGATTAAAACATTCAACGAGCTCAAAAGTGAACATTAAGCAAACTGAAACCTAAATGCTGAAATTTAAGCTGTTTAGATCCCTAGGATCTTTATTCCAACCCCTTGCACACACACACCATCGTAGCATCGTCCTCCAGCTTCCGCTAGACCACTTTTCCTTTACCTGTATCTGCAGTATAAGAAAAAGTAGTACCTGTAAGCTATAAAGCTTAGTAAGAAACCATCTACCTCACTAAATCATGCATACGATGTAAATATGATTTTAAATCATGTTGTTTGAAAATCATACTGAACATGCAAGCATGGCATGGCATATCAAACAAAGCATAAACTGGAACTGCAACATGGCATAACATATAAACTGAACTAGTCATGCATATGTCTAAATCGTACATGAACTCAAATCATGTAAACTGAACCTAAAACTGAATCGAAGCTAAATTAGTGTTTTCATCGGTTTCAAATTTGAAAACTATACATATAATAGATGAAAATACTAAACATCTTCTTGGGGCCACAGCAATGTACTTCTTGTCGCGTCCCTCGAGACCGGGATTGCAAGTTCGAATCCAAGGTTACTAGGTTATCCGAACCTAGGGACGATTGTGGGAGTCCAGCCATGGATATCTGATCCAAGCACGATGCCAACTGAATAAAAGTAAAATACTGAATACTGTTTTATTTTGCTTTTTCTAGGTTATCTGAACCTAGAGCTAGGTTATCTGAACCTAGAGGCTACTGTGGGAGCCCACCCAATGGATATCTGATCCATATAACTGTAATAACTAATAATAAACTGAATAAAATGTTTCTATTACATTTTATATGCTGTTAGGACGCCTATTGGTACATCCTTCTGAACTGGGCATTCTACCGAATGCTTGGCGTGCACTAAAAGCATGCCCTAAAACTGAAAACTATAAAATTACTGAACTAACGCCAAAACTAATAAGCGAGAGCAATTATACTGCAGGTGAGGGGTTTCTTACCTCAATCGTAAGGTTTTCTTACGATTCTATTCGCTAGGTGTTTCCGGAAAACTGTCCGCTCGACGAACCGCTTACGTCTTCGCGTTCCTCTCGCGGAGAAGAACCCCTTTCGTGTTGGAGTCGTCGCCGGAAGATGATCCTATGGACCCTTGCCTTGGTGTGCCGTGCGTGAGGAAGAGGAGAAGAAGGGAGAGGCGGCGGTGAGGTTTTGGAAGAGAAAGTGTCGTGAGGTGAAGAGGTGCCGAACCAAAATAAACCAAACCCCACTTAAGTTTATTATTTATATTAAGTGGTTTAATGTACCCAACTCTAATATAAATATATTTGGTTCTCCTTCCTTTCAGCACGGCCCTGCTGGGTTCAACTGGTTACTAACATTATCCCTTACACCATAGGTCTCGGGTTCGATTCCCGCCTAAGCTATTTTGCGACCTATTTGTTTTTGCTACTCCCGCTACTCGGAAAATTCCGGAAAAATATCTACTAATTCCAGAAAAATCATAGAATAATTCTAAAATAAATTTGGGAATTTTTCGGGCTTTACAATTGTCCTGTTTTAATACTTGTCTTTGGTTGATTTCGGTTAATATCTGCATGGTCGACTTTGAATAGAACAATACAAGAAGGGTTTCAAAACCAGAAGATCTTCTTCTTGGTACTTTTAAAATGTACCGGTCACCCTACTATCATTTAGGATAGATTTAGCAAATGCTGTAGTAGTAGTACTAGAGACTATTTCTAGTTAAAACTATTTCTAGCAAATTTCCAGAATTTTCTGGATTAATGCTGCTGTGAGGTTGATTTCACTTCACTTTGCTACACTTTGCTTCATTTGGCTTCACTTAGCTCCACTTTGTTGATGTCTTTAGATTTAATCTCTTTGTTAAATCTGAGCATGAGGTAGTTTAGTCCTTTAGAGCATGTAGACTTCATTTCATTTGTCACAGTGAAGAGTAGTTTCAGATACCTTTACTTACTGCTATGAGTTGAAGTTTCTATTCTTGAATCTGTTTGTTAAAGAAGAGGAGAAGGAGTTCGAATGGATTCAGCATGTCGTTTAGACTTTCCTTTGCTGTTTAGATTTATTTTCTTGCTGTTTAGTTTTCACTTGCTGTTAGCAAAGCATGAGAAAATTTCCATTTGCTAATAATTAAGCATGATCAGTTCCCTTTGCCATTAGATGTGCACGGTGATACTTTCTAGTCTGTTTTGCTATTAGAATATCTTGAGCATGCAATTATTAGTTTCTTTGCTATTTCATAAGCATGAGTTTCTGTCTTTAAAAACTATAAGCAAGAAAGACTAAGGTCTAGACTTGATTTCAATTCCAGAAGATTGAATATCAAAAGCGCACATAAGGTGTTTGCTTAAATGCCAAGTAAGGGCAAGTATAAAGAAGTTATAGTTAAAAAGAAAGTATTTTACTTTTTTTTAATGGCATGTACCGGACACAAGGTCCAATGGGTGGGCTCTCAGATCGCCCCTAGGCACAAGATCGCCTAGAAGAACCTTAGTAGTTTCGGGATTAGCTACCTCGACTCTTATTAAGGATGCGTGCAAATTTGGTACAATGCCGGGCCCAAAAGAAGTTTATTATTATTTTGAAGTATTAAAGTATAAGTTTTTGAAACAAATGAAACGAGCTTCAAATCTGTCTAGAATTAGAAAGTTAGTTTCTTGTTATTTGAAGAATGCAGTAGTAGTTTCAATTGTTTCCTTGCTACTAGATTATTCAACATGTTTAGCTTTACATGTTTAGTAGTTTTACATGTTTAGTAGCTTTACATGTTTAGTAGCTTTACATGTTTAGTATGCTTCTTTTATTGGTTTATGAGCATAATTAGCTATACAATGATTAGCATTTCAGTTAGCATGATTTCCTTTGCTATTTATGAGCATGAGTAATTTTATATGTTAGCATTCAGTTTTAGCATGTTTTTATTTATATACATGCATATCGAGTTTTTGTGAGTAGATAGCGCTCACTAAGCTTTATGCTTATAGACTGCACTTCCTCCTATTGCAGATAAAGGAAAGGAAAAGATTTAGCAAGGAATGCGACAAAGGTGGTGGTGATGAAGGTGTGTGATGACTGGACTATGGGGAGATCAAGAGTTTGCTAAGAAATTGTTAAGACTTTTCTGTTTAGAGTTCTTTAGTTTTCTTTAAATGCTATTATGAGTCAAGATTGTAATTAAGTTTATTCCGCATTTGTAGTTGGGTTCTATTGATGGAGTGATATTGTTGTTTGCTATTATTAGGGTAGTTTCCTTCTTTTATTTATGATATTATACTGCGTGGTTGTGAAAATATATGTTCCAGCCGCCTGTGGCTGAGTATAGTTTGTTTGTATTGATGATTTAGTCATCGGTACAGGGGAGACTCTGCCGAAATTTTTCGGTAGGGATTCCTCGTGGTTTTTAATTATACCGGTTAAGTAGAGTTAGTAGATAAGTAACGGTCACTCTTAGAGAGTAGTAGTAGTAGTAAGAAGGGTGGTCGTTACAGATAAGCAGCAAAGGAAAAGAAGTCGATCGGTCGACCGAACGCAGGGATCAGTCGACCGATCCAATCAGCATTAATGGTGCAATAAATAAAGATCTTGGTAGATTGCAACTAACAAGGAAAAAGCTTGTTCGGTCGACCGAAAGGCATGATCGGTCGACCGAACCATTAAAGATCAGTTAATGTCAGAGATCGAGCCAGCGTCATACTCCAGCCAGGAAGGAAGGAAGGGGTGGGTTCGGTCGACCGAACAGTGGGATCGGTCGACCGAACGCCCAAGGCCTAAAAAATGGGGCTCGAAGTCTGAGGCTAAAATAACTTTCTGATCAACTAAAAAATTCTTTTTTGCAAGCAACTCGCATTACAAATCTTCATCAGTTCAGCAAGCTCACACCGTCCGGAAGTGCCGATGAAAGTTTCATTTCGAATCATTGTTGGTATACTTTATTTTAGAATAAGCTTGCATTGTACTTAATTTATTTAAGCAAGATAGTAGGGTGTTACTATCTTGCTCATGTGTACGATTTGCTTCTTTCCGAAGGATTTCGGAAAGAAGAGTTATAGTGCTTTGCCCATCGGTGCGGTCAAGGACCACAGGCTTTCGAGTATGAGTCGAGCTAGGCTCCGAACGAAGTAAACAAACGTTTCTCTTTCTAATTTCCACTGCTTAACTTTGTGTTTTAAAAAGATAAAGTAAAGTTTTAAAAGAAGCGATATTCACCCCCCCTCTATCGCTCGCATCTGATTTATCAATTGGTTTCAGAGTCTCGTTAGCTCTGAAATAACTTAATCATTTTTCAAAGTATTTTTAAAACTTTTTCTTCTCTTTAATTTATTCTCTTGTAGAATATTTTTTTTATTATTTTAAGCACTGCTAATCCCAAGACTAAAGTCTTGGAAACATTTTTTTCTTTTAATTTTTGTCTTGCAAGGATGTCAAATTCGTATCAAGAAGGATATAGTACTATCCGACCTCCACTGTTCAAAGGAGAGAATTTTAGTTATTGGAAGAATAGAATGGAGTGTTATTTAAAGTCCGACATTGAGCTCTGGTTCACAATCTTGAAAGGCTACACTCCCCCGACGAAAGATGGAACGCCTCTTGAACCTGAAGATTGGACTCCCCCAATAATCAAGAAGGCACAACTAAACTACAAAGCGATCAATACCATTCAGTGTGGGCTTACAATGGAAGAATTGAATCGAGTTGACCCCTACGACAATGCTAAAGAATTGTGGGACTCTCTAGTCAAACTACACAAAGGAACCGACGACTCGAAGGTAAATAAATGAGACTTACTTTTAAATAATTTATTTAATATAAAAATATTTCCTGGAGAGACGGCCTTGCAACTACACGCTCGACTGAAGGACATACTTAACGGCCTCCACCTGTTCGGACACAACCTAGAAAACCATGACACAATAAGGTACGCCCTGAACGCCTTTTCGAGGAATACTTTGTGGGCATCAATTGTAGATGCGTACAAAGTCTCCAAGGATCTTTCAATTCTTAAGTTAGATGAATTATTCTGTGAATTGGAATTACACGAACAGTCTAATATAAGTCATATCGAGAAAGGTGTAGCTTTGTATGCAGGTCCATGCAAGGAGACAAAATCAAAAACCAAGATCAAGTATGAAGGCAAGACAGACTCTGTCTCAATAAATGAAGAAGAGTTGGTGAACATGGTGCGGAGACTTCTGACGAAGAAGAAGTTCAAAAGAAATATCAAGAAGACTCCGCTCAACCAAACCCAAAACAAATCTAAAGTGATTTGTTATGGGTGCAACAAAAAAGGACATTTCAAAATCGATTGCCCGAACCGAAAGGAAGAAAAGCCCAAATTGACAAGACGAAAGAAGGCTCTTCAAGCGACATGGGACGAGACTTCTTCCGATGAATCCGACACGGAGCAAACGAAGCACTCGAGCCATCTTGCATTTATGGCAAGAAACGAAGATTTCGACTCCGAGATTGATAACGACTCCGAGATTGATAACAAGTCCGAGATCGACATCGAGTCCGACAAAAGCCACGGATCAAAAGATCCAAATATGGTAACAATTTATTCCAAGTCTAATTTACTTAAAGTAGTTAAATGCTTGTTTAAAAAATTATCAAAATATGAAAAACAAAATAACTTGTTACTTAAGGAAATAGATCACCTTAAACAACAAGTTAACTTGAGTGACTCGACTAACCAAGTTCAAGTCGAAACTTCAACTCAAGTTGAAAAGCTTGAGAAAGAAAATTCCGGTTTGAAAGGTTAAGTCGAGCGACTCAAGAAAACGTTGGAAATGTTTTGTAACGACCCACCTTCTACACTACTACTACTCTCTAAAGGTGGACGCTACTTAACTACTAACTCTACTTAACCGGTATGATTAAAAATCACATGAAACCCTACCAAAAAATTTCGGCAGAGTCTCCCCTGTACCGGTGACCATATTCGACAATACATGAAATATATACTCAGCCACAAGCGGCTGGAACACATATCAATCAACCACGCAGTATAATAAATCACAATAAAACCCAAGAAACTACTCTAGCAATAGCAACGACTACAACACTCCACAAATAATAAAAGAGACTAATTAGACATGCGGAAATAAACTCAACTACAATCCCAAATTCAATATAACATTAAAAGAGAACTAAAAGGAAGTCTTGACAATTTTGCCAGCTACTTCTGGATCTCTCCACAGTCCAGTCTGTTAGTTAGAGCCCTAGAGCCAATCATTTGATGATTGTATGGACTCATGTATATCATATTCTTAAATATTAATAAAGGCATTTGTTTGGTTATTATACTTATTTGTATTAGTGCCAAATAGACTAAGTATAATAGCGTCCTTGAGTAGAATGTTCATACCTATATCAATCGATTAGTTGAATCGATAGTGAGATGATATAGGGAACACTACTCTAAATTATTCCTAGTCGAGTATTAACATTCAGGGACAATGTTAATACAATAAGACTAGCATGTAGGTCAGCTCGATGACTTGATCTCACAAGTCATGGATATAGAGATATCAAGCTGACACATGGGTATGCATTAGAGAATGTATACTGAATGACCCGCCATGAGAAAGTATCATGGATCGTTATATGAGTGTCATATACTTTCTCATGTGACTATTAGTATGACTATTAGTCCTTAGACCTGAAGTCACCATGGATCCCTACATAAGGAGTTATGTACTTTGGATTCGTCAAACGTCACCCGTAACTGGGTGGACTATAAAGGCGATTACTGGGTATATAACGTAGAGGATGTGAGTGATGTAGATGGGATCTATCCCTCCCATATGACGGGAGCGACATCGGTATTCTTGATACAGTGAGACCACTAAGTGCATGGCCATGCCCAAATGAGTCAACATTAGATGTTGAGCTCATTTGATCGAGTGAGTCTACTTGGAGTTCAAGATTTAGATTGATTAGAGGATGACACGGTCTATGCCTCATATTGATCAATCTAGATGCCTAGGATAGAAGGACACTTGTCATTATTTTGTGAGTAGTCACAATTGGTAGTCACAAGGTGATGTCGGATCTCGACATTCTTGTAACTTGGGTAGTAATGATGTGTTGCTAGATACCGCTCATTACTTATGCTCCTAAATGAGTTTAGGGCATTGCCAACGTTACAAGAACCTATAGGGTCACACACTTAGGACAATTAGATGGAGATTAGGTTCATATGATGAACCAAGAGGATTAGATTCATTTGATGAATCAAATTGGATTAAGAGTAATCCTAATTGGGTTAACTTGAGTTCGACTCAAGTTGATTCATGTATTTAATGAGTCTAATTTAGATTATGACTTATTAAATCAATTTAATTTAATGAATTAGATTCATTATATTAAGTTGGCTCGAATCAAATGGTTGGATTAGATCAACCATGGAAGAGATTGAGTCAAGTTTGACTTGACTAGAGAAGGAAGACCAAAGGTTAATTTTGACTTGACCTTTTGCCACCTCATTGGTGAGTTGGCATTAGGTGGACCAATGATGATATTCCACATCATCATGGATGCCACCTCATGGAAGTTACAAAGCCATTTTCTTATTAACTTCACATTAATTGCATTTAATGGGGAGTTACACTAGAGAAGAAAAGTGGCCGGCCACTTTGTGAATGAGTGTGAATTCATTTTCATTCAAGTGTGGTGATTCTTCCTCCTTCTTCCTCTCAAGCTCTCCCTCTCCCTCTCCTCCTTGCTTGGCCGAATCTCACCTAGGTGCTAGCACACCTTTGTGTGAGGTTTTCTCCACCTACGTATCCGTGTGGATACTTCTAGAGGACCGGCGCTTGACGGTCTAGAGATCCGGCAACTCATTGGACGAGCGGGATAAGCAAAAGGCACTCTTCAAAGGTATAACCCTTATCTAGTGTAGATCTAAGGTTTTACAAACTCGTACAAGAAAAGGTTTTTCGAAAAGTTTTTGTTTTCGAATCTTTGCACGGATCTACGGCTTTGGGTGACTCGGGGTTTCCGCGACGCGAAAAAGCGATTTTCCAACAGTGGTATCAGAGCCACGTGCAAAGACTTGTACGAGTTCGTTTATATTTTTATGAAAAATATACCTTCTGTGATTTTCTGTAAAAATTGAGTTTTTAGAGTTTTTATGAGTAATTTTTCCGTAGAAGCGAAACACAAGTGTCTCGGCACTTGTAGGCTTCGGCTACCGGAAAGTTTTCTTGTAAACGGCTTCATTTTGCCCCAAATTCGTTTGGGACAGCGGGGTCGGGTGCCATTAGATCGCAAAGGAGCAACTCACGATGGTTAGATCGTGGGTAGGGGTACTGCCCCTAACCCCGCAAGGGGATTTGCTCCGCGATTGCACCCGAAATCGCTAAAAACGAACCCGCCGGGAAGATTTTTCCGAAACGGCAATGTCTCGTGCCAAATCATTTTGGGACAGCGGGTTTAGGCGCTTTTGGATCGCAAAGGAACCCTCGTGATGGTTAGATCGCGGGTAGGGGCGGTGCCCCTGGGCCCCGTAAGGGGATCCGTTCCGCGATTGCGCCCGAAACCGCTAAACGGGACCGCCGGGAAATTTTACTCGTAAAAATTTTAAAAATTATAGAAAATTATGAAAATATATAATTTTGGATTATATATTAAATTTGTGATAGTCATGGCCCAAAGACCCAATTTGATTGGACAATGTGTTGTAATTCATAATACGGCCTGCGTGCCGTTATGTGATGTGCGTGCTTGTAATTTTATTTTATTTTCGCGACCTGCGAGTCGTGCCTTCTCTTATATTCTTGTTGTAAATTAGATTTAGACTCGAATGTAACTCGAGTTTCAAATTGTAATGTACAAATTGGAGCGGTGGAGGGTCCACACGAGACGGAGTTCCGAGGCGGGCACGAGCAACACAAGGTGGTCAAAGGGAGGAGCTTGGAGAAGCTGTTGACCCTAGGTTGACCATTCGATCTTCTCATTGGCTTGAGAAGATCGTAGTAGGGCCATGACTAAATCACAAATAGATTAATTAATTAATTGTTATGTATTTGATGCATGTTTAATAATTAATTAATTAGTGCCTTAACGATTAGATTAGATCTAAATCGTGCACATGATGCACCCTTGCGATTAGATTAGATCTAAGTCATGCAAAAGATGCATCCTTCTCGATTAGATTAGATCTAGATCGAACCAACTCTAAAATGCCTAACCGTGTCGTGATACCTATCACTACCTCGATCACATGTATTGTTGAATCTGCCAAAGCAGAGCAATATATATTATCTTGGTAGGGTACAGAGGGACAATCTTGGTCCCGCCTATCAACGCATGGGTAAATACAAACTCAATTAGATTGAGTATTCCTAGTTACTCGGTTGGATCGAGTCAACTATAGGCATTCTTCCAACGGTTGGAAAAGATAGGTCAAAATCACATCTATATTAACTCTCGGGCGTATTAGCCAAAGCTAACTCGAGTTTTAATATAAATGCGGATATTGATCCTATAAACAAGAGTTGCATAGAGATGTAATTGGTAATCGTTACCTACCGATCATACTAAGCCTTGGGCGTATTAGCCAAAGCTAACTCAAGGGTTAGTATGATGTGAATCTTGTCCCATAAGAATTATAGAATTCAGTGGGAGAATCATTTAATTAAAGGCCTAATTAAATGATTTTAAAAGAATATGATATTTATTTCTGCATTTATTTCTGTTGTAGAATATCCATGACGTCGAATACGAACACTTTCTCTCTGCGATCTGTCCTTAAGAAGGACAAGCTCAACGGAGCAAATTTCCTGGACTGGTACAGGAACCTGAGAATAGTTCTCACTCGGGAACGTTCTGGAGCAGCCCATTCCGGAGGCTCCTCCTGCCACTGCCACGCGAGCTGACCGGGATGCTTATAAGAAGCATCAAGATGACGCATTAGATGTGTCCTGTCTAATGCTCGCAACCATGAACTCTGAGCTTCAGAAGCAACATGAGTTGATGGGTGCTTACGATATGGTTGCACATCTTCGTCAACTATATCAAGGACAAGCAGGGCACTGGAAGAGGAACTTCACAGGACACCTGGAAGATCTTAACAAGAAGAGAAATAAGATTTCTACTTCAGGTATAAATGTTATAGAAGTCAACCTCTCTATTTCTTCATCGTGGGTATTAGATATCGGATGTGCTTCGCACATTTGTACTAATGTACAAGCACTGAGAAATAACAGAGCATTGACTAAGGGCGAGATAGACCTACGAGTAGGCAATGGAGCACGGGTTGCTGCTGTTGCTGTAGGGACTTATTTTCTATCTCTGCCCTCTGGGCTTATACTAGAGTTAGACGATTGTTGTTATGTGCCTGCATTGACAAAGAACATTATATCAGTTTCTTGTTTGGACAAGAAAGGATTCTCATTTATAATAAAGAGCAAATGTTGTTCTGTCTATTTAAACGATATGTTCTATTGTAGTGCACCTCTGATGAACAGACTCTATATTCTAGACCTTGAGAGCTCTATCTATAACGTTAGTACCAAGAGGTTCAAATCGAACGATATGAACCACACCTATCTCTGGAACTGTCGCTTAGGTCATATAAATGACAAGCGCTTATCTCAGCTCCATAAGGATGGTTTGCTGGACTCATTTGATTTAGAATCATATGAGATAGGCGAGTCATGCCTACGAGGCAAGATGACCAAGACTCCCTTTAGTGGGCACAGCGAGAGAGCGACTGATCTGTTAGGACTCATACATAGTGATGTATGTGGCCCTTTCAATGTTGCTGCTAGAGGCGGTTATAGGTACTTCATCACATTTACTGATGATTTCAGTAGATACGGTTATGTGTACTTGATGACACATAAGTCTGAATCCTTTGAAAAGTTCAAAGAATTCAAGAATGAAGTACAGAACCAGCTTGGCAAGAGTATTAAGGTACTTCGATCAGATCGAGGTGGTGAATACTTAAGCCATGAGTTTCGTGACTACTTAGCTGAGTGTGGGATTTTATCTCAACTCACTCCTCCTGGAACACCACAGTGGAATGGTGTATCCGAAAGGAGGAATCGTACCTTATTAGATATGGTACGATCTATGATGAGTCACACAGATCTTTGGACATATCTATGGGGATATGCTCTAGACATGGCAGCTTTCATACTCAACCGAGTTCCATCAAAGGCCGTGATAAAGACACCATATAGGATATGGACTGGGAGAGATGCCCAGGTGTCTTTCATGAGGATTTGGGGTTGTGAGGCTTACGTACGACGTCAAGTCTCAGACAAATTAGGACCCAAATCCGACAAGTGCTATTTCATTGGATATCCCAAGGAAACTAAGGGATATTACTTCTATATTCCCAGTCAGCACAAGATAGTTGTGGCAAAGACTGGGGTCTTTCTAGAAAGGGACTTTGTTTCTAGAAAGACTAGCAGCGTTCGATCTTGAAGAAGTTCAAGATGTGAACAATAGCACTGATGCCTCGATGGAAATTGAACTGGAACCACAAAGTGTTGTGGATGATGTTCCACAAGGAGTTGAGGAACAACAACCGGTTCAAGTAGACATACATCTTCGCAGGTCTGATAGGGTACGTCGTCAGCCTGAGAGATATTCATTTCTCTTGTCTGACCATGATGACGTTATGCTCATAGAGGATGAGCCTACCACCTATCAGGAAGCTGTGATGAGACCAGATTCTGATAAATGGCTAGAGGCCATGAGATCCGAAATGGAGTCCATGTACACCAACCAAGTATGGACTTTGGTTGATCCACCTGAAGGGGTAAAACCCATTGGGTGTAAGTGGGTCTTTAAGAGAAAGACTGACATGGATGGACTTATTTATAAGGGTCGCTTGGTTGCTAAAGGTTTCAAGCAGATTCATGGTATTGACTATGATGAAACCTTTTCTCCAGTAGCGATGTTTAAGTCTATTCGGATCATGCTTGCTATTGCAGCCTACCATGACTATGAGATATGGCAGATGGATGTCAAAACCGTGTTTCTTAATGGAAACCTACTCGAGGATGTGTACATGACACAACCTGAGGGTTTTGTAGATCCACAGCATACTAGTAGAGTATGCAAGCTGCATAGGTCCATTTATGGACTAAAGCAAGCTTCTCGGAGATGGAATCTTCGATTCGATGATGCAATCAAACAGTTTGGTTTCATCAAGAACGAAGATGAACCTTGTGTCTACAAGAAGGTTGTAGGGGATATAGTTGTCTTCCTCATATTGTATGTGGATGACATACTACTCATTGGGAAGGGCATCCCTATGCTTCAGTCTGTCAAGACCTGGCTAGGGAGTTGCTTCTCAATGAAGGACTTAGGTGAGGCATCCCGCATTCTAGGGATACAGATCTATAGAGATAGATCTAAGAGATTGCTTGGCCTAAGTCAGAGTACATACATTGACAAGGTACTCCTTCGGTTTGCTATGCAGAACTCCAAGAAGGGATTTCTGCCGATGTCACATGGCGTGAGTCTTTCGAAGACTCAAGGTCCCTCTTCTAGAGTGGAGAGAGACCGCATGGATCAGATCCCTTATGCCTCAGCCATAGGATCGATCATGTACGCCATGCTATGTACTCGACCTGATGTCTCGTATGCTTTGAGCATGACGAGCAGATACCAGTCAGATCCAGGTGAAAGTCACTGGATAGCGGTCAAGAATATTCTTAAGTACTTGAGAAGGACTAAAGAATATTTTTTGATATATGGAGGCAATGATGAGCTAACTGTAAAGGGATACCAGCTTCCAGACCGATCGGGATGATTACCGATCGCATTAGGGTTCGTATTTTGCTTAAATGGTGGTGTCGTGAGTGGAAGAGTTCGAAGCGGACACGATGGTGATTCTACAATGAGGTCGAGTATATTCTTGCATCGAGGCAAAAGGAGGCGATTTGGATCCCAAGTTCATCACTGAACTTGGGGTGGTTCCTAGCATCGCTGACCCAGTTGAGCTCTATTGTGACAACAATGGAGCTATAGCACAGGCGAAGGAACCTCGCTCACACCAGCGGACCAAGCACATACTACGGCGCTTCCATCTCATTCGAGAGATTATCGATAGAGGAGATGTGAAGATTTGCAGAGTACCTACAGAGGCTAACATCGCAGATCCCTTGACCAAGGCTTTGGCACAGAGAAAGCATGATGGTCACACTAGGTCATTAGGCCTTAGAGCCTATACTGATTGCCACTAGTGCTAGTGGGAGATTGTTAGTTAGAGCCCTAGAGCCAATCATTTGATGATTGTATGGACTCATGTATATCATATTCTTGTATATTAATAAAGGCATTTGTTTGGTTATTATACTTATTTGTATTAGTGCCAAATAGACTAAGTATAATAGCGTCCTTGAGTAGAAGGTTCATACCTATATCAATCGATTAGTTGAATCGATAGTGAGATGATATAGGGAACACTACTCTAAATCATTCCTAGTCGAGTATTAACATTCAGGGACAATGTTAATACAATAAGACTAGCATGTAGGTCAGCTCGATGACTTGATCTCACAAGTCATGGATATAGAGATATCAAGCTGACACATGGGTATGCATTAGAGAATGTATACTGAATGACCCGCCATGAGAAAGTATCATGGATCGTTATATGAGTGTCATATACTTTCTCATGTGACTATTAGTATGACTATTAGTCCTTAGACCTGAAGTCACCATGGATCCCTACATAAGGAGTTATGTACTTTGGTTTCGTCAAACGTCACCCGTAACTGGGTGGACTATAAAGGCGATTACTGGGTATATAACGAATTATGTAGAGGGATGTGAGTGATGTAGATGGGATCTATCCCTCCCATATGACGGGAGCGACATCGGTATTCTTGATACAGTGAGACCACTAAGTGCTTGGCCATGCCCAAATGAGTCAACATTAGATGTTGAGCTCATTTGATCGAGTGAGTCTACTTGGAGTTCAAGATTTAGATTGATTAGAGGATGACACGGTCTATGCCTCATATTGATCAATCTAGATGCCTAGGATAGAAGGACACTTGTCATTATTTTGTGAGTAGTCATAATTGGTAGTCACAATTGGTAGTCACAAGGTGATGTCGGATCTCGACATTCTTGTAACTTGGGTAGTAATGATGTGTTGCTAGATACCGCTCATTACTTATGCTCCTAAATGGGTTTAGGGCATTGCCAACGTTACGATAACCTATAGGGTTACACACTTTGGACAATTAGATGGAGATTAGGTTCATATGATGAATCAAGAGGATTAGATTCATTTGATGAATCAAATTGGATTAAGAGTAATCCTAATTGGGTTAACTTGAGTTCGACTCAAGTTGATTCATGTATTTAATGAGTCTAATTTAGATTATGACTTATTAAATCAATTTAATTTAATGAATTAGATTCATTATATTAAGTTGGCTCGAATCAAATGGTTGGATTAGATCAACCATGGAAGAGATTGAGTCAAGTTTGACTTGACTAGAGAAGGAAGACCAAAGGTCAATTTTGACTTGACCTTTTGCCACCTCATTGGTGAGTTGGCATTAGGTGGACCAATGATGATATTCCACATCATCATGGATGCCACCTCATGGAAGTTACAAAGCCATTTTCTTATTAACTTCACATTAATTGCATTTAATGGGGAGTTACACTAGAGAAGAAAAGTGGCCGGCCACTTTGTGAATGGGTGTGAATTCATTTTCATTCAAGTGTGGTGATTCTTCCTCCTTCTTCCTCTCAAGCTCTCCCTCTCCGTCTCCTCCTTGCTTGGCCGAATCTCACCTAGGTGCTAGCACACCTTTGTGTGAGGTTTTCTCCACCTACGTGTCCGTGTGGATACTTCTAGAGGACCGGCGCTTGACGGTCTAGAGATCCGGCAACTCATTGGACGAGCGGGATAAGCGAAAGGTACGCTTCGAAGGTATAACCCTTATCTAGTGTAGATCTAAGGTTTTACAAACTCGTACAAGAAAAGGTTTTTCGAAAAGTTTTTGTTTTCGAATCTTTGCACGGATCTACGGCTTTGGGTGACTCGGGGTTTCCGCGACGCGAAAAAGCGGTTTTCGCGGCCCGAAGAACCCAACACAGTCACCACACACCTTCATTACCACCACCTCCCTGTCGTCTCCCTTCATATCTTAACTTTTCCTTTATCTGCAGTAGGAGGAAAGAAAACAAAACTATAAGCGAAAACGCTTAGTAAGTACTAATCTATCTCACAAAAACTTCGAAGTGCATAAAAGTAATGCAATAATACTGAAACTGTAATGCTAAAGCAAAGCTGCATGTACTCATGGTATACAGAAATAAAACTGGATACTAAACATGCTCACTAACTGACAGGAAAGTAATGAAACTACTACTGTAGGCTTAGAATTAAAGAACTAAACTTTTATTGATTCTAAGCATAAACTTGTTTCATTTTCTTATATCCTTATACTAGAAATTAATCTTTTAATTTCTCTTTCACTTTCTTCTTCTTGTTCTTCTTACTTTTCTTATACTAGAAATTAATCTTTTAATTTTTCTTTCACTTTCTTCTTCTTGTTCTTCTTTTTTTTTCTTTTCTTCTTTTTCTTTTCTTCTTCTTTGGACTCAGGCTTAGTACCATCTTTGTTTTGCGCGCTCTCTAATAGTGACTGAGGTAGCGAGCATTTAGTCCTATGAGGTAAAGACCTTGGTCTTACCAGGGCCAAGACCTTGGAATTGGTCACCTGAATTTATTTAACGACAACTTTGGAAGTCGGGTACTAGCCTCTTACTTTAATTTACTTGTTATCTCTTTTTAACTAGACTTTAGACTTTAGTCTTTTTCTTTACTCATGCTTCTTATAATCCTTTATTGGAGCCTATTAGAATCCTATAGATATATCTAACAGGTATAGGATTACAACTAACCAAGCATGCTATATAAAAGTAACACAAAGGAAACCAAACCTGAACTCTCTAAGCATGATATAAAATAAAGCAAAGGAAAGCAAATTTGAACTTACTAATCATGCTATAAAATAGAGCAAAAGAAAGCAACTTTGAACTTACTAATCATGCTATAAAATAGAGCAAAAGAAAGCTAATTCAAACTTGCTAATCATGCTATAAAATAGAGCAAAAGAAAGCTAATTCAAACTTGCTAATCATGCTATAAAATAGAGCAAAAGAGAGCTAATTTGGACTTTCTAAACATGCTGTAAAATAGAGTAAAAGAAAGCTAACTTGGACTTTCTAAACATGCTGTAAAATAAAGGAAAAGAAAGCACATCTGAACTTACTAATCATGCTCTAGAATAGAGCAAAAAAGAGCTAGTTTGAACTTTTAAAACATGCTGTGATAAGAGCAAAGAAAGTTAATCTAATCTTACTAATCATGCTACAAAATAGAGCAAAAAGAAAACTAATTTGAACTTGCTAATAATGCTACAAAATGGAGCAAAAGAGAACTAATTTGATCTTGCTAATCATGCTACAAAATGGAGCAAAAGAAAACTAATTTGATCTTGCTAAATGGCACAAACATAACGAAAATGCTAATGTTTGCATGTTGGAATTTACGGTTGTTCATGCTCTTGAAATGCCAAGAACTGAATCTGTTCATCAATAAGGAACACAAGGAGACATGCTTGAAGATGTAATTAACCAGGCTCTTCAATGGCAAGGAAATTCAAGCACAAAACACAACTCAAAGAACTAAAACAGTAATTAAACTAAAGGCGAATGAAACTAGAAGCTAAATGAGAAATCTGCACTGTTTCGTCTATTGATCACGCCTACTGCCAACACAAGAACTACCATAAACTTAAATGGGAATTCTGTACTGATATGCTTAATAGAGCCACATGCTTACAATTAATCTACATGCTAAGCTTAATCCTTAAAGTCGTTTACACCAAAAGAAAAATCATACTGAGCATGGACGGAAAAAGAAGGCTAACAACAATCTAATCTACTTTACAACATGTAACGACCACCCTTCTTACTACTACTACTCTCTAAGGATGACCGTTACTTAACTACTAACTCTACTTAACCGGTATGATTAAATATCACATGGAAACTCTACCGAAAAATTTCGTCAGAGTCTCCCCTGTACCGGTGACCAAATCTATAATACAAGCATATTATACACAGTCACAGACGGCTGAAACATATTTTCCACAACCACGCAGTAATAAAAAAACACAATAAAAATAAAGAAACTACTCTAGCAATAGCAATGACTACAACACTCCACAAATAATAAAAGAGACTAGCTAGACATGCGGAAATAAACTCAACTACAATCCCTAATTTAATATAACATTAACGGAGAACTAAAAGAAAGTCTTGACAATTTTGCCAGCTACTTCTGGATCTCTCCACAGTCCATTCATCACACACCTTCATCACCACCACCATCCTGTCGCCTCCCTTTCATATCTTAGCTTTTCTTTTATCTGCAGTAAGAGGGAAGAAAACAAAACTATAAGCGAAAACGCTTAGTAAGTACTGATCTATCTCACAAAAACATCGAAGTGCATAAAAGTAATACAATAATACTGAAATTGTAATGCTAAAGCAAAGCTGCATGTACTCATGGTATACAGAAATAAAACTGAATACTAAACATGCTCACTAACTGACAGGAAAGTAATGAAACAACTACTGTAAGCTTAGCATTAAAGAACTAAACTTTTATTGATTCTAAGCATAAACTTGTTTCATTTTCTTATATCCTTATACTAGAAATTAATCTTTTAATTTCTCTTTCACTTTCTTCTTCTTGTTCTTCTTACTTTTCTTATATTAGAAATTAATCTTTTAATTTCTCTTTCACTTTCTTCTTCTTGTTCTTCTTTTCTTTTCTTCTTTGCTTCTTCTTTGGGCTCAGGCTTAGTACCATCTTTATTTTGCGCGCTCTCTAATAGTGGCTGAGGTAGCGAGCCTCTAGTCCTATGAAATAAAGACCTTGGTCTTACCAGGGCCAAGACCTTGGAATTGGTCACCTGGATTTGTTTAACGACCACCTTGGAAGTCGGGTACTAGCGTCTTATTTTAGTTTACTTGTTATCTCTTTTTAACTAGACCTTGGTCTCTTTCTTTTTACTCAGTTTCCTAATAATCCTTTATTAGAGTTTATTGGAATACTTTAGATATACCTAACAAGTGTAGGATTACAATTAACTAAGCATGCTATATAAAAACAATACAAGGGAAGCAAATCTAAACTCTTTCTAAGCATGTTATAAAACAAAGCAACAGAAAAGAAAATATGAACTTTCTAAACATGCTGTAAAACAAGGAAAAGAAAGCACATCTGAACTTACTAATCATGCTATAGAATAGAGCAAAAGAGAGCTAGTTTGAACTTTCAAAACATGCTATGATAAGAGCAAAGAAAGCTAATCTAATCTTACTAATCATGCTATAAAATAGAGCAAAAGAAAGCAAATTCAAACTTGCTAATCATGCTATAAAATAGAGCAAAAGAGAGCTGATTTGGACTTTCTACACATGCTGTAAAATAGAGCAAAAGAAAGCTAACTTGGACTTACTAAACATGTTGTAAGATAGAGCAAAAGAAAGCTAACTTGGACCTTCTAAACATGCTGTAAGATAGAGCAAAAGAAAGCTAACTTGGACTTACTAAACATGCTGTAAAATGGAGCAAAAGAAAGCTAACTTGGACTTACTAAACATGCTGTAAAATAGAGCAAAATAAACTAACTCTGAACTGTTATAACAAGGTTATTCTTGCCCTTAAAACAGTAACAAATAATCTATCCAAACTTACTAGTATACTAAGTTGTGCATGCTCATTTAGTGGCAAGGGAAACTCAATCAGCATACTACTACATGCTATAATCCTTAACATAATTGGAAATAAGCACCTTTCATGGAAACCGAGATATAAGAAGGGATACTGCTGTTATCAAACATCTACGCATGATATACTAAAGCATGTATCACTAAAATCTACTCATGTTGAATTATTTCCAATTAAGCAAAGTATAAGGAAAGGTTGCTTCTAATGACAGTAAGGATGTATTCTGCACTTACTAACATAACAATAAAACTTCTCGAGTTTATAAAATAAACAAGCAACCAAATTTGCACTGCTATTAGAAACAACACTACAATATAAACGATTCTACACTTGTTTAAAGAAACTAGACTAAGTTTGCACTTGCTAATAGGCAAAGTATAATCCGGTTCTGCACTTGCTAATAGGCAAAGTATAATCCGGTTCTGCACTTGCTAATAGGAAAACATAATCCAGTTCTGCATTCATTTTCTTTGCATAAGGTCAGATTCAACTTACTGTAAAGCTAAAACAAGCATAAACATCAAAATTCACAGCTTAACTCCTTTCTTGTAAGGCAACTCTAAATTCCCCAATTATGTTGCATCCGATTGACACAATACAAGAAGTGTTATGAACTTGTTCTAAGATCCCTAACATCATCATCTCCCACAGCCCAAAATCTGTAGCCTTTCAAAACATAGTCCTCTCGGAACTGAGGCACAGCAAAAACCGAAACAATCACCTCACGGCAGCAAACCCTAACATCATAATTCTCTACTAATAAAGTTCTGGAAAAAAAACCAAATGAAGCAATTCTTCCCAGAATGGATGGCACGGTAGAAAACCAGAACTCATCCCTATGCTTTCTTTGAAGATCACGGCAAATTCAAAAACAAAGAGAAACAAAGCCGGAAACAACTCCTACCGCAGGTGAGTAGTACTTACTTAGCCTCTTGAACTTACAACTGAGAAGAGGAAGGAGGCATTTAGGGTTTGGGCGAGGCTTCTCAGCAACTCCTTTGTGCTTCCGAGCTCCTTCCGTCGGGATGACCACGCACGGTGAAGCTTGAAGATCGGCCGGAAGAGTCCTTTCGCCGGCACCGGAGAGGAACCCTAGCGCCGTCGCCTCGGTGTGTTTTCCGCCCGCACCGCTGCCGCACGCGAAGGAGAGGGGAGGAAAAGGGTTCGGCCGCAGAGGAGGAAAACCTAGGTTTTCTTTTAAAACCCTGACTTTATTATTAACTACTCCTTATATATGTTTCTCTTCCTATTAGGTTAACAAAACGAGCATAGCTCGGCTGGTCGGATGCGTCCGGTTAGATTTGGTTCGACCCGAGGTTACGGGTTCGAGCCTCGCCTTCAACGGTTTTGTCAAAATTTCTTTCTTTTTGTAAACATACTAACCGACCTCCAAAAATTGTGTAAAAATACTCTAACAATTTCTAAAAATCTTTAGAATATTTTAAAATCATTTCCAAATATTTTTATAGATATTTGGAACTCAAAATAGGGAAAATCGGGTCGTTACACAGCAACCAATAAAACTGCAATCAATCTAAATAAAAAAGAACTAATCCCCAACTAAAAACTAGGGTTCGGATCAAGGAGAAAGATCAAATTCATTCACTTGCATAGCACTAATGGTAAGGAACAGAACCGAATCAAGAAGAACAACTCCAAAAGCTACTCCTACTGCAGGTGAGTAGTACTTACCCTTGATTGCTAGGACTTACAACCGGGAAGAGGAAGGAGGTCTAGGGTTCGGATGAGCTCAAATCTCGGCGCTTCTTCTGTGTCCGCGGGCTCTCTTCGACAGGAGGAACTTGGATCCGTAAGGTTTTCCGGAAGAAGCCTTCGCCGGCCGCCAGAGAGAAGCTCCAAAGTTGCTGCGTTTCCACCCGAAACCAGCGATGCCGACGCACCCGAAGAGGAGAGGGAATAGAAATTAGGGCTTGGGAAGAAAATTAACCCTTTAAAACCTAGGTTTATTTCTGCCCTTTTCTATAACTTAAATCTATTTCTCTCCATATTGGGTTAACAAAAC
The DNA here is from genome assembly GCF_018446385.1 of Zingiber officinale. Taxonomy (NCBI): domain Eukaryota; kingdom Viridiplantae; phylum Streptophyta; class Magnoliopsida; order Zingiberales; family Zingiberaceae; genus Zingiber; species Zingiber officinale. The sequence continues at coordinate 25,883,149 of NC_055988.1, forward strand.
CCGCGTAGCTCAGCTGGTCGGCTGCGTCCGGTTAGATCGGGTTCGACCCGAGGTCACGGGTTCGAGCCTCGCCTTCAACGGTTTTTGTCAGAATTCCTTTCTTTTTTGTAAACATACTAAACGACCTCTAAAAATTACGTAAAAATATTCTAAAAATTTCTAAAAAACTCTAGAATATTTTAAAAACATTTCTAAATATTTTTATGGACATTTGGAACTCGAAATAGGGAAAATCGGGTTATTACATGTTTGAATTGAGATCCAAGTGTCTAAATATGGTACTTGGATCGCAACGAGCCGTGTACAAGAAATCAGGACTTGGTTACAAACCTAAACAAACAAACAAATCATACTTATCTCTAATCAGCCAAAATGTTAAAAGTCAAGTCCAAGCATGAGTCCAAACAAAACATTTAACTAAACAAATTGAACCAAATCTCTACTTGGTCCCTAAGAGTCAAATCCATTACTTAGATAGACCTTATCTAAGCTATGACTCAGGGGGAGCAAGTAGAAAAACAATACAACCAACTTGTTTAACCAATTTCAACACTTAGGATTAGGTTTATTTTCTGCTTAGAATGGTTAGATGAAAAAGGTTTACCAAACCCTACAACATAGCATCGGAATGGATTGGGATGATAGTACGTCAAGGAAACTTTGTCGAAGGCATGTCTAGGCTGAATATTGAATTCTACCCGGTGCACTAGACTTAGTGGATCTGACCGAAACTACCCCAGTCAAACATGGGCTAGTTAGACCAAAATTTAGTATTAAGTTTTTTGGGTGGAAACAGTTTGGAAGTCTTTAGCAAGTGGTCCACCGTTGATACACAAGAAGGACATATGCCTCGCTACTGAACTGAAAGCTTATCCTTATAAAGCCTGCTTGATTAACCCAAACCTAAGTTTGAATCTAACATGGGTTCGATAACCTTTTTCAACTTAATTAAACTTTATTTTAAAACTTAATTAAAATCATTTTAAAACTTAATTAAACTTTATTTTAAAACTTAATTAAAATTATTTTAAAATTTATTAAAATTATTTTAAAAATTATTTTAAAACCTAATTAAAATTATTTAATTAAAAATTATTTTAAAACTTAATTAAAATTATTTTAAAAATTAATTAAAATTATTTTAAAACTTAATTAAAATTATTTTAAAAATTATTTTTCAACCTAATTAAAACTCATTTAAAAAATATTTTAAAACTTATTTAAAAAACTATTTTAAAAATTATTTTAAAAACTTATTTAAAAATTATTTCAAACTTAACTATTTTAAAACTTAAATTAATTAAAATTATTTTAAAACTTAAATAAAAAATTATTTAAATTAAAAATTATTTTAAAAATTAATTAAAAATTATTTTAAAACTTAAAAAAAATTTAAACTTAATTAAAAAACTTTTAAACTTAAACCTTATTTATTAAAAACTTTTAAACCTAATTAAAAAAAAACTTAACTTAAAACTATATTAAAAACTTAATTAAAATTATTTTAAAACTTAATTATTTTAAAACTTAATTATTTTAAAACTTATTTTAAAACCCAATTAAAATTATTTAATTAAAAATTATTTTAAAACTTAATTAAAAATTATTAAAAACTAAATTAAAAATTATTAAAACCTAATTAAAAATTATTAAACCCTAATTAAAAATTATTAAAAACCTTTTTAAAACTTAATTAAAACCTTTAAAACTTAATTACTTTTAAACATAATTAAAATTATTTTAAAACTAAAAAAAAAATTGGGTTTCGTCGACCGAAAAAATTATCGGTCGACCGAACCAATGTTGAACAGGTCAATGATACTTAAATTGTTTTCAATTGTTATCAATTAATCGGTCGACCGAACCATTTAAGCGATCGACCGAACAAATAAATTCTCTTCTGTTCAACTGCTCTCCACCTACCCTGTATCTGTGCCAAAGTTAATATATTGGTCGACCGAACCGGTTTATCGGTCGACCGAACGTTTGCTCACTGGTCAAAAGGACGAGGAATTTAAGGGATCGGTCGACCGAACCCCTTATCGGTCGACCGATCGACCTCTATAAATACAAGTTTCGGCAAGCCGAAAGCCTCATCCCCTAAATCTCCTTTTTTCTTTGCTTTCCTCCTTGCATTAGAAGTTCTTCTCGCCGGTTTCAGTTTTTCTAACAGTCCGACAATGCCTCGGTAACCATTTCTTTATTCTAATTCTTTTAAATACTTATGCACTATTATTTATTGCTATTTTTTTATATATATAGTGAAAAAAGTAGAGCTATTGCGCAACGAGAGGCTAGCTCTCTTAATCCCAGTCAGGACCCTAGGTTTTCTTCTGAGAAGTTAAGGCAATCTTTTCCAAATAAAAAATTTAAGGTGATAGGTACTCGTTGTCTAGATCTCCAATTCTACCAAACCTTTTGTCCTGAAGCCATAGAGATCAATCAACACTATCAACTAGATAGCATTATCTTTTGTAGGCATGCATACAATCCTATACTCTGTTTCGAATTTTATCACAACTTGTGTGAACTTAATCCTCATCACTATAGGACTAGGGTCACCACCAGAGAGATGCTATTTGATCTAGATATGTTTCTTCGGTTTTTACGGATACGACCCTCAGTTAACCGTATATTTTTCAGTGCTTCTCTTTCAAATCCATTACCTGCTCCGTTTGCACATCTTACTCTTGATCTTATGTATGCCGACTTCTTTGAGGGACCACGTCATAAAAAGATGTCTACTGTACCCCTTAGTCCGATAGACAATGCTTTTTATAAGATGGTTGTTTCCTACGTTCATCCTCTGTCATCTAGAGATCAGGGTGTTTTACGGCCAGTTCATCTTTTTCTGATATATACATTATGCCATAGACTAGATTTTGACTTAGGTTACAGGGTGTTTCGGTCCATTATCTATTATTCAGGGTATAGCACATCAAATAAAGTTCATATGATCCAGTGTCATGTTCTTACTGCCTATATTGCTTCTTTGGGTGTGGGAGTTCATCGGGGTGAGTTGATTGAGTTATCTGATTTTGATCTTGTCGGAATTAGGCAGTTGTCCTTGGCTGGGATTAAGACTAGCACCGAGGGTCTGGTGTATAAACGGTCTCATCCATACTACGTACCACCGGCTGTTGATGAACCCATTGCTGAAGATGATCCGGTCCCAGTAGTTATGCCTCCTCCGGTGTTTATTGATCCAAGATTTACCATGACGCCTTACTTTGATTTTCCTCAGAGTAGTTCATATGCTCCACCTCCTCAGCCTAGTGACTTTTTTACCCATCTGCGTGATGATATTTTTAGTCGATTTAACTCCTTAGAGACAAAGATGGATGATCAGTACAACTCTCTTCAGGGTCAAATTGCAGATTTTCGTCAAGAGATGATAGATCGTACTGATGCTTTAGAAAAGGAGCAGAGGCGGATGTTTGACTATTTTCGAGATGATGAGAATGAGGAGGAGTGATTTTAGGACTTATTACTTATGGCTTATTTTATAGAATATGTTATTTTATTTTGAAAACTATTACTTAGTTTATTTTTCAAAGAGTATTTTTTGTAAAAATCCCTCTTTCAAAATTTTGGTTTTCAAAAACTCTTTCAAAATAATTTTTTTCTAGAGTAGCCTAGGTTCTACCGTAGAACTGCATGTTCCTATAGTTCTAGGAGCCAGCATCTCACAAGCACAGTAGGATTCCCTGTTTGATAACTTAGAATGGGTGAGATGCTTAGGACCTAACCCTAGATTTCAGATGCTTATGTCAGTGCATCATTATAAATCTGGGCTTTAAACAACACACATGAATCAATTTGGGTTAATTAGCTAGTAAAAACCTAGTTAGTATTAAATACTCAAATTGACCAACCTAAGTCAATTGCTACTATCTTGTGGTAGTTAGCCTTGAACAAAGGTTGGACATTTCATCATATGGACAAATTTTCCTTAGTTTTCCTAATCCATGCTTGGACTTTTAGGAAATTATCAATTTTAGGGGGAGTTTTCGAACCAAATTTCTATGTTTAAATTACAAAATTTAATTTCTATAACATTTTTTAAATAAATAATTGTTTCATGACAAAATCATTTTCACTAAAAAGTTTTCCTTCTAAAATCATTTTCAAACTTTTGAACCAAAGGGTTTTACTCATATTCAAAAATACTTTTAAAATTTTTTAACTTAGTAAATTATTTTATTCAAATTTTTTGACTTAGTAAATTTTTCAAAATTTTATTCAAAATTTTTTTACTCAGTATAATTTTTCAAATTTTTTACTTAGTAAAAGTTTTCAAAATTTTATTCAAAATTTTTTTACTTAGTATAATTTTTAAGATTTTTTACTTAGTAAATTCTTTTAAAATTTTATTCAATTTTTTTTTTACTTAGTATAATTTTTTAAATTTTTTACTTAATAAAATTTTCTTCAAATTTTTTTTCAAAATTATTTTACTTAGTAAAATTTTTCAAAAATTTTATTCATAAATTATTTTACTTAGTAAAATTTTTCAAATATTACTTTACTTAGTAAATTTTTCAAAATTTTATTCAAATCATTTTTTTTACTTAGCAAAACTTTAAGGTTAAAATTTTACTTATACTTGGTTATTGAATCTACTCCTATTTTTTGATGTGTGTCAAAGGGGGAGAGATAGTGAATTCTGGGGGAGTTGTTTAAATTAGGGGGAGAATATAAAAATTAAATTGCTTGTTTATTTAATGGTTGCATAATTTTAACTTAACTTTGAACCTTGGTTGTCAAACATCAAAAAGGGGAAGATTGTTGGTGCAAGTTGCACCAGAATCAAACCTAAGTTTTGATATTGTCAAAGGTTCAAGTTAAGTCTTGTTATGATCTAACAAGTTGACTGAGTGTGCAGAATGTTTACTCAACCGGGAAAGACCTAGTTGGAGGCTAGGCAGAAGAAATCTTAGCAGATCGTGGAACCCAGGTGCAAGTCTAAGAAGGTCGAGGGGATCTGAAGTTTGGCAGTGTGATCGAGAGGTCTGGAGGACCGAAGATCAAGAGAAAAGTCCTGGGGAGCCGATCAAGGCTGAGTGAAAAGTCCAAACTAGATATGGAGGATCAAAGTTTGGCAGGTAGGTTGAGGTAAACAAACTGGAGGAGTGACAGTGAGGTCGGGTTCCTGAAGGGAATAACCTTAGGTCGTTGATCCAACTGAAGAAACCAGAAATGTTCCAAGTTGAGATCAAGACAGTTTTACTGTCTTTCATATTACTCGTGCATTTTTATTACTGTGCTAATCTCGGTTTTGTAGGGTGTTTTGCTTAATACTATTTTGTAGATTCTGTTCGATCGGTCGACCGAACCAGGCAAATTCAGTTCAGTATTCAGATCAAACATGAACAGAGTCTGAGCTCGATCAAAGCTTGATTGGTCGACCGAATAGTAAGATCGATCGATTGAACACTAATGACTCATCTTAGCCAGTTCATCAGCACCGATAAGCAGCAAAGGAAAAGAAGTCGATCGGTCAACCGAACGCAGGGATCAGTCGACCGATCCAATCAGCATTAATGGTGCAATAAATAAAGATCTCGGCAGATTGCAACGAACAAGGAAAAAGCTTGTTCGGTCGACCGAAAGGCATGATCGGTCGACCGAACCATTAAAGATTAGTTAATGTCAGAGATCGAGCCGGCGTTAGACACCATCCAGGAAGGAAGGAGCGGGTTCAGTCGACCGAACAGTGGGATAGGTCGACCGAACGCCCAAGGCCTAAAAAATGGGGCTCGAAGTCTGAGGCTAAAATAACTTTCTGATCGACTAAAAAATTCTTTTCTGCAAGCAACTCTATAATATATGCGAATCTATTTTAGGGTTATCGTGGAATAACCTTAGGAAATTTTTTAAAAATTTTTAGAAATTTTTCTGGAGTTAAACGGAGTCCATATGACTCGTTTTAAGGGATATATCGATAGGGTTAGATGGAGGCAGGTTTGGAATACCCAAATTAAGTGGGAATTGATTAAGGTTAAACTTAGGTTTTAATTAATCTAACCTAAGGTTTGGATTAACCACGCTATAAAGTGCCGAAGCCCTTTCTTTTTCCCCGACTTTCCTCTCCTCTATTCTCCCTCTGTTCTTCGCATCTCTCTCGAGTCCACGCGATCGTGACCGAGATCGACGATTTCTTCTTCTCTCGGTGGCGCCGGCGAGGAGCGGACCTTGGGGCGTTGAGAGGAAGAGAGGTTAGTACAACCGAACCTTCTTTCTCCCCGATCCCTTCCTCCCTTCTCTGATCTCGGTGAACAACGACGACGGATCTCGATCGGTGGATTTCGCCGGCTGTCGGGAGGGAACCAAGGGCATTGGCATTGGATCTGGGCATCGACGATTGGTTGTGTGAGGTAACTCCCATTGTTTCCTTTCGATTTCCCTATTTTGTTCGTCGACAAGGGCAGATCATGCCCTAACCATGATTCTTGGAGGTAAGCAGGTTTGGTTGGGTTGTGGATTCGGATCTCTACTCTTCTTCTAGTGATGATTCGAGTGATCTTGATGAGGAACAATACCTGCGTTTAGGTTCCGGCCTCCACAGCTCTGTCGGATCATCTTCTTCATTGGTTCTGTGATTACCTTCGACGATTGAAGGGTGAAGAGGTAAGGAGAGTAAATTTTAGTATTACAGTTGTAGGGATTAAATCTTCTAGTTCTTGCTGTTCTTTCTTTTGATCCGACCAGTGAAGGTGCACTGTATAGTTTACTGCGTGTAGGAAATTGATACACTGTCTAATTCTTGTTCTTTCTCTTGATCTAACCTTAGTTTGCAGTAAGTACAGTGTATTCCTTGACCTAGATCAATGAGGGAATCAATAGGAGTTGTGAATTGTGTTGTTCAGTGGTGGAAGGCTTTGAGTGTACTATGGTTACTGGAATTTCTGTAAATGGTATTGAAAAAGACTAGTTAATAGTGATTAAATTAACCCAACTGTTGTAGGGTTATGTTCTGTTGTGCTATCTCAATAATTGAGGATTGTAAGTGTGGATTAACCTAAATCTGAAATGGATTTCCATGATGTTTAGGTTCATTTCTTGTTAGGTAATATAGAAAGGATTAGTGATAACTAAGATCGGTAATGGGAATTTGATTTTTGGATGGGTAAGATAAGTTGAAATTTAATCTACACTTACCAGTAGAAAGGAGTAGGAATCGTGGTCAGCTATTGCTTGAAAGTTGGCTAGTTACTTGTAAAGTAATTCACCTATTTGTAGTATACATATATTTAGTTATATAAATTTGTATATGTGATACAGGACCCTGATCGGCGACGTGCCGCGTGACGTGGTGGTTCCATTGATACGGGATATATTGAGGCGGGTATTTCTTCCTTAATTTCTATTTAGTTCATTGAACTTTAAAGCATGTTTATATTTGGATAATTAGGTTGCATTCCTTAAATCTGATTATTTGTTGTTTTCCTGCTTGTCTCTTTTGCTTGATCCTTGATATGATCTAGTTCGATTCGTTACAGTCTCTATCCTTGTTATCTAGAACTCTATTGTATATACACATGTAGAGTGTTGTAGGGATGGCTGTATTGGATATTTGTGGTCTATACTTGTCTAGGTTGTGATTGGTATGTGTTATGGGTTTTACATGATTAACATTCCATTTGCATAGTAGTATGTGTAGTTATGTATGTCGTGGTTATTGGGGGTGTTTAGCAGGTTTGGGGTTGTTGCGTGGATGATGATTATATATATATATATATATATATATATCATGTTCATCATTCATTGCATCTGATGACCATTGTCTCCCTTGTGGTTGAGAGAGTAATCAGTTGGTTTGGTTTAGCGCCGCACACTCGGCCACTCATGGGTAGTGGTAGCTGGAGCAATTGCCGCTCGTCCTGTCGTGCCACCCGGTCACTAGGTTTTTTGTGAGATCCGGCGTTGTGAGCAGTCAGGGACCCTGATGCTATGTAGCTAGGTAGCTACTAGCGGATTGCCCGCCTCGACCACTTTATTGTGGGCTGAAGGGTAGTATAGTCGTCACAGACCCAAGCCTCTCGGCCATACAGGGGTCGTGGTATCTAGAGAGGTGGCGGGAGTGACCATGGAGCATGCATGCACTTTTGCATATGATGCACGGTGCATCTGTGGGGATATTTTTGCATACATGCTTACTAGATATTAGTCGCATGTAATTGTGTATTGTTGCATTTGTTTGAGCTATGTATGCTGCATATGGATGCCATGCCGCATACATGTCATTTACTTTACATATATTTGCAGTCGTATATGTATTACACAGGTGTTGTTGACTCGGTGAGTTTACGGATCATGGTATCATGGTATTGATTCTTTTCGGGTATGTACATTTATGTTATATGCATTTATTATGTCAGGTTCATTCATATACCATTGTCGTATTAGATATAGTTAGATGTACTATACTTTTGATAGCATGATTCTATTCTTTACTTAGGAGACTGTATTCTTGATTCCTATTTATTATGCATGTGAGATCTCGGAAAAATTTAAATAAATAGGGTTATTTCAGAAATAGCCTTATAATATTTTTCCGGAATTTTTAGAAATTTTCTGGTAATTTTTCGGAGCTCGTACGACGGGTTTGAAGGGGATCAATTTTGGGTTCGGATAAAGCCTGTTTGGGATATCCATTTAAGTGGGACTTGATTGAGAATATAACTTATGGGTTAATGAAGTAACCCTAAGTTTAAATATCCCTTTTAATTCCCCAACCAAATGCCGATCCCATTCTGCCCTCTCCACCCGACTCTTCTCTGTTCTCTCTCGCGGACGAGCGACGGCGACAGGAATGGAGCTTCGACCTCCGGCGACCTTCCTCTGCTTGCATTGACACCCTATGCTCAGCTCCGGCTGTTGTTTCTCCTCTCCAAGTCGTCTTCTGCTGAGGATTCTTTGCTACGGTGGTGCCGCGGCCGAACAACGATTCTTGGTGGCTAGGGCACGGTGAGGAGCAAGATTCACGTCGTCTCCCAATCAATCAACCTTCCCTTTCCCCTCTTCTAGTTCCCTTCATCCCGATTTTGTTCGAGGGTTCTTGCCGAGCCTTAGTTTTGTTCTAGGGCTGTGGGATCGAGCTAGAGCCATCTGATCGCCGGTGTGAGGTTACTTTAGGGCTTCGAAGGTAAGCAACCGAAACCCTTCTTCCCGACTTCTATTTTGATTCGTTGCCGGATTCTTGTGATTCACGGATTTATGCTCTGTTCTGGTGTTATTGTGATTCGAGTGTTGATTTAGGGCACGAGATTGGAGAAGAAGGGTGAAGTTCCATTTTGATCAGTGAGATGTGCTTGGGATTTCAGCAGGATTGTGGTCTGTGAACTCATGAGTGAGGGGTTGTTGAGGTGAGGATCTGTTCCAGAGGTGTTTCCCTGTCGACAACACTTCAACCAGCATCAATAGTGGCTGTTAATTGAGGATCTTGTCTGGTCAGATCACTTTGTTTTCCAGCAGATTACCTTGTATTCCAGTGGTTGTATTGAGGTACGTGGAGAGATTTGTTGATACATGATGTGTAGATTGGAATTAGGGTTATGTTGATTGTGATTAGATTTAATTGTTTAGATTAAATTAATGGAATGATTAGGGTTAAGACAATTAACCCTAGTCAACTATTGGATTTAATCTAAGATTGGATTTCTAATCTAATTGGTGATTAGGGATTAGGTAACTAACCCTAATTGACCGTTAGATTAATTAGGTAGGTTGTGATGGTGTTGATTAGGGTTTTGCCCTAATTTGTTATTAGGGATTTTATTTAGCTATTCTTTTGGATTTAGTTAAATGAAGATATATATATTGTTTGACACAGGATTCTGATTCGAGACAGGCGTCTCGACGTTGACTTCGGATTTGGGATTGTACCTTCTATTTGAGGCGGGTACCCTTTGACTTATCTTGTTGATATTGTCTTGTGATATGTGCAGTTTATATATGTTTACTAGTAATTGGTAGATCTTTCTCTTCTCTGGTTATAGTATTCAATACCTGTAGGCGATTATTAGCGATTGGTAGTTAGCATATTCCCTGGTTTAGTTAGTTGATACCTGATACATGTTGCTACTGTCATCTGCTATACTTTCGTCTGGTATACCTTTACTACTTACCATGTGTATGTATGTTGATAGAGATGGATATTTATGATGCTTATCTATACTTGATTAGTTGCTGGAGATACTTGTTATATGTTGTTGGATTTGCATTGCTTATATCATTGTTATACATATGCGTTTGTTTTATTGGCACCTACGCATATGGAGGAGGATATGTTCAGGTATGACATACTGTAGCATCATGCACCATCCTGCATGATTGCATTGCTGGGCGATTGACGACTCCATTATTGTTGAGCTCGTCGGCCGGCTATATAGGCCTGCACACAACGTGTTTCACTGCATGGGTAGTGGCACAGCACAGTAGGGTGTGTATGGCAGTAGCTCTGTAGTGCTCCGCTGGTCCGCTCATGGGTAGTGTGACTGCAGCGTGGTAGCAGACAGGGATCCCTCCTCGTCATCGCGTATCGGGAGTTGAGAGCATTGCGCTCCCTCACTATGTTTGAGGTAGGAGGATAGGTGTACTCCGACAGCATCCCGTCCACTCGGTCACTCATCAGGGGTAGTGACGGCAGAGTGCACGGTGTCACAACCCTACCCACTCGGTCTCACCATTGTGTGTGAGATGGTTGACTGGTTGACAGGGGTGACCATGTCATATTGCATCATATGCACGGATTGCATTTGATATGATTGATGCATTTTGGTGATTGCATATGATTGACATGCATACAGGATACATGCTTTTGCTCTGACTACTTTTATCTCTGTATGTTGACAGTCAGTTGCCCAAGCCTCGTAGGTGAGCACAGTTTATTTCAGTTATGCATTTTCTTATTATTCTTGCTATAGACTGTACTTTATGCATTTTGCTGGTTATTACAGTTTATTTCAGCTATGCATATATGTTATACTGTTAGGAGACCGTACCGTAGGTTGTACTGTTAGGAGACTGTACTGTAGGCTCTATGGTTTAGTGTACTGTACCTTAGGATATTACTGGTAGTTATATGTTGCTGTACATATCTATTGGATTACCTGCTGAGTTCTTTGAACTCACCCCGTTGTTACTATTTTTCAGGTTGAGGCCGTCGGGAGATATTCCAGTCGCTAGCCCCATTATCGCGAGGATTTTCTGTGTCGGATTATATTTTGCTTTTGCATCTTATATACTTGTATTGTGGGTTTGTATTGTGGACTTTACATTGAACATTCGGGTTTGCTACTTTTGGTTTTCCGCTGCGGTTGTATTTTCATTACTTCGTGGATTTGTTTTCTTCGTTGTAGTGGAGTAGGCTGTTTACATATATCTTCGGGGTTCTATATCGTCTTTCCTTATTAAACTGCGTGGATTGATCATATATTATATATGTGTGGAATGTTGAATATAACTGCATGGATTGTTTACTATTTGTGTGTATTGTTCCGGCCGAGTGTGACCGAGGTATAGATATATGTATACTGAGCTTCATATTGTCCGCCGTACAGGGGAGATGCTGCCGAAATTTCTTTGGACAGGGACTACCTGGGGCGTGACAATGCAAACCATGCTTTATTCTGTCCATTACCCGCTGAGTTACCTGTACTCACCACCCCGTCTATATCATTTTGATTTTCAGGCAGTAGATAGATGATATGGAGATGCTTGGAGCATATTGCCAGCCGGTCCCATTTCCCGTGTCATATCCGAGGGATGAGTTTTGGTTTTGTTTCTCCTTATCCACATTTCGTATTCGTTGTATTTTGGGTATTGATTGTGTTTTGATACTTGTACTACGGACTTCATATCTGTGATGTGTTTGTGGACTTTTGTATTTGTGGGTTTCCTCTTCGACTTTCTGTTGTGTTTTTGATATAGCCGTGTGGGCTACATATTAGTTGCATGATTGTTTTCATTTCTTTTATCCAGCCGGGTACGTTGTGAATATTAACTACGTGGATGTGTTTCTTTTGTGCACATATATTCTAGCCGCATGTGACTGATGTATTTTTCATGTATGTAAGGTTCATATTGTCACCGATACAGGGGAGATGCTGCCGAAATTTTTCGGTAGAGACCCACCCGGGGCGTGACAATTTTTGGTATCAGAGCAGGTTTGCGATGCCTGCTTTTCGTGTTTTGGATTTATGAGGTTTTCGAGGTTTACGGGATTTACGAGTTTTTCTTTCTTTCCTTCAATGTTTACGAGATTTATGAGGTGTATACTTGGAATTCGTATTTTTCCTCGATATGACCTTCGGATATTGGGACCAGGCAGCGGCAGGCTATCTCCAAGCTATAGGATGTAAGTTACCTTATTGTTGAAGTATACTCCTGTAGTCTTACCTTGTTATTGATATCAGGAATGAAGCGTAGAGAGACAGCCCCTAGTCAGCGACGTGGTCCAGGACGACCACGGAAGTGACCTACTGAGTCAGTGGAGTCTGATCCAGTTGAGCAGGAGGTGGATCCCTCTGAGATCCTACAGAGGTTGAGACCGATAGTCGTGGATAGACCCACCAAGTTCCCACGAGAGATCAGGGTTTTCAGCCTCAGTTGGTTCCTCCTACATTACCACCAGTGATCCCTACTCTTGCTGCTACTCCTTGGGTGAGGGATAGAGCTCGAATCCCACTACTAGCTCGGTCGGTAAAGGACTGATTCACCTTGTTCCATGGAGTTCCTGACCCGAGTGTTGCCCGTTCTTGGTTGGGAAATGTGGAGGATACTTTCGAGTATTTGACGTGTACCGAAGAAGAAAAGGCTGAATTAGCTGCATATCACCTAAGAGATCAGGCTGTTACTTGGTGGAAGATGCAGAAGACACTTGTTGGAGACCAGAGTATCACCTAGACTTTATTCCGAGATGCCTTCAAGAGACAGTATTTCCTAGCTCCTTATCGTATGACCCGTCGACAGGAATTCTTACAGCTGAAGCAGGGTGATCGGTCTGTGATGGAGTATGATGCGGAATTTAACTGATTAGCTGAGTATTGCCCTCATCTAGTTGCCCAGGAGAGAAATCGGTTAGATCAGTTCACTCAGGGCCTTGTAGCTTATATCCGTATCGGGATGTCTGGCTTTACTCCTAGTACGTACCGGGAGGCGTTAGATAGAGCTTTGATGATTGAAATGACACAACAGCAAATTTCCCTGGAAAAAGGAAAGGATAAGCAAAAGGCACAGGGTACAACTCCAAATCAGAAATAACAGAATCAAGGTCAGAAGAAACGGAAGAAATGGCATGGAGCCCAGACTACTTTGGGAGAGTCCTATCGATCATCGAAGACGGGACGATCATCCGCTGGTTCTTCTAGACCTCCTCAGAAGGATTCTGCTGGTGAACTTAGATGTTTTAGATGTGGTGTTGATGGTCACTCTAAACCTAACTGCCCATTGAGCCAAGATATATGTTACTACTGTAAGCTACCGGGGCATGTGAGCCGTGATTGTACTCTGAAGGCTCAGCTGCAGGTTGCCAATGTTACTGCTCAAGGAAGTCATATTACTCAGACTCGACGGCCGAAGGGACCGCAGAAGATGCAAATCACTCCACATCAGCAGAGTATACTACCTCCTCAGGCACAGGTATACCATATCCAGGGTCAGCAGTACCCAGCAGTACCTGTGGCTATGCAGTATTCCTCGGCTATCCCGTTACATCGGTATCTTCCGGCGCCACCTAGCTCTTGTCCAGTGATACAGCCTCAGCAGTATGCTACCACTCACCAGCCTCAGTAGCATGCTACCACCCACCAGCCTCAGCAGTTCGCTACTACTCCACCAGCACCGTTTCAGACCACTACTGGAGTATCGCCTTCGTGCCCGGAAGTGGGACGAGTGTATACTATTACTCGAGAGGAGGCACAGCGGGCTGAGGGATCGGTCTTTCGGGGTATGATTACTGTTTATTCATTTTCGGCTGAATTATTGATAGATACTGGTAGTTCCCATTCTTTCATTTCTCAGATATTCCTGAGTAAGATTTGTAGATTACCGGTTCGTCGGACTCATACATTAGCGGTATCTTTACCCTCGGGAGAGATACTAAATATCAGTCAGGAGATTAGAGATTGTCCATTGGATTTCGAGGGTCAGACCCTTATGGTGGACTTACAGGTTCTGGATATGCTAGAATTTGACATCATTTTGGGTATGGACTAGTTAGCCAAATATTATGCTACCGTCGACTGCAGCACTAGAGTGGTTACATTTAGACCTCCGGGTCTACCGTCCTGGGTATTCATGGGTACCAAGGATGAGGGGATTTCTGTCATCTCAGCAATGCAAGCTTAGAGATTATTGTCTCAAGGATGTCGGGGGTATTTGTTATCTATGATTAAGATTGATCAGGACACTACCACACAACTTTCTGACATTCCTATAGTTCAGGAGTACCCTGACGTATTTCCAGAAGAATTACCCGGCTTGCCCCCGAAAAGGCAGGTGGAGTTCACGATTGAGTTGATTCCGGGGACAGCACCGGTGTCCAAGGCTCCATATCTCATGGCACCTAAGGAGTTGGAGGAGCTAAAAGTACAGTTACAAGAGCTGCTGGATAGAGGGTTTATCCGTCCTAGTGTGTCTCCATGGGGAGCTCTGGTACTCTTTGTGAAGAAAAAGGACGGATCGATGAGATTATGCATCGACTATCGGCAACTGAATGCAGTGACTATTGAGAACAAATATCCACTGCCACGTATAGAGGATCTGTTTGATCAGCTCAAGAATACTTGTGTGTATTCTAAGATTGATCTGCGCTCTGTCTATCATTAGCTCAGTGTGAGAGATTCAGATATACAGAAGATAGCCTTCTATACTCGATATGGACACTATGAGTTCTTGGTAATGCCATTTGGGCTTACCAATGCTCCAGTAGTCTTCATGGATCTGATGAATAGGGTATTTCTTGAGTTCTTGGATCAGTTCGTGATTGTGTTCATCGATGACATTTTGATATATTCTCGATCCGAAGAAGAGCATGGGTGACATCTTCGTATAGTATTGGAGACGCTCCAACAAGAACGTCTCTATGCAAAATTCAGCAAATGTGCATTCTGGTTATCTTCTGTGGGTTTGCTGGGACATATTGTTTCTAGCAGTGGTATATCAGTGGACCCACAAAAGATAGAAGTTGTTACCAGTTGGGAGCAGCCAAAGTCGGTACAGGAGATTCGTAGCTTTCTTGGTCTGGCTGGGTATTACTGTAGATTTGTTGAGGGCTTCTCTAGCATAGCGCTGCCGTTGACTCAGTTGACCAGGAAAGGGGTAAAGTTTTGCTGGACAGAGTCTTGCGAGACGAGTTTTCAGGAACTTAAGCGAAGACTCATTTCTACACCTATATTAGTACTTCCTTCTAGAGATGATGGCTTCGTACTTTATACAGATGCATCATTACAGGGGTTAGGCGCAGTACTCATGCAGCATGGACGGGTAGTTTCTTATGCCTCACGTCAGTTGAAAGAGCATGAGAAGAATTATACAGTACATGACCTGGAGTTAGTAGCTATTATATATGCGCTAAAAATCTGGAGACATCATCTATACGGGATCACCTTCGAGATATTCACGGATCATAAGAGTCTTAAGTATCTATCTACTCAGAAAGAATTGAACTTAAGACAGAGAAGATGGATGGAATTCTTGAAGGACTATGACTGTACAATCAACTACCACCCAGGGAAAGCTAACGTGGTAGCTGATGCATTGAGTAGGAAATCCCGAGGAGTTCTTGCCTGTCACCGTGTGATGGTTACAGAACTGGTACAAAAATTTTCTAAGTTGGGATTAGTAGAGCAGGGTCAGACTGAGCGGGGTATTCTGTTATCTATGGTTGCCCAGTCACCCATTGTGGAGAGGATTAAAGAAGCTCAGGCTACAGATCAGCATCTGCAGTTTTTGTGTAGCAGAATTTCCCCAGAACAGCAGACAGGATTTTCTTACGATGGAAATGGAATTCTATACTTCCGGGGGAGATTGTGTGTTCCTGAGCTACCTTCTTTGAAGGAGGACCTACTTCAGGAGGCACACCGATCCAGATTTGCGATTCATCCTGGTGGTACACGTATGTATAGGGATCTGTGACGTTCTTATTGGTGGGCTGGCATGAAGAAAGACATCGCGAATTTCATTACACGATGCCTTGTATGTCAGCAAGTGAAGGCTGAACATCAGAGACCCGTTGGTTTACTCCAGAAGATACAGATACTGGAATGGAAATGGGAGCATATCACGATGGATTTCGTCGTGGGTCTACCCAGGATCCGGCGAACACATGATACGATTTGGGTGATCGTTGATCGATTAACCAAATCTGCTCATTTCCTTCCGATCCGTAGGACGGAGTCATTGGATCGATTGGCAGAGTTGTATTGTAGAGAGATTATCAGGCTTCACGGTGTACCTCTCAGTATTATTTCGGATAGAGATCCGCGGTTTACTTCGCGATTCTGGCAGAGTTTACAGCAAGCTATGGGTACAGAGTTACAATTCAGTACCGCTTTCCACCCCCAGACAGACAGTCAGTCAGAGCGTACTATACAGACATTAGAGGACCTACTGAGATCATGTATCATAGACTTCGGAGGCAGTTGGGAGGATCATTTACATTTAGTAGAATTTGCCTACAACAACAGTTATCATTCAGCGATACAGATGGCACCTTATGAGGCGTTGTATGGCAGAGTATGTAGATCTCCCACCTTATGGATAGAAGTTGGGGAAACACAGATTTTGGGGCCACAGAGTCTTCAGCGTGATGCAGAGATGGTTTGTACCATCAGGCGCAGGTTGTCAGAGGCTCAGGATCGACAGAAGAGTTATGCGGATCAGAGACGGAGACCTTTAGAGTTTTCTGTTGGTGATCATGTATTCTTACGAGTATCCCCTACGAAAGGAGTAAAAAGGTTTGGGTTGAAGGGTAAGTTGGCGCCTCGCTATATTGGACCCTTCCAGGTCCTCGAGAGGATAGGTGAGGTGGCGTATCGACTGGCGCTACCACCATCACTGACTGGGGTGCATGATGTATTCCATGTGTCTATGTTGAGGAGATATGTACCGCACCCTTCGCATATTCTCACTGATGTAGAAGTTGTACTTCAGCCGGATATATCTTATGAGGAGATTCCAATTTAGATTTTGGACCGCAAAGAGCGCCGGTTGAGGAACAAGACAATTCGACTGGTCAAGGTCGGATGGCGGCATCACTCAGATGAAGAAGCCACCTGGGAGTTGGAAGATAAGATGCGAGCCAGTTACCCACACCTATTTACTGAAGGTGAGTAAGTTTATTTCAGTAACTAGAATAAGTTTATCTACTACTTCTTGCTTTTAGTTGGTAGTGGTAAATTTGGGAACCAAATTTTTATTAGTGGGGAAGAATGTAATATATGCGAATTTATTTTTAGGGTTATCGTGGAATAACCTTAGGAAAATTTTTAAGAATTTTTAGAAATTTTTCTGGAGTTAAACGGAGTCCATATGACTCGTTTAAAGGGATATATCGATAGGGTTAGATGGAGGAAGGTTTGGAATACCCAAATTAAGTGGGAATTGATTAAGGTTAAACTTAGGTTTTAATTAAGCTAACCTAAGGTTTGGATTAACCATGCTATAAAGCGCCGAAGCCCTTTCTTTTTCCCCGACTTTCCTCTCCTCTATTCTCCCTCTGTTCTTCGCATCTCTCTCGAGTCCACGCGATCGTGACCGAGATCGGCGATTTCTTCTTCTCTCGGTGGCGTCGGCGAGGAGCGGACCTTGGGGCATTGAGAGGAAGAGAGGTTAGTACAGCCGAACCTTCTTTCTCCCCGATCCCTTCCTCCCTTCTCTGATCTCGGTGAACAACGGCGACGGATCTCGATCGGTGGATTTCGCCGGCTGTCGGGAAGGAACCAAGGGCATTGGCGTTGGATCTGGGCATCGGCGACTGGTTGTGTGAGGTAACGCCCATTGTTTCCTTCCGATTTCCCTATTTTGTTCGTCGACAAGGGCAGATCATGCCCTAACCATGATTCTTGGAGGTAAGCAGGTTTGGTTGGGTTGTGGATTCGGATCTCTACTCTTCTTCTAGTGATGATTCGAGTGATCTTGATGAGGACCAATACCTGCGTTTAGGTTCCGGCCTCCACAGCTCTGTCGGATCATCTTCTTCATTGGTTCTGTGATTACCTCCGACGATTGAAGGGTGAAGAGGTAAGGAGAGTAAATTTTAGTATTACAGTTGTAGGGATTAAATCTTATAGTTCTTGCTGTTCTTTCTTTTGATCCGACCAATGAAGGTGCACTGTATAGTTTACTGCGTGTAGGAAATTGATACACTGTCTAATTCTTGTTCTTTCTCTTAATCTAACCTTAGTTTGCAGTAAGTACAGTGTATTCCTTGACCTAGATCAATGAGGGAATCAATAGGAGTTGTGAATTGTGTTGTTCAGTGGTGGAAGGCTTTGAGTGTACTATGGTTACTGGAATTTCTGTAAACGGTATTGAAAAAGACTAGTTAACAGTGATTAAATTAACCCAACTGTTGTAGGGTTATGTTCTGTTGTGCTATCTCAATAATTGAGGATTGTAAGTGTGGATTAACCTAAATCTGAAATGGATTTCCATGATGTTTAGGTTCATTTCTTGTTAGGTAATATAGAAAGGATTAGTGATAACTAAGATCGGTAATGGGAATTTGATTTTTGGATGGGTAAGCTAAGTTGAAATTTAATCTACACTTACCAGTAGAAAGGAGTAGGAATCGTGGTCAGCTATTGCTTGAAACTTGGCTAGTTACTTTAAAGTAATTCACCTATTTGTAGTATACATATATTTAGTTATATAAATTTGTATATGTGATACAGGACCCTGATCGGCGACGTGCCGTGTGACGTGGTGGTTCTGTTGATACGGGATATATTGAGGCGGGTATTTCTTCCTTAATTTCTATTTAGTTCTTTGAACTTTAAAGCATGGTTATATTTGGATAATTAGGTTGCATTCCTTAAATCTGATTATTTGTTGTTTTCCTACTTGTCTCTTTTGCTTGATCCTTGATATGATCTAGTTCGATTCGTTACAGTCTCTATCCTTGTTATCTGGAACTCTATTGTATATACACATGTAGAGTGTTGTAGGGATGACTGTATTGGATTTTTGTGGTCTATACCTGTCTAGGTTGTGATTGGTATGTGTTATGGGTTTTACATGATTAACATTCCATTTGCATAGTAGTATGTGTAGTTATGTATGTCGTGGTTATTGGGGGTGTTTAGCAGGTTTGGGGTTGTTGCGTGGATGATGATTATATATATATATATCATGTTCATCATTCATTGCATCTGATGACCATTGTCTCCCTTGTGGTTGAGAGAGTCATCAGTTGGTTTGGTTTAGCACCGCACACTCGGCCACTCATGGGTTGTGGTAGCTGGAGCAGTTGTCGCTCGTCCTGTCGTGCCACCCGGTCACTAGGTTTTTTGTGAGATCCGACGTTGTGAGCAGTCAGGGACCCTGTTGCTATATAGCTAGGTAGCTACTAGCGGATTGTCCGCCTCGACCACTCTATTGTGGGCTGGAGGGTAGTATAGTCGTCACAGACCCAAGCCTCTAGGCTATACAGGGGTCGTGGTGTCTAGAGAGGTGGCGGGGGTAACCATGGAGCATGATGCACTTTTGCATATGATGCACGGTGCATCTGTGGGGATATTTTTGCATACATGCTTACTAGATATTAGTCTCATGTGATTGTGTATTGTTGCATTTGTTTGAGCTATGTATGCTGTATATGGATGTCATGCCACATACATGTCATTTACTTTACATATATTTGCAGTCGTATATGTATTGCACAGGTGTTGTTGACTCGGTGAGTTTACGGATCATGGTATCATGGTATTGATTCTTTTCGGGTATGTACATTTATGTTATGTGCATTTATTATGTCAAGTTCATTCATATACCATTGTCGTATTAGATATAGTTAGATGTACTATACTTTTGACAGCATGATTCTATTCTTTACTTAGGAGACTGTATTCTTGATTCATATTTATTATGCAAACCATGCTTTATTCTGTCCATTACCCGCTGAGTTACCTGTACTCACCACCCCGTTTATACTATTTTGATTTTCAGGCAGTAGATAGATGATATGGAGATGCTTGGAGCATATTGCCAGCCGGTCCCATTTCCCGTGTCATATCCGAGGGATGCGTTTTGGTTTTGTTTCTCCTTATCCACATTTCGTATTCGTTGTATTTTGGGTACTGATTGTGTTTTGATACTTGTACTACGGACTTCATATCTGTGATATGTTTGTGGACTTTTATATTTGCGGGTTTCCTCTTCGAATTTTCGTTGTGTTTTTGATATAGCCGTGTGGGCTACATATTAGTTGCATAATTGTTTTCATTTCTTTTATCCAACCGGGTAGGCTGTGAATATTAACTGCGTGGTTGTGTTTCTTTTGTGCACATATATTCCAGCCGCATGTGACTGATATATTTTGCATGTATGTAAGGTTCAGATTGTCACCGGTACAGGGGGGATGCTACCGAAATTTTTCGGTAGAGACTCACCCGAGGCGTGACAAACTCGCATTACAAATCTTCATCAGTTCAGCAAGCTCACACCGTCCGGAAGTGCCAATCAAAGTTTCATCTTCAAATCATTGTCGGTATACTTTATTTTAGAATAAGCTTGCATTGTACTTAATTTATTTCAGCAAGATTGTAGGGTGTTACTATCTTGCTCATTTGTACGATTTGCTTCTTTCCGAAGGATTTCGGAAAGAAGAGTTATAGTGCTTTACCTATCGTTGCGGTCTAGGACCACAAATCTTCGAGTAGGAGTCGAGCTAGGCTCCGAACTAAGTAAATAAACGTGTCTCTTTCTAATTTTCGCTGCTTAACTTTGTGCTTTAAAAATATAAAGTAAAGTTTTAAAAGATGCGATATTCACCCCCCCCCCCCCCTTTATCGCTCGCATCCGATCTATCATATTTGACTAAGATAGCATAACTTAAATTGATTAATATAAATTGGTATTTATTGCCCAGACTTATGTCGATGCACAGACATAAGAATTCTGAAGTCCAGGTCGTACCCTATACATCTCACACCATTTTAAGTGTTTTCAAACAGAAGCAAGTTTAACCTAGTGTGCTTGTGAGATGCTCTGGCTAAAGCTAGGGGTACATGATTTCTAGGGGGTAAATTCCTAAGCTAAGTCCAAATGTTTGAACACTATCAAAATTAGAATTTTGAAAAATATTTTTCCTAGGATTTTTAAAACAAAAAAAAACAAACTTATTTAAAAACATAGTAAGCAGAAATAAATTCTATTCTACTAAGCACATCCCTATTTGTTTTCTAAGTGCACTAAACTCAAGTTCAGGTAAGGGCTTTGTAAAAATGTCAGTCAGGTTTGATTTGTACTCAACATAGTTAAGCACTACATCACCCTTAGCTACGTGATCCCTTACAAAATGGCGTTTTACTTCTGTATGTTTAGTTCTTGAGTGGTGAATTGGGTTCTTGGTTAGATTAATTGAACTTATGTTATCAATTGAAATTTTTGTATTTTGCTATTCTAGTTGATAGTCTTTTAGGGTATGCATTACCCATAATAATTGAGATGCACATTCACCTAGGGCTATATACTCAGCTTCAGTGGTAGATAAAGCAATACAGTGTTGCTTTCTGCTTGACCAACTTACTAGGCACTGACCTAGGAATTGACAGCTACCACTTGTGCTCTTTCTATCTAGTTTTCACCCGGTATAATCTGAGTCAGAATAGCTAGTTAGATCAAAGGTGCAAGACCTAGGGTACCAGAGTCCTATGTTTAGGGTTCCCTTAATATACCTAAGTATTCTTTTGACGTACGTTAGATGTGACTCTTTTATACAGGATTGGTATCTTGCACACATACTTACTGTAAAAAGAATGCTCGGTCGACTTGCAGTTAGGTACAGTAGACTCCCTATCGCACTTCGATAGTATTTCAAGTCTACTGGTTTTCCTTCTAAGTCTGAGTCAATTTAAATGTTAGTAGCCATTGGTGTATTAATATTTTTTGAATTTTTCATTCCAAATTTCCTAATTAATTCCTTAGCATATTTTGTTTGGAAAATATAAATTCCATCTTTGGTTTGTTTAATTTGTAGACCTAAGAAGAAGTGAAGTTCTCCTACTAGACTCATTTCAAATTCATTTTCCATTAATTTGGTAAATTCTTTTAATAATTTTATGTTGGTTGAACAAAAAATTATATCATCTACGTAAATTTGAGATACAAAAATATCTTTTTCTAAGTTTTTTACAATTAGGGTTGGATCTATTTGACCTTGGTTAAATCCTTTAGATATTAGATAGTTTGATAGACGTTCATACCAAGCCCTAAGTGCTTGTTTTAGTCCATATATGACCTTCTTTAGCCTAAAAACATGGTTTGGATGTACTAGGTCCTCAAATCCTAGTGGTTGACTTACATATACCTCTTTTTTGATAAATCCATTTAAGAAGGCGGATTTTACATCCATTTGATATAGCTTGAATTCTTTATGTGCTGTGTAGGCCAGCAGCATCCTGATAGATTCAAGTCTGGCTACAGGGGCATAGGTCTCATCATAGTCTAATCCTTCTATTTGGTTAAACCCTTTAGCTACTAATTTCGCTTTGTTTCTAACTATTTCTCCCTGATCATCTAACTTGTTCCTAAAAACCCATTTAGTATCAATTATAGTTTTGTTAATGGGTTTAGGTACTAGTTCCCAGACCTGGTTTCTTTCAAATTGGGCTAACTCCTCTTACATTCCTAATGTCTAGTCTGGGTCTGGTAGGGCTTCATCTATAGTTTTGGGTTCAATTTTGGAGATAAGGGTTATTTGACTTAGATTCCTATAAGATGACCTAGTTCTGACTCCTAGAGTCGGGTCACCCAAAATTTGGTCGGATGGGTGATATGTACTTGCTCTTATTAGTCTTATATTTGGGTCAATTTCTGGTTCTTGTAATTCACTAGGTTTAGGTTGAATATCTTCATCATCTTCTACGTTCCTAATATTTTCAGTATTAATATTTTCATTTATTACATTGGGTAAGTTATTTTCTTGATCAAAAATTATATTGGTTGATTCTTCAACTTTTAGGGTGTTTTTATTATACACTCTATATGCCCTACTGGTTGTTGAGTACCCTAAAAATATTCCTAGGGTTATTTTTGACGTAAATTTTCCTAAATAGTCTTTGATGTTTAGAATGAAAACTTTACATCCAAATACTTTTAAATAGTTTAAGTTACGGATTTTATTATAATATATTTCGTAAGGTGTTTTATTTTGACCTTTATTAATTAAAATTCTATTTTGTATATAACAAGCTGTATTAATTGCTTCAGCCCAGAATTGATTAGATAGGTTGTATTTATTCAACATGGTCCTAGCGGCTTCTTGTAGGGTTCTGTTTTTGTTAGTATTAGCCCTAGTATCAATTATGAGATGATTATAGAGGACTCATTTTGTATCATATATCATTATTAATAAAAGGCAAAGTTGGTTATTATATTTATTTCAGATTAGTGCCAAATGAATAAGTATAATAATGTCTTTGAGTAGTAGGTTCTTATCTACAACATATCAATTACTTTAATTGATAGTGAGATATGTAGATACATATATAAAACACTACTCTTAACTATTTCTAGTCAAGCATTAATATACAAGGACGATATTAATGTGTTGAGACTGTTGGTTGCTACTCGAAAAACCTAATGGTTCCACTGTATAAAAATTTTGTATAAAGGTCTGAACCTTTTTCCTAGCTACCATGTGTTCTTTTAAATTAAACTTGGATCGCCTGCGGAACTTAACACGTTTGATCCAAATTTAATCTATTTGTTCTTTTAGGTTTTGACTTGGATCTCCTGCGGAACTTAACACGTTCGATCCAAATCACCTAGGTTATTAATTCCATTATATATTAATTTCCAAAATTGGTTTTCAGTGCCGATGTGGCGAGGCACATGACCTTCTTGGATATGGGAGCAACCACCACCGACTAGACAAAACCTTTTAAGGAAAGCTAATATTTAATTTCCTAAAATAACTTTAGGTTAACCGAAAGGAACAATCAAATAACAAGGAAAAGAAAAAAAAACAAAGAACACAATATCGAAAACAAATTCGAAATACTAGAATCGCATGCCTCTTGTATTTGGTATTATTTCCAAAAATAACTAGTATGATGCGGAAAGGAAAAATACTAGTTATACCTTTTAGAAAGACCTCTTGATCTTCTACCGTATTCCTCTTCTAACCTCGGACGTTGTGTGGGCAACGATCTTCCGAGATGAGAAACCACCAAAGCACCTTCTTCTCCTCCTTGCTAGGTTCGGCCAAATCAAAAGTTTCACCAAGAATGAAGAAAAACACCAACCAAACTCCAAGGGATGAAAGCTTTCTCTCCTTCTTCTTCTTCTTCTCCAAGTAGTATCCGGCCACCACAATAGCTCCAAGCAATGAAGAGTTTCGGCCACCACAAAGAGGAAGAGAGGGAAAGAAGATGGCCGGCCACAACACCAAGGAAAAAGAGGGAGAGAATAATAGAGGTTGTGTCTCATGAAGGCACCCCAACCCCCTCTTTTATATTCCTTAGCTTTGGTAAATAAGGAAATTTAATTATAATAAAATTTCCTTAACTTTCCTTGACATGAATTAATTGAGAAAAATGAAATAAAATTTCCCAATTAACCTTGTAATGGCCGACCACCTCAT
The DNA here is from genome assembly GCF_018446385.1 of Zingiber officinale. Lineage (NCBI taxonomy): Eukaryota > Viridiplantae > Streptophyta > Magnoliopsida > Zingiberales > Zingiberaceae > Zingiber > Zingiber officinale. Next base: position 25,907,960 of record NC_055988.1, read on the forward strand.
GGAGATCAAACAAGACAATTTTCAATCAACAATTAAAAATTCCTTATTTGTCTTCGGAAATTTTAAAAAATAAAATTTCCCTTTAAAATCCCTTCATGGTTGATAAAAAGAAATTTCTATAATTTTAATTTTTCAACATGTGAATAATTTTCAAAGAGAAAAAAAATAAAATATCTTTCCTATCTACAAATAAGGAAAGAGATCTAATCTCTTTTCTTAATCTTTTGTAGAAGAGATATTTTAATTTTAATTCTCTTCAATAAATTATATCTTCCACATAAGAAAAATTTAAAATTAAAATTCTTTTAAATTTAATGGCCGACCACCTAAGCTTGGGCTCCAAGCTTTGGCTGGCCACCTCAATGGCTCATCCTTTAGGCTTGGTCGGCCACCTAATGATGGGTAGGAAGGTGGGTATAGTACTCTATAAATAAGAGGCTACGATAGGGACCGAGAGGAGGAATTGGTTTTGGTCTCCCGATAAAATTAAGCATCCCGTGTTCGCCCCGAACACAAAACTTAATTTTATCAATAATAATTCGTTCTACTAGAGAACTATTATTGAACTACCGCACCAATCCCAAATTACATTTTTGGGCTCCTTATTATGAGTGAGTTAGTCTCCCTGTGTTTAAGATGTCGAATGTCCACTAATTAAGTGAGTTATTGACAACTCATTTAATTAATATCTTAATCCAATAATAGTACCACTCAACCTTATCGTCATGTCGGACTAAGTCCACCTGCAGGGTTTAACATGACAATCTTTATGAGCTCATCTTGGAGACATTATCAACCTAGATTACTAGGACACAGTTTCCTTCTATAATCAACAACACACACTATAAGTGATATCATTTTCCAACTTATCGGGCTTATTGATTCATCGAACTAAATCTCACCCATTGATAAATTAAAGAAATAAATATCAAATATATGTGCTTGTTATTATATTAGAATTAAGAGCACACACTTCCATAATAACTGAGGTATTTGTTCCTTTATAAAGTCAGTATAAAAGAAACAACCTCAAATGGTCATACTCAATACACTCTAAGTGTACTTGTGTAATTATATAGTCAAGATAAACTAATTCCTAATTACACTACGACCTTCCAATGATTTGTTCCTTTCCATTTTGATCGTGAGCTACTGTTTATAATTCATAAGGTACTGATAACATCATCTTCTGTATGTGGCACCACATACTATGTTATCTATAATATAAATTAATTGAACAACTACAACTAAATGTAGACAATTTGACCAAATGTGATTCTTTATTCAAAATAAATGTTTACAAAAGCTTAGGCTTTCAGTATACACTCTAACAATCTCCCACTTATACTAACGACTAAGTCGCATATCTTCCGCCATACATCCGATTTCCATTCCTCCACGATCGAAAGCTACTTTGGAAGGGCCTGTGAAAGGATCCGCCAGTTATACGATGTAATCTGCGATGACAACTTCTCCTCGCTTCACGATATCTCGTATCAGGTACTCTATATGTTTACTTGCCTTACGGGCTCATGGTTCCTTCGAGTTTGCAGAATCGGACCGCTATTATCACAATAAATTGTGATGATTTTGGGCAAACCAAGAATCACATCTAAGCCCATTAGAAAGTTCCCGAGCCATACCGCTTTAGCCGCCTGAGGTCACATACTACCTTCCATGGTTGAGTCCAAACGATCGCTAACACCCTCCACGCAACGACCTCCTCCTAAAGTAAACACATAACCGATGTAGACTTACTGTTGTCCCTATCTAAATGTAACCCACATGGAGCAAATCGTCCGCTTGGTAAACTAGCATATAATCTCTAGTCCTTCTCGTGTACTTTAATATATGTTTTACCGCCTAATGTCCTTGTCGGTTACTCGATATCACTAACCATGCCCACCAAGAAAAGATATCGTGTTTCGACATAAGATCGATACATTAGACTTCCCACAAACAAGCATAAGGAACTTCTCATGTCCTCTATCTCCTTTGATATCTTCTGAGACATCTCTTTAGATAGAGCTACTCCACGCCTAAAAGGTAAGAAACCCTTTTGAATCTGCGCTAAAACGAGCAAGGATCAGATCTATATTGGGGACATACAATATTCTTTCTCATGATCCCTTATAACTTTGATCCCAAGAATGTGTGCACAATCTCCTAAGTCCTTCATATCAAATTGTTTCGACAACCATACCCTTACATCCGATAATACCTTGACATTGTTGTCAATTAGCAAAATATCATCTACGTATAGTATAAGAAATACCGCCACATTTCCGTTACACTTCTTGTATACACAAGACTCATCCAGACACTGAATAAATCCATATGACTGGATTATTTCATTAAACTGGATGTTCCAAGATCTTGAAGCTTGCTTCAGTCCATAAATTGAGCAATTGAGCTTGCACACTAGATGCTCTTTGCTTTTTTCAATCAACCCTTCTGGTTGCTTCATATGGATGTTCTCTTCAAGACTTCCGATAAGGAAAGTTGTCTTGACATCCATTGCCAAATCTCATAATCCATATAAGCAAGAATGGATCAGATAGACTTAAGCACGGCTAACGGTGAAAAGGTCTCCTCATAATCGATTCCTTTTTCGAGTGTACCCTTTCGCAACAATCCTAGCTTCAAGGTTTCTACCTTCCCGCCTCTCTCTTTTTGTAGATCCACTGCATCCAATGGTTTTACACTATCGTGGTTCTCAAACCTTATAGAGTACATAGACTCTATTTCGTAATTCATTGCCTTTCGCAAGATGTTGGATCTATATCTTGGAGTGCTTCATCATATGTTCGGGATCAGTTCATGTTTACCCGGATCAAGTCCAAGACTCTCCAAAACATGAATCTTCAGTCGCCTTACAACCCTCCCACCACGACGAGGCACTGTGGTTGGGTATCATGTGTGACACGTGTTGTAGTCTCTTGTGGTACTTCATCTTGCATTGTTGGTACTCAAGTAGACGTGTCCTCTCTTTGCTACTGGACTTGTGATCCATTATATAGTCTTCTTCTAAAAACTGGGCATTGGTGCTAACAATGACCTTCTGGTCTTTAGGACTATAAAATAAGCCACCTTTCGTTCCTATGGGATACCCCACAAACACACGAACTTCTATACGAGATTCTAACTTATCAGTATCTGGTTTCAGCACATGTGCTGGACTACCCCAAATCCGAATATGTCTTAGACTGGGCTTTCGCCCATTCCACAATTCTGTGGGAGTAGAAGAAACTGCATACACCGCTTCCAGCGTATCCCAAAACGACTGGTAATTCAATAACTCATCATCGATCTAACCATTTCCATAAGAGTCCTATTCCTTCGCTCTGCCACACCATTCTGCTGGGGTGTACCAATTGGGATTGAATCCCAGCCTCGATAAGTAATTCCTAAACTCTCCTAAGAGGTATTCGCCACCACGATCGATCAGAAGGTGTCTTGATACTTTACCTAGTCGCTTTCTCCACATCGACCTCACTCTTTCAACTTATCAAAGCTTGACCATGCACATTAGGTAAATGTATCTTGAATAATCGCTCATAAAATGACAAAATATTTAAAACCACCTCTCGCATATAGGACCACACAAATCAGAATGAACCAATTCTAACACTTCTTTGGCTCTATACCCCTTGGCCTTAAAAGGTCTCTTGGTCATTTTACCTTCCAAGCAAGATTCACAAGTCAGAAAATTTTCCAACTCTAATGAACCCAAAAGTCCATCAGCTATAAGCATCTGAATCCTACTTAAGTTAATATGACCAAGCCTTAGATGCCAAAGATATGCTTGGTTCATTTCCGAAGGTTCTTTTCTTTTATTTGAGTTAGAAGATGAGTTATAAATTTTCATGTTTTGCTTTATGGGAGAAAATAGATTTAAAGTATATAAATTGCCAACTAATGCACCAGAACAGATAATCACTTTATTTCTCTTAATAACTACATCATTACTAAAAGAAACTGAATATCTATCTAAAAACAGTTTAGAAACTGAAATTAAATTCTTTCTAAAACTGGGTACATAAAGACAATTTATTAAAACTAAATTTCTATTTCTATTAAAAGATAAGTAGACATCTCTCATCGCAATGTACGCCACCTTAGAGAGCATCGCCTACGTATGTAATCTCTCCTTCTCAGTCTGCCTTTCTCGAACCCCGCAAGGAATTGCAGACATGATCAATGGCTCTCATATCTACACACCAGTGTTGGTAGATAACACCGCTAAACATGTTTCAACAACAGAGTACGAGATATACCTTGTTTCGATTCCCATGAGGACACCGCCTCAATGTCCCGACGTCATAGACGGGAAGCACTTCTTTCTATTGACGCCTCAGAGGAGTCCCCGTCCAAGAAATTTTAAGACCTCCCTGCATCGGTGACAATCTGAAACATTACTACATACAAAATATACATCAGCCACACTCGGCTGGAATATATGCACAAATAGAAACATCATAACACGCAGTTTAATATACTCAGCCTACCCGGCTGGACAAAATGAAATAACACATAACCACCATCTATAACCATCAACCCAAATGACTGGAACAAAATAGAAACACACACAGCGAAAGACAGAACGATAAATACTCAGCCTACACGGCTGGACGTAAACGCAGCGGAACTCACGAAAGAAAACAAATGTATGACCGACAAAGTCACTAACTAAATTACCTACAACCACCAGACTAGACTCTAAAAACACATCGACTTGTTCAAAACCAAAATACGCAAAACTAATATACATCCAAACAGTGACAAGACCCAAAAAAAACTATCCTCGAGTATGACGTGGGACCCAAGACTGGCAGCCGGCATCTCTCCAAGCATCCATGACCCATCTATCTGTTACCTGACGAAAGAATACCATTTTGTGGGGTGGTGAGTATTGAAACTCAGCGAGTAAAGAAAGAGACAGTGCATGAACATAACATGTAAGTAGAGAGTGTCAACAGTATACAGTCTCATAAGAGATAGCAGATACTACAATAGATCCAAAATAAATGCTTATACCTGAAACCATATCCTAGGCTAGGTAAAACAGGTCAAAACTGATACTAACCTACTAAAGCAAGGTATAAACAAATTTTCAATGACTAAACATCTACAATGAGAATACATCTCAACATAAGTAAGATATCAGCATATGTGAACAACTACAGAAAGCAATAACAGCAGATATAAACAGCAGCAGCCAAAGCAAATATAATAACAACGTATGCACGGATGGTCACTCCCGCCCACCTCTCCGCACCATGACCCCTGTATGGTCGAGAGGCCGGGTCAGTGACAGACTGTACACCACTCCAGCTACCACTCACACGAGTGGCCGAGGGGACAGTTGCATAGTAGCTAACTAGCTACGTCCCTGCTGCTCGTACTCCAGCTACCACTCACACAAGTGGTCGAAAGCGACACAGACAAGCCAGATCAACTCCGCCTACCACCTCTCGAGTGGCCGAGGACGCCAAGATGCACGCAACGATACGATGCAAACAATGCAACAAATATCATATATATATAAGCGAAATGTATGCTATACGGCCAAGACGCCAACATAATATATAAATAAATGGCAGTCAAAGCATACAGACATGGTATCTAGTATCTGCTACTGATCATGGACAACGACAAGAGACTGCATAGATATGGAAACGAGTTTCTCAAAGATCATGTGGAAGTATCAAGCGCAGGAAAATAAGAGTGGAGTCAAGGTAAAATAGTCCTTATCCAAAAATAGTTCATGCACCAGTTCAAAGAACTAAAAGAAACAAGGCAAGAAGTACCCGCCTTTATATGCAGATCGTGTCAACCGTCTTCAATCAACGTCCTGCAAATCACGTGATGTACAATTTAGCTAATTTCATATGTCACAACTAGCTAACCTACATCCCAACTAATTAGGAAATACCCTAATCGAAACGATTATTAATTAACCTTAATTAATAATCTACCTAAATTGATCCTAATTTCTTCCATAGCCAATCTAATACATGATCAAACTCATATCATTAACAATGAAATCCGAAAACTCCAAAACCATTCCCACCACAATCTGTCCAAGCAATCAACCAACATTGAGGAATGAGCACACTTGAAAACCAATCGGAACCACACTAATCTGTCTAAAATGTTCAACCAACAGCGGCGAGGTAAGCTCATATTGAAAAATCAAACTAGTAACCCGAAATTCTATCAAGAGCAATTAGCTAAACAGTGGTGAAACGATCACATATTGAAATCAATCCAAAATACACAATTCGATCCATAACATTCAGTCAACTATGGAACAATTAATACATAAATCCGTCCATACCATTCAGTCATTAGCGAAGACACAAGCATGTATCAAAATCAAATCACTACTACCAAAATCAGTTTTGGAAATCCCAAAAATCTCCACGATGAATAAGATCAAACTCCCTCCGAACAAAACCCAACAAACCGATACGAGATTTTGAATCCATCTTGCAGATCAAGAACAACATTTAAATCAGTTGTAAATCCCTAACAGCTACAAACAGAAAAAGTAATACCATCTTACCACATCTAATACCAACAACAAACTGTACTCACGTTCAGCTGCAACAAGGAGTACAAGCCATCTCCTAACAAACCTCAATCAGTCCACAGATGGTCCCTAAACTTCCATAATCAATAGGAAAATAGACCTCATCATCCTGTGCCCAAATCCATAACCAAATCTAACCGCTTACCTCCAAGATTACTGCTAGGGCACAACGCCGCGAGAGGGAGAGGGAGGGGATCGGGAAGAGTTGCGCCTCTGGTGCTCGCCTGAGGGAAAGGGAGTCGCAGCCGTGGCTCGAGGGAGAAGAGAAGGAGTGTCTTCTTCTCCGGCGATGACCCGCGGCTGCAGGCGGTCGGCGCGAAGGGGCGGTCGGCGCGAAGGGGCGGTCGTGGCTCCTTTTCTCTGCTTGTGCGACGGCTAGGGCAAGGGGTCGGCGCCGATTGGGTCAAGAGGTGGCACGGAGAAGGCAGCAGCGGTGGAGAAGAGTCTCGTGAGGGAGAAGAGATAGAGAGCTCGGCGGCATCGTTGGGTGAGGCTCGGGGATGAGGATCGGTGCGAGAAGCATTGGCCGCGTGAGGGGTTTTTGAGAAAGAAAGGTTCGGCGTTAAAGGATTTTATAACAAATACTTAGGTTTAGTGCAATTAAACCCTAACTTGATTCCTTAATCAACTCCTACTTCCGGGTATTCTTAACAGGCTTTTATCGGCCCCATTAGTGCATCCCCTCTAAACACATCATACGAGCTCCAATTAAATCCAGAAAAATTTCTATAAATTCCTAAAAATTCCAATAAAATTATTTATCAAATAACCTTATTATTTTAATATTATTTTGTTGCCGTATTTTACATTCTCCCCCACTAATAAAAATTTGGTCCCCAAATTTACTACTAACTCAGGAATCCTCATCTAAGGATAACGATCACATAGCACACCCATATACTAGTCCATCATAGTGTCATGATCAATTCCTTAACCGAAAAGGATGCTTCTGTGGGTTATGGACTCATCACGCTTCTGCTGCGCCACTCTGATATTCTACCTTTACTTGTTGACACATAGAGAATCAGACTTCAAAGTTCACAATATCACCCTCTGCATTTTCCCTTTCCATAATTACTATATATACAGGGAGTCTTAGACCTATGAAAGAGGAAGTCGGTCTCCTACTGAGTAAATTAGTCCTCTATTAACCAAACCAACGCGAGTAAATCGATACTCTATACATCGGGTCCATAAAATATCTAGGGCACTGTAAACCTAAATAGCAATATCAAGGACTCCGCATGTCCGTACAACAAACATACCCAAAAATAAGATCACTGGCACAAAGTCTGTAATCTAGCCTTCAACTAAAATCACCAACTCCATAAATATCAAAGCATTATACTCTTTAAATTATTATCAACATCAAAGACTAAATAATAGATCATCAAGTCTAATATCCACTAATAGATCATCAAAAGACAACATATCACCATATCTGATCTAACCCATGACTGACACCACAAATCATACATTGTATAAACACATGGTACAAACAACTAACCAAGTACTAACAAAAGTGTATGATAACGGTATACTACATACCTCCTATAGCTTGGAGATTCCTGCCGCTGCCTGGTCCCACAACTTGAGAGTCACATCGAGGGATCAACTTACAAAGGGAAAACAAAACAATCGGAACACCGAGAAACAAGATCAACTCGAAAATCATAAATCGAAACAAGATCGAAATCCCAAAAACATAAAACCCAACATTTGACTCGAACCATGCTCTGATACCACTAAATTGGTATCAGACTAACTCAAAAATCCGGAATGTAAAAATAGGCATCGAAAACCTTGGCTCTGATACCACTAAATTGGTATCAGATTAACTTGAAAATACAGAACACGAAAAACAACAGACATCGTATACCTGCTCTGATACCACTAAATTGGTATCAGATTAACTCGAAAATCCAAATTACTAAAAACAAATCACAACATCGGATACATAAAAATAGGCTTCGTAACTTGGCTCTGATACCACTAAATTGGTATCAGATTAACTAAGAAATCCAAAACACGAAAAGCAACAGACATCGAAAACCGGCTCTGATACCACTAAATTGTGAATAACAACAGTAAGTAAGCAATAACAACATAAGTACAAGATTTGGGCACATGACGATAAATCCACTAAATTGTGGATTTGGGCACAGGATGATGAGGTATATTTTCCTATTGATTATGGAAGTTTAGGGACCATTTGTGGACTGATTAAGGTTTGTTAGGAGATGGCTTGTACTCCTTGTTGCAGCTGAACGTGAGTACAATTTTTTGTTGGTATTAGATGTGGTAAGATGGTATTACTTTTTCTGTTTGTAGCTGTTAGGGATTTACAACTGATTTAAATGTTGTTCTTGATCTGCAAGATGGATTCAAAATCTTGTATCGGTTTGTTGGGTTTTGTTCGGAGGGAGTTTGATCTTATTCATCGTGGAGATTTTTGGGATTTCCAAAATCTTCATTCCAGCTTTAGGTCATGTACTCTGAGATTTATTCACTTTCTTTGCTGAACCAACTTGTTTCTTCTTCTTCTTTCCTTTCGGTTTAGAAGTAGAACCATTTTCAGCATAGTGAATATGAGAATTGTGACGAAATAATCCTTCTGTTGCCTGAAGTTTTGTCAGTAGTTCCGCCAATGAATATACCCTTTTGTTCATATTGTAATTCAGGCGAAATTGCTCAAAACTTCTAGGTAGTGTTTATAGGATCATATCGATCTGGGTTTCCCCATCAATTTCTCCACCAAGGATCTGTATTTCGTTCAGATAAGCCATCATCTTTAGGATATGATCCCTCACAGGAGTACCCTCTTGCATGGCTGTCATTATCTTTCTCATGGCTTCTTGTCTAGAAGCCCGATCCTGATGACCAAAGAGTTCCTTGAGATTGTTCATAATATCATAAGCTTTTGGTAAATCTTGATGCTGATGTTGCAATACATTTGACATTGAAGCCAAAATGTAACACCGCGCCATCTCATCTGCCTTTACCCATTTCCTATGATATTCAATCTCCTCTTGGGTAGATTCACCAGTGGGTGCATCAGGACAAGGCTCAGTCAGTACAAACTTATAACTTTTAGCAGTAAGAACAATGTCCAGGTTCCTTTTCCAATCTATGTAGTTAGGACCAGTAAGTCTATTCTGTTGTAGTATGATGGACAGTGGGTTGAAAGTCATCCTAAGAATCACAAATAACTTTTGGTCAAAACACTAAATTTAGAATAATATTGATTCCTCAAACAATACTATTTTAAATTGACCAACACCTCAAAATACCGTGAATTTTGTATGCCACGATAGTGTGGACGTATACAAATTCAACATTTGTAAAAGGAGGGTTTTAACCCATTAATTTTATTATCTTGTCAACCTAACTTTTTGACAAATAAAATTAATAGTTGGTATCCTTTGGTCACACAAATAATAGCAGTGACTCCGATGGGGAGGATACTATTAGTTGTGCCTAAGTGTATACCATTACTTGACACTAAGTCCATTAATAAAATTGTGCTCCTTCCGATGAGGAAGATCACACGCTCTTAATTAACTTCCTATAGTCATCCCAAATGGAAGTTTGTTATAGTGATCCACAAACAAGCTCATCCGATATGGAGGAAGGCACTCAGAGCCAACGTGCAAACTTGTTTGCATCACTTACAAACCAGTAATGGAGACCGTGGAATTTATTTAAAATCTCTCTCCCACTTAGTTATTTATAAATGAGGAATTTTAACTATGCTAGCCTACTAAACATGTATACTAACATGCACACACAACACAATATAAAAGCAATAAATAGAAAATCTAATTTTCAACTATTATGACTTTTATCTATGGTTGTCTTCCGTGTGTTGTCATCCCAAGCTGCTGCCATATTTGGTCTAGCTGTCGCATCCATCTTGCTCCTTGTTCCGCTGCGCCTCTGGTCCTCAAAAAGGTTCCACGCCTTGCAAGATTCGATCCGCGACATAAATATAATTTTACATTTTTCGATCCTATATTCCTCGAAGGAATGTACATGTAAACTAGATCGAACATAAAATAAAAATTTACATCCATCGATCCTATATTCCATAAAAGGAATGTACATGTAACTAGATCAAAAATAAAATCCTAATAAAAACTAAATACAGCTCCTGCTGTATTTTATAATACAATCATGCACACACATATAATTGCCCTTGACATGTCCAAAGGTCCAATCACACACATAAAGAAAACTATAAGCCATAATAGTTGGATCCTGCATCCACAAAGTTAGCACATCATACTCTTAACCTGCCTAAATTATGTATGACATGTGCATAATTAAACTAATACCAAATACACAGAGGCAAAACCCTAGCTCTGATACCAATTGTTGGTTGCTACTCGAAAAACCTAGAGGTTCCACAGTACAAAAATTTTGTACAAAGATCTGAACCTTTTCCTAGCTACCATGTGTTCTTTTAAATTAAACTTGGATCGCCTGCGGAACTTAACACGTTTGATCCAAATTTAATTTATTTGTTCTTTTAGGTTTTGACTTGGATCTCCTGCGGAACTTAACACGTTCGATCCAAATCACCTAGGTTATTAATTCCATTAAATATTAATTTCCAAAATTGGTTTCAGGACTGCATGGCGAGGCACATGACCTTCTTGGATATGGGAGCAACCACCACCGACTAGACAAAACCTTTTAAGGAAAGCTAATATTTAATTTCCTAAAATAACTTTAGGTTAACCAAAAGGAACAATCAAATCACAAGGAAAAGAAAAAAAACAAAGAACACAACATCGAAAACAAATTTGAAATACTAGAATCGCATGCCTCTTGTATTTGGTATTATTTCCAAAAATAACTAGTATGATGCGGAAAGGAAAAATACTAGTTATACCTTTTAGAAAGACCTCTTGATTTTCTGCCGTATTCCTCTTCTAACCTCGGACGTTGTGTGGGCAACGATCTTCCGAAATGAGAAACCACCAAAGCACCTTCTTCTCCTCCTTGCTAGGTTTGGCCAAATCAAAAGCTTCACCAAGGAAGAAGAAAAACACCAACCAAACTCCAAGGGATGAAAGCTTTCTCTCCTTCTTCTTCTTCTTCTCCAAGTAGTATCCGGCCACCACAAAAGCTCCAAGCAATGAAGAGTTTCGGCCACCACAAAGAGGAAGAGAGGGAAAGAAGATGGCCGGCCACAACACCAAGGAAAAAGAGGGAGAGAATAATAGAGGTTGTGTCTCATGAAGGCACCCCAACCCCCTCTTTTATATTCCTTAGCTTTGGTAAATAAGGAAATTTAATTATAATAAAATTTCCTTAACTTTCCTTGACATGAATTAATTGAGAAAAATAAAATAAAATTTCTCAATTAACCTTGTAATGGTCGGCCACCTCATTGAGATCAAACAAGACAATTTTCAATCAACAATTAAAAATTCCTTATTTGTCTTCGGAAATTTTAAAAAATAAAATTTCCCTTTAAAATCCCTTCATGGTTGATAAAAAGAAATTTCTATAATTTTAATTTTTCAACATGTGAATAATTTTCAAAGAGAAAAAATAAAATATCTTTCCTATCTACAAATAAGGAAAGAGATCTAATCTCTTTTCTTAATCTTTTGTAGAAGAGATATTTTAATTTTAATTCTCTTCTATAAATTATATCTTCCACATAAGAAAATTTTAAAATTAAAATTCTTTTAAATTTAATGGGGGTTGGCCACCTAAGCTTGGGTTCAAGGTAGGGCCGGCCACCCATGAACCAAGGCTTGGTCGGCCCTAGCTTGAACCTAAGCTAGGGCCGACTTTATCATGGGTAAGAAGGTGGGTATAGGTGGGTATAGTACTTATAAATAAAAGGCTACGATAGGGACCGAGAGGAGGAATTGGTTTGGTCTCCCGATAAAATCCCGTGTTCGCCCCGAACACACAACGTAATTTTATCAATAATAATTCATTCCACTAGAGAACTATTATTGAACTACCGCATCAATCCCAAATTATATTTTTGGGCTCCTTCTTATTATGAGTGTATTAGTCTCCCTGTGTTTAAGATGTCGAATGTCCACTAATTAAGTGAGTTACTGACAACTCATTTAATTAATATCTTAATCCAAGAATAGTATCACTCAACCTTATCGTCATGTCGGACTAAGTCCACCTGCAGGGTTTAACATGACAATCTTTATGAGCTCATCTTGGGGACATTATCAACCTAGATTACTAGGACACAATTTCCTTCTATAATCAACAACACACACTATAAGTGATATCATTTCCCAACTTATCGGGCTTATTGATTCATCGAACTAAATCTCACCCATTGATAAATTAAAAAAATAAATATCAAATATATGTGCTTGTTATTATATTAGGATTAAGAGCACACACTTCCATAATAACTGAGGTATTTGTTCCTTTATAAAGTCAGTATAAAAGAAACAACCTCAAATGGTCTTACTCAATACACTCTAAGTGTACTAGTGTAATTATATAGTCAAGATAAACTAATTCCTAATTACACTACGACCTTCCAATGGTTTGTTCCTTTCCATTTTGGTCGTGAGCTACTGTTTATAATTTATAAGGTACTGATAACAACATCTTCTGTATGTGGCACCACATACTATGTTATCTACAATATAAATTAATTGAACAACTACAACTAAATGTAGATAATTTGACCAAATGTGATTCTTTATTCAAAATAAATGTTTACAAAAGCTTAGGCTTTCAGTATACACTCTAACAGAGACTAGCATGTAGGTCAACGGATGACTTAATCTCACAAGTCATGGATATGGGATATCAGGTTGACAAATGGGTATATATTAGAGAATATATACTGAATGACCCGCCATGAGAATATTTCATGCATCATTATATGAGTGTCATAAATATTCTTATATGACTATTGGTATGAATAGTCCTTAGACCTGAAGTCACTACGGTTCCCTACATAAGGAATTGTGACTTTAGTATCGACAAACATCACCTGTAACAAGGTGGATAATAAAGTCGATCACTGGGTATGCAATGAATTATGTGGAGAGATGTGAGTGATGTAGATGAGATATATCCCTTCCATATAATGGAAGTGATATCTGTGGGCCCCTTGATTAGTAGGACACAAGAAAGCATGACCATGCACAAATGAGTCAATATGAGATATTGAGCTTATTTGATTGAGTGTGTCTACTTAGAGATCAAGAAACACAAAGGTTGATAAGATGATGACACAGTCTATGCCTCATCGATCAATCTAGATATCAAGGATAGAGGGACCAAGTCATACAAGATAATAGCCACGGACAGGTTAGGTCGAATCTCGACTTTCTCGCCACTTGGGTAGCAATGATACCTTGCTAGATGCCACTCATTGCTTATGTATCTAAATGTTGATTTGGGTACATTACCAATGTTACGAGAACATATTGGGTCACACACAAAGAACAAGTAGATTTGGAGATGAGTTCATATGATGAATCATTGGATTAAGTCTAATCCGAATTGAATTTATTGAGTTAGACTCAATTGGATCTAATTATTGGATCAAGTCCAATTCAAACTAGACTTGAGGAAGTCAATTAAAATTATGAAATAGCGATTCATTGAATTTAAATTGCATGAGAATTAATTGAGTAAGACTCGATTGAATTAGACTTGAGTTAGACTTAAGTGAGTTATACTTGAGTTAGACTTAAGTGAGGATAAATGAGAAGACATTCATTGAATTTTTGAAATTCAATGAATCATTATATTCAATTTTTGAAATTGAATGAAAAATGGGGAGTTTCAAAATGGCCCTTAATGGAGAGTGAATACTCATTAATGCTCATTAATGGAGTTAATGGCATTAAGTGTTTTCATTGGATGAAAAATACTTAAGCCATTTTACTCTCATTTTTCCTTACTTTCATTATCCTTCCTCTTCTTCTTCCTCTCTTGGCTGAAATTACTCTTGGTTGCTAGCACAACCATAAGTGTTTTTCTTCTCCATCTTTGTGAGTTTGTGAGACAAATGGAGGAACACTTGTTCGTGTGGATACCGAAAGAGGCACGGACGCTTGATCATGCTGAGATCCGAGCTGTCGGGAGATCGTGTGCACGCTACAAAGGTATAATTTCATGCTCTTAGAAACTTAGTATATAATCTTGTTTCCCTTCGCATGGATCTTCTGGAGGAACTAGTATTTTCCGCTGCGCGTTTGCGTGTTTAGCGCAACTAGTTCCTTGCAGTTTTTACGTTTCAGGAAACACATTGATCTGGATTTGCGATACATTCGGGTGACACCTGATGTATGGAGATTTGGAGCATTCTTATTGGTGAAACGGTATGAAGAATGACATCGTGGATTTTGTAGCTTGATGTTTAGTGTATCAGCGAGGCTGAACATCGGAGACCATCAGAATTATTTTTAGGATTATTATGTTATGGGATTGTCTCCATTGATTTGGATACTAGAGTGGAGTGGGAGTATGTTATGATGGATCTTGTTGTGGGATTACCCAAGACTCGGAGGGGATATGATGGTTTGGGTAATCATGGTTGGGTGATGACTTGCTTCCTAGCTATCGATTTGTAGGATAGATTCTTTTGGATTGAGTAGCAGGATTATACTCTAGAGGGATTTCCAGACTGGATGATGTATCTCTGAGTATCGTTTTGGGATGGAGATCAGTGATTTCATGTCATGATTTTGATTATGTTTACAGCAGACTTTGGATTAGGAGTTTCACTTTAGTATAGATTTTCATCTCAAACTGATGGATAGTTTGAGCGATCTATATAGGTGTTGGAGGATCTATTGATAGTGGATTTTAGATTTTTGGGGTGTTTGATTTATCCACAGTTGGTTAGGTAACCGTGTGGGAATAACAGAAGTAGGGTGAGCTCATGGCTCACAGAGTCATCCCTTAGGGTGGGAGATTGGTTCATGATATTTGGATGGAGTGGTATATGAGGATGTTGATTGGTGGTTACTTTAGAGGAGGGTCCCTGAGTTGACTAGTAAATTTGGGGACCAAATTTTTATTAGTGGGGGAGAATGTAAGATACCGTAAAATTAAATAATAAATGTTATTGGACAAAAAATCGTATTGGATTTTTCTGAAATTTTTAGAAATTTTTCGGGATTTAAACGGGCTCCATATGATCTGTTTTGATAGGACGGATTCTGGGTACAGAGTAGGCTTGTTTGGAATACCCAATTAAATGGGAGTTGATTTAGGATTTAATTTAAAGGTTTAATAATTAAACCTAAGTTTTATATTCCTTATTTTGCTCTCTCGATTCTTTCTCCTCCCCTGCCCCCGACTTTCTTCCTCTCCGCTCCTTCTCATGCGATCGGAGCAGACGACGCCACCAGGGAACCGATCGCCGAAGCCTGATGCACTGCCGGCTGAGCCTCCCTCCTTCCTCTCCCTATCGCGGCATGGAGATTCTCATCCTTCTCCCGATTGAGCTTCGGCCGGCCATCGAACCTGAGCTTTTGCCTCTTCTTGCGATTTCCCCTAAAATCCCGATTTCCTTCTCGGATTGTTGAATGCCGATCCACGCGCTGCCTTCTTTCGACTTCTCATCGCCGCAGACTACCGACCCTCGACGCTGATGAGCCCTGGTCGCCGATCGCCGCCATCAGTAGCCGCATCTTCTTCCCTTGCACGCGGGCTACCGACCTAAGGGGGAGAAGGGGCGCTAATTCCAGGGTTTTCCAGACATCTTTATTTGCTTGGAGTCACGTGATCACCGAGGGTAAGCTAGCCTTCTTTTCTTGGTACTCTCTGACCCGTGCCCTAACAATATAGCTGATCGATCGTCTTCTCCTTAATCTGTTCGTCGGGGATTGATATGTAGCTTCACACCTGCTGGTTTTGGATTGGGCAACAGCATTGGAGGCGACTGATCAAGGTGTCAGATCAACCTGGTGATGGATCTCCCTTGAGCAGGACTTCATCTTCTCCATTTCTTGTGGCTGTCAGGGCCTTGGGTGAAGAGGTGGAGGGTTGTTGAGGTGAGTTTGGTACTGTGAGTTAGGGTTTCAATAAATCCTTTGCTATATGATTGGATTTATGGATTGAATTTTGGAAGAATTGGTGTAGGTATTCTGTGGTAGCTCCCGGATAGTGGATGGCTGGATGTTAGCTACTGGATTGCTGCCCTACGTCAAGGTAAATGCCTTACAGTGATGTATTGCTGGGTTACTCATTTGTAGGTTGCTAAATTAAGTTTTTCTAATGGGTTGTAGGGTTTTGTGCTTGCTTAGTTTATGAGTGGTGTGATGTGGATTGATTGATATTGTGGATTAAGGATTAAGGTTTTGCCTCTAGTGGTAAGTATTGTTTTGGTTGATATAGATTATTATGTGATCATTTTTAGGAGCATTGGATTAGTTGTTGATTGGATTATCAGATGAGGTAGGTTGATGATTGGGTTGTTTGGTTGATGTGGATTTATGATGGAGATTTGAGCTTATGATAGGTTTTATGGTTGATATCATTATGTGGTGGGTTGGTAATTAAGAGAATAGATTTATTATTGGATTAAATGTGTTGTTTTGGGGGAGTTTTGGAGGTGTATCATCTATGACCTAATCTAATTAGGTTATATTATGATTAAGGTTAGTTGGAGGATTAATCCATAATCATGTTTGATTAGGGTTATCCTAATTGGGTGGGGGAAAGTTGTTTAGTTATTTACTTCATATGTAACTGGCTAAATACATTATATGATTGCAGGACTTTGGTTTGAGACGAGTGTCTCGACATGGGATTTCCGGATCACGATCGACAGATTTAAGGCGGGTATTTCTTCCTTGCCTCTATGTAGATTTTTATTGACCTTAGTGCATGGTTTTATGTGATGGTTTAGGATGCTTTATCTTATATCGTGTTCGTTTGTTGCTTTCCTGCTTGATACCGATGCTTGACCCTTGTGATGATCTATTTAATTCATATATAGTCTCCACTCTTGATATCTACTCTGTTGTGATTACACGTGTAGAGTATGTCTTGTAGGGTTTGTCGGGTTGTTGGTATTACCAAGCTGATTGGGTATATGATGTGGATTGTACATAGGTGGGTATGTGTTATAGGAGTCATCTTGTTGACCGTGCATTTACATGAGGTGTGTACATACGTATTTGTCATGTACTTTTGGAGGAGTTGTGTTGATTGTATATTTGGGGTATATACACATGTCTGTCGTGTTTTTTTATTGGAGGATACATGTTGATTGTACTTATCTTTTGTGTACATGTGTCTGGTGGGATTATTGGAGATTTTTGGTTGATTATACATGTGTAGTGTGTAGATATGTTTGGTGGGATACATGGAGGTATCATGACGATTATACTCATGTTGGAGATATTTATGAGGTTTGGGGTGTTGCATGGATGATGATTATATATATATATATATCATGTTCATCATTCATTGCATCTGATGACCATTGTCTCCCTTGTGGTGAGAGAGTCATCAGTTGGTTTGGTTTAGCGCCGCACACTCGGCCACTCATGGGTAGTGGTAGTTAGAGCAGTTGCCGCTCGTCCTGTCGTGCCACCCGGTCACGAGGTTTAGTGAGATCCGGCGTTGTGAGCAGTCAGGGACCCTGATGCTATGTAGTTAGATAGCTACTAGCGGACTGTCCGCCTCGACCACTATATAGTGGGCTGGAGGGTAGTACAGTCGTCACAGACCCAAGCCTCTCGGCCATACAGGGGTCGTGGTGTTCAGAGAGGTGGCGGGGGTGACCATGGAGCATGCATGCACTTTTGCATATGATGCACGGTGTATCTGGGGGTTATATTTGCATACATGCTTACTAGATACTAGTTGCATGTGTTTGTGGTATGTTGTATTTGATTGCGATATGATTGTTGCATATGGTTGTCATGCTGCATACATGTCATTTATTTTACATGTATTTGCAGTCGTATTTATATTGCACAGGTGTCACGAGTAGGTCTGTTGCAGATCTGGTGAGTTTACTGATCATTGTACCATGTGTCGATTGGGTATGTATATGTCATTATGCTAGTTGTGGTTCGTACAGTTTATGTCGGTTATTATGTATGTTCGGATGCATTGATTATGATAGTATGATCATGTTCTTATTCCCTCCATATACTTTTGATCTCCATGTTTTATTTATTGACCATGCACTATCTTGTCTATTACCCATTGAGTTACCTATACTCACCACCGCATGTATACATTTATGTTTTCGGGTAGATGGTTGGAGTGTCGCTCGAGTATCCTGTCTCGTCCACATCCGAAGACTGTATTCGTTTTCTATTGTATATTCTTTTCTTATTCGTGGCATTGTATTTGTGTTTAGCCATGTGGCTATCTTATTCTTTTGGGTGTTGTATTTGTGTTTAAGCCGTGCCGGCATGCATTGTATCTATTTGTCTTGTGTGGGCTTTCCGTTTTCATTTTTCCGCTGTGTTGGTTTTTGGTACAGCCGTGTGGGTTGTTTTATATATAACTGCGTGGTTGTGATTGTTTCATTCCAGCCGTGTGGGATGTTATTATAACTGCGTGGTTGTGTATATAAATATTCCAGCCGCATGTGGCTGATGTATTTTGCTTGTAGTGATGCTTCATATTGTCACTGGTACAGGGGAGACTCTGCCGGATTTTTGTCTGGCAGGGACTCCTTTGGGGCGTGACAATTTTGTTGGGGGGGTCCTAGGGCATGAATATTCGTGTTTATGTCCATTAATTTCATAAAATTCAATAAATTTATGGTTTTCAAATTCTCTCCCATGCTCACTTCTAATTCTTTTTATCTGAGTGTCTTTTTCATTTCTATTAATTTAGAAAAGATTTTAAAGACTTCGAATGTTTCATCTTTAGTTTTTAAGAATTTTACGCAAGTAAATCTTGAGTAATCATCGATTATTACTAAGTAATATTCGTTTTTTCTTAGTGACTTGGCCCATGTGAATCAAACAAGTCTAGGTGAAGGGGCTCAAGTATCGAGGTTGTTCTATTCAGGTTGGTTAACTTATTGTAACAACCCAAATTTCCTCATTTCGAGTTCTAATAGTACTTGAAAATATTTATAAATACTTTAGAAATATTCTAGAGAATTTTAGAAATTTTTAGAGTATTTTTATGTAATTTTTGGAGTTCGTTTGGTATTATTATCAAAAGAAACAAGTTGCAAAAAATAAAGAGGTTGAGCCGAGGTTCGAACTGGAGACCTCCGGTTAAGCAAAGCCTTAAGTTGTTTCGGCTGACCAGGAACCAGCAAGGCTGTGCTGATAAAATAGATAGTGAAATTAATTTAAGTAGTATTTGATAACAGAAACATTTAGGTATTAAAAGGGATAAGTTAAGAGAAGAACTTAGGGTTATTTCCGTGACCTAAACTTTTCCACCCTTCTCCCGACGGTGCGCTGTTCTCTGTTGGGCGAAAACCAAAGAGAAGCTAGGGCTTCTCTCCGGTGACCGGCCTAGGGTGATCTCCGAGAGGTTTCTCCACCATCGCTATCACCTTGTCGAGGAGAACAAGTGGATGTGAAGAAGTTGCCGAGAGCTTGAGTTCTCCGAAGCCCTAGAAGCGATTTCGGTTGTAAGTCCAAGAACAAATGTAAGTGCTACTCACCTGCGGTAAGGGTAGTTTCGAGTTTTGATTTAGTGTTCTTTTGGGATTTCAGAATATGCTGTAAAGATTGTGGATTTTGAAGCTTGCTGTCGTGAGTTTTATAAAGAAGATGAAAAGGGATTTGAATGGATTAAGCATGTAGTTTCGACTCCCCAGCTCTTATAATTTGCATCTCATATCTAGATCCTTTTTATTTGTTACTACCTCAATGTGCATAATCGGCTCATATTGAGTCTTTCAAGATTCGGTTTGTGCTTTGGAATGGGCATGAATGGTTGGTTCTGGAAGTGTTCGGTGGATTGCAGTTTTATGATCCATTGGTTGTGGAGTTTGGTATTTCAATTTTAGAATTTCCTTGCTAAATCTGAGCATGCCGTGGGTTTTTTTTAAGCTTTAGCAGGTTTTTTTAGTTTTGAATGCATGTGTGATTTATTGTTTCAAGTGTTATAATCCGAACCCTAGTTTTCAGTTTGTGCTTATGGCTTTAGTAATTCAGTTTAGATCTTGTTGTTTATTTCAAGCATATAGATTTAAGTTTCCTTGCCACCTCAATATGCATGAACGGTTTTATTTATAAGCATGTAGTTTTTGATATCTCAGTTGTATATTTCTTGTATCTAGAGCCAATTGTTATAAGAATAGCTTCTTATCTTGCTCCGGATTTTGTGCATATACATTTATGAGTAATTATAGGTAAAGGAAGACCAAGGTCTTAATTTTGATCCCAAATTCCAGCATTTGAGGATCAGCAGCACGCTTAGTGCTTGAAGGAAATGCTGAGGCATTATATACTAGAAGTAATAAAAAGATAATAGGTATTTTATTTAAAAAGGCTAGTACACGACTTCCGAGGTTGTCGTTAAACAAATCCAGGTGACCAATTCCGAGGTCTTGGCCCTGGTAAGACCAAGGTCTTTACCCTCGTAGGACTGGCGGTTCGCTACCTCAGTTTCTATTAGGGAGCGCGCAATGGTACTAAGCCTGGGCCCAAGAGATTATTATTTTGAAGTATAAAAGTATAAGTTTTTGAACAAGTGAAATAAGTTTCACATAAGTTTAGAAATCAGCAAGTTTAGTTTTCTTTTATGCTAGCATGTTGTTTAGATTTTTCTTATTGTTATTTGCTATTAGATGAGCAACTTTACATGTTTAGCATTTTAATATGTTTTGTTTCTTTTGCTATTAGTTGAGCATGAGTAGCATTTTCTTTTAAGCATTCAGTTTTTAGATTTCTTCCTATTCACATGCATATTCGAGTTTTGTGAGTTAGATAGCGCTTACTAAGCATTTTGCTTATAGATGCATTTTCCTCTTACTGCAGATAAAGGAAAGGAAAAGTTATAGCAAAGGAAGGCGATAAGGAGGTGTGGATGGATGTGTGATGTCTGGACTATGGAAGACTTGGGATTTAGTTTAAAAATTCATTAAGATTTTGTTTTCAGAATGTTAGAACTATTCTTTCATGTTGCTGGATTTTCTTATTGAATATTTTATGTTTTAGAATTCTTCCTTCTATTTGCTATGCACATTAGTTCCGCTAATTGAGTTGTATCACTGTTGCATGCATATACTGATTGATATATTTTAGTTGTGAACATATGCTTGAGTAGAATGACAAGATGAGTTAATTATGTTTCAGTTGTTACTTATTGCATGTTCCAAGTTTTCAAAGAGTTTTAAGTATTACTGTCAATAAGTGAGCGACACTAGTTAAGTAAAGTCAGTAGTCCAGTAGCGTCCCACCCTCACAGACTAGTAGGGAGGAGGGTGGGGTCGTTACACTTATGGTTTGACTTGGTTTGTTTACCCTGTTGACAAACATTACAAATTGAGTTTTCAATAAATTTTAATTTAGACAAACCTCTAACTAAACCATTTTGACTCATTTTTGCAATGAGTCTAGTGTGAGTGTGACCCAGTCTTCTGTGCCACAACTCAATTTTATCTTGTTGTGTCAATAGACACTCTAGTGAGGAGGTTGGTAGGTCTATTGTATAGATATTCTTTTTCCTAATTCCCTTAAGTGTGATTTCAGGATTTTTAATATTCTTAATTATGCACTCAGTTTTTAAAAATGTGACTAAGTATCCTGAGTCACATAACTGGCTAATACTAAGTAAATTAAAACTAACTTATTCAACCAATAAGACTTTTCGAATGTAAAAATCAAAATTTAATTGGATGTTACCTATTCCGATTACCTTAAGGGTTCCGTCGTTGCCGAATGCGACGGACCCTAGGTTCTTGAGTTTCAGCTTAGTGAATTTCAATCTATCTCCGGTCAGGTATCTAGAGCATCCACTATCTAGCATCCATTGATCCAAATTTTTATGTTCCTACATAAAGTTATTTGATTTGGGTCAATTTAATGGATTCAGAAGATAGCTTGATTGAAATTAACTCCTTAATGCTCTATCTCACCCAATCTAGATGATCAAGCAAGGTATTCCTATGGGTGATTGTGAGATGGTTTATTACGTTATATTTAATTTAATTAAGTTGATTTATTAGTCAAGTTAATTACTTAGATTAAGTTAATTAATTAGATTAAGTTAATTTATTATTAAGTTGATTAATTCTGATTAGGTTAAATTAAATTCGTTAAGTTAATTTAATTAGATTAAGCTAATTTATTATTAAGTTGATTAATTTTGATTAGGTTAAATTAAATGTGTTAAGTTAATTTACTTAGATTAAGTTAATTTATTATTAAGTTGATTAATTTTGATTAGGTTAAATTAAATTCGTTAAGTTAATTTAATTTAATTAGATTAAGTTAATTTATTTTTAAGTTGATTAATTTTGATTAGGTTAAATTTGTTATTTTTGACTAATTTCATCCTAGATCCATCTCACCCGATTCTAAGTTATCAATCAGAAAATCTTAAGTAGTTTTGTGAGATGATTATCTTTAATTTAGATTATTTCTAATGATTAATTTACATTTGAGTTGGACTTAGGTTTTCCAATTAGTCAATTAAATACACATTTCAAAGATTAGCTCCCAGGTTGTGGCGAGGCACTAGGCCTTCTTGGGTATGAGATCATCCACCACTTCTAGATAGAGTCTTTCAAAGAAATTATATATTTAATTTCCTTTTTGAAACTCCTAAGTCTAACTAATCAAGTGTAAATTACGCCTAGGTCCTTAATCTATCATAATCTAAGCATGCATATTACAAAGAAAAGAAAAAAAAACAATCATCAAACAATTTTAATTACTTATAAAGATAGTTTTTCTATTGGCTCCCCCTGGATCATAGCCTCGATATGGTCTATCAAGGTAATAGACTTGATCTTTGGGGATCCAATATTGACCAAGTCCAATTTAATTGCCCAAGTTGGACTAAGGTACCCATGCTTGGACTACTTTTCTATTTGGTCTATTAACAAGTGATAAATAAGATCGGTATTTTCTTTTAGTTCTAAATCCTAGTCCAGATCGATTGTATATGACTTTCTGTTTTCCAAGAATCAAGTCAAGATTCTTGGATCTCAGTGTACACCGTTCCAATGCAATTTTCAAATCATTAACTTGAGTTTTCAGGCTGGAATTCTCTTCCTCAAGCTTTTGGACTTGAGTTGAGGTTCCAGTCTGAATTGGGTCAGTCAAGGATTCGGAGTTAGTTACTTCTTTAAGGGTTGTTACCTCCTTTAGAAGTGACTTGATTCGAACATTAGATTTAGCTAATTTATGCATCAAATAATTAATTAAATTGTACAAACGAGAAGTACTTACAGAGGGGTTGGGCCCTTCGGAAATGGATATGGATCCGTGACTTCTCTCAGACTCAGCTTCTGATTCGTCCTCGCTTCCGGATTCATTGATTTGATCCCGGGCCATCATTGCAAGAAAACTCGTCTGTTCGAGCTCTTCGTCGTCGGATCCTTTTGAGGAAGACTCGTCCTTGGTCGCCTTCAGAGCCTTCTTCTTTCTTTGTTTCTTCGCATCTTTCTGGTTCGGGCAGTTGGCTTTGATATGCCCCTTTTGGTTACAGTCGTAGCATGTTACTTCGAATTTCACCTTTGGTTGGGCCTCCTTGGACTGGATCACCTTTTTAACGTCCTTCTTGTTTAAACCCTTCTTCATTTTGTAGAGCTTCCTCACCAAATTGACGAGTTCGACCGTGAGTTTATCATCATCATCGTCCAAGTCTTGTTCTTCTTCTGACTCTGCTTCGGTTCTGCGTCTTGGTTTTGATTCACGCGATCTACCTGTACCTGCAATCAAGGCTATACCCTTCTCGGTCGATTATGCGTTAACTTGTTCATGCAATTCAAATTCAGCAAATAGTTCATCTAATTTAATTGAAGATAAGTCCTTAGAAACCTTGTAAGCATCTACCATGGATGCCCACAAGGTGTTCCTTGGAAAGACGTTTAGGGCATACCTTAGGATGTCGCGGTTCTCCACTTTCTGTCCAATTGCGTGGAGTCCGTTGAGTAGATCTTGTATCCAGGCGTGGAGCTGGCTAGCCGTCTCACCTTCCTGCAATTTTATATTATATAATTTGTTGAGAATTAGATCCCTCTTGCTTACCTTAGTGTCGGGCGTGCCCTCGTGCAACTCGATCAGCTTTTGCCACAGTTCTTTGGTGCTTGAGAATGGGCCGACATGGTTCAGCTCCTCCTTGATTAGGCCACACTGAAGTGTACAGGTTGCTTTAGCGTTTGCTTCTACTTTCTTGATTATGCTTGCATCCCAATTCATGCACGGTACCGATTTTCCAGCGCCGTCTAGTGGAAGTTCAAGATCGATTTTTATGATTTTCCATATCTCGAAATTAGTTTGAAGGTACGACTCCATCCGACCCTTCCAGTAACTGAAGTCATCTCCGATGAAGAGCGGTGGGCGGGCAGTGCTATAGCTGTTGGTTGGTCCTAGGAAGATCGTACCGGTTCCCCTGTACAAAAATTTTGTACAAGTATTGAACCTTTCCTAACAAACTATTGTGTTATTTAGAAATTAAATTCGGAATCGTAAACGGAACTTAACATTATTGATTCCAAATTTAACTTATCTGTTCTTAGAAGTTTAGACTTGGATCGCAAATGATACTTAACATTATAGATCCAAATCCACCTATGCTACAAATTCAATTAAATATTTATTTTGAAAATTGACTCCTAGGTCAAACATGGCGAGGCACTTGGCATTTTGGGGTATGGGAACATCCACCACTATCTCGACAAAGCCTCTTAACGAAATTCAATATTTAATTTCCTTATATAACTCTAGGTTTAACCAAAAAGAACAATCGAATCACAAGATCGAAAAGCAAAGAAATACAAACTCAAAACAAATCTGAATATCTAGAATCTCTAGCCTCTTGTGTTTGGTATTTCAAATATATACAAAGAAAACTAGTATGATGCGGAATAAAATTACTAGTTATACCTTTCTTTGTAAGCAACAACCTCTTGATCTTCTATCGTATTCCTCTTCTTATCTCGAACATCGTGTGGGCGACGGTCTACCGAGATGAGAACCACCCAAGCCCTTCTTCTTCCTTCTTCCAAGTTTCGGCCAAGCAACTTTCTCCAAGAAGAACAAGTCTCGGCTACCAACCAAGCTCCAAGGAAAACTAGGAAACAAAAACCTCCTTTCTCTTCTTCTCCAAGCCAGATCCGGCCACCAAAACAAGCTCCTAGAGATTGATGAGGTTCAACTACAAAGGAGGAAGAAAAGGAGGTGAAGATGCTAGGGCCGACCACCACCAAGGAGGAAAAGAGAGAGGAAAAATAGAAGAGAGTTGTCACCCAGGGAGGCACCTCTACTCTCTCTTTTATATTCCTTGGTCTTGGCAAATAAGGAAAGTTTTAATAAAACTTCCTTATCATCTTTGCCATTGAAAGAAAATTTAAACAATTTCCTTTCCTCAATCAATGTGGTCGACCACCTCTCATCCTTCAAGCAAGGAAAGTTTTAACACAAAATTAAAACTTCCTAATTTGCTTCCGGAAATTTTTAAAATAAAAATTTCTCTTAAAAAATTTCCTTCATAGTTGGTCAAAAAAAGAAACTTTTATAAATTAAAATCTCTCTATTAAAACATGTGGATCATTTATAAAAAGGAAAGTTTTCTCTAAAATTAAAATCTCCTTTCAATCTACAAATAAGAAAAGATATCAAATCTTTTCTTAATATTTTGTAGAAACTATAAAAGGAAAATTTTAATTTTAAAACTCTCTTTTAAAATCATGAGGATGGTTTCATAAAAGGAAAGTTTTCTCTAAAATTAAAATCTCCTTTCAATCTACAAATAAGGAAAGATATCAAATTTTTTCTTAATCTTTTGTAGAAAAGGAAAGATTAATAATTTTTAAAACTCTCTTTTAAATCATGAACATGGTTAAAAAAAGGAAAGTTTTATCAAAAAATTAAAATCTTCCTTTTAACTACTGATATGGGTAAGGTTTCGAGGGGCCCCGATAAGGAAAAGGAGGGAGGTAATGAAACCAGGGAGATAGGCTAATATCGGTCGGGACATAGCTCAAAAAGATGTGAGTCTATATCGACCGAAATATGCTTCCCAGGAGGAAGATCTATACACCTCAAAGGAGATAGGCTAATATCGGTCGGGACATAGCTCAAAAAGAGGTGAGTCTATATCGACTGAAATATGTTTCCCAGGAGGAAGATCTATACACCTCAAAGGAGGTATGCTAATATCAGCTGATACATAAGAGGTAAGTCTATATCGACCGAAATATACCTCCCAGGGGAAGTTAGGTTTACATCGGCCGGGACATACCTCCCAAGGGGAGTTAGGTTTATATTGGCCGAAGCACACTTACCAAAAGTAAGATTCGCATTAGTTGACGTATACCCCAAAGGAGGTAGGCCAATATCGGCCGGGACATACCTCCCATGGGAAGTTAGGTTTATATTGGCCGGGACATACCTCCCAAGGGGAGTTAGGTTTATATTGGCCAAAGCACACTTACCAAGAGTAAGATTCGCATTAGTTGACGTATACCCCAAAGGAGGTAGGCCAATATCGGTCGGGACATACCTCCCAGGGGAAGTTAGGTTTATATCGGTCGGGACATACCTCCCAAGGGGAGTTAGGTTTATATTGGCAAAAGCACACTTACCAAGAGTAAGATTCACATTAGTTGACGTATACCCCAAAGGAGGTAGGCCAATATCGGTCGGGACATACCTCCCAGGGGAAGTTAGGTTTATATCGGTCGGGACATACCTCTCAGGAGGAGTTAGGTTTATATTGGCCGAAGCACACTTACCAAGAGTAAGATTCGCATTAGTTGACGTATACCCCAAAGGAGGTAGGCCAATATCGGCCGGGACATACCTCCCATGGGAAGTTAGGTTTATATCGGCCGGGACGTACCTCCCAAGGGGAGTTAGGTTTATATTGGCCGAAGCACACTTACCAAGAGTAAGATTCGCATTAGTTGACGTATACCCCAAAGGAGGTAGGACAATATCAGTCAGGACATACATCCCAGGGGAAGTTAGGTTTATATCAGTCGGGACATACCTCCCAAGGGGAGTTAGGTTTATATTGGCCGAAGCACACTTACCAAGAGTAAGATTCGCATTAGTTGACGTATACCCCAAAGGAGGTAGGCCAATATCGGCCAGGACATACCGCCCAAGGGGAGTTAGGTTTACATCGGCCGGGGCATACCTCTCAGGAGGAGTTAAGTTTACATCAGCCGGGACATACCTCTCAGGAGGAGTTAAGTTTACATCGGCCGGGACATACTTCCCAAGAGGAAGATTCGCCTTAATTGACATATACCCCAAAGGAGAAATAACAAAAATACTTTAAAGAAACTCGTAAATTAAGATAGGGGTAAATATGTCAAGTAAGATAAATAATAGAGATCCACAATACATGACTCTATAACAGGCGATATATATTTTTGGTGGGAAATGTGTTTTTAATTATTTTGCAGGTGCTAAACGACAAAGAAGGTACATCTGGGGTACAAAAAAGATTCCTTAAAAATCATTTACCGTAAGTACACAACTGACGTCATCTCATAACAAACTTTAACAAACCGGGGTCCACTTCATGACTACGGAGGTTATATGAAGTGGTATAAAAAGGGGAATCCTCTCCGTTGGCAAGGTAAGTTCACATCATTGCGCACATTCATAACCCTAATTTTCCAGCTACTGTTCATCTTCTTCATCCTTCTTCCACACCGAAAAATATCACTGACTTGAGCGTCGGAGGGCCTAGCCAGGGATTCCCACCCCCGTCTTAGGTCACTGACGATAGTGTTGGTTGGTCTCTTGTGCGCAGGAAGTCTTAAGAGCATCGGATCTGGGTTTCTTTTCTTCAGATTTGGATTTCTTCTTCATCCTCGTGTCTTCGTACGAGGAAAATCTCCAGTGACTCTATCGTTCCCCGATCCGCTTTGGATTTCTCGGATCGGTATTCTGCAGACATCATTCTTTATCAGCATCTCAGACAGGATCAAATTTGGTGTCGTCTGTGGGAATTTCATCTGAATCTGAGACTACAAGATGGAAGAGGCCGGAAAATCAAACCTACTTACTATCAGTCGTGAGGATTTGGATTTTCTCATCAACTCTCATGTACAGAAAGCCTTGCAACAACAGCAGCAACAACTTCAAGCCCACACGGGAGCTACTCTGCCAACAGCTCATAATCCGACAATATCAACTACCGAGCATCGGAAAGGAAAGGAGCTAGAAGAAGAGAAACATGCGTATTTTCCTCCAGCTGCTGTTTCTCCGACGAGACGTCCACGAGCCTTCCTTCGCACTCCTATGGAGCAGGGGGGTAGAAGGCCTGTGCTCCAAGAATCCTCTGGTGAATCACCCGATAAAGAAAAGCGTAAGATCAAAATGATAACTAGTGATAGCTCACCTGAGAAAGTCATCTCCCCATTCTCTCAAAGTGTACTAGAGGATCCGCTTCCTAAGCGGTATCAAAATCTTCAGATCGGGGAATATACTGGAACAACAGATCCAAAAGATCATCTGTTGAAATTCGAGAACATGGCATTATTACAACAATTTTCTGACGGGGTGAAGTGTCGAATGTTTCTCACTACCCTCGGAGGAGCGGTATAGCGCTGGTTCAAAAGATTGCTGGAGAAGTCTATTCGAAAATCTAAAGACTTCAAGAAAGTCTTTCTACACCATTTCTCCAGCAACAAGAGGTATCATAAGACCCCTTGGAGTTTGTTTTCAATTAAGCAGGCATCTAAAGAGTCTATCCGAGCCTACATCAAAAGGTTCAATCAGGTAGCTATTGATATACCTAATGCTACTACTGAAATATTAGTAAGCGCTTTCTCTCAAGGTTTAAATGATAATGATTTCTTTAAAGATTTGGTAAGAAATCCCCCTGTTAATTTTGATTCCTTGATTGAGCGGGCTACCGAGTTTATTAATGTAGAAGAAGCTCAAGCTGCTCGTAGGAAGGAAGGCGCTACCTCTTCTCCTACTCAGGTTAAGGAGAAAGCTCCGGCCTCTGTGCCTCCACCAAGAGGTCCTAGAATAACTCATCCACCCCATCGACAACCAGAGTATCGTCCACAAGCTGTACAACATGTGGAGATACAGCCAGAGGCACCAAGGAGATGGTGCACTTATCATAAAACTAGCAGTCATCATACTGAAGACTGTTTTGTTTTAAGAAATATGCAAGCCAATAGGGAGAGGTATCAGAGGCAGAACTATTATCGACAATACCCTGCAAGAAAGTCCACTCAAGCGGAATATCGCCGAACCTCGAAGAGGCAATACCGGTCCGTGTACCAAGTGTCGGAAAAGCACCTTACGAGGCTGCGGCAGAAAAGCAAACAATCCGCCGAGGCAATATCAATATGATTGCGGGCGAACCACCGATGGGGATTCTAATAGAGCAGAAAAGCGCGAAGATTGGAGATTCATGCAGTAGGGTGCAGCATGGAATGAGCAGCCGATCCTGAAATAAGTTTCGGGCCTAGAGATCTTGAGGGGGTAGAAATACCTCATGATGATGCCCTGATCATCAAAGCTGTGATAGCCAACTACTCCATTGCTCGCACCTTCATAGATATAGGCAGTTCCGTCAATATTATATTCAAGAAGGCTTTCGATCAGCTACAAATTGATCCAAGTGAACTTTAACAAATCGTTACTCCTCTGTATGGATTCACAGGAAATGAAGTACAACCTTTAGGTCAAATAAAGTTGATCATTTCTCTGGGAGAAGAGCCTCTGATGAGAACCAGGAGATCTTATTTTATGGTTGTAGACGCTCCATCCTCTTATAATGTGATATTGGGTCGACCTACCTTAAACGAGTTTAGGGCGGTCGTTTCTACTTTTTGTCAGAAGATCAAATTTCCTGTGGATGATCAAGTTGGAGAGGTACGGGGCGATCAGAAGACAGCCCGAAAATGTTATGTAGAGATAATTCGAGCTGAAGCTAACACCGCCCGAAAGATTCAAAGAATGGAGGTTAATGCCATTCGGGAAAAGCAGCCCGTCCTGGTTTATGAAGAGAAGGAAGAAGTTCATATCCAGGCCGGTCGACCTGAAGCTACTACATATATTGCGACTGATCTTGATCCTGCTCTGAAGGCCGAATTAGTGCAATGCCTGAAGAAGAATAATGATGTATTTGCCTGGACTCCCAAAGAAGTCTCGGGCGTTTCTCCTACCGTCATGGAGCATTCCTTGCATGTCTTCCCAGATGCCCGCCCGGTCATGCAAAGAAAAAGGAGTTTTAGCGCGGAACAAAACCAGATTATCAAAGAATAAATAACCAAACTTATGGAGGCCGGATACATCAAGGAAGTACAATTTCCAAGCTGGTTGGCTAATGTAGTGTTAGTCTCTAAACCAGGAAATAAATGGCGAGTGTGCATTGACTTTCGGGATCTCAACAAAGCTTGCCCGAAGGACTATTATCCATTACCCAGGATCGATCAATTGGTAGACTCCACTGCAGGATGCGAATACATCTCTATGCTAGACACTTACCAGGGTTATCATCAGGTTCCCTTAGCTAAAGAAGATCAAGAAAAGGTCAGTTTTATAACATCTGAAGGTACTTATTGTTATAATGTTATGCCTTTCAGACTAAAAAATGCAGGAGCAACCTATCAAAGGCTTATGAATAAGGTCTTCCAGAAGTAGATTGGTAGAAATATGGAAGTATATGTTGATGACATCTTAATTAAGTCTCTTCAAGCCGCTGATCTATGCAGGGATGTAGAAGAGACCTGCAAGACATTAAGGCAGTATGAGCTCAAATTAAACCCGAGCAAATGCTTATTCGGAGCGAAAGGAGGGAAGTTCCTGGGATATATGGTGTCCGAACGAGGGATAGAAGTCAACCCGAGCAAGGTCAAAGCACTGCAGAACATGGAGCCACCACGCAACATGAGAGAAGCTCAGAGACTGACAGGCCGGATTACAACCTTATCTAGATTCATTTCTAGATCGGCCGATCGTAGTTTCCATTTCTTTAAAATACTTAGAAAAGCCAATAAATTTCAGTGGAATTAAGAATGTGATAAGGCTTTCCAAGAATTAAAAGATTATTTGTCTACTCTCCCTGTATTGGCTAAACCCATAGTAGGAGAAACTCTTTGGGTATATTTGTCTGCTAATGAAAACGTCGTGGGCTCTGTATTAGTCAGACAAGAAGGAAAGGAACAACAACCTATATATTTTTCCAGCCATTTATTAAAAGGAGCTGAGTGTAGATACAGTACACTAGAAAAATTAGCTTATGCCCTAGTATTGACTGCTCGGAGGTTGCGCTCATACTTCTTAGCACATGAGATTATTGTACTAACCAACAGTACTTTGGGACGGTGTTACTCAACCCAAAGGCGTCAGGTCGGCTGATCAAATGGACAACCGAACTTGGGGAATATGACATTCAATATCAACCTCGCTCGGTTATCAAAGCACAAGCTCTAGCGGACTTCATCATAGAAGTTCAAAGCCCTAAGGAAGAAGACATTTGGAAAGTTTATGTAGATGGTTCTTCAACTAGGCAAGGCAGCGGAATTGGTGTTCTTCTTATATCTCTAAGGGAAGACAGACTTCAACTCTCCATCAGATTGAATTACAGAGCCACCAATAATGAAGCAGAATATGAAGCCCTGATAGCAGGATTGCAGGCCGCGCGACATATAGAAGCGGCTCGAATCCTTATTTATTCCGATTCTCAATTAGCAGCTCAACAACTGTCAGGTAATTTTGAAATTAATAATGGCAGGCTTAAGTTATATGCTGAAGCATTTGATAAGTTGAAGTCCCAGTTTCAAGAAGTAAATATACAAAAAGTTCCTAGATCTGAAAATCAAGTGGCAGATGAATTGGCTAAGTTGGCCTCTGCTATAGTGCCATGGAGTTTAGATCGGCCCGTAGAACAAACCCTGTTAATATCTTGTATTGAAAGACAGGCCGAAGCCAAAATTCGAGGTGATTGGAGAGCTCAAATCATATTGTATTTGCAGCAAGGTATTCTCCCCAGTGATATAGAACATGCAAGGGTATTCAAGAAAAGAGTTGCTAAATACACTATGGTAGGAGAGCAGTTATATAAAAGAGCTTTTTCTAGACCTTTGCTCAAGTGTATTGGCACAGAAGATATACAGTTTATTCTACAAGAAGTCCATCAAGGTTCATGTGGTAGTCATATAGGAGGGAGATCTTTGGCTCGTAAAGTTCTATTAGTAGGATATTTCTGGCCTACTCTACATGAAGATGCTAACAAGTTGGTAAGAACTTGTATTTCTTGTCAAAACATCAGAATATCTCACATCATCCTACACAGTTATTGAGAACCTCTATAGTTGCATGTCCCTTTGATCAGTGGGGCATGGACATAGTAGGTCCGTTTCCTATGGCAGCTGCGCAAAGAAGGTTCTTATTGATAGCGGTGGATTATTTTTCTAAATGGGTGGAGGCAGAACCACTTGCTCGAATTACTGAAGATGCAGTTATTAAATATTTATGGAAAAATATAATCTGCAGATTTGGCATTCCTCATAAATTGGTCTCTGATAATAGAAGGCAATTCCAAGGGGATAGGATTTTAGACTGGTGCAACAGCTACAGCATTACTCAGGCCTTCACCTCTGTGGCTTATCCGCAAAGTAATGGTCAAGCAGAAGTAACTAATAGGGAAATCATAAGAGGTTTAAAGACCAAACTGGATTATGTCGGAGGTAGCTGGGTAGATGAATTACCCAGCGTCCTTTGGGCATATCGTACTACGCCTCGAGAGGCTACAGGAATCACTCCCTTTCAATTAGTTTATGGAGGAGAAGTAATAATTCCCATCGAGGTGGGAGTAGAATTCGACAGAAGACAATTATATGATGGGGACAACGAAGGTCGACGACTCATGGAGCTAGACTTGATAGAAGAGGTTAGAGATAAAGCTGCTACTCGTCTTGTATCATATCGACAGCGGATGAGACAGAACTATAACAAAAGAGTCATCCTCAGATTTTTCCAAGTAGGGGATTTGGTATGGAAGCGAATTAAACCTGTCAGAGATGTCAGTAAGTTGGCATCACAATGGGGAGGACCTTACAAAGTGGTAGAAAAGCTCGCATCAGGCTCATATTATCTCCAAGATGCTGAAGGGAGAATTTTGGAGCGCCCCTGGAGTGCTAACCATTTACAGCCTTATCGAACCTGACTAGATCATACTAATTAAGGATGTGTGTGAAGAAACAAATCACAATTATTTGAAGTCCCTGGTGAACTGAGGACAAGTACACCTGCAGTTTATGTACTTTACTCCTTTTTAATAAAAGCCAGGCAAGACAAATATCATCGTAGAAATAAAAATGGTTCATACAGATTGATAAATATCGAGAGATCCTTCATTTCCTATTTCAAGCAATCAACAGGGGAAAATCCTAAAGGCCTATTCAGCTCCCCTCAAGAAAAGCCAAGAAAATTTAAAAAATCATCACAAGGTTAGTACAAGTATCATATTTTTGCATAGAATGAAGTCGATCGGGAAATCTTATGAAACAACCCGGACGGATCTTCATAGGAGGAACCGGAGACTCTAAACCATCAAAGATCACAAGTCGATCGGGAAATCTTATGAAGTAACTCGGACGGGTCTTCATAGGAGGAACCGGAGACTCTAAACCATCAAAGATCACAAGTAGATCGGGAAATCTTATGAAGTAACTCGGACGGGTCTTCATAGGAGGAACCGGAGACTCTAAACCATCAGAGATCAAAAGTCGATCGGGAAATTCTATGAAGTAACTCGGACGGGTCTTCATAGGAGGAACCGGAGACTCTAAACCAGTACAGATCAAAAGTCGATCGAGAAACCTTATGAAGTAACTCAGACGGGTCTTCATAGGAGGAACCGGAGACTCTAAACCATCAGAGATCAAAAGTCGATCGGGAAATACTATGAAGTAACTCGGACGGGTCTTCATAGGAGGAACCGGAGACTCTAAACCAGTACAGATTATAAGTCGATCGGGAAATTCTATGAAGTAACTCGAACGGGTCTTCATAGGAGGAACCGGTGTAACGCCCGAAAATTCTCAAAACTATTTTAGAAATATTCTATAATTATTCTGGAATTTTTAGATATTTTTCCGAAATTTTTAGAGTAGCGGAAGTAGCAAAAATAATTAGAAAAGCAAAATAGCTTAAGCGGGAATCGAACCCGGGACCCCTCGGGTCTGTTAAACCTTTAGACCGCTTAAGTAACCGGTTGAACCCAGCAGGGCCGTGCTGAAAGAAAAGGGAGGCAATTAAATTTATATCAGAGTTGGGTGAAATTATCCACTTAATATAAATAAGAAATTGTTAAGTGAGGGTTTTATTTTTAATCGGCAACCTCTCTTTCCTCACCCTAGCCACGACGCACCTCTCCTTCTCCTTCTTCCTCTCGGCGCCAACTTTAGGGTTCCCTCCCTAGGGCCCCAAGGTCATCTTCCGGTGACAACTCCGGCACGAGGACGCTCTTCTTCGCGAGAGGAACGCATAGACGCGAGAAGATTGTTGAAGGGGTCGTCTCCACCGGAATTTTAGCGAATAGAATTGTAAGGAAATTAGTGTACGAGGTAAGAAACCCCTCACCTGCAGTATAAGTAGCTTCCGTTTGGTTTTCTATGCATCAGTTTGGTTATATGCAGATTGTTCCGACACATAGGGTGTGTTTAAACCCTCCTCGCAGATTAGGGATCTAGTTGAGCACCTCTAGATGGGCCAGACACGTTGTTCTCCTTCAGTTGGAGGCTCTAGACGTTGTCGGGTGCCTAGAGGTGGTCTCCCTATTAGAGGGGAGAGTTGGGGCACACCAAGTGTTCGACAAAATGATTAGTGTAGCTAAATACCACCTTAGATATTCTTAATAGCTCAGTTAAATGCATTAGTAGCATTTAAATCAGTATATTAGTCTAGTTTCAGCTTACATGGGATTACGGTCCAATGGGTGGGCTCCCACAGTCGCCTCTAGGTTCAGATAACCTAGAAACAGCAAAATAAGCAACTAGTAGCTATATTCAGTATTTTATTTTCAGTGGCACTGTACTGGATTAGATATCCATTGGGTTGGGCTCCCACAGTCGTCCCTAGGTTCAGATAACCTAGTAAACCCTACTAGATTCGGAATTTGCAACCCCGGGTCTAGTTAGGGATGCGCGCACAGCAAGTACAGTTGCCGGGCTCAAACAGCAGCATGATTACTATTTTCACTTATTATGATAATAGCTTTCAAACTCATAATCTAGTTAGGTGATTATAGTTTAAGATCAGTACTAGCTCAGTTTTAGCTCAGTTTCAGTTACAGTTTCAGTTTATTTTCTCCTAGTTGATATCATGAGATAGCTCCATGCTTAGTTTTTGTTATGCATGCTATGTTTCAGTGTTTATGCCATGTAACTCCAGTATGCCATGCTTTAACAAATTCAGTGCATGTTTTCAAATAGCATTCTTTAAAAACATGTTTGCATCGTTGCATGTTTTAGTGAGGTAGATGGTTTCTTACTAAGCTTAAAGCTTACAGATACTATTTTTCCTTATACTGTAGATAAGGGTAAAGGAAAGATGGACTAGCAGAGGAAGTTGGAGGTCAATGCAGTGATGGTGTGTGTGGCAGGAACCTGGAATGAAGATCCTTAGGGAGTTTAGCAAATTAAGAACTTGGTTTATTTACTTAAGACACTTTTATGCATTTCTAGTTGTTTAAATGCTATGAATTAATAAACCTTGCACTATGTCATGTTAGAATGCTAGTCAGTGGATATTAGAATGTTTTCCATGCATTGTATAATCGTTGTGTGAGGTTTTGGCACGAACTAGTGCTGAAATCAGAGTTTCAGTGCAAAATCAGAAACTCCGATCGATCTACGGATCGATCAGAGTTGAGTTGTGCCACTGGATCGGTCAGCTGACCGATCTAGTCGCGAACAGAGAGTTTATGGATCGGTCAGCCGACCGATCCAGATGCGATCAGGGAAGTATAAAGCTCACTGATCGGTCAGCCGACCGATCAGTGAGCCACTGGATCGGTCTACCGACCGATCAGTGTACTCCTGGATCGGTCGGTAGACCGATCCAGCCACATCCAGAAGCGAGATAGCTTGTGGATCGGTCAGCCGACCGATCCAGAGCGTTTCTCTGTGCCAGTCTTAAGTTGGATCGATCCGACAGCCCAATCGATTCAAGGATCGATTGAAATGCCTGATTACAGTTAGCAGGACATCCGAGAGGCATAGATTACCTTCCCTAGCATGTGTACAACTCCTAGGTACACCTAGAATATTAAGTTCTGATTTTACAGTAATCAGTTTAGTAAAGTTTTAATCAATCCAGATTTTCCGCAATAGTAATTTAGCACAGCATTACGTAACGATCGGCCTTACAGCCTAGTCAGTAGAAGGCGGGTTGTTACAACCGGAGACTCTAAACCATCAGAGATCAAAAGTCGATCGGGAAATTCTATGAAGTAACTCGGATGGGTCTTCGTAGGATGAACCGGAGACTCTAAACCATCAGAGAACATAAGTCGATCGAGAAATTCTATGAAGTAACTCGGACGGGTCTTCATAGGAGGAACCGGAGACTCTAAACCATCAGAGATCACAAGTCGATCGGGAAATCTTATGAAGTAACTCGGACGGGTCTTCATAGGAGGAACCGGAGACTCTAAATCATCAGAGATCACAAGTCGATCGGGAAATTCTATGAAGTAACTTGGACGGGTCTTCATAGGATGAACCGGAGACTCTAAACCATCAAAGAACATAAGTCGATCGGGAAATTCTATGAAGTAACTCAGACGGGTCTTCATAAGAGGAACCGGAGACTCTAAACCATCACAGAACGTAATTAATCAGGGAATCTCCTGACGTCAAAGCCTAATCAGCCTGGATTTAAAGGGGGCTCCATACATATGACACGTGATTCATTTGGAAGCCTATTTATATGGAGATCTTTATTTAAAATTCGCCCGAAATATTGTACCTAACCCGGGACTCAGGAGTCTTATATAGTTCCTGTTGGATCGAGAAGCGCTAGAGGGGGGGTGAATAGCGCTCGTGGCTATTTTGTACGATTATCGGAAATGTAAGAATTATCGGAGTAATTAAGCAGCGGAATAAAACAAGACAAACACACAGAGACAGGAGGATTTTTACTTCGTTCGGAGCCTTGATCGACTCCTACTCGAAGGCCCGCGATCCTTGATCGCTTCCGGTGGGCAACAACTATAAGCTCGATAAAATGATTACAAGATGAAGTACAAGTAACTGGAAAACCTAATTATACCGACGACAATAGTAGAATTTTGAAGCTTCGGGTCGTCGGAGACTTGTGGTAGCACTTCCGGGCGTCTTTCGGAGCAGCACGTTGAAGAGAGAAGACTTGGAATTCGTTATGCTGGTGCTGCTGCTCGAGACCCCTTATAAAGGGTGTTCAAGGCGCCTTGAAGCCCTTCAAGGCGCCTTAAACAGGCCGAGTCACCCGCGGAGATCAGCACAGACTTGGTCGAACTTCATCCAGTTCAAGGCGCCTTCAGCCTACCCAAGGCGCCTTCAACCTTCGACCCAAGGCGCCTTGACCTTCATCTAAGGCGCCTCCAACCTTCTGCGCTGGCTTTTCCTGGTTCGCACCCGAGGCGCCCCCAAGCTCCATGGAGGCGCCTCGGACACTGTTCATCCGAGTTGTAACTTGCTCCTTTGTTCCTGCAAAATGTGTTAGTCCCAAACACATACCCTGCAAAACAAAGTTAGCACAGAAACATAGTGAATGATAATAATGAAGGTTTTGACAGCATTTGAACTGTCCGGGTCTGACTTCAGGTTTCCCACCGGAAACCCTAGGTCGACCCGACGCCTACTGTTCCCTCTACGGGGAACACGTCCTCACCTAAGATTTACCTGTTGCCAGTGCGATCCTCCAGATCGACTGGACTTTTGCTCAGCACTCGACGCTTCCGGACTTTCTGCTGGACATTCGCTTCCCGGCTAGTCCAGTCTTTCACCTGGTTCGCGACACCAGGACTTTCCACCTAGGGTTACCACCCCCTAGGACTTTTGCCTGAAGCCACCGACCTGCCAAGACTTTCCGCATAGGGTTACCACCCCCTATGACCTAGGGTTACCACCCCCCTAGGGTTTTCCTCTACCTAGGGTTACCACCCCCTAGGGTTTTTCACCTGCCTAACCGCAGTTAGGACTTTTCCTGAAATACTCATTTAACATGTTAGATCACAACACACCTTAACTTTGAATCCTTTGCCATTATCAAAACTCAGGTTCGATCGTTAGATGCTTCCCACACCAACAATCTCCCCCTTTTTGATTATGGCAACCCAAATTCAAAGTTAAGTAAAAACAAATGCATAAAAAGGTTTTAAGTGAGCAAGCTTAAGTATATAAAATCAAATCAACGCCTAACTTAAGCTAACACTTAAACTTTTGTGAAGCTCCCCCTTAATACAGGGTTTCCTTTTTAAATTTTTACTTTTTAAAGTTTACTTTTGAATTTTCTTATTCTCCCCCTTTGCCTTTATCAAAAAAAAATAAGCCAGTTTCAATTTTCCTTTTTGAAAAATAAATTAGACTAAAAAACAGGATAAGTGCTAAGTTGAGAAATAACTTTTCACCTAAAATTTTGAAAGCACTGAGTTAAAATTTTGCAAAACTATCTAAAAGGTAACCTAGAAAATATCTTAGCAATAATATATAACGTTAGGTTTCAAGATTGGCTAAGTTTGAAAAAAAATTTGAGAGTTGCTCTATGAACCACTTAGCTAAGCCTTTTGCAAACATTGAACTTTGAAAGTTTATCTTAAGTGAAAAGTGACTTAGCTTAATTAAAAAACTTGTTAATTTTTAAGTTGGAGAGAGAGAGTAGCTAAAAATTTAATTTAGGTTATTTATTTTAGCTGGTCTTTAAGTCCAAGCATGAGGTTAAATAGATTTTTAGTTATCCAGATCGTTTTGTTAAGGTATCAGAGCCCTAAAGTATGAGCATGCTCAAACTTCAAATCTCCATTTCCTTCAGGGCTAATTCCATGTTTTTGTAAGTCTAGTAAATTTAGGGGAGCAAAGGATTTTGAAATAAGTTTTAAAGATTTTGAAATGATTTTGAAAATATTTTTCAAATAATTTTAAAGAATTTTGAAATAAGTTTTAAAGATTTTGAAATGATTTTGAAATGATTTTGAAAATATTTTTCAAATAATTTTAAAGAATTTTGAAATAAGTTTTTCAAGTATTTTTTCAAAGGATTTTGAATAAGTTTTCCAAAGATTTTTCAAAGGATTTTGAAATAAGTTTTAATGATTTTGTAAATATTTTTCAAATAATTTTAAAGAATTTTGAAATTAAGTTTTAAAGATTTTGAAATAAATTTTGAAAAGATTTTTAAATAGAAGTTTAAATAATTTAGAAAAGATTTTGAAATAAATTTTGAAAAGATTTTAAAATGATTTTAAATAATTTTTTAAAAGATTTTGAAATAAATTTTGAAAAGATTTTAAAATGAAAGATTTTGAAATAAATTTTGAAAGGATTTTAAAATGATTTTAAATAATTTTTTAAAAGATTTTTAAATAAATTTTGAAAAGATTTTAAAATGATTTT
This sequence comes from Zingiber officinale, assembly GCF_018446385.1. Lineage (NCBI taxonomy): Eukaryota > Viridiplantae > Streptophyta > Magnoliopsida > Zingiberales > Zingiberaceae > Zingiber > Zingiber officinale. Next base: position 25,948,258 of record NC_055988.1, read on the forward strand.
AAATATTTTTTTTTAAAAGATTTTGAAATAAATTTTGAAATGATTTTTAAATATAATTTTAAATAATTTTGAAAAGATTTTGAAATAAATTTTGAAAAGATTTTTAAATAGAATTTTAAATAATTTTGAAATAAATTTTGAAAAGATTTTTAAATAGAATTTTAAATAATTTTGAAAGATTTTGAAATAAATTTTGAAAAGATTTTTAAATAGAATTTTGAAAAGATTTTTAAATAGAATTTTAAATAATTTTGAAAAGATTTTGAAATAAATTTTGAAAAGATTTTATAATGATTTTTGAAAAGATTTTAAAATGATTTTGAAATTAAATTTTGAAAAAGATTTTTAAATAGAATTTTAAATAATTTTGAAAAGATTTTGAAATAAGTTTTGAAAAGATTTTAAAATGATTTTAAATAATTTTTTAAAAGATTTTAAAATAAATTTTTAAAAGATTTTAAAATGATTTTAAATAGTTTTTTAAAGGATTTTGAAATAAATTTTGAAAAGATTTTAAAATGATTTTAAATAATTTTTTAAAAGATTTTGAAATAAATTTTGAAAAGATTTTAAAATGTTTTTAAATAATTTTTTAAAAGATTTTGAAATAAATTTTGGAAAATATTTTAAAATGATTTTAAATAATTTTTTAAAAGATTTTGAAATAAATTTTGAAAAGATTTTAAAATGATTTTAAATATTTTTTTGAAAAGATTTTGAAATAAATTTTGAAAAGATTTTTAAATAGAATTTTAAATAATTTTGAAAAGATTTTGAAATAAATTTTGAAAAGATTTTTAAATGATTTTTGAAAAGATTTTGAAATGATTTTGAAATTAAGTTTTGAAAAAGATTTTTAAAATGATTTTGAAAAGATTTTTCAAATAAACTTTAAAGATTTTTGAAATTGAGTTTAAAATATTTTTGAAATTGAGTTTAAAATAATTTTGAAATATTTTTGAAATTGAGTTTTAAAAATCATTTTGAAATTTTGAAATAATTTAATTGTTAATTAACTTTATTTAAGTTCAAGTCAATTTTAATTTTAATTTCTTAGTCATCTCACCCGATCTAAATTGTCAATCAGGGAACCCTATAATTGTTGTGAGATGATTTATTGTTGAATTTAAAGGTCTGGTTTAACTTTGTGTTAGATTCAGGTTTAGCTTTGGGTTCAACAAGTAAGCATTCTTTGGATAAACTTCTGGGCTATGGTGAGTCACAAGGAACTCATTAAAGTAACCATGCCTTCGAAGTTTCCAAATAGTCCTACCCACTGAACTTAATACTAAACCTTGGTCTAACTAGTTAGGATCCATTTAAGGGTAGCTTCGGTCAGTTCCACTTGGCCAAATGCACCAGGTCGAAGCCATATCTTCCTAGACATGCGATGCCCAAGCTTCCCTAACGTACTATCATCCAAAAACTTCACCAGTACTGTGGTTCAAGTTAAACTTATTTAATCTAACCTTAATTACCCTGCCGGGTAATCTATTCTTGTTTTACCCATTTCGGGTAAATTAGGTTCAGTTACCCTATCAGGTAGTTCAGTTGGAGGTGCCAGCTAGTTTGGATCCTCCATCTATTTTTCAATTTTTTAATTTAATTTCGAATTTAATTTTGAATTTTAAATTTGTAATTTAATTTCGAATTTTAAATTTAATTTTGAATTTCAAATTTTGGAATTTGAATTTAATTTCATTTCAAATTTTAAATTTAATTTTGAATTTCAAATTTTGAATTTTAAATTTAGATTTTGTAATTTAATTTTGAATTTTTTAATTTCAAATTTTAAATTTAGATTTTGTAATTTAATTTTGAATTTTAAATTTTTAAGATTGTTTTTCTTTTTGCTCCCCATGGATCATAGCCTCGATATGGTCTATTGAGGTAGTGTATTTGATCCTTCGGGACCCAATATTGACCAAGTCCAACTTGATTGATCAATTTGGACTTGGGGACCCATGCTTGGACTGATTTACTACTTTGTTTGTTTATTAAAGATAAATATGATTTATATTTCTTTTTACTTTTGTATCCTAGCCCAGTTCTATTGTAGACAGCTCTTTGTGTCCCAAGAATTAGATCCAAATTCTTGGAACCCAGAGAGAACTTTTCTAAAGTGATTTTTAACTTGTTTAACTGATTTTTCATATTTGAATTTTCTTTCTCAAGTCGTTGTACTTGAGTTGAATCTTCAGTTAAAGATTTTGAGTTAGTTACTCCTTTAAGAATGGTTATTTCTCTTAAAAGTGACTTAATTTTCAAATTTGACTTAGCTAATTTGCGAAGTAAATAATTGACTAAATTATTGAGTCTAGGAATACTTACAGCGGAGTCTGGTCCTTCGGAAACGGATGCGGATCCATGGCTTTCCTCAGAGTCGGCTTCTGACTCGCTCTCGGATTCGCTGATCTGGTCCCGGGCCATCAATGCGAGTAAACTTGTTTGGTTGAGTTCGTCGTCTTCGTCCTCCGAAGAAGATTCGTCCCAGGTTGCCTTTAGAGCCTTCTTTCTTCTTTGCTTCTTAGCTTCCTTTTGATTGGGGCAGTTGGCCTTGATATGGCCCTTCTGGTTGCACCCGTAACATGTGACTTCAAATTTTGTCTTTGATTGGGCCTCCTTGGATTGAACTGCCTTCTTCTTCTTGTAGAGTTTCTTTACAAGATTCACTAAGTCGCCGGCCAGTTCATCTTCTGAATCTTCTGAATCGGATTCGTCTTCTGATTCCGATTCAACTTTTCGCCGTCCTCTTGATTCCCGTGTTCGACTCGTTCCTGCAACCAAAGCAATCCCTTTCTCGGATGGTCGTGCATTAGTCTGTTCATGGAGTTCGAATTCACTAAACAATTCATCTAATTTTAAGGAAGACAAATCCTTAGAGACTTTATAGGCATCTACCATTGATGCCCATAGTGTACTCCTAGGGAATGAGTTAAGGGCATACCTTATTATATCTCTGTTTTCTACCTTCTGCCCGATTCCATGTAGAGAATTCAGGATATCTTGAATTCGGGCGTGCAAAGAGCTTGCCGTCTCGCCTTCCTGCATTTTCAAATTGTATAGTTTATTTAATAACAAATCACGCTTACTTACCTTGGTTTCCGAGGTGCCCTCGTGTAGTTCGATCAGTTTCTCCCATAGTTCCTTTGCGGAGGAGAATGGACCGACTCTGTTGAGCTCTTCTTTGGTCAGCCCGCATTGGATGGTGCAGGTGGCTTTGGCGTCAGCTTCCACCTTCTTGATAAATGCGGGCTCCCAGTTTTCACAGGATGTAGGCTTACCATCGGTACCAATTGGTAGTTGTAGTCCTGTTCTGACGATCATCCAGGTGTCGAACTGGATCTTTAGATATATTTCCATTCGCCCCTTCCAATATCCGAAGTCTTCTCCGGAAAATAGTGGGGGGCGAACGGTGCTATATCCTTCTTGTTGGGCCATTTAGATCTAAAAGAACAAAAAAAACAACAAGATCTATTCCAAGACTGAGTCTTGGATTAGTAGTGTGGGAAGAGAATAGTAATAATTACGATCTCGAGTGGTGTTGCACCAACTTCGGGCAAAAAATCGATTCGTAAAAAGAAATTAGAATATAGCTATGAGGCTAAATTCTAATTGACTCCGAACAAAGCCACGAAAAGAAAATTGTCTTGAATAGTGGTTGCACTGATTCAAGACGACCCCGCTCTGATACCAATTGTTGGATCGAGAAGCGCTAGAGGGGGGGTGAATAGCGCTCGTGGCTATTTTGTACGATTATCGGAAACGTAAGAATTATCGGAGTAATTAAGCAGCGGAATAAAACAAGACAAACACACAGAGACAGGAGGATTTTTACTTCGTTCGGAGCCTTGATCGACTCCTACTCGAAGGCCCGCGATCCTTGATCGCTTCCGGTGGGCAACAACTATAAGCTCGATAAAATGATTACAAGATGAAGTACAAGTAACTGGAAAAACTAATTATACCGACGACAATAGTAGAATTTTGAAGCTTCGAGTCGTCGGAGACTTGTGGTAGCACTTCCGGGCGTCTTTCGGAGCAGCACGTTGAAGAGAGAAGACTTGGAATTCGTTATGCTGATGCTGCTGCTCGAGACCCCTTATAAAGGGTGTTCAAGGCGCCTTGAAGCCCTTCAAGGCGCCTTAAACAGGCCGAGTCACCCGCGGAGATCAGCACAGACTTGGTCGAACTTCATCCAGTTCAAGGCGCCTTCAGCCTACCCAAGGCGCCTTCAACCTTCGACCCAAGGTGCCTTGACCTTCATCTAAGGCGCCTCCAACCTTCTGCGCTGGCTTTTCCTGGTTCGCACCCGAGGCGCCTCCAAGCTCCATGGAGGCGCCTCGGACACTGTTCATCCGAGTTGTAACTTGCTCCTTTGTTCCTGCAAAATGTGTTAGTCCCAAACACATACCCTGCAAAACAAAGTTAGCACAGAAACATAGTGAATGATAATAATGAAGGTTTTGACAGCATTTGAACTGTCTGACTTCGGGTTTCCCACGGAAACCCTAGGTCGACAGGCGCCTCTGTTCCCTCTACGGGAACACGTCCTCACCTACTCCACTCGGAGATTTACATTGCCGGTCGATCCTCCAGATCGACTGGACTTTTGCTCAGCACTCGACGCTTCCGGACTTTCTGCTGGACATTCGCTTCCCGGCTAGTCCAGTCTTTCACCTGATTCGCGACACCAGGACTTTCCACCTAGGGTTACCACCCCCTAGGACTTTTGCCTGAAGCCACCGACCTGCCAAGACTTTCCGCATAGGGTTACCACCCCCTATGACCTAGGGTTACCACCCCCTAGGGTTTTCCTCTACCTAGGGTTACCACCCCCTAGGACCTAGGGTTACCACCCCCTAGGGTTTTTCACCTGCCTAACCGCAGTTAGGACTTTTCCTGAAATACTCATTCAACATGTTAGATCACAACACACCTTAACTTTGAATCCTTTTCCATTATCAAAACTCAGGTTCGATCGTTAGATGCTTCCCGCACCAACAGTTCCTTACCTGAAGTCACACAGGATTATTTATTCTTTTGGAAATATGAAGCACACTGGATGTTATTCAAAGAAGGGTTCATCAAGACAAGGCTTAACTTCAAAAGATGAACAAGGAATTCTTGAATAAAGTTTATACTCAATACTCGAAAGCATTTTAAAAGGGATATTCTCAACTCAGCATAAAGAAGAAACAGGTAAGTATCGAAAAAAATTTCATACCTTGCAAGTACTTAATTACCAAGCTTTAATTACACCTCTTTTCAATACCAGTTTTTCTATTACAAGTCTTATATGAATAATCTCTTTAAACATCTAGAAAAGGACCTTTTAGATCCACAGGTAGTTCGTCGTTAAGCCTGCGACGATTTATGAAAGAAAGGGGGGTTCCTTGGGTAGATAGCCACCCTCTCGTAACTGTTGAAGAATTCCCGATACAGAATGATTTAAAGCCCCTACTATCCTACGAACGAATTCTCGAGCAAATGCTAAAGACTTTAAATAAGCATGCCGCCACTCTTCCCACCGACTCTTTTCTTGCTCCTTATAACTTTGGAAATCAGCTTGCAGTTTTGTATTTTGTTCTTTTAAAACATCCTTCTCTGATTTAAGTTGTTCCAATTCCTTCTGGAGCAGTGATAATTCAACATCTTGAGCTTTCCTCTGCTCTTGTTCTTGTAGGAGAATGAAATCATGAGAGGCTAAGTCCTGAGCTTGGTCAGAAAGACAGGCATTATGAAGCTTCTCTACTTTCTCTAAAATAAGACTTTTTTGAGAAGCATCTGAGGGAGCTTTCTCTTTTAAAGCAATCTCTAGTCGAAGACCAGAATGTAGCTGATCCATCTGTAATTCTAAAGTTCTTCTGGCAAGCTCTTTATCTTTCAATAATTGCTTATATTCCTCCAATTCTTGTTTCAAGGTCCCCAACTGTTGATCTTGTAGGGCCACTTTCTCTTGCAACTGAGCCCAGTCGCTATTAGAAGCAGGAGAAGTAGCCCTCAACGTTTCCAATTGAGCTTTTAATTTTTGGTTCTCATGATCCTTAGCTGTAAGTAGCTGGTCGATGTGTAAACTTGAGGCAAGGAACTAAACAAAAGGATAATATAGTTAGGAATGAGGATACAAAGTTAATAACCTATAACTAGAAATACTTACAGCCACTGCCTGATGACTATGGCGATCAGCTCGGTGTGGAAGACTAAGGCCTCTTAGTTGTTCACAACCTTGCATCCAAGATTCAGCTAATAAACCTTGTAGTTGCAGAGAACCATAGCTAGACGAACTAGAACGTTGTCCCAATTGAGAAGGTAAACCCGCAGCCTGTCTAAACAAAGGACGGGGAAGGGAAGAAGCAGGAGGCGAAGAAGAAGAAGATGCAATAGAAGGGAAAGGGATAGTAGAAACAAGAGAAATAGGGGAAGAACTAGATGGAATAGAAGGTAACAGTGTAGGATGGGTTGTTGCAGTTGTGGGAACACTAACGGCTGAAGGACTGACACTTGGAGAGGATCTCCAGCAAGGTGTCCGTTTGGCTCGAGGCCTAGAACCCAAGGGAGGTAAGGCTAATGCCAAGGATGCAGAAGACACAGGAGGGATAACGGCCATCTCAGAAGAAGAAGCAGGAGGAGCTGAAATAATAGAAGAAGAAGGGATAAGTAGACCGGGTCTCATCATCCTAAGAGCAGGATTAGAGATTATATGGGTTGGAGTTATCGGTGCCTTACCTCTCTCGAGAGAAATAGGCGGCAGGACAAGAGGAGCTAGCATAAAAGTGCCAAAGAAATCACTAAAGGGAGAAGCCTCAGTAAGATTTGGCTTTTTAATCAAGGTAACAAAAGGCTCTTCTTCTTCCTCTTCCACGAGTGCGACCACCTCTGCCCGCCGTTCTTCTTCAGACAGTAAACCCAAGGTAGAAAAATTAGGACCTGATCGACGGTCGCGTAACCATTCTTCTCCAAGATTATTTACAAAAGACTTAGTCATGGCAGGATTCTTGTACATAAAGGCTGGAAGAAGAACATCAGCTGAAATACAGGGATTAAACATCGTTATAAAACAGATGTATTAATCAGTAAACATGGATTGAGATGTTTTTACGTACCAAATGATCCATCCAAAGGGGTGTCAATTTTGCCTATTCCGAAAGGAAACATTAAACCCTCCATAATTAGATGCGGCAAGCTGAATTTTGCTCCCCTCAGTTTAGGTAGAGCAGAAGCAACAGAGGGATCGTCAAGAAGATCATGGGTGCTAGGAAGTGGAGGTAAGTCATGTATCAATTGAATAGGAAACGGAGGGGGAGAAGGGAGACGCATATAGAAAAATTTATGATACCATTCCCCCTGAGGAGGAATGCGGTTGAACAAAATAGCCTTGGGACAAGATTGGAATTTAAAAATACCAACATCCACGCGATGAGGAATGAAGAAGTGATGAAAAAGACGTGGAGACAAGGGGAAATCTAACAGTTTAGATACCCCAATAAAACCCATAAGAATGGAAAAGGATTGAGGGACAAACTGGTTGAGTGGGATATTAAAATAACGGTTGACATTACAGAAAAAGGGTGAAGAGGAAAGAGAAAGCCCTGTAGGACTTGGTCTCGGAAGATAGATATACACCCTAAAGGAGGAAGATACGGACCTTTATAAGGAGCGGGACGGATTATATAAGAAGGAAAACCATAGGTTGCCTGTAAGTCCACTTCTTCTGTATCTATGAGGTCGGAAGAGCATGAGAGAAACCACGCAGGAGGAGAAGCCGCCATATGGAGAAACGATCAAAGAAAGAGGAATCAAGGAAGAAGATGAAAGATGGAGGAAAGCAGGAGAAAACTTCGTAAACCCTTGTCTCTCTTCTGGCCCTGTGCTAAAACCCCTAAACAGAAACAACAGAAGGAAAAAGGAGAGTAAAAGGTACTTAGAATACCAATCGTCATAAATGAGTAATAATATTAAAGAATAAAATCAAGAGAAAGAAGTAAAGTTAAGTAATCTACCTCGGAAAATGTGTGAAATTTCCCTAGAAGTAATTCTTAAGAAAACCTGACAAGGACGGAGAAAAATTAGTACGGTAATTATAAGTTTAGGGTATGGGTGTAATAAAATAGAAGTTGAGCACCAGATATTAGTTAATAGACGGGACTTGGTTAAAAGTTACCGGAAGAGGTCCGTAGATATGAAACGGACGTTTCTGATAAATCGGTCGAGACAAAGATCACCCAAATGTATCGACCAAAGGCTTATCATAATGAGTCAAATCATATACACTATAATAAAACCCCATGAGACTCGATTAATACGTGAAAAAGGCATATGAAGACATAGGGGTAAATCGGTCGAGTAAAATAAATCGACCGATATTATGGACATCATGATAGAACTGTGTCAAGTCGGGCGAGACATAACCGCGCAATAGAATATCGGGCGATATTTATCAATCTTGGGTATATATCGTCCGGTCATAAGGAAATGATCTAAGACATTACAACCTGTTGGGAAAGGTAGTATGATGACCAACCGAGCAACATTGGACACATTTATATAAAATAGATAATTATCATAAGAAAGAGTAAAATTAACAACAAAAAGAAAATAATCAGCGTTACGAAAGATCGTCATTACAGAGTTTCTGCACTCCTCTTCACGGGAGTTTGAATTTAAGTCAAAGTCAGCTTAGGATACAGATCAGGGGGTTTGTTCTCAATAAGTCTGCGACGGTTTAGGAAATTAGGAGGAGGGACACGAGCTAAGTAGCTCTCCTCTTGTAATTGACGAACCGCCTCTTTCGCTCCTGCAGTAAAGGCTGACAAGATGGACTTCACAATCGGCCTGTTGAATTCAGGAGACTCGATCATGGCAGTGGCCCGCTCCTTGTAGCGAACATCTTCGTCACCCTTGTAAACCACCAGAGCCATCTGAGAAGTCTTCAATTCAGCTTCTTTTGCAGAAATCTCGGTCTTGACTGAGTTAAGGGAGGTGTTCAAGGAAGTAATTTCATCTTCCTTCAGCTGCAGGGCTTTGAGTTTTTCAGTTAATTCTGCTTCATAATTATCCTTTAGTTCGCCAAGTTTGGAAGTCAATTCTTGGTTAAGGTCAGTAGCCGATTTAAATTTTGTCTGAAGACTTTCAATTTGTGCTTCGAGTTGTTTCTTGGCAGCAGCAGAAAATGTAGCAGAAGATAACTCAGCAACTTCTTGTTTTAGCTTATCATTTTCAGATCTCAACCTCTTATTCTCAGTGTAAAAGTTGTGTAGTAGTCGAGAAAAACCCATATTTTTTATCCATCGCTGGAAGTACAACAAAAAGCCATAAGATAATAGTTGAGAAATAGAAAATAGGCGTTAACAAACATACTTGATTCTCCTTATGAGAGAAGCGATCAATTGCCTCAGGAATAGAGAGCTCTTCAAAAAGGGGACGAACTTCATCCCAAGAGCTGGCAAAAGAACCCCCTAATAATATGGGGAGAACAGGAATGGCAGAGGAACCAGCCGAGAAGGAAGAAGTAGGAATAGAGGGGGGGAGCAAAGACTAAGTAAGAAGAAGGTGAGGAAGGTAAAGATCCGGAAGTTGGGATAGATAGGGGGAAAGTGAAAGATACATCGCCAGAAGCACTGGCATTAGTGAAAGGTGAGGCAGGAAAACTCAGGGAAGGATAGAGTTCCGCCAGCATCGGCTCATCAGAAGGAAGGTCAGTTGAAACAAAACCTTCTGAAACAAGCTCGTCAGCAGGAAGGATGAGCCTCCTTTTTGAAGGAGGAGCCCTGGTTAGTTTGCGCCCTGGACGCTTGCCCGTGGAAATTTCAACTATCGATTTACCAGAGCTACCAGGAGACGTGAGCTCAATGAGAGGAAGAGGGGCAGATGAGGAGACAGCAGCAGCCGCCGGAGAGGTAACAGTGGGTACAGGATTGGGAAGGATCTCTGCAGAAGGATCTCCAGGAGCTTCAAGAGCTTCAAGAGCGCCAGAAGAACTGGGTACTTCAGCTAAGGGAGCTGGTTCTTCAATTGAGGGTGGAAGAACAATAGCAACTAGAAGTTCGACTTCCTTGGCGCGAAGTATGTCCTCTTCCACACGTAGTTCTTCGTCAATCAAAGCATCATAGAAGCTATCCACTACATAAAGAAGAAAAATAGTTTAGTTAGTTAAAAATAAGAAGAAAGAAATAAGGTGTTACCTAAAGGAACTCGAGTATCAAGTCTGACAGGGCTTAAGCCAAACAAGTATAGGAGATCAATTCGTAGCCACTTAAGAATAGAAAGTCGATGATTTAACAATTTCTCACAATAGATAGGGAAAGAAGGATGAAGATGAAATTCCTTGACGTCGGGCAAGGGGGCAAGAAAGATTTCCAAGCATGAGACCAAGGAATAGGTCCTGGAAAGTTCAAGAAGAAAAAATGGGACTTCTAAGACTTGAGAGACGACGGCATATCCCCAAAAAGGACCATTTTAGTTCGCGACTGGAATAAGAAGACACCAGGTTCCGAGCATTTGGGATAAGAAAACATGAAGAAATTTTGAGGAGTAGGAGGAATATCTCGTAAGCGAAAAAGCATGTAAGTACCACATAGATAACGAAAAGCATTGGGGTCAAGTTGCTGTAGAGGAATATCAAAGTATTGGCTTATTTCAATCAAGAAAGGAGGAATGGGGAACCTTAAGCCCCCTATCAACTGGTCCCTGAAAAAGGTCACGCAATTATCAGGGGGACGATGAGGTCGATCATCCGATTTTGGGATTATGATGCTGTATTCTCGGGGAATTTCATACTGACGACGGATGGATAACCTAGCATTTTTATCAAAGGAGGAAGACATATGGACATACCAAGGAGCAATTACTTCCGCAGCCATGGACAAAAGTATAGGCTAGTGAAGCAACAGATTACTTACTGAAGACAAGCAAAGAGATCGTCGAGTAACGGTGAGCCCGGGATGTGGTTGAAGGCAGCAACAAGAAAAGAACTCTAGAGAAGAAAAAAGAAAGGACAAAGTTTAAAAGGAGACGAAGGGTTTAAGGTTTGAAAAGCACACAACTGTCGTCAGATCAAAACACTTGTATCTCAGCAGACGCTGAGGATCGCAATAGAAAGGCAAAAGACCTACGTGACGTAGCGGTCAGAAAAAATATGTGTCATACCATCATAAAAACATTCATATCGGATGTGATAGGTCGGATCACGCTGGGGTTGGTAGCGTCTCGGGGTACGCTTCTAACATTCTCTCACCCGAAGAAGAGCCAATCACTAGCTAAGAAGCTTCGAAAGAAGACGTGAATAACTAGGTATAATAAAATAAAAAGGACTGAACTTTTGACTAAACCCAGGCTAAAGACAAAAACATTTAAGGATGGAGATTTAGGGGAATAATCAATTTTAAATTAATATCCTTATAAAATACAAACTAGTATTTTATAGAGTAATTTTATATTAATTGATATAACTGTGATTATGCTAGACAAGTATAGTGTTGATTTTGATCAACGAGACAATATTGGCTGGTATAACATTAGTTATAATATGAAGATGTTCCAACAGTTAAGATAGCCTTAGCTATAATAAATGACATATAGGATACACGAAGGAGTAATGAATGCAACATCACATTTAATCTTGCAGGTTACAGAAGGATTCAATAGAACCACTTAATTCGATACAAAAGTTTGTTTCTACACTTAGAATCTGATCAAGTACACAACATTACATTTCCCCTGAGAACAGTAAACCTCAGATAGATAACAAAGATTACAAACATAAGCTCTTAGAACGCTCAGAAATTTTCAGTCCCACTGGATTCAAACTTACCATGGAGCAGAGATGGAAATAGCCCACTTCGTCCGAGCTTGCCAAGGCGCATAAGTGGCAATGTTCTGCCTGGGACGAAGAAAGCAACAAAAACAGAAAAGCTCAAGGGCAACGAGACAGGGAAACATCTATTCCTTCCATGATGGAAAGATAAATGTGAAAACCACTTCCCCTCTCAAGCCCTAGAGCTCGGCAAGTGAAGCAACCAATCTTAGCCCAAGGGTAACATGTGTTGTGTCCTTCACACAGCACCCGTGGGTCATTTGGCTGCCCCTCTATGAGTAGCAAAAATCTCTCTGAAGTTTCTTGAGTCCTTCAGAGCATCGGCATCTTTGGATGAAAAATATGAATGGTGAAGCTTCATCTCTTAAGACAATCCCTTGAACCTTAGAGGTAGCCGGAGCAAAAATCCCAATAAACTCATATCTAGATCTCACCTTGTCCGACAAAAGTCACCCCCAAAGAGGAAGATCCGAGACCATAACTTTAGCAATAAAAGATGGCAAGGAAGGAAAAGAACTGAGATGGGTGGTGGATGAAGAGAAGGTTGTAACCCTATTTAAAGGAGCAAAAGGCTCACAGGATCACTATACTTGGTTTAGAGAGACAGTTGTACACAAAATCTGTGAGGTCATTTCAATATCTGGAGCAGAGTCACGGGTAGGAAAAGACAAGACCATACTTATGTCTACTCAGTCGTCTACACCTCCTTCGACTAGACTTGAAGGGAAGGCTAGTGATATGGGTAAGGTTTCGAGGGGCCCCGATAAGGAAAAGAAGGGAGGTAATGAAACCAGGGAGATAGGCTAATATCGGTCGGGACATAGCTCAAAAAGAGGTGAGTCTATATCGACCGAAATATGCTTCCCAGGAGGAAGATCTATACACCTCAAAGGAGATAGACTAATATCGGTCGGGACATAGCTCAAAAAGAGGTGAGTCTATATCGACTGAAATATGTTTCCCAGGAGGAAAATCTATACACCTCAAAGGAGGTAGGCTAATATCGGCCGATACATAAGAGGTAAGTCTATATCGACCGAAATATGCTTCCCAGGGGAAGTTAGGTTTATATCGGCCGGGACATACCTCCCAAGGGGAGTTAGGTTTATATTGGCCGAAGCACACTTACCAAGAGTAAGATTCGCATTAGTTGACGTATACCCCAAAGGAGGTAGGCCAATATCGGCCGGGACATACCTCCCAGGGGAAGTTAGGTTTATATCGGCCGGGACATACCTCCCATGGGAAGTTAGGTTTATATCGGTCGGGACATACCTCCCAAGGGGAGTTAGGTTTATATTGGCCGAAGCACACTTACCAAGAGTAAGATTCGCATTAGTTGACGTATACCCCAAAGGAGGTAGGCCAATATCGGTCGGGACATACCTCCCAGGGGAAGTTAGGTTTATATCGGCTGGGACATACCTCCCAAGGGGAGTTAGGTTTATATTGGACGAAGCACACTTACCAAGAGTAAGATTCGCATTAGTTGACGTATACCCCAAAGGAGATAGGCCAATATCGACTGGGACATACCTACCAGGGGAAGTTAGGTTTATATCGGTCAGGACATACCTCTCAGGAGGAGTTAGGTTTATATTGGCCGAAGCACACTTACCAAGAGTAAGATTTGCATTAGTTGACGTATACCCCAAAGGAGGTAGGCCAATATCGGCCGGGGCATACCTCCCATGGGAAGTTAGGTTTATATCGGCCGGGGCATACCTCCCAAGGGGAGTTAGGTTTATATTGGCCGAAGAACACTTACCAAGAGTAAGATTCGCATTAGTTGACGTATACCCCAAAGAAGGTAGGCCAATATCGGCCGGGACATACCTCCCAAGGGAAGTTAGGTTTATATCGGCCGGGACATACCTCCCAAGGGGAGTTAGGTTTATATTGGCCGAAGCACACTTACCAAGAGTAAGATTCGCATTAGTTGACGTATACCCCAAAGGAGGTAGGCCAATATCGGCCAGGACATACCGCCCAGGGGGAGTTAGGTTTACATCGGCCGGGGCATACCTCTCAGGAGGAGTTAAGTTTACATCGGCCGGGACATACCTCTCAGGAGGAGTTAAGTTTACATCGGCCGGGACATACTTCCCAAGAGGAAGATTCGCCTTAATTGACATATACCCCAAAGGAGAAATAACAGAAATACTTTAAAGAAACTCGTAAATTAAGTTAGGGGTAAATATTTCAAGTAAGATAAATAATAGAGATCCACAATACATGACTCTATAACAGGCGATATATATTTTTGGCGGGAAATGTGTTTTTAATTATTTTGCAGGTGCTAAATGACAAAGAAGGTACATCTGGGGTATAAAAAAGATTCCTTAAAAATCATTTACCTTAAGTACACAACTGACGTCATCTCATAACAAACTTTAACAAACTGGGGTCCACTTGATGACTACGGAGGTTATATGAAGTGGTATAAAAAGGGGAATCCTCTCCGTTGGCAAGGTAAGTTCACATCATTGCGCGCATTCATAACCCTAATTTTCTAGTTACTGTTCATCTTCTTCATCCTTCTTCCACACTGAAAAAGATCACTGACTTGAGCGTCGGAGGGCCTAGCCAGGGATTCCCACCCCGGTCTTAGGTCACTGACAATAGTGTTGGTTGGTCTCTTGTGCGCAGGAAGTCTTAAGAGCATCGGATCTGGGTTTCTTTTCTTCAGATTTGGATTTCTTCTTCATCCTCGTGTCTTCGTACGAGGAAAATCTCCAGTGACTCTATTGTTTCCCGATCCGCTTTGGATTTCTCGGATCGGTATTCTGCGGACATCATTCTTCATCAGCACAGTAGGTTTCTTTCTTTCGGATCTCCGTCGTGTCCAACATCTCAGACAGGATCAACTACAAATAAGGAAAGATATCAAACCTTTCACTTAATCTTTTGTAGAAAGCTATAAAAGGAAAAAATTTAAATTTTAAACTCTCTTTTAAAACCATGCTTCCACATAAGAAAAGATTTTAAAATAAAAATCCTTTTAATTTGGTTAGAGCCGACCACACCATGCTTGGGCTCCAAGCATTGGCTGGCCACCTACTTGGCTCAACCTTTTGGTCTTGGTCGACCCTAGCTTGGGCTCCAAGTTAACTTGGTCGGCCACCTAAGGGTGGGTAGAAAGGTGGGTATAATTCTCTATATACAAGAGGCTACGATAGGAACCGAGAGGAGGAATTGGTTTTGGTCTCCCGATAAAATTAAGCTTCCCGTGTTCGCCCCGAACACCCAACTTAATTTCATCAATAATAATTCATACTACTAAAGAATTATTATTAAACTATCGCACCAATCTCAAATTATATTTTGGGCTTTTTCTTATTATAAGTGTGTCAATCTCCCTGTGTTTAAGATGTCGAATATCCACTAATTAAATGAGTTACTGACAACTCTCTTTAATTAATATCTTATTCCAAGAGTAGTACCACTCAACCTTATCGTCATGTCGGACTAAGTCCACCTGCAGGGTTTACATGACAATCCTTATGAGCTCCCCATGGGGACATTATCAACCTAGATTACTAGGACACAGTTTCCTTCTATAATCAACAACACACACTATAAATAATATCATTTTCCAACTTATCGGGCCTATTGATTTATCGAGTTAAATCTCACCCTTTGATAAATCAAAGAAATAAATACTAAGTACACGTGCTTGTTATTATATCGGGATTAAGAGCACACACTTCCATAATAACAAAGGTCTTGTTCTTTTATTAAGTCAGTATAAAAAGAACTTACCCTAAATAGTCCTGCTCAATACACTCAGAGTGTACTAGTGTAATTTATCAGTAAGATAAACTAATACCTAATTACACTACGACTATTCCAATGGTTTGTTCCTTTCCATCTCAATCGTGAGCTACTGTTTATAATTTATAAAGAACCGATAATATGATCTTCTGTGTGTGACACCATACACCATGTTATCTACAATATAAATTAATTGAACAACTACACTTAGCAAATAAATGTAGACATTTTTTGACCAATGTGTTTTTTTGTTTCCATAATGATATATTACATCCTTTGATGCTTGTTGGTATATTTGAAAAAAAAAACTTTAATTAATTTATATAGTTCTCCCTTAATATTCAACTTGATGATTAACCTTTCTTTTGGGCTAGGTTTAATTACCATATGAAATAAATAAATAAATAACAGACTTTCTTAATCGTTCTTCAATCACATGAAGCCTCTATAGGTGCAGTTTCCCCTGGGTCAAGATTGACCAAGTTGACTAAGCTTGAATTGACTCAAGTTTGAGTCTTGAAATTTGAGTTTTGATGTTTGACAATATATGGAGATTACATGTACAATTGTTCATATGGAGATTAATAGTCAAAGTTTGACCAGAAGAGTCAAGTAGGTTAACGTTGAGCAGATACTTGATTGGGAAGGCCTAACTGGAGGTTAGGCAACAACAAGTCCAATGGGAAGATTGGCAGCAGAAGAAAATTTAGGAGGATTTGATAGGACACTTGGTGTGAAAGTCCTGGTGAGTGAAGTCAGATAACTGTAAAGTCCTAGAAATGAAGCCAAACAATTAGAAAGTCCTAGTGAGTGAAACTTGTTGGGGTTGCAAGGTTGCAAACATAGTCCCATATTGGAAACACATGGGAAAGATCATGGGTTTATAAGAGAAAAGATATCTCCATTGGTATTAGACCTTTTGGGGAGAGCCCAAGAGCAAAACCATGAGGACTTAGGCCCAAAGTGGACAATATCATGTAATTGTGGAGATATCTAAATTCTTTTTGATCCTACAATTGGTATCAGAGCTAAGTAGTTTACAACTTTAGCTAAATTTTTATATTTGTGCTAAAACATCTTATCCTTTTAGGATCCTTCAAAATTCAATATTTTCAATTAAAGTAGTTGCAAAATGCTTAGCTACGTGATCTCTATAGTTGTCTACAAATATTTTAGCAAATACTTTCAAACTTAGTCAATTTTTGAGAAAATTTTACTTTCAATGCAAAAATAATCTTTCAAATTTTATTTAAAATTGAGCTAAGTAAAAACTACTAAATTTGAAACTTTAGTAATATTCTCTATTAAACTCTATTTTTCACTTAGCAAAATTACACAATGTCAATTATGAAAAGTCAAGTGTTATCCAAACATTTTTATCCCTAAATTATTTCTCTGATTATCAAATCTTTTTGAAAAGTTGGTATTTTCTCCAACATGTTTTTGATAAATGGCAAAGGGGGAGAGTAGGAAAATTCAAAGAAAATTTAAAGAAAGTTCAAAGAAAATTAAAAGAAATTTTTGTTAAGAGGGAGCTTCTATTAAGGGGGAGCTTTAATGTGCTTACGTTTTATTTATGCTTATCTTTATTGCATTTTTTCTTAACTTTGAATTTCGGTTGCCATAATCAAAAAGGGGGAGATTGTTGGTGCGGGAAGCATCCGACGATCAAACTCAAGTTTTGATAATGGCAAAGGGATTCAAAGTTAAGTTTAATTGTTATCTAATGTGTATGATTGAGTGTTTCAGGAAAGTCCTAGCTGCGGTTAGGCAAGGGAAAAACCCTAGGGGGTGGTAACCTTAGGTCATAGGGGGTGGTAACCCTATGCGGAATGTAACACCCACAAAACTATAAGATAAGCATATGGGTGTTATTTGCTTTAGAACATAAAAGAAGAAGAATCAAAGAAAAAGAAATAAGAGAAATAAAAAGAAGAGGCGAAGGTTTGAACCTTGAACCTCCCACCAAGGATAGAAATAAAATTATGTATGATAACCACTAGGATAATGAATAATATGTGAATGGGAAATGATGGAAATTGTAGTTAAATGTAAAGCTAAAATTTAGTGAAGGAACAAAGGGAAAATCAAGTGGCTTCTTTCTCTTGTTTACCTCTTGGTTAAGAAAAAGAGAAACAAAAGACAAGTTGTCTTTCTCCCTTTTTCCTCTCTATTTTCGTGGAGTTTAAAGAGGATAGTGAAGAGAGGAGTTAAGGGGCAAGAATGAGGACATATTCTCATTAAGAAAATACATGCATGAGATAAGGAGGAAGGGAAGCAAAGTTCATTTTGGTAACTTCCACCTACTTAGCATAAAAAGGGAAGGAACTAAAGGTTTTCATTTTTTTTCCCTTCTCCCTCACCCTTGCCGAGACTCTAAGTTTCCTCCCTCATCTCCACAAGCCAAGTTTAGGTTTCTCCCTAAGAGAAAACTAAACTACAAGAAGGAGCCTTCAATGTGTACCTTTCCAAGCAAGAGAAATCGAAAGGAGTGCTAGAAGAAGAAGCTCCCTACTTCCTCTTCACCAAGGGTACAAATTCTTAAGGATTAACAAGTGATTACTAGGTAAGCTTCCCCTCACCTGTGGTACAATGGTTTGCATGGTTTTCCATGGAGATAGATCGCTTAGAAAACTTAAGATTTTGTTTAAGAAAATTCGGTCAAAAACAAGAAGAAGAGTTTAAGAAAGTTGTGATTAGATATGCTTTCTATTTTTCTTGTGACATGTATTTTATGTAAGAAGTTAATCTATGGTTTCCATGCAAGAATAATTAATGGAAAATTAGTTTTATGATTTACATGTTTCGGCCAAGCATGAACAAGAAGACTAGATAAGTTCAAAACTCAAACTAGGCATGTTTCCTTATTCTTTTAGTTATGTACCCTATGATAATGAGGTTGTTAACTTTTCTCTTACTTGTATATTGTTTGAAACTTCATTTACATGCTCATGAATATTCGGCCAAGTAAGGAGTAAAGGCCTAGGAGAGTTTTAAACCTAAGACCAAGCATGCTAAGATTTTTCCTAAGACAAGACATGAAGCTAAAATGTTATGCCATGATTGTATGTTAGTTATGAATCTTATTTCATGCTTATGAGGGTTCGGTCATGATGAGAGTTGAAGCCTAGCAAAGTTGAAACCAAGGCTAAGAGGCTCATGACCTTCTTGATAATATAATATGAAACTAGTTGATGTTTTATAGTTGCTTGTTATATAGAATTTTGAATACATGAAACTTTCGGCCACATTAGGTTTTAAAGCTAGTATGTGTAGGTTTTTAACTAAGTTTACTTATGTTGTTCCTTGTTATGAAGCCATGAAAATTGTTGTAATGCCCGAAAATTCTCAAAACTATATTAGAAATATTCTATAATTATTCTGGAATTTTTAGATATTTTTTCGGAATTTTTAGGATAGCGGAAGTAGCAAAAATAAATAGAAAACGAAAATAGCCTACGCGGGAATTGAACCCGAGACCTATTGGGTCCTACGACTTATGGATAGCTTTAGTAACCGGATGAACCCAGCAGGGCCGTGCTGAAAGGAAAGGGAAATAATTTTATTTAAATTAGAGTTGGGGGAATTAATCCCTTAATATAAATAGGAATTAATAAGTGGGGAGATAGGATTTTAATCGGCAACCTTTCTTTTCCTCACCCTAGCCATGCCGCAACTCTCCTTCTCCTTCTTCCTCTCGGCGCCAACCCTAGG
The DNA here is from genome assembly GCF_018446385.1 of Zingiber officinale. Taxonomy (NCBI): domain Eukaryota; kingdom Viridiplantae; phylum Streptophyta; class Magnoliopsida; order Zingiberales; family Zingiberaceae; genus Zingiber; species Zingiber officinale. The sequence goes on from NC_055988.1 coordinate 25,967,561, forward strand.
GTTCTCTCCCTAGGGCCCTAAGAGCACCTTCCGGCAGCGATTCCAGCACAAGAATGTTCCCCTCCGTGAGAGAAATGCATAGACGCGAGAAGATCGTCGAAAGGATCGTCTCCTCCGGAAATCTAGAGATTAGAATCATAAGAAAATCCGAACAGGAGGTAAGAAACCCCTCACCTGCAGTATAAGTAGCTTCGTGTGAATTCAATGTATTAGTTTAGTAATATGTAGACTACCGACACAAAGGATGTTAATTAGCGCATACCAAGTGTTCGTTTTAGTTGTTTGGCACAGAAAAATGCAACTTAGGCATTTTAGTAGCTTAGATAAATGCAGTAGCAGCATTTTATAGTTTATTTAGTCTTGCTCCAGCTTTTACAGGACTAGATGTCTAATGGGTAGGCTCCCACAGTTGCCTCTAGGTTTAGATAACCTAGTTCTAGGTTTAGACAACCTAGTAAAAGCAAGACAAGAATTTATTAGCTCACGTTCAGTATTTTACTTTCAGTGGCACTGTACTGGATTAGATATCCATTGGGTTGGGCTCCCACAGTCGTCCCTAGGTTTAGCTAACCTAGTAAACCCTACTAGATTCAGAATTTGCAACCCCGGGTCTAGTTAGGGATGCGCGCACAGCAAGTACAGTAGTCGGGCCCAAACAGCAGCATGATTACTATTTTCACTTATTATGATAATAGCTTTCAAACTCTTAATCTAGTTATGTGAATATAGTGTTAGCTCAGTTTTAGTTTTAGTTTCAGTTTCAGTTTAGTTCTCCTAGTTGATACCATGAGATAGCTCCATGCTTAGATTTTATTATTCATGCCATGTTTCAGTATTTATACCATGTTTCAGTAATTATGCCATGTAACTTCAGTATGCCATGCTTTAACAAATTCAGTACATGTTTTTAAATAGCATTCTTTTAAAAGCATATTGCATCGAATGCATGTTTTAGTGAGGTAGATGGTTTCTTACTAAGCGAAATCTTATAGATACTTTCTTTTCCTTATACTGCAGATAAAGGTAAAGGAAAGATGGACTAGCAGAGGAAGCTGAGGGTCAATGCAGTGATGGTGTGTGTGGCAGGAACCTGGAATGAAGATCCTTAGGGAGTTAGCAAATTAAGAACTTAGTTTTCTTTTCTTCAGTACCTTTATGCACTTTTAGACCTTAGAATGTTAACCCATGGAAGATTTGTTTAAATTGTTAGTAATTATGTCAGAATGTTAGTTAATAGATGTTAGAACTTATTTCAAACGATTTTAGAATTCTTATATGAGATTTTGGCACGAACTAGTGCTGAAATCAGAGGTCCAGTGCAAAATCAGAAACCCATATCGATCTACAGATCGATCGGAATTGGGGTTGTGCCACTGGATCGGTCAGCTGACCGATCCAGTCGCGAACAGAGAGTTAGCAGAGTATGAGCTCAGCGATCGTCAGCCGCCGATCGGTGAGCCGATCGATCGACCGATCGGTGTACTCTGGATCGGTCGAAACCGATCCACCGCATCTGAAGCCATATAGCCACCGGATCGGCCACCGACCGATCCGAGCTTTCTCCGTGCGGTATCAAGTGGGATCGATCCGATCGATCCGACAGCCCAATCAATTCATGGATCGATTGAAATGCCTGATTACAGCTAGCAGGACATCCGAGAGGCATAGATTATCTTCCCCAGCATGTGTACAACTCCTAGGTACACCTAGAATATTAAGTTCAGATTTTACAGTAATCAGTTTAGTAAAATTTTAATCAATTCAGATTTCCGCAATAGTAATTTAGCACAGCATAATGTGACGCTCGCCTCACAGCCTAGTCAGTAGGAGGCGGGGCGTTACAGAGTGGTATCAGAGCAAGTTCCATACTTCCTACACACACATCAGCATTGTACCTACAGCTTCCAAGTAAGAACATCTCTCACTTTCGTTATGTTTCTTGTTTTCATGTTCAGATATAACTAAAGCATGCTTGTTTATGATAGTAGTTAACATGATAACAATAGTTTCTCTATTATGCTTGTGTTAGTCATGTATGTCCTCTATGTCTCTAGAATGGCACGAGGACGCCCAGCTAGAAGGGCACCAGCTACTGAGCCCCAGTATGAGGCAGGCAGTTCAGTGCCTCCCCCAGACCTTACAGCACTAGTGGCTCAGTTACAGCAGCAGCTAGCTGAACAGCAACAGGAAATAGCCACCTTAAAGGCTAGTCAGCAGCACACTCCCACTGTCACCCCGGAGCCTAACTTAGCGACACCAGTGATCTTAGAGGTTCCACCAGTCCAGCCTACGGCACCAGTAGCCCCAGCAGCAGGAGCGCAGAGAGAAGCCTATCTGATCCAGTGGCAGAGAGTCAAGCCAGAGAATTTCTCAGGCAGCAGTGAACCATGGGATGCTCAGGCATGGTTCAAAACACTGGAAAGTACGATGGAGCTTCTGGACTGGCCAGAACATGAGAAGGTGAAGTGCGCCTCCTTCTGTCTGATAGGAGATGCACGCATGTGGTGGGAGAGAATCAGAGCGAAGCGCCCAGTGAACCAGATGACATGGGCTGACTTCGAGAAGGAATTCTTTGAGGAGTTCTTTCACATGCGGGTCACCAACCACCACTACGACGAGTTCACTGAGTTTCGTCAGGGCAACCTATCAGTTGAGGAAGCCGTGAAGAAATTCAATAGATTGGCTCACCTATGCCCTGAACTAGTCAGCACAGAAAGGGAACGAATCCGGTTGATGCTCAAGATGCTGAGGCCGGAAATAGCAATGAATGTGGCTGGTGACGTTCATAGGCCACAAACCACAGAAGAGCTAGTGAGCAGTGCTCTAATCACTGAGCACTACCAGAATAATATCAAGCAGCAGAAGTAAATCCTCTCAGAAGCTAAAGGTCAAGGAGGTTCAGGCACTCAGAAACAATAAGGCCACAGCTCCAACTGGAAAGGGAACTCCAGCAACAAGCGCAAACCAGAGAGTTATCCAAAAGGAGGGCCAGCCAGCAAGCAGCCCAGTTATCCAAAGTGTGCTACTTGTGGGAAATTCCATCCTGGAGTTTGTCGTAAGGGCACACGAGGATGCTTTGAATGTGGACAGGAAGGGCATATGGCCAAGCAGTGTCCAAACAAGACCAGTCTTCCTCAGCCACAGTCGATTCAGTATGGAGGCCAGCCAGCTCAGTTACATCAGATGCAGGCCGCTTTAGATGGTCCACATATCATCCAGGGCAGATTAGAAGCCCCTCCAGCTACGACCAATGCGAGGATCTACTCACTCACCAGAGAGGACGCAGCAAATGCCTCGACAGTTGTTACAGTCGATTAGTATTTTACAAAAGTACAACTGTCTTATTCGATCTCGGGCAACCTTCATATATATCCAGGGCATTTGCTGAGAAATTAGCGATACCCCCAGAGGTACTCAGTAGCCAGTTTCTTACGACGCTACCGTCAGGAGAAATCATGGCGTCCACGCACTGGCTCAGAGCAGTGCCGGTCATTATAGCAGAGATAGAGCTCTTTTGCGATCTGATAGTGCTTAATATGACCGACTACGATGTCATCTTCGGAATGGACTTCTTGATCAGATACGGTGCCTCCATCGAGTGCCGTAAGCAGAAAGTCGTATTCCAACCTGAAGCAGAAGCACAGTTCGAGTTTATCGGAGAACCCAAGAGGAAAGCCAAGAAATTTCTCTCAACTATGAAGGCACAGAAATTGATGGATTCAGGATGTACGGGATTCTTAGCACACGTAGTCAGTACCAGTCAGGACAAGGACCGACAGCTAGCAGAGGTCCGAGTCGTATGTGACTACCCAGCAGTCTTCCCTGAAGAGTTACCAGGCTTGGCACCAGACAGGGAGATAGAATTTGAGATAGAGCTCATTCCCGGCACAAATCCTATTTCCAAAGCGCCTTATCGCATGGCCCCAGCAGAACTGAAAGAACTTCATGAGCAATTACAGGAGCTGCTTGACAAGGGCTTCATCCGTCCTAGTCACTCACCATGGGGAGCACCTGTATTGTTTGTGAAGAAGAAGGACGGGAGCATGCGCCTGTGTATAGATTACCGGGCACTGAACCAAGTCACGATCAAGAACAGGTATCCTCTTCCCAGAATCGATGACCTATTTGATCAGCTAAAGGGAGCAGCAGTGTTCTCTAAAATAGACCTCAGATCAGGTTATCATCAGGTGAAGGTTAAAGAAGGGGACATACCCAAGACAGCATTCAGGACTAGATACGGACATTACGAGTTCGTAGTCATGTCATTTGGCGTGGCAAATGCTCCAGCTACTTTCATGGACCTTATGAACAGGGTATTCAGAGAATATTTAGATAAGTTCGTTATCGTGTTCATCGATGATATTTTTATCTATTCCAGAACTCAGGAAGAACACGCAGAGCACCTGAAAACAGTATTGTAGACCCTTCAGCGGAATCAGCTATACGCCAAGTTCACAAAATGTGAATTTTGGTTAGATCAGGTGTCCTTCCTGGGTCACATCATCTCAAAAGATGGTATTATGGTAGACCCCAGTAAGATAGAAGCTGTGAGCAATTGGAAGAGACCCAAGAACGCTAGCGAGATCAGAAGCTTTCTGGGATTAGCAGGCTATTACAGAAAATTCGTAGAGGACTTCTCCAGGATAGCCTCCCCACTGACAGCTCTTACCAGAAAGAACAGAAAATATCAGTGGACAGAGGACTGTGAGAACAGTTTCAGCGAGCTGAAAAGGAGATTGACCAGTGCACCTATTCTAACGCTACCAGAGAACGCAGACAGCTTTGATATATACAGTGATGCCTCTAAGTTGGGACTAGGAGCAGTACTGATGCAAGATGGCAAGGTAATCGCCTACCCCTCTAGACAACTCAAGGATTATGAGAAGAACTATCCTACTCATGACCTTGAGCTTGCAGCAGTGGTGTTCGCTCTCAAGATTTGGAGACATTACTTGTATGGAGCTCAGTGCAGAGTGTATACAGATCATCAGAGTCTGAAGTACTTCTTCACTCAGAAGGATCTGAATATGCGCCAGCGCAGATGGCTAGAGCTGGTCAAAGACTACGACATAGACATCCTCTACCACCCAGGAAAAGCAAATAGGGTAGCAGATGCACTTGGCAGAAAGTCCAGTGCTACCTTATTATCTCTAGCAGCCATGTCACCACCCCTACAGAAAGAGATCACAGATTTCGGTCTCGAACTCATAGTCGGACAGCTCTCTACTATGACATTAGAGTCTACCTTGCTTGGTGACATCCAGACAGCTCAGGAGCAGGATCCTGAAATTCAGAAAATCAAGCAAGAATTAGCAGAATTAGAAAGTGGAGAATTCAGAGTGTCCGTTAGCGGGGTGTTGTACTTTGGCGACAGATTATGTGTTCCAGATCAGGAAGAACTCAGAAGGAAGATTTTAGATGAGGCTCACAAGACTCCCTATGCGATGAATCCAGGCCCACCAAAATGTACCAGGACTTGAAGAAACATTTTTGGTGGCCTGGGATGAAGAGAGACATCGCTCGATATGTCAGCACCTGCCTAACCTGTCAGAGGGTTAAGGCAGAACATCAGCGACCAGGAGGAGTCTTGCAGCCCATTCAGATTCCGGAATGGAAGTGGGAAGACATTTCTATGGACTTCATAGTGGGATTACCCAGAACCACGAGTGGTTTTGATACCATCTGGGTAATAGTCGACAGATTGACTAAATCAGCCCACTTCTTAGCTATCAGGATATCCTACTCCATGGAACAGCTAGCTCAGTTGTATCTCAAGGAGATCGTTAGATTACATGGAGTCCTACGAACCATTATATCAGACAGAGATAGCAGATTCACATCACACTTCTGGGAGTGTGTACAGTCAGCTTTGGGCACGAAGTTGAAGTTTAGCACAGCCTTCCATCCTCAGACCGATGGACAGACGGAGCAGGTAAATCAGGTACTCGAAGATATGCTCCGAGCATGTGCCCTAGATTTCAAAGGAAGTTGGTGCAAATATCTGAGTCTAGCAGAATTTGCATACAACAACAGCTATCAGGCCACTATCGGTATGACACCTTATGAGGCTCTCTATGGGCAGAGGTGTAGATCTCCAATCTGCTGGTATGAGAGTGGTGAACAGAAAGAACTAGAACTTCAGACAGATCTAGTGGCAGATACCACAGCAGCTATACAGCAGATCCGCCAGAGGATAGAGACAGCTCAGAACTGCCAGAAAAGCTATGCTGATACACGGCGCAGACCTTTAGAGTTTTCAATTGGGGTTCAGTGTTCCTCAGAGTAGCTCCCATGAAGCGAGTAATGCGTTTTGGGAAGAAGGGCAAGCTAAGTCCCTGATATGTTGGACCATACCTTATTAGCAGAAGAGTGGGCAAGGTAGCATATGAGCTAGAGCTACCCCAGGAAATATCAGCTGTCCACAATGTATTTCGTGTCTCTATGCTAAAGAAGCATATCCCAGATGCCACTCAGGTGATTGAGCCCCAGTCGGTACAGATCCACGAGGACCTCAGCTATGACAGTCGGCCTATTCAGATAATAGACCGAGCAGTTAAGAAATTGCGGAACAAGCAAATACCATTAGTCAAAGTTATTTGGCACAGTCACACAGCAGAAGAGGCAACTTGGGAGACAGAGGCCAGCATGAGACAGAAGTACCCAGAGTTATTCTAAGTTCGAGGATGAACTTTTTATAAGGTATGGGGGATTGTAACGCCCAAAAATTCTCAAAACTATATTAGAAATATTCTATAATTATTCTGGAATTTTTAGATATTTTTTCAGAATTTTTAGGATAGCGGAAGTAGCAAAAATAAATAGAAAACGAAAATAGCCTACGCGGGAATTGAACCCGAGACCTATTGGGTCCTACGACTTATGGATAGCTTTAGTAACCGGATGAACCCAGCAGGGCCGTGCTGAAAGAAAAGGGAAATAATTTTATTTAAATTAGAGTTGGGGGAATTAATCCCTTAATATAAATAGGAATTAATAAGTGGGGAGATAGGATTTTAATCGGCAACCTTTCTTTTCCTCACCCTAGCCACGCCGCAACTCTCCTTCTCCTTCTTCCTCTCGGCGCCAACCCTAGGGTTCTCTCCCTAGGGCCCTAAGAGCACCTTCCGGCAGTGATTCCAGCACAAGAACGTTCCCCTCCGCGAGAGGAACGCATAGACGCGAGAAGATCGTCGAAAGGATCGTCTCCTCCGGAAATCTAGCGATTAGAATCGTAAGAAAATCCGAACAGGAGGTAAGAAACCCCTCACCTGCAGTATAAGTAGCTTCGTGTGAATTCCATGTATTAGTTTAGTAATATGTATACTACCGACACAAAGGATGCGAATTAGCGCATACCAAGTGTTCGTTTTAGTTGTTTGGCACAGAAAAATGTAACTTAGGCATTTTAGTAGCTTAGATAAATGCAGTAGCAGTATTTTATAGTTTATTTAGTCTTGCTCCAGCTTTTACAGGACTAGATGTCCAATGGGTAGGCTCCCACAGTTGCCTCTAGGTTTAGATAACCTAGTTCTAGGTTTAGACAACCTAGTAAAAGCAAGACAAGAATTTATTAGCTCACGTTCAGTATTTTACTTTCAGTGGCACTGTACTGGATTAGATATCCATTGGGTTGGGCTCCCACAGTCGTCCCTAGGTTTAGCTAACCTAGTAAACCCTACTAGATTCGGAATTTGCAACCCCGGGTCTAGTTAGGGATGCGCGCACAGCAAGTACAGTAGCCGGGCCCAAATAGCAGCATGATTACTATTTTCACTTATTATGATAATAGCTTTCAAACTCTTAATCTAGTTATGTGAATATAGTGTTAGCTCAGTTTTAGTTTCAGTTTCAGTTTAGTTCTCCTAGGTGATACCATGAGATAGCTCCATGCTTAGATTTTATTATTCATGCCATGTTTTAATATTTATACCATGTTTCAGTAATTATGCCATGTAACTTCAGTATGCCATGCTTTAACAAAATCAGTGCATGTTTTTAAATAGCATTCTTTTAAAAGCATATTGCATCGAATGCATGTTTTAGTGAGGTAGATGGTTTCTTACTAAGCGAAATCTTATAGATACTTTCTTTTCCTTATACTGCAGATAAAGGTAAAGGAAAGATGGACTAGCAGAGGAAGCTGAGGGTCAATGCAGTGATGGTGTGTGTGGCAGGAACCTGGAATGAAGATCCTTAGGGAGTTAGCAAATTAAGAACTTAGTTTTCTTTTCTTCAGTACCTTTATGTACTTTTAGACCTTAGAATGTTAACCCATGGAAGATTTGTTTAAATTGTTAGTAATTATGTCAGAATGTTAGTTAATAGATGTTAGAACTTATTTCAAACGATTTTAGAATTCTTATATGAGATTTTGGCATGAACTAGTGCTGAAATCAGAGGTCCAGTGCAAAATCAGAAACCCATATCGATCTACAGATCGATCGGAATTGGGGTTGTGCCACTGGATCGGTCAGCTGACCGATCCAGTCGCGAACAGAGAGTTAGCAGAGAGTACAGAAGCTCACTGATCGTTCAGCCGACCGATCAGTGAGCCACTGGATCGGTCTACCGACCGATCAGTGTACTCCTGATCCAGCCGCATACAGAAGCCATATAGCCACTGGATTGGTCAGCCGACCGATCCAGAGCTTTTCTCCGTGCCAGTATCAAGTTGGATCGATCACTGGATCGATCCGACAGCCCAATCGATTCATGGATCGATTGAAATGCCTGATTACAGCTAGCAGGACATCCGAAAGGCATAGATTATCTTCCCCAGCATGTGTACAACTCCTAGGTACACCTAAAATATTAAGTTCAGATTTTACAGTAATCAGTTTAGTAAAATTTTAATCAATTCAGATTTCCGCAATAGTAATTTAGCACAGCATAATGTGACGCTCGCCTCACAGCCTAGTCAGTAGGAGGCGGGGCGTTACAATTGTGTAGGGTTTCCATGCTCTTGTGCCACTAGAAACTTAATTCCATGATTGTTAAGTTTCGGTCACTACAAGTTTAAAGGGTCTAGGGAAATTTGAATCCAACTTATACATGCTTATGATGTACTTGAGATATATGCTATGAAATGTAGTTGTGGTTCCCATGCTCTCATGTCACTAAAAATCTAGTTCCATGATTTACATGTTTCGGCCACTACAAGTTTAAAGGCTTAGAGAAATTAGAACCCAACTTATACATGCTTATGATGTCCTTAAGATATATGCTATGAAATGTAGTTGTGGTTCCCATGCTCTCATGCCCCTAAAAACCTAATTCCATGATTGTTAGGTTCGGCCACCTTGAGTTAAGGGGGTCTAGGAAGTTTGAAATTTGAAACAAACATGCTTATGTTGTTCCTCATGAAAATGTATAACATGTTGGCTTAAGGTTCAACACCTCTATGCTACTTGTAACCTAGGATGAGATAAGCTAGGGTTCGGCCATGATATGATTAGGAGCTTAGGGAACTTAGAACCCAAACTAAATGTGCTTAAGTAGTTCCCTATGAAATATAATATGATATGAGTATAGGGTTTACATGTTTACATGTTGCTTAGAACTTGATTCCTCTTCATGAAAGGTTTCGGCCATGAAATAATTGGAAACCTAGGAGGGGTTTAAAATTTAGGTTAACATGCTTATGATCTTTCTTATGTTAGTATGTGAAGATATCATGAGAATTTTTATGTTTCTATGTTGTCTAGAGATCATGTGGACCTTTCATGACTTTCGGCCATATGGGTTTAGTGACTAGATATACCTCACATGCTATGAAGAGATGATATTTAATGATTCCATGAATGGTTATGTCTTTTTAGGATATGTGTTATGTTCTTTCATGTATGCTTATGACCCATGTATGTCCTATGTGCTCAAACATGCTTACTTTATGACATGATAAAATGATACGTTCGTTATGCAAGCCTATGATTCATGCATGTGCTGTGTGCCCAAATATGCATGCTTTAAGATAAGTGATATGTTCATGATGTATGTTATGATTCATGCATGTGCTGTGTGCCCAAATATGCATGTTTTATGATATGTTAAGAAATATGATATGCATGAAATGATAAGAACTATGATATGTAAGTTAAGTCATGCTACTTTACTTTATGTATGGCTTGTACCAAGGGTGGGCTCCATAAGCGCCCCGGGGTCGATGGACTAAGAAACGGGCCTCGTTAGGGATGGGCTCCTAAGTGCCCCTAGGTCGATGGACTAAGAAACGGGCCTAGTATGTATGCTTTGTAGGGTTCAAGACTTGCTACCTTGGACCTACATAGGACGCACGCATTTATGTATGTGGTACAAGCCGGGGCCCTAATCATGTTGAGATTATGTTTAAGTATGTATTGTATAAGTTTTCAAAAGACATGTTGCATATGTTGCATGATATATGTCTAGGAGTTTACCATGCTTATACTTTATGATTATGCCATGATACTTTATGTTATGTTATGATATGCCATGATGTATGCTTATACTTTATGATTATGCCATGATACTTTATGTTATGTTATGATATGCCATGATATGCTCTTAACATGATACATTTGTCTTTATGCTTTATGACTTGTGATTTTAATATGCTTGACGGTTTTTGTGAGTAGGAAAGGAACTTACTGAGCCATGAGTGCTCATAGCTTACTTTCTTGTACCACAGATAAAGGCAAGGAATGGATGTACTAGGGGAGCAGCAGGAGGGCTTGAAGGATGTGTGTGGTAGTGGACTGGCTAAAAGAAATGACCTGCTTTCATATAATAAGAAATTTGCCATGTTGATGTTTTACTTTATGATTCCATGACTTTAAGTATGTGTTTGGTATTAAGACCCAAAATTTAGGATAAGTATGCTATGTGGACCTTTTATGTCTATTGTGACTTTTAAGTAAGAAAAAGGTTTTTTAAATTCTCTAAGTAAGACTTCCGCTGTGTTAAGTATGCAAGTGTCGTCAAGTAACCCCCGTCGCCTTAGCAGGAGGGGCGGGGCGTTACACGGAAAGTCTTGGCGGGTCGAGTGCTTCAGGCAAAAGTCCTAGGGGGTGGTAACCCTAGGTGGAAAGTCTTGGTGTCGCGAACCAGGTGGAAGACTGGACAGGTCGGGAAGTGGGCGTCCAGCAAAAAGTCCGGAGGCATCGAACGCCGAGCAAAAGTCCAGTCGATCTAGAGGATCGCATTGGCAACAGGTAAATCTCCTGAGTGGAGTAGGTGAGGACGCGTTCCCCATAGAGGGAACAGTAGGCGTCGGGTCAACCTAGGGTTTCCGGTCGAAAATCCGAAGTCAGACCTGGACAGTCTGAAGGCTATCAGTTTATTTGTTTATATATTATCTATTGTGTTCTAACTCTGTTTTCCAGGAGACTAACATTTTTGTGCAGGGTTAGAAGTGACCAGGATCGGTCGACCGAACCTTGGGATCAGTCGACCGAACCCACAAGCCAGCAAATCAGATCTCCAGAGGTTGGACCAGGCTCGACCAGGGGATCGGTCGATCAAACCTTGGGATCGATCAACCGAACCTGGCTTGGGTGTCGACCGGATCAGGCTAACTGGGCTGAGTCAGCACAGCTTATCAGTCGATCGAGCCTTTTATCGGTCGACCGAACCTCGGATGGAGTTTGACCGGATTGAAGCGGAGCGAGAGGATCAGGCAGATCAGATAAGAGGTGATCGCCTGATCGGTCGACCGAACCTTGGGATCGGTCGACCGATCCGCGTCGGGTCAAACTTGATCCCGAAGTTTGGGGATCTGGATCAGACTTTGTAGAACTATAAAAGGAGGCCTCGAGGTGCAGCTTAAGACAATGATCTCGAATAGAAGAACCTGTGCTCCTATGTGCTGCCCTGTGCTCTTCAGTAACGCCCTACTGCTCCAACGAATTAAAGCTCCAAAAGTTCCTTGTTTTCCTTTTCGTTGGTATAGTTTCTGTTATTACACTTAATTGTAATTCATATTGTAATCATCTTATTCGATATTATAGTTGTTGCCCAACGTAAACGCTCAACGAGCGTGGGCCTTGGAGTAGGAGTCGCCACAGGCTCCGAACCAAGTAAACGACTATGTCTTCTGTGGTTGTTTCTTTTTTCTTATCTTCCGCTACGCTATTCGAGTTTTTTCCGATTCCGAAACGAGTGAAAGCCACGAGCGCTATTCACCCCCCCCCCCCTCTAGCGCTTTCGATCCAACAAAACTAAGCAGAAGAGAAAAGTTCTGGTGAGTGAAGCCAAGTGAAAAGTCCTAGTGAATGAAGTTAGATAGTGAGAAAGTCCTGGTGAGTGAAGTTATGCAGTTGGGAAGTCCTAGTGAGTGAAGCTAGATAGATGAAAATCCTGGTGAGTGAAGCTAGGTGGGAAAGCCCTAGTGAGTGAAGCTAGGCAGATGAGAAAAATTCTGGTGAGTGAAGCCAGGTGGTGAGAAGTCATGGTGAGTAAAACTAGATAGAGAAAAGTCTATGTGGCTCAAGATTGATCGAACACCCGGTGTTTGGAAGTCCAAGTGGGTCATGGAGGACTAGACATTTGGCATGAGACAGTAAGTCCAAGTGGGTCAAGGTTGACCGGACATTTGGCACAAGGAGAAATGTCTAAGTGGGTCAAAGGGTTAATCGGACACTTGGTGATGAAGTCCCAGAAGGTCAAGGTTAACCAGATACTAGGCAATGAGGAGTCCCAACGAGTCATGATTGGTCAAATGTTGGGTGGGGTGAACCCTAGACTTTAGTTAAGCAAGTTATGATTGGTCAATCGATTAGGTGATTGATTGACCTAATTGGGAGAGTGCTACGAACAAAGGCGGCCCGATCAATCAGCTGATCGATTGGGGCTATGTCTATCGATCAACTAATCAATTGGCAGTCATTCTCGCGAGCATAGAAAGGTTCCCAATCGATCAACTAATCGATTGTGCTGAGTTTTCTCGTGAGATTACGAGGTAGTCGGAATCGATTAGTCAATCGATTCTGAATCTTCTGCGAGAGTACAGAGACACTCTGAATCAATCAGTTGATCGATCAAAGCCTCTCCAATCGATTAGTCAATCGATTGTGATATGACTGTTGTACAGGTTGTGAGCTTTGGACAATTGTGATCGCTAGGATCTAACATGGCAATCGATTGGGAGCAGGCCTGATAGTCGTTATTTTGCATGTCACTAGGCTTTCCAAATTAATTAAGATTGAAACTCATTAAATCTAAAGACAAGTGTTGTAGTAATGAGTCCCAAGTTGTATTTTTCTAAGGATATCTAGTAAAAAGTATGTGTGCTAATTCTAGAATTAATTCAAATCGAATTATTACATCAACAAGGTCAATTAAGTTTTTCTATTTGATTCACTTTGCAACTTGAATTCTTTTACAATCAAAAATAAGATCAAAGAAGGTTCATTCTCATCTAAACATGATTAAACTCCATCTCATCAAGTTAACAACAATTAAGCATAATTGATTCAAATTCTTAAGCTTACTAATTAACCAATCTTATACATGATCAACAATATTTCACTGAGGCAAACAATCAAAAACTCAAGTAAGCGTTCAACATTTGAATTCCATCTCAGTCACAACACATTCAATGTAGAGAACAAAGATTTGCTAACTAAATAACCAAAACTAAACAAATTTTTGTTAATCAAAACTTCTAATTCAAAGTAGATTCTAAATTGCAAACTAGTTAAGTAGCTGAAACAAGAATTGGGTTGAAGAGATTCAAAAGAAATCAGGTAGTAAGACTAAGTAATCAAAATGGAATTGCAAAGCTAAGTAAATCAAATCATCAGATCTGAGCAAGTTCATAAACAATTAAAAAGAAAACAAAATCAAATTGCATTCCACACCCAAACCCTAGCTCAAACTCCTTCCTCTCTGCCACGAAGCAGAGATTGTATCTGGGAACGCCCATCAAACAACCTATGGTAAAATTCTGAACTTCCAGCTCATCCGACGTTGTTCATAGCTTGTGGGGAACACCCTCTTCAAGCTTGCAATGCCTGAATTCGCTAGCACTCAAAGATCGTCATCAACAGAACGAGGAACGCCCTCAAATCCGCCAAAGATGGACTTCACGGAATCAAAATCATGAAACGGAGAATGCCCTCAAATCAAGTCTTGATCCTTGATTACTAGTTGTTGAATTGTCCAAAACTCACCGTCGATGAAGGAATTCAACCTTGGATCTGGAGTGTGGAAGGGAAATTGCGGCGTCGCTGAAGCAGAAGAGTGAATAGTGAAAAAATGGCAAGAAACGCCGAGCTCCCAGGGCACTGTAGCTTCTCGCGGCTTTTAAATCCTTCTCAAATCTGATCGGACGGTCTAGAACATTTCAGATCTCATCTAACGGTTCAAACTTCTCAGATCAGGATCAAAAGCTCTAGATCTTGATCGATGGTTGTGATGTACTTCCTCTTGGCTTGGATGGACCAGATCCTTGACGGATGGCTCAGATCTCTCCGATTTTCAATGGATAGTCCAAATCGCTCCAAGGCTTGATCGTCTTGTTTAGCCCTAGATTTGAGTCCAAATGTAGTCTAATCTGATCGGGTCCATGACCCTTTTGATGCCTACAAAGAAAATATCAAAATATTAGCATCAAATACCATGAAAATAAATTAATTTGCAATTAAGTCTAAGATAAATGTAATACATGAAATATGATGTAAATATAAGTTTCATCTATGAAAACAACATCAAACCATGCATGTATGAATCAAAATAATATAGTAAAATCATAGTTATCAAATCCCCCACACTTAGTCTTGGACGTCCCGTGCAAGTTAAGAAAACCCAAAAATTATCTCCACACAAATTCCTTAGCAATACCTAGAAGATGGTAAAAGGTAATTAACTAAGGTCATATGAAGATCACAAACAATCATGAATATAATCCAAACAATAATCAATAAGTATGGTAGTTTCAATCCAATTGAAAAATTAAGCAAGTTGCAATCTCACAAGGTATTTACCTATTCTAACTCTCACACTCGAGCATACATATAAGTGGAGTTCACTGAATGTCACTCACAACATTTCACTATAATAAGCTTGCTTATTTTCTAATTCTCCACCACTATAAAACATAGCATACATGACTCAAAAGGATTTTATCATCAAGAACTGAAATGGAAGCAAAGGAACAAGTGTAATGAATGTAGTAAGCAAAAGAAAGAATTAAATGAAGAAAGTGAAAAGATGAGAGTATTAGAGGAATATACTTGATGAGTTGACCAATTTTGTTGTGAAAAGAGACGAATATCATTTGTCGTTATCAATTCAAAAGATTAAGCTAACTTCTCCTTCAATTTGATAGTCATCCGCAATTCTTGATACTCTATCTTCACACTTGATACTCTTTTGATTGCCATTTTTTCTCTTACTGATTTTTTACACTTCCATTCCATTATTTGGAAACTCAAATAATCTCAAATCCTCTTATGGAGAAGAGTTCTCTCCCCCACACTTAAAATATTGTATGTCTCGTACAATGCAACACCTCATGCCATCCAAATTCTTGTTATTCTTCTAACCACTATTTCCCTTTCTGCATATTTTTCTTTGTCCTTCTTTCTCTGCATATTCGAATTCAACAAAAACAAAGGCAATTTAGTGGAGTGGTTACTGCATTACTCTAAGGATTCAAGTAACTAACAATCTAAAAAACATTCCTTGGAGTTTGATAAAAATTTTGTGTAAACTTCCTTCTTCCAAGCTTTTGAATATATAACCTCAAATAACATTGCAAATTAGACATTTAACTTGGATTAATCACTGTCCAAGAAGTTCGTAAGAGAAGTTGACACAGATTCTGAATTCTGCACTTTAAAGTTCAGATTCTGGATTCATTGGAGTTACATGCTCTTGTGCTAGCACTTGTTCCCTCAACCTCTTAAACGGTGTATCCACTTTACACAGGTAGAGAACTGAAACGAAATTAATAACCACTAATAACATCTCCGAATTCTTACATTCATCTTCCTGAAATATCCCTACTGAAATAATACTTAGCTGAATACCTTCCCTGCAGTTTCAACAGCCGGAATAAAATTCTGTTATGCAATTCACAGTTTCAGTTCCAGAATTTAAATCTCAAAGAACTTCAGGTAAAAACTTGCACGGTTTAGCTTAGGAGAGAGTATCATTTGGCAGTGCATATTCTGAAACTTTAAATTGATTTCTGCAAACAGATTTTGTTACTGAACAATGAATCAGTGGCTTCTACAGAACTTGCAGCTTGGCAGCAAATTCTCAAGTTCAGTGTATATGAATCAGCTGGTTTCTATAATCTATTTCTATAGATTTCTGTATCGAAAATCAGAAACAGATTGAATCACAATGGTCTTGGGAATGAAGAAATACCAAATGACAATCATAGATCAAGAGCTTCTCTTGGACTTCTTATTGCTTAGAGACTGCAAATGAGAACTTAGCACATAGATTTCATACTTCCAATAGTTTCAACAAATTCCATTTCTGCAGGTTCCCGATACTTTTCTCTGTAAATATCTCTTACTTCTTGATAATCTCTCCTATTATTTCAGAGTTAATCACCTTAATAAACTGATGCCCAGATTCAAGGGTTAAATTCAGGTTAATGTCTATTTCTAACTTCTGATTTCCTGATTTTAGGACATCCATATTCAGTCATTTAGGTTTGAAAGAAACTGTAGGAACACCAAGCATCAAATGGATAAAGGATCAAACTACATTCTGCATAATTTTCCTATATCTTTCTGTATTCAAATTCAGACTTTGATTTCCTTGCTCCTGATCAGCAAATAGGTTGAAAAGTTCACACCATTGCATTCCTGCACTTCATCAATTCTAGAAACGTACAACAAAAACTTGGCACACTAGAGACTTAAGTTGATACATTCATTCATAGCTTGATTAATTTTGTTATGGACCTTTAGCATTAAGTGTTCACAAAGTTCATACTGAGCATATAGCACTTTGGAACTATTTATATTGGAATAGCACACAACTTATAATCTGATCAGTGATCCCATTACCATTGTTAGAGATTCAACTAACAAATTCCAGCCGAATTCATTTTCAGAATTATAACTCTGCCCAACTCTCTTTTACTGATTCCTTGCATTTGTTGTGGCTGGACAGTTTCAGAAAATCAGTCACATTGAATTTACATGTATCCATGATTCTCCTCCTGCACTCTTGTTGTTCCTACACTTTCAAACTCTTATCACAAATATTCAGCTAGGTAAGTACCTCAAGGTAATTTTGATGTGATCAACCAAGTTAAGTTAGGTCCTGTTGTGTTTTAACCTTTGTGTCTAAGTGTGCAAGAACTTAGGAGCACAGGAAGTCAAGTGAAAGATGCAGCTAGCGAGAAGGACGATATGGGAGAGAACCGATGGGCTCGGTGCATCCAAGGAATGAGGTGTTAGTTAAAGCCCTAGAGGTAATCATATGATGATTATTGTATGCACTTGATGTATTATATTCTTATATATTAATAAAGACATTTCTTTTATGGTTATTATACTTACTTGTATTGTTGTCAAATAACTAAGTATAATAGCATTCTTGAGTAGAAGGTTCTTATCTATATCAATCGATTGGTTGAATCGATAATGTGATGATATAGGGAACACTACTTTTAATCATTCCTAGTCAAGTATTAACATTCAGAGACAATGTTAATGCGACGAGACAAGCATGTAGGTCAACTCAATGACTTGATCTCACAAGTCATGGATATAGAGATATCAAGTTGACACATAGGTATGCATTGGAGAATGTGTACTGAATGACCCGCCATGAGAAAGTATCATGGATCGTTATATGAGTGTCATATACTTTCTCATGTGACTATTAGTATGACTATTAGTCCTTAGACCTGAAGTCACCATGGTTTCCTACATAAGGAGTTGCATACTTTGGCTTCGTCAAACGTCACCCATAACTGGGTGGACTATAAAGACGATTACTGGGTATGTAACAAATTATGCGAAGGGATGTGAGTGATGTGGATGGGATCTATTGCTCCTATATGACGGGAGTGACATCATCATTCTTGATAAAGTGAGACCACTAAGTGCATGGTCATGCCCAAATGAGTCAATATGAGATATTGAGCTCATTTGATTAGAGTGAGTCTACTTGGAGTTCAAGATTTAGATTGATTAGAGGATGACACGGTCTATGCCTCACATTGATCAATCTAGATGTCAAGGATAGAAGGACATTATCATATATTATGAAGGGTCACAATTAGTAGTCACAAGGTGATGTTGGATCTCAACATTCTTGTAACTTGGGTAGTAATGATGTGTTGCTAGATACCGCTCATTACTTATGCATCTAAATGGGTTTAGGAGCATTGCCAATGTTACAAGAACATATAGGGTCACACACAAAGGGCAATTAGATGGAGAATGAGTTCATATGATGAACAAAAAAGGATTAGGTTCATATGATGAACCAAATTGGATTAAGAGTAATCCAAATTAAACTAATTGAGTTGGACTCAATTTGATTCATGTGTCCAATGAGTCTAATTTAGATTATGACTCATTGAATCAATTTAATTTAATGAATAGAGATTTATTAAATCAAATTAACTTGAATCTATGGTTGGATTTGATCAACCATGGGAGATAAATGGGTCAAGTTTGACTTGACTTGAGAGGGAAGGTGAAGGGTCAAATTTGACTTGACCAAATGCCACTTCATTGGTCAAGTTTGACTTGACCAAAATCACTTGGCATGGGCCGGCCAATCATGGTGTTCCACATCATCAAGGTGTGCCACCTAATGAGGGAGATCAAGAGCCTTGACTCTTGATATTCCATGGAGGTTTATAACCTTCCAATAAGTGGTCGGCCACTTTAATTGAGGAATCAAGAGCATTGTGTGCTCATTCATTCCTTCTTCTTCCTCCTCTCTTCTCTTCTCTCCCTCTCATACTCCTTGGCCGAAACATCCAAGAGTGCTAGCACACTCTAGGTGTTTTTCTTCCATCTCTTGTCCCGTGTGGATACTTCTAGAGGTGTGTACACTTGAACACACTTGAGACCCGAAGAACCTTGGACAAACGGGATAAGCGAAGGGCTTCGCTTCAAAGGTATACTTCCTTTCATGTAGATCTAAGGTAGATCTAGGATTACAAACATGTACATGTAAAATTTTAAATATCTTCGCACGGATCCGGTGGCAAGACTTCGGGGTTTCCGCAACGCAAAAAGCGGTTTTTGCGGCCCGAAAGTCCCAACAGTGGTATCAGAGCCACGTGCGAAGCGTGTACATGTTTCATTCATATTTTTATGAAAAATATCATATCTGTAAGTTTCTGTAAATTTACATTTTTTATAGATTTTATGAGTATTTTCTTGGAGATGCGAAGCAACAAGTGCTTGGACACTTGTAAGGCTTCGTATACCGAGAAAAACCTTCCGAAACGGCAAGGTTTCGCCCAAATAGTTTTGGGACAGTGGCTTAAGGTGCTATAAGATCATAGTAGGATACTTGTGAGACTCATTTCACGAGAAGGGGCGCTGCCCCTAACCCCGCAAGGGGCGTTGTCCCGCGATCGCGCCCGAAAATCGCTAAACAGGACCGCTGGGAAATTGTAACTCATAAAATTGTAAAAATAGTAGTAAATTGCATAAATTTATATAAAATACATAATTTAGAATTATGTATGTTTTTGTGATGGTCATGGCCCAAAAAACCCAATTTGATTGGACTAAATGTATTGTAATTCAGAATATGGCCTGCGCGCCATTTTGTGTGATTGTGCGTGTTGTATTTGTTATATGCAACATGCGTGTCGTACCTCTATTTTATATTCCTGTTGTAAAATAGTTTTAGACTCGAATGTAACTCGAGTTTCATTTCTGTAATGTATAAAAAAATAAAAAAAATGGAGCGGTGGAAGGTCCACTCGAGAAGGAACGACAAGGAGGGTGCGAGCAACACATGGTGGTCAAAGGGAGGAGCTTGGAGAAGCTGTTGACCCTAGGTTGACCGTCCGATCTTCTCATTGGCTTGAGAAGATCGTAGTAGGGCTATGACCTAATCAAAATTTAATTAATTGATTGTGTGTATGTGATGCATGGTAGAGTAGAGTAATTAATTAGTGCCTTAACGATTAGATTATATCTTAATCGTGTATATGATACATCTTAACGATTAGATTAGATCTTAATCGCATATATGATACACATTAACGATTAGATTAGATCTTAATCGCGTCAACTCGAAATGCCTACCACGTTTTAATACCCATCACTACCTCGATCACATGTTGTTGTTGAATCTGCCAAAGCAGAGCAACGCATATTATCTTGGTAGGGTGCGGAGGGACAATCTTGGTCCCACCTATCAAAGCTTGGGTGAGTACAAACTCAATTAGATTGAGTAAAACTAGTTAACTCAATTGGATCGGGTTTAACTATAGGCATTCTTTTAATGGTTGGAAGATAGGTTAAAATCACATTTATATTAACTCTTGGGCGATTCAGCCAAAGCTAACTCAAGTTTTAATATACATGCGGATCTTGATGCTATAAACAAGAGTTGCATAGAGATGTAATTGGTAATTAGTTACCTACCGATCATACTAAGTCTTGGGCGATTTAGCAAAAGCTAACTCAAGGCGTAGTATGATGTGGATCTTGTCCCGCAAGAATTATAGCTAGTAGGTTAGAATCTAGTGAGTGTGGTTTGACCACATCCATGACTCGATTCTACAAAAGTTCTATAATTCAGTGGGAGCATCATTTAATTAAAGACCTAATTAAATGATTAGTGGAATATGATATTTATTTTCTGCATTTTTTCTATTGTAGGTTGCCATGTCGACAAACACAAACACCTTCTCTCTGTGTTCTGTCCTTGATAAGGACAAGCTCAATGAAGCTAATTTCCTGGACTGGTACAGGAGTCTGAGAATAGTTCTCACTCAAGAAAGAAAACTGTACGTCCTGGAGCAACCTATTCCTGAGGCACCTCCTGCCACTGCCACGCGAGCTAACAGAGATGCTTATAAGAAGCATCAAGATGACGCATTAGATGTGTCATGCCTCATGCTTGCAACCATGAACTCTGAGCTTCAAAAGAAACACGAGTTGATGGGTGCTTATGATATGGTTGAACATCTTCGTCAACTATATCAAGGACAAGCAAGGCATGAGAGATTCGAGATCTCTACGGCACTATTTCAGTGCAAGATGCAAGACGGGACTCCCGTAGGCCCATATGTACTCAAGATGATTGGGTACATAGAGAACCTACAGAGGTTGGGATTCTCACTTGGACAAGAGCTGGCCACTGACTTGATCTTGCAATCCTTGCCAGAGAGCTACAGTTAATTCGTCATGAACTACAACATGAATGAAATTGACAAGCCACTGCCTGAGCTTCTGAGTATGTTGAGAACTGCTGAGCTCAACCTTAAGAAGGTGAAGCCCAACTCCATCTTGATGGTGCAAAGGCACAAAGGTAAGGGCAAGCCTAAAGGTAAGGGAAAGTCCCAAGCCAAGGGCAAAGGCAAGGCATTGAAACCCAAAGGAGGGGTCGCCAAGGATGCTACCTGCTTCCACTGCGGTCAGACCGGGCACTGGAAGAGGAACTGTAAAGTTTGCCTGGAAGATCTTAAGAAGAAGAGAAGTGAGACTTCTACTTCAGGTATATATGTTATCGAAGTCAATCTATCTATTTCTGCATCATGGGTATTAGATACCGGATGTGCTTCTCATATTTGTACTAATGTGCAGGCATTGAGAAATAGCAGGGCATTGACGAAGGGCGAGGTGGACCTACGAGTAGGCAATGGAGCACGGGTTGCTGCTGTTGCTGTAGGGACTTACTATCTATCTCTGCCCTCTTGGCTTGTATTAGAATTAGATGAATGTTGTTATGTGCCTGCTCTTACTAAGAACATAATTTCAGTTTCTTGTTTGGACAAGAAAGGTTTTTCATTTATAATAAAGAACAAATGTTGTTTAATTTATTTAAATGATATGTTCTATTGTAGTGCACCTCTGATGAACGGACTCTATATTCCAGACTTAGAGAACCCCATCTATAACATAAATACCAAAAGGTTCAAATCAAATGAAATGAACCAAACCTATCTCTGACACTGTCACTTAGGTTATATAAATGCAAACGCTTATCCCAGCTCCATAAAGATGGTTTACTGGACTCATTTGATTTCGAATCATATGAGACATGCGAGTCATGCCTACTGGGCAAGATGACCAAGACTCCCTTTAGTGGACATAGCGAAAGAGCGACTGACTTGTTAGAACTTATACATAGTGATGTATGTGACCCTTTCAATGTCGCTGCCAGAGGTGGTTATAGGTACTTCATTACATTTACTGATGACTTCAGTAGATATGGTTATGTGTATCTGATGACACATAAGTCAGAATCCTTTGAAAAGTTCAAAGCATTCAAGAATGAAGTACAAAACCAGCTTGGCAAAAGTATTAAGATACTTCGATCAGATCGAGGTGGTGAATACCTTAGCCATGAGTTTCATGACTATCTAGCTGAGTGTGGGATTATATCCCAACTCACTCCTCCTGGAACACCACAGTGGAATGGTGTATCCGAAAGAAGAAATCGTACCCTATTAGATATGGTACGGTCTATGATGAGTCACACAGATCTTCCTATATCTCTTTGGGGCTATGCTCTAGACACAGCAGCCTTCATACTTAACCGTGTTCCATCCAAGGCTGTGATAAAGACACCATATAGGATATGGACTGGGAGAGATGCTCAGGTGTCTTTTTTGAGGATTTGGGGTCGTGAGGCTTACGTTAGACGTCAAGTCTCGGACAAACTGGGACCCAAATCCGATAAGTGTTATTTTATAGGATATCCCAAGGAAATGAAGGGATATTACTTCTACATTCCCAGTCCACACAAAGTAGTTGTGGCTAAGACTGGGGTATTTCTAGAAAGGGACTTTATTTCTACAAAAACTAGTGGGAGTACGTTCAATCTTGAAGAAGTTCAAGATATGGACCATAGCACTGAAGCCTTGATGGAAGTTGAACTGGAACCACAAAGTGTTGTGGATGATGAGATTGTTCCACAAGGAGTTGAGGAACAACAACCAGTTCAAGTAGACATAGCTCTTCACAGGTCAGATAGGGTACGTCGTCAGCCTGAGAGATACTCATTTCTCTTGTCTGACCATGATGACGTTATGCTCGTTGAGAATGAGTCTACCTCCTATCAGGTGTTGGTGCAAGATGCACCAGAATCAAACCTGAGTTTTGATGTTGTCAAAGGTTCAAGTTAAGTCTTGTTATGATCTAACAAGTTTACTGAGTGTGCAGAATGTTTACTCAACCGGGAAAGACCTAGTTGGAGGCTAGGCAAGAGAAATCTTAGCAGATTGTGGAACCCAGGTGAAATTCCAAGTAGGTCGAGGGGAGACGAAGCTTGGCAGTGTGATCGAGAGGTCTGAAGGACCGAAGATCAAAGGAAAAGTCCTGGGAAGCCGATCAAGGCTGAGTGAGAAGTCCAAACTGTTAGGATCGATGGACACGGCTAGAGAGGGGGGTGTGAATAGCCGCCCCAAATTCTCACGTTTCTTTCTACAAACTAGGGTTAGCGCAGCGGAAATAACTAAATAGAAACGCAAAAGAAGAAGCAAACCTCAACACGAAGATGTAACGAGGTTCGGAGATGATACTCCTACTCCTCGGCGTGTCCGTAAGGTGGACGAAGCCTATCAATCCGTCGGTGGATGAGTCCCCGGATAACCGGCTAATAAATACTCCTTGTGGGTGGAGAAACCTCGCCACAAACTTTGCAACAGCAATACAGGAGTAGAAAGCAGCAAGAAGCAAAGTACAATACAAATGTATGAAACACCTTCGCTTACTTGCCTTCTCTTCGACTGGATGAAGCAACAACTTCAAGCGACGCCTACAACAATAGGAACCCAGCCGAAAGGAAGCTCACGCGAAGCTTCAAGCAGAATCGAGCTCAGCAAACTCAAATCACAGCAGTAGAACTTGCAGCAGCAAGAAGAAGAGCAAGAAGAAAATTCTTAACAGTAGAAGCCCTCAGTCTCTTATACCTGCATCCACCTGCGAAGAAGAGAAGACAGAAGAACTAGCCGTTGCGTCGCAACGGCTAGATTCCTGATCGGTCCATGGACCGATCAGGAACCTCTGATCGGTCCACGGACCGATCGGGCTTCGTCCAATCGTCGATCGGCGTCTCGACGGTGCATGGACCGATCGGAACCTCTGATCGGTCCATGGGCCGATCGGCCGTTCCTCGACCAGCGATCTATGCACGATCGGCCGACCGATCAGATGGATCGGTCAAGCACCGATCCACGGCTTTCTTCTCGCGAGGTTGCGTTGCCTCCTGATCGGTCTCCAGACCGTCTGTCGACCGAGCCACAGTCGATCTGATCGGTCACTGCGACCGATCAGAATGGCCTCAGACCGATCGGTCACCAGACCGATCCAAACTTCTCAGCCCTAAACCTAAGGCTTCCACACCAACATCCAGTCAACCTTGACCTGTTGGTACATCATCCCTAGCATCTGGTCACTCCCTTGACCTGCTAGCACTCCCCGCTAAGTGTCCGGTCAATCCTTTTGACCCACTTAGACTTTTCCCTTGCCCGGCTTCACTCACCAGGACTTTACCTAGCTTCACTTACTAGGATTTTCACCTGGCTTCACTCACCAGGATTTCCCGACTGCCTAACATCCCAGTTAGGACTTTCTCACTGCCTGGCTTCACTCACCAGGACTTTCCAACTGCCTAACATCCCAGTTAGGACTTTCCCACTGCCTGACTTCACTCACCAGGACTTTCCACACTGCCTAACATCCCAGTTAGGACTTTCCCACTGCCTGGCTTCACTCACCAGGACTTTCCACACTGCCTAACATCCCAGTTAGGACTTTCCCACTGCCTGGCTTCACTCACCAGGACTTTCCACACTGCCTAACATCCCAGTTAGGACTTTCTCACTGCCTGGCTTCACTCACCAGGACTTTCCAACTGCCTAACATCCCAGTTAGGACTTTCCCACTGCCTGGCTTCACTCACCAGGACTTTCCACGTGCCAAGCTACCTGCTTGGACTTTTCCCCGTGCCAAGTCTCCGTACTTGGACTTTTCCAGTGCCAAGTCTCCATACTTGGACTTTTCGCGTGCCAAGCTCCCTGCTTGGACTTTTCCCGAATCAGGTCAACCAGGTTGCACCTACAATCTCCCAAACACCTATTCTTGTCAAACATCAAGAATACAACTCTCTTCTCGTCAAACATCTACATGCAACTCAACTAGGTCAACCTTGACCTGAGGTTGCACCGACAATCTTCCAAAGTCAAACATCAAAATACAACTCGAGTCAAGTCACCTCGAGTCGGGTCAACCAGGTCAACCTTGACCTAAGGTTGCACCAACAATCTCCCCCTTTTTTATGTTTGACAAAACCCATAATCAAGTTAGGTTAACCTGATAACCTAACTTAGGTTTTCCAACCATCTTCCAATGTCCAATGTTCTTTCCTTGAACATTCCTTGACATTCTCCCCTTAGGTTAACCCGATAACCTAACTTGGGTTCTCCAATAATTCTCCCCCTATTTGACATACATCAAAAAGAATTCCAATGTTCTTCCTTGAACATTCCTTGACATTCTTCCCCTAGCTTAGGTTAACCCGATAACCTAACTTGGGTTCTCCAATAATTCTCCAATGAACACTCTCCCCTTTTTGACACACATCAAAAAGAAAAAGGAGAGTATCAAGGTCAAGAGTTTCTTCCTAATGAAAGTCCCATACCTTTCATTGAAACTCTTAATTTCCCCCTTGACACTAAACTCAACAATCAACTTAGTGATAATCCCATATCACTAATCCTCAAAAGTCTTAAGGAGTGAAAACTCCCCCTAAAAGTCAACTCCCCTTGACAATTAGGTAAAACTCCCCCTAAAGGTCAACTCCCCCTTGACCATTGCACCAACAATGTCTTTGTGAGTTCCAAACCTTTAGAAATCCAAAACACAACTCCCACAGCTGAAATTTCAGACCACAGTCGAAATTCAGCAAATTCAGCATTTGGCACGCCCTGATCGGTCACCGGACCGATCAGGCCTTCCCTGGATCAGTCACAGTGACCGATCCACACAGACCTGGACCGATCAGACTCCCTTCTGATCGGTCCACAACTCTGATATCAGAAGTTTCTGATTTTTCTCCTTCCGAAATTCAGAAATCTCTAGAAAATCACAGAAAATTCAAAAAATTATGAAAATTTGAGGATACATTCCTCATACCACATACTATCATGGAAAAATAGTTTTATCTGAAAATAACTTCCATTTTCAAATCTTGATACAAAGTTCAAAAACTTTGAAATAGTTCAAGTTTACCTCAACTTTGTATCAATTCGCTCAATGATGAATGCTATCACTAGAAAAGCTTCATCAAGGTTTTTCAAATCAATTTTGAAATGATTTTAAACCTTTTAATTTATGACCACAATCTTAGGGCTATATGTACATGACTTGTACATAAGCTTTCCCTATGATCCCCCAATTTTTGAATTAGGCTATCTAGGTACAAGAACTATGCACCTTGATCCTAACTCATCATCCTAATATCTCACACACATCTAAGGTGTATCAAACACATCCAAGTCAATTTTGATGTGAGATATGGGTTTAGGTTATCTTAGGCTAAGTTTTCATGCATTTTCTAAAACAACAACTTGATCTCCATATCAAATTGTGTTGTTTATCCTTAGATCAATTTCATTGATTATAAATGCAAGAAATGATGACATGACATAAAATGATATCATAAATGAAAACATGTGCCAATGCCATGATGTCATGGCATAAAGTATGAAACTTAAATAAAGCATGACATATAACTAACCTAAGCATTATCATGACATTTCAAATGACCATAAAATAAATATGATGTCATGACATGACATATGGCAAACAATATATGGTAAATAGCACATAAAGGTATAGAAAATATCTAATTCTAGCTTTAGTTGCCATTTTTGATAATTTTGATCATTTTGCCATAAATTCTATATTCCTAAGTGTGATAGACCTCAAATCATATACCAAAGATGTTTAGATCACTATGTGCCAACTAGATTGATTCTAGAAAACTCCTCAAATTTGATTGACACATTCTAATCACCTTAGGAATAATTGTTAATTTCATTTTCAAGGCTTGATTACCCCTTGAAAATTCCTCAAATGCCACCTTTTGCTATGAATAGATTAACTATCTATCCAATTAAGGTTGGCACACTCTAATCCATCTAGCGTGATGGAATTACACTCCTAGGAACCCTATACCTATTGGAGCTCATTGGGTTCACTAAATATTCACTAGGGATGACTTCCCTAGCAACCCTCCTAATGACCCTCCTCGACTTTAAAGCCTTGGTCATTTGGGACTCATCAAGATCAACTCTAGGGGTGACTCCCCTTGTGACCTTGGTGATGGTCTTCCTAGCCCTAGATTTTGTTCCATAATCGAATGGAACATTGTGATAACTGGGCTTGACCATTTGGGACTTAGGTTTGTGACCCAAACCTTTCTTGTCCTTGGACTTTGGTTTTTGACCCTTAAACCCTAGAGATGACTTCTCCAAGTTCTTAAGAGTCTTTTCCAAAGTATCAAGTCTTGACCTCAAGACTTGATTTTCCTTCTCTAATACCTCAAGTTTTAACTTGTCATTTGTCTTTGAGGTATTCCTAGGCATATGTCTAGATGATTTGGGATTTCTACCTAGGTTATCCTTAACCTTAGATGAGTTGATCCTAGGGTTGGCTTTCCTAGTGTTATCCTTATCTAGGCTCGCATGTTTGGCACCTAAGCATGTGTATCGATTTCTATAATTATCATGCTTATCATTATTGTTAACAATTGCAATCAAACTACTAGCATGTGTTCTATTTGAATTGCAAAAATGAGCCTTAGAGATTACCTTAGGGTTTACCTTAGCTCCCCCTATGGACGTGCTCGGTCTCTTGTCCTTGTGAGATTGTCTCCCCCTCGGACATTGACTCCTATAGTGTCCCCTTTAATTGCATTGAAAGCACACCACGTGCTCTTTGCCTTTGCGTATCGGGACTCCGACTTTCATGACCTTTGGCGCCGGTGGAGTCTTTCTAATCCTCTTTGGACACTTACTCTTGTAGTGCCCAAATTCCCTACACTCAAAGCACATTATGTGTAATTTGCTAGAAACTAAATGGCTTGAGTTACCTAGAGGTGAGGATGGATGAACGCTCTCTCTTTCATCCCTTCCGGAGGTAGAAGCTTCTTCTTGCTCCGAACTTGAAGAAGAACTCTCCTCCTCTTCTTCTTTAGATGTTGAGTGTCCCTCAACTTCTAAATCCACATCTCCATGAAGTGAGCTACTTGGCTCACTTGACTCCTCTTCATGGCTTGAAGTGGAGTTCCCCTCATGGAACTTAGCCAAGTTGTTCCACAACTCCTTGGCATTGTTGTATCCACCTATCCTACACAAAACATCATTAGGTAAAGAAAATTCAAAAATCTTCAATACCTCATCGTTGACTAGGGATTTGTGGACTTGTTCCTTGGTCCACTCCTTCTTCTCTAGGGTTTCTCCTTTCTTGTCCGTCGGGGGCTTGAAACCTAATTGGACACAACTCCAATTCTCAAGATTAGTCATAAGAAAATATTTCATTCTTACCTTCCAAAACGCGAAGTCGTCGCGATCGTAGAAGGGTGGAATGGTGATGTCGTCTCCGAGTTGATCCATCTCTAGCTTGTGCTCCCTCGGGTGTTAATCCGGCGAAGAGCGACCTTGCTCTGATACCACTTGTTAGGATCGATGGACACGGCTAGAGAGGGGGGTGTGAATAGCCGCCCCAAATTCTCGCGTTTCTTTCTACAAACTAGGGTTAGCGCAGCGGAAATAACTAAATAGAAACGCAAAAGAAGAAGCAAACCTCAACACGAAGATGTAACGAGGTTCGGAGATGATACTCCTACTCCTCGGCGTGTCCGTAAGGTGGACGAAGCCTATCAATCCGTCGGTGGATGAGTCCCCGGATAACCGGCTAATAAATACTCCTTGTGGGTGGAGAAACCTCGCCACAAACTTTGCAACAGCAATACAGGAGTAGAAAGCAGCAAGAAGCAAAGTACAATACAAATGTATGAAACACCTTCGCTTACTTGCCTTCTCTTCGACTGGATGAAGCAACAGCTTCAAGCGACGCCTACAACAACAGGAACCCAGCCGAAAGGAAGCTCACGCGAAGCTTCAAGCAGAATCGAGCTCAGCAAACTCAAATCACAGCAGTAGAACTTGCAGCAGCAAGAAGAAGAGCAAGAAGAAAATTCTTAACAGTAGAAGCCCTCAGTCTCTTATACCTGCATCCACCTGCGAAGAAGAGAAGACAGAAGAACTAGCCGTTGCGTCGCAACGGCTAGATTCCTGATCGGTCCATGGACCGATCAGGGAACCTCCTGATCGGTCCACAGACCGATCAGCTCGTGAGAGTCGGCCGTCTCTGATCGGCCGTGGACCGATCGAGAACCTCTGATCGGTCCATAGGCCGTCGAGGCTTCCTCGACCATCGATCTATGCACGATGATGCCGCCGACCGATCAGGGTATAAATGGATCGGTCCAGACCGATCCACGGCTTTCTTCTCGCGAGGTTGCGTTGCCTCCTGATCGGTCTCCAGACCGATCAGATTACAATCAGTGAGCCACTGATCTGATTCTGATCGGTCACCAGACCGATCAGGGCAACCGCAGTATCACTGGATCGGTCACCAGACCGATCCAAACTTCTCAGCCCTAAACCTAAGGCTTCCACACCAACATCCAGTCAACCTTGACCTGTTGGTACATCATCCCTAGCATCTGGTCACTCTCTTGACCTGCTAGCACTCCCCGCTAAGTGTCCGGTCAATCCTTTTGACCCACTTAGACTTTTCCCTTGCCCGGCTTCACTCACCAGGACTTTACCTAGCTTCACTTACTAGGATTTTCACCTGGCTTCACTCACCAGGATTTCCCGACTGCCTAACATCCCAGTTAGGACTTTCTCACTGCCTGGCTTCACTCACCAGGACTTTCCAACTGCCTAACATCCCAGTTAGGACTTTCCCACTGCCTGACTTCACTCACCAGGACTTTCCACACTGCCTAACATCCCAGTTAGGACTTTCCCACTGCCTAGCTTCACTCACCAGGACTTTCCACACTGCCTAACATCCCAGTTAGGACTTTCCACTGCCTGGCTTCACTCACCAGGACTTTCCACACTGCCTAACATCCCAGTTAGGACTTTCTCACTGCCTGGCTTCACTCACCAGGACTTTCCAACTGCCTAACATCCCAGTTAGGACTTTCCCACTGCCTGGCTTCACTCACCAGGACTTTCCACGTGCCAAGCTACCTGCTTGGACTTTTCCCCGTGCCAAGTCTCCGTACTTGGACTTTTCCAGTGCCAAGTCTCCATACTTGGACTTTTCGCGTGCCAAGCTCCCTGCTTGGACTTTTCCCGAATCAGGTCAACCAGGTTGCACCTACAATCTCTCAAACACCTATTCTTGTCAAACATCAAGAATACAACTCTCTTCTCGTCAAACATCTACATGCAACTCAACTAGGTCAACCTTGACCTGAGGTTGCACCGACAATCTTCCCAAGTCAAACATCAAAATACAACTCGAGTCAAGTCACCTCGAGTCGGGTCAACCAGGTCAACCTTGACCTAAGGTTGCACCAACAATCTCCCCCTTTTTTATGTTTGACAAAACCCATAATCAAGTTAGGTTAACCTGATAACCTAACTTAGGTTTTCCAACCATCTTCCAATGTCCAATGTTCTTTCCTTGAACATTCCTTGACATTCTCCCCTTAGGTTAACCCGATAACCTAACTTGGGTTCTCCAATAATTCTCCCCCTTTTTGACATACATCAAAAAGAATTCCAATGTTCTTCCTTGAACATTCCTTGACATTCTTCCCCTGGCTTAGGTTAACCCGATAACCTAACTTGGGTTCTCCAATAATTCTCCAATGAACACTCTCCCCTTTTTGACACACATCAAAAAGAAAAAGGAGAGTATCAAGGTCAAGAGTTTCTTCCTAATGAAAGTCCCATACCTTTCATTGAAACTCTTAATTCCCCCCTTGACACTAAACTCAACAATCAACTTAGTGATAATCCCATATCACTAATCCTCAAAAGTCTTAAGGAGTAAAAACTCCCCCTAAAAGTCAACTCCCCTTGACAATTAGGTAAAACTCCCCCTAAAGGTCAACTCCCCCTTGACCATTGCACCAACAATGTCTTTGTGAGTTCCAAACCTTTAGAAATCCAAAACACAACTCCCACAGCTGAAATTTCAGACCACAGTCGAAATTCAGCAAATTCAGCATTTGGCACGCCCTGATCGGTCACCGGACCGATCAGGCCTTCCCTGGATCGGTCACAGTGACCGATCCACACAGACCTGGACCGATCAGACTCCCTTCTGATCGGTCCACAACTCTGATATCAGAAGTTTCTGATTTTTCTCCTTCCGAAATTCAGAAACCTCTAGAAAATCACAGAAAATTCGAAAAATTATGAAAATTTGAGGATACATTCCTCATACCACATACTATCATGGAAAAATAGTTTTATCTGAAAATAACTTCCATTTTCAAATCTTGATACAAAGTTCAAAAACTTTGAAATAGTTCAAGTTTACCTCAACTTTGTATCAATTCGCTCAATGATGAATGCTATCACTAGAAAAGCTTCATCAAGGTTTTTCAAATCAATTTTGAAATGATTTTAAACCTTTTAATTTAGGACCACAATCTTAGGGCTATATGTACATGACTTGTACATAAGCTTTCCCTATGATCCCCCAATTTTTGAATTAGGCTATCTAGGTACAAGAACTATGCACCTTGATCCTAACTCATCATCTTAATATCTCACACACATCTAAGGTGTATCAAACACATCCAAGTCAATTTTGATGTGAGATATGGGTTTAGGTTATCTTAGGCTAAGTTTTCATGCATTTTCTAAAACAACAACTTGATCTCCATATCAAATTGTGTTGTTTATCCTTAGATCAATTTCATTGATTATAAATGCAAGAAATGATGACATGACATAAAATGATATCATAAATGAAAACATGTGTCAATGCCATGATGTCATGGCATAAAGTATGAAACTTAAATAAAGCATGACATATAACTAACCTAAGCATTATCATGACATTTCAAATGACCATAAAATAAATATGATGTCATGACATGGCATATGGCAAACAATATATGGTAAATAGCACATAAAGGTATAGAAAATATCTAATTCTAGCTTTAGTTGCCATTTTTGATAATTTTGATCATTTTGCCATAAATTCTATATTCCTAAGTGTGATAGACCTCAAATCATATACCAAAGATGTTTAGATCACTATGTGCCAACTAGATTGATTCTAGAAAACTCCTCAAATTTGATTGACACATTCTAATCACCTTAGGAATAATTGTTAATTTCATTTTCAAGGCTTGATTACCCCTTGAAAATTCCTCAAATGCCACCTTTTGCTATGAATAGATTAACTATCTATCCAATTAAGGTTGGCACACTCTAATCCATCTAGCGTGATGGAATCACACTCCTAGGAACCCAATACCTATTGGAGCTCATTGGGTTCACTAAATATTCACTAGGGATGACTTCCCTAGCAACCCTCCTAATGACCCTCCTCGACTTTAAAGCCTTGGTCATTTGGGACTCATCAAGATCAACTCTAGGGGTGACTCCCCTTGTGACCTTGGTGATGGTCTTCCTAGCCCTAGATTTTGTTCCATAATCGAATGGAACATTGTGATAAGTGGGCATGACCATTTGGGACTTAGGTTTGTGACCCAAACCTTTCTTGTCCTTGGACTTTGGTTTTTGACCCTTAAACCCTAGAGATGACTTCTCCAAGTTCTTAAGAGCCTTTTCCAAAGTATCAAGTCTTGACCTCAAGACTTGATTTTCCTTCTCTAATACCTCAAGTTTTAACTTGTCATTTGTCTTTGAGGTATTCCTAGGCATATGTCTAGATGATTTGGGATTTCTACCTAGGTTATCCTTAACCTTAGATGAGTTGATCCTAGGGTTGGCTTTCCTAGTGTTATCCTTATCTAGGCTCGCATGTTTGGCACCTAAGCATGTGTATCGATTTCTATAATTATCATGCTTATCATTATTGTTAACAATTGCAATCAAACTACTAGCATGTGTTCTATTTGAATTGCAAAAATGAGCCTTAGAGATTACCTTAGGGTTTACCTTAGCTCCCCCTATGGACGTGCTCGGTCTCTTGTCCTTGTGAGATTGTCTCCCCCTCGGACATTGACTCCTATAGTGTCCCCTTTGATTGCATTGAAAGCACACCACGTGCTCTTTGCCTTTGCGTATCGGGACTCCGACTTTCTTGACCTTTGGCGCCGGTGGAGTCTTTCTAATCCTCTTTGGACACTTACTCTTGTAGTGCCCAAATTCCCTACACTCAAAGCACATTATGTGTAATTTGCTAGAAACTAAATGGCTTGAGTTACCTAGAGGTGAGGATGGATGAACGCTCTCTCTTTCATCCCTTCCGGAGGTAGAAGCTTCTTCTTGCTCCGAACTTGAAGAAGAACTCTCCTCCTCTTCTTCTTTAGATGTTGAGTGTCCCTCAACTTCTAAATCCACATCTCCATGAAGTGAGCTACTTGGCTCACTTGACTCCTCTTCATGGCTTGAAGTGGAGTTCCCCTCATGGAACTTAGCCAAGTTGTTCCACAACTCCTTGGCATTGTTGTATCCACCTATCCTACACAAAACATCATTAGGTAAAGAAAATTCAAAAATCTTCAATACCTCATCGTTGACTAGGGATTTGTGGACTTGTTCCTTGGTCCACTCCTTCTTCTCTAGGGTTTCTCCTTTCTTGTCCGTCGGAGGCTTGAAACCTAATTGGACACAACTCCAATTCTCAAGATTAGTCATAAGAAAATATTTCATTCTTACCTTCCAAAACGCGAAGTCGTCG
This sequence comes from Zingiber officinale, assembly GCF_018446385.1. Taxonomy (NCBI): domain Eukaryota; kingdom Viridiplantae; phylum Streptophyta; class Magnoliopsida; order Zingiberales; family Zingiberaceae; genus Zingiber; species Zingiber officinale. Next base: position 26,001,625 of record NC_055988.1, read on the forward strand.
CGATCGTAGAAGGGTGGAATGGTGATGTCGTCTCCGAGTTGATCCATCTCTAGCTTGTGCTCCCTCGGGTGTTAATCCGGCGAAGAGCGACCTTGCTCTGATACCACTTGTTGGGATCGATGGACACGGCTAGAGAGGGGGGTGTGAATAGCCGCCCCAAATTCTCGCGTTTCTTTCTACAAACTAGGGTTAGCGCAGCGGAAATAACTAAATAGAAACGCAAAAGAAGAAGCAAACCTCAACACGAAGATGTAACGAGGTTCGGAGATGATACTCCTACTCCTCGGCGTGTCCGTAAGGTGGACGAAGCCTATCAATCCGTCGGTGGATGAGTCCCCGGATAACCGGCTAATAAATACTCCTTGTGGGTGGAGAAACCTCGCCACAAACTTTGCAACAGCAATACAGGAGTAGAAAGCAGCAAGAAGCAAAGTACAATACAAATGTATGAAACACCTTCGCTTACTTGCCTTCTCTTCGACTGGATGAAGCAACAGCTTCAAGCGACGCCTACAACAGCAGGAACCCAGCCGAAAGGAAGCTCACGCGAAGCTTCAAGCAGAATCGAGCTCAGCAAACTCAAATCACAGCAGTAGAACTTGCAGCAGCAAGAAGAAGAGCAAGAAGAAAATTCTTAACAGTAGAAGCCCTCAGTCTCTTATACCTGCATCCACCTGCGAAGAAGAGAAGACAGAAGAACTAGCCGTTGCGTCGCAACGGCTAGATTCCTGATCGGTCCATGGACCGATCAGGGAACCTCCTGATCGGTCCACAGACCGATCAGGCTTCGGTCCCTCGTCTGATTGGCGTCTCCTGATCGGTCTGTGGACCGATCAGGGAACCTCCTGATCGGTCCATAGACCGATCAGGCTTCGGTTCCTCAGCCACTGATCTATGCCTGATCGGTCTGCCGACCGATCAGGGTATGGGTGGATCGGTCAACAGACCGATCCACGGCTTTCTTCTCGCGAGGTTGCGTTGCCTCCTGATCGGTCTCCAGACCGATCAGATTACAATCAGTGAGCCACTGATCTGATTCTGATCGGTCACCAGACCGATCAGGGCAACCGCAGTATCACTGGATCGGTCACCAGACCGATCCAAACTTCTCAGCCCTAAACCTAAGGCTTCCACACCAACATCCAGTCAACCTTGACCTGTTGGTACATCATCCCTAGCATCTGGTCACTCCCTTGACCTGCTAGCACTCCCCGCTAAGTGTCCGGTCAATCCTTTTGACCCACTTAGACTTTTCCCTTGCCCGACTTCACTCACCAGGACTTTACCTAGCTTCACTTACTAGGATTTTCACCTGGCTTCACTCACCAGGATTTCCCGCCTAACATCCCAGTTAGGACTTTCTCACTGCCTGGCTTCACTCACCAGGACTTTCCAACTGCCTAACATCCCAGTTAGGACTTTCCCACTGCCTGACTTCACTCACCAGGACTTTCCACACTGCCTAACATCCCAGTTAGGACTTTCCCACTGCCTGGCTTCACTCACCAGGACTTTCCACACTGCCTAACATCCCAGTTAGGACTTTCTCACTGCCTGGCTTCACTCACCAGGACTTTCCAACTGCCTAACATCCCAGTTAGGACTTTCTCACTGCCTGGCTTCACTCACCAGGACTTTCCACCTGCCTAACTTCCCGCTTAGGCCTTTCCCCCTGCCTGGCTTCCCTCACCGGGCTTTTCCACGGCCCACTCTCCCTGCTTGGACTTTTCCCCGTGCCAAGTCTCCGTACTTGGACTTTTCCAGTGCCAAGTCTCCATACTTGGACTTTTCGCGTGCCAAGCTCCCTGCTTGGACTTTTCCCGAATCAGGTCAACCAGGTTGCACCTACAATCTCCCAAACACCTATTCTTGTCAAACATCAAGAATACAACTCTCTTCTCGTCAAACATCTACATGCAACTCAACTAGGTCAACCTTGACCTGAGGTTGCACCGACAATCTTCCCAAGTCAAACATCAAAATACAACTCGAGTCAAGTCACCTCGAGTCGGGTCAACCAGGTCAACCTTGACCTAAGGTTGCACCAACACAAACTAGATCTGGAGGATCAAAGTTTGGCAGGTAGGTTGAGGTAAGCAAACTGGAGGAGCGACAGTGAGGTCGGGTTCCCAGAGGGAACAACCTTAGGTAGCTGATCCAACTGAAGAAATCGGGAAGGTTTCCAAGTTGAGATCAAGACAGTTCTATTGCTGTCTTTTATATTACTCATTATGCTGTCTTTTATTCATTATTATGTTGGGTGCTAACATCTGTGTTGCAGGAAGTTTTTGTTCTAACACTATGTTGTAGGTCAGACTGGATCGGTCGACCGAACCAGCAGTTCAGTCGACCGAACATGAGCATAACAGAAAGCAAACAGTTCATAACAGATCAAAGTCAAAGTTCGATCAAAGCTTGATCGGTCGACCGAATAGTAAGATCGGTCGACCGAACATGATGACTCAGCAAAGCCAGCTCGTCAGCATCGATCAGCAAGCAAAGGAAATAAGCTGATCGGTCGACCGAAACTGGGGATCGGTCGACCGATCCAATCAACATTTAATCGCGCATTAATTCAAGATTCTGGCAAACTTCGACGAACAAGGTAAAATCTTGTTCGGTCGACCGATAAAAGGGTTCGGTCGACCGAACCATTGAAGGCCAGTTAATGCAGAATTTACGAGCCAGCATCAGATTCCAACTGTGGGTGATCGGAGCTGGTTCGGTCGACCGAACAGAGGGATCGGTCGACCGAACCTCAGTCCACCTATAAATTCAGACTCGAAGACAGAGACTAGATAAACAACTTTCTGATCATAAGTTACTACTCTGCAAGCGATTCATCTTCAGTGCAAAGCTACGTCATTTGGAAGAACTGACCTACGCTACATCTTCGATTCATTTGTCGGTATACTTGTTTTTTGGTTTATACTTAATTGCTAATAAGATAGTAGGTTTGTTACTATCTTATTCTATTGTACTTGTATGATCTGCTTCTCTTCGAGGAGTTCGGAGTGAAGGGTTTTAGTGCTTTGCCCATCGGTGCGGTCAAGGACCGCGGGCCTTCGAGTAGGAGTCGAGCTAGGCAGTCGAGTAGGATTCGAGCTAGGCTTCGAGTAGGAGTCGAGCTAGGAGTCGAGAAATTCAATACAGAGCTTTTGAAATTAGGCTGGTGTCAGTAAACAACTCAATTTCAAACTCTACTTCTCTGTTGGAAGATAGTCCAAGTAGCTCTTCTAGAAATACCTCTGGGTATTCGCAGACTACCCGAACGTCTTCCTGCTTGGGTCTTTCTTGTTATCATTGTCCTTCTAGTTCTAATTACTTAACTGGGGCTTCTGACTCCCCACTGTCTTGTCCTCTATCTTAACATCTAGTTATGCCAAGAATAATACCTGATATCTTCTCTATCCTTTCTAAACATACTTATGTATATATGAATATAAGAGAAACAAAACAAAAATTTTCTCTATTCTTTCTAAGCATATGTATCAAAACATAGAAAATTAAAACATGAATTTTCTTCTTTCCTAAGCACATATAAGCAGATACTCTATACTGCAAATAATAAAGAAAGCATAAAAGAAAATTAAATACTTTCTTACTTGAAGACGGCAAGAATGGTGCTGATGTGTGATGCTAGAGAATGGGACCTGCTCTGATACCAACTGTAATGACCACCCTTCTTACTACTACTACTACTACCTAAGAGTGACCGTTACTTAACTACTAACTCTACTTAACCGGTATGATTAAAAATCACATGGAAACCCTACCGAAAAATTTTGGCAGAATCTCCCCTGTACCGGTGACCATATTCAACAATACATGCAATATATACTCAGCCACAAACGGCTGGAACACATATCAATCAACCACGCAGTATAATAAATCCAAAATAAAGAAAACAATACCACAACTCATCACACCATATCACAATTCATCTACTATGTCCTAATCACATCACAATATCATGTACTATCTCAAATACTTCTAACATAACAAAAGACAATAGAAACTAGACTAAAACTTCTTTCCTAGTCCCAAGGCTTCCATAGTCCTGGCATCACACATCCTTCGAACACCTCCTTGTCACCTTCCTTTCTATATCTTTTCCTTTCCTGTATCTGCAGTAAGAGGAAGTGTAGTCTATAAGCAAAATTTGCTTAGTAAGCGCTATCTAACTCACAAAATCACGAATGTGCATGTATACGAAAAGAACTAGAAACTATATGCTCTAAAAAGAAATAAAGCATAAACATAACTGCTCATGTCAAACTAATAGCAAAGAAAAGCTAAGGAATCTACTCATGTACTTCTAATAACTAATCATGCTGCTCATCTAATAGGTAAACATGAAAACTACTCATCCACTAGATAAACATGGTAGAATAAAGAACTAAACTTACTGCTTTTTAGAACTATATGAATCTTATTTCATTTGTTCTAAACTTAATCTTTAATACTTTATGTTTATGTAAAACTCGTTTTACTTGTTCAAAAACTTATACTTATAATACTTCAAAATAATAATCAACTTCTTCTTGGGCCTAGTACCATCTGTGCTTTTAATTTTGTAGCGAGCCACCAATCCAGCGGACCATTTGGCGGGCCAAGACCTTGGAATTGGACACCTGGATTTATTTAACGACAACCTTGTGAAGTCGGGTACTAGCCTCTTCTTAAAAGTAAAATACTTATAATCTTAATTACTTCTTCTTTAAATGCCTTGGCATTTTAATAGACACCTTGTGTGTCAAAATCCCTAAAGTCTTGACTTTGGAATTTACTTAAGGCCTTGGCCTTTCTCTTTCTTTTCTTTTTCTTTCTTTTACTTGTTAATACTTCTAAAAGTATTTAATAGGATTCTTATTTTTCCACTAGAATACATGGTTGTTCATGCTTGTTAAAATAGCAAATGAAAACTAAAGGAAACTGCACATGTGTATCTAGTAGTAAAGGACTAAAAACAGGAATCAATACTGCTCATGTTAAACTGATAGCAAAGAAAATCTGCACGTCTAATAGCAATAGAAAAGAAGTCTGCTCATACTTACAAATAGCTAAGGAGAAGCTAGAAAAAGAAAACTGCACTTCTATTACTTAGAGAAATCTGCACTGCTCTTCTTAATAAAAATCTGCACCCTAAAGACTTAATCAAACTTCACTATAATCTTTAAAACTACACTATGAGGAGATCTAAACTACATTAAAACTTCCAAATTGATTCCAATTATCTCAGTTTTCCCACTCATCTAATATCAACCACTGCTTTCTAAACTTTCTGTTTCATCATCAACATGATCTATTTATGATTAGAAGGATACTTACTCCAATTTTCCTTACTTTATAAGTCCGTTCCTACTTCAACCAATATGAAGAAGTGATCTAACTGGAATTGTAACCTATGAATATTCAATCCAAATAACTTAAGTGCATATTGGAAAAAACATTTGCTTAAACATCATAAGTTCAAATTCTATTAAATCCATTCAATAGTCTAGGTGATCCACTAAAATGATCCTACTCCTCTCTACTTGGTCTATCACTGCACAAGCTAAAGTCATTCAACATCTCTCACTTTACACTAAAGAGATTACACCATCACAAAGCTGCAGAATTCAAAATACATAAGCTATTCTCAATTATTCTCTAACCTCCTTATTCTATTCTTCAAAAGAGAACTGTTAACTTAAACACTCCCTAAATTGAATGCTCATGATGTTAATACAAGCAAAACCATATAGCACAGCAACAAAACTTGCTTCTCATGATATTTATGGGTTGTTCAAAACTAAATGGCACAAAAGAACTAGATCCGAAATCCAGAAATAAGGTTGTTCCTAATCAATGAGATGGCAAAGAACTAAAATGTTTCTTGTCTTCTAATTCTTTTAATATAGAATGCCTCGGTATTTCTTCGAGCACTTGGCGTGCTGCTGATCCCAAATTCTGAAATTTAGAGATCCTATCAAGACCTTGGTCTTTTCTTACTTATAGCTATTCATAATCTTCTAAAAAGATTTAATAAAACACATGCTTTAAATTAAAGAGTTATTCTTGCTCGTTAAGGAAGTAGTAAACTTCAAATCTGCACTTTATTCCTAATAAATATATGACAACTTAAAACTGAATACTTCACTTCTAAAACTGCAATAGTAACAATTGAAACACTGCAACGCCGGTTGGTTAGATCCCGTCCCACGAGCTCCACCTATTAACCTATCATTAAGTCTCTTAGAATGAACTCTAGGAATGAACCCTAGCATTTGAGGGTACCAGCTTTCGGATATATAAATAAAATAGATAAGTGTAGTACTTCTTGTCAGGAGAGAACTCCCACTTATTGGAATTCCCTGCAGCTCTTTAGGAGGAGGCACGAACACATACTTATAGTAAGAGGTTCACTACTCTTAAGGTTGAATCCTTTACATCACAATCACAGGCCCATCTTAATCTATTACATCTATTACAAGCCCATCTTAATCCACTTCCTTAATCTGCCATGATTCAACCAATCAGTAATGTAAGAAAGGCTTCAAATCAAAAACTACAATACTAATTCCAAAGCTTGAAGGATCAAGAAAATTGCTACTAGAAACCAAAACTTCGTGCATGGATTAGCTACTAAGGATCCAACTGAAACTTTCCGAATTAAAACAGTTCATTGTTGTTTACTTGGCAACAAAGGGTTTAGAACTGCATATTTAAAGGAATGAACAGAGAACTGCACAAATCCTAATACACAGCAAATTTCAAAGGCTGTTCTGTTCATGCCAATTTAGTAGCACCACCCATTCTGATACTATCAAAGCTATCTCATCCAAAATCAAGAAAAGTATAAACATAACATCAAGATCATTGTTTCATTGACCTAACTTCCCAAGCAACCGAACAACATGGAATTATCTTATACTAAAAAGAACCAAAATCGATAATCCTTCTTCATGTTCGATACTACAAAGATTTGCTACTAAGAACTTATGAACATAGCTGTTCTTCATGTTCTGTTAACAAAGTATACTATTCTGCAGTAAGCTACAACATCAACCTACAAACTTTAGAACAAAACTAAACCCTCTCTTGTACCTTGCCCAACAACAAGATTCCAAACTAATCATCCTCTTTCTTTCTTTAGGCTCACGGCAGAAAAACTCCTAACTCAATCATCCTTCTGATCAGTACCACAGTAAACAAACAAAAGAAACCAAAGTGCTACTAATAAGGAAAAATTGTCATTGAAAACCTAAATTCAAATCCGTTCTTCATGCTTACTGAACTAATTTGTCTCTTCTTTCTTTAGGATTCACGGCAGCCAACAAAAACCAAGTTTTCTTCACGGTAAAAATCAAGAAAACAAGAAAACAGCAAAGCAAAAATCGGAACAACTCTTACCGCAGGTGAGTAGCAACTTACCATGCTTTCTTGGACTTACTGCCGAGAGGAAGAGGCTGCTAGGGTTCCGGGTGCTTGCAAGCTTCCGGCCTCTTCTTGTGCCCGCGCGGTCACCGTGCCGAGAGGGGCTCAGATCCGTGAAGGACTCGCGGAGGAGGGCGCTCGTCGGCTGCTGGAGTGGAGAACAATCATCACTTGATCGGACACGAACTCGAAAATCGCGACACGATAAGGTACGCTCTGAACGTCTTTCCCAGGAATGCTTTGTGGGCATCAATTGTAGATGCATACAAAGTTTCCAAAGATCTTTCAATTCTTAAGTTAGATGAATTGTTTTGCGAGTTGGAATTAGACGAGCAATCTAACATTAGCCATGTCGAGAAAGGAGTTGCTTTGTATGCAGGTTCAAACAAAGAGACAAAATCAAAAACGAAGATCGAGTCCAAAAGCGAGGCAGACTCAGATTCAACAAACGAAGAAGAACTAGTCAACATGGTCCGAAGATTGTTGACTAAGAAAAAGTTCAGAAGAAATACCAAAAAGATCCCACCGAACCAGATCCAAAACAAATCAGAAATGATTTGTTATGGATGCAACAAAAAGGGGCATTTCAAAAACGAATGCCCAAATCGGAAAGAAGAACGACCCAAATCGACAAGGCGGAAGAAGGCACTTCAAGCGACTTGGGACGAAACCTCTTCCGACGAATCTGACACGGAACAAACGAAGCACTCGAGTCACCTTTCATTTATGGCAAGGAACGAAGATTCCGAGTCCGAGTTCGACGAAGAATACGAGCCCGAAATCGACCTCGATTCCGAAAGAAGCCCCGGATCGAAAGATCCGAATATGGTAACGATTTATTCAAAGTCAAATTTACTTAAAGTAGTTAAATGTTTGTTTAAAAAATTAGCAAATTCGGAAAAACAAAATAACTTGTTACTTAAGGAAATAGACCACCTTAAGCAACAAGTTAGCTTGAGTGACTCAACTAACCAAGTTCAAGTCGGAACTTCAACTCAAGTTGAAAAACTTGAGGAAGAAATTTCCGATTTGAAAGGTCAAGTCGAGCGACTCAAGAAAACTTTTGAAAGGTTCGAAATGGGATCCAAGTGTCTAAATATGGTACTTGGATCGCAACGAGCCGTGTACAACAAATCGAGGCTTGGCTATAAACCGGACAAAACAAACAAATCATACATGTCTCTAATCAGTCAAAATGTTAAAAGTCAAGTCCAAGCATGGGTTCAAACAAAACACTTAATCAAATCAAACAAACCAAACCACTACTTGATCCCTAAGAGTCAAATCAATTACTTAGATAGACCTTATCTAAGCTATGACTCGGGGGGAGCAACTAGAAAAACAATCCAACCAACTTAATTAAACCAAACTCATTACTTAGGATTAGGACTATTAGAACGGTTAGATGAAAAAGGTTTACCAAACCCTTTAACATAGCACCGAAATGGATTGGGATGATAGTACGTCAAGGAAACTCTATCGAAGGCATGTCTAAGTTGAATATGGAATTCTACCTGGTGCACTAGACTTAGTGGATTTGACCGAAGCTACCCCAGTCAAACATGGGCTAGTTAGATCAAAATTTAGTATTAAGTTTTTTGGGTAGGAACAGTTTGGAAAGTCATCAGCAAGTGGTCTAATGATATTCAAGTAGGTCATATGCTTCGCCACTGAACTGAAACTTATCCTTAGGACGCCTACTTGATTAACCCAAAGCTAAGTTTCAATCTAACATAGGTTAAATAACTACTTTCAATAAAATTAATTCTAATTTGAACTAAATTAGTTCAAATCTAATTCAAATCTAATTCAAATCTAATTCAAACTAATTCAATTTAAAAATTATTTTAAAATTATTTTTAAAACTCAATTAAAATTATTTTAAACATAATTAAAATTATTTTAAAATTATTTTTAAAACTCAATTAAAATTATTTTTAAAAACTCAATTAAAATTATTTTAAACTTAATTAAAATTATTTTAAAATTATTTTAAAATTTAATTAAAATTATTTTCAAAACTCAATTAAAATAATTTTTAAAACTCAATTAAAATTATTTTTAAAACTTAATTAAATTATTTTAAACTTCATTAAAATTATTTTAAAACTCAATTAAAATTATTTTTAAAACTCAATTAAAATTATTTTTAAACTTAATTAAAATTATTTTTAAAAAACTTAATTAAAATTATTTTAAAAACATAATTAAAATTATTTTTAAATCTCAATTAAAATTATTTTAAACTCAATTAAAATTATTTTAAAATTATTTTTAAACATAATTAAAATTATTTTTAAACCTCAATTAAAATTATTTTAAACTCAATTAAAATTATTTTAAAATTATTTTTAAACTTAATTAAAATTATTTTTAAAACTTAATTAAAATTATTTTTAAAACTCAATTAAAATTATTAAAATTATTTTAAACTCAATTAAAATTATTTTCAAAACTTTATTAAAATTATTTTTAAAACTCAATTAAAATTATTTTTAAAACTCAATTAAAATTATTTTACACTCAATTAAAATTATTTTAAACTTAATTAAAATTATTTTTAAACCTCAATTAAAATTATTTAAACTCAATTAAAATTATTTTAAAATTATTTTTAAACTTAATTAAAATTATTTTTAAAACTTAATTAAAATTATTTATAAAACTCAATTAAAATTATTAAAATTATTTTAAAATTAATTAAAATTATTTTAAACTTAATTAAAATTATTTAAAATTATTTTTAAACTTAATTAAAATTATTTTTAAAACTTAATTAAAATTATTTTAAACTTAATTACAATTAATTTTAAACTTAATTAAATTATTTTAAACTTAATTAAAATTATTTTAAAATTATTTTTAAAACTCAATTAAATTTATTTTTAAAAACTCAATTAAAATTATTTTAAACTTAATTAAAATTATTTTAAAATTATTTTTAAACTTAATTAAAATTATTTTTAAAACTAAATTAAAATTATTTTTAAAACTCAATTAAAATTATTTTTAAAACTCAATTAAAATTATTTTAAAAACTTAATTAAATTATTTTAAACTTAATTAAAATTATTTTAAAACTCAATTAAAATAATTTTTAAAACTCAATTAAAATTATTTTTAAACTTAATTAAAATTATTTTTAAAATTTAATTAAAATAATTTTTTAAACTCAATTAAAATTATTTTAAAATTATTATTAAAATTAATTAAAATTATTTTTAAAATTTAATTAAAATTATTTTTAAAACTCAATTAAAATTATTTTTAAAACTCAATTAAAATTATTTTTAAAACTCAATTAAAATTATTTTAAACTTAATTAAAATTATTTTTAAACCTCAATTAAAATTATTTTAAACTCAATTAAAATTATTTTAAAATTATATTTAAACTTAATAAAAATTATTTTTAAAACTTAATTAAAATTATTTTTAAAACTCAATTAAAATTATTAAAATTATTTTAAACTTAATTAAAATTATTTTTAAACTCAATTAAATTTATTTTAAAACTCAATTAAAATTATTTTAAAATTATTTTTAAACTTAATTAAATTATTTTTAAACCTCAATTAAAATTATTTTAAAACTCAATTAAAATTATTTTAAACTTAATTAAAATTATTTTAAAATTATTTTTAAACTTAATTAAAATTATTTTAAACTTAATTAAATTATTTTAAAACTTAATTAAAATTATTTTTAAAACTCAATTAAAATTATTTTAAAATTATTTTAAACTTAATTAATTTATTTTTAAAAAAAACTTAAATTAAAATTATTTTAAACTTAATTTTTAAAAAAAATTAAATTATTAAAAATTAAAACTTAATCAATTTACTTTATTCGAACAATAAATAATACTTATTAAATTCATTAATGTTCAAAACTACTTATTTAATCCCTTAACCACACTTTGGTCTCATCCTACATTTTGTAGGATTCCAAAGCTCTGGATAAATGGATTTTGGATAGCGGGTGTTCCAGACACATGACTGGGGATCAGCACAAATTTATCAACATTGAATTCAAAAATTTAGGGTTCGTTGCCTTTGGAAACAATGGCAAGTTAAAGGTAATCGATACAGGTGAAATTCAATTACAGTCAAACATTTCAATTAAAAAGGTTTTACTTGTTGAACATTTTAATTATAATTTACTTAGTATAAGTCAACTTTGTGATTCAGGTTTTAAGGTTCAATTTTTGTCTTCTAAATGTTTAATAAGTTACAATGACTCAACTAATGTTTTACTGAAAGGTTTTAGAGACAAAAATATATACTCCATTCATCTACCTAAAACAATATCTAAATGTCTTCTAGCAAATAATGATGAAACTTGGTTATGGCATAGGAGATTAGCTCATACTCATCTTAGAAATTTATTAAAATTAAGCAAAAATGGTTTAGTTAAAGGTTTGCCAAAATTAGGAAATCCTTTAAATAAATTTTGTAATTCCTGTCAACAAGGTAAACAAATTAAATCAACTCATAAACTTACAAATCAAAATAGAACAAATAAAATACTTGAACTAATACATTTAGATTTATTTGACTCTCATGGAATAAAATCTTTTAATGGAAATCTATATTGTTTAGTAATCATTGATGACTACCTTAAATATACTTGGGTAAAAATTTTATCTAACAAAAATGAAACCTTTGAAACATTCAAGAATTTTTGTAAACAAGTAGAAAATGATAGAGATATTAAAATAAAAAGGATAAGAAGTGATAATGGAGGAGAATTCAGAAATCATAATTTTAATAATTTTTGCTTAGAAAATGGTTATCACCATGAGTTTTCATGCCCTAAAACACCACAACAAAATGGCTTAGTAGAACGTAAGAATAGAACCTTACAAGAAGCTGCCCGAACCATGCTAAATGAATACAATACACCAAAATACTTTTGGGATGAAGCTGTTAACACAGCTTGTTATGTTCAAAATCGGATCATAATTAATAAAGATAAAAATAAAACATCCTATGAAATTTATTTCAACAAAATTCCTAATATAAAATATTTTAAAGTTTTTGGTTGTAATGTTCATATTTTAAATCTTAAAGATCACTTAGGCAAATTCACTTCAAAAACTAACTTGGGAATTTTTCTAGGGTATTCATCTACAAGTAGGGTATATAGGGTTTATAACAAATCTACTTTGAAAATTGAGGAAACAACAAATGTAACATTTAATGAAATTGATATTGATTCTACTACTCAACCTCATTCAAATGGTAATCAAGTAGATGATGAAGAACTACCTAACCTTAAAGAATCTGATAATTCAAAATTATTAAAATCTAACCCTCACCATCCGGTCAATCAAATCATAGGAAATCCTGAATTGAGAGTTTAAACAAGATCTGCTTTTCGAAATCTAAGTCAAATAGCGTTGATATCTAAAATTGAACCTAAAAATATAAATGATGCATTAATAGAACTAGACTGGGTAATCGCAATGCAAGAAGAATTAAACCAATTTGAACGAAATCAGGTTTGGGACTTAGTACCTCCACCAATAAATAAAACGGTCATTGATACTAAATGGGTATTTAGAAACAAATTAGATGATCAAGGTAATATTTTAAGAAATAAAGCTCGTTTAGTAGCAAAAGGGTTTAGTCAAGTCGAAGGACTAGATTACGACGAGACTTATGCCCCGGTAGCTAGACTTGAATCAATTAGAATGTTGTTAGCCTATGCTGCATTTAAGGGGTTCAAGTTGTACCAAATGGATGTTAAATCCGCTTTTTTAAATGGCGTTATTAAGGAGGAAGTCTACGTTAGTCAACCACCCGGGTTTGAAAATCTAGAAAATCCAACCTATGTCTTTAAACTTAAAAAAGCTTTATATGGATTAAAACAAGCACCTAGGGCTTGGTATGAATGTTTATCTAGTTTTCTAAAATCCAAGGGTTTTAAAGAAGGCCAAATTGATCCTACACTTTTTATTAAAACCTTTAACTCAGATATTTTTATAGCCCAGGTTTATGTAGACGATATTGTATTTGGTTCAACTAATTCAAAATTCTTAAAAGAATTTGTCATCTTAATGGAAAATGAATTTGAAATGAGTTTAGTTGGTGAATTAAATTATTTTTTAGGTCTCCAAATTAAACAAACTAAAGATGGTAATTATGTACATCAAACTAAATATACAAAAGAACTTCTTAAAAAATTTGGTATGGAAAACTGTAAAGGGCTTAAAACACCAATGGCTAGTAATCTAACCCTTGATAATGATGAAAATGGTATACCTGTTGATTTAAAATATTACAGAAGTATGATAGGGAGTTTACTTTATCTAACTGCAAGCCGACCTGACATTTTATTTGTAGTTAGTATGTGTGCCCGATATCAAACTTGTGCAAAAGAAACCCATCTTTCATTGGTTAAAAGAATTATCAAATATTTAAAAAGCACTATCAATGTGGGAATTTGGTACCCAAGAACCTCACATTTTGACTTAGTCGGATACTCGGATTCAGATTATGTTGGGTGTAAGTTAGATAGAAAGAGTACAAGTGGAGGTTGTCAGTTGTTAGGATCTTCTTTAGTTAGTTGGTTTAGTCGTAAGCAATAATGTGTTGCCTTATCTACCACTGAAGCTGAATACATAGCAATGGGTGAATGTGTAGCTCAATTGTTGTGGATGTCTCATACATTAAAAGATTTTAATCTAGATTATAAAAATGTAAAAACCTACATTGATAATATTAGTTCTATAAATCTTACTAAAAATCCAGTACATCACTCTAGAACTAAACATATAGAGGTTAAGCATCACTTCATTAGAGATCATGTGTCTAATGGGAATATTGAACTTAATTATATTGAATCCAAATCTAACTTGGCAGACATTTTTACTAAACCCTTACCTGAAGCAGAATTTAGTAACCTTAGAAGACAGTTAGGATTATGTTTTGTAGAATAGGTTCTCTGTTTTTGAAAATTACTACGTAGTTTATTTTTCAAAATTATTTTTGTAAAAATTTCCTTTCAAATTTTTGTTTCAAAAATACTTTGAAACTATTTTTCAGTCTATGGAATAGCCTAGGTTTTACCGTAGAATTGCATGATCCTATAGTTCTAGGAGCCAGCATCTCACAAGCACAGTAGGATCCCTTGTTTGATAACTTAGAATGGGTGAGATGCTTAGGTCCTAGCCCTAGATTTCAGATGCTTATGTCAGTGCATCGCTATAAATCTGGGCTTTAAATAACAAACATTGATCAATTTGAGTTAACTAGTAAGTAAAACCTTGCTAGTTATAAAATGCTCAAATTGACCAACCTGAGTCAACTTGCTACTATCTTGTGATAGCTAGTCTTGGACATAGGTTGGACATTTCATCATAAGGACTTTTTCCCTTAGATTACCATACCATGCTTGGACTTTTAGGATAAATATCAAATTTAGGGGGAGTTATCTTCAAAATAGTTTTATAAACTTTTTTATTGTTTCAAATTATTTTCTTTAAATATGTTTTCAAAATTTTTCACTTAGTCTATTTATTTTCAAAATTGTTTTCTGTAACATCTTTTTCAAAATTTAAAAAAAAAATTCAAGATTGATTTTCTTTCTTCTTTAACTCTTTTCAAATTATAAAACTCTTTTTCAAATTCTGATCACTTAGTAAAATTATGGTTTTGAAACTTAGTATATTTTTGTACAATTCATTTTCCTTTACTAAAAAGTTTTACTTCTCTTTACTTGTTTAATCTTTACTCATTTTCAAAAATGTTAGACTTTATTATGTTCTATGTTTAGTTTTTTGACTTCCCCTAATTTTGATGTGTGTCAAAGGGGGAGATAGTGAATTCAGGGGGAGATGATTATTTCAGGGGGAGAAATAAGAATTGAAATTGCTTGTTTATTTACTAGTTGCATATGTTTAACTTAACTTTGAACCTTGGTTGCCAAATATCAAAAAGGGGGAGATTGTTGGTGCAAGATGCACCAGAATCAAACCTGAGTTTTGATGTTGTCAAAGGTTCAAGTTAAGTCTTGTTATGATCTAACAAGTTTACTGAGTGTGCAGAATGTTTACTCAACCGGGAAAGACCTAGTTGGAGGCTAGGCAGGAGAAATCTTAGCAGATTGTGGAACCCAAGTGAAAGTCCAAGTAGGTCGAGGGGAGACGAAGCTTGGCAGTGTGATCGAGAGGTCTGAAGGACCGAAGATCAAAGGAAAAGTCCTGGGAAGCCGATCAAGGCTGAGTGAGAAGTCCAAACTAGATCTGGAGGATCAAAGTTTGGCAGGTACGTTGAGGTAAGCAAACTGGAGGAGCGACAGTGAGGTCGGGTTCCCAGAGGGAACAACCTTAGGTCGCTGATCCAACTGAAGAAACTGGGAAGGTTTCCAAGTTGAGATCAAGACAGTTCTATTGCTGTCTTTTATATTACTCATTATGTTGTCTTTTATTCATTATTATGTTGTGTGCTAACATCTGTGTTGCAGGAAGTTTTTGTTCTAACACTGTGTTGCAGGTCAGACTGGATCGGTCGACCGAACCAGTGGTTCAGTCCACCGAACATGAGCATAACAGAAAGCAAACAGTTCAGAACATATCAAAGTCAAAGTTCGATCAAAGCTTGATCGGGCGACCGAATAGTAAGATCGGTCGACCGAACATGATGACTCAGTAAAGCCAGCTCGTCAGCACCGATCAGCAAGCAAAGGAAATAAGCTGATCGGTCGACCAAAACTGGGGATCGGTCGACCGATCCAATCAACATTTAATCGCGCATTAATTCAAGATTCTGGCAGACTTCGACGAACAAGGTAAAAGCTTGTTCGGTCGACCAATAAAAGGGTTCGGTCGATCGAACCATTGAAGGCCAGTTAATGCAGAATTTACGAGCCAGCGTCAGATTCCAGCTGTGGGTGATCGGAGCTAGTTCGGTCGACCGAACAGAGGGATTGGTCGACCGAACCTCAGTCCACCTATAAATTCAGACTCGAAGACAGAGACTAGATGAACAACTTTCTGATCATAAGTTACTACTCTACAAGCGATTCATCTTCAGTGCAAAGCTACGTCATTTGGAAGAACTGACCTACGCTACATCTTCGATTCATTTGTCGGTATACTTGTTTTTTGGTTTATACTTAATTGCTAATAAGATAGTAGGTTTGTTACTATCTTATTCTATTGTACTTGTACGATCTGCTTCTCTCCGAGGAGTTCAGAGTGAAGGGTTTTAGTGCTTTGCCCATCGGTGCGGTCAAGGACCGCTGGCCTTCGAGTAGGAGTCGAGCTAGGCTCCGAACGAAGTAAAACATTTGTGTCTCTATTTACTTTCCGCTGTGCACGACTTTGATTTAAATACGAAAAGAATAGTTTTTAAAACGAAGCGATATTCACCCCCCCCCTCTATCACGCTACTCGATCCTATCATCAGGAAGTTGTGATGAGACCAGATTCTAAGAAATAGCTAGAGGCCATGAGATTCGAGATGGAATCCATGTACACCAACCAAGTATGGACTTTGGTTGATCCACCTGAAGGGGGCAAACCCATTAGGTGTAAGTGGGTCTTTAAAAGAAAGACTGACATGGATGAACTTATATATAAGGGTCGTTTGGTAGCTAAATATTTCAAACAAATTCATGGTATTGACTATGATGAAACCTTTTCTCCAGTAGCGATGTTTAAGTCCATTCGGATCATGCTTGCTATTGCAGCATACCACGATTATGAGATCTAGTAGATGAATGTCAAAACCGTGTTTCTGAATGGAAACTTGCTCGAGGATGTGTACATGACACAACTTGAGGGTTTTGTAGATCCACAGCATACTGGCAGAGTATGCAAGTTGCATAAGTCCATTTTTGGACTAAAGCAAGTTTCTCGGAGCTGGAATCTTTGATTCAATGATGCGATCAAACAGTTTGGTTTCATCAAGAATGAAGATGAACCCTGTGTCTACAAGAAGGTAGTTGAGAACACAGTTGTCTTCCTTGTGTTGTATGTAGATGACATACTACTCATTGGGAATGACATTCCTTTGCTGCAGTCTGTCAAGACTTGGCTGGGGAATTGTTTTTCAATGAAGGACTTAGGTGAAGCAGCCTGTATTCTAGGCATAAAGATCTATAGAGATAGATCTAAGAGATTGCTTGGCCTAAGTCAGAGTACATATGTTGACAAGGTATTACTACGATTTACCATGCAGAATTCCAAGAAAGGATTTCTGTCGATGTCACATGGTGTGAGTCTTTCGTGTTAGTTAGAGCCCTGGAGCCAATCATTTGATGATTGTTGTATAGACTCGTTGTATCATATTCTTGTATATAAATAAAGGCATTAGTTTTTGGTTATTATACTTACTTGTATTGGTGCCAAATAACTAAGTATAATAGCGTCCTTAAGTAGAAGGTTCTTACCTATATCAATCGATTGGTTGAATCGATAGTGAGATGATATAGAGAACACTACTCTTAATCATTCCTAGTCAAGTATTAACATTCAGGGACAATGTTAATGCAACGAGACTAGCATGTAGATCAACTCGATGACTTGATCTCACAAGTCATGGATATGGAGATATCAAGTTGACACATGGGTATGCATTGGAGAATGTATACTGAATGACCCGTCATGAGAAAGTATCATGGATCGTTATATGAGTGACATATACTTTCTCATGTGGCTATTAGTATGACTTTTAGTCCTTGGACCTGAAGTCACCATGGTTCCCTACATAATGAGTTACATACTTTGGCTTCGTCAAACGTCACCCGTAACTGGGTGGAACATAAAGGCGATTACTGGGTATGTAACAAATTATGCGGAGGGATGTGAGTGATGTAGATGGGATCTATCCCTCTTATATGACGGGAGTGACATCGATATTCTTGATAGAGTGAGACCACGAAGTGCATGGCCATGCCCAAATGAGTTAATATGAGATATTGAGCTTATTTGATTAGAGTGAGTCTACTTGGAGTTCAAGATTTAGATTGATTAGAGGATGACACGGTCTATGTCTCACATTGATCAATCTAGATGTCAAGGATAGAAGGACACTTGTCATATATTATGAATAGTCATAATTAGTAGTCATAAGGTGATGTTGGATCTCAACATTCTTATAACTTGGGTAGTAATGATGTGTTGCTAGATACCGCTCATTACTTATGCTTCTAAATGGGTTTAGGAGCATTGCCAATGTTATAAGAACCTATAGGGTCACACACAAAGGGCAATTAGATGGAGATTAGGTTCATTTTATGAACCTAAAGGATTAGGTTCATGTGATGAACCAAATTGGATTAAGAGTAATCCAAATTAGGCTAATTGAGTTGGTCTCAATTTGGTTCATGTGTTAGATGAGTCTAATTTGGACTTAGACTCGTTGAATCAATTTAATTCAATGAATAGAGATTCATTAAATTAAAATTGACTTGAACCAATGGTTAGATTAGATCAACCATGGGAGAGAAGTGGTCAAGTTTGACTTGACTTGAGAGGAAGATGAAGGGTCAAGTTTGACTTGACCATTTGCCACCTCATTGGTGAGTTGGAAAAGAGTGCGCCAATGATGATGCTCCACATCATCATGATTGCTTAAATGGGATGCCACCTCATGGGAGTTACCAAGAGTTGTGACTCTTGGTATCCCATGGAGATAAAACTCCCTCTTAATGTGGCCGGCCACACTAATTCATTGGGTGAGTTTCATTTCTTTTGTGTAACTCTCATCTTCTTCCTCAAGCTCTCTCTTCTCTCCCTCTCCTCCACCTTGGCCAAACCTTTCAAAGGTTCTAGCACACCTTTTGTTTGGTTTCTCCATCTCTTGCTTGTGTGGATACACATAGAGGAGTATCTAGTTTGATACACTCGAGATCCGGCGAACCTTGGACGAGCGGGATTAGCGAAGGGCATCGCATCAAGGATAAAGCTCTTCTCCTTTGTAGATCTAGTTTAGATCTAGGTTAGAAACTCGTACTCAAAGTTTTACGAAAATTTTATTTCTTCGCACGGATCCGGTGGCGGGGTTTCGGGGTTTCCGCAACGCAAAAAGCAGTTTTTGCGGCCCGAAAAACCCAACAGTGGTATCAGAACCACGTGCGAAGTGGGTACGAGTTTTAATTTGTATTTTTATGAAAATTACAGATCTGTGAATTTCTGTAAGTTTGTGTTTTTATAGATTTTATGGGTATTTTTCTCGTAGAAGCGAAGCAACAAGTGTTTCGACACTTGTAGGCTTCGACTACCGAGAAAAATTTTCCCAAACGGCAAGTTCTCGACCAAATCATTTTGGGACAGCGGGCTAAGGCACTTTAGGATCGCTTAGGAACACTCGCGATGGTTATATCGCAGGTAGGGGTGTTTCCCCTAACCCCGTAAGGGGCTTCGTTCCTCGATTGCGCCCGAAAATCGCTAAATGGGACCGCCGAGAATTTTTACTCATAAAAATTAAAATAAAATTGTGGAAAATTTACAGAAATTTATAGAAATTACATAATTTAGAATTATTTATCATTTTGTGATGGTCATGGCCCAAAGACCCCAAGTTGATTGGAAATTGTGTTGTAATTCGTATTATGGCCTGTGTGCCATTTTCTGTGATGTGCGTGTTGTACTTGATTCGCGACCTACGTATCGTGTCCTTCTATTTATTTATTCCTGTTGTAAATAGTTTAGACTCGAATGTAACTCGAGTTTCACCTTTTGTAATGTACAAAATTGAGGCGGTGGAAGGTCCACTCGAGACGGAGTTATGAGGAGGGTATGAGCAACACGAGGTGGTCAAAGGAAGGAGCTTGAGAAGCTGTTGACCTTAGGTTGACCATCCGATCTTCTCATTGGCTTGAGAAGATCGTAGTAGGGTCATGACTAATCACAAAAAGTTTAATTAATTGCTTGTGTGTGTATATGTGATGCATGCTAGATTAGTAATTAATTAGTGCCTTAACGATTAGATTAGATCTAAGTCGCGCACATGATGCACCTCCATGATTAGATTAGATCTAAATCAAGTATATGATACACATCGACGATTAGATTAAATCTCAATCGCGTCAACTCGAAATGCCTACCATGTCGTGATACCCATCACTACCTCGATCGCATGTTGTTGTTGAATCTGCCAAAGCAGAGCAACGCATACTATCTTGGTAGGGTGCGGAGGGACAATCTTGGTCCCGCCTATCAACGCATAGGTGAGTACAACTCAATTAGATTGAGTAACTAGTTAACTCAATTGGATCGAGTTTAACTATAGATATTTTCCAATTGTTGGTAGATAGGACAAAATTATGTTTATATTAACTCTTGGGCATATTAGCCAAAGCTAACTCGAGTTTTAATATAAATGCGGATCTTGATCCTATAAACAAGAGTTACATAGATATGTAATTGGTAATTAGTTACCTACCGATCATACTAAGTCTTGGACGTTTTAGCCAAAGCTAACTCAGGGCATAGTATGATGTGAATCTTTTCCCACATGAATTATAGAATTCAGTGGGAGCATCATTTAATTAAAGGCCTAATTAGATGATTAATTGGAATATGATATTTATTTTCCTGTATTTTTCTGTTGTAGATTACCATGACGTCAAATACGAACTCTTTCTCCCTGCGTTCCGTCCTTGAGAAGGACAAGCTCAATAGAGCTAATTTACTAGACTGGTACAGAAATCTGAGAATAGTTCTCACTCAAGAAAGAAAACTATACGTCCTGGAGCAGCCCATTCTCGAGGCACCTCCTGCCACTACCACGCGAGCTGATCGTGATGCTTACAAGAAGCATCAAGATGACGCATTAGATGTGTCCTATCTCATGCTCGCGACCATGAACTCTGAGCTTCAGAAGCAACATAAGTTGATGGGCGCTTATGATATGGTTGAGCATATTCGTCAACTATATCAAGGACAAGCGAGGCATGAGAGATTCGAGATCTCTAAGGCATTGTTTCAGTGCAAGATGCAAGATGGGACTCCTGTAGGCCCATATGTACTCAAAATGATTTGGTATATAGAAAACCTACAGAGGTTGGGATTCCCTCTTGGCCAAGAGCTGGCCACTGACCTGATCTTGCAATCCTTGCCGGATAGCCATAGTCAATTCGTTCTAAATTATAATATGAAGGAAATTGACAAGTCACTGCCTGAGCTGCTTAGCATGTTAAGAACTGCTGAGCTCAACCTTAAGAAGGTTAAGCTCAACTCTATTCTGATGGTTCAGAAACATATGGGTCAGGGTAAGCCCAAAGGTAAGGGAAAGTCCCAAGCCAAGGGTAAAGGCAAGGCACTGAAACCCAAAGGAGGGGTTGCCAAGGATGCTACCTGCTTTCACTGCGGTCAGACCGGGCACTGGAAGAGGAATTGCAAAGTGTACTTGGAAGATCTTAAGAAGAAGAGAAGTGAGACTTTCACTTCAGGTATATATGTTATAGAAGTCAATCTATCTATTTCTTCATCATGGGTATTAGATACCGGATTTACTTCTCACATTTGTACTAATGTGCAGGCACTGAGAAATAGCAGGGCATTGACAAAGGGTGAGGTGGACCTACGAGTAGGCAATGGAGCACGGGTTGCTGTTATTGCTGTAGGAACTTATTCTCTATCTCTGCCCTCTGGGCTTGTACTAGAATTGAATGATTGTTGTTATGTGTCTGCTTTGACTAAGAACATTATATCAGTTTCTTGTTTAGACAAGAAAGGCTTCTCATTTATAATAAAGAGCAAATGTTGTTCAGTTTATTTAAATGATATGTTATATTGTAGTGCACCTTTGATGAATGGACTCTATATTCTAGACCTTAAGAACTCTATCTATAACATAAGTACCAAGAGGTTCAAGTCAAATGACATGAACCAAACCTATCTCTAGCACTGTCGCTTAGGTCATATAAATGGCAAACGCTTATCCCAGCTCCATAAAGATGGTTTACTGGACTCATTTGATTTTGAATCATATGAGACATGCGAGTCATGCCTTCTAGGCAAGATAACCAAGACTCCCTTTAGTGGACACAGTGAGAGAGCGACTGACTTGTTAGGTCTTATACATAGTGATGTATGTGGCCCTTTCAATGTCACTGCTAGAGGTGGTTATAGGTACTTCATTACATTTACTGATGACTTTAGTAGATATGGTTATGTGTACCTGATGACACATAAGTCGGAATCCTTTGAAAAGTTCAAAAAATTCAAGAATGAAGTACAAAATCAGCTTGGCAAAAGTATTAAGATACTTCGATCAGATCGAGGTGGTGAATACCTTAGCCATGAGTTTTTTAACTATCTAGCTGAGTGTGGGATTCTATCTCAACTCACTCCTCCTAGAACACCACAGTGGAATGGTGTATCTGAAAAGAGGAATCGTACCTTATTAGATATGGTACGATCTATGATGAGTCACACAGATCTTCCTATGTATCTTTAGGGCTATGCTCTAGACACAGCAGCCTTCATTCTCAACCGAGTTCCATCTAAGGCTGTAATAAAGACACTATATAGGATATGGACTGGGAGAGATGCCCAGGTGTCTTTTATGAGGATTTGAGGTTGTGAGGCTTATGTTCGACGTCAAGTCTTGGACAAACTGGGACCCAAATCTGATAAGTGCTATTTTATTGGATATCCCAAGGAAACAAAGGGATATTACTTCTACATTTCCAGTCAACACAAGATAGTTGTGGCTAAGACTGGGGTATTTCTAGAAAGGGATTTTGTTTCTAGAAAGACTAGTGAGAGTACGTTCGATCTTGAAGAAGTTCAAGATGTGGATCATAGCACAGAAGCATCGATGGAAGTTGAACTGGAACCACAAAGTGTTGTGGATGATGTTGTTCCACAAGGAGTTGAGGAACCACAACCAGTTCAAGTAGACCTACCTCTTCGCAGATCTGATAGGGTACATCGTCAGCCTGAGAGATACTCATTTCTCTTGTCTAACCATGATGACGTTGTGCTCATTGAGGATGAGCCTACCTCCTATCAGGAAGCTGTGATGAGACCAGATTCCGAGAAATGGCTAGAGGTCATGAGATCCGAGATGGAATCCATGTACACTAACCAAGTATGGACTTTGGTTGATCCACCTGAAGGGGGCAAACCCATTGGGTGTAAGTGGGTATTTAAGAGAAAGACTGGCATGGATGGACTTATTTATAAGGGTCGCTTGGTAACTAAAGGTTTCAAGCAAATTCATGGTATTGACTATGATGAAACCTTTTCTCCAGTAGCGATATTTAAATCCATTCGGATCATGCTTGCTATTGTAGCGTACCACGATTATGAGATCTGGCAGATGGATGTCAAAACTGTGTTTCTGAATGGAAACCTGCTCGAGGATGTGTATATGACACAACCTGAGGGTTTTGTAGATCCACAGCATACTGGCAGAGTATGCAAGCTGCATAGGTTCATTTATGGACTAAAGCAAGCTTCTCGGAGCTGGAATCTTCGATTCGATGATGCGATCAAACAGTTTGGTTTCATCAAAAATGAAGATGAACCTTGTGTCTATAAGAAGGTTGTAGGGAACACCGTTGTCTTCCTTATATTGTATGTGGATGACATACTACTCATTGGGAAAGACATCCCTTTGCTACAGTCTGTCAAGACTTGGCTAGGGACTTGTTTCTCAATGAAGGACTTAGGTGAAGCATCCCGCATTCTAGGTATATAGATCTATAGAGATAGATCTAAGAGATTTCTTGGCCTAAGTCAAAGTACATACATTGACAAGGTACTACTACGGTTTACCATGCAAAACTCCAAGAAGGGATTTCTGTCGATGTCACATGGTGTGAGTCTTTCAAAGACTCAAGGTCCCTCTTCTAGAGAGGAGAGAGACCGTATGGATCATATCCCTTATGCCTCAACCATAGGATCTATCATGTACGCCATGCTATGTACTCGTCCTGATGTCTCGTATGCTTTGAGTATGACGAGCAGATACCAGTCAGATCCAAGTGAAAGTCACTGGATAGCGGTCAAGAATATTCTAAAGTACTTGAGAAGGACTAAAGAATATTTCTTGATATATGGAGGTGATGATGAGCTAGCTGTAAAGGGTTACAGTGATGCCAGCTTCCAGACCGACCAGGATGATTATCGATCGCAGTCAGGGTTCATGTTTTGCATAAATGGTGGTGTTGTGAGCCGGAAGAGTTCGAAGCAGGACACAGTTGCTGATTCTACAATAGAGGCCGAGTATATTACTGCATCAGAAGCAGCAAAGGAGGCAGTTTGGATCCGCAAATTCATTACTGAGCTTGGGGTGTTTCCTAGCATAGCTGATCCCATAGAGCTCTATTGTGACAACAATGGAGCAATAGCACAGGCTAAGAAACCTCGCTCACACCAGCGAACCAAACACATACTACGGCGCTTCCATCTCATTCGAGAGATTATCGAGAGAGGAGATGTGAAGATTTGCAGAGTACCCACAGAGGCTAACATCGCAGATCCCTTGACCAAGGCTTTGGCACAGAGAAAGCATGATGGTCACACTAGGTCATTAGGCCTTAGAGCCTATACTGATTGATACTAGTGCTAGTGGAAAATTATTAGTTAGAGCCCTAGAGCCAATCATTTGATGATTGTTGTATGGACTCGTTGTATCATATTCTTGTATATAAATAAAGGCATTTGTTTTTGGTTATTATACTTACTTGTATTGGTGCCAAATAACTAAGTATAATAGCGTCCTTGAGTAGAAGGTTCTTACCTATATCAATCGATTGGTTGAATCGATAGTGAGATGATATAGGGAACACTACTCTTAATCATTCCTAGTCAAGTATTAACATTCAGGGACAATGTTAATGCAACGAGACTAGCATGTAGATCAACTCGATGACTTGATCTCACAAGTCATGGATATGGAGATATCAAGTTGACACATGGGTATGCATTGGAGAATGTATACTGAATGACCCGCCATGATAAAGTATTATGGATCGTTATATGAGTATCATATACTTTCTCATGTGGCTATTAGTATGACTTTTAGTCCTTGGACCTGAAGTCACCATGGTTCCCTACATAATGAGTTACATACTTTGGCTTCGTCAAACGTCACCCGTAACTGGGTGGACCATAAAGGCGATTACTAGGTATGTAACAAATTATGCGAAGGGATGTGAGCGATGTAGATGGGATTTATCCCTCCTATATGACGGGAGTGACATCGATATTCTTGATAGAGTGAGACCACGAAATGCATGGTCATGCCCAAATGAGTCAATATGAGATATTGAGCTCATTTGATTGAGTGAGTCTACTTGGGATTCAAGATTTAGAGTGATTAGAGGATAACACGGTCCATGTCTCACATTGATCAATCTAGATGTCAAGGATAGAAGGACACTTGTCATATATTGTGAAGAGTCACAATTAGTAGTCGCAAGGTGATGTTGGATCTCAATATTCTTATAACTTGGGTAGTAATGATGTGTTGCTAGATACCGCTCATTACTTATGCTTCTAAATGGGTTTAGGAGCATTGCCAATGTTATAAGAACCTATAGGGTCACACACAAAGGGTAATTAGATGGAGATTAGGTTCATTTGATAAACCTAAAGGATTATGTTCATGTGATGAACCAAATTGGATTAAGAGTAATCTAAATTAGGCTAATTGAGTTGGTCTCAATTTGGTTCGTGTGTTAGATGAGTCTAATTTGGACTTAGACTCGTTGAATCAATTTAATTCAATGAATAGAGATTCATTAAATTGAAATTGACTTGAACCAATGGTTAGATTAGATCAACCATGGGAGAGAAATGGTCAAGTTTGACTTGACTTGAGAGGAAGATGAAGGGTCAAGTTTGACTTGACCATTTGCCACCTCATTGGTGAGTTGGCAAAGAGTGGGCCAATGATGATGCTCCACATCATCATGATTGCTTAAGTGGGATGTCACCTCATGGGAGTTACCAAGAGTTGTGACTCTTGGTATCCCATGGAGATAAAACTCCCTCTTAATGTGGCCGGCCACACTAATTCATTGGGTGAGTTTCATTTCTTTTATGTAACTCTCATCTTCTTCCTCAAGCTCTCTCTTCTCTCCCTCTCCTCCACCTTGGTCGAACCTTTCAAAGGTGCTAGCACACCTTTTGTTTGGTTTCTCCATCTCTTGCTTGTGTGGATACACATAGAGGAGTATCTACTTTGATACTCTCGAGATCCAGCGAACCTTGGACGAGCGGGATTAGCGAAGGGCATCACATCAAGGGTAAAACTCTTCTCCTTTGTAGATCTAGTTTAGATCTAGGTTAGAAACTCATACTCGAAGTTTTATGAAAATTTTATTTCTTCGCACGGATCCGGTGGCGGGGTTTCGGGGTTTCCGCAACGCAAAAAGCGGTTTTTGCAGCCCGAAAAATTTAACATTTCGAAGACTCAAAGTCTCTCTTCTAGGGAGGAGAGAGACCGCATGGATAAGATCCCTTATGCTTCAGCCATAGGATCTATCATGTACGCTATGCTATGTACTCGTCCTGATGTTTCGTATGCTTTGAGCATGACGAGCAGATACCAGTCAAATCCATGTGAGTGTCACTGAATAGAGGTCAAGAATATTCTTAAGTACTTGAGAAGGACTAAAGAATATTTCTTGATATATGGAGG
The DNA here is from genome assembly GCF_018446385.1 of Zingiber officinale. Lineage (NCBI taxonomy): Eukaryota > Viridiplantae > Streptophyta > Magnoliopsida > Zingiberales > Zingiberaceae > Zingiber > Zingiber officinale. Next base: position 26,028,653 of record NC_055988.1, read on the forward strand.
CGATGATGAGCTAGTTGTAAAGGGTTACAGTGATGTCAGCTTCCAAACTGACCAGGATGACTATAGATCGTAGTCTGGGTTCATGTTTTGCTTGAATGGTGGTGTTGTGGGCTGGAAGAATTCAAAGTAGGACACAGTTGTTGATTTTACAACAGAGGCCGAGTATATTGCTACATCAGAAGTAGCAAAGGAGGCAGTTTGGATCTGCAAGTTCATTACTGAGCTTGGGGTGGTTCCTAGCATTGCAGATCCTATTGAGCTCTATTGTGACAACAATGGAGCAATTGCGCAGGCTAAGGAATCTTGCTCACACCAACGAACCAAACACATACTATAGCGCTTCCATCTCATTCGAGAGATTATCGATAGAGGAGATGTGGAGATTTGCAGAGTACCCACAAAAGCTAACATCATTGATCCCTTGACCAAGGCTTTGGCACAGAGAAAGCATGATGGTCACACTAGGTCATTGGGCCTTAGAGCCTACACTGATTAGCACTAGTGCTAATGGGAGATTGTTAGTTAGAGCCCTAGAGCCAATCATGTGATGATTATTGTATAGACTTGATGTATCATATTCTTAGATATTTATAAAGGCATTTCTTTATGGTTCTTATACTTACTTATATTGGTGCCAAATAACTAAGTATAATAGCGTCCTTGAGTAGAAGGTTCATATCTATATCAATCGATTTGTTGAATCGATAGTGAGATGATATAGAGAACACTACTCTTAATCATTCCTAGTCAAGTATTAACATTCAGGGACAATGTTAATGCGACGAGACTAGCATGTAGGTTAACTCGATGACTTGATCTCACAAGTCATGGATATAGAGATATCAAGTTGACACATGGGTATGCATTGGAGAATGTATAATGAATGACCCGCCATGAGAAAGTATCATGGATCGTTATATGAGTGTCATATACTTTCTCATGTGACTATTAGTATGACTATCAGTCCTTGGACCTGAAGTCACCATGGTTCCCTACATAAGGAGTTACATACTTTGGCTTCGTCAAACGTCACCCGTAACTGGGTGGCTTATAAAGGAGATTACTGGGTATGTAATAAATTATGCGGAGGGATGTGAATGATGTAGATGCCCAAATGAATCAATATGAGATATTGAGCTCATTTGATTAGAGTGAGTCTACTTGGAGTTCAAGATCTAGATTGATTAGAGGATGACACGGTCTATACCTCATTTGATCAATCTAGATGTCAAGGATAGAAGGACATTATCATATATTATAAAGGGTCACAATTAGTAGTCACAAGGTGATGTTGGATCTCAACATTCTTATAACTTGGGTAGTAATGATGTGTTGCTAGATACCGCTCATTACTTATGCTTCTAAATGGGTTTAGAAGCATTGCCAATGTTACAAGAACCTATAGGGTCACACACAAAGAGCAATTAGATGGAGAATAGGTTCATATGATGAACCAAGAGGATTAGGTTCATATGATGAACCAAATTGGATTAAGAGTAATCCAAATTAAACTAATTGAGTTGGACTCAATTTGATTCATGTGTTAAACGAGTCTAATTTAGACTTGGACTCATTGAGTCAATTTAATTCAATGAATAGAGATTCATTAAATCAAATTGACTTGAACCAATGGTTAGATTTGATCAACCATGGGAGATAAGAGGTCAAGTTTGACTTGACTTGAGAGGAAAGATGAAAGGTCAAGTTTGACTTGACCAATGCCACATCATTTGTGTGTTAGCATAAGGTGGGCCAATGATAATGTTCCACATCATCAAGGTTGGCTTATGTGTGTGCCACCTCATGAGGGAGACCAAGAGTCATGACTCTTGGTATCCCATGGAGGTTTATAACTTCTTCATGAAGTGGTCGGCCACTTGATTGCAAGTGAATGCAATTGTGTGCTCATTCACTCCTTCTTCTTCCTCATCTCTTCCTCTCTACTCTCCCTCTTCCTCCATTGTTGTGAGCCACAAAGAGTGCTAGCACTCTCTAGTGTCTTTTCTCCATCTCGTTGTTCGTGTGGATACATATAGAGGAGTGTTCACTTGACACTCTCGAGATCCGGCTACCTTAGACAAGCGGGATAAGCGAAGGGCTTCGCATCAAAGGTATAAAATCTCTACCATGTAGATCTAGAGTAGATCTAGAATAGAAACAAGTACATGAATTTATTTTAATCTTCGCACGGATCCGGTGGCAAGACTTCGGTGTTTCCGCAACGCAAAAAGCGGTTTTTGCGACCCGAAAGTCCCAACACAATGGTCCTACTCAATACGCTCTAGTGTAATTATATAGTCAAGATAAACTAATCCCTAATTACACTACGACTGTTCTGATGGTTTGTTCCTTTCCATCTCGGTCGTGAGCTACTGTTTATAATTTATAAGGAACTGATAACATGATCTTTTATGTGTGACACCACACACCATGTTATCTATAATATAAATTAATTGAACAACTACACTTAGCATATAAATGTAGACATTTGACCAATGTGATTCTTTTATTTTAAAAATAAATGTTTACAAAATCTAGGTTTTTAGTATACACTCTAACAATTGCTAGCAGCAGGGGCCCCCTTCGCTTTGTAGCTAGATAGCTACTCAACACCCGTCCACTCGGTCACTCGAAAGTAGTGGCGGTCTTTGAGTGGTACAGTTGTCATCGATCCGGCCTCTCGACCATACAGGGGTCGTGGTGGAGAGAGGTGGGCGTCGTGGTCGAGAGAGATGGGCGGGGTGATCATCCGTGCATACACTGTTGTTATTATACTTGCTTATGTTGCTGTTGTATACTTATGCTACTGTTGCTTACTTATACTGTTGTTGCTTACTTATGCTGATATGCTTACATATGTTGAGACATATACCTGTTATATGTGTTTAGACACTGACTTACTTATTGGTAATATGTATATACCTCACATGTTACCCTTGTAGTTATTAGTAGTTCTATAGCAGGGTTGTACTACTCCTGACCTTCTATTACTAGCCTCGGATATGATTTCAGGTATGGACATTTACATGATATCACTGTAGTATCTGCTATTTTTCGTACGAGACTGTATACCTTTGTATCTCTTATTTTTGATTATGTTCATGCACTATCTATCTATTACCCGCTGAGTCCCAACACTCACCACCCCATAAACTGGTTTATTTCGCCAAGTAGCAGGTAAAGGATTTATGGAGTCGTTTGGAGATCCTGTTCGCCAGTCTCATGTCACATCAAGCTTCTTCCTCCGTTATTGCTTTCGTTCACATTATTGGCTTTGGACTTGTTTGTATATTTGTTTCTTTTGTATGGAGTTTAGCTTTGTGGTATCTTGTACTTGATTTGATGTTGTTGTCATGTCAAGCCAGGTCGGCTCGCAGTTAGTTGTTTTGTTGGTTTCACGTTCGTTATTTTGTGACTTCCACTGTGTTATGTTCCAACCGTGTGGGATGTTTATCAACTGCATGGTTGTGTTTACTTTCAGCCATGCGAGCTGCTTATAAACTGTGTGGTTGTGTTTATATCCAGTCGTGTGGGATGTTTATCAACTGCATGGTTGTGTTTACTTTCAGCCATGCGAGCTGCTTATAAACTGCGTGGTTGTGTTTATATCCAATCGTGTGGGCTGTTATTTGCTTGTGAGTAGCCATGCGATAATGTATATATGCTTTATATTGTCACAGTTACAAGGGAGTGTTGTCCGTTTGCCGGGCAGGGACTCCTCTGGGGTGTGACACCATTGCACACCTTCACTCAAGGATCAAGGAACTCATCACTGGACTTGTGAATCTCAGAGAAAAGGTAGTTAACCGAGATTCGCTAAGGTACACGCTTAACGTATTTCCTAGAACTTCTGAATGAGTATCCTTAGTAGATGCATATTACATCTCTAAGGATCTAGAGGTAAGTACTTTAGAAGAGTTATTTTCAACATTTGAGATTCACGAATCTAGAAATACAGATCTAAGAACGAAGACAATGGAGAGCATTGCCCTTAAGGTAAAAATTGACAAACAAGAGTCTGAAACATCCCTTGATGATGGCGAGACGGTGTTCATGGTAAGGAAATTTAAAAAGTTCTTTAAAACTAATAAATTTAATCAAGTGCAGGATAAAAGAAAGAAAAAAAATAAGATGCTACCACTGTGACGAAGAGGGGCACATCAAAGATAACTGCCCAAAGTTGAAGAACAAGGAGAAGAACAAGAAGCCAGTCCAGACAAAACAATGAAATCTAAAGGCAACATAGGATGAAACATCGTCCGAGTTAGAGATCGAAACCCTCGCCGGACTTGCGCTAGTTGCAAGTCACCAAGAAAAAGAAGACAAAGCAAGCCCTTCCAAAATGAGCATCGATGAAGGGGGAGCGACATCAGAATAAAGCAGCACTTTAGGGAGAGCTTCAAATTATGGGATCAACAAGGTAAGTCAGGTATGGTCCCATCGATGCTCATTTCCACAAGAATAAAGCAGCACTTGTCGATTAGAAGATTTCCACAAGATAAAAATGGAAAATAAAAAATTGAAAGTAGAAATAGAAGATTTGAAAAATCGTGCATGCTCCCATATTCAACAAGTTAGAAAATATAATGGACTGAATTGACAGTTTAGAAGAATATCATAGAAATATGTTCCTAGAAAGTTTTTGATTAATCCAGTAGAAAGGAATTTGTTTTGGATTTTAAAGTCATATTTAAATTAAATTATCTTTTTGTGCATGCTTTGTTTTTTGAAAGATAGACCTAGGGCTTTCAGAAAGAAAATTAAATATTTAATTTCTTTAAGAGGCTTTGTCTAAAAGTGGCTGACATGTTGACCCTAGACCTAGTAATGCCCCATCTACTGATGCTAGGTTCCCCTCTAAGCAACTTAGATTGTCATTTTTACAGCATACATATGTTCTATTGAAATCTAGATACTTGAGTATGACCTTTTTCATCAGTATTGCACCCCTATCATGTAATGCCCGGAAATTCTCAAATTAATTTTAGAAATATTCTATTATTTTTCTGGAATTTTAGAATATTTTTCTGAAATTTTTAGAATAGCCGAAGTAGCAAAATTAAATAAAAACGTAAAATAACCTAAGTGGGAATCGAACCCGAGACCTATTAGACTCTACGCCTTATAGATGACTCTAGTAACCAAGGGGCCCCAGCAGGGGTGTGCTGAAAGAAGAGGAGAACAATTATATTTAAGATTTAGTTGGGTGGTATTAATCACTTAATATAAATAGGGGAATTAAGAGAGGAGTTATTATTCGTGAACGACACCTCTCCCTCACCCTCACCCGGCGCCTCTCTTCTTCCACACCCTCTCGGCACACCAACCTCAGGGTTCAATCCCTAGGGTCGTAGGAACACTTTCCGGCGACAACTCTGGCACGAGAACGTTCCCCTCCGCGAGAAGGAAGCATAGACGCAAGAGGATCACCGAAATGGTCATCTTCTCCGGAAAACTAACGATCAAATTCGTAGGAAAACTAGCGCAGGATGTAAGTAACCCCTCACCTGCAGTATAAGTAGCTATTCGCATGCTTTTATGGTTCTAGTCCACTTTTATGGTCTTAGTTTAGCTATATGCAGGATTAGAGCACACTAAGTGCTCGATAAAATGCCTAGTATAGTTAAATGTTACAATAGGCATTTTAATAGCTCAGTTAAATATCCTAGATGCATTTTAAATAGCATACCTAGCCTTGCTTCAATTATATGGGACTACGGTCCAATGGGTGGGCTCCCATAGTCACCTCTAGGTTCAGATAATCTAGCTCTAGATTCAGATAACCTAATAAAAAGCAAGATATGATAAATCAGTTATAAACAGTATTTTACTTTATCAGTGGCTCTGTACTGGACTTCAGTTGTCCTTGGGTTGGGCTCCCATAGTCGTCCCTAGGTTTAGATAATCTAGTAACCCTACTAGATTCGGGACTTGCTACCTCGGGCCTAGTTAGGGATGCGCGCAAAGCAAGTACAGTTGCCGGGCCCATCAGCAGCATGTTTAGTATTTTTATCTATTTACGAAAATAGTTTTCAAACTTCACAAAACAGATAAGTGGATTCAGCTTAGCTTCAGTTCAATTTTCTATTTATATAGCAGATAGCTTTATGTTTAGTTCTTGATTGCCATGATCTACATGCTCATGTACCATGTTTTAGCATTTCTAGTATGATTCTCAGCTTACATATCAGCATAGCATATTTTAAAAAGCATGATTTCTGCAAATGCATGTTTTTGTGAGGTAGATAGTTTCTTACTAAGCTCTCAAGCTTATAGTTGCATTTTCCTTATACTGCAGATAAAGGTAAAGGAAAGATGGATTAGCGGAGGCTAGAGGACAATGCGATGTGATGTGTGTGTGAAGGAACCTGGAATAAAGACCCTTGGGGAGTAGCCCATTTTAAGACTTTATATTTCTATTCTTAGATACTTTCTTCATTCTTAGGATGTTAAGTATCATGAATTGTGATTCTAAGAATTATGTCATGCGTAGATTGTTAGTTGTCTTGCTGATAGATAGTAAAATATGTATAAAGTCATGTCTAGTAGTATTGTTTCATGGTTTAGTGATTTCTGAAGGTTTTGAATGAGTTCGGGTGGGTTTCTGCTGAAATCAGAACCCCAATCGATCAGCCGATCGATTGGGAGAAACTCCTCGTGCATAGAATGCTATTGAATCGATCAGCCGATCGATTGAGACGCGATTCCTGCGAACAGAGAGCCTCTGAATCGATCATCGGATCGATTGGCCAGGCTGGATCGATCAGCCGATCGATCCAGAATTGACCCCGTGCACAGTAGCCTGTTGAATCGATCAGTGGATCGATTAGACCCCTCTAATCGATCAGCCGATCGATTGGAATGTCTGATTTCAACTAAAAATATCTAAGTTCAGCTTTTTGATTAAATAGAAAGTTAGTCTCCCTTCTTTAGCATATGTACAACTTCAGAAGTGTATTCTGAGTATAATTTCCAGACTTTATAGTAAATAGCATAGAGTTTTAATTAGTTCAGCATTTCCGCACTTGGACATTTACCGATAGTCCAGTTCAGTTCAGCATAATGTAACCCCCGGCCTTACAGCTTAGTCAATAGAAGGCGGGGCATTACAGAGTGGTATCAGAGTAAAGTTCCATACTTCCTCCACACACACATCAGCATTGAACCTGCAGCTTCCAAGTAAGAATACCTCTCACTTTAGTTATGTTTCTTGTTTGCATGTTCATAGATAACTAAAGCATGTTTATATATGATGGCATTTAACATGATAATAATAGTTATGCAAATATGATAGTATTAGTTATGTATGTCCTTTATTTCCTTAGAAAATGGTACGAGGATGCCCAGCTAGAAAGGCATTAGCTACTGAGCCCCAGCATGAGGCAGGCAGCTCAGTGCCTCCCCCAAACCTTGCAGAGGTAGTGGCTCAGTTACAGAAACAACTAGCTGAACGGCAACAGGAGATAGCCACCCTAAGGGCTAATCATCAGAACACTCCCACTGTCACTCCAGAACCGAACTTAACAACCCCAGTAGTGATAGAGGTTCCACCAGTCCAACTTGTAGCACCAGTAGTCCCAGCAGCAGGGGCAAGGAGAGAAGCTTATCTGATCCAGTGGCAGAAAATCAAGCCAGAGAATTTCTCAGGCACTAGCGAACCATGGGATGCCCAAGCCTGGTTCAAAACACTGGAAAGTACGATGGAGCTTCTGGACTGGCCAGAGTATGAAAAGGTGAAGTGCGCCTCCTTCTGCCTGACAGGAGATGCACGTATGTGGTGGGAGAGAACTAAAGTGAAGCGCCCAGTGAACCAGATGACGTGGGCCGACTTCGAGAGAGAATTCTTTGAAGAGTTCTTTCACATGTGGGTCACAAACCGCCACTATGACGAGTTCACTGAATTTCGTCAGGGCAACCTTTTAGTTGAGGAGGTCGTGAAGAAATTCAACAGATTGGCTCGTCTATGCCCCAAATTAGTCAGCACTGAAAGAGAACGGGTCCGGTTTATGCTTAAAATGTTAAGGCCGGAAATAGCAATGAATGTGGCCAGCGGCGTTCATAGGCCGCAAACTACTAAAGAACTGGTAAGTAGTGCTCTGACCACCGAGCATTACCAGAACAGCATCAAACAGCAGAAGCAAGCCGTTTCAGAGTCTAAGGGCCAAGGAGGCTCAGGTACTCAGAAACACCAGGGTCACAGCTCTAACTGGAAAGGGAACTCCAGTCACAAACGTAAATTAGGGAGTTACTCAAAAGGAGGACCAGCTAGTAAACAACCTAGCTATCCCAAGTGCTCTACTTGTTGGAAATTCCACCCCGGAGTTTGTCGCAAGGGCACACGAGGATGCTTCGAATGTGGCCAGGAGGGGCATATGGCTAAACAATGCCCGAACAAGACCAGTGTTCCTACACCACAGTCGATTCCGTACGGAGGTAACCCAGCGCAGTTACATCAGATGCAGGCTGCTATAGATGGACCACATATCAGTCAGGGCAGACTAGAAGCCCCCTTAGCCACGACGAACGCGAGGATCTACTCACTCACAAGAGAGGACGTAGTAAATGCCTCGATAGTTGTCACAGGTTAGATTAGTATTTTACAGCAAAGTGCAACTGTCTTATTCGATACAGGGCAACCCACTCTTATATATCCAGGGCATTTGCCGAGAAGTTAGCAATAACTCCAGATGCACTTAGTGGTCAGTTTTTGACAACACTACCTTCAGGAGAAATTATGGCATCCACGCACTGGCTCCGAGCAGTGCCAGTTATTATAGCAGACAGAGAGCTTTTTTGGTGATCCGATAGTGCTAGATATGACTGAGTACGATGTTATCTTGGGAATGAACTTTCTGATCAAGTACGGTGCCTCTATAGAGTGTCATAAACAGAAAGTTGTATTCCAACCTGAAGCAGGAGTGCAGTTTGGGTACATCGGAGAACCCAAGAGAAAGGCTAAGAAATTTCTCTCAGCTTTGAAAGCACAGAAACTACTTGATTCAGGATGTACAGGATTCCTAGCACATGTAGTCAATACCAGTTAGGACAAGGACCAAAAGCTAGAAGAGGTCCGAGTTATATGTGACTACCCAACAGTTTTCCCTGAGGAGTTACCAGGCCTAGCACCAGACAGGGAGATTGAATTTGAGATAGAACTCGTCCCCGGTACAAGTCCCATCTCCAAAGCACCCTACCGCATGGCTCCAACAGAACTGAAGGAACTTCAGGAGCAACTACAGGAGCTGCTCAACAAGGGTTTCATACGCTCTAGTCACTCACCATGGGGAGTACCTGTATTGTTCGTGAAGAAGAAGGACGGGAGCATGCGCCTGTGTATAGACTACCGGACACTAAACCAAGTCACGATTAAGAACAGGTATCCTCTTCCCAGGATAGATGACCTATTCGATCAGCTAAAGGGAGTAGCAGTGTTCTCTAAAATAGACCTCGGATCGGGATATCACCAAGTGAGAGTTAAAGATGGTGATATACCCAAGACGGCTTTCAGGACCAGATACGGACATTATGAGTTCATAGTCATGCCCTTTAGTGTGACGAATGCTCCAGCTACCTTTATGGACCTCATGAACAGAGTATTCAAAGAATACTTAGATAAGTTTGTCATCGTGTTCATTGACGACATTCTTATTTATTCCAAAACTCAGGAAGAACACGCAGAGCACCTAAAGATAGTACTGCAGACCCTTCAGCAGAACCAGCTGTACGCGAAGTTCATGAAATGTGAATTCTGGCTCAATCAGGTATCCTTCTTAGGTCACATCATCTCTAAGGATGGTATCATGGTAGACCCCAGTAAGATAGAAGCTGTGAGTAACTGGAAAAGACCTAAGAACTCCAGTGAAATCAGAAGCTTTTTGGGACTAGCAGGCTATTATAGAAAATTTGTAGAGGATTTCTCCAGGATAGCCTCCCCACTGACAGCTCTCGCCAGGAAAAATAGAAAATTTCAGTGGACAGAGGACTGTGAGAATAGTTTCATGGAGCTCAAAAGAAGATTGACCAGTGCTCCCATTCTGACTCTGCCAGAAAACACAGATAGCTTTGATATTTACAGTGACGCCTCTAAATTGGGACTAGGAGCAGTACTGATGCAAGAAGGTAAGGTGATCGCCTATGCCTCCAGACAACTCAAAGACTATGAGAGGAACTACCCTACTCATGACCTTGAGCTTGCAGCAGTCATGTTCGCCCTTAAAATTTGAAGACATTACTTGTATGGAGCTCAGTGCAAAGTGTATACAAATCATCAGAGTCTGAAGTACTTCTTCACTCAGAAGGATCTGAATATGTGACAGCGCAGATGGCTCGAGCTGGTCAAAGACTACGACATAGACATCCTCTACCACCCAGGAAAAGCCAATAAGGTGGCAGACGCACTTAGCAGAAAGTCCAGTGCTACCTTACTATCCCTATCAACCATGTCACCACCCCTACTAAAGGAAATTACAGAGTTTTGTCTCGAACTTATAGTAGGACAGCTCTCTACTATGACCTTAGCATCTACCCTGCTTGGTGACATCCAAACAGCTCAGGATCAGGACCCTGAAATTCAGAAAATCAAGCAAGGGTTAGCAGAATCAGAAAGTGGAGAGTTCAGAGTATCTGATAGTGGGGTATTGTATTTTGGTGACAGACTATGTGTTCCGGATCAGGAGGAACTACGAAGGAAGATCCTAGACGAGACTCACAGGACTCCTTATGCGATGCATCCTGGTTCCACCAAGATGTACCAAGACTTAAAGAGATATTTTTGGTGGCCTGGGATGAAAAGAGACATCGCTAGATATGTCAGTACCTGTCTGACCTGTCAAAGGGTCAAGGCAGAACACCAGAGACCAGGAGGAGTTCTGCAGCCTATTCAGATCCCAGAATGGAAGTGGGAGGATATTTCCATGGATTTCATAGTGGGACTACCCAGAACCACGAATGGTTTTGATGTCATTTGGGTAATAGTCGACAAATTGACTAAATCAGCCCACTTCTTAGCTATCAGGATATCCTACTCCATGGAGCAGCTAGCTCAGTTGTATCTCAAGGAGATTGTCAGACTGCATGGAGTCCCACGGACCATCATTTCAGACAGAGACAGTAGATCCACGTCACACTTCTGGGAGTGTGTATAGTCAGCATTGGGCACCAAGTTAAAGTTTAGCACAGCTTTCCATCCTCAGACAGATGGTCAAACGGAGCGAGTAAATCAGGTACTCGAGGATATGCTCCGAGCGTGTACCCTAGACTTCAAGGGGAATTGGTGCAGATATCTGAGTTTAGCAGAATTTGCATACAACAATAGCTATCAGGCCACTATCGGCATGGCACCCTACAAGGCTCTCTAGGGGCGGAGGTGTAGATCTCCAATCTGATGGTATGAGAGTGGTGAACAGAAAAATCTAAAACTTCAGACAGATCTAGTAGCAGATACCACAGCAACTATACAGCAGATCCGCCAGAGGATAGAGACAGCTCAGAGCCGCCAGAAAAGCTATGTTGATACACGGCGTCGACCCTTAGAGTTTTCAGTTGGGGATACAGTATTTCTCCGAGTGGCTCCCATGAAGGGAGTAATGCGTTTTGGGAAGGGCAAATTAAGTCCCAGATATGTGGCACCATACCTTATCACCAGAAGAGTTGGCAAGGTAGCATATGAGCTAGAGCTACCCCAGGAGATGTAAGCTATCCATAACATATTTCATGTCTCTATGCTGAAGAAGCATATCCCAGATGTCACCCAGGTGATTGAGCCCCAGTCGGTACAAGTCCGCGAAGACCTCAGCTATGACAGTCGGCATATTCAGATAATAGACCGAGCAGTTAAGAAATTGCGGAATAAGGAGGTACCATTAGTAAAAGTTATTTGGCAAAATCACACAACAGAAGAGGCAACTTGGGAGACAGAAGCTAGTATGAGACAGAAGTACCCAGAGTTATTCTAAGCTCGAGGACGAACTTTTTATAAGGTATGGGGATTGTAATGCCCGAAAATTCTCAAATTAATTTTAGAAATATTATATTATTTTTCTGAAATTTTTAGAATAGCCGAAGTAGTAAAATTAAATAAAAACGTAAAATAGCATAAGCGGGAACCGAACCCGAGACCTATTAGACTCTACGCCTTATAGATGACTCTAGTAACCAAGGGGCCCCAGCAGGAGTGTGCTGAAAGAAGAAGAGAATAATTATATTTAAGATTTAGTTGGATGGTATTAATCACTTAATATAAATAGGGGAATTGAGGCATGACATAAATATTATTGTACATATAAGGTTGGGTCGATGAGTGTTTGCATGGCATTAAGTTGTAATTTAATAATTATTTTTTTATATTAGTATATTATTTTTGCCATGATAAAATTTTGATATTCATATATATTTATTTAGTAGGAGATAATGATCCCTCTCTGCGATGATAATAAAGTCTCACTTTTGACCCATGGCAATGAGGTGGTAGGATATTTTTCAATTTCTTATATATATAAAGATTGAATTTTAATTTTGATGAATTAATAGATATTTTTTTTAATGAGCAGTTGATGTAAGTAGGGGTGGATCCAGAGAGGGGACGGCATCGACGGCCGCCCTCTCTTATCGGTAATGGAACTCTTAGGATGCATTTGGTTCAAGTCATCATGTATAACCTTAGTTATGTGATTACCAAGTAATCACATAACTAAGGTGATCAAAAATAAAACATAACCTTAAGTGTTTGGTTCAACTTAGGTTATACAACCACTTAATTTTACATTTACTAATTTACCCATTGACCTTTTTAATTAATTTAATTAAATTAAAACCTTATTCTCTCTTCTCTCCTGTGACTTCTCTTCTCCCCCTCTTCGCAGCCGCCGCTGAACAGAAAAAGGGGAAAAGGGGCTTCTCCTTTTTCTTCTTGTCGCCGCCGACCAGCCACACAACACGTGATTTCTCTTCTCCTCCTCTTCGTTGCTGCCGCTGAACAGAAAAAGGGGAAAAGGGGCTTCCCCTTTTTCTTCTTGTCGCCGTCGACCAGCCACACAACACGTGACTTCTCTTCTTCCCCTCTTCGCTGCTGCCGCTGAACAGAAAGAGGGGAAAAGGGGCTTCCCCTTTTTCTTCTTGTCGCCGCCGACCAGCCACACCAGCAGTGGTTGTCGTCGCAACGCAACACCAAGGAAAGGAAGGGGCTGCCCTCTTCTAGCCACCGACCAAAGAAGAGCTTTCTAAAGAAGCTGCCCTCTTCTAGCCGTCGGCTAAAGAAGAGCTTTCTAAGTTGCTGCTCCTCCTCTAAAGAAGCTGCCCTCTTCCAGCCTGGCTTGCCGTCCAAGCCTGCTGCTCGCATCAAAGAAGAAGGCTAGCAGCAGAGTCAAAGATGAAGGAAAATACAATTAATTCTATTATCTTTATGGCTTCGGGCAAAGAGGAGAGAGGGGGGAGAATTGTGGAGGGTAATTTTGGGAAAAAAAATGATAACCCCGGAATCGTCCAAAATCTTATATTTCGGAGGTAATGCAATTCTGGGTTGCATGCTGACTTTGCTGATGTGGCGGGAATTGCTTATTACCAGAAATCTTTGATTATCCAAATCAAATAATGTTTTTATTGATAACCTACCAAGGTTATCAACGATAACCCCCAACCAAACACCCCCTTAATAGTATGAGATTCTACCGATGGAGATAGAAGATACCACCCCTTGTTTTACATAAAAAATCATCCCTCCATACTTGAATTTCTGAATTCATCATTGGATGTAAGAATATTAGGATGATAAAATACTTGTTTTAAATGCTTCTTGATTTATCCTTGTTTTCAATAGGAAATTTCTGTAGGATTAAGTTGGTCACCCCCATAATTAGTGGATTAAGTTGAATATCTGGTAGAAACTAAAAAAATTAAATAAATAAAATCTCTTTTGGCAACAACAATAAGGGATAAATGATAATGCCCCACCCAAAGAGAGATGGATGTTATGGTAAAAGTCACAAGCTCAATGGGAAGCCAAGAGAAAAAAAAAAATATTACAGTAGCTTTTCGCCGGGTGATTAGGATGAATTAATAAAAAAATTTATCTGTTAATTTATGTTTGAAATACAAAAAAAATACACTATGTCAATTCCTCCATAAGCTATCATCTTTAATATTAATTAACTGAATAAATATGTGTTTCAATTTATTCATTTAATTTTATTCAAATATATTTATTTAATTGATTGAATGAATATAAAGAAATTTAAATTAAGTAAAATACCAAATTTACTTTTAGAACCTTACCTACACCATCTACTTCAAAAGTAATTTAATTATTTTTTCATCCATAATTTACTAGTTAACAATTTTATAAGCCTGCCTTACTATATGATATTAAATGTATTTATTATTTTAATACTAAATGATAAATTTACTAAATGAGCGATAATGATCTCTTATTGGTGGTTATATCAAAATTTTTCGGGTGTATTCAATAAAGAGATTAAATGATTTTCATTGACTTTTTTTAATGATAGATTTTTATGGAGCTAATAGATTTTTATTGACATTTATAGAATCTCATATAGTTGTGAAAAAAATTTCATAGAGTTTTGTAGACTTTTTTGCAAGACTTTTACAGGCATTTTTAAATTGTATAGAAACTTATGGATTTAAAGAGTGTATTCAATCTTAGAATATCGTAGGCGGTCATAAGATGAGATCCTCTAGACCCCTTTTCTTGATCCGCTCCTACACTAGAAAAAGGGGATTGGTGGGAGGCAATGCCCCCACCCCCACCTGTTAACAGGCGAGGGTCATTGCCCCCCACCAATACAAAGGCTAGACCAGGGACTGGTCCAGCCTTTGCGGATCAGAGGAACCCATTCCGGTGGTTATGGTTTCACATGATATTTATTTTCAAATAAAATCTAAAATACCTAATTAAATTTATTTTTTTAAAAAAATAATAAATAGCATACTTGTCCATAAAAACAAATCAACTTTGTATACTTTTATTTTGTTTTGGCTAAAAATAAACT
Source organism: Zingiber officinale (assembly GCF_018446385.1). Lineage (NCBI taxonomy): Eukaryota > Viridiplantae > Streptophyta > Magnoliopsida > Zingiberales > Zingiberaceae > Zingiber > Zingiber officinale. The sequence continues at coordinate 26,043,658 of NC_055988.1, forward strand.
TTAATAATGCCCCACTTTAAAAAAAACTTTAATAATATATTTTTAAATCCAAAAATATTATAATAATTTTAAATATTTTTATTTATAATTTTGATCCAAATTATCATGAAATCAACCCTTTAATCCGGTGAAACTTTTAATAAAATGTTGAATTGATAAACTTGATTAATAATAATATTATTAATTTGACTAGTAATAATATTATTAAAATAAATATATATAAATATATAAAATTTATTTAGGAATTTTTAAAATTTAATAAATTTTATAGAATATTTTTAGGGTCGAATTTCATTAGACTTTATTAAACTATCTATTAATTAAGTTGAGAATTAATTTGATTTATTAATATATATTTTATATTAAAACCTAATGTCTCAAGTTTCTCTTCCCTCTACGCACAGTGTCGCCGTCCAAATTGATTTCGACTTCGACCTGCTCGCAAGTAGCCGACAGAAGCATCACTGACTGCATCAAACAATTTTTCTATTTATTTTCCTCCTTTCCGATGCCCCGCAGGCTTCTCTGGATGACACTCATTGTTTCCCATCATAAGCAACCAGAGAAAAAATCTCCGCCTACAGCCCACCGTCGTGAGCCATCGTTGGAGAAAAGGCTGCAAGTGGCTGCTATTCCGTTTCAGTCGTTCTGATCCATTCTTTTGCTATTAGAACGACATTTCAGAGGACTCTCAGCTTCGTATGAAATGAATGCTGAGAGGTTGATGCAGGCTGTTGGCGCAGCAGGGCGGCAAGAGGGGAGAGGTGAATTGCCTGAAATAGAAAAAGATACCCTCCTCGTTCTTTCAACTATTCTTAAAGTGCAACAACAATAATAAAATAAAAATGACAAAAATGAGGAAGAGACTCGGGATTTACTTGGTTACAACCTAGATGGTTGTTAATCCAATGCGATTGCAAAGCTCACTAAGAATCTCCTTTCTCTAAAGACGGAGAAGTCTTTTACACACAATGAAAGCTCGAACAATTGTTAGGAAGTTAATACAAGAGTTGATGTCTTACTCCCTAGCTCTAGGGACCTTTTTATAGCACCTGAAAACTCTATCCGCAGCTTGAGGGCACCTCCCAAGAGCATGGAGGGCGCCTCTAGCATGGTAGCAGTGGATAAGGTTAACCTTATTCGCTGCAACGGCTAAAAAACTGGGTCGAGGGCGCCTCCCATACTTTATGGAGGGCGCCCTCTATGCCTCATGGAGGGCGCCCTCCACCTGCAGGGTATAAATTACTTAGCCTTCCTTTGGTTCTTCCGCTGCTCCATTCGCTTGGATAATTGCGACCAACCGAAATAGGGCTCACCCGAACCCAATTTCCGACCATCTCCTCGAGCAGGCTTTCGCTCCGGCTTCTCGTCCCTTGAACATCGCGTACGTTCTTCTCGTCCACTAGTGTACTCTTCCGCAGCTCTTTCGTCTCTCGGACGCACAGAGTTTGTCGGCTCCCTTAACGTACCGTCCTTCTTGCCAACTGCGTCTTTTGCTCGATTTCCTGTGCTCCTAAGCTCCTGCACACTTAGACACAGGGATCAAAACCAAACAGGACCTAACCTAACTTAGTTGATCACATCAAAACTGTTGGACCGCTAGGCCGACTAGAAGGGGGGTTGAATAGCCTACAAAAATAAAAGCACAACGCTTCTCGATCTTTTAACAGAACACTTGCATAAAATGTAAAAGCGATAAACAGAAAAGAAGAGGCAAGAGCATTTACTTGGTTACAACTGGGGAGGTTGTTAATCCAAGGAAAATGTTGCACTAACTATCTCTTTCAGGTGGAGAAGCCTTTTGCAGCAATTAAGCGCACAAATAAAGAAACTAATCTAGAAATTGAGCGTACAAGTGTTGGAAATGAATTGCTTGGAATGAATGAAAAAGCTTCTGGATCAAGGCTATATTTATAGCCTTGGTCGGGGCGCCCGAAGGGTTTCAGGAGCCTTGAGGGGGATAAAACTTTATCCCCCAACTTTCAAATCATGATTGACGTGATCCTGGTCAAAGTTCAGGTCCGGGCGCCCGGGGCTGTTCCGGGCACCCCAAGCTGTTTCGGGCACCCCGAATGGTTCCAGGCTCCCGAAGCCATAAAGTCAACACCAGTTGACTTTTTCGTCCGGGACCTCTGCTCTGGTTCAATTTGCCTCGGTCCGGGTCTTCAACTCCGAATCCGCTCGCTTGGGTGATCTTGGCCATCCGGAAAAGGGCTCACCCGAACCCAACTCCCTGCCTTCTCGAGCAGGCTTCCGCTCTGGCTTCTTGTCCCTCAGAATCGCCGCGTGCTTCCTTCTCGTCCGTTAGCGTACTCATCCGCAATCTTCGTCCCTCAGTCGCACCTCGTGTCGACCTTCTCGCTAGCTGCGTCTCTTACTCCTCGAACAGTCTTCCACTCTGACTTTCATCCCTCGGAACCACCGCACACTTCCTTCTCGTCCACCGATGTCTCTTCCGCAGCGTCTCGTCCCTCGAACGCACCGTGTGTCGTCCTTTTCGCTAACTGCGTCTTTCGCTCGACCCCCTATGCTCCTAAGCTCCTGTACACTTAGACACAAGGTTAACAACACACAGGACCTAACTTAACTTGTTGATCACACCAAAATAACCTTGGGGTTCCAAAAAAAACAACCATGAGGTCCAACAATCTTCCCCTTTTTGATGTGCATCAATTCAAGTTCAAGTT